>NC_064898.1:25505292-27905292 GCF_929443795.1 Astur gentilis
ACAAACCAAACCAAAACCAAACGGCAACTTAATGCCAGAAAAATTAAACCTCTAACTCAGAAGCAGTCTTTTAAAACTCAGATACACTTCAAAGTCTTCTGGGCGTGGGGTCCCAGTGCAGCTCCCAGCACTTGGTTCTTTTCGCAAGCACAGTGGAGCCTTTGTTTTGTGTTTGGAGAGAAAAAAAAGTGACAAACCACGCTGTTTGGAGAGAGCTGGGATTCGCTGCACTCCTGCTTGCGGGGATGCTTTTCGCAGGGTGAAAACTCGCCTGTGGCGTGTGTGTGTGTGTGCGTGTGTGACAAAAGGGAAACACAATCAATTTTCACACTGATTTTGATAATTACCCTCTTTATGAAGAGTCCTTTGAGGCCGTTACCTCTTGGGAGCGGAGGAATTCCTTCGAGTGCATCAGCCACCGGGAGAAGAGGCATTTTCACCATCAGCAGCAGCCCCCTCTGGGGACGATGCGCCTCGTGTTTCTCGATATCGGCCCCTTCCCTCGCCCCACATCCATGTGTGCTTCCTGGCGAAAACCAACCGCTCCAGCATCCAGTCTCATTTTGGGGTGAATCCAGGAGATTGAGTTATTATTGCAATGATCGGCTTCACTCCCCATTAAAAATCTCACTCTGTTTAGTAACAACCTCTGGGCAAACACTGTTTAGATCCCCCCGGCTGCTTGATTTGCTCTGTGCAAGTTCAGGTAGATACATACCTGGCAGCAAAGCAGAGTTATACCTTCCTTTACATAAACTAAAAGTTAATTTTCCCCCAGGGCGGAGGCTTTTCCAGCCCTTTAAATCACACCCGCCCTGTTTTGTCTCTCCTGCCTTTATCGTTTCTTCAGCGAAACGTCCGTCTGTCCGTCCCCTCTGCGCTGCCGTACGCCTCCGCGGGGATCCAGCGAGCCGGGGGAAATAATCACCCGGCGGCAGCCCCTGCGAAATGAAGTCATGGGCTCTATCTGGCCGTGGGTCCCCCTTCCCCACCTCCCCCCAATAATAGGGTTTGTGATGTGGATTTCTGTCGACAGAGCGAGACGCCCGGCTCTCTCCTCCTGATGAACACGTCCCGCGAGGACAATGATGGAGTTCCTGCGAAATTTTTACCGCTGACCTTTTCTCCGCCGTGGAGCGGGAATGCGTCTCCCAGTGAAGGCTGGGGACAGCGGAGAACATGTTATAACGCTGGAAAATGTGACTCCGTCTTTGTGGAATGCCATTTTTTTTCCCCCCTTTGCTTCCCTTTTCTTCTCCCCTCCCCTTTAGAAAAATGCGGCGCTGAAAACTTGAAAATTTAAGGCAAAAAATTGCCGTCTGCTCCCCCCCCCCCCCCTTCCCAGCTCCGTCTGAACAAGCAGCCAAGCTGTTAAATGCTTTTACCTGCTGTGTCCAAGTCAAAAGTTAAATAATGTGTGAACGAATGTGGAAGGAAAACAAGAGGCAGGGAGGGAGTGCCGGAGAGAGCCCCTCTTACAACAAGATAATTGTTACATTATGAGAAACAAATAACACGCTGCTCCTCTCCGGGTCTGTGTCCGTGACATCTTGACAGGTACATCTGAAGTTAATTACGTGCCTCTCGTTGCGTTTCGCTCCGCTGCCGGGGCCGGATCCTGCAAACAGGCGGACCAGAGCTTCGCGCCCCGGCAGCCAGCGCTCACTTTTCGGAGGTCAACGGGTTTGCGCCGGGGTCGGTTTGCTTTCCCTCGCGGCTGCAAAAATGCCTTCTCCAAGAGGCTGGGATATCCCAACCGGCCGTGCGTGGTGGATTGGATGTTGGTGTCGCGGGACCTGCCTTTCACCCGTGCCCGCTAAGAGAAGTTTATGGCTCCTGCCAACAGGAGAGAGGTATATTATTCTTGCTAACTAAATAGCGCAGTTGCCACATCTTTTCTCCCTGAGGCTTGTTTGCTGTTCCTTGATGCTGGAAAGCTTTTGTTGTCTAAGCCGATGCATTCCTGTTCACATAGAGATGCTGGTTTAACCCTGCGTCTTTCCACCGTTGCTGAATCTCCTTCACCGCAGCTCGAGTCCGGCACTCCTTCCTTCTGCAAACCCTCCGTCGGATCACCCATCCCACCTTCGTCCCTGTGGTGGGGTGTCCTGGGTGTCCGTGAATTATTTTTGAGTGCTAATAGTTGGGTCAATGTGGTAAATGCAAGGGCCCTTGGTCCCTTCTGGACATCGATTCATCTCAGCTCCATCAGCGACCAGATGTCTTTGGTTGCCCCGAGCTGCCTCTGTGTTTGATGGAGAGTTTTGTGGAGAGCAGTTCATCTGTCTTCTTCCATGGCTGCATTTAGGAGAAGAGGTGCATCAAAGTGTCCCTCTCTCTGTGTTGTCTCTAAGGGAAGCTGGACATTTCCTCAGATGGAGGGGACATGCTGATGAATGCATTTGGTCAGACGTCTCCTGCCTCATGCGTAGAAATGTGTGGTGCACTCATTAAGGATGCTACTTTATTCTCCTCTTTGTTTTAATATTGCTTTTATTGTGGTTCACATTCAGACAGAGGAAGAATTCGATGATGGAGGAGTGATGTGGGTTTTCCTTCAAACTCTTCCCCCAGACCTGCATTTGTCACACTGGATCTGAGTTCCTTAAAGGGAGGGAACAAAGGGAGAAGACTGTACATGCACAGTACAGAAGGGACAACATCTCTTCTGCTGCCCTAGTTGGGCGGGATGAGCCCAGGGCCACCAAGGCTGACCCAGCAAAATGGGTTTGTCTGCATTGCTGACCAGAAGGACACTAGAAGATGAGCCTGAGGCCATCCCAATGGTCCACGCTGTTCACCCCACCTGCTCCATGCCCAGCCTGGAGCAAGCTTCCTCAACAGTCCTCATGGGCGTGGAGTGTGAGTCTGAACCTGGTCTGGCCCCTTCTGTCCCATGCATAGACCTATAGCACTATCCCAGCAGGCTTCACACCCTCAAGCATCAGTTTCGTGCTAGAAAACACCACTCCGGTGGTCTGCAGCACAGCCCGCATATTATTTCAGACGGTTTAACTTGGCCAAAACACACAAAACAGTTGTTATGTCTTGGGGCCAGAAGGGCAACACAGGAGCTGGGGGAAAGCCGGCTCCATGTGCGGTGGGGGGCGGACGTGCTCCAGACAGGGACAGCCCGGAGCGGTGTGGACACCCACCGGACCATAGCCCTTGGCCTCAGGGCCAGGGACACTTGCTAGGCAGTATAGACATGACCTACAAATCCCACTGCTAGGAGCTTCTGTGTCACTTTCCATGATCTTCATCCATAGCCCGACACTAACTGCAACTCCTTGGGTGTGGATGTCTGGCTACGTCCACAGCACCAGGCTATGCAGAGTGAAAAAGTGCTGAAGACTTGTCATCCACAGTTCAAAGAGGGATTTTTTTTTGGACTAGCTATAGCCTGGACCCATTCTTGGTCAGCGTGTGATAGACCCTGGAGAGGGTCTTTGGTTTGGGTTTGTTGTGAACTGAAACATCAGTGGAGATGCAGGCCCTCCCCTTGAAGAGGTGTGATGGTGAGGAAGACCATGAAAACCTTCCCCCCCCCGCCCAAGTCCATGTTCTTTGACTTTTGCTCCAACTTTGAAGTTAAAATAAAAGCAGAAACTTGAAAGAAAACCTCATCCCAAAGCTTCCCAGAGGCAGCTTCACCCTCGCAGCCATAGCGAGACCACAAGCTGTTTGCTCGGGGTAGGGTACCGTGCGCCGCTCTCTCACCAACGCTCGGCAGAGTCTCACCTCCGTCTCAAACCCCAAGGCCAGATGATCTCTTTCTGCCCAGAGTTTTGCTTTTTACTTGCACCCCACTAATAATGATGTTACTATTCCCCTGGTCATCTTCGTCAATACAAATGAATGTGTCCTGTGTCTTTTTCTCCAAGGATGAATTTTGATGAGTCCCTTCAGCTATTACTTTAAGGTACATTATGGATTTCCTATGATCAGTGCCTTCTGACTTTCTAACTTGGTTGAAAAATTCCCACAAAGAAAATAATCAATGGCGAGTAAATAAGCATTGCCACACACTCCACAACAAATTTATGATCTGGATACCCTCAAGACTTCTGAGTAAAGACCACATGTATTTTTTTTTCAAACATTTTATTTGGCAGGTGTTCCTGGAAGACCAGGGCTCAGTGGTGGGGTTGGGAACTGACTGAACAAGACCCGGAGCCCTGCTTATGAGATTGCAAGCATTTTTAAAGCTCTTGGAGAAAACACCAAACAAAATAGTTTGAAATTAGGTTGAAGGTACTTTCTCAAGGGCTTTTATTCCCCCAAAAGGCAAAATATATCACACAAGGCTCTCGTCTTTCTATAGCTCACAGATAGAAAGGAAGGTAACTCATTTGATGTTCACTCCTCTGAATAGACCTGCTTCTAGCCTACCATGCATTTTTAATATTAGTCCTAAAAACATTCCAGGTACAGTTCTAGATGCTGGAGGGATTTCAGAAATGCTTTTGTGCTGCATGCCAAAATGCTAAAAGCAGGGCTAGATCGTGTCATCAGTTTTCAATCAAGCCTCTCTGTGCCTCTTTTTGTAAGTTGCTAAAAAAGTTATACATAAAATGGTGAGCAAATACTTTCCATATAGCTTAAAAAATGAGGTTCCTTACTGCATCTGCTGTAGGTGGTTTGGGGTGTTCTGCTGAAGGACCTGGTCCTGTCTGGGTTCATATGGCAGTGGCAAGAAGAGGGGAATACTTTTGCTTGGCTTAGTTTGCACATTTGCTCTAGTTTGCACCAAATTTGATCATCATATTTTACAATTCCATTCCAAGCAGGAAATCTAGACTATGGATCAGTGGCTGCCCTAATTTTTATTGGCAAATCATGATCTTTATTGGTGGAATTATGAGCTAGCTGGACTTTACAGTCTTTGTGTAATGAAGCCAATATATTACTACCAGTGTGATGTTTTAAATTTAATGTAGCAAAGAACAAAGGTGGCTTTCTTCTTGCTTTCCTTGTCTTTCTCTTTCTTCCCTTCTCTCTCTTTTTTCTTCTTTCCTCTTTTCCTTCTTTTCTTCTCATTCTTTTCCCTTCCTTCCTTCCTTCCTTCTAATTATTTAGGTTGGAAAGGACCCTTAAGATCATCGAGTCCAACCATTAGCCTAACACTACCAAGTCCACCACTAAACCATGTCCCTTCTGGATTGACAGCAGGTCAGTCACTCCAACACGGACACAGTTACTTTGACAAAAGGGCTTGGTATTAGAAGAAGAAAAGAACCAATACTAGCAAGATGAAGGGGTTTTGCTGGTGCAGCTGTGGCGAGAACTGCGTCTTTACGCAGCTTGGGCCCACTGATAGGTGAGATGGAGCCCTAAATCCAGAGATCACAGATATAAAAGTCACTCTGGACTTTTCTGTTCTGTTTTTTTCCAAGCCAGAGATCCACATTGCCAAAAGCATCCTGCAGCTTAACAATCCTGGTGATTATGCTAGTCTGAAATGGGAAAGGCTTATTCAAGTCCCCTGCAGAGGAGTGTTTGAAAGGGACAGCACTGCCCAGCACCTTTGGAGGAAGCAGAGCCGGCTGGATTAGACACCCACCTTCAGGAAGGCTGAAAAAGGCGGACATGAATCCAAACTCTTGTGGCTAAGGTTTTGTGGTTATGGTTGGATGGCACCAACCAACCTGAAACGCAGCAGCTCCCAACCAAAATGCCAGCTCTGACCTCAGCTCCAGGGCTCCCAATTGCCCTTTGAAGCATCCTCTCTCCCTCACTGCCTATGGAAGGTCCAAAGGATCTCAGACAATTACTGTAAGTGCTTAAAATTATAATAACCCCCATCCCTTCACCTCCCCCCGGGGTCTGCCCCAAAGAGTTGGAGTCAGGATGGGAAGGTCAAGGAGAGGAATAGGGACATGGGGTGAAACCATGGGCTTGGCAACACCCCCTGGTCACTGCTGGAAAATCTCCATTTCTAAATCAGGATCGAGCCATCAAATTGCTCACCAGCGATAAGCTCCAGCAGGACTTTGTTTTTCACTTCCAAAAACCTAAAAAAACCCCTACCAGCCCTTTTTGTGATTTTGTGATTTTTTAATTTTTTTTTCAGGATAGGAGTGATCACAGTGGTGATGCAAAGGATGAGAAGGATCTGGCCCCTGGTACTGCCGGAGGTGGTGTCTGTGCCAGAGGAGCACATCTGGCTTCTAAGATCCTGGGACAGGTTGGCAGTACGAGCAAGAAACAGCGATGATTTATTTGTAAACCATGCAAAGTTACAATGGTGTCACTGCAGCACAATAACCATTGAGTCCCACAATACCAGTTTTACAGTCTCCATCCAGACCAAAGCATTGCTTTAATATTGCTTGCACATAATCTTCAGTTTGTAACATTTACTTAATTCCTTATTGTTAAAAACCCCAGAGGAAGAATAGGCTAGTCCTAACCTCTTCTGGACCACAGTTCTGAGCTATTAATCTGTCATGTCAGCATATTTTATTAATACTGTTTTCCTGCGGACGATAGGTGGAATACATCATAAGTCACTTACCATCTGCTCTGTAAGTGCGTTGTAAAGTATCTTTCTTCCACAGATTATTGCTTTGATAGATTAGGGCTTTGTACAGCCATGATACCTCATCCCATCAATTTTAAGCTCCCAGGAGAGCCTTCACGGCTGAAGTATCTGATCAATGCAAAAGTCTTTAACGGCATCTCACTGTGTCCCCGCAGGCTAGGAAAGTGCTATTACACCCGCTTTCCAGATGAGGACACGGCATCCCAGTTTTGTGCTGCATTGCTTTAATTAAGAGCATTTTCTCCTTCTCCTCCATCCCTAGGCAATGGGCAGAGATAAGCAGGTCTAGAGGGGAACAGCCTTTTCTCCAGACTGAATCGGGGACAGATCTGGGACTGGAAGCTTTCCTGGAGGTGCCTTGTAGCAACCCAGCCACCGAGCCATCTGCTCCGCTCTTTCAGCTTGAACACGTCTACACAACCCGTTTTTATGGGCCGACCTGCATCAGTGCAATGGTTGACCTAGAGCCCAACCCAGAGCGGCGGCGTCCGTGGGAGCAAAGCTCACCCCCTGCCGTCAGAATCCACCTCATGCTGGCTTAGCTGTATTTAAATAAAAATTCATGTCCGCCTTCTTCAGCCTTCCTGAAGGTGGGTGTCTAATCCAGCTGGCTCTGCTTCCTCCAAAGGTGCTGGGATGCTTAAGTGTAAAGAATTGTGTTGAGATAAAAAACGAGAAAAAGGGAAGCATGACAGAAAGGGTTTATCTCCAGCCTAGAGAAGGTATCTGAAGAAGGTGGGCTGAACTGGAAGTGTGCTTGCTCCATCCCACCGTAACTGCAAAACAGTGTCAGTCCCTTTCATTGCGCTTTTTTCCCCACGTTTACAGAGATGGGGAATCCGTGGGCAGCTGATACATCAGCCATCCCCATTCTGCCTTCCCTGATGCGATGTGTTCTGCTGGTTTTTCCCCCCAGTAAATCCTTGTCCATGACGCAGCTGTGTCTGTGCTTTGCTCGGGTCTATTGAGTCCTCGCCTTGATTTCTCCTTGAGAAGACTGAAGAGCTTTCTGAGCTGGTGGTCCATAGGAGCCACTGAATGGACGAGTGTGGCCCCAGGAACCAGTGGTTTCTGGTGGGCTGGAGCTGCTGTCAGACCTGAAAACCACCTGAACTTAAGGGGTCCTTTTGGGAAAATGCAGTTTCTCTGGAGGAGGGCTTGGAAAACAAGGACTGATCAAAGGCCTGATTCAGCAAGATGTAGAGCAAGAGGGACAAGGGGCTTCTGAGTGACATACATCTGGTAAAACTTGATGAGTGTGGGGTTTTGTATGAAAGTAGACATTAAATGCATTAACAAATTCAGCATGAAGAGCTCAGGAACAGATCAAACATGAGACCATGAGGGTGGGGAATAAAGATGTCAATCAAAGGAATAACGCATATCAGCCTGTTGTCCAAGGGATGCCAAGGAGACCGTGGCACTTGGGATGTGGCATTGCCCAGCCGGATTTTCCCTGCATCTTGGTCCCCAGCTACCCCAAACCAAAGTGGACCGCCCCTCCTTGCTGCCCCTAAGGACTCATCTCCCACACTTTGGCATGCTCAGCATCCCAAAGCCCTCATCTACCTGAAAGCAGTTCAGCATCCTCAGGGTTAAATCAGATTTGGTATCCAACCAAGACCTGGCAGCTGAATTTCAGCCCAGCATGAGTTTTTACGATCAAATTATAGACCCCAGAAAAAGAAAAAAAAAAAACAAAAAAAAAATCCAGTCCGAGGTTTATAATGGAAATCATGACAGAGCCATGATTGTAGTAACAGGAACAGCATCACTGTAATACAGTCGTAAACTGGTACCGTCCTGCGGGGTATTATAAAAGGAAAAAAAGTCGTCTAAAGTGCACTTGGTACCTCCAAAAGGTCTGAGGAGGTGGGTGCCATGACTGGATGGGAAAAGGGCTACTTGCCAAGATGAACTTGAAAGGATTAAATCTCCCCCCGGTGCAAAACGGCATCCATGGTGTCTCTGCGGCCCCGTGTCGAGGGAGGTGAGATGCTGAAGCAGCCCCTTCGCAGGGCTCATGCCAGCTCTTTGCACCCCTGAGATGGGCAAAACCAAATGTATCCATTTCCAGGATGGACGGCTGTCTATATATGGGTAAACTCAAATTATATTGGGCAAAGCAATGCTGGATTGCAGTGATTTTTTCATAATGTGGGTCTAACAAGGTAGAGGTGCAGCCTTTTCCAACATTTAAGTAGAAAAAAAAGTAATAAAGCTTCTGGATCTCATCTTTATTATTATCTGGCCATAAAGGGAGGCAAAGCATTTGTGAGCTGCTTGCAAATCCCAGCTTCTGAACTCCTGCTCTAGATCCTGGGTTTGCAACAAGTTTGGTCCATCGTCTCCAGGACCTCTTAAAAAGACAGAGCAGAAATGATGTTTGGCTCCGGCAGAAAGTGAAAGCCAAGAATGATACAATAAAGAAACAATGGTCACATTTTATTGCCTTACTCACCCATGGTTTCTTGAGTATGACTTATGGAAGCTTTGATTTACGCTGGTGCAAGCTTTATCTGCTGCTGTCTTGGCCAGCTCATTCTTAATACCGAGACCTATGGGCCTCTGCTGACTTTCTTGGTTAAATAAATTAAAGCAAATATAAACGTTAATGGAAGCCACTTTATTTATGGCTAGATTGGAGCACTGTCTCTTACACCATGGGTCCAATCCAAAACCCATTAATCCAAAGTCTACTGACATCCCTGCATCAGGCCCTAACTTTGGGCTTTTCCTTCTCACAATGAAAGGGGCAGTTAAAAAATAATTTTAAAGGAGATTACATTATCCCACGAAAGCCATTCTGCACAAAACTTTCAGCCCTTGGCACCTCTGGGGAGGTGGAGCATTCGGGATAGTTTAGTGGCTGTTGTTTGAAGGCTAAAGATATCCCTCCCGCAGCGATGCCTCCCCCCCATTTCCTCTTCATGCCAACCATCCCACTCTCTAAATATCTCCTCATGAAACGTTTTGCAATGCATCACAAGCTGTTTGTGGCCAAACGCATTTTTGGCTCTTCTGTATGATACTTCCAGCTCTTCAGACACTTTCTCAGATTGTTCCTTGCCAAACATTTATTTTTTGGGCCGGGTTGGATGGGAGAGAGCTTTCTGCTTTATTATTATTATCATTATTATTATTTTATTATTGTTTATTCAGGGATGCTTTCTGCCACATGTACTTGGATAACTGCTGGCTTGCCATTCCAGTGTCTGCCTTAATGCATTCTTGTATGCTCTTTCCCCTTGCCCCTATATTTCACTTTCTCCAGTTATAAAAAAACCCACCTCCAAACCACCACAAAAGCAAGAAAACAAAACAACACCCCAACAACCAAAGAAGAGTTGTGTGCTCTTTTTGTGCTGAAGAGAAGAAGACCAGAAGAAAGGGGAAGCACAAAATGTTAAAAAAGCAGAAAAATATAGGAGTTGTCCTGCAGAGTATTAGGATGAGTCGGTAACTGAAGCTGTTGTGTTTTCATATGGAAGTAGCAAGTTCTGGGTTATTCTTGTAGCGTAAAATCTTACTGTTATCACAGCTGTGGGAGGAATAAAAGGGGCACCGAGAAGGAGGATCAGCTCCTCAGCGAATATGAGTTATTATAGTTTATCAAGGCTGTGGCTTTTCACATATGATCATGTCCTGTTGATATTAATAGTTTTTCCACTGAGTCAAGTGGGGACTGGATTCAGAAGCTGAAGGACAAGAAGAAAGCATTTGGTTAGACCTCCAGTATGGAGAGGGATGGGGAATCTACCCAGGATGGTTACAGCATCAAGCCCCCAACCTCTGTGTGAGCACAAGTGCATCCTTTGGGATGGCATCCAGACTTGTTGGGCTTATAGACAGCGTGGTCCTTTCCAGCCGTGACTGTTAAAGCACACGCACACCCAGATGTGGTATCCATGGCTCTGCAGGATTAGGAAGTTACCAGAGAAGGCCTGATGCCTTTGTATCCGTGTTTAAAAATGAAGAATGCTATTTATGTTGCAGCAGTGGTGTTTGGGAGCCCTGGCTTGCTTTGTGCCAGGCAACTTGTGTGCACATAGTAAGAGGGATTTTGTACCCATGACACTCCACTGTCCCCAGGAAAAGGATGGGAGAGGAGACAAGAGCAGTGAAACTACACACAAACAAGTGGGGAATTGGGGCAGTCTTAAATTAACCCATCATCCCAAATATTTCAAAGACGACATGCCAGCTCTGACTCTCAGTACCACCTTCTCACCACCACATGCCTCTAGCAGCTAAACTGGCAGTGGTTTGGTGAACCTCACAGGTTGCTGAAGGGTGCTCTCCCAAGCTGGTGGTCCTATAGCCCAGTCTCCAGGCCAGATTTGGGGACTGCTCACAGTTTGGTTGCACTATTTCTTACTGAATTTAGGACAAGAACCCTCACTACGAGTGAAAAAGGCATGTTAGGCAGGTGAGGTGGGGGTGAGATGTCCCCAAGCCTCTGTGAGCTGAAGAAGCAGCACTAGAATCCCAGCATGGCCATCCTCTGCCAGGCACGTCTTCTAGAGGCATCCAGAATTCTCCTTAGACCTGTCTCACAGGGCTTGATGGGGACCAGGTATGGAGATGGGGACAGAAGAGGGGATTTTGCTTGCTGTCTTCAGACTTTCGTGGCTGCTCCGCATGCAGCTCAGCATGAGAAAAGTCTGCTGGTATTTCGCTTTCCTTTTCCATGCACGTCAGCACTGGTGGGCTGCGGGGATGTGCCCAGGTAAGGTGGCTCAAACAAGACCTCATTTCTGTTCCCCATTACCTCACGTTAATGAACTCCCCATAATCACCCTGCCAAGCCCTTGACTTTTTGAGCAAAGTGAGAAATGGCTTTCAAATCTGCCTTGCATTCTGCTGAGGAAAGAACGGACTTTGTGAATATTTACCCTGCAGATTTCCTCAATTAAAATAGCTTTGTGAATATTTGTTCTGTAGATTCCACGCGATTAAGTCAATAAGCGATACGTAACAGGCTGTGTTTTCCAAGAGCAGGATGGTGTCCAAGCGATAGCGCAGCAATGCTACAAGGAGGCAAAAGGAAAAAATGCCTGCCTGTGTTTTTATGCCATCCTATAATTAACCCCTGGAATACCTCAGAATAAAATTCAAGTAACTCAGTGTTAAGCAGGCCCTGAATCCATACTACAACCTCAAAAGTTCTGTACCTTGCTCAGCACCTATTTCACAAAGTTTTTATGACGGACATGCTCCATCATGGAAGAGGAACCAAAGCCCACAGTCAGGTGTTTGTAGGTAAATGGAAAGCCTAACGGAACTGTCAAGGTGGAATCAGAGAGAAGTCTCATCAAGATCAGAGAGAAATCCCTCAGGAAAAAAAAATCACTGCTGTCAACAAAAAGGATTAATCTCCATTGTTTTCCTGGAAGTTTTAGATAAGAACAAAACAACCAAGCCTGGGTGTTTCTGGGAAAAGATGAAGGGTTTTCATAGCATCCCCTTGAAGACCATTCTTTAATAAAATCAACTGGAAGGGAAGATAACTCAAGCTGGATGTCTTAAGAATATCTTAAGGATGTTTTAAAGGATGTGTAAGAAAATCAGAGGCCAGGTTTTTGGAAACTGGGCTCCCAGCAGAGCAAGCAGATGAACAACTCTGGGTGCCATTGCTGTTTTTAGGAGAAACTAGCACCCAGAGTTGAGAGAAGAGCCATGTATTAGCTGTGACTAAATGGGGTGAGGATGCTTGAAAATTAGACCCCATCTGAGCTGTCCACAGGAGCTTCAAATTTACCTCTCCAAGCCAGGAAGGGGTGAGTGAGACAGATGTATGAAATGACTCCTGTGAAATGCAGGGAAGATTTTAGGTAAAAATATAAAAGCCTGGTGTTACCTATGGTTTATGATTATCTAGAGCAGACTGTATCTGGGAGAGGTTTTCCTTGTCCGAATGGTTCCAGACTGAGTTCAAAGCATGGTACCTTGTCTGGCACCTTGCCAGCTCTTGTCAAGTTAGGTCCTAAGGTGATTATGCCATTAATCTTCTTACTGTCCCCAATCTTCACCAAAAACCAGCTTTTTCTTACAGTTGCAAATAGAAATATTTGGCTAAGATGGGGCACAGTGGGTTGCTTTAGGATCCTTCCCCAGTCGGCCAAACATTTTCCACTCAAGGCCATGGATTGCAACCAACCAAGGTGACCCATGTCCCACCCCGGTTTTGCTTTGTTTTGCCCTTCGGCAGAGCAAGTCGTGTCTGGATCTTCAGAAATGTTCAGCCCCTTTGGACACAGCTGGATTTGCAGAGGTGTTCAGCTCCCACTTAGGCAACAGAAATCCTATTTTTGAAGGATGTTCACACAAACAGCATTGGAATATCTGCCCGGGAAGGGTGGCAGCAGGGATGGCTGCCTTGAGCCCTGCAAAAAGTCCACCTTCTTTTCTGCAAGTCAATCTTGTCTGAAAACCTCCCCAAAGGCTGTTTGGATAACCTGGCCCTAATGCTGCCTTGCATGAGATGGTCCCAAGACCCACTGAGTCAGAGCAAAACCTGGCACAGCATTCTTCTGGTCCCTGCTTCCCATCACAGAATCAGAATGAATGTTGGAGAAAGGAACTAGATTAAAAATGGGCAGAAATAGGGATGTCTAACAAATTTCTTGCTCACAAATGAGGTGTTTTTACTCTCGGCCAGCATTTGCAAAGCTGGGACCATTAATGGCAGACGCTTCCCTGAACATTTTACATTATTCCTCCTATTCCAAAAAGGCTATTCAGGCATTTTATCAGGCAGTTGGTCTCTGTCCCTCCACTCTTGCAAATCACTGTTACTAATTATGCACCCACTGCTAAGCCTCCCTGCAAGGAGGACTCCAGCTCCAGCGCCGCAGCAAGGGAGGGGTTACTGGACTTCTTCATAGGGAAGAGAAAGCGCTACCCCACCCTGAAGGGATCCTTCAGCTTTGGAGAGAGGAGCTGACAGCTGGTTTTTATTAGGACGGAGGCCTTTAAAAGGCAGTGTTGGGGTAGGGGTGGGACCTTTGGTCCGGAAGAGAAGCATGTTCTGCTCAGTCCCTGGGCTGGAAGGTCGAGCTTGCGTGGTCTCCGGCCAAATGGCGCAAGAGTCGATAAGCTCTTGCTTTGATTTTGCTTTGGCTGGTGATGGGAGCTGGGCTGGTGCAGCGGGACAAGAGTTGGCCTCTGCTGCGGCTCGGACTGGGCAATCCTACAGCGCAGGTGATGAGTGATGATATGAAAGACAAGGTGAGGGAGACAAATGCCACTGAAATTTAGGGAAAATAAGCTATGGCTACAGCTCTGAATCCTGCCCCTCTGCAGGCAGGTAAGCAGGATGTTACTGTACAAAAATCTCTGTTATTTAAGGGCAGGGGGAGAAAAGAGGTGGAATAAAGCAGAGCTGTGAGGCTTCAGGCTTGCATTTCACCCTGGAAAATACTATAATCTTCTGCAAGATATCTGGTGGGGGGAAAAAATCTCAAGTTGCTGCAATCTTTCTGCTATGCAGGGATGGCCCTGCCGGCCTATGCTATAGGTACGAAGGAGTTTTCATATGGCCTCTGTAAGATCTGGCCTCTGTCACCAGGGTTTGGCCACTACAAGGAGAACAGCTGAGCTTTCACCTCCCTCTGGCTGCACCTTCTTGGGACAAAAACCTCTTTTCTGTTATTTGCCTTAGTGCTGCCACGCACCACGGAGCTGCATCCCCTCGACGCACGTGGCGGTGCGATTGATGCTCACACATTGCTCCTCTGCACCCCGGTCCCTTCTCCGTCCCTGCCAAGCTGTATTCTTGTTTTAACCTCCCGGCTGGCTTCAGATCAACCTCATGTTAAAAAAAACCAAAACACCTGTATCTGAAGTTGTCTTCCTCTTCCCAGAGATGTGGCATTTCTCCCTGGATGCTGTACAGACCAGGAAGGGCCATATCCATTCCTGTTCCAATGTGTTTACCCCTCAGGAGGATCAATGCTTGCTATTAAGCAGTCTAAAGAAAACGCTCCTTAAGTATATGGCCTATTCTTGATTTAATTTGGAGGAACCTCAGTTACCGAGTCCTGACTTTTATATATGCTCCTGCTGTTCAGCATTTTGCAAAAGATTTTAGCATCCAGTGTTCCTTCTTTGTTCTCCTCGTCAGAAGAAAAAGCATGTGGGTGAATATTCAAAACTCATATGATAGTAATTTGGCTTTTTTTTAGTAGATGGGGAAGGCTTAAAAAAAAAAAGTCCCTATCAATGCTTGAAATTGAAATTTAAGAGACCCAGTGAAAAACTTGTATCTGCTTAAACTAGTAACTAAATAGTGTCAAGGGCACAAACCTGGGCACTGACCTAAAATTTATTATTAATTGGTGTTGGTCACCAAAGCCTGGGCAGGGCTTGGGGGATTTAAGAGAGATGTTTCCCAATGCAGAGTGTGGATGTGGTTACCCTGTTTTGGGTAATGTAGCTTAGTTTTACATGCCAGTTGTGCATTGGGCCAGTAAATGGCCACTAGCCCAAAGTTATTTATATTTATAGCTGGAGCCCGTGTCTGAAGATGGCCAGAATACTTGTTTAAAATGGAGAAACGGCATCCTGTCGCAAGGCGTGCTGTCACATGCCCTGGCACCTTCCAGCCACTGGTCCCAGCTAAATAATTAAGAAAAGCCCTCCAGAACATTTATCAATGGCTCCTTTGACTGTCACATGCAGAACACACACTAATGCTGGGTGAAGTGCTATCCTAACCCCTCTGCGGGTATGATGGCTTTCATAGCTCATTCATAGCACACAGCATCTTGAAACTCACTGATAAAACCATAATACCACACCCCACAGTATACATAACTATGTCATATTAATAAATATTTGCAGAGTGCCACGACTTGGCACAGTGCTTTAGAGATTTTTTAAATAAAGGAGCATGGCCCCCTGCTCCAGGAGAGTTTACGCTCAGGTCCTGGTTCTTCATAGGTTTAATGTTATCCTGAGTCATCCATGGAGGGTCTTCTCCTCTTGCGGGGGGCATGGAAGACAAAGAGAGGGTGAGGAGACACATGCATAAAAAAGAATGATAAATGATGCTACCGAAGGCAGCATGGGTGGGCCAAGGACATTAGTAATGCAATATGCCTTTTTTGCATCTATGTGCTTGGTTGAGATCCAGTTGAGCTCCTCAGCACCTGAATGGTATCCTGGGAAAAAAACCAACCAAACAAAAAAAAACCCAACAAAATCTTATTTTCCAGACCAGTATCTTTCTGACATGCTAAAAAAATGTATTTATACAGCCCAAAGATATTTCTAAAGACTAACAAGAAGATGATTTTTCCAAACATTTCTTTGAATCTAATAATAAGGTCAATTAGGAAATGCAATCCAGAATATACTGTCCCACTGTCCCCACTTCTAATAATGGATGAATACATCCATACCCTACATAAAGACTGTGTCTTTGCAGGCTGCAATGCCAAAGAGGGTGGTTTGCTCAATAACCGCTTGCTTCCCATGGGGCTTAAATGCTTTTGGAAAGTCCCAGCTCTGGTTTATTTATTGTCACACTGCTGTGGCCAGTTGTCTTTTATGAAAACCCCATGGAAAATGGTGAATCACATTGTCTTCCGCTGATGAAAATGGTAATAGCTTTGACCCACAGAAGCAGTAGAAAAGCTAATGATTGCTAAACTTTTAGATTTAGGCCCCTGATTTAGCACTCAGGTCCCGTGAAATAAAACTCCATACGCACACTGAGGCAGCTCCCCACTTCCCAGGTACCCCAAAAGCATCCATGCTTCGCCCCCAGACCCACACCCCACTGTGTGCATGAGGAGCAGGAGACAAAGACCCGCAACGTTTCAGCAGTGGACGTCCCTGATTCAGCAAAGCACTTGGAGCACAATGTGTCACATAGAGATTAAGAGGATTTAAACATGTGCTGAAATATTTTGGCATACCAGGGCCTGGGGGCTTGTCTATGCATGAAATTGTCTCAGATTAAGTGTTTGGGGTGGTTTTAAAGTTCCTAAAGCTCTTACTGAATAACTCCCTATATGCCTGTGGTTAGTCCAGAGCATATTTATCCTATATCCTTTATGTACACATCCTTTCTCACTAGCCTTCTGGTTTCTTACTCTTTATCCCACTTTTTGACTTCTGTCTCCCATGTCCTTCTGTCCTGATGAACACCGCGGACAAGCAGCTCTCATGAACACTACAAGGAGTAGATACTTGTGCTCCCAATGCCATTTTTTTTTAATGATTCCCCAGCACATTCTCCCATCATAAGAAACCTTAACAAAGTGCTAGGGCTGAAGACAACCATGCAGACTGGGACCGTCTCCTTCTTTCCATATTCCTCCTCCACGCCATCATTTTTGGCTGTTCTACTCTCATCACCGATATTTAGACAGTGAAGGTCTGGTGGTAGGATTTGCCTTGCTGTGTTGTGTTTGCACAGCTCCGAGCACAGCAGGTGCCTACTGCAAAATCATGAGTATTACAACTACTGCTACTTACTACTTCTCCTCGTATTGATTAATAACAACTGCATTTTCCCAACAGCCCTTTAAAAATTAAGGTAATTTGGAAAAAAGCTATTCATACAGAAATCAGGGCATTTGCACAGCAAGCCGGACTGCAATAGATATTCCAGGCAATTTCCCCATGTAAGTAAGTCCTCCTTGGAGAACCCTGACAAAACCTCCTCCTCGTAGGTACATGTTACTGGGGGGCAGTGGGGTGGGAGGGGGGGTCTGGGGAAATGGGAGTCTCAAGCAGTTTGAGCACTTGTGGATAACTGTCACACAAAGAAAAATGGACATACTGTGCAAAGCTGCTGGCAAAACTGGGTCTTAAACAAATAATATAGTGGCTTTGGGAATTTGGGATTGTGTATACAGGGTTCTTTGCAGTTCACATAGGAAAGCCCATTAGCGACCTGTGTATGTGAACGCAATCTTTCCGGCACAGGGACACATACATAAAAATATTATCCTATATAAATAGCTGTTCTGAAAATAGACCTTTAGGAAATTTATTCTGAGTCTCTTGGTCCTGCGACTAAAGCATTTATTCTTTTCTTTCCTTTCACCTGAAACCCATGATTAAACTGAGTGATCAAAATGACACTGGTACTTTTGCAACCAGCACCCAGTTATTCACAGTCCATAGCCGACACAGCTGTCTTAAATTCAGAGTCATGAGGCTTTAGGCTACGAAGACAGTTGTGCTCTTTCTTAAGGGTTTTTTCCTTAGCTCTCTTTTTCCTTTTCCTTTTTTCTTTTCCTTAGCCCTCTTTTTCCTTTTCCTTTTCCTTTTCCTTTTTTCTTTTCTCTTTCCTTTTTTCTTTTCCTTTTCCTTTTTCTTTTTTTCTTTTCCTTTTCCTTTTTCTTTTCATTTTCCCTTTTCTTTTCCTTTTCCTTTTTCTTTTTCTGTTTCTTCTTCTTTCTCTTTTCATTTTTTTCTTTTTCTTTTCCTTTTTTCTTTCTCTTTCTCTCTTTCTCTAGCAGGCAATCACCAAGCCTCCATCCTCCGACACCGGCGTGAAAGCAAAAATCAGATCTCAACATCTGCACTTTCCACTGATTAAAGACAGATCAAAGAAAAAGAGGTTGTGAAACCTGAAGGCTGACAGCAGGACTCAATGAGGCACGACATGTGCTTGCAGCCCGCGTTCGGACTGCGGGGCAGTGATTTCTTAGCCTCGCAGGAGCAGGAAATCCACCTGACAGCCCCGTGCATGAAAAGTATCTTTGTCCTTTAATTGGGAAGTCGGTCGCGCAGCCCGGCGAGCGCTAATCACCCTCCGGAGAGGTAACTTTTAAAAGTTTCCGCTGAAAACCCCAACCGGCTATTTTAATTTTTTTTTTTTTTTTTTTTTTTTTTTTTTGGTTGTTGTTGTCGCCAATCATTAACCGCTCATTTAGAAAAACTCCCTTAACGGTCGCGGGGGACTTGCCACCCCCGGGGGACTCTACGAGGGGTCCCACCTCTCCACCCCCCCGTTCCCGAGGGGGGATATCCCGGTCGAAGAAGGGGATTTGGGGTGCTGCCGGTGGGTGGGTGGTGGGTCCCCCCGCCCGCGGGTGGGGATGCGCGGTCCGTGGAGCGTTCCTGGCGGGAGCCCTTTTGTTATGCTAATGCGGGCTGACATCACGCCGCATATCAAAGCCGAAGGGGCCGCATATAAAGGCTGCTCCGCCGGCTGCCCCCGCCACAACAGCCCCGGCCCCGGGCGGAGGTAAGCGGGGACCGGGCACCGGGCTCGGGGAAAGGGTTTGCGAACCTCTGGTGGGAGCTGCGAGAGTGTGTGTGTCCCCCCCCCTCCAAAAGGCGAAGGTACGGGGGTGGGCAAGAGCAGGGGGGTCTGCTCTGGGAGGGGGATGTAGGGAGAGAGGGGGCTTGGAGGCTGGAAGGGAGAGGGGAGAGGCTGGGGGGTGCAGGGAGAGAGGAAAGGATTGGGGGGGGGGGGACCACCTGAGAGGCGGTGGGGTGCAGGAGAGAGGGTGGACACGGAGGCTGCGGGGGGAGAAGGAGACCCAGAGGGTGTAGGATCGATGTGCTGCAGCGGGGGACGGGGGGGGGGAGAGGAGACTCAAGAGCTGTAAGGGAGACTGGACACCGGGGGCTGCAAGGGAGAGGGGGAGATGGGGGAGGGTCTAGGGACACCCGAGATTTGGGGGCTGCAAGGGAGAGGGGGAGATGGGGAAGGGTCTAGGGACACCCGAGATTTGGGGGCTGCAAGGGAGAGGGGGAGATGGGGAAGGGTCTAGGGACACCCGAGATTTGGGGGCTGCAAGGGAGAGGGGGAGATGGGGAAGGGTATAGGGACACCCGAGATTTGGGGGCTGCAAGGGAGAGGGGGAGATGGGGAAGGGTCTAGGGATACCTGAAGATTTGGGGGCTGCAAGGGAGAGGGGGAGATGGGGAAGGGTCTAGGGACACCCGAGATTTGGGGGCTGCAAGGGAGAGGAGGAGATGGGGAAGGGTCTAGGGACACCCGAGATTTGGGGGCTGCAAGGGAGAGGGGGAGATGGGGAAGGGTATAGGGATACCTGAGATTCGGGGGCTGGAAGGGAGAGGGGAGACTTAGGGCTGCAACCCTGAAGGGAGATGCAGGGGAGATGCAATGGGGAGCGCGGGAGACCCCAGGGTAGCGGGGGACACCCGGGGGTTGCAATGGAGAAGGGAGATGCAGAAGGCTGCAAGGGAGAGACCTGAGAGGTGCGGGGGGGGGGGGGGGGCGAGGCTGCATGGAGAAGGGAGACTTGGGGGCTACAAGCAGCCTTGCCACCCCACTGGTCCCTGTCTCTGCTCCCCATCCCCTACTACGGGTCATTTGGGGATGTACTACCCCTAAACCAGGCTACTGTGCTCCTGGGGAGAGCTGCAGGCTGGCGACGGGGTCAGGTGGATGTCTTTCCTTCTTGGGTGGGAAAGTTGGAAAAATATGAGATGGATACTTGCATGTTTATATATAGTTCATATTGCCTATTCCCATCCCCGGGACCGGACTCTCGGAGGGGTCAGATGGGAGCGTTTTCTGCACGCAGGAGCGGGGCTGGCTGCAAACAGCTCGGGGTGAAGAGAAAAAGGAGCTTTGAGTTAAAAACGGCTCCAGTTTTTAGGAGTCTGCAGGCCACTTGCTGCTGGTTTGATCAGTGACCCAGAGCTCTCCAGAGCTGTAAACATCACGTCTGCCCCAAAGAGTCTCTCTCCCTCCCTCCCCTTGCAAATTCCTCTTGCAAATGTAACCTGTGCTGGACTGAGTGGAAAAAGGCGTTATTACCTCCCCAAATAACAGGGGTGCGATTACAGGCCAAGCTTGCAGCTCTTGCGGTGGGGATGGGGGGCGTAGATTTTTTTTCTATTCCTTGCTTGGGGGTGGGGGTGGAACCTAAACTGTGACTTTTTCAAGTCGGGGGGGGCAAAGCAGAGGATGATGTTGGCTGGTCCGGGTTAGCGAGAGGGTTTTAGACCATCTGAGACATTTTGCACCCGACTCTTGTGTTGTTCAGCAATTGACAGGAGGGAGATAAGGGGTCTGAAATATCTAAATGGACACTAAAAGGCATGGACAGGATTAAGGGTTGAAGGTTTCCAGTGTGCTCATGGGGAAGGGGGGGGAAAAGCAAAGAGCTTCCAAAGATGAAAAGATACAGAAATACACTGAAACAAGAAGTACGCCTGGATGCTTGTGGGAGCACTGCCTTCAAGGGACACATCAAACCCGAATCCGAGCGGGCATTAAAGAAAATGAACCCATGGTGATGAAATCCTGCCTCCCTTGTAGTCAGTCGGAGTTTTGTCTCGGACTTCAAGGGAGCCGGGAACTTGCCCCTAGAGGTTATTAAAATCCTTTGTAATAACAGCACTTCTCTAGTAACCCTTTACACCAGGCATTGGGGTTGGGATAGCCAAAAAGCAGCCGGAATGGAAAAAATATGCTGCAGATGGCAGTGAAAACACCTAGGAATATTTCTTCCCCCCCGGACCCAATTGCTCCCCAAATGGGGGGTATCGAGGCAGAAAGCTGCAGGTGGGACAGATCCCGCGCTGGGGTCAGGTGGGATGTGCTTTTCCCAGCGTAAGGGGTTCCCTGAAGCGATGCCGAGTGCTCCAGCTCTTCCCAGTCCCATCCCAAACCCCTTTGAGGGGGTGACATGGGGGCATGAGCGGTCACAGCGTGGGGATGCCAGCGTGCCGTGCGATGGGCTGCGAGACTCCAGAAACACGGAGCCCTTCACAGCGGTACAATGTGGTGGGCAGGTTTTTCTGTTTATTTTATTATTGGCTTTCTCGTGGGGTGGGAAACCACCGCAAAGACCACAAAGAGTAGCCCAGAGCAGTGTTTGAAGTGAATAACTGAAGGGAAACCCATTTACTGCTATTAATACCGCTGCTAAAATAAGCAAGCCGTGCCCCGGAGACAGAGAGGACCCCTCTAAGAATTTAAGTCCTGCACCTGGTTTGTTTATTTGTTTGGGCTGAAGAAGGGAAAAACAACAACAACAAAAAAAAAAAAAGGAGGGGGAATCCTTGAGAGCTTTTGTCTCCTCCTGGCTGCTCCCCAGAGACAGAAATGTGATTTTATGTTTACGAAGTTGCAGCCCTTTCCGTGAGCTCCAGGTGCCCGAGGACTTGGAAGAAGTGAGAGGCAGAGTTAATGAGGTGAGAAGGAAAGCAGAAGGGAAAGAGCAAAACACATTTGTTGTAACAGATCAGACCGAAACATCTGCAGGGCATGGGCACCTGTGTGAAGTCGGGAAATGCAGTTTATATAATTTGTCTTCTCTGAAGAAAAAGAAGGGGGGGGGGGGGGGGGGGAAAATCTGGAGCGAAGGAAGGGAGAGATGAATAGCTGAAGATTTGGGCTCGTCTAAAGATTTATCTTTCTTTTTTTTTTTCTTTTCCTTCTTCCCAAGCAGTTACACAAACCTTTGGGGGGGGGGGGGGGGGCGAAAGTGAAGCAGCGAATGAAGTCTTGCCATGTGCAGGGTTAAATGGAAACACACAATCAGACCATAACTCAGGGTGTAATTCAAGCCATACGGTTTGTCTGTCTGTTGACTCGAAAGGTTGTATCAAGGCTTGTCGAGGGAGGGGACTGAGAGGGGATAATCCAAACTTTTTCATGATTCATAAACCACTCCTTTGCAATTTGGATAATAGATCTCTCGCGCGCGACGACTCGCTAAACTTCAGAGTTAACTGTAGCTTGTGCTCTTTCTCTCTCTCCTTTCAGGTTGTTCATCTCCAAGGAGGAGCAACACCCAAACTGAAGGGAAATACGTTGTGCAGAAAATTAGGCAAACTCCTTTTTTTCTTTGGAGAAGCTGATTTCCTTCGGCAAGTGGGGGACGGTGGAGAAAATGAAGCCGAGTCTGCGATTTTTCTTAGCTGGTTTTCTGTCTTTGATTCTGCAGACGGGGCTTTGCTATGGGATAAAATGGATGTAAGTACCTGGCTATCTCTCTGCATTTTTAAAGTCTTTGTAGGCATTGCTGGTCTCTTACCCGTTTTTGCAATTGCTATTTGAGGCACACTGTAAAGCCGTTTAAAGAGCAGCAAGCGCTGCATTTCTCGAGGCATTCATTGATTTCAAGTGTGTGTACTAGGGGCTTGTGCTAACAATATGCCTCCATCTTCTTTCCAAAATATGCATGATTTAGGCTTGCTTTTCCTTCTCCTCATTGATACCAAAGGAAAGGCACACACTTGAACACTCACATGAGCCACTTAATGAAGTTTCTAGCGTTAGCTCCTGCCACACTGGGAAACTCTCCCACCGGGACCGCAGGTCCTGCTGAGCAGGAGCTGAGAGCAGTAGGGACGGCAGCTAAGATAATGCCGCCAATCTCCAACCACAGGGGATGCTTGACAGATAACATGTTTTTTTTGTGGACCTTTTAACCTTTGGATTTCATGAAGGGTGTTAAAAATGAGGCGGGGGGGGGAGGAGGGTGAAGAAATACCAGGGAGTGTGGTCAAGTCTGGATCGAGTTTCCTCGGAGGTAATGTCGCTGCAAACAAAGTGAAAACATCACTATCTCATTTCTTTGCTTAAGCAAGCAATCAATTAGTTGCTTACTGCAAAATAAACAAACAAGCCCCTCCAACACCCATCTGGTTTCATGTCCTTGATGAGTGATCTGTCTTTTCTACCCGGGTTTGAAGCTGTGCACAAAATAAATAAGGGGATGTGGGCTAGCCTCAAATGAGTGTCTTCCGTAAAAGAAAAGGCACAATAAGATGCAATGCCAGGAAGAGTCTGTTGTGTAGGGTATAGTGCGTCGAGGTGATGATCTCGGGATTAGGTGGGGAAACTGAGACAAGAGGTTCCTGTTTTGTTCCTCCTTCTGTGCTATGTCTAATTCCCATTCCACTGTCCCAGTCGTTGTCATTTGAGGCTCTCCCCATGCCGTCTTTTATAAAGGGTCTCTTAAATTTGGACACCTTCAAGTTAGATGTCTTGTTGGAGCCAGTGTTTTCACTGCCCTGCATGCGGTCATAGGCAAGAGAACATTCCAGATGGCGATTCACCCTCTCCAAAGAGAGACATCCAACACAAATGTCAGGAGGTGTCCTCTGGAGATGCCATGCATGGACTGCAGGGAGCTGGTTGAGACCACACATCCACCTTTTATATGCCTAAAGAGAAGCAGGGTGAAGCCGACCGTAGGGTGTTTAAATGCATGTGGTCAGGCGGGAGGAATAGGCACCTACTTCAGGGCATCCTTCACTTGCTGTCTCCATACTTTAAGGACCACCTTGGAAGTAGAGGAGAGTCAGGATCTGATTTGCTCTTCACTGTTTTGGCTTTACACCTCGTAGCAGTCACCACAGCTGAATTACATAGCCCGGCTATTTCTTCCTGCCAGCTTCCTTGAACATTTAGGCTCTCAGCCCTGCATATACCCAGCACCCTGCACAGGGCAGGCATCTCCTCTCTGCAGGACATTTAGCAACATGCCCATGGGCTGGCAGAGCCTGGTGACTCATTTGCAACCTTTATTTCTATTCAGCGCAGAAATAGAGCTATTTTGTGGCAGCCTGATTCGGCAGGGCACTTAGGTCCAGACCCATAACTAAGCGGAGGGGCTCGCTGATATGCTTGGCATGAGGGTCCCGCTTAAGCAAGGGGCTAAAACTTGAGCAAAGGGCTGGGTTCCTCCAAAGGGCAGGAGTGAGATGAGCTTCAGAGGGAACCTGATAGCGTGGTGACAAGCTGTAGACATGAAAAAAAGGCTGGAAGGCAGGGCAAGGTCCTTAATAGCTTTGTTGGCAAAAGCAGCCTTTTGGCTGGTAAGCGGTTAAGCTGCGAGGGTTGCTTTTGGGGATGGGGTGGGGGGAGAAGCCACTCCTCCCCTTCCCAGCAGACATATCCCCCCTATCGAAAAGCGAGTGGGGAAGATGAAAGCTGGGATTAAAGCAGCATTTGAAGCATGAACTGCATCCAGATGCGCTGCCGGGGCTCCCCTCACACCTGTTGAAAACCTGGCGGAGACCTGCACTCCCTGTCCCAGGGCACTTCACGACTGGGATGCTGCCAGCTGGGATTTCACAAAATTGGGGGGGGGGGTTGGTTTTCATTTGCTGTTTCTCCTCCCTTCCCCACCCTTGTTTTTCTATGGAAACACAGGCCAATTTCCCTTCCCCCCCCCCCCCCTGCTCCTCATCACTCTCTTTTTCCCCGCTGCAGCTGTGCTGCCATCCTTGTGCCTAGGGGACCATCCTTGGAAATTGCACGGGTAAATTCTTGGTGAACAGAGATCGATGCTACCAAATACCAAGTAATACCTCGGAGCTGCAATCCCAGCCCCGGACTCATGTGCTGGGTGCTGTACAACCAAACCTTGCCCCTCGCCTCTTGTGCAAGGAGAGGGGGGGGAAAGGATGGGATGAAGAGGGAGGAAAGTGCTACAAGATGTTTTCGGTCGCGGGCTTGTCTCAGTGGTCTGCCCGCTGCGCCGTTGTTGTAGGCACGGTGCCAGAGGCGAGCTTCAAAGAGGATTTGGGAGGGGAGGGGGAAGATAAGGAGGTGAGTTTTGCCAGCCTGGGGAAGAGGGAGCGACTGATATGGAAGGCGATAGGAAATTCAATTTTGATTCAGCGCATGATGTAATTGCAGGAGGAGGGGGAGAAGGAAAACACACTTTCCAGCTGTTTAGGACTTCCCTGTAACACAAATATCCCCTGTAAATTAGTAAGAGTGAGGAGAATCATAGAATCAGAAGGTAAAAGGGAGCTATTTGTTTTATTTTATTTGGCTTATTTTTACGAGTTCTGCGGTCCAGATCCCCAGCTGTTGTAAATCGGCACTGTGCCCTTCCCTGCCGTGGAGGCATGCGCTGCCGAGCATCCAGCGTGGTGCGTGGACGGTCAGCATCTCTTAAACCTGCTCTTGCTGCTGGAGAAACTTCGTATTTTGGCGTCTTCCATCTGAGCTCCAGGGAGCTGCTTGGGCGTAAAGTCAGGGTAGGGACAGAACTTTGCAGGATGAGGGTTGTCATGGAAAAGAAGCCTTTCCATTCAATGCGTATGAGCCCCATAGTCTTATTTTTGCGTGCTGCTTTTTGCAAATACTTTCCCATCCTTAGAGCAGGGGGGGTTGCATAGCTTTGTGGTCCTCAGGACTTGTTTTGCATCACAGCGGCTGGGGAGGTGAGGCAGCCATCGGTTTCAGCGTGAGATGTCTTAGGGCCAATGCGTGTAGGAATTCTATTGCCTTACCCACCTCCTTTTACACCCCCTTTAGCCTTGCTAGAAGGGTTTGGGTTTGGCCAAGCAGGTTGCTGAAATAACTTATTTGGGTTGAGCTGAAAAATAGATGAGCACTAGAGGGAGCTGCAGCCAGATGTGCACACCACTGAGGTTTGCAGATGTTGGGATGTCCAGGCACTGAGTGGCTTTCAAGGCACTTTTTGCTCCTCGGGGGTTGGCATCTCCTTTGCCCCGGCACCAAGACACAAGGTTGGACTGTCCCTCTGTATCGAGCGTCACCTTCAACACAAAGGTGGTTGTAAAGAAGCCAAATGCAGCAAATGTGGGGGTTTTGTGGGGCTTGCAGGGTCAGCCCATGACAGCAAGTGGTGGCATTAGGAATCCCATCAGTTTTAGGTGCAGCTTGGTCACGTTAGGAAGTCTCTACCTGTCCCCGTTGTGGTGGCCTGGACATGCCCCGTGCCCTCTGGAGCCATCCCTAGCTGAACACCATTCCCAGCTACGAGGTCAGCTTTACTGCACAATTCCCGTGGTTAAATCACAGCCCTTCAGGAGCAAAAGGTGCCTGAGCCATGCATTTTGGCGGACCCAGGACATCCTCCAGCTCACCAACCTCAAGCAGCACCGCAGCCTTTCCGCAGCCAGCAGAAAGCAAGGGGGAAAATGGAAAGATTTTTGTGCTTCCCGGCAGCGCCTGCTTCTCTCCTTCAACCCGGGGAGGAGCGGAGGGGGGGGGGAGCTGGGACATCGGGACACGGGCGCCTGCGAGGAGACCGTCTGCCTGGCAAAGGGGCTGCTAGATGAACTGCCGTGAAAGGTCTGCAGGACGGGGATGGCGGGAGGGGAGCAGGCTGGGGGTGAGGTGTGGAGGGGGGGGGACAACGGCTTTGAAGTTTGCTCTTCGCTCCGTAGGCAGCTCGGGAAAACTTGACAAAGCTCCATGGCCTTCCTCGGCGCTCGGTGAGCCAACTCGCCGCTGGCATCAACTTCAGTCGAGCTTGGGCTGGAAGTCAATGGCCTTGTGCCCACTACTGCCAGTGCTGGATTTGGCACTGTATCTGAAAGCAGCTCTTATTTTAAGCTTTTACTTCAGGGTTGGGTTTTTTTCCCCCACTCCTTTCCCTCTTCCTCCTCTTTATTTCTTTTTTTTTTTTTTTTTTTTAACTATATAAATCCTGCTTCTCTGTTTGAAAAGGCATTGCAGAACAAGTGGAAGCATTTATCAAGGGACATGGTGGCTTTCCCAGAGCTTGTGGTCCCCAGACCAGGACTGGTGCAGGGCAGGGTGGCAGGGACATGAACCACCTCTGACTACCAGGAGCTTAGACAAGGTTACTGTAACAGCCCTGCAAGCCTTTTCCAGTTGAAAACCTGAGAAAATGAGGCTCCTGCAGATTAAAAACCTCCAATCTCTGTCTCTCTCTACTAAAGTTTACAGCACACTTCACTCTCCACAGGCGTGTAGTTTTGTCTAAATCATTTTGTTTCACCCAAATCCTTGCAAGATTAAGGGGTTTAAGAATAGGCATAAAAAATAGAGTGCCTTCGCAGAAAGCAAAGTGGACAATTTGGAGCAGAAGTTCATGGTTTCACCAACAGTCCCTCTGTGAGACCTTCTCAGGTCACACCACACAAGGGAGGATGGGCAGATGCCCTCCGGAGAGAGCCCACATCAAAAAGAGAGGAGATCCTTCTACCCTTTAAGGGTGTTTTAAAGGGCACCAATGCTTCACCGCTCAATTCAAAGAGTTTTTCTCCCTTTGGCTTGACCAGGAGCAGTGTCCTGCTCACAGTGGTCCTTGTAAACCAAATAATGTATGGCTTTCACTGATACCTGCTCAGATCTGAGCGTACTTCTCCCAAGCTGCTGCTCCTATGAATAGTCTTCTCATGGAGCCCAGATCTGCAGGAATGGGCCCGTACCTCTCAAAGGACCTAACACTGTAGAGCATTCATGTTTTCAAATGAATTTATTAACTGCCTGAGATAATTAAAAGAGTAAACGAAAGTCATGATCCATCCATGCATCATATTTCCTCTGTAATTACGTTTATGGTTTTCTGTCAGTATCCATAACTTCAGCTGAAAGCCCTGCTATGCTATATATAAAACAGGAGATGTTTGGTTTGGGGCCTGTTTATTTAAAGGGATGGGTCAAATATGTATATTTAAAAAAACCCAACAAACCAATCAACCACTCCCCAGCTGTCCTCAGCTTTCTGGAGAACGAAGGATGGGGCAGGAGCATCAAGGGAGGAAAGCACAACGTTAGCACGAGGAAACAGTGAAAAGCAGCATTTATAGGGTGTCAGCAGGTAAAATCCCCATGTGCTGCTTCTCAGATGAAGGGTTTGAGTCCAAAGGAAGATGTTTATCAGGGATTTTTTCCCAGACTGAGGACTAAAGGCTGTTCTGCTAACTATGCCCTTGAGGGCTGCTTTATTCAGGCTGGCTGCTCCCCTTTGGCTCCAGTTTCCTTCCCAGTGCTGATGGGCAATGGAGACTGGGTGGAGGTGGGTTAGAGATGCACCACCAAATCCCACCATGGACAAGACTCTTCTGGGGGAAGGTGATTTCCTTTCCACTGCCCCACAAAGGGACTTTGCTCTCCAGCAATGTCCTTTACAAGCGGTGGACATCCCCCCCTGGTGCTGCCAGAATTTGGGGATTGGGGATCGATTGGTGCCTTTCCATGGGGAGGGTTTAAAGTGATGAGGTGGAGAAGACATTTCTGAATGTAGGACAGAGACTGAGCAAACCTGGGCTGTCAGGGCATGGACTAGATGACCTAATAGGCCTCTCACATTCCTGATCTGTGATTTATAAATGCACTTTTTGGTCTCGGCAAGCAACTCCAGTAACTGTGAGTTTTCTTTTCCATCTCCATTACCCTTTACTTTTTCCTCCTGACACTTGGAGATGTTTCCAATTATAGGTTCTCACAAGCAAAGGCATGAAGTTCAGGCCTGGGAGATGTTCAGAAAACACCTTCCTGCGTCTTGCATTTTTATTCTTGGTGGGCTCCCTGGAGCTCGGCTCATTCGACGAGAAACAGCTATTGCTGCCATTTACTGAGGTCTCCCCAGTGGGGCCACAGTCCTTCCTCTCTTGACTGTCTGGCAGATATTTTTCCCTCTTCCACAAAGTGAATTTCTTTCTTGTTGCATTATAAATCTGCTTCTGTAATGGCGATGATTTCAGGCCATCTGTAATAACACGGTCTCGTTGTATCATGTCCCCTTTTTTCATAACGGGGATGAGTTTCAGTCTGATTTCAGCTCTCATCCCAACTTGTAGGTGGTTATTTCTGCTGTTCATGACTTGTCTGTAATGGTGAGATGCAGGTGCCTCAATGTAGGCTTCCAGGTCCTTCAAAGATGCCGAAGACATCTATACAGGATTCGAAAATGTGGTGCAGGACCTAGGCGATATATGTATCTTTGTGAAGGGCCAGGGGAAACATCCCAAGGCCTCTAAAGTGTCACTTGGCACCTCTGATTAGAAAACTGAGCTGGTGCCCCATAGTACAGTATCTCTCAGAGACCTGGATCATTCCTCGTTTGCCTGAATCTCGGGCTGTGAAGCTCTCTCATTTCATCTGCCTCACCCTGCCTGCTTATTTTGCTGCTGGGACATACTGTGCTGGAGTATTTATCATTTTTACTCTATTAGTGACGAGCTGCTTTGGCCCCTTGCCTGGTTTGCATTTCAGCCCATTCCTGAGAGCTGCTGATAGGCTTTCTGGGATAAGTTTTCACAGGTTTCTGGTGCCAAGTGCTAGGGGTTGGACACATCTCACTCAGCTCTGTGCTTATGCAGTCCAGATGTCCGCGTCCAAGCTCGGTGCCTGGGTTCCCTCTATAGGCAGTGCAGAAAATGAGCACTTCTAGGGCATGATGTTATCCTACTGTAGATCTCAAAAGCACATCAGGCCAATTACTCCCTAGACATGGCTTTTTCTTTCCATGGGGTGAAGAAGGACCCTGAAGGACTACCACGAGGTCCACACTGTAGGGGTTTGCAGTCAGGTGAATTCATACTGGCCAAAGACTCATGCCTCTACCTTCAAGGACATGTTATATCTGAGATACCTGAGCACCCAGAATATCACCAACAGGTTTTGTCTTCACCTGCTCAGGTCCAGCACTGGTTCATGTCTAAGGCAGGATGAGTTGCCTTCTGGAGGTGCCCCTCTCCAGACAGGGAGCGTTGCATGAGCAAAGGACCAAGATGAACTGCAGGGCAGAATTTCTGACAATTAAATACTCCACTTTTTCCTTTCCCTTGAAATTCACTGGCTAAAACTCCTGTTCGTTGTATATCTAATGGACCTCTTTAAATACATGTATGATGTATATATTTACATAGCTAGCAGAGTGGTGGTTTCCCTTCCAAGTGTGCCACTGATTATCTAGTGCCAGAAATGCCAAACTCTAGCCGCCTGGGAATTTGTCAGTGCAGACCTGCTCAGCCCTAGAAGGATCATAGCTTTTCCCCGCTAGAAGAGCAGTTGGGTTTAGCAGTTATGCACAGCCCAAAGAGAGCTCCAACATACACAGCAGCTGGTTCAAGCCAACGTTGAGGGAGCTGGTGGAACATATATGTGTTTTTCTGACAGCTGGAGATCAGTGCTAATATCCCGGATCTTGGTTAGGGCTCAATTTTAGCTCCGTTTCCATCTCATTTAACTTCTGAAGGACATGGATGTTACAGTAATAAAGTGAAATGCACCCAGAAATGTGTCTGCTAATAAGCCAAACTAACCAAGATGGCTTAGGATGAAACTGAAAGGCAATACATTTAACAAGGAGAGAAGGAAATATGTGTTAAGGCAGTTGTGTTGCCAGGATCAGATGCCAGTTACTGATGCAGCCAGCTAGAAAGTTGTTTTATGGGAATGAATAACATTTATGACTACCCTAAGCAGGTCATAAAGACACAAAGAGAGTTACACACCAGGCTTCTGCTGATCGTTGTGGGTGCTTGGGGAAGAAGAGCACAGCCCTGGACGACGCATGGCAGCATTTGCTTTTTTCTTTTTTTACCTGGAAACACTGGCAAATGCGCACTACAAGAACCAATGGGGTCTTTCGGGTGTTGTTGGTTTCTTCCATGGTAACATACATGCTGGTGTTAGTGGATCCCTTCTCAGTTTTGACCATGGTGCTTTCTCTGCACATACCCTCATTGCTCTTCTGCACTACATTTTTGGAGACTAGAGAAACAGATTTATCTATGTGCAACAGTGATGGAATTGGTGGAGGCCCTTGGCATTAACTCTAAGGGAAAGCATCTGTTTTGCAAACTTGGTGGCTTTTCCCTAGGCTTTGCAAGGGATTTTCTCCATAATTAATTACATGACATTCAGCATAATCCTTAGAGAGTGTGTGAGACAGATGCTGAACGCAAAACACTGATAACACCAACTTTGCTTTTTTTTTTTCTTCTGAATACCATAATCTTGGAAGATCCAGCTTTCTGTTATCGTGGAACTGATGGGTCATTTTTCACACTGTTGGGAGGTCCATTCTCTTCATTCTTCAGCAAAAAACCTTCCCATAAGGATTTACACATTCAGTCAACTTGGCATATGCCCCAGGAGCTTTGTCCAGGCTCCCCTAGGTGACGGAGAGAAATGGGCACTTCTAGAGGGTGTTTGTCCCCACCTACCTTAAACACCTACTTTAGATGAGATAGATCACTCTTCATAGTTGCCCATCTTTCTCACCAGCTTAAACTAAGCACCTATTTACAGGTAGCTAAAATGAAGTCAGATGAACACAGGCCAAAGCATTCACTGGACTGGACATAGCGGCGAAATTAATAGTGACCCAAAGGTTAACTTTTTTTGCAGGTTTTAATGCCTTTTTTTGCATGTTCTTGTCTCCTCAGAGCTCTGTCCAAGACTCCTTCAGCTTTGGCCCTAAATCAAACCCAGCACTGCAAGCAGCTTGAAGGCTTGGTGGTTTCCCAGGTGCAGCTGTGCCGCAGCAACCTGGAGCTAATGCAGACCATCATCCAGGCGGCACGGGAAGTGATAAAGACCTGCCGTAAAACTTTCTCAGACATGCGGTGGAACTGCTCTTCCATTGAGCTGGCTCCTAACTACCTGCTGGACTTAGAGAGAGGTAAACAGCACTGCTGGCTCAGCCGGGGACATGAGTGAGTAGAGTCAGCCAGCGTGTGTGTATGCGTGCTGGGACTGGGGAGGGTCTTGCTACTGGGGGGGGACGTGGAGGGACTACATAGCCTAGTTGTCGTGTTCTCTGAGACCGTGTTCATCGTTATGGTGCCAGTCATGCCCAGGAGCTCTCAAGTCCAAGACCTGGTCTCTCACAGCTCTTACACATCTCATTAGGAGTCACGGTGGACTTGCTTGCAGCCATGGAGCTGCTGTTCTGGGCACGCAGACTTGTCAAGCAGCACATGCTATGCGTGAAGCTGCACAGACCAGCTTTCATGGCTCAGAGCATCCTTGCATGCTCGTGCTGCAGCTCTGTGGCCCCCCCACCACTTCCCCCCCCCCCCCTCCGTGCACACCAGCTCCATGACCTGCCAGCAAGCAGCATCCAGCACAGGGACAAAAGAAGGCAGGAGAATCCATGGGGGGGACTTCTTCACATGCTCCAAGAGCAGATGACACCACGATGGACAAGTTGCTTAAGTCCACGTGCCTCCTTGCCCTGCTGGGATGTTGTCTCGTGTTGAGAAGCTCGCTTAGGAGACGTGCTCCAAGCTGGTGATGCCATGGGAGGTCTCAGCTGCAGTGAGTTGGTGTGCTTGCTGCTCTCTGGGGCACAGGCTGTGTAGGTCGCTTTTGGGGGAATGTTTAGCTGTCCCAGGAGGCTGAGCTGGAGTTCTTGTCTCTTCCAGGCACAAGGGAGTCAGCATTTGTGTATGCCCTTTCTGCTGCTGCCATCAGCCACACCATTGCCAGAGCCTGCACCACCGGGGACCTCCCTGGCTGTTCCTGTGGTCCCATCCCAGGTGAGACACCTGGACCTGGGTATCGATGGGGAGGATGTGCAGACAACCTCAACTATGGTCTTATCATGGGGTCCAAATTTTCAGATGCTCCCATGAAGATGAAAAAATCAGGATCACAAGCCAATAAACTGATGCATCTGCACAACAGTGAAGTAGGGAGACAGGTAACAAATCCACGAGAGTTATTGTAATTGTACAATCATCTGTAGTGGTCGGTCGCTCTGTGAGGTTCAGTGTCTATCAGCTAGCAAAAGGAGCAGGTTTCTCCCGGATTGCTCTGAACTCCTTTGGCCTGCTGAAGGCTGCGGCTATATACCGCACGCTGGGACTCAGGAGGTCCTGAATGCTATTATCAGCCCTATATAACCGCGGGTGGGATGTCTCATTGCCACCCTTTCTACAGCCAAGGATGCTTACCCCAGGAGGTGTGGTGGGGATGGGTCCCCTCGTGCTCTGCCAAGGGCGTTGCACAGGCGAAGTGCTGTGTAAGCGTGGAGGATTATCATCTGCCAGATGCGTCCAGCAGCAGCTGCCTCCCAGCCATCCCCGCAGCCAGGAGGGCTGATTTTTCCTTTTCAAACTGCTTCGCTAGTGATTATTCCCATATCTGGCAGAAGGCGCTTGTAACAGCTTGCATCCAGCGGAGGGATAATGCTTACCATGTGCAGTGCTTGGTGTGCACCGAGGTGCAAATCTCTCCTGCAGCCCTCCATGCAGCTGGAGGAATGGGTGGGGGACTGTAAAGCTGGCCCCTGCACCCATCTCTGGGGCTGCAGCAGTTCCCGAAGCTGGTCCTACCACACAGCTTGGTCCTTCCAGGGTTGCCTGTGCTCGGGCACTGGAGCAGATAAAACTTGGAGTGTGTTGAGCTCATTGGCAGCTTACTGCGTAGCTACAGGCTGGACTCACCTTTGCAGAGCACAACCATGCCAAACTTGCCTCCCCGGGTGTTTTTCTCTACAGTTCCCACTCTATCGGTTTTGTTTTGGTTGGGTTTTTTGGGTTTTTTTTTATTATTATTTTTGTAATGTCTTGAGTTTTTGTTTTAGTTGCAATGGGCAAATTTTTGTTTGGGACATAGTGTTGCATTCACCCCTTCCTGCCAGCATCCTGCCATGTCCCACAGAAATAAGACTAGTGCAGAACTAAAGTAAAAGGCTCTTTTGGCCCCATGGCCAGCAGAAAGACAGGGCGAGGGTGCCCTGAATTCATCAGAGCCTTGACATCTCTGTTACCCAAAGCTGCTGGAGGCAGAAATGGATGTTAATTATTTATGGATTGGTTTGATTTTCAGGTCCTTAGGAATCTAGAGGGTGGAAATGCAGGCTTATGTAGATATCTGATCAAAATTCAAAATACTCTTCTGTCTCCTGGCTGCAAAGGTGCCTTGGTGAAAGTAGTCCCGGGCTGATAGCGATCACCAAGGAGCTGTGGGATCTCATTCCCTTTGCACAGTAGCTACTCTAGAGTGACTGTGCAGAAATCAGAGCAGCAGTCCTTTTCTATAGCAGTCCCAGCCAAGAAAGTGCCTTGTTTAGCAAGCTTGTGGGATGTTTGGAGGTAAGAGAAGGGCATTTCCTAACTCCTGCATTCCTTTTTGCAGGTCTTGAAAGCCTCTCTTGAAATGAAATGTAAGTGCCATGGAGTTTCTGGGTCATGCTCTATCAAGACCTGTTGGAAAGGCCTTCAAGAGCTGCGAGACATTGCACTGGACCTCAAAAACAAGTATTTATCAGCCACCAAGGTTGTTCACCGGCCCATGGGCACACGCAAATACCTCGTGCCAAAGGATATTGATATCAGGCCGGTTAAAGAGACAGAGCTGATTTACCTGCAGAGCTCGCCCGATTTCTGCATGAAGAACGAAAAAGTGGGGTCACACGGGACCCAGGACAGGTGAGGGTTTCTGCAGCAGGCACTGACTGCACTCTGAGCCCCAAAGAGGGCAGGGGAATGTATGAATAAGAGGCAAATAACTGGGGAGGTAGCACATGCATGCAGGTAAAGGACATCTCTAACATATGGTATGGTCTACAGATGCCTAAGGCTATCAGTGGTGGCTGTGACCCAGACAGGGCTGCAGACGCTTTTTGCGTTATCGGGCAGGCACAAGATACCTTTTGAAATCCCCCAGGCAGCTCACCTCTGCAGTAACTTGTAATGATCAAGCAGGTGCTTACGTGTTGAGTGTCTCTAAGTCATTTCTTGCAATCGCTGCAGATGTGATGACTTGTTACTCTACTGTAAGGCTCCTCTAAGTAGGCAAGAGTTAACCCAATTAGGACCAGTGCTCCTAGGCAACCTTAAAAGAGCCCTGAAAACTACAAAGGTGAATTTTAAAGATTTTTCTTCCATTGCATTTTAAAAGTCCAGGTGCATTTGTATTGCTTATGTCTCTGCAGAGGAATTTCTTCATCTCATTAATATTAGTGATTTAAGATCATTATACCCGGCCTCCACTGGGCACAGTGCTGTCCCCTTTCACAGGCAGCAGACATGTCTGTCTCTTCCCATCATCTGTTTAATTCCCTCCAATACAAACCAATTCCACGTTTCAGCAGTCTGAGCATCTCTAGGTGGGCAGCAGACCCTTCGACAGCCAAACAATTGTGTATTTCCAAAAGTTTGCAGAATTTCCAGGTTTTTTGTTAGGTGGCTGTGATGGCTGAATTTCAAGCTGTCTCATTAGTTCCTGTCTGCTGGCTTGGCTTTCTTTAGATAGTTATCATAATTTTTCTTTGCTTTTTGTGTTACTTTGTGGTGGAGACTCAGACAGACACATTGCAAGGAGCATGCGCCTGCCCTTTTGTGAGGTGTCCTCATTTTAACTCTTGTTGGATGTAGTGGTATTTGGGCCACTTTGGTTCAATGAAGAGAAGGTTTTGCTGTAATGGAAATGAAGTAAATGACCCAAATGCAGAAAAGATACTGTTTGGATACCTTTGATTCATACAAAGTATTTGGTGAGGGGACTCTAGAAGCTATCTTTTGGCAATGGCCATTTAATCTGGAACCGCAGCTCTGTAGACAATATATCAGCATTTAACTGGTGGAGCTGATCAGGAGGTGACGACAGTTGAGTGAGACGAGTGTGTCCTTTTTGTGCTCTGACGTTTTGTGGCAGTTACAGTTTTGTATCCTCCAAAACCAATGACTGGACTGCTCTACAACAGCACTTACCTGGCAGGTTTGTGGTGGGAATGCCAGGCCAGCGGTGGAGCAGTAATTAGCAAGTGAAGATGTTTATGAGTCACTGAGGATTGTAGGGAAAAAAGCATGTGTTGAAACTGGTTTCTGAGGGGAAATGTCATTTGAGTGGATGCAATGTTTTTGGGGATTTGTATAGGTTTTGACAAATTTGTGTCTTGAAAAAGACCTCTTTGTTGTGCCACTCTGTTTTGCAATGAAAAAAATTGTGGAGGTTATTTGGAAATCAGTTTTATAGGAATTGCGTGAAATCAACAGCTCGTGTCAAAACCAAGCTGAATCCATTACAGATTTGCCAAGTAAAACATTTTCCATGAGCTGAAATCCTTTTAAGGTGTGACTTCTTCATCATCTAATTTCATTTTACAGCAGATTTTGCCTTTTTATCCCAGCTAGGGATGAAAAATATGTCAAGGTCTTGAATGACTTTTTTTTTTCTTCCAAGGATAAGAAAATGTGTATTGCAGGCGTCCGTTTATCCCAAGACAGGCGACAGCAGTGATTGTGAGCCTGCCAGGCGAGGGTCCGTGGGAAGTGAGATTGAGTGAGGATTTAGAGGACTGAGATATTAGAGGCAGGAAGGGATGACTTTCAAAAGGAACTTGTCAAGAAATACTCCTTATTCTCGGATGTGCAAGACGGTGATGGCCGTGGGAGGGGAGGAGGGCGAGATAGTCCCGTGTTGAGCTGCGCGCATCTCTCAGGCCAAGTTTTAAGGTCATGTGTAGTTACGCTCATTTTCATCGCAATCCATCTGCACGCTCTTGAGAAGATGCCTGGTGCCTCAAAATTGGCATGTGTAACACAAGCCGTAGCAGCCTCTTTTCTGCATTAAATTAGTAGAGGAAATAAGTGTAAAATGCACACAATGTGTTTGCAGATCGGTCCGTTCTTCCTGGAGGGAGCGGGAAAAAGGAGGGGAGCTTCCCTAACCTCCTCCTCCCATGCATGTCTTTTTCCCTTTGCAATTTTTCTCTCACAAAGAGGACATCTAAATGTCTTTTAAACGCGGTGGCTCTGTTCCAGCCAGCTGTGGGGCTGCAGAGATAGCACCTAATGACAGAGATGAGGGAGAAGGAGCACAAAAGGGATGCTGTTAGAGAGGGCAGGGAAAAATGTGGTTTGAGCTTACTCTGCAAAGATGTAAAAATGCTCGCATGGAAATAGCCCAAACGGGTTTTTATTTTATAAGTCAAGTCTCGGTGGCATCTTAACATTTTATCCCTGTGCACATCAAAGTTTTCGGGGGGGGGGGGGAGATCCTGCTGTTTCCTACTAGGCTAATTTTTAAGGTCTTTTATGGTAAATGCAATCAAAAAGGGATTTTTGGTGGTGGTCCCTCAGTTCAGTTTTTCTTTTTTTTCCACCACCTGCCTGTTCCCTCTTTGGCCTTTTTCTGGCCATGAACATGCAGGGATTAGCTCACGGGGTGTACAGTGCAGACCCCTCTCACCGCGCTCCAGGAGACTTTGGTCTGGGCATCTCCAGCATCTTCCCAGCCCTGCCTCCAAAGGGATGCAAAGGGGAGGAGACCCCATTAACAACCCCTCTTCCTGTTACTGGATTAAAAAAATGCAGATCGCTGCATTTTTATTTACCAAAAATGAGTAGTTTTGCATCATATGGAGAAAAAGTCCTTTCCCTGCTCCCTCTCCCCCAGGTCTGGGGCTTGCTCAGAGCATTCTGGAAGCAGGCTGATGGCTAAGTTGCAACACCTTGGACATATTGGGTTTCAGTGTATGCTGTAGGGAACAATCCTGCACCGGCAGGTGGGTGGAAGGGATAATCTAATCGGTGGCTTCCATCTCTCTAATTATCCCTCGCATTATGCAGACTTATTGTGCGTTTTTCAGGCAGGAAAGGGAATTGAATTACCTTGTAGTGGAACCGCGTGAAAATCCACTCAGAAAACCCGCACCCGGTTACTCAAAAGCCTTTCAGAGCTCTTTGCTGAAAGGATTTCAAAGCCTTCTTCGGAACAAGCCTGAAATGTTTTCTAAGACACCTTGGCCTTTCTTAGTTTGTTGACATTAGAAATGGTTTGGAAATCTGCATGCCTCCAAGCGCTTGGGGTGTATCCAGATTTCAGAGTCAGGGAGCTGAACCCGAACCTGAGATTTGAAGCCTCTTTGAAGTGCTCAAAATCTGATTAAGGAGCTGAGTTTTGCAACCGGTATCCAAGGCTCCCGCAAACAGGCTTGCTGCAACTGCAGCCAAACAAACTCCGTGTGCTTGTATGCCACCATCACACTTTCATAGCCAATAAAACATGGTCTGGAGAAAAATCTAAAGAAGCTGATCTGTGGAGCAGCAAGTGGATTGTACGACTTTCAATACAACAAGTTAACCACAGGGAAAAAATGTATACGTTCCCGTTTCAGAGCTTTCTTGGACAAAAGCACCCTATAGTTCATCTCTTAACAAGCTAGTTCAGTTTCTCCTGCCTGAAAAATTTGTTATCGGCTTTGAGTAAATGATAAATAATAACAGATTATAAAATTGAGATCTGTTTTGTGAGAAAAGAAGCAAATGTATTAACCTGCTTTATCAGTAGGGTGCAACGTATCATATTTCAAAGGCTGTTTAAGGTCCCTTAAGGAATCCAAGGAAAGGGAAATTCTGCCATGCATGCAAAAGCCTCCAGCCCCTGAAGCCTTGCAGAGATAACTGAGCTGTTTATTACTGATCTTTCCCAGAGCCCAGCAAACGCTGGTCCCTCCCTGCTGAAGATGGGAAGGAACTCTCTTACGCTGCAGAAATCGGGCTGCAACGCTGCGCTGCAGCTAAGCTGGGTTGATCAGCCACCACTCCTTAGCTGACTCAGTTTGGCAACGAATGTGGCCGTTCTTTGGTCCTTGCTCCTTGCTCATGTCTTCGTTCTTCTCCACAATATAAAATATTAGTCTTAAGTGTCTCCCGAGGTGTCTTAGGCTGGCGTGTTTTCTCGGATAGGAACATGCATGAAGTTAGCTGAGCATCATCTGCTGCTCGGTGGTGACTGCAAAGCCATGGGGACTGGTGGTTACCTCTTTGGCATCTTGGTGGTCCCAACAGAAGGGCTGATCAAAGGCTGCAAAAAAAGGATGCAGTCGTTTTCAGCGTTCAATGGCAGCCCTCGATACCGCTTGTTTCCTGCCACCCCCAAAATATGCTTTGCATTGCGTGATGATGTGGGCAAGGATGTTTCTTAGCAGCACTCATATTTAGATGGGGAAGAGTGGTAGTTACGGCTCGACAACAGCATTTGGGGTTTGTTTTTTGTTACAGCCTCTCTTAGTTTCTGTCACTCAGTGAGGGCACAAGAAGCAATATGGTGAACTTTGGCTTTAAGCACGTTATAACATGTTTGATGATTTAGCAGGTTTTGGAACTGTTACCAGGTGTGCCACCCTTTTTTCTTAGGAGCCAAAAAATGATGAATAGCAAATAGAAAATAATCTGTGACTGTCCCAGAAGTTTAAACTGGAGAAAAGGCAGAAAAATGGTAGCTTTGTGTTCCCCCCACTTGCTTTGCTATTTCTACTTTCCCAAAGCAATGTGCTCGTAGCTGGTGCCCATTTCAGTAGTCAGGGCAGCTGTGCTTTTTGGGGCTTTTTTCTCAGTTAATCCCTGGGAAAGTCTGAATCCTTCCCACTTTGAGAGACCTGGATTTGACCATAAAGTTTCCTGAACAGATTTGTGAATAATAAATTTATTGGTGGAAAGAGTGATTTCACACAGTAAAATGGCAGTGGATAGTGAATTCAGTGGATAAAAAAATTGCAGCCAGCTCTCCTAAACATATTTAGTCCCTTTGCATCAAAAAAGCATTGGAGTTAGGGAATATCAGGGCTGGGAATGACTTTCCGTGGAGCCTGATCTTAGGAGCAAGACTGAAATAAGACCACCTAGGCTGCTACCGAAGATGTTTGTCTACTCTGGTCTTAAAAACAGTTTCCCTAAACAACCTGTTCCAGGGTTTTACTATCCTCAGAGTTATGGTTTTTTTAATCTGATATCAAACTAATAATTTCTTGTCCTCTTTCCTCAGCATATAAAGAACATTTCTTCTCTCTCCTTTTTGCAATAATCTTTTATAGATGGGAAGACACCTCTTCCTACAAACTTCTCTAAATCAGTTCCTTCATCCTTTTCTACTTTCTGAACTACTCCTCTGACTCTCCTGGGAACATTCCCACATTTATCTGGATATTTCTCAAAGTGTGTTGCTTACTTTGCATTTTAATCCACTCTCACAAAATGCTCTCAGCTCCTTTAGCCCCAGCGTTATCCACAAATTTTTAAGCTCACTCTCTACTCCTCATTAATGAAAATACAGGCTGGTTCCAGGATCTCCCTTGACATGCCTTTGCTGACATGTACTATTGATAACTCTCTTTCGTACAGTTGTTCAGTGTCAGTCTCTAGTCGTTCCTTGTGGATGAGAAAGCGATTTAAAAGTAGTTAAGATTCTGCCCTCAAAATCTTATATGGAGCTGTGCACTTTGATGTATTTTTAGCAATGTCCATTGCGATACATACCTCCTGGGGGATTTGAATTATTTTTCTCTTTGTTTTATATACTGCTGTACAACTTAACATTACCGGAGCAAGGGGCACTAAACAAATTAATAGGAATTTGATTTAAAAGAGAAAAAATAAATTATTTCTTTACACAGCAGTACTGCCTTCTGGGACTTGTGGCTGCTGGAGTTCATGGAGGCAGATGGTTTCCCTGAGGTCAGAAAGGGATGAGACAAACGCACAGCCAAGCTGCCCTCAAGAGGATACTGAGATGTCTAGGCAGGAACATACCTTCTATCATCCCTAATGCAACAGCCCAGGTGCTGCTGGTGTATGAGGAAAACAACTACAGAAAGTGGCCAGGTTTGTGTTTTCCTCCCTGAACAGCATCTCCCACAGCTATTGGGAGATGTACTGGGCCAGGCAGGCAGCTGCTGTGTCCCAGAATGACTTTTCTTATGGACTCGTAGGCAGCTTCCACTTATCAATAGGACTGATGGAATGAGGTCCCAGTGGACATCTGGCCCATCCCTGTCATCATATGTCATTTTTGTGGGTGACACAGTACAGAGTTGGCCTCAGTTTGGCTCTCAGAGGCCGGCTGGCAACCCAAAGAATCTATCCTTATATCTGCTGATAGGACAAAAGTGAACTGGGACCCACAATGAAATTAAGCGTGACATCTCCCCATAGCTTTTAAAATGGAAATCCCCCAGGAGGTAACTGGGAGATGGCTTAGCCTCTCTATCTGGGGGAAGACTTTTAGAAGTGCTGGGGTGTCCTTCACCATCTCTGTCGAGGAGCTACCCCCATGATGAGGCTATATGACATACCACAGTGTTTCTGCAAGTGAGGGCTAGAAAGGGGAGATTTTGGACAGGCATATTGAGTGGGATTTGTCCAGTCAGCAGGGCTGACCTCCTCCCTTCTTGCATAAAGAAGGAAAAAGCACTGTGACAATGTGAAAGCCTGTTCCTGAGCCAGGACCTTGGCTGGGATTACGGCCGAAGCATCGTTTTTCACCAGTCTTCCAAGTGCTTCTAGAGTTTACGGTGTTGTGTTAAGATGCAATCGCCTGCCTTCGTATTTTCTCTCTGAGGCTCAGGAGGAGGGCATTTCTCTGAGTTGCTGGAATCGTGCTGGACCAGGCCCAAAACAAATGAGATTGAACTTAACCCATCAGCGGGGAGCCTGGTGAGATTGCAGCCGTGGGCTCTGAAAGCAGATGCTCGGGGGCAGCTTCTGTGGGTAAACTCTGGTCTTCAGGCTTCTTTGTCATCCCCCACTTGCTTTTTGTATGTATAGATGCAGCTGAGAAACTACCTCTGTTTCAGCTTGTTTAAAGAAAAATAAAGATAATTCATCCAGGCCTATGCTTTAAAACAGAAAACAAAATCTCTGGTTAGTGGCATTGTCAGGGAAGTTTTCTAGAAGCCCATTTAAGTTCAGGATGGGGTCAAAAGCTTTGTTTTGGCTATTCAACCCATCCATCCAGAATGTCCCTGTTCCTTCATCCAAAACTGAGGGAAGTTTGGGGATTTTTTAATAATATTTTGGGGTTTTCCTTTCTTTATTTCAGGCTGGGTGGGATGGGGACAGCTATGGAAAGGTATTTCTCCTAGTGGATCCACTTTTTTCTTCGCAAACTGCAGGAGTGGGTGCAAGGAAAGGGAGATTCCCAGGTCCCAATACAGAAGGTAGAAGAGTTTTGCTCTCTGTTTGAATGGGGTAAATTTGACTGTCGGGTGCTTCGTACATTTGGGGAGTGAATGTACTCCACAGTGACCTGGAGTAAGAGTGGACCCGTATTCCTTTTCTTGGCGATTTTAATGAGCTCTCAGCACGAGGTGGCACAGATGCACTGCACATCCATCACCATGCTTCTGCAGACTCCCCATCCTCCCTAGGTGAACCTCCGGGCAACAACCTTTCCATCCACTGGTAAAGCTGAGTAAGGTTGTCAAATACCCTCCCCTCTTCTAATGTCAACACACCTATATTTGAACCTTTGCTCCGAATATTTAATGCATTTACTAATACATTTATGAGGAGTCATTCGGAGGTTTCCTGGTGGAGGGGCCCTGGCTCGCAGGGGCAATAACAACGCCTTTGGTTCAGCGTTAGGCAAACACGCTCAGTGTGGTTGCAGACTTCAGCTTCGGTAGAGGCTTTCAAAGGTTTGTAAATATTTACACACACTCCCGAATGAGGGGGAGCAGGGGGGGGCCTTTAAACACTGAACCTGGAGAGGAATGCGAGTCAGAAATAACAAACAGGAGGCCCGCCTGAGTCAGAAAAAAATAAAGGAAGAACAAGAACAAAATCTCAACACCTCATTAATCCCGTAACTTCTCCTAAAGCATTACCTCATGAGGAATTCCTATAAATCTCATGGATTTGTTTTCATCTATTAATGGAGTGCTCAGCTCAAGAGTCCGACTCGTGCTCCTCTCTCCTTTCCCTGCCCCAAACCAGCCTTAGAGTGTTTCTGTCCAAAATAGGCATGCCAAATAAGATTTAGGAGAGATGTCAGCAATTCCCCCACTCTCCAAACCGCCTTTCTTGCAGCAGTTCCAGGACTCCACCAAGTTCACAGCCTCATGGTGTTGGGTGCATAAAGAGATCTGTTACCCCACAGTGCTAGTGTCCAGCCAAGCATCTGACCAAACATGAGCTCTTCCACCCTGGGCTATCTTTACAGCCCATGGAGAAACGGGATCTCTAGGATATGGTTCATCTCATCCAAAAGTCAATGCCTGTTGCGCTCTCATGTCCAGTGACCCAACTTGGAGTATTTTAGGTGAATGTGACAGCTGGTTTCTGAGAATGGCTGTGAATCCATGATCAATGGACCAGTCAAAGAGATTTCCCAATTCACGAGTTACTTCTGAAAACCTCAAGCCAGCCACTTGCAAGCGAACAAAGCGAGGGAACCCCACACAATGGCTGACTTATCCCGACGAGTCTGGCTTTAATTAAAAGCAGAAGCAAAACAAGCAGTAAAAATCCGTGTGATATTTGGCGACTTGTCATCCTACCCTGTGCTCCTGCCGTGCTGCCTGCTCCTGGGTCAGGACTCGGGGTGTTATAGGGCCAGCTCCCCGGCTGCTCATGCCGTGCTGGGAGAAACTCGTGGGGGGAAAGTGCAAAGTCCGGCCCTCCTAGTATCGGTTGTGATTTCCCTGATAGGGTCAGGTCTGGATATTGGCTGTAACAGCCTGCTTGGGAGCTTTCCCAGCCCAGGATCATTGGCATGGAGCCTGTGCAAATACTCTGTGGCTGCAGGGTTCTTTCTCCATCCTTTTCAGGTTAGGTAGTGTTGGACAAACACCGGTGTTTGTTCTTCAGGGTATCATCTTCTTCCAGCTCCTTTCAGACAGCTTTGGAGCCTGTCTAGGACTACAGATTGCTAGGGACCGTGAAGTCTTGTTTTGGTGGAGGTATCACGATAGCTTTGCTCGTCTGCCTGTACGGGAATTGGTCCTGGCTGACGGGCAGCCTGAACGCCGCTGAGCCCGAACCGAGAGTCAGAACAGGAGTTTAATGTTATTTTGGGTGTCACAGCAGGTGATGCAAGCGCAATCCTGGGCATCAGAGCAGGCGATGCGAGTGCAGCCCTGGGGCTCTCCCTGCCTCCCGTGCAGGTGTAGAGGGCTGGGTGCTCACCCCTGCAACCCTGCCGTGTGCATGCTGCAGCTGAGATGCAGCCGTGCTGGCTTCACCCGGTGCCACGCAGAGCTGGCAGGCTCCAGCACCACCTCAGGGCGGTGGTTTGGAAAGCCCTGCGGGGATCTGTGCTTGCTCACTGCCTTCTCTTTCTTCCAGGCAATGCAATAAGACCTCCAACGGGAGCGACAGCTGCGACTTGATGTGCTGCGGCAGAGGCTACAACCCCTACATGGACAAAGTGGTGGAGCGATGCCACTGCAAGTACCACTGGTGCTGCTACGTGACCTGTAAAAAGTGCGAGAGGACTGTCGAGAGATATGTGTGCAAATGAAAACCCTCCTCTCTCCACCTGGGAGCTGAGACGCCGGCGGCACCCCAGCACTATTCAGAGAAGAGAAAACCTTTCCTTGACTAGACGTCTTGTAAAGACACAGACTTGAAGAAAGATGGTAGGAGGAAAAAAAACCAATCCCACCAGTAAAAATAAGACCCTTAAAAAACACCCAGCCAAACCCACAAATGTTTCCCCCCACCAATAAAATGCTCTCTGAGAAGACAAAAACTCATTTGGGATGGTATCTTCTTCCAAAATATTTCCTATGGTTGCCAATGACGTCCGGCCATCAAGTGCCTTAGTATTTTGAGAAACAAAAATAGAAACTTTCCCCAGGGAAGAAAAGCAACTCTGGTTTGAAAATAACTAAGGCTCACACCTGCCTATGCCTTCTAGCACAGGTACTGAGTCTGCATTAGGACCATCCCAGAAGGGAAAATGCTACAACTTTTCAGCAATAACTGCTTTTGTTGCCAAAGACTTTATTTTTAGCAGGGAAGCATCCACTCCAGATGATAAAGGTGGAAAGATTTCAGGTCAACCCCCTGAAATGAACAACTCATTTTAACCTTTCTTTTACACAGGTCTGTGACTTTGAAGTTACTTACTGCTGCAGGAAAAGCTGTCCTTGATTTGTCCAGGCTGGACGGGGTTTCAAATTCAACCATGCAAAAAATCCCCTGGGATCCCGGAGGCAGTGAGAGTAGGGTACCTTGAGAAGGACTTTATGGGGTCCACAGGATAGTAGTGGAGCTGTTAGGATAAAAAACCAAAGTGGACTCAAAATCCAGTGGAAAAGTAAAAAAAAAAAAAAAAACAAACCAGCTCCTGCTCTCTTTCTCTCTTGCCCTTTGAGTGTGATGGCCTTAGCCACCAATGTTCTGCCACATTGGGCCATCAGATCCTTAGGGAAATATGCTGCCGCCTCTTTTCCCCCAGCAAAACCATTGACGCAGCCCCAAGAAACTGCAGAGAGCGGAGCGAGTCTGGTCCTGGCTGTAGGGAGTGCAGCCATGCAGGGCAGCAGCTATTCCCAGCAGAAAAGAATGGGAACGTGTCAGTCCTTCACGTGGCCCTGCCCTGACACAGCAGAGAACCACTATCTGTGGCTGTACATATTTTCTTTTGTATGCAGACATACAGAAATATTTATAAGATATATCTTGCGCTTTTGTCTACTCTACTTCCTACATAAATATATCTATATATTATAAACAAGCATTAACAATAGTATGAAATAAATGCTGAAGTTACTGGTGCAACAGCAAAATGTTAGATTATTATGTTTCACTCTCCTACTTGGAAAGCAACCCTGATTTTCCTCCCAAGGACGGGAGAAGAGCATGGCTCGAGGCACTCGCTGGCGTGGGATAGATAAGTTCTTTTATTCCCTGTCTCCCCAGCCTCTTCATTTTAAGCAGAATTAGCCAAGATACGGTCAAGACAATGAAATGGAGCACTTGGACAAAGGAAGAATCACCGTTCTTGTTTTGCTTCTTATATCAGCAATCACTCTCATCGGTAAAATATCCCAGTGCCCCCAAGGAGCTTAATAACAAACGTGACTAATACCTCTCATGGGTAGTTTGCTCCTCGCTTCTGCATGTGGAGAGGAGTTGCTGTGCAGGGGAGGTTTTAGCTCAGGTTAGGTTGCCTTTATTGCTCTTTTTTTTGCAGTGGGCATCCAGCTCTGTGTCCATGTTAGGAAAGGTGATGTTGGAGAAGGATGTCTTCTCCAGGAGCAGAAGGCAGCAGAGCCTTTGAGGTTCTTCAAACTATTTTGGGGAACCCCATTCCCCAAGAGAAGCACTGTAAGCAGCCAGAAAATCACTCCTATACAAATGTGGGCAGACAGCGGCACTTTCCTAGGGGGAAATATGTCCATAAACCCAATAGTCTTCCTCCAGATCCCTTTTTTCCCCCACCCAGCCGCTCTCTAGGAAGCAACTGCCTCTGACATGTCTCTGAGCAGTCTTAGAGAGCTGGAGGAGAAAAGCATCATGGGCTATAGAGCAAAATTACAGATATTTTGTTCTCCTCAGCTATTTTGCTTTGCTGTAACTGGTTTGGGCTCCTCGCCTCCTTCCCTCCCCCAGCCACAAGCAGGCAAAATGAGGCCTTTGGTGGTTTGTCAGTGGTTTGTGTTATTGTCACCCCATAAAAGCTGGTGGACTAAAACATCTCCTCAGTGCGGTGTGATGAGCAGTGGGTGTCTTTAGGCTGACATGCAGACAGGCTGGTGGCACAAATCCCACTGCTCTCCAAAGCCAGAATTTGGCTTCATTTGATATGTAAAGAAACGTTCTACTTTCATTCTTTTAAGGAATTTTATTTTTATTTCCAGTTTCTGATGAAGCCAACAAGGCAGGGATGTTCTGACTGAAGAAAAATTTGAGCATTTCAATGCTATTCTGTAATGACTCTTTTTCTTGCTCCCTTGCTGATGTCCCGAGTCTTTCTGCTTGGCGAAAAAATAGCGAGATGGAAGAAATGCTCTATATGCACATTGTTTTCAGCTGCATTTCACTCCTGCGGTGTCAGACCTGTGTTCCTCAGCTGGTTTTCTTATGTCAGAAGAAACCATAACTTTGCAGAGCATGAAAAGATGTGAGGAAGCCTGCTGGGCAACTGCAGGTCCGTCAGGTGGGGAACGACCCCTCAGCAGACCTTTAGCCACAGCAGTACCTCGTGCTTTGTGTCTGCCTCTGCCCACAGCTATCTGTTACTGAAGGTGTTGAACTGAAATGGCTTCAGTGTTTGGAGGTTTGCAGTTTGGGGCATCCAGGCTTAAAATCTCTGCTGGCTCCTCTAGATCATGGGCTTCATCTGAATTTTGCTTTTTTGAGCTAAGAGTCCGTGTGGCCTCAGCCCATGTCCTACGCTGTTGGCCTATGAATTAACACTCTTACACCACTTTTTTTCCGTAACTCCTCAGTTTCAGTGACCTCTATTAGCAGTTTCAGTGCTGTATTTGCAATGCGCCCAAGGTGATGTGCCTTACTGAGACGACAGTCATTGCACAGGGCAAGGTCTGATAAGCTGCAGCCTCCCTTGTTACACAGCCCTGCTTCCTCCAGCAAATTAGGGTCATCTCCCTCCTGATGGTATGGCATTTTCTAATTTTTTCAGAAAAATACTTTCTATGAGAGGGAGGCAGTGCTTTCTGTTTTCTTTTCCTTATAATACAAACTAGGAGTAAAGAGAGTCTGTAAGATGGGTCCATACTGGTGGAATGACCCGTGGTACTTCTTGCTCCTTGCAGCCTGGCTCTGATCCTTTCCTCCTGGCATCAGCAGCAAAGCACAGAGGGGCCAGAAGAGAGAAGTGTCTTTGTTCTCAATTGCAATCATAGAATCACAGAATGATTTAGGTTAGAAAGGACCTTAAAGACCATCTCGTCCCAACCCACCTGCCATGGGCAGGGACTTCTTCTACTAGACCCGGTTGCTCAGGTCCCCATCCAACCTGGCCTTGAACACTGCCAGGGATGGGGCAACCACAGCTTCTCTGGGCAACCTGTGCCAGCACCTCACCATCCTCACAGTGAAGAATTTCTTCCTTATATCTAACCTAAATCTACCCTCTTTCAGTTTAAAGCCATTATCCCTTTTCCTATCACTACATGTCCTTGTACAAAATCCCTCTCTGGCTTTTTTATAAGCCCCCTTTAAGTACTGGCAGGCTGCTGTAAGGTCTCCCCGGAGCCTTCTCTTCTCCAGGCTGAACAACCCCAACTCTCTCAGCCTGTCTTCACAGGAGAGGTGCTCCAGCCCCCTGATCATCTTCATGGCCTCCTGTGGACCCTCTCCAACAGGTCCATGTCCTTCTTATTTTGGGGGCCCCAGAGCTGGATACAATACTCCAGGTGGGGTTTCATGAGAGTAGAGCAGAGTAGAAGGGGAGAATCACCTCCCTCGACCCAGTGGCCACGCTTCTTTTGATGCTCAGTGCAACAGGAGTCCAAAATGTAGCTGCTAAATTATTTTCTGCGCATGTGTGGTCTGAAAGATACTTGGGAGAACATTTGTCACAAACCAGTTTTGCAGGGAAAATATGTCCCTACAGGCGGGGCAAGACCTTCATGTACCAGACTCATTCCCTCCCCCAGCCCTTCAGCGACCAGATTTCAAGGCTTTGCTCCGAAACACTGAGGTCTTTCAGCTTCTGAATGAAATGGCTTTAATTATTGTGAATGCCTCTGTCGGGTGATGCTACACTTCCCTCTCTCATAACATAGCCTGCCAGATCCTAACAGCTGGTATAGTTTGGCCCAGCTCCATGTCCTACTACACAGCTCTGTTGATTTACACTAGCTGGGAAAATACAGCTGATACATTCCCATAAATACTATTATTTCAAAAATATTATAATATTACTCCTGAGGGAAAAGGGCAAGCTATCTTGAAAAGTATTATGTCAGTGGCTTTGTAGTATTTATTCATTTGAAAAAAATATCTGTGATTTAATAAAACAGTTTGGACTTAATGCTATTTCCAACTCTGAGGATTTAGGCCTTGTGTGCATCCAGCTGGCTTTATATTTTTTGATGAATTTCCCCCCCATCCTCACCCCCTTCCAGCTTTATATCATTTAGTTTGCTCCCTAAGGTAGGCAAATTACATTCATTATAGAAAACTCCCATCCGATTGTTTGGTTTAGTCTACAAAACAGAAAGTATCTTAATCACGCTAAAGCGGGCAGCCCACGAGTGCTTCATGTGCAGCTACAAAAGCCCTCGCTGAGGGGAAGGGAGGTGGCAAAAGGAGCAAAAATTCTGAATACAATTAACAGTGCCTTTGTCAGGAAAGTGATAAAAGAGTCCCTGAGGGACCATCCCTTTTCCTACTAGAGAACAGATCCCTGTAGACGACCATTAGCATCCTCCAGGTGAGCTGGGCTTGTGCTGCCCAGGTCCGGGCTACCTGCTCGGGGAAGATGCTGGGAGGAGGCTCTGGAGGTACTTGGGGATGTGGGGAGCAAGAGGAAAAACCAGCCCTGGGATCGCTTGTCCTTAACACCCTCACCCCACCGTGAAGGATTTGCCTTCCCTGCATCGGGCAGAGGGTCGTGAAACACCATCACTTTGCTCCCAAGAGCAGATGGGAGCCAGCACAGGAATGACTTTGTCCTCTACACGTGGGAGACGGAGCAGAAAGCAAGATTTGGGAGAGGGGGAGAAAGAACAGGAAACTTAAAATCCACCTGAGATTAATGACTTTAACATGTACAACATGTTTTGTTTTGTTTTGTTTTCCCCTCAGGACCAGTTTCATCAGTCAGACAGAGTTTGATTAAATATCTCAGCAGAGCCGTGGTTTATTCATCTAGAACAAAAGTTACCCCCTGTTCAGGGAAGCAGCATTAGCTTTGTTTTCTAATTGTAAAAGCAACAATAATAATAAAAATCATAACAATGGTATGCATTGTGGATCATTTTTATTTGTTTTTTTTTCTTAAGAGTAAGTGGACTGTATTTTGTCTGTATTGTAAAGATGAAATGAGTTATTTTAAAGATCCTTTCTGGGTTGTGCGGGGTTTTTTTGCTCTTTTAAGTGGAATTTTTCAAGGTATTCACCAGGACCACAAGGCCTCAAAATTTCTCTTAAGAAAATAAAAAGGCAGAAGAGGTTATCATATAATTGCAGGACTTTGGGAGCTGGGACGTGAAGGGAAATGCTGCAAAGGCTGCAGAGCTTGTGAGAAAGCCACTGGATCCGTAATGCTGTGCTGGGTCTCTTGTGCTGCCATCCACACAGGGACGAGCTTCAGACCTAAAAATTGTCGTGGGTTGAGCTAATTTGGGAGTCTGCCCACTGGTACAACGCAGCGACAACTTGAACGGGGATGGCTCGTGCGCTTAAGGCTAAACATGTGTGTAAGTGTTTTTCTGGATCGGGGCCAAAGCGCTGAAAACCTTGGAGAATTGAATCCTATAAATGCCCGTTATCGATATCTCAGATCTCTCTAAGTGGTAACTGCTGACAAACATGGGCTTTTTAAAATGGAGACCCACGTTTCTCTCAGATTTTCTAAGGCTGGGCCCCAAATTCACTCAGTCTGGGACTGGGTCTGTGCCGTTGCTCAGTGGTGATGAACGACGAAGCCAGGCTGGAGCGAAAGTGAGACTATACAACAAAAACAGGTAAAGTTGGGTGCTCACAACCCCCTGTTTGTCCAAAGCTCTAGGGGTGTGTGGCAGCTCAGCTCCAGCATCCCTGAGGATTGGCTGCTTTTTCAAAATTCATACTGAATTTCAGAAGAAAGAGAGATTTTAAGTCCATCATTCTAGGGGGCTTCCTTCCTTCCCCGTTGTTTCTCATCCTAAATGTCAAGCTATTTAGGATTATCCTAAAATAGCTTGACATTTAGGATGAGATGCTATAATCTGGGTCATTATAAGTCATTAATAGTGGCAACTGCACCACCAAAAGTAACCAACCGGGGGGCATATCTCAAATAAAATGCCCCCAGGCCCAGGAGGTTGATCATGCAAAGGAGGATCCAGACCTTTCTCTGCTGCACGCTGCATGCAGACACCGCAAACACGCACCACCTGCAGCTCCTTTCCACTCCGCTACCTGCTCAATTCACAATTAATTTTACAAAGTGCTGCACATGTTGACCAGGGCCAGGCTCAGGCAGGAAAACTGTTTTCTTTTCTAAACTCCTGCTCTGTCCAGGGCTGTTCTCCTCATCAGGGCCGGACAGATTAAAATATCACCTCGGTGCTCACCTCTGCAGGTGCTTCCTTCCTTGCTGCCGGCAGCGTGCAAGGTGCTGGGGGCGAGCTGGAAGAATCTTTGCATTTGGAGAAAGTGGGAAACGATGGCTAGCAACTCCCTTGCTGGAGGAGCAGCCGTCGGCGTGACATAAAATCATCAAGCTGACAGTTGCAAAGAATTGCCTGATTTACAGGCAGCTGCAACTCCCCAGCTCACCCTGACCCCCACAAGTAACTCTTCCTCCGCTGCACGTAGGAGTCTTCTCAGCAGTCTGCAGTGAAGCATCTGGTGCCATCTGAGGCTTTGCACGGGACTTCAGAGCGACCTCGGCCCCGCGGGAGTCCCCTGCCCACCAAGGCTGGAAGGGGAACGTCAAAGGGACACCCAAGGACATTTCAAATGGTATTGACATATAAGCCGTTGAGTTGCACCCCTGCCTCTCGTGATGCAAAGTCTCAAAGACGCTTCCTTCCCTCCACGGCACTGGTCCCAAGGGTTCTCCCAGGTCCACCGTGGACCAACAAACTGGGTGACACTCAGAAATGAGCTCTGCAAAGCCATCGGGCTGGTCCTGCCTCATAATTGCCACTGACACGCATAGGCCAGGTCAGACCTCCAGATCTGATCCTTACAGCCCCAAATCACCAAGAGGGGGCTTCTGCGTTGAAGAGGACCTTAGTGAAGAGTCCCAAGCTGTTGAATGAATTACCCCAGGAGGAAATCACCTCCTCTGACATTGCACAGGTTATGGAGCAAGCTGTCCTCAGCTCCCTGCGCCGTCAATAAAGATATTTCCAGAGTGCTAGAAACCTGGCGTGCTTCCAAAGAGGGGATCAGGAGAAGATGAATTGTGTCCATTGGGAGTTAGCATGACCCTTTTCATGTAGACATCCATAGAGCAGATGTCAGAAGTCAGATGAGATTTATCCCTAGCGTGATGCTTCTCGTAGAGGTCCTTCTGTTTTGATGTTTGGTCTTGTTATAAACCAAGCTAATTAGTTGTTAAGCTTAGCTTGACTATTAGCATCAGCGCGTGATCCTATATAACTCTTGTGCCCAAAATGATTACAGCTGGCATCTATTATTTTACATAAATTGCTTAAAGACACTTCCAAATAAAACAATGAAACTCAGTGGATGAAATCAAGCATTGTAAACATGTAAATGTAGCTAGTAAGATTTATTTTTTCCTTCTCTCTCCATTAGAGGGAACATTTTCATCTTGGGATTTACACATAATTCCAAGGAAACTAAAAAGTTACTTTGGGGGGAATTTATAAAGAAAATCAAACCATTCAAGTGCACTGTCCACTTTGTGGTTGCAATCAAATGTCAGACTCGAGGCCCCTGAACTTGACTCGTATTGTTAATTGCTCTGGTACAAAGTAACTTTTTTTCCCAAACATTAAAGAGTCTGCTCCAGATAATAAAGTGTAAACAAAGAAACTTCAAAGAACAAAATGAATGCATACAGTAACTGTGTTTTACATGAACACTGAATTGCTTGTAGAAGATTTCTCCTTGCAAAATAGTTTCCATTACTCTGTGTAGTCTGGTTAATAGCCTAAGTGCCCTGGCTTACCTTTAGGAGACTTAGATAAGCTGAGAGATCTTCCTGCATAGAAATACACTGATCACTCTTTCAACATCATCCTTTTTCTCCTCAAAATGATCTTGGCCAGTCTAATGAGATTGACCTTCTTCCTTGTTACTGATATCCTGCTGGTACTTTTGAACGCCTCTTTCAATAGTGTGTGTACTGGATGAAATACATGAGAATAAAAGAATCATGGAGAATGAGCTGAAATACTCCAAAGCATTAAAATCAGCACTCAGGAGGAAGATGCTCCAAAATGCCTTTTAGGGGCCTAAATTCAATGGTGAGAACTGAGTGCCTCAATGAGTAATATATTATTGTATATTTTGTCTTGTTTGAGTCCAGACCAATTGTTCCTTCCCAGCTTTACAACTAATGTGGGTATATAAATAGGATAGTTATAAAGGATTTGGGTCCGGGAGCTCACCAAAATTTCTATTAAATAGAACTCCCATCCTCTTTTAGCACAACCAAAAGTAACTCCACAGATCTCAAATCTGATCTGAGTTTTCCTTCTGCACTGTATCCCACATTTTTTCAGGTGCTCTCATGCAAAGAGGCACCTGGTGTGAAAATCATCTCATGCAGCTTCAGGTGACAGTGATGGGGACACCTACATCTTCACCTTCATGATGGATGGGTGCGAGGAAGGGATGAACTGACTGTGTCCTCTCTGTTATTCTACCTTTTAGCCTGGTCTGGGGTAGGAACATACGATTTGTGTTTCACCTGGCTTGCCTCTCAGATCTGGCCAGCCTCACCTAATTCTGGATTATAACTGAATCCGGGACCGGTTCTGCTGGGTTTCATGCTAAGGGACTTTTCACTGCTCTGGCTGAGGCTAGGTAATGGAGTTATGTTATGATAGAAATCCAGTGGAGATGGGTTTATATTTATCATCACCCCGTAACTAGGACTGACACAGAAAAGATTAAAGCAATAAAACCCAAAATAGAACATCTTCTTGCAGGTTTGTTTTTTTTGGTTTTTTTTAAAGGCCCAAAGTTTTCAACTAGGATTTGCCTTGACAGGATAAAGCACATTTTCAGACTCGGCTTCTTAATGGGCTACATCTGCTTAATGTAATTCTACATCTGAACTGTGTGTCTTGTCAGACGCAAGCACAGTCAGAGCTGCACTCAGCAGTACTCACTTTCCCTGGAATCAGATAAACTCAGCCCAATAAATTAATTTTACTGCTCTCGGTATCACCCTGTTATCATTGTGAGCAATTTAGTCTGGGCTTCCCAAACTTCCCCATTCTTTCCCAATGAAAGAAATTGAGCTCCCAAAATTAAAAAAAAAAAAAAAAAAAGAAAAAAGTATTTATTTATTTCTCTCTCTTTTTCTTTCTCTTTCTCTTTCCTTCTTTCTCCCCCCCCCCCCTTTCCTTTCTTTTCTTTCTGCTGCTCTCTCCTGCTCTTTCTCTCTTTTTCTTGCTTTCTTTCTCACTTTCTTTCTTTCTTTCTCTCTCTTTCCATTGATGGGCTATGTAAAGTAATTCACAGTTAAACTTTTTGAAAGTATATCTTTTTGCTCAAAGAGAAGCTATTTAATTAGGCAATTGTGACCTGGTTCTCAGCTGGTGTAAATCAGCAGCAATGATTTATACCAGCTGAACATATGAATTCTGGTGTTTGGTAGCAGGTTTTAGAGGGCTTGCCTTGTAAAGTGCATTGGACTGTGTATTATATTAGCTACAAGAACATTTTGTAAAAAAACAGTTGTGTTTTATGCCATCTTTTTTTCATATCCTTTATATTGTCTCATTATTTGCATGATTAAACAAAAGGAAAGATGGACTTGTCATTGCAGAACAGGCCAGGAGCTGGGTGATAATGGTCTAAGCTCCCTCTTACATCATGGGCAAGTCACTTGAAGCTGAGGTGCTGAATATCCCGTATGAGGTATTGACAGCTTGCAAGCCCCGCTGGAGCCCACAGTGCTTTACAGGGATCTGAGGGGTCTCCAGAGGCATCTGGAGCTGGGATGGATGCAGCCCACGGGTTGGATGCTCAGGAGGGAAGAAGGAGGGAATAGGTGTCCACCCACCACGGTGATGGATGGGAAGGAGAGTGCAGTATGAGGGCAAAGAGGAAGAGGCATTTGGGTTGTTTTTTTTTTTAAATGTATTTCATTTTGTCAGAAAGACTGATGGATCTGTTCCTGGGGCAAATGAATTCAAGTGACGATCGATATGTGGATCTCTGGTTAGGAACATCTGAGGAGCTAGTGAACATCTACTCCTCTCACAAGGTTAGCTGGGCCTGGCAGAGGGATAAGAAAGGAAGAAACACTTGGGAGTGGCAATATCCTAAGCCTTCTAGCAAACTTGGCCAGAGTTTGTCTATCAGAGCTGAGAGCTGCAGGAGAGGTGGCAAGTTCTGGTAAGCTGGAGGGACTGAAGTTTGGACCCTGATTTGCTAAGTATATAAGCTTTTTGCGACATTCTTCTTCTGCCTTTCTGAATGTCTGTATGTCCATCCTCTGTCCTTTCAGATGCCTTCTGCTCTCAGTGGCCAGTTCCAGCAAACTTTGGCAGAGGGTTGAGGTTTCAAAAGCATCAAAGGTGGACAACATCCCATCTGCCTAGATATGCTAGCTCTGTGGTTGAGCAAGTTCATCCTGGAGTCCCTCTATAAACAGTGATTAGAAATCAGCATCCAGGATATGTTTAATCCTTGTGTAAAATAGCCCAGAACTTCTTTGATTAAGGTAGCACACTGCCAGGGTAGTTCAGTGTTAGGCTACTAAATGATCAATTATACTTGGGATACTTAGAAGAAAAAATGAAGAAAAACTGTACTCCTGGTAGAGCTAGGTAAATTAATATAGTGATAATAATCCCAAACTCTTGGAGCTGAGTTCCTGTCTCTACTCTGTCTAAATTGCCTTTGAAACATGCTATATCTATGGGCATAATAAGTCAAAGAAAGACATTTCTCTATGAAACACCAATTCATCTTCCTGCTCTCTTTTGTGCTCAGTTATAACCGGGATTTCATAAGAGTGTGCCTGAGAGTGGAAAACCATATTATTCTTTAAATACGGTGTCCCAGCTACAGCTGAACTTTCTGTTTGGACTTTGACCAAGCTGCTGGGCTTAAATCCCAGCTCTGGAGCTACCAGATGGACCACATTACTCTCACTTGCAGAAACCCTATCAGACAAACTGTTTCAACCAGAACAGGTCTGCTGCTCATGGAAGGTGCGAGGTACTAATGGGACATTGTGTTCCTGCCATGGGTGCCATGCTTCTTCTGGTACCCATCCCAGCTTGCATCATGCTTGTTTTTTTAAAATTCCCTGGGTCAGAGGAATAGTGGAGACACAGCCCTGTTAGCAGATGGGGCAAGGCAAGATGGACATGCCTAAATGAAGACCACTAACATCTCAGCATCACAGCAGCCTGAAGTGCTTCACAGGGGAATGTCTCAGCCCAGCCAACAGGCACTGCCAAAGAGAGAGACGTGTTGGAAATCACACTTCTTTCTTGGACTAAAGCGCCTGTGTACAGCCCCAAGATACCTGCATCTTTGGCTGCATTCGACTGGTAAATAAACCAGGCTGGAGCCTGTTTGCTGGCTGCCCATGGGAAGTGGCACAGCAGAACTTGCAACCAGATGGTTTTTATCGCCCAAACAGATGACTTCACCCCTGCTGAGTTTTGTCAATGATCCTTGCCCTTTGCTAGGATGACCATGCCTGGATGTTGTCTGGACTCACTAGCTGGTGTGGGCCTCAGACATGATGGGGAGTAAGCTAAGATTTAAGCAGTCTGGATGATCATAGAACAGAGCTGGAGCCATTGCGCTGGTTCTTTAATACAGACATAACCTTGGAGGCTTAAAGCATTTTGTAACCCTTTGGTTTCCCTTTCCTGAAATAGTACCTTCTCCCCTTGAGCTCCTGTCACCTTTTCATATCCCAGCAGAGAGTCCTGCAGTTCACCTTTGCTGAAGGCACCTTGTTGGCTGAAGAGCTAACTAACTCCCTTGTTTGTCGTGAACCTGGCTCCCAACAGCTTCGTTTGGTGTCCCTCAGTCCTCCTTCTACAAGAGAAGGTTCTTGTACGGAAAAAGATCCCTCTTCATCCCTCCTGGATGTCCTTCCAGGACATCCTCTCATTTCCATGTAGCTATCTCCCTCATAGTCCTCAAGGGTGCGTAACAGAGGTATAAAAGGGATATCCTGCTATAGCTATAGCCGGTAGTCAAACAACACACAGGCTGCAGAGCTTTCTTTTTATCCCTCCTCAGAAATGAGCCCTTGCAGCTTTTTGACTGCGGGGACCCAGAGTCGCTGTGATGTCCATCCAGGCTTCCCTCACTGAGGATAGCCAAGGTAGGGCTGGGTCACATTTGCTTATTTTTCTTGTCCCAGTGCCTTCCAGGAGATTTCATACCCAAAGGAGAGAGCTCAGACAGTGCTCCCAGGCCACAACATGGTGAAGGGCCAGGAGAGCGAGAAACAACCTTTTTTCTGGTAAAAACCCACCAATGTCTCAACCACAAGATATGGACCACATCATGCTCACTGGTGTTACTAGGTCAGGTTTTGATTTAGTTACTTACCTTCTTGCTTAATGAATTGGAGGCTGAGAGAGGAGATTGAGAAAGAAGCAGTGGGTCCCTTCTGGTTCTCCTGAGCTACTCCTTTTTCTCCATAGCCCTTTGCAGACAGGCAGAGAGGATGGAGGTGCTGGCAAGCCCTAATCCCCCATGGCAGGCTGGGAACAACGATCAGCGCTTCGCCTGCATGTAGGTGAGATGTAGTTGGAAAGGCTGCCCCGCCAAATGTTCTTCTGGAGAGAAACAAGCATGTATCACCCTGGAGGGTAGTAACAGAGGACACAAAAACCCCTTCCATATCTCCCAATGGGACAGGAGAATGGGACAGCTAACCTGGAAGGACTAGCAGCAAACTACTCTTTTCCCCATCTCTCAGATTTGGCAGGAAACTTCTGTACCTCTGTTATACTTGTTCCCAATTTATGAGATCCCTTCATATGCTCCTCAGAGAGGGGAGCACACAACAAGGAGCAGAGATTGATCCCAAAATGCTTCAGGAGCAGGCAGCTTCCCTGTCTCCTCAGCTCAGCTAATTTTGGGCACTGGGGATTCAAGAACAAACTCCTGAGAAGTTCATTGCATGGGATCACCTGGGCCACAGAGGTCTGTGCCTCTGCTGGAGGTCTTAGCACCATCCCTGAGACCACGGAGACACATTCAGGTATCACAAGGTGAGGCCTTCAGGGAAAGCAGAGGTCTCCCTGTCTCAAGAAACTGGGCAGGGGGCTGGTGAATCGGTCCACAAGATCTTCGTGGCACCACCAAACCTCACCAGTGTCCAGCACCCTCCATTCCTGGTGCACAGCTGGGAGGGTGAGGAGCTGAGCTCCACAAGCATCTGGGGAAATACAAAACCAACTGGCTTTTCTGGCTTCATGTCAAGATGGAAAACAGACGGGATTCTTGTAGCGAGGCTTTCTTCCACCCTGTCGAGCAGATGTTGTAACCTTTTCTAGAGCAGGCTGGAGAAACGTGCCCTCATCTCCAAGAGCTGGCCAAGCTCCCTGACAAGAGAAGGAAGATTAAGAGATACAGACCTCTTCTTGGCCCAGCTCACAGCCTGCAGCCCGACTGGCCTGCAAAGAGGGTGCAAAATTGTGTGTATGGGGACACTGACACACGCTTCAGCATTGCTTTGCATCCACGGGAAAGGATCTGCAACGAGAATCAGGAGTGTTGGTTGGCTCGAGGTGTTGTTCCTTGCACAGCCTGTGCGGTGTTTTTTTAAACATGTGTAGTCAATTGTGACCTAGTTGTAGAAATGAGTGGGAAGTCTGGGTCCTCTGTGTGCACGAAGAGGCAAGTAGTGGGTTTAAGGGTGGGCTGGAAGGCGGAAGGTTGGGAACCATGGAGAAAAGAAAGTGCAACAGTCAAGGAAAAGAAGGCAATGAAGTCACTGATTGCTTCTCAAGGCTGTATTTTAAAATGTCACCTGATTGGTTTTCAAGCCAGAAAGGTTTCAGGTCCAGTGGGTTTCCAGTAATGATGGTAAAATAAGGAGGAGCATTGAAAGGAATTTGTAAACTTTGTATTTCTTTCCCAGTTTTTTAAAGTTTCATGAAAAGGACTTTTGTCCTTCCTGGCTTGAAATCAAATTTGGGAGTAAAAATCTGTCTATGTTCACCAAGAGAAAAGACTTTTTCTTAGCAAGGTTTCCAGTACTTGGATTTGTGACGTTGGAGGCTTTTTTTTTTTTTTTTTTTAGGAAGAAATGTTTCTCTGTGTCTATGTTTTGCAAAATTTCAGGTTGTACTCCCTTATCTGTGTGGAAACAGCTTTTTTTGTAGGGAAAGACCCCAGAGCCACATGTTTCCAGCCCCAGGATGGGATTGAGACACTTACAAGGAAAATATAATGCTGCTACGTTGATCATTTGAAAATAGCATTGCAAAGTGCATGCCATCTTCCAGTTGATCTGTGCTCCATCAGCTGGAGCAGTGCAACCACAGGCCAAGGGCTCTTCTGGGTCTGCTCTTCTCCAACCACAGATAGTGCCAGAGCAACCCACAAGATGTGCAGTACTGAGTTTCTGAAGTCCCCATTATCTCATTATACCAGACCATGGGCAATTCGCTGCAGCCTTTACACCACACCACAGAGAGGAGACAACTAGAAAACAAGAGGATGACTTAGTAGGCATCTCAGCTCATACAGTAGATGTGGCACTTAGGGATATGGTTTAGTGGTGGACTTGGCAGTGTTAGGTTAATGGTTGGACTCAAAGGTCTTTTCCAACCTAAACCATTCTATGATTCTAAGTAGGGAGCACCCAGTCCCTACTAGCACTGCAACAGACACTGAGACTGTGTCTTGACCTAAACCACTTGTTAAATAAGTCATAGTCAAGCCTGGGGTTTCTACAAAGGTTTCTTTTCAAGAGAAGGAAATATGACTTCATCATGCTAGCAAGTATCAGAGAAGGAATCATGCACCAGAGTCCCAGGAGCATTCAGGAATCCAAAATGTGCAGAGCCAAAGTTGGGGACAGGATTGCTGGAATAGGGAAAATAGCAGAACTCTAGCCTGGCAGCTTGATCCAACATTAGGGCTGGAGACTCACCTGCAAACCAAGCTGAGCAACACCAGCTTGTGCAGACCCCAAAATAGAGGGAGTCAGCTCTTATGTACTTAGTGTGGAACAGCTTGCAAGGGATTTGGTGAATTCAGCTTAATTTCCATGTGTCTTCTGGTGAAATCTGTACTGAAGTCGTTATGATAGTATGGGCTTTTCCAGATGTGACAGTAAACGTCTGCAGGCACACTTTTTAACAGCCTGCAGGGTTAGGAAGACATTTTATGATCTAGGTGGACGAGGCTGTTTAATGTCTGAGAAAAAAAAAATTAATGGCAAAGAGCTGCCTAACAAGCTTTTTTCTGAGTGATTGCTAGCCAGGCTAATGTGTATTTGGTCATAAAACAGCTGGGACATTTGGGATGTATTAGCCAACTTTTGCATAACATATGCAGGAAGATGCTGAGAAGATATAACTGGTATGTTATGATGTTGTACAAAACTATTGAGTTACATGGTACAAAATTTGAGTTTCTTTAACAAGGTGACCCTCGTCACTGGTGTGGATGTGGTTCACATGAAAGGCATAGATTTTTGGTATGGCATTTTCTTACGATATTTCATCTGTATTTCCCTTTTTTTCCCCTATCTGTAAGATGAGGTTTTTACTTTCCTATCAGTTTGAGGATCATTCAGACATGACAGTAACAAGAGACAGATGCTTACCTCCAAGAAAGTGGGCCCACTTCATTTTAGTGGCAGGAGACCAGTGACTTTTCTCATTGTCTGGGAAGTGCTGAGTCTGCTACTCCCATGTGAAATTACACTTTTTATTAATAGCCTTGTTTAGTAATGGCGTTGCCTGTGTGAACGGCCTGTGGAAAGTGCATGGTGGTCTTCTCTTCTAGCGTGCCCTTCTACTTGAAGGTGGACAGTGCTGCTGCTGTTGTGTTTGATGAAGGAGAGCTGGGCAACCATCTAATTTCAGACTGTATTATAAAATACAATCTGAAGTCCTTAGCAGTCCCCATGAGATGGTCCTTACTGCTTCTAAGCCACAGAGGAGCTGTTTTAAAGATCCCTGAAATAATTCCTGGGATCTCAGGGAATATCTTCACTGCTAAGTGAGAGGTCCAGGGTGCAAGCCCAGGTCTTGGAGCACCCCTTGTCCACACTGCTTCGCCATTAGCTCACTCCCAAACCCTGCTCTCAGGCAGAGGAGAGCTGAGGTGTTTGGACACAAGCCATGCTGTGACACTTGGCCTCAGGGCCAGCGAATCGGCCCCGGCCGGCTTTATTTAGTAGAGTAGGTGTTGCTGATGAGACTGCACCGCTTTTGGCTCCCTCTGCCCTGTGCAGTCCTTCAATACTGTCCCAGCAAGCTTTGCACCTTCAAACACCCCCACAAGTCTTTATGCCACATCTCAGAGCTCATAACACCTACCCTCAGTTTCTTGCTATAAAAACATTACTCTGGCAGGCTGCAGCACAGCCCACTTAATATTTCAGACACTTTGAACTGAACCCCTCCATCCCTCCTCCAGTAATTACTATGAACTAGGGCCATGGGGCATCACACAGGACCCAGAGGAGGCTGAAGGCCAAATGCCATGTGCTGTGGACCAGGCAGTCTGCTGGCAGCCCCGAGCTGTGTGCGGCGATACAGACCAGGCTGCGCAACTGGACTTCAAGGCTAGATGGGAGTACAACCCTCTTCGCTTTAGTGCTACAGAGGAAATTGTTGTGGATTTAGGGGAACCATGCCCTTAGAAGGCAAGAAAGACTTTTACCAGTGCAGACATTGGAAATAGTTTGTGAGACGTACGTTCATCTGACTGACTTCCAGCTCACTGTCATGTGTTGAAGATTGTGGCTCAGAAAAATCTTACTTTGGTAAGACACGTGGCAACACTCAAAACCCAACAAGCCTCCATAAATACCCCTGGTTAAGTCCCTAGCACAAGAGACTTGTTTAATAGAGTTATCAAATGCAAGGTAAGCCATGGCAGCCAAATATGAGGTCATTCACATCAACTCGGCTTACCATGCAGAAGTGTCCAAATTCTGCTTGCCTTGCACGGAGAATGTGCACTGGGATAGTTACTACATCTCAGCCAACACGTGGCAATGCCATATGGGCTACCATAACTGGGTTGTCTTTTTGAGCCCCAGCATCCAGCTGTTCACAGATGATGGGTTGCATCTCCACAGAGGGACGGCAGATGTAGACTGCTCTTTGAGAAAGAAAACCCAGCTTGTCTTTAATCCAGAATGCTTGGGTTTGACATTCCAGGCATATCTTGACATTGCTTGCAGATATTACAGCAAACCTCTAGGCCCCCGTGCAGCACAAGCACAGATATGTTGTTATATATACAGAAGGACCTTGTGCCAAAATGCTTGTGGTCTAAATCTGTTCAATAGCCTAGATGTGGTCTACAGGAATATGAGTTACTTGACTTTGTAGGAACAGGTAGGTAGGTAGGTGCCTCAGGCAACAAGTTAGTATAAAATCATGGACATACTTTGGGCTCTGTTTGCTTAACGAGCAAGTGGCGGAAAGGTCACTACTGAAAAAGCCATCCTGGCTTTGTCTTGAGGAATTTGCATCTCCTGACCTTGCTGTTGGCCAGGAAGAGCCAGCCTGTGGAGGTCCGAAGGCCAACAACTCATCTCCCAGCCAGTCAACTTCATGAGCCTTTTCCTTCAGCCCTGAGAGTACAAGGGCACTGCTGTCCCCTTTCTGTACGTGTTGGGAGAAGATTCCTCAAAACTTGCATCTGGCCCACCTCAAAGGGGTCAGGTAAGGCAAACAAGGCAGGCTTCCCAGCTGAGATACCAGTTCATCTGCAAGGGTAGAAGCGGCGTGCCTCTGTCAAACAATATGAGAGGTTTGATACATCTTCAGAGATAATGTGGAAGAAAAATCATCTCTCCTGCAGTGAGCCTGGAGGAAGAAGCAGCTTCTTCAGCACCCACCTCTCTGCTGACAAGGAGATCACAGCGGGCAACTGTGGCTTTTATAAGATGGACACGTATCTACTTACTGACTCCAGGCAGTGAAGAGACGGCAGGTTTTCACTGCTATCAAACCAGGCTGGATTTGAACTAGCATCCAAAACACATCCCAGCAGGCTTACAAGCCCTGAATGTCTCCCTTCTGTACAGTACTCAGCTCTCTGAGGCCATGGGTCTTATTACTATAATAAACATTGATGTTAGCTCTCTATCTGCCAGGTATGTTGCACTTTAGAAATGCCACACATATTCCCAGCCTTTAGGAATTTCCCCAAATCCTACCCATTCAAAACAGATCCCACAGCTGCTTCCCCTGCAAAACTCCAGCTGCATCTTCTGTTGTGCCTTTACAGTGATTATCAGAAGATTTTCCTCCAGTTTAGCAGAGCTGCAGCTTATACAATCTTGACCTCTGAAGCACGAAGAGAAAGAAGAAAATAACAGGGCACAATGTCTCCTTTAGCTATTATTCCACCAGGGCCAGCCAAGCTACTGAAAGGGAAATCCCTGCACAAATTAAGGAAATTCAGATATTTCTTTCATTCTAAGAGGCATTCCCGACAGAGCCAGGGCTTGTTTCCAAAGACATGGCTGCATTCCAGCATCAGAGAAACTTTATTATGCAAATATTGACCAGTGTTGAAGGAAACAGCAATAAAATACTGTCAAAGGTGACAAAAGCTATTGCACTTGGGCTGTAACATCTGAAGCCAAATTTTGGGAGCATTGTTTCACTGATGAGATGGCTTTTGCAAGTAGAGGGTAGCAGTGGATGGTCTGTGTTTCTTCTTTTTTTTTCTTTTCTTCTTACTTTGTTTTAATTGGGGAAATTTTAGTCCTGGAAACGATGACGGAAACACTAGCGAACGCACAGAATCCTGTTATTGTCCAGGACTTAGTCGTGCAACGATCCAAACAATGATCCAACACGTAGACCAAAACTAATAAAGACCTACCTGGCAAGAACATGAAGAGGAACATTATGTGTTATGGACCGGCCCCAGGAATGAGAATGCTGGGTGGAAGAATATTGGAAAAAGATGGGAACTCCACCTCCAGTGAAGCTGATGGAAAAGTCCAAAGGAGGCCCAGGAATGATGGGGCAGAAACTCAGTAATGATATACAAGTTGTAAGGTTTGAGGCAAAAGTCAGGGGTCACACAGATGAAAGTTTAAGTTACACATTGGTGAGTGAGAGCCAAGAAGTCTAAATATTTGCAGCTTATGTGCAGAGGGGCTGGAGAAGACATGAGGATACAGCACAACCCCGCAGGCTGTGTAGGTGTGAGTCAGGGCAACACCTTGCCCTTAAAATGACTTCATCTGCCTCCACAGCAGAACTGAATTAAATCTTCACAGGCTGGGGAGAGACACTTTAAAAAGCCATCTCTATGCAGAACCTTGTCCTTACAAAAGTAAGGATAAAAGAATTACTACATTAGACCATATACACACAGTGTCCTACCCAGCTGTAGTCAGAAACAAATGTTTGAAAAACTATTTTAAAAAGCAAGTAATGACTGCTCTTTCCTCTGCAATACCCTCCTAGCTTCTGACATGGGTGAGTCTAGGGTACAGTTTTGTTGCATGCAAATATACCAGACCCACATTTCATTCTCAGGAACTCCTGCTCAAGCTGAAGGAGAATTTGGCCCTGAGATAAGGGCTACTTTAACTGATATTCTCTATATTGCTACTTATCTCCTTCTGTCAGACATGCCAGCTCTAAGCCATGCTCAACTCAGCAGTATCTAGGCACTTCCCAATGGCTCTGTAGGATATCCTCATTTATTCAAAAAGGACCTCTTCCTTTTCCCTTCAAGCTCCCCTCATCGTATATATTATCAGCAGCAGCATGGACAGTGTAAAAAACAGAGTTTATACCCCATCCCTGAGCTGGCATATGAATCAGATGCCAAGGATGGGCATTGCTTCTAAACACTGGCATCTAGACAAAAATTGTTGTCTGCATTCCCTCACTACCTCATCTTCAATATCTGGCCATGGTGAATAAACTGTCCTCTTGCATTGCCTGCCTTCTTCCATTGACTATGGAGACAGTGTAGTTGGTGTTGCACCAAATACTAATTTGTCATGATGATTAGCAAATTGGTCCAAAAGTTCACAGAGGGCATGAGCTTTCCATGACCCCCCTATTCCCTGTGTGTGCATGGCATCAAGTGCTTGTTCAACCACATGATGCCACCTTGCTCTACATATGATATTGCTCTTTGGGTTGGACATCTGGGAGTGGTTCCAGTGCAAAAAGTTAATTGGGACCTTTGGGAATGTCACAGGTCCTTCCAAAGCAGCCTGGTGTTCATGGAGTCTGGCTGGGAGTCACCAAACATGTGTTGTGGTTTAACCCCAGCCGGCAACTAAGCCCCACGCAGCCGCTCGCTCGCTCCCCCTCGGTGGGATGGGGGAGAAAGTCGGAAGAGTAAAAGTGAGAAAACTCGTGGATTGAGATAAAGACAGTTTAATAGGTAAAGCAAAATCCGTGTGCGCAAGTAAAGAGAAAAAGGGAATTCATTCCCCACTTCCCATGGGCAGGCAGGTGTTCAGCCATCTCCAGGACAGCAGGGCTCCATCACGCCTAACGGGGACTTGGGAAGACAAACGCCATCACTTCAAATGTCATAGAATCATAGAATGGTTTGGGTTGGAAGGGACATTTAAAGGTCTAGTCCAACCCCCCTGTAATGAGCAGGGACATCTTCCACTAGATCAGGCTGCTCAGAGCCCTGTCCAACCTGAGCTTGAATGTTTCCAGGGATGGGGCATCGACCACCTCTCTGGGCAACCTGGGCCAGGGTTTCACCACCCTCAGCATAAAACATTTCTTCCTTATACTAGTCTGAATCTCCCCTCTTTTAATTTAAAACCATTACACCTCATCCTATCTCTACACTCCCTGATAAAAACCCCCTTTAAGTACTGGCAGGCTGCCATAAGGTCTCCCCGGACCCTTCTCTCCTCCAGGCTGAACAACCCCAACTCTCTCAGCCTGTCCTCATAGAAGAGGTGTTCCAGGCCCCTGATCATTTTTGTGGCCCTCCTATGTCCTCCCCTTCCTTCTTCTTCCCCAGCTTTATCTGCCGACCATGACGTCCCATGGTCTGGGATATCCCTTGAGTCAGTTGGGTTCAGCTGTCCTGGCTGTGTCCCCCCCAACTCCTTGTGCCCCCCCAGCCTCCTCACTGGCGGGGTGGGGGGAGAAGCAGAAAAGCCCTTGGCTCTGGGTAAGCCCTGCTCAGCAGGAATGAAAACATCCCTGCGTTATCAACGCTGTTTTCAGCACAAATCCAAACCATAGCCCCATACTAGCTACTGGGAAGAAATTTAACTCTATCCCAGCCAAAACCAGCACAATGCGGCACCACGTCTGCTGTCCTTGCCCAAAAGCCCTATTAAGGTGTGAACCAGTAGTTTACCCCTGGAAAATCCTGGTGTAAGGCTGTGCTGCTGCTGTATGTTCAATTTGCTTATAAAAGAAAACGTTGCTCTGTCTGAGCTGGTGTCTCTGCCCGGGTAAGATCTGTTACTTGCAGCACTGGTTACCTCAAGGTTCAGGAAAATGGGGTAAAAAGGTCTGACACTGATTCTCTACAAGTTAAAGAAAATAGATGCTGGTGCTTCTGCAAATTTCAGTGTTTCTCAGCACTGCACCTTCAGAGCTGGCGAGGGGAGACAGCATGCCAACCCATTTCCCCACAGCTCTCTCTCCCCTTCCCCATCTTGTTTATTTAGGTGTAGGAGGCTGATCTGGCTCTGAGGAGGACTCTGTCTAACCTGATGCAGAAACAGAGATGGGGAAAATATTTTACTTTACATTTGCTGGGAGGCAAGCATTGAACAAAACCCACCAGATGACACCTTCTCCAAATGGTCTGCAATGCGGGGGGGGGGGTGTAAATCTGCAAGCATACCCCCCAAAATATGGGAGTTAGAGGGGTAGATGTAGAGGTATAAGGATTGCTTCTTCCTACTTACCAGACACAAAGTGGTCCAGGGAGCTTTTACAGTAAGAGTAACAACACATACACACACACACACACACAAAGATGCAGAGGAGTCTAGACTTGTTAAAGCCTTTTCCTTGCTGGCTCTGTCTGGCAGAGCCTGAGTTTTAAAATACCAATGCCTTTTCTTGTCACTCTCAGCTTTAATTTATTATTTTTTTAAATCAATAAATATCCCTCCACTCCTCCATCTGGAGGATTCCTTCTTCATCCCACCACTGCCAAGCTGATCAGAGCCACCTATGCAATGCCATTTGATCCAGAACATATTTCAATCTTGGCCCGTTCTCAGCCTCATAAATTCCTGACATGATTCGGGAGGCGTTTCTGTTGGAAATAGCTCTCCACTCCGATGTCGTATTTATAGAGATTGCTGCTGCCTCTGATCTGAGGCCAAACATTAGGAATAATTGCAGCAGGAAGCAGGACAGAGCTCGACATATTGTTTGTCTGGATTGTTTTAATTTCAAGATCGTGGAAGTACCCCCACTTACTGATGTTAGGAGGAAAAAAAAAAAAAGAAAAGAAAAGCATTGTTCAGGAATTTTCTATTTTAATTTTTTTCTTTTTATTACTTTTGTTAGAGGCAAAGAGGGAATCATTACGCTTGCTGCTGAGGACAGGGAGGTGAATTAGATGTTGGTGACTTATTAATTCAGGAATCCTGTCCCTGCAGATTAGACCAGAGGTTCCCGCTTTATTTTCTGCTTGTTGAAACAAAGCCAGGAAATGCACATGGCTCTGCGTACGTGTATGTGTGTCTATGTGTGCATGACGGGAGGGAGGGGGGTGCAGAGCTGTAGGTGGGCCCCCAAAAACCTTGTCCATGTGCAGCTTCAGCCCTGACCGTCACAGCCGCACCGCCACACCGGGAAGGGCTGAAGCTGCCCAGGGACAAGGTGCTAACGCTGGCAATTTGGACGGAGCCGCACATCCAGCCAGGCGATGGCCCGGACTCAAGGCGTGAAGTCCTTGGCCATGTGGCTCAGAGCTGAGCAGGAAAGCTGCGGGACGTGGATGCCAGGAGCCTTCAGACACGCTGCGTCTGAACTGGGGTGGCTGTGTTTGGAAGTGAGAGGCACATGCGCACGCTGGGAGCCTGAGCTGAAGCCCGTCGAAATCGGCAGAAACCCATTTTTCACTTCAGTAAGCTTTGGACGACTACTAGAGGTGCAGCTGAGAGGGAGGATGGGGAACAGGACAGAGCAAAGTCACCCCAGTACAGGGATGCCGGGCAGTCTGTGAGGTGGAACTATTGGGCTCTTGGTGCTCAGAAACCCCGTTGTAAATATCTCCCACCCTGTCTGACCATCAACAAAAGTGCCAGGCTGTCTGGGACATCACTGAAGCACAGAGTGAGCTGATGAAGCGGGACCTCACTGCAGAGAGGCACTGGGGTTGTCTTCTCCTCCCACCGCTGTAGTTTCTGGGTAGTGTTACTCTGCTACAGCAGGGATTTAGCCTTGTCCCAGTCTCACTGCCTTCAGAAGAGAGTACTGAAAGACTTGTTTAAGTACCCATTGTTTTGGTAAAACGTTAGAGCCATTCTTAGGTATGTGTTGAAATATGTTCCTGAGCAGGGATCTCGAATTTGCACTGTTACCTCTTAAGAAAGAAACCTGACTGCAATTTCATTGCTGGGTAATAGCTTTGGGAAAAGAGAACTCTTCTGCCAAACCCTGGGCTGTGTTGGTTCAACCCTACCCCTTTTGCTTGTTACCAAGACCTCTCTTAATTGAGCATAGATATGGGGTAAGAACTGTTCTAAGTTCAGAGGAGAAAACCCTCTACGCTTCCAGCAAGAGCTACAATCATATTAGCTTAACACAAGGGAATAATAAAGGGCTCTACTCAGAGAAAAAAGTAGCAAGAGCCAATAGCTGGGAGCTGAAGCCAAAAAAACGTTGGTTACAAGCAAGTGAGCCTTGTAAATTGAAGGGGGAGGTTGACAGCCTGGGGCTATCTATCAAGGAATGGTTAAAGTGTTGGCCAATCATTAGGGTACCTTCAGGAAAAGATACTTTAAACAAATCCAGGTCACTGGGCTCAGTCCAGTTTTGAGGTGAAAGCATCTGTTCTGTGCTATGCAGGAGATCAAATTAGGGGTTCGATGGTTTCTGCCACCCTTAACGTTTCTGAACAGAGAAATGCCGGGAAGCACTCGTGTGCTTCTTAAGCTGATAGAGAAAATGGAAATGAAGGCATCTCACATTGCTTCTTGGACTGTCAGTGACATTGTGCATTTGCATTTTACCCCCAGCAACCTGCAAAATAGTTCAGACACGGTTTTGAAAAATATTGCAGCAGTGGAAAAGAGATAAGGAACAAACTGTGCTGTGTGTCCGGTTTGATAGGGGCAGAAAGCAACCGACCTTTCTGGCTGCTGACGTGAAGGTACCTTAGGTATCCTCCACTACATTTCTAACAGCAGTGCCCGGCACTGCCATTGACTCAGATGTTGAGACTACTGCCTCAATAAAAAATGCCAGCAGCTAGGAGGATGGAAAATAAATGTCTTTTAAGGTCCTGGAACAAAATGAGGGCAGACCCAAAATAGGTCTTGCTGTATTCAGGCTCGATCATTCTTTCCTGAGCTCCTGCATCTTCTCAGAGGTAGGACAGAGAGGTTAGACTAGTGCAGCCTTTCCCTATATGGGGGAAAACTCATAGACATGCAGTCAGAAGTACAGATGAAAAGGTGGAAAAATGGATGGATTAATTCTGTTTTTCATCCAGCAAGCTGAGGCAGCGAAAGCTATAAATGAAGGCTATAGCAAAATGGGGAATTAAGCAATTATTTTGAGTCTAACTACATCTCTCTCATTCCAGTAGCACCTTCCCATGGAGTTGACCACCTCAACCCATAACTGTGGCTGGCAGTTACATTACCCTGGAGTCTTCTCCACAGTTAAGTCACAATAAACTCCCACTGGGAAAAGAAGTAGCCCTGAAAAAATTAACAAGCTCAGCATTGCCTTGAATCTTTTAAGTGACTCCTGGCATGCTTCAGTCTCCCTCAAAATCTGATGCTAGTAAAAAATATTCCTTGTATTTGAAAAAATTAAGGATAATAGAAAAAAAGGAGAACATAAAATAGATTATAGAGGAAGACTGGGACAGATGCCAGAAGATCTGATGCTAATCAGATCCAGTTAATGTCCAAGTCCAATATCGCCTTCCCTGGGGATGGTACCCAGGAGACAATGCCAGGAGGATGTCAGTGCTGAGACTCCAGCTTTTGCCTGCACCACTGAGGAAAGGGAATCTGCAAATATTTAGTCTGCAGAAAGACTATTCCAATTAGTGGATGACAGATCAAGGCCTGAATGATTCTGAAACATGTAAGGGTTTGGACAGGGCTTACCCAAGTCACACAAGGGTCGTCACTTACTTAAAACTATTAGTATCTGACAAGCATGTACATCTCCAGGCACTTAAACCAGAAACTGCTTAATTTACACTAACCATCGTGGGATGGATCCCATTTAGTGTGAATTCCTGTGTTCCCAGAAGGCTGAGCCTGGGCTGATTTCATTGCTTCTCATCCCCCGGAAATTTGCTTATTCATAAATAAAAACCACCATCATTATCTGAAATGAGGGAAGCAGCCTTTGTCACAGAAGACAGGGTGTCATCACTCAGCTGTGTTGCTGCTAGCTTCGGTCTGACCGTTGGTCCTAATATGGTTATAGTTAATGCTTACACCAACAGTCGCGGACAAGTGAAGACTTTTTTGGAAATGAAGGGAGAGGGACCGCAGAGCCCCACGTGATAATTCGAGTGAAGAGAGTCATGTCATCAGATGCAGCAACGCCGGCATTGTGCTGGTTGCGGGAAGGGTGCTGTTCTCACCCACCTTCATTTTTCCACGCTTCAGTTGGGTTTTTTTCTTCAAATAAGGGCAGGAAAATCTTGCAGGTCAAGACAATGAACAACAAAGAGACCAAGAGCAACTGACGGGGTGGAATTTAAGGCTCAGCCATAAGTGCAGACACTGGTTTAATCCCTGTCCCAGCTCCAAAACCAGTCAGGATGTCCTCAGCATGGTGATACCCAGCCATCCCCTCCCAGAAAGGCACCGACACCCCAATAGCAAGTCCAGGTTTCTCTGCCAAAAGAGCTAGGCACCTTCTCCCATTTGGGTAGTGACTGAGAGTGCAGAAGATGCATTTTCAGCTCCCCCTGATCCCTCCTGTGCAGCCAAGTGGGTCACAAGGGTCTGCATTCTCCTCTCCCAACTCTGGTCTCTGAGCTCAACCTCAGGCCAACACTGACCATCCAGGCTACATCTGAACAGGTAAGGAAAGCAGGTCAGGTTTGACCTCAGATCGTGACTCACATCCACACAGGTAAAATCCCCATTTTCTGCTCCAAAACTGTGCATGGTGAGTAGTCTCTGGCCACTGCTCAAGCAACGTTGCTAAAACCATCCAAGGAATACGCTAACACTCAGCCAGCCTCTACAGGTGAGCCCATGCCCTGGGTCTGTTGACTGTGTAGATCCCAAAGGCTTCTAGAGATAGACGAGAGAGGCAGGCACCCTCTCTCCATCCCAATAGGATGGGATAGGATATTCAGGAGATGGTGGGATGGACCAAGCTTTGGATGTGCACTGGACTGTGTCACAGGGTCCTACTCTGATGCTTCAGGGGGCTAAACTTAGGTGAGATGAACCCCTGCAACCCCTACATGCTGCCTTAGGTCCTTCATCTGGAAGGATAAAGGATAATGATATGAGGGAGAGCAACTCTACTGATACTCACAGAGGTGCAAATTTTGCACTCTAAAAACAATGGGCACCGGAGCCATGTTCAGAGAACTTTTGCGATCTCACCTCTGCAGATATTGAATGCTTTGTGACCTCAGCCCTTGCTTTTCCTTTATTGTCCCAGAAGGGGAACTGAGATGAAGTACTTTGGCCGAGGTCACCCTTCAAGTGAGTGGCAGGGTGGGATGCTGAGCCTGGGTCTCTGTAATACCAGGCTGGTCCTCACACCATCCTAGATGCAGAAGGAGAGCACCGGGGAGATGGAAGCAACCCTCTTTCTGTTAGTGATGGTCTGTCCAGACTATGGACAAGCGCAGTGAAGCACAGTGTCTGCTGAGCTTGCTTTCCAGTGACTGCTACACTTTTTAAAAATAAAAGTTTTAAAGAGGCTTATAGCAAATACCTGCTATGAAATAGGCTTTTTATAGCTGAAACAGGAATAAAACCCTCCAAAGGTGACAGGAGAAACTGTTCAAACAGGACCAGACCAGGGTGTAGCTCCAGGACCAGACCTGGCTGGATGTATCTCCAGGGTATAGCTCCATAGGCGGCAACGCAACTTCCCTGCTTTATATCAGCTGGGATTATGGTTCAACTGCAGACCTCTGCAGGTGGCCATAGCCAGCTTCTCCCATCTAAGAGCTCCCTAGAGGTATTGCCTTAAACATTAACGGGGCAAAAATGGACCACAAAGGAGTAACTTCATTTCTGCCTTTGTCTGTGTGGTTTGTAAGTCAAAGTTAGGTGTATATGAATTTCTCACGTACTCATGGGTCCTCTTAGAGTGACCCTCTGCCTTTGGAAAACATGAAATTTATATGCTAAAGCCCACCAGCTATAGAAAAAACAGAACTCAATGGATCCTCTGCGCCAGATGATGTTTCCGAATATTGCATGCAATAGAGCTGCCCAAAGTAAGTGTTGAAATGTCACACATGGTTGTCATTTGAGATGATCTGGGGACTCTTAGACACAAAGGGCTAGCAGGTACAGTGCCTTCTACATGGCAAGCATGAGGAAGGCTCAAAAACATCACAAGAAATTTTACAGAGTCCGGCTAGACAAAACCAACAAGGCATGGAGGACCACCGAGGGACTCTGTTTTACCCCAAATCAGTGAATGAGCAGCAGGTTTCAGTGCTTGTTCCATTAAATTAAAACCAGGTTTTGCACCTATCTGCTGTATGACCAAGGCTTCATCAGTGCTTGCTGCCCTTGGGCATATCTTGCCTGTCTGAAGCAAGAAGGTCATTTTCAGAAGACTGGTTTTAGGTGCAAAGTTGCTTGATTAAGTGGATTTAGTTGAATGAGACAGACAGGGCCAAACTGGAGAAATAAAAATGCTGCTGATTTACGGTGCTTCAAGTTTCAGAGGTTGAAATTTCTATTTTGCACCTTGTGAAAATCAAAGTATCTCAAATGAGCGTGCTAAATTGTAACTCCCGGGTTTGCAGCCCTTTGCCTCTTCACTTTCCTGGTAGAGTACACACAGTCCTACAGAGGAGGATTTTCTGAGCATGATGTTTATTAATGGAGCCCATCCCAGCTGTGCAATCCTCATGCCGAGTAACAGCGGGAGTTTCTTCAGGTCTCCTTACCATGCAGAGTTTGGGTGTTTGTGAAAATGAGACATCCTTAAGGGAAACTTTCATCTGAATTTCTCAACAGGTGAGGCCCAAATGTGTTTTATGTTCCATTACTAATAAACACACACAGCCAGGCCTGATGGATTTGATACCCTTTCCGGACCATCAGTCTGACAGATTGGAAGGGAAAGGGATTTTTTTTTCAATGCCATGTGAGCTTTCAGTGCCTTGCAGATGATCACTTTCCTGATGCACCCTGTCCACCAACTGAATAAGGAAATAATGTTTAGATATAAAGACTGTGATTGACAGTCAGGCAGACAGATGCATTTTCTAGTAACAAAAGTGAGACAGATAGTTGGACTATTTCTCTAGAGCAACCTCCAAAAACTTGTGCTTGGTGTAAGGAAACTCAGGGAAGGAATCTGTCGAATCTCCTCAATCTTAAAACATTAGCAAGAAATTACTCCCAGCCCATACATTTTTCCTCTGCCTTTGTACCATAACCCTCTTCACTCGCCCTCCAGCTGTACCACATGCCAGAGTTCAAGCATAAACAGGGAATTTCAATACTCAGAGCTGATTCCTTCCTTTCCCATTGCAGTTCTCCCCTGTTGACCATTTCCCACAATTAGGGGTCCCTCCATTCCCAAAACTGCTTTAAGTATGAGCATGCTATCATGTTACCTTCCCCTGGGCGGATGCTACCTTTGGTAAAGTCCCCTTTTCCATGTGTTTTGGGGTTTTGGTTTTTTGGGGTTTTTTTCTTTTTTTTGAAGAGGAGAATTGAAAACATAAATAAGTAATAATAATAATTCTTTTTCCATATTTCACATTCCACCATGTTCCCTTTAATATCTCTATCTATGTTATGCATTGTTTACCATAGTTTCACAACAAAACCTTTTGGAGGAAGATTGGCCAAATATTTATTGGTTTTGAAGAATTACAAGACTAAATGTTGGGTTCAGAGAGGTTTCTCAGTCTCATCTTAGTCTATAGCTTAGCTACAGAATGTATAGGTGATGTAGGCCCCATAGCTGGCCCACAGAGTAAGAAAAAACAGGGATGAAGTCTAGCAGTGGGCTGGATCAGAGGTCTCACCCCTTGATGCAAAGACCTTGCCTATTTTCAAACTCTCATGTACATCTTGCAGTGAACTGGGGCTGACCTTTTTTTTTTAGAACAGGAAACTCTCCAGAATGTATTTCTTCTGGGGGTATGTGATATTTTGCATATATTTCTGTATCTGCTGCTAGCTCATGGTCCGTGTTCCTTCTGTGTCCCTCTGGTCAAGTCTCAGCGGATCTGTAATCTCTTACATCTGCATCTGTAGCTCGTATGTGCAATGGGCAAATATACTTGTGGCTTCAAAAAATTGCTTTCTCTTATACGCCTTTTACATCTTAGTAAGTGGAGTGCTCTTACACATTCACATTTTGTTCCAAGAAAATAGTCTGGTCCTGGAAAAGACCCCAAAAAGGTGTTCTACAAGGTCTCCAGTTTGTGAGAAAGGTAAGCTTTGGTCTTTGGCTGTCTTCCTTCTCGTCTTGTATTTTTTTCCACTCCTTTTGGTTCTTTCATGCTGTGCGAGTATTTGGACTTTGGCGCTTGAATCAGAGCGTCATGCTGGTCTTCAATGAGAGTATTTCTCCCCTAGAGAATGACTCGCCAGGAACTGCCTTTGCTTCCTTCAGTACAATCTTAGCAAATAAAACTGCTGGTTCAGCTTTGCTGTTTGGTCACGGTCAGAGGGCAACGTGCTGGGACAGGATTTCTCTTCCTGGGTAAATCATGCAAAGTTACTGCAAGTCAAACAAGGTGCCTGCTGAAATGCTTCTTTGCTTTATTGCATTTCATCTGACAGTTCGTCTACCTCCCCTCGGTCTGAACACTTGTCTGCAACGATGAGGTAGTTTGTGTGGTTTGCGATGAAAAGGTCCTTTCCTGGTTTGTTCCAAAATCTCCTGGGGACGCTGTATATTTTCATTGTCTCTGTTTGTTGCTTGGCCAGCATTTCCTTGCCTGTATAACATCTGCTCACCAGACCTCAGATATCCTTGATCGTATTTGGCCAGTATAAGGCACCTCTAGCTTTCTGGTGTGTTCTTGAGAGTGCATCTGTTCCCAAAAATCTGGGTGTTTTGATTCAGCTGCATTTCTGTCTGAGCTGTCTATCCCATGCGACAAGCTCATCTCTGTATTTCCAGCTAGTAGCCTCTGTCTCCCTTCTTCTCCATGGATTTTTGTGCATCCTGTTGATATCTGGTGAACTTTGTGTCTGTTCTGCACTTTCACATAGGTGGGAGTTCACTTTTCCTACGCTCACAGTTCTTGGTAGAGTTCTTGTGGGAGCATGAGGGTTGACAGTTTAGAGGTTTGGACGACTGGGGATGGCTGTGAAGAATTGCTCTCCTCTTTATCCAAGAATTCACTAAAGAAGCTTTGCCTCTTGCCTCCTGCACTCCCCAGCCCCAATATCTTCCTGCCTTTGACTTCTACCCTATCGTGCCACTTAGGACCTCCACCTCCTCCAGCCACTCAGTGCCCACCTCCTCTGCTCTCCACTCCTCCCCTAGCCTCCTAATGGGCAGATATTTAGATCTGTAGATTTTAGACCTCATTTTACCCAACCTCAGTTAGCCAGCTGAGGTCAGGAGCACCCTTGACTAGTTGCAACTGATGGAGACAACTTCAGAGGCCATTTCAGCCCACTTCTTCTGGAAGTGCCTCTTTCTTTCCACTGGCCATAAAGGGGAGTCTCCAGGGAATGCACCCCCATCACCCAGGACAAATCCAGTCCATATGCTGCAGTGCATATCAGATAGCCTGGCCCTTGATGCAGCACTCGGGGTAACTCCTTTCAGTGTCTCTGAGGCACTGTCCTCAACTTCTTCACCTGCTATTCGTATTTCAGAAACCCCCTTTTCAAATTTTACATGCCAAGGAGCAATAATAAAATCTGCACAGGCCAGAGAAAAACCTGACAGTTGGTAAGACTGCTGAGACTTTTCATTCAGACTCCCACATCTTTCATTCCTATTACAAATTTTGTGTAATTTGACAGTGGTCTGATCTATTGTTTCTCCAGATTTTTTACCTCTGTCACAAATCTTTCATACACGACATTTTCTGTGGGCTGACAGTGATTTTGGAGTACAATTAACATTTATTTGGGTCCTCTGGTGAGTTGTGGATGCATCCAGATGAGGGGTGAGCATGTGACAGCCATTGCCTGATACAGCTAGTAGTGCAGCAGCTTGTATTTAGCTTTGTTTTTTAACCATTGCAATGCCAGGGCAAAAAGCATCAAGCTGTTAAACAGGGTTTGGTGGGGATCAGGGCTGTAATTCAGTGCCAGGGGTGTGATTTCTCTCTGACTTTTGTTCCTTTTTCCTGTAGTCTCCACTTTTGATTTCCTAGATTTGCTCTTAGGACCATGGTAATAATCTAAGTAGAAAAACAGCAACCCCAAACACTGATAGAGACCTATTTTATTCCTTGTGCCTCAAACACAGACCCATCTCATGAAACGCTTCCCCCAAGCAGAACTGCCTGCATACCCAGATGTTGTCTGAGCATCAATGTACTGCAATGGCCCCACGGGGAAAAACACATGCCATAACCCTCCAGAAGTGAATTTTCCTTGTCTGGCCTTCCTACTTCCTGACATCACTTCTCCCCTATGCACGGAAGGGATTGCAGTGGCTCCTGAGGGCTGGAAGTGTGTTGGAGAGGTCAGAAATACCCACAAGAGATTTCCCAGGGAACAGATATGGGCTCTGGTTGGAAAGCCAGTCTATAGATTGGCTTGTAGCTCTTTAGAGGTGAGGAGGGAATGCAATTGCACCCCTCTGTCCGGCTCTCTACCAAAAAGAAGAGGCCGTGAGACTGAGTGGGTCGCTGAACGGGACTCCAGAGACCTCAGCTTATTGCTTGATCTAAGGCAGAAACAAAAGATGAGAGCAAGCAAATCTCTTCCTCCTTTTTTCTTCCCCCTACTGATAGTCTGTCTTCTCCATTCAGAGATTATCTCCAACTACGTGTATGAGCAGTGCAGGAGGGGCCCGTGCTCTCCACTTCTGAACACTGCTTAAATACAAAGGAAATAAAAGGAACCATTACCCGATGCCTGGGGCTGTGTTTGCGTGCCTCATCACCTTCAAAGGTCTGATCGACAGCTTGCATTGGGGTTGAATCCTTTTCTAGTTCTTTTCAATACTTCTCTTTATGGGATCGTACTTTATTGCTTTCTTTCCAAGTGTTTCATTACAAACTCTATTAACAAACCACTAGGGGTAGCCAAATGTGTTTGGTTGCCTGCAGGACCCTGAGAGAGGATTATGGAGCAAATTCACTGCAAACAGCCTCAGCTTACTTGCAAACGAGGCAACCTAACTAATCCTCCTTCCTGCCCCAGCAGATGAGCTCTCAAGACAGAGACCTCCCTGAACTCAGGACCTCGAAGGACATCAAACGCTCCAGAGCTGAGAACTTGGTGCAGCAACCTGAATCCATCCAGGCTCAGCACACGCCCAGCAAGACAAACAAATGATGCTTGCCACATGGCTGTCACACATCTCCAGCGCTAAACCCACCAGTCTCCCGTTGGGGCTATAAAACATGCACTGGAGAATACTGGGAATGAGAAACCTCCCCCCTAAGTTTAAGTGAAAATGCTGGGAGAATGAACTGCAGAAACTACTGCTGTGGCCATCTCTCATGACAGCTTTCCCTCTTGTGAGATGGTAACTTAGGAGGGAGAGACAAAATTTTGTATAGCTCTTTGTCCACCATCTTCACCCTGCTTCAGGCTCTCCTCCCTGTCCTATTTATGCACAGTCATTAACTGCTGTTAAAGACAGTGTGCAACAAGGAGACGGCACTGCTGAAACATTGATGGGAAAAGTACATAAACTTGATGCTTTCCCAAGGTTACAAAGGCAAGAGATGTACCAAAGTCCTCCTGCATCCCATTTCAGTGCCTTGGTGGGCTTTTTCTTTTGATATTTCACTGCATGGACAAAACCCTAGAGAGTTAAACGAAGCAAGTATGACCCTGTTCTGCTGGAAAACCAGACCAAAGGCCAGTGGCTATGATGGTTTGGGTCTCAGTTGACTTGCATCTGATTGCTATTAGGCTGGAGGTGGCCTGCAAAATTTCTTCACCATGCCTCAGCGGGGGTTGAAGGTTTTGCGCAGAGGATGGGCTGAGCTACTTCAGCATGAGTTTGGCTAATGCAGTGTGGAATCAGAAGCTTTTCTGTGATGACGTGGGTAAAAGACAATGTCCTACTAGAGACTGAGAGCTAAACACTGCCCCAGATACCACTCTGCCACTTCCCTGCTGTTTCAGTTAGGCCTGCAGGAACCCACACCATAGATTGGCAGCATGAGAAACGAGTCTGCTCCTCTTCCTGGGATCTGAAAAGTTATGAGGGAACAAGTCCTCAGCGCAGGAAAGACATGAACCTGTTGGACCAGGTCCAGAGGAGGCCACAAAACTGATCCGAGGGCTGGAACACCTCTGCTATGGAGAAAGGCTGGGAGAGTTGGGGTTGTTCAGCCTGGAGAAGAGAAGGCTCTGGGGAGACCTTATAGTGGCCTTCCAGTACTTAAACGGGGCTCGTAAGAAACATGGGGACAGACATTTAGTAGGGCCTGTAGTGATAGGACAAGGGGTGATGGTTTTAAACTAAAAGAGGAAAGATTCAGACTAGATGTAAGGATTTATGCTGAGGTTGGTGAAACCCTGGCCCAGGTTGCCCAGAGAGGTGGTCAATGCCCCATCCCTGGAACATTCACGATCAGGCTGGACGGGGGTCTGAGCAACCTGATCTGGTTGAAGATGTCCATGCTCATTGTGGGGAGGTTGGACTAGATGACCTTGAAAGGTCCCTTCCAACCCAAACCATTCTATAATTCTAAGTCCAGCACCAGACAATATTCATCCAAGGCTCTTGAAGGAAGTGTCTACCAAAACCATGCAGCCTCCTACAAGAATCAGCTTCTGAAACAGTAGTTTGATGGTTTGATAATGCTGTGTCTGGTTATTTAAGATATTTTGCAAATTGAAGGTCAGGGCTTTCCCAGATACAATCAAATTTTGAGAATTAATATTTAAAATAATTGGTAGAAGAACCAAAGGAGCAAACTGGCATAACTTCCCCTTAGAAGCCATCCCAGGTTTAGTAGAGTTCTTGTTGTATGTTATTGGAAAAGGGGAGGAGTATGACTGATAACAAGAGAGTAGAATTTAATTAAACTTTGATGAAGTTCATCACTAGAGACTCTTATGGAAATGATACAGTCATGATAGGAGAGTGACAGCTCTGTTAAGGAATGGGCCCATGAAAGAGACAGAAAACTAGAATTAGGAAAGGAAGGTCAATTTTCAACCTGCTGGTGAAGTTCCTTGGGGCTGATATTGAGTGATAAATGATCTGGAAAAGAATGAAGTGGCAAGCAATAAATGGTAGATGATTGTCAAGTACTTCTGGGACTCCTCTGGAGGAGAATGGAAAGAACTCTACAAGAAGCTTCCAGAGGTCTTTCTAGGGTCAGTGTAGTGATACTACCTGGATGTAGCCTAAAATTGTTAAAGAAATTTGCTTTCTTTAAAAGTACATCTGTCCATTTCCAGATTCTGTAAGTGCCTGAAGAACTGTTTTTCTTACCCACTTAAAAACCTGACTTTGACACTGAAATTATGAGATTCTGCAACATAACACATTCAATAAACTTTTTATTTAAATCCTTGTTTTTGAGCCATTATGGTTGGTCTTCTGAAGTTTTTTCTCAGCAACCACGAGCACAATAAGCTTTGGAAAAAAATGGCTTGATGCTGTCAGAATTACATGTCTCTGGGAAAGAGGCGACAATTTCCATGGGAGTCATTGCTGAACATGGCCATAGTTGTTTCACTGGGTTGCTTTAGAGGCACAGCACACCGTGCATCGAACAGTTTAATGTAAGACCAGGCACAGAACACATACTTTACACTTGGACGTGTGTATTTCCTCCAGAAACACATGCTGCTGATCAGCTCAGCAAGGGAACAACCCCCATTGATTTAGCTGACCGATGGTAACAAGAGTAGTACAACTTGCCTTTCTGAATTCTCGTCATTTACCTCTTGACATGACACCTTTCTCTGTTCTCAGCCCCTGGATATGCGAGACGTGGTTTGCATCCAGGTCTAAATCCAAACCCCTCCAAGGTGTGTGAGAGTTCAGATTTCAGCCTGCACCTATCTTGAATGTGAACCCTTTTTAATAAAGCAGAAATCTCCAAATGCACCCAAACAGCTGAAAACCATCAGCAAGGATAGTGTCATTTCAGCTCTTTCGGAGGAACCTCTACGTTCCCCCTTATTTTCCACCTCTCTGGTCTCCATCTTGCCGTCTGTTGTCCTGCATAACTAGTTCATTGCTTTGTATCTTCCTCGTGCCCTTCACCTGACACGGCCCATTCCCTCTTTCCAATAAAGGTAGAAACACAGAGGATGTGCTGTGTGGACTAATTCTGTTTCCAACCCATCCCATGCTGGGGCCCCCATGCAAACCACGCTATCAATCTGGCAGTCTCCGATGATGGAGCCCACATGGGAACCTTAGATAATGGATTACAGTGGAGGACATGTATTTTTAAATGTGTTTAAGATGTCTGGCAGTTTCTTAAGAAGCAAAAGGGGGGGGGGGGGTGGGGCAATTTAAAGGGAGAGAAATGTACCCCAAATCAGTGAGAGCTTTTTGGAAAGGGGACGAGGAACGTCCTCTGTCATGCTGTACTGCTTCACCCATCCCAACACAGGAGGTGAACAGTGAATATTCTTAAAGCAGAACTCCCATAGCTGAGGGCAAGGAGGCAAACAGGTAATATGGTAAACATTGCACATGGTTTAAATTATCATTGGTAATAAAACCATTCATCATCAGCCTCCATGCTGAAGATTGAGATAGCTATTGCTCCTGAGGATTGAGTGACTGAAAGAATGAATCGTTCACTGCTCTCTTGCTCTCTTATTTTCTCTGACCTCCATGGCCCTGGCTCAAGGTCTTGCTGCAGAATGACAGGTCAGCTGCTCTGAGCTCAGTATACAAAAATTATAACCTAGGATTCAAAGGTAATTGCCATCACTGGTGTGTCTTTCTGCTCACTGAGACAGGGCGTCCTCTGGCATGAGGACTGAATTATCTCTCTGCCTTGAAGACTAATCACTCAGCACCAGAGCTGAGAAAGGGATGAACATGTCTTATGTGTGACCCCCCACCAAGGGCTGGTGGTGATGGCAAGCCCCAGCCAGACCCCAGAAGGTTGGTACCTTGTTGAGGTTTTTTAGTTGACTGTTAAAATTCTGCTTTTTATGGTGTCTTTGTGTATCACATGCAACATCAGGGTTGCAGTGTCTAGGAAGCAGGGGGAGCTTCTCTCCTGCTTCTCTCTGGAGATGGACACAGACATCTTCTGCACATCCCTGCATGGCATCCCAGAAAACAGGGCAGAGGCTGTGCTGTCCTCCGCTTAAGATCGCAACTCAACAACCAGCCATTTAAACCAGCACCCTCAGAAGGGGGTAGGAAGATTCTTCCACATTGACCCTCCAAAACCAATGGATTTTGGCATTCCTTCTCAGCAGTGTCCAGCTCTCCACCTCCCAAACATTTCTTACTCACTTCACTTCCAAGTAAAGTTTTGCCACCAGAAGTAAATCTGCAAATTTACTTCTTTCCAGCTCGGCCAACCCACGCCTCTCTCCCTGTAGGTGGTTTTTTTTTTTTTTTGCCCAAAGCAAAATCCCTCTGGTCCAACATGCAGAGCACACACAGCTCTCGCCAGTCGTCAACCCAAAGTTGGGTGAGGGTGGTTGGTGTGAATTTGGTGCATGTGCTCTGTCGATGCTGGGGAGGGAATAAGATACTTCCCCTACTTGGCCTGGCTGGTTGAGAAACTATTGCAGGTTCCTCGCTTCATGCCGTGTTTTGTTTTGGTGTTATCAAGCTGTTTGAATAATAACAATAAGAGATTGCTCTTCCAGACACATTCTTTCTGCAGCCAGCAATGTTCTTTAGGGTCCCCTTACTTCCTTGTCCACAGAAGAAGGACACGTCCTGAGCCATATTTCAGAAAGAAAGGTGAAAAATATGGTATTTGTTTGCACCGCGTGAGGGTTTTGGGTGCTGTTCAGCAGCAATATTGGGTAAAACTGGCTAAAAGAGGTGCAGTTCTATAGGTATCAGTGACTTAAAGCCATTTTTACACACACCGAGTTTTGTATTACAGAATATTTTATTGCAGATGAGGACACCATACAGCAGAACTGCTTTTCATACAGCTTTCTAAAAATTTTTTTCAAATAGCTTAATTTAGTTCTTTCTTTGCATCAGTTTTACACCACTGTATCTTTGCCAGACCTGAATATGGTTTAAGCCAGAAACGATCACAAATCCTCAGCTGCTTGGAGAGTCACAGCCCTTTTGAAGTCAAGGTTGTGCCAGTTGCCCCCAGCTGAGAACTTGGCCTAAGGCCATTACAGAGGTGCGACCCTGGGTTGAGTGAGGTTGGAAAAAGCTCGTTGTCTTCGATGCACAGCTCAGGTAGAGTAGCAGCAGGTTCAGACCCACAGCAACACCTGGATTTCTGCAGGACTACGATCACTTTGAATCTGGATGGGGATGCACATAGGTAGCCAACACCAGGAGCACCGCATTGTGACTTGCAAGCTCACCCTTACAATGCTGTATGAAGAGTCAAGCTCTGTTTTCAAGTGGATGCAAGAGCACGTGGACCACATCACAATGCTGGAGAAAGAAAAGGAAAGGAGGAGAGCAGAGTCTGCCGTGGTGTCCTCCATCATCTCCAAACTGCTCTACCCATACCTGCCTCGAGATCTGTTCTGCCGTTATCGCTTCAGCGCTGGAGCAGACAGGGCAATTAAAAATAAGACAATGGCCATAAAGACACCCAGAGGTACAGCATGGTGGCTGGTCTCTGCCCAGCTCATTAGCTCTGCCGTAAAACCCCTCGCTGCTCTGCCGGAGTCAGTGGGTCCCAGATTTACAGGCGTCAATGCACAGCTCCTGTTTCAGCGCTTAATTTACTATTGAAATGAGTGAGAAATCGGGTGACTAAACAAGAAGTTAGACACAGAAACGCCTCTGTGGATTTGGTCATGCAAGTCTGGTCAATAAATATCTGAAATGTCCAATCCCCTGTTGAGAGTCTGCTCACGCTTTGGCTCTCCGAGCCCTTGGTAACGCTACCGTCTCCAACAGCAGGGTCTGGGTATCAGGGCAAGGAGCACGATCCATAAATCTGCTGCTTAACAAGATAGAGAGATTATCTGGCCCCTCTTTATGATTTGTGGGTTTGTTATTATTTAACGTACATTTTCAATCCTGTTGCAAAGTCCACATGGCACAGCAAGGTGTGCAGTAAATTTTATCTAGCGAATGAAAAGCAAGCAGGGGGGATAGCTCATTTTCCATCCAGAGCTGAGGGGTTCTTTGCTGCTTTGCCTTTTGCTCTTGCTGCCTGCTCTGAAGTCAGGAGAGTGGACTGAAGCTCTGTCAGGCTTGTTTGGATGTCAAAAAGTTGCAACAGGGCTACAATAGAGAGTGTTTTTCCCTTGAATAAATACAACTGAAGAGATGACCTCAGTTCCCAGGGAGAACTGCTACTGTATTAACGGTGTTATCTTTTGGAGCAGATACAAAGCTGAAGTCTTGTTCTCTGAGGTTTTACAGACTCTGTGACCCTTTTCTTTGCTGACTTTCAGTGCCTTGAATGTCCTGGGGAAAATCCAGCTCCGGTAGATAAAGGGGACATGAACTAAAATGAAATCTAAAATAGCTGCAGCAAGTGAAGATGTTCCCATCCTCAGCCTTTCCTTTCCACCTCTCCTTCTCACTACACATATTCCTAATCCATGCCAGTGTTATGCCAAACCTCTTTTATCCTGCCCTAAGTGTGCAGGGATGCTCTTGCCCAGAAGTATCTCTGCTTCATGAAGGGTATTTCACCGGAGCCATTTGACTCTTGCAGCTGTAGTTTTGCAATAGCTTTGGCCTGAAATTGCTCCACTAATTATAAGAGATTAATCTTGCATTTATCCTGATGTCCTCGCTGAGGCTACACTGAAACCAGAGAACCTAGAGGCACTTCAGAGAGCAGGGGTGCAGGAATGGGCTCAAGACTTGCTGTGTAACACTGAAGTGTGAGCCCTGTGCATCCCCATCTCTCTCCCACCTTCTCATCTCCATGGACAGGGTGCAGGGACCAGGCAGAAGCCCAGGCAGGTGGGGGCCCAGGACCCCAGCTCACCTCTCTCACTTGGTCTGTTCAGCAGGTTCCCAAGAAATGTGTTACTTTCCCTCTTGTTACCCAGCTTCCCAAACAACTTTGAAACACAAGTCTTGTAAAACCAAGGTTTCAAGCTCAAATTTTCCTTAAGCCACTTGGGTTCCCCCATCACCCTCCAGCTGCATTCCTGAGATTTAATTTTTCTCCTCTCTCCTTCCTTTTGTATCACGTGTGTTTTGCCAGAGGGTAAGGCAATGGTAGCTTATCACCAGATGATGTTACTTTTCAACATTCTGTGCTCAGGTCTTAGGAAAGAGCTCCCCTCCCATGGCCAGCTGTGACCTTTCTTGTCCCATATGGGATATAGCTGCCAATCCGCCACTAGGACACAAACACGCCAGATGTTGTTGCGATTGAGAGACATTATGCTCCAAACCCCCTTTTTATTGCTATTATGATTATATTAGAAAGTACAGAAATTTATGGGTTGGAATCTGACGGGTCAGCCCACTCCCCAACTTTAGCCTCCTCTCCTCTGATGCTTTTTTGTTAAAAAATCGGGGCTACATTTGCAGAAGGAGGAGGAAACAAAAGAAATAATGAGCAAACCATTTGCCAGCTTATAGGATGACAAGTCTGAAAGTGTTTCCCTTAAAGTCAACAGCAAAAGTCTGTAAACTCCAGTGGAGAAGACTATCTCTGAAGAAATGGAGATGCCTGCAAAAAAACCCTACTGAATTTATATGGTGTCCTCCTAAGCCTCTATTCCAACTCCTTGCTTTACAGGAATGCCCATTCCTGTTCTAGCTCCACTTTTGATACACCCCAGTCATCTACTTGCCAGACCTGGAGGTGTGTTTCTTCACACCCTCACCACCACCTCTGTGGCTGCCTTCTTCCCATGCACTATCCCATGTGTCTCCTAGGAAGGAGTCCTCACTTTTGAACAAGAAGGAAAGTTTCCATCAGTGTGACAATATTGCTGTTGCCTTAATAAGGGAGTCAGAGTTTCGATATCGCCATGTGTGGCTTTGCTATACCATAAACCAGTATTATGCAGGTTCAGATTACTTGGGGTAAGGAAGGTTTTCTCTTTCCACTCTTTATCGCACTGATCAGCATCCCTTCAGGAGCCTCAGGGACCCAGGGAACAAGAAAAGGGAGAGCATAAGAGCAGCACTAATAGATCCTTGGGGATCAATTAGTAAACCTTTGGCTTACACGTGGAAAGTCCTGGAGGACCCTCTCCCACTGCATGTTGGCATTTCAAAAAAAAAAAAGGAACGACATGGAGTTCAGAGTAGTTGGAAAGACCCTTTAGGTAATGTCAGAGACAGGGGCAGAACGTGGGATCTCCAGAAGTCCTCTGTGTCTCTGGGAAAAATACTTGTAAAGATCCACTCTGGAGCAATGTTCGCACTTCATTGGTGATGAATCCCAGCCCAGTGACCAAGTCTCCTTCCCCACCATTGCCGCTTTGACTTCCATAGCCCTGCTCTTTCTTGCAGTCATTTAGTCAAGCCAGGTATTCCAGCAAAAAGCTCTCATCAGAAATGCAACATAAAGTGGAAGTGACCCCTGACACTAGCTTAAAATTAGACTCGATGAGCCTGCAACCAGGAAACTGTTCCCCCAGCCCCCTTTAAAATGTAACAAATGAAAAACATTTGGTTGCTATTACCGGTGATTATGATAAGCTATGTTAAAATATGAAGTGGGGGAATTTATCTTTATTTCCTGGGATAGCATTGATGAAAAATATGCAGCTCCATCTTGATTTTCAATCACTCGAATGAACTCTGTCATGCATTTATCTTTATTTGGCTTGATGTGTGTAACTGATCTGGGGAGGGAGAGAGGGCAGGGAGAGGGAGGGCAGGATTGGCAATTTAATCTGATGCAGATAAGTTTATTAGCTGCCCTCAGATCTGTTCCTGACTGAACACAAGAACAAGGCTGCATGTCAGATATCTCATCATACTCCTTTGGGGAGAAGGCACAGCCTCTGTCGCGGCGTAACCTTCAGCAAATGGTTTACATCAGTTTTCATTACGCTTAAGGCCTCTCTCTAATCATCTTCTGCCAGAGCCGGGGGGCTGGGTGGGTTCTTCTGTCCATCGGGACTTTTCTTCTGCAGAATGAAAGTAAAGACTTGGACAAGAAACAAGGTCAAAGCTAGCGTCCCTCCCCGCCTCCCCCTTTCCTGTAGGTGAGATTCAAATAATATCTCTTAGATTTGTTGCACCTAAAGCAGGGTTAGGAGACCAGATTTTGGGAAGATGAGGTGGAAGAGGTTGGCTTTTTTTGTAGGGCCAAGTTTTTGCAAATTTTCTGTAGCACAAGCTGGTCACTGAGTTGCAGTGCCACTGCTCAATGCTGCACCAGGAACCCAGGGAAGACCTGGCAGAGGTTCACCTGTGGAAAATACAAAACAGCTTTCTGGGAATAGCACTGAAGCAGAGGTAGCAAGTTCACACTGCCAAACTGTCCACGAAATCAGTCCTTTGCTATTGACTTCCGTGGGAATGGACTGCAAAGAGCTAATTATATATATATATATATATGCTCTTATATATATATATATATATTTCTGATTCAGAATTGCTCTTTTTAAACATTCAGGGGTGAGCATTTTTCAGCTGGTGCAAACTGTGGAAAGTTGTACTGTAATCCTGAGAGCTATATTGAGTTTCACCAACTAAGAACCTGACAGAGAGCTTTGGGGACTTTGTGGCTGAAAACCCCAGAACCATCAGAAGAATATTACATCTCTGAGCAATTAGCACTCATTGAGCTGTCCTGAAAAACATTTCTTTCTAATAACTCTTGTTGTCTGTGTTGTAAAGAGCTGAGCTGAAATAAGACTGTTTCTCCTGGAGCAAAGCATGACCCAGTAGAAGAACAGAGCAATTCAGCATTTTTTCCCCCTTTCTGTTTCAGACACTTAACTGAAGTGCATTACAAATTGTAAATCACCCAGACAGTTCCCTGCCTTCACCTGAGTATATCCTGCCGGTCACACTGCTCAAGAAATCCACTCAGTTTTCTTTTGTGTTTTTTTTTCTTTAAAAGAAAAAAAAAAACCACCACCCTCTCATGCAGTACAGCTCAATTTAACAGATGTTTGCTCATTTACGACAAAGTCCTGGTTACAAGATGGGGTAACTTGTCTGGTTCTTGAACAAAAGCAACTATATTACCTTGATGCAAAACCCTGCCCAGTCTTGGGAAGAGGAAACATTGGAAATAACAACAGGTGAGACCTGACAGAAAAGACGTAATGGTTCGTTTTGCAGATTGTGTCCGAAACCATTTATTGCCCGTCTCTCTCAGCAGAGAGGAAACTTCAGGAATTATTTCTCTCACTTGCTCTCTTGGTTCGTATTTTTATAGGAGGCGTTTGTATTTCCGCCGTTGGACGTTTGCCCCGTTTGTGCCGGTGCTGCGCCGGAGCTTTTTCTTCTCTGGGGTGTGCTTCATCCTACGTCTTTGCAGATCTCTGCTCCCATGCAAAGCGGAAGGAATAACAGGACAGCTTCATGGGCAGACCTCAAGGAAGGAAGTCATCTCCATTAAGCAAGGAGGCACCGACGTAGGAAGAGATGAATTTGAAGTCACCCCAAGGCCGAGCGCCTAAGCTGCACAGCCTTTGGGGACAGACTTTTTAGTAGGGCCTGTAGCGATAGGACAAGGGGTAATGGTTTTAAACTAAAAAAGGAAAGATTCAGACTAGATAGAAGGAAGAAATTTGTCATGATAAGGGTGGTGAAACACTGGCCCAGGTTGCCCAGAGAGGTGGTTGATGTCCCATCCCTGGAACATTCAAGGTCAGGTTGGACGGGGCTCTCAGCAACCTGATCGGGTTGAGGATGTCCCTGCTCATGGCAGGGGGGGTTGGACTAGATGTTCTTCAAAGGTTCCTTCCAACCCAAACCGTTCTGTGATTCTATGATCCTCATGTAGGAAGATGAACAGACTTCCCAACTGCAATGTGAAGTGCCTGGCTCTAAATCACAAACTCCCTTTAACCCAAATCACCTGCAGGGGAGTCTAAACTTAGCAAATGCATCATCAGCTGGTTTCCACGAGGTTGTGCCTGTGCAGCAGAGATGCTTTCAGCCCCTGCTGCAATGATGGAAGAATTTTGATGGCAATGAATGTTCCCTCAGTGAGGACAAGCGCGCCCAATGCAGATTAGGGGTGAGAGCTTGGAAAAGCAGCGGCAGTTCGGTATCAAGAGCACTGCTCTGGTTAGCGTTAAATGTCCACCTTGGGCGGAAAGTGTCTGCAAGCAGCCAGGCTCTGCCAGGGAGGGATTTAGCAGGTTTAGGTTTCAAGGCAGAGCCCAGAGACTCTGGAGTGTGAGTCCCCAGGGAGGAGCAGCAGAGGCTGAGGGAGATAAGGGAGAGTGTTAGTGCACAGCAATCTTGCAATGGCCCCTCCGGTGAAGTTATTATCATCTTTTGCAGTGGTAAACCCACAGCAGATGATTAACCTGCTACATGTGTACTTTTGCTGTTGTTTAGTTTTCTCCCCGCCTACACTTGGAGATACACGTGTGCACAATTGCACACCTCCTTTAAAAATAACTAAACCCCATTAAACACAAAGCATAGTTTTTTCCCATTTCTCTTTAAGTTGCTGGTAGATTCAGTGCCTTAGCTGCACTCTCCAGAGATTTAAATCTTGCAGCATGCCCTCTTGGCCCAGCTCTCCCTGCTAATTTCATTGTGATAGTTTCTGTTTGTTTTGTCTTTCCTCCTATTTATCTGAGTGTTTTTAAAAAGTACCTTGTGTCCCAAGTGCTTATCAGCAAAAATAACCTCTAGGAGACTTAACCACAGGGATGTGATCCGTGCAAACAACCACATCTAGATCAGCAAGTCATGAGCTCAGAAGGCATCACCTCTGGAAACACCTATTTGGCACTTGCTCTGCAGCCCAGTGGCCAGAGCTGAAACCCAGGTGCAGGTAGGACAACGACACGACATTCCTCCTCCCCATGCCCAACCTCTGAGTGCTGGAGGGCTGGGGAATTCCTTTTCTGTGCCCATCAGCCATGCTTGGGACCTTGCTTCAGGATGGGCAGGACTTGGTGGCCCCATCTCACATTGCGTGGGAGACGAAGGGAAGGAAATCTCCCAGTGTGTCCCCCTGACGTGGCCCATCCGCTGCGATGCTGCCGTGTGCGGTGGCAAAGAGCCAACCCGAGAGGTCCAGCCGGGCACCAACCATCTGGCTGGATTTCAGGAGCCCACGACGATGGGAAGTAACACAATCTCTGTAAAACAAGAGTTCTGCAGGGCTCGTGCCCAGCTGAGGTGCTAGGCTGTTGATTTAAAATAAAGGAATTGGTGCTTTGGCATCTCCCACTGCAGGTCTGCAGCCTGCCCTGACCACAGCTCTCCCTCTTACCCTCCTGGAGATAAACCATTTCCAAAAAGACTCTCACCCAGTCTGGTCCCACTGAAGCACTTCACAGCTCTCTCATCCAGCGGCAGGGCAGGTTGCACATTTTAGGTCCAATTCTTGTTTCCGCTCAGGCTCAATAAGGTTTCAGTGTAAATAAGGACCCCAAATCTCATATTCCTTTGTGTAGTTTTTCTATATGAAAGTTGAAAGTGAACAATCAGAACCAGTGAGCGGCACCTTTGTGTCCTCTGTAGGTTTCAATGGAGGTTGCAAAGCCATCAGAAGTGTCACCACTTGCAACAACTGGAAGCAGAGACCAGATAAATTCAGAATGGTGATAAGATGCATTTCTCTTTTCACAAGAAGCATAAAGAACCCTTTGGGTGGCTTATCTAAAGATGTGCTCAGTTCTTCATTATGTGAAGTCCCTAAATCAAGATTGAATGCCTTTCTAAAAATAGATGTTAGCCAGCAAACTAGTTGTAGGCTTGGTGTGGGAATTGCTGGTTGAATACTTCTGTCTATACTAACAGGACAACGGATTAGACGACTACTGTGATCCCTTGTAGGCACCTGATTTTTGAATATGCAGATGTAGCTAGGGGAAAAGATCAAGCCATTATAAAAATATGAATTAGAAAAGGACTAAATCCCTTTCTTGTGGTATCTGTGGTTGTGAACTTTTGGTAGAAATCACAAAACTCCCTGTTGTGTTTTTTTTTTTTTGGGGGGGGGGGGGAGGGGGGTAGAGGGAATTTGAGCATGAGGAAGAAAATCTGACTAAACTTTTCTATACCTTGCTTTCTCCATATGATTGTTCTTTGTCGTGCTTGGAGTATAATGAACTCCAGAGCAAGGACCTGTAAGCGGGCTCCCAACGGGCATACCCCAAAGGCCATAGCACTGCTGGTTGCTCTGAGGGAGCAGCATGGACACAGGCACATCCCCCAGGAGACACTAGTCCACAGGAGCGGCACGGAGCCACAGACAGGTCTTCCTCCCAAAGCCAGGAATGTCACCCAAGGGTCTGGCTGCAGCCCAGAAACTGCTGTATGGAAAGGATGTATTGGCCAGAGATGACTTTGCTTTAGAAAATTATGGGAGGGTTTAAGGCTGGCTCTGAAATGACAGTGGCAGCCAGTACCCACAGCAGATAGCTCAGTGTACGTGCAATTCTTACAAAACGAGCAATTGAAAAGTTTAAGCCTGGAAATTGCAGTACTGAGCAAACTTCTGGAAGGAGGTGACTCAAGGTTTTTGCTGCAGGTAGGAGAGGGTCGTTACCCAAATGCCACCCACCACAGCACATGCTGCACCCGCTTTTGAGACCAGATGCTGAGAGGACACCGGGCAGACGGACAAACTCATCACACGCTGCACAGATTATGAGTGCAAATCAGCGTGATTTGTGGCACATGGGCAACGGCAACACAGACATTCATACCGCCCGCCCGTTCTTTGGATTTATAAACAAGACCTTTTCTAAGCATTGAAAGAGTTGCGTCCCTCCCTTTTAGCAATTAACTGTTCAATGGGTCTGTTCAGTGTTTGTATGGCAGGCAGAGGATGGAGCCTGCTTTTGAAAGTCCCATTAAAACAAGGATGTTTGAATAAAGGGTTAGAAAAGATGTTACATAGAAATGGAGCTGGCACGAAAGTTGTCTGAGGTAACTAAAGCAGGACCCCTTCATTTTCTCACCTGTACACTTGAGGTTTTGGGCAGTTAATTACTTTTGGCTGGTGGTGTCTCATGGCCCTCTACACTTATCTCCAAGACCTGGAGGGGTCTGCAGTGGTTAGTCACCCCCTGAAAGAACTCCTCTGCATGCAAGAGCCACAAACAGCACAGCCAAGGCCTCACTCACCAATCTCAGCCTCACTTGAAGGGCAGGAGACGAGCAAAGAGAAAGCTACGGGACCTCTTGATGACTTTTCAAGCTTTTATCCGAATGACTTGACTTGGCTTCATGTGAAGTTGGTGGAGGTGCCCAGCTCTTCTGAAGGACAAGCATCTGCCTGCTATGCTTATGCCACTTGTAATTGGGAAAAGTTTTAATATTGAAGCACCTATAAAATGGCACCATGAAGAAACATAGCAACATCTAAGCCAGTATTGAAAACAGGACATGCTCGGACCATGGCACAGCCCTCATTTTCTAAATAAACCAATGAAGGCACCACCCCCTTCCAGCAGAAAACCCTCCGAAATCTTAGCACAACTTTCTAGGCGAGTCCGGTACTCGAGGCAGAGTCAGCCCTTCGGATGGCTCTTATCTTGGCAGCCCTGAGCTGCTGTAACAGGCAGCCACAATGATGACTTGTGTGATGCTGCCAGCAGCAGGGCCAGATGCCCAAACCCTCCCCAGGGGTACAGGGATGTATTTGTATGGTCAATGATCCTGGGAAGGACTGGGCAGCCTGGATACAGCGGAGGCTGGTTCGCTTCTCCTTGGCTCACTGCGCAGGGGGATGAATAGAAAATATTGTTTGCCTCTTGCTTTGTTATTGCTCTCAAATATGGCTCAAGCAGGGGGAAAGAGGGAGAAGGGAGGGAGAGATGGATGAGCCTGAGATTTTCAGGTCTGACATTTCTATACCTTCTCCCTGGAGGCTTTAGTGATTTGGGTGACTGGTGGATTCCTCTGGGAGAAATAAAAGGAATAAGAGGAGGAACTGGAGGGGGTCTGAGCCTTGCAATTCTCTTCTTTGCGATGCAGATGGGATGAGGAGAGGCTCCGTGGTACTCTGTCCCTTCCAGAGCAGCTCCTCCATGAGCAGGACCCATACGGACAGATGCCTGCACCTGGGACTCTCTGACATTGAACCAAAGCAAGAAGCAGGTCCCGAGTCCCCACAGCCAGATAAGAGGGATGCAAAGAGCAGATGAGAAGCAGAGGTACTGAGAGAGACCTATGTGTGGCAAACTGGAGATAGGTCCAGATTTCCTGTTTTCCAGCCATACCCTAACATGCAACCAGCAATTTAGAGCACTTAGAGGACAGTAATGAGCCACCTTCATGAACATGAGGCGTTTGCACAGGGGAGCTGTCCCTCCATGAGGGACCTCAGTTGAGGCCCCTCAATCTCTGCCTCAATGCTGACTTAACCCAAACGTGCTCCCAATACACGAATTTCCCCAGCCCAACTCACGCAGCCATAGGGACTGCGTTGTCAAAGAAAACAAGAAGCCACCACAGGCAGCAGAAACCTGATTTCTTCTTGGGTTCACAGACCTACGACGTACATCGCACTGATATAACCACTCAGCGAGGAGGGCTTAGCCGGACGACTACCCCGTGTGGGTAATTAACACATTACAGCCCTGACCCCATGACTGCCTTAGAAACTTACTTGACTGCAGTTAATTCTTTACCAGGTCCAGTCATTAGTGCCGTTATTTGTCTTTCCTGGAGTGTGCGAACTGAACTGACTGACCTTGCATGGGATACAGGGATTTTAATAGGAAAATCTGCTTAATATTAGCACATTTTTCAAGCCCTGTGCAGGCCTTGACAAGATTATTTTTAACAGATGATATGCGTCTATTTGAAAAGAAGATGAATGGGGTTTTGGCTGAGCAAACCAGAGCAGAAATATCTCATTTGGGTTGATGGGGGGAACAAAAGAAAAGAAAAGAAACGGCTGCTTGGGAAAGGCAAACTGGAAAGTTAACTGACATACTTTCATTCAGATACTTCTGTCACCCATGTGCAGTCCTAATCCTGGCATCAGGAGAACCATGTGGAAGTCTGGGTTTGGCTAATGAGCCAGATCTTCCCTTGCAATGAGCTAGGTAGACTTTCCTCTGGTGTCTGGGAGTCCACAGTACCTGGGCTGAAAAACCAGCTCTTGGTAAAGACATTACACGTCAACTTCTGGGAGAAAAAGCAAGAGACTTTCAATAAAAATTGCAAATCAAAGCACTAAAAAAAGAGGTGCACTTGTGCAGAAGTCATTCAGATGAGACACCTCACCGCCTCTGAGACATGTTGTGGAGCATCATGCGGAAACACCCAAGCATCAGCATCAGCTTGGCACTATTTGTGCCAAACTTGGGTCAGACACCGGCAAATGATGCTCCCCAGCTCTCAGGCTTTGCATCACACAACATGGACCTGAGCTCTTTGCAACCACAGCCCAGGCAAAACTTGACTCACAAAAGAAAAAAAGGGCTCATGCCTAAATGAGAATTAACAGTACCACGAAAACATAATGCTTTCTGCACAGTTTGCAATTTGCCTAGATAGCAGCAGCAGCTGGCTAGGTACATAGGAGTTGTGAACTGTAGACATCAGCCAAGCATCTGACCCTGTGAATTAAAAAAAAAAAAAAGGTTAAAAAAAAAAAAGACATTGGCAAAGCCACTTAATGTTCACAAGCTGAGGGACAGGTTTTGTGAAAGCTTCACACCAAGAAATCAGCCCAAGGCATAGGAAATGTCAAGCTGAATTGCTGAAGTGTGGCAAAGTCACATGCAACTTAAAAGAGATTTGTAATGGAAAGGCAGAACAAACTACAAGCTGTGTGTTATGCTCCATTGCCAAGGAACAGTCTGAGAGACCTCCGAATTTGGGCTCAAGTGCTCCAGGGCTATGGGGAGCTGTAATATAAAGAAGGGCAGCAGTCTGGCTCCTCATCTTGTAGCATTGCATGTGTGATAGATGGGGCAGTGCTAAGAGGGAAAAAATGATAGATTTTCCCAGCCTACCCAGTAAATCCGCTCTTGCGCTTACCAGCGTCTTTTCAGAGACGTGCAAATTCCTCAAGGCCCCAAAGCTGGGCTAGCACTCCTGTGAGGGAGGGCTCTTTCTGATTTCCTTGCATTGCCCCTATCTTGGCCCACCTTCCTTCCAGATGAGATTTAAAACCAGAAACAGAAAGCTCTGTGAAGCTACCAACGTGGTCAGACATCTGGAGTGTAAGACCTACAAGGAGAGCTTGAGGGAGCTGGGCTTCTTTAAAGGGGGATCGGAAAGCAGCCCCCAGATACTTGAGGAATAAAGATGGGTAAAGCCAAACCACTTTCTGTAGTAGCAAATACAACAGGCAATAGATTGTGCTGCTTTCATGGTTGTATGGATGAGAGACCTCCAGAGGTCCCTTTCTAACAGCACTTTGTGAATAATATTGGTCTGATTTTGGTTTGTTTTTAAAGTTAAGTGAACTTTTATTGAATGTGCCTGAGAATTACCCTCTCAAATCGGAAGTGATTTCTCAGCAGACCTGATTTGTCTCTGTTTTCCCTGCTATTTATTTCTTTGATGATTTGATTGAAGTACTTTTACTGCTAATTGCCAGCATCAAGTCCTACAGAGGTAAATTACGACTGATTAATAGTAAAGTCAGTGTAATCATCTGAGTATGCCTCTAGCCAAGAGAGAAGGTAGGCAGTGCTGTATCCTTGAGAACCAAAGGCAAGGAGGTCATGATCTGGCAGGGTATTTGCAGGTGGAGATCTGGGACCTAAATGGTAATTCATAATCATTCAGATTCAGGAGAACCCAAGTGGTGAAATCTCTTCCTAAACCCTGTGTGCTATTTTCCTGGTAGTAACAGAGGTGAGATGGTCTGAGATGTCTCCTGTCCCAGCCCCCAGTGGCAGTGCATCAGGCCAGTGCTATTGGCTGTGTGACTTCCACCCGACAGAAACATGACCACCACAAGTCAAGGACCAGCCAAAAATGTCGCTAGTTGGGCATTAACAATCTGGGACTAACATAGAATAGAATAGAATAGAATAGAATAGAATAGAATAGAAATTTCAGTTGGAAGGGACCTACAATAATCATCTAGTCCAACTGCCTAGGACAGTTAACAGGACTTCACCAGCAGGATGCGGTGAAAGGGTGGACTGTGAAGTCCTGAGATACCACATTACAGAGCCACCATGTGCCATTTCTCCCCTGAGCTGACTCCTGCACAATGTCCCAGGTGAAGCTCTCACCACAGCTTGAAAACGGTGCTTTGCAAATGTCTGGCATGGGACCTCATGCTGCAACAGCAGATAAAAGAGCTGAATTTCTTTTTGTTATTATCCCCACAAGCCAGCCACAATAAATTATTCCAGTGGAGTGATTTGGTTTTCATGTAGCTTCCCTGCAGCTGTTCAGCTTGGCTGATGGGCCCAACCCCTCCTGTGATGTTTTGTCAGATTTCCACCCAGATGGCAAACCTCTTCTCTTAGGAAACCTGCGAAAACAAAAAATGAGGTCGCCTTTTATTCTTCACTTCTTTTGTGCTTCTTAATGTGCAAAAAGGCCATGCCTGGGGCAAAGACCTGTTGCAAAACCTCAGCTGGGCAGGAGGCAAAAAAAAAATGAGATGGGAATAGCAGACAATAATGTAGAAGTAGAATAATATTCCAAAATTTCCTGAAAACATTATCAAACTCTTTCCAATTCAAGCCCGGCATTCATACCATTGGCATACAAAAGTGATAGACAAGGCAATTTTGGGTACTATACTGAGGTGTAGAAGAATTACTGTAAATAATTGCTGAGCACACCCCACCATGGAGACCCAGGTCAGACACCTAGCCTTTCCCTTTTCTTCCTCTCAGCTGCTTCTTATATTCCATTGCATCCCTGCCAATCATGCAGAAATGATGAATCGTGAAGCAGCGGGCTCATAAATTCTGAGACTGGCTTAGAAATCATGAGAATGAATGCACTCTGGATTCTTTTCCATTGACTCCTTGGTTTTGGCACATTTAGGCACACTCAGGACATAAATTCTAGCTTTTTCAACATCCATGAGGGCTTAAATAAACCCTTTTCTGTCTTTTTTTTTTCTTTTTTTTTCTTTTTTTTTTTTTTTTTTCTCCCAAGGGAGGGAGAAATGAAAGCCCAGATATTCAGCTCCTGGAACTGGGGCTTTAAGAAAAACAATAAACATAATGACCCGCACAATAAAGTTACGAGAGTTGGCAATTGTCTGGACTTCATGTTTCAAAAGTTGTTGCTCTGCTCTCATTAACTTACGTTATCTACTGTGACACATGGCTTTGTTGGAAGGGAAAGAGGCAACGGGAACCTAAACATGAGGGTCCTTTCCTTCACCATAAACATCCTCTTGCTGTGTTCCCAGACAGACTATTTTGCTCCTAATGGCTCCTTCTTCTACCTTGGTTTGGGGTCTGGATCAGCATTGTTTGGAAGACGGTAGATCAGTTGTCCTAGCTCACGTTCCTACTCAGGTGTGATGGGCGATACTGAATTGCAGCACCCAAGCTGCTCTTACTCCTCCAGGTCTCTTGATACTTTGCTCCTTTCAGTGGTAGGGTATTGTTCTTGTTTTGGAAGAAGAATGGATACCACTGGGCTCTGGGCTGAACTGCATCATCTGGGTTAAATAAAACAATAGTCCAAAAAAACACAAGTCATGTTCCCATGATAGAGCACGGTGAGATTTACATCAGATGATGACATGGCTCTGCAGCACCAAAGGCCCAGAGCCACTCAATATTAACTCACCTTCACTTCCATGAGTGCATTTGACTTCAGTGGAAATCAAGAGCTGAAATACCTTCCTGGAGGTGGGCCAAAATGGCTATTTTATCATGATCCCCTCTTGCTTGTCCCTGTAGAACTATAGGATTGCTGGGGGGCAGAGGGGGAGATGACGCATTTTCTTGTCACTGATGAAAAAGGAAATTATTTTAACTGGGCATAGAGAAAAAGAAAACTCTTTTCTCCCTGCGGTAACAATAAAAAGTTCTCAGGAATTTCCTCATTGATACTACAGCATCAAGCAAGCATCGGTGAGGCTCCATGGGTTCATAACCCAACAGCATTTGGCGTCATGCAGGTTCTGTGGATCTCTTCCAGGTTTTTGCTACCACAAAAAGTCAGATCCCCGACCCAGCTGCAAGGATGGTGATTAAGGAAACTATTTCCTAAAAGAGAATATATATTTTACACCTTTCTTGCTATAACTTAGCAGATCAGCTAATTCCCCCACCCGGTTCTTGTGCATTGCTGATCATACATGCCTTTTACCAGCTGGTACATAAGTAGCTGATCAATGTACATTCTCGTTACTTGAACTAATGTTTCTTTATGCAATGAGGGTCCCTAATATGTTGCATGTGGTTTCCATTTGGGGCTTTTTGGGCTCTTTTCCAGGAAGTTTCAGGTCATTACCTCAAACCTTCCTCAGCTGAAAAAGGATTGAGGTAATAACCCACAATATCCTGGAGGAGGGGGGGGGGGGGAGAAAGAGAAAGAGAGAAAGAAAAATTTCTATAATGCATTGAAGACAAGAGAATGAAAATTGCATGCAGGACAGATAGAAGGAATGTGGCCTTTGGCCCTCCAGCAAAGGTGTCATAAAATGTGCTGTATTGAAGCAATATGTCAAAACGCAAGATCTTGGGCAGGGAAAGCAAACTGCACAAAACCGAAACCACTGGGACTACCGCAAAGTGGTGGGCCTGATCCCCAGCCTCTGATCGACTTTCAGCTCACGGAGCTGAACGTTAATTAGTTAAGAGGTTTCATTGGAATAATGGCTGGCTTTTTAGGATGAAAGAGAAACAGAAAGTGCTGTGTGCTAAGAAACCCCTTAAAAAGCTTCTGGCGTGATGGGGTTGGCTCAGAAAGATCATAAGGAATCACTACTGAAGGAAGGTCAGTTTTAAGTTTAAGTCCAACTCACCTGACTTTATTCTCCATCTCAGCCGACACTATACTTCATTCTGCTATTCACTCCTTTTTCCTCTCCCCAGCTGAAAATTGCCTTGGCTACAGAAATTACCATTTACATCCACTTTGTGTTTTCTGGTTGGGAGCCAGCTATCTACCGACCAAGCTAAGTGACCTCAGGCTTCAGCCAAAACTGCTCAGCACCTACAGCCCTTTTCAAGGAGGGGAAAAGACTGCTTTGTGGGGCCTCAGGAGAGAGTGGGATGTATTTATAGCCCCAACACAGGCAAATGACTTTAAAAGCGGGCTTTTCCAAAGTACTGAACACTGCCTGCTCCTCCTGCTTTCTCTTGGGGTTAGGGGTGCTCAAGGGTTCTAATGACCAACAGTGGGTGCCTCAGGTGCCCTGGGTATTTTTTTAAGCTTTAACTCAAAAAAAATATGCAAAGCTCTTGCAGGTGAGATCTGAAATGATCAATTTTGTAGGGTAGAGAATGAAGCCTCCCTGCATGGAAAACTCTTGGTGGCACTCTGGGTGGAAAAGGCCATATCAAAGCAGCTTTGGAAGTGGTTTAAAACGCTGCTCCTGCTAAATGATGGATGGAGCTATTCTCTTTTGTTGCCTTGTTTTCTTGTTGCTAGCCTGATGGAGTGAAAATGGTTCCCTCTACTTCAAAGGGTGGGGTCAGCTGGCTGGATGTTGAGGGACATGACAGGAGTTGCTAAGTCTTCCTCAATCCATCCACAGCTGGCATCCTCCAAGTGCTCATTAGCATTAAAGCAACATCATGCCAACAACTAGAGTTGGGGACTGATTTTTACCCTGTGAGTCTCACATTTCCAAAACCTCAAGTTGACTCTGATACTTGAAGGTATCTACATCAGAAGACTTTCTATTTTTTACAGAAGGTGTTGAATAACCCATCTTAGAAGCAGGTCCCTCACTAGCTGCCCCCTCCCCCAACTAAATCAGTCAAGACTCAGTTTGAAACCCTTTCCTTCTGTTTTTGTAAAGCCATGGGAAGCAGCTTGCTGGACTCCAAAGCACTAGGGATCTTCACACTGCTAAACGTTTGCAAAGATGCCTCTCCCTTCCCCACTCCTAGTCCACACCATCTTTACAGCTAATATATTTTCTTAACATCCACAAATAGCTGATATAGCATTCCTGTACATCAAGGACCAACATCTTAGAGCTTTCTAAGACTTGAGACAAAAGACCATGTTTTGTATCCAAGGACAGCATGCATTTTCCTTCCACTTCTCATTCCTCCTGTATTTCAAGGTGCTGGTGTCATCACCTGCCAGTACTATCCAGCACAGCCATCCAAAAAATCATGAGCCCATGCTAGGAAATAATGAAATCAACACAAGTTTCAGGAGGTGTTTCTGGGAAAAGACACATCTTGCTTTTCCTTTGTCTTCTGGTTTCTACTGAGCATCAACCGACTGCAGACTGTGATTTTGTACCTCTGGCATTTTGACTGCTTGGACATCCATTTCTGTTTGAGTGATGAGTGATTCCCACAACTAGTTGCATTGATGACACCTCCAGAAGATACTTTTATTGACAGAAAATCTTTTAAATCACTCCTTGCTTCTCATTTAAGGTTCCTTTCCCCAGAAATGAAGGTCTGTATTCTCTTTAAATGCAAGATAGAATTTCAGGACATGTCTCCACTTGCTCATCCTGGGCTTCAGAATCACTACAGAACAGCAGTAAATTCACACATAAAAAAATTCTGAAAAGAGCTAAAATCATTTCCCAGACTGAGTACTGTGCTTTGTAGATTTGAAAAAAAGAATATTTTGAGGGTGTGGGATATTCTATATTTTGGAGCAAAAGGAAGAGGTTTTCTATTGTGTGCTGCACGCTTTTAGGAAAAAAAAAAAAAAAGCCTCTATCTCTGGTTCTGGACCCTTTCAGCAATTGTAATCGAATCCACACGCTTTGGACTAATATCCGAAACAAGAAACATGCCAAAAAGCCTGCAGACAGACCAGTTTTAGATTAATAAACAGTTTTAGATCATAGTGTAACTCCAGGAGGGACTATTAGCTCATCTGACCTGTATATTGCAGGCTATTTAATGTTACCCAGTTACCTGTATATTAAGCCCAGTAATTTGTGTTTGACTGCAGCTCATCCTGAGTAAAGAAACCTGTCTGTTTTCAAAGACACAAGCGGTATCTTCTACTTCCTTTGGTGTCTTTTCCCAGCACTACCTACACTTACTTCCACACATCCGTGCTTTATAATCTGAATTTGTCATGCCTTGTCTATGAGACATCTGTTCACATTAGCTTTGCTCTTTCTCCATTGCATGAGAGCCCCTGGCAACTTGTATTCTCCTCTACAAGATACCTTACATGGTAATCAAGTCACACTTCAACTGTTGCTTGATGGCTAAGCGGATTGAATACTTAAGTTTCTCGCTGTATAATATTTCGATTTTCTCTTGCTTTTTCAGCATCACAAGCCTAAATTGTCTGCTAACTTCAACCATCTCTAGAAGTCAGGCATCTACACCACATGTGTTGCCCAGGTCCTTTTTGGACAATGGGTTCATCTCCAAATGGGATGATTTTAGTCAGCTGTGGGTGTCTATTTTCAGTTGTGCAGGACAAAACATTTGCCTGCTATGTGACTAAAGTCTGTTGGGATAAACCCCACTCCTGAGGCTTGAAGAAATGCCCTGCAGGCCTGAAAAAAAAAAACAGGTCATGAAGAAAATGCTTTGTAGTGAGAGATTTAAACCATTGATCTGCTCAGCTATCTAGCACCAACTCTGACGATGATCCTACAAAGTTGGTGTTCAAGAAAGAAAAGTCTGCGAAGCTCAAACAAGTACTCTCTCCATTCTTTGGGGAGATGACTTGCTTGCCAGCACCCTTCCAGTTCTTAGCTAGAAAGGAACAAAGCCGTGCCTTTCTCTTCCCTTCTGAGTCATGTGCCACAATAATTACTTCAAAAATGCTTATCTGAATAATGTCCAAAAAAAGGAAATAATTTCTCCTCTCTTCCAGTCCTTCACCCCTTTCTTCTCTGCATCATTTTCCAACTTGCTTGACAGACGACAGGTTTGAAAGAAGGTACCACAGAGGCTCACACTACTTCTGTTGAAGCCGAGATCTTCAGAACCCCATATAACTCGAACCACAAACCCCAGAAGTGCCTCACTGTGGCCCAGTCAGACCTTTCCTCACAAACAAGGCAGCTTTGAGATGAGGTTGTGTTTGAGGACAAGTGTGAGCATAAAGGGGTGACTTCTTGACCAGGGAGGTCTTTGCGAAGAGAAGCATTGGAGGGCCACAGCTTCCCAATGAACTTCTCCAGGCGTTAGGGCCCCAACCTTATGTGCTCAGAGCTACCCAAAGGTTTCAGCGCATCAACAAGAATCACCTGCTGACTTCTAACAGCCTGTATGAAAGCAAGGGGCAGACATGGGACTTTCCAAACTCATGAACCTGAAAAACATGCCTTCTGGAGTATCCCCAGTGCATGACTCTCGAGGAGTATCATTCTTCAGTCTTTCCTTTGCAAGCTCAGACCTTTGTAAAGACATCCCTGAAGCCAACTCAAGATCCCCCTACATCGAGAGGACCTATCCATCTGCCTTCACTCATCTTAAAATATTCTTAAACAATGTGTTTCCCTTAGTGGTCTGTGTAGCACAGTATTATTTCCTTCTTCATGTGTTTCTACTCTTTCCCTGGTGTATCTCTTTATTTGTTTATTGAATTATCCTTTGAACTTGCTTCTGCTTCTTTTCAGAGACCTCCAAATTATTCTTCCTATGCTAATCTTCACCTTCCTTTCAGGCCCCATATTGGCCTGTGCTGCCCTTTAATCCTACTGAGGCTTAACAACGATGAATTTAAATTGCAAACTCTTCCAACTATTTCCAGTTTTCTGCAGTAAAATTCTCCGTGCATTCTAAGATCACAATCATGATTCCTCTGGGTGTTTTACATTCCCTCCGAGTCAGCTGAGCAGAGGTCAAGAACATTTACTATTGCCTCTTCCAACATTTCATTCCTCCCATGTCTGGCAAATCCAGCAGTGTTGTGATCCTTCTTTGTCTGAGATGGTCTGCCTTCAGATCTTTCTTTTTGCTCTTATCTACAGCTTTCAACCAGACCTTGGCTATTGCCCAAGTGGCACCATGCACAACTGCTTCTACTTCTCCACACCCTCGCTAGCAATCAGCACCCTCTCTTGCTCTCTCCTGAGTTTCAATTGATTTAAGTCAGTCAACTTTCAGTCTCCTCTTATACTTTCTGTCATCTGAGTGCCATTTTCTTTTATGACTACAATCTCAAAGGAGACTAGAAATAGGCCATAAACTATCATTTCTGGCACTTTGGTAGTTCCTTCAGTCCAAGTACTTGGCAAACAATAATTTAAGCTTCAGCATGAGTGTCCTGTCCACTTACATCAAGTAGAGTTTGCTGCAAAATGAACTAACTTTCTGCTGTGGATATTTCAGCCCTATGTACTGTGACAGGAGCTGGCAGAAGCTATCTGTATTGTTTAATATTTATACTGCTGCATTGGCCAGAAGTCCTTGTTAGGACCCATCCATGGTGATGTTCTGCAGACTCGAAGCCTGTTGAACTGAGTCTTCCAGTGACATCCAATGCCAGTTCCACAGACACTATAAAGCACAATAACAGATCTGGGGTGGGATGCACAGGTTTAGGTGCTTTTTCATTCACTGGTCCCTAATTTTAATTTACACAAGAGCAGGAAAATTTAGCAGATAATGTCTCATCCAACATGGTACTTTGCTCTTGAAGGTCACCTGTTTTAAGTCTTGATTCAGACACGAACATTGAGATATTGGCTTAGGGTAAGAGCTGCTGAATCTGATAATCCTGGGAGTAGAAAACAGAGTCAGGGTTGCTCTGATGGGGGTCTGAAGGTTCCCCCATCTGTGATGGTTCTTCTGCTCCTCAGAGCTTACAAAGATGAACTTTTAACTGCACAGCCTAACAGAGATAAATGTGACAGGCATGTTCATCACTGGTGAACCATGCAGAAGTTCATGGGGGCGGGCAGACAGGAGGAAAAACCTACCTATGTGGGACATTTTAACACAACTAGGACTGCAAGGTTGTCCTTGGAAGCAAAGCTCCAGGTACAATTTGCAGCCAACGCCCTCCTCACCCTGCTGTCGGTGGTGCCAATCTCCGTTGCCTCTCTGGCAATCGCATTCACGCAAATGAGATTCTGCACATAATATAAACTGAGCCAGAGATCCTCACTGTTGATAAAAAACCCAAACAAACAAGGCAACAAATCAAGGGAAAGAATTGCCTGGAACATCTAAAATGCAGGATCTTAGTCTTCTCTTGAAAGTAAAATTTCCAGCCTTGGAAAAATCCAACAGAAACAGAAAAATTCCTCTAACCTTTGCAAAAATATGTTCCCTTTTGCCAGTAAAAGCCATTCCTTCACAGCACCATTTGGATAATTTGCCTCTACATCTTGTTCATCTGTCACCTCATAGGCTTCAGATTTTTTTGTGTTTTCATCACAGGTCTGTATATAAGAAAACGAGTGGGGGGAGAAAAAGGAGGCACAGATTTTGGCAGGAATCCCTGCCTGGAATGAATATAAAACTTTGTTTTATTTAAGTGATCTGGTTGTGTGTGTGTGTGAGAGAGAGAGAGAGAGAGGAGAGAGAGAAGGGAAACAAATAAAGATAGTTTTTTTAAAAGTGAGTGTGAAAGAAATTCCCCAGAGAGACAAATAAAGGACTTTTTTATTGCTAATAACACATGTTCTGGCATGAGCTTTGCACGTTGTTAACCCACCTTGAAACTGGTGAGTTTAGTTGTTGTTGGTTTGGGTTTGTTGGGGTTTTTTAAATCTTTCTCCTGGCTTTTGAATTGTTGCAGTAAGGGGAAAAAAAAAAAACAAACAACATTTTAAAAAACCCCTAACACACACACACACACACCAAAAACCCATCTCCCTTCTTGCTGTTTATTTGGAAACCTTGAAGGATGAGGGGGTGATTTCATTCCTTCCCCTCATTATATTACTAAATCTCCCCGATGGACTGGGGTGGCTTTACGCCGGCTGATGCATGTACACTTGGGCTAGACTAATAGGACGGATGGTTTCAGCAGCTGTCACTTGGTGGTTGCCGTTCACTTGACCTGGGTGGATCTGGTCGCAAAGAGCAAAGCAGAATGGAATTTTATGAAAGAGGGGAATAAAATTGCAAAGGAAATAAAAAGGAAAGGTCAAATGCATTCTGTCATTAACTATGCTCCCCACTCATGTCTACAAACAGATAGTAGTACCAATGCACCAATTCGAGATAGGAACGTACATCAACCTACACTTTGAGCATGCCCTTGACCAAGGAAAGACCAGAGCACGTGGCGAAATGTTTTCCTCAACATGGCCCAAATGGTTGTGACCTATTTCGAGCCAGGTGCTGTGGGATGTGATCATGTAGTCCCTGTCTGGGAGTGTGGTCAGCTGAGGGCCCTCACGTGCAGTCCAAATGGATTTCCAAAATTAAAAAAAGAAATTAAAACTCTGCCTCCCTCCTCGTGGTAGGATTTTCAGCATTATGGTTCTGAAAAGTGATTCTCTGTGCAGATTGATGGCTAAATGGTAAAAAAAAATGTTTCTTGTGTTAATGTTCCCCACTTTAAAAAAGTGCAGTCTTTGAACAGGGCATTACCAGGCTCTTCCCACAACAGAGATAAGTCAGGTCTTCACCCCAAACAGTCCTCACCAAGCACTTCTACACCTACCAGAGCACAGTCAGACTGTAAATCTGGCATTGACTCCCATCTCCCATCCTCCATGGCTATGTCCTTTTCTGACACATTGGCAGCATGGCACCCATGCTTCTCACCGGTGGTATCCCAGGTTTCAAATCCAGCTCCCAGCCCACTCTGCCATCTGCCGATCATCTCCTTTTTGGACACACAGGTGCACCTATACAATCTATAAGGTCCCAGAGTGGGACCTGCTTGCACCCGTCCTAGAAGCAGCTCCTGCCTCCTTTTTGCCAGGACTGAACACATCAAGTCTCACCCAGAAGGATGTGGTCACCTCTGTGCCACCCCATGCTCTCTGGAGGTGCTTGGCAGCTGGGTGAGTCGTGTGCCAGGCTGGGGACAGTGTCCTGGTTTGGACAAGCCAAGGCCGCTCTCGTGCCTTTGCCCATTTACCCAAAAGTTTACAAAAAGTCAGTCCAGGTGAGACACAGCAGGTGGATTCCGGGAGCCTTGTATTCATTGCTCAGAGCAGGAAGGTTCAGATAAATATGAACCTTTAGATAAATAAATAAATATGAACCAAGGAGATTTTGGTGCTTTTCTGACCCGTACCCCTTCCCCCCAAGCCTTTTCAAGCTTTATCCTATCCTACTCCAAATCCTCCAGCCCCAATTTTCCCAGGCCCACAGGGATTTCCCCACGCAGGAGCTGCCAAACCAGGATGGTGTCTCTGTGATGATGACAAACATCTGGGAGAACACTAAGGGAAGAGGCTGCCAAATTCTCCCTCTTGTGATTTGAGCGAGACTTGGCCTTCTCCCTACCATAATCCAGAGCTTTCTCTGGGCAGTGAAAGTAACAGCAGACATTCAGACAGGACCCTGTCCTCCCTTCCCCCAAAGGTACCCAAACACGCAACACTCTGCCATCTGATTGATGGTGAAATCACAGAAAAGCTGAACCCAGAGGTATCCAGCTCTTGTACAGACCACCACAGACCTAGGCTACATGAAGAATGGTGACACTGATGTGCTGCCTAGAGGGTTCCCATCCACAGATACTGTATCCCCTGGCTGCAGCCAAGAAGAAGACCCTCTCCCACCTTGTCTCCCAACCCACAGACCGAGACATTTCTGTCTCACATGCTGGACGTGGAGTTACCAATGAATTTTAGGGTATGGGAACACAAGGCAGAAGGAACTTCTCCCCAAGAAGAAAAGGGAGAGGGACATGGCCATCAGCCTCTCAACTCAGCTCTCCATGTCACACAGCATGAGACCAAAGGGGACATGGTGTCATGTCTCTCCTACTTTACACAACCAGGTTTTCTAACATGGGAAGAGCACTGCAAAGAGCACAGAGGTCCTTTGTTCCAAGGCGAAGTCGTGGGGGCCGATTTGCTGTTATTGGAACAGAGTGGACCAGAAGCAGTGACTATTTTCACTTTGATGGTCTCCATTCTTGCATGGTTGTAAGACAGTTCTGCTCAGGGGACACCTCTGTCAGTTAAGACTTCTGTTGCATGTGCTGGTGGACGCATTTTTGTGGGCATCACCTTTCACCCTCCCATCAAATACCATCCCATAAAGGTACCGAGAGCTACAAGTAGGCAGAGGAAGACTTTAACCTAAGCCACCACCAGACAGCTCAGTCCTTGAACTGAAGAAGGGACTTTGGTTAATTGGGTTATTCCTCAGCCATTCATCTGTAAGGGGATTTCTCCCTAATCCCTAACCTGGGGCCTGAGTGATTACTTGTGGCATTTTGCCCACTGAGCTGTTTGCAAATGACTTTCTGGAGAGGTAAAAGTCAGAGAGAAAAATCGTTCTTCTCCATTGCTCTGCAAGAAAAGCCAGACACGATCAATGGAGAAACCTCTGCAGCACTTTGTCAGGCTGGCTGGGGCTCAGCAGCCCCAGTGTATGCAGCACAGCTACTGTCTTGCTATGCCTTCATTTTCTCCCTCCAGCCAAAGGCAGACGAAACACAGGGCTTCTCAAGCTGACAGACAGCCAAAGTGCTGCTTCTTCAACTCTTGGAAAAGTCTCTTATTAAAGCAAAAGCCATAGATTAGCCTTAGAAATTGTTAAACACTTCCAAAACCCTAGTGTGTCCAGATCCAAGAGTTTGGTGTGGCTTTTTAAGAGGTATGGCAGAGTCATCTCATTTTTGACCTAGCTTTAGACCTGATCTGCCTCAAAACTTTGTTGTTTTAGGGTCTGGCGATCACTGTTTTCTGCCCAACCAAGAGGAAATCAACACGTATTTGAGGGAGCTTCTCTGCTTTGGTGGATACCTCAGCACAGCATCCGGCAAATTGTACAAATGGGCCAGAGATCATCTTGCCTAGATAATGGCCATCCATGTCTCAGGATTAGTCCCTCCATACTAAACTACAGCCTGCATTTACAGCAGCAAACCAAGTTACCTCTCATCTTTCTGAAGTGTTCACGTTGCTTTTCACCTGTCCCAGCTGCAAACTGAAGTGTGGTAACTCAGGTCACGTGTTTTAAGCCACAAATGGGTGCTGCAGTAATGCAACACCTTCTCCATTGCCACCATGCCACATGGGACACCCCTAAGGGAGCTCTTTCTCACCATGACTTGCATCACTCAAGACAGGGCTTCTTCTCTTTGCAGTCATGAGTTTTAACTCATCACTGTCTGAATGAGAAATTTCCCTTTCGGTCCATAAATCCAAGACAAAAATGTAACTTGTCCCTTTCTTAAGATCTCACACATAGCTCGTCACTCTGTTCCCCTGGGAGAGGCAAGTATAATCCTCTTTTACTAGGGAGGAAACTGAGGCAGACAAGGTAAAGAAAACTAAACAAATTCTTGGAAATGTTCTTGGGTACTGAGTTCCTATTATTTCATTACAGAGGTGCCAAAACAAATGAAACCTGCTGGTTACTCAGCTCCTTTGAAGATCAAGCCATGTCATTGTGGGGGCCTACATCTTAAGCTGCCAGCTTTGAACATTTTTGCTTCATTGACACATCCATGGCCGAACAGGGGACTGTCAGAGCTAGCAGGAGTTCCTGACTCCCAGCGCGATGATGTACAGATCAGAGCATCCTGCATGTATTCTCCAGCCAAAGCAGCACGCTCCCACCTCCCTCCCAGCTGTCTGCCCTTTGCAAGGCAACAGGAATCGCTTGTAAATCTGAGCTTTGCATCTGGCCTCACCCACCTGGCTGACACCCATCAGACTGGAGCACTGACTCCCACACACACTCTTACGGCTGGAAAGACAACTTTTCTAACCATCTCCAGCGAAGACACTGGTGAAAGCGAAACTGAATACAAAGCAGATGCTGATCATAACCGAATTCCCCCAGACGATATTATCTCATCTCACAGCCAGTAGCTTTTATTTGTTGGTGATGCTCCGGGGTTCTTCTCCTTTCCTTCCTTTTCCCTGTAGATCCATAACCATGTCTTGTCCCTGTTTTCTCTTAGATGGAAGCCAGTTACCTGACTTTAGACACAAAATACGTATTTCCATCCACACCTTTCCCCTTTCCTGCCTCTTGCCTGTAGTGATCCTCCAGCAGTTTGGCTACTGCATTTTCTGATCTCCTTACACCACTGTGGCATAAACAACAACACTCCTATCACTAACACAACCACAGTGAAAAAAATGAACAAGTGTCTGAAGGACAGTAGTGCAGAACTTTAGAAACTCATGTAGTAAATACAGGGGAAATTTGGGGTGTTACATCAGTGACTTAATGTCTTTTAAGGTGAATTTGGCAAGTTTTTTAAGGCTACTTACCTGTGCACTTGAACTTTGGCTTTCTTCCTCTCTTCATGTCTCCCAGGTATAGATATCACCTCATAAACATCTGACACTGATGCAGGTTTTATTTTGATACAGCAAAACTGCCGGAAGACACATGTGACCTCACACCTCGATTTCTGCAGGGATATTCATGCAAACAAGTTTTCGTGCAAACCAAAGCAGGCATCAGGATAGCACTTAATGAAGTGCACCAGATATACCATCTCGAAGGTAACCAACCTGACCATCTTGTTTTCTTGCCTAGTTAAGTTCCTGGGCTCTGGTCCCTTGGCAGTAGCTGCTGAGATGCTGGGGGGGGGGGGGGGGGGGGGGTTCAGCTAGTAGGTGAAGTTTGGCAGCTGGCAACCCATTGCCTGGGTCTACAGTGTCTCCAGTCATCCCAAATCTTGTACTTTGCCTGTGTGCTTTCAAGCCAGACCTGATTTCAAAAGTTGTGGGACCATTTTCTGGTCCAAACCAGAGATGGGCCTTCTAATATAAAGAGGGATGGAAATCTCTTTGCTCTCCCGAACCAGTGATTTGGTGAGATCTTTGGGATTTAGGACACCTTTGGGAGCTCTGGAGTTCTTCTGGCTAAAGTCCACATACTCTTCCATGGAGCGACCTACCCATGAAACTCTGGGGGAGTATGGCGTGGTGAAGAAGAGTTGACTAGTCCTGCATTTGAGTGCAAGTGGCCTTCTGGACCTGTTCAAGATACGGATGGGAAAGGTCTGTATTATGTGCAGAGCAAAGGATGTCTCAGTGCCCATGGGCATTGCATTTTACCAGCTTGGTTATGTAGGTTGATGATAGAGACTGGGGCTAAAGGCTTAGGCTGAAAATCTTTATTTCATCAGGAATTCATTAGTCAATAATAATTTGGAGGGAATGGAAGGAGACGTTTCCAGCCAGAGGTTCATGCAGGGAAACTGGGGCCCAGGATACCCCTGTGCGGGGAGACGGGTGCATCACCTCCTGTCAGTATTAACAGCTGATTAATTTATTGAATGCTGAAGATATCCCACTTGACTTTGGACTTCCCTTTGTCTTATCTGCAAATTCAGTCTCTGTTAAAGGGGCATTTTTGTCTAACAGAGCTGCTGCAGTGGGAGGTCACGTTTTACAGGTGATGGCCAGAGGCGTTGATTGAAGAGACACAGCAAGAGGTGGGTGCCAGGAGGTTATCTGCTGCTGACACCACCCAGCCAAGACTTGTGCTCAAAACTTCACCTTCATCTACCAGACCTCTGCGCTTTCCAAAATTACTGATGACTTGCCATTTTTGCAATTGATTTGCTGATGATTTTCTCTTGTTCCAAAAAACAAGAACAAATGATAGGAGGAACCAAGTGCAGCCTGGATATGTATGGCCCTTCGCCTGCTTCCACAAGAAGCAAACTTGTCCCCCAGGAATTAAAATGTGCAGAGGAGGCCAGCTGATGAAAACTGAAAAGCTCCCTGGAGAATTCCTCCTGCCTGCCCAAGTTTCATTTTTTTGCTTTGTTTTTGTCATTAAAGGTGCAGTCTCGCCACACATTGGTCTCCCATAGCTGAGCCTTTCCTCCAGAGCCACATTAAGCTGGTCTTGGAGAATCCATCCCAGCGGGTTTTTATGTCTCTCCTTTCACAGGCTGTGACACAGGAGAGGTGGTGGGGCGGGAGAGGGGGAGGTTTCCCATCAAAATATCCTCTGTCAAATGTACTTCACATGTCACTTTGCTGACACAAATTAGAGCTGGAGGAATGTCATTGAAGTCAATCCTTTTGTTTGGAAGGGGAAATCCAATAAATTCTCTGGCAGCTGGGCTTGGTCTTCAAGGATGATTTTTTTTCTATCTTTGCTTGAAATATCAGCCACTCTTCCAGCTCCATTCAAGTCCAATACAATTTCTTCCTCTTACATCTTCCTCTGTTCCTTTCTTGTTTCTTTTGGAGAAGAAGAGTAGCAAACAAGCAAACAAACAAACAAAAATCCTTTGGAGTGTAATTGGTGGACCCAAATTATTTAATTCGGTCTGGAAGCATACTGAAAAAAAAGTTCAAAAAGATAACAACTAACTTGGCTTTGTCCCTTATAAATAGCTTAGTTGGAACAAGGGCAAAGCAAGGTTGGCAGAGACAGGCTCCTTGATGTTAGCTGAGGGTCTGTCCCATTGATGTAGTGTTATTTTTCTTTTAAACAATATGTGAACAGACCACACAAGTACCAGAAGGGCCAAGGGATGGCAGGGGATTAACTGCAAGCAACCAGCCAGGACCACTGATTTATACTCAGAAGCCTTAGCTGTGCCCTGCAGTACAGAAACATGACATGTGAGAACCAGCCGTGAGCGCTGACTGACTATTAAAAGGGACAAAATGACCCCCTCCTCGCACAGAATACCTCATTCTTTAATTACAACATGACAAGAGAGGTGACATAAGCCTATTATTTGATTTTAGGATCCTGTTCCCATCTATACCAGATGCATTTGTTTTGAGACGATTGACTGTTTGTTTCTGTACTCAGCTTTACCAGCTCCTCTTTGCACCTGGACTGCTCTTTCATTAGCAATTTTGAGCCTTTAATTTACCCGAGTTTTGAAACTTTTCAAAAATGACAAAAATGTTTTTAAAATAGATACCTCCTAGACTATCAACCGTAGCACAGAAAAAGTAATAAATGCTTAAAGAGGAATATTCCCTGTGTCACTTCGCAGTGCTTGTTTCACATTTTTCAGCTCACAAGGGGAATGCAGGCTGATCACCACCAGTTTTATGCTGGCCGGTTTCCAGTCGCCTTCACTTTCATTTATATTCAATTTCCATATTGTTTTCTACAGTTTCTGGTAGGCTGGCTTAGTGAGACCACAAACATAAGCTATGAAATTGCAAACAGGGAAGAAAGAATCACTGATATACATGAGAAAATAATAGCAATATTGTATATACCTGATTTTCCTAGGGCTATAGTGACTTTAGACAGTGCAGAACCGCCCCCCACCCCAGCCCTTCAGTGAACACATTATGCCAGCACTGCCCTGGAGAGCAGCAGACTTGTGCTCCTCCTGCCATGGATGCTTTTCCCCATCCCCTCCCCACCGGTTCCCTGGGGCCACCATAATCATCTGTGTTGTTGCAGGGATTGATTTTCCTGCAAAATAGTTCAGGAAGACGAGTTTTCATTTAAATTCAGTTTGGTTGCCTGACCTGGTGCAACACTCAGAATTCTTGTTCTGGTGCAGAAGGCGGTGAGGTACCTTTTCCCCATGGAGGTGACAGCTTGTGACAGCTCATCATGTGCATTGAAATGAGGTCTTAAATCCTTCCAGGATATGAAGGACTCTATTATCCTTGTTCTGCAGGACAGCACAGAGAAAGGATCAGGTGGTGGTTACACCACGCAGACCTTTAAACACGAGTTCACAGGGCAGCCCCCAAAGTGAGCCAACTTTCACATGAATCAAAACTTCTCATATAGGATTCATCCTGCTCTACTGGGCTGTTTGAGGTAGGCAGGCAGCTGCTCGAGGCTTCGTCTGGAGTTGCTGGGAAGAGAGACCCTTCCAGAGGGCCTTGGTTGGGACAACTGGTGAAGAGCTAACATACTCAATGCAAAGGAGAAATGAATCCGATTTACTCCCAGATACAGTGCAATTACGTGAAAAAGGGGTTGCACCTGCCCTGGTCCCAAAAAGTGTCTTCTCCCCCCAAACCAGCTCTGCCTGTGAGTTTGCTACATGAAGGAAAAAGCGTATCAGGGGAATCTAGCAGAAAGATGCCATAATCATGTAAATACCTGCATAAACATATGTAAAGAAATCACATCAATAAGAAATACCATAACAAGACTCCGTAGCCAGCAAGCCTGTGCTGATTCATAGCCATCACTTCCCTCCCTTGCCCCACTGCCCCCACAATTTGCTGAAGCCCCAGTGGTCATTATTCACTGCAAACTACACAGCTGGATAAACTCAGTGATCAGACAGGTCTTTCTTATTTCTAATGGGAATCCTGCCTGAACTCTGGCCTGCCTGGGTAGCCCTGGGAGAAATTAGCTGATTAAAAATGTCCAGGGGGAGCTGCAAATGGGAAGAGTTTTATTCGTCTAAAATGCAATTGGCAATGCACGGTGTTAGTGAGCTATCACAAGACACTGCATGACTGGAATATTTCATTAAGGCATCCCCTTCCTCCGATTCATTGTCTGTCTGTTTTATATACCCCGAGCTGGGGGGTGTGATGTTTCTCCAGCCAGTGTCCCCAGGAAGGTCAGGCTGTGTTAACACAAAGTACTGTCTCGTTTCCAGCTCTAGGACAGCATTTGCCTTCCTTTTGCCTCTGAGTATAGTGAGTTTGGTTTTATGTGTGCTGCCCCCTCTCTGCTCAGTCTTTTTTCCTTTCAGTGCAAAGAATGCACTTAACTCCTAAAATATTACAGCTAAGATCTGGCATGCTTTGCCGGCAAGCGCCTTCACTGTCACCCCGGGGGAATTCATCGTGGTGAAATCCATCTTACTTGGCTTTCCAGCCCCGTGCCTGCAGACATCTCCATCTGAGCCGCACACCCCGTGCTCCCCAGACGTTAGAGTCAAGAGAGGAAAACAGGCACTTCTGAGGTGCAATTCATCTCAGCCTCATGTAGACATTTCTATTAGGTCAGAACCATGCTCTGTTTCTCTTCACTGACTATAAAGGGAGCCTGGGGTGACTAGCTTGTATGGAGGCCTCTTTCATGTAGATGCCTATGTTAGGTGAGATTAATTTTGTCCTGTAAGTCAGTTTGCGCAAAAGTCAGGCACCCAGCTTTATGTCAGAGCTTTGGTTTTGGAGCATTACCTGCAATTTTTTTTTCTTTCTCCCTCTCTTGCAGCAGCTGCAGAAGGGCTCTGATAAAGCTTAATCAACCTGCTGCAATTTTGATAAACCTTGACAGCATCAGACCCTTTTGATATCTGCTTTGGTGACTCATCCCTGGTATTTTGCCCATCCCTGGAAACATTCAAGGTCAGGTTGGACGGGGCTCTGAGCAACATGATCTAGTTGCAGATGTTCCTGCTCATTGCAGGGGGGTTGGACTTGATGACCTTTAAAGGTCCCTTCCAACCCAAACTATTCCATTCTATGACTTGCAGCAAGTGTGGGAGTTCTGTTGGGTCAAGGAGAAGTCGTGTTGCAGATGACTCCTGTAGAAAACTGCCGTGTCTCTGAAGCAAATCAGGCCATACACAGGCAATGGGCATACTCTGCTTTGCATGTACGTATGCCGGGGATTCAGTGTCCTTTGCTGATCATGACGTATCATCAGCTCGGTAATGACAAGGTGCAAATGTTGGCAACCTGGACCACGAAGCTCTGGGTCTTTTAACGTAGCTCTAGTGGCCTGCAAAAAACCAAACAGAAGAACAATGAAAAGACACAGGCAGAATGAAATCCATAGACACGCAGTGCTAAACCAAAACACCACCACGCTGCTAACGCAGATGTCAAAACAAAGTATGAGCTCTGGGATTCATCTTTTGCCAGTTCAGTGCAAACAATTTGGCTCACGGAAATTAAGCGAGGAAGTCTAGCTTCAAACACATCCAGAGAATGAGTGGGAATGTGGATGACATCCAGCTCTTTTGAACTTGGTTGATATTCAGAAAACGAGTGACTGATAGTCACTGGCTAGCTGCAGAGGACAGTGGTACATCTCTCCCAGTGCTGCTCACTGGTGCAGTAAAATGTCTCATCTTCTCTTGGTGGTGAAATAGCAAACAAAGCAAGGACCATGAAGGGGTGTTTAGTGTGAGAGTATACGTCATCCTGATCTAGGTGTCTGATACATGCATGCCTTCATGAACTGTGATGCAGGTCCTGCGGAGCTGGTGGGGTGCACCAGCACCTCTGCTCAGGAGCCCTGAGCTTACACAGCCTCATCCAAAGAGACACATTTAGACCCAGCTGATGCTTCTAGCTACCTAGAAGCCACAGGGCTTTAGGAACATATAGCAAAATCCAAGCTGGTATATCCAGTGGGATATAAAGTTTGGTTCCACTTTAACTGGGCCTTAACTGGGCTAGTTTCTGGCTCACAGTTGACTCAACATCTACCCAGCCCACAGGCTCTGCAGATCCAGTTTGCATCTGCATGCAAAACCCCACATGCCAGTTGGTGCATCTGTGTTTCCCCTGAGCCAGACACTTGTCCATTAGATGTCTGGCCTGAAGTTGAACTCAAGGGAAGCATCTGCACTGACTCCTGAGGTCTTTAGTTTCAGGCCTGATCAAGGATAGCAAGGAAACCCACCTATTCCTAAGCAGCCCCCCAAAATTGAGCATGCCTAACTTTGTGCATCATAAAGACTAGGAAAGGCTCTCAAGGTGAGGTTTTACCAACTGAAGAGTGTGCAGGCATTCAGCACACTCAGAACAGATGTCCAGCTGAACCAAAAAGACCCCCCCATTGAAACAAACCTCCTGTGCACCAGCACTGGCACTGCACAGAGACAAAAGAGGTGCTCCAGGATCGTGTTTTCATTTGCTAACTGCAGTCAGGTATTGGTCACTCAGGGTTAACCATGGAATATTTCCTGGAGTGATGCCGAGTATCCAGAAAGATGGTAGTCTGAAGGACAGTGACTGAGGACAAGGTCAGCTAAAGACATATCCCAGAACCAGTCTGCATTCAAGCGATCCTGCCGAAATCACCCCATGGCAGCTCAGATAACAGCCGAACTTGCTTTCCTGTAGCAGAAAGTCCTCTGCTGCCAGTGAGACTGTGGGACAGATCTTTCAATTCAGATCCACTGGCTGCAGTTTGATCAGCCTATTCTAGGACTCCAGAGTAAAAATCCCTCTGGATAGACAAGATTTGTTGGCTATTCCCTCTCTCTTCCCATTACTTTTGACTCGTCAGTCTTCCTGCCCTTTCTTTTTTTCATGCCATTCTTCTGGGTATTCCCCCTTGTCAGAGATCATGAGTGTCCCCCAGTACAATCGTTACAACTTCAGTTTAGGAAAAAGTTTCTAGAGGCTTTGCAAAGAGAGATGATACTAGGAGGAAGGCCACAGCTGTTGCGATTGAACATAGCTGTGCCACTGCATTTTTGTACTTTCCTGATTGTTTTCACAGGGATCCACCGAGGCTGATCTGGAGGAGGGGAAGAACTTGGTTAGGAGACCAGCAGGATTTGGAGACGATGTGACAGCAGCCTAGTTGGTAACATGTAGTGGATACCCTGACATACAGTCAAGAAAACTGTCATGTACTGCAGACTGACAGAACAGCTTATTTTGTCGCTCTTCTGGCCACCTTTCTCCATGGTGATTACAAAACACAATCCCTGTTCTAACACTCGTGGACTTGGAGAGTTGGGTTCATCCCAGCCAACTTCAGCTACTTACTGTGGAAATGGTCACTCAGAGCTGTTGCTAGCGACAGTGGAGAGAAGAGAACACTCTCAGGGTTGGTCATTGGATCAGTTCTTAAACCTACTCTAGTATGAGCTGCTATGGAGAGCAGTCAGCACTTTTAGCCCATGAATCATCTGGCCTTTTTCAAGCTTTTGCTTCAGGAGAAGATGCTTCTTTGATGCTTCATTGAATAATTGTTTGCTTGTCTTGGTTGTCTATAAAGAAACCAGCTCAAGGGTAGGAACCTGTATTTAGTCATCTTAGTCATCCCCTCTCGAGTACAGAGGCCCAGGAGTGTGCAGCTCTAGTTTATCCCTGTGAAAACTACTGGACGATTTAAGGCTCTTTCTACATAGAAGATTTTTCTGTCAAGGAACGAAAGATAAACTTGAGGGGATCTAGTTAGAGAGAACTGCCATGGGGATCTTGTTTGGTCTTTCTTCTTGGGAATAATTTTTTAATCTTGTTTCCAGGAGTCTAGGGTGTTTGCCTCTGCTGGTGGTGGTAGACACAGCTCTGGAGAAGATCAGTGGGATTTTAGTCCGTTGGTTAGTCAATGATTTCATTCAACTGCAGAGTGAACATGTCAGCTATAATACCCAGGACTTCAGCAGCTGTGTCAGTAAGGTGAAAGTAACTCATTAAGACAGAAATTGTCTAGAACTTGACCTCCTCTCCCAGTAGTATAAGGACAGCTATGAGGGTGTCCAAACAACCACTGACAAGTAAACCCCATGTGGATAGAAAGTTCTCTGGAGAAGCCAGGAATATGAGACAAAACTTGAAATTATGCTAGCACAGTCCTGTGATTAAAAAGCCAGTCTGGCTTCTGCATCAGACTTCTTGTGTGACCCATGGAGAAATCAATCTTTCTGTTTCTCAGTTCCCTCTTTGCAAAGCGGACGGAACTCTGCCTAGGCAACTACATGTTCTTCAGGACAAGGACTCTCTTCTTACCTAAGTTCAGGGCTTAGCCCCACAGAGCCTTGATCTGAGTTCATGTTTCTAAACAAAGTGGCATGCAAAAATCAAGAACTTCCATACCCAAGTAGCACAACAATTGAGAAATACCTCAATCTGAAGTTAATAGCAACCAACTCTTGCTTCAGATGTTAAAAAACAATTGCACACTGCTGTCGGACCTCAGTGCAAGACACAAGTAAAGCAGAGGAAAGGGAAACCTGTACTGTAAATCCTTACTGTTTGTTTTTTAAATTTCTTTGTTCCTTCACCATTGGCTTGTAAACCATTAAGACATTTAATAAAAGGTACATTTTCTTTCCGCTAGGCTTTTGGATGCTGCCATTGGAGTTGCGAGGTGGGTTAGTAGTAATGAGAACAGCATATTTCTCTTGTCACTGCGGTGTTTTCTTTTCACACTGGATGTAATGGCAATAAGCTGAGTTTAAGTCCATAACCATTAGCTGAATATTCACTGACGCTACAGAAGAAATCAATATTGCAACAAGAAGCTGGCTGTCCTGGTGCTGAAAGTGCACAGACTCCACTGGAAGAACCAGCAGAGAATTTGGCTCAAGAAAAGCAGTTGCACATGTAGATTTAGGACCAGATCTACACAAATGGGGCAATCTCTTTTTACTGCACTGTTGGGATGGTTCAGCCATTGAAGTCAATACTTGTCATCCTAACCATGAAGAACACCCCTTTTTTTACCATGTAAGCACTATGACAGATTCTGTATCAACTCAGTGCCTAGCCCACAACCTTAAAATCAAAGAACCAAAAGGGACAGAGGACTTCACCTGCTCAGTTCTTTGCCCTAAACTCAGCTCCATGCCTTAAATGATGTCAGATGTTTTTCAAACCTGGTATTATGAGTTCTGGCCAAGAGTTTACATCTACTCCAGGTAAGTCAGTTACCATCCTCACAGCAGCAGGTGTCCGGATCAGCTCGTGTGAGTGAACTCCTGGGTGTTTGCAAACTGAGCCCTCAAGATGTGCAAAGATGCTACGAACAATGTGAAATCTCTGATGCTTTTTACTATGGCATGACAGGCACATTTGGACAACCTGCAGCTGCATGGCATGACAGCTGTGTGTCAGCTGCAGAGGAGACAAAAAATCTCATTGTGACAAAATAACTGTGCCTGGATGGATGTGTCTTCCTCCTCTGTTCACCTGTCCTCTGCTTTTCTTCCCTTGGCTAAACCAACTTGCCGTCTTTCTGAGATGGGGACTGCCTTTAGCAGAAGTCTGTGCAAAGCTCAGCCTATTTGTAGTCATATCCCTGGTTTGGACTATTTGATGCTACTGTGACATCGATAATAAACTCTTTACTGATAAACAGAGAAGAAGTTCCCTAGGTCTCAGTTCACTTGGACTATATACTAATTCAAGAATTATCTCACAGGTGAGCTCCCCTTCCAATCGCATATGGTCCCACCAGCAACTCCCACAGTTACTTACACATGAAAATAATATTAGGAAAACATTTACTGTAAGCTTTAGCTTAATTTAGTAGAATTTAGCAGCTGGAAATAACAAGGAGGAGCCAGCACCTTGCAAAGAGCCAGCACTGCACAGACCACCAGCAAGTGCTCCACAGACCTCAGTTTGGAAAGTGATGAGACAGATGGAAGTCATTATTTTGTTTTGAACAAAATACCATCTGGGGCCAACATTTGCTGTCTGTTACTTCTGAGTAAATCCAGAGAAACTCCATCGTGTTCCTTAATAATCAGTCCTGGGACCAATCTTATTAAATATTTTCCTTAATGAACTTGGCAGAAAAAAGTAGGCGCCTGGTCATGAGATCTGCTGATGACACAAACTTGAGTGACTGTATTGCTATTGCAGAGAAGGATCAGAATGTGATATGGGAAGAGCTGGGTGACCTTGAAGGAAGTCTGGGTGAGAGTAATGGGTGAATTTTAACAGTAACAAAGAGTAAGAGACTGCACTCAGAGACCAAAGTGGAAGTTCCTTGGTTCAAGGTAACAGTAGAGGTAAAAGGACCTGAATTAGTCTATCTGAGCACAGTGAGCTTAAAAAGAACAACTGTATCTCAGGCAAGATGTTTCCAGTAGAGACAGAGAAGTGTTCATACCATTGCACAGAAAGTAGCTGCGACATCACCTAAACTGCTGTAAACTGCTGGTCACCCAAATTCAGGCAAGAGGAGTTCAAAGCTGAAGAGGTTCAAAGGGACCAGAGAGTGCATCTCATGAACAGCAGCTAAACAGCTTGGCTTGTTCAGCTAATGAAAACAAGTAGGTTCATAAACTACATCTGTACTGGTAAATTAGACGTTCCCAAGGTGGTTCTCTGACACTGATGTCCACCAGGAAGGAATAAATAATGCCCAGGGTGGTTATATCCATTCTGCTGGCTGGGCAGTCCATGATCCATGCTGACTTCAGGACCATCCTGAGCATTGCTTGAGAGCATCCCAGTTGGCACAAGCTGAAACTTTGCCATTGATGTTCCAGCAGATGAACTGTCACAACTGAGTGTTGCTGGCAGAGTTTACTTTGGGAGAGAAACATCAACAAAGGAGAAAAAAGATTCAAGCTAAAGGAAAAGCTGGCACAAAATGAAGCAGCTATTACATAGACCTAAGCAAGTTTGGGACAGAAATTAAAGATGGGGTTTTGCCGCCCTGTATTTAGGTGTGCATGTCTGTACACATCTGTACTGGAGAGAAGGGAACACACACATGGGTGACCATTTCACTCTTAGATGGTGTCTAGGCTACACCATCAAGACAGTTGCTTTCTGGAGCTGCTTACTTCTGTCCTTTGGTACCAAATGCCACAAGTGAGACTTACACATGTCATTTGTAGATATCTGTGCTGGGGGAAATGAATCCCATGCTAAAAGTTTTCGAAGTAACCAGGGAGCAAATTCTGGAGCAGACTTCCAAGGCATTCAGGGAGCACATGCAATGACTTGCCACCTAGAAGAAGACCATGCATCAACACCTAAGCAACATGATGTCTGAGACTGAGGGAGAGATCCCCAGCCAATGGAAATTGATGTAATCTTTGGAGCTACACTGAATTACAACAGCAATATTCTTGTTCATCACTGTTTCTGTGAGCACAAACAATGGATCTTTTTTTTTCAAAACACGTTGTCTTGTACCTGACTTTCTCCATTTACATCAGGGCTACTCACTGATTTCAGCAAAACTGCTCATTATTAACACTGACATAGTAAAAGAAACAGAAATCAAAATTGTAATAATTAACTCCAAAACATATTCTTCTATTTAAGAACTCCTTGTCCAGTTAATACAGTGCCAAAAGGGAGAACTGCCTCAAGTCCATGAACATCCTTTGAGGTTTATAATCTTGACTTTTTTTTTTTTACACCTTGCTCACTTGCACAGCACAGATAGTGTGTCCCTTTGAAACGTGGCTCTGCTGCTCCTGCTACAGCTGAACACCAGCCTGAGCAGCCAGCCAGATGGGTGGGCAGAGGAGAAATGCCAATTAGCATATCCATCAGCCATTCAACCAGCTCAGCTGTTTGCCCCAACCATGAAACCTGCTTTTTTCTAGGCAGTCTCTGGCATGGAGCAGAGAGCTACTGGGACTGTAAAGATATTGAATGACCTCATTAACCTCAGTAAGTTTGCAGATGACACCAAGTTGGGTGGGAGTGTTGATCTGCTGGAGGGCAGGAAGGCTCCACAGAGGGATCTGGACAGGCTGGATCCATGGGCCGAGGCCAATTGTACGAGGTTCAACAAGGCCAAGTGCCGGGCCCTGCACTTGGGTCACAACAATCCCACACACTGCCGGGCAGAAAAGGACCTGGGGGTGTTGGTCAACACCTGGCTGAATATGAGGCAGCAGGGTGGCCAAGGTGGCCACTAGCATCCTGGCTTGTGTCACAAATAGCGCGGCCAGCAGGACTGGGGCAGTGATCGTCCTCCTGTACTCAGGACTGGTGAGGCTGCACCTCAAATACTGTGTTCAGTTTTGGGCCCCTCACTACAGGAAAGACACTGAGGGGCTGGAGCGTGTCCAGAGAAGGGCAACGAAGCTGGTGAAGGGTCCAGAGCACAAGTCTTATGAGAAGCAGCTGAGGAAGCTGGGGTTGTTCAGCCTGGAGAAAAGGAGGCTGAGGGGAGACTTTCTCACTCCCTACAACTACCTGAAAGGAGGGTGTAGCGAGGTGGGTGCTGGTCTCTTCTCCCAAAGAACAAGAGAGGAAATGTCATCAAGTTGTGCCAGGGGACGTTTAGATTGGATATTAGGAAAAATTGCTCCACTGAAAGGGTTGTCAAGCATTAGAACAGGCTGCCCAGGGAAATGGTTGTGTCACCATCACTGGATGTATTGAAAAGACGTGTAGATGTAGCACTTAAGGATGTGGTTTAGTGGTAGACTTGGCAGGGTTAGGTTTATGGTTGGACTTGATGATCTTAAGGGTCTTTTCCAACCTAAATGATTCTATGAGCTTCTCAGCTGGCGCATGTGAGCCACCAGGTAATTGAATCTCCACTTCCTATTGCAGGTTGTGGAGGGTGTGGGGTTAAATCACAACATGCACAGACAGGAGACCCAGATCACGATTTCCATGGGAGACTGCCTCCTAAATCATGAATAGTTGCATTGCAGCAGTGATTAAGGGTACAAGGAAGAATTAGGAAGCCACTGTAGGAGGTTCTGCATAGACACACACGCAACTTCTCCCACCTACACAAATATTTATATATGGCTATAGGAGTAACAGACATAGCACACACACACAGATGTATGTGTATCCTTTGATCATCCCGCTTGCTTTTCTCAGAGCTATTCAGCCTCAGCTGCACTCAGTTTAACTGCAGTCAAGCTCTGATGACAAACACATAAAACCCTTGCCTTACAAGACTGATGGAAGCAAGAACATTAATAAACGTGCTGATTTCCAAGCTGCACAGCACGATGGCCCTTCTTGTTTTCCAGTGCTGTTTCTTCCTCATTTCAGTCTTGCAACATCTTGCTTTTCAGACCTACCCCTTAGCTTGATCCAGCAGACAGACTTTTTTTCACAAGTGTTCCCAGTTTATAACTGGGGGACCAGAGAGAGAAAAGAGATGATGATGATTAGCACATGCGCCATGTGCCCCAGCACAGGAATCAGCAGGGATGGTATGTTTAGTGGTGCAGCTTCTTAGTGCAACATGTGCTTCATCTGTCTTTTTCAGCACTACAGTTTCTTTCTTCTAATCACTCCTCTGTGCTTTGATGATTTTGTAGGGTTTGGGGTTTTTTTTGCTTTCCTGCCAACATTGCTTGAGAGGTAGAGTTTTCAGCAATACTGCTCCTGGGCAGTCCTGCCATATGTACTGCTCAATGCCATCGTTTTGCTTTGAGGTAATACACTCATATGGGCTGCCTGAAGACAAGCAGCTTCGTTTCCAGCTCTGGAGCTGATCCACAGCATGAATTCTGTGGGGCCAAGGACACTAGAGCTAAAGTTAGCTCTTTGCTGTCCTACATGTCAGGTTTCTAGTTCCTCCAGGCTTCAAGAATTGTGTAAATAGGACTTTGGAAATGCTGCTGGCCTTCATACCAAGGCTAGGTGGGATAAGTCCTGTGTTTGCAGATGCACGGAAGAGAGGTTCAAAAGCCCATGACAGGAATATCTGTCTTGGGAAAGCTCTCCTCAACTCTCTGATTTCCTACAGTGAAATGAGAGTCTTCTAGCTTCTGGATTTGGGTTCTCTAGACAATCTGTTACCATGAGACTTCCCAAGCTGCTCTCCTCGTCCCTTCAACTTTGGGAAGCCAACAGGCCCTGAGGCTGTGAAAGCAACCGTCTCTGGCTATGGGGCAATTTGCATGGCTGGATTGCTCCAGACCTCTGGGCTGTGAAAGCTGCAAGAGCCCCTGGTAGCTGAAAGCATTTCTAGACCACCTGAGGACAGGACTGATGCAGTGATGTTTGGGTATTTTGGGTATTCAAGGCTACCTTGCATGACAAAGAGAAGGCTCAATGTGTTCAGACTTCCCACTAACATAAACTATTTCTCACAGTGTGCCAACACAGCCTATCTGGAAACAAGCTTTGTTTCTCTCATTTCCTGGGTCACCCTCCTTTTTATTTCATGTTCACCACATGGGAACACAAGTGAGAATCTGTGATTATCATTTACCAGAGTTTGGACAAGACAGAAAGCCTTGATGCTTCCACTCCACCTTGAGAAAACTTCCTTCATATTTGGCTACCCCAGCAGTGGAACAAGAAGACCAGTGCCAAGTGAATACATCATTGCCACAGTATACAGCTGCTGACAAGCCCATAAGGCTGAGGCTGAAGATTTCAAAGCCCTGGGCCTGGACCAAGACACTGTGCTGAGGTTGTACGGTCCTGGCTAGACGGCTGGGGATGCAGTAAATGGGTATCATGACATAAGCCATCATTCGGCGCTCTCCAAAAGGTCACCGAGATACAGGTTTACCTCCTTCATCCCTAGGAACATTATTTCTGCTCTGTATTTTAGATGGTGAGTCCCTATTTCAGGAGCCTGTTAGAAGCAGGCAAGCTGCTCTGCATTCCTGCAGTCCCAGTGGTCAGACTAACAGCAATGACCGTGCTGGGGCAAGACTAAGTCATCTGGATAGTGTGCGGAAAGCTTGTTTACACTTACTTAGCACATTGTCTGCAGCCCTTTCTGCACTCTCCAATCTCCGGTTCAAAAACAAATAAACAAAACCACACCTCTGTATCATTACAGTCTGGGCTAAAACATTGGCAATATCAGTAGTAGCATCTCAGGACCTGACTGGAAAAGCTTTTCTTCTCCTGTGGGATTCACCCCTCTGTTATACGTTACCCAACATATAGTCCAGCAGTTCTTCAGAAGCAGGTTCAGGCTTTCTGGTGCAAGGGCCTGTATCCAACGCAAATATACCGAGTGCAAGAGGCAAGCAGATGAGTGCTAGAGGGCTATGGTCTTCCCACATGTTCACTTGGGCAGGTCAGACACATTTCCAAAAACCACAGTCCCCAGAGACATTCTTCCCTCTGCAAGGGAATGTGCTTCTTAAGCCAGGGAGAGAAAAAGCCACGTCAGAAATTAAACAGGTTTCCCATGAACCTTGAGCTAAGAGCATGCACAAATATCCATGCTGGATCCACCAGCATATGCAAGGATTTGGGAGAGTGGTGGTGTGCACTGGTGAAGGGAAGAAGATGGGGAAGCATGAAGTACAGGCCCTGAATTTGGAAGGCAGCAATAAGGATAAGGAGGCGAACAAGAGAATTGGAGATAAGGGGTCAGATAGGTCATTGAAAAGACTTTTTAGGAGGGAAAATTCAAAAATAAAAAATAAAATAAAATGAGGGAACCTGCTTCTAAATGTTGACTGGGGAGTGTCTCTAACCCAAAAGGCTGGCTGTGGGATAGATCCTTCCTAGCAGCATCCCATGTCCACAGCCCACATACTGCAGGATTTATGGCTCCACACTGAACAATCCAATAGCTACAGCTGTTTGGCTCCATGAAATAAGCTAGGAACAATTTTCCAACCCTAAGCATGATTGGCACAACATGTTTCGTGTCCATGCAGCTGAACTTTCTTACCTTTCTTACCTTCTTTCTCAGGTAACTTGGTGCTGGGTCCCAACTTGCTGAGCCAGTCTCCTGAAGCTTCTTATTGGCTTGAGAGTCATGGCCAGGCTGTCTTCAGTCTCCTTGCAAATCCACTGATTAACTACACTGGCCTGGGGCTTCAAAACCCCCTTCTCCCACACGGACGTGGCCCTTTGGACTGCAGCTGAAGTCTTCAGGGATGCACGATAGATCCAGCACACAAGATACCTGCCAAGACAGCTTTTGCAAAGCGTCCCTGAAAACACCATTACACTGGTTGCCTCCCCATTGACCTACACCACTTCACTCCCTACCACAGGACAAACAAACGGCAGCTCCTGCAAGCCAGGAAGACAGAGTCACTCACCAGCCTTTGCACTGTGCATTGAACATCTGGTTGTTGATAGGGGAATGAATAAGCTAGAGGGCTGATGTGAACCAGATTTTTTGCACTCCATCCAAAAATTCCTCTGCATGCTTCCAGTATCGACTTTTGGCTTATCTTTCATGTAGCGTCTCTGGGCATTTTCTGGGAAACCAGGAGAAGTATGGATTTGCACCAGCTGAGAAGAAGGATTTGTCATGCTCATCATGCTATGCTTTCATCTGAGCAGACAGGTTTGGGCTTGATTAAGGACACACTCCTCCATGTCATCGGAGCAAGGAGAGGCACTCTCCCAAGCTCAAAAGCAAGCGGAGCAAGAAGGGGCAGGAAGAATGGGAGTGTGAAAAGGACCCTGCTTCCTACAGGTGATGGGGAAGGAACTCAGAGTGGGAGGGGGAGAAAAGAAGTTGGAGGCTAGCTCGAAAGCCGTGTATGAAGCCCCAGCACATTCCTGCTGTTGTGCCTCGTTCACTGTGGCCAAGGGCTGGGATTCAGCATTTGCATTCACCCCATCCATGGTTTCACTAGACCCTGAGGATCACCGCAGAGCAAAGTCTGGCCAGTAGGTTGCTATTGGTTGCTATTGAATGCGGATCCCTCTCCAAAGGTGAGGCAGGTTTTCTCCTTCTACCTCAAAAACAAGTGAATAAAAAAAAGTCCTGGCCCAGCAGAAAGGAATGCCATGTCTACCACCCAGTCTCCATCACATTCCTGAAGAAGGTGGGTCATAAATTTTTGCACAAGCCCCAAAGCATTAGCAACCCCCTTTTCCCCTCCATGATGTTTTTTGACACATTCAAATGATAAATCTGAGAACAGACACAGCGTTTCATTAAAAATGCTTCAATACTTACTTAAGCCCTGGCTGGGTGATGTTCAACATTCACAAATACCTCTAACTAGGAAAAGATGGGGTGTCTCTTTCTTTAGCCAGCCATCCTTGGCATGACTTACAAATCTCAGGACCTCTAGAATGACCACTGAGCAAATGGGCTATCAAAAATGAGTGCCCATCCTCCTCCTAACTGAGACATAAAGGGAAGCAATTCCAGGAAAAAAAATCCATCATGGGCTGCTGAGTTTATCAACAACACTAGCTGTGGCATCTGCAGAGGGCAAGAGGCTGAGCCCGTCTATAGCATTAAGGCCATCACAGTCTGATCCCTGGTGCCCAGCACTGACCCTCTTCTTTGCTCTGCTCTGCCTTCCACACAGCTCTAATCTGTTCCCTGGATATTAATGGTTGCTTACAATGACTTCTCAAGATGAAAGCTTGGCCCAGGATCTCTGTTATGTCCTTACTCCAGCCCAAATAAATGAATAAGGGCTTTTTTAATAGCAGAGAGAACAGTATCTTTGCTTTAGCATTGCATAGTCAAGATACTGAGTATATACGGCAAGAAATCATGAGGTTCCTTTGCAGCAAGGATGGTTCAGGTTAGACACTAAGAAAAACTGGCTAGCAGAGAGCAGGACTTTGGACCCAGCTGTCTGAGGTCTCTGTAGTCTCCAACGCTGCAGGTTGTTAAGTCCCATCTCTTTAACCAGACATTTAAGGTAAGTCTCTGCTGGGAATATCACACTTATAGCTGATCCTTTCTTGGTCCAGAAAGACAAGCCAAGTAATGCTTTGAGATGTCTTTCAGTTTTATTTCTCTATAGTTTCACAAATTGCCTTTGGGGCTAGCACGTAGCCTTGACTCCTCCCATACAAGAGTGCATGAACATACGTCGCTTTTTTCAGCAGTCTAGCTGAACTTGAGAGAGTAGGAACTACCTTGTGTTCCGAAGACCATCTCTAGGCCACCATCAAGACCAGATGTATCCTCTGTACAGATGGTCCTCATGCAAGAGCAACCCTTGTGCGTGCAGAGGCCTCAGCGATGAGCTCAAGGGCCGTGGTGCTCATGAGCTTAGTGTGACAGTAGTTGCACTGCACGACCAGAACAGCCATTTCTCCCCTTCCAGTGCTGAGGAAATGGTAAGGGTCTACAACTTCAGATCCCAGCACAAGGAAAGAATTGAGGTCCTAGTATGATGTCTCACAGGGTCCCTTTGAAATTGCTAACAGAGGAGCCAGGAGGAAAAGAAAATCATTATGCTATAACTCAATGCATGAAAGAAGACTACGGAGACTGAGGGACCTTTTGAGTCATCTGATCAAATTGTTGCTGTCACAGGTACTCTGCCATATGTTCCCATTCACACCTTTAATGCTACTAAAAGGCTTTTCCAGAACTGCATTCTGCTGATGCTTCAAAGCCATCTGCTAATTTTTCCACTTCAAAAGTAGCCATGGCCCAATTTACATCCATTTATATTTGTGCCAACAGAGACCTGAAACTTAAATACCTCCTCTCCCTCCTGCATCTTTATCATGCTCAGCATAGAAAGGTCACCTCTCCCATACATCCCATTGTAGGACTTTAATCTCCATACTATTTGAGAAACTCAGCTTTGGTGCCTAAACCTGGGGGGAAAAAAAAAAACCCAACCCAAACAAGAAAAGGTATGACTATGGGTCATTATTGACAAAAACTGGCAGTAGCTCTTAAAATAATGTCTTATAAAACTAGCTCATTTTCTTATTAGTATAATTATAAAAGTTCCATTTCCTTCCTTCCTGTTCACACCCCCTCTATAAGCTGAAAGCAAAGATTTCTGTAATTATTATTGCCAAGCCCAAACATCTCAAAAGAAATCAAATCTGGCATGCAAAGAGTCTTCATTTACCATGTCTTTCAATGGCTTATTAAATATTTCTTATACAAACACTCACACACACCCACACAGATGCTCGCACAGGAATGCCTTTTTTAACATCACTTTATGAGTCTCCCCCAGTGCCAAAGAATGAGTAAAGGAAGCTGGAAAATTCTTTTGGATCATGAGGTTGAGGAGACACAATCCAAGATATGTAGATGTTGAAAGACAGAAAGATCTGTCAAGTCCAATGAAGGTGGCTCCTGGACATGTCATCCAATAATTTAAATTCATATTGCATTATATATCCTGAAGTGCTTCAAAACTCAGGCTGTGGTTGCTGATTTTCTTTTGTAATTTGGCTGGGGAAGAGGGCAGTAGCCAAGCCATGTCTGTAACACAGCAGTTTTCAGGAAGGAATGCAAGTACAGAGCAAATTTTAGTAAAAAAGCAACCCAACCTTGAGGTGGAAAATTGGGTGGGATTCATCTCGCCCATGTTTGGATGTCTGCAGTGTAGATGTCTCCATCCCAGCTGTATGTCCTGAGCTCTCATTTTAGAGAGAATGAGAAATGGCCACATGTAGCGCAGAGATCATTTAATCTCTTTTAAATATCTGCTTCAGATAAGATGAATCATATCCTCCAAGTGCCTGCTTCCCTCCATTGACTGCAAAGAGTCCAAATAATTACTTGCAATGTAAACATGTAGGGTGGGATTTATATCATGTATTTTATGTTTACAAAGTGCATGCATTCCTCTGAGACCTCTTGGTTTCCACTCAAGTCAATGGTGCAAAATCTGGTCAATACAGCCAACGGAGTTTTAGGGGCAACCCAGCCAAGCAGATAGAGATTTTTATACATATTATTTCTTATTTACTTAATTTATTACTGCTCTTTATTCTCAATACTGACTAGATCTTCATTTACTGTCATAAAAGCCTGAATGCCCAACTGAGAGATGAATATCTACACTGAAAACATTTTCAGTTATTTGAGACTAAACCCGTTGCTAAAGTTAGTTGAGATGGATCCCCACAATGAAATGGCATTTTTCCCTTAGGGCACACCAACATTTACTACATCCCATACCATATTTTAATGATCAAGCTTGGTCCGCACACTGATTTTGCCTCCTAACTCAGAAGAGGTAAAACTGGCATCTCCAAGAGTACAAATCCCCGGAGCATCATGCTGGGTTGCCTTTGCTGTACTGCAGCTGATGAGAAATAGTTCCAAGTTCTTACAGAGTTCTAAATTTCCTTGGAGATTTGATGTACTAAGACTGATGTCAGAAAATCTGGCCCCAGCAGAGTAAGGGATGTTTAGAAAGTTCACAGGTTTTGGCAACAGACCTTATGGCCAGACAATGGCTTCAAATGATGGCAAAGCATCTTTAAAATATTAATTAGCACAGCCTCAGCTGAGACATGGTAACCGCCTGTCTGGGGAGTGAATTATGAAGTGAAAAGCTTTGTTTCAGACTGCTGTGACTCAAGCCACTTCTACTTTGCATTGGGAAGGGCGGGCAGCACACAAAGCTATGGCTGGATCTCACGAACGAAGGCTTTTGGCCATCCAGAGCTTGACTCAGGCAAGGCTTTACAATAGCATCACTCCTGCTTCTCACTCCATCACCTCCACAGTCACTGGCTGGGCAGGCACATGCTCCTGAGTCACTTGAAACAACTGTGGTCAGACAGCTGGATCCAGCTGAATGCATCTTTTCCATTTCTGGACAGTCCCATCTGAAAGTCCATTTGATGAGGAGCACGGCATGGAGCATTCATATCTCCGAGGCACAAATGCCAGAAGTTTGAACATCAGATTGGAGGTATTTCAGCACCAAGTCATAGGCCACAGGACATTCCTTCTTAAGCCATGGCTGTATTATTTCATATTCATACCTTTCTTACAGAAAGCCAGAGAAAAGGTTGTGCAAATCTGAAACCTCAGGCACAATTCACGGGGCTGATGGATTAGGCCTGACAACCTAGCAGGTTTGATTGGGTCATGGAAATATCCGCTGAAAGCCACATGAGCACATCTGATTTGGCAATAATAATTTAAAAAAAAAAAAAAAAAAAGAAAAAAAGAAAAAGAAAAGAAAAAAAGGAAACCCAAACATTTGCTGCATATAAACAGAAAAAGGTGCTTTGTTTTATACCCTGAGTGGGGTGTTGCAGTTTATAGCAGATAGACAGAAAACATATGTGAATCATCATGTAGATTATATTTATATTGCCTAATGCTCAGGTTTGTTTGGTTGGCATTAACAACAACTCGTGGCTTCCTTTCCTATAATGCTGGTTTACTTTTAATAAAATCTTGCATTCACATCATCTCAGCCAAGCATTCTCCTGGGGCGGAGTCAAGGGCAAAGAAGGAAACCTCTGTGAAATTCATTTCAAATGTTCTCCCTCCCTTGTGCAGGGTTTGGAATTTTTTTCTCCCCTGCTAAAAATAAATAAATAAGTAAATGCAAGATGCCCACTGATTGCTTTTGACAAAAAAAAAAGGCAGGCGAGAGGCTGAGAAATGCTTGCCTCATTTTTCCAGAGCTGTCACCCTGAGATGTGCTTGGCATGCCGTAGTATTCATATTGAGAGCTGGCAATGAGTGCCAGCACATAAATTTTGGATCCAAAGATGTTTAAAGATCACTAGAAAGAGCAACTTTGTCCTTCTCTGTGGTGATAACATTTGGAGCAGTGGGCGGGACAACAACTGAGAAAGAATTGGGAAAAGGACATGGAAGAGAGAGGGCTTTGGGGACTTTGAGGGGACTTGGACCCAAGTTTGTAGGCATTTGGGGAACAACACATGAGGATGGTTCTTCTCAATTGCCAGTCAAAGGTAAGCCTTTGGTGACAGCAGAAGTTCCTCAGCTGCAAAGATAAGGCTAGCAAGGTGGTTATATGCGTTTCTTGCTAGAAGTAAGAAGCCGGGTGTAGGAAAGGGCAGGGTTCTCCTCTATGACAGAGAACATCCTATGTCACATGTGCTGCAGGAATTAACTCAAAGGCATCAACCACAGAAGAATGTAGTGGAGCAGAGATGGCTGAACATCAGGGCACAAAACAGTCATCGCTCATGGGCTTACCACAGTCTGGTAATACTGGATGTGGTGCAGATCCTCCCTTCATGGTCCCAGTGCTGCGTTTGGCTGGGGAAAGCAAAAAACATGTAGGGAATTGTACTGTTACAAGGTTTTCACAAAAAGACTGCTAAAACCGGTGTGTTGAGGCTCTGATTATACAGAGGTGAGCAGCTAGGTTCTAGCACCATGGTTAGACTTCATGGTACATCATGCAGCATTGTTTGGAGGGCCATTTTGAGCCCATTCTCAAAACCAGACTCATGCTTACAAACTTCAGCTCTTGGCTCTGAATAACTCCTGAACAACTCAAAACCTGCTGGACTTCCAGCCTGGGAAGCTGAAGTGCCCACAGAGTGAAAGGAAAACCCATGGCAACCTTTCAAAGTGTCTTAATGCTGCCCTGGAAGGCCAAATCTTGAAGATCTTCCACCTCCAGATGTTTTCATGGTGTCACGAAAGATAAGGATGGAGAAAACATCAAGTTTTGCCCAGTTCATCCCACTATACTGAGACAAGATCAGCTGTCCCTCATGCCAGACTGCTGGTTAGCCAATACCGCTGATCTGGGAATTGCAGCCTTCCTCTGAGGGTAATGAGGGATGATCATCCACAGGTGATGGCTGGAGATAGAGGTGTAGGAAAATTAAGAGACTTTTTCCAGAGACATTCACAGCCAAGGGTGGGGATGCCAGGTCCTGGCATTCAGTGTCTCCTTACATCTGTTCCTCTCTCAAGTCTGGCATCAGCATGTTTTTCCTATTATGCTACCAAAGATTTCATTTGCGCCAATGGGAACAGTGAAATGGGTTTGTCTCCTATAGCAAGACCTGGTCCATCACCCTCTTTCTCAGAGCCATGGGGAGCAAAAGCAATTCCCTTTAATCTCCCAAGCCCAATCAATCCCCATTGCTTCTCCTCCATTACACAGATGTCAAACCAGCTGTGGCAGGAGCAGAAAATGGGCTTTGCATTATGTCCAGCTGTTAGGCAAATCATGGAGCAGAAAGACCGCATTTGGGATCTTTTTTCTTTTCAGTGCTGTCAGTCAGATGGAACAGCAGGTCCCTAAAATAGTTATGAATAACCATTAGTAGGAGAAGACTTTGAAAATGTTCCTTGTTTATACATTCGCTGGAGGGTCTAAATCCTGGTAGAGCTTAGAAAAATCCACCGTTTTCACTAAGCTTTCAACTCTGCTTGGGCAAGAGCTCTGCAGCACAGGATAATAAATAAATGTCATGCCACATGTATACACATTTTCTTCCAAGGCTGTTTTCAATTTCTCCTTTCAGGCATGTTTTGCCCTGATGGTTCCCTTTGCTGGCTGTATAAGAACCAGCTTCAGCACGTCTCTGAAAGCTTTCCAAACAGAAAGCTCATTCATGTCCTCAACTCCGAGATGAGTAACAGTCTGCAGCCATGTACCTTAGGAGCCATAAAGCAGAGTGGACTGGATTGGAAAAGCTCCTGTCCCCCTTCCCACTGTGTTTTTTTTAATCGAAATAATATTCTGGAGGAACACAGGGTTTGAAAGCAATGCCAGCAGAAGGGCCCTGGAGAGTCAAGTCCTCACATCTCCAAATTTAGCAGCCTCAGCCTGATCTTGTTGTTATTTTTGCTGCAGAGACACTTCACTGCCCATATCATGAGCTGAGTCCACAGTGTATTCGGGACCGCGACATGGATTTCACCTGGAGAGCTGGAAGCTCTCAAAAAGAGGGTAGTATAGTAACTTAACAAGTGCTGGAGATGCTCACCTCACCCACCTTGTTCTCTTCAGTAGGACAGCTCTCAAAAACATCGCATGACCTTCCCATGCAGGCTGCTGCTGGCAGATGTGTCTTTCAGCTGGCGTTGGCCTTTGGTCCATGGCACCAAGCAGCTTAACAAAGACCTCAGGTCTGCGTGATGCCCGTGCTCTCAGCACCTGCTGAAGCAGAAACTGAGACTACTCAACGCTTTGCAGCAGATTAGTCCTAAACCCACAAATTCAAAGCCCTTGAAAACACTTACCTGCCATGGTCCATGTCAGACAAGTGGCACTCAGAGAAGACACAAGGCAAAACACTCAGGGACATTGAGCCTATCCTCGATGCTGATGACTTTTGGACAAATTTTGCCTGCAATGCAAGTGCAGACAGCCTTGCTGCTGCCTTGCAATTAGCTCATGCTGCCAAGCATGGTGGCCAGCCCAAAGTGGCAGGCTCAATATTTCCTATGCGTGTTAGGGGAGTGATCAGAGGGAAGCTTATTTGTCCTAATTTGGTTTTGTCTTCTAATCTTGGCTGGGCTTTCCCTTGGAACAATAAACCGTTGTCCCCTTCCCCCTTTTTTTTTTAAATGATATCATAGCAATAAAGCACTCAGGAGTGAATTTTATCAGACCGTTAATACACAGCATGGGTGGGGGAAGGCAGAGGCCACACTGCAGCACCACCCCCCTAGGCATGTATTAATGGGGCCCATAAAACACACCCCGTTGCGTCTTCTGGCTTAATTGTCAAATGGTTTCCAGATTTAAAGCCCCTAAAGAGAATCTTTTAGAGGATCTACGTTCATTAGGTAACATCAAAAGCAACAGTAAACATAGGAAATGGGAGCTGCCATTTCAAACTCACCGAGACATATATCAGTGAGGGGTTTGCTAATGTTTTCTTTCATATTGGTCCAACCCAATTAAAAAAAAAAAAAAAAAAGAAAAAGGAAAAAAAAAAATCACCTAGTGGACAGAAACTGAATACACCAAAAATTTGGTTTATTTCACCTACTGGAGGTCTGCTTATGCTCTGACAGCCCTGCCTATCTCTTCCCCACTTGTTGAATTATGTGTGAGAAAGCAGAAAGAAAATTAGACCTTGGGGATTAAAAAGCACTGGCCACAATTTGTAAGAATGTGGAGCAATTTGAGGTACCTCAGAGCTTTGGGGTGTCTATTCTGAGGTAACTTGAAGATGTTTTAAACTCCACATTATTAACTCCATCCCATTGCCACGTCTCAGGTGGGGCACTCGAAGATCCTACAAATGCTGGCTCTGTTTCTCCTTGTTCCAGTCCCTTTTTTTTAATGCAAGCCGTAGCAGGGTGGTTCAGTAACTTTCCTCAGATGTCTCTTTTTTTCATCATTGCCTACTTCAGAGCTTCTTGTAGCTATTTTCATGGCATCTGGTACTGATCACGGGCAGAGACACAACAAACTCGCTGGAGCACAGCTCTGGTGTGGGGTGGTCTGGAATTAGAGACCTCCTGCTCACAGTGTCCTTTGGTACCAGTCCTGGTCCTGAAAACACACTGGCTTTCCACTGATTCCTAGCTTGGAAAGAGGAAGGAAGAAAAGAAGGAAGGAAGGAAGGAAGGACAGACAGTTTTTTGCTTAATCAGTGGACTTGGGATAGCTTGAACCACCTCTACTTGATTGTGTGCATGACCTTCAGAAGAACCATGAATCCCCCATCTGTGGGACCCACTGCCTGTAAAATGGCTGATAACTACCTTTTTTCCACATTTCTTCTTCATTCTTCTTTTCCCTTCAGATTTTGGACACCAGGCACCCCTCCATAAGCAATATAAGCATTTTCAGGGATTCTTCAGTCTGGGGAAATAGAAACAAGGGGAAAAATAATCTATGCATTAATAGTATATACAGTCTCTCTACATTCATAGCTGAGCCGTGGAGGTCCACGGTCACAAATAGGTACTTCAAGACTATCTATGTCATTTTCAAGTAGATGACTAAAATAGTTTACCATCAGTTTGCTAATATAAGTGCATGAGAACAGCCAGATGGAATCGCCTCTTTGTCTCCATGGACAATGAAGGGAGTTTATTGTGAGTATTTCAGACTGCAAACTATCCTCTACATATTGAAATTTAGAGGTCATTAATGTTACCCTTAGTCCCTGCTCAAGCTCTTCCTGAGATCCAATACAACTCCAAAAGAAGGCAGGGTAACAAGAAAACTTGTGCATAAGAGCCCCATTTGTAAAATAAGGCTGATAACACTTTATTTCTCCCCTCCTCTGCCTGTCATGACTATCAGTGCTAAAGATTCTCCTTTTTTTCAGGGTATAGCTCCTTGTGTACCATGGCCTCAACCCTCATTCAGGTTACCAGCTTCTCTTCTAAGACTGTTCCTATGCAAAAGCAATGAAGGTGGAAGATATGCCTTATAATTCACACCAACACCATGGCCTGCCTTCATCCAGGTTCAAATCACAAAGGTGACTTGAGCTAGTGGTGACTGAAAACAGAATGTGGTGTCTTTAAGCTCAAATTACTTTTCAGTGAGGAGCATTTGGGTACATCCGTACCTGTTCCTACTCAGGAGGATGTGGTCTCATAAAGCCAGAAAGAACTGGAACAGTTTGGGCCATAATCTTGTCTTCATAAAAGGATGCTGATAGCACACCACTATGCAACTGGCTTTATTGAAACATCATGCCAGCAATGCCAAAGTATCAAGATGCTTCTTTTGGAGAATGTTGCAACAAGCATGGTAGTGATGAAGAAACTTCTGCAGGTTTTTGCTGAATACCTTTGCTGCCCACCTGTGCTGTAAGACACTCATCTCTTCAGTCCTGAGAGAGTGGTATATTTCTTGAGCATGAAATATTGTGCAGATTAGCAGGAAAGCCAAGTCACAGAATCATAAAAAAAGAGGGCTGGAAGAATGAGGAGAGGTCATCAAGGCCTTTTCTTTGCCTCAAGGCAGGATCAGTTGTTCCTAAGCCATTCCTGACAGATGTTTGTCTAATCTGTTTTTAAAGACCTCAATTGTTTCAAGAATCACAGCCTCCCCAGGCAATCTACACGAGTACTTAACGGGCTTTACTGTTAGCAACTTGCCTCTCAAGTTTAACAGAGCTCTCCCAGGGCTCCATTTAAGACCATGACTTCATGCCTTGTTCCCTGAGGATACAGAGAAGAGCTTATTCGCTTCCTCTTTACAGCCCTTTTTATATAGTCAAAGACTGCTGAGGGGAACCCTGGATAATCCCCTCTTACCGAATATTTGATGGCCACACTGTTGACCAACCTCAGCTGTGCGAGGAGCTCCCATGCATTCCTGTGGGGTTTATGGTCACTTATGGGATGGCTAAATTCATCTCTTATGATGGCCACATGTCCTGGCCACATGTCCTGGCCAGTGACAGTGGCACCAAAGCGGTAGGTCTCTGCTCAGCAGCATGAGGGTGGCAGGGAAGTTTTGCTGCCTGAGGGCATGGGACAATGGGGCACTGTGAAAGGCTTGTGCAAATATACACATGCAGGGGGACCCCTTGGGATGGTGATGTTTGCTCTCAGCTCTACGGCAGCCTACCACAGTGCTAACATCACCTATACACTCCCCAGAGACCATGTTGGCTCCGGTGGCTTCCATGATTCCTGATCCTTGAAACTTTATTCTCACTTCTCAACTGATGCCCTGTCAAGACTGTCTTGGCCAGCTGAATCCACCACATGAAGTGAAGAGCAGGTTTTGACATGGCCTATGTGCTTGCTGCCCAACACTGCTGCCCATCAGCCCATATGGTTGCTCTGGATGTAAGCAACATCAACGGGGGACCTGAGCGGCCCAATGGGTTTAGCTTCACCCATGCGAGATATGTGTAGCTTGCAAAAATATGAGTTGTCTTCCAGGTAGGCTACCAAACCTGCTCAAAGTCTCCTCCACTAGAGAGCTCGGGTGTCAGGCTGAGGTGGTCTAAAGACTTGAAGGTTTGCAGAATGGCTGGTGGGCACATCCAGCAAGAGAAGATGCTCTTACAATGCCCTTTTTATCTTTCTACCCTCAACACTCAGCCTGGAGTGGCAGTAATTGGCCCCTCACAAGGCAGCATCCTGTATCTATCATTTCATCCCTTGTCCTGTCTCTCTGAGCACTTACAAATTCCCTAGACAAAATTCCAGCTCGTTTGCCCGTAGCCATGTCTCCTCTTATGATTAAAGACTGAGTTAGCAAAACCTTGAGGAATCCCATTACATTTCATACTGGAAAAAGCAACCAAGCTTTGCGAGCAGGTCCTGAAGACAGATAATAATATATGAGATGGGCTGAGGCCAACAGCTGCTCCCATTCCTCCTCTCTGCAAGGGTAGTCAGAAGGAGACATTTCCGACAAATTATAAATGACTTGCTGTAGCTGTCATCTTTGAGAGCAGCCACGGAGTATTGTCTCACAGTGAATATAACCCCATTTCTCCCCCACTCCTCTCCTATCAAGAGTTTGGTAGCCTTCGTTATCAGCCCACATGACTGGGCAGGACGCTTCCCTCCAGCTCCCAGGCTGCTTCTTCACTTCAAAGGCCAGCAGGGAGTAGGAAGCACAGCAGAGGCCGCATTCCTGCAATTTATTTGCCTTGCAGCCCGGTTGCCGCACTCTATTTTCCCTGTCAGAGGTACTAGCAGCTCCCTCCAAGACCTCATCTTGCACTTGGGCATGTAAAGTGGCTCCAGAACAGAAAACAAGAGCATATTGTAGCCAGGAAAGGTCACCATAATCTCCTAGGTGATGTAGGCTTTAGCCTGCATTTCTCTTTAGCAGGAGTTAAAAGTCTGTCCCATCCACCCTTGGTTATGTCCACACTGCAACTCATCACTCTGCCTGGCACAATCTGAGAACAAAAGCTTGTGTTCCTGCAAAATGCTGGGAATGGGAAATTCACAAGGTCCTGATACAAGAAAATAAACCATGAGATGCAAATGCAAACCTGGGACAAAAAGACACCACTCAGACAATCCACAGCCTCTGAGACTCCTCTAGTAAAATTCAGTTTGATTGCAACTCAATGCGTGGAGATGAAACCACCTTGCTTTGTTAGCAGCGGTTCAAGAAGGCTCACTATGAATAATTTGCAGTGAAGGTACCAAAGATTTCTGCTTCTCATGCAAGGACACAGGCTGTGCGTGCACTTGTCTGTAAGGCATCTGCGTTTCTTCTGGAGCTCATAGCTGAGAGAGGTAGTGTTTTCTGATTACCTGCTTTTATGGTCCAGCTGGTGCAACCAGGATTCATTTAACAGGTCCAGCATTAACTTGTCAGGAAGAATGGAGGTGCCATGGGTGATTTTTCAAAACAAACTGAAATGGGAAGGGAAGGGAAGGGAAGGGAAGGGAAGGGAAGGGAAGGGAAGGGAAGGGAAGGGAAGGGAAGTGATTGCACCATTCCATCATAACCATTTTCCCACTGCCATTGGCTTTCTCGTGCTTCCTTCTGGTTTGTAGTGGATGAAGGTTTTGTTCCTGCCCTTACTGAAACCTAGGGCATTCCCACAGTGCCCACTCCGTGGAGTTGGGTTAATAAATATTTCAAGTGACATTTTGTGCTGAGTTGACACACCAGCCTGTGCACCAAGACATGGCACATGTGGTGCCTTGTGCTATAAGCAGCAGGAGCTCTACCCAACCAAGAAAGTGGTCACCATGCTAGTGAGTGTTGTCCAAGATTCCAGCCACTCTGGACCTTAAAGAGGACATAATTCATTAAGGGGCTCCTGAAGCGATTTCTGTATGATCTCATGAAGAGCGTTGGAGAACATTCATGGGCACGGGGACACATTCACCTGTGGTTTGGGATCTAACATAATAATATTTCCTTTCCCCACTCTCGTCTGTTGTATCTGTCTAGATAACAAGCTTGGTAGGTCTCACCCTGCATGTCTAATGCTTAACGCAGTGACATCCTGATCTTGCTTATACCTTACAGGCTTCATTGCAGCAAAAATAATGTCACTCCAGTCAGAGAGAAGCACCTTTACACAGAGCCCCTTGGTATGGACTTCTCCTCACATCTCTACCTCTGGCCATGAGATGAACCCCTTGGAGTCAGAGTATTCGGGTACCATAGCATGGACGTAAATGAGCAAAGCTGCAAAATGCTCCTTTTCCCCTACGAAAATGGAGGTGTTTAGCAGCAGTCAGGAAGAAATCCCCTTTTCTTGCAATGACCAAGAGTTAGTCCTGGACAGGAGGAGCGAAGCTGTGATTCCTGAGCACAACTCACCTGCTGTGCACCCATCTGGGGACCGATTCTGCTGAGCACCGCTCTGGCACACCAGCATAATCACACCCTCCCCCGAAGCATTTTTTTTTTTACTGGTTCCAAGCCAAAAAGAGAAGAAACCCAGTTCCTGCAATGGCTTTCAAGGAGCAGGAGGGAGGGAAGATGTGTAACACATGTGTTTTGCAGTAGGACACCTTACCTCAGACCTATTCATCATTGTTCATCCACCCTGCTGGGCCCCGGCGGCAGGTCATCGGCAGAGGCCCCAGATCCACTGTCTCTCCAGAAGTGATCAAAGGGTGAGATTGGGAACGGTGTAAGCTTTCCTGGATGGGATTACAGCCCAGCCAGAGCATGCAACACTATTTGAGAGATCCTCCTTTTCATCCCTCTGGAGCGGGTTCGTTTTAACTCCCCTCCCACCGTGCCCAGCACCCAGTGCTCATGGGGGGTGCAGTAGGGATGGTTTTGGAGGAGGACACAGAGCAACTTCCAGCCCAAAAGCCTGCAGCAAACTGGTGCCGTGTAGGTCTCTCCCTCTGCAGCGGCTGTCCTTACACAGGAACAAGCGTACATCAAATGAAATGTTCAGGTCCTAAACTCTAAATAAGGTTCAAAGGTGAGGTAAGACCAAACAGCATTCAGAAAAATTTACAGCATAAAAATTCCACTGAGACCGATGAACACACACTACTTCTGTCTCGTAGCATCTCGTTTGTATTGGGTGGTCCTGGGTGCCAGGCAAGAGGATTCCAGGCACTGGTCCTCTATGGCTGCCCTTATGCAGTAACTGGGTGGAAACGGATGAATCTCTGGGCTGGGTTTAGGGCTTCTGAGTCTGCAAATGGGATTTCCTCAGCAGAAAAAAACCAAACCAAACCACTTTTCATAGGTCCATCTTCTCCTGAAAGGTGAAGACTACACATCTGGGGCTTTATAAGATTTCTGGGTGTGGAGCAGGCTGCAGTAGGGTCTGGGCTGATGGCTAGTGCCAGAAACAGAGTAAAACCACACATCAGCCTAGACACAACTTCCAAGAAGGAAAAGGGACTTTTCTTCCAAGAAGGAAAACTTCCAAAGCAGGAAAGAAAACTCCACCAATACCTGGGAAGGTTGGTTTCAGTCCGGGGGATGTTGCAGGGGGAAGAGGGGCAGCCTGTGAGGGTCCATGTGGAGCGGCAGCCCGTGTACTCACCAGCTCTTGGCAGGAGCCGTGGGTACGTTGTACTTCTCGAGGAGCTCCTGCTGTGCCCCTGCAGAGGCACAACTGTCCTGTGGCTGCTGTTGACTCTGACTGCTCCCCTTGTGCCAGTGGTGGGAAGCGTCTCAGGCACACGGGACCGGGAAAGACGTCCTAAACTCCATCTGCTGCTATCTGAGCAAGCACACGTTTCACAAATGAATTTTGGCCTCCCCAGCTAGAAACTACCATGACTCCGTTACCCCCTCTGCCCTCTTCTCCTCTAAAACAACCCTGGGACTTTTCTCCCTGTGAGTGCATGAAACTTTTCAGCTTCTTTTCCTGCCTCGCTGGCTTAGGTGAAAGACTCAGCATGTCAGCCGTGCGCTAGCGTTGTCACGGCTTCTTGTAAGCACTTCATATATTATGACGGGTGACTCCCACAAAGGCTTAAGATCCATGACAGCGTTTTCCAGTGCTGCCTTGTTGCTTCCAATTACCCTGACACGGAGCTGACGCAGAAGAGAAGATCCATGTCTCCCAACCAGAGACTCACCGGAAACTTTCCCTGCCTGTGCCCTCATCCATCGTCCTCTTCACGGATGAGTTACACCTTCCCCAGCCGCCTGCTTTGGTGAGCAGCATAAGGAAGAAATATGCATGTACTAAAGCAGAACATGTTATATTGTTTAGATGTTAGGGGCAGGCAACAATGTGGGACGTGGCATGAATCACAGCTGTGGCTTGCCTGCAGGGTGGAGGTACCCTGCAAATGGCAGCTGGTGCTGATTATCTGGAGACGTTCTCCTTCTTTTTTTAATTCCTCCTATTATAATAGGATCCAGTAATTCATCCTCAGCATGGGCTGTGTGTCTGTTCTCTCTGGAATATCCCAGGGATGCGTTAGTAATCCATCACAGGGAGATGGCGAGCTTTTCCTCCTCTTTGTTTTCCCCCAGGTGACTTCAGGGCAGCCAATGTACTTCTACCACCTGAGCTACACGGAGACTGGCCTGGTGTGCTCAATCTCCGAGGAGAGGCAGCGTCAAAACCAGTGTTTCTAATCAAATAAAATGGAAAGATAAGCAGACTGACAGGCAGGTGAAAAATACAAGGGGTGGAGGTCTTGCAAATGCCATGCAGTGCCAAAAACCATCTCATATGATGGCAGCTCACACAATGATATAAATCACATTACAGAAGGTCGACTGTCTGCCTTAAACTGCAACTCGAATAATTGTGTATCTGTTTTTCCACTGGCAGCTCTCACCCTGAAGGACACTAAAAAGCTTTGCAAAACCACACACAAATCACCACGACGGTGCCTCTACCTCCCGAATGAAACATGTGGCTGCATAGCACCAAACAACACGGCTGCCCAGGTGCCCAGAGCAAGGAGCAAAGTGTTTCACGCATCATTTGAAATTATCCTCTGAGTATGTAATGAGCAGCATCAAGCTGGGGGATTGCATTTTACTGGGCAGCAAAGTGAGCAATGTGGTGGTTCTGAATGCCAACTGAATACACTTTGTATCTGAATGCCATACACTGAATACGCTTTTGCCTGTCAAAGATATTTGTAAGCAACAAGGCATCTCCACGTGTTGCAGCTGCTGGAAAGTACTGTGGGTACTCCTAGATACCTAGTTAGATGGATTCTTAAACCAACCCAACATAAATACCCTTAAAAGATCAATCCCTATATGGCCTTCAAGACAAATACTCCAAATCATCAGTCACATCTGAAAATCCTGGCTTTTAGTCTTTCTCATGAGAAAAGATGCTAAAATGAGAGGTGTAGCAGCGTCTCATCTTAACCAGCTCAGTCTGTCATAAGAACACAAGCATAGTCACATTGGTTTCGATCAAGGATCCATCTAACCTGTTATGTAGCAGTGGCCAAAGTAGAGAATAAGGCAAATATACAGTTGCAACCCCAACTCCTAGCAATCCCATTTTATTCAAGGTATTTTCTGATACCCCAATTTATAGTTTGGGGGCTACAACCTGGCTAACATACCAAGGTGCAAACCTGGGAGGAGGCAGGCAGGTCTCACCTAGGGCTGTTGCGTGGATCCCATTTCTCTCCACCCACCGCATCAGCTCATTCATCTTTGCAGCCCTGCTCCCAGGTGTTGACAAAGCTGGCGTGTCCAGCCACAGTAGCTTTTCACCGATGGCTGCTAATACCTCAGCAACCCGTGCCATGTGGTCAGAAAAGATTGCAGAGCTCTGAAGTTCATAAAAATTCCTAGATTATTAGTTTAATAATAAGTCTAGTCTTTCCATGTCAGTACATTGTAGACCCCCGGCTAGGCGTTTTAAATCCAGGACTATGAGAGAATGTTGTAAAGTCTCCAGCCCACAAGCCTGTTTTTTTCTTTGAGAAAGAGGAAAATTAATAAGACAACCTAGAGAATGGGAATAAGTCCAGGAGACAAAGCAAAAGAATGAGAGGGAGGGGGGAAAGAAAGAAAAAAAAAAAGTGGAAAAAAGCCAGAGGGAAAAAGATGGAGGCTGATAAATGGCTCTGCAGAAAGGCATATTGAAACTTTGTTTACAATCTCATGGTACCAAAGCATGCAGTATTAATAGCCTTTGACACCTTGTAAACTCAGCAAAACTAATTTTGCAGAAAAGAAGTCCTTTCCCAGAAGTCTCCTCTTTCTTGCTTAACACGCATTTTCTAGGGCTGACATGTCCCCTTTCATCTCGACAGCAGAAAGGAAGCTGGAAGGTTTGCCAGGACGCCTGGGGTAATGCCCCACGTACTCTTGCAAAGGCAAAACACAAAAACAACTCCATCAGATCTTTAATGACCCCAACCACCCCATAACACTCTGCTGGGACAAGGGGTCCGGAGGCGAACTTGTAAACTCCACTTGTGAGGTAGCCAGTCATTATTGTCCCAGTCTGACGGATAAAGAAGCTGAGCAGGGCAGTCCAGGGTCGCACAGAAAGCTGATGTCAAAGCTGGGACAGGAGCAGGAGCTGCATCCTGTGATCCTGACAGAGCCCATGCCGAAGCACAGACTGAACTGCAGTGTGCCTCTTTTTACCACTATATTCACGCAGCTTAGGAGGCATGGCCACACTGGTGTACCCAGACTGAAGTACCCTTCCTAACTTCATCAACTCTACCAAATGCTTCGTGTTAAACCATATCCATATGGACCTTCCAAGGACCTTCTCGCCAACTCACTGCTTGGCATCAGCCACATGATGCCCAAGGGCCCTTGGGTGTAAATGATGGTGGCTGGACACAGTAAGTCACCTCAGTCCCTCGTATGAGAAGGATACGAGGCGTAGCATGCACCAAACTTGTTCCCTGGTGCATTCCAAAGTTCAGCGTAAAGCCCTACCTGATCAATGGCTTGCCTAAAGGCAGTCTGGGCTCAAGACATGGCATAGCCTTGCCAAGTGGAGCCATACTCTGAGGTCTACGTTCACACTCTCCCTCATGCCAAGGCACAACAGACCTGTATGGTTTATCATACCCATAAGAAGGAATCGTTGTTGGGTCACCCCCCACCCACGTGTGACGTTCCCCTGAAGGACAGAGGCAACATTCCCACCAACAGTGACTGTGGGGTACAGACTTCAAAAGAACCATCCTCGCTAACCCTGAGGGTGCACAAGGCTGAAACAAGAAGGTGTCTTGGCTTAATAGATGCTGATGGGCTTGTGCAGGAGCACCAGCAACGGAGGCAGGGAAAGACGTAGGAAGGGTTTTTACTAAAAGCTTTTAGTTATAAAATGACCTTTTCCCCCCAAATGAAACTTTTTACATGAAATTTTCCCTTGTTAACATTCTCTGTGATAATTTTTTCATGGAGAATTTATCTGATCGTTCTTGAAATTTTCCATTCATCCTGCTCCAATGAATATTTCCGTATACGTTATGAAACACCATTAGAAAGAGAACAAGAAAAGCTACCCTGGATTAGTGGGAATGGCAAACATCTGCACTGTGGAAAACTGACAATGAGGGTCCCATTAGAAGCTGGTAACGCAGGATTACCCTCTTCCCTACCCTCCCCAGACTTGGGGTGATCACCTACTCTAGGGCTGATACTTGTCTGCCTTTGGTTTTGGGAGTATATTCTTCTGTGGAGTTGAGAAATCATGAAGCTTCGCTAAAAGAGGCACATTTTCATCAAAAAAAAAAAAGGTTAAGTTTGGGGGAACGTTTTGGGCAGAGTAGAATTTTCTGATGAAAAGCATTTATGGAGAGAGACACAGAGCAGGTCCTAACACCACAAATGAGGAATCTTTGTGTGCCTCCCTCTTCTGAAAAGGGGACAGATGCACTTGGTTCAAGAAGGAGCTGCCCTCCGGGTGCCTCCTTTCAGGGGACAAGGGATTGACTCCAGCAAGCTGTCAGGAGATCCAGTTTATGGGCCATTGTCCGCCTCCAGTTACAGGTCATTCTCACCTCCTACTGCTGGTAACATGAGCTAGAGCTCTCCAAAGAGAGAAAGATTAGCTGACAGCCATAAAAGTCAGTCTCGGAGCATGACCTGGCCATGCTGCCTCCACCACGCATGTCCATCACCCAGCTGTGAATCTCACAGGCCGGTCGATGTCTCAGAAGACACCACTTTTTTCCCCTGCCCTGGTCTCCAGTGAAGTTTGACTGGTGACTTTCCGACCCTTTCGGTAGCACGGTGAGTGTCAAGACCAAAATCAACTCTCACCCTCTCCGATGAAAACGAAACAAGGCAAAGCCACCCATTCCCTGCTCCCAGGCTCTCCGAAGGTCATGGCAGAGTTTAACCCTCCCCTTTCCACCACCCCTGCAACAGCACAATGCTGTAATAAGCTTGGCTCAGGCAGGCAGGAGATGCACCAGTTCCTGGGTTGAAAGGTTCTTGCACAAACTGGATCAGTTGAGTCCTTTTCCAACTGGAAAGATCACTGCTGGGGCTTAGCGGTTCACTGGTGATAAACCAAACAAGCAAGCAAGAAGCTCCGCAGGACTCTCCCCTCCAACTGGAACCTTAATCCAGATACTTGTCTGGTTTCAGCAGTGCTGTAGAGTTGGCCCAGACTTGGCAGCAGCGAGTGTGCATTCAATGGAAAGTAATATTCATGGCCCACATGCTGACTCAGCAAGAGTATTCGGTTCTTCTGCCAGCTCTTGGGACGCTGGCTTGATTAGCAAGGACATTGGGCTGGTTGTGTATTCATTAAGCAATGTTTACACGTGCCTGCTGTTACTGCAGGGACAGTGAAGTCTCTAATGACAGAGAGGAGCAGTGTAAGACACATAGGCAAGAGTTCATCCCGTGCATTTGCAGCAGCACAGTGTGTTCAACCTCAATACTCACCCTTGTTACGCCAGCATAGGATGGGACTACACACCTAAGCAGAGGTTAGCTGGGGAGAAGGACATGAAAGAGAAATCATGGTCATGGACCAGGGGTGGAAAATAGATAACCTTTGGCTTACAAAATCCAGAGTAGAGGAGGTTTGAGGCCCCTCTAAGCCACTTCTCCTTTTCAAAAGGAGTCCCAGTGTTTGCTCTGTGTTGCAAAATGGGACATGCAAGACAACTAAAAAACTATAAAAAGATGAAACCACCTAATCTGCTCCCAGTAATAATGTAAACATGAATCTATAACAGGACATACACAGTTCCACTGCTCAGCTCCAACACAGATGATATTTGTTTATATTTTGGGGGACTACACGGGGAAACAGAGATTTCCAGCCTTCTGAGAACTGACCTGATGAAACTGGGAAGGTATCCAAAGGCATCTGCCGTGGCAATGGAGGGTGAAGGAGAAAGCTTGGGGAGATTTTGGCGTGCAGAGCTGGTTGAGCAAGACTTCCACACTGCTGCTGGGATATATAATTCAAGGGCAGGACAATAGGCTTGTGGCTTCTCCCACCTTCCTAAGACGTGGCATCCAGCTTGGCAGCAGCGGAGCTGATACTCTCATGAAGGATTAGAGACGAAAACTCATAGGGTTTAACATTTAATGAGATGGTTGTTAAATGTAGCTGGAATATGAACTGATGAGAAACACATTGATGACTAACCAGCAACAGAGACTCATCCATGGCTGTTCTTACAGTCAAGGTTAAACATTTTCGAGAAACAATCTGTGCATGGTCCTGAATTTCAGCATAGGGTCAGACTGGGAACTGGTGATATTCTGCTGGATTCCAGACTGGAAACACAGCTCCCACTTTGCCACAGATGAGCTGGCCCAGCCTCTGTTGTCTCTTCAGCTGAGAAGTGGGAGAACACAGCAGATATTTGTTAGGTGCTCCAGCCCTGCAGCCTTTAGAGCTGCTCCTGAAAACTGGCAGAAAAGAGATTCAACCATTGAAAATCTTCATCATTCTCCCTTCAGATATCCAGGAACCTCCAGCTACCTTTGGACTGACACCCTTTCCCCTGGAATAGGCAAATGTCACCAACTCTAAACAACCACCCTCCCCCTTTCCTTTGCTGCCAGGCCCACCAAACTTCGGGTTTGGTGATGAGATACTAAATTAGAAACATGGCACCCACTGCAGCACCTGTATCCTTTGCATCAACTTCCTATGAAGCCCGTGGTATTCATAACCCTGAGCAAGAAGACAGTGTAACTTCAGGTCTAGCCCCATTTCAGACGGGATGAGGTCAGGTTGCATTCAATAACCTTGCAGTCCATTAGACTGTGCAGGGCCTTTAACCAAAAGCCTATGCTTTTCTGTCCTTTGACTTGTTTTCCACTTACATTAAATGTATTAAGATGAGTTTCTGATCTTCTTTCAGCAAACTTCTGCAGTGACACCATCCTCTGATGAGCATCCACGGCTCAGAATCAGGAGGTTCACATTGGCTATCCCCATCTCATCACCCCCAGTTAGGCATGTAATCCACCAATAACTCTTCATCTCAAGATTTACCCTTTACATCTGTTCATGAAGTTAAAAATATCATCCCAAAGCCTACCTGCTCTTTCGGTGAATACCTGAGCACCTCAAAACATGCTGGCTTTTATGTGGAGCAGGGCAGAAGAGCCCCTGGAGCCCCTTCACCACCAAGGGGCTGCCCCAGAGCCCCAGAAACATGGAAATCCAAGGGACCAGGAAACTTCGGAGCTTTAAGTCATTGCTGTATTTCTCCCACAGCTCCTGCTTTGAAAGGCTAGGAGCAGCCTGCTTGCAGAGGACCCGGCAACACGAGAATCCTTGATACACATCCATGGACTGCAGGGACTTCTGGGGAGAAGAGGAGCTTAGGAACCGGGGCTTCTCTGGTCTCAGCTCCATGGCAGTCCGTTTGCCCAAAATGTAGGATCCTGGAAGCTGAGGACTCTCCTCCCAACCCACCAGGTGAAAAAACAAGCTAGTAACATGCCAACTTTCCACCAGGTCCTTGATGAAAACCAACTGCCTCCATGGATCATTTAGGTTTCAGCTGTGGGATCTATGGAGGTATTGTCATGGCGGGAGGTAAGTATAAAACTGAGGCAAAAGAAACAAACTAACAATCCCCTGTAAACAGGGGAAAAAATATATCTGAGGATTTAAAGGGAAATAATTAGCGCTGGACCCAGCCCAGGCCATTTATCTAAAATCCCACATACCTTGGGGGCCTTCATCTGAAACATGTCTAGCTATTTTTTTTTTTTCTGTTGTTTTAACCAGACTGAAGCCTACAAGACAAAGATTTGAGACACTAATAACTGTGGCTGATTTCTGCCTGGATTTGTTTCAGCCCTCTGTCTCTTAATGCTAACCAGCAAAACGAAAAATAATTAATAACACTCAAAATTCTCCACACTAAGCGTGAAGTGCCATTGTTTCCTTCGCATTCCTCACACTGATTCTGCGGGGCCCCAACCCAACAAAGGAATCAAATACATGTGTAACACTGACAGCCTGACTAGCAGCTTTGGCTCCAAGGAACTCAAGGCTAGTATTTCATCCAAAAAGGTGCTGGGCTATTAGTTGACGAACTATGTGGACATCTTGAACAGGTTCTTGCCTTGGCCTTGAGCATGACCATTTGTGACGTGCTCTTTTATGTGGGCTTCCATGTTTTCAAAGCTGGACATGATAATACAGCCCCGAAGCCTTAGATGAGCTTCCAAAATAGTTTTGAGGAGGGTATTGGTTGATGCAGAAAGGGTTGTGGGGTCTTCTGCAAAGTTTCCCTTAGGCTGTGTCCATATGGGTAAATCAAACAGCACCTGGGATTATTCCCAGGCATGAGAGCTCCTTTCTCCAAATGGTTTAATTTTTAGGATGCTCTTGGCACCAGTCAGGTCTGGACCACCAGAACATTTCACGGACACCTCCCAGGCACAGCTCGGGAGGTAGCACAAGCCAGGGACTCCAAATAGGCAGTTGGGAAGCAGCCACCAGGTTTTGGATGGCAAGAAGGAACAGCAGCATGGACTTCAGGGCTGGAGATCAGCACCGGGCACGTTTAATTTACTGGTATAGACCCAGTGACTAAATCGGTCTCTTACCCTCTCCGTTACCCAGTGGGAATGTATCATGTGGCAGAGATGTTTATAAACCTTCATCCATCTGGAAGTCATTATCTCAAAATGAAGTTTATTTGAAGAAATTGTATTAAATGATTACATGTTATTTTTGCCTCGGCTAGAAGGCAAACTGTTGTGCCATTGCTGAGAGTCTCTCTTTGGTTCGAATTTGTTTTAATATTTTATCTAGACTATCAGCATCAGGGTATGGCAGCTAATTTGGCTGCTTTACTACGGTTGTCTGGTGGTCGGACGTAATTTATTAAGAGTTTGACTTTTTATTTAGGTTTATTTGTTACTGTTTCTCTCCTCCATCTTCTGTTAGGTTTGTATATTACCCGTCTAAATTGTCTCTTTATTTACTTTTTGCATTTTGCAGTGAAGATTTGAAACACATATTAAAGTCCAGAAAAGAAAGAGAGCAAGACTGCTAAAAAAATATCCCAGATAAGTTGCCAAAATATTGTCACTTGTGTTTGTACTGGGAAAAAGCTGGACTAGACAGTTGTGGGGCTGATTCTTCTCCCGGTGAAATCAGGGGAAAAAACCAGGGAGGACTAAAGCAGAGCATTGACCTTTAGCAAATGCATAGATTTGCAGTCCAGTGGTTGATTTCTACAATCATACAATCTTACTGCGGACCTCCACACCGCTGATTGATAATTCATGATCGAGCAAGAGCATGGCTTTTGATGAGAAAAATAAGTGCTTGATTTAAATATGTTAACTAGCAGAGATTCAGATCATTCCCTACATTTATGTTCAGTTCTGGCTCGTTGCCTTACACATGCTGCCTCTGCAGCCTGCCCTTTCCAACCCATCTGCACCACCAAACCCTTGCACGGAAACCTCTTTTCCTCTGATCTTGACAAACGCCATCCCGTCCCGCTGATATTCATCCTGAGCGAGTATCGCTTTGATCATGTCTCTTCCTCCCCAAGCAGCTCTCCTCGGATTCCCCCATCTGTGCCGCATCCACCGTGAGCCGCTTCTCCTTGCTTTCAAAGCCTGTCATCCCTCAGCCGGCGCCAGGCATTCCCCGATGCCAGGTTTTGCATCTGCTGCCCATTTCAGGTTTCCCAGACGTACGCCTCTCTTGGCCAGAGCCTGGATTCATCGAGGCACATGGGCAAATGAAGCTCAGGAGACGGCGTTACTCAAGGGCTTTGACGTCTGGGGCTGGTGGGGTCCTTCCCTGCCCCTCCCGGGTTACGTCTCAAGAAGATAAAAGGGACAGCTTTGGGGGCTCATGCAGCAAAGGGCACCATAAACGAGTGTGAACATGAAGCCCAAGACATGAAAAAGTTGCAAAGCGACCGACCTACTGATAGTCAGAAGTAGTTTAAAACCATAATGTGCTTCCTTTCTGTGTATCGTTATTCCCCACTACAAATCTGCCCGGTATGGTTGTTTTGTAGCAGAGCTTATTTTTTATTTTTTCCCCAAAGGATAAAAGATCAAGAAATCTTTCTTTTTTCCCTGCACGTTACAAATCTCACCCTGGGATCATGTCATGGGCCAGGACCAGTGGTGTGCTCCCCTCTGGCCAGGGACCATCTCCCCCTGCTGTGTTTGTACCACAACCAGCACAGCAGACAACTTCTGCCATACACAAAAGCAAACTACAACCATGTGGTTTTATATCCCGTGGCCACATTTCCACTACTCCATAGTGATTCCTTAGCTCTTTAGTTAAATCCATTTAACAAGCAGGATAAATGTCAGCCAGATCCTATGATTTGTATACTTTCAAAGTTTCCAAGCCCATCCTTATCAGCTTAATTTTTCTCTTTATTTTTCTTGCTAATGACATATTTAGAAAGGAATTCCATATTCTGCTGGGTTTAGAGGCATTTATTAATTACATCCTGCTCTTTGTTTATTAATGAGCCTGGGTTCTCATTTTCCCCTGTTATAATTGTAGAGAGCTTTTATTTCCCCTTAGCCCTCGCACACTTAACATTAGCTTATAAATGTTTCCTTTCTTATGCTCAGAGATTTTCACTATTAGTTTAATTGACCAATGGCTCATCTCAAGTAAGGAACTGACTCATTGTGCACTACAGCTGTCAGCAAGTCGACTAATTGATAATACGCTCGCTGGGGCCAAGCCCAGGACAACTTGAGATAAACAGAAAAGAAAGTCGAGACCGGATTTCTCCTGTATGTTTGCACAGCACCTAGCACAGCGCAGGCCAGAGCTGCCCCAAAGTTGTTAGGTGTTACCACAATAGAAGTAATAATAAAGAATAATAATAATTAATAAGAAGAAAGAAATAATTAGAAAAAAATCATAAGAAAGAATAATAAATGGTGGAGGTGATGGATGAAAAAGATGGGGAAATGTTTCCACAAACACACAGTCTAGCCGTTTCCATCTTCCAAGTGTTCAGATGACCCATTTTCCAGATGACATTGCAAATTCTTCTAATGAAAACCCCAGTTGTACTTGAGAAATGTGTTCTCCAGTTTAAAAAAAAAAATAATAAAAATCATTGATGGAGATGTCAGAACAAGGTCAGCATTGTTGGGATGATGGGCACTGAGGGAGCTCTCGTGAAGTGAATGCTACAGACAAAAAAGGCCAGCACTGCCCGGACCAGGAGTCCCTTTGGTGATCAGTAACCGCAAGTGAGCCAACCACACTGCCCAGAAACCGGTCACAAACTGACAATGAAGCCATCCCTTCAGCACATCAGCAATGCATTCAAACATATGCCCAATGTTGGACGCCGCGAGGCAACGACGTCCATGAGTTTGCAATGAAGCATGCTCCAAAGCGCTTTGCTGATGCCAAAGGTGTTGCATCCCCATGCGGGACGAAGCCATGTGTGCCCTGACGTGGGTTCATCAGTGAAGCGGGATGAGCCGTGCTTCCCTGCGCAAAGGTAGAAAGCCTAATCTTAATGCAACTCCTCATCCTCCTCACCATCAGGAGGACAAGTTGGAAGTCAGAGCCAGCTTTCATGTTGAGGCCGTCTGCCCTAAGGTTGGCTCTGTACCTCTTCAAGAAGAGCTGAGTAAATGTAATTTTGGAGGATATTGGGATGTCTGCAGAGAGCTGGCCTACAGCTCTGGGGCCCCAGGATGAAAATGGGGAGACAACTGGTGAATCTGTCATTGGCCTTCGCCAGTTTTTCCTCTCTCTCAGTCCTTCCTGGCCCTCTGGCCTTCTCCAGATGTGTCACGTCTCACTCATTGAGCTTCAGACCCAGACAACGAGCTCCTACATCACGTTCCTCCACCATCAGGCTGGAGCAGCCCAAGAAAGCCCCTTGTGCAGCCTAAAACATGTCCTCACTGCACCATGGGAGCTTGGAGACCATCTGACACATCGGAGGAGGCAGAGCTTCAGCAGTCTGCTCCTCTGCCTGTGTTTTCTCTCCCTTGGCTGCGAGTTTCCTCCTTTAGACTACCCCTTTGATTTATTGTACTTTTGCACTTCTGAGCACCTGGAAAGTGTTTTTGTCCCATTAATTTCAACTTGGAAGTTTCAATGTTTCCCGGAAGAAAAATAAATCACTCAAGCTGGGAAGGCGCACCCCACACAACCTCCTCCCCTACTCTGGGTCCCCCCTCTCCTGCCTTCCACTTTCTTTTCCCTCCTACTGTTCCCTTCCCCCTCCTCCGAGAGGGAAGGGGGGTAATAAATGTGCCACGCAAGGTATGAACTTCACATACCAGGAGAAACGAGGCAATCCTATCTGTCCAAACATCGTTTTGCTGAGCACCTAAATAAAGTTCTCTGCACCCAGCGCATTTCCCACTGCTTGAGACAAAGACTGTGGTGGCAGGAAAGAGGGCAACCAGCTGGAGGGGTCTAATCCCTGCACGGGTTTGCCTCCACTTCTAAAACTTTTGGGCCCAGAAGTTTGAAACACCTCTGGATGGTCAGTATTGGGTTGAAATTGCAATTCCTTTAAGCATTCCCCAAAGGTGACTCTTCCAACCCAAAGGTCTCAAGTCTTTCTCCATTGCAGTATTACTTCTCCCACTCTCCCAGGTTGCCTCCTAGCTTGTTACCTTCCTCCTTGCAAGGAAACAATCTACAGCATCATTCGCTGGTCTTCCTGAACAGATGACGTACCTCAAATCAGGCCTTTTCCCATTTTATCAGTCACAGCGACACAGCAATCTCATGCTCCTGCCCCAGTCCTCCAAAAACATTGATTCCCTGCTAAAATCCTGCTGTGTAAGTTAAACACTGCTGATATCTTCTGCCAGGATAGCTCCTGCTCTGCACTGGGGCCATTACTCCTTTGCTTTAGGATATTCACTAAAGACTCGATAATTAGGATTTTGTAATATCCTCCCTTCCCTCACCACTTGGACAACTCGTTCAGATTTCTTCCAGTGATGAATACATGATGGACAAATTAGATACACTTGGCACTAAAGGAAGTGCTTCAAAATCTGTGAAATGTTTGTCTAATCAAGACTTGTTTTAAAAAAATTAAATTTACTTTAAAGATAGCCTCAATCCCTAAATTCAGACCTGGTTTAAGGTTTTCTACAATTTGCTTCTCCTCTATTCAGTACAAGAAATACAGCAAGGGAAGGGAACCACTTGTGAGTTCACTTTATCTTTTTAATATACAACCTTTTTTTTTTTTTTTTCCCCCTGGAAATTAGATTTACATAGTCATTCAGTCTGTCATGTATCTGCCCCCACAGATTTCTCCACCTGTTGATTTTTCAACCAGCTTTGACAGAAAGCTGAAAGTCTCCAAAGAAATTATGTTCCTATTTCCACATTAAAATAAAGATTGAGAGAAAGGAGTGATCTCAATCTAAACAGCTTCTTCCTAATTTTTATCCTATTAGCTGATTTCTTCAGGGCAGGTGATGTACATAGCAGATTGTAGTAGACAAATTGTACAAAAAACCCAAGGGAATTCTAAAGATGCAATAGGAAACGATGGACAAACTTAACATAAATCAGTTTAACAAGCCATCAACTTTAAGACATAAATCCATAATGGACAGACTCTGCTTGCTGCCATTCTTTGTTCTTCTAGTTTCTGTCTGGATTTGAGTCCACTGAAACCCTGCTAGAAAGGTAATTCCCTCTGGTATTTCCAGGCTGTCTAGAAACACTTGAGTAGAAAGCATTGGAAATTCTTCCAGAAAGTACATTTTCACATAGTTTCCAGTCGTGTTTTGCATGCTGCAGTCCCTAGATGCAGTATGTGCATCACAACCAAGAGGAAACCATTTCAAAATAGTACTCAGCCCAGCAAAGAGGCCAAAGCAACCAGCGCCAGGTGTGTTAAAACTGGTGGTGATTTCAAAACCACAACCTCTCCTGATGGTGACATCTGTAAAACAAACCAGTAGGATGCTTTCCTCTAGACTGGAGGTTTGAATTGCTCAGTGATGTCATCAAGGACATATTTAGGGCATAACTCATCTCAACCTGGACTTTGTCAGTAGGTGAAATGAATTGCATCACCAAGTGCCTGCTTCTCTCCCTTACAGTAAACATGAAAGTAATGAAAGTAAATGAGACTGAGAAAAAGAAATCATTCCAATAAGAAGATTGTAAAGAATCCAAGTGTTCTCATTTTATTCCCTGCTGCCCTTGAGAAGTTACAGCGTGGCATTTAAGAGCATCAGAAAGAAGAGTCATGTCCAATTCCAGAAGTGCAGCTCAACAGAACTTCATTTTAGTCCTGTCTTGATCAAATTCCAGTGGACTGAAAGGATTTCCTGGGGAAAGCCAGCCTAGGAGAGGAAAAAAGCAGGCGAGTCTGTTTTATGAAACAAGACAAGCATGAGTGCTCTACCTGCAGTGCCGTGAAGTTGCACGGAGGATATTCAGTTCCGGAGGGACATGGGGAGTGCGGTAGGTTGCATGTCAACAGGGGTGCTAGAATAACACTACTTACACACTACATTGCTAAGGAGACCCACTTGGGAAAGCACAATAAATAACACGACTACTTAATAGCTCTGTAGTGCCTTTCATCCAAATATCTCCAAACACTGTACAAACATTTGTTAGAACTGCCGCTAACCACGGGCAAAGTCGTGCTATCTTTGCCATGTGGCAGATAAGGAAATTGAGGTTACGTTATTTCCAGGAGCTTGTGACAGGGGCCAGAGTAACAGCCAAGAGTCCTGCCACCTATTCCCCTTTGCCCCATGGGAACAGTGGAAAAAAATGGAGGTCTGAGTCCATGGTAAGACCATGCTCAAGTCAAGGGGCACTCCAGCAGTGGTTTCTTTTGTTCCTCCAGCGGGCCTAAATCAAGCTACAGTGCAGGGGGAAAAAAATGGAAGATATCAGGAGAGAAAGTAAGGAAATTGCCTACTAGAAACATGGTCAGCTCAATGCATGGTACATTTATAAACACTTGGAGCTGGTGGATATGAGACCCCGGGCCTACGGGACACAAATCTCCTCCCATATTGGAAGCTGAAGACCGTGGGGGATGCTTTAGGGCATCAGCTTGTACTAGATGTCTACGAGCAGGTAGATGAGCCCTTGAGGTCCGAACTAGGTGTCTGGAGTCTGCTGTACTGCAAAGAAGAGGGAGATCTGAAGGACAGATCATCCAACCCAGCTGTTTGCTCTGGCACTGGATGAATAATGCCAGGGTTAGGCAGATCCTTTCCAGTGTCTGCAACAAGCATTTAGATGATGAACTCAGATGTCAACCACTACACTGAAGACACCTAAAGTTGGGCAGAAAACTCTTACCTCTCGCAGAAGAGGTAGGACCAGGATTAGAGAGTGTCTGTCGTTTAAGCTTATCCAAAACTCATGTGTTGGAGAAATAACATCAGAGGCAGAGGCAACTGTGGGAGAGATGTAGGGGTAGACTTAGCATTAGCAGATTGCTGGCTGTCTGGGTGTGAAATTCAGAGTTAATATCTCTAGCTAGTGTAATTGCACCTATGCCACATTACAACACACCACTGTGGGCTCCTGAGTGTTTTGAGGTCTTTGAGTGGTAAGGTACACCAGTAGGCATTTACAGTTGGATCCTACCAGTGCCCACACACAGGCTTAGACCACATCTGAAAACTGCATATACTTAGACTTTTGGATGAGGGGTGCAACACAAGGTGTCTAGAACTACTGCTGCTCCTCAACCAGAGCACATTTACAGATACAACAGGAGGACTTAAGCAAGCACTGAGTATTCTGCAGGAGGACTCTCCAGAAAAACAGGCGTTTTCAGATAACAGGGCATGGCTGAATAGTGGGTTTGTTCCCTGAGCCTCTATTGATACTGAGACTGCATGTCTAAATGCTCAAAAGTCTTTAGATCCTGTGTGGAGCCGATGACCTCTACTCAGAAACCTGGTGAGGTCCCATGGGACATCTGGCTGGCAACCGCGATACAGGACAAAGGGAGTGCCGAACCTTTCTCGAGATCTAGAGGCCAACAGGGATATTCTGCAGTGTCTAACATGACGCTAGGCACCTACATTAAAGCAACTGAGCCTCACTCTTGGATTCAGGCATGTAGTTGAGACACCTAGTAGGTTGGCACTAGTTTGTGACAATGACAAGACCTTTATTAAAAAGTTATGAGCTGTGAAGCAGCATTGGCTTCCACAGACATCACCAGGAGTTGAGGGAAACATTTTCCAGGTCCCAGGATAAGGTCCTTCCATAAGGGAAAGCCCTTGCCTTTGTCCAATAGCGATGCCAACATTTGAGAGAGCAAAGACCCATGAACATTGATACATTTGCTTCAAAGCCATGATAGTCCTCCCGTCAAGCTCCCATTGTAATGAAACAGTCTGTTAACTGTAAGTTGTTATTTTTTAATAAAAAAAAGAAGGAATTCAGATTGTTATGTTTTCTGACCTATAGCTAGCAACACGTAACCCCCGCTCTCCCTTTGCAACTCTAAAGCGTTGATGTTAGTGTAGCGTAAGGTGCTGAGGAAGCGAGTCCTCACAAATATTATGATGGGGTTGTCATGTTGCGGTCCATGTGGAGTGATACACGGACTGAACAACAAACTGCCCCGCTGAAACCCAGCCCCAAAAGACAAGTCTGCCTCTCACGGTCTACTCTGCACACACCGGGGCTTGTTTCTTCAAAGCAGCTCCTTCGGGGACCGTGAGGGAGGAGGGACTGAGGTGCAAGAGGAACAGACAGTCCTCTCCCAGGGATGCAATGACCCCTTACTGCTTGCCCTAAATCAAGCAGTAAAAGATGATTGATTGGTTCTCTTTCGCTGAAGATGCTCTGCCCAAAGGAGGAAAAAAGGAGAGTGGGGCATGGGTTGGTTTGTGTACAGGTGGAGATTTACTTGGGGTCAAAAGGGGCTTCTCCCCACTGGTTTTTACTAAATAGTATAGGATGTCAGGGGCTATTCTGGTCCTCCTGCACTCACCCCTCCTCAGGCAGTCAACACCCGGTGGAGGTGCCTCTGTCTCTGTATAAAGAGAAGTCAAACAGCCCAGAGGAGCCCTACTGACAATTTTATACTCGTTTCAGATGCAAAAGAAACATCAGAGCTCCAGCATCTCTTAAAAACAAAGACACCTGCTTTAATGATATCCATGTCCAAGTCCGAGGGAGCTTTACGGGAATGTCTCCCACTGAGAAACAACTGTAATACCAAAACTCCCCCCAAACATTGGATATCAGCTCTTCCAAGGCTGGCTATAAACCTGTGGCCTTGTCCAAATTCTTTTTATGTTTATAGAAATTAAGGAAGGAAGAAAACTCCAAAAGCCCATCTGGTTCTCTCCTTCCTCCTCTTGGGGAAGATTCCCGTCCCTGGAGTTTATTTCTGTTCTCTAGCATCGGGCTTTTGATTTGGCAGCTCGCAGATCACGTCCAGCCTGCCAGACACCACAGCGGACTCCTCCTTGCAGCTCCAGAGCAGACAGCTTGGGGAGATACCATGAAGGTCCCATAACACTGAAATCTGGTCCAGCCAGACCTCCTGTCTCCTGGACAGCAGTGTGGGATCAAGGACAGTCCCAAGCTGCAGCAGGACCCAGCATCTCCACCACCTCCTCTGCTTGTTCCACGCAGACAGGAGCCCTCTCCTTCCACCTCAGGGTACAATGGCATCCCTGGGAACCAGCTTGAGCCCACGTGGAAGACCCAGAGCATCATGGAGTATCTTCCCATTTCCAGATAGAGTGAGCCACCAAACTCCTTTCTTGGATCCCAGGACCACCATGATTGCATTTCAGCAGACACCCCAGGCAGGACCAAGCTGCTGGTGCTCTGAAGATGCACGAAAGGCTGTGGTCCCTCTCCCTGTGGCTCAGGCATTCCTCTGGCTGCTGATGCCTTTGAGCTGCAAAATTACCGCCCATGAGAGCACTCCAAAAACCAGAGCATTTGTGCAGCAGGCTTCTCCATGAGCACGTTTTCTCCAGAGGCATGAGGCACGCATGCCTGGGGGCTCTGCTGCTGTGGGAACCTTCAGAAACTAGCAATGTCCCGGTCTCTCTTAATCTTCTCTTGTGACACATTACAGTTGGTGTGTTGGTTCTGGCATGCTATAGGATGATTAGGGTGGTGTTTTGGGGGTGAAGAATAAATGTTCTTTGTACTGGACCCCATTGAAAAGTTGTCTGTGAAAGCAGGGGACTGAATGCAGTGATGCTCCTTTCCAAGTTTCAATCTCCTGTCCCAAGTTTCTCTGCCTCCCTCTACCACTGTGGGGAACAGATTCACTGCACATCCCTTCTCAAAGCACCCACTGCCATCGAAGGGCCTTCACGGAGAGCCTTCCAGGGCTGAGTCTAATGTGTCTTGCCCCAAGGGAAAGGGGAAGACCAACCCACGACAATTCTTGCTGGGAATCCAGTTCTCCAGCCGCTTCCAGATTTCCAACGTGGCAGAATAGCCCCAGCTCCGTGGTTTCCCTTGCAACTGATATTTTCTCTGCCATATGGACAAGAAAATATCTGCCAAGAAAATAATTATGTACTGACGTGAAGGCAGCCCTGCAGGGATCATTTAAATCTACGTGCAAAGACTCCAGATCCAAAGGAGAGATGGGTCTGATCCCCACCTTGGAGAAAGAGGCCATTTGCAACCCTTTCTCAGGCCATAATCAGAACCTACAGTTCTCTGCTATGCCAAGACACAGCACCCCAATGCTCTTTTGACGTACCTGTTACTTATTGCCTTACTACAGAAAAGTGTAGGAGCTACAGCTGATTTCAAGGCCCTCAGCATCTAAGCAACATGTGGTCACACATTAAGAGACCATTGGTGTCTTGGAAGGTTTACAGTTCAAGCAAATGTCACAGGCAAAGGGCAAGAGGAGACAATGTGGAGGGCAGGGCATGGCTTCCCCATCCTCTCTGCAGATAGGTCTCCATTTCTCAGAGTCTTGCCCCATTTGTCTGCTGACTCCTCTTCCATTGCCTGACCCTTGGTGAAATTAGAGACCCACCTGGGTTCCCCAAAGCCTACCCTGTCAGGCAAACAAAAAGCAAAACCCTGCTTTCAGGCTCAGTCACACAGGCAGGAGTCCCAGGAGGGAGTAACTCCATGATTTGCTCACCTCCTCCTATGGTCAGGACAAAGAGGACCTCTGGGGGGCAAAGCGGATCATACCCCTACGCCATGAAAGGGACCCCCGAGTAGGCTTTTCCTCAGCAGCAGCGTGCTGCATGGGCATGGCTGGATCAAAGCTTCTCAGTGGCACGGGCAAAACTGAGTTTTGGTGCCCTCTGAACAGGGGGACGGAGCAGTCCCAAGCCTGAGAAGGACAGGCAAGGGAGAGCTCCAGGGCTACAGGAGGACGGAGGGGCAAATGAGGGCACAGCAGCTGGAGCACACAGTTGGTTTTTTTATTATCAGGAGCCTGTTGCCATTGGCAAGGGCCTACTGAGCCTGTCGGCAGAGCAGTTCCCTGTGAAGTCTCCCGTTCATGGGACAGATCAACCTGACCCTCCCTGGTGTCTAAGCTGGTCAAATCAAATGCCCATAAACCTGTCTCTCCATCGTGATACAGCCTGTAGTACTTGAGGACACACAGAGATACTACTACACCTCCACGCGAGGCTCTCTATTTTCCCCTGAGTGTCACAGCAGAGATTACAGGCATCCACAGCATCTCCTACCCACGCTGTTCACAATTTGCAGCCATTGATATAATTTTTTTTTTTTTCATAGAAATCACCACCACCACCCTGAAGCAAGCACAAAAGGAATTACAGAAAATCAAATAGTGCTGCGGCCTCTAACTCCTTCTGCAGAAATAGGATATTGCAAAGGAAAAGTATAAGTACAGAAACTCCACTGCTGAGAAATACTGAGGGCTGCAATTTCTCTTTGCTGCCAGGGTTTGATGAAGGTGGGAGTGATTTGTTGCATCCTAAGAAGACGAAGTTTGTACAGTCACTCTTGAAGTGTGTAGGAGGGAGTATATATCTGTCTGACGGACTGTCTGCTTTTCCTCTAGCAATTTTGAGCCCCTTCACCAATTTCCAGCTAATTTGACAGAAAAGCAGCAGTCTCCAAAGTACTTGAGTTCCAACATGTCTTGTGAAGGAGGGAGGGAGAGAGAAAGGAAAAGGAGACAATATAAATGTCCCCACTGAGGAAACGCAGGAATATGGTTTCTGTCCTTATTAGACCCTAGAAGATCTACATGGGAGAAGCTGTGAACATCCCAAACACTGTAAAAACCTTCAGTAAGGTTTGTAGCTAGTAGATGCTAGACACCCCAAAACAGAAAACAGAAATCCTTTTAAATCAGGGTGCATTGCTACTCGTTGCTCAAAGTACAGCAGTCCTCGCAGAGCCCAGGAGTCCCCAGTGCTGATTATAATGGGCTGGCATTATAGGTTTATCATAACTCCTCTTGTTCTTCCGCTTCCCCTTTACAAATCAGGGACATTTTAATCTCATCCTGCCGGCACCTCCCTCCCCAGGAGCATTCTGCCTTCTCTATCCTCCACCCCTCTGCCGACCCCGGCTTTATCGCTGAAGTCTGGCAGGACAATGCCGGAGTGAATTTGCACTTGTGTCTCCTGCTGTTTGTTATGATGGCCTGGTGTATTTCTCCTGCTGGAGAGTTCATTTAAATTCTTACATTTCCAGCCAAGGCTTTGTAGATGAGCGAATCCATGTGTCCTGTTCTGTTTTTCCCCTTAGAGCACTCCAAGCTTTTCTGGTCCTGCCCCAGCCATGGTGTCCAAGTCATGCCTTCCTCATGGAGGGACAGGAAAGATTTGTGTCATGTGTGTCTACAAGGTCGAATTCTTAAACCCCATGGGTTTCCACATATCATTATCCCAAGGTTTTTGGCTTCTTCTCTCCCAGTTTTCAATATTTTTAACTCTTTCTCCTGCTCTGCAAATATACTAACTGCTGATCCACCAGAAAAACATGCCCATACCATGCTGTTGAGAGGCTGCTAGTATTTGGGACATCAAAGAGGGTCTTTTCACTTAGGAGGACAAACAGGGGACACAAGCCAATTCTTATTTTTTGGTAGGATGTTGACTGTTTGTAGCAAATTCCCACAAACATCAAATATGTGAACAATCAAACAAAAGAAGCAGTTTCTCCAATCTATCCCCAGGTCTGTATGCATGTGCGGTTTGTGCCCCAAAAGTCCTGTTTCTCAGCCTTCCCTTAGACTGTATCTCCAACACATTTTCATCAGCTGGAGAAAACAAGAGAAGAGATGAGACAGGCCCACTATGAAAAAAACAAGCAGAAATCCTGAAACAAGCCCACATAGACAGAATTGAATCATCTTGCTGGTACGGTTTTGCTTGTGGAGAGGGATATCAGGGTTTTCTGAAAGCCACATGGAGAGTATATTGCCAGCATAGTGGTAATCTCTATTGGGAAAAAAGCAGCAGAAACCTTGTTGACTTGTTGGGTGTTTCATTGAGGTATCCATGCTACATTTCGCTGTCCCTAAGACATGAGAGATGTTAATTATTCCTTTCACTGAGCTGAAAAAGGGCCACTTACGCAACCGAAGCCTTTACCTACATCTGTCATTGCTTTAGAGCTGCTGTTCATGCTCTTAACCTAATGCTTTCTAGCTGGCTGCACACCACAAATCTCTACCCTTCCAACTGAGGTGTGTTTCTCCTCCTCCTTCTGCAATGGCTCAGGGTCAAACCCAGCCCTAGTTAATGCACACGAACCAGCACAAGCAATTGAAAGAGTCTGTGGATCCTGGCTTGGCACAGGGCTGAATTTCAGCCAGAGTCAGACTTCTGGAGGTGACTAATCCCATCAGCTCCAGCAGGGATGGAAGCACACACAAACAAGGGTCGTAGCATGTGGGTGATGCTCAGCCCCCAACACGGATCACACAGAAAACCCTCCACAGGATGCAAAATACAATGCCACTGGGAGCATTTTCTGTGATACCGTATTAAATTCATGTCAGGCTGAATCAGCTGGGATACCTCAGAGAATCAGGAGGAAAACACATGGGATACTCATTGCCAGGGCAAGCGAGAGGAGCGCATCCTTTCCAGAGACCAGAGGGACATACCATGCCTAATTTCTGCTTCCAGCACAGGCAGGGAGGATCATACATCCCCCTTGGCTGTCCCTTCCCACACCCTCGCTCAACAGAGAAGATAATGATATTTTAGCATGAAAACTATGCGGCACTGTGGAAGGCTGCCAAGACACCCCGGCAAACCTCCCTGCCGGGATGGGCAGTCTCTGTGCCGCACACCGGCAGTGGAAAGCGTCCTTGTAATGATACCAAGCTCTTGCTAAGCCGAAACATGTAACAGGAGTCTCTGTGGGAAGCGCCAATTCATCAATCTAACTGGACTGGAAATTCCTTTTCGGCAGGATCTGTTCACTCTCGAACATGTGCGGCGCAGCCCAAGGAATGAGCAATGAACATGATATCTCTTTTATGTCTGCCATGGCAGACGGCCTTTTAATAATAATAATAATAATAATAATAATAATAATTTAAAAAACCTGCCTGGTGACTTCACACCAGTCTTCCTAGATATAAAATATAGATGGGAAGCACTATGAGACATTTGTGCTATTTACCCTTGAAACGCCTGTATCCTGCCTCAGTTTACTTCAGAGTTAATTGGTCACATCTCTGAGATGCTGTAATGTTTGAACAGCAAATTGTATAAACGCTGCAAGTCGATCCCATAAGGGTGCAGCTGAAGGACCGTGGTCCACCGTAACTTGTTTTTTCTGATGCCTACTGAGGGTTGTGCTGACCCCTCAGCCTTTTCTTCCACCAAGCATCAGCAGGATTTCTTTCTTTTGCTTTCTTGGGTTCACAAAACATATTAGAAATTCCCTGTCTCTCTGGCTTAAACTGGCCAACAGCTTTAACGGTTTTTGAAGAGATAAACAGACAGACACATGCCTGTGAAGAACATGATCATATAAGTTGTGCTTTCTTAGGGAGCCAAGTAGAAAGCAAGCCAGATGACTTCAACCCAAAATGCACTGAGAAAAGAAACCCTTGTGAAAGTGATCATGGTGATGAGTATTAAGCGGGTGCAAGGAGAAACAGGCTCTGAGGATAGCTGTAACTCTTGGGTAAATTAAAATAAACAGCTATGCAAATATAGGTGATATCAGTCATAAGGATTGCAGAGTCTCAGCAAAAGCGTTCACATGCTGACAGCAGAATTTGGCTTTGAATGAATAAAAATGCTACTGGTTGTTCAGGGTAAATCACCCTGGGTACATCCATCCTGCAGCACTGGGACACAGAAACTGCAGCAGAGCTGTGCTGATAAGAGACCAGAGAGCAAGGACAGGAACGTAAAGGAGAGGAGAAGCCAAGGCACTTTGTCTCTGGCAAGACCCCCATGTTGTCCCTGGGAGCAGTATGGTCGAGTCCCACCTCCCAAGCTCAGATGGGGAGCAAGGGTTTAGTCAAAGCACAAGAATTGCCCTAAAGGACATCAGGACCTGGAGAGATGGTGGTAGGTGCCATAAACAAGTCTCATCTGAGGTCCTCCTGGTGCTCCCCTTCGAGTGCTTGACATGGACCAAGCGTTTGTGTCCACCCAGGACAAGGAAGGGAAGGAGAAGGCACGGGGAGAGAGCTACAAACCCCACCAAAACCTACCTGGAGGCCTCAAAGATGCTGAACTCCCCTAAAGCGTGGCCATCAGGGGGTCGGGCAGCATTAGCCGCACAGTCCGGGTTGAGGAGAGGTCAGATACAGGCACTTGGCATATTGAAAAAGGATTTGCAGCCAAAAGCAGGGCCGACTGGAGAGCTTCCCAGCGGGACTGCTTGCAGAATGAACATAATTGCCTGAGCATTTAAGAAAATAGAGATCCATCTTTCTGTGCAAGTGGGCCTGCCGCTGGGAGGGGGAAGCTTGGTGAAGCAGCGGAATAAATATTGGTGCTTTGCAAAGCAGAGATAAATCCACCAGCAAGGAGGGAGCAAAGTAAGAGAGCTTTGGGAAGCCTTTGCACATCAAATGAGCAGTGCAGCCCCTGATGAGTGAGGGTGTCGGGGAAGTAGATTGATGGGCAAATGCTCCAAACGGTAGCATCCATCTCTCATAATAAGGCAGCAAAACTGCTCTTGTTTCCTGTAATCTGATAACCCACCAGAGGAAGGGGGAAAATGCCTTTAAATGGTGATTATAATTCCCGTCATGGTGTTTCCTGATAAAGTGGCCCCCCAACATAGTGTTATTATCAATCATGACTACTACAGTAGCATCCTGAGGCTCCCATGGAGATCGGTACCTTCGGAGGGAGATCTTTGCCATCCTGAAGGACCTGCAGGACCCTCATGGGAGTGAGGGGACCACAGAGGTTAAATGAACTGTTGAAGGCCTCCCAGCTGGGAGTAAGACCAAACCCAACTACTCTTTGAGTTGTGGGATTACGTGAGCAACATGCAATCATAGCAGTGTCGGCTGGTGGAACCTGCAGAGGTCTCCAGCCCAACCTCCTGCTCAAAGCTGGACCGCCACGAGCTTCTAGACAAAAAGAGCAGCTCACAAACTGGGACAGTCATAACAAACTGAAAGTGAAGATCTGAAAAACGTGACCATCAAAGCTATATGCTATTGTATAATCTCATGAACATCAACACCAGGCAAGGAGCTGACTCATGTTTTTGACTGGTCCAGGCTCTGTTGTACTGGCATTTCTTCCCATCGCTTCCTGGCCTGGACACTTCATGCCATTTTTTGTTCCTCCTTCTTACCACTAATGTGTGGAAGGGATAACAATGTTCAGGACTTTTTTTTTTTTTTACCTCCATCGTCATGACTGGCAGTTGTAATGCTGCTTCTCTCTGCCCAGCAAAATGCATGTCCATGGCCATCGCTGCCATTTGTACTCCTGATGTATCTAAGGGCCCAGCGCTGTGTCAAGTGTGGCTTGTGCTAGGTCCTGTAAAAAAAGAATCCTTCCTCAAACAGGCACCATATGACACCAGCAGGTGACCAGCACCTCATTCCTGCCCCGAAGGATGAACCTCAGATTTGCCCCATGTCTCCACAGTGCCTCTGGTCAGCAGTCCCCATGCGGCACCGTGGCTTGACCCTCTCTCATTCATCCTCCCTCACCAGAGAAGTGTGTTCAGGTGGGAACTTTCCGTTGCCTTTGATCATAAGAGTACAAAAGAAGATGAGATCCCAGCCGTACCCACCAACACGTCACTGGAAACGAAGATGAATTCTGGAGACTGAGGTGCTGCATGGCAAAGCCAGGTAATTGAGGTAGCAACCATCCCACCTGGGACACATTTACCTCCTCTGGACAGAAGAACAATCCATCCCGAGGTGCCTGTAGAATTCATCTACCTGCCTAACTCCTTATGGCTGAGCTGGACTGGGAGACCAGTTTCCATTCCTGTTCTACTTTTTCCCTTCCCTAAGTGGTGAATTCCTCAGAAGCAGGACCAGCTAGCCCAGCCATAAATCTGTCTTCTGCGGAGCAAGGGAAGCGGTAGAGCAAGCAGGAGGAGGGAATATTTCGTGGGTGCTCCAGAATAACCATTAGCGCAAAGAAAACCCATATCCCTTCTCAAAATAAAAGGGAATGAAGGAAAGAAGTCCATAAAACTCCCCTTTTATGGTTCATATCATAGAGACACAGGTCTACCCAGGTTTCTGATTAATTAGGTACGTAATGGGTGACTGCTTCAGACAATGTGCAGGAACAGCTAATACAGCGAGAAGCACTGAATCACAGGCCTGAGAACAGGCAGAACAAAAGCCCCAGATTGCTTTATTACGTTTTTGTTATTAAATCATTTCTTCTAGAGAGAGTGTTGTTTTAAGCCAGCTCATGGTTTCAGGCAGGAGGGTTGCCCAAGTCGGGTTTCTGCTCTGCAGCTGCAAACACTTCATTCCCAGCAGATCTACCTGAAGCAAAGGAAACTCCAGACCCTGACAGCTCGCTCTTGGCCGCACGTTCCCGAGAGCCAGGCTCCCACCCACCACCCTGCTGCAAGACCAACACCCTTCCTGGTTAACTCCAGACCCCAGAAGATATTTTTTCTTCCCTGAGCGTCCCACTGTGCATGGCTGAGGGAAGCCAACCCACTGTCCTCTGGGTGCCTTGAGGAATAATATGGCACAGGTCAATGTGAAGACCTCACAGTGACACTGTCCCTCTTCTTACAGTGTGTCCGGACTAGAAACCATACACAAATCACAACCCCAGCGATGGTACAGATTTCTCCAAAATGATGACGAATGATACCTACTCTATTTGCCACGAGAGGGCACTTTTACATTAATTCTCACATCCCTGGCTCTAGCATGGAGTCTGCTCGAATACGGTTTGGTCACAGTGGGATCCAACATCCAGCTCACTGGGGGAATTTATTTTGCAAGGACAGGGCAGCGTGTTGAGCGTGTTACTCATTACATTACAGGGAGACTGCAATAAGGGATATGGGTGCAGCTGGGCGTCTTGGGGTACCAGTTCTATATGGAGAGAAGTAATAGCAAAGAATTCCCTCGTGGTAAAGGATGCCACGTGCAAAGAAAGTTTCCTCAGAGGAAACAGATTTGTAGGGAAGATTATGCAAAAGTATAATGTCTTTCAATCCAGATGAAGGAGACATCTGCTTCCTGGCTTCTTTAGCAAAGACTGTATATAAATTAGCATTTTGGAAACTGGACAGTGGCTTATGTTTGCTGCAGACATGAGTCGTTCCTTTGCAAACACCTCACCAGCTGGAAGCTGCAGGATAGAGTCCAGGCTGCTGACTTGGAGCTGATTAGAAACCTTATTTTTTCCCCCCCTCTCCATCATGCAGTAGATGTGGAAAACTGCAAACCCTGAGAATATGCATAGCTCTGAAATTACCGCTATTCATCATGTCCAATTGGCTCTTGGAGGAATCCCAACCGGTCAAGGAGTTCTGCAGCATAACAATAGGTGATTATCTTTTGCTCCAATTCATTTTGTCACAACAGCCTCCCAGCCTCTGCTGGACTGTGATTTTCATTTGGTTTCCAAGCAATGAGATCCAAGCAATGAGACAGGTCTTTGCTTCTCTGGGGAAGGCACCTCATGTTTGGGCAAGAAATCAACTGTGCCTTGTAAGCCAGTTAACATACACAATCGCTATCTTGTTTCTCAGGTTGGAAAAAAAAGCTAAAAGTCTCTTTAACTAAATTCTGCAACTTTAATCCAGAAAGGAAGAGAATGAGAGACATGAATTAGATCAGCCCTGGGAAAGAGAAGGCCTTTTCTTCAGTCATCTTTACCCTCTCCCTTTCATCTTAGCTTCATCTTAAGGATCCAACCATAGATAGGAGACATAACATTTTTAAAAACCATCAACACTGTGAAAAAGAGCAGTCAAATACTAAGCAAACACAGGAAAAGCTCACAGAAGAACAAGGATGATAAGAGACTGGAGAAAATAGAACTTATGAAGAAGGACTGGTAGAGTGGTGACTCCTCAGCCTAGAGAGAAGCAGCCCATGGAGGGAACGTGACGGCTGTCTTGGCATCATTTGCTGCAAAGCAAATTTAGATTGGCTCCAAAGGAAACCTCCTAACCCGATGGAAGAGAAACACTGAAAAAGCCTGGACTCATTTCTGCTGTGGGTTTTTATGAACTGGCAGAATGGTCCTTGGTGTAGGCGTTTAGACTAGGTGGTGTCTTGAGCTTTCTTCTGTCCCGAAGCTTCCTCCATGCCCAAGATCATGAAATTCCACAGGCTCTGCTATATGTGTCCCATAAAATAGGAGTCTCTGTAACTCCACCGCCCAGACTTAGACCACAAGGGAAAGCAGAGTAGCAGGGGGACGTTCATCCTGTCTTCAAAACCAGTGCTGGTGGCCAGAGACATCCATTCACCCACATACGTCCTACATCTGAACACCACAGTTTACAAGGAAGGGTTGTGGTTAAAGAGGTTGAGCTCAAAAGCTTGAGTGTGGAGGGGATGAATCAAATCCCCTTCTCAGTAGTGTTAAGTATAAAGTTTTTCTGCAAGCAGCGTACATGAGATTTTGTCCTTGCTGAGGAAATTCCAGTAAGACCAGTAGAAAAGAATTCAGAAAAGAGCAAAGATTGTTTTGTTTCATCTGTGGCAAATGTTCAGCGTTTCGCAGTACTGGAATACAGTGAAACCTTTCCAGCTGGATGAAGGAGGCAGATGAGCATCGCCTGAGCTGCAGTAGGATGCATCAGGGTGCCTGCCTGCAGCAAACACCTTGGCAAGGAAGAAACATGGGTCATACTTGTAATTTATGTTTATAAAAAGTATCTCTGGCTCCCGGCACCATGACCATGGCTGCAGCCTCTTTCGATCGCAGCAAAACTTGTACGCGCCTCATTGATTCAAACATGTAGGCTCCAAATAAGACCCAGCCACACAAATCTCAGCCTCCCATGGAAAGGCCATGCACATTAGGAGGAAAATTATGAATCAAAATACACCACGACCTAGGGAGAAGATTTCCCTAATCTGTTGCTTTCTAGCACAGGGAACAAAGCTCGCTTTCAAGTTGCAGCAGGCTGGGCTAAAAAGCAAAGTCAGACCAAGGGCAGGGAGGGGACACGACAGGCAGGAGCACTTCTATCATCTCCGAATGTCAGAGACCCCCTTTCTGTCCTCCTGCACTAACCTTTTACCTTCAAGCATCCTCTTCCCAAACACGACCGCTAGCCCTCTCCGGCAGGTCATTGCTTTGAGCGGCAGAGCTATTTGCAGCAATCAGCTCTTGCTCAAGAGTCAGGAAGCGCATGGCCGAGGAGGTTAATTAACAAGAAAACATTCCAATAGCATTTCCGTTTCGTGGGACTCACGGTTTGCATTTGCTCCCCCTTTCCCCTGTGCGAAAAAAAAAAATAAAATGTGCTGCAACCGCTCTCAGAGACAGGGAGTGACATGTGGATCTCTGGCACCTTCCTGCTGAATTCTTTCGGTGAAGGAGTCTGACCTTTCCCGGGGAGGAGGTTCATGCCTCAGCTGGGTGTGCGTGATAGGAGGGGAACATCTGCACCAAGACAACCTCCTTGCATGCAAGAACCACCCACAAAGTATCTTCTCCCATCACCTTTCCTCGACCATGGACTCCCAAAGTCCGTTTTGAGTTGTGGCTCCTTGCGGGCACGTATTCCTTGCACAAGATTTGTCCCCATCACGCATAGACAAAAACCCGGTTATAAAAATCAAGTCACGGCACACTTGCAACACGATGATCTGAGAATGGAAGGGTTACGAATGCTCAGGAAAGCCTGGGTTTAAAACCCAGGTAAATTCAGAAGGGGTAATGATAAAAAAGATGATTTGCAAGCAGTGGATGAAAGATGGTCAGTGCTGTGGGTAGAATTTTGGCAGTGCTAAGCCTCTTCAGCTGTACAAAGTGATCCATGGCTGCAAACCAAGGGGAGAAGCTGGGGGACCGGTCAGCTTTGCAGCTCATATGCTGGCAGCTGAAAGCAGCAGCCAAGGCATTTCCACTTCCCAAACACACCAGGCATTTTCCTGGACCTCAAATGAACGAAGAAACTCAGCAGCTCCCAACTTTGCTAGAAATTTCCTCAAAACCGAAGCCGAAAGGGTTTTCCCCGACATCTAGCGGCCAGCAAAAACACTGAGAGAGATAACGCGGCAGGAGAAAACAAGCCGTGCCATTACCAGGAAGATTAATTACAAGCGCAATAATATCCAGACCTTCTGATGAAATATTTTACAGTATATTGCCCTCAGGAGAGTGGCTCTTTTTACTGATTTATTTTAACCTTCACATTACGCAGATACGTTATAGACGTCTTCAGAGATGCCCTGGTGTTATTTGCCCCCTGACAGCAAATAATAAACTCTTTCTCAGCTATATAACATTTCCAAGGAAGCCCTTGACGTGACTAGAAAAATATCGAGGACAATTAAGTCACATGGCACTCATAGCCCTGTGGGAACGGATTTGAGCTCTGCTGCAGGACTTGGATAGCATGAGAAACCCTGGTTCAAACGGAGTAGCAAGAGTCTTGAAGGTAGTAATTATTAAAGATCTCCTGGTTAAAGATCCTCTGGGGTCTCTCTATTATTTTAATAATGGTTCAAACTAACTTTACTGCTTCCAGAGGAGCCTGTTAGCACAAAGGAGGAAGGGCTCACCGCAAGGGAACGCGGGCAGGAGATCAGCTGCCCGCAGTTTCCTTCAGTGGGGAGCAAGGGAGGGTTGGTCACACATCTTTGGGGGGTCCAGGTAAATTTGGTGTCTCACTTGCATCCCTGCTTTCAGTCTCACTGGCTGGAGCAATGTCATGGGCAGAGGTTGCTGTGAGGTGGACATCAGCTTGGACTCCCACGGTTAAAACACAGTTAAGAGGACTCAGGTAATTTGGGGATATTTCCAACCATCTAGTCTGCCAGCCCAGACAGCTTGCTTCATCCCTTCCCTTGGTTTCTCAGCAGCAGTTCATAAGGCAGCCTTTTTCCCTCATTACGGTTGTCCTGGCTTTGCTGTGTTTGTGCAGCGCCTGGCACTCCGGCCGCAGAGTCTGGCTGAGACCCCCCACACTTATCACACTGAAGAGAGATGCTTGCCACTGGAAGGGGTGAGGTGGCAGAGGTGACCAGATCCGGCTAATCTGCCCAGTGAGGGACCCACAGCATCCATCAGCATCAGGGGAAGGATGCTGACCTCCCTCGGGGCTCGAGAGCTGCGGCACACACCGGAGGGGGTTCGTACAGCGCCTAGCACATGCAGGCGTGGGTCCCAACCGATGCTTTCAATCATTGCTTCGTTACAGAGAGCAAATCCATCCGTCATCACCTCACCGGTGTTCGCAGGGGGCTAGCACCGGTGGTCCTGCCGCTCTGGGTCCCACCACACCTCTGGAGGTTTCTCCACACCATGAACCTGCTCTTCCTCTCCCTCGCAGCCTCCTGATCCCACCCACAGAGCAAAACCCCTCTTAAATCCTTTGATAACCATCAAATCACCTTAATACAATGTTAGGGTCCCACCCCATCTGACCTAGACGCCGTATCCGATTTCTCTCATTGCTGTGAGTATTGGCGCGACGGCACGGGAGTCCCACATTAGACCTGTCTGCCACGGGATCGTGCAATAAATCCTGGCAGACAATTGGCTTCAAGCCAATTTAAAGCCTGGTTCTGAACATTCACCTTCTCTGTTCAGCCCCTCGGGGGACCAAAATCCCACAGTGAGAAAGAAATTAATTTCTAAAAACCTTAGCTAGCAAAAATAACACCGGGGCTTCTGGATGCATCAGACCAGAAGATGCCACACCATGAAGACCTTGGTACCCACAGAAGCAACTTGCATCGGGGTTCCCCCTCGGTACAGTTTCTCCCGAATTTCATGGCAATCGGACCTGTATTTTATCACAAACAGGTCTGAAGAAAATAAACCAGAGCAAAATCCCAGCAGCAAGGCTGGCTGGTGGTGGCCCAGGGGAACGGCGTACCCACAAGGGAGGCATCAACATCTACATTCATGTGACCATCTTCTTATTTGTAGGGTCCCTCCAGGGTCTGAGCACACGTCTGCTGGCTCCGTGTTCACAGCCCTGCTCTGCACTCGTGTAGTAGATGGCCATGGGTGAAGAGAAACCCTCTGAGATAATCATAAAGGTGACCCTGGCGCTCCAGGTTTAGGCTATTGCAGAAACATTCAGCACTTTAAGCTTCTGCTGCCCCAAAGGGAATTATTCCTCTGCCTGGGGGTTGCAGCATCAGCCCTCTAGCACCTTTACCAACGTTACAAACCCGAAGCGAAGGGCAGCTTGCACGCACCTCCGATGCCTTTTTTGCCTCCCTCTTTCCAAGCCCTGCAATGCTGGAACAGATCCCTGCAAAACCACTTTGGTTAGCGAGCTGTTGTCAGGTCATTTTGAAAAGTTTGCAACACTTTGCAAATTGTTCTTGCTGGAGGTTGTACAATAACAGTGCCATTACTCAAAAAACCCATCCAAGAATATTATGTTAGACACAGGTCAGATCCCTCCACCCACAACAATATTCCAAGGGAAAAAAAAAAAAAAAAATGAGGAAAAGAAATTGTTAAACACAAGCTGGAGATGACAATGAAAAATTTACTCTTAACTATGTATATTTTTATGGAGAAAGGTTATCTATCCATCCATCATCACATACTAGTACAGGAAAGAGCCTGTGAGTATTTAGATATTTATATCTTGCATGTGTAGTTAAAGAGAAAAAATACTCTTAGAGATGCATGGCTGTCTCTACTCCCCCACACTCTCCCCTTAGATGCCCATCACAAACACTGCATAAATACATTGAAGCCAGTCATCTGACCTATTTTAATCATCTATATTAGGATGAAATGAATAGAAGTGTCTGTTTGCCTCCAGTGACAATAAAGGGAGTCTCAAGCAATTAGTTCAGGTGTGAAAAACTCTGCTGTGCCAGACCAATCCCATCTACGTGTCTTGTTTTCTCCATCCCTAAAGCAGAGATAATAAACCTGCCTTTGTCTCAAAAGTACCTGGAGATCCAGAGGGGAAAGGTATTCATGACATAGGGATGTTAGCTACAAAATAGCAACAATAAGGTTAACAACAAGGCTAGTAATGAGTTCACATATAAAACCTGCTGTGGGATTGCAAAAAATCCAGGCTGCCCTCTGTTTGGAAAATCATGTCTATATTCTCCCTGTAGCTCAAACTGGATCCTTCAAAAAGTAGCATTTTTCTACCAGAACTCAGTAATTTTCAAATCAAATGTTAAATTAGAAAGGTGGTTATTTCTAAAAGCCATTAATTCTGTACCTCACAAAAATTGCATGACTGCATTCAGTGCAATTACTGTATTTTTCAGCATTTTGGCGAGTTGAATGCAACAAATACCAAAACCCACATGCAAATTAGAATATTCCTTTTTTTTTTTTTTTTTTTTTTTTTTTTCCCTTCCATTTTGCCATTTTGTTCACATTTACATTCTCCCTTGCCCCTCTGCCTTGGACTCCCCACCATCAACCAAATCCCTTATGGTGCAAAAGCAGAACGAGGATGCAACAGAACCACCCCCAGAGCGGGTGTTCCTCTGGCGGCTCTTGCACCGAGGACACTGCTTCAGCCCATTCTGTCTAGCCCATGGGAAGAAGCTGATGCCCCAAGGTCACACCAAGCCAGGACCTCCTGTTCCTGAGCCTGCAGCATGGACACAGGGCTCTGGGAGGGGGCTAGGGTTGGAAAAGCTGGCTCCTGATGCCTTCAACAGCTGGAAAAGGACCCAGCCCCTGGAAAGCCATTGGCGTTGGCTGGTGGGGATAGAAGATGTAAGAAGGAACCAGGGCTTGGAGGTGTCCCCACGTGCATCTCAACCTCTGGGTTGGAGCCAGGACATCTGAAAATATGTGCCTATAGGTGCATGCGCATCCCTTCCTACGCCGTCCCCTGAAGGACTCACCGATGAGCAGGGCATAGGGAACCCCCATGGAGCACTAGTGGTTGGGTTGCTCCTGAAGATACCGTGAGACCCCACAAAACTCAGATTATCCATGATAGACCCCTTCTAGCATCCGGGCAGGGAAACGCCAGCCTCTAGGCACCCATCTGCTTCGTGTCCTTGCTTTACATCAGTACCTGCACACTTTTAGCATCTTGAAGCCCCTGCGAGGGACTCTGCAAATCTGCGATGCTGGATTCGGTGAGATTTTGTTGCCTTGCTGGGTCAGGTCAGAATCAGACCCTAGGTCTTCAGCAGAGTTTCTAAATTTTCACAAGTTTTCAACAACATTAATTTCCTTTCAATCAGGTTTTTTACCTCTCCGCTGATCTGTCCTTTCTGCCTTTCATACATTTCCAGGCTCTGTAGCCTCATAAAAAAAAAACCTCCACAGGAGAACGTTTCTGCTTGGTTGGTGTGGGCAGGAAATTACTGTCATTTTTCACTTCTTCAGCCCAAGGAGGTGTTCACCGGGCCCGTCATCAGCGGGCAGTTGCACACTGGCCCTTCCAGCACCGTCCCCAGAGAGGTCCCAGTGCCAGCAACCAACGCAGAAAAGAAGCCAAGCTCTTTATTTTGACTGGCACCAGGAAGGCAACCGGGGCTTTTCAGCAACACAACATCTCCACTCAACCCCTCAGCAGCATCTCGGCAGCGCAGCGGAGGCTGTAGAACACCCCAGCCATCTCCGAAGGTTAGCAGCAACCCAGATGCATGTGTTTATCCCGGTTTTGGACATAACACATCCTGCCCCACCGCGGTTGGTTGAGTGTGAGCACCTACATCCCTCAAATACCTCCGTGCTTTGACACCTCACTGATGGATCTGGACCACGAAGCTCCTGAGGACTCCTACAGACACCCCTGTACGGGGAGAGTTAATAGAGAGGAGCGTTGTGGCAGAACACAAATACAAATGCAGGACTTTGAAGTGTCCAGGAAGCTTTGTCTTCATCCTTTATCATTTAAGAGAAATAATGAAAGGCAAAGACCAACATGTGGGTGAAGAGCCTCCTCTCCTTGCTAAGTGCATTATTTTGTTATTTTCGTGGGTGGAAGGCAGGGGCTGGAAGATGCAGTTCTTGGGGAAAGCTCCAGGACATGGTGAGCAGATGGGAAAGGGCTAATTCTCCTTGGGGTGCAGTAGCTCCTGATGGCACATTTCTTGGTATTTTACCCAGGACAGCCTTCAAACTTCTACCTGATGAACTACACCCCTTCTTTGTGGCAGGAAGGCTCTGCAAAGCTCAGTTATCTGCACAAGATGACGATGAGGACAGAGCCTTGTCCTTCCTTTCCTCCAGAGCTGTCTCCTAGGGTTTGGCACCTTGTCCCTAGTGTTGCATGGGATTATTCCACCCCAGATTTAAGAACTCTCCCATGCCCTTGCTGAACTCTGTTGAGCTCCTGTCAGCCCATTTCTCCAGCCTGCCCAGGACCCTCTTCTGAGTAGCAGCCATGCCCTCCAGCACATTGGCTGCCCCCCTACCCAAATCTGGTGCCATCCACAAGCTTGCTGAGAGCGGACTCCATCCAGGATATCAATGAAGACATTCAATCTTATCCAATGCCAGTATTGATTACTGAGGGATACCACTAGTTTTTGGCTGCCAGATGGACTTTGCACCATTTATCATAACCCTCCGAGATGTTTGCACCAGAGCTAGTTACTTGTGGCTCCTGTCATCACTGCAGTGAGAACCAGAACCACAAAATAATTGAGGCTGGAAGGACCGCTGGAGGTTGTGGTCCAACCTCTGCTCACTGCAGGACCAGCCCCACCGTCAGATCAGGTTGTTCAGCCTCACCTTTCTCCTGCAAATTCAGCTCGGCCTTGTTCTCACACAAAGCGCTGCTGTTCTCCCCGCTTTCGTTCGGAGAGAGCAAACAGTGACCTCCACAGCAAAGCGTGCCCCCCAAACGGCAGATCACCCCATACCTCCCAGCCCCGAGCTGTCAAGGCAGGGAAAGACACATCGCTCTAACACATGCTCTGTGGCTAAATCGACTGTTCAATCAGCTCGCTCCACTGTTCCCAGGTTGTTCAGTAACGCTGTCCTCTTTAATTCCTAAATTCTTCCCACGTGCAGTTGCACACCTGTAATAACAGAGACAAGGTTGCAGGTGCTCCATGCATGATTTTATTGTACTAACAATCTCTGCAGCCTGACAGACTGATATCCCAGGAGACACGAGGATCTCTGATTTTTAAACAGAAATAAGCAGAACAATCCCAGGGCTGTTTCAGTGCCTGAATTCAAGGGTAACCCCCAACCACAGAACAAGGGCCGCAAAAACTCTCATTCATCGAGACACTGGCGAAGGATGTGATAAAGGAGCTGAAGTACGGAGAACACTTGCCTCCTCGCTGATTTACTCTGTTTCATCATTTCCTCAGTCACCTGCATCCTCTTTCGCTTTCTTCTTTCACATTTAGACCTCAAAATCTTTGGAGCAGGGTTTGCTTTTATTCTGCTCGTATATGCCAAAGGCTCCACACGGCTGAAACAAAACTGGATACAACCTTTTCGCTTGAAGAAAGACATGATGCACTCTGGAAAAATTCCATCTACCTGTTCCATTAAAGCCCTCTAGAAGTTTTCTGACCAACATATCCCTTTGTTGAGGAGCCAGGCTGGATTTTTGGTTTTAACAAAGTCAGAATGACCTCTGCTTCAGGACTCCCAGCTCAAAGCAGATTAGAGTCAATGACCTGGAGAGAGTATCAGCAGACCACCAACACTATGACTGTCCTTGCAACAATCTTGAAGATGTGACTGTGTATAGATACCTATTGTAAGAAAAGGATTTGATCTCGCTGTCCCACCATCCTTGTTTTGGCTGAATAAGCCACGCAGATTTTAGAGATGCACGTGATTACCATCTCTAAATGAGATGATAAATTATTAGCAAGCATGAAGCAACATTGTGCTCAGCAGAGATGCTCATGAGCTGCCTCTAAGCAGCACAAGGAACAGGAACAAGCCTGAAACAAGCCAACACCATAAATTCATCAACCTCGGCACCTATCCAGACTTATTAACTTGAGCCCAGGATGAACTGTGACTCACAGGTTGCGTCCATTTCCAACATCAGAAAGGGTAAGAAGAGGATCTCACTGACAGGCGTCCCTTTTTTTCTCTTCCCCCACCTTCTCCCTCCAGCAGCTGAGGACTGGTGTACTGCTCAATGAGGGACAGCCACGCTCTGCCCACACGAGAGCTCGGCAGGCTTTCAGGAGCACTGTGTCAGACCACGCTTTCTCCTGCCACGTCTGAAATGCAACACACCAAGAGAAAAGCAAAAGAACCAGAGGTCAGCATCATCCTGAATTAGCTAATTGACTGTGGCTCAGCTCAGACCTCTCTGATCAGGAAGGTCCCTGCTTCTTGTTGTTCAGACCTCAGAAGGACCCAAGCACGGTACTGCCTGTTGCTTCTATAATTTCTGGAGGTTCCCAGCAAGTCATTGCAAATCCCCCATGTTTCACCTTTGAGGGCCGTGTTGTAGATGGCAGATCCCTGACTTAAACCCTTTTAGACGTGTTGGGCTCAAAAAAAAAAAAAAAAAAAAAAAAAGAAGCTGGTCCTGCTACACTATCTCATTTGAGGAAAGCAATGTGGCTTCTCTCTTCCCCCATCACCACCGGCAGCAAACAGACCAATTTCTGGGAGGACTTGGACAGTGGTAAGAAATCACACCCGACTGTTGTGCAATTAACAGAAGAATTAGAACCCACAATGCAACAAAATTACCTTGTCTCCTGTAATTTGTGGAGAGGATGCTTCAGCCTCTGGGTGTCCAGGCACGTTCCAGTTTGCTTTCTCACTTGCACTTCAGCATTTGCGAGAAGGTTCACTGCACACGCAAGTGAGTGGTAGGTACAACCCAAAGACCATGAAGTATTTCCAAGCGTCTCTAGCTCTCATGCCATTCAGAATAGGACATCAAAGGCATCACTGCTAGAGATGAGCATATAAGCTATCAAACTCTGTCTCCCAGATTCTACCTGTGCATTGCCTGCATTGAGATTCGGAGGCTGGTTTGGGGGAGTCATCTGAGTTGCGAAGTCACAGTGTAATTTTGGAGAAAGAAGGAAAACCAGACCCCTAGGAAAAGCGTGACCTGTAGGGATGCAGCTTTGCAGGAATGGCCCTGTATGTGCTGCTCCTCCCAAGCTCCTTCTATGGCTGACAGGGAAAATTCAAGCTACATCCCAAAGCAGGCATCCCAAGAACAGGACCCCATGCTCGCTTCTCTTCAGTGGCTCTGACTGGAGCCCAGAATAACCAGTTAAACTGCAGTGATCTGCAATGCAAACATCTCCGCAAGCAAGCTCTTTCCCTCCAGCCTTAGTGTGCTCACCCACCTTCAGGAGCGGCTGCTGTGATGCCGGTTTCACCCAGCCGGTGGCAAAAAGCGCATCAGTTGCTCACCATCCCAAATACCGCAAGAAGAGAACTCTTGGAGCAAATACGACTCCCCAGCCCCGGAGTTTGGCCACGTAGCCACCAGCCAGCCAGGCAGGCATTGCAATGCCCGTCTGCTCAGCAGAGAAACGCACAAGGACAGGAGACAAAAATAATTTCTCTTCAGCAAAGGAAGATAGTTCTGCATGCTTTAGTGACTTTGCAGTTAATAATTTCCATATGTTTAACTATCCTTTTCAAGCACCGTTCCTACCTGACTTCCCAGCTTGCTTCCCCACTGCTGAGGATGGGAGAGAAACCCCACTCCCACCCTCTCCCTCATTTGGGAGCCAGCCCTGAGAGCAGCTCAGCACCCAGGACCCATGTTGCTTTACCGGTTCCTCGGTATCATCCAGGCCGTGCCCTGGGCAAAGCTCAGCGCCGGCTGTGGCAGGTTCCCGGTTAATCCAGACAGGCACCTTTTTGACTCTTGTGCTGGACTTTCCTGGCAGACAGGGAGACGGGGGCAGCCAGGAAAGGAAAGTTTCTAAGTATAAAACCTAAAGCGTCTTCAGCCTCACAAAAGTGTCAAAAGTAGAGAAGCACGTGGTCGACCCGAACTATTTATAAACCGAGACCTGACGGAAACACGATGGAGCTGAACCAAACTCCTGTTTCCAACCCATCCCTCTCCCCACAGCCATGTGGCACCAGCCAGTGTCCTTGGCTCTGACTTCCCCAGGGTCAGGGTTTAAATTATAGCTAAGCACGCAAATTGCACCCCTCGGATGAAAAGTAAGTCCTTCCCCTGGACATCACACCAAGCTATAGGGACCAGCAGTCTGACGCTCCCTTCCAGGCAGTGGCAGCCTCTTCCCATCACATGGCTGAAGAAGAGGATGAAGAACAACCCGGGGCAGAGAGAAGGAACAATTTGGGAATGCACGACTCCTAGAAAAGTGAAATTTTAAGACCTAGATTTATTCTGAGTCATCAGAAGTAGTCTGGACTGGGAAGGTCTATGCCTCTAGGTTGAGCAGGTTTCTGTTCCTTCCTTTAAGGCATTTTTAAAGAGCAAAATTTACAGGACTCTCTCACCTATGGATCCACCCCTTGCCAAACCCCACAGCAGCCTCCGCTCCCCAAATCCTAGGGGAAGGCTAGATGTGGCCACCAGGAAAAGCCCCATCCCCTTCTAGGTGACCAGGCAGCCCCTGAAAGAACGAAGTTCTCTGCCTCAGCTGCTGCTTCTAGACACTTTTGCAACACAAAACACAAGCCTGTAGAAAAAGCAATTGTGTGTCATTTGTCGTAACAGAAAGCTACCAAGAGAAGCAGACAGCAGACCACAGTGAGGAATTGTTTTCAAGTCCAGTGGTTAATAGCTTTCTTTGCAGAGCTCATGGCTGGTCCTCCACAGAAGGGCCCACGCTTCAGAAGGAAACGTTACCATATTTATCCTTGTGCCATTGCGCTGCTCTTGCAAGTGATAATCCTACTTTTATCACGTGTTCTTCTCACAGGAGCCATATAGGATGCTACGCTTCCAGCGACTAGCAAATTAATTGGGTTTAAGATGTGTAAAATTTAAAAACCACCAGGGGAGGAAAGAATAGCAACCTTTTCCCGAGCTTTTTATTGAATTCTTAGGGAATTACGGATACGTGCGATTTGGATGAACAAAAACACAGAGCTGGAAAGGAGTTCAGGAGCCTGTGTAGACCACCCTCGGTTGCTGAGACAGGGTCGTATCGGTATGGGACATCTCTCGGGGATGGTGTAGCACAGGCTGGGGGCTGATGGGCTGGAGAACGGCTTTTAGGGAAAGAACCTGGGACAAAGACGGCAAACTGTGCCATGGGTGGTGGTGGCAGGAGTGGAGCCAGCAGGGCCAGGGAAGCAATTCTCTCTCTCCGTTTAGCACTTGTCAAACAGGGCATTGGGACCAGTTTGGGCTCCCCAGTACCAGGCAGATCGTGAGAGAACCCAGTGAGGCCACCAAGCTGGTTGGGACTGGAGCTCAGGGCACGCAAGGAGAGGCTGAGAGCTGGGTGTGCAGTGAGAGTAGAAGGCAAGGGGGGATTTTGTCACTGTCTGCAACTCCCAGCTGGGATGGTGTAAAGATGAGAGAGACACAGGCTTTCATGGGAGAGGCTCGGCGATGGGAAGAGAGTCAACAGCCCAAGATTGAACATAAGAAATTCCCATTAGGAAAATCTTTTCCCCACAAAGGTGGTCAAACACGGGAACAGGGGTCCAGGTTGGGGATCTCCATCTTTGAAGATACTCAAAACCCTCCTGAAAAAAACCCTCAGATCAAACTTCAAAGTTGGCCCTTCCAGTCCTGTTTACGCTGTATGTCTTTGTTCTCACAGTCTCCAGTAGCAGGGATTAGTGTCCTTGGATTACCTCCTCTAATATTTCCTACTTCTACTGTTCTGAAATTTTTCCTAAATAATACCAAGTGCACATTTGCTGTGTGTGCGTGCATTTCTTCTCACCATATGGCAGCAGATGTGTAAAAATGAGACCTTTCCTGCTCTCTTCTTTGCATCCCATCTCTTTTTTGTAACAGCATCACCTCTGGCTCTTGCTCCACCTGTGATGGGGAACTTCTCAGCTCCTCTCCCACCACTCAATCCCCACACGGAGCCACTTCACATTTCCCCTTTGGGACACAGCAATGTTTTTCCCCTCACCTGATTAGAAAACCAGGTTCAAATTCCAATGGTAGTTTGAAAATCCCAGCTGAGACCCATCGGATGGAAAGAGCTGTATCTGTTTTTATAAGATATCCGTTTCATCGAGGGGAGGAGGTGGAAGCAGAAGAGATGCTGTCCATGTGCCAGATGGGCACGGAGAAGTCCCAGGCCAAGTTCACACCTCATCATAACAGCTTATTAACCAGCAGGTCAAGGGCTTGAGTAGTAACCCCGCTGTGTTGCAACCCTCATGTAGACATGGGAAGATTGGGAGATACGTTCCGCTTGTGGAGGTAATGGAGATATCTGAAGTCTTATCTGCTTGTGGAGTTTACCACAGCTGATCACAGGCTGTTTTGGTGAGATGCTGTGCAGATTTTTCTCTTGCTCTCTAGGAAGTGGGTAGAGGGGCACCGTTTAGGTTCCAAAAATACACTCAAGAAATATACTTGGCTATTGGATTGTGGATTCATCCACTGCTTTTTAATGAGCTCCCCTTGAGACCAGCTCTGAGACCCTGTTTGGGAGCTGTGCAGGGCAGGGGCCTCCGCCTCCAATCCCAAGCAACAAGGAAGGATAAGGCATCAGTGCACCGGACAGAAAATACAGCTCTGCTTCGGCTCCAAAAAAATTTTGGCATAACTTGCTAGCTTGAATTTTATCTGTAAGCGTTTTCAGCCTGATACCACTGGGAATCCTGATTTTTCCGAGACTTACCAACAGGAAATCCCTGAGCCAGAGGGTTTAGCTGTAATGAACTTATTGTATATTCAAGCGCTGAATGTCAATTTGGATTACGATGTCAAAAATAAGCACTGAGAGCATGCAACCATACCCTGGGGTCACCTGTCAGGAACTCCAGACTGAAATTGGCCAGATATAGACCAGCACAGCTTTGATTTATATTTTTCCCTGTGCAAATATAACAGCTAAGACTGCACAAACCTACTGCATTTTGGAGATGAGCCCCCTCCTTCTCTCCCCAGTGCCTTCTGCCACTTTGCACGGGGCTTCCTTGGCTGGGGATGCTTCATTAGAGGCTGCCTGAAGAGCTCAGGACTAGTCAGATGCATTGGGAGGCTGAATCCCTCTATTAGTGCATGTCTAAATCCCTGCCACTTGTGTCATTCTGGAAGCCCAAAGTCCCAGGCACAACCAGGATTCCCATCCTCCCAGACACTCAGCACGCACACGTGAAGACAAGCTCTTGCTCCCCAGCCTTGGGCTAAAGCCACAGAGGAATTCATCCGTAGCACAGGATGCAAGAGGAGAGGTACGTAGGAGCAGGAGGGATAATTTACACCTTCCTCTCCAGGCACACGGCCACAGCCTTGCCCCTGTTCAGGGGCTGAAGGAGCTTGTGCCTGTCTTTCCATCCATCCCCTTTTCTCCGCAGCCAGGATGCAGGCAGAAGCAGGGAGGCTGGACCTGAAAGCCAGGGATCTCTGTTCATTTTTTGTGCTCCATCCCAAGCACTCCGGGGTGAGAACTGATCCTCTCACGCTGTCCATTGCTCACTGCAACCATGGAGCAGCACCCACAGGGCGTGCAGAGCCGGGCAGCAGAGGCTCGCCTCTGCAGAAGGGGTAATCCCACCACACAGGGCTGACAAAAGGTACCCTGCCAAGGGGATGCCAAATGGAAGTTTAAATCCCAGGTACAAGTCACATTTTGGATTTTAAAGTCATTCCAAAATAGAAGCCAAGAATCAGATACACACCTTCTCTAAGTAAATGGTTTTGCTAAAGTCTCTATGAGCTAGGTGCTAATGTTATTATCTGCAGCCTTGGCGTTCTCCCCAATTAGTGTCACATTCCCTGAGATTTCCTCCTAAATCCTTCTCATGGAGACTCTACAGCCTCTTATGGTTAGCTGGATGGAGAAAATACTTGGAGACAAGGCAGGTCAAATTTGGTTCCTTCAACTGAAGGTCATGGGACTGGAGTCTTAAAAAACAAAACAAAAACTATCCCTAACCACCCTCCAAACAAAACCAAAAACCACCCCTCACCGTCCCCCCAAAAATGAAAAAAAAAAACCCAAATGCCAACCAAAACCAAATGACAAAACCAACCAACAATCCCAGATCTCCCCTCTGTCTCCCATAACTCTAGCCAGTTTGTCTTGAAGCTGGCAATGAGATTAGCTCATTATTTGCTTTGAGGAAACACTGAGTTGCCTCTCGCTTGCATGTACGGACACACACACGCTCAGTTGGTAGACCGCGGCCGCGGGCCCCAGTGCAGTTCTTGAGGTCAGGGATGGGGTTTGCAGGGCACTTGCAGCCTCTTTTCCTCCCTGCAAACCTTCAGCCACATGAGGAGCTGGCCACCTCCATCCCTTCATCCATCCATCCCTCCCTCCCTCTGGCTTCTCTGGTCACCGGGAATAGCTCACAGTGGAGGTGTTCACCCCAGCCAAGTAATTGAGAATCCTCCTTGGAGACTGCATGCTCTCCCTTCCCTCCTCGATGTCAGTGACTGCTTGTGTGGTTTATATTCCCGAGCCTTTAATTCACTGTGCTCTCACAAACTACACCAGCACTGAAATGAAAGTCAGGGATATTGGGTCAGAATAAAACCACCACCTGCTTTAAACTGGTTTTGTCAGGGAAGAAGGTAGATCATAGAATCATTTAGGTTGGAAAAGACCCTTCAGATCAAGTTCAACTGTTAACCTAACACTGCCAAGTCCACCACTAAACCATGTCCCTGAGTGCCACATCTACACAGCTTTTGTGACTCCACCACTTCCCTGGGCAGCCTGTTCCAATGCTTAATAACCCTTTAATGAAAATAATGAAAAGCCTTGGGTCTCCTTTGCTTTGACAGGTAGGGAAGGGTCGATGGTGTATCTGTTTTATTTGTTCATCTTATGCTGAAAATCACAGCAGAGGCAGAGGAACTGAAAAGCACAGTTCAGAGATGCTCAGCCAGAGAGCAGGAAAAATGCTGCTCTACTCTGCTGGTCCCCAACTCGACAAATACTCGCTCGAGGCAGCAACACTTTTTGTTAATGCTGGAAGCCTTGCTGCACAGAGCAAGCCCACGCTAACCAGCCCACGTACTCCAGTGCCTGATATCTGGCTAACGTCAGAGCAGGGAGGATTAAAGCTTCCCTCTTCAGCCGTCTGCAGTTCCCAGCAAAGCTGACAGCATCTTGGACTTCTCACCCAGGACAAATCCTACCCCAATTTAGCAAGTCTCCTTCGTGGACGAAGAGGTAGCCAAACAACCGCTTTGTGTTGTCACACTACGTGCTGTTGACAAAGTTATCACTATAAAAACAAGCCGGAGCCAAGTCAAACGGGGCCCTCCACCTACTCCAGCATGAGAGCATTTCCTGCTAGCACGGGGGAAAAGGTTATTAAAGATACATATAGAGGCAAAGGCAAAGATAGCTGCCACAGGTTGTGGAGCTGCACTTGCTGTATATCAGTGTTTAGGGTCTGAGAAAGGTGATCTGTAAAAGGAGGACTCCCTCTGGTAGATGAAAAATATGAAATCCAAAAGCTAGATGTTAAAACTGCTCTAGGTAGATGATAAAAAGGTCCAACAGGAACAAAGTTGAATGCGCTTAAGCTCAACCGGGAATTAAATGAGAAGATGCTGTGGTTGCAAGTACAAGTTTTTAGCTGCCCAAGTTAATGCTCTGAACAGTCCTTGTCTCTTCCTCACCATCTGCTATGCTAGGAAGGATTTACACACTTTTCTGAAATACTGTGGCTTATACTGCAAATAATACACTGAAAGATCTAGGTGAAACTCTGCGGCCCATACAGCATAACTGGTTAGGCAAGACCAGCCTAAAAGCTCAGCCTAGCTCCGTTGGCACATGCTCTTCTAGCAAATGCAGATGGGAAGCGGAACTGCATGTAGTCTTATATGGATATTAAGCACCTCTTCCACAGAAGATCTATGAAGCAGAACATCTCAGTGCCTCTTGCCCTTTCTCCACATGCAGCTGGATCTCCTCCAGTGGTTGCCCTACACGCATACAACCAGTTCTTCACAACTGTGATACTGATTTTTCACTACAGCACCAAGCCTATGGTTTCAGCTGACAGGAACATGCTTAAACCTTGCTGATGGCTTGTGGTTTGGCAAACATACGAGGGGAGAAATATCTAGGTAGATCTGTTATTAAGAGTTGCTAGTAGAGCCCGGCAACTGCAGAGCTTGCAATTAATTGCGTTGCAAACACCTATTCTGCAACGGTGCTAATGACAGGAAAAAAAGGGAGAGATGACAGACACCAATGGGTGAAACCCTACAGAATCCATAGGGCACTCTCTCCTTTGAAGGCCATCTGAAGATATGGGAAACAAGTTAATCTTTTTTGGAAGCAAATGAATTTGTATTTTTTTTGTTACAAATTTTACTGAGACAGAAAATAGGGAATGCTTTTAGAATAGGGAATATTCTAGGGAAATAGGGAATGCTATCCTTCAGCCTGCCAATACTGTTTTAAAGAAGGGGTTCCTGGACTGCAGGAAACCACCATCCTGTTGCTTTTGTCCTTCTCTTGCACAGGAACTGAAGGTGTCCTGCACGAACACAGAACACAACCCACCAACAGGGGAGGAACAGCCCATCACCAAAGAAGAGCTGTGTTCCGGCTCTTCAGACCAAATATCTTGGAGCTGGAATCACAGTCCTGTGTTTCTGATCACCAGGAGAGGTGCTGCACTTGTGTACTGCCCCAACTACCCTTACAGCCAATGTGGCATTACCTTTATTTGCTAACAGAAAGTTGTTTTTTAATTCCAGCACAGCAGCTGAACTTCCTCCTTTTAATCGATCTCACCACACACGCTGTTCCAAAGCGATGCCCACCCCAAGGCAATCACAGCCAGGTCATAAGGAGGGTCCTGTAGCTCCTCTGTAGCTGCTCAGCTCTGCATTCACCGCTGGAGCATTACCTGTAGTGAACATCTGAAAAAAACCTGCGTTGTAACCAGCGTTTAGTTTTTGAGGTGAAGGAACAGAACACTGAGGCTGCTATCGGCAATAAGAGCACAGAGCACCTCTGCCTGCTGCAGAGGACTGAGGAACCCCAACGTGCTTCTGGAGCTGAGTAAAACCAGCGATCGCGGTGCTAAAAGCTCAGACTCCTCCAGACCCATAGCTATAGTTGCCCAGGGATCTTTTAAAACCAGGCATATGTGACTTCGGCTCTCTAAGGGACACGTGTTAAGCTGTGGCCAGGAGCACCGTGGTCCACTAACAGGAATCCTCAACGTCTTTCAGACCAGGCATCAAGACACAGGAAAACTTTGTAGGGACGAAGTTAGACAGAGGTGAACTCGGTTTATTGCCACTCCTTCCAGCATCGGTTTAAACAACTGCGAAAGAAAGGAGGAACTCAGTGAGGTTACCACAAAGCTGAGATGTTACCAGAACATCTGCACTGTGTCTGTCAGGTGCCCAATCTCCCCTCGAGGAATCGTTCCCTTTCAGTCTCACATAGGGCACGTACAACCAAAGCCATAGAAAACAGACACACATAAGAGTCCTCTGTCTTTCTGCCAGCGCACTCATGTCTCCAATTAAACCATCGAGGATGTATCGGGTTGCAGTGAAATTTCACCATCATTGCAAATTTGCAGGGAGAAGAAGATTAATATGAGAAAATGATTTCCAAACCCAGCAGCCATGTTCTGAGCAGTGCTAGCCAGGTCAGATGAAACCGCAGAAGACAACCCCAAACTCTGCCAAGACTCTTTCTAATTTCAGACCGACAACCGAAACCAGTCTCCTGAAAACAAGACCAGAGTAACAAGAGCTGAAAGGAAGGGACAGATTTCTGCTGCAGGAATGGCAGAGGAGGCATGCAGGTCCTCCATCAGGAGATAGCCTGCAAGGAAAAGATTTTTTTTTTTTCCCAAAAAGTGCCTCACTTGTAGCACGTGTAAGTCTTAGCTGAAAATATAAGCACTCAGCACTGGCAGCAATGAACCGGCCAGCTGGAAGAATATTGCCTTCCTGAGCGGAGAAGCCCAAGGAGACTCACAAGCAGAACAGTTGCTGAGAGGTAGAGCTAGGATTAAAATTCGGGTAGGCACAGGTAATCCAATCACTGCACCATGCTGCCCTGACCTTGCACCTTCTGTAAGAAGGAAGATGCAGAGATAAATTTCTCCTCAATGGCTGGATTTCTTCTGCCCGTCCTGTCCGGGGGGTGCAGTCCCCACATCCAGGCCAACGTGCTTGGCAGAAGCGTGCTGGCTGGGCTGGCAGGTTTTCCACCTGTACCAACTGCATGTCCAAGCTTAACAGCTTTTCATGCATGTGCAGCTTAATTGACTGAACTACCTTATTACACTATTTAAAAAATACAGGCATTTTATGTGAAATTTTTAGGTAGCTGGGACTGTTCTATGTTTGCAGATCTGTTTATATCAGCATTAGTATGCTACGGCACTTCAGGAGTTGCCCATTAGGAGCTGTCCATGATTTCAGTTTAACACTTGAGACATGACCACGCAACCTGACCTGCAAATACATTTTTAACAGAGACGTGAAAAACACACCATGCAAGACAGCTGACAAGATTGACTTTGAGCAGTTTAGGCTCAGCTCACGTTTCAAACACCATCACTAAAAGGCATTAGGTGCTTTCAGTGATATTCGTTGAAGAGCGTTCTCTCTCTCACAAAACCAGGACGAAGGTCTTGCTGGCACTGCCTGCGACCGAGATAACAGCACAAACCCCTTCTGACAGGTACCTTGCAGGAGCTGAGGCTTGGTTGCTGCAATGAGATGATGCCTCTGGCACTGGCACACAGCCCGTGCACCACTGCTGGCAGGTGGAGACATGACGGAAAGCCAGAGCGCTGCTGCCAAAAAGCCAAAAAATCAATAATTAGAGCAAGTGTTAGATTTATTCCCCATCTCACCTTTATCCAGCCAAGCAAACTACATTTAGTTTTGCCTAAATAAACAGCCTGAACTTGTTTCAGTTACCGTGGGTAATCAATACAGGCGCTCAGCATCAGGCTGAGGGCTGCTGCCCCCCTCTCCTGCGAGAGCTGGCTGGCTTTGCAGGCTTGGAGGCACAGCAGAAAACACAGGTTACATTCTCCTCCGCTAACATTCCTGGGAGAATGCTTCCCCTGTGCAAGAGCAGAAAGCATCTGCTTGCTGTAGCTGGGGAAAGCAGCTCCAGTTCACATGGGTTATTCGAGCCAATTCAGGGCTTAATAGACCTGCGTCAATGAAACCTTTGTAATGCCTGACTACCAGAAAGCATTTTTTCTTTTTTAATTTTTTTATTTTTTGATGGCCAGCGCTTTAGTTTCTTTTAACAAGTCAATACAACACAGAAAGGGACTTTCTGTCCCCGCTAAAACCAAGACAATCCAGATCAGAATGGATACGGCTGTTCCAGAATTCGGAAACTCAGAAATTCAACTGTGGTTTTATCAAAACAACCTATTAAAAGTAACTCAATAAAGCTAGATTGAAGAGACCAACAGTTTAAATGCCAAGCTAGTCAATGCAATACATACAGGACAAATTGCAGCAGCAGCAAAGCTGATGTCTGACAATCAGTTACGTAGTGGAAAAAAAGTTTTCATACTACTTAACGAAAAATTATAAAACAATGTTGCATTCTTCCATATACAAAATAAGCTGATATCAACATAACCAGCAATTAAAAGAAGTCTTAGTTACTTTTTTTTCCTGGAAAATATTTTTTTCACCTGGGGTTAAGATGACCTTGCCTGCAGACAGGAGGTGCTCACGGCTGCCCAAAGATACCAGCTACACTGGATCATTTCAGAGGTCAAAAGCACCTGCAAACACTTCCATCTGAAAAAACGTCAAAATCCAGAAACCAAGAAGAAACACCCTCTCTGGCCATTTGAAAGGTGACAAAAACGAGGTTCAGAAGAGCCCAAGGTTTATCTAGAACAAGTCCACTCTCAAGCAGCACCTCCAGTTACATTTCAGTAAAAACCTTTTCCATTCATAGTTTATGATTTACTTTAATGCAACTACATTTCAATAAAACTGTTCAATGTTGCAAAACAGCTTAAAGTAATATTTTTCTCCTGTTATCTTCCCACTTCAGCTCCAGGACTATACAGTTGATGTCTTGGCATTTTACTCTCTGCTGACAGACAGATTGGGTGGGAGAAAAGAAAAAAAAAACCAACAAAAAACCACAAAACCAACAACAAAAACCCTGTTGCTCTGATGATGCCTGGAGAGTCCCTGTAGCTCTTCACATTACACTGCTTCCCACCAGCGACTCCGTATAGCGGACAGTCTCCTCCCAAGACTTGTGCAGTAGACTCCTGTTCAAGGGGAACATCAGCTTTTTAGGCAGACATATGTTGCTTATTAGCTCGGATCACAGAAGGTGCTGGATGAGTAGCAATGCCTCCCTGATGAGGGAACACGGCATTTCCACTATCCATAAAAGTTTTGCAAATCCAGCTGTCTCCCAGCCCCACCATACGCTGTTTTTCCAGCTGCGTGCCATCTTTTTGGAAAGAGCATGAAAAACAACTGCAGTACCAGCTCGTGTGAAATAGGATTTGGAACCAACAAGGCAGTCGGGTCTTCTAGCAAACCCTCTTGCCCAAAAATTCACATTTTGACCAATAAGGGCCTGATGAACAATAAACCAAAGAGTTTGTGGGGCTGGGAAGGACACTGTGGTTCAAATCAGGCTTGTAAAGAAAACAAACACAAAGGAGCCATTAAGAGAAGACACACAAGTTGAGAGATACTAATCAGTTTTATTTTATAAATACAGATGAGCTTTCCCGCAATTACCAACATAGTTTAAATGTGTCATTTACTATGGGATATTCTGGGTTTGCTTTAAATACCTGGTCAAGCAAGGATAAGCCAATGCTGTTGTGCTTGCTATAAAAATATAGTGGGATATGATCTTCCAAAACTAATATTCTCAAAAATCTTAGGAATTCCTAGTGAGGGGAAAAGATTGCAATGAAATGTTTTCTCCACTTGAAGACATTTGCAGACATTTAACAGTGTCACAGCTGTGCAGGAACTGAAAGGCTCTTGACAGTTTAAAGCACACTGTGATATATCATCTCACCTTCAAACCTACTATTTGTTTCTCTCCCACTACGCTATTTTCAAAGTAATTTACCAGGGGGAAAAAATAAACACAAAAAAGCAAGCTATGAGGTGACTGCAGTCTGTACGATCCCCCATCCTCACACCAACGAGAAGTTTGTCAATGCTTTAATTAGCCCTGCGATGCTGTCGCCCTTCACACCACCTTCTACATAGAAAGCGATGAAAGTGGAAGAGAAACATGGGGACAATTTAAGGCCTACTAAAGATACATCCATAGAAAGCCCGTGAAAGAAGCTTTGTGCGACAGATGCAGAAATCAACCATCATGTTTGACACATTAACAATTACAGGGCTCAAACAGGAACAGCAACACAACATCAGGGAGGAAAACTAGACTTCATTTGGTTGGGTGCAACCTGAGAAAGTGCGCAACTAATGAAAAAAAAATATCCAAAGTCCTGCTGATGCTCTACGAACCTAATTTCAGATGTCGCTTAATTGCACTGAGACGCTCCGTGTTTGCCTACGAAACATAGCAACTTCACAACTACTCTTTGGGTTGCTTTTGAAAAGTCACCACCACACGCAAGCTAATGCCTTTCCGTTATAGAAGAAAACGAGTGTGCCTACAAACAGAAGGTCTGTGCTGCTTTGAGCGTGCCAGATCCCATCCCGCAGGGTACATGACTGACAACATTCCCTGATTTCACCTAAAATTACAATGCTATCAGAAGATGGTAAGATATAGTCACAGGACAGAGTACCTTATGCCCACTTGATTAACAAGGGCTTCAGGATGCCAAAGACAGTGAGAATTTCCTACCTATCTCTTCTCAAAGATGATGGCAGTGCTTTAAGCTGCTGCAGCATTTGGCTTTAGGAAAGCTTTTCATGAGGTTGGAACAGAGGAGCTTATTCAGGGAAGAAGATACTCATGAACGTGTCCAACTTCACGCCCAAGTTCGCACCTGGCATCACATTCGATGTCTTACAGAATCGAGGTCTCTGCTCCTGAGTGCTTTCACCTAGCACATCGTACTGGGACAGACCAAAGATAATGAATCGCTGTAGAAAGGCTCAATCCAACAACTCAATTGCAGACACAACCATTAAAAGCTAACAGAAGAAATGTGAATATAATTTTAATACAATCATTAAGGTGTTACCTGGAAAAATGCATATTCTAGAAGAGTGCTATTATGTATATTGGTTCTCACATACACGTCTTGTTCTGACAACAAATAGCCGAGATTATACATATCCACATTTTAAAAAGTTAACTTAGGCTAGCCTTACGGTGAAGTTAGGAAAAAGACTAGGCCATTGGTTCAAAAGAAAGCATAGACCAGGGAGGAAAAAAAGCCAGGCATGATGAAGTGTTTTTTATTCTGCTATATATTTTTATATTTGAGAGCTCACAACCGAGCCCAAATTCTTGGGTATACAATAATAGAAAGCAAGAGCAATGAAATCCAAACTGAAACAAATACCAGGAATCACGAAGCAGGCTGCAAATTGCTTTCCCATTAGTGCAGCTGAACACGTGTGCCAGTGGTAACCTACCTAACAGCAAACCACACCTCCAGCGAACCGCTGGAAGTTTCTTCCTTTAAAAGTACAGATGGTTAAAAAGATATTAATTTAGATGAATAATGTTAAGTGCCTCCTTTCTACAGAGGGTGGAGCGATTCCACAAATTCGCCTAATTCCAAAGTGCTGACTGCGTTTTTCAGTCTGGGTTTTTACGAAGACGTCTGTGAAGTGCCTCACAGCACGCTGTCCCTGTTAGACACCTCAGAGGGTGGCAGCTGAACCCCACTTAGGAAGCGCATTCGTTAGGTCTCTACTGATGAGGTCTGTGCCCAACTGAAGTGGGGAATGGTCAGGCTGAGATTTTCATGCAAAACCTTAGAGGCGATTTACTCCTCAAGGCTTCTACCGGTAGGAACAGCGAGGATGGAGGAAAGGAGGGGGAGGAAAAGTCATTTCTGATTAATCAGGTGCAAGGAAACTGCAGATATCACACGGGTGCTCATTCTCTGGCAAGTTTACACCACCAACTGAAGACCCATCAGTGCAAACTAGAACTTCAAAGGCTACAGAGCACAGCCAAGAGAAAGCTGTCCAATTATAACAAACTCATGATATTCCTGTAACACTGACTACGTTGCTCAAAAAAATCACAGGAGTACATATGGGAGAAGGTAAAGAGGTCTTACCATAAATGGTAATTTATGGTATTTTTAAATTAATTTTTTTTCTTCTTAAAAGAGTAAAATAAATTTAACTCTAAATAATAATTAAGAAATTAACAAACATTCATAGAAGGGCCTGATCAGCACTAGAAGTTGTTTCCAGGAAAGCCTTTATAAATGGATTCCAATGCCTAAAAAAAAAATTTCCAACAGATTACAAATACCAGACATAAGAGGACTGGAAGCAGAATCAAAATTTACCTGGGCTGTGAATATACCATGATCCTGTGTTATCGTGCTCAAGTTCATTTGTCTAACACCATAGGAATAGCTTTAGCTTTTTTTTTTTTTATATAATTAATATAAAGAATAAGTGCAATTTTATCTCTATTCCAGATCACTGACTTCACCTCAATGTCTGCTATCAAATCCCTGTCCAAGCTCACTTGTCCGAACTTTTACGCGGTCTGCGGAAGCTGGACATGTTTTCATTCAGTGCATAGATCCTTCGAGAGAACTCTTCAAACTCCCCTAGGACTTGTTCATCACACTCCACTGCCACAGCATGCTCCACCGGGATGGAGTTAAAGTCTTCTAGCTGATCCCCCGTGCTGAACCCCGTCGCTTCCATCCCCATGATCTCCTCTGCTTGCTCCACAGTGCAGCAAAGGACAGGGCCGAGCGAGGGTCGAAACTCACAGGGCTGCTCGTTACTTGCAGTGCCAGAGCACTCACCAGGCAGAAACGCCCCATTTATTGCACTAGTATGTCCTAGGAAAGACTCCTGCCGCTCTTGGGTATTGTTTAGGCTCCCGTTCTCTCCATTTAAACTTCTGCACATGTCCTCGCCTTTCTTGGTATTTCCTTTTGAGGAGTCCATAGAGGTATCCAAGGAAGAAGATATCGATCCAGGTTTTTTATCTAACTCTTCTACATGGGCTGTGATGGCAACAGGCTGTGTTAAAGCAGAGTTGTAACTAGGAGGAGGAGTTTTGTACTGTAGTCTTTCATTTCCCGTGCTGGCTCGTTTTCGGAGTCCTTTATCTGGAGAAGGAAGCCCACTGGAAAAGCCAATATCCAATCTGCCGAAGCTAGAGCTCTGTCTCTTTGGAACAGGAATTGCACTGGATGTATGGTGTCGATCACTATAAAAGAAGGAAAGGATAAATCACAGCTGTCAGGCATGCTCACGAGCAATACAGATGTTTAACCAAAGGCTGAAGCAATTATTTTATCACAACTCTGGGCTCCGTTTGGCCAACTACTTGTATCCTAAAGTGCTAAAACCCCAAATGTGTTTAATGCTGTACGAACTACAGAAGACACCCCAGAGGACAGCTTTACTGAAAACCGGTAAGATCGTGTAGGAACGTTCACAAAGCTCTATGGTTTGAAGAGTCAATCACCCAAGAAACCACCACGTTATGTTAATTCGTACTGTTAACACCATTTTATAGGACCAAGCTGTACTTTATGAATTATTACTGTTGACCGTATATTTATGTATTTATGGCCTGTACTGGGCCATCATAAACTCTTCAAAAGTGAGTAATAATCGCTGAATCCTCTAAGAGCGACTTCTTCCAACAGTGGACTTTCCTGACAGCTGCACAAGGAGAAAAAACACACTAACTGCTATTTGCAGAGGATTGGTTTTGCCAGATCTTCTGCTCTTCTGTGCCAATCACTCCAAAACTTTTTGGACAAGCATCAGCCTCGGTTTCTTGAGGAACGTGAACTAATCAAGCTTAATTTACAAGTTTGATTTTACTATTTAATACAGTTCCACAGACCACTAACACTGTCTCAGGTCTATAATTTGGAACATCCGCTTTACGTCATCTGGGGTGTGTTATATGAAATTTCCTTCATCGGCTTAATCCTTATCCAAATATAATCACCATCCTATATGCAAATAGTATGCTGTAGATTAACTTAAGCATCCGGTTCATTTTCCTTCCAAATTCAAAATAATAATAATAATAATAAAATACAGCTATTACTGATCTGCTGAATATGTAACTCCAAGGTTCAGCTGCTGTCAGCATGAGTCTCCTTCACTAACTCCATTTAAAAGAAACTCCTCCTACTCAAGGCCTGATACATTTTGGGATATGTCTTGCAGGGGAAAACCTTGGAATAGCAGTTACGAGTAGACCCTATCGTGGATCCTTTTCCACGTTATTTTTCTTTTTTTGCTCCCCTTTGTAAATAGGATTGCAAAAAGTCCCTCTGAAAAATAACTACCTCTCTTTAATTTCCCCTCCCATCTTACCTCCTCCCAGGCTGCCCCTTAATCCACGTGTAGGGTTTCCTTCTCTTCCATAAAAAACGCAGATTACCTTAAGGAACAGTTGTTTTTCAGAATTTACAGTTGCGGACAGTGAAGTAGAGAGATAAGTGCCACACATGCAGCTAGCGGCAAAAACATCAACTTTCTTCTTAGATTTCAACTCCTGTTTCAAACCTTTTTAATGCAAACTCCGCATAGCATTTGCAGCTTTGTTTGCAAAGGTTTGGAGCATTCTTAACAGAGGTGACTAAACAGAAAGCAGTATGTGCCACAGATGCTAATAAGTGCTGTATACGTGGTCTTGGAGACTAGTCCCTTACTGACCAGAGACTTTAAAATACTTCAACTAACCCCTACACAATAAATCATTTATTTTTAAAAGGATGTAATATGACAAACACAAGAATCTGAGGCAGGACACTTGTGAACTTTACTCAGGCAATGTGCGCTGCAGACATATTGGGGATGGTCTGTTTTCTTCTCCCCTTCCCCCAGCTTAGTGCTTTCTGCCTTGATTCAGAAAATAAATGCTCATTCCTGCTTTCTCAGGTTTGGGCTGTTATCCTCGTGTTTATTCCTGACTGAAGCTAAACCCATCCTATTCATGTTTATTGGTAGCAATGGACAGTTTCAGAAATCTGCCCATATAAGTCTCCAGCAGCTTAAAACCTAGTTTTGCAGTCTTAAGTAAGGTCCATTTCATTGCATGTAGTTTAAGGAACCTGGTTGCAAGTGCTTTTTGTTCTAATTCATTAGTTTGAACACTTGCATGATAAATGAAGATCGTTCCTGCTTTACTGCCCTATGGGGCAGCCCTTACATACTCTATTAACTGGGAAGTTATTTTGTAGATGAGGGAGATTAGCTTTGTATTGCTGCTACGTTTAGGCTGTTAGATCACTTAGTATAGATCATTCTGCCAGTTCAACTTACTAAGGAAGGGAAGGTTTTTTTGGCTGCTGGACTAAAGAGGTATTGTTCAGGCATACATAACATGTTAGCTTGAATAGTCTTGTCATAACAAGCTCTTTAAAGACTCTCCTGGTCCTGCAAACTAATTAATTTCTCACCCATTTGCCTGCAAGGCCTAGATTTACAAAGGAATTCAGGCATGTTTCTTTTTAGGAGGAACTTAAATTTACATGCCCACCGGAACAGTTTGTAAAGCTACTTTTCTCAACCTAATTAGACACCAGTTTTCACATTGGTATACTCAGACGCTTAAATTCCTTCTGCTGCATAGAAAAGTTGCTGTTGTGCCTAACTTGGGCTGATCAGCACTTGCTGAAGGTAATTCGGGGTTTGCCAATTAGCCAGTCTTAATGCCATATTCAAGCCTTTGCCCTTTAAAGAGTCTGATGTAAGATAAATGAATTTGAGTAAGTTTGAAGCACAGGCCGGCACAACAAATAAGAGTAGCGCATATCACTCGTTCAGATGGTGAAGAGGCTTTGCCTTGAGTTTGATCTCTCCAAGAATTACTTGTGTTTTACATGATGGTGTGCGTCTGTAACTTCAGGAGCTAGGATTAAACCTGGGCTTCCTTTCTGCCCTTCTTTCCCTACATGTCCTCCTCATCTGAGATGGCTCTTACTCTTGTGAGATCTTGCATCTTGTGCTGCAAGGTGATGTGTTCAACAGGAGGGACCACTCCAAACCTGTCTACAGGCTGGTGTGTTTGTAACTTGTCTGGACCCTCTTCTGACTGCTTACATTTCAGGCAAGAGCTTTTATCACTAAAATATTGTGCAAGGAATAGATAGCCTTCTGACTATTTTGAGAAATGCTGATGTGTACCTGTACTTAAAGCCACAAGTACAGCTTGAAATTCTTGCTAGAATTAGATTTTAATGAATGAAGTCAATATTTGATAAGCAGTTAAGCCATTCTATTGTCTAAGGCATTTAGATAAAAGTGAATATGCATTAAGGACTTTGAGGATCAGCTATCTAAGAGTTCATTGCCTAGGCTCCTTCCACAGTCATTGGAGAAAGAAAATGAGTACTGGAGAGAAGGGTGGGTAATACTCTATTAATAGAGAGCCATTTCTGATGAGCAGGAAAGTCACCCTCTCTAGATGCCTATTCTTGACCACAGGGGCAACCCAGGCAACTAGTTTAGGCTAGTGTCTAGAAGGCAAACATGAGAAGATGAATAGCGTTCTGTATATTTTTAAGTAGAACAGTGGCCATAGTCTTGCAGGCAACTAAAACCAAAATGGCTCTAAGTACAGTGGGTTAAGCAGTTAAGGCAAAGGGTCTTTTCCTGTTCCATCACCTCCCTCCAGGTGAGAATGAGAAGTCAAATTGAGGGTTTGGTTCAACAGTAATGTTTACAGAACGGCACAGAGCTCAGAAATACTAGGTTGCTATTAATCTTCACAAAAACAAGCAGCTGACGAAGGGTCACTATTCCATTTGCAACTTCCTTGAGGAAAAGGCTGCACTGTTACCAGAATTCAGACCACTGTATCAAGGCAAAGTCCAGAGAAAGAGATGCTTTATCAGCTTCACAGCTGATGGAATTAATAAAATGTATAAAAAAGCAAGTCCCATTAGAAAACTGTCATCCAATTGCCCAGAAACTGTAAAAGACTGTAAGGTATCGTCACCAGTGAAAAGAGTTTGGCTTGCAGGAACATAGCACTTTAAGGTACAACCTTGACCTGAATTACTAGGGTTGAGCTGGTTCAGCTTCCAGCCACAATTACTTGGTCAATCTTCTGAGACAGCAAACAGATGTGGACACCTGTCCAAAAAGAACAGCCTGCAACTAGCGGAGTATAAAAACTGATTTGATGAACTGTCATCAGGCCTTAACGACTTTTAGTCATCAAGTTGGATCAGACTAGAACTGGTTACGTACATGAGTACGTATAGTTCCTATCAGGAAGCAGGATTTCTAAAACTTAAAAAAAAAAAAAAAGAAAAGAGAAGAAACCTCGATTTATTGGACATTATAGATAAGAGTTACATCATCACCAATCTCAATGTTTCAATTGCATCCAAATCTCAAAATAGTCTAACTTCAGCTGTAAGTTTTACTGGCAGCAAAATTACAATGTAGCTGTTTTCTCCCCAATATTACTTTTTACTGGTTAATAATTAGTCGATTTGGGCATTCTCACAGACCTAAGGCACGAGACACAGACTCTATGCTGTAAACAGGCAAGATAAAGTGATTGAAGTAGGAGACAAACATTTCTAAAGTTATTTTCTTAGTGAACAGATTCTGGTTGTAATCTGTTTGCAGTTTTGATAAAAAGAAAAAGTTTCTTCAGTCAGATTCAGTTGTGATTATTTAATCTGTCTGCAAGGGGCTCAGAGAAACTGTAAAGCAGTATGAGAGACAGAATACAATTCACAGGCTCAAATATGTATCTTTTCCTCCCCCAAAAATGTTTCCTCTGAGGAACATTACTGGATCACAGCTGGTCAAAATACTAAATCTTGATTGTCTGGCCAAAATCCAAAATCCACAGCTACAGCTCTTTGGTATGAGAATACTTTAAAAAAACTTAAACACCATTTGATCTTTTTTGTTGCAAACTATGACCTCATGGCAGTAAGAACGCTAAATGAAGGTGTTTAAGTTGGTTTATAGCCATCTGAAATGTTTGAAGCTCCAAGCGCAGCTCCGAGCCAATATCATGTCAACTGTGCTAAAAAGCAATAATAGTTTCTCACCTTCTTAGAGATTACTGGTTAAATAACGCACAATAGTGACAGGGCTGCAAAGGGAGGCTGCCAATATGAAGTTAAGGTGAAATTGGGTCTTTTGGCAGCTAAGAAATTCTGACACACGCTTTAAAAAAAAAAAAAAAAAACCTTCATAAATTAAGCTACCAGAGTTTTCTTAACTCAAACATTTAAGTTTTAGGCTCCTCTTGAATCTAGCAGTATATGAATCAAGACGTACCTTCGAAACACAAATTTAAGCCTTGGCACGCAAGTATTTTGAGCAAAGCTTTTAAATGCAGACTCAAAAGGACATCTCCCTGACTACAGACAAGACCTTCTAAAGAAGTACCTCCTATTTGCCAGCATTAGATAAGCCTATTGTCTAATCTATTCACTAAGAAAAAAATCTCCTTCTCACTAGACTGCTCAAGTTTGCAGTGTGCTCTTTACTTGCCATTAATAATCACAAATACTATCCCTCAAAAGTTACACAGAGTAAATAAAATTAAGCTGAAGAAGGGGAGAGAAAATGAAAGAGTCTCTTGGTTTAATGCAACCATGATCTAAAGAGCCTGATGTGTGAAAGATAAAGCTGAAAGCGCAAAAAGGAATAAAGCAATGTTCAAAATGTACAGGCTACCCGTAAGTAGAGATTTGGTCTCAAAAGCTGGAATCAACTGCATTCTCGAAAGAAAAAAAGAATTTAAGAGAAAAACTGCATAGGGCCGTCAGCAAAAGCTAATCTTAAAAACGAGCTGCTTTTCTGGAAGCCAGTAAGACTCCAGGACTAAAAAACTGGGAACAGAGAGAATTATTCCCAAAAGGAAACAGAAAAGATTTGGGGGACCACAACTGAGACAGTCTAAATCGGCAACAACTTTGGTTCATCATCTTTCACCTTAAGAGTCAACATCCAGATTTGATATCAGAAAAAGTAAGTTTTTTGCAGTTCTGTAGCCTCCATAACAGTGTATGCGGGAACCAACAGATCTGTCTTGATTTCATCTCCATACAGTACAAATAATATTTTGCAGTAGGGGTAAGGGGAAAGAAAAGTAAACATAGCAGAATATAGGTGCCAGGAGAGATATGAAGAGGGAAGCAGAGCTTGTAGACCTGCAAGCTTGCTGCAATAAATCACGCGTGTTGGGATGTGAAAACATGTATTAATCATTTAAGTGTCATGCCTGAGAAACCAAAACAACACAAATCTCACCAGGCAGAGGGATCCAGCAGCAACGCAATTAAACCTTGATGCAAAAGCACTGGACTCCACAGCCCTTCAACAGGGCTGAGGGCTGCCCCAGAGCTCCAGGCACAACAATGGAGTTCATGAAAGCCTGAAGCAGAGACTTCAAAGAAAAATTTGCTCTGATAGAAGTATGAAATAGGTGGGCTCTTCTACAAAAGCTGTAGGGTTCATTTGTTTGTTTGGTTTTTAATCTGAAGGGCTAAAGAAACTATTTTGTACTCAAATCTAAACTGATGCTTATCAGAGAAAAAGGTTAAGCCTGAAATAACTACATATTTCAGTTACCCTATGTATCTAGGGGATTCCATTCCATTCCAGACTGCAGAGAAATACAGATATCTCTAGTCAAAAGGAAAAGTGAGACCAATGCATGGGCTAGGTGTTAAAACCAGTCCAGTTCAAGGAGAAACTAAGTACCGTGTAAGTATTTTTTTTTTTTTTTTACCGGTGTGATTATGATTTGACAAAACTTAAATTCAGCAAAACCCAGATACAGTGCTAAGAGAGGAAACTGAAGACAGCAACAACAAAACCAAACCAGGCAATGCGAGTGAATCTGTAGATAAGAAAAACCCATCACCGCCTCATATGTTCCTGCTCTCAACCTGCAAATGAAGGATAACCTGGAAATACTTTACTGACTACGGTTTGTGGCAGAGGGTCATATGACTCACCTACAGTATCCTGAAAACAAAAAATTCCTTCAGTTTAACAGCTGGTGTTTTTTATGCTTGTTTAAATATGTGTAATCAGATATTATCCACAAGACAGTGGGCATCTGTACTCTGCTATGTATGTGCTCAACTGCAATGCCCGATTATAAAAGTCTAGCCAGTTTTCCCCTTGAGCTAGACTCCCTGTAAAGCCTCATTTCCATTCATATTATTAGGAAGTACTAAGAAGCATTGTTTAGAATCATTAGCCTTAAAAAAAGTTAAAAATGAACAACTATTCATACAAATTTTGGAGGCGAGAAGGAAATGAGGCATAGACGTTCATGGGGGGGAAGGAGGGAATGTGATACTCCCAGAGAACTATGCTTAATATTTCTATATGTTTTGAAATATTATCCAGCAAAAAAATATGTTTTGTCTTGTTAATGACTGTGTATCACCTATAGGAAAAAAACCCCCTGGCTGTATGATGGCTAAACCTCTAAGGCATAACCAAAGCTTCTATTATCAGTTCTTCAAAGCCAGCACACACCAGAAGGGAAGAACAAATACCTATGCTTTGAAAATGATACCCATTTAATGTGTCCCAGAGTCATCCCACCTCTGCTTCTTCAAGACTGAAGGAGACATCCACGACCTACACGCCTCCCACTCTACTGATGAGTACACATGAGCGCTACAGAAGTCACAGTTTAGGTATTTCAGCCCTTCATTTTCAGATTTGCTTAGGGGACCACATGTCATCTTAGGATTTTTACATCACAGTGATGGATACCACACAAATACTCATAGTAATACTTTCCTGATGAAGAAAGCTTTTCTTTATGCATCTTGCTAGGGGATAAGAAGAAAAGCAGGGAGAATCTTTTCGGCTGCGCCTGAAATTACTGACAGAATAAAACTACACATGGGACTGAGCTTCCTTTTCTCAGGGCCTGTTTACTTCCACTGTTCTTTTGGCTGAGTTGAATTTTCATCAGGCAACACTTTTTACAGTATTGCTCAAAGATGATTCTTTTTCTACTCCTGTATTTGTTTTCCTTTGCCAAGACTCTCCTCCCAAAATAAGTGATTTACACACTAGCTTAGAGTTCACATGGATCAGCATTTATGTGCAAGGAATGAAAGATAACAAAGGCAAAGAGTGACACAAAAATGAGGGCTGGTAAGAGCTGTGGCATGATGACGTCCCATAGGTTTTTCATCACCGTTACCCACTGAAGTAGAATTTTTGTCCCAAAGGTCTGATATATTGAGTTGTGCTACTCTGAGACGCTAACCCGGCTTGAAGCCTGCTCTTATAATTTTTAAATCGAGCAATAACAAAAAGCTTGGTTTTGCTTTTGCATAAAAGGATGTGCGATCGCATACTGTCTATAGAACCAATGTGGTGTTCTTCCCAGGTTCTGCATATTGCAGGAAAAAAAACAAAAAAAGAAAAGACTTTTAGAGCTTAGCAACATTCTAGGACCCTACTAAAATACAGCAGTAAGAACGCTGTTGGAATAGTAAAATCCTTTAAAAGTTGCAGAAATGGGTACATAAGAGAAGGCTGTATATGAGCAGTTTGCCTGCTGGTTTTCAACTCAAACCCATAAAGGCTTTGCTAGTTCTGCTGGTTTAACATGTAAGGAATTCAGATATAATATGAATAGCACTAGAAAGCTTTAACTCCACTGTAAAAGAAGGGCCAGTGCCACAATGTTTAGTGTCATTTCACATCAGATTTAAAAATTAGTTCAAGCCTGGTTTTCAATCTCCCCTAAAAGCCATATACTAGCCCAAAAATACTAAGGTTTGGCTATTGGTGCTTTGTAGTTTGTCATCTTACTAAGAATAACTAGTTTCCGTTAGGAACACTGGAAACATTCTTTCACCTCAATTTAGCATAATATGGGCCAGAAGAAATTATTTCTCAGACCAACCGAAGCAGTGAGGGAACCCATATCCATCACCAGAGCACCTGGAGGCAAAACCTGATGGGGTTACCTCAGACTGGATGATATTTTCAACACTTTGGAGCATCCAGGACATCTGCATGGGACCAGGTATAACACAGGGATCACATAAGACCTGTGCAACTTTGGAGCAGTGAATAATTAACCTAGGCATCCTAGAACAGCACAGTGCTATGCTTGGGTGGGATGCAGGCACCCAGAGAATGAAGATGAGAATGCAGGACAAAATAATCGCTTAAGGTAAGAGGCTGCATGAGTACACACAATTCAAAGACCATAAACTTAAAAAAAAGAGAGAATACAAAGCATCTAACACCTGCAGAAATACACTTGCTAGTGAATTCTACCTTCCACATTTACTAAAGTTTATCTCAGTGGGTTTAAGGAGAATTAGTCAAGCCTCATGCTCAAACAACTGCTGCAAGATAAGCCCACGCTAGCTTTAGTCTTATAACATAGAAACCAGTCTGCTTTGATTTTCTGCACAGACAGCGGAGAGCAAGTCTGGATCCTCCAGAGTGAATCTGAGCAGAAGCACTCAAGATTTCCCTGGAAGGTTACTATCACCTTCAGTTACTTATTAACATAGCTTCCCATTTAGCAACAACACTCAAGAGGCAACAGCTGTTTTCATTAGCAGCAATTATATTCAACACAAATTGTGTCGATTTATAATTCAGCTTCCCACGCAGCTCACCTGAATTACACATTTAAAGCAATGGGAAGCCAGGTACTGATCAGACTAAGAGCGCTTCTGCTAAGGTTGTTACGCCTTTCTACTCTCCTGGACTATCATAATACAGAAGGTGCATCTGCCACCAATCCTTAAATACAGTCTGAAGAGAATGATTAATTCACCTCCCTCTAGAGAAGAACATAGTTTTTCAAACAGTCTTCCCCCCATTCCTTACGCCTCTGAGAAGTGTTGTGGGCCCATCATATAGAAGATATTATAAGAGCAGAAGAAAATAGTAAAATATTGTAGACATTTACATGGCGTGTATTCTGGGAAAGTCACAGTCTTCACCGAGCATGCTTACCTCTCGTGAAGAGGAGCTGCTCGTTTGTAAAAAATCCTTACATCCAAATTTTTTTGAAGTATCCACCTCTCTCAATTATAAAAAAATACTTACCATCTAACCATTAGTCCAAGCTCCATGAAGTTTTTCAGGTTAGGAAGAGTTTGCCTTAGATCTGGAGTACTCAGCCCATGTTGATATCTAAGCTACAAGAACAGAAGAAACAAAATTAGGACTGCTTTCCAAATCCCAGATTCCAAGGAATATAACATTATGGTCAGTTAATTTACTAGGTTTTCAAAGAAAGTATAGAATAATCAAGCAGTTCCAAGAGATCTATTCCTCTTAAGGAAATGTTCCATTTAATACTCGTAACCTCATATTAGCAAAACCCACCCAAGAACAGGGACAAAATAATCAGTCAATCTGACTGTTAAATCTCATTACACTTTTTCCATTTCCTATCTGTAACAGGAGAGCAGCCTCACAGCTTAATAAAACTACAGCCATTAAGTGAAAAGACCAAATTTCAACACAATGTTCTATATTCACTGATTCAAAACATTTATTTGTATGCAAGCGCCATCTGTCATCTTGAGTATACCAATGTATGCTGGAATCAGTAGTGGAATTATTAGAGTAATATCAACTAGTAAAAATACATACTGTCACACAACTGATCTAAATCTGTGTTCCTTATACAGTTTACATCAACATTTAAACTGCTGCTATTATTCTTATAATTAAACCCAGCATTCAAATAAAACGCCAGGTAGCTAAGAGAAAGGCTTCAAACACTGCCTGACTTTAACCCAAGTATTAACTCCTATGTGGGTGCAACCTTAAATGAAAAGATTCAATATGCTGACTCCATGCAAACTGCAACTTGCTTTTACCCTCAGACTATCAAATCAAGTACACATGACTTAACTGTCACCGCTGGTAATTATAAATACTTAATTAAGAAGTCCCCAAACTAAAAATACCTCTGAAGAAAACAGCACATGGAAGGGAAAAAGTCTTTCTTTCTTTCACAGTTGAATCTCAAAACTTCAGGGAAACTTTGCAGGGAAATTTATCCCTTGTGTGGTTAAAAGATGAAGAAAAATAATCCCTAAATTCCAGTATCTTTAAGACTATCAGAATGAAGCAGTATCAACTTAATATGCAGTTCTCAGCAGATGTTAACACCCTCTAGAAGTCACAGCTGACCTCCAATACACACAAACAGTAACTGCACAAACTCGATACCGATAGAGCTACTTGCTGAAACATGGAACAATACCACTCAAAGTTAAATCTGTTTTTTAGAATTCCACACCTGTTTCCACAATTCATGAAAGTAAGGTGTAGGCAAGCATCCTCTAAGTTAGAAAGTTTTCTGACTTCTCCCAAACAATGGGCCAATCAGTTTTTCACAGAAAAAGACTCTTGAAATTGGGAATGATTTCTATGCTGAATTTTAGTAAGAAAAATTGCTTTGGAAGAAAATCATCCTCAGTACTGCATTGTACAACAGGAGACCATTTATTACACAGTTTATTATTTCCATATGGACACATCCAAGTCATATGGTGGGCTTGGATTCATATTTTCTGCTACAGTGACAGAACCTGGATTAAGACAACCATACAATATAAATTACTAAACGATCACCACATTCTCCTGATGGGATTACTGTGGATTTGGTTAACCAAAGGACTAGCCTGGGGCAAAAGAAATAAAAAAGAAAAAAACAAAATAAAACCCCATTACATTAGTTCCTCCTACTATAATCAAATGTTCATAGAATACCCCTTTTTACAGTCATCCTTAAATTCTAAGGTTTCAGAGCATGAAAAGAATTGGATTAAGGGATTTCTTTATTTCCAACAGCCAAGATCAGAGGAATGCATGCAAGCCTCTTGTACCAAAACATGAGCAAAACCACTGTTTCTGCTAAACCCCATTTTCATATTGCAAATAGTAGAGATGCACAGTAAATAAAGTTAGGATGTCAGTTTTGTGAAACCTCTAGAAAAAAACATATGATTTAAATTTATAAACTGCATTCTATTTTGGCTTTGTAATAGCTTAAAAACAAAGCAATATTCCCTTACGTGTCTGTATCAATACAAGCAGATGATGACATATTTACGAAACAAACCTACAAGTAAACCCAGAAGCTGCTGAAAAACTCATCTGCCTTCTAATGACAGAAAAAAAAAATAATTAAAAACCAGATGAGGCATCATAGCCATGAGTTACTTCCCAGGTTTTAGTCTGGTTCCAAAATTACCTCCCGATTAACGCCACAAGGTTAACTCCCACTTCGCAGCGGTCTGCAGTAGTCTCACATACACCCAAAAAAGAAATCTCTCTACCTCTACCGAGTCACAGAACCCACTACATGGGTAGCACACAGCAAACAGGAGCATTGCGGGGAGCGGGAAGGCAGGGGAAAAGATTTCTCTTTTAAGTAAAAGAGCAGAACTCCTCTTCCTCCTACTCTCACCCGCTGACGATGCTGCATCATTAGTAAGGACTGGGGTTTTTACCCCAAACCGTAAAGCATTTCTCATACACCTTTCCTTAAGTTTAATATTTTTTAACAGACACCACCACCCATATAGGTATAGTTACTCCGCCTCATCCAATAAATAGTAAGACACTGAACGACAGTAATAACCATCATCTGCGACCTCTTACAGCAGATTCATACAAGTACCTTTGAACATCAAAAATCAATTTTAAAAAGAGAAACATGCAGGGAGAGGACAGCTGCTTTGCTCATGAGATTTAAAAGGGTAGGACAGCAAAAGCAGAAAGAGGTGGCCGTGTGCTGTCTTGATTCTTTTAAGAAACTGAGTTCACATTTCAGTTGTTGCTACTAAACATCACCCATTTCCACCCACCCCACACTAAGTTTCCAAAGGAACCAAGTATAATTTGCAAAAGCAGCATTTTATTTAAAGATTAGATTGTTTCTTCAGGATATTACAGACCCGGCCATCCAAAGAAAACGCGCCTGTTTTAATTTGAGTGAACAAGTGTCCAAGATTTGTGTACACATTTATGACCGTGTATTCTCCATGGGACTGTGAGTAAATCATTAATGATGTTCAAGTAATAAAATATTAATTGCCACTTCCTTACTAATATTTAGCTCCTATATACAGCTTTGTTTTCCCAAGTGCTGTGTGAAACGTTACTTGATTGAACAAAACCACATAGTAAACGTGAACTGGAAAACAAATAAGCTAAAGAGCTCAGACACTTCAGACAGGAGTCAGAGTCTGCTCTCATACCAGTTACTAGAAACACTTACTCCACAGAAACAAGATGTAGCAGATGAGATGCATCATATATTATGAACAGTTCAAGACAGAAGAACTTAAGGGTACTGACATTTAAGGGGGAAAAAAAAAAATTCTCACTTTGTAATTCCCTTAACTTACACTTTCAACTTTTTACTGTCCTTTGTTACTTCGGATTCTATGTTAACTGACATAATTCCAAGTTATTTCACTAGAGATGTAAAGAAGCAGCTAGTCAAATGTAACTTTAAAAAAAAGCACATATTCATGTTTCCAAAAGATTTTAGAAAACAACTCCAGATTCATTAAATTTGATTCCTTTCTCAGACAACTTGTATTCCAAACCTCTGACACTGCAAATCCAGGGTAATAAACTTAAAAGAATTTCAACATTATGAAAAGACCTTGAAAAGAGGATAGACAGTATTTGTAACTATCAGTAGGTAACTGCCTATACTGCTTTTGTAAAATCCGAGTTTTTTGTTTGTCCTAAGACAATTTCAGAAAGTACCTGTACAGAAGAATCTGAAGAAAGAGGATATTAAATTTATATTAAGGCCAGCTCTACCTCTACAGAAGACCAGCCTATCATACTGTGGATAGTTTATATTATACTTGCTATTTATTCCAAGATCACAGAAAACCATAAATGTTGAAATAAACTGCATTTAAAACAATGGTTCTCAGAGTGAAAGGTAGATTTATTCTTAAAACTTGTATTCGCTTTCTAATAAACTGTGTAAACACTTAATTTCCACCAAAGACTAAGAAAATTGTTCCAGCTAACACAACCACAGTATTAACCTTGTTTGTCATGCCCCAGCTACAGCTAATTTGTAACAAGGCAGGCATAATTGGTTTAGACTCTTGAGTAAGAGGAATGAAAAAAAGTAATAAAATTCAGCTGCTCCAGTTTCTACCTGTATTTCCTTGTGTGCAACGGTTTGAACTTCTACTGGAAGGAGGTTGTCAGTCCTCAGCAGTGAGCTCCACCCTGAGCATCTCTAAACCACTCCTGCTATCCAAGCATCTTCCAGGTGATTTGTCAACCAGACAAGCATACTTAATTAAAATCATGTCAGACAACATAAAAGGTTACCACCTTCCTAAAGGTAACAATTCCATGATAAAACATTCATTCACCAAATCATGATGAGTCTAGCTATCTCATTTGTTAATGTATTAAAATACAAATCTACAAAGCAGTTACTCTCTTACAAAGTAAGAGATAAGAAGTACTAGAACTATTAAAGTATTTTAAAATAAGCTGGCTTAAAAAGAAACCATTTAGCCATCTTTCTATTTCCAGGTAATACCAGATTGCACCCATGATCAAAATTGGGGCTTTTGCCACTAAGGGACTGCCTCTTAAGAAAAATAACAATATCCTGCATTTACGTGCAAAGAAGAATAGCCCATTTCATATACTAATTCCTGTAACAGTATTTAACGACTAATGGTGTACGAGCATTTACCTTTACCTTCCAGCCAGAAACCACAGAGTACCTGGACTGGAATATCCTTTTTTGGGAGTGCAGAATGAACTCCTCTGTTCATCATTTACCATATTGTTTCCCCAGCCATCTTGTTCTAAGACATGTGGAAGCTGTCTTCCAGCTCAGACTGTGTTAATAAAGCTCAAAATACCAGCCACTTCAGTACATGTTATGCATAATACTTGAGTCTACATCGAAATCTCCAGCATATTTGCTCTTCCCTTAGTCTCTACTGCAGGCAACTGGTCCTCGGTGTTGTAGCACTGTCTATCTATACAAGAGGTGGACTCAACCCGCTACTACACTATGCAAGCTCGTGTACTGCTAAAGCAGTCAAGAGCAATTTTGAATTATTTTCAGTTCAATAAGGAGTTGTGCTTGATAGCATCAAGCATTTAAAAGGACATCTGCTCCACAAATGTGAAAACCCACAAACAAAAATAGAAGCAAAAGTGTTCTTTCAATCAAGTTCGCAGTATTGGTTAGAAGCCAAGCATTTACATAAGGTTTTTAGAGAATCAAATGCTGGGACAGAAATATAAAATGCAAGTTTTAATAAAATGACATAGTTAATTGTTTTACAAGATTCTGGATGACTTTTCAGAGTATGAAGGAGCACTGGCTGGGATTCAGATGACTAAGCACTGCAATAATGAAAACAGAAAGTGTTGTTACAATGCCTGTTGCTATATAAACAACCTTGGGGGATCAGTGAAATAATGCCTGCTGCTATATAAACAGTTGTGTGTGTTTATACCTTTTGGGGGAAATTATAAAATTTTAGATTATTTGCACTCTTAACATGTTGCTTGCCTTTGTTTTATTAAATCTAGCTAGTTGTTCTAGCTCTGAACAGCTACATGGGTTCACTGAAAAACCCTTAATCTGCAACATCAGTGAAATACATTGTGGTATCAATTAGCTCTTTAGACCGCATATCTCAAAACTAAACATCTAAAATTCATTTTCATTTTTCATATTTAAAAGACTGTCAGTATACATCTATCACAGTTTGGAAGTAAGTCTAACCAAGGCTTTTTTTTTTTTTTTTTTTTTTTTTTTTTTTTAAAAAGCTTCTTGGGGAAGTAGGAGAGGAAAAAAAGCAACGTAGCAAGCACTGATTGTAACAAGTCTTCAAGTCCTCAATCTTGCTTTCAGAAGGAGCAAACAGAGGACTGCCACAGTAGTGACAGCCCTCATCCAAACACGAGGAAGTGCTCAAATACACAGCTATTTTTATGGAAATGCTGACTCGTATGTCGATATGCCAACGCCTGCCTCTCTCCCCAAAGTGGATTTCCATGCTGTTCAGAGGTCCACCCTGAAAAGCAGATGTTTACTTTGCAATTCTTCTAAGAGTACTAAACTAACATGAAAAACAAGTTACATCAACATCCTTGAAGACTCATGTCCTTCATTAATCCATTGGGCACATGCTTTAAAGTTCCTAAAGCTGACCCAGAGTGCTTAAAAAAAGCCTTCATTAAAACCACCTTAAAGGACTCCCATCACAATTTTGATTTAGCAATAACAAATAAGGCATACAAACAGCAATCAAAGCAGTAACAGGAGATAACTTCGTTTTCTGCTGTCCCTTCAAAGCCTACTTACAATGACACTGTTATTTTTAAAACATGCTTAGTCTAAACTAGCCTGATTTCCCCCACGCTTACAAGTTAGAAGCTGGTATCAGTAAGATACTTTCCTCTTCTTTTACTTTGATCTGTAAGTGATAACTAGCAGTTGAGATGCTGCAAAGTCACTGGTCCAAGACAGTCGATGCTACAGTTAGGAGACGTCGATCTCGCCATCATGGCTAAGTGTCTGCACACATTAGGTTTGCATGGAGCTCTAACTGATCCAGTTCTCACAAACTGCATCAAATTGACATGGGAACTTTCTCTCACCCACTGGTTCTTGCTACCCCAGGAACAGCCTGTCTCCTTTCCTCTCTCCTCTAAGCCTGGAGAATTTTAATTCACTTCCATCTGAAAGGCAGGGGAAATTCATGCATGAAATCTAAGTACAGGAGTGATTTGGCAGTGACCAGGGAAACTATATTCTCATCTGATAACAGATCTAATTGTCTTCTACCTTCTTTGATTTGCCTTAGAATTATATTAAGCTGCTTCTTCCCCTCACATCCACCAAAATACAAAGTCTGATCGTTACTCAAATACAGCAGCAGCCTGGACACTAATGCTCAACAACTTGTAATATTCTGCCAAACATTTATGAAGTAGTTTTCTTCTAATTTTTAAAACTGAAATGTGATAATAGGCAATATTTAATACTGGATTTTGGTTTCACAGCAATAGTGTTTATTGGAGATAGACCACAAGAAAATAAGGAAATAGGAGTACGTGTTTGAGTACATGCAGAACACACTGTAGAACTAAACATTTAGATGAGCCAAAAGCCGCGTTTCCTCCAGGACTCTCTTTTTCATATTCGTGAAACCCTTCCTGAGAGTAAACACAATATCCCTCCAGAGAGATCTCAAACTTTAGCCTTCATGGTTCGAGTCTGGTATCCCAGTAAGGATATGGGAAACCATCGTCAAAGACAGGCTGGGGGAAACAGCCACTTACATAAGTAAACTATTCCTGTAAAATTTGGTGGTTTGTGGGCTCGTTATAAAAATAAAGTATATGGGCCGCCTTGCCCATAAAGGTGCCTCTCATATACCATGACCATTTTACAAAAAGAACATTAAAAAAAGCAATTTAGAAGATAGAGCAGTTACTGGCCTCAGAACAGTTTCCCTCCTTCCCCAGTGAAGCACTCAAATAACTAAAACCATGTTTACTCTTCAGCTGTAGTCTTGTTGCATTATAGCTTGATGAGATGAAACTATACAGCATAACTTTTCCAGGTTCAGGTCAGAACTTCTTAAAACAGCTCGGTATCTCAAAGTGATGTTTATTGGATTATAAGACATGGGCACACTTACTTCCTATGACCTCATTCATCCTGAGCTTTTGTATTAAAAATCATTACATCAGGCACAGAACAAAAGGTCAGATGTGCAAAAGCCAGAAGGAGAAAGACAAGTAACATTTTGTACACCTATCTTAAACACATTTTCTTTATGCATTTAGCTCCCCAAGCGTAATTTTGTGTTGCATGAGAACATCTGATGCTTACTTTTTACCTATATACACCAAAAGGTCAAGTGTCAGGAGTGCACAGGTAGGTACAGAGAACTCACCCACCTTGTCCTGGCTGGAAATCAGAGTGAATATAGCACAGAGCCAGGCTGAAAGGCTTCATGGCTGCACCAGGGCTATTCCATCAGCGCAGGGGGTGGACGAGCATCCACAGCCATCTGCATATGCCTGTGAACTCCTCTCTGCTAGTGATGAGGTTTTATCACTTGATGACAGTTCATAGCAATATAGTAGAAGTTTCCAAATAAGTTTTGGGAAATTTACATATGGTGCTACTCACTCTTCCTACATTTGTTCATTACCTTCAGATTTTTATAAATCCACTCCAAAACCAGGCAATTCTCCCATCTGGCATCAGTCCAGCTTTACCTTGTACCTCAAGATGTTGCAGGAAAGGAACCTGCAGAATTATTTCAGTGTGCATGAACAATGTGCTCCATTAGGTATTGCACACTCCAAGTCTTTCAGCTATTTGTTCTTTCATGCTATGTTGGGAAAGCCCTTGTTTTAAGCTAGGTAAAATTGAGCTTTCGGCAGTTTTTCTCAAGCATTCATCCAGGTTGTGAAACCTGCTCCTTCAAGTGAAAAGGCCCTTGCTTTGAGAAAACATTACTCAAAGAGCAAGTGATTCAGGCCATGCCACAGAACCTAAATGTAGGAAGAATTTGGGGATTCTCAGCTCCCAGACCCACTTTTCACCTAAGCTGAACTGCTTCCCAGGTATCCATTACGCTACTTTTAGTAGGCAAAGGAGATTGACTTTTAAATAAGATTAGATTTTGAATCAAAAGGGAAAACCTCTCATTTGAGGAATATAGAATTAATAGTTTAAACTGTGTAAGGCTTGCTTCCTATCAGGGTAACACCATCATTCAGTGAACACCAAATGGCACTAAGAGACACCGATACTGGAAATCTTTTCTCATATCATAGACAATATTTCAAACTTAAAAGCTGAGGTCAGGGAACGTTAAACCAAGGTCTGTTAAGCAACAGCCTTCCTGAAGACAACAAGCAACTTTTATTTGCTAAATTGAACCAGAGCTTGTTTTTTCTATTTACACAATGTTAACTTGAGAAATATTCACATGAATTACAAACAAGATAGATACAAACAAAGAAAGATACAATAGTCCCTTTAGTATTTCCAGTCTCTTGAAAAATGAAATACTTTAAAGCTCTGGATTTCCAAGTGTTCTGGACTGATCAAAATGTAAATAAGCCAATACATATCAGACACTTCTATTCCTTTTGTTGGAGAATAACTTGCTCTAAACTTCAACCACAGTATATAATAAGCCTGAAAGGCATTTATGGGTGATTAAGCAGCTGTCATAACCAAAGCTTTCAAAACAGGATTTGTGCCCCGATGTGCCAAATCCTATGCACAGAAGTATGAGACAAACCCTGCCTCACAGAGTACAAAACATACATATTAAACTATACAACAGAAGAACAAAGGATGTGGGTGGATGGCAAAGTGAAAATAACAGCAGGTCAGCAAAAATAAAAAGTCACAGCTTGACACTTGCTAATGACAGATAAGAGTAATTTTTGTGTATCAAAGCAAGCAAGATTTCAGGAAATGATATGCATTTTAGCGTGATTTCCCCCCCCCCCCCCCCACATTAAGAGATGGCAACATGGCAGAAAGTGAGAACGCTCCTGAAGGAAGAGACAGGCTCACAAATGAGGTCCATGAATTCCACAGGTGTTAACACTTTATATCTGAAAGTCAAGCTTTGTCTCCAGAGCACACACCCTACTCATTAGGAAAAATTATACACTACATCTTTTCCCTACACTAACACATTGTGCCATGTCTTGATAACAGACTTCCCACTTGCCTATCTCTTTCAATTTCAAAACGTAGCGCTTATATATACTACAAAGCAGTTTAAGTTGGCAAATCACATGTGTTTATGTCAGCTTAACTAGATCAGGAATCCATTTTCTTTTCGATTACTAAATTTCAGTTCTATTTTAAACACATACTCATTTTGTAAAAAAACCTTAGCAGGCTGAAGAGTTAACGCACAGAGATGATGACAGCTACACAGTACACAAGTGATCTAACACCCAGAGCACGCTTGCAGGGGGGCGATCCCCAAAATTCTTTGGGAGAAGTGACTCTAGGCAAACCTGGTGCTGCCACCTCTCCTATTCCACCCAACGACGTTCACCCCACCTCATCTGCTCCGTCCTCTCTGCAACCAGAGCAAGCAGCACAGCCTCCAGCACTGCCTGGGCTCAAGCTGCAGGTGCGGTGATCAGCACAGGTTGGAGAGCCAAGACCTGCTCCTCCGCAGAGCAAGTTAACATTGGCCTTTGCTGATCAGTACAGATTGCCTACAGGCAAGGATAGGCAGGCTTTCATCTGAATGAAAGGGTGACTGTTGTTACAGCTAATCCAGTCTCATTTCAACCTATTTTATCTTGGCATGGGTGATAGGAAAGGAAAAAAAAGAAAGCCTTCCAACAAGTTTGCAAAAAACATATGTAAATTCCCCAATTCTAAATGATCTGGCTAGGTATCAGCCCATTGCTACCCTAGGAGACTTTCAGGAATGAAAGTTCTCCTAAAAGGTTTTGGCTCTATGCAGCTGGAGAAGGTACTTTGTGGTTTTTCAGGTGCAGTCCCTTCCTCTTAACATTAAAATGAATGCTTGGCACTTTACAAGATGAGGACTCGACTCTGGCTTCAACCTGTGCTCTTTCAAGAACACTTTTCCCTATGCAGCTAAATTGGCCACAAATTCAGACAGTGCATTCTTTCTGAACTGTACATTTTATGATCTTAGTTTAGGGGCCTCATAAAAGACGTAGTGTGCAAGTCACAGTATCCTACACTTGAAGGATCATAACCACTGCATCTACACCGATACCCACAGAACTCTTAAAGACACTTCTGCTTGGTAGTGTTTATTGCCAAAACAAATTTCTAGTCCTAACATTTCTGCCGCTCAACTTCCCATGGAAAAGTTTAATAGTTTCTATTATAAAGTTGATTTTCTCACATGTTTGATCGTCTAATGGAGCCAGAAACTGAACATCTTGCCTCATTTCACGTTTAAGAGCTGAATTTCAGTTTAGTTTCTTACATATGGCACTAGTACATAAGCATTTAACTTTTATTCCATGCAGCTATTAGAAAGATATCGGTTTGACTGCAACTAGAATATGTCAAGAAGTATTTTGCTTTTCTTCTATGCTTCTGTAAATGTTACTTACCTCGTGTATTAGACAAGCAACTGAACCAAAAAGTACCATTCCCACAAGAGTAGCATTGGCTGATCAACATCCCTAGCAGGTTACATAAAGCACGTAAATATTGTCTGCCACCATGTGGACACAGCAACTCTGGACACTTGAAAGGAAGGCTAGACACAAGTTAACTTGCTTGGATCTGTATTGCATTGATGTGAAAACAAACATCCTTGGGGGAGCTGACAAAAGATTGAGTGATTTTTTTCATGTCAAATAGCAAAGTTCATCTGTTGCTAATGACTGTCAGATGAAAGCAGAACTATTCTTTGGCCAGGGCTGAGCAAATCATGCCAATGTGAATAGAAGTAACATCACTCAATAGTTGTCTGACAAAACAAATCGGGGCTGGATCAGAAGAGAAACCTTGCCTTGTGAGGCGATCGTAAGCACGCATTCAGCCCGAACAGAAAAAAACTCCAAAACAAACCTTAACTCATGCAGCGTAACAAATCAAAGAGATTTCACAAAACCTGGGAGTGATGCCTGGAAGGTATGTGCCAACTGCCACCAACAGCAGAGCCTCCCTGACAAACACCAGCAATGAACTGGGGTAAGACTAGACATATTCACACCTTAGCTTGGCTCTAGGAAATCAAGGAGTTGTAGAACAGTCCAAACTATTTGATACCTGGTTTCGCAAGTCTCCTTTCAAGTGCCAATAACTTAGACAAGGACAGAAAACCACTTCTGAGGCCACCTCCCCTAAAGCCAGAGGGAGGCAGTGACCAAGGTCACAGCAGCAACAAGACTAAAAGGGGTCTCGCACCAATCATAGTTCTGGCCTATGGTTCCATGGCAAAGCTGAGCCGAGACTCAGAATAAGAAATCCAGAAGATCAAGAGACAAATTAACTTCCACCCCCTTCGGTGGCTGACTGAAATACCAAATCATCATGTAATGCTCAGAGCTGCGAATAAGCTGATTGTTCCGTGCAAGAAAACAGCTGCAGTAACTCCCCTTCTAACCGGGACCAGAAGAAACTAGGTCTACAGCTGTAACGCGATTATTTCCTCTCCAAGCAATCTTGCAACTGGATGAGGAATAGTGCCTGTCAAGTATCGTGCAAGAGACTACCTTGGCAATACCTAAAGGAATTAGAAGTTTCATGAACAAGATGATCATGCTCTCTTCAATGGCTTTGGGTTACAAATAATGACCAATACAGGAAAGAAACCAAGTAATATCATCTTGTATACAACTTCAGGCCAGGTATTCTCCAGTAGTGACAGTGTACATGCTCACCGAGGACTTACCTCAAGGACAGTCACTAAAACAAGATCATCTCTTCATATGTAATGAAGAGCCTACACTGAAGTCAGGCCCAAGCAATCAAGGCTCTGGGAATGAAGAGACAGCAAAACAGCAATAAAGCTTCTTTCTTTCTACAGGCTTGAGATTTGAAACTTAAAGCCACTGTATTCTCACCCCCACACACTCTAAGGTTAAAAAAAATTTTAAAGAACTGATAGGAAAAAACCTGGAGAGCCAAGACCACTACTCGAGGACTTGAGAGCTCAGCTTAGCAAGGTCCATGCCTATGCCTTAGCTGAGCTGTGTGCCACATGCATTACATGTTCAGAGCGATGAGAACTCTGAGAGGTGCTAGCTTGCCCATGCTGTGTCAGCTTATCACCCACAAAGAAACCCAACTCACAATGCTCTAGGGAGTTCCTAATATTCATCCACTATAGCAGGCGGTTTTCACGGTGTAATCTCAACTCCTCTGCTGTGAAAACGAATGCAGGAGTTCATTTCATTCTCCTGCTAAAGCCTCCTCTTCCTCAGATACTCCACACACATCCATAACTTGGCAGCTGCAGAGTTTGTGAGACCAGCTACCTACTGAATGATCTCCCAGTGCCTAATGCTTTTGAGAGCCAAGCAATTCCCTCCCATTTTTAGCAACTGTATTGTGCTTCACCTTTGAAAATGCTCTGGAATGGCAGTGATTTTGTTGTTGTTGTTGTTGATATTATTAGACATAAGTCACTAATTTCCCTTTGAAAAAAATAACATGCTTGTACATTCATTAGAGTCAAAGAACTGAAATCTTAACTGGAAATTTATGGGTTTACCTAATATAATCCAACTTAAAAAGCTACTCTGCAAACTTCGTGAGGGATTCAATTCAATTTTACAAATAGAAAATATGGGGATTGAAACAATTTGTGCTCACATACAGATGGAAGTTATTATGAACTCTCGGAATTAACACACATTGTTTTGACTTCGGAATGTAACAGCAAAGCAAGTTTCTCCAAATAAATGCTCTACCAAGCTAGCACTGAGCTGCTTCTAATTCCAGCTGAATTCTCCTGAGTACAAGATGTGGTTTTCATTGTTATTATCCTGCTGTTTTACAAAACAGTACCACTTTATCTCTAGAAGAGTTTTTATTTCAGCAATTTTACTTAATATCAACCCAGTCTCACTTCTTCCCCACTCAAGTTTCTCCTTGTCGCCAGAACTCCAGGTAATTGTGAAAGGAACAAAAATATAAAAATCTGTGAAACCAGGGAAGCTTATACAAATCCTTTCAAGTATTTCTTTTAAGTTGATACAAGTTTTTCTGGGCTCTTTGTTTCTCACCCACAGTGATCAAGACTTGCATGAATGATTCAAGTAAGGTGATGGGAGACCCAAGTTCTTCTCTTAACACTCCAGTAGAGTCAGCACTGTTCCTCCTAGGCACCTCCAATCTTCCCACAGCAACCCAGAGGGAATTAAGCAACTGATCTGCATTTATTCATGACAGAATAGTTTGCAGGACTGGTTCTCTGAATTAAGGCCAACACCCTTGGGCCTTAAAAGGATTCCCTCACAGGTTGTGATGGTCTAGAGGTAAAAAAGAGGCAGCTGCTCATTCTCCATCCAAACTTAATTATTTTCACACATTCACATGAACTAAACACACCTGAAAGGTTCTCTCAAAGCAGCCTTAAGATCTTCTAAGAGCTACTTAAATTCAACAGTTCCAGCCTCCAAAGGAGCACATAAAGGATTCAAACAATTTCAGGTTTTTAGATCAAGTCAGCCCCTGAGTACAGGAGTTTTGTGATGTATTTCTGCAAGTTATCTACCTGTTCTGCTTTCACAATGGAATTTCCCCTTGGCAGAACTATAAAAAGCTGCAATATTTGACTAAGGATATCAAAACAAAGATGACTACACCAGTTTATATGGACTTCAGTAACACTTTCCTGATTAAATAAGTAGTAGAAGCCTCCCAGAAATTCCGATTTACTTTTATTATGTTTTTATATTCAACAGCATACAATCTCAAGCATTAACATGTGAAACACTGGTGTTGTACAAACCACTTCAAAGTTTGGCCACTGACTTCTCTAGCTTGTAGCAGCACCAGTGACCCCATGTAAATTTGGAAACTTTTTTTATACAAATACGTACTTAAAGTCTTCATTTACTTTTATGAGTTTAAACACATGCCAGTGATTTCAGAAACCAACTGCAAGGACTTGGAAGGCAACATGGGTGAGTGACCATGTGTTCAACTGTTCACAGTCCTTTAGAAATAGGACAAGAACAAAATCAGAACGAGAGATTTCAGTAGGTCCAACAGTGGCTAACAACTCAAAGATGACAAGTCTTAAAAAAACAGGAAAACAAGCGAAGTGGTGACAGTTCCTATAAAACCAATACTACATACAGGCACAAGTGCCAACTAACCCAGACTACAAGAACTGGGAAGACTACCAACTTGGGCTCAGTGAAGACTTCATAATCTCAATCAAGAAGCACAGAGTGCTTGCATCACATAACTGAACACCAAACTCCAGCACAGGAACAAAACCATGAAAGGCTGAAAAGCAAAGCAAGCGGCATCACGACTCACAAGTTACAGAATGAACTAATGTATTTACATAAGTAGAGATTAAGGAAAGCATTGATTTGATAGTAAAGGAGAGAGAAAGCTATCAAAGCATTTGAAGGAAAAGAGTATTTAATCCCTTTCTCTCACTGGTCCTCCCTATGAAAGTCAAGTGTGAACAGCTGGCTGCCATTATTAATACCAGCAACAAAGAGCCACAGTCTAAGTTACATTAACAGCTTGGTTAAGTGAATTTCCAAGATTAGCAGGAGTTGATTAACTTCATCTTAAGATATTTTAGCCTTTAAGTAATTTCAGAGCCATTGGAGGTTATCTTCCAAAATACACTAAGCATGGGCAAGATACCAGAAGTCTGGAAAATGGTAAATGCAATCCAAGCTTAAAAAACAAACAACACAAAAAGACTCAGAAGCTTTACTTCAATTTGGGGTAGGGAATGGGGAATGAGTGGTGGAAGAGAGAACTGGAAAAAAACAAACAAAAAACCCTAGAAACTAAGCATAAAAAAGATAAGATTTTTCAAGAATAAAACTGTCAGACCAATCTAATTTCAAGCCTCACAAACAGGTTAGAAACTAAAAAGTCATTTCTGTTGGAATTTAAATAACTCTGGGCACTTTATGGTGTAATATGCTCGCAAGCATGCCAGGGAAATGGGACATTGATAAGTATGAATGAATACAGAGCAAGTAAGTACTCTTTGCGTGTAGTTAAAACAATGTTTCACTGCTATAAATGGAAGTGCTAGCAAAGCAGGGATCCACCTGAGTCTAGGCTTTACCCCAGTTCTATTCAATATTTTAATTAGGTGAGCTGGAGAGAGAATAGGCTCAGATGCAGATAGCACAAGGCTGAGATAGAGTTCTCAACCCACCTTTCCCCATCTTCTACAGTTACGTCACCAAATCAGAAACATGATTAAAAACAAAAAGATGCATCTTTAAGGATACATTCAAGGTACAGCATGTAAAACATGAATTAAACGAGTCACCTGCACAAATTCAGAATGGACTATTTTGTTGCTGTGCAGAAGACTTGGGATGGCACAAAATTCACCATGTTAGACTGTTGAGAGTACAAACCTATCGGAACATAATGAACTGGAAAAAAATTACAAGACCTGTGGAGCATTTCTCCCATCCTACTCAATGTTTTGAAGGCAACAGTTGCATGCTGTATCCAGCTTTGGGCACTACAAGAAAGATGTCTCCTATTCTCCATCTGAATCCACAACAAGAATGCTCAGAAGTTGAGACATGACCCATGAGATAACACTTTAAAAATGAAAGGTTATCTTTCAATGCATAAAAGTTTGCAAAGAGGAAGAGACTTAAATAAACATATTATTATAATAAGTGATTATGTGATTAACGAAAAGCAAGACAGATTTCGATTAGATGTCAGAAAAGACTTTAATAGCCAAGACAGTCAAGCATTGGAACTAAGTAGTACTTAGATCACAGCCTCTCCTTCAGGGAAAATTATACACAGATCTACCAGGGATAGCGTATGAGCAGCTGACCCTGCCCTAGGACTAGGCAATCGTCTAAATGGCCTCCTCAGGTCCCTTTCAGACCAGCTTTTTGAACATTTTCTGAATTCCATACCAAATGTGTTAGCAGCAGGTATTAGTACCATCTCAAATACAAGCTTGTGAACTTGTAAACTCTCATGCATTTGCTAAAGTAAAGGATTATTTTTAAAATACATTAAGAGCAAGGAAGTAAGGATGATCAGAGAACTTTTTAATATAAAGTCATACATTTGCAAGACTTCAGATTTTCCAGCTTGTTGTGTTTTCTTATCATAAGTATAGAGGTAGAATACTAGTTAAAGTAATAATACAGCAAAATTAAAGACACAGCAATGAGAATGACATGAATGGATCTTCAAGTATGACAGGATAAAAATAACAGAAAACATTTGCAATTTTCAAAACAGTGTGTATAGACTATTTGAAAACGAAAAGATTCATTATTAGCTGGCAAGCCTTTCTCTAAGCACAATGCAAGAAAATCTCAAGCACAAAGCTGTAAGTTAAGTGAAAACAATGACTTGAAGAAAACCCCCACTAGTTCAGATGTGATGCTATTCTCTGTGGCAGACAAGACAGGAGATGTACACTCACGGCATACTGACACCAAGCAGACAGTAGATATAAATAAAAAAAAATTAAAATCTCAGTGTACTAACCTGTGCTATATTTTTGTTGAGAAGATATACTCCATATTCAAACTGAAGCTTCTCCCCTCCTTTTGGATATAAAGGAAATCTGATGGGAAAGAAAAAAAGGGGGGAAAAAAGGGCACATGAGATGAAATTATTCAGATGCTTAAGTAAACTTTAAAAAGCCACAGACTCCTTTTCTGAGAAGGTAAAGGTTTAAAAAGCCTCTCTTGCTGACTTCTCCCAGGAGCCCTTCTCCACAGGATATACTTAGGAACCCTCTGCAACTCCTGTCAATCAGCCTTTTAAAAACTGATGTCAAAATTCAGCTAATGAATTACATTTTCTAAATCATTTTAGGTTTTTAAAAGATGCTTTATGACCCTCCCAGTGCTGCAACATTCCTCTCATTTAGTGAAGCATATTTTAAGAAGCACACAGCATAACACCAGATCCCACGTTATCCCTTTGTATTCAGCCATTTGCATTTGGTTAGCTCATTTCCAAATAGAAATAAACTTTGAAGAAAGGTGTTCTCTTGTGATTGTTATTTTGTGATTGAAAGAGCACAAATCTCTTCACATACAGGAGACATTTGCAGGCTCGCTTACCATCACACCAGAACAACGGTCAGAGAATGTAAGTGATTCCTTTCCTTTCAACAAGCTTCACACATGCACCAAAGGCTTGAGTCAGTTACAGCGTCATAGGTCATGCCAGCCCTTGTAAATATTATATTCCTAATGTTTATTTCTCCTATTTAATAAATAAAGCATTTTTCGCAATTTTAAATACCTAGATGCAGCAAATACCTTATAGGAAAGTAGCACAGCTTACTTCTGTCTTAACTACTGCATGAGATCAGAGAACCAAAACTTTAGTCCCTAGAGTATTGAAACTGTTTGACAGTCTGCACTAAAGAATACAAATTTATGTGTATGTTCTAGAAAACTTTGCTTAAGTGAAGCAAATCTCATAAACAGTTTTAATATGTGTACACTGCATTTCTTAGGACTGTCTTTTGACTCTTCTTTACCACTAGAGGTTATGAGGTCATCGTGGTCAATACAGTAATCTCAGTACAATCTAGATTTTATGTTTATGGGAACTACACCATGAAACGAGCTTTTGCCTTTTCAAGAACTGTATGCTCTGTAGCTCCTAATCAAGATGCTGAGCGTATTATCTGCACAAACCCCACATTACATCAGAAACCAAAGTCTCTCTCAAACGTAAGATAACAAATACAGGAGATCAATATCTACTAGAAACAACACACATTCTAGAGGGGTGATTACAGAAAGTGTATTTTATCATCAATCAGCCCCACAGTAGAGTACATTTGCAACTTTTAAGGAGAATTATACAGCACCATTAAAGCTAAAGGTTAACAGGTCATGATCACAGCAGATCAAATATTAAGATGTCAGCTTTAAGTTTTATGCTACTTTCAAAATCACTAGGTCACTTCTGGTTGAGGAATATAAAAATCACCATGAATAGTATATATCTAGCTCACCTTGCTTAATAGATCTATAAATCCAACGAGTTCCCCATGCAAGAAAATAAAACCTTTCAAAATGAACACATGCTGCAAAAATTCCACGACGCATTATCCTAAGCGTAAAATACAAATCAAAAGGAGTTCATTTCCATATCTACAATTACACTACCCAAATAGAGCAGGATTTAGCTTTAAAAGGATACCTTTACAATTAACAGAATAAAACTAACTCAAGCTTGACAATAAAAGCACCATTAGGAACACAAGCCATGTTTCACTGGAAGATAGTATTTCATTAAGTCACTAGTAATGGGAACCATGTATTCGATTATTAGACACAGAGCTTTTCGATACATACAGTATAGAAGAGAGGATAAAAACTGTTTTACAGTGCTCGCTACCATCTCCCACACAGTTTTTCTAAGTGGTAAAGATTAAGCTTTTCTGTTTATCACATTGGCCCTGCTTCTTTGCTAATGTTCACACTTTTGTCCTCTAACTTCCACTAATTAATCTTGAAAGACTCTGAACTACATACATCCTCGTGTCAGCTTTCATAAGATAATCATTTACATGAAAGTCTTGAAAAATGTTAGTGGATGTCTTTGTGCATGCACATTTATGACTCAGAGAAAAATATTACCAACTTTCACATCTCTTTCTTTGTGTTATCTTGCTTGCCCATTAAGCCTGGTCACAAGCAATAAACTTAAAGGAGAGGAACCACGACATTTTATACAGTGCTTCATTGAGTATAACTGAATGCAACCTTAACTGCTGGCTCCCTAAGTGAAATTCTTCTTGCCTGCTCCTTAGAAAAGCACGACTGTAAGCTAAATCTCTCACTTTGGCATGCTGCAAAAAGTTTAAGTCTGCTGTATAAGGTTTTAGTTATACTTGCTCAAAAAATATATTTGAAAACTACTATTTTAGTATTTTTATAATCACGAAGCACTCAATAAAATGCAAAATGGCATCTGCCTGCCCATTCTACTCCAACATGTACCTTCCTTGTTTCCATTCTTGCTGATACATTTGGGGAAAAAAATCATTAAGCTCTTTTAAAGCAGAACAGAGATATTTACTCTAGGATGACAAATTCAAAGGAGTAAGTGTGATATGTTTAGTAGAAAGAAGAAAAAAATCAAGCTACAGGTGTCTCTTGTGTAATCACCAGAAGACATCATCTGAGAGAAGTTACCAAGTAGTAGGAAACTTGTTCTGAGCACAGTCAGAAGGTGAGCGCTGGTCCTCCTCAGATCAGTACACTTACACACTGTGAGGAAACCATACACCTACCATGCTAGCAGGCAGTAATTAGGACCAAAACTGCTTCTGCTCAGTGAAGTTCAAAGTGTGCCCTTGTAAAAATATCTTGATATTTATCTTGTGACTATGGAATATTACTTTTTAATAGTGTGTAGACTTCTTAAAACACAGCCCTAATACACCCTGAGTTTACAGTAGATATTCTATTTCTGTATATAAAGCGCACTGCCTAGCTGGCATACAGCAGTAATAACTTTAACAGTGACTCATAAAGAAGATCTTAGTTCAGAGAACATTAACTTGATGCAAGAAAAAACCACAGCATTTAGTAACTTATAACAGGTTAACCCCATTTGGAGTTGTTTCTGCACCTCGTGTTTCCACTGTAACTCAAGGCTATTCTTGCTTCCCTTCAGACATCTGATACATCAGCAATGGTAAGAGCCTGTGTTGGTGAAAAGCACAACGAAGAGTAGTGATAAAGGGATGAACAAGCTAGCAGGCACGTGGAAAGGCAGCTGTAGGATCTATGACAATTGTGCCAAAGATGCCGAAATTAAACAAGTCCCACTGAATTCAGAAGGTGGAGAACACTCTGTAAGAGTGATCCAAACTGCACACCAGACTGATTTTAACCAGATGGTCAATATGTGCCTTTAAGATCTAAGATAACGTAAAGAGGATTCTCAATCTTAAAAGCTTATGTTTGTTTTGGAAGTTTTATGTTTTGCTTATTCAATCCTGAAGGACTGTGACAAATGCAAAGTTTTTATTAATTTCTTTGAGTCATGTGTTCTCTTTTATAGGACTCACTGGGATACAAGTCAGATGACCAGTGTTACCTAGCTGTACCATGCTGCAGGAACAGAGACAAATGCATAATAAACTGCAAAACATACACATGTATGACATTTTTAGACACATAGCTCACCTCCCCTTTCATGGCATGTTACTTTGGGCAAAAGTTAATTCTTCTACTTGTGATACCACAATGACAGAATAGTTTCTTCCATAGTGAACCAGAACAATATCATGCTTACAGCCTCAAAGCACACATGAGACTTATACTAACACTAATACATTCAAAAGCAAAGTTTTCCCAGTCTCAGAAGAAGAGGTTTTGATTGACATTTCTCATGGACAACAGTAAAAAAAATAAAATTAAAAAATTAAAAATAATCATAGAAACAGTTTACAAGGCACTTCTAATGATCTCTGAATAATTTCATTTTAGCAGAGATTAGAATAGAGATAGCAACTCATCTGCTCCTACTGTACCTCTCTCCCATCTCTCCTGCTTGGAGGGTTCCCAAGAATAAGCACCTCCTCTCCACCCGCAATCTTAATTCCAACAAGTCAACATCAACCGCTTTATTTCAACCTATCCCCTACTAATTACTGCCACACTTCCTAAGCAGACGTCAGCTGCTGGATGAAGAACTCTTCAGCTTCAACTTTATCCAAGAAAAACTGGCAGGGAAGTTGGAAGGGAGCACATTACTAACAGCTAGTCAAGAAACTCTCCTCTTCCATTGAAAGCACCTAATATTCAAATAGGATACTATTCTTAGCACTGAAATCCTGTGTTTAACACAACTGGGTGCCACCAACCACGAGCAGTTCTAAGAACAAAGAACGGGTTTTTGAAGTACATAAGGCAACAGATTTTCAGTCTATTTGCACATAAGGAGATTTTACTGATAGGCAATGAGTAAGCAAACAAGCATGAGCAGGTCAAGGCTTAGAGTAATGCTGATCTACATATCCAAATATATCTACTTGTAAGAAACTCAAATGAGACTGACAAATCAAAGCGTGCACTCAAGTATCAGAATACAGACTAGTGCAAGCCTAAAAGGAAGAAATCTCTAATTTCCTTGTAAACTGCCCAGGTAAACAGGGGTGGAAAAGGAAGAAATCCCAGCTAAAAGGAGTGGCTAAATGAAGTGTCAACATCAGTGTGATTTTATGCTGTAGACTCTATGTGAAAGTTTCTACGGTACTAAGCCTCATTTCACAACTCTTCGGGGAGGGTTTAAACTAAAAAAAGCGAGGCAAAGGTTACGTGCTTTGTTCACAGTTACTCTGATGGGGAAAAGTAACCTCAAGTCAGCCTTTTAAATAAAAGACAGGGCTGAAAGTCTACCTATTCTCCAACTTGAAACTACAGAACCAGCACCCTACCATCAACAACAGAATTAAATTTTGAGTTCTTCAGGGATCTCACAACACTTTGAATGTTACCTTTTAGAATAGTCAGTTTGAACATTTGCATAAGAAATACCATTCTGATCAGTATCAAGCTTACAGGCATCCAACTACATCAACAGGACTCTTAAGGAGCTGTTACTTTGGAGTTAGTCTTTAAAGAGGTTTTTTTTTTATAACGTGGTATTTAGTCAAGTAGAACACATCTTAGACATAACACACACACGTACCTCTAAGAAACTGAAAAGCAAAGTATAATCTTACTGCAGTAAATCACATTTTTAAGGGTACAAAGACTGTGGACAGGGTACTAAATTGTCAACTCTGGTTTAAAAGTCTTTCTAGAAAAGAAAAGAAACTCAAGATACACATTTCCAGTCAATACAGAAAACTAATGGTGGCTGGTAGCCATCGTTTCCACTCCAGCTGAGTCATTAAGAGGCAAACAGCTAAACAGAAATATCAGTGTTAAACCAAGGAAAATTTCATTTTTCAGTTCAAGATGTATTCTTGAATGTGTCTAAACACATTTGTGGTCTGGGGGCAGTACAGGATGAGCAGATAGGAGTTTCGATGAATGCCTTTGCCAGCTGAACCTAACAGGCCTGAAGACGTTTCTGCTGGAAGTAGACTGCGACTCTACGACATCTCTACAGCAATCTGATTCAAAAGCTTCGCAGTGTGCCCCAGGAGACCACCAGCCATCGCTCTATGTTGCTGAAACTACCTGTTCATCCAGATACAAGCAGAACATCTTATAGTCATAAAGCTACAGGCACAAAGAAGTCTAATGTACTGTCTCTAAGGCAAGTTCAAACCGCCCTGTATTCTCAGCTATGGTAACACTTCCCTCTAGATAAACTTCATCCTTCCTTGGGGTAAGAAGATTGTCTCAATTACTTTGCAGTGTTGATTTCAGTCTTATTTTCTATGACTCAAAGCATAACAAAGGACACTATGCTTATGCACTGATGACAGTAAGTCTGAGAAATTTCAGGGGTAGATGAAAAGCCTCTTGCAAGGATTCTTCTTTTTCCTATTTGCAGTTTAAGGTGAGATGCCGACAGCCTGATCAGTCATGTTTGGTGGGGTTTTTTTTCCCTTATAAAAAATATTAGTTACTACTTAATAAAAGAAAGGGGGTTGACCCATCTCTTACTAATTTTTTTTAATATAGGGACTAAACCACTGGTTTTCGTAAGACAGCATGGGCAGGAAGCTTGCTACTAAAGTGTCTCCAACCAAAACTGCTCACTAATACTGATGTATTTAAAAATCAAAAAACTGACTACAGAAAAAAGTTCTTTTAAAGATCGCTTATGTTGCCCACAGATACTGATTCTGGAAAATGAGAGGTATGTTTCAAAGCTAAAAATGTGATTAGCCCAATTTCAGTGTTTTAAGCATTAGACCACCCTTCTTACAGCTCATAAATAAATTGTGCTAAATATCCTATCCTAACCACTAAGAACTCTTCTTCCACCTTTTTCAGCTGATCTTAGGCAAGTACTTATCAGCCATCAAGATCTTGTTTAATTTTATATCCTCAGCTAATCTTTAGCTGCTTTACATAGTAACTTCAATGTTTGATGAACATGCAGTAAATCACCCCAAGATTCTTGGTTCAGTCAGATGGTAACTGTTAGGAAAAGCTGAAGGAATCCTTATTCCATACATTTATTTCAGACCTCAAGTATCTCTTATGAATTCAAGTCCAAATACATTTACTGTTGTGTTCTGTGATTTATGAACTCCTCTGTATCCAGAAAAATCACATATGTACCAATATATTGGTGGCCAATTTTTATTGTCTATAACCGCCTGTCTTTAATACAAACTATTTTTAAAGCTTAAGAAATTGCTTCATTTTTAACTGCTTTCACCTGCTTCTACTTTGGTATTACACCATATGTTTTAGATCTTTTATTCTCTCTTCTGTTCAGACTTCTGCCATATCCCAAATTATATTAAAGTCTCAAAGTTTAATCTCTACTTCAGAAAGCTCTTTAGGGAAGAAGTCAGTAAAATAATTATTTTTACACATCACATCTAACTGTTTCCACAGGCTGAAGTGTGGCACAATTGAAATAGCATATTACATCCCATTTGGCAAATGTAAGTAAAATTCCAAATCTAGTTTGGAACTGTGTTAGATAACCTTAATTTTCAAAGTGATGAAAAGTTCAAGGACTGGTAATATCTGTAGCTTTGCAAGCTAAATTAACAGCAAGGACATTTATGTTTCAAGAACAAATAATTATCCAGTAGTTAACTGAAGATCAGAAACTTAGTCCACCAACTAAACAAAGCCGATACCACTGCATTTTCACATCATATTCGCAGTACCTTTGATACATCCTGCCCAACTGCAGCCATGGGAGAACAAACTTGACATGGCTTTTTCCTTCACTTCTTATTTTCAAGGACAGTAAGCAGAATGACTGTAGGAAGATTCCTGTAGAGCAGACTTGGCAGAATGCAGCTGAAACCCAATTATTCACTATTATACAGATAAAGAACTGATATAATTTCTGTGACTGTAATAGTCACTGGTGTGATAGCAGTCATCCATCAGATCCAGGGAACAACTGTGCCTCACACAAGACTACCAAAAAATATGGCCGTTTAGAAAATGATGAATTTCAAGCTTAAGCCCACGGATAGGACACCCTATACAACGACAGAACTAAATAGCCCAATCCAGATACAACAGTGAGCTGAAAAAGTCACAAGTTCTTGCTTGATATGACTGAACTATGAGGAGTGTACAAGAACAAGGTTTAAATATTTACTGAAGTTTGAGTTATTTCAACCTCACGCCCTTTTGGGGGTCTGTGAGGGGGGCAGGCAGGGGCGGAAGGAGCTGGTGTTTTCCCTCCAGCCTCACCACATCCTGTTTGCTCGTTTTAAAGGAATGTTGTATCCAGAGAAGAAAGCTTATGTTATTGAAAACTGCTGGGACTTTTCTGAACCAGAAGAACGCAAACCTTGAAAGCCTTTTAAGTGAGAAGGACTACCACTGTCCAGCCAGCTCACCTGAAATCACTATTCCCCAGGACACTTTGAGTCAAGTATTAGGAAAAAAAGACACAGCCACCAAAATGCCCAGCACTTCCAACCTCTTAGCACTCCACCAGAAGACCAAGGCACAAGAAGCTTTGGTTGCACTCCTTCAAAACCCGTCTCCTTCTCAGATAAGCTGCTCCATGGTTACATCAGCTTCAGAGCAGAGACCAGCACAGATCTTAAGTAGCAGACCCAAGCAACTGAGTGCTTGTTGGAAGGAACACAACTAAAACACAACACTATGAAACTGCCGTCACCACCAGACTTCTCAATTATAGAAATGCAACACAGAGCACTTCAGATCCTTTTTAGATCAAGCTACCAGTTGATGGTGGAGGCCACGAACTGACCTTAGGGTGACTACTAGCCTACCAGGAACAGCTAACTAGTCTGCCAACAAGCAAAAAAGTTAAGATCCCCACCTGGCGAGCAATGCTGACATCAAATGAAAAGGCAGAAAAAAAAAGAATTACAAGTGTGCACTTTGCTTTGTTAGAGATGAGATTAAGACATGAATATGAATCACAAGTGTATTCAGATTTGATTACTATATGGGTTTTAGTTTCTACTTGAGAGAAAAAGCTACACTTGTAAAACAAACTTGATGACAAAAATACAGACTGCCAAGGGAAAAAGCATATCCTCATTCAAGCTTTACACAATACAATGATAATTAGTTTACTGGGAAAACATAACATTGGCAGTTTAACTTTATGAAATGTATTTTCAAAATGCCTATCTGAATAGCTCAACAAGAAGATAATCGAAAGCAGAAGAACTGCCATCTTTCTATTAAGAAGTGTAACTGCTGTGACCTTGCTCTTGGAGAATGTACAATAGCTTCAATATGTACAGGCTGTATACAGGAAAAGAAAGCAAAAGACCCAGATTATGAAAGTCAGGCAGTTCTCGATAAGACAGTCACCAATTTATACAAGAGGGTATCATTATACTACTTCAGCAAGTAATGCTTTCAAACACCTCAAAAACACAGCTAGCACTCCACGGAACAAGCGACACTGATAGCTTTTTGTAAATTGTGCATTTCTGTGATTTATTTCAGCTTGAATGCAAGGCTTGCTACATACAAGCCATGATGGATATCACAACACAAGGACTATCTGAAAGGACAGAGCAGACAAGCTCGCTATCAGATCTTTAAATCTCCCTGCCACTGAAGGATCATTTTTAACTAGAGGACACTTTATACAGGTCAAGTCCCCGCTTATTGAAAAATGAAGTAATGTTTTGAAAAATAATCTCATCAGGAGGATAGTGCTCCAATGGGAGTAAATTAAGACTAGTATGTCTTCACAGAAACATTTCTCAGCTGTAGATGTCTGGAGTCAGTGGTCTCATCTACTGCAGTAAACAAAATCTGCTTTCTCAGACTGGCCAGGAGCTTCTAGTTCCCAGAAACAGTGTTAACAGTATCTAAATTTATTAAAGAACACCTGATCTAATTCTTAATCTACACACAGGAATATTTGCTGACCCAAGAAGGCAAAAGCATTATTTTGGTGATCAAGAATAAAATAAGCCAGGATTCTAGCTAAATATCCTTAAGAATGTGGAACGTAAAAATACAGTTCAGGATAAGTTCACGGCAAAAAGCGTTCTTTGAGCAATACAGTTGAACACTTAACACACACTCAATCTACCACAAAGAATCAACTTTACTTTGACAGATATTAGATTTCTCAACAAACCATCTCCCTCCATCTGATTTAAGTTTGCCAAGATTTCTTCCCAAAGCTGTCATTTTATTATCTCAGCCGAAGTACCAAATATGATTAAAGACTTCTCGATTGAGTTGGGAGATGTTAATGTCAGTGAAAAGTCATTCTTTACTTGCTTGTGTCATGATTTTTCAGACTGCTTTATTGCAAGTACCTTATATGTTACCAAGCACAAAGCAACAACCACCTTTAGTTACACTAAGTCTATTAGAGCTGAAACTCTGATTTTCCCATTCTTCAAAACAGGAGCAAGGCCACAGTAGTGAGGACCACTTCTAGACCATGCTCATTCCACAAGCTGTTTCCAAATGCTCCAAAGTTATCCACATGCCTCTTCAGCAACACTATCTACTTCTTTGCAAATCCAGCTTGTCACAGGTAAAAGAACTGAAAGACAACACACTGAGAAAGGCAATTCGGAAGCAGTCTTGTAGCAGAAAAGGCTTTGATACAACCTTTGCTTTACTGGCAGGCCTGAGAAATGAAACTTTTTACACCAGACCTTATGCTGTCAGTAACTCATGCGGCATGACAACACCATGTGAACCACGCACAATATAATGGAAGTTTTATCAGTGCTAACAAGTATGCCTAAAAATACAACACCAACATATCAAATTAACTGCTTGAACATGTGTGGATTAAAAGTACATCTGGCCTGACTCTTAACTTTTCCACTTCTCTGAAATTTGGCTCCCTAAACTAATTAAAAGCATCCCAAACTGGGGTAAACCAACCTGCTGGTTTGAATTCAAGACTCAATCAACAAGCCATGCAGATACGTTAACATTCACCACACACAGTGCTGCAGCCCTTTGGCCTTGCACTTGCATGTCAGCTTTAGCTGTAGAGAAGCTGCATGAGGATAAACCCACTCGTGGCACTGCATCCTTAAGGAATCCAGAAGTATTCTGAAGATCCAACAAGGGCAGCTGCATTTCATGCCTGATACAACTCTTCAGTTGCTACAAGACTGCCTCATCCCAGTGAAAGATGACGTGTTCTTTATTATTCATACCTTTGTACTTCCCACGTGGGCTACAGCAATGAAATGAAACTGGCCTTTAAGTTTTCAGCGCCCAGAGAATTACGGCTAGTTTTGAGCACTGCAGTGCTGCTATGATATAAGAGGTTGGATGCACCCAGACTTTGTTTCCAGATCAAGTCTGATGCCAGCAGATCTTCACAACAATCCTGGCTCAAAACAGCTACTTCTAGGACCCCTACCTAAATTAAACATCAAGACAAAAACTGACTAGTAAGTACAATCTTCTGGCATGGTTGAAGTTCTCAATAACGATGAAGCTGAGCTCCAGAAAAAGACAATTTTGAGGTATAACTCCACATCACAGAAATAGTTTCCAGGAAATTATTTCAGGATCAGACCTATCGCTTGTAGCTACAAACACAGCATACAATTTTGATCCCATTTTCTATGAGGACACAGTAATGCAATAGACAGTCATTTCCTATGTTTAGTGACAACAGAAGGTGTTCAGACAGGACAAGTAGCATAATTTAGAAAGCCATGGCAGCACGCTCAATTTCACTCCTTCTTAGGTCATTCCATACAACTGTTTGGCTCCTGAGGTACTTAAAAGTCATAAAACATAACTGCAAAGATGTCAGATGTCTCTGCAGATGACCAAGACTGCATAGCAGCTGTTTGTGTATTCTTTGGCCTGCTGGCATCTGTCAAGCAGAGTGGAAGAAAATACCTTAAATCTTCCTATAAACTATAAAATGCCAGGGAAACCTTTACAGTAGTTTACTGTTATCTCAGATCAGTTAATGCCAAATATTCCTGCAAAAAATACACCAGATTAGATCAGGCTTCTTCCATGACTGTCTAGGGCTTGTTTGGGGTTTTTTGTTTTATTTTTAAACTTAAATATATTTTTTACCTTTATAACTTTAAGTGGCAATAAGTTCAATATTTAAACATACAACACAAGAAAAAACAATAGCACTTTTTCAAGATCAGACACCTCTGAAATGCCTTTATGTGCTCCAGTAGCTAGCTATGCTTGAAAATGATGATGTTCTTTTTGCCTTTTAAATGCAAAGTCTTTTTAGATCATGTACTCTACCCCTTCATCTTTTTTTCCCTAATCTGAAATAGGACTTTGAGGTGGTTACTTTCTTACTACAGCTAGTTTTCTAATCCTCCCTTAACACATTTTGGTGGGAAGAAGGTGTAGCATAAGCCAGAACAGACTGCATGTACTATTTGATTTCTCTTACTACAGAGAAACAATGTTAGCAAAGCTATTTCTTGAAACCATTCTCATTTCCAAATTAACTAGCAGGGAAGTAAGAGTTCTTGAAAATCTTTTAAAAGGCACAGTATGAATGAGAAAGAAAAAATACAACAGAAATAAATTTCTCCAAATGTGCATTTCACTTGTCCAAACACACATAGGGCACCAGAAAGGTGCTTAAACTCCAAAGACCATTGTTTTTCTTAGGGGAGTATACATATTTCCAAGCTAACGTGATTTGATTAAACAAGTATTCTACTCTTAAATATTCAGCTGGCAGGTTGTAGAAGTGTCATGTGAAGTCTCAGTTATAAAAAGTAGCAACCGAGCATAGCTTTGAGTAAACAGAGATGCCAAAAGACTCCCAAACAGATGGCATAAGTGTGCTTTACTGTACTCACTTTAATACCAAGAAGGAGACCGATATGGTTTCAAAAGATTCAGTAGCTTCCAGCCAGCAAAATGCAGGCATTTACTTTGCGAGATGTTTAGCTTGTATCAGAACTGGGAGAACCGAAGACTATATAAGAAAATACTGCAACAATTGCAGCAACACCAACACAAGCAATTTCACAAAGTATGTCTCAATCCAGACATAACAATCCTTATTTTGCTCTAAACTGGAAGTTATTCTTTATTTAAAAATCTGGGAGCAGACTAACAGAAGCATTAAATGCAGTGCTTGACAGACAGTGTCAGAACATATCATAAATAGTTTAATCTCTGCATTCTTACTATGTTTATGAGAGTGCAATGAAGTGCTACGTTTCAGTTCTGCAAGAACAGTGCCAAAGAATTTAGGTAGTTTATTCAGGAAACATGTTTGTTTGTCACTGGAGAGAGGAACATGCTGCTGTCCTAAGTAGCTTAAATTTGGGAGTTATATATCCATTATTTGCTTTGAAATCTTTCAGACTCCAGAACTTTTGAGCAATGCTACTCTTTCTTCCTACATATTCAGTACGCTCTGGCAATGTTGAAAGGGACCACTGAAAAACTGCATTAATGAGATATTTAGTGACAATCGTATTCTTGTCTTACCTTGGTGGTTCAGAAAGTCATAAACGTAGATTTATGGGAGAAGACTTACAGCCTTTTAGTAGTACCAAAATTATTTCATGGAATACAAGGAGGGAACAGTTATGGAATATATTATAAACACTAGTATCTCTACAATTACAAAGCTGACCATATATTGTATGCTTCCAGCAGGTATTCTATACCTCATTCTACCTTCAGTAATGTGGCCAGACAAGTGCTAAGTTCTCACCACAGTCTCCTACTTCTTTTGTACACTCTTAAGTTCCAATGTAACAGTAATTGCAGCGGACAAAATTGAATACTTCTACAAGAACCTTGACATTTAAGTGATCTGGATCATCCAAGTAAACAAATCTGAAGCAGACAGAGTGTTTCCCAAACGTAACTTACATTCTCAAAGCTCTCAAAATATTTAACCAGCTTATTATAAGGGCTTTAAAAAGCTGGTAAAGAAACTTGAAAGTGAAGTAACACATTTATACAGTATAACATTAAAACCAAACACATGTACTTATGAAATTGCTCTCAAGTGAAACCATCAGCTATTCCCCCAACGTACGATTTTTAGAAGCTCTTAATATAGATCTCAGGGCAACCCTGCAGTCCAAAAAAAAAAAAGTCCGAAGCCAAGTAAAATGTTTAACCTAGTCGATAATCATGATGCTATGTGTTATAGTAAAGATTAAGTATAGAGAAAACTTCACTGTAATTACTCAACAGTTTATGTTGGAGTTTGAAAAGCTGCTAAAGGACAGGTGACTGAAATAAAGAAATTTAATAATGCCTGTTAATTGCTATGTTCAATTCAGTTAGGAGTAGGTGAGAAACATGAGCTATTAGTTTAGAACGAAAACTGCAAGTTAAGACAATTTGAGGTTTTCTATAGCAACCAAAATCCTTTGAGAGTTGGTAGGATTGACTCTCCAATAGCTGGGAGAGAAGATCCCAGGCAGGAGCTAATCCTGAAAAAATCTTGCAGAACACAGGTAAATGGCCCAACAGGGATTCATATACTTAGCTAAACTTTCTCCTTTTCAGAAATCTATTGTGAAATAAAGTATTAAGTCATGAGGATTTGGAAGGCTATAGTCTGAAGAACTAAACCTTCCAATCTGTCTCAGACAACAGGAAATTGTTTTAATCTTTATACACCCACACATGGGCAGCTCTACTCCTCAGAAATTTATTTTCCAGATATAAACGTTCTAGTTTGCTACCCTTCTGAAAGTGATGTACAGGAAAGAGTATGATCATATGCTTAGAGAACTAAACTGAAGCAAAACAGATTAATGTTCTATTAAGTTACCCAGGAAGCGTTTGGACAAGTTATTAAAATGGTATCAAAACTAATTTGCAAGACATAATTATACAGTCATATTTTATTGTGTCGAAACAGGAAGACCTCAGCGAGTTTAACTCTTAAGGCAAGTTACATCTGCTGTCCTGGCAAAAGTCACTGAGTTTCAAAGAGAAATCAGACACTTCCAAGCAGTTCAGTCCTGTCAACTATGCACAGTAAGACCCTTCCATCTTTATTTGGACTATTAGGAATTAGTGTTAAAATATTAAGACTTTGGTTGCATACTTCCAAAGAGAAAAGGGGTTTTTTATAGCGTTCATGTCAATAGAGACAACTACTTTTCACAAATTCATGTCCCCTCAGTCATTTCCTTTGCTCCCTTTTCAAACCTTGCATATGGAAAAACAAAGTTACTGGTGCTGCAAGCCTGACTCTGCAGCCATCCATACATGCACAGGATCAGAGCCGAGCAGCTGGCCTCCCACAGCTGGTCAGTATTGCATTCCTTTTGAGTTCTGCAGTTGCAGGCTACAAAGTGCATCTTAACCAATAATTGCCACTATTTTCATATTAGAGCACACAGGTGCAAAGACAGTGGGAAAATAGGCAAAGGGCCAAATGCAGGAGAAGGCATTCAGGGAGTAAATTTAAGGGCAGCAAGATAAGTTTCCTAGTAGCATAACAATAACAATAGCGTAGCTATGTGTTGAAAGACAATGATTACAGAACAAATGAAAAACTCTTCACTGAATATTGATTTATAGTAGGTAACAGTTTACAGTGCTCTTTTTCAATTGATTAAAATCCTCTGTGTTAAAGAAAGCTATTTATTTTCTCATGTTTATCAACCACTACTCCAGTACTGGCAGTAACTCCCTCAGTGAAGCTTCATTTGCCATCTGCAGCTTTTTCCCAGAGCCAGTAGCAAAACATGAAAGGCAAGTTTTCCAATCAGCAGCCAAAACGTACCTATAAGACACACTATTTAAGTTCTTCTAGCATTATTAGAAGCCCAATCAATAGTATGTGTGTGCCAACAGACCTAGAATGACAAAGCTGAACTAGTCTATTAGATCACAGAATTCCAACACAATAAACTCAAACAACTGTCCCCCAGCTACTGCAAGCAGTAACAAATCACTTCAAACTCTGTGTCACTTCAGACTACCCAAAACTGTTCAAGGTTTTTTTGTTGTTGTTGTTGTTGTTTTGTTGCTTCGAAGAAAGTACATAAGCATATTTACGACATACTTACTCTCGCTCTTTCTCCGTCAGTTTGTCATTGATATTATCTTTGATTGTGGACCGGGAGCCCTTGTGAATTATAGGATACCTGAGTGGCACTTGCAAGAAGTAGGATATCATTGAAACCAAGTGAGCAGTGTAGCCCAGGGCAACAGCAATGCTTCCGTCATCTTTAGCTGTCAACAACAACAAAAAAAATCCATTATTTAATCAACTGGATCTCACTGCAGGCTCAGAACAAGTTCATCCTTATTGCTTAGAGAATGATATAATTAATGAAGCTATCAGAAGTTATAACTTAAGAACAGGTGCAAGTCTGCAATAAATTTAGACTGCTTTACAATTGTTTGCGGTACACTATATTTGCCTCTCTCATTAAAGGGCAATGTAAAATGGGTGATGGCTTGTTCTCTTTCCAATTTTACACTTTCAAAGCTAAAAGGTACTCTTGTCAACGTTTGGCTGGGTGGGGGAGGGTAAAGAAGAGATGGGAAAAGTGAAACAAAAATCCCAAGACAAAATTCAAGTCTTAAACTTTCTGCATTTCTCTAGATGTAGCTGACACGTATGACTGGGGTCAGGGAAAAGCTGCATTCCTCCATAACTTTATTCATTAGTGAGATCAGTGGGAGAGACATCGACCCCAGGGTATGAACTTTGTTCTCTGCCAATAACTAGAAGAACTTAAGATTAACCCATTGTTTTAAAGTATAATTTTCAATCTGAGATTTAAGGTTTTGACCTTAAAGCTTCACCTGCTGGGAACACACACAGGTCTTGCGATTCAAAATACATCCTTTAGCCATGTAAGCCCTTTTCCTTTCCGTTTTTTCTATTTTTCTTCTTTGTAAGCGAACACACCAATACAAACAACATGACATAGAGTCATCCCTTCTAAGGCACAAGGGGGTCCCATGAAATCAACTAAACAGAGGACCTTCTAAGAAAGCTTATAATGATGTTCGACGACGACTATGAAATCATACTGAGCTCTATTACAGCGCAACATGGTACATGGATTTAAAAGTTACACCCCTTTCAAAAAGGATTTTGTAAAAAGTGTTCAACATTTGCAGCAAAACAGGCTTTTTAGGGAATAAATTTTTTTTGATATTTCAGATGCCCGATTTTTTTTTTTTAAATATTATCTACCAAGAGTCTGAAAAAAAAGATACAAGTCAGGCAGCTGGTTTTCAAATTTAACTGCATATTTCACTAAGTCGAATGCTTAGTACTTCTTCTACATAATACAATATTTCTAGAGACTTTGATAAAGAATTAATAATTCTTTTGTAAGGAATTAATACCCATAAACTGAAAATGGGCCAAAAGGTGCATGCCACTGATTTCTCAAGAACTACCAAAATGAGTTCATGACCACATTTAGTGCAATCAGGAAAACAGAAGCAATAGACCAATTTTTGTCATATTGATAAATTAATTTCTTTTAAAGAATATCCTTCATTATTCTAGCATCCAATATACATGCTGTTAACACAAGTTAATTCCTGCGGGATGGCTTTAAAGAGTTAGAAAACTGATTGAGGTTTTTGCCCAATAAACCATGTGACTTGCAGAGTGAGCAAGTTACTGGGAGCAAGAAATTCTCAAGGGGATTTTAGTGAAGTTTCAATTCATGGCAAATATTTGTAGATGAATGCATGCAGTTACCTGTACAACTGTTATACAGACAGGCATATTATATATTTGCTTCTACAATAGGATGACTGCAGACAGTTAAAGAAGAAGCTGACTTGTAAAATACTGCATACTGTCAGGCAGCTTTAAAGTCTTACTTATGCAAGATAGTTATTTGGTAAATTCACCAGCAACTACAGCAAACTGAATGAGGACTCATGCACATTCCCCATCAAGATTTATGGACTGAAAGTAGCCACAATGGAATTTTAGGTCAGTGATTCTGGAAAATATTTGCGTCTAAGTTTGGAAGGCACCTCTGGATATTGCATAGTTCTAGCCCCCTGCTCAGAGCAGGGTCAGCTACAGCAAGTTGCCCAGGACTGTCTCCAGCTGGGTTTTGAACATCCCCAGGGATGGGGGCTCTACAGCCTCTCTGGGTAACCTGTTCCAGCAGTTCCATATTGAGTCTTAGAATACCGAGGTACTTTTCTAAGAGTCAACAGTAACTTCCTTTGTACTAGCTAGGAAGTAGGAATAAATAACGAATAAGTTTTCTCCTAGTCTAGACCTTTCCAGTCAGAAATTTGGATCCCACACCATTGCTATCAGTTTACTTAATTTTTATGAAGTTTAGAAGCAGTGTCAACTGTAACAACTAAATTAAGAATAACCAGCTACCTTGAAAGTCTTCAGAATTAGGAAGCTTGACTCCACAAACAAAGTAATCCTTTTGATCATTCTGTAAGTTTAAAATCAACAATGGAAAGTGAGAATGAAACAATAACATCCAGAAAACAGAAACCTGCACAAAGTGTGATGACAACAAAGCATTTTTGTAAAGAAAAACCTAAATATTCGAAGAAACCCAGAGTGACTTTGACATAGTGTTTTAGTCCACATTTCATAATTCAGAAATAAATGCAACTTATTTAAAGAAGAAAGAGCTTCATCTTAATCAATTCATTATACAAAAGGCATTGGAGCTCAATATTTTGACATCTGTTCATCTGTACTCTGTTAAAGTTCAGCTAGCCTACTGTCAGGGTTAGTTCATATAATTGTAAACAAAATGGAAAGTATCCATTATATTACAGCTACAGCTATTCTACTTTTATAGCAGAGACTACTTGAGAGATGCTGGCATAAGTCCTCTCCCTGTGAGGTTTGCAATCTCAGGACCAAACCCAAGAAAAAGCTGGAAAAAACAGCATTGAGTGACGAGCAAGTTCCATCACGAATAAAACATGATACTGATACTTGCTCACAGTGTAACAAATAGGAAGTTCATTTCACATCAAGCAGATTTTTAGAACATTAAAAACATACCAGATCAATAGGGTAGATATAGGATAGCTCCGATAGCAATTGCTTGCATCGAATAGTCTGCTGGGCATTTGTCTTCAAAAACAGTTCTCTTTAGGAAAAGAGATTCCAAAACCATTAGTTTCTTCAAAAGCTTTAAGTAAAGGTATCATGCCCTCCTATCCCTCTGCATCTTCCCAAGTATCACCTCCCCTCTCCAAGAAAGCTAGGTAATTCCAGAAAAAAAAAAAAATATACAGAAGACAAAGCTGACTTTTCATTTTCAGTTGCACCTCATATTATAGTTGTTGTAGTCAAAATACACCTAAGTATTACAAAGCCATGTAACGCTAAAACAGACCTAAAAGTCCTATCATAGTCTACACATGCAACCATGCATCTGTTTTCTTCTCTTCTAGACTTGTCACTGTTAATTATCACTTTAGATATCTAGAAATTGTAGCAGAGACGTCTTAACAGAAGTTTTGGGGTGACATTAGGAAAAATTTGGTGCCAGGAGTCCCACTGCAAATGACCTACTCTCAAGCCTGTATTTCCTTTCCAATTGCAGAAAAAGCATAGGTCCTTTTACCTCTTAGCAGTGCATTCCTTTCTTAATTCATGCAGGGATTCGTTATGCTCTTGAAGTTTCTGGTATTCAGTCTCAAATGCATTTTCTAAACAACATGAGGAATCGGGGAAAAAAAAAAATTAGTAGCAAGTATTTTTTCAGTTACCTGAAGTTTTAAAAGTAGATACTGACACAAATGTTGGCAATAATCCTTCATTTACTCTTAGATGCCCATTTTCCATGTTATGCTGCTTTCATGCACTATACACCATTTACCAGCCAAATACAACCAATGAAACCTCATTCTCCTTTAACAGCTGTTACCCTCATGTCCACAGTAGTGGAGTAATTCAGTTAAGGCATCTCAATACTTACATAGTCAGAATTAAGTAAGTGGCAAAACCCTTATTTTTAGTAGTCACTAATTATTTTAGACTCAACTAAGTATTAAATAAAGAATCCTGCAACGAGATCAAAGGTCCGTGTAGCTTGGTCTCTGGTGAACTCCAAAGAGACAGTGATCTAGCATTTTACTATGGGACACTTTCCCAGTAAAAGAAAATGCCAAGAAGACTGAGCATTTCTCCTTTCACTTACATAATAAACTATTAAGAGGGATTTTTGTCTTCTAACACTTAAAATGGGATCCTAATCACAGGTACAATAACATCCCTCATGACATTATGATGTGCCTGCATCAAGCCACTGTTTACTGTATTACAGTGCAGCTCTTCTGATTTTCTCATAGAATTTTAATTAAGCACAGATTTAAGATTGCTTTAGAGAGGTGCCATAGTAAGAAGTTATTTAGAGACAGGATACCAGAAACTGCTGTACAGAATTCAGTATAACACAGATGGTGAAGAAATTATATATGGCTGCAAACTTCAGATAAACACAAGCATATTAGAGCCAGACCAAAAAACAAACCAAACAAAACCCAGCACCTTAATTTTCATCACCATGATCATAAGCTGGGCTAAGACTCTTCTGATCAGCTGATTACAAGTATCTGCAGTAGAAGCAGTAACATTTCTACACTCACCTCTGTCATGCAAAGTACTTTTTTCCTTATGCAACAATGCTACTTCTTGACCAAGGGCCTTCTTCTGCCTCTCCAGTTCATTACGTAGCACCAGGATCTTCAACTGTAAACATTCACTCTCTTTTTTCTATTGGAAGAAAAACAGATTTTAAAAAAAAAAGTTTTTCTGCATACAAGCAGTTCCATAAAAGGGCTAATAGGAGGGAAGGAAAAAATAGGACAAGACAAGTGTCTGCCAGACTAAAAGCTGAGTTCATAGATTACCACGGGCAATAGATTACCAAAGATGTTAATCATTTTGCTGCTTTGGAAGGAGAGAACCTCAGCTGTGTCCCACAGTGCTTGTTCCTGCTGTAGGATGCATCTCCTCTCCTGTGCTCAGTGACACAACCTGGCCCAGGGCAGAAATTTAGAGAGGAAGGAGAGGTGGGAAGACACTTCGGCAGGACAAGTACAGAGAAACTAATAGCAGAGTGCTAGCAGCATGATGAGCATTCATTGCCTGGCAAAGGGTTCAGCAACAAGAGGGAAGATGAGCAATGAGGAATCTATGCTAAATTGAGGTAAGGACCTGGGAAAAGGTTGGAGATGTCTGAGCTGCACTATTAGATCCAATTCCCAGCTTCAGGGTGATGAGAAAAAAAAAAAGGATACAAAAGGAAAGACAACACAGCAGGGAGCAGATTATGTCATTCCACACAATTATATCTGAAGGATCTCTTCTTTGAAAGTTTCAGGATTTGTCCTGTAACTACTCTACATCTATTCCTGTGTTTAAAAATAATCTGTTTTTTTTCTTTGACACACTGTCTCCACTAAGAAATTGTGCTGCCATGTGCATAGCAGAGCATAATTTTCTATTATAAGTGGGTTTTTTGCTTTCTTTTAAGGCAGAAATAACTACCATGTTTAATAGATACTTATTGAGAATAACTGAAGACAGATTCAAAATGGAAGAGAGAAGTTACATCTCTTCAGTCCAATCATAGCCCTGATAGAGCTCAAAGCCTGAAGGGGCAGTCAGACATACTTGTGAGCAAGTCTGGTGTAAGTACTGCCAGACAATGTCCCTTTGTGTAACTCTGCCAGCTTTCACTTTTTCAAGCAGTTAATGGAGATAATGTTACTTCAACACTAGCTGCCTGAAAAAAGTCAGCTCTTGCTGAACTCTTCTTTCCACTTCATATTTCCTTCAATTACACATATATGCTGAGCCTTCTGGTTCAAGACTGCAGCAGGAAACATGACTCAATATTAAGGAAGGAAACTATATATAGTTCACACACTTATAAAGGGGAATGGAAGCCCAACAACAGTTTCCACTATTAAACAAAGGAAAAGAAAAATAGGTAATTATTTCCTTATACCATAGACCATGGTTGCTATGAAATTGCATCACATGTACAATCATTGCCATTTTTGGTTTTAGTGTTCTTCATATAGTTTTGCTCACACATATCTATAAAGGAAAAGCCTTTGCATACAGGGACAAGGATATCCATAACTGAAAAAAGGATGGTTAAAACCCTCCTAACAGCCAAGATACCAGCAGAAGGCAAAGAAGCTCTGGGTTAGAGTCACTCACAGGAGGTGTTATATTGCCCCTTAAGGGGGTCAAGTACTTAGTTTTTTTGTCTACAATGCAACCCTGTAATTAGAGTGGGTAAACACACTCCCATTTTCCCATTTTGTCAAACCCTTAAACCAGTTTGACACTTTTAGAAATTATCTGAGTACTCTCAACCCAGGATCTACCTTACAGCAATAAAGTAATTTCACATCACAAGTTTCCTCCTTCCTATGCAAGGCACCAGACACATGCCAGTGAGTACCAGTATAGTGAAGTCACCATGAGCCACTCTTGTTCTGGCAACTCACTGCTTTGAACAAAGCTCAGCCTTTCTGGGCAGAAAGTAGAAACTCCTGCCAGTAAACTTTTCTGGAGAGGGGAAGAGGACAGGCAAAACAAACTGTCAAAAGCTATTGCAAGATCTAATATAATTCCTGCTTAAAATGAACGTGTCACTTGAGTGACAGCTTTTGCATGAATTCTATTCACCCAAAGGGAGCAGGGTGCAAGAAGATACAGCCAGTAGACTCACCTCACTCTAAATCCATCATAGGTTGCTGTCAAGATGTATCTAAATCATTAAAAGTTTGTTTTTCCTGATAAACCTCTTTCATGCACTGTGCAATGTTTACACTTTTACATTTTAAAAGCAGTTATACAAAATAAAGGTAAAAATAGGATAAGCAATCTATCAATCCATCTAAGTAACATACACAAATCTAAAATCCATTACGTTACACTTCTCAGATGAGTTTCCATTTGAAATGACAGGTTTAAATAAAGATTTCAAGTTCAAGTGTCAAAAAACCAAGCTCATGGTCAAGACATCAGCCAGATGCTTCAACAAGGCTGTAGAATATGGTTTTAAATAATCAAACTTACCAGTTCATTGCTTGTAGATGTACATCTCAGCTTTTCTTCAATCTCCCTTCCTATTTTCTGAACAGTTACCTGAGTCTGTTTAATTGCACACTGGGCTCTGTGAAGCCTGTAAGGAGAAGAGAAGTTACAGCTGTACAAAAGGTTCCCCACACATGTCCTAATGATGAATGCGCCAGCCACCTCAAAATCAGCAGCAGTAATATGAATTCAGATTGTCAGCTTCTATTTTGAAATGAAACATTCAAAGAGGAATCAACCTGCAGAATTTAGAAATGAGTATCCAAAGCAAACCAGCAAGTTTCTAATTTTGATCAAGTGCCAGACGTCCTTTTCATTTGTTAAATTCAGTAGATGTCAACAAGGCAACACTCTAGGTAAGAGGTAATTATAGGGATCTCATGTAACAATTATCAAGTTATAACAGAGTTAATGTCAAGACAAGGATACACACAACAGTTACCGTGAGCATTGTTAACGTAGGCCAGCTTTAAAAAAAGTGCAAGTATCCTATAGATAACACACAGCTACCAAGGCCACGAGCATGAAACACCCTTCAGTATCCCCAAATATGCTATGGGCCCTTCTGTAACAAAAACATGGTTTTCTTAATTGAAACACATTTGAAGCATGAAAAGAATAATGATTACATGTTTCTGATCATTAGCCCTAGCTTTATGGTGAAGAGGAAAAACTGATTATTAGCCATATTTATTGAAAAAAATCAGGCAGAGGAAAGGAATAGCACAAACAGGTCTAAGAGGCATTAATATCTTTCTTAGAATTAACATGGAGTGGAAATTAACATATTTATTAGGAAAAATTAGAGTTGGTCTGCAGACATAGACTACATATTTCAAGGCATGCAAACCCAGGCTTAGTTTTCCCATCCAAAGTTTCATTATTAATGGCTTCTCCTTTTGTAAGGATATTCTTCAGACAGCCTTGCTGCTGGGGTAAACACTTAGCTCAACTAAGGTCTTGTCAGAACAGCAAAAGTGGTCAGATAACCTACTGTATGACATCAATGCTTTTCCAGGCAAACATAATTAAAAGACCAAGCCTGCTTCAACACATGCTTTAATGACCACCTCCGCTTTGCCAAAATTAAAAACTTCTGCTTCTTCATAGAAATGCTTAATTTTACTAAAGCAAGGCTACAAATTTGCTGTGCACCAAAAACGAAAGCACTAGAACACAGAGAAGAGGCTATTCAGCTCCTTCCTTTTTACATTCTCTAATCTCTTGCAGATTTATAAGCAATTGAGGCATTACTATTTAAAGTTTTTGCCTAGCAGTTTTTAATGGTCTGTATGCAGCTAGACCAAGGTAACCAGGCTACATGCTTCAAGTATGAGTAACCACAAAGCATTCCTCCTTCTCACTCCATCTCCCCTCAGCATCCCATCTCAACTCAACAGCACGCGTTACATACTGGTTAATCAGTGTGAGGACAGTGCCTAAACCGCCTGGCCCAGCAAATATGTGGAGAAGAGATTATACATGGACAACAAGGGACAAGCAGTGCTAACAAGATTAAACAAGGTAATTGTTAGGACTTCTAATTGTTAGGACAAGGTAGAAGTTAGGACTTCTACTTGTTATAACTCTAAGTGAATACACATAGGTCATCAGATACCTCTAGTTCCTTCAGACTACTGCTTTCCCTAAATGACACTCTCTGTAATAGATTTTTGTTTCAAATAATACTAAGTGATTCCTTTGGTTTCTTTAGAGCTTCTTGGACGGCTCATAGCACAAGCAGCCTAAGAGCTTTTTAGGGGTAGCTGTACCCCATCCAAATCACGTATCAAGCAGCATGGCTCTGCTGGCTGCTACTGAGGGTAAGACTGCTGAGGCCAACAGCATTGGGTCACCAAGGGCTTGGTCTCACATCCCTAATGGAGTACTGAGACCTCCTGGAAACACTTTTGCCTACTGGGAACTACTACTTATACCTCCCACCTTCCTGAATGCATCTTGAGGATGTCGGCTACATAACATAGTTACGCAGGTCAAAGCCAAGGTTTGCTGACCATTCTGAACATCATTCAGAGCTCTGCTGTCACATCATACAGCAGGGTCTATATTTCCTACTTCAACAGTTTCCAGCCTGCCTCTTTCCAAAAGTCTGGAACATTTTCTTTCCAGACATAAGAAAGCCTTATCCAAAGCTAAAACTTGTAAGTAAAGAATAATAACTGAGTGAGATTTCCCCTTCCCCTTCATCTGATTTTATACTGGAAGAACATTCTCGATTTAGCCTGTTAGGTGGTCACGTCACGCTATTTAGGTAGCAAAATCTGACTGCTGAAAGGTGTTTTACTCGTTAAAAGAGTATTTATGTAATTGATAAATTGTCAGAAGGGTCATTTGCCATGCAAGTTCCTCACAGTGATTTGATCAGTACTCAGCTAAAAACCTACAAATTTTGTAATAGCTTCAACTTCTTCTACCCATGTCCAAGTATAAGGAACAAACACCTATTCAGGCTGACTTCTCCAAACAATACATACATTAGAATACTACTTCAGTTTGGTGATTCTATATCTAAAGGTATATTCCTAACCTATAAAGACTGCTATACAAAATAATTCAGCAATCAAGTTTGTTTTTAATAAGAAATGGTTTTCTTTTTAAGCCAAACTTCATCCACTCATTTTTTGCAATATAAAAAAAACCCCTACAGTTAAACTTGGCTGCCTTGATGCCAAATAGTGCCATTTACATTGCAAGACAGAAAACTTACTGATATTGTTTGACTCAATCCCAGTATGTTCACTGTTGTTCCAAGAACTTTAAAATGGTAACAGTAAGATCATGACCACATCCAAAGTTAAGCCTTCCAAGATTAAAATTTTAGGGGCTTCATGTCACAAAAGCAGCAACTATCAACAGAAATCTCCCTCCCCCAGCCAAAAAAGCCCTCACTGCACCCACACGGAAATCTTTGGTCATCCAACAACGGGAATACAAATTAAGCCATAAGGGCATCAGCATGAAAATTTTGTTCATCATTTCTGCATGCACAAGACAGACTTTGGTGGAGGCAATTATGATTGTACCAATGAATGGAAATCAATAAGTTGAGGCCATAAATCTGGATTAAAATTTATATATAATGAATGGAGAGAAACTTCAACGCTAATTGACCGCATATTGTTTCCATTTCTAGTCTGAATGCAAGTCCAACATTACAGCCTAAAGTTAGTACAATTTGTGCTTTAAGTACAATCTGGCTTGGTTTAGTAATTGACAACGATGAGCCAACTGATGGAATAATCTATATGCTATCAGCCAATGCAGGATTCTTCCTAGATTGTTCAAGAGGAGTTTTTTATTATTTTTTATTAAAATTAGCACTTCCATAGCGCTTTAAGAGCTAATTCAGGGCTTCAAGAGGCCACTGGCCTGCTACCAAATTTCCTTCGGCGGTCAGGAAAGCCAAGCCAGTTACAGCAGAAACTGAACCCTTTTTAAAGAGACAGCTTAGCCAACAGTGTCGTCATCCTGTGTCTGCAGGCTGCTCTGGTGTCTCTGCAGCAGCTCACAGCCATTGTCAGCCAGCAGCAGAGTAATACAAACGTTAAGTGTGACAGATTTACTGCTGTTGCTTGGGGCCCTGAGAGCTGCTGTGCAATTGTCCAACATCAGGTGAGTTGCATGCTGCTGCCTGGGAAAGAACTGGAAAGCAAAACAGACATTAAGATTCCTTCCAGGGGAAGGCCACCCTATTACAGTTTGGAGGTGGAGATCCATGAAGCTGTTGTCCTACTTCCATTCTCCTATCACCTGTTTTCTGAGATGAGGGAGACTAAGAGGAAACAAAATACTACTCTCCCTTCCTTTGGAAGTTTAAAAGACAGTGGGATAGATACAAAAACATTAGCCATGCACCGTAAGTTAAGACCAACAAAAGCTGCATCCCTAATTGATCCCTTCTTAAACCAAGGAAGAACCAGTGTGCAAAATTTCAACATCTCTCTTCTTCACTTGCTAGTTCCTAAGTTGCTGAAATACAGGCTATTTGGGGTATTTCTTCAAGGCTTTTCAAGTCTGACGTAAAATTGTTCCACTACCACCACCCCCCAAAAAAAAAAACCAAAAAACAAACACCACCTTACTTTCTACCTTGACTGTAAGATTTAAAACAATTCTAACATACAACCTTCTGCCAATCAATTCAACTTGGGTACTGACTTGGAGGGGGAAAAAGAAGATGCCAAGTTTCGGTCTTCCTCACCATTACAGGATTTCTTTGCAATACCATCCTCATCTTGTTTGCAAGATCAAGCAGTTTTCCTGACTTCCCAAGGCTGCATAATGCAGTGGTCCAGCATAACTTGACTTTACAACTTGGGAATGTGCTGTAACAACACATTTGCTCTCTTTCAGCTTGCAGTAAGTTTGAGGCAAAGTTTGAAGGTCCAGCTGAAGCACTTTCCTTTAAGACATGCTGCAGTATCCTGCAACTGAGATATCCCTCTCGGTCATGAATTAGTCTAGTGATTTACTAGTTTATATAGCAAGCTTATTCCTGGCTGCAATCTTTAAAAAACGGAAAGCTGGAGCGTAGTGACAGTTGTGCCAATTAAGCTAACATATGCTTGTATTTACATTAAAGTCTCAACTTTATAAGACATTTGATACATTATTTTGTAGTTCTATCATACACTCCAAATATCCATTTGCTTCTATCAGACACATCTGGGTTTTTCAAGTACAGAACTTTAAGACATAAATACATCAATTAATTACAGCAGTCACATACTACAGCTACTTCTCACAAGAGAAATAAATGCCTATGGTCGTATTTGCCAGAACAACCTTAGTTTACAATGAGACTAAATTTAAACTGAGAATTACTACCAGGGATTTAGAAAATAGAACAGAACACTTCTGGCAATAAGTGAGATGTAGGATCCTGGAAGTAAAATACCCAAACCTATTATTAAAGAAAAAAAATAATCCAAGACTTTCCTATTAAATACAAAAAATGGAACGCATGCTACTTTATATCAGTCCAGAAATTAGATTATGGAGAGTGCCAGCCAGCTATAACATATTTTTCTACATAGCCCCTTAAACCGTCATTTGCTACATCTGCTTTCCCACAAGAAAAATTTTTCTAATTTATAATCACATAGTCCCTTTCCCAATTTCCTCAGAAACCTATACCTACAATTTGTCAAAAGCAGATGTAGGGCGAGAGAAGACAGTAGGGAGTAAGAAGAGAATAAAATCCATGTCTGACTTATTCATTTATGGCATTAAACCTCTACAAGAGCCAGTGCTGTAAGAAACTCAAACAAGATAGTGCTGTTGAAGCACAGATACTTTCCATCATTCTTTTAAGCAGTTTTGAATTGACTTACACATTTAAGACTCAAATTAACTTTCTGAATAATCAAGTTCATGTAGACACTGCAACACTGGATGCTTTGAGCTATTTGCAAATGGAGAAGAAAAGGAAAAAACATGTCTATCAGACTAGCGGGACGCAACATGCTGGCCTCCAGTGTGAGGAACTTTTAAAGGAGCTATCTAGAATATAGATGACCTTCAATACACACAGGGCATGAACAGAAGAGGAGAGTCTTAATGCGAAGCACAATCTTCTCCAGAAATGAAGGCGCAAAAGCCAAGATGTTTCTAGTCTTCTTACTGCAATTCATAGATTTGACTCCAGCACTGGGATGAATTTATGGCTTGATTTTTTTATTATTTTTTTTTAAAGAACAAATGTATTTGTGGCAAATACCAAAGGATGTTTCTTTTTGTTCTTTATACTGGTGCTTATCAGCTTATGATTACAGAAACCTTGCTGCCAGGGCAACAGACAGAATCACATTCAAGACACTGCATATAGTAGAATGGTAAATTACGTGCAAATCAAATTTCCAAAGGGCATAAACATGTAAAGATGACACCTACCAAAAGGACAGTGACACTAGTAGAAGCCAACAGCCTTTTGCTGACACGTAACTTGCCAACAAATCTTATCACTGAGACACTGAGCAAGCCTAAGATGAGTTCACTGCATAACTGTAAAGGAAGATGCAAAAATTCAACTTGAATGGGTTACAGGCTCCACCCAAAAAGGGAAACAGCTGCTCAAGTTGATTGTGTTCTTCCAATCGCAGTCCACAAAACTGATAAGGTGTTTGTGACAACTGAGCACAAGCCTTACCCAGTGGAGGGAAGAGAGGAGAAACACCAGTCAATATTCAGGCGACTCATTTTTTCAAGCTGCATACTGCTGCACTTTTTCCTGGAAGCCATCCCCAAACTCAAATCAAAGTTTACTTCCAAGAGAAGAAGAATTCTGCAGCTGAAGTACAAAAGCAAGATCTCCCACCAGACAAAGGGGTGGTTGTAACACTCCCAGGAGTGTTCTGCAGCTTCTCAGCCATAGGTGCATTCCCTACCCTGCCCTGCTTTTAATTATCAAGGATATTAGAGCATTTTCCCCAATGTGAGATCTTTAATCCATTTTATTTGTTCTCAGTCAAAATGCAATATTGACTTTCCCTGATGTGGTTAGGTATTTCTGAGCGTTTTGGTGACATGACTGCATTCACTGAAATCTTTGCCCAGGCTGAAAGATGAAGGAACCAGAAGCACCATTCTTATGGCCATATCCAGGACAAAGTCATAACAAAAATAAAGAAGAGTCCCAATGCAATTGTTCAGAAAAATCCTCATTCTTAAACACTTTCCAGTATCTGTTAGAATTATTTAGCTAAGCGACATGCTCTATTTTTCACCAACTCCAATAAAGCCAGAAAAAGGAGGACTGTGTTATGACTTTTAATCTAATTGAACGTTGCTTCATTGATAAGGTCTTTTACTTGCCGTCACAAATAAAGAAGCTATTTTTGAAGTTCAGCACAGCTCTGTGTAATCTCTCTCTTAAACAGTGCTCTGAAACCAAATTTGATCAAGAGCTAGCAACATGACTATCACACTTACACTAAAAATCTGCCACTGTAGGGGTGTTGTATTCCATATGGCACATTAGGAAAGCTGAAGATAAGAGCAGCAGCAGTGGAAGACTACTAACCCTGCAGTTAACTTAACATACAAAAAAACTCCACCACTCTTTCTTGCTTCATGGACTGTTTCAACTTGCTATGACCCATGCCGCACTCTTCTACATGTTTTGGCAAAAGTCAGGCTTGTAAATTGACTCTTCTGATGACTGATTAGCCTCAGTTTCCATATAGCTTAGCACCACACAAGTAACACGTCTGGGAACAGATTTGTCCAAAAGTCTCATTCCACAGATCAAAATCCCTAAAGAACCTCCCAAAAAAATTCAGATCCCAGTTTTTAATCTCCATCACTACTTCCCACGAAGACAACACCCTGCAATTCCAACCCACATGGTTTTTAGGCCAAGAGAGATGACACTTGTTATACTGTTCATCCATTTCAGTACTACTTATTAGAGTATACAGAGGCACTCAAGAGGTCCAATTACAGTTCATATTTATTTATGCTGGCCTTAGGCCACCTGGGTTTTCATGTCCAAAGCCAAGGGGATGCCTGCTTTGTCTTGGCTGCCTATACAGTATGAAGAGCCAGGTCTTCCAGGTGGAAATCTTTCCCTAGTTAGAAACATCAACAGGGCCATCACAGAAAAACCACCACACTTATCACTATCAAAGGGAAGTTTTAGCAGCAGAACTTACTGATGTAAGAGCACAAGTCACACTCAGAGGAATCCTACTATCCATTCCACACTTGAGACAGTGTATTCCACATCTCCTGGGACAGGGTGATGGCAGCAGCAGCAGCATTAAAGTCTGAAAGTCTGCAATGTGAGCCAGCGATTTGACTGCTAAGACACTCACAGGAAAAGCTAGAACAAGGCACTGCAAGAGCATCAGGCTATTAGTGACAACCTTTTCCTGGCACACACACACCATCTTCTCAGGACATGGCACTGCTCCTACTGCGTGAACATCCGTAACTACAACAATTAGAGAGGTTTTTGTTGCGGCTATGAGTTGGGACCCTTCTCTGAGGACGGAAGAGCAAAGAAAAAAGCTAGAAACAAGAGACTTAACTGTCAGTGCATATTTAAAAAAAAATAATAAATCTTTCCTACCTCCCCTTACCTCTATGCATCTACTAGCATGCTAAATGGAATAGGGTAGCAAAGAGCAACTCTCTATTTCCATGCAGTCAGAACTGCAGAGGCTAGAGGCTGAATCCTACTTACTGCACAGCTCCATTGGGTTAATTTCTTTCACGGAGATAAGGATGGAAATAGAGGAACATCAGGGAAGTTGAAAAGACAGTACTGGTTTGTGTGGCTCACCTCTGGGTTTGTTATTAGATGCTGTACAACCCCAAAAGTCAGAGCGCAGCTGACAGCGTGTTTTCTTCCTGCTTTCCCTCCTTTTCGCTCACCAAACATTTGGACGCCTAAAGTTTGGAACTGCTGCTTATAGCAACTATATAATAGCAAAGTCTGACTGAGCTACTGGCTGTCAAGACAGGACATTCTGACATTGTTTAAGACTGACTTGTCTTGTGCTTCTCCTTAGCTATAAACAGGTCAATGTACCCCTGAGATACACCTTAGCACAAAGCAGTTTAAACCCATTAAGACCTTGCTTACTCTATCATTCCCCACCCAGAGAGCTTATGAAAAACAGCTTCAAGTTTAGCATAATTTCCATGTGTTAAAAATAGCTGCCCAAAGGCAGTTACTACATTTGGCACGTACAATGCCACTGATTCTGTAGTCTCAGAGAAACTACTCTGAGCTACTATGAGTTTTTCAACAATACAAATGCTTCCATTTTTCTCTATTTCTAGTTTTAGAGATCAACTTGTGTAAGTTCTGTTCATTCAATAAGACTGCTAATAAAGATGGAAGAATTTAAACACACAAGCAAAATATCTGTTAAAAAGCTTCTTTCCTGAGAGAGGCAGAACTAAACAAAAGCTGATTTTATATTGGGTCCTCAAGTTTTAGTCCTGGTCATTTAAGGTAGTTGATTTTACCAACCTCTCAAAGTTTCAGACTGCAGACAAACACTACCTACATTTATATTCTTAAATAATACTTCTGCAGTGATAAGACATGCACTCTTCTTTAAATTAAGTTATATTACAAACGGCAAATCCTGAAACAAAGCCTGTCACTTGAAGCATACCCCTGGCCTATGACAGATTATGAAACCTGAAGAAGATGGGAATACTTAAGGCACTGCAACTTCAGACAATTTCTAAAAATTCTGTTTCTATTTGTCATGTATCAACATGCCCAATGCTCAACAGTGCACTGCAAATTTCTTTCAGCCCCTAACCTAGAAAGTAGTAATTAGGTGCTAGTTCAGAAGTTGAGCTCTGATCCTCCTCAGAGCAGTCTTGTCACTGGCAACCTTGGACCATTTAAAGTCACTGAACCTGGGCCATCGTTGCCGTGATGCAAAATACAGGGAAACTGTTCGCTTAGTGTTATAATTTGGTTCGAAAAGTCATGTTTACTTGTCCAGGGAACTGCAGCCAGATTTATTTGCTTATCACCAGAACTGCGAGAACATTTTGTTTTTAATGAAGGCACAGCCTGTGTGGTCTCTGGAGTTGCTCTAGTTTTCAAGATTTAATCCACTAGATCAGATGTACATGTGGCAGTAGCAGAAGAAGCCCTTTAACACCTAAAAGTATTATTTAAATCAACTTCAGCCAGATTAGATATTAGCAATATTACAGCAGTTGCCTGGACCTGGTCTTTTACTCATCTCCAGCACTCAAACTGTACCAATATCAGATTTTGTTGTTGTTGTTAAAAAACAACATTTTTTTTTTAAACAAAAATACAATAAAAGTGTTTTCAATCTGCACTAACTGGCTGGCTAAATAGCACAAACTTGCCATCCCATCTGCTTAAGGAATGGTTAAGCCATAGCGAAAGCTGTTTTGACTGGAGAGATAAAAATACAGGAAGCAAAATTTCAAAGGGACAGGTTTCACTAGTTCTTAGAGCACTTCTTGTCTCCAGGCAGAATCTGGGAGGATTTCAGGCACTCGCATACTTAAAGGCACAAAAGCTATTAACAGGCCAATTCCTCTAAGTGTCACAATACCATGAAAAGCTGTTGTAGAATACAAGATACTACATTTCATATTTAGGAACCGAAATAAAATTTTAACATACAGGATTTTAAGCCCTTTCTTTAGTGATTGTCAGCATATCCCATCTTCCCAACACCACTTAATACTGAAAGGTCTGTTTTTCAAAGTTTAAAGAAAAGAAAGGATACAAAACTAAGAGAATACTAAATATAAAGCTATTCCCATTAGTGCTGCAAACGTGCTGAGAGCTTGATTATGGAGACATGTCCAGAACATGACCTCAGATGAATTTGGCCCATCCTGAGTGTTATGTGAAAGGTGAAACGTGTTACTGTATAACCTATTACCACCAGCTACATAATATTTAGAAAGCCTTTAAGTGACCTCTTTTCAGGAAATCTGACAATATGGCCAAGGGACAAAAACCTCAAAATTTTAGCTTTCCAGTTGGGGTGGTTAATTTTTGTTAGTTAGCCTTTTTAAAACAAATGGCTGGAAGAACATTCGTCATTTCCATATGGCATGAACAACTTATTAGCAGCACTATGTTTGCCTGAGGATCTTGTGCCTGCCCCAAAACAAGAAGGTTCATGAGCTGCAGAGGTGCTGAGAACTTCCTTGTGTAAAGCTAAGCTGTCTGGGTACTTAAACTTTTCCTCCTGCTTAATTAACTTGTAAATCCATGTAATTAAGCATCTGAGCACACAGGCACTATTTTAATCCAACACTCGAAAAATTTTCTACTGTTCACACACTCTAGCATGCCTAATTAATTTTTTTAATCAACATAATTTGAGCCAAGCACGTGCTTTTCATTAAGGCCTATTCACAAGCTTCGTAAGTTTTAGCTATTCACTTCTTAGAAGTAGAAAAAAAAAAATGAAATCATTTCTTCCCCAAAAAGCAGTTTTGATAGCAGAGATTAACCATAGAAGTTCTCATTTTGCAGTTTTTCAAGAGTTAAGGGTTGAGCTAGAATCTGCACTGCCAATTGATTTTCACACTGTACAGCTGATCACAGTGGCTATGCCACACCTGGCAGCACGGTACCATCAGAATAACTGGAATGCAGATACCACCATCACCAGGAATTTCTTCCTTTTTTGAGAAGTTTAAACAAAGCCAGTACAAGCTGTTCTTCATGTTCATGTCTCGTGGAAACATTAGGAAGTGACATGTGTAGCTCGTGAATTTTTACTAGACAAAAAATCATATCATGAGAAAGTCTTCAAAATGTGGGACTTATGTGACCAGATGCAAACCTTTACAGTGTAGACACCTCCCTATGCTCTTTATAGCCAATGGACAGAAGCAGGCAGACATCAATCCATTTCCTCCCAAACTACATGTCCTGTCAAATGAATCGCCACTCAAAGTATGCCCATCTCTCTCTTCTGGTTCTAAGTGGAATATGCTCTCACAAAAACTATCTTTGGAAAGAGTCCACGGGCTAGTTACTCAAGCCTGGACACCTGGAGGAGGTGGCAAACCAGACTGCTTGGTAGGAGAAAAAGGAAACCTGACAAGAAGAGACTAGATATTATTTTAAAAGAAATAAATGCTATCACCAGTCTTTTGAGCTAGATACCAAAAGGTAAGCAGCAGTAGAGAAAGTGTACCTGTAAAAAAGCAGAGTTAATGTGAGAGATAATAGAAAGGATTCTGGACTACACAGCAGACTTTGCCTCAGTTCCTGAAGAACTTTCCTAGCGAGGAAGGAAACAGGCAAAAATAGCACCTAGGTATGGTCACAAATTATAACTTCTAACTTTTGCTGGAACTAGACAATGCAATATATACTGCTTGATAGGGTATGTAGACTCCACTGAAATATAATCAGCAGCATTCCTGGTGCTGAGGTCTGGAAAAACTGTTCCTTTTAGGACAAAGCAAAAACAAAGGAGGAAGTCTTAGCTCAGAGGCAGGGCTAAACAGGAACTACACCCAACAGCATGCCTAGAAACTGTAAGAGACAGTGCCTGGACTCTCACCTTCCCAAGACTGAGCAAAGCGCATGGTTCCAGTAATCAGGTTTCAAAACAGCACTGGTGAGCATCCAGCAAGAGGAGCTTTATCAAAGCTGACATCTTCATTTCTTGTCAGCTTTGTGATAGACAGCCAGACACTTTCAGAAGAAGGACCACAGTTCAGATTAGACAGGGTTAGACAGGGCTCCAGTTGGTCAAGTCCATGACCACCTGGTATAATAGCGAGTGTTTTTTTCTGGAGCATGCTTCATACTACAAAGAAGTGCAAAGGAAACGTGAAAAAAATGCGTGAGCAAAGCAAGCAGGATGATGGGCACACATTTTCTTCTATTTAACAAAAACTTAATGTTAGGTAGCATAAGAGTTCTCTTCTAATGGACTGTGCCAGAACGTAATCAGAACTTCGTAACACGCCCCCTGGTTGTTTTCTGCTAAAAGTACAGAAGACAGACATTTCAAAAGCAGCCTTTAGTTTAAATATATTTTACAGAATCAAGAAACAGCACATTTAAATTTTAAGGGAGCTTATAAAATAAAGACTTCTGAATAAGCAACCTAGAGTTAACTTTTCCTACCACTTTCTTCACTTTAGAATAGAAAGCTAATGCTTTATGCAGGCAACAGTGACACCTACTGTTAACATTATCAAATGGATTCAACTTTTACAAGAGATAAAAAACCAAATGCATTTTTCCAAAGACTTTTGAAAGCATATTAAACATTTCCTTTCCAAGGGTTTCCTTTGTAGCACATCTATTGCAATTACTGCAGAACTGAAGTTATCCTGTCTTGTAAAATGCCTTTTAAATACAAATTCCTCAAAACCAACCTACCAACAGTGTTCAAAACCTCCATTATATTTCCCCACAGCTAACCTTCTTGAACTATTATAATTAAAGCAGATCTGAAAAAGGCATTCTTGTTTACCTTCATACTAGCATTTCATGTTTTTCACCACCAGAGACACCTAAGTAACCATCCAAAAGCACAGTTACCATACCTTTCTTATGCCATACATGTGTTGGAGTAACTGGGGTCCTGACTATGCAGTGCCTCTTTTCTGTATTACAAGGGAGAATTATGCAAAAGGTAAATTCAATTCAGTGGTTCAACGATAAAAAAAAAAAAAAAAAAAAAAAACACAAAACCACACACACACACTTAGGTGTGCAGCTGTTTTGTTCCAGCTATGGGATCATTCTACCAAGTTAAAAAAAGGAACTTGCCAAAACTTATCATTGTTCTAATTTATTTAAATAAATTTTAATTCTGTTGAGGAAAAGAGAGTAGGGGCTTTCCACATAATATCTCCAACAAAGAAGCTCCATGATTTCAACATTCACAAGGCAAGTCCATGGTCTCGCTGCACAGCCAGCTCTAGTTCAGAGCACTCAAGCATCCCATCCATACAGCAGAAGCCTAGAGACCACCAAGGAAAGTACACCCATCAAGGCCCATCTCCTTGCTACCAGCGGTAAATCGGCACTACTGGATATCTCCTTTGCACATGATAGTCCGGAAGTTTTTTTAATATCTGGAAAGGCTCCTTCCACGCACACTACAGAATTTACAATAGCTACGCAGAATATTCTCAAAAACCTTACCTAAGCAAAGAGAAGACATCGTAAGAGTTACGAACACAGTTCTGATCCACCTGGAGAAGACTATTCTTCAGGGTACCTGAGTGATCCTTAAGGCAAAGAAAGAATGTTAATTTATGAATCAAAAATTTTTCCATCTTGACTAAAAACAAGCACTTCTGGTAAAAGAACAAACTATCTTGCATTTAATGTATCTTAAATCTATCTTCATACAGTTTTACGTACGGTACATAGAAACAATTTAAGGTGCCAATAACACCAAGTTCAAGTCTGGCCTACAACAGCACTTACTTATAAAGATGTTAACAACCCATCACTTTAGCTGTGTTCTAGACCTGGAGTGTGTTTTCTTGAACTTTATTATCCATCACTGCACAAATTTTATGCGCAGAAATACTGAAGGATGCAATTTACAGTACTGCCATTCTTCAGCTTCAGATCAGAGAGCCTATACAGTAATGTGCCAGAGATGTACAAGACCACAAGATAAAGCTCTATTCTTTATCCATGCTGTAACACGTTTAAAAGATCAAAGCAATCTTAGTTTTGAATGATGTGAACAAGTTTCTGGAAGTTACAAAAAAACCACCCTTATGTCATTCTTAAGAGACTAAAGTGTACATTCTGCTCAAGAGGCATCAAAGCAGTAACAGACAAACCGCAATTCTTCACGCTGCAAAGGTCAGATACTGAGCTTTTCCATATCAGGTACCATCACACAAATTCCTAGAAATGCCACAATCTCAGAACTGTTTCTTCACATGATAAAGCAAATTCTAAGTAGGTCAAACCACCTGGCAGCATTGTCAGAAAGTCTATGGATTGTAGGAAAAAAGGCATTTATTTTAGTGTATGAAGTGGCCCCAGCTGGTACACATGATCAGTTAATTTTCCAACAGTGATACAGATACACTCCAAGTACCACAATCCCTGCCTATGTATTCTTTCCTGCCTCAACAGGATGTTTCCATATAGAAGACATTGAAATGCAGAGTTACACATCAACATCTGCTGACACAACCACATTTGCCACAGGCCATGCAGCAGACATTCCTTTCCACCAAAACTAAGGTTCCACCTAAATAATTGTGAGATCTATACACTACATTATGCATCATATTGCAACAGAGGCACCATATCATCAGCTGTCTTAGCTCCTCATTTCCATTCTCAAGATGTTGGAACCTACATGCTGAAACCCATACATATATCCCCTGAAAAAATACCAAAATAAAGTCATCTTAATGCCTGAATGAACTAGGATGGTGGAAAACTGAAAATGCACAACTATCAGCATCACCATTTTACACCATGAAGTTGATGTCATTTCAAGAAACACTGCCTTCAGATGGCAAAGTGCAAATTTTTCAGAGAACAAGTGGAACAGCCTAGAATAACTAGTTTCAGGAAGGAAAGAATTTGGAGCAGCAACATATTTTAGCCTTTTCTGTTTCCCCTGCACTACGCTGTGTTGAAAGGAAATTCCCAAAAAGTCAGACACCACGTCGCCTATACAAACTGTTCTACCCCGAGGAAACTTGCAGTGTGTGCAATGGAAGCATTTCAAACTTCGTTATTCAAGAAGTGTGCCCTTTGAAAGGGGAGTTTGTCTACTTCTCTGCCACAGCACTTATTATATATAGGCACATGTATTTGAAAACACACAAACAGGCTTTGGTTGTGCAAAGTGGCCAGGGTCTAGCTAATAAAAAAAAAAAAAAAGAAAAAAAAAGAAAAAAGCATATGCAGGTAGAGACTCTACCTACATTGATGGAGACCACATACTGGACAGAGATGCAGCTTTCCAAAGATAAGGGCCTTTCCTGCTTGACAGTTGAAAAATAGCTACAATTCAGTATCCTTGAAGAATATAACTTAATCTTCTGTTTCCCCATACTCCTAGCCACAGCCAAATGTTTTGAGTATAGAGTAGTTCGGGTTTTATTTCTTTAAGGAGTCAACAGAAAGCTAGTCATTAACTAAAGGCTATACTTGCTTCCCTAAATGCACTTTCTGAAAAGATATCACTGCAATAGCAAGGGCAAATCTGACCCATTAGTAGCAGCAAGCATAAAATTGTTGAAAGAAAATTTGAAAGCCAGGCAAGCAGAGGAAACCGGAGAAGGAAAAACCTGGTTTTAGGAAAGCCAATATAGCACCCAGAACTGATTTTGTTGAACCTGGGTAAAAAGTGGATTTAAACACAAGCATGCAGTCTCAGACAAAACCAAGCAGATTAAGAAAACTGCTAAAGGACTGGGAATACTTTAAGTCCAGGCTGACAGCTCCAAAAAAAATCTTTGACGCTCATATCTATCTTATTCAAACATTGGTCCAGTTCGAGCAAATCCAAATAGAGTTTCACTGTATGATTACTAGAGAGGATGAAACTAGGAGAGAAACAAGTGCTCCACTGGTCCCAAGCCAGAAAGAAAACAGGAAAATAAACAGGACACGACTGTGACAAAAGCAGCAGAATCTTGCTGAAGTCTTCTAGCAAAATTGCTCCAGAATTTACTACAAAATAATAATAAAAAAGCTTGAACAAAAACAGAAGTTGGAGGAACAATTATGTGAAAGTCAAATGTGGTTATGAACAAAGCAACTATATTGGGAGCACACATTTGTATTTACATTGAGAAGAAAAGCTGTAAACACTAGAGGAGTTACATGAGCACTGTCAGACACCTACAATAAAGCACTAATACCCTTCAGGGCTCAGAAGGCACGCACAAAGGCTTCTGAAACCCTACTTCCCAACTTTTTTCTTGCCATGAGCTAAGTATCCATTGCAGCAAGAAAACTGCAACTTTAATAGGAACATTACCCAAAGAAAACATTCATTTTTTCATTGCGTATCAGCAACAGCTGAGTTGCTGTTGGACAGAAGAGATGGAAGAAATGTAAAATTTCTAACACCTATGTATTGTCAAAGATACAGAATTTAAAGGCTTTTTGACATCAGCAGGAAAAAAAAGTGAAGAGTCAGTGATGATATTAACAACAATAAAGAGGCCCTGGATACGGTTATTTTAAGACAAAAATTGCAGTACTACCATTGTCTGGTTTACCTAGAATTTCTCCACCAGTGTTGCTGCTAGAGTGCTGCTGCTCCTTTATATGACAGGAGCTTCCTAAAAAGCAAGCATTTTGAGCACAAACCTGCATTTTGAACGTTACCTTATACGCAAGCAGGCTTGAAGGTTCTAAAACAGCAGCTAAAGTACATTACCTAGTAAAGCTGTAAGATTGCAGTCCTTTGATTTTAAATGAAACCATTTAGCAATTAGGAATATTCCTATTTGAGCATGTTGCTCTTGCTGGTTTTGGGTTTTGTTTGTTTATTTGTTTGTTTTTACCAGGGAGATATGCGTTTAATCAAGAAATCTACAATTTTCATCAATAAAAACAACAGTTGTGACAGTCACTAATGTTCCTGCCCTGCTTCAGTTTATTCTGCTACAATAGCTTTTAGGCTCTCACCTCTCTTATTACAGTTAAGTTCACAGGACAGAAAATGGGAATTTGCATTTAGTTCCAGATGGATCAAGCAATGCTCAGAAGTAACATCTACAGTGTGTTTTGAAACTCTGAGTTGATGAAATATTGCCAGAATGGTTCAGTCAGCTTCCAACACTTTTCTTATTTTGGCTCATAAGTGGTCCTAATTAATGACATAGACATTTAATACACTAATAAAATGCACTGTATTGTAAGACTCCATAAATCTACTTTGGCAATTAATTCATAGTCCAAAGAATTATTAAAATAACAAGGATTTTTTTGAGCAATGGGGAAAAAAAATAAGAGTACGATACCTTAACTTTGTCCATACTGAGACATGCAAAAATAGAGGATGCTTCCAACGCTGACTGAAGTGTCTTTGTGCACAAGGTTTTCATTAGACTCGCAAAATGATATTAGTAAGCATCTGTTTTGATAACAAAGTTTCATGTGTGCCAGTGCAAAGAAAAAACTGCTATTCCATCCATGTATTATCTCAAAAATTGAGGCCTATTACTAAGACGTGTTGAAGTATTACAGAGACCCACTATGACCATCAGAACAAAAAAAAAACACCACAGGAGATAAAAAACCTAACACCAAAAATCCCTTTCTACAGAAGGTTTCAGGTGGTGCTTCATAGTATTTAGTATAACCACCAAAGCGGGGCTGTGTAATGTTTAGAATATCCAGCATTGACATGAAAATTATGAAGCAAGACCAACTAAAAGCAGAAATACCCCTTAGGTGCACACAGCTTCTGCAGGTTACAGGAAGAGTTTACTTGTGTCAACTAGTTTGTCTTGAAGGGCAGACAAGTCACTTAAACAGGAGGTATGTACTATACAAGAAGAGATTTAGGTCAAGGAACTGACCAAGAAAGCAATCAGAAGCTACAGAGCAGGGTGACAAAATAAATTTCTAGCTCTTGCAGCCAGAAAGAACTGAATAAATTATAGGGAAGCACAAAGAAGGAGATTATTTGTGCTCTACATAGGCTATGACTGTATTTGTAGCTTAGCTACAGAGCACATACAAGAACCAAAACCAAGATGTACTTGTAAGCCTTATGAGCTAGGGAGCAAGTCCTGACAACAAACAATCAGGAGAGAGGATAGCATTACCAACATTGAATTCAGGCCCAGCTTATTAATACTCAAACCATGAAAAACTAGAATTGCATCCTGCTTCAGGAAAACTCAGTTAACAGTACCAGGAAGCAGAGTCTGAGCTATGTACCAAACCATCTATGATTTGAAGGATAACCATCAAAATACTAAACAGAGTTTGGAGGCTTGCATACAGCCAGAGTTTTGAACACATAGCCACCTTGTCCCTTGCTCCACTCTCCCTACATAAGAATGGTTACCTGTGTTGCTGACTATAAAGGCACTGCCTCCATTCAAATCCCCACAAGACAGGACTTGCTGGTTGTGGCTAATGCAGAAACTGTAGCTGAGTGTCAAGAGCCATTTTGTCTCCAGCCAAGGACTCCTTATACAACCTATCTATACCACAGTACTGCCACAAGCAATTTGGGATTAAAAAAAGGACCCTGTCAGCTGTGCTATTTACAATAGGTAAGTTTAAACTTTTTCATCATCCATGTAGTAATCAGCACTGCCATGTAATTAATTTAGCTGCAGTCACAATATTGGCAGAACAAACACAAATACTACAGTGGAGCCTTTGGGGGGAAAAAAAAAGGGGTGAAAGAGTTGCAACAGAGCAAAAAAAATAGCTTCCCATTTAGAAGCTACAAACCCTGGTTTTAAGAGTGAGAACCAAAACTTAGTGGACTTTTGTATTTACCATGAAAATAAGTCTGAACAGCCACACCATTTTCAAAATGTTGTATGTTTGAATGCCTCAAAGAATAAAGTCAAGGCATATTTTCAGTAACCAGGCTTTTTTGGGACTTAAAATTCTATGCTTTAAGTCTTTCCAGAACAGCTCAGATGTCCATGTAACAGAGGCAAGATAACAGTTCTTATCTGTCATGTCAAAAAAGTATTTCTTCTCAAAACTAAGCATTTTAATGTTCTGAGCATCCAAGTGTGAAAATTTAAGTTTAGAAGTTGAATTGCAGCTTGTCACCAGTACTAACAAGCCAGAACAAATATAAGATACCCTTACCTTCTGTTCAAATGAAGCTCCGTAATAACCATCATTGAGACCAAAAATAATCTCATTTGGGTTTCTTGCATGTATCTGTGAGAAGAAAAAGCATTTTACAGTCAGCTTGCTATGACTTTACACTGCAAGTGAGCATAAATTGCTCTGTTTGATAGTCAAATGCAGTTTTTCAGCACCTGTAATTCTAGACAAACATGAAACCTAAGAAAAAACTGAATTTAACCATAGAGAATGTATTTGCTTCACAGCTTTAATAACAGTCACTGAGTATGTTCAGCTATTCTATCCTGAAATCAGAAACACAGGCCAGAGCATCTTTCCTATTGCTGCATTTCCAGCTGACAAAACTAAGAGACCAGGAAACTAATCAAAGAGGTAAGTCTCAAGAGTAATTAGCTTTCACATGGTATTACCTAAAAAGATAATTAAAAATAAGGCTTTTATGGTCATAGTAGACACAAAATTAGCGTGCAGTATTATAGCTAAAATCCTACTATTAATGCAAAGAACATTATTTCAAATAAAACCATGCACTAGAGCATATTATTTAGGGAGCCATCTCTCCTGTCTGGTAAAAACAAACAGAAAGAAAGCTACAATATTAAGGGTACTGGGTTTGGCTGGGATGGAGTTAATTTTCTTCATAGCAGTCCGTATGGTGCTGTGTTTTAGATCTGTGACTAAAACACTGTTGGTAACACACCAGTTAGCTATTGCTGAACAGTGCTTGCACAGCACCAAGGCCTCCTCTGTTTCTCGCTCTGCCCCCGCAGTGAGTAGGCTGGGGGTGTGCAAAAGCTTCAGAGGGGACACAGCTGGGACAGCTGACCCGACTTGACCAAAGGGATATTCCAGACCATATAACATCACGCTTATAAGTAAAAAACAGGTCAGTCTTTGCAAGGTAGCCGTTGCTCAGGGACTAGCTGGGCATCTGTCTGTTGGTGGGAGGTGGTGACTGACTACCTTTGCATCACTTGTGTGTTGTTCTCTCCTTCCCAGCCCCTGCTGTTTTTTTTTTCTCCTTTCAGTTATTAAGCTGTCATTATCTCAACCCATGAGTTTTTCCTCACTTTTGCTCCTCTGACTCTCTTCCAGCCCACCAGTGCACAGAGTATTGACCAGGATCAATGCACCATGTGAAGCTAGAGCAGTCGTTCCCTATAAAGCTTTCTTCCAAGGCTTTGAAACACCCCAATTTAAACTAAATGATTATTTTTATTTTTTTTTAAGTGAGAAATAAACTATGATCTAGTCTAAATAGATCCTATCAATTAATCAATCGAAAAGTGCCCATTGGAATTAGGACAACATATTTGATTCAAAAGGCACCCTATTTTTTGTTTTTATTATTTATGTGATATGGGTTTCTTTTTGAGCCACTTTTACCTATAAGCTCCACGATACAGAAAACACCTCACTTTTCACCTCCTTCAAAAGGCTACTAGTAAGAGACAAATAGCAGCATTAGAACAGGCCTTATACAGTAAGCTGCTTGGACTGGAGATCTTTGATGGGATATCATTACCATGAGAATGGATTAAAACTGTAATATACACAAACATTATGATCTATGTTCATTTAACTATATGTACAATCATATCGCTATTTCCTCGAATTGAGGCATTGCAATTTAAAGCACCACGTACTAGCAGTATCATTTGAGAGGCTCAGTCAACAATAACTTAAAATATTCAGCTAGTCAAGATTTAGAGCTCTGAGGTAAGCTAACATGAATCTCTGCAATCAAACTTTAAAATACACCCTTCAAATGCATTCATTTCCTTTCTTAGCACTCTATCTATTTGTTCATCCACATGTTTGTTTCCTTACGTAAAAAGTTGAGACAAACTGTTTTCACATTACCTGCTGGCCCAAGTACTTTAACCCATCTAGATTGACCTTCCATTCAATCAAAAGCTGAAAGTGCTCCTTCTTGCCACCCCAGATCCTCACAACAAAACAAGAGACAGAGGTATCAAGACGATCAGGCATTATTCCAAAGTCCAGACTCCTCCATGTCGGATTCTGTAGATATTCAAAGAGGGATAAAAACAACTCAAACTGAAAGTAGTCCTAAAATTGACAATTCAGAAAGTAGCATGTTCATGTCAAAGATTAAAAAAAACCTTAATAATAATGAATACCAGCCATTTCAAGTTTTACACAGAGTTGAAGACAACAGGCTCTGCTGCTTCCTTATTCTGTTTTCTAGAAAATTCCTGGGTTGAAAACTACATGCTGTAAAGTACTTCAGAAACTCAGAGCAGGCTCTGCTTCCTCCCACTACAAGATACTGAAGAATTTACTTCAGAATTTACTAACTCAGTTTAGCCAAATCAGGAACTTTAAAGTGGAAGTAATTTTCCAAGTTATAATTCAGCTTCTGAAAACTAGAGTATACCTTACATTGCACAAGTTCAATTTAAAACGCCTATCTATTACCCAATAATTAAGGTTGTATAATTTATTGACAGGTTTGTTCACATTCTTCTCCTTGACTGATGCTGATGGCAAACCTCAGATGTTGTCACTAACTTACCCAGTAAGCATCACAGAAGGAATGCATTAATCAAGTTCTCCTAAGGAGAAGGGATATCTGGTAGTTATTCACACCCGAGAATAACAAGCCATTAAAACACCCATAGATGATGTACAGCATTTGCTCAAGACATCTTCTATTTAGATTTTTGTCATTCCATCTCATGTTTCCTTTGGTTAGATTCCCTTTTTGTTATTCCTTTTCCTGATTTAGAATAGGCAGAACTCAAAATCCTAAAGTCTCAAAGAAGATGTTTCTTGGACAATTTAACAGCCTTGAAGACGTAAGCAGCTTTTCCTCCATTCAGCAGGTTTTTGAAGCATTTACAGCCCAGTGTGCCATAAATGGTGCAGTTTTACCTTGTTCATGAAGACATTAAAATGTCTATTTAGCAGGTTTTCAAACTTCCTTACCCAAGACTTGCAACTCGATATTTCTACCAAGAGACCTACCCCTTCTCAGTTGTAAAACAGTTCAGTTCTGGTCCATTCACTGATCTGAACTGGAAAATTTAGAAACTCTAAGGCATTTTCAAACTTCAGTTTCTTAAAGCTATTAGCTCTTCAAAGAATATTAAGTTTATATGTGCAGATACATGTTCCTTACTGTTCACCTATACAACAAAAAGATGTTCAAAGAAATCAGTGGTATATTCTGCAACACTGTTTTGACTCTCCCGTTATTTGGGGTGTTGCAAGCGGAGCCTCTACTTCTACACCAAAGCTGCTAAACTGCAAAGCATGAGCTTTTAATGAATCTGTACACCCAGCAAAGTAATACACAAGTGCTCTCTGAATAAGCAATTTGCAGACATTTAAATAAAAGCAGCTATTTCTGTTGCCAACACCAGCTAGAACAAAAAAAAAAACAAACAAAAAAAGATGAACTGTAAATAAACCTGAGTTATGATGCATACAATTCTTAGATACTGAAAGATGCTAAATCAGTAAAAATCCAGCTAACATTATTTTGCCTATTTGGTGTTCTCAATATTTAAAATGGATATATACTGTAAAGCTTAAACTGAGCACTGAACAGTTTTCACATGAAAAGGCCCTGCCCTTGGAGTGTTTAGTCCTATCTGCAGGAGTACCAACAGAGCATTGCTACACAGCTGTTAAAACAAACATGCATTTCTACTATTCAGTAACTCGCTATTCCAACCCTTGTGAAAAGAACCCGAGAAGAAGAATGTAATGCTCCCAGCAGAACTGAAGAGTGGAAATAAACATTTAACACTTATGGTATTCAGCAAAGAAATCAATATACTGCAGTACACATACAATTTTTAAAAGAAAGTTTTTTCCATATTAAAATAACTTACCAGAGAATTCTTGATCACCTCGCTCTTATAAAATTCTAAAGAAAGACGAGTAAAAAACACCTTTAGATTAGCTTAAACACTGATACAAATCTTAGTATTTGAAATAGAAAAAGCTAAAATAAGTAACACTCATGAAAGACAAATGCTAGAGGGTCTAGTTTATCAGTAACAGATTCATGAGAAAAAACTTTAAAATGCAGTCATACTTTTGACTAAAAGTACTCATTCACACTTAATTATTAGAAGTCATTATTTAAATTTAGCATTTCATCTTTATACCCAAGATAATCCTCAAGATTTACTGAGGCTTTGGTTTCTGGGGAAAGAACATGCCTCAGTACTTCACAATATTTAGATGACATTCACAAAGCGACTAGTTTGTCATACAACATCTTCCTGGAGGAGTGCAGCATGGATACACTAATTACACTGCTTTCCTGAAGAGCAAGGACGACCTGTTCCAGATGCTTAGAAAGTGAACAGCCAAATTACCTCACAGAAGTGCCAAGAACCCTGTATTTGAATGGAAATAAGCAAGTGCTGACACATGGACCCTGGCTTCCCCAGCCAAAATAAGAGCTTAAAGTCTTTAGGTAGACAGCTCTGGAGGCTGGAATACAGATTTTGTACAATATCTCTCAGTCCACTGGAGTCCAAGGATAAAGCTTTGATGGAGTGCAGAACAGTCCTTACACCAAACACTGTAGAAATGGCGATCAGTTATAGGTTCAACCAACCACTACAAGAAAATCCAGGTAGCAAGCTCAAGTTACATACTCTTACCCTTCTGAAACAATGACCTTGAAAAAAAGCAAGGTTCAACTACAGTAGCTGAAAATAAAAATTAGGAGAAAAAAAAAATTTGCCTACAAAGCTCCAACTGTTTACCACATCAAAATGGGCATAAATGTATATTTTTAATAATATCTCTCCACAATGAAGAACTATACGTTGCAGTGGAAAGCAAAGCATTAAAGAGAAACGAGATGTAACACTCAAACACAGTTATCAAAAGCAGAACAGATGCCTGAATGCTTTGTGTCATTGGCTGACAATTCTATTTTTGGAAAACTTCAATAATAGTAAGTGCTGGTTTATGCTCCGTAAAATAACTGGTACGCACAGAGTGGAACACTCTCCCACACACAAAGCAACTAAGGGTCCAAAAGCTTTAACTTTTCTGTGCTCTTGAAGTTGCCAAGTTTCTTAAATTGTTGGGGGGGGGGGGGGGGGGGGGGGGCGGGGCAGGGAAAGGAGAGGAATAGCAAAAATAGGCTGATTTAAGAGACTCTACCAAATCTGTCATCTGTTTTGCTTCCTTGGCTGCTAACACTGACAGCTTTTATGAAGTTCAGGAAACTAAAGAGGTCTTCTCCACTGTTAGTATATGTGACGCAATGGCAGCAGGTTGTCAAGGGAAAAAAAAAAAAAAAAAAAGGACAAAGAATTCATACCATAAGAATTCAAAGATTAAGTGGTAAAAAAGTTGATAGCAAGCCTGGTGTACCTTTGTATATCTTGGTGTTATCACATAAGTGAAGAGTGAAGTATGTATCCAAGAGGCGATAACCATTCTTATTGATAATGTTACGTGCAGCGATATTCCGAAGATGACGAAGCCGGCGCTAAAAATAAGAAAAAAATGTAAATAGTTAAAGAACTTCCTTAAATTAAATTGAACCCTTTTTTATTGTAATAAAGCATTTTAATGATTTCCAAAGCACCATTGTCAAAAAAATCCCACCAAGCACTCAATTTTTTTTTCTTTGGCAGAAAGCTAGTGTAAACAATAAGCATTCAGCAAAGCCACTGACTGGACAAGCAACAACTAGCACCTATGAGATCAGATTAAGCAACGCTGATATACAAGACAAGCTATTCTTACTCATGTCCTATACATAATTTTTATTCTACATATTTAAATCACCCCAACTATTTGAGCAGTTTCAAGCAAATATGTGACACTATTAGCATCAAACAGCAGCAGTGTCACCCAGGTGTTCTGCATCATCACACTGGAAACACTTCCTAGCCAAAGCTATTTTCAACAAGCACTAGTAGACCAAGAACTCCAAAATAAACCACCACCTAACTCAGAGCCATACATAACTGGCTGAACAAAACTTCCTGAATTTACAGTAATCCTGGAAACCGCTGTAACAATCTTAACTAAAAGTACATCAGAAAGGTATATCCAGATTTTCAGGGAAAATTAAGGGCACAGACAAATTTCTGATGTCTGTCAGCTACCATCTGTTTGGATAACTGAGTCCTTTTCTCTTGGATTAAATACACTAGAATATGTCACTAAAATCTTTAGTTCAGGTGATTTAATCCAACTCCAACACTATGTTAGTTTGCTACAATACTGTATCTCAAACAAAAATCATCAGAATGAATCAATCCCCTCTCTCTCCCCCCTCCTCTAAGTGCCAAACAGCTTTAATATTTGTGGCTAAAATCCTCAACTTCAAAGCATACCACGCCCTTCGTCTCTGACAAATACTTAACATTATTACCTTATTGTTAAATTCAACTAGTTAACAAAGCAATTCTGTAGGACTGTCCAGTCTTAAATCATTGCTTAGCTATGGTTCTTATTTTAACTTTGAAAACCCATGCATGCTTAAAACAGACTACCATGAACTTAGCACTTGGCAAACTGCCACTTCAAATATATAAAGCTCTCACCAAATCCTTCAGTATCATATTCTCCCAATCAACCTCTCAACGTACCAGTGTCTCACCCATCTACCATGGGGGCGTTGACAAATGGCTCCCTATCCTTTTTGGATCACCACAAACCACCTACAAGCCTGAAACAACTGGTTTGGTGCATCCTTTTACCACAGAGTTCATTTTACAGCATACTACTTTTTCCCCAAAACCTTGTTAATTTGTAAGCCTGGATCCACCTTAAAAGAAACACTCCCACATTGACCAAAAGCAGATTCAAAATGCTTTTGAAACCAAAAGACAACTTCTCTGCAGCTTGTCCTAAAAAGCTTTTAAGAAGAGTTGAAAGGCCATCATCTGTTTTGGAATCAAAGTGTGACACTTTATATCACTTAGTATCATTTAAGTGATATATTAGTTTTCCTTCCTGGAAATATATAAGAAGAATATTAAATTTCTCACGTGACAGACTCAAAACTACTGGTGGATTCATTCCTGCAACGTCTGTTTATGAGTTACACTAAAAACAGAGCCTGAGATGGGATGCCCAAATACCTCTACTATATATGCGCAATACAAAATTAAAAACAAACAAACACACACAAAAAAACCCATACCCAACCTTCTAAGCTGCTTATTTGCAGAACCACATGGTCTTATTTTGTTTGAAATTGGTATCAGTAATGTCAACAGAAAGATTAAGCCTCACTTAAAAAAAAACCAAAACAAAACAAAAAACTATATGGACCTTGTACATTATTTCAAACATATTCTTAAAGCTGTGTAGTTTTGCTAGCCATTTTTATAAGCAACTTAAACACTCCTTAAGAAGTGGCTTTGAACATACATTGTACTCCCTATAAAAATGATTCAAGGATTTTATGTGCCATTTCTCTCCTTTAATTAACTTCAGTAGCATACAAATCAGTCATGTGCCATGTTCATCTCCCCCTTCATTTTTGATATTTTTTTTAAAATCCCTTAAAATCCAAGAAGAATAGCCCACACAGCATCTAGCTGAGGGGGTAACTTTCTCCAGGTCTTTTTAGGATTGCAAACTAATTGTGTGACTGGTTTAAGTAGCATGTTACAATGAAGTAGCCCTCAAGCAAAGCCAAACAAGTTTCTCATCTTTCACTATGTGCAATGAAGTTTGGAAAAAGCTGTGGAGTGTCATAACCTACAGCTACATCTTTGGACAAGAGCAGAGTCCTTATCTCCATGGTTTGTGACTTCTGTGCACCCTTAGTCTGGAATTTATTCCAAAGTCTAAAATCTCACTTCTCCCAAACCAGTTGGAAGAGGAACATTAAATCTGGGACTGTGAGACCACAACACAGTTCAGGACTCAGCATGCAACAGGTAATGAATGTCTATTTAAATCACTAACTTAGTCATCACTCTCCTCCTCCCTCCTGTCCCATTACTTGTCCATTTAGCCTAGCTGATAGGGAAGAAGTTTCCAATTACATGGACAAATTTCTTGTTCATATTCTTTAGTATGAGGTCATGATGACAGAAGGACTTGGATCCTGAAAATAAACCTTCCAGCTTGCCCACTAAATTGTCGCTGATATTATATTGCATTACTCAGATTTCCTCACAACTCCACAGAGGCAGCATTCAGAGTTAATTAACCTCTCCTGACCAAAGATAAGTAGCTTTAGCCAGGAGACCATCAGCTATGAAGACATATCCAGAAGACAAATCAAATAGGCTCTAAAATTCCTCATCACAAGCTTGTGGCTGTTCTGTGACAATAAGTATTATTTCAAGGGAATTTTCAAATCTCTGTTAAGTGTTGCCTCCTATGTGTTTAATATCATTTTTTGCTCAAGATATTTGAATAGACAAAACAAAAAACCCACTGTGTTGTAGTTCAGCTATCATTGGCACCAGCCAAATCGCCCTGCTGCCAACTCTGCTGCTTATTCGCAGTTCTGCATCGCCCTCCTCATTTGTACCACCATAAATAAGCACTTGTGCAGCTGCTCAGTGAATCACCCTGGGGAACCGATCTGGATGAAAACTAACCACCTCTCTTTCACTGGGTTAGTTTCACCAGATCAGTTCCTCAATAGGGTTCACAATGTGGCTGTACAAGCAGCTGTCCTCGTGAAAGAAGGGATGGCGCAGCAAGAAGCAGCCAAAGGCAGACAGGATTGCTTAAATGGAACCGCCAGCTTAAAATATGTGCAGAGCTACATACAGCCTGACACTTCTACAAGCAAAGTGAAAAGCGGTTCACAATGAAGTATCAGTGCATTTCAGACTGCAAAAGCAACTCTTTATAGAGAAGTGCCCCATTACACTTTACATTTAATACAGTAGCTGCAAATAAACCAGAGTTCTTTCATTTCCTTTTTCTTTTAGGTGAAGTGGGAAAGAGTGGTTACTTCTCCTAAGAGACAAGTTCTAGCTATTTGCTTTTTCTATAAAAGTATCAAGAAATCTTCACCACAAGGAAGGATTCCCCCGCAGATGAGATGTTTTGCAACCAGAGCAGCCATTCCAAAAAGCCCAGTTTAAAAAAATCAAAATGCAAGTGCTAAAACACAAGGTAAGTGCTTTGGTAGCCTCATGAGTCACATAACTTAAGAAAGACCAGCTGTGTTTGCAAGCCGATAGTGCAGGATCTGCTTTCATAAAAAAGATACGCAAAATATGCGGATGAGTATAGATAATTTTCACTGCTATCTCCTCAAACCGTTCACAGTCCATCAGTAACAGTACTGAAGATCTCAGACACTACAACAGGCATCTTAATAAGATATCCTACTGCAAAAAAAGTTATTTTTCAGCAGAGCACTGATTTAGGTAAGCTCTGACAAGCAGAACTGATACCATTAAAAAGGTTATTTAATTTTCCCAACAGCTCTGAATTTAGTGCCTGCAGCCTGAATGATGGCGTATCTGGATCACTGCTTAGCAGAGCAGTAGAGCAGGTTTAACAGCTTATTCTAGGGGGTTTGTGACACAGAAGTTATTTTGATTACCACAGTTGCCCTAGTCCTTTGCAATTCCCAAGAAAGTCAATGGAGCAGTGAAATTACATGGTAGGCCTTGTTATCATTTGATTTAATTGCTAGTCTAAGTTGCGACTGAGTAAAAGCAACTGCTATATAGCAACTCTCCATTGACCTACATGAAAGAAATCAGTGCTTCCTTCTACCTTGAAAATAAATTACTACAAACCAGGAGAAGAGAGCCACTAATTTTTCCTTAGAAGAAATCCTGAATAGTAGCTTATATTTTAAAAAAACACTGCTGGAGGTAAAGATATCACAGGTTGTAAACATACAGCTATCCCAAAGGCAGGCTGGGAAAGCTTTAGAAGAGATCAGAAGAGCAGAGCCTACCATCAGGTTTCATCCCTCATGCCTGCAGAGCCACAAAACTGGCTTCCCACAATTCAACAGCAGCATCTTGACAGAGCTGCTAGAGTGCAGCGAGACCATTCACGCTCAGCAATGACCAGCTTCTCTTAAAAGTCAGGGATATTTTTGTTATTTAAGAAAAGCACTCAGTTTTCATCACTCTGAAGAACTATTATCAGTTGTTTAATGTATCTAGTGTTCCCATTCAATGACTTTCTGGGAACCTCTCCAGATTTACCGCAGGCCATAAACAAAAAGTCAGACTGCTACAGAATAAAGTATTTTGATCAACAACCTTGTTAATACTTTGCTTTTTTCATCAGCTGATCCCAGAACTCTACAGTCTACCAAGTCTTCTGAGATTTTAAGGACTGAAACTGCCTGGTCCCTTCATGCTTTAGTTCCCTCAACACTAAGATACATAACCATCATCTTTCACTACCTCTGCCTAAAATACCACCTTCTGCATCTAGACGCTTGTTCCCATCCTGCGCAACGTTTTCTTGTGCATTTGTGCAGTCTCACTCATGGTGAGGGTCAGAGAATTTATCCAAGCTACAGCTGACAAAAAAAAATTAATTTTAAGTGTAAGTTCCTCCAATTCAGCTCACTACAGCTACACAGATGTGCCCACCACAAAAGCAGGGCAGAGCAGGCAGGAGTAGAAAGCAGCAGAGTTTTTTTTAACACTGCAGTTTCTTGACGGCTTAAACTGATCCAGACACCATGCTCTGCTTCCCTCTGGGCCTGAGAAACTTAAGTGACAAAGCTATTCACTTGGGTTTTTTGTTAGGTTAAGTCTAACAATCTGGTACCATTAATAAAAATCACTGCAGAGCTGGAGGGTGGGGAGGACGGGAAGGAAAGAGACTAAGTCAAAACACGAGAGAGAAGTGCACTGTTGTTAACACAAGGTCCAGACTGTTCATGGAACCACAAGAAGAACAGTGACTACCTACAACAGCCTAAAGTATTCGTGGAATTTCATACTTATTTGTTCAGGGTCACATAGTGGGTAGCAAAAACAAGCACAGAGAGTTCTGACTCCTCTTCCATCTTAACCATTTTATTATTCTCTTACAAGTATCTGATGACCCTGGGAAAAAAACAAAACAGTGTAAGTATATCCAAGCTGGATGAGAACATAGCCAAACACCATTTTTCTATCTTAGCCACTGATCACACTTACTAGCTCAGGCTCCAAGTATGAATTGTGAAGCTCAGGTCATTAATATGGGCAACAGCTAAGTCTATTCTTTATCACATGGAGCCTATCATTTTATTAGCAGCTGAGATGATCTAATGACTCACTGCTGGTAAAAAGGGGAGGTCTGTCTTCTTTATGTCCCAAATCTGCCTCCTCCTACCCTCTCTTCTAGTTGCATGGTCTGCCCTCTTCAGCACTGCCTCTTTCACCAAAACTATTCATGAATCCTTGCTCCCAGCAGAAACACTAGCACTTTGACACATTAAATCAATTTGCAAAGGTGTCAAAGGAGCATCTAAACTTAAGCAAGGCAGGCAGTTTAGTTTCTTCCAGCAACAGCCATCCAAGATGCTGTCAAACAGCCCCCTCTGTGAAAGGAAGGTTAGGCTGAAAACTCTTCCAGATGTTAATATAAGAATGACAGTGGGCCTGCTGCATCCGTGTCCACGAGCAAGTTTCAGAAATTCTGTTGGAATAGTTTAATTTTTAAAGAACTTAGTAAATTTGAATACATTTTCCAGAATGAAGTTTAAATTCAATTGGCCATGAAGAAATTTTTATAAATCTATGGCTGGATTGGAAAAAAGCTTTGTTTCCACCACCCCTGCTTTCCTTGTGACATCCCATATAATCCATGTGAAGTGTAAAGCATCATACAGGTTCAAGAGAGCATTTCTGATTCAACAAAGAACAAGGGTGGGGACACACACAAAAAAAAAAAAAAAAACAGCTTACTTTTGCCTGAAGTACAAATACAAGGGTAAAACCAGTGTAAGAAGGCTGAGAAACCATCTCGTAGAAGCAAAGTCAAAATTTACAGAAATTACATAAAAAAAAAAAAAAGCCCAAAGTTGCCAAAAACAAGTCACCACTCAGGGTTCTCACAGAGACCTGATTACCTGAAAAGCAATCATTTTTTCTCCAGAAGACATGCTGTACAGGACTATCAACACTGGCTACAATTTCAGCACCAATTCTCCTTACTCAGCCTTTAATGGAGCATCCTACCTATCAGATCGTTTTTAACATAAACACCAAGACATAGTCTTCATCTCTGGACACCATCGCTGATTTTCAGACTGCTGCCGTCCTCCTGACTGTTTCAAGGGAGAATATTCCATAAATTCTTTCCTGGTCAGGATCAGCTCTGACCTCTGTACAAGCTGGTACGTATTCTGGTTTTACCTGGCTTTCACATGAGTCTCCTAGCTTGCTTGCTTTATGACCCACAGTAGCTCTGGAAGAATTTAAGCAAAATCCCTCCAACTATTTTAGCATTAAAGCAGGCTTCAAAGATTAGTTAGCAACACAAACATTACTACAGCAATTCTAGTTGTTTTGAACTTAACAGAACTGAGCTTGCATGGTCAGCTATTTGGGTCTCTGAATACTTGTCATAATTAAGTCACAGAAAAACACAAGGCTCTGTGTGCTTTGTAGCTCACACAAGTCAGGTTGGTTTGGGTTTTTGTTTAGGTATTTTTTTTTCCCTCCTTTTCTTAAAAAGCATAAAAACTCTAGCTCTTAAAAAATCTAAATATGAACTGTATTCAGCCAACATGAGCAATATTTATTAGCACAGCACTGCTCAACATCTTATTATCTGAACTTCCTACCGCCTCAGATTTTCACTACTTGCTTTCATCTGTCCGTACCAGTTTGACTTATTACCTAGCAATCATGTGATCTAAGTTCTTGGAATTCAAATGGTAGACAAGAATTCACACTTAATTCAATTTTATATAAGTTTTCAAGCTGCCTTGTTTTCCAATTTGATACACTCCACTACAAAAAGAAAAAAGGTACCTCACAGAAGGTGTGGGTCAAGTCTGCTGCAGTATACAAAGGAACATGCAGTGGGAATTTCAGATACTATTCAGATGTGTTGTTACCTAAATCCAGAGGAAGGATAAGAAAATGCTTGTACTCCAATTTAGACACTTGCTAGGAAGATTTATTTAGAAGTTTTGTAATTAAACAGTTTTCCACAGTTCACACATGATTTCAGATCGACTTCAGAAGCAAAGCAGAAGCATTTAATATGCAATCTTGTAGCACACACAATAAGGTATTTTTGGAATTCTATTTTCATGTGATTTCAGCACACACTTGAAGACAGCAAGGCCCCGAGAGCTACACAACCATCATTAGTTCAATGAATCGCTTGCGGATCTCATTATTATTGCACCCCCTTCATATCTCAGTTTCCTCAAGTCAAGTAATGGCATTCAGCAGCAGTTCAGTAACTCATTTCTTCTTCTAAGGCTTAGATACTTTCTGGCAACAGTCTTTCAAAAGTTATGCCTGCTATGAATCATACCTGAGGCCAACACCAATTCAAAGATGCACAGTAAGAACGTAACCGCATTTTTTCCTGTCAAGATGCAGAATACACTCATACAAAACTTTCCTCCCTCACATTCCTAAAGATTTGATGCAAGCAATAAGACACATTGAATCTGTGCAGCGTGATTTACCCAGACTAAGTGACCACAAGAAAGGTCAAAACTACCTTCACCAACATAGGCCTAAAGTTTTCACAGACGTGCAATTGTGGATTTTAGTTTACAGTTCCTTAAATCAAGGTGCTGGCTTTCCTTTATGCTTAGGGGCATCTGAAAAGCTTTTGAAAGGTTCATATGAGACAGAAAACACCTATGAAGCTTTCACTTGAACACAACAAATCTCAAAACAGGTTTCTAATCATCCATACTTTGCCACAACTACTCCTGTTTCCATACTTCAATGAGAGTTTCAACAAAGAGTCAGTACATGGAAGATGTTGTTCAAAAGGCACCAAGTCTTCCCTAATTCACATAGGGAGAAAGTGCAAGAGGAAGAGTAAGGAACATCTCTACATTTGACACGGCCCATGTAGAAGTATAATTATTCTCCAGCTACTTGAATGCAAACCAGCCCTTCATTAGCTCAACTCAGAGTTAAAGTATGCAACACGTGAAGTGAACGTTGTATCTGACAAAATATGCCAGTCTATGGCACAACCTGCTCCTTTAACACTAAGTAAAACAGCAACAGTAGTTAGTATCAGAAAGTAATAAGATGGCTAATTACATAACAACAAAAAAAAAAGATGGCTATATACTACTTTTAAAGGTAGCCAAGTACTTCAGTCTATCCTCCCTTTCACCCTCTCTTAATAGCTAGCCCGCTGAACTCTTTCTTCACTAAGTAACTGAATTTACACTGGGGAGCAAGTCAGAACTCAAGTTCTACCTCAGAGCAATAATGTAAACAGCTGGTAACTGTTCAGCAGGAGCAAGAAATTTTCTCTTTGTACACCATAATCACATGTAGAAATTCTACACTGCTTTTTTAGAGCTCAGAACCAATGAGACAACCAAGACCAAAACTGACATTCCATGCAAGCTCACAGTGCTCACACTCTTCACTAGTGATTTTCTGCATCCTCATCCTTCTTTCAACATCCAAAATTTGTGCTCATTTCTGCAGAAAGACTGAATGACCTGTTATTTAAACTAGAAGGTAGGGACAGGTACAGAAGACATGGGTATTCAGTCTTGGGATACAAACAGGATAGCTGGTTAGGTGTGACAAAACAAGACTGAAAACATAGAATTTACTTAAATGTTAGCAGGACGGGTTCAAAAGCAAAATCATAAGCCCATGCAGGGACTTAGGCAAATCAACTTCTTTCTGTGTATTGTTTCAACAGCTGTGTTCAGTTATGGTCACTACAACATCAAGACCAACAGACCAAGCAAGCTGGCAAACACCACAACCCTGAAGAATAAAAACTGTCAGCATACCCTAAAAAATTGCTCTAAACTGGGGTTAAGAAAAAAAAATAATCTTACAAGCACCGACCACTAGCCAGCCAAAGCTCCTCTTACTAGGTGTTTATATAAGATACAAATAACAAGGAACTAGATATACAGTCTTTTCATCTTTAACCAAGACCTTTAAGAAGCAGCAACTAGAAATACCATCTTTCCCTATTGATGTTTTCCTCCAAGTTTGTCTAAATAAATATTTACTCACTTGCAAGATGAAAGACCAAAACTGTAACTGCTTCTTTGACACAACATGGGAACTATGCCATGAGGTAGAAAAGTGAACATCAGGGTGCAAGTCCCACCTCATTAATAACACACTGTGGCCGTTCAGAGAAGTCCCTTAAGCTTCTTAATACCACCTTGGCCAAGAGAGCATTAGTCCATATTAGCGGTGAGAATGACCTGGGAATACCAATTAAGCAATGGAAAACAAGATGATGCTCAGAAGGAAAGACACAAAAAGTAAACAGGGCCTTATGGAATAAAGCATCAACAAAACTGAAGCAAAGGCACTTTTGACCTTAAAGAACCACTTGATTTTAAGTATGCACCAAGTTGCAAAAGCAAACAGCATACACCGATTAATAACCTGAAGCATATTAATGTTTATCATGTTACTAGTTGACAAAGCAAGGGCAAACCAGTAAGCTTCTTCATAAATAAGGAATGAGTCTTTAGTTACCAGCTACCAAGACCTTTCCTTCACTCAATTAAGAATATTCCTTAACCCCCCCCAAATCTCCCAAATAAAGCATCAAAACTGATTTACTACAGCTTTCTGACAGAACAGTCTCTCTCTAACTTACCGCCAGACCATTCAGTCTGCAAAATACACTTGCATTCCTTAGGGAAAAAAAAATAGTAGTACACTGCAGATAGCAAAAACCTAGCTCCAGATTAACAGCCAACCTTTTTGGCTGCAATTACAATTTTACAGTAACTTTAACAACTATTTCCTCCTAATTGTCTCTAATAAACACTAGACAGTGATACAGCTAGACATGGATACAACTGTGTAAGAACACTAGATCAACACTCACATTGTGGTGTTTTACTGGAGCTGCACTTCCCTCCCCACTCGGAGTTTAAAGACAGTGTATGTCAAAGAGAAGTGAAAGCAATATTCAAATATGACACTTTCCATCTGCTATTCTGACTTCCCCCAGCATATTTAGTAGGAAAGAGGAAATAAAATATTTAAGAGTCAGTCTTTGTTTTCATATTGCTTAGTAGTATATACAACAATATAGCTACTGAAAACTATTTCAAAAAAGATGCTCTTTTCACACTGTTTTAGTTGAAAAACTAGTTCATGTGTAGCTCCTAGCCCGTACAGTCGCTTTCTTCACTTCTCCCACATAAAAGACCTCTCAAACTCATTTGCCAGTGCACTTTGAATCACCCATTTCTGCCGTTACCCAAGTTGTCGTGTATGAGTGGTACACATCTTTAAATAAAGTAACTATGAAATTTTAGCTTTGTTCTAATTCACCCACGTTCTTCTCATTCTGTTTTACCTCTACTCACTTGGATCACCTCAAGTATCTATACATATACCCAAGGTACTAGATTACACTGGATTGTCACTTCCAACTGCTGAAAATAATGGTTTTATTTATTATTTGAATGCAGAAGTAACTGCTATCCAGAAGTACTTGTTCTGTTTTTTCCTCAGAAGTTCTTTCCAGAAGTACTTCCAAAAGAAAAAAGCGCCTTTTGCTTTAAAGTTCACTTTGCTCATGACTCTCATACCTTTCCATCCTGGGTTCAAACAGGGCAGCAGTGCAAGTTTCTGAAGCCTGTATATTAAGCTCATGCAATTAGTAAAATCCCAAAAGCTCAAAGACTGTTAAATATTTAGTATATATGATTTCTTCGAATGGAGCTCAATGGAACAATTCCTTGTACATGAAATTTTACAAAATGGATAGAGTCTTCACTACTATGGTCATCAATGAGATATTCAGACCTTGTCATCAACTTCCCATTTCTTCATAGGAATGGAATAAGAGTATAAACCTGAAAAGGACATTCACAGTCTCTGAATTCAATCCCTTTATTACAGTCAACCAGTTCATAGAAGGTAAACATTACAGCATGTTTTCATATTAAAAGTAGATTTTGGGGGATTTTCTTCCTACCAGTTAGGGGTCTGCTCCAGAACTTTGTTTGGTTGAAAGAAGTTTTTCAGTTCCTAAATAAGATTTTCATATTCAGTATTCAAAACAAAGGACCTTTCCCTTCAAAACATGTTCAGGACGGGGACAACCCATCGTCTGAGCAGTGGTGGGATGGCAGAAAACATATCCTGGCCACATGATACTTTTACCCAGCTACTGGAAATGCCAACATGCACCTAGTCTGACAAGTCTGTATCAGTACTGAGTATAAACAAATGTGATGCTCTGCAGTTTGCTGAAGTTCAGAGTACAAGGAAGCCTCACATGGCTCATCATGGAACCATGTCAGGGTCACTTCCCCTTATCTTAAACCCCACTATGTGAGCTAAACTGTTCCCAGAGTTAAGCTAGCATGGAAGCCACAACAGCCATGTTTGCTAAGTGTTGCTCTCGGGCTCCTAAAGATTCATCACACTCCAGCTGGTTCTTCATGAATCCCAGTCTGAAAGTGAATGGAGGCTACAGGGTGTCCTTGGAAAGTATCACTAACTGTTTGCTCTGTTTCACTCTGCCCTAAACACCTACTTCTGACATCTGTGGCTGAAAGCTCATTCCTGCTCCTTTCCACAGAAACTTTTACCACCTGACAAGAGTTGTCTATGAACTGAAAGATATAGAAGATATTAGGTCACCTGGACTTCGGTCTAACACTGTTCACAGCTGTGCACAGTGGCACACTTTACCCCTTCCCTTCTTACCACCGCGTCCATATTCACCAGAGCATACCTAACTCCCTCACGTGCACCCTCGGACGCAATACATCCAGTCTTTGAGGAGCTCAACTTGGAAACCCACCTTGGATATCACTACACAGGGCATACTGAAATGTGATTGACTGACACTGAGCTGGAACTAAAGCTTCTGATGGAAAAGACCTAACTCCATGTACAGCTTCTAGTATATCCCTTAGTATCTATAATAGCAGGTTTTTTTCCTCCCCATTACCCAGGCTGGCTCCAGTGAGCAGAAAATTGCTTACATCGAGGTATCAATAACATGGGTCCAAGAGTTGAACAGTTTCCTGGGGAAAAAAGCAGATATAGATGGGAATGATCTCTGGTCCCATTATAGGGCTGCCTTAGGTACAGTCTGAATGTCACGTACTATTTTCCCCCTATAATTTGGAAGTAAGCCATAGACTATCTTCAGAAGAAAGCTTCTTGCACCTGATCATCAATCAGGCCAGTGGAAATTAGCAACATAAGCAGACCAAACTTCTAGCTTACAACTGGCAAGTACTGGTGGCAGAGATGCAACTGGCTGATGAGCATTTTCCCTGCGGCTGGTGTATGGTCAAACCACTTGGAAACAAGCTGTTGAAATACTTTACAATCAGCCAAGCTGTTACATGTATGACTTAGTACTCACCTACTACACTGGAATCCACATTGGGTTTTGTTCGCTTTTCTTCTGTCATCTATCTTTATCACAGTAAAGTAGTAGGGGACATTTTTATCATTTTCTAAAATGGTTCTAGCCATTATTTCTGAGGGATCCTCCTCTGCTCCAACCAAAACCAATTATACCTATAGTTTATTCATGCCCTGGTTAGCCATCTAGACAAGAGGGATGCTTCAGTCTACAGACATGGATCTGACTGAATGCCTGAACCACAGACCGACTGGAAATCATTTGTTAAAAAAAAAAAGTATGGGTTCTTTTTCTTCATTACATCTCCCCAATCACTCACTACAAACTGTGCATCAGTACAGCTGTTTGTACAACAGTACATGCAGTTCAAGCTTGCAGGTCTTCAAACACTATCTCACAGTTCATTAAAGCTTCAGTCTCTCTAATGTTGAAATTGATAGTAAAAGCTTTTCAATTTCAGCATGAAGGAAAAGTTGGAAGTGCTGGAGGCACTGGTGCTGGAGTCCATGAAGATATGCTTTCCTATCTCTAGACAACCACACGTGACATCCGTTTTCGTCAGCAATTAGCACTGTAACATTCAACAAATCATTTGACTGCAGCATGACTGGCTGCCTATGTTAAGACTGCATTTTTTTTTGTCCAACCCCTTCCATCTAGAACATGAGTCTGAAAGGTTTGGCTCCCCCACCTCCCATTGCTTTGAGCTGCCTATGATGACAGGACTGAGAAGTTTGAGCATTTAGAAATCAGTAAGTTATTGTGACACTCCTGGCTTTCTTGCATCAAGCAACTAGGAAGAGATAATGCTAAAGAATCTCTGCTTTTAAAGTGTAATTATTTCATGACACATTTTCAGTTCTGTTTAGACTCACTCCTCCAGCAAAAGAAAACATCCTGGCACAATTACTTAGGGATACAAATTGGAATATTATGCTTAACCAGATGCACTTCTATACAGCCATATCCTCTATTTCTCCCACTTAAAATGTAGAATACAACAGCAAAAGGCATTCTTAGGCCAGGTCATCCTGTCACCACCAAACAAGTTAAAGAATAGGTTAGTCAGTCTGACACAAGTGTGGTCACACTGGCAAAAGGCTTTGGACACGACTTTTCACTCCTGCAAATGTGTCAGTAGCAGGAACTTCGCTTTCTAATCAATGTGAATTTCACTGGCACAATTAAATCTAGACTAAACCCAAATTACACCTTCAACACTTCAGTCATTAAAAAGTCAATTTGATCATTAAAAGCACTCACCTTAAGTTCACATTTGAGAATTTGGTCTTTAGAGAGATTTATAGCCATGACTCAGACCACCTTACTCTCATCCTTACAGTCAAAAGATGCAGCACTTGGTGTTCTAGAGAAAATTGCCTACTAAAACAATCAGCAAGTTGATTTCTGTGCTGGCAGGTAGCAAACAACTACCTCGCGTACAATAGACTGGAATCACTTTACCATTCTTTTTCATGATTCTGCAGTAAAATATCTCCAGGGTGATTAGCGCCTTCAAGGAAAGTTATCTTGCAATTCAGTAACAGACTTTTAAGATCAAATAATACAGTCAAAGAGGATGATTTGTTATCAGTGTAACCGACTGTAGTTTAGTTCTGGAGCTTCTTGATTTGACTGCAAGCACTGACACAGCATACAGATACCTTAGCACACAGTCCCTATATTTGCAGAGCACACAGGAAAACAATACCTCAGACTTTGTCACAGCCTTACGCTGGCTACAATTAACATTTCTTCAGCACCCATACAAGCATCCTACATGGCTTAAGCTAAATATTTACTCTACTGGAACATCCTATAATTGATGGTTCAGTTTCTGCTCCTACAAACTCCTACAAAAGTTTCGGCTCCTAGAAAAGAGCCTGTGTTTTGGTCTCACTTTCACAAATGAAGTCCAATGACTAATAACTAAGGCTTCTCCCTGCAGCATTCACCTGGTTCTTGCACAAGCCGGGGAAAGAATAAAGCCAAAAATTCAGCAGGGAGAAGGCCATGCTTGATCTCCTGAAAGATCCATTGCTCCCTGTAAAGTTCATCCAAAGCAGTGCTCACATTTGTGTTCATTAACATAAAACAGGCCCACATTTTAGAATAAGGACTTGCTCTCAACTTAGGGTCAATACTTGCACAGCTCCAGTGGCCAAGAGCCATCTCCCTTCCCTCCCTTTGCCCCTAAGTGGATGTCTGCTACATCATGTTTATCTGAGGTGCAGTTATATCTTCATTTAAAACTGACATCTATTGACTTTTCTCTAGTAACTCTTCATTTTCACACCTGGTAACACGTAGCTCAAGTAACTCAGATTGTGCATCTACTTCTCAATAATGTCGCCTGCACCGAGGCAGTGAACCAAAACTTCAAGCACAGACTCACATCTTACAGTATTTCCAAAGAAAAGCATGCTTTTGCTAAGTGATTATTCCCCCCTCCAGCACTACTGCTTAAGCTCCCGTACAATAAAAGTCACCCCATGCAAGAGGGGAAAGGGCACGGACTTAGTTTGATACGGATTGCTAAACCCTCATCCAGAGCCTAGACTTCCTCACTTAACCTTGCTCCTAATGCTCTCCAAAATTAAAACATGGGACGGTTGCCCAGTAAACCAAAAGCCAACTACCAGCAAACAGGAAAAACAGAGTTAGCTGAAGGAAGGATGTGATGGGGAGGGAACATTTCACCGCTTTTCAGAGCACACAGTACATTTTATCCATGCTCACCCCCCACACCACAGGAGAGGAGAGGGCACCCCAGCTGCTCCGGCCTCATCAGTTACCCAAGCATAAAGCCGATTTATCTGGGTGTTATCCATGCTGCAACTCCCTGCTTTAGTTTGCACCCAGCACCTCTGTGGGCACAAAAGCAGCCTCTTCACGGAGAGGAAACCCACACCTTGACTCTCCAGTACTGGCGGGAGAGGGGCACAGACCCCTGCTCCGGCACAAACGGAACCTCACCCTCTCATCTTCCTACCAGCCCAAGAGAAGGGTGCTCAAAACCCCTTGCTTCAGGGACCGTCTTTCCATCAAGCTCAGGGACTCTGGCTCAGGCATCCCCATACCTCGGGCAACTCCCCCTTACACCTCAGGCAGTACCTCTCCACCCTTTCACCTCAGGGCACCCCCACACCCCAAGGAGCACCCCTCTGCATCTCAGGGCACCCCACACCTCAGGAAGCACCCCACACCCCAGGGAGCAGCTCTCTGCACCTCAGGGCACCCCACACCCCAGGGAGGACCCCGCTGCACCTCAGGGCACCCACACACCTCAAGAAGCACCCCCTCCTTCATCTCAGGGCGCCCCACACCCCAGAAAAGACCGCTCTGCACTTCAGGGCACCTCCACACCTGAGGAAGCACCCCCTCTTTCACCTCAAGGCACCCCACACCTCAGGGAGGACCCCCCCTTCACCTCAGGGAGCACCCCCCCCCTTCACCTCAGAGCACCCCTCTCCCCAGAGAGGACTCCTCTGCACCTCAGGGCACCCACACACCTCAGGAAGCACCCCCTCCTTCACCTCAGGGCACCCCACACCCCAGAAAGGACCTCTCTGCACCTCAGGGCACCCCTCTCCCCACAGAGGACCCCCTCCTTCACCTCAAGGCACCCCCACACCTCAGGAAGCAACCCCCCCTTCGCCTCAGGGCACCCCCCCCACCAAGCTGATGGCCGCCTCTCCCCGGAGGCCGGCCGTACCTGCTGCGAGGGCAGCTCCACATGCAAGGCCCGGGTGGCGGAGCCCGGCGGTAAGGCGGCGGAGCCGGCGGCCGAGCTCATCTTCACGGCGGGGCAACGGCCGGGCAACGGCTGCAGCGCCCGCACATGAGCCCCGCGGGCCGCTGCTCTTTCTCTCTCTCTCTCCCCCCCCCACCCCGCTGCCGCCGCCGGGCACCCAGGGGTTAATGGCGGCAGCAGCACCGGCCCGGGCCGCTCGCTACGGAGCCATATTACCGCAGTGCTGGGGGGGCGGGCGGCGTGAGGGAAGGAGCGTCCCGCTAGCTCATTGGCCCGTCCTCCACCGAGGCGGGAGTCCGAGTGCGTCTTCGAGACGCTACTGGCTGAAAGGAACGCCAATCGACGCTCCACTCCGCGGCCTCTGTCAAACCGTTGAAAGGGGAGCGGGGAGCCGATTGGAGGCCCGACTTCCGGAAGGCGGGACGGCGCCTGAAGGAGCGGCTGACGATTGGAAGAAAGCCGTTTTGATTGACGCGGCTTCGTCCCCCGTCACGTGTTGAGGGAGCTGTTTTTATCACGTGGCGGGACGAAAATATTTTGCTGGGTGGGGGCGCCGTCGCCATGGCAACGCGGAGCGGCCTTGCCCCCACCGCGGCCTGGGCCTTGCTGAGGGGCGGCCGGGCCCGGGGTCCCCAAAAGGGCGAGATTCCTCGTCTGGACCCACACGGCACATCCAACCGGCCCCACATCCCATCCACCTGCCCCGCGTCCCGACAAGGTGCCGCGTATTACACCAACCTGCCCCACAGCAGGCCGACGCGCCCCACGAAAGACCGACCTCTCCGTCCTCCACGTCACGTCGGCCTGCCCCACCACCAACCACCCTGCCTCACCGAAGACCGACCGGCCCCGTAACAGGCCAGCCGCCCCCACAGCGTGCCAACCAACCCGACATCACGCTGATGCATCCCACGTCCCAACTCGCCCCCGATGTCAACGCACGCCGAAGCCCGCCACAGCCACCCGCCACCCACCTCCATCCCACCGAGGCAACATCCATCCCGGCCAGAAGGACCGTCCCCACCCAGAGCCGGCACTGTCCCCACGTACCACGCAGCACCGGGAACGCCAGTCCTGTCCCCGCGCCCTGCCGTGGCCACCCGTCCCCACGGCACCCTGCAGCACCTGCCCGGCGTAGGCAGCCCCACTGGAGATGCTTGTCCCCATCACACCGCTGAGGACCGGCATGGGTTGTGCCAAAACACCTGTCCCCGCACCGCCAGGAACGCCTGTCCCCAAAACACCCCGGCACAGCAGCGCCGGGAACGCCTGTTGCCGGAGCGTGCCGCAGCACTGGAAATGCCTGTTCCCACCGGGCTGGGCGGCTCTGGAAGCATAGAGCGTGGCATGCAGTGCTGGAAAGCCCTGTCCTCCTCTCCTCTTCTCCTCCCTCTCCTCCTGTCCTCAGCCACGCGCAGCTCCCACACCGTGGAGATCTTCCCCGCTGGAAGCCCACCAAGCCTTCGTTCATCTGCAGTACTCGTGGTTTTGCAGTATTCGTGCCGTATTGACAAGCGTTGTACCGGCGTTGTCTTCAGCATGCATTTTGGTCTTGGGTATTCAACGGTGAACTCATTAAAAATAAAATAAAAAAGAGGAAGAATGATGAAAACTGCAGTGTAAAGCCAAGTTTTCTGGAGTTCGATGGCCATGCTTGCAGAAGTCATCCTCTTCCATCCTCACCTTCCCTTGCAGCCACTTGCCAGGGTCTGCCTTTCCCCAAAGTACTTCCTAGGAAGAGTGGAAAATGGAGCTGTCAAACTCTCCCCCTCAGTAATTCCCCGTTTCACCACTGAGGGACATGTCGGTGTGGACTTTTTTTACCAAATTTTGTGATTCAAGGTGTGGGTACCCAATAAATCCGACACCTCAAACTTAAGCTTTGGGCATTGTGAGCCTGGAGTTGTGTTTGAGTTCTGGATGGTGCTGTCTCTGACCAAAGAAACTATTTCACAACAGTGGCCTTTTTTTAGAAAAGCTTCTGGGAACCAGTGCATCTCCTTTTTTTTTCTTCTGATGAAAAAAATCCCCTACTATTTCAGTATTTTCAACAGCAAAGTGTGCTGTTTTCCGGCATCCAGACTCCTGAGCCACGTTGTCGAGATCAGGAGGTTCAAACATAGTAATTTTGGACCTGTTGTATCAGTTTGATTCACCTCCTGGTTTCTGGCTCATTACAATACATATGGTCCTTCCTCTTGAACTTTCCATCTTCACCTTGGAGGACTGAAACTTCCTTTTTAAGGTGAAAAGGGAGTGAAAAAAGCATTTGGAATGGCAAAAATGATCTTAACATCAAGAGATTTGGGAATGCTTTCTGAATCTGAAACTCTTTAGATATGCTTCCTCCAGTGAGCAAAACTAATTCCAGCTCAGAATTATATATAAAATCAGAGACAATCACAGTTGTAAGAACAGTTATTCCTGAGATAAATTACTAAAAATAGTTTATGGAAATACTGTGAAGATTCCACTGCTTGTTTGCCCAAAACATCAAAGGATTTAAAAAAAAAAAAAAAATCAATCCTCAGATGATATGTGACTTTTCTGTGACTAACTGATGCTGATTTGGTGAATTTAAAGTCCATACGACACTACCATAGGAGGATTTTCCTCTTTTTCTTCATTTCCACAGGAGCAGATGACTATCTCAAAACTTTCTTAAAATACTGATGTTTAGAAAAGTCAAATGAGTTACTTAACGTAGCAGCTCACATGCTCTATAAATGGAGATTGCATTGAATTTGCTGCTTAATGTAGACTGAGAGCTCTAACCTATAATTCAGGGACTAAAAAGCAAAATTTCCCCCAGAAGAAAATTCAAATATGACTCCAAATCCCATGCTGACTTATTAATGATTTTGTAGCAGTGGAACTGATAGAGCTCCAAAGAAGTGCCTGCAGATTTTCAGCTCATTCTAGCTAAGGCTTTGGCCTCATATTGTCTATTTCAGACTTATCTTTGCCTTTTGCTCTGTCAGTGTAACAAGGAACTGTTTGCAAAGGCATTATAAAATGAGGAGTTTCCGGGGATAAGGTTTCAGTTTTACATTTGATTTTCACGAGCTTTGAGAGGTTAAGACCACACCTTGGTCTATGGTGAACCATAGTTCACCACAGTGACCATTCAACACCCTGAGAGTCATGTAATAATCCAGATTGTGCCTGAATTTGAACAAAATAATCATCCCTTTGGGGCTTAAAATAATTAGTTAATTAATAAGGATTGGTGGGGTTTCTTTACCAGCATATTTGCAAGCTGCAGCCAGGGAGGACTGTGGCTGCTTTTATCCCTGGTTTATGAACAGTCACTCGGAGCAGTAATGCTGGAGCAGTACTGCCAATCTCAGCTGTATACGTGGCATTACGTAGGACCCTATATAATTTACTGATGTCCTAGGAAACTGTCGTTTGAATTCTTTAACCACATAAAAAGGCTGGCGTTATCTGTCTGCATCGTTTTGAAGATCACAGCATGACCTTTATTATGTCCCTGTGGATGTTCCTGCAGCTGATTATCATAAAAGATTAAATTCCTGGGGCTGCAGTAAGTGCACGGATGCACGCAGCGCTCCCACCTCCATGACCTGCCCATCTGCCCAAGTTGAGTGGTGCAGTCAATACTCTAGAGGGACGGAATGCCATCCGGAGGGACCTCAACAGGCTTGAGGAGTGGGCCTGTACGAACCTCCTGAAGTTCAACAAGGCCAAGTGCAAGGTCCTGCACATGGGTCGGGACAATCCCAAACAGGGATACAGGCTGGGGGATGAAGGGATGGAGAGCAGCCCTGTGGAGAAGGGCTTGGGGGTACTGATGGATGAAAAGCTGGGCATGACCCAGCAATGTGTGTTTGCAGCCCAGAAAGCCAACCGTGTCCTGGGCTGCATCGCCAGCAGCGTGGGCAGCAGGTCGAGGGAGGGGATTCTGTCCCTCTGCTCCGATCGGGTGAGACCCTACCTGCAGTTCTGCATCCAGCTCTGGGGTCCTCAGCACAGGAGAGACAGGGACCTGTTGGAGCGGGTCCAGAGGGGGACACGAAAATGATCAGAGGCTTGGAACACCTCTGCTGTGAGGACAGGCTGAGAGAGTTGGGGTTGTTCAGCCTGGAGAAGAGAAGGCTCCCGGGAGACCTTATAGCGGCCTTCCAGTACTTAAAGGGGGCTTATAAAAAAGCCGGAGAGGGACTTTTTACAAGGGCATGTAGTGATAGGACAAGGGGTAAGAGTTTTAAACTGAAAGAGGGTAGATTTAGATTACATGTAAGGAAGAAGTTCTTCACTGTGAGGGTGGTGAGGCACTGGCACAGGTTGCCCAGAGAAGTTGTGGCTGCCCCATCCCTGGCAGTGTTCAAGACCAGGTTGGATGGGGCTTTGAGCAACTGAGTCTAGTGAAAGATGTCCCTTCCCATGGCAGGGGGTTGGAACTAGATGATCTTTAAGGTCCCTTCCAACCCAAACCGTCCTGTGATTCTGTGGTCTTCAGTGTTCTTCAAGTGAATCCAACAGGCAAACAGGAAAAAAAAGTTCTCAGAAACGTCATCTGATTACTGAGCATGTCTTGTGTTCAGATGTGGTCTAAACTCACACCAGCAGCTCCTCACTTTTTCATTATGGAAACCCAGAAGCAGTTTCTTCTGGACATTTTTTGTGGAAAGCAAAGCCAGAAAATAATTAAAATTATTATTAACAGAATTTCAAAATGCTATTTTAACAAAATAGGGTAAACAGTCTTACAGAATAAAGCATATTTTTGAAAACCCTCTGGAGAAAGCTGGATGAAATACCACTCAGGAATTGTCAGAAATGCCATTTGAAAACTTAATTGTCATTTCTTGACACACTGCTATATCAGTGCTCCTTTTGCTCGGTGGCACTGAATTTGAGACACATGGGCTAGTGTCCATTCAAATGACATGTGGAGAGATACTGCCTGCAGGTCTTTATGGAGATTATTAAATAGACTTTATTGCAACTTTTGGCATGCTAGAAGCTTTGGGAAAGGAAGCAATGACCTTGTGGCTAATGGTTATTCCTACTTCTGCCACAGATCAGGTCAAATATGCTTCTTATTGGGGTATGAGATCACTGCAAAATCACTCAAATGAGCAAACATACTTCAGTGGTGGATGGAAGGATTCCAAGTGCAGAGCAAAATACATCAAGTTTGTGAGCTATATAAAGAAGAGGAAAAAGCTAAAGTTTTGCCACTGAATGCCTATTAAATAATGCAATTTACAGCCACAGATGTGGGGTTAAATGAGTTTGTTTAGCTTTTCATTTAGAGAGATCAAGCTCAACTAACAGAGACTAATGTAAGAAACTGGGTCTGTGGGCACTAAACCCTGGACCCTTTTATGTCCAAGGTATTTCTGAGTGTCTGTATTTCTAATTGCAGGCGAATATGTTTGCTCTATCCCTAGAGGTTGTTTTAAACTGCTGTAAGACACCTGCAGCTACCTAAGACTTTCTAGTCATCCCTATGCAATATATCAGAGGCTCATAGTAAAAAGCACAATAAAGGTCAGATCTTTTTGCTATGAAGGCCCTAGGTTTTGAATTAATAGCAGTATATGTCTGTGAGCATCAGCTGAAGAGCCATGAAGATATCAGCTGGTACTATAAAAGTACTGGTCTACGTGAAGATGTTCAGAAAAATGCTGAAAACGTGTGGTTGAGTTGTACCACATTAAACTCCATGGGGGGGTTATTAATTTGCAAGTAAATTGGCCATTGTTTGCACTTCGCCATCACTGTCAGCTGCATAAATGGTTTTCTTAATTGATTTCATTAATTTACCAGAAGTTTCCTGAGTGTCCCAATATAGATAAACCCTACCTCAGATAGAGAGACTTCATTGTATTTTTGACACATCATCAAGCTGTTCTGGTCACAATACATGCACAGAGGAGATTCCCTTTCAGTAGAAGGCAGCTCGCAACCATTAGACAATTTCCACAGAGGACACGGAAGGGGATTCCTGCTGCTCTGGAGTGCAAATGATGCTTGGAATATCTATTATTATCCTGGCACTTAGAAGAGCTATTATTTTCATGGAAAAACTTCCTTCTCAGATGCAAGCATATATTCTAAATATATATTTAAAATGAGATAGGGAAACAAATTACATTTTAAATGAGATACAATCATGAAGGAGAACAGCAGCACTATCTCAGAACAAGGGGATCCCTACATCGACTTTTACAAACCAGCTTTATTCCCGCATTGACTAGGTTGTACAAGAAGTAATTGCTATTTTTGGTAATTTCTTTAGGCACTGAGTGTCTTTGCTATGTGGACTTTAGTGTTTGGCACCTGGGCTCTTCCCCTGTCAGAGTCTTCACAGTGCAATTGCACAATATGGAGAAACAGCCCAGAAACCAAACCTAAATTCTGGGAAAACACTTATTGCTTTAAACCATATTGCTTTAAAACTACATGTGTATTATTTCTTTGAAGCCTTCAATATGTTAAAACATTGTGGTTTGGGGGAAAGGGTGTTGTTTGTTTTGCTGGTTTTTCTGGGTAGCTTGAGAAACGTGTTGGTAGACTGAAGTCATCCAACCAAGATAGGCTGATCTAAATCCACTGAAGTCAACAGATTCCATTTAAGCATCTCTGGTGGGTTTTTGATCAAGCTTATGGTGAGGATTTGCAAAAAAAGCCTCACCAAGTCATGCTGGCTTGGGATGAGGTTCACTGAATGGTCAAGACACCGTGATGCAACTCAGTTCAGCGATGAATGCTGCAACAGTAGTTGTACCTGAATTAGCCCTGACACACTTTTTTCAACCTTTTCTTACCAACCTGTGATGGATTCAATCTCTTCCAGCCTTCTTAACTATCCTACAAAGTTTTTCTTTAATAGCAAATCCAAATTCTTTTTTCTGCTGCCTTTAAAACCTGTTGTTATTTGCCTTGTTTTCAGGGAATGATGGATGCATGGATCTAAGATACCAGCAAACTTTAGGGTTATTGCACTAAGTTCCGCTACAGGAATCTCACCCACCGGTTATAGTGTATCCTGAGTATGTGAAGCTGATTTTTTTTTTTTTTCTTTGGAAAAGATATTTCAGCATGTTTGCTCCTGCAAGAGGGTTGCCAATTAGTTTAGATGTTGTTTGAATTAGCTTGTTGAAAAATCCAAACAAAAGCTTATTGTCCAAAAGAGCTAGAAGCGGGGGTCAAGTGGCAGGGGGTTGTAAAAACTGCCTTCAGAAGGATGTTATTACCTCATCACTGCGGCCATAAAGAAAAGCTTTTACCAGGAAAAAGTTTAACAAGTTCAATAAATGTTCAAAGAACCTCACAAAAGCTTCTCAGTTTGGAAACAACATGAGCTATTTCTTGATGCTTTATATTTTGAGTGTAGTAAAAGAGAATTGCTGCCACGCGAAGTCATGCTGTGATCTTCCCAGGTTTCACAAGTGAGGCAGAATCAGGCCAAGATAGTTTGGGATGAGGATGTTTTAAAAAGCCTCCTGGAAATGGCCCTTGGGATTAAAGCCATGAGCCCCCAGTGTGCTTACTCAGGGCCACATCTGCATTGAACACAGGAGTTTTTTGGCTTTCTGGGGACTCCACATGAGCTTTGAGTGAGGGAGTGCTTGCATCCTGCTTAATCAAGGCTTGGCAAGGTGCTGTTTTGCCCTCTGAATTGCTCTTGCAATAGTTGGGAAAATGTTATTTTGGATCAGCTAGAAAACCAAAACCCCAAATCATTAAATGTGCTCTAGAATGGAAGATGCTGTACAAATATACATGATTACTGGACATGCTTCATAAGTGAACAGAGGCAGCTAAACCAATTTATTTAACAACACGGACAATGACCTAAAAGGCAGAGCAGGCAGAAAAAAAGAAAAAAAAAAGTAGAATTTATCAGCTTGGGATAAGGAATAGTATTTTCCAAGATTTTTTCCCCAGAGTTTTCAGCTGGTTATAGGGAGAAGGCCATATCAGTACTCACTGCGTACTGGATTACACCAGATATAAGTGTTACAGGTCTTAGCTTATGTACTACAGTGTTGACCATTCTGGGGTCTGTCCTAGGGGTGTGCTGATAAAAGTGGGCTACCTCTGAAACTCCCTGTTCTAACACATATGTTTTGTCTGCTGTTGATGATGTTTCTTGGACTGATGACATGTCTACATCTTCTATGTTGTTTGTTTGGTTTTTTTAAATTAGAGGAGTTGGAAAAGAAATTAGAAAAACTGTTACAGGATCATACATTGAGTTGAAGTGTTAGCCTCCGATAGCTTAAGTGCATGGCACAAAAATAGCTCAAATGCTGGTTTCCCTTGGGATCATTATTCTTTAACAGAGAGTTTCAGTGTATCTAACTTCAAAGGAAGACAAGCGGTTGCTCTGGAGAAGGAACTGACAACAAGGAACTTCTTTGCTCTGAAAGTGATTCCCCAACCTCAGATCAGCCACTAAAGCATCTTTTATGTCAGAGAAATTAAATCAGTTACAGCTTTCTGCTTGTTCACAAGACACTGGCTCCGCACAGGACCATCCACACCAAAGCAGCTCTGTGATGTTTTAGCACATGGGGTCCATCACACCCACCCACCTCAAAGTGGTTGTTACCATCACCCGCTCTCACTGGAGACTACATTGAAAGCCATGTAAATCAACCAGAAGAGGCTTTCTGATTTCAGTGAACCATATATCAAGAGCAAAGGCTGGTGGTTCACCAGTGAATAAGCACGGGGCCTGCAAGTTGCTGCAAGGACTGTCTTCCAAGCAAGATGCAAAAATCCTAAGCTCCTTTATAGGTATGGTCATGCAATATCCCCTGCCACATTGCTAGAAGTCTCTGAAGGAAATTTCTCTCCGAATTCTGCTTAAATTAAAGTCCCTCCCTTTACTGCATCTGCTTTTTCATCTTGCAGAGGTGGTATTGTGCTTTCCTCACTTAATCTGATGTGTAATGGTTGTGCTTTCCACGCCAGAAGTGGTTGCATTTCACCAATGGGCACAGTAAATCCTTCTGTAGAATATGTATAGAGCTCTTTGAGGCCTTTTGAATGGAAAGCCTCTGCAGGATGATGTGTTAATGAATATGAAAGCTAAGCATACATAAGGAGAAAAAAAATCAATATACACATTGGCTGGGAGCCTACTGGCTGTGAAGCATTTGCACCAAAACCTTGTACTCTCATTGACTATAAACGCCTCCCAGACAATACCAAACCGTCAAGACTTTCTTGATCTTTGACTTATTAGGTATCATTTTTAGGTCATAACATTTTGACTGACTCTTTACCGATGAAACCTGTACATCCATTTAGAAAGAATTTGTCGGAAGGGACATCCAGGCCCTCTGATGTGACAAGGAGGGAGTATGGATGGGTACTATAGTTGTTGCTGCTACACAACCTATTTGGATAAGATGTCTGCCATCTACTACCTCCAGCCGGTCATACAGGACAGCTATATGCTACTTCCTAACCCTCCTGTTAGTTCACTGAACAAGACGTGTCTCAAGACATTCAGCAGCCCAGTCACTTGGTCAGGGATAAACCTGTGGTCAACATGTTGGTCGATGACTCTTCACGCTCTGTTGGCATTGTGGGCTTGAGGTGCTAAAGCTCATCCGACGGTAGAGAAAACTGGCAACAGCTTGATGACAGCTCCTGGTGTCTATGGCAGACTCTACTCAGAGAACTTAATATTTGGAGAACTGAGCTAGTTTCTCCAAAACTCATGTTCTAAGGGTGGGAGAATAGAAATAAATGGCAGTCCAGGTCTTTCTGATGCCTGACTTGGAGAAGTTTATGAGACAGGAATGTTTTTATTAAGAAATGAACAATCAGAGTGGTTTTGGGGTGCCACACAATGGGAATAGGAGATCTTGGCACAGGGGCTAATATTTGGCTCAGTCAAACATGATGGGAGGGCCATCCTGCACTGTGTAACTTCAAAGCACAATGGAAGGCACGGAGCAAAGCCAGGAACTATTTGGGAAAAACTCCCCAATGTGATCAGCTAGCAACGGTAGATCAGATCTGGGAGAAACTGGGGAACCAGTAAAAGATCAGACCATGGATGGAGTTCAAATTCCCACCTGGCTTCTCTTATAGCCTTTTATAGCCTGTTAAAACATTCTCAAGCCCAGAAGAAGGAAAGGTAACCACAAAACAGAGTAGAGAAAGCTCTGCATCTGCATTTTCCTTCCTGCCCTTTCAGCTGCAAAAGGTGGTCCCTTGAACCCCTGGCAGAAGTAGGCAGGAAATCGCCCATTTTTGTGATGGTCCGGATTTTCCTGTAGAGGGAAAAACCTCATTTAACTGAGCTGCTGCCAAATAGCACCATTTTCCTAAGGATCATTTTACAGCATGAAGCTTAGAATGAATTGCACTGTATAAATTCATTTGTTATTCCATGTGGTACTGCTGTTTGGGCTAAATTGACAAAGTATTTATCTAGAGGGTAATACATCCATTTCTGCTCTATGCCTCCTCCTCGTACAAGGCTGTTCCAGTCTGGGTTAGTGGTTTCTCGGCATTGCTACCTGGCATTTCCCCAAAATGCTTTTGTTTTTTTCTTATCATGGAGTTACTGACAGGCACCTCATGAGGGCAGCATGTCCTCTCTTTTTCTTTTTTCCACCACTCAGTAGACCCCGCTCTGCTTCCAGACTGAATGGAAAAAAGAAAAAAAAAAAAAAAAAAAAAAAAAAAAAAAAAAGCTGTGTACGCACTACAAATGGCACTGTTCTGCTTATACTACTTTACTTTAGTTAACGAGGGTCTCAAAGAAAGCTGGTGACATCCCATCTCACGACATGCTGGTGCTATAGAAAATATTGCTGCCCTGCTTTGCAGGTAAGGAAAAAGCAGCTAAGTAAGCCCATGTAACATGCTCAGGATGCCTTATGGCTGGCACTCAGGGAAGGAATAAATCACTGCAGGTGGCCTGCACCCAACTGCCATGCTTTTTCCATAAATTTAGTCATGTACCCTTTTGATCCAGTTCTGTTTGCCAGAGGGAGAGCTCTGATTTGAGGCAAAGGGGACAAAATAGGACAGAAACTACGTAAAAGCATGAGGAAGAAGAGGTGACAGTGGAAAGGCTCCTCTTCAAACCTGTAAGGAGGCACAAATAGGTACAAAAACAGGTTGAAAGGCCTCAAGCTACCTTCCTTCCCTTTTTAATGTGCAAGTTTGTGAACCAAATCCCAGCAAGAAGGGAAAAGAAATGCATCTGTCAGGAAGGGGCAAATAAAAGAGTGCAAGACTGACACCAGAAAGGGCTGATATGGCCCAGTGCAGAGGAAGGGACAGATTTATCAGGACTCTTGCAGATATAATAAGGAATATTAGGAGGACAGGGAGGTCTTAAAGCACAGGAGAAGTGCAAATGCACTTAATATCAAGCTAAACAACAGCAGAGGAAGGGGAGGTGGTTGAGCTAAAGGCAAGACAGGTCCACAGGAAAGCAAAGATGCCCATTTCTCAAAAGAGAGTGCAAGAACAGCTTTATCAGGGCTATTCTATCATCAGCAAGAGCCTACTTCTTGTTATGGCCAAGGGAAGATGTCTGGACAGCAAAAAGGCAAGAGTATAGCGGTACCGTCCTGACACTGTCCCAGCAACACGTAGCATGGTCACCACTGAGACGGGAGTGATAACTTTAACTTGTATTAACATTTAGGTTATTTTACAATATGATCTCTTTTGTTCTGGATGCTGTGTGCATCAAAGGCAGCCCCTCCACAAGAAGCCTCTGTGTTACATAGGCAAGGGCCTAAGGAGGAAAATGTGGGCACAGGGGAAAATACCTACAGTACCAGGACACACCCAGTGAGTCTTTTGTTAAATCAATCAAAATCATTAAACACAATATAAACCAGAGATGAATTTTAGCTAAGGCTCTTACTCCTACAATCCTAAGATTGGCAAGAGAAGGGAAAATGAGCCACAGAAAAACAGCTTGGAAGGAGTAATCTGTCCATGAGCTCAGAAAGGTGATTGAAACTTGTATGAGACTAGCATGTCCTGGGCTGGTACATTGGGCACAAGATGAGAACAAAGGAAAATTCCCCTTTTATAGACTGGTGTTAAATAGATAGAAAAGAACAATATTTGGTGGCAATCTCATGTTAGACCTTAATTAATGGGACTTCCAGCACAGCCAAGAGTTTTGGGCAGAGCTGGTCCAACCTTGCAGTATGGATGATTACAGGATATTCATCAGCACAGCCCTTTGCAGGAATGGATCCTTATTTGAAATAACTCCCTCCCTCCTCTGCTTTAGAGGAATTTGCAAGCAGCAGCTGTGCTTTGATATAAAACTTGATAATTGAAAACACTGCTTGGAAAAAGCTCTGCAAGAACTGACCTCCTCCAGTTTGTGCCAAGGGTGGTTCCTAGTGACTTGTCTGGTCACAAACTGTCAAAAGTGGTTTTGGCAGAGCATTCACGGCTTTTCTTGCTGTGCATTTCCAGACAAGTCACTGGAAACCCAGCCTTAATCTTTGCTAGCAAAAACACAGAGGACCAAATCAATTTTACTAGGGGTGAGGAAAAGGGGAAGCAAGCAACACACCAGGTTTATCTTCTGGAGCCTGAGACTTTCAAACTCCATTAGCCAAGCCTGAAAAGGGCAAAGAATAAGATTGGCTCTCACCTTGAAGAACAGCAGCGTCAGCCTGTGAAAGTCAGCCAGCATTGATGGACCACTTCCATAGCTCGTCTGTTGCGTTGGGGCTGACCTATAACAGGCTAAACCCTCACTTGTTACTAAAAGAGCCCACATGAACTTTACAGCAATGGGTGCTATTTCTGGAGCACTTTGCACCTCCAGTGGTAGCAGGCTGGTGACTCTGACAAGAGCTGGAAGCATTTCCTCAGCTGAGGACCAAGGATGCAATCCAGCTCTTTGTGTGCTACGCAGCAATGAAATCCAGAGTAATTTGCTGAAAGGATCAGTAAAGCATGAACTTTCTGTAAAGTTTACTTTTCTGTAAAAGAAGTCCATAGGTGTAGGCTGCCTTAGCTCCTTATACACCCACAGGCAAAAAACCCACCCTTAAACCACAGAGATTTGCTTAACCTTTCCTGAGTGTCCCATGCAGTTCAGTGTGGGTCTGCTTCTGGACAGACCAGTCTTTTCCCCATAAAAGCCAAGGGACAGCTGCAATCACACAAACAATTGCTGTAACATGAACCCAGCCACATACCATTGCAACACCAAAGAAACCAAAGCAGCCCACTATTTTTGCCCATGTTTATTTCTAGAAATTTGTACAAAAATTGATACTCCATAATACAATAGTCTATCAAATATGACAGATGAACATTTGTCTTTAGAGGCAAGATTCCAGGAATGTGAAGTACCATCATCTTGCATGGAAGAAAGGCACATTTCGAGCTCAAAATACACTCAACTGAACTGTTGAAAAGGCAGATCAGACATGCAAGTAGTGCAATGTTTCAGGTTTACACAAAAACACGTTGTACTCCGAAGAAATCTCACTACAAGCAGTGTTAACATCCACGTAAACATTTTATAAACACTTTAAAAAGTCACTCACTTTAGATCCTATATGTGGAAAGGCTACTCCTTTACATTCACTGGATGGAATATTTAAAAGCCATCTCTGGGCAGAAGTTACTCCTAGCTTTCCCCAAATGCTTTTGGGATCCAAAACACTTGGATGAATAGTCCCACTGCATTTACCCCTACTGGCTACCCTAAGGGTCTGCAACACTGGGGCCACACGATTGCACCATCCTACCGCTCCTAGAACTTGTCCTTGGAGTTTCGTGGCTATGAAGGAGTCCCATATTTCCAGCTACATGCCTCTGTGCAAGCAGCACCTGGGACAGACCTGCTTCTAAACTGACATTCAAAATACAAGTGGTGAAATTACAGCCACTAAAGTATCCACCACACTGTACGGATTGAGGTCCACCAGACTCATACCCTTTGGTTTCCTGGACTGCACACAGGAGGTGCCACACCAGGGGATTTGGCAGCCTGCTTGTGCTTTCAGAAGGGGCTTTTCCAAAGCAGAAATGCCCTTGTGCTATGTAAGCATGTCTCAACATGGCTCTCGTGCAACATGCCTGTATTACTGCTGTCCCAGTCAAGCCAACCGGCTGCTTTTTTGACTGAAAACCAGATGGATCCTACTCTCCCAAAATAGCTTGTGCTAGTGGGTACAGTAGCTGTAGGAATGCTTCTAATCCAACAGCATTGTATAGCAGATTACAAAGGCAATCATTTCCCCCATCCAAATCCTCACAGCAATGGGGAGTTGTGCTTTTTTGGATAGAAAGACATTTGTAACATGATTTATCCAAAGTAAAGCCTTTTTTTTATTTTTAAAAAGTGGTCTAGCAATACTTCAAACACTTTCTGTGAAAGACACATACACCCACACATGCTTTCAAGTACACGATGACAGCTTGGACTCCTGGAGAAGATGTGTTGATTGTGAGAGAAGGAGATGCTGCTAAGTCAGTCCCTTCAGTTGACTTCCAAGACTTCAGTCTCTGGCAGGCCAAATTTACTCTTATACTTGTCAAATAGTTTGATCAGGGAGTCCACATATATGCTGTGGTAGAAGTCCACTTCCCTCTGGGATGGGTTATCGATTTTGGGAATGGTGATGGGCTCCCCAACTGATAAAAAAGGGAAAGATCCACATGTTAGGTTGAATGCTCTGTACAGCCTGGAGATTTGTCCTCTGTGGCCACAGCTATGCTAGTTCAGCACGTCCACCCTGGCATAGCATGGCTTGCCATTATAGCAGGGCTTTGCCCAATTCCTCCCAATTTTGCTAGGCTCTGAAGCACAGCTGTCCCACTACCAGGATCCTCACTGCACCTGCAGTGGTACCAAGGGCAGACATGCTGGTTTAGCTACACAAATTCCAGCAGCGCAGAGACTCTACTGCACAAGGTGGTTGTGAGGTTCCCACTTGCTTCTGTTTACAGCAGAGTGATAAATCCCTCCTCAATTAACAGGAACCAAGACTAAAAGCTGTGGTTCTTGTGTGTTCCCCTATACATACCACAAAAGCAAAAAAAGCCCTTTTTTTTTCCCCTCTCCCCCAAAGCTTTGCTGCTTTGGGTTGGAAGACTCAGTGGCAAATTTTAGGGTTGGCTTTAAGACTCAGCTATCAGACAGCATCACGCTGCTAGTCCTAGGAGTGTGGAGGGGACAGGCTGCTTCTAACACTAGCCATCCAAGACCAGAGAAGGTAGCAGCTATAGCATTTTTTCCCCAAAAGAGCTCACTTGCAAAACTGTCTGGCAGTAGAGCATGATGGAAGGCTTGTAGCCTCTGGAAACTCTTCTCACTCATTCTCAGCTGTGCTGGAAGGTTTTATATAGAAGGGAAACCAGAGTTTTATAGTCAAGACTCCAAGACTAAGCTAGAGTAGGGGTATGGCATAGACTCAGGTACGCTACCACCTAGAGAAGCACATAGCATGTTTATACCAAGACCTTACCAACAGTAGTGATGGGCTTGGAGTAAGGTAATAATCCCCAGGTGTTGGAGGAGAAGAGGCCACGGCCATGAAAGATGCATGGAGCAAAGCCAATGTGCTTCTGAAACTTCTTCTGAACCCATCTTCCCCAGGAACCCTCCTCAAAGATCACCTGCTTGTACACTTCATTCTCCCCAAAGGAGTAGACAGGAACCAAGTCCGCACTAGAAAGATGGAAAGATGTTAGGAACCCACACCCTGGTCTGCAGTCAATACTACAGGACCACACTCACTGCTGTGTACTCTTTCAGGCTGCACATCTGCAGATTTTATCAGCCAGAGCTTTGTTTGCAGCACAAGGTACTGACATAAGTCAGCCAGACATGACATGGTATAGTAGCTATACCGTTAAGGCATGCAAGAGAATTGTACTGGCAATGGGCCCGTGAAACACTACCCAGTCAGGCATTGAATATCCTTCCATATATTCTCGTCTCTGATTTTTGATGGACATCCCGTTTCAGACACATGGGATCCCTGGAGACAACAGGTGCTGCACAGGTGATGCCCTGTGCAGGTTACTGACACCTCCTTCTCCTTCACCTTGGAAGCCTCCTGCTGTCCCAGGCATCTCCCTACCCTGTCCTCCATGCAGGGGCAGAAGCCAGAGGACAGGCTCATGTGTCTGATGCCCTGGGCATACATCCACACAACACAGCAAGAGTGCAGAATGCAGAATCCATCCAAGACATCAGCTGCTTCAGGGGATGAGAGCACCTTTCACATGCTAGCAGTACCGCTCTAGCATCAAGGTTGCCTCTTACCCGTGCCGTAGAGCCAATTTCACAAATCCTTTCCGGTTTTTCAGCGTCACAGAGTTCTTCCCTGGGGTGCAGTTCAGGGACTCTGCTGCCCCTCCGACCACGATGATGATGGCATTGCCACTGCCGTTCTTGGACAAGATGTAGTCTATGCTGTCACGGTTCACAGGACATATACCTGCATATCCAGGAGACACAAAAGGATCAAGCTGCAATATTAAGATGATCCTGAAGACACCAGCCATACTTAGAGCAAAAAGGTTTTGCCTTGGTTGCACATTGAATTGTCCAGCTTCCCTGTGGTCATAGAGGGTTGGGTGTATTTTCAGGCAACCTGTTCCTCAACTAAACAAGCAGTTAATAGACCTAGCCAGCACTAGCCTTGGTCTTAAACTCCACCAACACTAGCTCAAAGAGTTGCCCTTAACACAAAAGGCTTCAGCAAGGATTTTCTTCTGTGCTTAGGGATGCCAAAGGCAATTGTTTAAGACATCCTCCCTCCAAGTAAAGGTTGCAGTAGAAGCTGGTTTATCCTTAGGGAAGGAAAGCAAAGCAGTTGTTTTGAGGGATGAGAGTCTGAATTTGACCAGTTCCTCAGCAAAACCAAGTAGTAGAACAGGTCTTCCTTCAAGAGGATGCGTTAGTGATACAAAAAGAATAAACAGACAAGCCTTTGAGACAGATCTATTATGAATTAATTAAAAAAAATATTTTTCTGAAATAACAGCAAGCCCTTGCATGGCGAGAGCACAATCCTTTGCTGTCCTGGGAAGGAAGAGATGTATAGGACAGAGTGCTCAGTGTCTGGGAAGGTCTTTCCCTCTATCCCACAATGGAAGGGACAGGACTGCACTACCAGTGACAGCACTTCAGGCTTTAGAAAGCAATCCTTGCCCTAAAGCACCAATCCCCACTCCAGGGATCTTGCCATTCAGCCCAATGAAAGAGGGTACCTTTAATTTCTACTCTGTTGCTTTAAAAATGCCAAGAAGTTTGATTCTCTACTCCTGACACTCATGCTTTTATCCTACAGTTATTGTCAGAGCTTGCTCATGCCTCACATTTTCAGCCAGGATAAGCCAAGGATAAGTGCGATGCCATCATTTACATTCCCATCCACATAACACGTCTGAGCTGTGTTGAGTACTTAAGGTCACCGCACTAGGAAGGGCAGTATTACACCATTTAATTTTAGAAGCTGATTCTGCACATCTCATGGTAGTCATCACTTGAACCAAGAACTAAATGATGAATGAGTCCTGTGGAATTATACAGGGCAAGGTCTGCAAGCCTTCATGTGTATCTGGGCATCAAGGTCACCACCTAATCCCAGCTCCAGACCACAAGGGAGCAGACCTCACCGAGACAGATCAGCTAGATTTGAAGATGAAAAACTAATTTCTTTCAGCACAGCTACATCTCTCTCTGACCATGTTTCCTTTGAAAGGCTCAGGCTATGCTTGCTGCTCCATAGGACAGCCAGAAGCCTTCATACTTCTCCCATTCTCCACACCAAGGCTCACACTGCCTACACAGCCCTGGCTAACAGAGCAGCACAGATTTATGCTCAGCCATTTCACACTTGTCAGCAGAAGGAGATTACGCCTGCTCACAGCGCTGAGCATTGAAATCCTTCCTCCAGGAAATGCAACGAGACACGCAGACAAGTGGCAATTGCTGAATGGTGCTCTTCAGCACATTTACAAAGTATATGGGATTTTCTGGCCATCTCCTCATGCCTTACAGCGTCCCTGCTGTAGCTCTATCTCTAGTAGGCTATAAAATGTTGGTTTATAACCAACTGATGCATATTACAAATAAGTATGTGTATTGGCACAGTAATATTTGTTAGGATTTCACTTGAAGTGGTTGGTTCATCCACAAAACAAAGGATTGAGGGAACAATCAGCACTTCCCAAGTGATGGTAAAGCCTTTGTAGTGACACCCTTAAGTTCTTGTACAGGAAAGTGAAGACAAATTATGGCTTTCAGAGAGTTAACTTTGCCCAAGAGATTACACCTATAGTCTTGCTTAAATCCTAAGTACAGAGAAGCAGAATTTCCCACTGATTTAACTGTAATGCTTGGGGATAGCCAAGCCAGCCCTGTCAGCAATGATGTTGCTAATGTCTACTCCCATCTTCCTTCCAAAAAGGAGGAAAGCAGCTCTGGCTGGCCACAGGATTTGTCTACCAGTCATCTTGAACAGACCACACGTGTTTGTGGTTTTTTTTTTTTTAAATACAGAAAGGCTGATGCTGTGCGGAAGCTTCAGCAACATATGACCCAAGTTTACAGACATGATAGACTGGAAAGCAGATCCCAACTTCTCATGCACTGCTGTCCTGTGGAATTCCGAAATTATGGTAATTCTGGACTTCACACAGCAACTTCCCTCCGTGCAGAAAGTTAGAAACCAGCTTGAGATACTGCCCTTCCTAGGCAGGGACAAACACCTTTTCTGTTCCAGATCCAGTTACTTTTCCTTTCCCTCACTGAATTAAAGCAGTAATCATGGAAACAGTCAAACCTACCAAGTTAGAGCCAAGCACAGCTACTTCTATACTCTCCCCAGCCACAAGTCAAGACTCAGCCAAAATACTGTATTAAGATACCTGTTTTAAAGTCAGTTATTGGCAAGTCTGTCCAAGGAACAGCAAACAGGGTACTGGATTGTTCAATTCATGGTCTTTAAATGTTAATGCCTCATGTCTACCTAACCAACAGGCATCCTCACTCTGAAAAGGAAGCTCAGACCATGCAAGAACACCATTTCTTTAGACTGTCAACACTGCTTCCTCTGCCCAGTCATAACCTACAAGCCCTCCATCATTAAAATACCAGAATCCATTACAGCAGACCTATTAATGTCATTCAGCAAACTTATATCACTGCCTAATCCCTATGACCCATCTATAGGAATATATTCAGGGAAGGGACTCTTCTGAACAGCTGAAACCATGCAATACCCCAGACCCTTTACTCCTAGCAGGCACCTAAAAACGTGGTTGGATGAAGAGGGCATCTATCACCACCTTAAGATCTAGATGCGCGACAGCTCATGTGGTAGCGACCCCAGAAGCAGATCTAGCCATGGTATTCACATCTCAAAGGCTAATGAATACTTTATATTTTCAGTCAGTGCAACTTCTCCATCTACCAGTACCTCCTAATGATAACTAGGACAACTTGCTTCCACGTCTCCATCTTCCACACCCACGACTAAAGATGCCAGAGATCTTTACTATGCCTTTGGACAAGAGCATCCTTGAGTTAAGGATGAATGCGGTGGAGCAGCAGCCCTCACAGCCCAAGCTAGTCCCATTTATTCACAGCTTCCTCTTGACAGCTATATGAAAGGAGTGTTTGTGTGAGGCTACCAGAAAGAATTGGTTATGTGAGCCTCTGCCACAACTTTTCACTTAAAAGAGGGGAAGACAGCTCAGAGGCAAGGGCATCAGTAGAAGGAACACAGTGCACTTGCACTTACCACCAGACATTAAGTAGTCCCTCAAAATTGGCATCCTGAAGTTCCCAGCCAGGGTAGCAAGGTATGGTCGGATCCCAGGGAATTTCTGGCCAACACCTGTGGCCTCTGTGCTGAAGTTGCAAAAGGCACCCAAGCCCATGATGCCATGTGGATGGTACCCAAAAATGTAATTCCTGGTGGTCAGCAGATTGTGGGTTTTAACCAGCTAGGAAAGAAAAGAGTGAGCTCACATGAAGACAGACATTTTCTGGTAATAAGGAAAAAAAAAGAAATGGAGAAAAGAGTCAAAGTATCCAGTTTTGTCTCTCTTCCTACCAGGGAGAACAGCCTAAGAGCTGGCATAGGGGCTATCCTGGATTTCAGAGGTAAGAGCAGCCACTCGGACTTCAGTTCCCCAAGCAGAGGGAGCAGAATAAACAGGCTGCTTTTAGACACAAAAAGACCACCAGTCAAGTAGGAATAGGGGTTGGGTTGCAGTAGCCTGTGCCCTTTGTTTCTTTACTCCTCCCAAAGGTATTCTTGCAAGCCTCTTGCCTGAACCAACCAAGTTCTTCATGGCCCTGTAACCACAACTACACCTCCTTCCAGGCCCTCTCTCAGCACATTAGTGGCTCACATCCCAGTATGAGGTGGGGAAAAAAAATAAAAAATCAGTGTCCCATAACAGAAGCAAGTTTGCTTAAAACCTGAAAAAAAGACCCAACCACTTAATATGCCTGCTGGCCACCCTCCAAGAGAGAAAACATAGAGAAGGGTGGTTTACCATTGGAAGCTATCCCTCATTTCGAGAGGTTTTGCTCCAGCCTACGTGCCAACACACCAACAACACACCTCAAGCCGTCCACAGCAGTGCTCCGATTTCTGCAGTACATGCTCCAGGAGCAGCGATTGTATTGGTTTGGGGTTGTGCAATATTCCTAACCATTTACTCACCTGTTTGCACAGCATGGACACTCCAAAGCTGTCTTAGCCATGCACAGCACAACCCATGCTCTGGTACCACTACTGCCAGAGGATTTTTTTTTTGAGGTTAGAAGTAGCAGCAGTATCCCATGCACCAGAGCATCTTCCCCTGGCAGTACACAAGCGGTCTGAGTAAGCATACAACAGGACTGCTGCATCACCCTTCAGAAGCAGGGATCAAACTTAAGTTTTTTTCAGGCTGCAATGGTGCCAGTTTTTGCTGACTGCAACACCCCAGCAGCTTTCAGACTGGGACAGGACCTACAAGCCCCAGTTGCCCGTTACAGAACGAGGTGCTAAACACCTGCACCCCATCCCTCAGATTGTATGTACAAACGTCACTCTGTCAGCTCCTATAGGAAAAAGCGCAGATTTCCGAGACGTCACATCAGCATTACATACCCCGCTGTCTCGGCCAAGAAGCGCTTTGGCAGTAAGCAACCAAGTCCATTTTGTTGAATCATGCTACAGGGACCTGAAGTGCCATTGCGACACACCGAAGCAGCGTGCCCAGAAATTTGATTCCCTCCTCCCCACGTTCCCAACCGTGTCCCTAGACAAGGCTACAGCTATTTAAGACAGCAGCTGCAATACAGGCATGACAGCAGCGGGTTGAGAAGTCAACTACCCCTCTCCACGCTTCCCTCTGGCTTTGAGGTCATGTAGGGCTCCGGGAAGTGTGTTGCAGCAGCTCTGTAGACCCCCATGGCCTGTGTCACATCACATCAACTTTTCTTTCTTCCCTTTCCCTTCTTGCCCAGTTAGTAGATGACTTTGCTTTCACTCCCCAGGGTGGGAAGGCTGTCCCTTGACCAGTTAGGAGAAACAGGGCTTCCAGACTAGACTGGAAACCACCCTTCGGGAAAGACCAGAGGGGGGGAAAAAAAAAAGCGATGATGTTGTAAGGATCCCCTCCATCTGTCAGTTCTTGCTCAGCTGTGGGAGAGACTCAAGGGCTGGTGGCTACAGACACACATGGCTTGGTTGAACCAGGTTCGTCCTTGTCGCTCTGGAGCACGAGGCATTTGTGAGCTGAGCTTGGCAGAGCCACACATCTGCTCTCATGCAGAAGACATGCTGTTCTCCTATTACCAGCCATGGCAAGCACCCTGCTCCAGCCCCTCCACCGCGTGCAAGGACCCCCAGTTCCCAGTGGAGCCCATTGCTTACATAGTTTGTATGAGCCCCAGCCAAGCTGCAGCCTCACCACGCTGTTTGCTTTCCAAGACCCCCTGTTAGAGGGGCACAGGGTTGGTGATACCCACCACGCTCACCCACACCACTTATAGAATCATAGAATTGGTGCAGGAGCAAAGCAAGGGGTATGTAGGAAACCAACCCACCGGCACACCCCACGCATGGCAAGGCAGGAGGAGAATATCTGAGCAGCACTGGACACTCAATGAGAATCAAATGCTCACAACAGGGATTTACAGGTCTGAGGGTCAGCCTGACATTCATACATGTCTGCTTTTCCCCAGTTTGTCCCACAACAGATGGGTTCACGGAAGGTGAACACGTCTTCCTCCACCCAAGTCAAGCCAGGGCAACCAAAGACTCCCAGGCATCAGAGAAGTTTGTGCACTTATCTGCAAGCGGTGCAGAGATAAACTCAGCCCGGGGTCTGACCTGCCAACACCAAAGGGAGAGCCTTCACATCTCCCTAAATTTAGTCTAGGAACAAGACTTTTTGAATCACTGTAATCACTTAGTTCTAGTCTCAAGCAAGACTGAAGCTTTCCTTAGGAGGCTGATCATTCACTACTAGTTTTACTTGCTCCTTTCCCCTTACAAGCAAACACTGAGCTGCTAGGCTGCCTTGTCAGGTCAGCCTAAAGAATTGCTGTAGCTGTCATTTGACAACATTTTTGCGACTCTGTTCTGAACCTCCAACAGGTTTTTCCATTTGCCTTCAAAGTCTTCTCCAGTCCCACACAACCCTCAGCTCCTTGAAGCCTCGGTGCTCCCACGATGGGACGGAGGCAGCACATCCTTGCTGCATCCCAGCCAGGCGATTACAGTGCTGGGACTGAAGCTGGACCTTCACCCCGCTGCACTAACATGCCTGTTCCCACCTGCTATCCAAGACCAAATCTGTTTCAGTGGGAGCAAAGGTCCATCCATCTGCTCTAGTAATAACAGATTTCTTTAAACAGATCTAAGCCTGCTTACAGAAGCAATAAAGCAGTGCAATTATGCTAAAAAAAAAGTGTTAATATTTGAGTGCTAGATACACCCAGAGAACACTATTGCCAATTTTATTTGTAGGAACAGGATGAGCAAGTAGCGCATTCAAGTGAGGAGAAAGGGGACTGCAGAGACACTGCTGCTCAGCACCAGGAGCCAGCAAAGAGCAGGATGAAAACAAGTGATCTAAGCGGGTGCTCAGCCCACCTGCAAGCTGAGCAGCACAGTCACCACAGAAGCATGCAGAAAGCAAAAAGTTAAGAGCTCATCCTGCAGGATCCAAGCAGCAGTAGTGAGCATATAAGCTTGCAAAACAACCAATTGCAATTACCTGCATCACATCCACCAGCACTATGGAAGAAAGGAGCTCACCTTCCCAGCCATGCAGGCCAGGACCTGAAGAAGACTCCAGGCTCTCAATATCACCACTACACTACAACACACATAGGAAGCAAAAGCCTCCATTTCCACTCTAAGTCATCTACAACAACAACTAAGAAGCTTTGCCAGGAAGCCAGCCAAGCCACAGAACACAAGACAAATACTGCAAAAAAGGTCACTGTCTTGCACCAGCCCCTGCTCTGGCACACTGCTGACTCTCCCATCTCAGCAGGAGACCGAGAAGGTCTCAGAGCACACACCTGAAACACTCACCGCTTGACAAAGGTGAGCCAGAGGTCTGCAGCCCTCGCTATCTGAAGTGCTATTGCCTACAGAGATAAGCGGTAGCTCTGCTCACATACTCAAGCGATGGCTTCTTTACCTAAACAAGACCTTTAGATCGTGGCACTCCCAACGTGACATCCTCAGATCGGCAGGACGCGTTTGGAGACTGCTGGGACCTTGCCAGCCCCTGCAGCAGCAGGGTTGAGCCCAGCCAGGCACACAGCACCATGCTCACACCTGCAAGAGCTCAGGCTTTACATAGCAGTTCAGCACCAGGATTTAGCTCACTGGAAGCTTCCTCAGCTGCTTCATGCACTGCTTAGCTTAAAGCACTATTTGCAAGGCCAGCCACTAAGCAGCAGACAAACTTAAGCTTCTAGTGCCCTAAAATAGCTTATTACTGTCAGAGCAGCTGTATGAAGCCCCAGTGAATGTAGACAATCTCTGCTCATGCTGAGGAATTGAGCCAGATTCAGTCTGGTTCCTAAATCTACCTAGTATTACAAAATATGACCTGGTATCTCCAGATACAAGTACGATAGTCCTATTGCTGTTTCAGGGTGGGAGGCACTGCTGACTCAGGCAGAGACCAAGCCTAATCAGCATAAATATCAGAGCAGAGCCTGCTTTTTCAGAGTAACTGCATGAGAAGCAAGCCTGATGCCAGCACATAGAGCCGTGGAGGGATGCAGCAGACCTAGCCACAAGTTCTAGCATACAGCTTCATCAGACATCGATACTGGTGGCGTTTCAGTCTGGCCAGATCCAGGCTGCATCCTCAAGATCGAGCTCACGCCAGCCAGGTACAAGGAAACCCTGGCCTTCAGATCTGCAGCCACTGAGGACATTAACTAAGAGGACTCCCTTTCCCAGGTTTTTGGTGCTACAGCTGTCACCCACTGGGAGCTGGGTCCCTATTCCTGGGGAGGTGGCCTTAGAGTTTTGGAAAAAAAAAATCTGCAATACTGCTTCCTATTTATTTGCGGAATAGGACATTAGCTCACATTTTAGTCTTAATGCAGGTGGTACTTGTGCTGATATGTATGCAGCTAGCACAGCTCTATGTGCAGAGCTTGCAGAAGCTGTGTTTAGCATTACACGTGCCACTGGTGAGATTGTCACTGGTGTGATCCGTCCTCGCGGTGCTCAGTGGACACATGACACACGATGAGGTGCAGCAGATGACTGCCCCAACAAACCACAAGCCAGGGAGAGAAACCAAGCCCTGCTAAGCCATTACACAGACAGTTCAGGATCCAGTCAAGGTGAATTTTGCAGACAGAAGATTTAAACAAGTGATCCTCTCTACACCAGCCTCCCTCTTGACTGAAGACAGGTAAATAGTTTATCCAAGGAGTTCCCACGGTCTTAGCAAGTCCAAGCCAAAGCCATTCTGGTGGTTGGTAGCACTCCTTACAAGAGGTAAGATTCATGGTTCATCCTGTAAGATCAGTCCCATAATTGGAGACAACCACCTCTAACACCTCCCAGCCCCATGATCCCTGCAGCAGCTTTTAACAACCATGCAGCCAGCTGGCTCTTCCCCCATAGCAGGTGCAGGAGTTATCCCACAGCTGTCAGCCCTCATGTTCTGCACTTTGCATACCAGTTACCAGTGGGCTTTGCAAACTTTGCACAACTCTACCCCCTCAGTGACAGTGGAATTACAGCCATAAGGGGTTCCTGGGAATGGACTGCACGAACTAGTAGGTATTTACCTAAAACCAGCAGAGCAGTTCAGTTTATTTACCCGATCTCATCTCTAAACCTACTTGAACAACCCAACTGTTTGAAACTTCTAATATCTGCAGTAGATCTGACCCGCATGGCTGGTGCAGAGCATGTTTCCATGAGGACAGGGGCTAAATATGCCATCAAAGGAGCGGTGAAACCAGGGGACCAGTCGTTACTGATGACCCTTTTGAATCTATTCTTTACTTTCTCCCCAAGGAGAAACTAGCCCATTTCAGCCTTCAGCAATATCCAGAAGGCAGTTTGTTGCAGTACTGAGGACTTTGTGCTAGAAGACAACACATTTAAGACCCATCTTCAACACTAGAGCATGCTCTGTTCTCCATTAGCTACAAGACCCAGGTCAACCAGCCACTTGCAGCCTGTGCTGTTGTAGTCTATTTTTCCATGCATGCCTACACTTGCCACAAATTACCTGTTAACAGCAGCAAGAGTGTCGCAATAGGTTTGTTCCCCAGCAGCATGTTCAGGCACCCTGGGAGTTTGAGTGACTTTGCAAAGGAGGAATCCAGTCTATGCCACTTCAGCTTCCTGCTGGAATTGGATTCTCTACTGCCTTCTGAGGCTGGACTCTCTTCAGAATGAGTAGCTCATCAGAAGCCATGGCAAGGTCCCTCCCTTTTGCTCAGGCTGAGTAAGACTTGCCAACAGCCTTACCTAATAGCCCTTTCAGCCCTGTGTCCTTCCAAAGAGGATCAAGTTCCCTCCTGGCTGAATTTGGCCCCTGCTCCCTTCCAACTCCTTTAGCTAATTCTGCAGTCCCCAGAGCAGACTGGCAGCCCTGTCCTCTGCAACACATCTGAATAAGCAGGGAAAATACAAGCAGAAGGTGAGCAAGTTACAAGCTGGAGAACTGGAGCTACTTCCACTGCTGGAAACCCCCCTTCTCCAAAGCAGTGAGACTTCAGAGCCGATTTCACTGCTCCCTATGAAGTGGCAGAGCTTTTGGTGCACAGGGTTCCCAGCTATTCTTAACCAATACACTGCTGCCCTAGGGTATAACTGGAAAACAGACCAAAACTGAGCTGGATTTACAAGAGGGGAACAGAGGGAGAGCTAGGCACAACACAGGATTGCTGGAGCACAGAACAGAAGTTGGAGAGATGAACAGCCAGCCTTACTGCTACAGGGCAGATTGCCTCAAGAAGTCTGGTGATACGACCATCAGAAGCAGCAGCTTCTACAAATCATGATCACTGGTGATGCATTTTGGATTTTATAATCACAGCTGCTCCAAGCTGTAGTATGGCAAGGGTAAGTGAGCCATGTCCTGCTTACAGTTCAGCCTCTTGGATAGACTAGTGTAGGTACAACATCATCTCCACAGGGGTTATTACAATTCGGTCTAAACCAGTTAAGTCCCAATGCATAGAGTTAAACTGTTACTTACTCTTATTGGAAAATAATCCCTGAAGTACCTCCATATAGCCCAGTTTCTCACCCATTGGGATCTTCTTCCACCTGAAGAGGGAAAAAAAAATAATCATGTTTTTAAAGCTCTTTCCACATGGGTGCCCACCAGGAAGCCTAGAACACTCCATATAGTCTGCTGTCTCTAAAGGAATGAAATTGCTGATTTCTTCAAGTGAGACACCTGCCTCTTTCACTAAAGTCAGGTGAAACCAGCCTTGCAGGGGACTTCAGGGCACTTCCAGCTAATTAAGGCCTGACTACAAATTCTGGGTAGGATGTGACTTGATAATCTCTTGTCGTTGGGCCACAAACAATTCAAGCTAGAAACAACTCACTGTTAACCTCAGATTCATCCTTTGGGAAAGGCCAAGATTCTGGAGGATTTCAGTGGTCTTGAACCAATGGAGAATTGTGCTAATCTGGCTATGAAAGGAGTTGCCATCAAAGCTTGTTGTCATTGCTGTAGTGGGTTCTCAGAGCTGGTTTCTACAGGGTATTCTCTGAAATAGTCTTCTGCTTTATTTGCAGCAACACTGACTCCATAGGGGAGCCACATCTTAATAGTCACACCATAATCTGAACCTTGGAAGAGCTGGAGAGGACAGCAAGATCTTGAATCTTTACACAGATCTTTCTGACCTACAGGAAGAACCTAAGCCTTATAAATATGTTGCTGAAAGCCAGCAATGGCATGATATTAGTGAATGTGATCTTGTATTACTTTCAGCATCAACAAAACCTGCAGTCACTGCTTATGCTGAGGGCTGACATTTGTATGCTTCACTGAATAATACTTTTGGTCAGCAATTCAGCCAAGTCCCATTAAGAAGGGAAGTCGCCCATTACAAGGAAGTACTTTTTTGTCCAAATATGAGGACAGGGACACTTAAACAGCAAGGATTTATTCTGCAATATTTACCTTTCTTTGGTGTATTCCAGTCAAATACCAGCCAGGCTAAATATAGAGCAGCAATCGCCCAGCAATCTGTGCACAGTATGTACATGAGGATTAAAGTGCAAGCAACACCTGGATAGGTCCAAGAAAGAGAAGAAAACAAGGTTGCATCAGGTTTTGGTCTGCATTTACACTTGCATTAAGAGCCCCTTGCCTTTTGACCCTTCTATACTGAAGTCTTAGTCTCAATCTGATGTCATTAATCCTCAATCAAATCGGATTTAGCTAAAAACCCCTTATGTAGGACTGAGACAGCTTCCTCTAAAGCTACCCGCTTTGAAGTACCTCAACCTTCCCTTCATGGTTTTCTTCTAGACTACCTCCAGGCAGGGCAGCTGCTTCACTGGGCAAGAGCAAGACTTTATGAGCATCGAGATTTCTTTGTGGCCCGCACCAAGGGGGTTTCTTCCACAGCTACACAAGTCTTCCACACATTACGCCAGCTCTATGCCAGCCACCCCACCAGGGTGCCAGAGATCCCACTCACAAGCGATGTTGCCATTTTAGCACAAACTAAATCGGGCAGGAACAGCGAGACTTGCTTGACTGGCTGAAATGGGCATCTTTCTCCAGTTTACTTATCAACAATACTATGGAGAAGAGCAGCCCGAGGCTTCACGTAACAGAAGTACCCAGAGACAGTCTTTACTATTTCACTGGTTTAACACAAACACTTCTTGCCCATCTCTGGTACCTCTTGGAAGGAGGCCAAGCCAAGAGGAAGGCGCTCCTGTTGCAGTCAGTTGCATCAGTTACCAGTTGGCTTCTAAGAAATTTCTTCTCTGTGGGCATTCCCATGGGTGAGTCAGGTAAGAGATTTCCAATTGCTTCAGTCTTATTTGTATGGTAGACACAGACATGAGCTAAACATCAATAGGTCTTTCCATAACTCCTGTGTTTTGCTAGAGCCAGGTAAAGTCATTTATTGCCAAAATATCAAAGTATGCAAGTGTGCTTTACAATAGCCACACACCCCAGGAACTGTCCTGCTGCAATGCACATCCAGTAATTAATGCTTATATAAAAGTTAAAATTTTTGCTTTAAAATTCTTCCAGAATTAAGGCAAAAAAGTTTTGCTTTAGACCAAAGGGTGTTACTTACCCATGATAAGGAAAGTGAGAACCCATTGCAGCACAGAGATGATCTGGAGTTGTTTCTCTACTTTGGATTTAGATAGCCAAAACAAATCCTGCAGAGCAGAAAGAATGCTCGATCCTGTGCCTAAGAAAAAAGAAATAAAGTTACATTTGCACACTGAGCAAAGATAACAATATTTTCCTTTCAAACAGGAGGTTTTAAAACCAATGTTCATGCGGTTTGCTTTTAGAGCAAGGCTTGCCAAAGGCTAATATTTCCCATGGAGTTTAAGCATCCTGGAAGGGGAAGGGTTGCCATCCGCAAACATCCAGCTGCTTTGGGGATACTGGAGGGGTTTAATGCGTAACATCAGTTCCCAGCTGAGCAAGCCTCTATTCACTTGACCATAGGAGTGCGGAGGACGTCAACACACAGCCCCAACACAAGCCCCCGCTTCAAACTGCCGGTTCCTGGAAGTGGTGGTTGATAAGAGGGAAACCCATGCGTTCACCCTAAGATAAAGATCAGGTGCCCCAAAGCGGAGGCAAGCACACATCAGGCTGTGGTCTGACCTGTTGCTCATCAGCCCTTCACCAGGTCTGTTGCACAACTCCTGCGTGCCGTGTTCAAGGAAAGCTCTGCACTCCAGCCTCACACAGCTCAAGGGCTGGTTGAGCAACACCTCGACCCGTGACCCCAAGGATCCGCAGCTCCAAGGGTAAGGAAAACTATCACAGTGTTTCTAAAGCAGTACATTGAGGACGGAAGGAATCAAAAGCCACTCTTTTAGAAGTTTAAGCTATTCAAGTGGGGAGAAAAACAAGTAAAAACTGAAGTGAAAGACTTGATTTCCATATGAGGAACCACCCACTGCAGTGTTTGCCGATATGCTCAACAACCTCCAGAAAGAAGCACTTAGAAGTGGGTTTTCCTTCAGTTCTCTTCGTTATTTTACAAGCACCATAGTAACTGGCTAAAATGCAAATCAAGCTGCTGGCCTATGAACAAACCAGGAGATGTGTTTACATATTTCCTTTTCTGTTTAAGGATCAGCCTGTTATTGGAAGGGATGTGATGCTGCTAAGCAGCTATTACATTGAATGGGTTCAGTCCTTGCTGTGGTTGGCAAGGCATGACACTGTTGGTGGTGATACCATAGCAAGTGCTCACACTTAGTCAAATGAACATGACTGAAAAGAGCTTCTTTGCTAGATACAGACAGGTACTAAAATTTTTGATAGTTTCTACAAAGACATTTTCACTGATGCATCCTTTAAATATGCGAAGCATCTCTGCAGTCTTTGCTAACTCCTGCCCTTTCTCATAGTCTAGTTCTGCACCTGCAGAATTGCTGTATTAGCTTTGCAGCTTCTTTGCTGACCCTTTTAAATGCCATTTAATGTTAAGCCTGCACGTGGTCCCTACACTGACAGCTATGTGCCTTCCTGAATGTTTTCTGCTAATAAAGGACAGCAGTGGGGAGCCATACCAGAGGCTGCAGTCTAAACCTAGAGCCAGCCCACCCAGCTCAGACCCTTGGCTCTGCTTGGTCTACGTTGAACGAACAATCCTAGCAATGGGTTGGGCATTAACTACCCCGAGCAGACCAAGTTTTGGTCAAGGATAGATCATGTCACTGCAACTGCCGGTGAACTGAAGCCTACAGCACTAATCCAGTCTGAGGCAGCAGCTAGAGTTGAAGGCTGTCCTTTACAAGCTAACGTAGTACAGTATTAAGAGTGAATTCAATAAGTATCTCTCCCATTTCTTGGATGAGACAGGAGAGTGTGTTGAGTTAAACTGTCACCATGCACTGATTTGCAACACTGGAGTACCTAAGCAGGAAGACTCAGAAATCCAATGCTGCAGCTCTTCACATTTGGCAGTAAATCCCCAAATTTGGGGTGAGTGATAACCTCCACCCCATTTTTGACAAAGTCAGAGTCACCTGTCCAAGGGTAAGAGAAACCTGTCATTCCTGGTGAGGGGCCACTGCCACGAGGCAGCCTCCACCACAGCTCTAGGAACTTGCTGTCCCAAAAACCTGGTTTATAAAATTGCACATGGACAGACCTCATGTGCTCTGAGGACTGCTAGATACTAGTTTAAAGGAAGCTTTTAGCAATAGTGGTGTTACTGGCCATATCCCTCTGTCCTCAAAATAAGCCAAAAGTCTTACAGATGATTTGTGATCTGTAATAAAAGCCCAGCCCCATGTAATTTATCCTTCCAGCACCTGCACTTACACTACCAAAACATCTTTGGATTGATGAATTCAACACTCCAGCCTTGGATCAGCTAGATCCCTATCCTCTTCCCCCAAAGAGAACAACTGTTTATCCCTCCAGATGAGAATTTGTACTTCAGCATTTTCTAGATGCTTTCACAAATTGTAGGCATTGCTAGCCCTGTAAATAGACCAGTATTGGGTAGCGCAAGTCAACCCGTCAACTTGTTTCCCGAACCACATTAAGCTTTTTGTGGCGGCGTTCAACTCTAGCAGACAGAGGGAAGGCACAGGTTTGGCAGACAGGCAGCTGAGCACCTGCCCTTGGACAAGTGGTGTCCTGGGTCAGTTATTTGCTGAAAGCAAAAACATCCTTCACAGAGATCAAGATTCCCAACATCAGAAAAGCCAGTAGTTACCATGGACTGAATAATAGCAACATTTAATTCCCAGTTGAGGACATAAAAGAAGTCCAGTGGCAATGGGCAGGGGTGTCACCTGGCAAGTGCTTCTGCCTGTGCATGGTCTACCTTTGCACCAGCAACCTGCACGCTCCACATGGACCCAGTGCATCAACTGCAGGCTGGGCAATTACAGATTTTAGTGCCGAGACAGCCATTTCCAGCCAGTCCTGAGCTTGCTGTTCATCATGTCACACTTAACACTTTGTGCATTCAACCCTCCATGCAAGCCTTGCCTCCTTTCTCCTGCAGCCAGGAGGCATTTTGGGGAAGACCCTCCATGCTCTGGAGAACCAGGCTGGTTACTGGTGACACAGAGCAGAAGAGCTTTGACAAATCAACAGAAGTGTGTTTTTTTGGGGACTCAGCCAGAATAACCCAACACTGATAATTTGGGTTCAGTTCTTTAAAGAAAACCCTTCCTTTTAAGGGCTCACCTGTGGGCCCACGCCAAGCATCATTCACATATTAAAAACCCAAAGGAGAATTAAGCATAGGAAAGACAATTTCTCTAACTTTCAGGAAATACATTAGCCTAATAACCAAGTTTAATAAGGCCCATTAGACATACCTATGATTAATTTTGAGCCAAAGGACACCGTATACCCCAGCCTTTGGTATCCATTTGTATCAGTCTTTTCCCAAGGAAATATTCTGAATCTTGGAGAAACACAGACCTCCATCTTCTACTGCTGAAGACAGTTGCTTACGCTGTGCTGGCCACCCAGCACAGCCCCTGGAGTGTTTCCCAGGTCCCTGTTCCAGAACTGGACAGCCCGACTGTTTGGGGTCACAGCCTTAGCAACCCATGTCTACACAGTAGAGATCTTGGCAACAGCTTTCCTGGTCTCAGATGAGATCCCGAGCCCCTCAGCTCATGCCCTGGAGTATTGATGGGACGGTCGTTGGACCAAGCCACGCATGGCTCTCAAGGATGCTACTTGTCAAGACGGCCAGTGACTTCTCCAGGAGACCTTACTGCTGCTCAGTGACAGCAGCCATCTGCAACCTTCCAAGGAAGCTCAGTGACATTAGCCAGCTGTCCCCCAACTGTGGATGGGCTTACTACACTTTCATCATTTAATTCCAGCAACCATCAAATGCAGGAGATGCTCCGCAGAAGATCCTGGAGTCAATTCAGGCTTTGAGCAAGCACCCGACTCATGCCTGCAACACAGACTCAGCTAGGAACAGCATCTGGTACACTTCCAGCACAGTTTATTTCAGATAAAGTGCTCAAACACCATGATTTATCTAAGCAGGGAGGCAGAACCAAACGTCCCAGGAGTGGAAGTAAACAGAACTTCACACTCAGGCACCAGAAAACCCAATCAACAGCACTTAATTAAGAAACAGCCAAATACATTGGCTGAGAGGAAGTACAAGCGTTACAGATAGTTAAAAATACACCGAAAGCTTGTTAAAGCCAAGCTTCATCTGCTACCTTTTCAAGACAATTAGCATGTTAATTCTTGGCCAAGAATTATACTGCATCACACAGCTTTAGAGAAAACCAAATTAGATCCTCCAAAGCAGAAGGTGCAAATGGACATTTTGAGCTACATATTTGGCAGAGAAGCTGACACTGGAGGCGTAACAAAGCTAGATTAGATAAACAGACCAATATTAGGATACTTGTGAGCACCCAGCCTCCCATGCAAGAGCAGGAGTCTGCACAGCAAGCTGCTACATCAAACATGACATCTGTAAAAGCCCTTGAGCAACACAAGTTATTCTGTGTCTTGGGTTTACTCAGATGCCCCAGCTGCAGCGCACAAGCTCTCTCCACTTCCAGCTTTGTTAGTGGTACTAGATAGCGAATAATTTGTTAGAGAATAACGAATGACCAGTGTGGGGAGTAGTTATCCTGCCGCGTACACAGCTGTCTAGCAGTTTGCTCAAGCCCCAGGAGACTGCTCAATAATCCCATATTATCTGCAGTAAAGAATGCCTACAACTGGAGGTCAACAACAGAGTTAACAGGGACATGCGACAATTATTTCAGCCCCTTTAGAAAGGGGCTGGGCTTCTGCATAGCAAATAAACAAATCTGTTATGACATTTATCTCGCGTTAGATCTGCATTTACTCGCAGCACTGAACTTGGCCTTCAGTCTCGACAATCACAGCTGTATGCGGGTTAAAGTGATGTAATCATGCATATAGACCCACCTGCCCTAGACCAGCCAGCAGTTTTAGATTTAAGTCATAAAGACTTAATAGCTCTAGACAAGAGAAAGGGAACCATCCTACTACATCTCCTCAGTGTGTCCAGGAGAGGCATGTAGGAGCTCTATAAGAAGGGCTCGGTCACAAGCAAGTCCAGACCTCTACGTCCCAGGCGGTTTTGTCAAGAGGAGACAGCACAACAGAGCCAGCAGTGATGCTCTACTCCCAAAACAGGAGCCCCCAGGTCCCCTCCCCAAGGCAGAAGTGAGGTCTGCCAAACCTCAGGTGCAGCATAAGACTAACTCCAAGGTAAAGTTAAGCAAAACCATCTTCCTCACCCCAAACTTCTGTAAGAAGAAACAAGATTAGAAGAGATACTTCAGCAAAGGGCAGCCTTTAAATGCTCTGGTCACACCAGCATCCTTCCTCAGGAGAGTGGAGCACCTGGACAGCCTATGGCCAACGTGGGTCAGGTCAAGATGAGGAGATGACAACCCCTTCTACCCAAGCAAAGGCTCTCGAAGCATCATCCAACCCTAGGCATTGGTCCAAGGTCTGCTCTGATTTCTGCAATACTGGGTTGGTGTCCAGGAAAGTTCCCCTGCATACACGCAGGGATGGATAGAGAAGCAGATGCCTGCATCATATTTTTTTTTTTCCCCCCTCATTTTTAAATAGGATCAGACTTTCAGCCAAATTCACAAGCACTGGGACAAAGCCAGATGCCAGGCAAGCAAGATGACTGAAGGCCAAAGGACAGTATGAGCCATTCAGACTCTCACCCCACAAAAGTCAGCCCTTCGGACAGGCAAAACATTTGGAAAAGACGTTCAGGAAGGTAGAATAAAAAGTCTAGTGGGTTTGTTCTAAATACCCTATGTAGTGGGAGAAGTTACCTAACATGATCAAGCAGCACGTGAGGTCCTGTGCATGAACCGCTGCACCACATCGCCTCTGCCTGTCTTTGATCTGCAGGGTCCCACGTCATCATCCCCAAAGCCCAGCCCGAGTCTGAGCTCCTCTGGCAGGTACCTGGCTTTTGCTTTGAACAGGCAGGCTTTGAAGCTGGTCCTGCACTTCGTTGCCCGTGGCACGCTACGGAACTGGCAAGGGGTTGCGTTGGTGGATGCTGCAGTCACCAAGGCAACATCTCCCATCTTCCCAGGCAGAAGCACACGAAGAAATGAGTAACGAAGCACAAATATCACTGCAGGACCCCCACGAGGTGCCTCAGAGGAAAACTGACCTGAGGAGAGTTAAGACAGCTTTCCATCGCTAAGCAGGATTATCTAGAGATGAGGCCAATCACTGTCCCTAAACCACACTCCATTTTGAATTATGCACGTGTCCTAGATCCATCATCAGCACACCAGAGCCAACAAGGTGGCCACAGAGGTCTCGGGTCAGCCCTACATATTTTATAGGTCTCCTGAATGATTTATTCTCTGTACTTGCCTTGCAGTTCACTCCCAATTTAACAGCTCACATGCTGTTAATTCAAATGACCTCTCAACTCAAAACATCACTTGTCCTCAGCTAGTTGCATAAGCAAGCTAAGTTACTTTAAGGACCAGATCCGAGCATGGGAAACACACGCGGATCTCTTCTCCAATCGGTTCACAACTGATCCTACAGATCCATCTCGAATATCGGCAGGCACCACATCTTTCTGAGAGATGAGCACCAGCAGCTCCACGTGCAGGACTGGGCAGGGCACGGTGCAAAACCAAGAGCTTCGGGGTTAATTCCCCAGGTTCAGGTCCTCGTAGCTCTGGTAATGATTTACTTAACAACAAGCCATTTCACAGGTCTCTTCATCCCAGGAAGAGTTAGTATTTTGCTTTTTCAGGGTAGAAAGCCTTTTGCAACACAGACAGAATGATCCCTCAAGGACCCTCCACAGGGTAAACTGTCGTCCAAGCCATTTTCCTGCAAAGCCCCCACTATTTGCAAGTCCTGACCCTTCTCTAGGCAAGCACCCTTGCAGGAGGGGAACGGGGCTCTACCAAGCAAAATATTTAGACTTGTTGAATTTATTCCTGCAAGATCCCTAGAGCTACTTTTACAAGCACACAAGAGACCTCGTGGTTTGGGATTTCCCGTCCTGTCTTTCCAACATCTTTAACCTACACGTTTCAGCCTGCAGCAGGAAGCATTCAGCTCTGCAGCAGCTCTGCCCACGATGGGTATCAGTGACTGACACCCAACCTGCTCCTCTCGGCGAGGAAATGACTTACCAGCATGGAGGGTTGTAAAAGCAAACTTGACTCTCTACTTCCTAACACAAAAACCTTGCTTTCGCACTCAGTCTTCAACTCCCTATTATAAAGCAACAACAAATAGCAATGCTTTTTCTTCTCCCCTGTTGGTGTAGGTGGGGGGAGCACAGTATTACAAAACAAGACTGCAACAGTGAATTTTACCAGCCATGCAGCGTTGATAAAACTACTACAATTTCCTTCCTACCAGCACAAGGAGAGGGAAAAAAAAAAAAAAAAAAAAGGCTGATTTTTAAGCAAGAGCCACACAGCCGCATTTTGCCAGCGTGCGAACTCACTTCGAGAAACCAGAGCCGTTTGCAACAGCTTCGGGAAAGCAGCCTGACCCTCCAAGCTCGCTAAAAAAGCAAAACCAGCTCAGAGAGCTGTAATCCTCACCCCTAAGAAAAGCTGCAGCAGCCTCCCCGCCATTGCACATTGTTTCCCCCCCCCCCCTTAACCAACCGCTCCGGCAGGCGGGAGGAAAAAAAAGGGAATAGAATAGAATAAATAAAGCTGAGCTTTTTCGGTGCTCCTTCCACCCTCCCCTACGCCTTGTTGTCCCATCGGGATGCTGTTCCCCCACCTCAGCATCCTCCCAGCACCCATTCCTACATCCCCCCCCCCCCCCCAATCCTCCCTGGTACCTCGCAGCACCCCGGAGTAGGCAGCGATGATGGTCTTCATGGTGGGGGGCAGTGGGTGGGGGGATGCTCAGGTCCCAGCCATGGGATGGAGAAGGGCACCAGGCTTCCCCAACCCCGGTACAGCCGGCGAGTGGGAGAAGAACCGGCTGCGCATCCCTATATAGCCCAGGGAGGAGGAGGAGGAGGAGGAGGAGGAGGAGGGCGGGGAAGGGCGGGTCCAGGCAGGACGCCTGGGTCTGGGGAAGAGGGGGGGGAGAAAGCTCTTGGCCCCGGTGCTGCAGCTTGTTGCATGGGATGGGAATTTGGGGATGAGGAGGACAAAGCGAGGGGGGCACTCCTAGACCCTCTGCAAGGGGTTTTCCTCCCTGTTTTCCTTCTCTCCCACGGTAGGGTTGGGGGGAAATCTCCCCCCCCCCCCCCCTCCCCAAGCCCTCGTTAGCTGTGGGTGTTTTAAGATGGGGTGGTCCTCTTGGTTGAATGGTCTCCCAGTCCACTCTTGGCTGGTTTTAGCTTCTCCAGTGGGATTTGGGAAATCTGGGTTTCTAAGAGCGTCGTGAAATTAAGACAAAAGGTAGAAAAGAGAAAGTTTTAGGAATTTTAGTATCAGAAGCTTTAATGGTTTCACTAAGTTTCATTTTCATTAAGATAGGCTGCAGGTATGCCACGACTACTGGGCAAGCCTCGTTTTCTTCTCCTAACAAGATGTTTAAGGATCTACTCCAGACATCCATAAGAAACCAGGGGTCATTTAGGTTTGCATCAAGGTTTTAACATAGCTGCACTTGCCAAGAGATTCCTATGAATTTTTACAGATAGGGACAGATGGGTCTGTCCCAGCTCCCATGACATTAAACCAGATTCTTTATCACAGGGTCATGTCTGGCCCTGTGGTTGAAGGGGGGGATTTTGCTACACCCCTGGGCAAAGGCTCAGACCTCTGCTCCTTCCCTAATTTCAGTTTCATCTTCTGTAATTTGGAGAAAATAAAAAGAATCTGCATTTGAGAAGCACTTTGACATCCCTCAAGGAAAAGCCCGTTGAAAGCAAGGAGAATGTAGAGCTCCCCATATGTGGAGGACAAGTAGCAATCACCACCGACACACACACACACCCCCAAATGCTTCAACTTTTGCCTGGTTTTTAGGGTGGGAGCAGGATCATGCCTTGCTGAGCCAGCAGTTTTTTCCTGTTGCTCCTGGGGATGCCGCCGCAACATCCACTTTTTGGCCCAGAGAGACGTGTCTACCAGTGTGTTTCACAAAAAAAGTCGTATTTTCAGCTGTGGTGAGCTTAAGTCAGAGATTCAGAGGTGAAAGAGTGATTTATTTTTCTTCTCGGTCCCCTGAGGCATTCCAGTGCCCATCTTTTCGAGTCAAACTGGCACCAGGACTTGTTAGCTCCCCATTTGGCCAAAGGGCCATCTTCCAACAGTTGTAGTGGCCTGTTGAAATATGTATAAAAATGGAAAATTGCAAGAGCCTGTCTGAAGAAAGGGTCTTGCCCAACAGCTCTTGGATAAGACCTCCAAAAGGGAGCCCAGAACAGAAATAAATCACCACTACAATACTGCTGAGTGAAAGGGGAATGGTCTCCTGCCTGTCTGTGTCCCCTGCTGACTTAAATCGAGTTATCTGCAAGTGGAGTAAGGACTGAGGTAGCTTTTCTTATTGTAACTGGAATAAAAAAACCTGCAAAAAATAATACTGCCAGGTAGTGACAGCATGAGCTAGGTAGAGAGAAAAATGTTAATGTGCTGGGACCATCATCTGTCCAGATCCATCATCTTTCTATTGACCTATACCCACCTTTTCATACATTTTGGGTGCAAATTCTCAGAATCCTGATCATCATCTTCCTCCGTATGCTGCAGTGGGGTCCCAGCCTGGAAGGACGCTTTAATAAAATAAATTTTAAAAAATTATTAATAAAAACCCCCTCAGTGCTTAATGCGGTATTACAACTTGCAGGAGTAAAGCCGTTACCACCGTAGCCCGAGGGTGAGCGGCAGCTCGAACGCGTGACTCGCAGGTGCAAATTGTGACACCACGTTTCTTGGGAGGAAGGAAAAATTGAGCCCGGCTCCGTGACGCCACGGCTGAGCCCCGGGACAGCCTCTGCCTTCACCCGACCTGAGCAGCGGCAGGGAACTGGCTGCCGCCCAGCTCCCGTCTCACTTGTTTTACCAGTACTTGTTCTGCAACCTGGTTTTTCCCTCTCCCGTTCAGCTCACTGAAAATCAGAAAACACTCCCAAATAATAGATCAGAAATATCTTGTCTCTGCTCGCCGCGAGGATATATTTTCCCACCAAGGAGACACGCACTGTGGTGTTAATTTGATAGATGGTTTTGGAAATGCTTGTGGTTTGCTTTGCTCGGTGCTTACATTGATGCAGGAGATGTAAAACCCTGTCTATTATTAACCCATGTGTCTGGCGCGATTATTCTTGAACAATAACATCCTTTCAAATACCCTACTATTACTTCACCTGAGCCTGAAAAACATGGGTTGTGGACACAGTAACGTGGGCAGGAGCCAGCCTTGCAGCTCTCCGCGGCCAAGAACAATTCACAATAGTTTCAGGCTCCTTTATTTCTGCTTTTTCAACAGCAACTGAATCTCACAGCAAAGCAGCAATGCACCCTTATGCAGTCACTTTTTTGCTTTTTAATGCACGTACTGAATTTTTAGGGGGATGCCTATCAAATAAAGCTTTTGAGGACACATTTATTTTTCTCTTCCTGCTTCTATTCAGGGACTCGAGAACTGCTTGTAAGGAGTGGGATGGATTTACAGTACTTTGAGTCCGCCGTTGGTGTACAGCTCTATAGCTTTGTTTCTATACAGTTCTTTAGCAGCAGCAAATGCCCTATTTTCAAAGCATCAGTGTTCAGTGCCTTCACCCAGGGGCCAGGTGTTTGGCTGTGTGTATGAAACTGCCTGTATTTGGCATGTCGGGACACATGCGCTTAAGTTGGGCTTATCTGTCTTTGTAATTCTCCTTCTCTGACTTAAAAACGTGGAGTCATTTCCCTGCCTGTGGTTAACCCTCTGTTTATGGATTTTTAACTTTTCTTTTTCTGGGCAGTATTATTTTTAGTAGATTTTTGTTTCCAGGGCTGATACAAGCCTTAAACACAGCGGGCTTACAGCTGCCAGGGTTGTCCATTAATGCAGCAGTTTCTGTCTGCACAGACTGCAACCACAGCATCTGAAAAGTCCCTTTTTTCCCCAGTTTCTCCTCCTGAACCCATTAAGAACATGACGGGTCCACCTCTGTGGTAGAGACCATAGCTCAGGTACCGTAATGATTTCCAGCTCACTGTGTATTTCTTCTGATGTCTGCAGTGCGATGAATTCAGGTTGGAAATAAGGTCTGCTCTCGTTGCGCATCACTCGTGGTGCATGAGGAGCATCCTCATGGAAAGGGAAAGCCTTGTGTTGGGCAGGAGGACTTGGCAAGCACACAACGTTTGTGCTGCCAAATCGTGCCCCACCGAAGAGCTCCCACCGGACCACGGGGACCTCCAGATCACTTCTGCTTTCATCCCTGCCTCTTCCTCTGAGCCGTAATCATCCCTTCACCGAGAGCGATGGAAGTCTTATCATCAGTGATGTAAATGAGAAAACAGACGATAAGGGCTGGGATTTAACGAGGAGTTTGAACCCGAGTCAGCCAGCCAGCAAGATTTGCTTTGTCAAATTGCCGAGCAGGCAAAACAGCGACAAGATCCTTTCTCGCTCCTGCAGCGCTTATTTTTCTACCTGCCATAAATGTGACTTTGGCCGTGCTTACTTTGCATTGCGTATCGTCTACGGTGCTCTCCGTTCTCCCTCCAAGGCCTTGTGTCCTCTCCCTTTGCCAGTTAATTCAGCCGTGGGAGCCCAGGAACTGCTCACACGAGCCCAAAATGTAACGTGAGCCTCAAGGTGCCACTTGGGAGACACTCGCAAGCAGCGATGCTGGCAAAACATTGCTCGGTCATCTGCACCTGCCTTGATGAAAGTCCATCCATCACCTCCCCGAGGGCATTTTTAACATTTTGTACAGAGGTAGCAGAAAGTCACGGGAGGCTTCGTCTGTCCCTCCATCCTTTTTCCTTCGTCTATGGGAACAGTTCGCAGTTCAGGTAGTATTTATGGAAGTGTGCTGTTGGTTCATACATCGCCCGAGTGATGGACCTGAATTTTGAGCTAAAGGAGAAGAGGTGTGTTCCCACATCCCCACACATCACCTGCTTCTCTACAGAGCTTCAGATAAACCCAAAAGCTGTGTAAGCGCTGGGTATGGAGAGGGAAACTGAGGCACAAGTTTGCTGGGGAGCTAAGCTGCCATATCCTTCTGGAGAAGCATTGCAGATTTAGGTGGTTGCAGGAATTTCACGCTTCGTCCTTCACCCCTTTCCTTAGTCTTGAATTCATCAGCTTCAAAGCTCCCCTTGGTCTCTCCCGCTTCCTGGCTGTGGCTTCTGGTGGGATCCTGCAGGTCCTGTTCATTGATGTTGGAGGGGGGAACGTTTTGTCACCCTGGGTGCACAGCAGTGCCTGGACTCTGTTTTCTGTCCATGCTTTTCATAGAATCATAGAACCATTTAGGTTGGAAAAGACCTTCAAGATCATCAAGTCCAACCATCAACCATGCCCACTTTTGAGTGAGGTGTTATGATTTGAGGAGCCCAGACTGGTCCTTTCCAATGCTCCATCCCCAGAGAAATCTCTTCCATATGGGCAGAAACCAGCCACATTTCAGACATGCAGAATCAACCGGGATATCTCCGAACCCATCAACAAACTCTTCATGGCCCATCCCTCGTTGCACAGACGACAACCACGGATCATACGCTTGCTAACTGGAGCATAAAAGGACAATGTGTTACAGGATGCAAAAAATCACTCTGGGCAAGGCCATTTGCACGGTCCAGTGATGCCGGCTGCTATTTTGCCAGGGTGCAAAGACATCCACCACCACGTCCAGCGCCAGAAAGAGCTGAGTGAGCAGGAAGCGATGCCTGCCTCCTCTGGAGAGCTCAGCAGAGCCCATACTGAGATACCTGCAGACGTCTGAGAACCGTCGTGGTCATTGCACTGGTTGGCCCTTACACCCGGATCTGGGTCTACCTCATGGGGCCAATGACTCGTCCAAGCCCCCACCCCACAGCTTGATTTTCAGCTTTACACCCTCCCCAGACCTCAGCGTCACACCGAGCTGTTATCTCCCAGGTATTTATCAGGTTTGTCCTTCAAAGAATTTGCTTAGGAAGGGGATGTTTGCAAGGCAGAGCCTTGCAAAGCCTTTCCTCCGCAGGGATTTCTGCCTAGAGTATGGGCACCCTCAGGCACGCATCAACACATCCCTGGGACTTTTTCCTCTGGACATCCCCAGGAAAGAAACAAAGAAAGAACAAGCATTCACTCAGCGTGGCGAAGCTTGCAGCCTGCGTTAAAAGCAAATTTGACTGAAGAGCAGCCCATCGGTGCAGGGAAGGGAAGAGCAGAGGGTCAAACCCCAGCGTGCCTCCCACATTTCTTCTGTCTACCTGTAGGACGCTGGTCCTGTATCCTTTCTGATGGTTCACCATATGCGAGGTGCAGTCTGGGGTAGGAGCATCAACGCTGCAAACCCCCATCTCATGCTCAGTATAGACACAGCCGCTATTTTTTATAGTATTGAGGCAAACAGTTATGTTCTCTGCATCTCACTGGTTAACGGTACAACCACTTTGGAGCCCAAAGATGGAGTCAGCTATTTTCATAGCACTTGGGTTTTTGTTCATGGAGTTAAAAGTTCTTTAACATTACAGAGGTTTTGAAATATAGCCATTTCTTCTCCTTTTAAGCTGCACTTGCACCTCTTTTTTCACAAGTGGAAACAAAGTTCAAGCCAAAAACTGCAAGAGAGACTTCACAGAGAGCTTTGTGCTGGAGAGCATTAAAACCAAAATAAAACATATAAATAAATTAAAAGAAAAAAGCCCCACCCTCACTTTTCCCTACCAGACAGATAACAAGATTTATGCAAGTCACTGAGCAAAGCCAGATTTTGGCTGCTGGCAGCAAGTCAGGGTATAGCTGCCTAGCTACAGTCTAAAATTAGAGCACCTAAAAATTAACTGTACAGCTAAAGAACTTTGGTCCCTGTGCTGAATGAGCACTGGAGAATTAGTAATAGACAGTTAACCAGCTCCACTTTTTATTCAATTGCCAGGCTTTTGCAAAACAAGAGTTAGTACCAAAAAAAAAAAGAAGTTAACTTTGTATTTTTTTCTCAATTATGTTTGCTTTCTTCATTAATAAGCATGTGAGGGAATAAGACATGGCAAAGTGGGTAAATGTAGTAGGGAAAAAATACTTTCCCCTTATTGAAAGGTGGGAGACTTCCATATTCTCTTAGGAAGCATCATGTTAATCTCATGTTATACATCTCAAAAATAAGGAATTTCAGCTCTCCCCTGTGACAAAGACTGCGTTTTCCTAAAGGCTTCCCTGTGAACTCCTCGATCCTCTGTGTTTGCAACCAGAGAACCCTGGGACAGCACCAGCCTCCAAACACAGGTGGGGAAACTGAGGCACGAAGCTTGGAAGGGTAACCATCCAAACTCAGACCGCGCATTTCTGATGAAACCAAGGCAAGGGCCCCTCCGCACCTCCCTGCCTCCATCCCAGTTCTCACGCTGGGAGAATCCCTGGAAAAAGCCTCTTACACCCTCCTGGGCTTGTCCAGGGCCACGGAGGAAGGCTGTAAGGCTATTAGCCAAGGGTCTCCGTCCCCCCGTGACCTTCCAGCTGGGCTGACTGCTCGAGGGCTCTCCACCATGCAAGTCCCAACACGATAAGGAAAAAATGGATGAAAAAAAGGAGAAATGGACAGTAAAAGCACCCTCAGTTTGGGTGGACATAACCAGGAGTTGTCCCATGGGATTTGCCCATTTCTGGTGCTTTCCAGCCTCAAAGGATTGTACCAATTTTAGCAAACCTTCCCGAGCCCTTTGGGGACCATCCAGCAGCAGCACCCGTGTGCAGAGAAAAGCAGAGGCTGGAAAAGAAATCCTCCCTTTGCCCTAGACTCCTGCAATCCTCCGTCAGGGTTTTAGCCCCGCACAGAGCGCGGGATGACTTCTATAGGGGAGCAGAGAAGAAGGAAGGATGCGCCCCATCCTTGCACAGGGCCCTGGTGAGCAGAGATCACCTTTCTACAGGGCAGAGAGGCAAGTTAAGCGCTGCTGCACGGGTATTTGGTTTCTCAAGGCGTAGCCGTGACATATTCTGGGCACCTCTGCTCTATGAGAAGAGGTTTTGGGTTGTTTCCTTGGACGCTGTCTCCCTTCAGCCAGTGGGTCTCTGCCCCATGTTATCTGCTGCTTGTCTCTTCCCTTGGCTGGAGAAAAGCTGATGCTTCTTAGAAACTGGGAGGATGCTTGTGGTCTTTCTAAGATGTAAGAAAGGGCTCCTTAGGATTGCAAACTGGGAGATGTCAGTTTGGAGGCAACGGGCATTGCTTTGGTGTTAAGACCATGCACGTATCTACCTCCAGGGATTTGTTTCAGCGGGAGGAGAGGAGATGAGGACTCCACGTGGGTGACTCTACGCAAGTAGCTCTCAAAGGAGAAGAGCAAAGAGGTGCGCATGAGAGCACAGGAATCCCAGCCCTGAAACATCGCAACTGGAATTTCCTCTGGCTTCAGCTGCCCTGGCCCATCCTCAGCCTGCAGGAGCGGAGCTCGTGTGAGCTGCTTTGCTGTGGGGAAAGGTGCAAGAGGAGGCGGCCATGGCATCTGCTGCACCATTTTCCCCATTGCATGAGGTATGGGTCTGCCTGCAGGCTTAGGGACACACTGTCATTCACTGTGTTTTCTGCATAGCTCAGAGGCCCGAGTTAGTCTGTCCAAGCTGCCCCTTGAAGTCTCAAACCAAATGGTTTCTGCTGACAAGGGGTTGGGAGCCAACCAAAGGGACTCAGGCAAGCGAGTGTCCTTTCCAAGGATGCTCTCGCACACAGCACCAAGCATGTTGGAGGTCTGGCTGGGTGTGAGCATCGTCGTGTGAGCATCAGGGCTTTGGTCTCCTTTGCTATGCCAAATTCCACCATTTCTACCAGAGATTTTGCCTTTTTTCTTGTGAAAATTCACAAGTTTTCCCACATGGCTAAGTCTAGTGGCAATTTCCATCACCAGTTACAAGGCAGGATTTTGGTACTAACTGACTCAAAACTTACTGCGATAGTCCTCGGACCATGGGTGAGAAACTCCTACAACACAAATCAGTAATAATGATCTTAAGTTTACCAGGACATTCAAAAGAGGCCCCAGATCTGCTGCAGATACTCATTTAGAAGCACTCACCTTTGAGAAAAGCTGCGATCAGCCCCATGCTTGCTAATTATGCCTTATAAACGTAGTTTTCCCTCCTTTCACCCTGTCCCAGAGCTCTCCCCTGTGAATGCAAGAGAGCATCACTGTTGGTGGTCTGGGAGAAGGCACAAATGCTCTTGCCCTGAAGTGCCTCTTTCCATTAAAAGCTGAAGTTTTTGCTTCTCTGTGCTACAGAAATAGCTAAAAGGAAGTTTTAGGGGTTGTTTGCAACGTTTCAGTTTGCTGTTTTAGAGCAAGTGTGCTCACCAGCCAACAGTTTTATGTGAGGTAACAGTAAACACCGATTAAAATTGAGGGTTATTTTAGCAAGGAAAAGAATTAAGTTCTCCATTACAAAATTGGGACTGCAGCTGCAAAGAGAAAAACATAAAACCACTAGAGCAAAGACCTGGGACCTGCCTGACATTTCTCCTCATGCTTTTCCTGCTACTGAGGTTTCTTCTTAGGCACTTGCTACTAAGAAAGCAGAAGACCCTGCTTGGCAGGGCTCTGCTACTAAAATGCATTTGTCTCTGGGACTTTGACTCTCATGCATGCTTGGATATTTTATACTGGCTCTGGAATTTCAAAGCACCCCTCTGGAATGCATGCACAGTTGAAAATGCCTCCCCCTGATGAATGAAGGAGGATCTTGGAATAGAAATTCATCTCCTGCCCTTGGGAAGTCAGCTGAACCGCTCTACCAAACCATCCCCACAGCGTTCTGCAAGGTGTACGGACATCCCGCAGGAGGTTGTCTTTTGATTGCTCCTGCCAATCTGAGCGATAACCTGAGCTTTCCCACCGCGTTAGAATAGCTTGCAGTTCATGGGCTATGAAAAGCACATAATTTCTGCAATATTTTTTACAGTTCTGCAATTGCAGGGCTCTGTGTAGAGATCACGTGCGATGGCTCAATGGACTAGAGGTGCCTTAGTCCCCCACAGTGTTAAATTTAGGGGGTTGCATCACAGCCAAATAGAAAACAACTCAGAATTAACAAAGTCTGCAGGGAAAAGGTACCAGCCTTGTTTCACAACTCCTGTGGGTCCCAGCGGAGTCGTTCCACAGATGCATGCGGGCAGCAGGCACAAGACAGACCCAATCCTGCAACTCTTTATTCACCCAGGGAGTTTCTGCAAATGCTCTCTGAGCACCCCACAGCTGCAGGATCAGGCCAGGGAATGCAGTATAGGGGTGGTACTCTCTGGTGGCATCTACAGCTGAAGGACAAAATCTGAGGTGGTCACCTTAGGTTGTCTTTACTCTCTACAGAGCTTCTAAATGGCTCTTCATCTTATCCCATGATGCTGGAGTGTCCAAGAAGGGTTTCTATGAATACATACACAGAGAGAGAGAGAGAGGGAAAGGAAAAATATCAATCTAGGAAGAAATAGGCCAAACAAGATGAAATTAGAATTACTTTAAAGCAAGCAAGCAGAATTGCTGACTTCTTACTTAAAAATGAGAAATAAAGAAGCGATGACCGGATTTGACAGGTATTTTGTATAAAACTTGTTCCCTTCCTTGGCAAGTGTAAATGACACAGATAAAGCAGGAGTCCTCTCTGTGTTAATGCCGTAGCTCAGGAGACCCTGCAGCCTCACCTCCTCTTTTGGTGGCTCTATTAGTCTCCATTTCTCCTCTCGTTCCTCCTTAACCTGCCAGTCTAGTTGGCAGCAGCTCCCATGTAAAAACACTTGCAATCCCGTTGTATCAGACCTCCTTGTGTCCGAGATGTCCCCATCCTTTGGCCAAGGACGGAGACGGGATGGATTTCACATCTAGCTGAGAGCATGTGTGCAGCACAGAGGTCACTGCTGCCCCGGCACACGACACTGATGATGCCAGGACGTGCTCCTGGTTTTCCCTTCCCAAACTTTAGGGCTGGGCATGGCCAGAGCAGCAGGAGAGGTGTTTCACGGCAGTGAAACGAGGAAGAGTGTGGTCGCCTGTGTATCTCAGCCCAGATCTAGTCCCTGCTGGGGTCAGTAGAAAGGACTTTTCTGCTGAAAACATTTCCTTCTCCACCACCAGATCCTTCCCTCTCCACCATGGCTTCTTTCTCTCTCTCAGTCTGAAAATGCTCTCCTTCATGATAACCCCCAAAGGCCACCTTCTCCAGCCTGACCCAGCGCTTTCCACTGCTTCCCACTGGGTCCCAGCAGACTGCTAGACCAGTATCCAGCCATAGGATGAACAACTTGGTCCAGTTAACAGGCAGTAGCTCTCTTCTGGGATTCCCAAACCTTCTGTGGAAGGACTTCAGGGACAAATATACATTATAACTTTAAATACAGAGGCAACTGAGTGAAAGGTGAAGGCCTGTGAGATGTGGAGGATAATAAAGCCTGTGGATTTCCTGATATTTCCCAGATATTTTCTTTCCCCTTTGCTCTGCTGTGGGGATTTAAAATTTTACTTGGGTAGTTCTCTCCCACTTCTCATTATGTGGGTGGGATTTCAGGCTGCCCGTTTGAGGTCATGTATGTACGAAGCAGCTGTTTGCTCTTGCATGGATAAGAAAGAGGACAGATGACTAGAAACTGAGAATTTAAATTGATACAGTTGTGCAGGGATTGCACATACTGCACCCCAGTTCTTAGGGATTGTTTTGATGCTAGAGCATCTCTGTTTGATTTCGTCTCCTGCTCTTGGGAAGCTACTTTTCAGAAAACCTACAAAAGTAAGGATGTTTCTTGGTTCACATATTCCTGCGTAGCCCAAGCAGCCAAGTGGTGACAGGATCTGAGGAAGGAGCTGCTGTGTTTGCTTCAGTGTTTTGAAGGACACAGGTGCTTACGTAGGTCTTGGGTCAGCCTGACGGCCCATCAACCCATGTGCTGTCTCTACGTATGGTCGATAACGGGTACTTACAAAACAGGGGAAGACTGGCATTGCTGTAATTTTCTCTCCCAGGAGAGCAGGAGATGGCATTTGAGGTGTGGCATTTAGGAGTCCAGTGGACTTATCTTTCACAATTTTTTCTGATTCTTTTTGAACATGCATGCTTTTGGCCATCCCAGCTTCTGCTGAAGGTGTGCTCTGGAAAAAGGGAAAACAAAGCAAAAGTTCTTTTAGTTCGCTCCAAAACTGTCTGCCCAAAGATTTCTGTGGATGTTCCCCATTTCCTGAGCTCCAAGAAACAATTGCCTCATCACCTTCTCCTCTCCAGTCAGAGTTTCACAGACTGCTGCTGCCATCCTCTCCATCATCTCTTTCCCAGGTTGAGGACTCCTACTGGGTGCCTCCTTGTATGGAAGAGGTTTCCATCTCTGATTATCCTTTCTTGTCCTTCTCAGAGCAGAACTGCACTCATTGTTTCAATATTAACTCACATGATAAGTTTATTCAATGTTGGAGATGCTTTCTTTTTCATTCTTTATTCCTTTCCTAATAATTCGTATCATCCTATTTGCTTTTTTTAGCCAGTGCTAAACGAAAAGCCAACCTTTTCAGAGAACTACCCACAAGGACTCCAAGATCTCCCCGTATGGTGAACCAAATTTAAAGTCCAGATGCATGAAAGTTTCTAACTTCAGAAAGTCTGTGAAGACGAAACATTTGGAAAAAATCTTCTAAGGGAACTACTGGGAGCTGGGGAAGTATTTTGGAGGACCTTTACATCGTGCTTGTCTCATTCTTCCTAGGCATCTGCTGTTGGTGACCGACAGAGAAATGCAACTGAAGTAGCTGGACTTCTGCTCTGAACCGACAAAACTATTTTATCTTCTTAACTTGTGGTTGGGAGGAGCTTTGTGAGGACAGAGTTGTAGCTGGAAATGCTCCGCATATGCTGGAGAAGTAGCATTTGAGCCAATGTGGCCTGCCCATACCTCATCAGTGCGGGGAGAAAAGAGATCTGGACCCCAGACACTTTCTCTGTAGTCTTCAGAGTGCTGGAGCCCAGGACAAAAGTTTGAAAGCCCCAAGACAGAGGCCAATCCTAGGGCCAAGAGGTGAAGAAATGCAGACAGCAGTAAGTCCTCAAAGGCAGCTGCTTTCACCTCCCACACTGAGGGCCTGGATTCAGGACTGAGGCCCAGAAATAAACTTTTAATCTTCATTGAAAGCTTTATTTTGGTAAGGAGGGCCCCTAACACCTCAAGTTTTTTGTATTGAGCAGCGCAGAGCAGTAGAAGCAATGAAACCCAATAATGGGCAAAAACCTTGGACAGTGGTGTCAGTAAGAAGAAAGAAGTATTGATCACTTCCTAGCAGGTCACGCTAAAGCTGGCCTCACGAAAGATCTGCCGAAGCCTATTAGCTAAGGCACATCCTGGGGGAAATCCTCTTAGAGGAGTGGAGGTGAGAAGGCAGATGATATTACCGTTCCCAACACTGCAATGATAGAGAAATAGGGCTGGGAAGGGATATTAAGAGGTCAGCAGGGCCATGCCCTTCATCTCAAGGGAGGATCAAGACCATCCATGTCATATGTCACCAGGCAGACACAGTGTTAACATGCTCTTAAAGACTCTCCATGATGAAGATGCCACAACCTTTCCAGTCAATCTATTCCTAACCCGAATCCTCCTGGCTGTAATTTGGCCCATTGCTGGTTTTCCCACCCAGTATGAGCATGAAGACAAGACTATGCCCTTCTCTGTATCTGTCTTCATGTCTTCATGTATCACGTCTTCTCAATCCACAGTTCTGCGGACTATACCATGTTAATTTGTTCAGCTGGATCCAGGAAAACCTCCATAATCACCTATACTGGTATGGGTGCTTGTGTGTGCATACATATATATGTGTGTGCATGTATGTGTATTTTGATGATCATCTCAACTTCTGGAGTTGGTCAACATGTAAAAAATAATTTTACAAAACCCAATTTCAAGATAGTCTTAATTTCCATCCCATCTTTAACCACAGTGCGGCCTGTAGAGCCACAGGATGTCTCATAATGACTTAAGAAGACCCAAGACATCTTCTGGGTTCACATATAAAATACATGTTTGGCCAGTGTTTATACAGAGGCCCCTTCTTGCCGATACAACGACTATTTGAAGATAGCAAGTGTGTGTTGTGCACTTCAATCCTAAAGGCAAGTAGAGATGCTGCGACTGCCCCTCTGATTCGATCAGCTCCTGCTATCATTAGGGGTTACTCATCACTTCTCATCTACAGACAGATATATAGGATGTTACTGGCATTGCTCACGGGTGATTAATAGCTGGAGGAGCTGGTGGTGCCAGTGTGACCGGTGCTAGGACACACTGTCACTTGCTTGAGTGCTCGGAAGAGACAACGTCTCTGTCTTCTTCAGGGCTCCTTCCTGTAAGGGGGTAAGATCCAGAGGACCTGGAAAAGCGTTCATCCCACCCCTCTGGTTTATTTGTCAGGGCTTTGCAGTTTGGGTACCCTGGCATCCTGCAAATCGTTTGGCATTGTCCGGCTGCCACTGGGATGAGACCTTAAAATGACAGTTGGGCAGGAGCAGCATCGAGCAGAGGACATTAAAAGGGATGCATCTGGTGGCTCCAAAAGGGGGTTGAAATGGGTCAGATATCTGCCCCCAATCTTGTCTTTGGGGCTTAACTGTAAGATGAAGGGCGGTGCCGTGGTTAAGACCCCGGGACACGGGGGATTCGGGTCTCAGCTTTGCCACAGGCTTCCTGCGAGCTGGAGCAGATCAGTTGGGTGTAGATGCACCAGGGATTTGGGCCACAGGGTCATGCTTATACTTGCTCTCTGGCTCTGTGACGCTCGTGGTCTCAGGTTGACAGCAGCCCAGCATCAACTGAGGGGTTAAAGGAGCTCCCGCTCCACCTCTCTGGGGATTATGGATCCTATTTACTTGTAAAGTGCTTGGCAGTTCTTGGAAGCAAGGCACACCGTGGGATTTGCGGGTAATTTCATGGGACTGATATAAAATACAACATGGAAAAACCCGTAACCCAGCTCATTCCCTAATCTGAGGGACACACTGTGACTCCAGCGAGTGAGCACGCAGTGATACCAAGTCTCTCAAGTCAAGATTTGGGGTTGCTGATGAGTAAAATGAGGTGCTTAGACTTGCTAGGAAATCCCGCCATGCAGCAGCTTAAAGGATCTCCTTTTCGGAAGGGAGAAGCTAAGCACTTTGTAAAGACGTCTGAAAATCCTGACCTTACGGTATCTCCTCGGTGGAAGAATCGTATAGCGTTGTTTACGTGCTTTTGGCAATGCAGCGTTGTTCTCCCAGTTCAAAGTACTCTGTGATGTGGAGGTGAATTCCTCCGGCATCCACACCTACCCTTGGCCATGAATCGTTTGTTTGCAATAAGCAACCAAGTTCTGTGCTTGCTGATAGCAATGCATTTTTTCCTGTGCATTTTTTTTTTCCTGTGCATACTTTTTTTTCTGTGCATGCACGATTTTCTGCGCATGCATTTTCCGCGAGCATTTCACAAATCCAAGTGATTTCAAATGATTTCCATAGTGCTTTCTGTATGTAATTTTCAGTGCATCTTGAGCTGCTCATTGAAAACATGCTTTTCGTTGGCTTCATACAATCTAATAAAACATGAATCTGTTTGGCTCACAGGCATTATTTTGTACCCCAACATCCAAAATGCTGGTTCATGACTACCTGATTTTACAGACATTTCCTTTGCTGATAACTTGTCGTGGTTTAACCCCAGCTGGCAACGAAGCCCCACGCAGCCGCTCACTCGCTCCCCCCTGGTGGGATGGGGGAGAGAATTGGAAGAGTTAAAGTGAGAAAACTTGTGGGTTGAGATAAAGACAGTTTAATAGGTAAAGCAAAAGCCATGCACACAAGTAAAGCAAAAACAGGGAATCCATTCCCCACTTCCCATGGGCAGGCAGGTGTTCAGCCATCCCCAGGACAGCAGGGCTCCATCACGCCTAACGGGGGCTTGGGAAGACAAATGCCATCACTCCCAACGTCCCCCCTTCCTTCTTCTTCCCCAGATTTATCTGCCGACCGTGACGTCCTATGGTCATATGCTTAGCATCTCTGAGTAGGCTGGGGATGGGACATGGGCAGAAATGTAGCCACAAGCTTGAAAAATGGATCAGCCATATCCAGTATTTCTTTAAATCCAACATATAACCACTTGTCTCATGCAGCGCATCAGTCACTGCGGGTTATTTCTCTGCTGGTGTTTTTTTATAACCTGAACAAGGTGGTCTGCCAGAGTCCTGTATTAGATGGTTCCTCCCAGGAAGGCTGTGTCAAAAGGGGATCTCAGGTGATGGGAGAGGCAGAAAAGCAGCTCACTGGGTTCAAATCAGTCAGAACAAAAAGATTATGCAAAAAAAAAAAAGTGTCCACATTCCTGTGGAGACCTGTGTTTTTGATTGATTTTTAAATGCTTTAAATAGTTTTGAAAGCAGAGCGATGGGTTTCAGATGCATTTGCAATTTTATTTCTTCTCTTGAAAAGTCTCTGCAGCCTGAGGGAGGGATGTTTAACGTACCACATTGGGGTCTTTATTGAATTAAAAGCAGGAAATCTTTCCCTGAGCAGAAACCAACACATTTTTCTAGTTGTTTGCCACAACAGCAAACAACCTTTTAACCCCATTCCCAGGGCAGTAAAACAATTTTGCGGGACTAGAGCTACAGAAGGGCAAAAACCCCATTTTGCTTGGCTTTCCTCCTCTTGGGGAATTAGTTCGTATTTTGTATTCATCAGTCGTCGGAGGTTTTCTTCTGAGCCTCATGATCTGAACCCACTAAGTAAGGCAAATCCAGATTAGAGCCTCTCGCAACAGAAATGCTGGAGAGATCATGAGGGAAGCGGTCGGAGGAAGAGACAGGCAGGAGGGGAATACCAAATCACTACACTTTTATTTTTTACCATATTTTCCAAATTGGAATTTCCACAGAAGTCCCCAAAAGGCTGAAATTTGAAATTTCTGCAAGACAGGCAATGGATTTATCACTTCTCCTTGGGCTTGTTTCTCAAATCAAAGCCAGTCGCAGAAGCAGGGAGTGGACATGCTGGAAGGAAACATACTGTGTTGTTTTAGCTTTAAATGATCCTTATTTTGAGGCGACAGCTTGGATGTCCTCCAGTCCCAACATTTGTGCCTCCAACTGAGCCTGTTCCGAGCTGCAGAGTCCAAACCCAAGCGTAGTTTGGTTTGACTGGCTCATCCAGGCACTCCTCTTTTCTTTAGGTTTCTCCTGCCTTGCGTTGAATCAGAGGAGTTTTAATCCTCCGGACAGCTCTGCGTAAGGCTGAAATTGCACAAAAGCTTCTCACCTCACGGCGTTTCACTTGGAGACAGCTCTGGCCTCTCGAGAAGACGAGACCTCTCATCATGCTGAGCCCCCTAAATAGCCCCAGCTGCAAGGACGCCTATGAATTATTATTCTTAATGTTATACGTAACACAAGCCCAGGCACTGACCTCTCCTGGGTTATATAGGTCCCTGTGGGATCGAGGACATGTTCCAGCCTGTGAGATAAAACCGACCTCGAAGGAAGCCAATTATATATATCCAACGCCCTCCACTGACCCCTCTTCTCCAGCACTGCGGTATTCCTTTGCCTTTGGGTCTTGCGTACCCCTGACCGCCCCATCAGACCTCACACAGCTCCAGCATCCTCCTCCCCATTCCTCTCTGGGATTTTTTTTCCCGACCACCTGTTTTCTGCCTTTTGTCTCTTTCAGGATGGCATCACTGGTCAGGAAGTTGATGGACCATCCCACCTCCAAGGTACGTTTGTCTCTGGCATTGGAGGCATCGCCATGCCAGGTCCCCAAATGGGAAAACTGAGGCCCTCATGGACAATTGGGGAGCACACCTTCTAATGCAGCTTCTCCATCACGTTGGGGCAGAGTCATGTCTCTCCTACCAGTCCAACCCCTCTTGTCGGTACCAACACTTCCCATCCTCATCCATGCCATGGGCTGGACCGTGCATCTTCCTCCCTCCCCATTTCCTACATCCCCACAATACCACCCCATCCAACCACCCAGCCAACATCTCCCCAAATTCTCTCCCTCACGCGCTGCTGATTTCCAGCCCAACAGCGGCACCTTTGCTCCTTTTCCCATTTCATCAAGATCTCAGCTCCTTGTCTTCTCCCCCAGAGCCCTCCCCCATCCCCACAGCGCCCCGTGCCCTGTTCCTGAGGACATCCCCATCGCTCCCCTCCCGCACCGATCCCCATCGGGATGTTTGCAGAAGGTCATGGCGACGTTCCTGGGATCTGTGGGTGGCATGGGAAATAGCAGGGAAGGCAGAGGAAAGGATAGGAAAAAAACAGCTGGGATTATGGTAAAGCTTGGATGGTGATGAACGCAAAAGAAAAGGGTGGGAGAGAATTATTTTTATTTTCCTGGTGCATAAATCTTCCTCCTTTGTAGGTACCTCTGTCCTTAATTAAGGACAAAAGAAAAAGTCTATTAATAGAAAGTAAGCAAGAAATCATAGCAGGTGACCTGCTTTATTTGACTGGATTAAGTGTGGGATTACAGGAGTGTTTAGAAATGTCGATAAGAGCTCCATCAAATTCTTCCCTGTTGCTGCTTGTTTTCTGGGAATAGGAGGGATTTGCAGCTGGTCGTTCAGATTAAGAGTCTGGTGGAGTAATTTGATCAGAGCAGGAGGAAAGGGAAAAGAAAACAAAACACAGTGATGGCCCTGGTCTTGTGAGATGATTAACAGTTCTGTGTGTTTTCTTTGTTAAATGCAATTCTTGCAGCTACAGTAGCAAAAAAACCCAGGTGCAATGAAGTGCATGTGCTCTGCAGGATTTTTGGTGGATTTTTTGGAGGAATGGGACATGGGGAAGAGAAAGAGAAATGAAGGGAGCGAGAGAAGAAGGTGATGGTATAAGGGCTCTATGGGCACAATGTAAAGCTGATCTGAGCAGATGGCTTCCTGCCACCTAAAACTTCCACGTTGCGAAATCCCATTAAGTGCGGAGTTTAATAAAGTTCTGGATATCAAGAAGCAGCAGCTATTTAAAGCCTTGATCACCTGCCAAACATGGCTTTATGAGCCATATTTCCTGTCCCAAATCACTTCTCCCTTCTCCTATCTCCTGGCCGTGCACTTTCCTTATGAAATGGCCTCATTTGTAAAATTAAATGCACAGTGACAGTGCTGCCATAGCTGGTGACTAGTCCAAGAGGTTCCTGTGCAGGAGCATCTGGGGTTAAATTAATAAAATTATAAGCAGGACTCCTGGAGCCCACGTAGGTTGAACCCTCTGGATGAGCCCTTGCCCTTTATAAATGTTTTATTTCTTTTGCCCCAGGGAGGTATGGCATTGTGTTGCTGCTGAGGGTGCCCAGCACCATGCTGGGAATATGAGCTTTCTGATAAACTGTGTTTCAGGTGGTGAGAAAAGAACCCAGAACAATTAAAGACATGAAGAGCATCAAGTAAACGATCATTTGTTGATCTAGACAACTTATATTTTAAAAAACACATGCATGCACCAAAAATTATGGCTCATCATCCCATTTCCAAATGAAAACAATGCAAAGAAAACTTTCAATAATTCATATCTGCCTGGAAATATCTTGAAAAACTGGCCTATGGGGCATCCTGGAACTGTGAGTTTTCTGCTGGAGAGTTTCAATAGTGCTGACCACAGATGGGATTTTCTTTTTCCTTCTTCTCTATTTTTTATGATGTGTCCTACAGGGAATAAAAATGAAAACTCTGTCCCTACACCCATGCAAGTGCTGGGAAAATCAAGTCCTTCTCCCTACACTGTACGGACCGTATGTTAACTATGACTAAGTTGAGGTTGTGAAATAGTTCCAGAGATAGGGGAAAACTTGGAGCATGATCCCCATGGTTTCCCCTTGCTTGAGGAGCTCTAAATAAATTCCAGGTGTTTGTCTTCTGGGATGTTATATTTAGCTTTGTGCTCCTCAAAGAGCTTGCACAATTCATTTAGGTATTTCTGATGGACTTGATCAACCTCTTCCTCGGAGGGTCTGTGCTTCCTCGGCACTGGAATTGGCTTCCCAACTGGAAAACAAGCACAGGCATTAGAAGGAGCCAGTGTCAGATCCCTTGGAACACTCTGCACATCTTAGCACGGAGCTGGGGTCCACCTCTCCAAGGACGTGGTGGACGGATCAGTATGCCCAGTCATGTCCTGGAGTTTGGGAGGCAGCACAACCAAGGAGGTGGGGAGATGGAGGTTCAGATCCTGGCTCTGCTGTTGATCTCCAAGGTCACATCTGCCCTTGCCTCAGTTTCCCAACTGCAAAGTTGGTTAATGCCAAAGACCCTCTGTGTAGCTCTTTGAAGTAAAAAGTACTGCATCCCAATGCAGTTCCTACAGCTGCTCCTAACATCTCAGATGTGCTGCAGATAAAGACAACATCATCCTAAAATTTGGGTTGAGCTTTTCAAGCTGTTCCCACATGGCCCTGGCAATCTGCACTGCAAATGGGGAAACTGAGGCACAGAGGAGCCCAAGACTATCTAAATACATTAGCAAATAGGGTACGTCCACTTTGCTCAGATTAAAGCTTCTCTGAAACATCTGATTTTTCTAAGGAACCAGCTACCCACTTATCTTTAAAAATAATGTTTTTTTCAAGGGCAAATCTAATTAATTTGATTCCTAGTACTAGGAGAAGCCCCTTCCCATCTCCCAGAGCCACCAGCAACAGGACCAGGTGCCTGCAAGGGACAGGGAAGTCCATGAGATACCTCCCTTGCTCTGGTCTCTTACTCAAATTGTGTTTGTCAAGTGATGGAGGGTTTCATCATCATGTAACGCTACTCCTCATCAGACTAATGAAGAGCCCTTGTGATACTGCACAGCTCATAAAACCATTGAGACAATCCAAACAGGTTGTAAAACAATTAGAAGTAATTGCTGGCTGTCAAACCTAATCAGGGTGGTGAGCTCTGACCTTTCCAAACAGCCTCTTTAATTAGACTAATTCACAGAGCATCAGCCGTGCTGGTGGGCCAAGCTCTGCGTTGTTGAAACCAGGCAAAACTTCTTCAAAACCAAACACTTTCTTGAAATTTGGTCTCCCATGGACATGGTCTCTGGTCAAAACACCTTGCTTTGTTCACCTGCAAATAGATTGGGGTTTGCGGCTGTGTCTGCATGGGACACTGAGCAAACCTGCAAACTGCTTAGGTGTTGTCCTACTTGTGTTTGTAAAATTGGCTTGGAAGAAGTTTAACCCAACGCTACCGCAGCGGTTTGTATTACTGGGTTGCACTGAGATTGGGGTTGGCTGCATCCCATAGAGGTGATGGGGTGGCCGTGTTTGCTTTCCCAGCACAGCCCAGATGACCTGAGCTCTGTCATAAGACCAAGCCAGTGTCCCAAACCAGTATGACAGGTGAGCAGTTGGGGATGCTCCTTTACCAGCACATTTCCAGCCCATCACAGCTTGTGTTCTCTGGCAAGATGCTCCAGCCTGGCAGGAGGATGACACAACCCACGGACTGTCCCCGGTCCTCAATTTGGCCAGGCTGAGTGTGGCCAGCATCGTGCCGAGGAAGGACTTACCCACGGTGCAGATGGGCCGCCGGTAAGGTACCAGCCCGAAGCTGTACTGGAAGATGCCTCGCGCATGGAAGAGGGGAAGGGAGATGCCCATGATCTGCTGGAGCCGGTGCTGGAGCTTCCGCAGCCAGGAGCCCTTGGGGTTTCTCACCTGCTCGAAGAGGTCATTCTCCCCAAAGGAAAAGATGGGGACCAGTGGGGTGCTGCGGGGAGTCAAACCCAATGTAGGGGCATGAAGATGAACAAAGCCCACCCCAAAACACTGTGCGCCCATCTCCAAAACCAGCAGGAACACCCCATCAACCGACCACAGACCAGAGTATCCCTTCCCAAGCACCCCTCCATCCCATCCCCTGCGTCACCCATGCTCGATGGCCAGGCGGACAAATCCCTTCCTATTCTTCAGCAGCAAGGTGCAGGATCCCGGCCGGGCATCCAGCGCCTCCTGCGCTCCACCAACAATGATGGCCAGCATGTTCCCACCCTCCGGCTTCTGTAGCACATAGGATGCACTCTCCTTGTCGGAGGAGACAAGGCCTGGGGGGCAGAGAGGAAGAAAAAATTAGCATCTCTAAAACCCACGGGATTGTGGTTTGCCCTGTACCTTTTTCCCCCATTATCTGGTTCCAGAGGGGTGCTAGACACTTTATTTTCAGAGTTTTCCTACACTTCGGCAATCTCAGCCCAGCTCCCCTGAAAGGTGCTGGATTCACGCACAGGTCTGCTGTGTGAATATACAATTACCCCTTTGCTGTCTGGCCCAGAAGCGAGAAACGGGAAAAAAAATCAGGAAAAAGTAAACTAAGAACTAGCTGCACTTAAGCCCCAGGGAAAATCTGTTTCGGTTTATTGTCAAATGATCATTTGGATCATTCCAAAGTCAGTGAAACATTTGCTTTCGGTCAAAACACACACGAATTTCAGTGGATGCTGTTAATTTAAAGTGGAATTTAATGCAGAATTTTGTCCCATGATATTTTTTACTTGCAAAAGTTAGAAATCTTTTATTCAGAAATGACAAAACAACATTGTTTTGATTTTTAAAAAAATCCTTGTTTCAGGGGCTGAAATAATTTGCAAATTAAAACCTCTTTGTCAAATGGATTCAATCGACCTGAAAATGAGCTATGCGCCGAACTCTCACATTACAGTGATTAAACCTTCTTTCGTCTGGGTCATAACTCTCTCATATCTCTCTGTTATGATTCCTCGCTCTCTGTGTAAATATTTTTTCAGCAGCAGGAGCCAGAGTTTATGTGGAAAACAGGGTGATGAATGCCCTGGGTATCTCAGACAGAGCTGGATGCCTGTGTTTAGTCTATTGTATCCTGCCCACGACACGAGCCCATTTGGCTGGAGAAGTGGCCATTCCCCAAGCCCACCAGTGAGAGATGGAGGTCATCTCCTGCCAAAAATCTCTCCAGGCTCCCTTTCCCCTCTCTCCATTTAATTTTTACCTATTCCTTTTCATTTCTTCTTCCTCTCCTACCACGTGGTTTTGCAACAGCGCCAGCTGCTATTTGCATCCTCTCTCACTGGATGCTGCTTCCCTGCAAGCAGCAGCAGCTTCGGAAAAATCAATTTTCTCCTTCTTTCAGTGGCAACCACAATTTCAAGCCTGAATGTTACTTGCATGGAAAGAAAGAAATACAGGACCACCCTGTCCTGCTGGTCTTAGTATTTCTGGGTAAGATTTGCACTGCATTTTGCTGTTACACAGTGCCTGGCACAGCGATGCCCTGAACTCAGAGGCGATCTATGAAGTTGAACAAGAGACGTAACAGCTAGGAGGGCAATTTTTAACTTCAGAGAGTTTTGGGGTGCCACCTCCAGTAGCTGTGTCCATGCATGGGATCCAATCGGCCACAGATGGGGACAACCGAACCCCTGACTCCTCTTCCCCTGGTGTCTTCACTCTCTGCTCCCCCAAAAAGCACCCACCCATCCCACCGCTTGCCAGAGGGGTTGGCCCACGCTGTTGCCTTACTTACCTCCGCTCATCAGGTAGTCCCTGAAGAACGGGATGCGAAACCACAGGGAGAGCATCATCAGGTGTGGGGTGATGCCCGGGAAGAGAGTGGAAAAGCCCGATGCCTCTGTGCAGAAATTGAGAAAGGCTCCTGCTGCCAGGACCCCGTGGGGATGAAATCCCATCAGGTAGTTCTGCCTGGGGTCCAGCTCCGCTGTCTTCACCAGCTGGACACAGAGGTGGAACCAAAAAGGGGCCATAAGTTAGTGCTGTCCCCTTGGGGGGATGGAGCATTGGCTATGGAGAGCAGGGAGACGATGCCTGGAGGGGGGTCCCTAGCACCCACCGTGCCTTCTTGTTGGAAAAGGTCAACTGGAATGACTCAATCATTTCTCACTGAGATGTGTTTCATTGCCTGTATTTCCATTTCCTCCCACCCATTAGCCAAAAAGACAAACCCATCCTCCAGCTACGCCACCGAGAAGACCCTGCCGACATCAGCCAGCACCCTTTCTGTGGGTGCCGAGGATGTTCACAGCACCAGGGAAGGATGAACCTTTCCAAGGTTAGCCATCACAGAGTCACCACCAATTTCCAGACAGCTCAAAGGTGCTTGTGCTCAAGAAGAACCAAAACTTTGTGCGTCTTAGCGCGTCCCCCCTCCGAGTACCCCTGTCCCATCTGCGCTCAGGCAGCAGCTAATGGTGCATGTGTTTTCCTAGAAGCAGCCAGAACCACAGGTTAATCACAAGGGTATATTTTACTTTCTTATGTTGTGGCTAATTTCCCATCTGTCCTAAGGCACTGTTGACTGTACACATGTGCCCATTCAAGCGCCTGCTCCTAATGAGGGGAACAGACAAACAAGAGTCCCACCGCTGCCTGGGTGCAGAGGTGCTCGGCAGGAAGAGGGGCAGATGGCTGAATCACTAAGTGCCCAGGGCCCCTGTCACCATTTGCTCATTTTTGAGTAATCTCAGCTTGCATCAATGTTTCCTGCATTCATCTTCGGCTTCCAAACAGCCTTTCATCTCTGCGTGATTTATAACCAGGGAGGCGAGATGCTCAGGTGCGTTGGAAACCACTAAATTTCTGCCTGTGTGTGAGCAGGGTGGCAAGAAGTGGGGGTGACAGCAGGCTGGTTGCACCCCAGGATCACACCACCTTCCCTGCTAATGAAGAGCCGAACTCAGGTTATCCACTGAGCTATGCAAACTGCTTCAATGGGAAAGTTTATTTGTGCTAAAATACCACATATCCTTAAACCTCCCTCCCAGGACACATCCAGCTGTTGCGTTGGTGCTCGCCCCAGTGAAAAGCGAGGACAGGAGGGGAAAGAATGAAGAATAGGACATGTAGCAATAGGACAAGGGGTAATGGTTTTAAACTAAAAGAGGGCAGATTCAGACTAGATATAAGGAAGAAATGTTTTATGCTGAGAGTGGTGAAACCCTGGCTCAGGTTGCCCAGAGAGGTGGTCAATGCCCCATCCCTGGGAACATTGAAGGACAGGCTGGACGGGGCTCTGAGCAACCTGATCTTGTTGAAGATGTCCCTGCTTATGGCAGGGGTTTGGACTCGATGACCTTGAAAGGTCCCTTCCAACCCAAACTGCTCTGTGATTCTATGAGAAGAAGTGAAGGAAGAGAAGAGGGAGGTTGTGTCCCCTTACAAAGAAGTGGGCACCCACCAACCAGCAATCTTTCCAGCTCTGTTTCTGGTTCATCATACTTTCTCCTGATGTTTTCCATTGAGATCACCTTGTGATTTATTTTATTTGTTGTAGTGCACACCTATTTTCAGATACTGCATTTTTCATCTTGCTTTGCATTGCCATACTATTTGCTAGGTTTTTGGTTTTTTTTTGGGGGGGGGTGGGTGTTGAGGTTAATTCTGGCCACAGACAAAGCTAAATGCAACCCCTGGTGTTTTACGATGCCCCTGGATGGCACATCTGTCTCTGATAAATGTTTCCTCATCTCCCTAGTGGCCTCGATGCCACTAAAGTCTGGAGTCCTACCTCCCGCTGTTGGTTCTGGATTGGGCCTTTTAAACCACATGTGCATTTTGGAGCTTGATCACGATCTGTCTCTCTCACTCTATGTATCCTATGTATCTGGCTGACTAGAATCTCATGAAGTTCAACAAGGAAAAGGACAAAAAGTCCTGCACTTGGGGAGGATCAACCCCAAGCACCAGTACAGGCTGGGGGCCAACCTGCTGGGAAGCAGTTGGCAGAAAAGGACCTGGGGGTCCTGGTGGACACCAATTTGAGCCAGCAATGGGACCTTGCAGCAAAGGCAGCAAATGGTATCCTCAGCTGTGTTAGATATATTGCCAGCAGGTGGAGGGAGGTCATTCTTGCCCTCTGCTCAGCACTGGTGAGGCCCCACCTGGAGTACTGGGTCCAGTTCTGGGCTCCTCAGTACAAGGGAGACATGGACGTAACTGGAGAGAGTCCAGCAAAGGACCACAAAGATGATCAAAGGACTGGGACATCTCTGCTATGAGGAAAGGCTGAGAGAGCTGTGACAGTTCAGCCCGGAGAAGAAAAGTCTCCGGGGAATCTCATCAATACAAATACCCAAAGGGAGGATGTGACGAGGACGGAGCCAGGCTCTTCTCAGCGGTGCCCAGTGCCAGGACCAGAGGCCATGAGCACAAACTGAAACACAGGAGGGTCCTTCTGAACATCAGGAAACACTTTTTCACTGTGAGGGTGACCGAGCACTGGCACAGGTTGCCCAGGGAGGTTGTGGAGTCTCCATCCTTGGAGATATTCAAAAGTCGTCTGGGCACAGTCCTGGGCAACCGGCTCTGGGTGGCCCTGCTTGAGCATGGGGGGGTTGGACCAGACAACCTCCAGAAGTCTCTTCTGACCTCAACCAGGCTGTGATTCTGTGATTTTTGACTCCTTGCTCCAAGCCATGGGTAGCTAGAGAGCAGGAGTCCAGTCACTCAAGAGTTGGTGGATCTGGTTAATGTTTCTGCAAGAGCTATCTCCTGCACCAGCACTGACCACCTCTTAGTGACTGAGTTGAATTGTTTGCCTCTTTCAGCTTTGTAGACTGGGCTCCTTCCAGGGCATAAGCAAAGGAGGGGAGAGAAGGTCACCAGTTTGTCACCGTGTCTGCTCACATTTGGATGATCTGGCCAGAACTTACAGAGAAACCAAAGACTGAGAAGGAAATCTGTAGCAGAGGAGAGACTTGGGCAAAGTCTCTTATGCCACAGGCTGGGGCCCTGGACTCTAAACCACCCTTCTCCTTCTGGAAGGTCTTTAACACAGAAACTCGATCCTCCCATCCGGATTGTTCCCACTGTTTATTCGCTTCTTCCCTCTCCTCCTGCCAGAGGTCAATCTCTGTTCACAAACTGCCAGGAAAGTTAATACCTGACACCGCACAGCCCGGCTCTCCAGCACTCCAGCCCCAAAGTGCTTAACGGGGCTGGGGTTGAGGTGCCGAGGGCTGGGACTCTCCTCATTCCTGCCTTGGCTGGGTTGTCATTTCCACACCCACCGGATGGCATTTGCTGCTCCGGTGTCTTTCTAGGTGAGTTGAACCTTTAATAATTGTCAAAGGACTTAAGGGTCCAGCCAAGCCGGTCTGTGCGTAAACATCTAAGTGAGACAAGTGCTTGACCCAAAGTTTTCTTGGTGAGACAAGACAAGTTTCTCAACTCAGAAGCATCTAAGGGATGTCAAATTAATGGGTATGATCTGTGGTCAGGAGGCAAGGAGCTGTTAGCAGCTGAGGGTTGTGCTCTCCAAACAGCCATGGGTTTGCTGGCTTCTTCAAGCTTCCCCTTGGCACGGTCAGGATGCTGGCTGGCGTCTTGGCTGCTGACAGTGGTAATGACCCCTTGTCAAAGGTGTTATGAGGCTTTCCAGATTCCAGATCTGGGGTCATCTTGGCCTTCCCAACGAAAGAACTTTGGTTTGTGTTTTGAAGGATGAGGTCTACTTTATGCTTCTCCTTCATGGAGAAATATCTCGACAGCCACAGTTGTTCAGTGCTCATGGTGATTACTCTGTAGCAGAAACACCCCTTTATTCAATCTACTCGAATATGAGTCCAAGACCCTGCCCCAGTTCCCCCAGCTCCCACGGAGACATGGTGAGACCTGTTCCGTTCACTGTCAGCTGTGTTAGGAAATGTATACGCAAGACTTTCGGGAGCTCTGATAAGAGCGCACGTACTGGTGAGGATCTCAAGCAAATTAATCCAAATTAATTTTAAACTGGATTAGTTAAACCGCATTAACATCCCAAGTAGATGCTCTTAGCTGGTATTAAAGTGGCCTTCGTTTGGTATTTGTTTTGTTCTGGGTTTTTTTTAAGTCATTTTGGAGGGGAATTAAGCTAATTGGAATTAGGGCTTCTGAGTGACTATATCAGCCCAGGAGTTCAGCACTGGTTCAACAAGGCTGCTTTAATTCACGCCTTGAGATGTGGCTGGGGTTTCCTGGTTGTCCCCTACAGACTGGACTGTCCTGCCCCAAACCATGGGAAGAGGGAGGACGGGTGATTCCCTGTGTAAGGCTGATGCACTAATGCTTGAGGAAAGTAAAATTCTCCCTGAGTCCAAAGGGTTGGAGGGGTGGGTGCTCCAGCAACACCCTGGAGATGAAGCGATACCTGGGCCCCCAGCCAGCATTGTTTGCAGGGCTGAAGGGATTAAAAAGTCTTTAAGGGAGGAATTAATCAAGTCAAGTTTAGATGAGTATGGGCTTTGCACGGTGCTTGCCGTGCCAGAGGACATGTAGTCAGGGAGGGCATTGACATGCTGTGAGATTGCATCCTTAGGGATCGATGAACATGTGGTGGGAGACAGGGAGTAGCATGGCATTGCTCCCACAGCCGTTCACAGAGCAGAGGAGGATGTGGTCGGGAAAGCTGGCCAGCAAGCTTCTGCCTTCTTCATTTAAAGTCTCCCAGATTAACTTGCTATTGTATTTCTATCCTTCTCTGGCTGCAAACTCTGTTTCCAAGGATGTTATGTTCATTAATCTGCTCTTAAGTAGGATAAACCTCCTTTCAACTTTGTCCCAAGCAAATCCTCAGGTCCCTTGCTGTCCACAGGCACCTCCAAAGAGCATCTCTTACAGGATGACACACGCAGCCAGTTTCTCTGTTGGATGAAACCCAGCAGAGAAATCCAGAAACCTAGCCAGATCCAAAGAAGGAGGAATTGTGCCAAGCTGAAGAGAAGCGGATGGGCCACCCAAGGGTGTCTGGATGGGAGACCAAAGGAAGGGCAAATAGCTGAGTACTGCCAGCAGCTGCCGAGGAAGATGGGTTTCAGGTCCCAGCAATGGCAAGGGGCTGAGAAGGACAGCTGGGGAAATAGAAGGCTTTGGGCACTGGGGGTTTTCTCCAGGTACCACAATGCCAGGTCAGAGCTGTGCTTGTGGCAAGTACTGGGGGGTCTGACCAGCCAGGTGGGTATAAATTGAGTTTGGATGGGACTTCACCACCCTCACTCCCAAAGCTGGGTAAGGGTGGCAGCTCCAAAACACCTAAGTCCTCCCTTGCTCTTGTGTGATGCTGGTTTTGGGGGTCTTGTAGGACCTCCTTTATCCAGTGGCTTAGCATGTTGCTTGGCAGTGCAGGTGGTGGGACACAGTCCTGCGGTGGACCTGACCTTGGTGGTGGCCTCTCTCTTACTTAAGGTCACCCAAGGGCAGAGAAGAGAGGGCCAAAACATGGGATAGAGAAGTTCCTCAGAGAAGGAGAGAGAGGTGGCTTTGGGCCATTTGGCTATGTCTTGCTTTTGCCCTAACAATCCCTCTTCTCTCCTCCAGCCAACAGAAGGAAGCAAAGTGAACTAAGGTAAGACTGCTGGAAATCGGAAATTATATTTAATGTCATGGGCCATGACACAAAATCCCCAGTTACAAATAATACCGCTCTTCTATGAAAAGAAAGAAAATATTCCTGGCGGGGCTTGGTTCACGCAAACTTGGGCTGTCCCCTGTCTGCAACACCTTTTACTTCCCCTGAACCGCAACACACTCAAATAACCCTCGTCATGCTTTATGCAATTATGAGAATGAATGAGCTATGGGATGGAACCATCCCAAATCACAGCTCCTAGGGGTCAATTAATTCCCCAATAACTCATTTTAACTACGCTAACAAAAAACCAAGAACGCCAGCAAGTCCCCAAGCACAACGACAGAGGTTGGGACTCTGCCAGTTGCTACAGATAATAAGGTCCAGCTGGTGCTTAGATAACCCCAAGGCCAGTAAGAAATGTCCTGTGGCTCTTCACAAGGGGAAAACAGTGCAATGAAGACCACAAGAACCTTCTCCACACAGCAGGCACTTGTCAGGCTGTCCTGAATAAAGCTGGTAAGATGATGCCTGCTGGGGTTGCTCTGAAGGATTACAGCACCTGAAGATAAAATTTGTCCCTCTAAGACCTTAATTTTAGCCTCCTGCTGCTAGATTTAACAGTAACCCAGGCTGTATTATCTAAAGGTGAAATATCTTGTCTAAGCCGAGCATCCAGCCCCAATTTATAGTCAGCAAGAAAGACCATGACTTTTGTTTGAGGACTATGGTAGAGACGGATCTTGTCAAGCTTATGTTTTCCCCATTTCACCCCCATCCTCACTTTCCGCCCATCCATGGTGCTCCTCAGCTGAGCTTATCAAAGCACCTTGGCTGTACGAGGAAGGTTGGTGACAGCAGTCTTACAGTGGCAGGAGGGGCTGGGGCTGGGGAGAAGCAGCAGTGAAGATGTGCATTCACTTGGCCGTGTGACAGAGAAATTTGGGGTTACTGTAATGCTGGGCGTACCCTTTGTAATAAAGATGTGCTGCTAAATGATGGGGAAGGGACTGTGCAAATGGAGATAAGGGTTTGGACAGAGACCTGGCAGCAGCAGACAGATTATTGACTGCTTTTTGAACATAACCTAGGTAGAGCAGTCCACAGTATCCAAAATCTCTGGAGGGAACATCAACCCACAGCAGGCATCACTGGATATCTGTTCAAGTGTAGTCTGCCCCAAACAGATTCATTTTGCACCTTTTGGTATATTTTCCACAATTTTAAGAAGCAGCTCAGCTCAGCCACGTATTGCAGACCTATCACGAGGGTGTATAAAAAAGAAGGACTAGAACAGGGTTAAAATACAGGGGGATGAAGCAGAAATAACTTTCCTGGGCAATGCACTGGACCTCACCTTGAATCCTCACTGCTTTTTTCTCATCCCTCTTTTAAAATCACCCAAACCCACTCAGGTCCTGCCTGACCCTATACTTCCCAAACCCCTAATTAAAATACAGTCAGCTCCAAAGGGAATAAACCAAGCAGCAAAGCGGTTGGTTTCTTTTGTGCAAGGGTGGTATCGGCAGAGGGTGCTCCTTGCATGCACTGCGGAGGCGCAGAGCCTGCACGCTCCCACCTGCCAGAGCCTGCTGCAGCAAAGAAAACAGATGCTCATCCCAATTTCTCTCATCTGCAAACATGCCCAGGCATCTCTTAAAGGCAGCGTTTAAAGCCACTTCCTAAAATAAAAGAGCAGACAGCTCTTACTGCCTTCAGACACTGGTGCTTGGCCGTGCTAAGTTTGCTGCCAGGATCTGGGAGGATTAGGAGCCACATTTAATCTTCCCAGAATGACTAATTCTTCAGGGCTGAACAAACTCAATTTACACACAAATACGGCACGGCGTGCTGGGTGCCCACCCGGTCCGCGTCCCCAAATCCCACTCGCTATTCTGGCTGGGGCTTTGGGCAAGTGAGAGGTCAATGCATATTCAGACCAAAAGCTCAGCTTAGCTCATGATGAGAGCAGCATACAGGATGGTTAAAGCAATATTTACAACGTTTAACTTCCACTCTGCTAGGAAAAAATTCAGCTCGTGCTCAGCAGTATGAAATTAAATGCCTTCCATGCAAGGAAGAAAATGTATTTGGGGTTTTTCGGGGGGGGGTTAGGTGGGAAAAAAGCTGGCAGGTGGGGGATATAACAGAGTATAAAACCAGGAGTGACATGGGGAGGTGGGACAGGATTAGCGTGGAGTAACCAGGGAGTTTCTAGTGAAAGGAGCAGGGAGGTCTTCACACGGTGTGGTTCACCAGGGGAGCTCCTTGCTGCGGGATGCTGGGGATGCCAAGTGTTTTTCCGTGCTCTTGTAGTGACAAACGGTAGCAGATCCATTCAGCCAGGGCTGCTAAATCCTACATTCTGCCTTAGAAAGCCCTTGAGCAAAGTATGGAAGCCTGAGAAAATGTTTTGGGGAAATAGTATGATGTGATTGCTTGGTTATAATCCACTTTTTATTACATTTTTTGGTTTCTGCTGTCCTTTTGTGGAGCTCCCCCTGACTTCTCCCAGACCAAGGGGGAGAAAGGCTCCACCGACCCACCCCCCGCCTTCACCCAGCCAAACCCAGTAGCCGTGCTCCCTCTACTGGTCTTACTGGTCCTCCTGCCTGGCAGTGGCACCCGGGGAAGGAAGGACAGACAGACGATGCAGTGTGGCCTTCAGGAGGGGGGTTCCATGTCCTTTCAAAGGGACAGGAGAAGAGTTGTCGCTGGGCTGAGCTGGCAGCTAAGTTTTAGCAGAGAAGTTGGTCTGACCCTGCCCAAGCAGGGGCTTATGGCCACAAATAATCTACAGGATATATAGTGCATATATCATTACAGCCACATAAATAGCTCATAGCGATTCTAGCATTTTCTAAGGCAACCTTGAGCATAAGTTATTAGGCACCTACTTGGTGTTTCCTATTAAACGTCATAAAATATTTCCTGTCCCTTATGGTAAAACTCACCACAAGCTTTCCTGGGACGTGTTCCCATTCCTCCCCAGGAGATTATGAAATACCTTTTGGGGACCTTCCTTTGAAGCTCATCCAGAAGGCCTTAAATCACAAGTTAAGCTCTGAGATTAGCCATAAAAAAATTCACTGCAGGTCCTCATCATCACTTTCTGTCATGCCTTTGAGCAAAGAAACTCAATGGCAGGAGGACGCACGCGAGGTAGACTTAGACTGATGGATGGCCTTGTAGAGAGGCAGCTTGGAGACGCAGTTCACCCAGCCGAGACATGGGAAGTTTGGCTAGCATACGCCAGCTTCCAGCACAAAATTAAGTGGATTTATTTGAATTGTCCATAGCAGTGGAAAGGGAGGGTGGTGGTCTGGTTCAACCCAGCACATCTATTTCTACCAGTTGCACCCAGGTCCTCTGAGAGGCAATCCCATCTTGCCCAGTGCTGTATTCCACTAACCAGACACGGTCACAGACAACACTGTCCTTTGCTCCTTCACCTTCATCAACCCAAAGGGCATATTGGGGATGCGATAAAAGTTGAAATGAGAGGAGGGGAAATCAGGAGAAATAAAAAAGCTCTGATTTTCTTGGTGCAACAGTTGCTTCTGGAGTATCCTGGAGGTGGTGCCTTTACATGCAGTCTAAGTATATCCATGGTGTTGCTCTACTGCACTAATGCAGTTTGCCTTGATATCAAGTGATGTTTCCACTCTGATGAAAAGGAGCAACGTTTGCTGGGACACACTGTCTGTGTAACCAGGTTGTGGCTTGGCAAAGCCCCTGTCCTACCCGCAGCACTAGGGTCGATATTGTACTGAGTTGTGGCCTGCAAAAGGGGATGATGTGACATCAGAGGACATACTTCAGGCACCATCATTTTACCTGGCCTGCAGCACCCAGCTCCTGACTCCAGGCTCTCTCTTAACCAGCTGTGTGCATCCCATCTGAGTTTCCTCAAGAGGCAATGCTTCATTAAAGGAATTATCTTACAAATTCCCACAGCTTGGTCTACCCTCGAAACTCACTCCCTTGCATGGCCCGTGAACTCTTCTGCTGCATTGCTCAGATTTATACAGACTTGTGATGGCTCTAAGGCAGGACTTTGTGCTGGTCCATGCATTCATGCCATGCCAAGGGGATACCAGATAAAGAGTAAGGGCAAAGACCAGCCACATGCATTAAATTAAATCAGGAAATGTCACAGAACTCCCTCTCAAGGGAACAGCAACTCTGTGAGACTGCCCAGTGCACACCCAGCTTTACCCATCCAGCCTCTTCCCCAGCAGAAGGGGATGCTGACCTTGCAGGGCACCAAGACCTCTTAAATTTTGGTCTAAACTTGGCACTGTGTCCACTGGCTAAATGCTGAGCAACCTGAAGAGCAAGAGTGTTGCAATGTAAACACGGAAAACAGGCAAGGGGAGATTTCCTTCGCTGCTGGAACGCAGGGAGGATAAATAGGTATGTGAAAGGCAGATGATTAGATGCCGTTGTGAAAATGGTGGTCTACGTTTTTTCCGGGTCTTACAGTAATCTGGGAGCTGGGAAGACAATCCTTCAACACTGACCCCATCCACAAGTGCTGACGCCAGACCCGCCTCCAAACACCAAGGACAAAGTTGGTCCCTGAATCACCCAAGAGCCGATGGGATCGATGGCACTTACCGTGATGGGGAAATAGTCCCTCATGTACCTCCAGACGATGCTGTTCCGGATGGAGTGGATCCGCCTCCCACCCTTGCTGGGTTTTTCCCTGTCTATGAACCACCACGCAGCATAGAGGGCACTGACCAGCCAAAAACGTGTGAAGAAGAGGGCGATGAAGGCAACTGTGCAGCACTGTGCTGAGAGAATAGCCAGCAGTGAGTTGATGGTTGGGTTAGGTGGACTTTAGGAGAGGAATGATTCACTTGAAGGGACTCTGTTTGGTCCTGGGATGGAGCCCAAACCTTCACTGGGCTTGCTGCTGAATTACTTTATCAGTGTGAAGGCACCTTTGATGCAGCAGTGGTTTCTTTCCTATCTGCCCCAGGAACCTGGAGAGGAACCAAGGACCATCTCTGCAGCAACCAGCTATTTCTCCAAAGGCCACTGTGTCCCCCTCTTCCCACAAGACTGCTGGACCTCACTGCATCCAGAGGGTCCTCGTGGATCAGATCTCTATCCCTTTGCTTTCTGACTTTTTCTCTGGAGTCAGTCTTATCTCTGGAATGATAATGCCTGTGTTTTACCCCAAAACTCCTCTTAGTACTCCCTGATGAGACCTGGCATTTTGCAGTGGCAGCAAAGCGGGGCGCTATGCCCTGTCTGTACAGTCCCCAATAGCTTTGTTCTGAGCTATCAATTCCCCATTTTAATTGTGTCCTTGAGTTTTAATTTTTTATCTTCCCATATATAAGATTTTGCTCTTTATTGAGTTTTTTTCTTATTGATTTTGGACCTTTTCCTCCACTTCTCGGGTTCGTTCTCAACTCTAATCCTGGCTTCTAGAGGATTTTCAGTCCTTTCAACTTGGTGTCATCACAGATTTTATAAGAATGCTCTATTTCATTCCCTAAGACATTAATGACTTGGGACTTTCCCAAGTCATTAAAGACTGTTCTGAGCTGCTTCCAGTCAGTGCTCAGCTTTGCCCTCTACCTCCCACCTCCCTCATGCCCTGTGTTTTGGCACAGAAACAAGAGAAGAAAAGTCTGTGTGTGAACAAGCATCACTTGGTACATCAAATCTCACCCAAGCCCAACACTGTCTTTCTGCAGAGACTGGGAAGTGCTGATGGCCACCAAGGTGGCACCTGGCAAAGCAGTTGCCCTAAAAAGTCCCTGGAAAGACCTGTGTCCTCTCCGTCTGTCCCTCTGGAAGCCTTGCTGTTGTCTGGGAAGCTCAAAAAGTCCCCATACCTCCAAGCCCTTTGCTTTCCCCAGCTCATGGGTTACATCATGTGTGGTGGGTTATATATTTTGTCCTTCCCTGGGTCTTCATCACAAATCCAGCACCCAGGGCTGAAGGACGTGAGAATGGACTGTTCAGCTTCAGCTGTGAGATAAATGCACCCATGCCCTCATCCTCTGAGACTTGGATTTTCATCTTGGGGAGTCACCTGGCACTTGCCCTCTCCAGCTCATCTCAGCTAAGGCCTATCAGGGAAGAGGTGTATGATGCTCTCATTTAAGACCTCCTTCTACCTCCTGTTTGCTTTTACTTAAGGATAAATAAGTAGGTCTTGTTTGTAGGGGGTTTTTTTTGTTGGTTTTTTTTTTTTGTGATGTTACCCTGATCCTAGAGCTTTGCATGTAAAAACAAATCTCTGCCCCTTTTTAAAACGCTGGCATGATGGTACTGATAATTCCTATGGGGAGGGGAAAGCAATAATCTAGCAGGATCCTAAATCTCCTTAAAGATGAAATGGGATCTTATATCCTTATATAGGTAGAGACACTGCAGCAGGTGCCCGGTTAGGAGCTAATACAGAGCATGGGGAAACACTGCAGCTCTCGGCAGAGCAACAGGTCTAACCTGCAATGCATCCTCCGGCCAGAACGAACCACTGCTCATACCTGGTGCCACTTCTTTCAAATGCCACAGTCACAGTCTTTATAACTCTTGAGGAAAATAGCATATAGCATGAAATGAAGCTCCAGGATCCACATGACACATAAAAACTGCTTGAGGAACAACGCAGAGGTTGCAATTTTACTACACCTGAGAGCCAGGTCATCAGGTCTACTGCAAAACTGTGCAACGCCTAATTCTCTTTCTATCATACTGTGCAAAGCTCAAAGTACATTCTGCAAAGTGAAGGAGTTGTTCTGGTCTAAATCAATGCACTTATCATCCAAGTGAGGCCTTATCTTGCAATTATATAATTATTAATTTCTCCCTCGATTCATTTGCAATTCAACTTTTTTTTTTTGCAGGGCAGAATTTGCACACAGTGACCTTCACTCAATCTTAAGATTTTTCTTTTTGTGTGCCTGTAAAATCTTATGGTGTCCGGGATGCTGTGGGAAAGGAGCCCATTCCTCTCCCAGAACGGACCCTCAGTCTGAAAGTTCCTGTGGATGGGACCAAAGAGACAGGAAAGTTCCAGAAAATGTACAGTTAAATATTACTGTCTGCATCCAAACCAATCCCAGCCTTCAAGCAGACACTTGGTTATTTATGGGCTGTATTTTGGTGAGAAGGGAGCACTCTGTACCACTGCCTGTTATGCGAGGGGGAGTCACCGTAGCTGCTTGGATCAAGGGAGATTACTGTCCCCCTTCCAACTTTCTTGCAGACATCTGCGTGTCATGTCCTCAAACTCTTCAATGAAAACATAGCAGAGGCAGTGCGATCCCATGAGTTAGACACCGAGACTTTCTGGACCACCAGTGGCAAGGTATTTGCCACAGAGCTGTATTGGTGCTTCCTGAAAGCCGTGTCAGGTCCCCAGGCTGGGTCCACCACCAGCCCCACCGCCCAGGACTTCATGCTCTTCAGCCTGGCTCCAGGGTCCCTTCACTGGCACCGACCCGGCCTCTTTTAAGTTACACAGGTGACTCTTCACACCTTAGAGTCTCCTTGTTCTCCAAGCCGCTGAAAAATAACATCCCACCCAAGAAAGGGCCAAATCCTGCATCCATTTGGGCTAAGGGCTAGAGGGAAGGACTGTGCACCAGGAGCCAAGATCTATCTCTATTCCTGCAAATCCCAAGTCTTTCCTGAATCCATGCTGGAGGGGAACACATGCTCCCGTTCCTCCACGGGTTTTCTCCCAGAGGCAGAGCAGCAAGGACAACCTAAAGCCACCTCCTTGCCCCTTCTGCTTCTTTTCTGCAGGACAGGGCAGAAGGGATGGGTGGCAAACAGGAATAGTTGCTTGTTGTGAGACTGTTGCCCATAATAATTGCTTTCTTCCCTTGAGGGGAATCCCAAGAGGAAAATAAGGAACAACGAGGGTTTCTTGCCTGTTCCTTCCTGGACTGGGGACCACTCCAGAGCTGCCCAGATGAAAGCCATATTTCCCTCAGCATCTGCTTTCCTACAAACAACTGTCATTTTCTGGGCTACCTGCCAGGCAAACACTTTAAAAGATATCACAAACATGGCATTAGGCTCTTGGCCAGGGAACCTCAGCAGATATCTCCCTCCTGGGGCCAAACTCCAGCCTATGTGCAACCCGCCGTGCCCACAAAGCAACCCGCAAAGGGCTGTCGGGTCTCAGAAATGCCACTGGAAGAGATGGCAGTCTGGGTCGGGATGGGGATGGGAGGAAACCTGCAAGTCCCTGGTTCATTAGAAACCTATCTTTGAAGCCTGTCAGCGGCCAGGGCACTGCAGAGCCAGACAAGTTCTCCAGCTTTGAATCATAGGATGGTTTGGGTTGGAAGGGACCTTAAAGACCGTCTAGTTCCAACCCGCAGCTTGGTGAAGCTCTCCATGGGAGCAAGCTCTCTGGTGAGGATGGGGACTGCGGGCACATCAGGCACACAAATGGCAATGCGATGCGACTATAACGTGGCTTTGCCTCGCTGCCTTTACGGTATTCTTGAAGGGGAACAATGGGAGAATTATCTTTAGTTTTCAGCCATAGCTTCACTACAATATCTACCTTCCACCTTTCTGCCCCATAACTCCCTTGATTCCCAGCCTCAGGCTGCAATCTCTCAAGCCACGGTTGTACACTCGGGAGGAACAGGCAGATTTGGAGATGTGGTTGCAAACAGACGTGATCCTCATCTCCTCCCTCTGGACTCTTGCGAGGTAGCCCAACTGCACATGCTAAATTGCTAGAAAATGGCTTAAGCCCTTACACAGAGCCCTTTCAAGGCAGACATCACCACGGGCTGCAAGAGGAACTCTAAGGGCACCATGCATGTCTTTGCGATCACATTAGTTCAGTTACCTGAAAATGGCCGGATAATCCTAGGCTGGGCTGAGATTAGCTGCTGCACTGTCTACACTGTCATGGAAAGCAAAGAGAGACCCCTTCCAACTAAAACCAAAACCAAAAGGCCCTTGACAAGAAGGAAAGCTCCTTACAGACCCTAAATCTTACACTTTCTGTTCAGGCCAGATGCAGGGAGGTTTGTCTGTGGTTGTCTGAGATGTGGCTCTGGGTGAAGCAGTCGTAGGATGTTCCTGGACCACAGGGCCACCAAGTTCTGCACGCAGCCTGTTGACCAGGGGTGCTTCTGAAGCAGGTCTTCATGATCCAGGACCCAGCATCTCACATCTCCATGGCCGTACGGGAGTCAGCAAGGAGAAGACACATCCATGTGGATGCGATGGCTTTCCTGGATCCCCTCACAGGCCAAGTGGTTTCCTGGGCTGGGCTCCCTCAAAGAAGCTCAGAGCAAAAATGAAGTGTTTGGTGGTGGGTGTCTTGTGTTAAATAGGTTTTTTTGTGAGCTGCAAGTCCCTCCCTGCATGAAAACATGGGTATATCACAGGCAACACACACGTGTATGCCACGGGTTCCAAGTGAGCCACAGGCTACAAAGCACACGGAGGACTTTTCCAGCCAAGCCCAAACAGGGACGGTGTCCCATCAAAGTGCTCCTGGGCCCAGCATTGCTGCTAACCCAGCATTTGCTCATTCAGCCTGAAATAGGGAAAACAGCAGCCTGTGGAAAGAGATTTTTGGCATCACAGCAGCCTCAGGGTGAGTCAGATTCCTACTGCAGTTGTCAGGAGGGTTTGGAAGATGGACATTGCTGAGGTCCCCAGTGCCAGCCGAGAGGCCCTGCCGGTGACAGCCTGCACAGAGGCTGTACCCCTCGGCACAGCCAAACCTGGCCAGGCTGTCCCAGGCTGTGGACTACGCTCGGCTGTCAAGGGGACCTGCCTCACGCTGGCACGGCGTGCCCTTTGAGCCAACCCTGCTGATGGCAAGGGTTCAAAGGCTGGGCGTTTGCATGGGTTCGGCCCTACGCTAATGCTTCTGCATGGCGTGTCTGGATGGAACCCCGTGCCCAAGTCCCTGGAGACTGGGAATGAGAAGCAGCGGAAAGCGGTTGCAGCAGGTTTGGGCACCAGGCTGCTGATTTTGGCGCCCTGAAGGAGCCTGGCTCCACTGCATTAGGAGGAACAACTGGTCAGTACTGGGATGCTGCAGTGGGGAGGCAATGGGGTCCCCACCCCATACCCTGCATCCCATCCTTGCACCGTGCACTTCACCGTGCCAGCAGCTGAAGCAAACGGCACCTTTTGTCTCCGTGCCCTTCCCAGGAGCATCCTCAAGAAAACCGGCAGCGTGGACGATGCCCGCCTGCTGCGAGAGATGCTGCAGCAAAACTCCCCGTCAGCACCGGGGTCAAGCTGCTGCGCTCATCCAGCGCCCCGCGGGGGATGAATGAGCCCCTGGCTCAGTGCTTGGCTTCTTGGGGGATGCATTTGCACAACCATAGCAACAGCTGCCCGCAACCAGTGGTGCTGAGCACAACCAGTGCTGCTGAGCGCAACCAGTGCTGCTGAGCGGTGGCTGCTGGGATCTCCAGCCAAACGGCCGTGCAAATGTCTCGGAGCAGTCGACCGTGTGTTTTCAGGAGCCCTTTTTTTCCGGCAGCAGAAGCAGAAGCCTGTCTCAGAGAGAAAGGAGTAGATGGTGGCCAAATCCTGCCCACAGAAGGTCTGATCTCTGTGCCTGAGGGTTATAACTGAGCGTGGCACGGGGTGTTTGGCGTCTCGTGGGATGAAGTCAAGGGTAGCCTTTAGCATCGAGTTTTTGCTGTTGTTCAACTGGGAGCTTTTGGGTGGGAAGCTCCAGGCTTAGAGAAACTTTGTAAAATTAAGCAAACCAGCTGGAATGGCTCCATAAGCTTTGGTTATCACCTTTCTGATGCCTTTCTTAAATCATTTTTTAACTGCTCTTGGTTTTGGAATGTATCACCAAAAAAAAAAAATCAAAAAATATCAAAGTACAACTGTTTCAGGGAAAGAGAGTAATATCTGGAAGGCCAGCCACGGAGGAGGTGTGGGTGTGGGTCTCATCCTCATTTGGAACAAGCTGCATTTCCCTGCAAGAGGCAGAGCCTGCATTTCAAGTAGCTCCACTGCGGAGGATTCCTCCCTCCTGAACCATTTTCTGGCTTTCTGCTGGCTCCAGCAGTCATTTCTATCACCGAGAAGTCAAGTGCGAGCTTCCTCCCTATACCAAGAAGGCAAAAACCTAAAGTACAAGTTGTTTTGCTGGAAAACACTGTTAAAGCTCTCTAAGCCCCAGCTGCGTCCATGCTGGGAATGAGGATGTGTTGTTGTAACCCTTGTTAACATTGCGGCCACATCTCTACTATGTCCCATCCAGGCCCCGTGGAGGGAAATCTGGGTGCAGGGGCACAAAGGGAGCTACAGAGCACCCCAGTATGTCCCAGTCCAGCCAGTTGTGTCCAAGGCTGGATGGCTTTTGCCAGATGTCCCCTTCCCTGAGCTGTTAATAAGACCCATGTCTCCCCCTGCAAGGTGGTCCCTGGTGTGCAGGAGAAGGCTGATCATCCCTGGGATCTCTTCTGCATCAGAAGAGCCCCAGGGTTTATAACACAAGCACAGGATGGCACCAAGTGCCCTGCACTCTGCCATGCCATAACTGTGCTTCGTGACAGCTCAGCTGGCTGCGCCACCTCTGCCACACCAGGATTTCCCCTCCATCTGGAGAGGGATGTCCTCCGGCTTGTCCCAGAGCAACCCAAGGGGCCACACTGGTTACACCTCTCCGGAGGAACTCAGCAGAGCCCATTTGCTCACCCAGCGGGTGAACAGCTTTGCCCAGTCGTGTCTATGTTGCCAAGTCTCTTCCCTTCCAGTAAAGGGCAACCTCACCCATCCTGGCTACCAGCAACGGTCCCTGGCCTCTGCCATTGCCCAGATATAGTTTGGCAGAGTGCTACTTACCGTGGGTCAAACCTATGCCAAGAAGCACGCAAACAGCTACACTGTCTGGACCTGCATGGCCCAGTGCTCCAGCCCATCAGATACTGGTGCAGAGGTGGCCATTCAGCCCCAGGTCTGTAGCAGAGTTTGGATGGAGCCATCTCAGAATCTTAAAAAGGCTCTGAAGCACAGCCTGTGCTTTCCTTGGAGGTATTCTTTTGGAGATGCTTGTGTGCCAGGACCCATATATACATAAAGATCTGCTGCCTCTGTGTATTGGGACTAGTCAACATCTATCCTCCCACAATAAAGCAGAAGCTTTACACAGATCCCATCTGAGATTACGAATTGGCATGACAATGGCAAAGTCTGGGATATGGCCTTCCAGCTTGACTCCTGATGGGCTGTGAATCACCCCAGACAGTTTGCACTCTCTGACAACCTGCCTCTGGGTCTCCCATCTCCTAATTTCCCAGTGCATCCTCTCCAAAACTGCATGTCTCTCATTTCCATCAGCACCTGATGCCCTCTACACAGTAGCGAGTTTGTCCGGGTCCCGGTTTGCTAATGTGTCTCTTCCCAACCTGCTTGGGTTTTCATGGAAAAAAGCTCTTTTGGGGTGTGCAGCGGCATCTGTATAAAGTGAAGCGTCTGCTCCCAGGGTTGCAAAGCAGAGCCCCTCATTCTCTTCCCATCGCACCATCCCTCAAGCACGGGAATACCGTTTCTCACAACTAACGCTGAGCAGGGCAGCACCTTAGAACAGGCAAACACTAAACTTAAAGAGGAGGAGAAGCTGAAACCCCGCACAGGTTTAGCTGCTGCGTAAGACCCATAGATGTTCCCATGCAGGGGCACGCAGCCCTGCACTTCCCTAGTGCCACCCGTCCTCAGATCGGGCGAGAAGAAACAAACAAAAGAAAACAAACAAAAAAAAAAAAGGGGGAAAAACCCAACTTGCTTTAGTGAGACAGAGCCTCCCACACTGCTCTTCATACAGCGAGAGAGAGACATGCGAATGCAACGTCTGCTGCTAATCACTTGTCCTAACATGACCTGGGATTCACTGCAGGCTCCCAGAAGATGCCTTTAATGCCACTTTCCTTCGGTCCCAGGTCTTCTTGGGGTCAGGGAGAGAAGGGGTTGGGGCAAAAGCTGCTCTGGCTTCTCAGCAAAGGACAAGGAGATGTCTCTTACCTAGAGCTAGGAAGCTGAAGACCCATTGAACCACCGACGCCGTCTGAAGCCTTCTCTGCAGTGGCACAGAGAGCGGAGCAAACTCAACCTTCATCTTGGGCTCTGCGTGCACGTCTCGAAAGGAGAAGGAAGCTCTGCAAGTGGCGAATGCAAAGTGCAAAGTCGCACGTCAATATTTGCCCAGCCTTACAGTACAGGGGGTTGTGCAACGTACAGTGGCGGTGGTGGCTGCCCGCAGCCACCCTCCCGTATGGGGAGGAGAGGGACGCTGCTGGGACGTGTCACCGACTTGATGCCAATGTGACTCACCACGTGGTTAGACGGCGAGGCTTTCCTGCTTTTACCACCCAAATCTGGGAAGTAAACTCCCTTCAGATCCCAATTCTGCCTTCAAGTGCCTGTTTCTTTCAAATTCTGCAATATTTGGATGTTGGCAGAGAGGATGGGGCACTTGTGCGTGCGAGCCAGGCTTTATTTTCCCCATTTCCCTACAAACCACGCTGTGCACAGCAGGAAAGGACGAGCAGAAGGGATAAGCACGGGCAAGTCACTTGTATTTGCAAGTGATATGGTGTGGGTCGGTTTCAATCTCAGCCACGGAGGTGGGCAAACAAGGCGAGGGTGTTTCACTGCTGAGCACGGGGGTACGCGGCCAACCTCACGCCTCTGCCAGGACATGGATGGATGGATGGATGGGGCAGACGAGCATCGATGTGCATCCTTGCATATGTTTATGTGGGTGTATGAGAAAGGAAATACTACCTCCCTTTCACATTTCTACCTCCCAGCAGGTTCATGGTCCGAACCTCTGCCTAGTCACATGCAAAGAGCTGCAATTTACTGGATGGAAAAAAAAATCAGAAATCTGGGGAAAAAATCCTCAGGGGGACTGACAAGCCGCTCAGGTAAACAAAGAAATCACCTCGTCAGAGGCCTGAGAAAACCAAGGGTCTTGCTGTAACCAGGATACAGAATAATACCACTAACAGGCTGAATTAAACAATAAGCCGATCCACTGCTAAAGCACCGGCGTGCATACAAAGGCGTCACTCGCTCGTCGAAGGGGCATTTCAAATCTCCGAAGAATTACAGAACAAAACTAAAAACAACCCTTGGCAAACGCAAATCGGAGGTGTTAGCTGAAAAATAATCCCTCCTCTTTCTCAGGCCCTGGGAAGATGCCAGGCTATGAGGAATTTACATCTGTTAGACTCCATTTTCCGGAGTCGCTAGAAACAACAGGGCTCTGGTGAAACCCCAAGGGCTCTTTTCCTAAAGACACCGGTTGCTTTAATTGAGCTGAAACTGGCTTAGATGTCCCTTGAATCTCTCCCCATTCTTTGTCTTCTGCTGCAAATGTCAGGACCCTGTCTGCTTTGAGAAAGCAAAGGAGGCTTTTAACTCTTTCGGCTCCGTTGCCTGGAGACGAGATGTTTCCTGGTGAGAAACCACCAGCAATTTTCAAAATGCTGCGGGGACATCAGCAGGTCCAGGGCTCCTGCTCTCCCTGGGCTGTGCAACCCCCAGCACGGTCAGGGAGGTGCTCGGTGGGACCAAGGAGGGGAAAGTCCTTGCAGGCACATCCCTGGTCCAGGAATGACGTTTCAAGGTGTTTTCCATCCTGCAGTCTTACACTCACCAGAGTCCAGCCATGCAAGGGAGCTCGGTTGATTTTTGCTAGTGCAAAGGGACACCCAGACACATGGGAAGCGTTTTCTGCTCACAGAAGTTTCAGGCTAAGCCCTGGAGCAGTCGTATTGCCAGTTCCCAAAGCAGTTCTATTGCAAAGAGTCTGAGCTATTTGCTTATGGCTTATTATCACAAGGAAAGCCCCATGTTCTGGATTTATTATGAACAAATGGGGTCCTTGGAAGAGCTGACCAAGGAGTGAAGCAACTCTCAGCTGGGTAGTAAATATTTATGTCCTGTTCTTCTGCGGATATGTCATTTGCTTTTTGACTTTCTATTTCCTTAAATCAGGAGAGAAAAATACCTACTTATGGAGGGCTTTGAAATCTTCTGCTTAAATTAGAGAGGGATCAGAGATTTCCAGACAGTCAGGAGGAGCCGAGAGAGATGCATCTCCCTGCTGTGTGTAGATAAAATAAAACCTGTGGCTTTTTTTAGGGAAGAGCAGAGCTGTGTCTCTGAAGTACTAAACTAGCTAAGCAGGAGGTGACATGCCCAAACACTGAGCCCTGATCTCTACAGCCTACGTCCTGATACCCAGGTCAGCCTTATGCATGTGGTGGTCTTGGTTACCAACAGATGGTTGAATCAAGAGGTAAAACTGAGTGCTGCCAGATATCCTGAAGCCATTCAGGCTCTGCAGACCTCATCCAGCCCCCAGCTGATCCTTCCCTACTCAGAAAGTGTTCAGGTCCCCTATATCCCCCTCAGCCTCCTCTGATGCTTTGGAAATGAAGAAGAAAGCAACCGTGGTCAATATATTTCTTGTTCTTGAGAACTTTGTGGGTCTCCCAGGCTTGGGACAGGGCTTGTTTTCACCCACACCTTACTAGTGCCCACAATGTGGCCAAGGCAATGATTCCTCACCCCATCTTGGCACTGGATCCAGTGTGGGCTCCTCAGTATCAGACAGAACATGATAGATGGGAGTGAGCCCCGTGGAGCCACCAAGTTGGTCGGGGCTGGAGCTTGGGCTGTGCAAAAAAAGGCTGAGAGCTGGGTGTACGTAGTGGGAGTGATGGCAAAGAGGGTTTATACAGCTCTCTGCAGCTCCCTGCTGGGGTGGTGGAGAGAAGACAGAGTTGGGCTCTCCTCAGAGATTCCCAGAGACAGGACAAGAGATGTCAGCCCAAGCTGGGACAAAAGAAATTCCTGTAAGATGCAAGGAAGCATGTTTTTCCCTATGAGGGTGGTCAAACCCTGGAACAGGCAGGGTGGAACCTCCATCCTTGGAGTCAGTCAAACCTCACCTGGACGTGTCCATGAGCGACCTGATCTGGTTGGTCTTGACCAGGGAGTTGGAGCAGAGACCTCTTCCATCCAAACTCACTCTATGATCTCACCTGGCTTCCAGCATCTTAATGTTGGATGCCGAAGTCCAAACTACGCAGCCCCAGATCCCTGCAGAGTCACAGCAGGGAACGCAAACCTCCACAGCAAATTTATCTAATTTATATTAGCTACCTCAGAAAGAGGCAAATTGCTCTCGGCAAGTATTGGGATCTCTCCAAGGACAACTTTAATCTAGCAGGAGGGGCTGAAGGGCAGGAACCTGAAAGGCCTATTTTGGCCCAGCTTAGCACCTCAGACTACACCCACGCCTCAGACAGACACTCATTCCTCTGCGGAAAGCCATCTCTGAAGGTCTCACCTTGTTCTTTGCCACTCACATCGTCCTGCTCTGCTCCTTTTTTCTTGCTCTCTCTTCCTGCCGCTGTCTACATTCTGGCAGGAGAACTGCAGATGTGGCTGACAGTTGAAAAAGGTGCATCCATCAACTCTGGCACTAATTGCAGATAGGTCCTGGCCTCATCATGGTCAACCCCATCCTTACTAAAGGGTATTGCTACTGTTGGAACATCCTTCACAACTCTAAATAGTCATGGGATCATCTTTGAGGACTAGAAGGAAGTAGAACCAAACCCAAAAAGCAATCTCATGATGGAGCTAGGCTGGTATAAAACCCATCAGGTCAAAATAGGAAGAAGGACTTCAGCTTTATGGTGACTTCATATGGGTCTGGGCTGGAAACGGAGAGATGAAGAGTCATCCTGCCGCATCTGTGAGGGACCACCGCACCCTGCAGTGTCCTTCTTCTAGAAAGGACCCGTGCTATGGGTATTACCTTACATCGCGTCTGTCCTTGTAGCATCACAATCCCCTTCTTCTTGCTCTGGGGAAAGTGATTATATGGGATGGGAAGGATTTCTACTGGGAAATGAGAAGATACAGATTTATTCCCAGGCTTTCTGTGTAACTTTCAGCAAGTCATTCAACCTCTCCCTGTCTGGACTTGGGTGATGATTTGCTATTTGAGAGCAATGATAACAGTGGAGAAAACTTCACGGGCCCTTAGATGAACCTCTCCATGGCAGGACCTACCCACCAAAAAGCTCATCTAATTTCTCCTGAAGCCTCATGTTTCTCTGGTCACTTTTACATTTTCCTTCTCGTGTTCTCTTTGCTGACTTGGGTTTCAGTGGCGGATAGGTTGGGGTGGACGTTCTCCCTGGCAGCATCAGAGAGAGATCATCATTGAGCTGTGATTGCAGGCCTGGCAGGGACCGCCCAGCGCTGATCACTAGTATTCCCTGCAAGTCCTATGTTAGCACCTCCTGGGAATTTTTGCTGCTATTTAATTTACCCTGATTGCTTAATTCTCACCTCCATGGCTTTAAAGCCTCATTTTTTCTCCATTTTTTGTAAGATTCTCACCATTTCCTTATTTCTTAACATACTCAGGGGCTTGCACACATGTGGCCCATAATATAGCTCCAACTACATTCTCCTTGGCTTTTCCCTTCTCAGGTATTTATAGCCATTTATCCGATCTCCTCCGGCTTGCGTTTAGCCCGGGAACATTAAGTTCCTTTAATCCCTCAATAGGTCGCCCTCTGTAATCCCTTTATCAGAGGCCCTTGCAACTCCGTTGATCAATGTCCATCTCCAAGTAGGAGGAGGAACCCATAAAGCCCTGAGTCACCCAGCTGTAGGCTTTGCAAATCGCCAAGCTTCGCGAGCCAGCACGGTGGGGCGAGCTCATGGGACTTCAGGAGTGGAGCAGGTTGCACATGGAGACCTGGCCACGCTCCAGGATCAGGGCTGAGAAAGCCTAACACAGGGGACCTGAAGGGACGTATGCAAGGGGCAATGCAGTGGCATGTACGGGGAGCTGAGACACTGCATAGCTGTCCTGCTTTGCCCTGCCAGAAGATTTGTCATGGCTCCTTGTTGAGTCCCTTCTTGAAACCCCACCACATGTAGACCCTATGGGACTTCATGCCCCGGCAGAAGAGCTGGAAGCTTTCTGCAGATCGCTGCTTTTCTCTTCTAATCATAAATAACCCTCTTTTTTTTTCCCTAAAGCCTCTCATATGTACTCCTAGAGCTTCCCACCAAACTGATTTCCCAACTAGTGGGCAAAATTATCAGAAGGAAAATGAAGGTATCTTTTTAGTAGTCGTTCAGTGGTTTCTCTGAGTCCCATTCCTTCCCGACCCATCGCTCCACCAGCAGTAAGTGTATCTCCCCTGCAGGGTCCTCCTTGTTGGGGATCGTCCCACCACACCAAACCTGTGTGATACCATTGCACCAAGCTTGATCTTTGTCTGCCCCCAGCTCTGGGTAAGAGCACTGGTGTGAGAGAAGCCCATTTTTGCCTGCTGCTATTTTTTTTAATGCAAATTCTTTCAAAATGCAGTCTTTCAGATTTTACTGCCCCTTCTACTTGTTGCAAAATCACCTCTGAAATTTGGCTGGTTTACGCCAGTGATTTTTGTTACAGAATTTCATGTCTTTTACGGTACTTGAATTATCAGTTGAATTCTTCTTTTCATGCACTTCAATTATTCTCTTTATGCAGCGCTGATATGGATTTTCTTTGGCTGCAGTCCCATTCGGCCTTGAAGCACCTTCCCAACATATATGAATCATAAACAAAGTTGACAAGGAAAACAAGAACACCCCAGGCAAATCCTCGTTCCCAACAGTTGTGTGTGATTATAAAAGGATTTAAGATGTGAGAAGCCACTAAAAAAATCCCCTGTAAGTTGCCACCCGCCGTGTTGTCGTGTTCTCTCGTCCCTGGTGAGACATGCTGGGGACAGGAGCAATTCAGACAAGTGTCACTGGTGCCTGCAAAGCTGGGTGAGTGCCTGGGACAGCCCTGCCATGGCAGGGACGCAGAGGCAGCAGTGCCGTTGAAGATAAATCTAGGTAAATAGCACTTTCCTACATCCAACTGGGGTAGTGTGGGGTTGAACTCACTTCACCGGGGGTCTCCAGGTGTGGTCCAGGTCCAGCTTTGGAGCTGGAGTCTCATCTACCGTCAGCCCATGAAGCTGATGCCCAGGGTCACTCTATAACGGAGGAGAAAGGCTCTGAAGGAGATATGGGGCTTATACCAGCCCCATCTTGCTATGATTTTTTTCTTCATTTTCACTTCATTACAGCTCTTGTCAGTGATCTCCTGGGAGCAATGGGGTGAGCTGCCATCCCTTTCCTCTGATGCTCATGGGGAGGTCAGTGATGAGCCAGGAGCCAAATGCCTCCCTTTGAGATGGCTACCACTGCACAGGGGATTTTTTTCTAAATAAAACCACCTTCCCCTCCTATAAGGTCCTGTACTGAGCTTTGCCACACCATTCCTACCGTGCCATAACAGTATTTCTTACAATAATTGGTGGATCCGTGTGTAAGGGAGGCAGGGAGAACGTGTACAGACAGCACGTGATGAGATGTCAGCTGGGGGTCCGAGAAAACAAGCTGATCCCTCTTCGTCATCAGATCTAGCAGGAAAAAAACACAAATCCGGGTGAGCTCTTACGGTGGCAGCATCCACTCACATCTTCTGGGCAGTAAGCGTGCTCTTCACGCCATCACAAAACGCAGGAGAGACTATCAAACCTGCCCCAGGATGGTCTCCAGTATCTCAAGTTTGACTGAAAGGCGTCCTGGCTTCATCTGAGGATGCCAGGAGAAGAAGATTCCCCAGGTCCCCTATTAATCAGCTCCCAAAACATCCCGGTTATCATTGCACAGGGGGTGCTTGGAGCTATTCCCTGCCTCCACGCCAGCAGATCCCAGCATGGATGGGACAGGGAACCACTGCCTGGGGCATCTACCCAAAGTCCATGCTGATTTTGGGTGCCGCAAAATGTCGGGCTCGCTCTGGTTCACACCCCACCATGGTGCCCTCGGCATCACGCCAGCTTTGGGGCAGGATTGTGCCCCAGACCGGTACACTGCGATGCTGAGTGACGCTCGTGTGCTTGGCCATCCCCAAAACCAACGTCCCACCGTGCGGCATCACGCTCGACCGTGGCCTTTTCCCAGAAGAGGCTGGAGAAGGAGAAAGCTATTCCTGCTTTCTGCCGTGGTGGCTGTAATTTAAACACAGAGACATTTTTATTTATTTAACTCCCTTCCTCTCTGAGAGAGGTTTGCAGCCAGCAAATCAATTTGCTGATTAGAGCTAATGGATTTTACTTGACGTAAGCTATTAAATTATTTCCATAGCTGATTCCTGAAAGTGAATGAGCGGCCATGCTTCAGGATTTAGATATAACTATATGTTTCACTGCAGGAGGCGCCAAGCAATTTTTTCCATTCTTTTTTTTCCATTCTGCAGCTTCTAACTCCATCCAGGTCTGCCCGATATCTGCAGAGCGGCGAAGAGTCTCCTGACGCTGCAAAACCTTACAGAGCGGTTTTGCCCATGTCTTTTCTTACCAAAAAAAAAAAAAAAAGAAAAAAAAAAAGATGGGTAGTGCATGACCGAGCGTTTTTGTATGAGATGAGCCCAGGCTCTTTGCAGATGAGGAAAGCTGAGAGAAAGGTTCAAACCCAGTTTGTGCACGTGGAAATCCCCAGTCCCCAAATGGGTGTGAGGTGCTGTGCAAACCCCAGCACTGCTGGGTGCAGAGCCGGGACACCCCTTGGCTCCCAAACGGGAGCTGATGGGTTCGTATGGGCTTGCACCCACCACAAACACACTAATATATTACCTCCCCCTTATATTAAAAACAATTAATTACACTAACAGGTCTTAACGCAGCAAACCCCCAAACAGCGACGCGGATGCAATTCCAAATGTTTTCTGCAGGAAACACCCAAGCGTGTGCGGGGCCTCTGTGGGCATCAGATCTCAGACCAAGACGGGTTTTACACCTTCAAAAATCACCGTGGCAGCTTTGAGATAAATGCAATTACAGAGAGTATTTAAAAATAAGCACATCCTTGAGGTCCACCCGCCGAAAAGCTTGATCCCGCTGCAACGTTTCGATCGCACGTCTGCCTTGCAGACCTTGGGTCACCATCGTAGGGTGACGCTTTTCCAGTTTTCCTTGTTGCCGTTCCCATATATTTCTTTTTTTTTTTTTTTAATACCACAGTCCATGGGATGTAAAAAGGTGTTTACCGTCATCCTCTGCAGAAAGCAGCGTGCGTGGAAATGCAGGGCTGGGGTCTGACACCAGCGGTTTTGGGACGACTCTCTCACCTTTGCTGCACGACCGGGATGAGCCGATGGTTTTAACTTCTGCGCACGGAATGTGCAGTTGCAGCAAGAGCCACGTGCCCTTATAATATTGGTTCTAAAGGAAAAAATCGGCCTAAAAAGTGATTAGTGCGTCTATCGTGAGTGCTAAGGAGCACCCACCACGCTCACAAAAGCAATACGCCATGCACTGATGCCCCAGAAAATCGTGGCTCTGTCCCAACCTAGGAGATGCTCCGGAGCTTCCTAAATCTTTAATTATATTCACCCCTTTTAATTGCACTGGCTGTAACAGCAGGGACAATATAATCCTTGAGGACAAAGCAATGCCTGTGTGTAGGCACCTCTAGGTGTCTTTTTTTTTTTTTTATTCCCTCCAAGGCTGCTTTTTCATTCAGCCATCCCTATCAGCGAGGGCTCCAATCCCATCCGTAAAATGGGTTTCCACAATTTACCTACAGGTAAGAATGAAATTAAGCAAATTGAGGCAAAGACAAGCAAAAAAAAAAAACCCCAAACCCCAAGCCCTTAGGGTCCAAGACTCAATAAAGGGGATGCAAAACATTAGATTAAGGAAACAATCCCGGCAGGAGTAATCCTGCTTTTCACTGCGCTCCCAGCAGCTGCAGCCGCTGCCCGGTGGGAATTGGGTTTTTCTCGTTGTAATTCAGTATTGGAGTGCGCGGATTTCGGAGGCAGCGGGATCACGGATTTTATTCTTTATTTTATTATTTATTTTTATTCATTTACGTTCCCCGGTGGAAATGGTGGCAGCGCAGCCACGCCGATAAAGACCCGTGACCTTCGAATCTGGGGTCTTCTTCATGGAGTTGGGCCAGAAGGTGGATGGAGTTGGGCTGAAAATGGACTTTATTGGGTTCGGAGGATAAAGATGCAGGTGGAGAGGGAGGGGTGGAGGATGGAGAAGGGAGGAGGGAGGAGGGAGGGTGGAGGGTAGAGGAGGGAGGAGGGAGGGAGGGAGGGATGGAAGATGGAGGATGGAGGAGGGAGGATGGAGGATGGTGGATGGTGGATGGAGGATGGAGGGATGGAGGAGGGAGGAGGGAGGAGGGAGGAGGGAGGATGGAGGATGGAGGGATGGAGGATGGAGGATGGAGGATGGAGGAGGGAGGGATGGGGGAGGGAGGATGGAGGGTGGAGGGATGGAGGGTGGAGGGATGGAGGATGGAGGATGGAGGAGGGAGGGATGGAGGATGGAGGGATGGAGGATGGAGGATGGAGGATGGAGGGATGGAGGAGGGAGAGATGGAGGGATGGAGGATGGAGGATGGAGGGATGGAGGATGGAGGATGGAGGAGGGAGGGATGGAGGATGGAGGGATGGAGGATGGAGGATGGAGGATGGAGGGATGGAGGAGGGAGAGATGGAGGGATGGAGGATGGAGGATGGAGGGATGGAGGAGGGAGGATGGAGGAGGGAGGGGTGGAGGGTGGAGGAGGGAGGATGGAGGAGGGAGGGAGGGAGGATGGAGGAGGGAGGATGGAGGATGGAGGGATGGAGGATGGAGGATGGAGGATGGAGGGATGGAGGGTGGTGGGATGGAGGATGGAGGAGGGATGGAGGATGGAGGATGGAGGGATGGAGGGTGGTGGGATGGAGGATGGAGGATGGAGGGATGGAGGATGGAGGATGGAGGGATGGAGGATGGAGGAGGGAGGGAAGAAAGTTGGAGGGGAGAGGGCGGAGGTGAGGGCGGGGAGTGGGGTACGGGCTGGGATTTGGGGTTGCGAATCCACCCTGGGAGTGAGAACGAAGAGGCGGCCATGGGCCGGCCTTGGGCAGGGGGGCTGGGGGGGGGGGCTTGGGTTGGTTTTGGGGCTGGAAGCCTGCAATGGAACATGGAAAAACCAGCTAAAAGAAACGAATGAAGCGTGTGCGTGCATGTGCACGGCTGCGCACGCGCGTGTGGGTCTGGCTTTAGCCACCAAAAAACCCACGGGGAGGGGAAATGGGCTCAGCCGGCCGGCGATGCAACAGCTCGGTGAAGATCTGCGCGTGTCTGCGCACACGTGTGTGCGCACACGTGCGTATGGGGGGGGTCTGGGTCTGCGTGCACGGATGCGCTTGCACATCTGTATGTCTGTGTGTATATGCGTATTGGCCCACAAGTGCGTCCGTGCGCGTAAACGAGTGTGCAAATCTCTGCACGCGTGTCCGTAGGTAGGCCCGTAAGCAGGTGTCCGTGCACGTGTGCGTGCATGCGTGTCCACCTATGTGCGTGCACGTGTCCGTGTGCGTACGTGTACCCGAGGGCACACCCGTATGCAGGTACGCGCGTGCGCGCGCACCAGTGTCTCCGCCCGTGTCTCCCGTGCGCGTGCCGGGGTACGCGTGCGCACGCGTCCACGCGCCTGCTTGCGTTCCTGTTCGCACGCGCGAGCGCCCGGTGGGTGCAGGCGCGTCTGCGAGCGCGCGCGCGTGGGCGCGAATCCGCGTGGGCGGGCGATCGCGCGTGCGGGCGTGTGACGGCGCGCGTGTGCGCGCGCGCGCGCACGTCTCGTGCGGGGGGGGGGGGTGTGGGGGGGTGGGGGGGGTGGGGGTGCGCACACGCGTGCGTATGTAGGCGCGCATTGGTGCGCGCGCGCGATTGCACCCGCGTTCCTTCCCCCTCCCCCCGCCCCCTCCCCCGCGCGTCCCTCCACGCGCGCTTCCACGGGCACGCGCTCGCCACGCCCACCCACCACCACCACCACCACTCGACCCCGCCCACTCCCCGCCCCCTCCCCTCCAGGCTCCGCCCCCTCCGGCGCCGCAGGGGCGCGCTGCGCTGCGCGCTGCTCCCTGCGTGGGTCCGGGGGAGCGGGTGGGGAAACGGGCGCTGCTTTTGCGCCGGAGGTCTCGGGGTTTGTTGGTTTTTGGGGGGTTTGTTTTTTTTTTTGGGGGGGGTGGGGGGGGGGTGGGGGCCGCCATGGCGTGGCCCTGCATCACCCGCGCCTGCTGCATCGCTCGTTTCTGGAACCAGCTGGATAAAGCGGACATCGCCGTCCCGCTGGTTTTCACCAAATACTCGGAGGCCACCGAGCATCCCACCGCCCCCGCGCCCCTCCCGCGTCCCGCCGCCCCCATCGACACCCAGCCCGCTGGGGAGGCGGTGGGGGAAGCGGTTCCCGGTCCTCCCCGGCCCGGCCCGGCCCCGCACGTCTCTCCGCCGGCCGATTCCGTGATGCGCCACGATTACAAACCCTGGAAGGTCCAGCGGCCGGAGCCCAGTTGCAAACCCAAGAGCGAGTACCAGCCCTCGGATACGCCGTTCGAGAAGGAGACCCAGTACCAGAAGGATTTCCGAGCTTGGCCCATCCCCAAGCGGGGCGACCATCCCTGGATCCCCAAACCGGGACCTTCTCCCGTCCTCGCCTTGGAGCGCGCTTCCCCGGAGAAACCGGCTCAAGAGAAGCGTCGGAAGGTTCTGCTCGGCTCCGAGAAGAAAGAAGAAGACCCCGATGGGGAGGATGAACAACCCAAAGCGCTGCGGGCCGGGGAAGGGAGAGAGAAGGGCCGCAAGAAGGTGGAGGAGCCCGGGGGAGGCAGGGCGGCCGCCGATGCTCTCAACAGGCAGATCAAGGAGGAGGTGGCGGCGGGGGTCAGCTCGTCCTACAGGTGAGAGACCACCCCCCCAAAATCCGGAACCCCCCCAGCAACCCAGAGACACCCCCCGCACCCCAAAAAAAAATCCCAAACCCTCCCAGCAACCTGCCGGCTCCTCACCAGCCCTTCTCCGGTCCCCTTTTGCCCATCCCCGGGAGGGACATCCCGCCCTGGGAATTGGGGGAATGAGGCTTTGGGATAGTTTGGGGGGGTCCTTGAAATCCCCCACCTCGCTGGGTGGTGTTGGTGGGGCGTGGGGAGGTGCTGTGCGGGTAATGAGGATGGGGGTCCTTTCTATCGGGGGGGGGGGGGGGGGGTTTGCAGGAGGTTCGAGTGTGTTGCCCACCCCTGCCCCGCTTCCCAAAATTCCGAGGCGCCCACCCACCACCTTGGTTTTCGGCAGGGAGCGAGGTTTGGGTCCCTTCCCCGGGACGTGCAAGTCAACCCTGGTCCTTTCCCAGCGCATCCCTGGTTGCCGTGACGCGGCCAACCCAAAGGACCGGCATCCCGACCGCATCGCTGCATCCCCAGCATCCCAGGCGCCGGTGGGGGCCCCCACCCGCGAGCGGGGTGCCCCACGCGTGACAGAGTCCCACGCAGCACCCCAGGCCGGTAGCATCCCCCAGACAAAGCATCCCGGGGAGGTGGCGGGATGCGGGTGACACACGTCCTAGGCCGCTTGGGTGGGGCAGCCTTCGGATGCTGCCATGTTTAACGCAGCGTGGGTGGGGGTGGCACATCCCTCTGTCCCCCCCCTCCCCCAGCATCCCCCCCAGCCCGGGCTAGAAAGGGGTGCCCTTATTTCACCCCAAGAAGAGACCCCCCTTGGGGATTCGGAGCGCGAAAACTCCTTGCCGCGAGCTGCTGTTGTTATTTCTCTCCGGGTGAAGGGGTTGGATGCGTCGGGAATGCAAAAACAAAAGTGATGGGGTGGCTGCCCTGCACGTACGTTTGCAAGGAGGATTTGCTGCGATTGTGTTTTCCAGAGCTTTCTTTGGCAGAGCCCACCGCTGCCGAGGCCGGGGTGGAGGTGACGGAGAGAAAAGCTGGGGTTTGTTGTGGCAAAAGTGTAACCGCAGCCTTTTTGCTTCTCCCCGTACCCATGTGAATGCCGAGGTGTTTATGCCTTTGAATGATTGATTTTCTCCCCCAGGGAGATTTAGAGGTGACACCCTGCCGTCAAACAGGTAGTAAATTCATGCAGATTTAAAATGAAGCTGGGATTTGACTCCTCTGTCCCACCGGTGATGGTGTGACACAGCAGAGCTGGAGGTCATCCCCTTTCCCGTGTCCCCGGGTGGGAAACGGTTCAAGCAGTGAAATTGTGATTTTTGCTGTCGTTTGGCAGCAGCTTTGGCTCTTGCTGGGGATGCGAGTGATGCTGTGGGCTCAGGTGCATCCAGGTGTGACGGCGGTGGTCGGCTGAGACGTGAGAAAATGGCCAGGGATTTTCAGGGTCTCTGTTTTGTGAGGATGGAGGGTGTGGGGAAAGGGTTTTCCAGAAGTGACACGGTCCTTTAATCTGTTTTGGCCAGCCGTGATTTTTGACTCATCTTTTTGTCTGGTCATCTTCCAAGGTCTGGGCTTATCTCAGTGAGCGCAGGACTAAAGCAGAAAGCTGTCCTAGAGATGAAGAGCTGGTGTGTTGCTCTCTTCTGCTGGCGCAAAAGATAATTAGACTTATTTACTTGCATATTTAAATGCAGATTGCTCACCCTACCGTCCCTCCACGTACCATCCCTCCTGTCTGCTCCAGCAAATTCATACGGCCGCTGTTGCAGCAGGATGGGCTGGGCTGGCTTTCCTCCCCGAGCAAAGGGCTTGGGTCAGCTCAGATCTTGAACCCAAGAGGAATTGGAAGGCTCCAGCCCTCCTTGTGTTGCTCCTCAACTTTCAGGACAGCCTTAGGGCCTCTCTTTGCCCTTGGGTCCTTATCTGCTCTTCCACTTCCATGTTTTTCTTCCTTGCAGCGTATTGCAAGAGAAGCGTTTGCTCTGACGCTCAGCCCTGGAACATAAGCGCCTCTTCATTAATGCATAAGTGATGTTGTGGCTAATTGTTCTCATTTTCCGTTCAAATTAGGCATCTTGTAAGTGTTGTTTATTGTTTGGGTTCTCTTTAAAAGCCAAATTCTCCAAATCCCTATTACTATCAAGAACCTTGCTGCTCACAGGAGTCCCTACTGAGTGGGTTTCGAACAAGGATGGAGACTCCGCAGCCTATTTGGGCAACCTTTTGGGCCACCCGGCAGCCAAAATTATCTCCTAGTGACCTTTTGCTACAGAGGAGCGAGGATGGCTCGCGTGGGGCTTGTCCTCCGTGGCCTCTGCTGGGCTTGTGCATGGATGAAGGCTCCCCAGCAGCAGGGAGCAGGGGGAGATTTCCTTACAGTCCTCTGCCACCGCTGCAAATCAGCGTAATGTGATGCTCCAAGGCTGGGAAACAATTCCTTGATGAAACCAAAGAGCACACTGGTAATGGTTTTTAAACTCGCTCTGTCCCCCTGAGTATTATTTCCAGGTGAGGCAGCAGATGGGATAGAGTAAGCAACTAGCCCAAGGTCATTGGGAAGTCCACGCTAAAGGGGGGAATTCCCTCTTCTAACCTCTTTATACCAAGACAAATTAATATTGCAGAGACCATGTGCCTGTGACCTCCTCCCAGGTCTGCCCGGACCTACAGAGCAGAGATGATGCCTGGCGGTGATGGCCTCGGAGGATGGAGGCTACTCCCAGCCCGAGGGATGGATGATTTGTTTGCATTAGCATTTGAGCCCAGAAGCCTTCAGTGAGGCCAGAGCAGCAATGGCAGGGCTGTGCATGTCTGAAGAGACTGCCTGTGCCCAGAGATCCTACAGAATAACTAGGATTTATTTATATTATTTATATTATTCGCCCTTATATTATTAATCTTTATTTATATCCATTTATTAAATACCTGTTTATATATAGGATTTATTGATGTACTTATCCCCAAATAAATCCCCTTGGCAAACCAAGGGGAACAATGGGGGGACATGCTCATTCCTAATGGTCTCCAAAAGTTGAGGGACTCCCAGGGCAACGTCTGGTTTGAAGCCATCGGTGGCAAGTAGGTTTGAAGGTGATCAAGCCGTGCACGATGGCATCCGCTTGCCAGTTAGCGCCCTGTGACTATCCCTCTTTGGCGCTGAGGAAACTGAGGCAGGGGTGCTGAGTGACCTACCTGAGCCCCTACACAGCGCATCAGGGCTGGGGCTGGCCTCAGGGTGCAGCTCCCAGGCATCGTTCTCCTGATTGCTATTGTTCTTCTGGGGTCCAAGTGCTGGCAGCCACTGCTGTGACACAGGTTCCAGCACCGAGGTGCTTCGTGCCTCAGTTTCCCTCCACAAAGCTGCCCAAGCAGCGCTACAGGGACTTCACCCCCCTCATCCCTGCAGCCCTTCTTCTCGTGGTGGCCTCTGGACCCTGAGGGACCAAGTAAGGACCAGGGCATCCTTCAATGAGTAGGAATACTCGGTTTATGGGGCTGACGTGACTTCTGGATAGGAGTCAGAACCCAGCCTGGGGGCTTCTCGGCTCCATGGAAAGCTGTTGCTGCTGGATGGAGCCTTTTCTTGCTCAATGATCTGCTGTCCCATAGGAGCATCTGGTGGCATCATTGAGGGTTTTATCTGTCTTGGACCCAGAGGTGACCCCAGTACTCGAGTGCTTGGGAGGGGATTTTGCCCCCTGAACTCCTGGAAGGGATGGGCAGAGCTCTTCTCCCTGCTGTACCGAAGGATGGAGGGGACAGGGGTTGACCCTGGGGGTGTGGGAACAGAGAGAGTAAGTGATAAAACGTGCGGACAGTGCTGTTTGCTGGTGGAAGTGGAACAACTGGAAGCACGTTTGGCAAAAACACAAGAAGGAATGAATGTTTTCCATTTTTTGTTTGAAAATGATGGGAAAATGTTAGAATTGGGTGTTTCCAGGTTGTTTGTTTGCCGCCTTCTTTGTCTTGCATTCTTCTCCTTTTGTTACCTTTATTTCCTGAAGAAAAAAGATATAAAGGGGAAAGGGGAAATTTCACCCCCTTTGCAGAGTGTCAAAATGAGCAGTAGGGTGATGAATTTTCTCCAGGGAAGTAATATTGCGAAACCTAGGTTTCAAGTTCTTCACCAAAGAGCGATCTCTTTTTTTTACCAAAGCGATTATTTTTTTCCCCCCACCAATTTCCTTTCCTATCAGAGGAAACAAACAAAGAAAGGCTTCAATGGAAAATTTTGGACTGCCTCTAGTATTAATGAATTGCCTGTTGCTAATGTTCTGTCATTCATCTCAAGCCCTGGAGGTGCTAAAGATGTGGAGCAAATGAAAATCTGTAGTAGCTATAGAGATGAATGAGTCAGTGCTGGAGACTTGCTGTGTATTTTTCTGAGATACAGAGGAGATAATTTAGGGAGGGGTGTCCACACAGGAGGGCTGGAGCAAGCTACATGAGGGCAGGGAATTCATATTCCATCATTATAGTTGTGGAAATGTGGGGCTGGAAGGACTTCCCAAGATCGTCCGGTCCACGTCCCATTTCTGGGGAAGGGGAGGGATATATCTAGACCTCAGCAGGTTGATTTTAACTAACCTGTCCTTGAAAATCTCCAGGGGAGGACACGTCCCACCTCGGTGAGACACTCTCTAACACCGCTCGTGCTGTCAGGTGTGCCAAACTTGGTGGGAAATTTTCCATTGCCTTCAGAAATTTCTCATCAGATCCATAGGCTGGGTCTCTATTAGTAAATTAAACAGTTCCAGGACACGTTCCGGGGCATGGGGACATGATCATCTACACTCTTCAGTTGTTGAAAGAGTCCCCAGCCCATTTCCCAGGCTGGGTTCGGCCATGGGTATGAGCCAAGAATGGATCCCAACAAGCAGTTTGGGTGTAAACACCTTGTTTTGGGGGTTAAAAGGGTTTCAGAGAGTGAGCGTGGGCTGTCCCAGGCTCCAGTGCCAGAGAACAATCCTGGGCAGATTTCATCTCCCACTGTCGTTTCAGCGACAAACTCCCACTTTGGATGAGTGTGTTATTAGAATTAACCCATGTAGGCAAGTGGGTCCAATTTTGCCCTCGGCTGGAAGGGAAGGAGCGGGATGTTTTCTTCCATCCAGAAAAGGCTGTTCAAAGAGATGTTTGGTAGCTTTAGCTAAGGCTGAGCTCTGGCTCACCAGTTGCTTGATACGTGCCTTTAGCAGCGGGAGGAGACACGATGTCTGCTGATACCACAAGGACCGGTCGTATGAGTACGTAGTAACCACGCGTGGAGGAAGCCCTCATATTTACTAAGACACGAAGAGGATGGAGGTGGGTGATGCAGGCAGGCAGCTATCCTGCCGCACTCTGCGTCTTGATCGCCTCTGGATATAGTCCACCAGCTGAGAAAGGCTGGTAGTATCTTCAACTTGGAGATACTTGGTAGTATCTCCAAGTTGGAGTATTTGCCAACGTATTCCCTTCAATCACGTTAAGGCGAACCATATCCAGCCTCAAAAGCCAACTGGGAGCCGCTCAGCAGTGTAGGCAATATTGAATTTTGCTGCTTTGACTTGCGTGCAAGGTGGAGTTGGGCTGTGCGTGCCGTAGCACGGGGTTGAGCAGGAGGAGGAGATGGAGGTGGCATTCAGGTGGTGGAGTCAATGTACTTGAGCAATTTTTCCTCTGCTCCTGCTCAGCTGTGTCACCTCAGCAGGGAGCTTTAGGCACACGAGACTGGATGGGACCATCTGAACCAGTAAGTCCAATTACTTAGTTTGTTATTTATTCTTTACAAGTAAGACCCAAGGTTCTGTCTCAGAAATAGGGAATTTTTAGTTGCACGATGCCAGCTGGAAGGGTATGCCAAGAATTCAGTCTCTGATGGTTTGCAGCCATCATCTCATTTCCAGTCTGAGACAAGATACAGGTTATAATTTGCTGTTTTGTTGGCACTGGGTTACTTAGTGCTTGTCTCCTATCTGGAGGTTGCTGCTCAGTGTCTCCAAGCACAGTATCCGTATTGTTTGGGTCTGTAGCTAGCAGTCAAAGATTTTTGGTATCCTTTTCACTCCCTGTATCAACCATTTCTCCAGCTCTTCCTAGATGAAATCACTGTTTAAGAAACATAGATACAGACTGTTGCCCTTTGGAGATGAGGTCCCCATTTCTACCGAGACTCACATGTCATGTTTGTGGGCATCACGGATGCGTTATGAATCCCTCACTTACCCTTTGGTGACCAGGACCTCCGTGTCATTCTCCTTCTTAGGCAGTTAGAGCCTTGGAACTCCCACCCCATACTAAAAAATCCTGGTGATTAGTACCGAGCCTAGAATTTAGTACTCATCATTTTCATCCCATTTTGAACAGGGCAGTCAAGGTCAATCCCTTTCTTCCTCTCTGATACCCTGATCCTCCTCTGTATTGGTGCTGCCTATGACGTTGTGTCATTAGGAGGTCTCATCAGCGTTGCCCTACTTTTTTGTGCCAAAGTCAACCTTAAAAATGTTAAACACTGCTAACCTCCTTCCAGGCTGCAGCTCAGCCTTCCAACGCTCATCATCGTCATTTCCCTTACCCAGTTGCCCGTTCTGCTGGTGTTCGCGTTCACTGGCTTAATCATTTCCCACATGGCCCCGTATCAAATGCTTTACTGAAACCAGCTAGATTTTCACATTTCTTTTCTTTGCTAAGTCAGTTATCTTATCAAAGGACATGTCAAACATCTCTCCTTCTCCCTTTCCGGTCACTGCCGTGTCTGATTAGGCCACCGGCTTCTCCTGGATGCTGGAGCAGATGCTGTAGAGCAGACCCCACTTCCACTTGGCAGCTTCAAGCTACCACTGTAGCTGTAACACAAACAATAAATAAAGAGAAGAGGAGAAGGATCAGCTAATTTAGACAGCAGGACTTTTCCCTGTCCGTCCTTTGCCAAATAAATCACAAACAGCCATTGTAAATTTGTCTTCTCTCCCATTTAGAGCATGACCTTTGCTTTTCCTGTCTCCTACCGGCTGAACAAGCCTTCACTTTCTAAGTACTTCTGCACTCTATCCTACATCAATCTTGCTTTTCTTTGCTCTTAGCTGAATGTATTCATAGCACTAATGCTGATACCTTCAAATAAACCTTGCTGCACCGAGGCAAGAGCATGGATGCTCTCCTGCTAGCATGACCATCAGCACCAGCCAGGAGGGGAAAGCCAGTTTTAGGAAAGTTTTATAGGATGGAAATTTTATTTCTCTTGATTTATAACTCAAGATTCTGGATATCCTTCCAACGTCCTTTATTTTTATATATATATATGTTTATATATATATATACACACACATACGCACACACACAAACCAAGCTGTTCATCAAGTTACTGCTTTAACCTCCAACTCATCTTTCCTCTTCAAGTCCAACATTGCGGGTGTTATATAGCGAACACATTTTGCTTTCTATTAATAACTCCTTTTGCTCAAACGGTGCCTTCACCTGAAGGGACCCCGCAGCACTTCACAAACACGGTGTGCATACGGAGAGGCTCCTGCTGCTTTGGGGACCCGGCTGCAAGCCGTGCTGTTGAGACTACAACCCGGGGTGTTTTGGTGCTGGGAAGGTGGGGAGGCTGCTTTTTTTCCCCTGTTTTAAAGTTTTTTTAAAAAATTTAATTTTTTTAATGTTTTTTTAATTTTGTTTTGTTTTGTTTTGGTGGAGCTGTAATTCGGTTTTGCAAAGGAGGACGCATTTGAGGCATGTTTTCAGGTTGATGCGTAGAGTGGGTGATCTGAAATAACGGACTGGTCATTCCCGGAAAGAAGGGGACTGGCTCCAGCGGTAAAAATCACAGCAGCCCCTGTGACACAAGCAGAATTACTTGTAGGTGAGGATACGACCCTTGGGCAGCCGCCCCTGTCTGTGAGGATGCTGGCTGCACAAAAAGACACCTGGAAAAGGGGAACGTAACCCGGGGTCCTAGGGGAGCAGCCCGTTTCAGAAAGCACTTTGCACCGCTCTGCAGTGGAGCAGGGAAGCAAATATTCCTGCTTCACAGCCCGCCTGGGATGCGCGGCTGGGGATGGCGCTGCGTGGTGCAAAACAAGGAGGGGATGAGCAGCGTGGGCCGTGCGGGGACGGGCTGGCATTGGGGTACAGCCCGGGGACCCCAGCGTCCCCCTCCGTCTCCGTCTGCAGGGACTCACCAGGGTCTCTCTTCCAGGCTGCAAATTCAGGAGCACAAAATAATATCCCCGGCGGGAGGGTTTATTTATCATTTTATAATCGTGAAAGCATCTCCCGGCTTGTCCTTGCTGCCAGCAGATTTGTAAAACCTTGCTGTTTGGCTGGTGCGTGGTTGCTTAACACCAGGCTTTACATTCACCTGGTTTTAACTCTAAAAATACCAGCACAGAGCTGTAAACGAACCATTTCGGCATCAGTTACTCCATCTCCGCTGGACGGGCAAGGAAATCCAGGCTGTTGTGAGCTGCGGGCTGGCTCCTGGCAGCCCCGCATCCATCCATCCGTCGGACTCCCACTGACTGCAGTCGGTTTTCTCCTGCATGGCAACATCGTCCCCATGTCAATTAGCTCTTGCACGGTGTTTATGCGCCCAACCTTGCAGGTGCTCTCTTGGAAAGCGGCCAGAGATTTCTCGCTGAAATACTTCGCAAGGTCGCTGGTTCCCTGCTCGTGTTGTTTGGCTGTTGTTTTGCTTTTCTTGGTCTTTAAAAGGGTTGAAGGTGTGTGGGGTTGTGCAGGTGCTTTGCTGCTTATCTAGCTCAGAAAGGGTAAAAAAAATGAAGGTGGTGTTTAAAGAAAACAGTGGCCTTCTGGAGCGGAGCTTTATGTTAATTGCAAATGGCAGGGTTATTCTGCTGTAGGAATTAACAGGGCTGTTCCCAAGAGTCTCTCCCCAAAGCCCTGCAGGACCAGCATGTCCTCTTGCAGGATCCCAGCTTTTCTGTAGGGTTAAAAGCTCGTGCCGTGGTGTTGATACCTCAGCTTTCCTTCTCCACGCTCATCCCCTTGCACAAGGTACGAACACTATGCTTCTTGTGGGAACCCTGTGTGTAAGGGCTAGCTGTCAATTAAATGATGATTATGTGAAATTAATTATTAGGTGAATTAGCGTTTTCCCCACTCTGTCCTTTTCCTCCTGATTCCTTCCCATTAAATCAGCTACAGAAGGTATCGTGGCCACACAGGCGGAGGGGAAAATGGGCAGAGAGCTCATCTCCCAAAGAAGGGGACCCAATCTGTTTCTTCCAGAGCAAAGATGAGCAGACATCTTAGAAAGCACACATTTAGGGGGAGCTGGGCAGTTTGTGTTTTCCAGAAATCCAGTTAGACCAGCTGAAAACTCAGCTTTGGGAAGGTCAGAGCTGGCCAAGCCGGTGGGTTGCAATAAAGAAACCTCAGGTTTGTGTCTTGGTGCTGGGTGAATGGCAAGAGGAGAGGTTCTCCAGACGTAGGAGGAGGAAATTCTTCAGGATCAGCCCTGATTGCTGAGCTTCAGGCTTCCTCCCACATTTCACTTTGCCTTTCACCTTGAAGGAGGCCGCGCATCTGCTCTCGGGCAGGCAGCTTCGCCTAAAAGAAATCAGTGCATCATGCTCTGGTGGGCTGGAAACACAGGCAGGGATGTGAACATGACCGGTCCCATTCCCAGATTTGGGCAGCAGTGGGGCTGATGGTTGGTTTATTGGCCGAGACCTTCAAGGAGAAGCTGCAGGTGCCCTCAGGGTGCCGTTTCACTGGGAAGGGGGATCCCTTTCCCTTCTCACATCCACTTTGACTGTGGAGCTCCATCAACCTGAGTCCCAGCAGGAGGTTGAAAGGATGCTCGGCATCTTGCAGACTCTTTTGCAGCCCGAGCCACGCTTTACTACCAGTGCAGCAGAGCAAACTCTCTTATCGGTGAAGTTCCTAAAAAAACCAAGGGAGGAATTAGCTGCAAAGGTCTGATTTTTCCGCTTTGGTGGATTTGTGGAGGCCAGCATGATCAGGACTTCGACCACGCTTTGTGCTCTCCTTATTTGGATATAAAATAGATGTGCAGAAGGTCTGAGATGGGGGAGGAAGGGGAAGATCAGAGGTTGCAAGTGCGAGATTCTACGAAGGTATGGCAGGCCCTGGGTTGGGTTTGCATGGGGCTGACGTGCCACGGCTGGGTGACAGCCTCCCACCGGGTACCCTGAGCATCAAGGGGACGAACGCGCCGGCCTCGGCCGAGCGGCAGAGCTTGTCACCGTGTCGGCCAGTAGCTATGGCAACTTGCACAGAGGATTCCCGGAGAGGGATGTGTTGGCAAGAAGCCTGATGGAGGGAGGACGCAAGGAAAACCACGTGTTCCCTCCGGGGAGCTGGGACGGGTTTCGGCAGCATCATCGTGCATAGAGCCGGGGAGATGCTGTCGTTGAAAGTTGCGGTGCTTTTTCTTCCATCAGTGGGGTAAAAAACCTCTGGCAGCGCTGCGGCGTTGGAGCAAATCTCAGCTACGGATCCGTTTCTGCATGAACATCCCAGTTTCAGCTAGCAATACTACTCACTTAGCTCCTGCATCACATGGACCCGGCGTTGCAGGGTCGGAGAAGGGCTGAGGGCTGCTCAAGCTCACGGCACAGTGGAGAGAAGGAGCTCTTTCATCCCTTCTGTATAGAACGTAACCTGCCTTAAATATCCCACAGGCAATTTAAATTTACAGCGCTGCTTTCCTCCTGTAGTTGTAACTGATACCTTAATTGCAGGTCAGGGATTTTTGAAGTCAGAAAGGGGCGTTAGGACTATCCTGTCTGCGAGCCTGTACAGCGCTGTATTTCATCCAGGTTACCTTGTGCTGAGTCCTTCACCTGTGTTTGGCTAAATCATTTTTTCATGCCGGAATTGGAATTTAAAGAGATCTTGACATATTGGAGAAACAGCCTGAAATAAATAAGCAGCGGTTCAGGAGAGGTGAGGGCAGAGCATGACGTAGAGGTAGGAATCATCAGCGGTACCGGTGCAGACAGAACAGCTGGTGCAGGAGCAGTGCTGCAGTGAATCACAAATCACATCAGTAATGGTATTTCATTAAAAAATAAAATAAAATAAAATACTTTGGGGCAAGTAATGTACTAAGATGTATATAGAGGAATTTGACAAGTAGGATGTGACATCCTTCCACAGTAGTAAAGCCTCAGGTAGACTCTTTTATTCAGATTTTGGCTTTGTACTTCAGCGTAGCTGTGGACCAGAGGAAGTCCTGAGGACACCCGTTAGAGGGCTCAGGTGTGCAGAAGACATGGTCGTTGCAGAAAGCTGGAAAGTATTGAATGGGTTTGGATAGAGAACAGAGTGCCACAGAGAAATAGATAATTGTCTTTTTGCACATATAGAATCACAGAATGGTTTGGGTTGGAAGGGACCTTAAAGATCACCTAGTTCCAACCCCTCTGCCATGGGCAGGGACACCTTCCACTAGACCAGATATGAAAAAACACAGCGGTCCATTGGGATGCTCGAACCTGCTATAGTCACAGTCAGGAGGAGCAAGACTTGGATGCTGAAAGTTAAAAATGTACTAAGTGCTTTGCTGGAGCAAGTCCGAGGGATATTGTGCATCGCTGGAGATGCCAGCAGGATATCTCCACAGTCCCTCTCTTTGAAACTAGGAAAAAAATAAGTCATTACCATTCATTCCCTGCATTGATTTTCTGTCTGCAGTGACCTTGGTGCTGCTTGCTATTCTTTATGCTCCCCAGGGCACAGGTTGGATCAAGCTATTACAGTTTTAATAAAAGATGCCTGGGTGTATGCGTGATGACATTTGATTCATATTACCTTGATGGCTTCTGCTGATCCTCAATCACTACCCCACTACCCTCTCTCCTCCCTGCCAAGCTCCTGCTCCTTTATCCTATGTTGGGATCCCACTGTTCGAGTCTTATCCCGAATCGGGCCTTATGTGTCTTTGTGACCAGGACCAAATCACCCATTAGTGGGCTCGAAGCCTGCTAACATGCGTGCATTGCTGGTGATTTGAAGTCAGAAGCATCATCGCTCGACGGCAGAGGTTAATACGGGACCGCTGACCCTGCCCTGCCTGGCTGAAAACCACCGCGTGGGGAGAGCTTGCACGGACACGAGAGCAGGCTCCGTGTGAATATCACAGACATTGACGGAAAAAGCCCTGTCGTTTCGGGCAGGGTCAGCATTTGATCCATCAGAGCAGAGGGAGCATCGAGTGCAGCCAAAAATCGCCCCTCTTAACTGCTTTAGCTATGCTCTCAGCAGAGAAAACCCAACGTGACAGCTTCAAGGCAATCGTTTTCCCTGCCCTCCTTTGCGTTGATTTTTCTCGTGGCTGGAATGTTAGTTATTTTTTGTAATGCAATATTTAATTATTACTTAATATAAACATTTCATGAACTGTTACAAGGGGTGAATTATTTATCGGAGGGGAAGGAGTGCTTTTTCTGAGCCTTTCTGCTCTGCCGGTTGCAATAAATATCAATCTAGGAGCGTGTTTAAAACATGCATGCTCTGCCTGGGAGACAAGAACAGTGCCGCCTTCTCTTGTCTCGTCTCTCAATTAAGTACCTGCTTAATACATTTGTCCGTAGCATGTTTTATTTCTCTATTAAGCTTGGAGCAGCTCCAAAAGAAAAAGTATTTGCAGGTCATCTCATTTCCAAATGCATATTATTTACCCAGTGGATACAAATGGCTCAGAGAGGCTGTAAACATTTGCTGCGCACACAGAAGTGCTTGGTAATAACAAATCCTCCTTCCAGTTCTTTGCAGAAAAGTTATAAAACTGGTGGTTTTAATTTTTAGCCCCCAAATTTACTTTCTGGGAGCCTTTTTTTTTTGTGTGCCTTCGGGAAAGGATTGCAGTGCACATGCTTGCGCACTGGCAGCTGGGTTTGGGTTTTGGCAGGTAGGTCTGTGATTGTAGGTGCTTGCAGAGAGCGTGCAGTGGAGGGATATTTTTATTCAGTCCTACACTAACAATATCCTTCTTGGGAAATGGGTTTCCATGATCCAGACATATTTTTAGGGCTATTTAGGGCCACATTATGATGGCATCGTCCGCCAGACCGGGTGTCTCTGCACACAGAGCATCGATGCAGCACTGTGTCAAAGCAAGTGGCCCATTTGCAACCTCCTCCAGATGCTCCAGGCTGGGTCTGGAGGTGCCGAAACACCCCAGGACATCAGACCCCTGGGTGGTAACATCCCGTCGGCTTCCAAAACCACGTCAATGCAAGATGCTCCCGAAAATGGGAATGGTCTGCGAGTCTCTCAGGTGTTTCTGGGGTTTTGTCCCAGCCTGTGCAGCTCTTTGGGCTTCGTTTTCTGCACACAGCATTTCTAAATCGCCTTTGCTGGCACAGGCAGCCGTGCACATACCCTGGGATTTTCTTTCATCTCTTCTTGGTTTTAGCTCCCCAGCGCATGTTACACACAGGCTCCTTGCGTCTGGAAACAGAAAACCGCATCTCTACTCCACTTTCTCCTCCAAAGGGAGTAGATCCTACACTTTGCATGCCGCTTATCGCTGCGTGCCCTGCCTTTAGGTTCCAGACGCTCTGATTTTGGGGATCCTTTCACCTTCACACCTCTCCTTTGGAGCAGAGCTGGTGCCTTGGTAGCACAGGGCCATCATCCCACAGGTGTGAATGGTGTGTTTCGCCGATCGTGTCAGTGCGCTCGAAGTGATGCTTTTGATCAAGCACAGTGAGGGGCCTCTGAACACGAGCACCTTTGAAGTAAAGACACAACCCATTTTGTCTGTGCTTCGCTTTCAGGGCTTCCCACTCCTGGCAAGCACTGGAGAAGCCCTTGAAAAAAACCAATTAATTATAAAATAACCTTTTTCCAGAACCTGCTTTCTCACCATTTCCCATAGAAAGCTTTCCGACAGTCCTCCTTATCCTCTTGTATTTCATGATGGCTTTCGTGTGGATAGCGTGGTACCAGCAGTGACCAGTAATTGCTTCGTTCACTCACATCAGTCCTTGTTTTACCTAATTAGGAGGAGATTTCACAATACAGCCATCTGCTCCAGTGCCTTGTGCTGTCTCTTTCCCAGACTCCCCCGAGACAGCTTTGATGGTCCCAGTATTTACCGATTTGGTATCATGGGACTAATCCAGTTGTTGGGGAGCTGGAGTCAACGAGTCCTCCCCATTACCTCGTTATTGATGCACAAGCGATGCGGACGGTTTCCCAAGCTTGCAGAGGTGGGGTGGGGGAATGCAGGCATTTTCTACACTGATTTTCTCATTTCCTACAATTCTTCTACTTTTGTGCCTCCTGCAGGCAGGGATAGCTTCTAAAGAAAGATGGGTTAACTGGAGGTGGCATGGTCTTGAGTATTACACTGTTACAAGCGATACACTTCAGTGGGACTAATTCTGCTCCCCGTTACACCCGTGCAGCCCCAGCGACTTGTGGTGGGGTGTTTTATGGTTGCCTAAAAAGATGCATGGGCAGATTAAGCTTTTTCCTCTTTCCAAAGAAGCCTTCCTGTCTCCCAGTTATCCCACGCTGTCCCCCTAAACTGTCTGCCCATCTGCTCAGCCCAGTTTAGTCCTTCCGTGGTGCTTTGAAAGCAACCTTCCCCGCAGCACCCAGGGCAATTTCAGTGTAATTTCCCCGTGTTGCCTCCCCAGTAATTCTACATTTGTCACGCAAACTCTGGAGCAGGAGCTCTGCACCTTATGGTCCACAGCACAAATCAAATTTTCATCTAGATTTTGCAGCCCTTGAAATAAAACAGTATTAAGGGTAAAGATGGGTGGGGGGGGAAATCCGACTCAGTCTTTCATTGCTTTCCCTCAGCCCAGTAATCCTTAATATCCTTGCTCAAGCCTCAGCTCTTTTCTTTCATCTACTTAGTTCACACCCAGCTCAGTATGGTTCTTCCAGTTAAAAAGAATTACAACCTCTTAATTTCAACTAAAGAAACACTGAATGGGTGCGTTGCACAGAAAGGCATAAAATGAAAAGCAGAATTCTGCCCTCTGTCAAAGCCAGCAACTGGCTTGAGACTTCTGAATGCTAAAAAAATACTTTAGATTCCATATATATATATAAAATCTTTTCAAGAAATAGCACGAGCTCAAATACACACACACCACAGAGGCACGGCAGAGGCAGGTGATCGACCAAATGTAGGTTAATCCATGTTCTGTATGGCATTATTTGAGGCTGTGTGGTTGTCACACTGCCTATGTCTGTGGTGTGTAGCATGTCTCCTTTTGCCTGACTTCACCTGCTTTATGTTACACGCTTGGAACACAGTGGAAATGCAGCTCATCAAGCTGCAGAACCGTTTGCTGTGAAATATTCATCGTGTTGGATCTGGTACCCCAGCTGATGGATTCAAGGGATTTCCGCCAGAGTAGTTCTTGCAAAAAATAACTGTACCCTTCAATGGGAAATGACAAACCTGTGTGAAGCAGGGATGCGGCTCGCAGGCTTGCCTCGCAGATGGATGATGTAGAAAGTGTCATGGATTTGAATTCGCTTTCCTTTTCTGAGAATAAGATGTTATGGATCCAAAGCATGTATATATAAGACGTTAGGATTATATGTTATTTTCTATATTTTACTTTGTAGACTAAAATAGGATAAATTGCGTGTCTTTGGAGCTTAAGCATATGTGTGTGCTTTGCTTTCACAGGCGGTATTTTAGCTTGGAGGCTCTGAGCTGTTCAAGTGTGAGATCACTTGGGAGATAACCTGGTTGTTACAACACCCAGGTTGCAGTGGTCTAACAGAAAATAAGAGGCCATCCTTGTTGCTGGGCCTCTAAGCTGAGCTGCAGGCTTCTCTATCCTGTCTAGGAGACACATCCATCGGTGTGAGAGCGGCTGAGGCTGTGACCTTGCATCAGTATCTCCATCAGCTCCGCAGGATCGTTGAAGGTGGAGGGGGGATGCTGCCAGGAGACGGCAGGGTTAGACCATGTATTTACCTGCCATGGGCAGTAGGTACAGAAGAAATATGTGGTATTCAAGATTTTCTTTGCATTGGATGTTCAGCAGCATGTTACTGCTCCAGCCCAGTGCAAGAAAAAAACAGAATACCACATATTCTGGGCACTACATTTGCCATGGGGCTTGGCTTACTGCTCTTTTACTTAGTGGTCATGGTGCTTGTTCCTCAATGCCTCCCCCATGAATGTTCATGGGGATCCTGATCCATGATGGCCCTTTTCCTAGCATTTGCCTTGTTGCCATCTTGGACGTGTAAACCTTTTGAAATCAGGTGACTAGGTCTTCTATTAAAGCCCACACCAGAATTGCTTTCATATATTAACTGAAACTCAGACTGTGACTAACTAGCGTCTTCATTTTTCATGTGTATGATTAAGTTTTAGGACACCCGGTGCCCAATCAGCATATGAAGGATATTCAGATACAGTCATATAGTAGCTACTACAGTGAGGAGCAAATAATAGTCATCAATGCAGTGGCAAAACAATAGCTGCTATTTACGTTTCACCATCTTCCTCCTTTACTCCCTTTACTGCTGAATCTATTTCTACTCCGGTGCCAGGGTGAGCAATTACACTGTCATGGAGACTAGAAATGAAATCAAAAGCAACCCTGATTTTGAGCTGCATTAGAAACAGCGAAAGAAGGGAAGTAATGATTCCCTGAAGGGAGCAGAAAAATACAGCTAGTCGAATAACATTGCTGTGACAGAAGAGCTGTTTCATGTCAAACAGCTATGTCCCGGCCTTCCTTCAGAGACACCCATCCTTCTGCATCCGTGATTTGGATGAAAATTGAACAAATTCGGACAAAATCTAACCTGTCGTCCGCAGCACCACCCATCTCCATCTTTTGCCTCAAGGGCAGACCTTGCGGTTCCTATGCAGCTGAACTGCAGTATCACTAAAGCATCCTCAGGTTGGAGAAGGGCCAGGATCTGGGGAACAGGAGCTGGCAACGAGCTCGAGCGGCTTCACACCAGAGCTTCCAGGAAAGTCAAGGTGGGAGGGTTTCCCCAGCAGTCCCTGCCCAGCACTACGAGGGTAGAATGGTCTTTGTGGAAACCCCCAGCAGTGTGAATGGAACACTTTGGACCAGAGCTGTTGCCAGTGCTGGTCAGTGAGATGCACTGTTCTTCTCCTTGGGCAGCAGCTCTTCAGTTCTGTAACTGTCTGGCCTGTCGTTGCTGAAAGGTGATGCCTTTGGATTGCGTCCCCATCCCGCTGCTGGATCTCTGGGGTGGTCTGATCATACTATGAGTTTGTGAAATGCGGTTGCTTCATTTGACCTAAAAAGATTCATTTTCCCCAGCCTTAGTTAGCACATTTTGCTGCACCAGATTCCCCTCTTACAAGTCACATCATGGCTTCACATATAGCTTTTGGAGTGTGGTCCACCAAGTTCTGATTCAGGAAGTCATTTCTGCCCATATTTTCATGTCAGGAGCAGCAAAGAGCCACTGTGCATGTGCTCAAGGGTTCTGCTGAACTGAAATAATGCATTTTTAATTCATCTCTTGTTTGTGTCTTCAGACACTTGAAACAAGGTGCTGAAAACAGCTGGAGCTAAAGGCTCATGAGGCCACCAGCCGAGCACAGCTTCAGCAGCTGCCGGTTTCTCTGTATCCCATCGAATATTTGAATAAGTTCGTTGCACTGAGCATGAATTGCACTGAAAAATCTTTGCACTTGAAGAAGAGCAGAATTTACAATGCTGTGTTGTCTTTGCAAGTTCTTCCACTTTTCCTAATACAAAGGTTTCTTCTGGAGGGTTTTTCTCTCTGGGACCTTAATGGGTGACCCTAGTTAATTCATGTCTTCATACCTTGATGTAGCCATGCAGTTGTGCATGTCATCTTGCAAGGGAGTCGGATATGTGACACTCTTTGGCACTTTGGCTCTCCTCCCCCTGTTCAGGTTTCTGCAACCCATCCAGATCTGCCTGTGGCAATACTTCTCCCAATCCGAATCTTGCTACAGCACCCTGTCGATAAAGATGCTTTTGTGTCAAAGCATCCGTGCCACGAGCTGCTTGCTTTGTTTAACCTTGTGGCAAATTTTAATCATCTGCCCATTTGGAGGACAAGGGGGATGAGGCACTGCTCTTGCTCCAACCAGCTGGAGAATAGACCTACAGGCCATGGAATGGGATGTTAGCAGAGCTTCGACCTGGCCCTGACCCATTTTCCAGGGCTGGACATGACCTTTACAGATGGGTTGTTTCTGCAGGCATGCTCAGAAACGTCAGGCTGTGATCACTCACCCTGGGAGCTTCCCTAACAGGCTACATCGACTGGCTTCATTGGTGACACCAGCATTGAATTCACCAACTTTACAGGCTTGAGCACGTACGAAGAAAGCACAGCGCCTTCTGTATGGAATGGCCAACGTGTGTCCCTTCATCAGCAGGACACATAAGCTTATAACATCAAGGGAAAATCAGAGAGGTATAAATTGGCAAACCTCCATGGGGTTGTGCTTCACACCAGGAGGGTTCCTGAGGTGTCACTGCTGTTGGGTTTAACCTCTCCTCGGATCTCCAGGTGGACCTTTCCCTGGTTTCTGGCATTTCTGCAGTGGGATCTCCCAGTGTTATCTTCCCGAGAGTCCACGCTTTTCCCTGTGGTGGGTATTTAGCCACCAGGAGGTAGGGGGGACCTTGCGCTGCCGGGCTGTAGCAGATGCTGATGGATGCCCTTTATCTGGCCCGGACTGTGCTTTCCCCAGGGTTGGTGGAGCACAAGAGTGGAGCTAAGGTGAAGGTAGCAGTGGAAGGAAGGAGATGATCATGGGGGTGCTGGTGTTTACCCTGAGGTCCACAAAGTGGACTTTGTGTGTCCAAGGTGCCCAGACGTGCCATCTAGTCTGAGCGTGGGGATTTATCTCACCCTTCCCTGTCATACGTGGCCCCCTTCAAGCTGCTCAGTATCCCAGTGGCTGGCTGTCCCTCACGGATGGTCCTCAACTTGCCTTTTTCGCTGTGCTGAGACAGGAGCAGTGGCAGGGCTGTTACTCTTGGGGTTACTCTCCCACAACTACATCGCTCTCTCAGCTCCTTGGCCCTCTGCAGTGTTCACCGTCATCTTCAGTCAGGTATTTGTGACGTTTGAGACATGACAGCATGTGCAATAATTCTGCCTCCTTGGAAGGCCATGCTCCATGGCCCTCAGGCAGCGCAATATCCACGATTTGTGGGCTGCTGACTCAAGCAACTTTTATTAATGGATCGCAGCATGGTTCTGCTCTGCCAGATGACTTGACTTCATCCTCTTCGGTACATTAATCATATCTTGCTCATAGCCTGCTTCAGCCAGTGCTAAAGTCGCCTCGTTGAAGGCTCAGCACTTTCCTCCTCTTCTCTGCCAGTGCTGTAGTTGATGGGCCCTAACCAGGGATGTCCACACATACTGGTCCCTCCCCACCCTGCTCACACTTACACCATTGTGCATTGTCCAAGTTTCAAATTCATGCATTAATATATCACATTGTTTTAGTCTTTGTACGCAGTTAAATATTGGCTGATCCAAACTGACTTGCTCTCTGTACGTATGTATATGTGTGTGTGTGCATGTCTTAGAGGTTGATTATTAATGTTTGGGAAAAAATAATCTCGGGCACCAGGAGCTTCATTATACCATTCACAGTCTCAGTGCAGCTTTACAGTAAATTATTGTGTACAAGATAATAGCATGAGCATTAGAGGATAAAGCTGTCATTAAGCATCCACGTAGGAGTTGGAGACAGGGCACTTGATGCAGCAGACAATGAGGGGGTAGTTCTTGCACTTGCCATGGCAAATTTTGTACGTGGACAAGACCATTGCAATAGGAGTTGGTTGGAATTGACCTTTTAACTAAAGGGGACTGGGGTGGGAGATGGGATGAAATGGTTGAAGCCACTGTCTTGGGGTGCAGGGGACACACTCTGTTGCAGTAACATGTCAGGCTGTCAGAAGCAGCAAGGAATCGTCCAGGTTCAGGAGTTTAGACTTATTTCTCTGGGAGGCAAGAACACATTGTGCCGTTTACTATTGCACGAGGGACCTCAGCGTGGGGCAGTGTTCCTTTATTGCTGAAAATGTCTTAGGAGTCATGCTTTGGCTCTTGCAGAACGGTAACCATTGATCAGGCTTATCTTTAAAATTAATTGTGTTTGCAGGAGGATACACAGCCTGTTTATATTGAGCCCAAATGGAATTTTCCTGTTCACATTAGAAAAGAGAACAGCTTTATGATCAAAACATGTGCATGCTCCTCATATGAGCAAGCCTTTGTGAGCAAAATTTGCTCGCAGTCCAGCTAGTCCAATATCTTCTGGCTGATCACAGCCAGGACCAGACAATCGGAGGGAGATGAGATGAGATTCCTACAGTGTGGAATTGCTCCTGCTTTGGCCTATAGTTTGTAGAGGACAGCTAAATGCTGAAGAGCAGTGGTAATGATTTTCTCGAGGATGTGTTGCTGAAATTTCCTTTGATACCTCTGAATATTCTCAATATCCATCTGAACAGCCATGACAATTAAATCTCGTTAAACCCTGGACCTCAATGACCTCCTTTGGCATTGAGTTCCAGAGTTTGACCGGGCGTTATCATTGATTTCAGGTTTCCCACTGTTTCATTTCACTGAACATCTCTTTTCCTGCATTAAGAGGGAAAAGGGAGCTGGAGAATATTTGGGAGCAAATGATGCTTTATTCCAGAAAGGCAAAATAGTTTGAAAATCCCAGACAAATTTGCTACTTAGTTTGGCCAATATATATATTTTTTCATCGCTGTTTTGTTTAGAGGAATATTAAGGAGAAATGTGATGTTCTGAAATATTCCTTGTGAAGCAGGTTTTGATGTTTTTCTTCATAAGGGGATTCATAGTCGTTTCATGTTATCCTGAGTAGAATAAGTAAAAAATGGGATGGAAAAGAATTAAAGAAACTGAAAAAGAAAGTTAAACGTTAATTTCAGAATGAATGAAACATTTCAGGCCAAACATTTCATAAAGGATTTTTTTTTTCCCAGTGAAAAATCTGAATATTTTTCATTTTTGGTTGAGCTATAGTTTTTTAAATTAAGCTAGAAATATCCCTTCTGTGCAGGACTCCACCATGAAGTTCCTGGTCTCCCTTTTCTGCGCCATTCATTATTTCATATATGCACGTCACGATGAGGGAACTGGGTGGCTCAGTGCCGGTAAAACTGCTGTCAGCAGAATCCAGCTGATTCTGAACAAACGTAACCGCTCTTCAAAGTCCTTCAGTGTAAGTGGAAGCTTTGAAGTGGTTGAACCTGGCTCTGTCTCACCCTCCTTCCCTCTCTTGGCTTTGCTCTGGCATCAGTAGATGAAGGCAATCGGTGCCTACCTGAGTGCTGGCGAGCATCTCCAGAGGCGGCTGCGTGCCACAGCTTGGAGCTCACATCAACCCCGTGTCCCCTGGCAGGGGTGGGGGAAGATGTTATGGTCACCCTCCTCCGCAACCACCTTAGCAATCCTCAGCCAAGGGGAAAATGCAATTACAGTAAAGAGGGTGGATGAAGCCTCATGCGAGAGCACTGTGGTATCCACTGGTGAGCGACTCTTGCCTTTAATGGATATAGACCAGGCCACCACCTCCCCAGGCTACTGTCATCTTATAAGAAGATCTACTACCTATTAATTTGCAAGGCGTCTGCCCCATCCTATGCAGCCCTATGTTCTCCTCAGGTCTGTAGATGGCTAAACTCCCTTTATCTTCACTGGGAATTTTTCCGGTTGGACTTGGCTTGCAAAAGGTCATCTGATGCCTCATACACTCCTTTTTGTTGAGTTTCCATTCCATTTCCATTTCAGGTCAGCACTGGATTCCCGACTGATTCTAATTATTCTTTGTAAGGCTGGGACGAGAGCTAGGCAGAAAATTAGGAGACGTGTAATTTGCTGCTATTTCAGTTCAACCCCTCTGTTTCATGCCAAGGTAGCAATTCTTAAAATCTTCCTCAGCAAAATTAAGAGCAATGGAAATCCCTTAGATAAAGAATTACAGAGCTGGACTAAGCTGTGCCTCTGGGGTATGTCCATACTGGTGCTAGTCCATGCCTGTGACTCACCCGAGCAGCGTGAGCAAAGGCTTTTGCTCGGGTTTTAGGTGAGCTTTGAGGCTGGGCTCTTTTAGGATGGCGTCTAGCACGCTCCTGAAATACTTTCAGCGCTAATTTTGTGTGGAGCAGTCTGTGGTGGTCCAGACGCCGCTATGACTGGCTGTTCTCCAAACAGGGAAAAATAACATTTTCAGGGCGTGTTTCAGATTGCAGACGGAATTTGTAATTTTTGGGCACCTTCCCCACAAATTGGCCTTGGGATGTTAAATAGTAGTGAGGGAGGTCTCAGAACTGCAGGGGGGACCCCAAGCCAGGCTTCGTTTTAGTGTTACAGGAGCAACCAATACAATATCTTAGAGAACAGATATTTTTACTAATCCCAGAATACAAAAAAAAAAAAAAAAATCAACTCTGAAAGCTGCTGCTTTTTCTCTCACTCCTTTGCTGCATATAAGGAGTATGTCACTTTATAAAGCAGCATCTCTGAGTGACATAAATATCCTGGAGCATCAGGCGAGTTCCAGATGGCACCGTGCGACTGCCCTGAGAGGGTGTAGCCGTGCCGTGCACTGTTTGGACAACATGACCTCATGGTGACGTAGGACCGTATCAGACAGACTTTTGATGGAAGAGGGATTTAGGTCACCTTCCTGAGACATCCCTCTCATCCCTACAATTAATAGAGCTGCAAACCCCAAGCAGGGCACCTGCCTCCTCATTCATACTTTGCATTAGTTAAATTCAACGCGCCTGGCACTCAAATGTGGTGATCCAGGCTGTGAAGTTGCCAGCACACTCCTGCCTACATTTTTGGCCCAGGGTAACTAGTACTTTTCCAAGCAATTGTTGGGCTGGGTTCAGGAGCTGGCATATTCCAAGGGCAGTTCCCAATGGGCTTTTTTCCCTCTCTCATCTGTGGTGGAGACAGAGAGATTTAGGAATTAGCACTTTTGTGCTAATTAACCATGGTAAGTTGAATCTCTGGGCACTGATGCAACCAGCACAGAATAGCCTGTGTCTATTCTAGTGACACTTTTTTTGCAGTTTATGTGTTGCCTGAATATCAAAACCAGGCACTGAGATCAGCTTGCTGCAGCAGATGTAGCGGTAGGAAATGGTCTGAGTCTCTTCTTCTACTGCCTCTGCAAGCTCTGGATAAATAGATGTGCAGATTTCAGCACACTGGGTGCTTGAGCGTGGTCACAGTTTGGAGTAGCTGGTCCCTCCCAGGTGTGGTAGGACTCCATATGAACGTGGCCCATGCTGTCTCACATGCTTGAAGGGAGGGACTGGCTCTAGTGTAATAGCTGGTGATGTGAAATCATGCACATTTGCCTGAAAAGGATTTAGAATAGAACCATAGAATCACAGAACGGTTTGGGTTGGAAGGGACCTTTCAAGGTCATCCAGTCCAACCCCCCTGCCATGAGCAGGGACGTCTTCAACCAGATCAGGTTGCTCCAAGCCCCGTCCAACCTGACCTTGAATGTCTCCAGGGATGGGGCAACGACCACCTCTCTGGGCAACCTGTTATTTCTAGATGTGCACTGAATCCATGTGACATGTCTGGTATTTACAACTTCTTAGTCAACACTGTAAAACATTTCAAGATTAATAGCCTTCTATCCTCCACTTCCAGAGAAGATTGTGGGTGAGCTATTTCAGAGCCAGCGGACATAGTGCATCAGCATGCATCCACCTAGGAACAGCTACTGGTCTATCCTTTGCCTGCAAAGCCAGGCTCATCTTGGGAGATGTAGGGTAGTCAAGGGTCCTGTCACCAAGTACAGAGGAGCTGAGTACTCACAGAATTGTTACATCTGCATTACGAGCAGCAAAGCAAGGATGGAGAAGAGCAGCGGAATTCATGCTCAAGTCAGCTGAGATTGGTTGTTGCATTAACAGCCCAGCTCTATTGCACGATCTCTCGCTTTAGCATTTCAGCAACCAGCTTATGGGAGTGCAGAAGTGCATTCCCTGCCAGCCCACAGGTAGCACAAGGCTTTTTTCCCCCTTTTCCCCACCTCATGTGTCTGCCTTGTCTACAGAGATCACAGGCTTTTCAGGGAGCAGCCTGTCTTTTTCTGTATGTTTGCATAATGTGATGCATAATGAGGTTGCCAGGCGCTATGGTAACAAATACGATCACGCTGCTTCAAAGCTCACCTCCATATTAACCAGCATTTTATGAGCAACAGAATGAATAAATACTGGTTTGTGTTCCATCTTTAAAGGCCAGCACCTATGTGCATGTTACTACAGCCTCCATCCTTTGTCTCTGGTTCTGTAGATGCAAGCTGTGCTTATGGTGGTCCATGTGGGCTGGTTGGGCAGCCGGCCCTACAATAAGTAAGAAAATGAACTTTACCTGTCTTTCCCTCAGCTGAAGAACACCATTTGGATGTTCCTCCTGTGCCCACTCACCGATTTTGAGGAAAGGTGGTGTGACTTTAACCTCCAAGATTTCTACCTCTGTCACAAATATGATAGAAAATAGCTAACAGGTTTAGAAGATGCTGGGGAGGGATCTGAGTGACAGATGGACATGGGTGGAGAGAATTAGTGCATTATTTTATTTCCTTTGGAAAGTAGTTGAAAATATAAATCTACTTCGGAGCAAAAGTGGATCCTAGGAAGAAGCCTCTTATTGTCTGAGGAGCTCGGGTTGAACTTTGAGTTTGTCAGTAACGTGTTCACGTCTTTAATCCAGTTCTTTAAAGATGTTTCTTCTTCCTTTCTCTCAGCTCTTCATGCAGGAGGGATATTTTAGCAATGGACTGCAGACAAATATCTGTGAACAAATGGGTGACATTCAGTGAACAGGAACCAAGAGGACACAAACGAGCCCATTCATGTATTGCTCATTCAGTTCCATGAAGAAGAGCATCCTTCAAACAGGCACTATTATCCAAGCCCAGGAAGGGCTGAATAGTAAAAGAGGGGGAGGGAAATGAAGAAATTCAGGGAAAATAAAAAGTAGATGTAGGTAGAATCAACAATAAGAAAGGATGGAGAGTTGGAGGTGGGATTTGACTCATAGAGATACCTACATTTAGGGGTGTGTGTTTGAGTGTCTTCACATGTACTAGATATTTGTATTCCTATCAGTGGAGATCTAGTCGGTTAACAGAGCCCAAAGAGGCATTCAGCTCATCCTAAAGCAGTCACCCATCTTTGGGACAGGGAAGGGAGAAGGGCTCTCCAAGCTCCACTGACTGTGTTGGCCAGTCCACATTGAGTACCAGAAGGACACAGTCACCCTGCAGATGTGGTGAGACCTTAATATAGGTGTCTTAGGAGGAGAAACACACCCGGGAGACTGTTGCAACCAGCAGTTCTTTTGGAAGGGAAAGGTATTTTCTGTCTTTGCACGGGGGTTATGTGAATGGGAAATGTAGTACTGGGTGGGCAGGGAGCTGCACTGATCCTACACGTGAAGGGACCATTTATTACTGGTCCCTGAGGACAACAGATGGACTTCTGCAGCTTAGCCTCCCTGTCTAAGCAGATCCTCTGATGACCGATGAAGTGTGCATGTCCATTACTGAAGCTTTCCTGAGTCTCTGGAGTTAGTCCAACTGCTTATCTTCATAAAAGTAAAAGCCGAATATCTCCATGCCCATTTGTCAAATTTGGTTGAAGCTGATTCAGATGTTCAGAGCTATTATGGGAAAGGATTGACTGGCAGTACCTTCACACAGAGTTCATTTCCCTAATAAACCAGGCTGAAAACAAGCAACACAACCCAAAGGTGGTTGAGTGGAACAGAGCAGGGGGGGGGAACAGGGTCTGTGAGTTAGTGGTCCCATTGCCTTAGAGGTCCTGAAATTAAGACAAGGGCTTTGATTTCCACGGAAAATTCAACCCTTTGTGGAGGGCTTGGATCACCACCATTAGGACAGCTCCTAGTTTGCGTTGGAGTCTTAAGAATCTAAATACTGCCTAGGATTATGAGCACAACCTGTTTAATGTAGCAACACACTTGGGGTTTCTCCATCCCCATTTTCAGATGAATGGCAATTTGGTTTGCTTCAAAACTGGAAAGATGTTGGTGCTTTGTTGGGAAGAACTACAAAATGCAAGAGAAGGAGTCTGTGGATGGGAACCACAATGTGTCCAGCAGATGCTAAAAATGTTTGAAATGTGTTTGGGGGTTTTTTTTGCTCAAAAAAGTTGCAGCTTTGTCCAAAAGAAATGAAAGATGGTGTTATTATTTTTTCAGTAAGTTGGAAATTCACCATCGGCTAATAAAGAGAAGCCATAGCTCACAATACCTGATAAAGTGTGCATTTCCTACTCTGCTTGAGTTTACGTCTAAGGCAGTTTTATCTTAAACTAATCCTTTACAGAATTAACCCAACTGTTGTGCATAATTTGGTGCAATATAGGCAAAATGATACAATTCACTACTTACAGGCATGGGTAAGGGGCGTCTTGGAAATCTTGGCTCCTTACACTTCTGAATCCCCCAGCTCACTTGCCTGCAGGGAATTTTGCTGAGAAATGTGTGTCCTGTGTTGAGTTGCAGAATATGAATTTTGATGTTCCTTTCTAAATATTCTTTTGCACCGTAATTGCAAGAGTCAGGAACTGCTTTCAGGTAGCTTCAGTGCAGAGGTGAAGCTGTAGAGAGAGAAAAGCATCTTATGTTTTCAAAAAAAGCATCGCAGTCACGTCTGAGGCCAGATTTGCAGAGGGCATTTGACCATTGTCACACAACGAGCAGATTGTTTGGTGCCCAGGACTGGCTGATTTTAATAGACCAAATTTCACTTGAACTTCTCCTAATGTGTCAATGGGTTTTGGATGAGGTAAAAAGTGAGCTGTTGGGAGCCAGTTTTTTGGTAAACCTGACTGGGTGGCAGCTAAAGCCCTTCCAAATAGACCTTATTGAGCAATGGGGGATTCCATTCCCACATTACCGCTACTGTGCTGTTGGTTTAATTCCTGCACCCCCTTTCTTTTTTGATCTTCAGAAACGAGTTCAGACCCTGGGTAGACGTCAAACCTGTGAAAGCTATAAAAGCGAAGGCCCAGTACAAGCCGCCAGAGGAGAAAATGACCCATGAAACCAGTTACAGTGCTCAATTCAAGGGGGAAACCAGTAAGCCTGCTCCAGCTGATAACAAATTCCTGGAGCGCAGAAGGATACGCACTCTCTACAGCGAACCCTACAAAGAACCGCCAAAGGTGAGAAACGCGGCGGCAGGGCCATCACTGGTCCTGGTGGGACTTGTCCAACGCAGTAAGGCTGGGCTCAACACTGCCTGCTGCCGTTCCCCTTATGTGGCATTTTCATTTCTGAGCAGTGGGTGCATCTGGGGATCCACCTTGGAGATAGTGGTGGATGAAAAACTGAATATGACTTGGCAATGTGAGCTCACAGCCCAGAAAACTAATCATATCCTGGGCTGCATCGCCAGCAGCGTGGCCAGCAGGTCGAGGGAAGTCGTTGTCCCCCTCTGCTCCACTCTGGTGAGACCTCACCTGCGGTTCTGCGTCCAGCTCTGGGGTCCTCAGCACAGGAGAGACAGGGACCTGTTGGAGCGGGTCCAGAGGGGGGGACACGAAAATGATCAGAGGGCTGGAACACCTCTGCTGTGAGGACAGGCTGAGAGAGTTGGGGTGGTTCAGCCTGGAGAAGAGAGGGGTCCAGGGAGACCTTATTGCAACCTTCCAGTATCTAAAGGAGGCCTACAAGAAAGCCAGAGGGGCTTTTTACAAGGGCATGTAGTGATAGGACAAAGGGTAATGGCTTTAAACTGAAAGACGGCAGGTTTAGATTAGACATTGGGAAGAAATTCTTTACTGTGAGGGTGGTGAGGCTCTGGCCCAGGTTGCCCAGAGAGGTTGTGTCTGCCCCATCCCTGGCCGTGTTCAAGGCCAGGTTGGATGGGGCTTTGAGCAACCTGGTCTAGTGGAAGGTGTCCCTGCCCATGGCAGGGGGGTTGGAACTAGATGATCTTTAAGGTCCCTTCCAACTCAAACCATTCTGTGATTCTATGGGCTCTAGTACAGGTTGATGCACTTTGGAGACAATATGTCAAGCTGTAAAGAAGTGAGGATAGGGCCCAGATGAAGAGGTTTTTGCATTGTCATTTCCCAGGTGATTATCTAGACAGCTTTCTCTTTCTCCCTCCAAAACTATAGGCACCCCACATTACCCTTTGTCCCAGGAACAACATGGTAAGAGCCAGATCTTCATCTGCAGTTAATTCAGAGCGCTCCACAGATTTTGACAGTAAGCACTTTTGGCTTTGATCAGATTGAGGACATGTGTCGAGAAGGGCCTAGGCTGAAACGTCTTCCAGCCTTGTTTTCTAGGAGCAGTGGAGGATCTGCATATAAAAGGAGTCAGTCTGTGCAATTTTAAACCTAGGACCATTTGTCCTTCCCAGAGTTTATAAGTGCTTCCCAGAGCTTATAAGAGGTCTCAGAGGGATGGCAGGGCCAGCATGGAGGAGCTGAAGGCTTCTGTTCCTCCTTAATTTTGAAGTTGTTCTCCCTATTTTGGGGGCTGTAGAGACAGGTGGGTACAAGACACTGTTGTGGCCTTTGCTCAGGTGCCAACTGGAGTCCTGCACCCCATCTGTCCCCAAGTGATTTTCCTCCGTTGTGGCAATCTGTTATGGGACAAACAGACTGAGGAGTCATGTCCTGCAAGAAAGGTGGGGATTTGTAACAGCGTCTTTGTCCTGAGCATCATTTCTCTGCTTCAAATCCCGAGAGACAATCTCCTGTGGGCTTGCAAAGCCCCTCCTGAAGTCCGAGAAAGATGGAGGAATTGATAAAATGACTGATAATATTCCCTCTCCCATTTACCCTGCTGTGTCCTGATCTGGATACAATGGGCTCTGCTGGCTTCAGGGGCACGGTGATTTCAGGGCATCAACGCCGTGAAAGGAGTTGGCCGTTTGCAACTCAGCATGCCCCCGGCTGCTCCCCTCCCTTTGTGGCAGGGCGTAGCTGAGTAGATAAGCAGCATTCATGCCGTTTCTGATCTAAATCCTGTTTTCCACCTGTCCTTGTGTCTCTTTCTCTCTCTCTCTCCATCTCTGTGTTGTCGTTTTGCATGTTGCCCTCCATACAGGTGGAAAAGCCTAGCGTAAAGCCTTCCAAACCAAAAAAGACCACAACAAGCCATAAACCCCTGAAAAAGGCCAAAGACAAGCAGATTGCATCTGGCCGGGCTGCCAAGAAAAAGAGCGCCGAGACCTCCAACACAGCAAAGCCAGAGGACAAGGAGAAAAGTAAAGAGATGAACAATAAACTGGCTGAGGCAAAAGAGTAAATGTCACTGCACTTTCTTTCTCCTTTTTTTCCTTTTCTTTCTTTCTTTCTTTCTTTCTTTCTTTTTTTCTTTCTTCCCTTTTTTTTTTCTTTGATTAAATAAAGGCCACAAAATTAATTAGAGGCTTCTAATCTGCTTTTTGTTCTGACTGTATTAGAAGCTTTTCTGTTTTATTTCCAAGGAGGATTAGGGAATCCTTGTTTCTGAGGTCAGGTTGTTCTGCTTTGCCTGCACAACACGGCTCTGCACAGAGTGAGGGACGTGGGAATGCACAAGTGGGGTCATAGGAGATGAAGGTGATGGATCAACCGTGATTGCGTCCAACAGCCTGTCCCTTTCCTCAGGCCTGGGCCTTCAATGCTTTGACGGCGTGGAAGTGCCCGTAGAGCCATGAAGGGGCTGTGCTCTCATCCCATGAGGCCCTTTTGGGGTTGGCCGTTCTTAGGCCCTGTCCCACTGGTGTCAGCAGGTGGAAGGTTTTTTGGAGGCAGAGAGGATCAGAGGTTCGTTCATGGTGCTGTGGATCTGCTGTAAATCCACTAGAATCAGTGGTGTGGCCAAGAGCAATTTCCCCTGGTGACACTGGTGGGACTTTCGCTCCAAGAAGCAACGGGAAAGGAGATCCTGTGCAAATAAAGGGCCAAATCTTACCCCAGGGTAGCTAGGGGGTAGGTCTAGCTGCATCAAGGCAGCTTCATCCATCAACACCACTTGGAAGTCCTTGATTTTAAAAAAAAAAGGAGTGAGGGAAGGCACAGAGAGCAGTGAAGACTTCCCAAGCATGTGGCAGGTCAGACTAGGTTATCAGCAGGCTGTTCTTCCCTATTGTTTCCCCTAGGTTATGGATCTTTTTAGTTATTCCAGGTTTGTTTTGAATCTTGGTCTGCTTTCTTCACTTCTGGGGTGCCAGTAGACAGAGCTAGATTTCAGAAAGAGGTTTAGTTTGCAGACGTGACCTTCCAAGGGGTAGAAAGAAATGAGTCACCAAGGTTGACTAGAGCTGTCAGCCCCCGTTGTTTTGACTCTACCAGCTGTTGGAGTTCATGTTGGCTCGTGAGCATCTTAAGAGGGCCATAAACCAGTTGCTGGGATCCCTAGAATCCCTCCAGGCAAGATCTCAGGGTTTCAATCCTATTTACTGTGCTCTTACTCTAGGAAATCCCCATGCCCAGCAAGACCAGTTTGGAAGCTGTAAACACAGCAGGACCATTTGTCAGCGAGTATGAACTGGCCCAACAGACTGGCATTGCGTACCCCAGACTCTGGGTCATTGAGTCAAGGGGAGCTGGGAGAGGTATGGTCCCAATCCAAATTTACGTGCCTAACTTCTGGATTGGATCCTAAATACATGAGGATTAATCTTGATCCCACCAAACTGAGCTGTTAAGCTCTCCTTTAGCAGAGTAGCTGCAAGTCAAGATGCAGGGTTCTTCTTTCTTTTTGCAGCTCAATATTTCTATCCTAACTTGCAGTCCAGCCTGAAACTTTCAGAGAACAGACAATTGGGAAGAACAAAGAGAGATGGGAAGTAGGGTGGGGAGGTGGTGTAAGAGGAGAGTATCAGAACTGCGTTGCTGTAGAGATGTTCAAATGAGGAAAGTCTTGCTGCTAGGATATTTTAGAGATGTGAAACTATCTAACAGAAAAAGGGATGAGCCGTGAGGGTGAGGAGTCCCGTTTTGGGGGTCTCACCCCATTAGAATCGGGTCTTTTGGAAACATAGGTGAGTGGTGGACTACAAGGCTGAGAGAAAGTTTCCAAAGAGGAGGAAAGCTCTGTGGTATACAGATAGTGACATTTGCTGGCCTTAGTAATGAATAAATGCCAAGTTCAGTGTATTGTGTGATTTGTCCTGTTTGCCTTGCGCTAACAGCCTAAACCTTTGAGTATAAGTAAGTGTAGTGTTCTGAATTCAGTGGTGTATTTCCAAGCTTAGCTGTGTTAGAACTGTGTGCTATGAGCTAGTCAGGTTGTGTATGTGGAAAATATATATTCATATATAGAAATATATATATTTAAACCTCCAATGTTTAGGAGGAAACCAGGGAAATCCTCCAGGAAGTAAAACTGTGGAAATCTTTGCGAATGTAGTGCATTTTTTGATGTGCATGCTCCATGGAGACGCTGACCTGTCCATATTGACCATTGCTTTTCTGAGTGCTCAGAAGCCCCTGCAGCACTGCTCGAGTGCAAAGCTCAGCTCTGTCTCCAGAGCAGCTCGGCAAAAGGCTTGCGGTGAGCTGGTGGAGAGGAGTGTCGCTCACAGCTCTTCCCACCCCGCCGCACAAGGGACAACTGGCCAGAGAAGCCTGAGCTTCCAAGACTTGGTGTGATTCCTTGGCATTTAGATGCTTCACGCATCGTCACACTCTTCAGTAATGTCCTTTCCTATCGCAGGATATAGCAACAGCCGTGAAGATGACGTGTCTCAGCAGGCAGAACATGTCAGGAAGGCACGTAGACAGTTACCAATAGCCCAACACACCGATCTCACTGTACATAAGGAAAGACCATGCCAAACAATTCGCCCTATTATTTTTTGGCCCTAAGTTTCACATTGAAAGAGACACCATGCTAGCCACCATTTCACCTTGAATTCAATGGGAATTTAACCCTTGACTTCAAGGGTAACCAAATTTTGCCCAAGGAGCAGCATTAAGATGCTCAGCCCACCTAATCCAAGCATCTTCATGACTCTGGATCAACTCCTCACCATCCAGGGCTTCAGGATTGCTTCTTCTCAATGAAGAGTATCCATCACTGTGTTTGAATGAAACGTGCACAGTGAGTGGTCAGAATATGGCCTTATGTTTCCTTAATGCGTGAAGTTTTTTGGTGGCATCTAACTACAAAGCTAGGTGTGAAGAGCTAGCCAGTGGTCTAAATTCCCTTTCTAGTGAAGGAACTTTCCAAGGGCCATTGAGCGACCTATTTTGGACACCTCTCTTTGGGTGGGATAACTGATCCTTGGAAGGTTTCAATCTTTGCAAAAAGAGCCTGGGAGATTGGTAGGACCTGGGGACCTCCCTCTCAGACAGCAACAAAATAGGGATATAAATCCCGGCCTTTGTTCCATGTGCACCAGGTCCTCAGCATACATCCAAGCACACAGTTTAGCATTGCGTTGAATGCCAGGAACTGCAGCAGGGTCAGGCCTCAGGGTGAAATCCTGCATTGCTCTACCTTCCACAGACTTTATGCCCATCCAACCCACTCAGGTTTATCAGAAAGGAGACCAAATCTCTGCCGTTTCAAGTTCACTTTGGACTCTGAGCTTGTCGATCCCACTGGGAAAGAGTGCTCTGCTGTTCTGTGTTTCCAGCTACCACAATGCTGATTCTGTTTCACCGCTAATTTGTAATATGTTTTGCTTTCTTTGTAAAAAGAAAAAAAAAAAAGAAATGTTTTGCTTTTTTACCCTGTGAAAGTTCCTATGCTGTCTATTGCTTGCTTTCTCATTTTCACTGTATTGTACTGTTACTCCTTTCTGCAAAATGGTGCTAACTGCTGACTGAGCTCCTGTTTTCTGACTGCTTTGCACACCGATCACCCGCTTCTTCATTTTGCAACGCGTCCAGTGTGAAAACATGGCTCCCATGAATTCCACAAACTCTTGCCTCTTGGAGGCAGATAGGAAGTGTCTAATTAATATTTTGTGGCCTGGGTTTGGTTGCATATCACAAATTGTCTCTTGTAATGTGTTAAGCACACCTCCTCGTGGTGCTTTTTCATTCTTGCTGTTCTAATGAGAATGACACACACAAACACACACACACACAAATTAATGTATAGCCAATTGATTGTGACGTGCTTGTGATCTTTGCTTGCTCAAAGGGGTTTTTTTTCCAATGATAAATAAATGCTAAAGACGAATACCACCTCCTTGACCTTGTTTTCTCGATAAGAAGCACAGTTAAGTGAAAGAAACACCCTTCCAACCGTAATCAGATTTGTGTTGCTTAGAGCCTCCACTTCCATGCCTGCCGTAGGGACAACTGAGCTGTCACAGTCTGACTCCCTTTAGATGGCCGCTAACCTCAGACTAGCCTGACGTGAGAGCTAAGCCTTTGCAAATGTGAAGATGGACAATGAAGTCATGTGGACGCAGCAGGTAGTTTGCTTTTATTTTCTACGTATACAGTGTCTTGAGCAGGAGGTTGGTGCATGCAGGCTGCTGCTGCACCTCGCTCGTGTCCACGTTGCACTGGGTCAGGGAGCAGAAACCGAGCCCCATCGAGAGCTGGAGGGAGGGGAGGTGATGTGGATGAGATGATTGCTTAATTAGACACCTTTTCCAACTACCTACAGCTTTTGCTTTGGCCCAGAACTACCTGAAAGGCCCATGAGAGGGGTCAAGGGCCTGTAAATCCTCATTGAAAGGAGGTGGCAAGTTCTTGCATTGAGCACTTCCAGTGTGCTGCAAGCCGAGCCACCGTTGAACAAGCACTTGGCAGTGTCTGTGGAAGTGCAAAGCACTGATTTTATATTGATGAAAGCGTTGGCTGTCTGGAGAAAATGATGGCTGAGACGAAAGTAGGGCTGAGGGCACAATTTTATTTTAAATGGTGAACCCTAATCTTAGTTCCATCTCTTTTTTCTTTTAATTGGCCTGTAAGCTCCTACCTGCAATTTTAATTTTTAATCATGTTGTCTCTTTTAATGGATATTCCAATAACATCCCCACCAACGTAGGGAAAATTGTCTGCATTGGGGGTGTATTTTGAAAACTTTCCTCCAACATAGCTCTGCTGACTTCCATGGAGCACCAACCCTTTTCTGCCTTACCGTTTCTGGGTACTACTTCTCATCCCTGCCTGGTTTACAAATCAATTTCTGAATTTATTCCACCTGTGACTACATGCTAATAACAGTGCTGCTTTCTGATGTCCTGCCGTACCACCCTGCCTTCCCTCTCCCTTCCCCACCAGCTTCATCCATTCATCGATCACACATAACTATACGATCTTCAGAGTGTTTCAGCTGAGCTGTAGGTCCAGAGATTTATCATTTCACCCCTCCGCAGCTGGTATTGGAGAAAATGTTCATTGTTAAAAGATTGGTCGTTGATGGGGCTTATCTGTGACGATCCATGTTGGCCAACAAAATGTTTCTCCCATGACACAAAGGTACGGGGTCTTTTCCATGCTGCAGCATGGAAGCGTAATCCATTTGGTCCCACCCAGCTGCCCACATCCAGTGCTGGAAAACATGCCTTGGCTGCCCTATTGCGCTCTGAACTTGCTCAGCATTGCAAAAACCAAAGGAAAAAAAGCCCAAAGGGGCAGGATGCATTTCTAAGAGACAGTAGGACCTACTGGGCTGATGACAGGTATGGGGACCTGGGCTCCCTGGTCCAGTCGTCACTGTCAGAGCCCACTGCTACTGACTCACTCCTTAATCTTTGCCAAGTCGTTAGCGACTGGCACTGCCCACCTATTTCCAAGGGTTGTTGTGAGAATGATGTCTATGCAAAGCACTGGAGGTGGGTTACTAAAAATGAAATGCTTTGTCTTTTAAGACCGTTTAGGGTGGAGGTGCTGGCTGGAGCAAAATTAGTCCTAATTCTTAGTGTTGATGTCTGGTGTGGGGACAAGGAGGGCAGAGAAAATATTGGTGTGTGGAATTTAAAGAGTCAAGTCTGCTTCTCAAACTCTAAATAACAGAGCATCTGAGTGCGGCTTTGCAGAGGTGTCACTTTGGCTGCATGGTGTGAGCAGGATAGCCTGCATGTTTCCAACTTTAATCAGTTGCTTTCAAATATATCCTGTGCTGAGGGGTTCAGCACCCACACCCTGGAGCCTTGGGCATGGGTGGATGAAGAGGTTCCTGCCTGATGCTCTCCATTCCATTCCATGCATCAGACAGGAGCTTAAGTGCCTTGGGCACAGGACTGAGATTTACTGATTTTGCCACTTCCAAATCTCTGAGCTTCCTTTGAAAACCTCAGTTATCATTATTACATCCCTGACTGGTAAAGCAACGTCAAAGAATGAGTACAGGTGTTTCGTCAGCCCTTATGCAAACACAGCGTCTTGTGTCACGATATCCTTTGGATTTAGGGTTTATTTAGAGATGTGCCAGTGCAGGAGAGAGAGGGACTTTTTAAGAAGATGTCTCTGTCATAGCTGGTACCTCCCAACATCCAAGGAATAACCACCATCCCCAACAGCAACAGCAACATCAAATAACGAAGAGGAGCTGTACGGGAAGAAGAAATTCCCTAGTATGAATGTGATGACATGGCCATGGTCAGCACTAAGAACAGTATCTTTTGCACAGTTGGAAAATATTTTGGTGTTCAGACATGGGCTTCAGCTCTCCCTGTTTCCAGCGGTGGCATGGTAAGTTTGATCCAATTGGGGATTTGACAGCCTGCTTCTATTTACCCTTATTCACATGAGATTTCTGGGTTGGAAGCATTTCCACCAATGCCACTGGGTTTACTCACAAGCCCAGAGGTCTGCAATGAGGGGTGACACATCTCTGAGTACTTCAGGACTGGTGGTTTATGACAAACTATGCATTGCTTGTAAACAGTCTTAATTTCTGTTGCAGGGTGCCTTGGTAACTGCTCCCTAATCATGACTGTTGTGTGGAGGAGACGTGAGCCCAAGGATAAAAGAAAAGCCTGCTAATGGATTGAAGGCATCTTTATGCTTTCTAAAATGCCAGCTTTCCCTGCAGGGAGTCTGCTCCACCGAAAACCAACAGCAAGGACCAGCCGCCAGAAAAATGATGGATGAGGATTAGTGACAGATCTTGCGATATGTGAGAGCAGTGAGGAATAATCACCGTTCCTTCAATGCCAGCAGTTCAATGCTGAGAGATGGAAAGAGGGAAACGTTTCTGAAACCCTCTCGTTGTCATCTGCCCACCTCCCAACCCACCCGAGCCTGAGACATACAGCAACCTCAAGCCCCTGAGCAAAGCTAGGTCTTCCCATGTCTCCGTGGGGAGCTGGTGCCCTGCGTGCCCTGCCTGGCTCTGAGAGAAGTCTGGAGAGCTGGGTCACAGCAGAGGGTGAGGAGCACCTTCCACGGTGCGTGGTGGAGGGGATCTCACCACATGATGGCTGGGGCAGATGGGTCTGTCCTCATCACTTAAACAGCACCCAGGAGCACTTGATGGTGCCAGTACCTGATGGTCAAGATAGGGAAATCCTGAGAGCAGTCCCTGGTCATTGGACTGACCTGCTTCTTGGCCTGGTTCAGGATTTAGTACCCAACTGAGGACCAATTCACTGTGGCCGCCTTGTTTGGAGACAAAAGATTTGTCAGCAGGGACACGAGCCGGCAAGGCCCCTTTAATTTAATGAAATAGTGATTTGGAGTCGCAGGGCAGTGGATGTCCTTGTCCCCATTGCCCCTGCTCCCATCCCTCTCCCCAAGTCTCATCGCTGATCAGACTTCTCTTGTCCCTGTTGACTCCTTCCCATGCAGTCTTCAGTGCCCTCACCGTTCCATCAGACCCCGTCTGCCCACCATGCTGCTGTTCCTTCATGTCGTCAAAATCATTTCCCTTCCATCTTCCCTGCCAGCTTTTCCATGTCTGTCCCACAGCTGCTTCTCCAACCCTTTGCTTTCTCCCACCTCTCCCCCCCCCCCAGCACCTTTCCCCTCCAGGTCATCCTAAATAGCTCTACCAGGGACCTTCTCCTTCCCATCCTCCCCACGTTACTGTCTCGTGTCCTGTCTCTCTTGGACTGTAAGCCTTTTTCTTTGCCTGTACTGTGTGATAACGCTCACTTCTTAGAATAAACAATACCTCACCTACCGACTGCCCTTTGTCTCTCTTGTTTCTTGGTGTGGCTTCAGTAGATGTGTCTGCAAGTGCACTCTGTGTCTGTCCTCGTGGCCCGTTCAGCAGTCGGTCTTGCTGCCGCAGCTCTATCCATAGTCTTTTGGGATGACTCTGCTCGTGTTTTTGTTCCCTGGTACCTTTCTTTCTTTTTTACAGCCACAGAGACAAACTTTGTTGTCTGTGTAGGAGCCGGGCGTATTCAGAGCTGCATGACCTTCTGTCCTTTGCAATTCTGGTGCATCTGATAAAGAGGTTGGCCTTTCTCCAGCTTCGTGCAGAGATGTCCTGGGCTGGCAGGTGGCTCAGCAAATGCAGCAACTGAGGAGAATGAAGGAGAAATCTTGTAGCCGAGAGCAGAAGCAGCCGATGGTAAAGGAACCGCATTTTCCGGCGCAATACAGAAAACAGTGGGCAGAAGTGTGTCAGTGGAAATCCAAGCAGATGCATCTCTCAGGGGAAGAAGCAGAAGCTGGCTTAGGAGCAGGACATGTTTCAGGGATGGATGCCCAGGAGACTTCTTGCGGTTCAGAAGGTGCCCTGAACATCTTCCTCCATCTCGGCTAAGACTAGACCTGCCCGTGGTCCCTTCGACCTGTGAGTACAGCAGGGACCCAGTTGTGACTAAGTCCCAGGTGGCTCCTTGCTGCCTCCTTGTCCTAATTTATTGCCGGAAAGTGCTAGTTTGGTCTGTGCTGGCTGGAGCTATTGGTGCACACGGAGGTGGTGCTCCATATGCACATGGAAAGTTGCAGGAGCAGCTGAGTTCTTCTACCCTTACTGTGACCCTCACGGCCAGTGGTGTGACACCACCCTGCCAGAAAGCAAAGGAGACTCCTTATCACGCAGAGTGAGCAGCTGAGCTCTCAGCATGGCCATCAGTCTGGTTTCATGGGCCACCTGCAGAGGTTAGGTCTGAAGACCTAACTCAAGGCCAAACTGAAGCTGGTTGGTGGAGATGGATGGGAGAAGGATCAAGCAGTGCTTGGTCCCCTGGGCTTCCTTCAGTGCCTGTTCCTGTCCTTGGGTGTGCAAAAGCAGACAGAAGAGATGAAATGTGTGGGGAGCTCCAATCCTCCTCAGTGAGGAGTCTGGAGATTTCATCTAGGACAAGCGAGACCTGCAGCTGGGTTGTGCTCGACATCTCCAGGCTCCAGGGATTTCAGCGTAGATACTGGAAAGAGGCAGTGGGAAGGAGGATGCCTTGGTGTAGGTAATGCCCTGCATCCCTTCCTATGTGCCACCATGACCTGCTCCCACCTGCCACGCTTTCACAGTGCTGCTGCCTCCTCCTCCAAACTCTAGACTCCAAGAGTGGAAAACCTCTAGAACAACCTAAAACACCAGCCAAAAAACTCAGCTGCACATTTTTAGGGACTTAATAGTATTTAGGACAAGATTCCTGCATGCCACTGAGGTCCCTAACTGGCCTTGGAGGTAGACTGAAGTCTTCTAACTTCTAAATTTCTGCTACCAGAGCTTTGTAAGAGCTTGTATATCTGCTGCTTTGCAGGTGGGCGTTTGTTTAAACTCTGAAGTGCTGAGCTCCTTGTTGCTCGCCTCACACCTACATCAGGCCAGATCTCACAGCCAGACACTTTCTTCTCCTTCAGCCCTTGCTAGCCCCAAATTGGTGCACATTTCCAGGGCCCACCAAACCTATGCAAGCAATAGCAGCCCCTCTGCTTGCTTAGATACAGACCCAGGCTGAAATTCTTTGTTTCCCTGCTCTAACTTAGTGTTAGCCCCACTATTTGATGCTGTTGCCTTTTCCAGGGAATGTAACTGAGACCAGTTACTAAGTACAACCTTAAGACCATTTTTCAGGACAAAGATGACTTGTATTTTTGTCGCTTTTATCACAGACAGCAAACTTCAGTGCATAAAGGGCAATAAAACATTCAGAAGAGAGAAGTGACTCACCATATCCTACAGCCTAATTGTTGATTGGATTTGCCCAGGAATTGATGAGTTTATATCTTCTGAGGAACATAAACCTACCAATGTTGTCCTGGGAGAGGGCTCTAACCAAAAGGTCAGTTCCTTCACAGAGGTGAGCCGTCTTCTCACCTGAATTCTCTGGGAAAGAAAGGACAGGTTTCTCATGGTTGTTTTTAAAAAATGGCCCTTCGACACCAAACTTCACAGCTATATGTGCTTGGGGCTATTTTGCTGTGTCTGAGCCACCAGTAGAGGATTTCTGCTGCTTCTAGTTGCTCTTGAAGGCAACTTTTAAATTTCCATGTGTCTGGAGTTGGGTCTGTCTATACCGACTCCTACCAGCTCCCAAATAGATAAACTGCTTTGAATGAAGATAATTTTGCAGAAGAGGATAAAAATCATCAGCTCCTTTTGTTATGAGGCCACCAAAACATCAAGACCTGAATCCATAGAGGAGCAGAGATGAGCCGTGAGCAGGTCCTCCACATCTGTGAAGAACGGGTTAATGTTGCTGGAGTCCATCACGGTCAGAGGCAAGTTTAGACCCCAAGTCACAAGATGCCATCTCCCTGTTGTTATACCAGGACCGGCGAAGAGAAGACTGTGCTACGTGTGCTCATGGTGGTCATCCGTTGGTCATTTCCAGACACCAGGTGCTGCCTCTGGGAAATGAACCCCTGCCGAATTTCATACTCTTTCTGCATCTCTCTCTCAGATGTAACGCGAGTAATGATGTGTCACCTCCAATTCATCTCCTCTGCATTTCTCACCTTGTCACATCACATAATTAACCCAACAGTTTGCAACCGGCAGCCCTCGTGAGAGCAAAGATCTCCAAACTTTCCTCACTTGGCTAAAAGACAAAGGTGATTTGTAAATGTTGCTGCTTGCGTGTTAGGACTTGTTACGTTTCAGGATCAGGCTTTCCCTGCACCTTCCCAGCTTACTCTTCCCAAGGCTGGTACCCGGGGCCAGACGTGGCCGTGCAGCCCTGCAGAGAGCAGCCAGGGATGTTCCCTCCTGGTGAGAGGCTGTGCAATGCTGTGTTGCCCCTGAATACCGATTCCTGGGGAAAATAATGTAAATACCTCCCCCTCACACTCCTTCCAGTTTAAAACAGGTTTGGAATCAGCTTTACTGGGAAGGACAATCACACAATTATCTGTACTCAATGCAAAGAAAGACAAAAACAGGGGATGGGAATGGGACACAGCCTCTTTCTCTTCCAGGAGGCTGGGTCTTACCCAGCCTGCAATACATGGCTGAAGGATGCACGCACTCACGAGAAAAGAGCCAACGGATTAAAATGAAGAAGTATCCACCATGCAAAGATGCACCGCATGCACCAGCTTTCTTGACTGCCTCAACAGGGAGGCACCCCATCACGGCGGCTGAGAAGGGTGAATTCCCCTGGTGACTCTAGCAGGGGCTAAGGGAAATATTGATGGAGGGTGATTTCAAACAGTTAATGTCGCTCCAGGAAGAGATGATTTGGGGCTTTCATGCTCTATTCTGAAATGCAAGCCAGCAGCAAGAGCAGGGTTGGACACCAAGGAAGAGGTGGGATTAGTCTGGTGTTGACCCACCTACAACCTGGAGCATCACATGCACGCTGGCCCAGGAAGACCTGAGCTCAGGCCCCATAGTTACTGCACCCTCCCTTACTAGATCAGATGAGAAGACGTGCTTAGAGGGGGTGGCTTGGCATCTGGGATAGCTGCTGGCAGCCTTCAGCCTGCACGTGCAAGTGCCCTTGGGCACACTCTGCACTGGCGAGGACGTGCGGGCATCTCCAGCCTTCTCCAGAGACCAGGCAAGGGCTCCTGTCCTAGCAGATGTCTGCATCAGCAGGATGGACCTGGTCTGTCCTGACGGTGGGGCATCTTTCCAAAGAGGAGCTGCCCTGCGTTTTCCCCTAATCCCTTGATTTACGGTGCTGGGCTCACCTCATTCCCATAGGAACTGGTAGGCTGGAAGGACTCAGCAGTTTTCCTACATTGGGGACACAGGGAAAAGGCCTTACCAACCTCTGCCAACAGCTTCTGGCAGCAAATGTCTCTTCACTCTAAGCACGAAGGGCAGGAGGACGGTGAGTATTTGAGCCAGAGCTGTCCTGCCAGGGCTCTCCACGGGGTCCTGCCCCATGACCCTCTCACGCCGGGATGGTTAGGCTCGTGTGTCGGGGTTGGGCTGGTTTCGTGGGCCAAGGAGATGGTAATTAGTGCCTGTTCTCCCGGCCATGGTGTCAGCCGCTCCTTCCTTCCCTTAACCTGCAGGCTGGAACCGTTCCCTACACAAAGCCAATGTCAGGCTGGGGGACGAAGGGGGATCGCCACAGTCCCTTAATGCCACCGCTGTGCAAAGCCGCCCATTTTAAGGCTGAGCAGGTTTCTCCTGCCTCTCCATCTGCTTTCCGCAGCCTCACGGATCCCTCCCCATCCATCACACGTCTCTCCTCATCCCTGGAGACCCTCCTTCTCTTTCTCTCTCCTAATGAAGATTGATTCCCTTGTTCCCTACAGGTCTTTCCTTCCCCAACTCTCCCTCTGCACTTCAGCAAGACCCGACCTTCCCTCCAGCACCCGTCCAGAGCTCCTGGCAGCATCTACCCTCACTCCCAGGCTTTGTTCTCTTATGCTCCCATCCACGATTACCCCAGGTACAGAGCTGGCCCCAGAGCTGATCCTAACAGGCATCCACCTGGTGCCTTGGTGCCACCATCACCTCCTGGTGTCTCCTGGGGGGCATCGAGTGGAAGGGGTGCTCTCAAATCGGGGTTTTAGCACGTGTTAGCTGGCCTTGCTTTCCTGTCGGTTGTTTTAACAGGCACCGGTGCTTCCTGAGCAGCACAAGAGCTCGGCTCCCCTGCTTTATAGGGCTTTCACCACCCAGCTTGAGGGAAACAAACTGCTTCTTTGTGAGAGAATTTTACAGCGAGGTGCTCGTTCGATGCAGGTTATAATCAATTGGCAAGCATTTTTCATAGCTGATGGGTGGGCCTGATCCTGGTCTCAGTTGAATCAGGGGCTGGTCAAAAAGTCAAGAGCTCCAGCCCTCCTAATTTTGTGGACATCTGTGGGTTTTGGACCAGGACCAGGCTCACCAACCAGCCTGAGGACATACCAAACATGTTGCGGGCTGCTTGGGGAGTGCTCTGCAGAGCCACTTGTCACGGGGCAAATTCCAGCTCGGGGATGGCATTTTGGTTTTGTGCACCAGCCGATTGCTCTGACAGCTTTGCAATGATGTTCTTTCTCTGCTTCCAGGACCCCTGAAAAAAACACTGGTGCTACAGACCAAGAACCAAGTACCTTAGTGCAGGACCAACGCACATGAAGTTGAGCACTTTCTTCTGAGTGGCGGTTGGAGCAAACATATAGTCTGCATGAAATGTGTATCGTCTGGCTGGCATACAATAAAGCTGATGAGCAGAGCTGAATGACAATTTCTCTTGTCTCTCAAGCACTGAGAAGTTACTGTCTCCAGGATCTGTGTAATGCAGTTAGCATGTCTGTGCCTTGATTTATATTCAGTAAAGTCAGAGAAAGAAAATGGGTCCAATTCTCCCTTTATTCATAGCTGTGGAACAGCGCTGTTTTCAGTGGTCTCTCTAGTTTACACGGGCAACAAAAGAGATCAGATTCACTTCCATAACTCATGGAAGTTTCATATTGGATTTCAGAGATTATCCCAGAAGCCTGGTTGATAGCATCAGCAGCTCTTCTCAAAAATCCTTGGAAGATTTAAGGCACTATAAATTCTTAACCACTGTGAGGAGCTCACATTTGGATGCCGCCAGGTGAGGCACACCTTGTGCAACATCTGGCAGATCCCCTTGTCGTTGTGTTTTAGCCAAGAACATCTCAGGCCTTTTTCTGAGACTTAACATTCAATTTGTTCAATTTGCCATTTAGGGCAAAGGCTGTACAAGACACCAAAAACTTGCTGGCAAATTAGTGTTTTTCCTCAGCATTTTTTCCAAAAATGTTTCATTGAAATAATTGTAAAGTACGAACTAGAAATGTTGTAGGAGGAATGCAGGTGGTTCATGGATTTAGCAGGTCTGGTTGTTCTTTACACACATCTTTTCTGGGTGAGGGTCCCTATGTCCGTAAGATGTACGCAGCACACGATGGGAGATGGAGTCCAGCCCTATAGCCTGTCCCCTATAGATGGCCAAGTGCGTGAAGTACCCAGACTGCAGTTCCACCAACGCACTGGTCCAGCACACTTCAATAAATACTTCTAGGTTTAGGCTGAATTGTTATAACGCTTAGAGCTGGGATTTGCTTTACTTTCCGCAAGCACTAACTTTAAGCAGCAGGCTGCTCTTCCTGCCCAAATTAATTATGCAAGGCAGCTACTTCATCAGAGGTGGGGAGAGCTGGGCAGCTTCCATGGAGCATGGCAGCTCCAAAGCCCTCCAAAACCAGAGGGTCTGATTTGCTGCGTGTAGTTAAGAAGGAAACTGCCTTGGAGGAGTCATTCAAGTATTTCAAAATGAAAATGCAAGTCCGTGATACACATCCTCCTCCTCCTCCTTCTATATAAGCACTCCTCCTATACAGACCCCTGTTCTGTGCAGAAGTAAATCAAGAGTGATTCCAGCCATGGCTGGACCAACTTTAAAATGAGTGAATGTTTTAGGAGACCCAATCTCCTGCAGTCGCAGAGAGCCTTGGTCACTACTGCTCTTTGCTATTCAAATTGTACCGCTGCTAAGGCACCCTGTGATGGCGAAAATCCCAAGGGTGCCAAGCGCTGTACGGACACAGGACAAAAACACAGACACCCACCCAAAGGACCGTGAAGGCAAAGCAGGAACCTAAAATTGCCTCAAGCTCCTGATGGTCACCTTGTGGCGAGTTCTTTTTGGCGACAGGAAGGTTGGGAAGCGCCTCCTTGTTAAAGGCATAAAATACAGAGGAATATTTGTAGCGACAGCGTTTGTACAAGCCAAGAAGAAATTAGAGTAAATCCAATCACTGAACCATTGCAAAGCACCTCCGAGAAGATGTGAATAGTAACTAATGAAATATTCAATACAAAGGGAAGTAGATTACACGCCTGTGAATAATTGTGCTGAGCGTGTGCCTCGCTCAGTAGCTGAAGGGTCCTTGTTACACATGATTAAGTAATTAACTCTTTTTGTGTATAATTACCACGATTGCACAATTATTCGGGAGGAGCCCAGTCCAAAGCTCCAGCGCCAGACGTCGGTGGCCTGCAGGAGGTTTTCCTCCAGATCCCTGGAGCTGCTGGTGTCCCAGGAAAGCAGGACCTGGCAGGCGTCTGGCTGTTGCTCTCTGATGTCTCGGGGCCCATCACTTGTCCCTGAATCAGAACCACCCCAGGAGAAAAGGCACCATAGATCCAGTCAGCAAAGGATCTTGTCTATACACAATTATTTGTAGTAACCCGGACATCCATGGTGGAAAACGTGAGGAAAAAAGCTTGTTCTCCCATCAGTATCTAATCTCTAGGGAGCTGGCTTGGAGGGGCAGAAAAGCCAACCCTAACATTCACTAAAATGAATATTTTCTGCCTCTTCAGCTCCCTGAAGCAGCTCAGCACAAGGTGAAATCAGGAACGAGTGGCCACCAACTTTCATTTCACCAGTGGAAACTGTGGGGAATTGTGTCCAAAGTAGGAAGGTGAAATTTCACAGAGGCAGGTTTTGAAACAGTGGAGTTGATTTAAATGCTCACCCAAATCAAGGCAGAAGATGCCCACTTCAGAAAACATTTGTGTAACTCATAAATAACCACATAGTTTTCCACCAGACTGGGTACACTATTTCAGACCAACCAGCCAAAAAAAAATAATTAAAATTTCATTTTATCTAGAAAGGCAGTGGTCTGATTTAAATCAGCATCTCCCCCTTCTCACCCCAAAAGTTTCCTGTTGCCACAAGCTGGAATATTTACTGTTTATTAAGAAAAAAATAACAATTTTTGTATCCTGGCAGATTCTGTTCCCCATTGCTAATATTTCCCTCCCCTTTGTCCTGGTACCAACTGCTATCCTCAGTCTCTTGCTTCCTTCCACTTCTCTTTTCATTTAGCTTTTCTTCCCCTACGTAGTATGTCCCACTCAGGTCCCTCCTACTCTCAAAAATAAATGAGTTACCAACTGTCGCATTGCCCACCTGGCATACTGTGTATAATTTCCTACCACGCTTGTCTTTTTAGATTGCAAAGTATTTGTGGCTGGGAGTTTCCCTCATTTTGTGCTATTCACTGCTCTGCCTGTCTTTCGCTTATCCTAAGGTATTACTGTAATAGACGTGATTAATAGGAATTATCCTCCCACTAGCAAGACTAATTCAATGCAACCGAATTTTGCATGACTGCTTTTAACTGTAGTGTACTCGGTACAGCCTTACAACCTTGGCTGTGCTTTGTATCAGCAGCGGTGCAAATCTGTAAGGCTGAGGGAGAGGAAGGAATCCCCCAAGCAAAGCCAGGGCTAAAATAGGAGCAACACAGGAGACCAGAAATTAGAGCAAGAAAAGAAAAGGAATATTTCCAGATCAGAAATGAAATGCAATGGAGGGAGATAGAGGCAGGAGGCAAAGTTTTTGTTCCCCTCTCCAGGAGCTGGGTAATAAAACCGGTCCCTAGAGAAGAGGAGCCGAAGTACTGGAAGAGGAAAGTGTTCAGGAGGGTGTTTCAGACTGGATTTCACCCTTTGTAGGTCCCAGGCTTCACAGATTTGAAGACTTCTGCTGATTTTCAGGGAAAAGCATTGCTCAGGGCTGAGGAGATGTGTAAAGTTCACAGGAGATGTTTTGCCCACCAGCGTGAACGTGGATTAATGCTGCACAACTCCTTATCTGATGGGTTATTTCCATTTAATGAGGCAGTGACTGAAGGAGCTCGGTGGCTGGGGAGAGCTCCCAGACAGACCCATCGAGGACAAGGGCAGAACCGAGGGGGGGTTCAATTAGGATTTGAGGCCAACAGCATCCATGGTGTAAAGTAGCCAAAACTGCTGGATTTGCATCTGATTTATGGATTTGCCCGCCTGATTTATGGGCCACTTCCTCAGAAGGGTGTAAATACCTGCAACTGGATTGACTCCTTGCGGATTTACACCAGCCACGTCTGTCCAAATGGCACAGAATATCCAACAGCTCTTTTTAATGCTGTGAATCATACTATGGGTTTGGTTGGTTCCCCCCCGCAATGATTCCTAGATGACTTATGCTCCTTTGTTTCTTCAAGGCTCTTAAAAATCCTGACCTGAATTATTTAACCTCTGTTCGCCCCCCCTTTCCTCCATCTCCTTTTCTCTTTTGTTTCCTTTACCTTGATGTGTTTATCTCCTGCTCTGTCACTCCAGGCATTTCATTTCTCCTTCTACCCTCATGCATCTTTCATAGTTTACCCCTCTTTGCTCTGGCGAGGGGCAGGTTTTCCTATTTGGTGGCAATCACTTTTTGTGACATATCTAGGTTACTGTCAGGACTCCTTCTCTGTGTAAAATGTCTTTCATTTTTTATGAAACTGCTTTAATAATTTATCCCCCATCAATGATGTATAATGAAATCACCGTCCTGAAATGGCTTTTCCATGTTGAGGTAATGGAACAGAGATGGGTTGGAAGGATGGTATCCCCGGATGGTATTTCGGTGCAAGATAAGCCAAGAGTTTCAGGGGAAGGAGAAAGCTGAAATAGCTGAGAAGATGCTATTGTTTGGGGTCTGGATCAGAAGAGAAAGGAATGGACCTGCCTTTACTTTGCCTATAGTGCAGAACATCAGGAGGTACATGAACCATCGTGATACTCTCACTGGTGGCCTTTGGCTCAGAGCTAACCAGCACGGAGGTGAATGACCAAAAATAGCAAGACCCAAAATATCCTTCCCATAAAGTCGTATTCACACATCTCGGGATGGCAAAACCACTCCACTACTTCCCTTCCCTGAGCTGCAAATTTCCCCACTGTGGTCCAAAATGGATCACAAGATGTAACTGAGGCTTATGACCCTCACCACATCATGAATCCATGGTGCTGGGAGCGCTGCTCTATCTGGTTATCTAGGGATACCTGTGAGGCAAGTTTGGTAGCTGTGTTATCTTTTATTGGAAAAGGAACAAGGGTTTGAGAGGACGTTTTCTCCGGATCACAACTGCTGCACCAAATCGAGTTGAGGCTGTTGATCCAGACCCTTGCAGTGTCCTAGGACGGGTTAATTAAGCAGTCAAATGCACACATGCAGTATTTTAATACGGACAAGCAGTTAGAAGGTACAACCAAAATCCTCTTCATTTTCAGACAGAAAAGTGCATGGGCCAAATCCCGGTGTAAAACACCACCACTGCATTGCTTTGAGCCTTGGCTTTGGAGGAGTGCAGCTGAGTTAACACAGCAGAGGATCTGGGGATGTCAAACCTAGGATCCAAAGGATGCAGCTTGTTCCTTCCTGACATTCAGCAAAACCAAACTGCCAGATCCCAGTGATCCTGCCCAATGGAATAACGTAGCCTTGGGTCCAGGCTCAGCAGCTGGAGCCCACCCCTCAGGAAGGCCTCGTTCAAAGAAGTACCAAATCCCTAAGTATGTAAACATTTTATCTCAGGCACCCAGAGTACACAAGTTATTAAAAATAATTAAATTAAAGCTGATATTGGATTATTTTTTGTGTTTTCATCCTTTATTCTCCAGTCACAATTCTCTGTAATCACATTTTTTAAAACCAACGGAAGCAGAGATATTTACCAATCCAAATGAGTCTAGCAGCTGCAAAAATAAATGTTCCTTTAAAAATAATTGCCTAAATTGCCCTAGGAGAAAAAATAAAAGAAAATTTTTGCATGGAAGTAAACATGAAAGGAATGGCTCTTTTTTGCCTGGTTCCTCAGTATTTATCATTTGAATATATAAATCTTCATAGAAGTCATTAAATAAAGCAGCTCAAGAAAACATAATTGATTTCCCTGTGTCCTCTGTGTAGCTCATCTCTGATTAACTATTCCTTGTTTATATTTCCTCAGGAAGAACGATGAATATATGTTTATGAAACTGCACAATCACAACTCCCAGAACAGCACGTTTTCAAAGGGTGAGCTATTTTTGTATTCAGCCTGAATGTATTGCACAGGGCACTGACGACAGACATGATTGTCTGGTAGGAGTTAGCATCATGACAGAAGAAGAACTCGGTTATTCATTCACGTCTAGCAGAAATATGATAAACCAGTTATTCAATCCAGAATACAAAACCCAAAGGAGTCACAAACCAGAAAGTTTCTCAAAACAAGGCAAACTAATAAAACATTAAAAAAGCTCATGGCAAGGTGCTTAGGCTGGGTGCATTTTAGGAGGAGGAAGAGGTTCTCCAGAAATCCGGCTTAACTGTAACAATCCTCATGGGGTTTTATAGGAGATGTATATGATGGGGAATTCTCTTTTCTGGGCCAAAGTCTAAAATCTCCATTGGTCTTCAGGTGTTAATGCCACTACTTTCTGGGGCAAGTAGGCTCCTAAATAAGTTTTGAAAATGGTCCTCAGGGAAGTGTTTAAATGGAAAACAAAGGCACAAAGCATTTAATCGCTTTCCCAAGTTGCTATAGTGCAACTATAGCACATCGCCTTATCTCAGTCCAGCATTAGTCTTAGCTCAAGAAATTCTAAGTGCTGTCTTCGGGAACGTGCAGTTTTCTCCCTCCTGAAAGCAACCCAGCAGCTCAGAAATGGGTGACTAATGCATTTCCTGCTTCTGTCTAGATACACACAAATTATTCATAATTATTTCAGTGACTTTTTCATTTGTCTTAATTTGCATGGCATAATGGCAATGATGTGCTGGATTTCCCAGTAAAAAGTGCAAGAAAAAGGTTAAACTGAAGCTGTGCTACAAAGCATCACTAAGAGATTTGGGTAGAACTTGGTGCTCCTTACCTATCCACCCTCTCCACAGTCTCCATCATTTTTATCAGACAGACTTCGGGGTCAAAACCCTAGAAGACTTCACAAATACCTCTATGGACATGAAAATATATGATCTTACTTTAATTAGGATAGGCTTTTTATTTTAAAAGACTGTGTTTAAACATTTCAGGATGGAAGCTGGAGAGCCACTTCCCCTCATGACAGGCTATTCTTGAAATGTTCCTTCTAGACTGTTTTCTTCCAATTTCCTCTGAAATAGCAGACATCAATCATTAAGGGAGTTATAATGCACAGCAGGGGCAATAGCTCTCCTCCAGCATAAAAATTCCAGTTCTTCACTGCTGGATTTTTAACTGCCTGAAATCTCTCATGCCCTTTACTTAAAAACAAAAGAAAAATAGGATGCTAAGTTTCCAGTGGGGGGAAATAACCAACCCACCTCTTGTTTATAGGCATATGAATTTCCTTATACTAGGCGTAGCTAGATAGATTTGGGATTGGAAGAGTGAGGGAAGAAGATCCTTGTCCACACTCCCCTGAATTTCAGCAGAGCCCTGCTCATCTACAACATTTAAGCATCCTATTTGCATGCCTGAGATGTTGAAGTCACTTCTTGTTATGCATGGTAGAAGGAGTCTCCCCAGCTTTCTCCTGCAGTGAGATAATTTCAGATATACATGCAAAGCGAGCAAAGTCATTGGAGAAAAAAATCTGTCTCCTTACAAACATCTCTGCAGTGGTATGAATGTCCAGCTTTGTAGATTGATCAATCATTTCTGCGAGGGGATGCTTGTTACTGGCCTGGCCAGTATCTGCAGTTGAGTTGGTGTCTCCGTTACAGAATTTGAACCCTGAGGTTCTCGCCTTCTCTGGCTCACCAGAATTGCTCTGCCTGGCAACTTGACTCCCAGCTGTGCTGATTCTGAGACTTGAATACACTAAAACATATGATTTTATTTCTGCCTCCACCATGACCTACAGTTCTGATCAGATTTCTGCTGCAGGACATGCTGGCTGGAAGTGCAGGAAAATGGATATACATTCCTTCTTGACGGCACACTGAGCTTGGCCTTCGGAGAACACAAAATGAGGAAGGGCTCGACACGGTTATTCTCTGAAAGACTCCAGACCTTCTATAAGCCTATGTTGTCACTGTTATTCTTTCAGTGTTTTTGCTGCCTCTCTTCTGACCCCTCCAGAGCTGGTGCCATTAGGACTAGGACACTGGAAAGATGACCGGTTTTATCCAATACAGCAACTCAGTGACTTCCACTCTCCGTAATGGGACATCGAGGCAGTAGCACTCCGTTGCTCAAGATGACAGCCCCTAGATGTAAGTGCAATGGCCACAATGGCAAAAGAATTTTCTCCCAAGAAGGGATCCCTCCCTCCAAAAGAGTCTTGGAGCATTTCTTATCCGTCTGGTCATCCAGAAGACCCCAATCCTGCAAGCCCTTCTGCCCATATGTCCATACTTCCATGCAAAGGGGTGCCACCATTCAGTTGATGGGACTGCATGTGACACTTGTGTCCCAGACCAACCATTAAACACAGAGCAAAAAAACCCCAGGGCTTAGTTCCTTCATCAAAGCTGAATTAACAGCAGTTTATTTTCTCAGCTCACCTTTCTAGCTACTAGCAGCAAAGCTCCTCCACCCTGCCCCATGTGTAGTAGGAGTTGTATCTGGCAGGAGCAGACAAGCCTGACTTTGCTTTGTGCGATGGGGCTCAGGTTTTGGAACAGTTGCATAAGGAGGAAATGCGATGTGTGGGCTACCATGCTTGTGGTTCAGCTTTCCAGTCATGAAGAAATAAAAATAAGATAGTGGGTTTGCAGAAATAGGAAGATCTTGCAATCCCCACCGCAGCGATGTGCGGTCAGATGATTCCTCTCTGGGCTGGCTCTGTGGCCAAGGCTTTTCCACCGTTCCCAGTTCTCATCTGAACAGAGCTCAGAGTTAATCCTTTTCATCCAGGAGGGCATTTCATCTCGATCTTACGCCCCAGGAGATGAGGAAGCCAGCACTTACCTCCCTAAGCTCTTGTCTCTTGACACTTAAATATGCATTGCTTTATTATGTCTGGTAATAAATAGCTCTACTGAATCTCTAGGGGCCTCTCTTGGTGGCAACGGTCTCCTCTTTTGAAGGATGGCACTAGCCCCTTTTCTCTAGAAGTTAACCCTCATTGCCTGCTCTTGGTGACCCCAAAAGCCTATTCAGAGCCCTTCTTCCCAAGAAATCATGTGCAGATCTCAGGCCACAACCTCCTGCATTTTCCCAGATTCTGACTTGGCTTTTGGCTTTGTTAACATGCATTTTGGCTGTACGGCCCCAAGCAATCCAGATTGCTCTGTGTGACTCATCATATTTTTTGTGCTGGCTGTCTTTGTGTTGTCTGTGAGTTATGTCAGTGGTAATTTTATATTCATTTCCAGATCATTGAGGAGAATGTTGAAGACTGTCAAGCCTTGTAGCCGCCTCTGTGGATCTCTGTCCAAAAGCTCCACAGGCGATCACAGATTTCAAACCAGCCAGGTCATCCAGCTCGAATCTGCTGATTGAAACCTATTGATTGCTTGTATCATTGATTAACATCTCCTTTTGCTGATGACATAGAAATATTTGGTCATTATCGTGCAGGGGAACTACAGCATCCAATATGTATTTCTGAGATTCTGACTATTTCTACTTAGTGACAACTCCAACCCCTTGCTAGGATTCCTCCATTCCCATCGCAGCACTTCTTTGCTATCTTCTCCTGTCATCATGTATTTTTCCTCGCAGCCTTCAGCTTCACTTACACATTTTCTCTCCTTCTTTGCCACTATGCATAACAGAAGATACATGCTTTCCTTTTTGCCATTTTTTTTTTTTTTTTTTAGCATTTCTAATTGTGGACACTGAACGGAGAAAGTTTTGACTCTGGCCAGTCCTCTTCTGTGTCACAAACCAAAATGTCTTAGATATCTTTTTGGCTCTTGCTGAAAAGCCTAGATATCAGCCACATTTTCTCAGGCTGAATTTTCCATCTTGGTTCATGTCATCTACCTTGTTCCTCTGTGCAGAGGAAGGAGACATCTCAAACAATTCATTGCTAAGCCAAGGAGGAAAAAAGGCAAATTGTTTGAAATCAGAAGGATGAATGTAGTGTTATTAATGTGCTTAAAAATGTATGAGTTGCAATTTATAACTCTGAGTTCTTCAATCACCTGACAAGATGTGGTTTGGATTTCATTTTAGTGCTAATGCGAAGCAAGCCAGGAGTGCATCTGTCCAGACGGGACTTTGTTTTTGGAAGAGCTGATCGGCTCCTGAGCTGTTTTCAGTAGACAGATCCGGGCAGCGCATGGCGATGTCGACGTTTCTGAAACATCAGGCAGCTGAATGGAGGCTGATCTCTTTGGAAAAACCATCCTGCCACATTTAATCATGACAAGCAAACACAGGACGAGGCGGTACCAGCTGGTGCCATCTCTAGTGCTTTCAAGGAGCTCTGTAAAAGGTGCACTTGGAAATGCACCTTTGCCTCGGGCAGAATTTTAAAAAGGCAATGGCCCTACTCGTGCCACAAATTATGTTTCCATCTGGAAATGTGAAACAGTTATAATAATGCTCTAAATCACAAGAAATCTTCCCTTGTAGGCTTTCCCTGCCTCTTCCTTCTCTATGGAGAGAGGCAATTTTGCAACAAAGATTTCTTTTCTGCAAAGGTGTGGATTATGAACAGAGAGGGGGGAAGGCTGGCAAAGAAAATAAAGTGAAAACAGAAGGACTTCGGGGTACTGGTGGATAAAAACTGGTCATGACCCAGCAATGTGCGTTCGCAGCCCAGAAAGCCAACCGTGTCCTGGGCTGCATCGCCAGCATCGTGGCCAGCAGGTCGAGGGAGGGGATTCTGCCCCTCTGCTCCGATCGGGTAAGACCCCACCTGCGGTTCTGCGTCCAGCTCTGGGGTCCTCAGCACAGGAGAGACAGGGACCTGTTGGTCTGGAACACCAGACACCTCTGCTGTGAGGACAGGCTGAGAGAGCTGGGGTTGTTCAGCCTGGAGAAGAGAAGGCTCTGGGGAGACCTTATTGCAGCCTTGCAATATATAAAAGGGGCTTATAAGAAAGATGGGGACAGATTTTTTTACCAAGGTCTGTAGTGACAGGATAAGGATCATTAAGTCCAACTCCCAGGTATGTATCCTATACCCTCTCCTAAAGAGATACAAGTTCCCACGGGAGAAACTAAGTTTGAATTCATTTTAAGACTTGGTCCCACAACACAAAGTCTCTGGTGGCAATATTGTCCCTGTCCCTCGACTCTGCCAGCTCACAGACCGGTCGGTCCCTGTCAGCTGAAACAAATGGATGGCCTCCATAGTCTTCTTCTCAGCTGGGAGAGGAAAGAGGGATGACCTTAAGCCAATATTGCTGCTGGAAACAGGGCCATGTAAAACCATAGCTGTGGGAGATTCAAATTTACCGTTGGAGCAGCCTGTATTTCTCCATAGAGCTTACAAAGTGCAGGCTGTTCCATGCATCAGTCTGAGATGCCTGGAAACCAGAAGAATTATTCCTCATCCAGAACATCTGACCAATATTTTTAGCACCATTTTGTAAAGAGGTCAGTTTTCAGAAAATCACAGAATCCCGAAATCGCCGAGATGGGCAGGGACCTCTGGAGATGATCTAGTCCAAACGCCCTGCTCAAAGCGGAGTCAGCTGGAGAAGGTTGATCAGGTCATTGTCCAGTTGGGTTTCAAATATCTCTGAGGGTGGAGACTCCAGAGCCCCTCTGAGAAAAATGTTCCAGTGTCTGATGCACTGGAAAAGTTTTTTCTTACATTTAAATGGAATTTTGAGTATTGTTTGAGTTGGTTCCCATTGCCTCTTGGCACCACCATCAAGAGACACGGCTAGACAAAGAAATGTCCGCCCTGGCCTAGAGTTGGGACTAATCCTGCTTTGAGCAGGTACTGGGGTAAAGATGTTCAGAGGTCCCTTGTCCCACAAGCCTTTTGTAGAGTTTGCCCACTCTCATCCAGCCTCTGTTCAGCAAACGAGGCCTCCAAGTGACACCTCAGTAAAGAGACAGGAATGAGACAGAGATGGACTATGCAATTATTGATCAAAATTAAAGCGTGGAGCAAGCACAAGAGGCAACCCAACCGGTCTGTGGAGCAGAACGGGCTGCTCAGCTGCTGGAGCCAGCCAGACACAGGCTTTTCTGGCTGTGATGAACGGAGGTGAAGGTTTCGCTGATTCACAGCAGGCGGGTGATTTACTGCAGAAAGTGCCTGCTGTTAACTCTTTCCTTCCCTTTGCTTCCCTCCTGGAAGCAAGAGGTAGCCTGTGGCTCTTCCCATGGTGGGCAAGGGGCTGCAGGGCTGGACTGTGGCTGGTGTGTTCTGGGGGACAGCTTAGCCCATCTAAAGCCTCTTTTGTCCCTTTTGCACCATACCCATGAGCTGTAGGCACTGCTGAGCAACTGACACGAAGGTGAGAAGTCGTATCTGCTTCATGAGGTCATGGTGATGTCACACTGAGAAAAGGCAGCGCAAGGTGCAATGGAGGGAGCTCCACGTCATGGGGGAGATGAGGCAGGACTGGGTGGGTTGAAAATGGCACTGTCACGCCTTTTGGGGCAATGGTTAGGACCGGCTTTGGGGTGACAGCAGCTCACACCAGTCAGGAAAGGGAGTCACCCCAGCATGTAAGTTCTCAACTTTTCTACCCAAAACAGAGTTCAAAGAAAGGGCCCCAAAATCATCTCCAAAACCAAAGCACCTTTGCGGAGCCCAGCAGCATGTGCCCAGGGCCACACAGCCTTAAAGCCTCTCAGACCCATACCCATGGGTGCAATCAGTTCCCCGTTCAGGTTACTGAGTCCAGCAGAAATTTGAAATTTGAACCCAGCATTTTGGGTATGCTCTCTGTCTAGGAAAAAGTAGCCATTCATGGGGAGGAAAAATACAGGATGAGCTGATCTTCTCTTTCTCCTCTCTTTTTCCCTCAATGAAAAATTTCAATGGGTTTCGTCTCCATTTTGCATAAGAATTTTTTTCCATTTGGAGTGCTGTTGTTTATTATTCAAAGCCATTAAATATCCTCTAAAATCACAGTACTTACAAAATGAAAAAGGAGCTATTAGATCATCCAGTCTGTTCATTTACGTGATTTATTAACCTCCGGTAGAGGCATCTACCACTCATCCCTTCAGGACAAATCTTGAGCTTGACTTCCCAAATGAGTGCATTCATCTCTCTGGCCCTAATTTGCACGAGTCTTTGGTGCAGACGCATTTGCAAACCTCCTCTGTGCTCAAAACCCCTTTACCCCCTCAGCCCTCCCAGCCACTCAGGTGACCCTGGAGAACAGCTAAAGTCCCTAAAGGAGACGCTTCACGTGCACAGACCCCACTGTTGCCATCTGCCAGCCCCGGTGCCTTTCTCCTTCCAGTTCACTGGACCGTGCTGTTCTAATTACGGCAGAGCCGCTCTTGTCTTTCAGAACTCAGTCCTGGAGAGGAGATGGAAGATTTAGATAGGCTGGGAGGAAAGAGGCTTAAGGACCTCAAGGAGCTGCAGAAGTGTGTGGTGGGGTTTGCTCGGGGTTTATTACAACCAATCATCCATCCATCCATCCATCCATCCATCCCACCCCTCTCATGTTCTCACTGAGCTTTCTGAACAGGACTTGTCTAGCAAGCTTAGTGCCCCATGAAGGAGATTTCCAACATAATTTCTCCTTCCCCAAAAGCATCATCTCATATATGCAATAACTGTGCAGGCTTTTTGGATGAGGGAGAGACAGGACGAGCTGCTCTGGAGCAGTCTGCTAGCTCTAGAAGTAGTAGTGTAGATGCTTTCGTCCATGCCATGGGCAGCAAGATGGGTGGGAAGCACCCCGAGCTCACAACCATGGGGGCCAGCTCTTCAGCAGGGGCGAGCATAGAGTTGCTATCACAGATAGACACCCTGACTGCAAACAAATGAGGCAAATCCTGGTTACATCTCACTCTGAAGTAGGACAACGCTCTCGTCCCTGCTCCACTGTATAATATATTAGACCAACATCTCCCCGCTGTGGCTGGATGCCATCGAGAGTATTTCTACTGCACCAGATTGTGGATGTGTACTGATGCTGACGTGATTGGAAAACATAAAGAATTAAGTTCTTCTCAACCTTTCCGGAGCAGGAGATGACCCAGATGTCCCACGTACCCCAGCTATCACACCTGCACCTTTTTGTGGCTCTGGGGACATCTCTCATCTGTGACACTTTGAGGTGGTGTTAGAGCATCTTGCCGCTTGCTAGATTTTGATGGAGGATGTTCAGGTGCCTCCTAAAATGGACTGTCCACCAACCTGTGCTCCAGGGCATGCTCCCTTGCTGCAGTTTACTCCACATTTCCACAGGGGTGAGGACTTGAGTTAAATTCGATCCCAAGAGCAGTCCTGCTACGGGCTGAAACACAGGTATGGGCTGTAGGAAGGCACAGATACAAAAAAGCAGTAAGTTAATTAATTCCCACATGAGATTTCTTTTGCAGACTGGTGGCAGAAAGTTGATATTGCAGCTACGGTGCAGAGCAGAGCACTAGTGAGGGCTTTGCAGAGAGTTTCTCTATAGCCATGAGGAGGTCACCAAAACTTTCTATGCCTCAGCTTATCCATTTAAGCAGGGCTTGCCTCAGGCTGTTCCTGTATCTAATAATACTAAAAAAAAAATCACTGGACCTACCTCCTGTCCCTAAAAAAATACCTCGTAAGAATGTGAAAGGGCTCAGTACCAGTTAATTTTGGAGTAACATCTGGCCATCTGCTTGTTCACTTTCCCCACTGACTTCTGCAGGGCAAAACTGGCCACCCTTGTTCGAGCACCTCTGACTCCATTTTCCAGCCTGTGGAAAAGTATTTCTCCATGGCTTTTCCTAAAAAGCCTCCTGATTTCTGCATCCATAAATTTTGATCGATGTCTTTAGCCTGGTCCCTTACTAAAACGGTCCAAAATGTGCTGCGTTTCTGCTCGACCAGGCAGCCTGGAGGTCTGCTGTGCATGCTGGTTTGCCACATGGATCATTACTTCTCTCCCTGGTTTCTGCGATTGTTTTTCCGTACTAATTAGTCTTCATAAAAGCCATTTCCAGAACAGTGTGCACAGGCAGTCAGTAAGACCGCATCTGTGAAGTGCAATTTCCCTGCGACTAGCTTGGGGCTGCAGCACAGGAACCAGCTAAAGGGATTTAAGATCCCAGCGATAAACCTGACCCTGTGCCCTGGGGAATGTCACAGTCACCGCCTGTGCCTCAGTTTCCCCATCAGTAAATTGATGGTCCTGACCTTCATTAGCAACACAGCCACGTTCTGGAAAACAGATAATGATTGCAGAGAGCCAGGTAACTTAAAAACAGTTCTAATATCTTCTGTTTAAAACAAAACAAAGCAAGCCAACTTAGCCCCTTCCCAGTGATTTTAAAAAACATCTTTTCAATTGAAATGCAGCCTTTGGGCTCAAAAATCTACTCCAGCTGCCTACACCTCCTGTGTTTAAAGACTAAGAGATTGTTCAAAGACTAAGCAATCAACGAGGCTTCTTTTCTTTACGTTTGCTGCAGGGAGATGTGAGCACGGGGCAAGGAAAGGGTGGCTGCAGGGTCAGGGTTTGTCTCACAGTCCGCTCCAAGCCCAAGTTCATCGGGGAAGGGGTTGCAGCCTCCTCCGTGCCGGGATGGAGCCTCCACGGCAGATGGACACAGCCCCACACTGTGGCTCCGAGTCTGGGAACGGAGAACGAACGTGGGGGTTGGGGAAGGTGCAAAGACTTTCATACGAAGACGTTTAGGGTGATTAGCGCAAGCTGTCACAGGTTTGCTGGCTGCTGGGCGCTCAGTTTTGACTGGATCTTTTTGGCTTGCATTGAGGAAAAAGGGGCACTTTCTACCCCAGGGGCTGCTGATGAGGATGCTCAGCAAACGCAGAGGCAACCAGCATGGTTCAACTGCAATTTTGTAAGTCTGTGAAAGGGCTTACTCCCTTTGTAATTTTGGGGAAGTCACCTTACTCTCTGCCTCAGTTTCCCCACGTACAAAATGGGAATTTGAACAGTTCTCACTCTCAGAAATATTACCCAATGCTTCAGCTCCTGTGCAGAGATTCAGTATTATGTCTGTGGGGTGAAGGCCATATTGGGGTGAAGTTACACTATTAGAAAGCTAAGAGAGTGGTAAGATCCTGACATCCCGAATAATTGTGGTTTGACAGCTCCGGGATGACAAGCTCAGGGGAGAGCTCTGCTTTGGCGGTGTTTGAGGCTGGGTGAGAAGAATCACGGCCAAGGTCAGCTCTCGGGACAGGATCACGTGTACGCCCAGAGATGACCAGGCAGGTCCTTTGCTCTAGGAAATGTCTTTTTTTTTTTTTTTTTTTCCTAGGAAATGTAGGTGCTCAGGGTGAGGGGTCTGAGGCCACCCTGGAGAGCCTCCACATGCTTCCAGGGCCTCTGGCAGCCAGCTGCAAGCAGAACATCTGGAACAGTTAGGAAAAACCCTTTCCCAGGACACTCAAGAAGTGCTTAGGGCCAGCCCTAAGGGATGGAGTGGATGTTGGGTGACCACATGCCTGGCTCCTGTGCATTTCTTAACCCATTTATAACAAGTTCAGAGGTAGTCATATTTGGCCCATTTATTAAAATGGACACTCTGGGGGGGAAAAACCCACACCTATAAGTCAAAGATTTGGTCCTTGAAGATTCTAATTAAAGTGTGTTCTGGGTAGTCTCCTTCTTACAGCATTAGGGTTGTGACTCATTTCCTTTTTATTGCTATGATTCGCTAATGAATATTCGTGGTCTAATAGATGCCTGGTTTTATGTTCAGGTTTCCTTTTTGTTTCCCTGCATCACTCTTTCCAATCTGACTCCAGCTCAGCAGAAAAATCAAATCTGAAATGCTGGAAAATGTCTTCAATTCAATTAAAACCTTGATTTATACGGTGCTTCTGCGACCTCAAGAAAGGCCATATATTTTCCTGATATTATGGGGAAATTACTCTGAGCCTATGAGAAAGTCAAGTTCGAGTTATGGTTATTGCATATTTCCATTAGCAAGCTTCTCTACAGCCATGAGATTTTTCTTCTTCTTTGCTTAAAGAGAAACTTGGATGAAAACATTTGGATGTTCAGACCTTGAGACATACAAAATTTGGTCCTTCCTGACCCCACAGCGTTTTTTGCACCCACCTAGATTCAGTGCCACAGGATCTCTCTCTTGCTCCCCTCCAAAGACACTGTTTATTTATTGCCTTTAAATCCTTAGCTGAGATTTCCAGGACCTTTAATTGTCTTTATTTTTGCTGTGAGTTTCAGTCTGAGATTCTGAGGAAGAGGCAAGGAGGAAGATGCTGTCTTACTGCCTAACACCTTCTCCAACCACCTTCTCCTGAGCTGCTTTCCTCTCCCTTCCTTGCACGCCAAGATTTCAATGTACAGCTAAAATCTTGGTGCTAAAATCTCGCAACTAAAATCTCTGGTCTTCACAGGGAAAAGCTACCCAAATTTGCATGAGACTGGCTAAATTTGGGGCAAAACCACAAGATTTGCTTCAGACATTTTGCTCAGTGGGAAAACCTGGCTGCTAAATTCTTCCAAGATGCCATCTTTGAAGGACGTGTCCCACTCCCTTTGTGATCCCACGCGCACGGCTCGTTCCCCTCTGGACATGACAACCAAATCCCTTGGGACTTCACTGCACTGACTCCATCTCTCCCCTGTTGACCCTTCTTTTACCTCCTGCCCATGACACTCAGGCTGGATGGAAGAAGGTGCTTCATTCAAAAGGTGAGAGACAAGCAGAGCATTAGAGATTTCCCAGACGCTTTTCAACCTAAAGAGCATCCAAGCAATTTGAAAATACACTGCACTTTGTATCTGCTCTTTGGCAATCAATGAAGGACTGTGTATGACTGGGGGGGCGGGGAATAAGCAGAATATTCTCCCGTGCCAAAAATTAGTTTATTGCTCTAGAAAAGCACAGTTTTACAGGGATGACTATAAAAAAAATTAATTAAAAAATCAATCATAAAGATAATTGGAACAATTCCACATCAGCTTCCAGGTACTGATGGTAGTCAGGACCAGCCCTGCATGATGTCTCTCGACCTTCAGCAATGGGGTTGTATTAGTGCACAACAGACTTGACTTCTGCTCTGTGAAACACCCTGTTGTGGCTTTATAGCTCATTAGTGGTCCGTGAACCACAGGTCAAGACTGGATCAGTGCAGCAGAGCCTGTGCTTTACCACGAGCCACTTCTGGTCAGAGCTGCTTATTTCTGGGGGTAATTTCTTTGCTGATGTCTCAGAACAGAGGCATAAATCATGTCCAAACGCTATTAAACACAGCTGACATCTTCACGAGGCCTTTTGCAAGCTGATTGCTTGCAGCTTTAATGACTGAAATGGTCATTGTTTTTATGGCCAGGATTTCCCCCCCTCTTTGAAGAAGAGTAAAATTCAGTCTATGAATTGCTTCTCCTGACACCGCAACAGACGGCAGAGGGGAAGCCTCGACCCAGCAAAGGCTTAGTGAAAACCACGAATCTAATACCCAAATCTTTCCAGAGGAAACGTATTTATTATACGACAAAGCACCACAGGATTTGCCCACAACACCAGAGCAGGGATACCCAAAAGGGCGCTCGACCCTCTGAGCAGCCCCAGGTTGGTGGGAGCTGCTGGTGACCAGCTCGTGCATCCAGCATCTTGCAAGTGTCAGACCATGGAGCAAATAAAAAGGCAATGCTAACACCTGTCCTGCAAATACCCACCAGCTAGAAAACCAGGGTAAAACTGGATCATGCTGTCTGAGCACTTCCCCAAAGAGCCTGTATTTACAAGATTTTTCTCTTTACAGACACAGCCATGAGTGTCCCTGCCCATTCAGAGTGGAAATTCATATAACGAGTCCTCTGTTTTGATTGTAGACCATATGGCCTTTCCATCTCCAGTCCCTAATACAAATCTGTTCAGATTGTCTCAGCTGCTCAAGTATTTGGTCATTTGTGCTGGTATAACTGCCTAATTGTCCTTCTTTGTCACGGCTCTTCTGGATGGGATTGGGTCTTGCCAGCAGCAGCGACTGAATTGATAAATCAGAGCATCTGTCAGAGGCTGGAGGGAGATGAGTGTCAGATGGGGAACGGACAGATGTTTTCTCATCCCTAAACCCATGACTGGCTGCAAAACCAAGTCGCAATTAATTCCCATTACAGCATCCCAGCTCCATCCGAGACGGGAGTATAGGAAAGCAAATCAAAAGATCTGGTCTCTAATAAATCCTGCCATCCCTTGTCAGACAATTTACCTCGGTGGCTTTAGCAATCTAAGCTGCAGCTATTTTATATATTTTTTAACAAAGAACAAGTGTGCAATACTATCTTTTTCTCGTCTGCACAACTTCTCTCAAAGAGCCACTTCTTTTCTACAATAGAGTTGATTTAAATCATAATATTGCTCTGGGAACCAGCCCTGTAGAAACACTGACTGCAGGTACAGGCACGTGCAGGTGAACCCCCCACAGTCTGATACCAGCTGTGACCGCCCTCTATTTACCCAAATTAAATGTAAGCGAGTTAACATCCCTCATCCCTAGACAGTCATCAGCTTCCAATCAGTAATTCATCTTCACTCTCTGTTCCAGAGAGCACAAAAGGGAAAGAATATTAACTCTAATTTCATAAACTCTACTGACGCTTTCTTACCAGCTCTGTGAGCTTGCAAGGGTGTGTCTTTCTCTGAGCTTCACACAACTGGCGATTTGCACCCCTTATTTATTGCTTTTTCTCTTCTTTCGCACATAGGACTGAGAGGATTTAAGAAATCACTCGGAGTTCAGCAGCCATAAGCTGTTTTCCAGCAGATACCATTGCCAGGAGAGAGCTCTTCACTTTTATGTAGTGCAGTTTTGCTTAAAAAAAAATAAAATATCCCACAACATCCCATCCTTGTCTTCTATGTGGAACTCCCTGCCCAGCCTTGCAGGTATGATTGTTTGCCTCCCTAGGATCATGAATCTCTGTTGTTCCTTTGCTTTATACTACAAAGACATCCCCCGGTAAGGTATAACTTTTGACAGAACAATTTTTAGTGCGTGTCAGGGCTGGTGTGCAATGGGGAAAAAAAGCAGCATTTACAGAAGTCAAGCTTGGAAAATGCCAAGAACATGGGGGCAACCAAGTACTTTGGAGGGCGAGATGTGTCCCTATTAATTTCTAAAGGCAGCAGGCCCGGATGAATTTCACCTTCAGCCACCCATTGCTGTCATCCCCTCCACAAAAGTATTTCAGGCACCGTAATGACACTGCCAAAGCATACAGCTGGCCACAGCGTTCACTCTCCCAGGAGGAGGTGGTTGGGTGTTCTCCTGAGGTTCCTTCCAGCCTGGGTTACCCTGTGATCTCATGAGGGTGCTGGTCTGGTGGTCGCAGTAGGTCCCTGGCCAGGAGGAGCCAGCCAGCCAGCAGCAGACTCACTCTGTGCATTTGGTCCCCTCTCATCAGCTCCTCCTCTCTCCAAACCCAACATCCCCAGAAAAGCACTCTTCAGATTGCTCTTTGCAGCATTTTTGCCTCTACTGCAGGAAGAGCAACTACTGGCATGAGAACCCAAAGCCCCCCTTGCTTTTAACACCAGTTTGCTAGCAGAGAATGCACCCATGGCTGAGGAGAGGTCCTTTGCTTCTCCAGGATAAATACACTAACAACAAAAAGTATAATAGACAATGTAAAAGCAAGCAGCTTTGAAAACATGCTGTCAGCAGTCTGTTTTCCCATCTGTCAATCCATCTGTCATTCCTCAACATACCTCTGGTACCAAGCAGCTGCTCACAAACATCCCTTCCTCAGCAGGATTCCTCCCATCGATGCTTCAGGATTCCTGGATGTATTTGAGACCAATGCACTGGTCCAGCCATTTATCTGCCCAATCTCAGTAAAACTGAGAGCAATTTGTACCTGGGATGTGGCTTAAACATTTATGAACTTGGGGGTTAAATCAGTGTTGGAGGCCATGACTTGTTCCCTATTTGCTCTCTAAACTCATTTTTACAGATGAGATCCCTGTGCTTGTGCCCTGGTAGAATTCAAAGAGCCTGTGCAAGCTCCAACTTATGTTAAAAAAAAATAATAATAATGCAGGGATTTGGTGACTCAAAAAAACCCTCTGTTGGCCTCTAAGCAGAGATCATCCCAAAATTGCACACATGCCCATCATACAAGGAGAAGGCAATATGTTCTCCCATGCATCCTTGGACAACCCAGCAACTGGGTGGCTCTGGTTTTCCCTCCTCTGTAGAAAAAACAGCAGAGAGGTGGCTTGGTTTCTGCCTAGTGCTCTTGATTTCTGCAGGCACTGCCACAGGAAAGGTCTGGGAGCTGAACTGGAAAGCCTACAGCTCTGCAGACCCTCGGTGGAGCAGAGTCACTAATATGCCATGAGGGATGGGGATGTCCTCCCTGCTGCCTCAGCACTGGGAGCCACCGACCTCAGCCTCCCCTTTGGGCTCTTCCCTCTCCTTTTGTGTCCCTCTGGTTTGGTAGCCACAGGGAAGGAGCCTTTTAATCTCTCTGTCTCCCAAAACACGTCTCCAATTTCCATAGGCTGTGTTGATGTTCTCAGCCATAACCAGGATGTGTACGGTCCTTCACATGTAGCTCACCTCCTAATTACCACCCTTTACCATAATCTTCTCCCTCATTCTATACTTAACACTCCACAAAAATACATACCCAGGAGAAGGTAGGACCTTGAAGGAAATAGAGAGGGAGAACAACCATATAAATGAAGGGATAAAAATCATATGCATCATGAAGGAGGTGATAATCTGAACAGAAGAAGAGGCAATGCCCTAGGAAGAGACTGATTAAAGGGAAAAACAAAGAAAAGGTGGCCAAGGTTAGGAGAAGGACTGTGGTGGGGGCAGCTGAGCTGGCTACCTGTGAGATGAAGTCACTGCACAGCCTCCCTGCGATGCTCGCCTTAGATGTGCAGGGCAGGATGGTGGCATGTGGGATTGCACCCTCCTAGAGCCAGCCCAAACTCTGCCTGGACCATGTTAACCCACCGGCAACTAGTGGTCTTCCAAAGTCAGACAGGAAAAAACAAGCTTTTTGCATCGCAGGAGCAGGCCTGGTTTTGATGTGGTACCCAAAGTCCTAAAGCTGGATGTCCTGTATCGCCATTGCTGGCCAGATGGGGACTGTAGCATAAATTGTCCATGAAATTACGGCTTTAGCTTGAGGGTGAGATGTGCTGTGACATCTCAGTAGTGGGCACATAATTAACTATCACAATTTAGAGGATAGTAAGCATTTTCTGCAAGGAAAAAAATCCCACCTAATTCAGAAACAGTTAAAAGGTTCTGTTGCTTAAGAAATTGAATTCCTTTCACAGTTCTCAAAAGAAAAAAAAAGGAAAAAAAAGGCGGGGGGGTGGGGGGGAGGAAAAATATTACTGGTGTGTAGGTTTCTTCTCTTTGGAGTAACTGAGACCCCAAAGAAAGGCTAGCACTAAGGTTGCAGATGATAGTTTCTTCTTCAGGTCCAGAGAAACCCCTTGAAACCAGGGAAGCAGATATACAGCCACTGCATGCCCTGGAGGCAAAACTCCTGTATGCGCTTGGTCCTCTCTTACTGCTCACCCCAGAAGGATGCAGCTCCCACTGCAGTCCCGCATTACCCCACCGCTTCAACCAGTGCAGGTGTAAACACTAATTTGGGTCCCATACGTGCACCAGGAATCACCTTTCAGATGCAAGGGTGCAATGCAAACAAAGCCTCTCCCAAAACCTCAAACCTTCAGAGACGTGAAACCAAAAAGTCCCAAACACTTATCTTCTAATTCCCAGCCTGCTCCGTAGCAAACCCGATTAGTACAAACAGGTATTTGAGGAGAAGGTACCTTCCCACTCCCTGCCCTCCAGCCCTTTATCCCTATTTTTTCCATGGCTAGGAAATCAGCACGCACAGGGCTAATTAGAGAGCAGAAATCTTATTATGCAGCGCGCTCAGCCCGGCTAGCTGTGCTGATGGAGATGGATGGGTGTTGGTGGACAGGACGAGAGCCGAGAGCACTTGTCATCAGCAGATGGCAAAGGGAGGGGAGGAAGGGGGAGAGGGGTCTCTCGGGGGAGTAAATCTAGCTCAGGAAAACATTCGTTTTACTCTCTGGCCCAGCCGACTGAATTAATGTGAAGTGCAATCGGCCTCTCGCCCATTAATGACGTGCTTCTGAAAGGAACGAGAAGAGAAGAGTCAATCAGTCGAGGTGTAATTGAGGGATGACTGATGGGAAGGCCTAATGCAGGCGCCTTTGCCGCATCGCGGTGAAATAATACATGGATGAAGCAACTCTCTCCCTTCCTGGTGGCTTGGGGAGGCTTCTGAGGACACCAAAAACCCCCTCTGCATCTCCAGGGAGGGTGGCAGCTCGAGGGGTTGGGCAGAGCCAGGCTGGCACAGCACCGAACAGGATGGGCCAGCCCAGCACAGCACATCCTCCTCAACGTCCTCGTGACAAAAAGCTGCTGGTTAAACACCCTGCTGCAAATTTGGGTCCTATGTTCCCTCCAGGAATCACCTCATGGCTGCAAGGGACCATCACGTCCTTTCTTTCCTTGCCAGCTCCACCACATCCTGCTCGGGCATCTTAGTTACTGGAGGAGGGCCGTGGGCATCACCCTTGCATCACCCTGTGGGTTTGGTGGCTGCTGAGCTTTTGTATGGACGGAGAGGTCAGTCAGTGACCAAGATTTGCAGCTTTGGGTCTTTGTGAGCCAGAGATCTGCCAGAGTTGACCCATAGCTGCCCAAACATGGTCTTCTGAGCTGGAGCCTGGGCCAACGCACAAGAGAAAAACCATGGTACAGCTTTCTCCTCCAACCAGAAGGGATCCATACTGCATTTTCCCCCGTACAAGAAAAAGGATCTGCTCTTCACTCAACCCAGCCACATGGTTTAGTGCTTGCCCCGAGCATGCTCTGTCATCACCATGATGAGCTTCAGTGCTTCTCCCAGGAACCTAGAAACCACTCTGCTTCCCCATGTTCCTTAAGACAGCTGTGACCAGAGCTTGAGCTGGTTTGGGGAAGGAATCTGGACCCATGTTTGACGTTTGGTCTCTAACCATGACTCTTTTTTTCTGTAGCGTATCCATGCTGTCATTGCACCCATGTCTGCTGCAAAGCAGGGACATAAGTCTGCTTCAAACTTGTCTGCTCGAGGTCTTAAAATGCTGTACAGAGCCCAGAGCTCAGCCTGGGCAGCACAGGGCACCCACGGAGGGAAATATTCACAGGCAGGTCCCTTTCCAGCACCCAGTAATCTGGGTTAAACCAGCCTCCAGTATCTCAGCCTCTCCACAGGATCTACTCCAGGCAAGCTACCTCTAACCTAAGTTTGTTTAAAACAAACCTCATCTGGGAGAAAAATTCCCCAAACACACTCTTGTCCCCAGCAGCCACTCCCAGACTTCTGCTGCCATTACTGTGAGTTTCACAGAATCACAGAACGGTTTGGGTTGGAAGGGACCTTTAAAGGCCATCTAGTCCAAGCCCTTGGGACATCTTCAACCAGGTCAGGTTGCTCAGAGCCCCGTCCAACCTGACCTTGAATGTTCCCAGGGATGGGGCATCGACCACCGCTCTGGGCCACCTGGGCCAGGGTTTCACCACCCTCATCATAACAAATTTCTTATATCTAGTCTGAATCTCCACTCTTTTAGTTTAAAACCATTCCCCCTTGTCCTATCGCTACAGGCCCTACTAAAAAGTCTGTCTCCATCTTTCTTATAAGCCCCGTCTAAGTACTGAAAGGCTGCTGTAAGATGTCCCCAGAGCTTTCTCTTCTCTGTGTCTAAACTGGTTCCTTGCTACATTTAAGTATGTCAGACCTAAAAAAAATCACCTTTTCTCTTCTTTGCATACCAATCCCCATTAGCCTGTGTTTGCAAAGCCATAGGGTCCTACCTCCTTCTCTCTGAAAGCAGCGCCCAGGTACAGCAGGACCCAGAACTGCAGGGCAGGGCATTAAAGACGGGGCTGCAAAGAGAAGATGGGTAAAAACTGGTGTGTGCACGGGTCATGGTGTTGTTGTCGACTGCTACTGATCCAGCCTCAGCCCGTGACAGCTAAGCTGGGACTCGTCCCCATGCTCTATTCTGTGCAAACCCACACTGCAGGAGCTCTGCCTGCACCTGCAATTTTAAGGATGGACATAGCAGCAGGGAGAAAAGGACAACACCCTTTCCAGATTGAGAGAATCCTACTGGAAAGCACAGCAAGAGTGGGCTGAAATACAGCCTGGCTAGAGCTACAAAGTCCAGGACTGGTGGGTTTGAGATGACACCCACTGGTGAGGAGCAAGACTGCAAGCAGGCTGAGGTGTCTTGGCCACTCTGCCTTGAAACAACCTTGGGGTGAGTCTTCAGTTTTGCAAACTGTCCTTAAGAGAGACCAGATTTAACTAGCACACCAGGAGAAATACCCTCCAAAAGTGAATGTACATTTAACTGCAGCCTATGGCTGGTCTGGGGCTGGCTGTCCCTCCCAGCTTCAGAAATGTCCATGGCGGTTTTGTAGTGATTATTTTACATATTTTATGTATCAGCAGAGATTTAAAAGACCTAGGCATGGACAAGGGTCCTGCTACTGTCCAGTTGTGGTAGGGTCACGTAACACCCCCTCCCATGGATGGCACAAAGCAGGGGTTCCTGCCCCAGAAAGCTTATAGGCAATGAGAGAACAAGCAACTGATTGCACATAATTTGGGGGAAAAAAAAAAAAAAAAGAGGCCAGAAAAAGGATGACCCATTAAAAACATCAACAGGGACAATATTTCCAGCAGGACCAGCTGTAATATGTGAGCCCAGGGAAGACTTTTACATGCATGGGAACCTCAGCATTCAAAGGCGGTTTCCCAGATCAGGGAACAAGCTGGAGTGAGGCTCAGGGGGACCCAAGCAGAGGTTAAACCCATAAAGTTACACCTTGAAGTCTGTCTGGGGCTTTACACGGGGTGTTCACAACTGTCAGCTTGATCCTGCAGCCCCCCCCTGCCCTCTGCACATACGTATCTCGGAGCAAGCAGGGGTGGCAGCAGTCAGCATTTGTGTGGCAGATTAAGATGCTGAGAAAAGGGGGTGTCGGTGCTCTTGATGAATTTGGAGAATTAGGCAACATTTTCTCATGCGTCACTTCATGCCTCAGTTTCCCTTCTGAGCCATAGCATGACCTGAGCAGCAGGTCTCTCGGGCTGAATTAAAATTTTCCCCCAACTTTTTCTTTCTCACAGAGAATTCCCTGACCTCCTCCAAGTCAAAGATGGGTCCAATCTTTGAGCCACACGGCCAGATTTCACAGCCACTTTGACAAACCCGTTGTCTTACGCATTCTAAAGCGAACAGGTACCACAGTCCCCTCTCCAAGGTGGCCCAGGTATTATTTGCCTGGCAAGGTTCAAGCTGCAGGACCTGGACCCTAAGAAGCTGAGAATGGGCTGAATCAGTGCATGTCAGAGGGGGGTGCCTCAAGCTTTGTTGATGCTAAGAGGAGTTGGTAAGCCTGGATTAAGCGATGATTCTGTGAGCCTTGAGCAGGACCTCCCCAGCCCCGCTGTAGTAGTTGCAGGAGTGTAATGGGAACCACTTTTCCCTTTCCAGAGCTCTTTTCAACCATCCTCTCCTCTGTTCCTTCCACTTAAGACAAACAAGGACCAATCCAAATGCCAGCCATACTGGTTGAGCTGGAAGCTCTGTGTGCACTGGAAAGGGGGGTCTGAGCACCCTTGGCCCAAAGGGACACCCAAAGATGGGGAGGAACACAATATTCCCTAGAAGCAACAGTTATTTTGCAGAGGTGCCTCATAGCCAAGGCCTGAGTCCCCATTTCATCCAGGAGATGGGAAACACCTTCTCCTTTCCCAGTTTTTCCAAACCGAATGGGTTTTGAGAAAATCTTGGAGTTTGGGGATGGAGAAGTGTTGGTGTTGCAGCAGATGGCGCTTCTGCCTAGGAAATGGGGCTGGGAACAGGGTTCTTGGTCCCATGAGCAAGGTGGCGGCTTCCAAGCGTTGACCATCCGAGATGGCATGTGTACCTTGCAAATAGCCCAAATTCAGGCTTGCTGGCCCTGCTTCACTGCTTTCAAAAGGTCTGCCTGATCCTCTTTCATCTCCCACTGATAAATGCATCGTTCACACACACACACCCCCAATACAGAATATTTGCAGCCACCACCACAAGCAAACCAAACTCCTGGTTTGGATTGGTCCTCACACATATTTATAGCAACTGTTTGTTTGGGGAAAAAAAACCACTCAGGGAATTATACACCTTTAGAGATTTTCTTCATGTTGAAGCTTTGTTAAGTACAAAGGGAAGGGGAAGGGGAGGGGAAGAACAGGGAAGGAAAGCTTTCAACAAAATCAGAATATCATATTTGGCTATTACAGCTAGAAGTAGTGTTTTCAGGGTTTTAACCAAAATTACTTTGGACTGAATATTACTATTATTATTACTATTATTATTATTATTATTGCATGAGCAGTACACCAAAATATTTCCATCTGCCTCAAAAACTAAATGCTCTTTCATGGAAAGCTTACACTTTTTAAGGTCTTTTTATTGGTCTTGTCCAATAAAAACATAGGTCAAAATGTCAAGCAACAGCAAAATCTACACATATTTATATGCATGCACACATACACCATCCATCTATTCCCAAGTGCACTGTGAAATAATGGACTGAGAACCCATCAGATGGCAAGCTCATTACTTGACTTACCTGACCGATAATAATTGCCTAGAGAGAGGAGGAAAAAATATCAGTGCTCTCTGCTGGGTGGATGTGCAGACTTCCAGGGTTTCTCCCAGGGTGATTTCTGCATAATAAGGGTTTTTTCCTTATGGAAGGAGAAGAGGGCAAAGTCAGTCACACGATGGAGATAGTGGCCATCCACATAAACATCTCTTTGCACAGCAGTGACTGAAACCAAGCTAATGCCCAGCCCTGATGGCAGATCCGTCTGGGTATGAACGGATGAGCCTCGGCAAATAAACTGCTCCTACCCCGCGGGTAACCCACAAAAATTTGCAATTTTCTGGCACTTTTTTGCTCTTCCTTGAATACTTCTATATCATAATTGAGGTTTTTTTCCCTCCCTTAATTGCTATTGTTTAAGGGGTGCAGGCTTGAGAGGGGCAAGATTTATATTAAAAGAAAGGCTTTTCTCTTTTCCTGCTTGAGCACAGGTTACTGAATTACTCTGCGTGCCTTTGATCAGAAACACGATCAAATATTTATACAGTGGGACATCCATCTGTTCGGATGAATTCCCAGCAGGGTAGCTCCATTCCCGTCTTATTGCTCACTTTGTTTTCCTCGCTCACTCCATTTTTCCTGGAATAAATTGGTTAAAGACTGACAGTGGAGGGAGTAAATATTTCTTATTCTGTCTCATCTGCACACATAGGAAATACTCTTGTTTACTTGCATGTGCATTTATTCAGCAGCGGGTTTGGGGACTGGTCTGCACACAAAGAGCTGTCCCCAGGCTGGGTTGGCTGTCGCCTCTGACTGTACATGGCTGGGCAATGCTCAGCCCATCAATCACCTATTCTGACACTTATCATGTGTATCAGCCGGAGGACAAATAAATTTCATGCTGAGATTCCTGCATTTCCATTTTGACCCCGCTGGCCTTCATGGAAGCAACATTACTCTGTAATATCTATGCAATTAGAGGGGTAGATACAGGATGCGTAACAAGCACGGAGGAGAGGGGGGACGATTAAACCTCCTATAGAAGAAAGCTCTTTCAAATCAGAAAAAAATGCATCTGCATTGGTGTGGAATGTGTTGAGCCAGTGTGACTAATAAGACTAGAACAAAGGCTGAAAAATGAGAATACCAGCATGGGGATCCGTATGTATTTGGGGGCAGTTCAGCCCCAAGTTATGCCTGTAGGTCAGCCCTTGGTTCCCAGTGGATGGATGGTCTGTGCTGGGAGATTTACCCCAGCTGGGGCAGGACAGATGCTCTCTCTGTTGTTTAGCAGCCTCTCTTGACAAACTCAAATGGCTGTCCCATAGGAACACAGTCAATGCAGGCTGGAAGGGACTTCAGGAGGTCTCTAGTGCAACCTCCTGCTCACAGCAGGGTCAGCTCTTGGTTTAGATTCAGAGATTTATCCAGCTGTGTCTTGAAAATCCCTTGAAAAAGGATGGAGCTTGCACAACTTGTCTGGGCAAACCTTTCCACCAATTCTCTTTCAAGTCCACCTCCGCTGAGACAAAAGCATCCTCTGGCCTCTGCCACTGTCTCAGCAGATGGGCTGAGGCCTCTTGAAAGAGCTGGTCATCCCGGGACAGACCAGTTCCTAGAGCTATGCTGTTATTACAACTGATTATAACATAGCCAGGTTTAAGAAAATCCATGTGCCAACACCTAAACCAAAGTCAAGCCAAGATCTATTGTCCCCCACCAGGAAGGAATGGGCTGAGATCAAAACCACCCAGCAAGAGGAAAGGAGTGAGATTGTAAGAAAACCCTGTAGAAAGGTGTTTCATATAATACAGCGTGTGCTGATTGCATTCCCGTCTGTGTCTGAGAAGGGTGGTTGGATGCTGACCGAGGCACCATCAGCGCTTCTCTAGGAGGTCACCACCACCCCGGGTTGGTGGAGGGGACGTTCCTGGTGGAAACAGAAATACTGCATCACTGACTGGTATCGGAGACTGAGCAGGGGACAGGGAAAGAGAAGGAATGTCCTGAGCCTTTAGCATTTATTTTATCTACTGCTGACTTTGTGATCAAAGCCAGCAGCTCTCCTCTCTGGCCCCTGGTTAGAAAGTGAATTGTCACCAGCCAGGGAAGCATAGTCAGAGAGCAAGGGACAAAGTCTCGCCGGTTCAGAGCTGGAAAAGTTTCTGACCCACTGTCAAAAATCTCATCTGCAGCCAAAGCAAATCCAGCCCTGTCCTCTGCCTAGGCAAGTCCCGACGTCTGTATTTATAGACATAGTTACCACTACATTAATGAGCTCTGGAGAGCGGCTGCTGCCAGCTTCTTTATGGATGAGTGGAAAAATATCATTCCAAGGAATCCCCCAGCTGGACATAAATATTTAGCATGTGATCAGCTGCTCAGTATTCCCCTGACCTGAATAAATCTGCGTTGTTTCCCCTGCCTTCAAATAAAAGGTCTATAATCAGGATCACTCCCCTCACTTAATCTTTTGGAGGGGTACAGTGGAGACTGCTGGTTTATATCTCTTCGTAGCCCCCGTACCCCTCCATCTCTGGCAGAAAAGCTGTTTAAGGCCAAATCATCTCTCCGAGGCAAATTCAGCTCAGCCACAAAGGATGTTACAGTAATTCGTATTGCATGTAGTATGAAGGCTGATGCTGCTCAGCAGCTGACACGGAGCCTGCTCTTGGGTCTTCCAGTTTGGAGCAGGCGTTACATGGGCCCTTGGTAAACTCAGCCTTTTAGACCCCAGGAACAGCTATTTGGGCTCAGGTTAAACATCTTACCAATCCAGTATTTCAAGACCAATAGAAGGTGCGAGTAGATATAGAATCGCAGAATCACAGAACGGTTTGGGTTGGAAGGGACCTTAAAGACCATCTCGTTCCAACCCCCTGCCATGGGCAGGACACCTTCCACTGTTTGGTCAAAGCCCCATCCAACCTGGCCTTGAACACTGCCAGGGATGGGGCAGCCACAACTTCTCTGGGCAACCTGTGCCAGAGCCTCACCACCCTCACCGTAAAGAATTTTTTCCTTACATCTAATGTAAATCTAGCCTCTTTCAGTTGAAAACTGTGACCCCTCGTCCTATCACTACACTCCCTGACACAGAGTCCCTCCCCATCTTTCCTGTAGCCCCCTTTAGGTACTGGCAGGCTGCAATAAGGTCTCCCCGGAGCCCTCTCTTCTCCAGGCTGAACAACCCCAACGCTCTTCGCCTTTCCTCATAGCAGCGATATTCCATCCCTTGGATCATCTTCATGGCCTCCTCTGGACCCGCTCCAACAGGTCCACGTCTTATGCTGGGGCCCCAGAGCTGGACACAGTACTCCAGGTGGGGTCTTACCAGAGCTTTCCCTGTCTGCTCCCCCAGCAGTTTGAATTGTATTGGTGCTTTCACCGTATACTCCCCCAGCAGTTTGCAGTTCATGGTTTTCTTGAGCTAGAAATGGTGTCTTTGTGTTAATACACCCGATAGGATTTTTCTTTCATGCACTTTGTCCATATGCTTTCCTGAGCCCACGTAAATTTTTGACATCCACAATGTCTTGTGGCAATGACTTCACAGATTAATGACATGAAGGGAAATATCTGCTTCAGCATGTTCGCAGCTTCCCACCTGGTAGTTTAATTAAATGACCTTTAGGACGTGCATTATGAGAATGACCAAATATTCTTTATTTATTGTCTTTAAACCACTTCTGGCATCTGTCATATTTCTCTTTATACGGCTAAAACGTCTCTGCCTTTCTAGCGATGTCTTTCTCGGCTCCCCCAGCCAGCCTGTGGTTTTGCATTGGAGTCATGCAAAGCCTGCTTCAATTCTCTTTGGCCAAAGGCATTGCAGACAATGCGAGGGATTGTAACCGGGCAAGCTCGTGTTTGCATGCAAGTAGCAGACTACAAGAGCTGAAAGAATTGAGACTGCAAAAGCCCTGGCACAGACCATGGGAGATGTACATTGAAATCCATGTTCTGCCGCTGACTTGCTGGGCAACCCTGAGCAAACAAAGCAGAACAACAGCCCCTGGGGGCACTGGGCACCCATATCCCATCAGCTTCAGTGGGAGACAGGTATTTCCTACTCTAGAGGTACCGTACTGCTCTCGTTGCATGGAAGCTGAGCAAACTCCACTAAGAGAGGGGCGTTGAGAAGTTAAAGGCGTTGCAGATGTGGGGCAGTGGGTGTCTGTTTTAGCATGTGAAATGATTGATGGGCCTGCTGCAGAGGGGCAAAGGCAACCCCAAGGGCTCACCATCACCTGCTGTCACATGGCCTGAAAATGCATCTATTCATTTGCATAAGACAGCTTTTTTTTTTTTTTTTTTTTTCTTTTTTCCTTCTGTCATTATGAAAATAAAAGGTGATTCAGAGCCATTCTGCAGTTTTAGATGCAGGTTTTTTGGTGACAGCTTCTGCATGCCTTTCACATCAGGGGTTAAAAGACGGCTTGGCCCTGAGGCTGCTGTAGTCAGTAAAAGGCTTTTTATTGACTCTCCTATGTTCTGCATCAGGCCTTAAGAGCTAAAATGGAGGGTGTTGAGTTAGTCACTATGAAGAACTTTGATACCATTGCTAACACCTCCTGGAATAACTCCTGGAATGCCTTAATTAGAGGAAGAGAGAAGGAGAGAACATGGTGTCTCCCAAAAGCATAAATCTCCTCTGTTATTTGTAATTTCTTCTTGAGACTGGGGCTCTGGGAGTGCATTGCTTGGAAAGAAGGGGGAAAAAACCTCTTCCCCTTAAGAAAATAAGCTTTGTTGTTTTTATTATTTAAAGCTTATTTTTATGTTTCTTGACAGGGTCTTGGGTCAATCCAGGCTTCTTAGTTAAAAGGGTCTTAGTCATAGTCTTCCCAAAAGGAAAGAAAGAGGGTGAAATAGTTTAGGGAAGATGTGGACTTGCTAGGAGAAATTTCTCTTCGTTGATGTTTTTTAACTAGATCTGAATATGATTGCAGCCTGGTTTGCTTGGACTCGAGCCGTACACTTTACAGGATACCCAGATCATGTATTGCAGATTTCTGTTTTTCCAGGACCAAAAGGATGGGCCCAAAGCATACAGCCTCCAATTTTCATAGCAGCTTTAATGTACTTGAGTAATGATGTACTAAAAATGGTCCTGCTGATAAAGAGAAATGGTCACTAGGAGCAGGATAGGTGGTCAGATGCAGCAACACTAAACATCAGATTTGGAATAGTCAAAGCGATCAAAATTGTACTTTTTTTTCACCTCTCTTCTTCCTCAACAGTTTTCCAAAGCTTCACCTCTACTGAGCCCATGCCTTTCCTCCACCACTAGCACGGACTTCCCCAGCAACTGTCATTTCAGGATCTGACCTCTTTCAACAAAACACTCGAAATCAAATATAGGACCTCAGAGGTTTGGTTGCCAACCTCAGCACGAGAAACTATGAGTTGAAAGAAGAAATCAAAGACGAGCAAATTCTGAACCGTGGCTTGCAAGCCAAGATGGGCTGTTACAAGATGTTGGTAGAAGAGTTGCAGAAGGAAAGGAAGAACATCAAAGGCACAGCACAACAAAAGGAAGAAAGGCTCCGACTACTAGAATTCAAAAACAAAGCCCTGAACTGTGCCAATAAACAACTCATCTTGCAAATCAGTGGTATGGCTGACTGGCTGGCTGCATGTCAAGATTATCAAACTGTAACAGACAGGCTAGGAAATAGAAGTGAAGTTCAAAAAACCAAAAATTACGTTCAGTGCTTTGAGGACAAATTGGAAGGTGTCCAGCAGCAACAGGAGAAAGAAAAGCAACAGATGTCCCAATTAAAGGACGCACTGAGAGAGCTCACCCAGATATGCGAGAGTCAGAGGAACGATACGATGCAGCTGAAAGGGGAGTTGGAAACGTGCTGTCGAGGTGTTGAGCTGTGGGTTGGAATGAGAAAGAGCCAAGGTGCATCAAAATATATGGTTCATCATTTCCAAAGCAAAATGGCCATAAGCCACCTAAATCGAGTTCAGCTGTTAAGGGAACAAACATAACCATGACATTTTAAAAACAGTGCAGAGATTTGAGAAATATTAATAATATTAAATAGGTAAATTTTTTTTAATTGCCATTAAGGATAAGGGCAAAGGCAAAACAGAATTTTTGCTGTTGCTTTTGGTTACGCTTCATGCTAAAGGTACATTTTTAGTGGATAAATAAGATACCAAGAAGAGGTTAGACAAGACAGATTTAAGCAGTGGGACTTCAGAGATGGCTAAAGGTGCTTCAGGAGAAGGGATTTCAAAATGCTGCACCAGAGTTCAAGACTAAAGGTAGTTATGTACTTATACCAGCCCATGACCAGGATTCAGTGACTGTCCCCCAGCTTTAGGTAGTCAAGTGATGAATCTAAATTATCACCCTATCTGAGATGCACTCCTTTTATCTTCAGTGAAGAGAGAAATGTGCCACCAGAAGATAATTCAGATCTCTTTATTGACCATAAGGTTTTAACCTCTATAAAGTGGTTTAAGTCAGGTGGGGAGACTCTTATCCCCAGCCCCCATCTCTGCTTCTTACCTGAGTCCTTGGGCAAGTCGCTATGGCCTTTATCTATTCCTTAGACTGGAGAAATCCTTCGGGGCACCCAACAGCTTTGCAGAGCTGGGTCTTCATGTGCTTCCAATGCCCCCTCTTACCGAGGCATTTCCCCACCTTACAAGAGTATTAAAAGGAGCAAAGCATATTTCAACAGTGGAAGCCACACGTGGTGAGCTGGGCAGACCTACTTCATTACCAAAGCAACCGCAGCTTAGCTCTTATGTACCTTTTTTGTACTTTATCACAAAGAATCACCTCCATTTTGCTCCACGTCCTGGATTTTCCCCTCCTCTTCAGCCTTTGCATCCAGCTCTTGCCACTCCTCTGAGCATCCCTGCCCCGTACAGAGGACAGAGCTGCCCGAGCAGCTTACGTGGGTAGAATAGCCTCTCCTCGAGGGGCTGCGGCTCCTCCGTGCAGAACAGCCCCGGCTTTCTGCTGCCGGTGGGGCTTGTTGCACACAGAGGCTTTCAGCAGTCTTTCGGTGTCTCGGCGGTTCATTGAAAACGGGCTCTGTCACCAAAGCGGTGAGCACAAAGGCTGCTGGCCACAGCCCAGGCATGTCTCTGAATCCCCTTTCTGCGGAGATTAATGGGAACCGAAAAGGGAGACCCCGCACAGACTGTCAATGACCAGCGTTTTGCCAAGCCTAGGCTGGATGGGGGCCCAGCCAACCTTCCCATGCAGAGCAGTGGGGTGCCCTGGGACGGATTTGTGGGACAAGAAGTATCTTCTTTGGAGATGTTACGTCTGGTAACTCCTGCCCACACGTGCAGTGCCGTCCTTGGGGACAACCCCAACTCCAACCACCCCTTCTGCAGCTAGAGGTGTTTTTGGGGTAAGTTGCTCACGTCAAGGTTGCTCGGGTGCAGATTTCCAACTCTCTGGGGCTGGGTGAGTGTTGGTGTCTCAGTCTGGTGTCATCACAACTGGCTGATGCTAAATGAACTTTACGTACTTTATACCGTGATATCTCTGCAAAGATGCAGGGGGGCAATTCTTTCTCCAAGCCCAGCGTCTGCTTGAGCAAGGTGTCTCCTTCACGCCACCTTCTATCATCTATGCTCCAGCTCATGTGGATGCATTTTTGGTAGACCTTCCAGAAATACTTGCGCTTTGTACATCAACCGATTGCTCTGTAACAAAGAACTAAGTCCCCCACCCTCCCTTCAGGGGAAGCTGCTCTCTTTTCTGTTTCATTTTTCAGGTATAGTCTTAAGATTTTGATCGCTTCCTAGACCCCTGAGATAGTTAAATTAGCATTTTTCATTCTTGTTATTCCAAGAAACATATAAGCCAGTGAAAGGAATACCTAGAGACCACCAAAACTTCCAGAAGATCTAGGCCCTCAGTGTAACTCTCTGACTTTTAAGTAAGTAAGTATTGAATTCAACTTGAAATGTTTAGGACCTTTAGGTCACCCAGTTTTGTCTGCTGTTTGCACGCCTAGGAATAGCTTTTTTTTTTTTTCCCCTCTACTTTACAATAGTTCTCAGTCTACCCTCTGATGTTGTATGGCCACAGGGCTGAAAACCAGCATATAGACCATGAAATATCAGCTGCTGCTCAGTACCGAGTCTCAAGACTTGGGAATCCTCTCCTTGCCTTCAGGCACAAGCTCTCTCAGGTGCCATTGCACCCCGTGTGAGATAAAGCAGCTGAGAACCAACGCACGAAGCCCAACAGCTGGACAAGCCCTGCTGTGTCTGTACACACAACCCAGCGCTTGCACCCATGAAGAGCTGCAGCGTGTGTGAGTCCTAAAAGCGGGATTCAGTCCTTACCACTAGAAACCGGTAAGCATCTTATTCCACATGAAGTGAGAATTTGAAGCCAGGTACTGGGTCTGAACGACCCTGCCGATCCTACCATTATTTGCATTTAATAGGAAATAAATCTGGTCACATTAACCTTGCAAGAAATCTGACACAGTTCCCCCCTCCCCTTTCTTCTTACAGGAATATTTAAAGCTAGAGGGACAGCCACTGAAACTGCTATTATCTCTGCCCACCAGCTCCCAGCTGGCTATTGTGACCCTTAATCTGAGTTAATCAGCACTACCTCCTCCTTTCAGCTGGGACTTGCCCCCCTGCGCGCTGCTCTCCTGCCCCACGATGCTATCATCTCCTGCCAGCTGGACAGCTAAATGCAAAGACAGCTTCGACATCTCCAGGGGCTGGAGCATAGTGATGCCCTGCCACATTCATGCTGGGGAGGTGTTTTTTCAGCTCTGTGCATTAAGAACAACAATTACCTTCTCAGCAAATAAAATGGATTCATTAGAGACAACACACGCATCAGGCCTGAAGTGGTCGGGTAAGAAGGAATTGGAGTAGGCAAAACAGCCCAGGCCAGGGGGATGTCATGGTATACCAGTGAGGAGCTGTTGTCACCTCCCATGAGTAAGCCTTGAGTAAGCCTCCCATGAGAAAGCTTTGCCTGAATGCAGCTATCTCAGCCTTGCATTACGCAGAGAGCAGTGGGTGGTGAAAAATGTTGCCCAAGGTGCCCACTGTGAAGCACCTCCTGCCAAAGCACAGACTAGTGACCTCTCCACGATGCCACGGTAGACCAGAGCTGGAGGCAGATGGTTTCACTCCATGCAACAGCAGGCTCAAACTTTCATTGAGACAAGTGCTATAATTACTCCTTCATTTATCACAGTTCCCAAGAGCATGATAATTTGGGTAGAACTAAAACATCTCTTTCAAAAACGCATCCTGATGTAAAAGAACTTGCAGGATAGGAGAGAGGCTTCCTCCTAAAGGAAGCCTTTTCCACCTGAAGGTTAGGTAGCTGCTTCAAAGGAGTCATCAAGGTCCCTCTCAAGTCCACTGAGAGCGAGAGGCAGCTCCAGTGGGCTGCTCACCTTGCTCCAAGGCACACATCTAAGGCAAGGGGCTTGACTCCATCTTTAGAGGGGCCCCTTTTCCCTAGTGGCTCTGGAGGAGGCTCCAGTTTCTATCTTTGAGGAGTACACCAGACTTTCTGATGGGTGAAAGCAGAAGCTTATGAACCTCAGCTCGGGTATATAAACCCTCATTTACATGACTTGATCTTCCCACGATTGGGTTTTGCTTGCTGGGGAACTGAAGGACCCAGCAGTGTCTGTGAAGGTACCTACATGACACTCAGGTCATCAAGACTTGGTATCAAAAGCGTCTGTGCCTTCTTTCTGCTAAATATCACAGACGGAGCACAATGTAATCTTTAACCAGCTCCTGAATAATTTGGATGGCTCTATTCTGCTCCGCAGGATTTTCACATGCTCCACCAAATGGATCTGCTCCCGCAGCCCTTTCTCCACTGCAATGACAGCAGTGGCCCAGTGCAGCCCTCTGTGTCATCCCTCTGCTCACACATCCCAGAATCACGTCTCTGCTAACAGTGTCACACTGGAAACCATTTCAGCTCCTTCTCCACTCTAGCCACCAAATCCCTCTCTGGATGCTGCTCCACAGGACCCTTCTCGAGCGCTGGGTGATATTTGTTTCTTGCCCAGTTGCATCACGTCTCATTTGCCTTCATGAAAAAGGCATTTTTTTACTAGGTAGCGAAGGCTAACAAGCAGTTCAGCTTGCCTTCCACAGCAGCACTGTCTTCCAGGTTATTTATAATTCTTCTAGTTTGTGTGTCATGGACAATTGTTATCAGCCCCTGAAGATCTTGCTTTCTACACCATCCACGTGATTTCTTCACAGAAAGCTTTTTCTTCCTTCTGGCTCCCAGCCAAAATACAAACATACCCCAAATAACACAACTGCTGAGACAGGCAGCAGGAACACCAAAAGGATGGGGGGAGGAAGGGATGGTTTAAATACTACTTGGAAGTGATTGACAGTCACTGGTTTGGAGTGCAAAAAAAGTAATTTATTTTGTTTTTAAAAGCTTAAATACATAAAGCTGAAACTACCACACATGCTTTGCAGATGATCGCTACTTTCTTCTACATCTTTTGCTATACAGAGCTCCCACAACAAGTCTGTGCATTACTGTAAACACAGCAAGGAGGTGCTTTACATGTGGTCTGAGAAAAGTCTTCTCAAAAACTGAAGCAGATCGTAGTGGCAGGCAGTTTCATGCTTTGTGTTCTTCTGCCACACCAAGGAAGAGCAAGAATCAGCCAAGACAAATAATTTTTCATTTTCTCTGGAAATACTCCTTCCATCGTGCCAAAATATGAGTAAAAGTTTCCCCATCCTTCAGCTGAGTTTGAACGATCCAAGCACCTTCTCTACACTGACTTGGCCATGACCCCACATAATAGTTGAAGATACCATTCCCTGCAGACACAAAGCAATACCTTGAACTTCCTACTTGCTTAGACTGAGAATTCAAGTACCCCAGATAAAGGCTGGGATACCTCAAGGATGGTGCTCCCAAAGCTCCTCTGATGTTCCATCAACAACATATTTTTGGAATGCCATGAAGCAATATGCACAAATGGAATTCCTGCAGCAAAAGCACTTAGGAGTCAAGATGAATATTTATTTCTAAATCAAACCGAGTTAAATTCCTTCCCTAACCCTCCCCTGCATGCCCAACAGCTCACAGCCCTTACAAAATACATACACGTTTCCGTGGTACAATGAATATCAGGACCAAGAATGAGGCAAACGTTATAGTACCTATGCCACAACTTCCACCACCATGTTACACCTATTGCAACACACCACACATGTCAAAAGCACATAGGAAAGCTGACGAGAATATCTTCTACCCTTTAAAGCGTGCTTGCTTCTACAGGAATAAGGTGTGAAGTACAGCAGGAGACTCCGAGGAGGCATTAGGAAAAGCAGGAAAGACTAGAAAAAGAAGTTGTAAGTGCAACTGGAAAACTCTTCCTTTTTCCTACCAAGGCTACTGCTACGTCCAAATATATTACTATGTTCTTTTCAAGAACGAAACACAAAGATCTGCCAGCAGCCGAGCAAGATACGCCTGTGTTCACGGCCCTATTCTATATACCTTAGGCAAGGCAGAAATTTGGCATGAGGACCATCCCTTTGGTAAGGCCTGATTCCTCGCGATGCTCACCATCCTCAGCTGAGCAGACTTTGCTCAATGCATGCCCTCGCAAACTCTGGGTGCGCTCATTCTCTTGAAACACCAGCAGCGTTTTCCAAAGCGCAGACCAAGAGGAGGGACATGCTGATGGGACAGGCTGTGGAGAGTTAAGAACCTCCTTGGCCATACGACTCATGGGGCGAGGTGGAGATACTGGGTCCAAAACAACACACTTTGAAGGGGTGCCCATACCAAAACGGTGAATTGCTTAAGGCACAGGGGAACAGTAAGAATCAAAACTGGGGAGGAGAGATGGACTGTGACTTGTGGTCCTCAGGAAATCGGGCTATAGGAGGACAAAGGTCTCTCTGGCCCTGAAGTTTATCACAGCGTGGGGTGATGTGCTCATGCTTTCTTTTGTGCCAATTTAACCAACTGAAGGAAAGGTTCCAGTTTCTCCTGAAATCTCCATTCCCATTAAAGACCCAACTGTGGATGCAATTTGATTGCCAATGAAGTTCCCTTTTACCAGCATGAATTTCCTTTTGTCTCCTCATGGGAATAACCTATACCAGCATTGAATCTCCTTTATATTGCTTGAAGGACACACTGTGCTGCTCATGATCTGATAAACGGGCTAATACACAGGCCTTAAGGAGAATTTGAGGCTGAGAACATTCAAATAGTGCACCTCAATCAACAAAATGGCTATGAGAGCCCTGAGACTTTCCAGGCTTGACTATGACGAGCGTAAGGTGCATTTCACGTAATGAAACACCTCGCTTGTCGCCTGGGCAATGGAAGAGCACACATTTCCTAAAGAGAAGAGGAGATCAGCGTGCCCTGGTTACAGCCAGTTTTGGTTCTTCAGCAGGGACTTCTTTTTGCCATGTTTTACAGGTAACCCTGATATTATGACAGAGGTGAACTTCTCAGAGCTGACAGAAAACACAAGTACTAAAGAGGACCACATAAAAAACAGCTATATGGGGGCAAGCAGGCAAAACCAGGAGGTTTAAGACAATTAAAAGGCCCTGAAAAGGGGAGTATCTGGACCAGTGGACATAATCGTTTCCTCTACTTCAGGAAGAAGTCATCACTGGGGTGAGGAAAGGAAGGTGCAGAGAAAACAGCAGCCAACCAGCAGCCTGCTGTAGAGGGGTGCACCCTGCAATGTACAGGTAATGGGAGTTTTTAAGAGACCCCACTCTACATTTGGCAGCAACTAAGTCCCTAATTGCACAACATGAACATTTACATGGAGCCATCAGAAATTACCAGTTCCTGTCATGGACTAAAGACACTGACACCAAAAGCTATGGCTATTCTACCAAATCAAGCGTGCTCAGGATCATTTCTAGACCTGAGACCAAATGGCTTGGAGCAACGCAGTCTGTGAAATCAAACACTTGCCCTCTGAATGAGCTGCACATTCAGGCTCCCAGGGACTCTGTATCAAATGTGTTAAATCGTGAGTTTATTTTAATACTTGCATACTCCAGATCCAAAATGAGCCAGATGTGATTCTGTGGCTACCATGCTTCAGGTCTTCATGCTTAATTCCTACACGTTCATATTCCCCCTACCTCTGCTCTCTGAAGAGGGAACTCTTGGCTACATGATTCACTTGTCCTCTCAATGATGAAGACACAGTGAGACAGCAGTCCAACCACAAAACATGTAAGAAAAGAGATAGCACTCTGTGCTTTAAGGGAATAGACCTTCATATAACATGTGCAGAATGGAGTCAGAGCTTGGACTATTTAACCAGGCTTTTGGGGATTTAGTGGAGAAATTTTCTTGGGATATCAGCTTTGAAGTCTCAATCTCAGCTCCCCACTGTGATGGGATCAACTGTTCATGGATGTTAATGACCATGTAGGTCACCACCGTGGTTTGACACAGGGTTCTACAGACCTAAATGCACAAATATCTGATAGCTTTAGCTAACGAATTGGATCCTGTAACTGTAATTGTTACTGCAACAGTCTCGGGTGTCAGAAAGCAGCAAATACATGTCCTTGCAGGACAGCGAGCCTCTGTTGCCAGCATAACAGAAAACCGTAATCTACAGCCAGGAAAACCTAAGTAAAGGTCAAATTCAGTAGTTCCAGGGGCTGCAAGGATGCTTGAATCCTACTGTGGCAAGGCCTGCAATGCAGCTTCACACAGCCCAGCACCCTTCCATCCTCTCACCTAGATCAGCAGCAAAGCCAATGGCATCATCAAGCCAGGAAAAACAAAACCAGAGGCTGCTCAGGGGCTGGCTGGAGCACATCATCTTCAGTGGCTTGTGTTGCCCTTCCAAGCACCAAGGTGAGATATCTGTCCCCAGGTTGGGTGGCCACTGTCTCAAGGGGAGGCTCTGGGTGGGAGGTGGATGCAGCTGGAGCCCCGTGGTCATCTGTTCATGCGCTGCAGGATGGTCACGCAGCCGTGATAACTGGTACAGCGCTGCAGCGGCGGCTGCTGCTCCACGCTCCCCGTCGCCGGGTCGAAAGTGAACGCTTTGTCCGTGCCTTCCCCATTCTCGTCTCGGCCACCCAGGATGTAAATCTTCCCTCCGCACACCGTCAGGCCACAGCTCTCCTGGAAAGCAGAAGGAAAACCCAAGAGCTGAGGAGCGAGCCTCTAGTTTTAGGCAATGGGGCTGAGTCATTGTGATGGGCTCAACTCTCACCTGCCCAGCAGAAGGGAGGAAAAGTAGGTAAGGTAAGTGATGGCTGGCTCTTGGGGTGCTGCAATCTTACTGTTTTAGTAAGAGTTTAGGCACTTGAAACACCTCAAGCCAGTGATGGGGCCGTTGCTGTTTCTGGCAGTCCCTCAGGCACAGCACAGACTCAGAAGCATACCCAGAGAGCAGAGACACAGCCCACCACCTCCCTGTAAAAGCCACTTATAAGGGTGCACTGACACGGGCATTTTCATTAAGATCGGGGCGAGCTGCGTCCCACCATTCCTCTTCACTGTGCCATGGCTTACACTGCAGCATGGCTTTGGAGTACAAAACCGTGATGACACTAAACCAAGATACACGACCACCAGCACTCCATGTTCAGTCCACAGACCAGACTAGAGCCAGTATAACCCTCACCCTGAAACACATAGTGTGGGGAACAGGTCCTCAACACCAATGGTTTCACCCTACAGATCCACTCCTCTGGCATTAATAGCTAGTATAGACCCAGCCTCAGCAAAAAAAATTGGTTTTGCTGTGAGAGAGACATCCTCCAAGCAGCACAGACACCGATGACAAATACACATTTGAGTTGCTCTGTAGAGGTCACGTTCACGTGCTCAGAGTCAAACCCACAATGTATTTTCCTTGCCTTCAATCTCAGCAAAGCACAGATGGCTCCTATTCCAGAGAGAGAGGGAGGGCTCAGAGTGTCTTTCCTAAACCTCGTCCTTACCAGAGGCCCAGGGAGGGTGGCCACTTCCCGCCAGCTGTCTTTCCTTGGATCGTAGCTGAAGATTTTACTGAGGAGTCCACCTACAACATAAATGATGTTGTCCAAGCAGACGGCACTGATGCACCTCTGGTAAAAAGGGGTGGGAGACAAGAGCGTCCATTTGTTGTCCTCTGGATCATAACACTGGACCTGGGACGAGAAACGCAGCTATGGGAACATGAATTTACCCCATCTTCCTGCTTGGATGAAACTGCTATTCACTAGATATAAAAGCATATGGGCACAGAAACATGGATGTGAGCTTCAACACCCAGAGACCAGTGCAGTGAGCAAAGGGATGAAGGGTTCTGGTATTCCCTCTTGCATTCAGGTCTCCCAGACAAAACAGGGGTTCCCAGCATGGCTGTCCTTGACCACAGTTAAGCGTTCAGGGATAGAGCCGAGAAGCACTGATGGCTTTTCCTGCAGCTCAGGAGACCAGAAGCATCACGTCTGGCTTGCAGAGGTCTCCTCCAGGCAATTACTACTGTTGCTACTTATCTGAAGTGAATGCCCAGTGTCGGAGGTTTGTTCCTGTGGTGCCTCAGGGCTGACCAGGCTTCAGAGCAGAACAGGCTCTACTGAAACCGTGCCTAACATACTGACAGCTCCTGACACCTTCCTTCTCTGGTCCCTAAGTCTCACTGGTTTCCATTTAAATGTATGGCTTTTCATCTTATTCTAAGGGAGTCTTCATTAATCTTCAAAATAATCCTCCCTTGTGGCTTAAGGACAACTCCATTTCCTTCCACGTTCCCTAGCAAACCTTCTTTTTTAGATCTCTGTCCGTTCTACATGCCCCAGCAGTACCTTGTCAGTGTTAGCGGTGTCGTCCACAGCACCACCCAGCACGTAGAGCTTGTTCAGGCAGGAGACCACAGCCGCCGAGCTCACAGCTTGAGGCAGCGGGGCCAAGGTTGACCAGCTGTTGGAGAAGGTGTCATAGCACTCCACGCTGGAGAGGCGGTAAAAACCATCAAAGCCTCCCACAGCGTAGATCTGCCACAAAAGGAGCAAAGCAAGCCGATTAGAAACTCTTGGACTCACCTAATAGGCTACACTGCACGGCGTACATGAGGGGAGGCTAGGACTTGGCCAGAAGGACAGACACCAAGCCATGGAAAAACTTTGGGGTTGGACTAGACCTTTAACGGACCTTTAAAAGTCCATTCCAACTCAAACCATTCTATGATTCTGTGAAACACCCCACACTGTATAGCTTTCACCCAAAGACTTAACACAGCTATCTGCAGAAACCTTGCACCATCCCATGGTAGATCTTATTGCTACAACGTCATTTGTGACTACTTCAGGTGACAACACACACCCAACTGAAACCAATGACATCTTGGTTATGTCCTAGTTGTTCCCCCACCAAAACCATCTCTAAATGACTCATAAAACAAGCACACACTGACAGTTCCTCATTGTACTGGGCAGGAGGAGAAGAGGGGAACAGCGCTCCATGTGGCTTCTTCCAAAATTTGGGCCATTGCTTACCTTGCCCTGAAGTGTTGCCATTTTGTGCCTCCATCGGCCTTTCTGCAGACAAGCAACCTTGATCCAGACATTCAGCTGGGAGCTCAGCACCCAAACATCATTGCTGCTGATGTGTCCTCCTGAAAAACAGAGGGATGGAGGGCTGGTGCGATCCCAAGGACCCCATCACCTCAATACACCACAATTTTGCATAGTTCCTCCCTGCAGTGCAACAACTGAGGCCAGAATACGGTTGTTGGGTTATGGCCATGTAAACTCAGCTTCCCAAGGGAGATACTGTCTGGACTTCAAGGCACTTGTTACACTGCTCCATCCCTTATACAGAACTCATCTGATTGATAGGCATTATATTTTAAGTGAAGGAGACTGATGTTTTAGGACAAGGTCACTCCACAGCTGAACGCTTTTGACAGATGCCCAACAGGAGGGAAAGGTTTTTTAATACTGCCATCCTCCCCCTCAAAGGTGAAACTGTTCCTTGGGACAGCAAAATCCAAACCGCCTCAGGATAAACTTCACCAAGAAGTGACTTGGGTCCAAAGCTGGGTTGCACATGAATGAGTCTTAGTGAATAGACCTAAGGAGTGGCTGTCCAAGCAGACGTTGTGCTATTTTTTTGCAACCGGGAAGGGACCATCTGGTCCAGGGTACCTCACCTGATATGTACACATCGTTCTTCAGTGTGCAGGCAGCAAACTCTGACTTGGTGTAGCCAGGCACGCTGGAGAGGGCTGTCCACTGCCTGCTTTTGGGGTGGTAGAGGTCCGTGAAGGGCAGCTTGAGAAGGCCTTTCTTATCACAGCCCCCAATGATGATGATGACTTCTGCCAGCTCCATGAACCTAGAACATGAAAGGCATGGGGAACTCCCTGGGCCAGGCTACTCCTTTCCATCATCCCCCCCATCCTATCTAGGACATTGGCACCACAGTTCAGTGGATAGAGCAGGGTCCTTTCCTGCATCAGCTACCGATTTTCTGGGCAAATGATTTCACACCTGCACCTTCCCTTTTGTCTGCACGATCAAATCAAAATCACCTCCCAACTTGGGTGGGAAGGGGTCCAAACTGCATAGGGAAAGAAAATGGGAATGACCTTTAGAAGTCCCTCGTGAGATTGCCTTCTGCCACTCACCCTCCCCCTTCCAGCACAATCAAACCTAATAATCCTCAAGGCAAAGCCACGAGCGTGGAAAGCCGCTCCTGGCAGCCTGCCTGCGGCAAGCTCTCTGCCTGGAGAGAGAAGTGTTTCCAGGAAATCTCTCTCTCTCTCCAGCCCTAATAGCAGCGAGCAGACGAGACAGACAGCAGGGGAAGGAAAATCCTGCCAACTAGTAGGTGGCAAGAGAGGAATGGCTCTGCAGGAGGGGAGGGGAGAGGAAGGAGGAGGTTGAAAGAGAATTTGAAAGGCTTGATCCAATCCCCAGCTCTGCCATGGTTTGTGCAGGCTGACATAATTCACTTAAGACCAAAGCTGCAAAAGGAGGGAGGTAAAATGTGGGTGCTGGGGGGTGGGATTTATCCCCAGTGAATTTTAGCTGTTTGCATCCTTGAGGAGGTCACCACAGACCCTGTTGTTGAGCAGTTCTGTATATAATAACCTGTTGTGGTATTCAGCACAGAGAAGATGTGTCAAACCATTTCTTCCAGCTGACAGAAACATGCCCTAAATCCCAGTCTGGGACTTCTGAGTTGCACTGGGGCAACCTCCATCCTTCTGCCCAGGATGCTCCACTGAGCAGCAAAAAAACCTGCACTCCTTGGGCTGAAGAGCAGGAGAGCACAAGAACCTGGCCCTGCAGCCCCATGGTCATGGATTTCCTCTGGAAAAGGATGGGGAGCCTTGCAAACCAACTCGGTTTGATATGGTCACCCACCCCAGAGCAGAGGTGTCCATCAACACTCTTACCAAGCACACCCTAAGGTACCTGTGGCACCATGAAGAAACAGCAGAGACTTAGAAAGTGGCTGGTCAAATCCAAACTTCACAGTCACAAAAAAGTCCAGATTTCTACACCCACACAACCCTAGAAATCACTTTTTCTTTGCCTCCTCCACTTTACAGTGGCAGCTGCTTGGGCCAGCATCTCTTTATCTTCTTGCTGTTCATCAACAACTCAATGGGGGGAAAAAAAAAAAAAAAAGAAAGAAAAGGGAAAAAAAAAAAGAAAAAGAAAAAGACATTTGGGGATGCCTAGGTAGCCACCTGGACAGTAACTGTTTTTTTTCCCTGGACATTAATTCCTGACCCTTCAGCAATGCCTTTGAGCAATGTCTAAGCAACACGCCGATGCCCAGGAGGACTGAGACTGGTCCAAGCCTTCCTGCTAACAGACAGCCTGGAGAAGGTGGGAGAGAGACTAAAAGAGGTGAAAGGAGAGCAGACAAGTGGCGGAGCTGGGAATGGAAAACACGTCTCAACCCAGTGCTCTACCCATTGGTGAAAGCAGATAGAAATAAAAAGCTACAAACACCCTTTCCTGCCCATAGTCTGGACACATATCTGGGTAGCATCATTGCACACCCAGAGCAGTGTGACTAGAGCACTCCTTGTCAACGGAATAAAAAAAAAAAGCATCACATGCATTAGCGTAAATTTCACAGGATTCCTTTAAGCCAGGCAAACAATCTCCAATGCCTTCATTTTGGAAACAGGGAGGCCAAAAGAGAAACAGTTGGAGGAAAAGAAAAACAACCCAACAACTCCCCTCAAACTTTAAGAACCATCAACTTAGGCCACGCAGGTCTAGAGAAGATGACGGTGTGTTTTACCTTCTGGGCCTTGATCGCAAAGAGCTGACCTCGTTCCCGAGGATGTAGTACTTGCGGGCCTCGTGCAGCAGAGGAATGCACTCCTTCGAGTCCTGGATGAGTTCGTCCATTTCCACCTTCTCCAGAAAGTAGGTGGGGTCGAGCAGGGGCAGACGCACGTGCTCAAGGAGGTCCTTCAAGGCTCCCTTCCTGGCAGGTACGTCATGCCGTACCCAGCGCATGACTGCTTCGAAGACCACTTCTTCCTTGGGGACCACCAGCTGCTCATCGGACAGATATTCAACCAGCTCCTTCACACCCATCTCCAGGAACTCTTCATGACACGACACCTCCACAAAACACTCCAGCATGAACCTCTTGCTCTTTTCTGTCAGAGACGCAATGGAGAATGAATCGGCAAACTTCATGATGCCCAAGCAATTGCATGGGTGAAGCTGGCCTTCAAGGAAGGTGACACAAGCATCTCTGAGCTTGGAGATCTGCAGCAAGTCAGACAGTTCCAAGATGCCTTCAACGTTGTCCTCCTGAATGATGATGTTCCCCCCATACATATAATCAAGAAGGAGAGACATAGTGGAAGCGGATATCTTCTGGATGTTAATGATATCCTGGTGGCCTTCCTTGAGATTGCCACCAAACATGGCCCGGAAATACGTGCTGTTGGCTGACAAAGTGGCACGGTGACAGGGGAATTCTTGCCCATCAATTAACAGCACCACGTCTGTGAAGATGCCGCTCTGCCGGTAGGAGTTCAGTGTCTGGAGGATTTGCTCAGCGTGGCAGGACCCACTGCAGAGCTTCATGTGCAGCTTTTCTTTGCCTGGGTCCCGCGTCACGTTTTCCAGGCTGCTTGTCCTGAAGCTTGATTCTTCTTTCATCATTCGATGCATTCTGATCGGGAAGCAGTGAAGGAGACAAGAGAACAGTACACTATTAAAATATCTGACTGCAATGTCCAAACACCTTCACAGTTTCTGCATCTTCCTCGTCGGCACGAGGAAGTACAGATTCCAGCCAAAATAGAGTCAGACTCTGCCCCTTCATCTGCACACATGGCACCTCCTCAGTAACCAACATTTTCTCCAAACCACGGCACAGTGATGGGCACTAGGATATTTCCAATCCAACCCCATCCCAGTAGACAAACTTCTGCCTTTATGAGATGTTTCTTCTAAGGCAGTTGCCTTGCCCAGCCTATGCTGTACCACCACCTTGACACTCTTTCTTTCTCGCATCTTGCTTTAACTGGTTTCCCCATTCTTTCAAATGCAAGTGCTCCACGGTATAGCCCAGCTGGGAGCAATGCGGTATTTTGACTTTTTCTATCCATCATGTTTCTCCAGGTGTCCTATCCCAGGCAAAAATCCAGAGGTAAGGATGCAAGACTGAGATTTGCCAAAGGTAGCTATGACATGACCTGCCCAAAAGCATGGGAGTTGTCTCCATCTGACATACCTTTCTGCTCTATTTGTTCTCCACATGATTTTAAGCGTTTCCTAAAGGGCTTCATAAAGTGATTGCAATGAAGCACAGCAGACTTCTCTCATTCGAACACTAATGGTTCACCGTTCACACTGACAGCTTGAGCAGCAGGACCCACGCCTGTGGGACAGGGAAAGTCGTGTGCTCAGCCCAGAGGTTGCAAAAAGCTGCACATCCAAAAGGGTGATCCCTGCTCAAGTCGGGGGGAGGCCGCCAGATCACCTGTAAAGAGTAACTAACCCCTGGGGAGAAGGACTTTTGCCTGCAGAAGGGGGGTCTGAAAAGCAGAGGAGCATCGTAGAGTTGAAACAGTGACAAGAATTGGCTAGATCTGACAACGGTGAGTGAATCAAAGACCCCAAACCCTCAACCACTGCCTCAACTGCCCTAGGTGCTGCCCCATTTCTTCCACTTCTCCCCCAAAGCCTGCCCTACCCCATCGCTGTGGCACAGACCCAGATGCTGGGGGAAGAGTGAGGAGGGGACTGACCCTGGGTCTCCCTGCACTTGCCCAACTGCTCTCACGGGCTGGGTGTTAAATAAAAGGGGCACAGCAATGCCACTACCTGTGTTTTAGAGGCATGGCAAAGAGTCAACACCGCTCCTTGACCAGGGGTACCAGTGAGGGCCATCAGCAGAGCACTCCTGATCACAGCTTCTACCACGGCCATGCAGGCTTTAGATTGCTTTTCTGAGGCTCTGTAACAGCAAAGAGCCTGTTTTGGGAGGGGGGGGGGGGGGGGTGGTCAGGCTTTGTTCTTAAGGGCCCCCTAAGTTAGGCTCTGGAGCATCTCACCACAAGCCTCTGGCAGGAGCACAAGTCCCCACTGCGGTGATAAGTTACCCAACATCGGTGGCTTTGTGGTGTCCCCACAGTCTCCTGCAGAAAGGCAGGTAGCACATCCCTTGAGGAGGGTTAACCTTGAATCTCTCACGAGTCAAAATCCCTGGCTTAGCTCTAGTCCTTCATCTCTTTTCCTATACCTGCATCTCCCGGACAGCCATCGCATCTGACCCCAAAGGTGCTCAGATTCTCCCACGCTCCAGAGGACACCTCCTGGCTGCACCTGCACCAGGGTAGCTGTGTGTAGCACAGACAAATCTAGTCCTGAGGATCTTCACCCCACCACCCCAAGAAAGCGTCACCGTATCCTTTGAGTCTGCAGAATCCCCCAGCAGTGGGGAAAACAGCTCTGCCCTTGCCACGGGGTTGCTGCAGGGACCTAAAGAGCAGTGAAGCAGCATGACAAGCCCTAACTAAAGAGCTAAGAAATCCTGTGGGAGTGGGTGAAGGCTCTAAACACCCTAAATGCCACCAATAGGTGCTCAGGGCTGTGTACAGAAGGGAAACGCTGTTAGGCAGTTTAAAGTGATTTAGAGAAGTTACAACAAAGGCAGCTCTCTAGAGACGGTTTTGCAAAGAGCACGGCGGACTCCACATTTCACCGACACACGCGGCTCCAGCCAAAAAAGAAAAACACGTCTACATCCCCACTTCTCTCCCCGATCCGCACACGTTTCCAAGCCATCAGGGTCACGCGCTGCTCCGCACGGCTCAGCGCTGGGAAGAAACAGCTCAGGCTGACCTCCTTACAAAGGGACACCCCTCCTTCCCTCCCCAATTCATCCAAATGCCCTTCCCCAGCTCACATCGTCCTGCCTGCCCATGAGACAAACGATGCCAACGCCAAAGAAAGAGTGCGATTGCTCCATTGCCCTCACCCATGCACACTCCTCTGCGGGTCACCCTCTCCACCCAAGTACCACACAGCAGCAAATGATGCCTTAATTATTTTTTTTTCTTTTTTGCAAGCCTCCCCAGATCCTAGTGCAAGAAGTCCAACATTACCTGGCCTACAGTTTGTATTTTCCAGGTGGCACCTAGCGAAGACTCAACTTCCCTCTGGGCGAGCTCCCATCCACATTAGGGTTCTGCACGGAGACAGGTCCCCTCCGCAAAGCACGCTCAGCCCTTCTGCGGTAACGCTTGGGGAAGCACAAAAGCATCCCCTTTATCCTCACTGCCGGAGAGGTGGAGGAGAAATCTGCTTTTGTTTCTCCTGAATGACATGCCAGGGAGCTACAGGGCATTAGCCATGCAGCTGTCAATAACAGCCAGCCAGGGAGGAGCCAGGACCCAGGGAAAACCCATCGCAGCTCAGGGAAAATATATCACACCAGGGCAGCTTAAGGGTCCGAGCCATCTGGAGAGCAAATTGAGGTCCAGGTGGAACGATTCATTTGATAGAGACTCCATCTCACTGGAAACCAGAATAAAGCCGATAAATAAAATACGGTTCTGTGAGCAAAAAGGCGCCCGGAGCGGGAATGGACTGGGTCAGGGAGGAGCTGCGGTCCCCCTCATTAACGTGTGATAATTAGGTAATTAGGTCCTTGAGGATGAGGAGGACAGAAGGGGAGGTTTGTCCCGTGAGGCTTTCTGCACCCTCCCCTCTAACTTGATCCCAGTTGTTGGTTGAATTTTTAAATGCTCATAGCAGGCATCAAAGCAGCCCCGGGGAAGCTCCACGAAGTAACCCTTGTGCTGAAGACTATCAACCCCCCTAATGTGATGCGGCCAGCATCATCCCTCCCTTGCCCAGCATCGCTTCGAACAACTTCTATTATTTGATGCTAGACAGAAAAGAAATATTAATCATAACCAGCCCCTGCATGCTGTCATCCCAGTGAAATCACCTTTCCGCGGCGCACCGCCGCCGCGTTTGCTGGCTGGCTCCTTTCTGCTCCTCTCCCATCGCTGGGATGCAGGGCACAAGCTGGCATCCTGCTTGCTCCCAACATTTGCATATGAATCACTGGCAACCTAGAAGGGACTGTGGTTTCCCAGCCTGTGCCGTGGGCTGGAAGGGTTGGGGGATTTGCTCTTAGGACCTTCCACCCTGATAGATTTGGCACTGCCAGGCTGCACCGACCAGGGGTGCAACCATGTCCGCGCACGGATGGAGCTAGAGATGACTGGAAGTGGCTCATCGGGACAAATGGCATCAGAGCACTGATCCTGCCCTGTGGGACACAGCAAAAAAGGTCTCCAGAGCGTTGGAAATTCTTCGGCAAGGTTGCAAAGCCATTATCTCCTTGCAGCCCTAAAGCACGGGGCTACCAACCTGTTCAAAACCAAACCCCAGCTTCAGGCAGCGTGTGCAGCCCCAGGGTTGGGGACGACCAGCTACTAGGAGTTGTAAACACACAAAGTTACCACAATGAGAAGGCTTTGCAGGCTGCAGCTGCCCCCGTGCCCATGCCAAGCTGCCTATCGAGTGGATTTCTACAGCCAGACCGCGCTGCTCTTGGCCCTGCATCTCGCTGCGGGATGCCACCGTGCCCCAAAGCGGCTGTCGCTGTGCAAAGGCTGTGCTACAACCCACGCTTGTGGCTTTTTTGCATGAAACAGAGGGCATTAAATACCCCCTAGAGCTGCGGGACGTGAGGGTGTTTGAAAGGGGTGTCTGCTAGGCAGCACCAGAGGAAGGATGCCTTACGCTGCCAGTGCCCTGGGTCCTCTCCCAGGGTAGATACAGATACCAGAAGCAGTGATTTTACAGTGGATTAGGACTCTAAAATCCCTTCTTCACATTAAAAATGCTCAGTCTGTGGCACATGGCCCGCGGAAGCCATTAGGCACAAAGCCACAAGCATTAAAAAGATGCAAAAGGGAAACATGAGTATATAGGACCAGGAACTCCAGGCACCTGCTGGGGAAAGCTCTCTGTGAATGTAGGACCAAAGCTTCCTGAAGGAGCAGCAGAGTGTGCGTGTCAGGAGGAGAAAGGAATAGGAAGAAGGGAAGCAGCTAAGCTGAAGAGAAAACAAGGAAAAAAAGAACGGAAAGGTAGAAGGAAGTTTTGGATAAATCAGGTAACGGAGACCATGGTGAGACATCTTGAGGGAGATGGCCACTAGGATTTGATCACGCTGTGGTCTGTACTCCCCTACCATACGCCCAAGATGCATCCCATCCAGGACAGCCATCCACAGCTCCACCTTGCCATGGAGAGAGTCAGGACACCCTCTTTCACCCTCAGCCAGCTAGCAGAAGTGAAGGGCAGTCACCAGCCTCCGGGAGAAGAGACCAAAGCAGGAGAGCCAAGTAGGTGAGTTAGGGCAGAGAAGTAACTAGAACAGAAACAGGATCCAGAAAGAAGACAGAGAAAAAACTAAGAGGCTTAAGAGGGGAAAAAAACCCCTTGGTTTCCTATTTCACATATTGTCAATACTCACATTGAGCTTGAAACCCGGTCAGGACCTTCAGCCAAGAAGAGGTTGCTTGCAGCAAGAAGGGGAACCAGCCTTCAGCCTCATCCCACTGCTGCTGCTTACATCGTGGCTAGACTTCTCACACCGAGTTTGAACTTTGAAAGGTCCCGACCACTGTGTCACGTTGAGGCTTTAGCAGAGATATAAGAGATCCTTCTAATGGCAGGTGACTGTGTAGGCCTAGGGCATCAGCATCACCTCCCACACCCCAGGACTGCAACTCTACTGGCAAATTTAAAGGGCTGGAAAGGTTCCCAGATACCACGAGAACTATCCCAGCTATACCACTAAGCTCTTATAAATAAGGGCAGTTTTAGAGAGGAAGAAAGAGTTAAATAGCACAATGTTGGCTGTCCCAAGCCATTTGGGCTTAAAGCCAGCAACCAATCCTCTGCTCTTTTATTTGAATAACAGACACAGCCTACATGACTCCCATTTCTCTCCTTTCAACTTTTCAATATCTTTCCCTAGGGTACAGCAACGACAGCCCCTAGTTAGAGATTATTCAATACTGTAGATAGCAGGAGCTCTATCCCTTCCCCTAGGGCAATTTTATATTTAACACTCAAATGGTATTGCCGGAGCCAGTCAAATTCATGACACGCTACTGACTACCCATCACCAACCAGTGAGATAGCGTTGTATTTACTTTAATCCCTTTCAACTATCAGTTAAATGCAGCCATTCAGGGGCTGGAGAAAACAGCTGCTTAACAAAGAACAATCCCACGCTGACCCAGACGAGATCCCCTTCTCAACCAAAGCACCCTCAGTCTGCAGCTGGGAGCAGATCCTGGGGTAAAAAATTAAAAAATAAAATAGAGCAAGCACCGAGCAAGCCTTTCCCTTAATATACACATCTAGCAAAGAACTGCCCAGGGACTTCCCAAGCTGGATCTCGCATCCGGGCTCCTGTGTTTAATAAGTGCTAATGGATGTATCAGCCATTTCTTCCTACTTGAACTTGCTTATGATTTTTGGCCTTCACAGCACCCTGGGGCAATGACTTGCATAACACATGTTAAAAATAAATTGCTTCCCATTTGTTTGGTTTAAAACTGCTGTCTGATCAGTTCTACGGGTGCATCATTGTCCCCATGTGGCCATACACACTGAAAAATTATTCTACAGTTCCTGTGCATGGCTCAGGTCTGCACAGTCACCTCGACTGCACACGACTGCTTTTCAGCTACTGTCTTCTCGTCATTTTCGTGTCCCCCTCTGGACCCGCTCCAACAGGTCCCTGTCTCTCCTGTGCTGAGGACCCCAGAGCTGGATGCAGAACCGCAGGTGGGGTCTCACCCGATCGGAGCAGAGGGGCAGAATCCCCTCCCTCGACCTGCTGCCCACGCTGCTGGGGATACAGCCCAGGACACGGTTGGCTTTCTGGGCTGCAAACACACATTGCTGGGTCATGTCCAATTTTTCATCCATCATCATCCCCAAGCCCTTCTCCGCAGGGCTGCTCTCCATCCCTTCATCCCCCAGCCTGTATGGATACTGGGGGGTGCCAGGTACAGGACCTTGCACTTGGCCTTGTTAAACCTCATGAGGTTCCCATGGGCCCACTTCTCAAGCTTGGGATGGCTTCCCATCCCTCAGGTGTGTCAGCCACTTGGTGTCATCAAGAGGAGATGCAACACAACTGTACCAATCTCAAGAAGGACGGATCTGCAAACCTCTATCTGGTCAGACCTTTGGCACTCTCATGAAGCATGAAAAAGCAGAAACACAGGGAGAAGGATCAAGGCATCATCGTTACGCAGGTGATCCCAGAACACACAACAACATCACAGGCTGGCAGGGGAATACTGACAGTTTATTTCACAGAGCATTGCAGAGTTTATTTTGGTCTAGGTCTATTTTCATCAAAAAAGTATCCTTTTAAAAAGAAAGGTAGCAAATATTCAGGACAATTATGGTAACAGTCAGTGCATTACGCGTAAAGTTTGGGTCTCATCATTTAAAAAAAAAAAGTGAATTGTGAAAACAACTCTTGGTTGGATTGCTTTTAACACTTCCAAGCTTTTAAGCACTTGACCTTTCAATAAAGTCATCTCCAAGGATAAAAACAGAACATGCAGGTGATTATCGACAGATGCTGAGATTTAAACAAGATCTCTCACTTGGCAATGACAATCCACCAGGAATGTTTCAATACAGCACCACATTAAAGGGAGAAGCAACTTTGTTCTCAAAAGCCTTCAAATCCACCAAAAACTTGCAATTTTGCAGAAAAACCACACTGTATTTCACAGACTTGAGAAAGTACCATATAGAAAGACAGTAATTGGGGAAGGTAAGAGGCAGCATGGACCAGGGTCTTATTCAACTTACATTCATAAAAACCCAGGGTAGATGCAAACAAATTAAATTCTTGATTTGCACTGCTTAGGAGGTCCTTATTAAAGCATGACAATTCATATTTTCATTATTAATAGGGGTGTATTTCTTTTACATAGATAATTTGGCCACTTTTGCCCCCAATTCTTACACACTAAGGCCAAGACTTTGGGGTTTCAAAACACTACTGGAGTACAGCTTAAAAAAAAAAAAAAATAGAGCAGTTCAGTGCTGCCAAAACAAGAACAAACTGCTCGAGGCTGTTTTTATTGTGGCTTGTTTCTGGTCTTTGCAAGCCCGCTTTGTGCGTTGAACGTGACGCACACCAGCATCCCCCAGACCGCCCTCTTCTCTACAAGGTGACTTCTCCCAGCCGCTCACAGGCTCCGAAACCCAGCTTGGCCAGCACCCGAAGGACTCGGCCTCAGCTCCCATTCCCTCCATGGGAAACAACTTTGACGGTCCCATCGCTTTCAAGGCAGCGCGCACCAAGCTTCAAAGGAAGCTCGCGCTCAATGGGATTTCTCCCGTTGCACGTCGTGTCGACCAAGATCCAGCAAGGAAGGAAGCAACCCCACACCAGAAGGCCACGGGGACTGAGCCAAGACCCATTCACAGCTCCAGCAGCCTTCCGGCTGGCTTCAGCTGCCTTGGGAACCGGCTCCGTGTGAACAGCAAAGTGACCCAAAAACAGGCTCCTCTCCACGAGGCCTTGAAGGTCAAGAGCAGAAAGCTCCGACTGCCCTTGGGCTGGCTGTGAGCCGTTTCAGGGAGGGGATAAAATGCAACTGTCATCTACTTCGTTTCTGAGCTTTTGGTTTTGGTTTTTTGTTTTGGTTTTTTTTTTTTCTTTTAACCTCTGGTCTAGGATTTTGGTTTAAAGCCATTTGCATTGGAAACACGCTGATCCGAGCTCTTACCTTCACGAGCCTGTCAGCATCTGCTGCGAGACCGTTGCTCCTTTGGAGGACGTGAACACGCAGCTTTTAAAGATCCTGCTTTTAAAGCAAGGAGGAAGGTCTCCTTGCAGGAATAAATTACACTCCAGGGGCTGCTTCACCTTCCGAACTATTTACAACTCCTTCACCCATGGGCATCTGCTTGGCCCAGAGAGGGGGGAAGTTCACACTGGACCACCACCTCCTCTTCCTACACGGATGCAAGGACAAGGAAGCAAGGAGCGACTGCAAACGCCACTCGGAGTGGCAGGCACTTTAGCCAGATCTGAGCGGTGATGGTGCCAAAGGCATTGCTTTTTGCAAGCCATCGGGGCTCCCAACAGAGCCCAACTCAGGGAGAAGATAGAAAGAGAGAAAGAAAAAAAAAAAAGGAAAAAAAAATCAGGAATCAAAGCATTGCTGCCAGCAGAGGCCAATCTACAGCCAACACTCAGGATTTGCCTTCGAGACTGCGGCAGGACTTTTCAAGAGCGCCGTTCCCCTGCGAGCATCCAGGCTTTGGGGAAGGAGGATGGGACAGGCAGAAGGTGCCCAAGTGACGGAGCCAGTGCAACCCCTTCCCTGGCTCTGAACTTCAGCAGGGAAGAGCAGTGCTATCTCCTCTCCTAGGAAAGCTTCTCTCCTCCAAACAGCCTCCTGTTGCATTAGAGCTAAAACTTCATCGCCCAGGAAAAGGGGAAGAGGAGGGGAACCAAAAAAAAAAAAAAACAGTAACAAAAACGACACTTCACGAGAACATCACAACATTCAGCTACACAGTCGCTGCACCAAGGGAAGGAGTGGAGCAGAGCAAGGGGGAGAAAGGGGAGACACATCCAACGTGTTTTTCCCAGAAGCCCCCAAGGGGACTCAGGCTGTCACGTCAAGATTCAAATAACTTCAGCCATAAGGTCGAGGATTTAATGAACACGGTATTTCCACTCATGCCCTGGAAAAATTACACTCAAAAAAAAAAAAGAGAGAGACAAAAAAATTCAGATTTTCTACATATTTACAAAAATAAGCCCCCCGACCTCACAACCAGGGAGGTGGAGCAGCTAGTGATGGGGTATGGGAAGGGGTCTCTGCCCGACCAGCAGTTCCTCAAAGGTTCCCATCCCGCAGCACGCAGGAAAGCACGGCTTTCGCTGCCGGAGCAAACGCGGGGGACGCCATGCGCCAGGGTCGGACCAGAGCCCCTCAGTTCATCCGCAGCTTGGTGTCCCGGTGATCCGTGGGGGTGACCATCTCGTTGGCATAGCCGTTTTCGGAACAGAGAGACAGCTCGTCCGTGGTCTCCACGCCATTGTTGATCTCTGGGGAGGGTAGAGAAAGCAGGGACATCGTCACCGGGGTGCAAGTCCCAGGAGCATCCCCCATGGATGGGGAAACTGAGGCGCTGAGCAGCCGCACAATTCCAGCACATGGGATCTATCTGATCCTACAGGGATTCACCCTGGGTTTAGTAACACTGCACCCATTTAAAACCAGTTCTGAACAGGATCTGCCTCCAAATAGGAGCTCATTTCTAAATTTCAGACCTTGACAATCTTGCCACCATCAGAGGCAAAACTCGATTCCCCCATATACATGATGCTACTCCACAGGCTGAGTTAGTCACCTGTGGGAAATGGATGCAAAATACCTGAACTTGATCTCTACCCAAATGGCCATTCTGGAAAAGGGTAGACTCCTATAGTCACTGGTTTCACTGGGAAAAATGTGCAACCAACCACCAAAGTTTTAATTGTAAACACCCACCCTAAGCAAGAACATTTGTTTCAGAGGCACAAAACTTTAATGTGTATCCCCAGCCTCTAGGGATATTTCATGTCTAGGACATTTTATGTCTAGAACATGTTGGGAAGGCTTAATTCTGCTGTGACCAACTGCCTTCTCTACCTGGGTTTCGTGGATTTACACCTGATTTTCACTATCTCTAGAAGGCAGAATCCAGCCTGCCTTTCACACAGTAAGTTCTTTGAAGCAAGAGTTGTCGTTTTGCTGTGTATGTGCCCATTACAATAAACCCTGATGCCTGCTAGAGGTCTCTAGCCCCTACATACAAAGAAAGAAAACCCGTAACAAAGCTCAGTGGGAGATTATATTCACATTCCTTCAAACGTGAGTTTTCCAGCTTCACTCACCAACTTTAATCTTTTAAAGCTAAATGTTTCCCTCTTCATACACATTTCTGAGATCTTTCTTAGAGGTGGGGTGAGATGGAGACGTTGCCAGCATGTTCCAACAAAAGTAAATGCTGAGAGGAGCACAAGGATATCAGGAACCCCGCAACTTGTAGTGCCACTGAATTCCAGGTCTACCCCAAGCTCATCACCACTATTTGTGGTGATCTATGCCATTATTTTAATGGGGTTTATAGCTTTTGACATGCTTTTAACAATTGAGAGCAGATGTGGGACAGTACAAGAGAGCTGCATGCCATAACTTGGGAAGTTAAATGCAGCATTTCGGAGCAAATCAGCACTCAGACCTGCACCGGTTTGGGATGGATGAGCCATGACCATATCCCACAAGTGGTTCAGTGCAGCAGGGTCAGTCCAGTCATCCTGTCCCACCAGCAGATGATGACACCCGTGTCAAGACCACCTCCTCCATCAGCAGAGAGCAGGGTGACAGCTGAGGGATGCAGCAAAGGGCTCTGGCCAACCAGCCCCATCCATACCTGAGAAGATCAGCTTCTCCTTCATGATCTTGACATCCCGGCTGGACCGGCGGACAGCAGCACTGAGCATGATCTGCTCCGGGTTGTAGGTCCTGATGCTTCCTAGGCGCCACCTGCAAGACAAGAAGGGATCTCAGGGGCTGGTTTTCCCAACCACGGAGGCATCCTCAGTGCAAGCGGCCACCAACAACGTGGAGACCAACAAGTCCCAGAGACCCTCACGCCTTCATTCCCTTGCACATACGCAACCCCTCACGGTCCGAGGATGTTGAGAGATGAGCATGTTATCTCAAAGGGGTACAGACACACAAGCAGGTCATCTTTAACCACCTTGAACATCCTAATTCCACTAACTTCACCAAGGACAGCAGATGCCCCAAACCTCTCTCTATCACATCAGCTATCCAGCTGCCCAAAGGAGGTAAGGCTGTTTTGACTCTTAGGGTTGGAAAGAGGGAACAGAACAAGAGACTAAGCCAAGTAAAGAAACAAACCATAACCTTTTCCTCGCTGAGTGACGTGCTCACGCTTGTGGGAGAAGAGAGCTCAAAGACAATTAAAGGTCTCAAACCTGAGACACAGCAAAGACACTGACATGAGCTGCTCTGCAGGAAAGTACAAGCAGTCCCAATGCAGGTACCTGCCGCGTGCCCTTAAACGTAGTTTCCCCCAGTGCACTTCCCAAACACCAGGTCTTTACTTAAATGTTTCTACACAAACCCTCCACTTTTTAAGCCTCGATGAAACCCAGTGTTCACAAAAAGTTTCCGCCACGTGAACAATATAAGGCTGATGGGAACTTGGCTCAACTTCAAACTAGCCAGACATTTATTCTCATTACTGAATGCATCTAAAGAAAATTACTGATGTCAGTAACAAGCAGCGGCAGCAAATTCAAGGGGGATTTTGCTTTTAAAGCTGTTTTTCAGCCTGGGAACACCCCTGTAGCAGACCCTCAGTGCAGAGCTGCTGGCATTGAGTGGAAGGTGGGCTGCTGCTGCAATAGGGGAAAACAGGGCTCGGTGGGCTCAGCCAAAGCAGCTGTATCCAAGATCCCATTGCAAAGGGATGCTGTTTAGGCCAGGCTTTCACAGCCCACACCCCAGCAATTCATCCTACCTCTGGACCACAGAGGAAGGCTTTCAAATAAATCCCAGTCTCCCTGCCCGAGCCAGGGATGCTATAAGGTTATTTGATGAAGAAACATAAGGATATAGGGTGGCTTATGGGGTTTCTGATCTTGTGGCACCATCTAGTGGCTTACCTACACAAGGGAAGGTGATTTTAAATTTTTTTTTTTTTTTTTTTTTTTTTTTTTTAAGGTGACAACCACCTTCTCTTCAATTTCCAACCCTCTACCCAGCCCCAGAAGCAGAGGATTTGAAGAGCCCCACACATCTCCAGCCTGGGTCCAAAGAATCAGCCTGAAAAAGCAACATCCGCAAAAGAGGTTCTGCAATTTTTCCAGGACAATCCAGCTGGTGTTGATTTCATGGGTTTTCCCATCCCCTTCCCAAATCCCAGTGCACGACACCACACCATCACACTTTGACCAGGGTACAGATGAAGGCAGATGCTCTGCTACAGAGAAAAGAAGGGATGGGATGGTGTCCTGGGGCTGGGATAGAGTTAATTTTCTTTCTGGTAGCTGGTATAGTGTTGCGTTTTGGATTCAGTATGAGAAGAATGTTGATAACACACTGATGATTTCAGTTATCGCTAAGTAGTGTTTGTACTAAGTCAAGGATTTTTTCACCTTCTCATGCCCAGCCAGCGAGAAGGCTGGAGGGGCACAAGGAGTTGGGAGGTGACACAGCCGGGGCAGCTGACCCAAACTGGTATTCCATACCATGTGACATCATGCCCAGTATGTAAACTGGGGGGAGTTGGCCTGGAGGGGACCGCTGCTCGGGAACTAACTGGGCATCAGTCAGCAAGTGGTGAGCAATTGCAGCGTGCATCACTTGTTTGGTACATTCCTTTTATTGTTATTGTAATTATTATTGTTATTAGTTTCTCCCTTTCTGTTCTATTAGCTGTTCTTATCTCAACCCACAAGTTTTACCTTTTTCCTTCTGATTCTCTCCCCCATCCCACTGGGTGGGGGGGTGAGCGAGCGGCTGCGTGGTGCTTAGTTGCTGGCTGGGGTTAAACCACGACAGATGGCAACACAACACAACTCACAGACCCACGGACAGAAGAAACACAAAGGAAGCACAAAGAGGTAAAGACATTAAAGTAAAAAAAAAAATAAATTAAAAAAATATTTTTCTTCTATCGTCATCATCTAAACTGAGCCACTCTTACGTGGAAGATGACCATTTTTGCCCTTAGTGTCCCATGCAGGCAGATCCCACCAAGGTCAATGTGGTTGCGAGTACATAGCATCTCACAGGATAAGACTCTCCTTAAACTATAATCAGGACCAAAACATATTGCTACGAGTCTTTTCTTTGCCCACATCATCAGGATTTTCAGCATCAGGCTGGGTTGTGTGGCCAAAAGGCACGATGATCTCTTGCCCGTGGGTCCTAGACGTCCCATGAAGGGCATGGGCTATTTTGAGGCACCGACAGCCCAGGGTGCAAGGGCCCAAAGGCTTTTCTCCTCCTGCCAAGAGGAACGACCACTGCTCTCTCATCCCCATCTCACATGGTGGCTGCGGTCAGACCCAGGGTGGTTAAATACGCACAAGAGGCCAATGACTCCTCTCACAGGGGTGCATTGCTCTGATTGAACAAGCTAAGAGAGGGTGACCCCAGTTTTCAGGGGCACTTTGAAATACCCTCTTAGAAGAGCCACCGGTACATTTAATCACAATGCAACTCCAATACCATACGAAATACTCTCTGCTGTGCTCAGTAGCCTTTGGGTGTCCAGAAAGCTTGTTTAATAGAAAAATAGCACCTCTCCTACCCCCTTGGACTCTGTTGTGATCGGCCACGTTTAGGACAGCAGCGTGCAAAAAGGCCAGACAGACAGCAGGTAGGTCTTGTTCTGGGAGGTTGGCATCAAAGCAGACCAGACGGACACAGGGTGGGAACAGACTAAAAAATACTGGGACAACAACACAGAGACAGCATACACCGTGTTAGGGCCACAACCGGACCCTTGGTTTGGAGACGAGATGCTAAATGGCAGGGAAAGGGGATCGGAGAGGGGCAGGTCAGGGAGAAAACGGGGTTGATTGGTACCGAGGTGATAAGATGGAGCGAGCAAAGACCCAAGCCAGCCGCAACCACAGAGTCCCCATCCTGCCACCGCTCTTGCCTAAAGCCTGCCCAACTCTTCCATGCCTGTCTTCTCCTTATCCACGAGCCAGGGAGCAAGGCGGAGGCGAGAAGGGGAAAACACCCAACCTCCCTGCACCCACAGAAGGGCTCAACCCAGCCCCATAGCCAGGTCCTGTTTTGGGGAGATGCCGCGAGGACGCAACGCCGCAAGTCCAAGGTACCTCGTGGAGCAGGCAATGCTTGCAGTTGGCCAACCCCAAGCCCCGAGGCGGTAGGTGGGCAGAGGGAGAGGGGCAGATAAGCACAGACAGGGTGTAGCCAAGTCCTCAGAAATACAACCCCATGGCACACAGCAGAAGGAATGGAGAAGGTTAAGACATGAAGAGTTTGGTTCGAGTACGGACACGGTGAAGGCTTTACTGCAGAAAAGCATCAGCGCTTCCCTCCAAGGGGAAGAGAACGACTGGTGAGAAAACAGCCAATACAAGGAGAAATCTGGGTTTCCAATTGATGGCACTTCCAATCCAGCATCCCAGGCTCACTCCCTTCCTGGGTGCAACGCTATTTATTTTCACGCTGCATTTCCAGGCTCACAGTGGTGTAACTGAGAAGAGATTCCCGAAAGATCCCTTGCTCCAACTGCAGCAATTGATGAGCCAAACCTTTTCAGCTATTAGCCTTATTAATTCATTCCCAGGGCTAGAGAAGCGCTACTTTATATAACTGAACAGGTTACATTATTTTCTTGAAAACTGGCCAATTTAGAAGAGGTTGGTCTCAAAAACCTCTGGTAAATGCAGGAAGGAAGGGGATATTTTGCATGGGATTATTTCTATGGAGAAAGCATTACGTCCACTAGGAATCTCCCAATTACAACACGCTGCAGGACCTCAGAATAGGGCTTTTTTAAAGGCAGCGACTTATACCATTTTAACAGAAGGTCAGATTGCCTTCAAAACATCCACCAGCTTCAGCATCAGGCTTCTGTGGTGCTCATGGCTATGGACTATGCAATGTTCAGAGCCTTATAGTCCCCCTGTGAAGCCAGATGTTTGAAAGCATCATGAAAAGCTGCATCCTGCCCTGTCCATCTGCAGTGAAGCCATAGCAGAGAGGGAGAAAGAAAGAGAGAAAGGAAGGTTGAATGAAAAAGAGAAAGAGGAGGAAAGCACCAGAATTACCTGATCATGTGATAGCTGTGAGATGCCAGAATGCAGCAGAGAGAAAGAGGAGGAACATGCACAACAGTCAGAGCAGTAAGAAAATAAACAAGGCAAAGAGGCAAAAAAAGATCAGTTAGAAGTCATCACAGTTGGTATTTCCCCTCTGGAGAGGCTGCCACGATCCTGTCGCCAGGGCTGAAGCAGAACAGCAGGAGCAATCCCTACCCATGGCTACGGAGGAGAGACAAGCCATGCGTAGAAGAGAGGACGAGCACATCGAAGCGGTGGCTCTGTTCCCACCCACCCCCTCATCCTTGCATGAAGGAAGCAGCTCTGTTTTGCCCCAAAAAGGACTTGGAGAAAAAAAAAAAAACAAAACAAAACAACCACCATGACACTGAAGGCCAAATGCCAAGCCCATTTCCCAGAGCTGAATCACATCAGCAGGTAGTAGTTGGGCAATTCCACTGCGATTTGTTTTTGATATATCCTCAGTGCTGCTACCAATTCTTTCATGTGGTGGAGAAACTGGAACGGCAGGGAAATGGGTCTCTCCTGCACAAGGCTGTTGGAAGAACAAGCCCTTTGCTGCACAAAGTCCAACTTCTGGTGCTAGAGTTTCTCCTTCTTCCTTCTACTAACTTGGGGTTGAGTTGTCCCAAAGGAGAGATCCAAAAGAAGGCATTTGGCCCTACTACGATGGACCCCACATGGCCAGACTTCTCTGAGCAACTCAGCTGCCTTTCTCCATCAGGTCCAGAGGCTGGGCAGCAGCTCAGTGCTCCAGGCTGATGGGCCCTGAGGAAATCTGGTAGCAGTTTCCAGTTCTTCTCACCTGAATCACACTTACCCTGAGGGTGGAAGAGAAATCCTGCAATAATGCTTTCCTTCCTTACCATGCTTCCTCTTGCACTATTCCATCAAACCTCTTCCAAACTGGAAGAAGTTCAATCTGTGCAGAGAGGAAGAGTCTGGCTATTGCAAAGTCCACATAGCTGCAACTTCTCCTTCTCTCCAAGTGAGCATAATTTCACTCTGCTCTGGGACCTATAGTTCCCATTCAGCAGGTTCAATCAGTTTAATTTCTTCAGCTGCGGTCTCCCGGGTCTGATTCAGGAAAGCCTTCTAAAACTGACTTTGGGAGATGATGCAAAAAACTGCAAGTATCTCATCAACTTGGCCCTCAAATTCTGCTCTTCAGAGAGGTCAGTCCCTGCCTCCAGACTCCTCTGTGCATTTCTGTATCTGACAGAGAAATACAGGGTCTAAAGAGCAGGGACATCTCTTATTATCAACTGACAAATTTGAGGGAGTGGAGAAAGCTTCCAGGCAACACAGCCACGATGCCCTTCTGGAGGAAAGGTTTAATTGGCCACAATTCAGATCACAAGACCTCTTAGAAAAATTTTAATCTTATCTTGGTCAGTGCTTTCATTAACCGTTGGGAAATCTAACCTGAGAGGAGAGTTTTGAATCTGATGCTCGCTCCATTATCCCATACTGGAATTGGGGACCTGCTGGGCACAGGTCTACCAGTGTAGGACTGTGCAAGTAATGAATTTAGACGCAGTTATAAACAGACCCAACGTGTGGCCTGAAGACAAATCCATAGTGGGTGCTGGCAGGAGCGATAGCCTACTGCAAAGTGGCAAAAATACCTGAGTAATTATGCACCCAGGGGAAGGAAAGAGGTTGCTGCAAGCAGATGATCTAGGACAAGGAGACAGCAAAATCACTAGCTCATGAGGCTGAAGCAAATTAAATTGCTGTTCCTAACACAAAGGCATTTCAGATATCATGAAGGAATGAAAGCGTAGGTCCCTTGATGTCTCTAGGACAGTCATTTGTGCATGCCAAAGCAGATGAGATTATAGAGCCGGGGAAGAGGGGATGCAATTTCAGAGTGACGCATTTTCCCAGGAGAAGGCTGCCGCTTCTCGCTGGAGGGAGCGCATCTCTCTGAGCTCACGATTTTGCAGGAGAGGGTTATTACACTGTCACCACAGACAGCTAAAATGCCTCCTAGGAGAAAAGGCACATCACCGGGAGGACACCGTGGTTTCCTCCGGTATAATCAAGAGGAGGGTAGCTAGGCCAGCTCTGCCATTAGGAAGTTGATTTACCTCCTCCTGATTTATCGGTGTCTTGCTCTGCTCCTAGGTTTTATGCTCCACGTTTGTTTTTGGGGACCCTGGCTGACAGAGGAGCCTCTGCTGTTCCCTCGTCAAATCCTTGCTCTCCCCTTTCTTTGGATAACGGAGACACTTTCTTTATGCATCAAACCGAGCAACTGATTTGATTTGCTAAATCATAATATTTCTAGTTCTTCACCCAAATGGGAGCAAACTGATTTAAGGAAACTATAACACGTTCTTTTTCAAGACTATAATGGTAGAATCTCAAAACATCTCCTCTTCTTCCTTTGAAGCATTTTAATTTCTTTCTCAACATCCATTTCCCTAACGCATTTACAGTTTCTCTCCCACACACGTTTATGAGCGGAGCAAGGCGACTATCACTACTATTTTGAGATCTCTCATCCTTCTTAAAAAGCAGCAACCACATCCAATTCAATGTCACATCTCAGAAGTGGAATTATTGTTTGCAGTCTTTGTAGGGATTTTTAATAAACAGTTTCCCTGCTATTGCAATCCAAGCGCCTCAGGAGCTCGGTGCTCCTCCCTCCCATCTCCACCCCGCGCTCTGAACAAAACCACACGCCACAAACGCGTGAGAGTCGAGCTGTAGCAACGGTACTTACTTCTGGAATATAAAAACTCCTACAATTACGATAAATGAAATGAGATCAGACGTGATCCAGATTAGGTGGTACTCGTCTGGAGGCTGGAAGACAAAAAACAGAAGCAGACCTTAAAATTTTCTGGTTTGTACAATCACAGAGAGACCACACATGGCTAAAGTTACCACCAGGGCAGAAAGGAAAGCACAGAGCCGCAGGAGTCACATATAAATCACAAGGTTTATGACACTTCTAATGCTAGCTTGTCATCCAAAATGACGTTATCAGGAAAAACTGCAAACAGGAACAATTTTAAACTCTCCATCCTTTCGTGTGCTGACATTTTCTCAGAGCTTTGTGGGCTGAACGTTTCCTATCTCAGCTGTACCGTGAGATGAGGGTAAGATGCTGTTTGGAAATCCATCTGTGGGAAAACACAGAAATATATACACATTGCACACGAGACACGCAGGGTCCATTTTGAGTGCTAATGTTAGCTGTATAGCACAGTCCCCGTGCTATAAGCATATACTTCTCAATTTCTGTCCTTTAAGGCACCGGTAGCTCTGGCACCATTTGCCAGTCTACGTGGCTGTGGTCATCACACCAGCTAAACCCATCGTCTGAACCCAGCACAGAAGCACACGAGTTCACATTGATTTTTGTGCTGCCCAGGAAAGAGCACCACGAATAAAGACAAAGTAGAGTGATAATAATAATCAACTCTCGATGATGCTCAGAAGGCACCTACCCAGGAAAGCCACCAGTGGTGCTAATGCTTTTCTCCTATCCCAAACCTAGACTAGTCCCAACCAGAAAAAGGTTGCCGATTTTATACCAGATGGATCCGTCACAACCACCAACACCAGCACTAATGCACACAAGTAATATTTCCTTAGAGAAATAGAATCCATAATGCATAAAGTTGAGTTCATGCAATGGTAGTGTGACATGGATAAAACCAGTTGGGAGCCATCAACTCTGCTACCCCTGTCTCCCAGCAGAGATCAGCTTGTTTTTCTGCTCAGTGAATCTTTGTGTGTCTCAATTTATCCTGTGAAAGTGTACCACTCAATTAGCAGGGCAATGCTTTAATTAGCCAATACTTCTGATGGAGATTTAATCCCTGTGTTTTCCAGCTTAGTTACAAAAGGGTGGCAGTTAATGTTACATTTGCTGCCTCTATTAGGACGAACAGACTCAAAAACGATGTTTCCCATTTTCTTGGCAGGAGAATGCCATCATAACTATTTTGAATGAAAACTCAGGAGTCTTCTAAGTTAGAAGAAAATCTACACATCTAAATTTTTCATGAATGCAACTGTTGGTATTTCACAACTGAAGAACCCAAATAGCAGATTTTCCTGTGGGCCATCAAAAGGGGAAAACTAGATTATTTTCTTTTTCCCCCCCAAGACATGCATTCCGCAAACATCGTTATTAAGAGTATCCAGCGAGCAGATGCCTCCTCAGCCCTTCAGAGGAGGGCGCAAACATCTGTTGCAGAGGCAACTTGTTGTCCTGCTCCATCCACACCAAGACCTGCTCAGGAATTTGCTATATTTCACCTGCAGCTCCACTGAAACGGGGCTGTTTCAGTGGGATTACTCTGCGTTTCTATAAACTTTACCCACTATAAGTCCTATTCCTGAAAGCCTCACTTTTGCAGCCATCAAACCCTTCATCAATTCACTGTAACTGGGCAGAGAGCAACCTAAAACCCCGGCTCTGAGAGACTCCCAGAAGTGCAGAGAGGGGTCCCACACTGGTCACCCACGTTAAGGACATCAAGTTGGGGGCTGAACTCCCCTCAAGCTTTTCAAAGCCCTTCTCTATACCACGTCTGACAGCCTCTCTTCTTACCAGCAGCTTTCCATCAAGTATAGAGGGGAGAGAGACTGTCACTTTTTCTTCTTTGTTTTTTCCTTTTATTTAACTGAAACACAAGTTAAATGTATTTTTGCAATCACAAATGGCCCCTGGGTGAACGGAGCAGAACAGATTTGCGCTGTTCAGCTGGTGACGAAGCCCAACAAAGCCCCTGAGGGCACTGGACAGCCAAAGCCTGGCAGAAACAACTCCAGTTCCCAAGCCACGTCCTACGTGGTGGAGAAGGCTCAGATGGCAAAGCTGGTTAGATTACATCACCCAGGCGCTTCAATACGCAGGAAATCAAGGGATTTTTATGCTGCCAGTGATATAAGAGTGTGCACTTGCAGCAGAGGGCTGAGTTGGAAATCCAGCAGATGGGAGAGCCCTTGGAGGAGGGCTCCAAGTATCAGCAAAGAGGTTTTTGGAGTAAAAAGCTGCCACTGACATGCATATAAATCCTGCCAGCTGTAGTGGAGGACAGATGTTTGCAGCAGCACAGTTCAGACAACGATAATCTCTTCTGCCAACAGATCCAGTCTTTATAAAACCATTTTCAATTCTCCAGCTTCAGCACACATCAGTGTGAATTTGTGTAGACAGACACAAGCAGTGGGTTAAGCCAAGGCTAAGGACAACACGCATAGATTCATCCATCTAGGCAGTAGTCTTGAGGTCCTACCTCCAGCTAAAGATGCAGATAGCTCGTTGACATTAGATTCTCCTTGGGCTCATCTTGTTCTCCCCTTTCCCAAGCACATATGCCAGAGCAGCAGGTAAAATAGCTGTGTTCTGTCCTACCCCCAACAGGATCTGTCGTCAGAAAATAGCTGAGGGGCTTACACCACCACAGCTGAGCTCGTCTGGGGAATAATGCAACTATTTCATTGTTTTCCCTCGAGTCCAACATGAATATTTCTGTTTGGTTCAGAGACCCAAAGTGCTAGGGACATTTTCAGAGCCTACATGATGGGCAAGGGGGCTATCTTTGGGCTCTGGTTGTTCCTTGTCTGGCAGTGGGGTAGCCAGAGGTAAAACTTGTCCTCGTTTGGTATTAAAAACGGGCAAAAAGCTAGTTTTGCAGCCTAGCCAAAACACAGAAGCCAGGTTTGCTGGTTCACCTGTGTGCCTGCTTCTGCAACTTTACCAGCTGCTCAGCAGGTCTGGAAAGGTGTTTTTCCATCAGAGGAAAATGGAAGAATCACGTGGGTTAAATGGGGCAGACACCACAATCTCCAAGCATCCCACCCAAACCCTGTATGGCGAGAGACAAGGCCAACTGAAGGAAAGGATTGCGCAAGAGAAGCATTGATCTGTTACCAGCTCAGGGTTCAGGCGTACAGAGGCAGAAAACCCTCAAGCCCAACAGCACGTTGAACCCAACCAAACCTTCCTGGAGAAACCCACCAGACGTACGGCCGCAGTGGTCCACGGCCACCTCTACACCCCACCACTGCACCCCTCCTTCCAGGGCTCCACAGCACCTTCCCACGCATCGCGCTTACCATTAGCCAGATGGGAAAAGGCACCTTGCGAAGGACGTGGGAGCTGTCGGAGGTGACGGACTGGACACCAGCGCACCAAAGGATGGAGTACAGCCAGGGCTCGTTCACAGTGTAGAGATTCACACTCAGGTTTGCCATGGTGTAGTCCCTGCCAGGAGACAGACAGGGTGAGATGCGAGTCCCCCAGCGAACGTCAGACCCTCATCTCCAAGAGGAAAGCTCTTGCCAGCAGCCACCGCTGTAATCACGGCTAGGTTTATTGGGTTTGAATTGCACGAAATAGGTTTTTTTAATGGGGCACAGTCACTTCACAAGCAACCCAAGGGCACTGCAATCAAATGGTTTGAACTTGAAAGCTTTCTTCACCTCTTGGATGCTATCTGACCATCTCAGATGCTTCCTCATGAATGATGGGCACGGCATGTTTTTGTAACAACCGCCTCATCATGTTGATGTAAAAGTAACATCTGGCTCAGATGCCTGTAGCGCTTCATAGGCAATTTGCTTAATTAAAAACTGACAGACACATTTCCAACATCAATTCCTACAACTTCCATGCCCTTGTTTTGGGGACAGTTGGAGGGATACAGCTTCCAGTCTCCTGAGGTCATTTTCCAAGCAGCTAAAACTGCAAGCTGGGGTACAGCAGCTGTCAGCAGGAAACCAAGCACTGATAGTGCACTCCCTGTACCCATACAATTTGCATAAATTGCTCTGTTTCCTTATCTGTGAAGCAGAAGCATCACTAATCTCCCTCACATGGGCAGCACAGATTAATCCTTGCAATTTAATACCAGCAAAGCACTTTGAGGTGGAAGGCCACTGTACAAGATGCGGACATCTCAAAGCTCACAACGTGATCGAGATGCTCCAAAGGCTAAGGGATTCTCAAGGACAGAGGTGGCTGCAGCAATGTTACATCCAGATGCTGATTTGGGGGGGGATTGAGAGAACTATGTTAAACCAGGGCTTGTTGAGCCTGCCCTGGCTCGTGCTGCAGGACTGCAGCAAAATTTGACTGGGCACCGCAAGACCTTCAGAGTTCAAGAAACACTCAGGTGGCAGGTCTGATTTTGGAGACAGCTGAGGTGGGATTGATGAGAGATTGGGGCTGATGAGCTGGCATAGAGGAGAGAGTTGGCATATGGTCCTCTCCATGAGATAGAGCAAGTAGGTAGGGGAAAAACAGGCAGAAATTATCCTGCAGGTAAAGCACAGACTTGGTTTTAAGGGTGAGCAACTAGACCGATGGTCATTGTTCAAGACACCACTGGATTATGTGAAATAGGACCACGCTCACAAACAGCTGTGGTCTCAGCTCTTCCCTACTTCCAGCCAAAACAGAGTAAACCAGCTGCTTTGGAGATAATTTTCTTCTTTGGGGAAAAAATTTAAACTCTAAAAAATAGAAAAGCTCTACTAGAGACAATGCGCCCTTTCCAAGAAGGGGGCAAAGCTAGGAGCTAGCACACCGCATGGTTCAAATACAGGCTCAAGCAGAAGGAGAAGATATGCCAATCTCATTATAGGGGAGACCTGACCAGTCTAAATAGCTGACAAAGGACAGTAATGAAATGGGTGAATTCTCTGCAAACAGAAATTTCTGAAAGCATATCCAGACTTTGGACTAATCAAAATTCTGTGGTAGCAACTCTGGAGCAGACGAACAGAAACAAAGGGCAGCTGCTAATGAGGGTGAAACAGCACTTGGAGGTACTCAGTGTGAAAAGCCTTCACTTTTTCCCAGAGCTGACAGTGTAATAAGAATCAGACGATTCATATATCTATTTCAGAAAGGTTCATCATATACTGAATTAGCACGTAGAGTTATCAGTCAGCTGTGCGCGCCTGAGAACAGCCTGAATTCTGGGCGATGGGTAGGGACAAGCTTGCACAGCTCAAGATTTCAAGAGCAAGTCCATCTGAAAAGATACCTCCGTGCAGATAAGACAGCCTGGGATGATCAGAAAAGATGCTGCTGGGCTGGGGATGCACAGAGCTGTGAACACGCGCCGTGGAGCGCACGGGCTATCACGCAGTGTCCAAACGGAGGGCTGTACCTGATGTCCTCGTTCGTGACCTTGGTGTAACGCAGGTTGAGCTTCACGATGCCCTTCTCCCTCATGCGCTGTGGGTCCAGCTTGAGGCCAGAAGTCTGCTGGAAACCCGGCGCAATCTGTCTGACCAGCTGCCTCTCCGTGTCCGGCAGCCACATCACCTGCGGAGGGAGCGAGACAGAGGACGGCTACGGCAAAGATGGTTCACAAAGCTGGTAACACGAGGTAGCTTTGCAGACAGTCAGTTTACACCAAGCCAGAAGCAAAATGACATGAGAGACTGCCTCGTTTGTCATACAAATTGGCTACGAGACACTTACAGCCTCCCACATCTTTAATCAAACGCATTTCAGGATTATCCTCGAGCCCAAAGGACTGTAACGCACAAAATCTCAGAGGTGAAAAGGCTTGAGATACAAAGGGATCAGGCCGAGGGCTCAGGAGAAGAGACATTGTGTATCCTTGAAAACCTGTCCTCCCTGCCCAGCTCAGGGCACAGGGAGAACAAGGACATAAGGCTAAAATTGACAGTGCAGACAGGATGCACGGGAGAAACCCTTCATGATCCCGTGGCTAAGACTAGTTTTGTTCACCCTCTTTTATCAGGGCTACATCTACTCCAACCCAGAGCAAGGATTTCCCTAAGTTCATACCACACTTTGAAACCGTGTCAACTTAATTACCATTAACATATTCAGCTGCTAAAGCAGCTGTAGGAACCAAGCTGGGCGGTTCTATAGTTTGTGCCATGCAGAGGCTGGGCCCAACCAGATGATCTCAGCAGTACTACTGGGCATTGCATTGCTTTCACTTTTGTTTAATAACTCGGTGACACTCATCTACCAAAGCATCAGAGCAGCACAGGTGCAGCCATACGCATTTTCAATAGGAAACCATAAAACCTAGGTGAGAAATAGCACTTCACAACCACACATCTATGTTTTGATAATTTTTCTCCTGCTCTCCATCCCAGTATCCAAGGGAGAAGACAGTACGGTCCTCCATTGGATCTAGCCAAGCTGGCAGAAGCTTGTGGATAACACTGTCACTGCAGCCACGTAGTTAATTGGAAATTGGGTGACAGTGTCAGTCATTAAAAAGACAGATGGAAGTTGAAAATAGCTCCGTTCCCTCCTGGGCCCATCACTGCACAAGTCAGTGCTGAACTTGCCTGTGCATGCAGATGCTCCTAATTGGTACAGATGAAATATCTGAGCTGCGAGTGTAGTCATTCTACTTGCCAGCCTTACCACGCTATTTTCAACCAGTCCATGTTCAAGGGAGAGCTTGAAATGAAAGAACCAGATTTCCTTCCCAGGATGGGTCAAGGAGAGAAGTTTTCCAAAGGACACCCAGAGTCCCCAGTCTGGGTGCCCTTCTGACACATGGGGAATGGGGCTTTTCCTCCAGGAGAGATCATTGCATCCAAGGGAGCTCCTGATGGGCTGGGTGAAGATCTATACCTTGTGGTCAGAGAGGACACAAGGCTGGCTGGACTCTGACTGCAACTGCCCAGAGCTGGAAATCAAAATGTCTGGCATAACCCAGCAAGGACAATTCTGGGGCAGAAATGAAAGTCTGGAAGAGATGTCTGCAGGTACGTAGACCTCCTTTTGCTGAATACCCCTCAGGTCCAGAACATCTGTTTCTCCTCCAAGCAGGAGCTGACTGTAGGCTGAAACAGTTGCTCAGCCCAGGGAGAAGGATTATTTAAAATTAAGGAATCGGAGGGAGAGAATGGTCTCTCTGCTGCTTGCAACCAGCCTCCAGGTCCTGCCTCTTCTCTCACATCTGAAGCTCTTACAGAATTGCTCAGTGGGAAGGGACCTCAAGAGAAATCTACCTCAACACAAACCAGCGCCAGCACTGATTTCAGACCAGCTTGCTCAGGGCTTTGTCTAGTTGGGTCTTGAAAAGCTCTGAGGATGGAGATCCCTCAGTCTTTTTTTTTTTTTTCTGGGTCCCTCTCAACACTTGCCTGCCCTCACAGGGAAAACTAGTTTCCTTATATCCAGCGGGAACTGCTCCCGTTTCGATTTATGACCACTGCCTCCCATCCTCCTGACACACAACTCAGTGAAGAGCTTTGGTCCAACTTCTCAACCACTTCCTTGCCAGTACTGGGGAGACCCAATAGCAGCTCTCCAAAGTCTTTTCTTTTCAAGGATGAAGAGACTCCAGTCCCTCAGCCCCTCTTTGTATGTCCAGCCCCCCTGAGCAGTTTGGTAGCTTCTCCAGGACTTGCCCCAGTTTACCAATATCTCTCTTATACTGGTGAGCCCCACACTGAACACATGATTGCTGAGTAAGGAGAATAATCCCTTTCCTCTATTTACTAGCTATACTACCATGAGTACAGTCCAAGATGATATCGAGCCTCTGGGACCACCAGCCTGGAGGCACAGTCTGCCCCAGCATAACTTCTTGGCACGAAGTGGCATTTCAAATCAAGTGTGCAAATGGATCCAATGACACACTTACGGATTTGGAGAACCCATAAAGGCAGCAATTTTTGAAACATCACCACCCCCACAGAACTCACAGCCTGTTGCCGAATTCCCGACGCCAGGATGGTTTCCAGGGTGATGTTGATGTAAGTGCTGTAGTAGGGATGAGCTGGTGGCAGGTTCTGGAAGTTCAGGATGAGCGATGTGTTATCCTTGATCACCTCTAGCATATCTGCCAGCTTGCAGACCGACTGGTTGGCAGCTTCCAAGTAGTCAGACCTTGAGAGAGACCCAGCCGTCCAGAAAGGGTCGTTCTGAAAGCAAAGCACATCCCAGTATTACTGCCACAAAGTCCAGACTCCCCCAAAACAGGTGAAGACCCTTTTCTATCCCACCCTGGCAACAGCGGGGCACGCTGACAGCTACTCTCGATGACCATCTTGCAGCTTGCTGAAGTGTTTCTCTGTGCCTCAGTTTCCCTACCCAAGGGGAGGTCACAGGTCCTTACTAAAAGCAAGGTGTGCTGGACATGTCACCCCATTTCCAGAGGAAGAGCAGAGCTATAGGGCAGTAATGTAATTTCCCAAGGTAGCTAAAAATGTACTTTCTCACACTATGTACGCGATCACCAAGGATTCTGCAGGATCCAAAAATAAAAAGGGCCAGCCATTATATAACTAAGAGCGATCAGAGAGGAGCTATGGGCTGTTGGAAGAGATGGGCTCCTGACTTGACAATTCAGGAATGACTGCTTCAAAGTACAGGCCAAAAAGCAACCTTCCAGATGCTGCCTTGGCCTTCTTCATCTGGCAAGCAGCAGTTTTCCCTGCACTCCCACAACCACATCTGCAAGCCAAGCAGGTTTCTGTGCAGCTGTAATACACAGACATCCCCATCATACCTCCAGACCAGCTCAGATCAGAATGGCAGCAAAACTATCACAGTTTCAGTCTTCCACCAAGCAAGCAGCCAGGGAACTCCAAGCAGGCATAGGAAACCGATACCTGAGCTGGCATCACGGCAGCAATGCCTCAGCAAGTCACGGTCAAACTTGCATGAGCGTGCCCGAGTGCTGCAGCCCTCCCTCCAGACCACGGCTAATGCTCTCCAAAAAGGTTACGGCCGCTGGCCAGGGAGCAGCTTGGCAAAAAGAAATCCCATTTGCAACCTGCCTGCATGCCGAAGGATGGGTCAAGCTCATCCCACGGCAATTCCTCCCCCTCCGGACTTCGAAGGCCGAATTCCTTGCTTTTTCATTGTAAATACAATTGTCTCCAAAAGTAAATTAAAGAAAAAGGAACAGCATAAAACACATTGTCTTTTCTGTTCTCTTTATAATCGCATTCCCCCTCCTGAGGGTCTTGAAGTAATTTGTGGTAGCAACCAGGCACTAAGCCCCCTTCTTCCAGGCGGTAGAAGAGGCACAAGAGGACAAGTCTTTTAGACCAAGTCTAAGTTTAGTAGAGGACAGAACTAAACATGGTTCATGGACACTTGCTCTAGCTGCACTTCAGACCACTCCACCAAGGAGATGGATCTACACCTCTCCACCTCCAAGAAGGTTTAGGCATGAGCTTTCATCCCATGGCCATAGCTCCAGGACACCCTCTCCACGGCCGTACGCACCTTTAGGAACCACTCTCCAGCATTGAGCTTTTCCAGGTCAGTCCAGTTGAACATGGAGGAGTGCTCGTAGGCCCGCTCTGGAAACAATTCCTCCACATTTGTTGTTCTCCTGAGTGTCTTGTCATGCATCAGAAACGGCACTCCATCATAGCTGCAAACAGTCAGAGGGCCCGTTACAGGTGAAGGTGCACAACACAGTACTAGAGAAATGCCTGTTCCCACTCCAGCTTCTCCTGGCTTCACATCAAAATCATTGTGAAGATTTCGACCAGCTTAACACATCCCCAGCATCCTCAAGACGAGTTGAAATGAGATGCACCCAGAGGAGAAAGTCTCTTCGATACCTGCTAGGTGTTTGCAGTCACTCATACACTGACATAACCCCATCCCTCCCTCCCTCCTCCCCACTACCCCCTCAAATATGTCCAGAGTGCCAAACTCAGAGACCTTGGACAAGAACACCCACCCTGAATGCTCACGCTAACCAAAGCTTTATGCAATGTCTGTAGCTCCCAATAACGTCAGAGGTTTTCCATGCCCTGTATACACACACACACACAAACTATTCTCAATTTTTTAGTAGCAGATGAGGAAGATTTTCAAAGGCTCCCAGACTACATGAACTTAATGTTCATGGGCTTTTAGCAAATTGCAAGGGCTCCAAGTTACCAAAATTGCTCTGAAATTGCCTTTTCCAATTGCAAATTGGTTTCAGGAAGCAGCCATGCTCACATGAGTTAAGTTCATGCATCTTCAAGAAAACCCATTTCTCGGATGAAACGGAGTAGCCAAATGCATGTCCTGTGGTCTTTAAGCCACACATATTACAGAACGATGGTTCTGGGAAACCTAAAAAGCTCTTTAAACTTTCTTCCAGCCCAATTTCCTGTGACTGGATCAGTAGTAACACCACACAGGGCAGTGAGGGTTTCTATCAAGGGCAGGGAAACAGTAGTCCACACTCAAAAAATCAAGGTAAGCCCACCACAGCCACCCTGATTATAATGACATTTTCCAAATCAAGGAGCCCATCTTCATAATAGGAAACTCAGATAAGGTCGGGAAAGGAGATAGGGTTAAAATACAAACCGTATTTGAATTAGGAGACAACCCAAAGCACTCACCCCCAGAGCCAGAGGGAAAACAAAAAACCAGTTTTAGAAGATAGAGCAAACGCTGCCTCAGCTTTACTGTTGCCTGCAGAAGTCCCTTATCACAAAGGTCACTGGCATCTCTGCTATTTCTAGCATGCACTGTGCCAACTACTTTCCCCTCAACCCAAAGCTACGCGCTGACACAGCAATACTGTGCTGCTGCAATCAGAAGGGTTATTAATAAATACAGTTAAAAGAAAAAAAAGAAAAGATGCTAAGCAACTGCAGAATTAAGTATGTGGAGTGTTTAAGGGAGATAGGAGCTCAAGTCTTAACATTTCATAGCAGAGCATCATCAGATACTGCCAAGCCTTTACCAGTGTGGAAATCCTATGGGGAACTCAATGTTCACTCCCTTCTTTCTAATCCTTCCCTTCACGGAGTCACTCAGCTCTACCCAAGGCTAACCACAATGGATTAGCAAGCACAGGTTTGAAAAAAAAAAAAATAATTCAGAGACAGAAATCAGAGCTTTAGAAGACAAGATATGGGAGGAGGTAGAAGATGAGAGAGGAACACACAGCAATACTGTGCTGCTGCTGCTTGAAGCAAAGTTGGCTTTATAACCAGCCCTGGCTTTATAACCAGGGCCACCCAATTTGGGGTGTGTAATGGGTAGGGAGCAGGATGCGATGGGTCTGAGTCTACGTCCAAGCAACCCACTCCTGGCTGATATGTGCCTAGAAGAGCATGGAAACATCCCAGGTGGAGTGGACCCATCCAGCCACAAGCACAAAGAGCAGCTTTCAAAGGGATAAGGACAGCAATGGGTGTTGCGCCGCAAACCCTTCCCCAAAGTTCCTGCCAGCTGTATCGAAAGCTCACTTTTTGGTCTGAAGGTCACTGGAGTCCTCTTTTTATAAAGACACTTGGGTCTCCTAGAGACGTCCTCAGATAACTGGGCCATCAAGGGCATTAAGCTAGGGATGCTTGGAGTGCTCCTCTGGGATGGCTGATGGGTGGCAACACAGAAGGCTCTTGGAGCTTTTCCAGCTCTTCTCCTCCCAAAAGTCCATCTTACTCCTTGGCCAGTACTAATGGAGGCAACTGGTTCAGCCACATGAGCCAAGAGTGCATCTACGAGTCGGGACAGTCAAGTAGCTGTCCCTTCTCAACAGTTAATGAACTAATTTTGGAAAGAACAAGAATTGTATCACATACATGCGAATTGATACCCCATCCTTCCACAATGACCTTCCATTCATCACTGGGAAGAAATTCCTTTAGTTTTTATATCATTTGTTCTCAAACAATTATACAAAGAAAAGAAAAAAGCACCCCAACAATTAAACTTCAGAAGCCTATCTTCCAACAGGGAAAAATATCTTTCCATCAACAACGACCTCTAATGTGGTCAAGGAAAAAGAAAATATCAGCTTTAAGTCTCTCATATTTATAACTGGAACCGAGACAAACTGACAGATCTCCAAGGTAAGGCATTACTGTTCCCTTCGTGCCACTTCTGCCCTCTTGCACATCTATGTAACTCATGCAAAAAACACGATTCAGAAAGGGAACAAGAATATAAAAGGATGATCACACTCCTGGAACAAAGCGCAGTTCTTGAAATTACCCTCTCTAAATCAGTCTTGTCAATTCAGCTCAACTTTTGCCTGCAAGGAACGACTTTTTGACAGTCAGCAGAATCTCCCGATTCCTCCTTCCCCCAGCACTAGCGACATGCTAGGATGGGGAAAAGAAGAAAGGGCTTATTCCTCGGCTGCTAAGTTCTCATGGCAGTTTTGCACAGCTGTTAAAAAACCCTCCTGAAGACTTGCAACGCAATGCAGTCAGGCTGGGATCTCCAGTCAGTCTGGGATCTCCACTCCCTCTGCACCTGGAGCATCCCAGCAAAAGTCACATTTAAGCAGTTCCACCTCTTCCCAAGGCCAGCTGACCTCAAGCCAGGCTAGAAACCAGGTGCTGTGTTTCACTGCACTATACCAAGCTCTAGGATGAACTACAGTCTTCCTGTAAATGAAGATTAGTTTCACCGTAAAGGTATTCAGGTTCCCCCACCTGGACATTTCACCCTTAATCATCATCTCAGTGAAACGATTAGTAGCATCTGCGCATTACAAATGGAGACGGCTAGGAGTTATCGGACACGTTCACCACTCAGTGTCCATGTTCATCACGTTCATCACTCTTTCCCTTCTCAATGGGAAAGAACAGTAACAACCAGACACACATCAGATAGGAAAGACCCACCAGCATGGTTTGGGCTATCCACAGAGAAAGTTTCAGACCAACCAGCACACCGGCTTACCTCAGTACGACATCAGCTTGGACTCCATACATCTTCTGCTCCACTGCCTTCTGGAAGGACATCAGAGTGTTTTCTGGTGCCAACTATGGAGGAAGAAAGAGCAATGAGAGATTAGTAGGTCAGCGGAAACGTTTACGAAGTGGTGTCAGTGAGGTTTAGAGAAATTAGGGAGCCAAAACAATCTTATTTTGCAGATAACGCGCCAGCCGGTTACACTGGCGTAGCAGCGTTCTCCAGACAGAATTGCATCTCACTGAAGTCTGAAGATGACCAATGCATTTGCCTCCACTGATGGTCTTTCACACACAGGACAGAGTTCAGTGCAGAGTTATTGTGGCCTGCAATGCCGGAAACCTGGCTAGCTTGAGATTAGGTGCAAAATTAGTGTGCGAGAGATTTGCTTACCCTTGTGGTCTCCCAAACAGCGGCTTGCTGAAGACCCCCAGCAAGTGACTGTTAATGTGGTAGTATTCTCTGTTCACAGGTTCTATCTAGAGCTACCTAAACCACCTTAATGGTTCTTCATTCTCCTACTTTTCTATGCAAACAGCAATCATGATGCCATTATAGAAAGAAGAAAGTCCATAAACCAGGGTATTACCCATACCATGGAGAACAACTAGACCACAGTTTCTGCAGCACACATTTTATTTCCACATCCACTCATTCAATAGTCATCCACTACTCAGTCTTAAAAATCAGTTGATTTCTCTATTAACAAATGTTCTAGTTAGTTTTAACAACAATGCAAAAAAAAATATAGCCTTAAACCTAGAAAATTTATCCCAATGGCCATGACAGATGAAGACTCAAATTTTATTTCGAATTCCTTCCTGTTGAATGAAGCAGATGGTAACAGAATTTGGGTTTGTTTAAAAACAATATAATGTGAAGACAAATACTTTGTTGTTCTACAAAACTAGTACAGTATATCTAGCCCCCAAATGTCCATAAACCAACAACAGGCAGACCAAAAAAAAAAAAAAAAAAAAAAAGAAAAAATAGAGGCAACTGTTGAGAGAAAACCTGGCAGGTTTTCTGCACTGAAACATCACCATGTGAAAATAAAGTTATTTTTAAAAAATGTTTTCTTTTTTCCAATTTTGCTTTCAGGTTTAGAGCACGTGTAACATTCTGTTTTTCCACTCATCTCTGCCACCACCAGGATCAGTAAGTTTCCACCAAGATACAATGAGCATTGCCAACACATGATTTTCAAGAATTACTCAGGGGTTGGAAAGAATTAAGAACAAAGGCCTAAATGCACCATGCAAGCAAGATACACAATAAATATAAAAACCTGCTCAAGAGTTGAAGGTGTCTCTAAGAATTATTTGTTTTCTTATAAGCCGATCACCTTACACGCTCAGGTCAGCAAAGCTTTGGGGTAAAATAATCAGACCGAATGTCAGCACCAACCTTCACATAGCTCCGATATCTCTCTGCTGAATTCCTCTGGCTCAAGCCACGCATCAATACTAGTTCATTTTTCCGTTTGCTTAACGGAGGCAACACAGAGTCACGTTATCTTCCCAAAAAAGCTCCCAATCGAAGCCTGACTTGTCCAGGCGAAGACAGAAGCAACACCCCCATCGCATCACACCCTCTTGCACAGCCCAGCACTGGGTCACGCAAGGTCCGGGCTCAAAGAGCTTTTTGCAATATATACGCGATGCCCAGAGCTGTCAGCAGGGAGCAGCAGCCACAAAGATCTGAAGATCCCATCCAGACTTCATCTCCTTGGGTTGCTTTCAGCATCTCAGGTTTCCCTTCCCAAAGTCGCTCAGTTTTCCTCAGGGTAACACTGCAAGGTGATCCTCTCCCTACAGGGTAATGCTCAATATTTGCTTTCGGAGACTGCGGTAATCACAAGGAAATAAAGTGAGTAGTCTTCAAACGAGAGACGGCTGACCTAGAGAAACCGAAGGGCAACGGAGGACCACCAGCCTGTCAGGTTTGCTGGGTAGATGCAACGCAAGTCCCAGCTCAAGATGCGACATCACATCAAGCAGCAACTGAACCCCCACCCCTACTATAAAGCAGTCTCACCGGGGATGTGGACATACAAGGAACAGAAAAGCAAAGTGTACCGAGTTGTAGATCACCTCTCAGGCTAAGGGAGGCTGGAAAGGGCAGGTTGGACTCCCTCCACTAAGCAATCAACATAAAACCCTTCAACAAGGGTAGGATGACCCTGCTGTTACCCACCTACGCAATAAAGAGCTCATATCACGTGAATCAGGGCTAACGAAGGCAAACAAGCCTGGCTACAACAGTATTTCACCTCTGTAGAGGTGGACCAGCATGACCAAGGTTTCTCATATCTTACCCATACACCAACATCTGTCTGTCCCATCCCCAGCGCTCAGACAGTCGCCATTGAGCTCAACCCCGTGGACAGATGATCCCAGCCCCAGGAGTGGAATATCCCACTCCTGCCTCATCTCTAGCCCCTACAGAGTTTGCAGACCAAGCTTCACTCTTCAAGAAGGGCAAAACTGAACTGGACCCCACCAGGGCTGCGTGCAGCTGCTCCGATATGAGGCACATCCATTCCTTTCCCAGGAACTTGACCCCAAATGCAAATTAAATAAACTTACAAAACTCGGACCAGATCCGTGTTGAAAACGTAGCTTTGCAGCTGTGCAGAGGAAACAGCATTTTAAAACTGTTCTAAAAACAGATTGTCACTTAAGGTCCAACCATCCAAACACGCACTTAGGAGCTGTAACACCATCTTCGTCACAACACCACTAGAAGTGAAGAGCATCCTCTCGAAGAGCATCACAGATGGATGAACATCTCTGGCTACTCTGAATCAGCAAACAGCACGGACGTCAGCCCCAGTGCTCTCGGTAACGCCGTGCCCCACGATGGCATGTGCTGGGTAGTCTCCATAACGCCCCAACGCTACTACTTGACAGACCGATTCCCTGTACGTCAGAAGCTTTTGAAAAGTAGATTGTCAGCCTTCCAGGCAAAGATGTCATCTTCTTGCAAGCGTGTGGTGGGTGAACTCCTAACCTGGCCAGAGCCAGTCACCCTGATATAAACAATTGCATCTCCAAACGAGTCCATCATCGATGCAGAAAGCTGTCCTCCCCAGCTTCTAAACCTCTCGGTCGATCCTAGCCTTGAGGGGACTCAACAAGCCACTCACACCAATGACATAACCCAGTAAAGGTCAACCAGAAAACCAGGAAAGCAAGCATATTTAACCCTGTCCCCTAAAATCAGATACCGCCTATTTCCTGGAGGTTCCCCTGGCATCACTTTGGAGGCAGGATCTCTCTTTACCAGGAGTTCATATCCCTTACAATGCGAGGTTTTTGTGAAATGAGAGAATCTGAGTAACAGTTATTTCCATCATCCCAGCCTGTCTCCATCTCCCTCGAAGAAAGAGGGAGCTGAAGCCCCAAAATCAGCATGTTTAGGACAGAGATGCATCCAAGCAGTACAGAAATTACTTGCCAAGATTAGTGCTGATTTTTTTTTAAAAGGTTTTACGGTAAAACGGCAATAGCTAAGTAAATGTAGAATCTTTCTGCTTATATCTCTGTCTCCCTCCAGTTCCTTTGATACAATACATTCAGGCACATTATTTCTAAACCCCAAATCCAGGTTTGCAGTGATCTAGTGCAACCGGACACAACCAATTTCTTAAGAAACCAGTGCTGAAGTGAAGAAGCCCTGGGGCACAAAGCAATGATTTCACTCCAAAACCTCTGTCCTATATAAACCATGCCAACATCCACTGAAAGCCACAGACAGCCCCTGTGCAGGGTTTCTAGAAGCTATTCCTCCTCTTCACACTCGCTTTGATAGGCTCATACCCTGCAAAAATCAGGCTACCATTCATTTCTTCCTACTACAGAGAAGCAGCAAGTCATTTCTAAAAAACTACCCATGGATGAACTCATTTTGACTATTTTTCTGCTCAGAAATCAATCGCAAATGCTTACAAATGGAGTCAAGAGCTTTGGATCTTCCTTAACAAAGATTATGAGAGCGTGCTAGTTAGAGCAGCACAGCCGTGCTGCAGTTGGACATCACTACGCTGTATTTTCTCCCTAATTAGCCACCTTGACAGGCCTTCAGAACAAAACCAACATAAAAATACTGCATCATTTGTACATTGGGGGGTGGCTAATGAAGAAGCTTGCACAGAAGAACCAAATTTGTTCCAAAGTGTAACTGCAGCCACTGCACACCTCTGGCATTGCGTGCTGAGCTGCAGTAAAGGATTTGATCTTTGCTTCATCAAAAAGCTTTAAGGATATTTTCTCATCCTTTTGGAAACATGAGTTTAATTTTAATTTTTTTTTTCTAAATTTTCCCTCCCTTATCTCTCCTTTCCAGTATCAGTCTTCTTGTAAGCCAAAAACTGAACTAAAAACACAAGGCATGATTAGGGCAATACCTGAAAAATGGTATATTTCTTCCTGTAAAAAGATGCCCTTTGGAAGTTCCCTGTATGGGACTTAGTTTGGGCTCTGCCAGTATGTTGATTTCAGCATTAGCATCCCATCATGCCAGGTCACTATGGTGCAATAACAATACTGTTTAAGAAATGAAATAAAATGTATCTTTAATCCCTAGGAATTCTAGGTATTTCAGAGAGCATCTGTATCCAGCACTTCTGGAAACAGCTCAACTAAACTGAAAGGAAAGGAAAAAGTATAAAACAAAAAGAGAAAAAAAATAAAGGATTGCCTTGGACAAGAGGGTAAACTCATAAGGAAAAAGCCATTAGAAATTTAATAACTAGATACAGGACATGAGACCTCATTATTGTTGTACTGCACACACAAAAACTGAAGCTTGATTTAATGAAAGACTACCTAAACTTACGTAGATTTATTTCAGTGAACATAAGCCTTTCTCCAGGACTGTCAGAAGATGCTAGTTGCGATTGATTGTTACCACCAATCGGACGCGCAGACAGATTAACTGGCCATATTTTTAATAGGTGGGTGTGCGCAAGATGTACAGCAAGCCAAACGCTTCTTGATTTCAGCAGCACGAGCAGTACAAACCAAAGCACTTCAGAGCCCTTAAAAAACAAAGCCATCCCAAACAGGTAGGGGCAAAGTTTTGGTTGATACCCAAGATAAGATGAAGTAAAGGCCCTCAAAACCACCAAGAAAACCAAACCCCAAAACAATAGAAAGAAATCACCAGTTCTTCATTAGCTGAAAGCTCTCCAGTAAGACACAATCCCACCCAAAGGTCTTCATTACTGCTTCTATCGATAGTTGGCACCACAAGACAACAAAATAGCATCTCTGGGAGAACGGCAACATATACTGGAGGCTTCACCTTCAGGTGTCAAAACCCCCCCCACAAACCCAATCTCCACATGTGCAAGGCCATATTTGCTGGAATTTTCTTGGGAACAGCACGACACACTCCCTGTCGAGGCAAAACATTCCCATGCAGTAATCCAACAGGCAAATCCTAAGCGCAATTAAACGTTGGCTGCCCACCAAGGTACTTTGTCCCAGCAATGGGTACTTTTCCACTCTGGACTTGTGCAAAGCCAATGAGTCAGCACGGCCAAAAAAAATGCTTCTCCCGGCACTGTGCCTGCACCCAGCAAGGAGATGGACATCATCTGCCACGCAGGAAGGAGCTCGATGGCATGAACGCCGCGTGTTCCCGGCACTGGGACAGCTGTTTCGGCACAGCCTCTCTCAGCGCTGTTAAGACATGCCAAAACCCAGCTGCATGGGTGGTTTGCCAAAAGCATTTATTTCAATGCTATTTGTAGCCTCCAGCTCTGAAAACAAAAGCTGTTCTTGCTTTGGATGGTTTCCACGGGTTCAGCCTGATCGTTTTTAGACCAACCAGTACCTTTGTGGTCCCAGTAATGGGAGGCAAGTTTCCAGGCTTCAGGAAGGTTTCCAAGGATTCAGGTAGAGCTCTTGCTCAGATAAGTCACTGCTATTATTAATCCTTTGGGTGATTTACCTACAATTTGACATCAAAGATCATCATGATGAGCCTAAATATTTTTATAAGAAATGTACGTTTAGGACTAACAACCTAAAAGCAAGTAGGGTTCAACATTATGGACAGCATCTTCTTCAGATTCCAAAAGCAAAGACAACCTGCTTCGACCTGAAGTGAGGAAAGACATTTGGGAGAAGACTTTAAAGTGCAAATGGCAGTAGAAGTTGGTGTCCTACTGGATGAAGTTCCTCATTTCCATCTCAGATTTGGTCCCAGATTTTACCTTCTACCCTTGTTTTGGCTTATCCTCAGCATAAGTGGCTTATTTACCATCACAGGGAGAACACAATCAAGTTTATCGCCATTGAAGACAAAACGCAACTAGATTTCTGTAAGAATAATAAAAAAGATGGAAGACCAAAGACAACAGATGCCTGCTCATAAAACGATCTGAAAAGTTTAACATATTAACAGGCAAAATTCACAGAGAACCCCATCTCATGTTTTGGGGTGTCAGACCATTCCTATGCCCATCAGAACAAGACCCTTTCAAACCAACAGACATCAAATGAAGGCTGGAGCCCACAATTCCCAGCATATTGCTGGCTGCCACAATCCTGATGCTCTCCTGATGAGAGTCCAGAAGGACAGAAACAGATCTGGAGGCTGAATAATTCATTTCAAAAAAGCCTTTGAAAAGAAACCGATTATTAACTAAACGCCTGCTAAGAGAAAGGGTTTTCAGATTGCACCCTGATGGGAATGGACTTTTAGCATAGCATAAAGCAGGTGTGACTGGATGACATTTAGGCAAGGGAAAGTAGAAGGAGTCATGGCAAAGAGATTTTCTAGCAGCGAGTTAAAGCTTGTGGGGGAACAGGATGATACCAAAGGGACATTTCTTGGAGGAGCACTACCACTACAGACAAATGGTCAGCCAGTGTGGAACCAGTAGCTCTCCTGTACTACAAAAAGCAACATTTCATCTAGGCACAGATGCCAGGGTGGGTTCTGATTTTCTCTTGCTACTTAAAATGCAAGGACTTTTTCCCCTCCTCCAGTGTTTCCAGACAAATTATGAGCCATATGCCCTCTGTTCCTCACTTTTTTCCTCCACAGAACAAGGACAGCAGTTGAGTCGCACTCAGACACTACAAATGATGCTCTTAAAAAAAAAAATCGAAAGGGACATGAGAAGAGAGACAGGGTGCATGCATGCATGCACAGAGGAAAGCAGGCTCTGGAGAGCAAAGGAAGATCCTTGAGGAGCAGGCTGCAGGCACCGATGGATCAGTATCCCTCAGTACTGTATCCCTCAGGAAGCGCACACATCTACAGCTTTCCTGGGAAACTCTCCATTTCACTGCCTTTGGCCCCATATACCATATGCCACGTCCCTGACAAATCCTTTATTTCAGGACAACAAGCATTTTCAGCCATCCCATGGATCTCCTTTGCCGGCTTTTGTCAGAAGAGCACTCAGTTGCATTTGTGTCTTTCTACTATAAGAGCGTTGGACCTGCAAATGCAATATTACGGACTCAGTCCTGCCAGACGGGCGAAGCAACCAGCTATCAGGCTCCATCAGAGGGCACGTTTGTCTGCACAGCAAATCACATTTGTCTTGCTTCAGGAGATCTGAAGGCAAATATTGCATCGCTTTTTATCATCTCCAGTCCCACTAGATCTAGTTTCACCTCAGGTCCCAAACTCCCAGGCTCCGCAGGCTTTTGATCTTGACACTGCCCAAGGGAGGATGTCTGGGTCCTACAGCTCAGTCTCCAGACTCGTCTCTGGGTTATTTCCTCCTCCCCAGCTCCACTTGGCCATTTCTCCAAATTAAATCTACATACAGTTGGGCTCAACAGCAAAAGCAAGAAGCCCTGTGAAGCAAGACCCTATAAGCAGAAACGCCTTCTGGCAAAGCTTTAAAATCATTAGTTTCCCAAGCAGATATGACTTAGTACAACCTGAGGACTTGCACTGTAAGCGGAGCTCTTCAAACTCAAGGTGACATTTGATACAGTGAAAAGCTGGGCATAGATGGAAGTACAGCAGGGAGTTTTGACCACCTCTCTCTAGTCCTCATCTTCCTTACCCCATCTCAGCTTTGACATTCAAGGGCACAGCCGGAGGACACTCACTACACGTACAGCAAAGGCAAAGCAGTCCGATAAACCTCCTGCCAGCTCTCCACGGGACATGTAGACCAACGCTTGGAGGTTGGAACAAGGCTTGCTAGTCTCTGATCTTGCTTCTTTTGGGCTTCAGAGCAAATCATCTGCCGCTAACAGACGACCAGCTCTGTGTACCAGGGAATGGTGAAGGGGAGGGCTGCACCCTGCTGAACAACGCCTGGGCCACAGTTCCACACACAGCACTGAGCCTCCTCCACCGCCGCTCTCGATCAACCTTTGCATCCCTCTGCACCCAAACATGCAACCAGCATCTTCTCAGGTGGGTTTATTCCACACTGCAAGGAGTGTTTGCTGGCTCCAAGGAAGACCATGAAGCAAAGCAAAGGGCCAAGTCTGTGCTGGGAGTCTTGCTCCAGATAAGGTTTACATAAACTATCTGGAAGATAGAAAGAATCTGTCTGCTGTTTAGTTTCTTTAGAAGGCTATGGGGGGCACGCAAGCCTGGAAACCCCACAGGAAGAAAATCCCTTAACAGGTTTTGTGATTTGCTGCCATGCAGAAAGCATGCAGAGCACAGGTCCTCGCTTGGCTTCTTCTGGCCTTCACGGTTGGTACAAACTCAGTAGGAGAGGAAAAAGCATTTATCATGCCCAGAACTTCATTCCACCACCCACAGAGGCAATATAGCTAAAAGAGTGACGCAAATTAAGCTGGCGTTTCAAGATATTGTTTAAATAAAGAAATCATTAAAAATAAGGAGAACTAAAAAATACTTCTGTGTCATGACAGGTGTTTATCTCACCTAGCAAACTCCCCTAGTGCACACTGTTGGGACTCAGAGAGGAGCTCAAGCATGCTCCAGCCTGCCAAATCACTTCTGACAGCCTATACAAATATATTTTTCTGCTTTGAATGTCAGCAAAAAAGTTAGTTGCATGCCTTAAAAAAAAAACACCACCCAAAAAAACCCCCAACCCCATTCACAAGGCCAGTGCCTACACTGCAGTACGCTATCTTGTCTGAAGTCAATCAACCACCAGAGAGAGATGGAGGTACAACTATGCAACAGACCTACGTACAGAAGCACCCAAACTAGACATGCAGGCCAGAATGTCCAGACACCACAGGACAGCGTTATCCAAGCCAACGTACTCCATCTTTAGCCTGGACATGCCCAGAAACCTCGGAGAAGAAAGCACTATATGATTATGTGCTCTACCCAGAGGCAGGTGACAGGAATGTTTCATCACCTCGCCCGGTCTCACGATGATCTGCAACGCAAGAGTACCGTGCAGTCGTGTAGGGTCAGCACAGCTTGTTTGTTTGTTTTTCCAGCCTGCCACATACTCAAGGCATCTTGCTGCGAGCTGAGTTTAACCACTGCTGGTGAGGTCCTGCAAAGGGCACGAAGACTGAGCCTCAAGCTCTAAAAAAATCCAAAAAATATCACAAACTACTTCTGCTGCAGTGCAAGGGCCAAGCCTGGAGAGCAAAAAACAGCAGAAACAACAGCCAGAAAAATGCAACGGCACAAAGCACCCTGAGCAAGGCAAGGATTGCCCTTTTGTTTGCAAGGCGCCTAGAACATCTGGGGTGTGACTTGACTCTGGGTTCATGTACTGATTTATGACCACGGTAATTCTAGCCAGGAGGGGTGCTTCAAAGCTACATTTGCCTTGCGTATTCTCTGGAGGGCAGCCTATAGACCATCAGGTCTGGTACCATCCTTTACACAGGCAGAAAAGTCAGACAACGCAGTACTAACGATGTGAGAGTACTCACCATTGGTGCTCCACGGTGACCTATAATGGCTGGCTTTGGTCCCAGAGCCTTCTTCTCCATTATGCAAGGGGACGAGATGGTGAGGGGGACGAGGTAAAGTGCAACTACAACTGCAAGGTATGCAGTGAACATCAGCATCTGAGAAGCTGAGGTGGAAAGAGAGAGAAAGAGCTAGTGAAAATGTTGGTCCTGACCTCCTCGCACCACAGGAGTGAAGTCAAGACACCCTCATCTTCCTCCAGAGGAGAGACTGGTCTACAGCCGTTGTCCCTAGTACAACAGTAGAGCTCTGTGTTTAGGCAAAAAAAATTCTAGTTTAAAAAAATATCTCTGAGCTAATCAAGTCCTGAGGGAGGTTTTCACTTCGTTTTGTATTGGGGAAACAAAAAGTTAAGTGATTTGCTTAAAGTCCCAACAACGTAGCCCAAAAACACTGCTGGTTTCCAGCCCTTTGGGGGCAGACAGCACCAAATTTTGCCCTGCCTGACAGCAGAAATAGATCACCTGTTAAACATATCCACAAATAAGTCACAGCACCATGTCAGTGCATTTAACATCACTTGGGTTTACATTGGTGGTTCACCAACATCAGCCAGGGTAACACCACTTTAACTGCTTCTGTATTAGGACTTGTACCAGCCAGAACCGAGCTCATTTGCAATGTTTTACTGCTTAAATTGGACATGTTTAAATAAATCCTTGGGTTGTGACGGTGCTGCACTCCCTGGGATCTCTGCAAGCAGCAATATTACAGGACTGACAAATGCAGCAACGAGGGTGCTGGCTGCAGCGCTTGCGGCCAGATGAGCAATCCTGCGTCCCACACCACGCCTCCGCCACCCGCCGCCAACTACCAGTGACTTCTCACAAAGTCCAAAGTATCTGGGAATCTTTCGAAGGTGCTGACAGCACAACAGAAGCACCCCTTGTACCCAGCAGACATGTATTCCTTGTGAAGAACAACAGGCACCTTTGAACTCCTGAGCTATTTGGAGCCACTTGAAACCACAGATATTAAAGCAAAAGACTTCTTTATTTTATTATTATTATTATTATTTATTTTGCAAACTCATTAAGGCTTTGGAACTCAAGGGAAAACCTCAAAAAAACCCATACCCTTTAAAACAAATATTTGCAACGGACACGAGATGGAGAAGGCAAGTTTTTTTTAGGGGAAGGACAGAACAACCCAGCTCTGGTCCTGACCGCAACTGATCTGGTTTCACACATAAATAAGCTGCTTTTTGCTTCCAGCATCTAATAGCCTCATTCAAACACGTTTCCAACAAGCCAGAAAGTAACACTAGTAACTTTGCCAGCTAATTTTTCGTCCTCTCTGGAAGAGATGTCAGTCACCCACAGAGCACTCAAGGAACTGAATGGCATCTTGCTAAGTGAGCTCACGCTGTGTCCTGCACCATAAAAGTACGGAGTTGTGCCTTACCAGCATCAAAACCTCCAGATGGACCCAGGACGTGATCCAGACCCAATTCTTGCACACCCCAGGAACACCGCACACCAACCAGGCTTTGAAAAATCAGCCTAATTGTCAGCAAAGTCTCAGGCTGTGCAAAGAATCTGGTCCCTTCCTTCCTGGTGCTGCAGTTTAGGGATTAAACAGCCCAGGTTCAGACTAAAGGCAAGCAGCGCGTGAGATGCGGGGGCTTCCAAATATTTTTATCGTTGCACTGCACCCACAAGGAAAGGATGCCCCAGCATGGGCCACACCATGTTAAAATGGAGCTGAAAACCCCACCCAGCCACGCATATGTGGGAACTGAGACCACGCATAAAAAACCTGAAATGAAATACACGCATGAAATACAAGCAAAATACATGCTGTTCGATTTGAGGTTAGATGGTCTGTATGGAAGCAGCTCTCCTGGTGACCACCCAAGCTAAGCAAGACAGATAAATCTCCCACTTTCTACAACACGACACTGCCAACGGCAACATTTAGACACGAGCCTTCCTTCTCCATTCCTCCTACTCTTAGTGACCCCTCCAGCCTAGTTTGGGCTCCTAGAAGAGCTTGTTTCTCACACTGCTGTTTGCTACTCAAGGCTTCCAGGGCTGCTTTGAGTCCAATGTTTTCTACCTGACCTGAGAAGCAACCTCTGAATACAAGCTACTACTTTTTAAAACACTGCAGCTTTTCAAGAAACTTCTGTTCTCCAGGTTTGGAAAAAGTAGCATGGGGGTACAACAACAACAACAAAGTGTAAATTTGCTCAGTAAAAAAGCCAGTTGCTGAAGATTGTCACATGCCTCAAGAATGACAAGAACAGATTGTTGCACCAATGACTGCAGCTGCACCAGTTATTGCCAAAAGATTATTATTAGTGAGTGAAATCTTATTTTGCCACTACAAGCAACTGTCAGTTCTCAGAGATTTTAGTTCTTCTCTTCCATTTTTAACACCACCATGTCAAACATATCTGTACCAAAAAGTCTGTAAACTCCTCCAGGTATGATACCTTTCACAAGTAAAATGACCCTGAAATAACTTTAAGATCCAATGGTACAGAAGAGATTAATGTTTTTCCTTAAAAAACCCCAAACAAAATAGAAACAAAAACCCCAACCCAGGAGCAGAAAGAGAGAAGGAAAACAGCTTCCTGGCTTATTAAAAACAAACAAACAAAAAAATCCATTTTCAGGGAACTCAGCTGCAAGAGAAAAATCATGAGGAATTCACAAGGAGCACATGCAGTCTCTGCTCTAGGCGTAACCATAAATCCTCCCTCAACTGGCAGCCTAATTACATGCTAGAACATATTTAAGAAGAATCAGGTACAGCTTTATTGGCATATTTATAAATTAAGGCAGAGCAATTCCTTCTTTGAAAAATCTCTCTGGATATCAAAATCTTTCCATCCTCAGACACCGTTTCCTCATTCTTAACTCCCACTTCTTGGAAGTCTTTTGCAAGCGCTGCCAAATCCTTCCAGGGCTTGTATTTTGCTGCAGGTTAAATACCAATTAAAATAATTTTTCTGGAACTGGCACAAATGTCTGAGAACATCCGTGGATGCTCTGAAGAAAAACACTTCTGAGGGCACAGAAGGATCAAATTATTTCACAAGGAAACCTAGAGGAACAGCTCAGGCTTGGGAGAGCCCCGGCAACATGGTGGGACAGGGGAGATGCCCAGAAGAGTGCACTTCTTGTTGACGGTCCTGACCACCGAAATAAGAGCTGGGTTCAGCATGTCCTTCACCACTCCGCTTCTTCAGACCTCTGACCATGTCTCAACATGCGTTTAAAGAAGCACCGAACCTTCTGGGGACCAGATCTCTACTGAGCCCTCGAGGTGCTACTGCATCACAAGCAGCAAGTCCATGAAGGCTTTCAAAGCCAGATCCTTCTAGAAACGCAGGGGAACAAAAGCCAAGGAGATGGGGCTTGGGGGAAGTGCTTACAAGATGCAGAGCAGAACACGGCACATTAGCTACGGAGGGTGCATTTATGTTTTCTAAAGCAGATTGATGGAAATCTGGATGCTGTTATTCATTGCTTCATTGAAAATAGCCCTTTCACCTCCAACTCTGGCGCACTTTTGACGACAAAGCAGCAGCCGTGGGATCTGGATGCATCCTCAGACCAGATACACCCACTCCAGTTTCAGCCAGGTTATTCTAGGAGAGCATCCACCTCCCCACCGTGGCTCAGCTGGAGGCTACTAAGCCCAGGGAAGGAACCACCACCTGCCAAGTGGTTCCCAATGGGAGCACCCAACACCCCAACCACCACCCATCAGCCCCCGATCACCACGCGAGGACACGAGTGGTACTCACTGGCTTTCTCCGTTCGTGCAAACTGCCCCGCTATCAACCACGACAGGGCTGTGACTGCCGCAAGCGCTCCTATGTGCAAGAAAGGGGCTGTGGCCTGCAGGACAGAAGAACAGGAGAGAAAAAATGATGACAAACGCCCCAGCACTTCACAAATTCATTGACCTTGCAGGCTGCACAGTGCATCAGACCACTCTGTTTCCAGCTGGATTTCACACCATTCCTACATCAGGCTCCTGCATCTGTTTTGGCCATCTCTTCTTGCAAACCCTAACATTGTCTTTGGCACTCAGGCCACTATGAGGGCAAAGCAGGAAAGCTCTAAACCCCTTCTTGGGGAAGAGCTCACCCAAAAACACAGATGTTTGGAAAAGGGCTCCTTAGACACTATGCAAATTGAAGTAAGGCTCTTGGTGGCACCAAGTTTTAAATTTCTTGTAATCCAGTTGAACACTGGTCAACGGCTCAATGTCTGGATGGAGATCAGTGACGAGCGGTGTCCCTCAGGGGTCCATTCTGGGACCAGTACTGTCTAATACCTTTATCAATGACACAGACAGTGGGATTGAATACACCCTCAGCAAGTTTGCAGACAACACCAAGTCGAGTGGTACGGTTCACACAGACAAGATGCCACCCAGAGGGACCTGGACAAGCCCGAGAAGTGGGCCCACGGGAACCTCATGAGGTTCAACAAGGCCAAGTGCAAGGACCTGCACCTGGGTCAGGGCAAGCCCTGGTATCGATACAGGCTGGGGGATGAAGGGATGGAGAGCAGCCCTGCAGAGGAGGACTTGGGGGTACTGGTGGATGAAAAGTCGGACATGACCCAGCAACGTGTGTTTGCAGCCCAGAAAGCCAACCGTGTCCTGGGCTGCATCGCCAGCAGCGTGGCCAGCAGGTCGAGGGAGGGGATTCTGTCCCTCTGCTCCGATCGGGTGAGACCCCACCTGCGGTTCTGCGTCCAGCTCTGGGGTCCTCAGCACAGGAGAGACAGGGACCTGTTGGAGCGGGTCCAGAGGGGGACACAAGAATGAGCAGAGGGATGGAGAACCTCTCCTGTGAGGACAGGCTGAGAGAGTTGGAGTTGTTCAGCCTGGAGAAGAGAAGGCTCCTGGGAGAGCTTATAGCGGCCCTCCAGTACTTAAAGGGGGCTTATAAGAAAGATGGGGACAAACTTTTTAGTAGGGCCTGTAGCGATAGGACAAGGGGTAACAGTTTTAAACTAAAAGAGGATTGATTCAGACTAAATACAAGGAAGACATTTTTTACGCTGAGAGTGGTGAAACCCTGGCTCAGGTTGCCCAGAGCAGTGGTCGATGCCCCATCCCTGGGAACATTGAAGGACAGGCTGGACGGGGCTCTGAGCAACCTGATCTGGTTGAAGATGTCCCTGCCTGTGGCAGGGAGTTGGACTGGATGACCTTGAAAGGTCCCTTCCAACCCAAACCATTCTGTGATTCGATGAACACACTGGACTGTGTATCACCATGGTGTGTCACCATGAGAGAAAGCTTGAGGTGGATCCTCTGAGTCATGCTTCTGTTCTCCAACTGCCTGCCTAAATCTTTAAAAAACAAGAAAAGGGAAGCACTTCTGAGAAATGTTAGTCACTTGTGTGAATGCTATTTTTTTTCTCCTGTGTATTTGCATACTCCCAAATATACAGCAGTGATCACCAGTAAAACCTCTCAGGCCTTTCATGGGCAAAATATTTTTTGGACCCCTTTCTGAGGAAGAGTTCTATCACGAAATTAACAGTTTGTAACTATTTTCCTCTAATACTTACATAGCCCTGCAGTATAGCACAAATCTTTCTTAAAACAGGACTAGAGTACAGAAGTTGCATACTTTTTTTAGATATATATATAAATTTTTGTGTAATGTAAAAACAAACCTAGAGTACTCCCATAGGGCTGGGAAGAGCATGATGCCACACCAAGAGGAGGAATTGCCCTCTCCCTCCAGCAACTATGAGTCATACCCAGCCTCAGTATTTTCCACCTCAAACTCTGCAGCCAAGCCTTGGTTTGAGTTTAAGGGAAAGAGCCCAGGAGATGGAGACAAAGCGATACAGTGGCCTCGAGGACTCCACAGGAGTTTTGCTGCAAATTTTCTCATTGCCAAGATTTCAATATTGGGAATGACAAACATCAAGGCAGGATTTTATATAGTAGAAAGACACAAAGTCCATGACACGTAGCTGCACTGGCCCCTTTCCCCACCCAGAGAAGCATCCTTGCAGACAACTTACTTGCAGTGAAATAAATACCATCTCCCATTCGTCGTCCCAAAGCTGTGCTATCGATGACATGGTCACCACGGTAGTTATCAAGGTCGTCATCAGGCCAATCTGCAACAAATATGAGAGTATTTACATACTGGAGCTTATCATTATCATGTAAGTTTTATAGATTGGGAAACAGAGAGAGAAAACCTTGATACATAATATAAGGACAAAACCAACTGGCCTTAGGACCCACAAGGAAAGAGGTTGGGCTTGCGTGCTGTCCCAGCATAACCTCCCCTTTTCCACCACTGGAGATACAACGCTGGTCTAAACAGGCCCAAGAAGGCACATCTCACTGATGATCTCTCTTTCTTCACGTAGCGACCAATGGTATGGAAAGATCAGGTGATTTGCTTTGCCAACAAACTTGATCAAAACCAGCTTAAATAGAAATGGGGTTCTGCCAGGCCACTTCAGGAGGTGATCCCAGAATCCCCAGCCCTGCTGCAACAGCCTGTGATGCACCAGTGCTACGGGAGGTGGGTGGACTTTGCTTAACTTGACTGTCCAATGCTTCTGTTCAGTCCTAAACCTTGAACACATCCAACAGAATGAACACTACGCTTCCATAAAGGCTAGACGTGTGTGCAAGCAAGGCTGTGCATCCCCATCGCCAAGGAGTCATCTTGAGATGGGTCAAGCACAACTTTGTGCATGAATGTGACTTCAACTGGGTCCGAAACGGCAACAACTGTCCAGTCAGCATCCAATTCACACAAACAGAGCAGTTATAGCAGATATCACAGCTTGAGAAGAGGCTATGGATGAGACAGTGGCTGAACTGAGATGGCAGACCAAGACCCAGTCCATCAGCCACCTTCCCTCTCCCTCCACGTGGAAGCACTCAGAAGTCTGAGAGCAGTCAAAAAGAAAACGTCACTTCTGTTTTGAAGGTAAAAAGTTCAAAACATGAAAAACTGCTATAGAAATAACTCCAGCTGTAAATACTTAAAATCTGGGCTGTCTATCAAAAAATAGTTCACAATTCTCCGCCTCTTCATCTGGTATCTCTGTCTCTGCTGTTCCACACACCTGCCGGATTCAAAGGATGCTGCTGCTCTACGCCTTGATCTCATGTACTGTCTAGATCTGAAATCTGTGTGGGAGACTTGGGCAGATAAGGCCAACTGATACACAGCAATGAACTGATCATCTAAGATGCACAGGACATCACTAGACCAATTTCATCTTTACTTAATACCTTAGACAAGCAAATAAAACCCCCACTTCCCAACATTTACAGAAAACACTTTTGGACATAAGGACGAGATTTCTCTCTCTAGTTTAGCCTCGGTTCCCACCCGCTGTTCCTCTCCTAGATGCCCAGACAGACCTGCCAACAACACAAGAGGTGTCCATAGGACAGCACTGGCTCACCCTGAGCCTCCAACTTTTGCAGAGCGTGAACAAAGTACATGGGGCAGCAGAAGGGGCCAAGAGATCCAGCTGCCCCAGGTTGAATAGAACCCCCGAGCCAAGAGGCTGCATTCAACCCACCTTCTAACCCTAACCAACCCATTTCTGCACATCCAAGGCAGGACACGGTTTGCTCGCCTATTTAAAGACACTCCCCAGCAACCTATAGTGGCAAGCCACACTATTTCAAGAGATTTCCTCATTAAGGACTCTGGGGTAATACAGCACAAAGCAATGCATGTGGACAATTGCGCTTTGCCATGGGGCCTTGCACGCAGTAGTCGTTCTGCTTTCCCGTGGTGTGGTCAGAGCCCTGGGCCACCTGCCAGAGCGTAACATCAGCACACAACCCAGATTGAATCTCCTTTTCATCCATTTTATATCCCGCAAAGCTGAACTCCAAATTCAGCAGCAACAGACGACTTTGTCAACTAGATTTCTTCAGTACAGCCCTAATTCCCCTTGATGTCGCTGCCCTGTACAGCACAGAGGTGTCAGGACACAAGTGTATCTCCATTCCATCATTTCCTCCTCCCATCACCTCCAATTTATTGCTTCTTACCCTCTCTCATGCATCTCCAACTTGGCTTACAATCCTCAGTTCTTTTTGCAGGATTACAGGAGGAAATTGGAAGGAATCGTGCAGTTTGCACATACCAGCCTTTCCCACATGCTTTAATCTATATTTGAAGGTAATTCAGCACGGTTACAGCAAAGAATATTAACTTATTCCAGTCTCTTATCTCAACCTCCTTAGAAAACTGAGGGAGGTGTGGGGAAGAGACAGAGCACCACATCTGAGTTGTGATGATCGGTGGACTTTTTTGGAAGAAGGGAAGGAAGGGTGGGTTTCTGTAGGCAAGAACTAACTGATCTCCACCAACACATTCCTCTTGTGGACTTACTCATCCAAACCCATCAGCCACCTGGAGCGTGTCTGAAAAATTCCATTTGCCCCGATGAAGAAACATATGTTAGATTCAAGAATCGACAATTTATTTTCCAGCAGCAGTCAGACGGTCCCCGCCTCCTCTTTGCATTGCATCCCCAAAGAAACATAATTTCTATCTTTTCTAGGAAGAAAAAAGAAAAAGAGAGGGGGGGAGGTCTGTGCTCTCCCTGTCCTGGGGGGTGGTACATCTGTTCAGGCTCTGATCCTGCGACACCTTGTCACATGCAGAACAACCAATTTCGGGAGGAGCTGTGTATCAGTAGATTCAGGACTGGTCCCTTAATTACCTATTAGCAGATTGCCAGTTACGATTGAATCCTGCCAAGCCATTTTCTTTGGCACTGTCTCTCCCCGCAGCTTGCTACATACCCTTCCTCTCCCCTTCTGCGCTCCAAGCACCAGATCTGCATCTTCTCTTACATTTCACAGCAGTTTTTCAAACTGCTTTACATACAAATCAGGACCTCCTTGGGTTCCAGCAAACCCCAACCTGCACATTGCACACCCCCAGTTTTAACACCTTCATCTTCTCCCAGGGCTCTTCCAGTCGGGTCCTCCGAGCACAACCTGAGCAGCTTCGCTTCTGCTCAGCCCTTCCTCGGGGCTGGGATCAGCACAGAGAGGAGCACCCGGGGGCTCGTAACGGAGTACCACGCTGAGCCGAGACCAAAGTCAAGCCACTCTAATGACACGGTGTTTCTCAATCTCCAAAAGTTGGCCCTCTGTCAGCAGGGACCCCCAAAACATTTCACCAAGGTCTTCGTCCCCGGGCTTTGAATGCTCCTACTGTGAAATCTGCTCAGTCCTGAGATGAGGCCACACGCATCACAGACATCCACAATTTATGCTCTTCCCAAAAAGACTGTGGCAGTGAGTGCCACACACACCACCCGCTCCTTAGACTCCCGTTTCACTGAGATCCTGCTCACTTCCAAGCTGAGAAGAGCCATTTACCTTGTGAAGCCAGTGCAGGTTCATTTGCTGTCCCACAGCTATGTGACATAGTGCTAGTATCTGGGAGGAAGAAATCAAGAGTCAGACACAGGCACATCACAACCTTTCAGGGTTTGAACATGCAGGAACACATCACCATCCAAAAAAAGATAACCAAACAGGCCAGGGCAGAAAGCAGGGCTGGGGTGAGGACGGTCCAGCAGACACCACTAGCTCAGTCGTACAAAGAGAGCCTTTCCAAAGCCGAGAATGTGGAAGGAAAGACTTTGACCTCCAAGAGACAGGGACTTGAGAGGTTGGTCCATGGGTCCCCAGCTCCCAGGACCGCAGGAACAGTGTCGGCGTGGGGCCAGGTACCGGCACGCTACCGCAACGGACACGGTCTCGGAGGTCCCAGCACCCGGGGACGTGGGGAAACAATTTGCATTTGTGACTGGCAGATACACAAAAATGGGAACTGGGCCATACTAAGGGGAACAAGAGCTGTATTCCTCCTCAGGCCAACTGACCACCAGTATCAGGGTCTCTGTTTTGCTCTTGATCATCTGAGGTCACAGGCTATGCATTTTTCACTTTCCATTTATTTTGGGCAACTTAAGGCTAAGGGGGGGCGAGAAATCACTTCTGAAAGGAAAATTGCTCAAGTCGTAGGTGGACTAAGAAGTTCGTGCCCTTTTTAAAACAAAGGCACAAACCTCTAGGAAATGGCATTTTATTCTACTCACCAATAACACTGTAATGTACGTAAAGCCAGCAGCAGTTGTTACAAGTATTGGAATGGACCAGTCACTCCAATATCCCATTCGATTATATAAAAACCTGAAAGATAAGTGTGAAGTAGAGATTAAGAAGAGATTCAACACCATAGCAACTTCACTAGGATTAGACAAAACTTTAGAAAATGGGTCTTTCCATTGCTGCTGTACAGATGAGAGATAGGCAGCAAAAAGCACAAGTCACTCTGGAACAAAACTCAGTGTTTCTGCTTTGATCCCTCATGGGAAATTAACTCTGCAAAGAGGGATCAGACAATTATGTCAAACACAGCAACAATGTTATGTTGGAAAAAAAAAAATCATACAAGACCAGGACTTGTGTTTCCTGAAAAATATTCCCTACGAACAAGAGGAAAAGTATCGCCACGTGTGGTGGTGCTTGCCTAAACAGTAATCCAGTGCTGTCCCACACGCTCATAGACTAATAAACACAACAGAGATAGTATCAAGGACAGGGGAGGAAAATTAATGTTGCTGTACACAGCTGTGCTATATACTAAAGACGCAAACTCTTTGTGGAGGGACAAGGTGACAGAAGAAATTAGGTCTCCTGTACTTATCGGAGACTGTGTCTTTTATTCCAATGGGCTGTAGAGAAGGTCCAATCCTGCAACAGTGGACACTGCCAGGAGTTGGGCTCAGGACTTCCCAAAACAAGGCTGGCTAGAGGAACTGCCTCCTTTTGACTTTCTCACCTTCAACTGGCTGAAGGATTGGGCTGCCCAGCCTGAAGGATGCTTGTGGAGTTTTTTGGCTCAGTGGGTTCCCTTCTCCTGGTCTTTCCGTTTACCTTAAAGCTCTAGGTAAGATACGGGCCCTTCAACGGCTCTGTGATCCAACCTTGGCAAGAGGCAGCAGCAATGTCCTGATGTGCTGGAGGATCACAGCAGGGACTGAAGCAGGGTTAGAGCAGTACTGAGGTATAGATGACGCTCTACAGGTATATCTCCAAAGCACGTCCCTCCAAACCAGCTGCTTTGGTTCCTCTAGACCATCACTCACCAGTGAATTCCCCAGTTTCCCTGCGCACGTGCAGAACAGCTGCCACCTCGTCAAGGCTTCGCAGCACAAAAGCATGGAAACCAAAATTTTTTCCTATAGCCTAGCGGTCACAGCGCTGCTATAGGAACAGAGAAACCCACGTTTACTCCCCACCTTCGCTTTTGGGATTGCAGTGCTTTTCCCCCACCACCTCTCCAACCAACAGGCAAAGAGGTAGGCTTCATCCTCCTGCTGAAGCTGATTCTTCTTCCCTCCTCTCCTCTCTCCAGGTATCCTCCCCACTCTCAGTTATCAGGCTTTCCAACCCTGTATTTCAGAGAGCGGATTCAGCTCAGCATCCTGCCTCTCCTCATTGCTTTCATAAAGCCAACGGACAATGAAAGCTTTACGAATAGGAGCAGCAGATGAAGCAGGCTGTTATTCACAGCAGCAGCACGGTAAGAGACACTGTCCCTTGTGCCTAGCAGTGGGTCTCAAATGTCAAATTTGCATTTAAATAGCGATACGCTTCCCAGTAAAACTGTCCTGGAGCTGAATTCAAGAGTCATTAAAGCACATTACAGCAAAACCACAACAAGACATAAGAAGGTCTTTTCCAAACGTAATGATTCTACTCTATTCTAAAGATAGACAGAGTCCGCTACCTTCCCTGGCCAGAAGTGCAGAAGGACACCCAGGCCCCACCACACCAGGAGAGACGTAGCCAAATCCCAGAATCCTTCTTGCAACTTCTGAAACTTCAGGCCTGACCTGGATTAAAACTTTTTCCGCTGGATTTTTAGAAAAATCATCACTAGGTTGACTTAGATTGGGGTTAACTTCATCTCCATGCAAATCCTCTGGTACAGCAAGGATGAGGTCAAAGACTCAACCTTCTCCCCACCACTCACATCCAGCATCATTCATCAGCCACAAACTCTGCTCTGACAACTGCCCCACCTATTCTGTCCAGGAGTAAAGCTCCCACGTGGGATCCGGAGAGCAAATCCTTGGACTCAAATATGACCCATGTCCAAGTTCTGCTTAGGGATTCAAAGAGCCATAACAAAAGTGACCTGGAGGGATTCAGACATGGTGTCAGTAAAAAAGAGGAAAGAAAGGAAAGAGGGTCCCTCTGAAGTTTTTGCTCATGCCTCCACCAAAAGCTTCCTTAGCTCAGCTTCAATACGTTTAAGCTTTTGCTCTGATGTCCCTTCAAGTGGCCCTCTGATAGCGTCAGGTCTTCACTTGATGTGCAAATGACTGTTTTAAAATGCTGTTTCCATGGTAGTTATGAACCAGAGAGCCTTCTCCAGAACTAAGGAAGAAAAAAATTTGCTACACATACTTGTGTTTATAGTACTGCTCCAGAGGAAACGCAGCCAGGTTCGCAAATTAAATTATCTCCCACGTCCTTCGCTAACCAACATTAAGCTTTCTGTTGCAGTACATAGCCTGCACACTGGAGATCTATAGTATAATGCAATTAAGCGTAGACACCACAAAGAAATGCCCAAAGCAATAAATTAAAAAAAATATTTACTTAAATTTAAGAGGCACAAAGCCCTTTCGCTGACAAGGACCTCATTGCATATTCAGCCTCGCAGAAAAAGGTTAAAAGCCTGCAGCAATACGTGCCGGGCTATAATTTTGCCGTGTCTTTCTAAAGCCCATTTCAATCCCAGAATAGTCCCTTAAGTCTTTGCAAGTTTAAAGGCCAAATTGCCACATTTAGGTAGGTAAACCCTACCACTGCCACAATTTAATTATGTTAGTTCGGTTTAACATAGATGTGTACATCCACTGCTGGAGCCTGAACCGCAGGCAGGGTTTGCTACACTCAGCTGTAGGTTTCTGCTACCTCTTAAGTCACCTCTGGCAGCTGCTCAGCAGCATTTAGCAAAGCTCTGCACATCTGCGTTAAGAAACGAAGACCATCATAATGAATTCAGGCTCCAAGTACCGTTTCAGCCAAAAGAACACAGAAGAGAGCGCTTGCAGTGCATTGTAGTTCCAACTAGAAGAATGAGGCTCCACATGAGCATGCTCATAACCTTGCCGAGAAGGACCTGGGGTTACGGAGGACAGGAGGTTGAATGAGCCAACAGGGTACCTCCACTGTGAATAAGTTAAACTACTGGGTGGCATTAAGAGAAGCGTCGCCAGCAGACCGAGGGAAGTTGCTCTCACTTCTGCTCACCACCGGTGAGGTGGCACCAGCACCGCAGTGCCCTGGGGTTTGAGCCTCCCAGTTCAAGGAGGATGCGGAGGGGATCCAATGCACAACTACCCAACCAAGATGGTGAGGCACCTGGGGAACACAGCTTACTAGGAAAGTTTGAGGAAGCTGGGCTTGTTTAGTCTCATGGAGAGGAGTCTACGAGATGATCTAATTGCTGCCTACGCTGTCTGACAGGCAATTATGAAGATGATGAAATCCAACTCTTCAAGAGTGACAGACACTGTCGCAAGGGGAAATGGCCCTTAGAGGTTTGGGCTGGAAAATCTTCCCCTCGGAATGTGATGGAGTGCTGGAACAAGTCCCAGAGAGGGGGGAACTCTTCATTCATCCTGCATCTACTGCTGGCAATAGTCCTCCTTTGAGGGGCTGGTCAGACGGATGCCTCCAGTCTTTCCTCACCTGCTGTGGTGGGAGAAGTCACAAAAGTTCAGTGTAGGTGCCTGCACGTGATGTGAGGAAGGAAAGCTCGCAAGGATGAGTTTTGGAGGGCAGGAACATGCTCAGCAGCTCATCACACCAATGTGACAGCAATTCTCTGTCCCAGTTCCTCCAAGAAGCCCCTACCAGTAGGTCAGTGCGCTAGGTCCTTTGCAGAGATGGCATTTGCCCAAAAGAAGCCCTTCCTCTAGTCTGAGAGAGGTCATGGCTCGCAAATAAATCAGTGGAGCAGAGAGGAAGGCAACAGAAACAAATATCAAAGAAACCTCGTCCACAAATATGGCCCAGAAGCAATAGCCACTGAAGAACAGCAAAGATAGGGTTCCTAAGAGCCAGAACCCAAGGTATCTCGTCAGCAACAGGCTCACAGCCCTCTTAGGACTAAAATGATGCTTTCACCTCCTTAACATCCCATCCGGCTGAAAAATGTTCTGTTTTAATGGAGCCCACACATCTGCGCTGGGAGGGAAGAGGGCCAGGCTCAGCCAGAACGGACCCAGTGGAAATTGTTTCTTCTCTGCCTGGAACCAGCATGTCTGTAATTAAAACCTCGCCCCCATGTTATCATCCTCCCTCCCAGCCTTTCCGCAGCGTTCCAGGCTGTTTTTCAGAAAGCCTGCTCTTCTCAACCTCTGGTGCCAGTGCGTGGAGCAGGGATCTAACTGGGGTTACAGCACATACAAAGCACTGACCGATTTTCAGCACCGAATGGCGCCGCTTGAACAGATGTAGCCCTGTTTATTTTGCATCCAGAGAGCCTCTTCGATGACTGTTGTGCACAAGGGCTTGCTTTTCCAGTGCTGTCAATCCAAAAGTGCTTCTAGCACCCTATGCACACTGGGTTGCATGGCAGGGGAAGGGGCTTTGGTCTGCAGGTGATGTGTGTGGGCATTTTAAAGCCCAAACACCTCTTGCACCAAAGCAGACCTGCACATCTCCTCCCATTCCTGCATGAATATTTGGGAACCCAAAACTCTGCAGCTCTGTGGCTGCAATGCCCATTCACAGCATTCCCGGGGCTTTGCTTCATATCTGCGTGATATTTTTTTTAGCCCTTTCTCAACTCTGAGCTGACAGATTTGGCTTTGCACTGGAGAGGATTAGAAGCATTCACATCCCTTACTGAAGATATAAACTGAAAGAATAAGGAGTTCCAAAATATAAATTTTTTTTTTTTTTTTTTTTTTTTTTTTTTTTTTTTTTAAAAAAAGCATTTTTTATGCTATCATTATAAATAAATCACGAGCAATGGTGACAGTTACAGTTCTCAGAGCGTGGGTCCGAGCAAAGAGAAAAACCACGCTCCTAGGAGGAGACAGCTCATGTCATTCAGTTAGTAAACACTCTCCCTTACACAAATTCAGCATCTAAGGCAAGTGATTTATTTAAGGGATCAACTACCCACTGTGTTTTAAAATACAGTTTACATATTTCCTTTGACAAGAAGATGATGTCAAAGCAGTTTGGTTGCAAGAGAGCCCAAGGGGCTATCAAAATGTTTTAAGATGCTGCTGAGACAGTAAAAAGAAGAATAATTTCCAGCACTGGGGGGAGCTGGCAACACCCTAAACTCCCCAGCACATCCCACTGGAAAGCTTGTTTTCAGCTCCTTCCAACTTTGCAAAATTTTCCACACCCGTGTCTTCTTCAGGCCGAATTTCCATCATTTCTATTTTGCGGAAAGTTGCAGCCAAATTCCTTAGCCACTTCCAAAACCAGCCAACCATAGAAACAAACAAACAAACCAACCACCAAAAAGCTTCCACATGATTTCAGCACCATTTCTGTTTTCGAATGCTGTTCACCAGGTAGCACACCTACCCCAAGCTCCGTTCCAGCCACGCAACGGAGACGTGAGGACACGTTACATCTACCAGCGAAAACAGGCAGGAGGTCTCCTTCAGCCTCACCTCCCACCTCGCCTTCCCTTTACCGTCATTAGCAACTCCATCTGAAGGACATCCAGCGCAGCGTCAAACAGCTCTTAGAGGCGTACGACAGCAGCCAAATTTGTTAAGGGTTTGCCCCTCCGCAACAGGGAAACTCTACTCACCAGTTGATTTCGTTGTAGTCGTTGTGAACTTCCCACCAGAAGTAAAACCAGACCAGGGTCAGGAAGAAGGACGAGGTGAGGATGAGGAACCAGAGGCGCTCCCACTGCGGATGGAAAGGTAAGTCGGGGTTAATACTATCTTCTTTCAGGGCCAGTGCCCCATCCTCTCCCTCATCTCATCTCGAAGCTGTTGAGGTTGGATGGAGTAACTAGACATTTCCAAGGGCAGATTTAAGACCTTTCTGCCCTGGGGGAGGTGGGAGAGGCACCCCTGGTGCCCAGCTCTGGGCAGAGGGGTCACTTGTGTACATCCATCTTCTGTAGGGCTGGGACAGCATTTCTCCAGCTCTCAGGGCATGTGGACTGAGGGGGCATTTCTGGGTACAGAACTGGTGGGTTTTGTTTGGTTGGGGGTTTGGTTTTTTGGTTTGCATTTTCTTGAGGCAATTTTTTAATTAACTTTTCCATTCACATGTGAGGGATGCATCTGGGCATCTTACTCTCTCATTGGTTCAGCCTAAATGACTGAGTAGTTCTCACATGGCAGGTTAGTGATGCTACTACTACGCAGACATATGAACCCTTACTCCTTCCCCCAAGGCACCCAGATCCTGCAGAGCCAAACCACCCACCCGCAGCATTTATTCCCACCACCACCACATATGCAAGTGTTTTGCAAATAATATGGCAGGAGGAGAGACCACACCAGCATCAAATGAAAGAGATTTGCGCTGACATTTAGTTTTGATGAATGTCTCAAATAATACTCCACACCACCACCACCACCCCAAAAAAAAAAAAAAATCCCTAAAACATCTGGTCAGTGTCCTGCTCCAATAGCATGGGTAAAATCCTAAACCACAAGGACATCCATGTACAGAACAATATTGCAAGAAAACTGTCCCTAACCAGCACCATTTTCACATGCTCCTTGTTGGTTTTACTCTGCAGGCATTAAATAGTCCGCACATGTTTCTGTTTCAAGTAGCATCCAGTCTGTTTGGAAAAAAACACTGGAATAAATTCTTTATGGAAAATATTCAAATGAATCCTCTCTTCCCAGAATCAGCAAGAAAGGATGAAAATTGAAAAAGTGTATGAGCAACTCCACTACTATAAATTCCTTCCAGACCCTGAGCACAGCATTAATCTCTTTTGAAAATGTCCTTTTCTCTAGTGAACTGTCTCATGGCTTTTCAATTATGCAAAACAGTGTAACCAATATAAACACTGGTTTGGTGATATAAGAAACACTACTATTCTTTGCCTTCCCTTTCCATCTTAAGGGCTGAAGCTATTTACTCAACCGTGTATTGACTATTTTTCATCATGCATCACCCTGGATACCAATCTTGTGATACAGCTCTTCCTTGTATGCTCCGTCTTACAAAAAGTGCCAAAAGAAAAAGAAAGCAATAAAAAGGGTTGGAATTATTTAATTTTTGCTGCGCCAAAAAAAAAGATGTTTTCTGCTAGAAATTCCGAATTCTTGGCTGGGGTTATGGTTAAAACATTTTTTTAAGCTCAGCTCAAGTTTGTTAGCCAACTTCTTTCAAACCTCAGTAGCAGCAGGTGCCTAAGTCCCATCAGGGGCCTTTGTTCCAGATATATGGGGCAAAAGGGATCAGAAAGAGGTACAGACTTCTACAGTGCAACTACTGAGTACATTCAAAACCACATGGCCAAACTGCTCTGCCATGAGCTTAGAGACTATATGTATATATGAACCCCCCCCTGCATTTACATGCAAGTAGCATAGCTTGTGTCAAGCTCTCCAAAACCTATTTTTGGTCTGTCCTTGATGGTGCACTTGCCAGATATATTTGCCAGACTGATTTTCTGAAAACCCAGTCAAATTCTTCAAGGGTTGACATACTTCAGTGAGTTCAAGCACAGTTCTGGGTGGGCTTTCGGAAGAACAGGGAACATCTTCCCAGCACCACTGATGCTATTCAGCACAAACCGGACCAGAATCTGAACCTACATGCACAATATATTGGATTTAACCTGGGTCCTGTAAAACCTCCCTCCGATAGCCCTTCATCAGAAGAGCTTTAGAGGCTTCTGCTTTGCAAGCTCCCACATGCTTTAAAGCAAGGTGAAATCTGCAACGTGCAACAGCTTCAAGCCTCTACTGCCAAAAATAAAGACTTAAAATCATGTCATCCCCATCACTCAATCACAGCCACAAGTAGGTGGAGGAAACCATGCCACTTCACCTACAGAAATTCAGGCAGAACCACCAGCAAGTTTGAAGGTGCTTGAAAAACCATCCGTATTCTCAGCTCTATGAGATTTTATAAGAATGTCAGTACTGAAATTTTTGGCAGTTCTTCTAGAAAACATTCCCTTCCCCCCTCTTCTCTTTCCGTTTCTCCCTCTTCACACTGGGATAAGATGGACATGCTCACTAGTTACCAATTACTTGTACTAAGCTTAACCATGCCCAGCTCACGCAGCACGCAGTATTGTCCTGCAAATGAACCTGACCAAGCACATCTGCATTAGCACCTTCATTCCTATCAGGATGCATTTTGGAAGTAGCTCACCATTTTGTCCTGCTTTCTGTGTTCTGGTTCACATCACTAAAGGGCTTTGGGAGAAGCTAAACCAGAAGATGTGCTCCAGGAGTGAACCCAATGCACCTCAGCTACCAGTGGGCACTCAGTCCACAGGACCAGATTCAAGTTAGTTCTAAGTGACCATGCCATCCCTTCCAAAATGCTGGGACCATGGATGTCAGGATCTCAGCACCAACTATGCCCTTCCACAAACCTCTTCTCTCGACCCACATTACTCGCTAATGCGGAGGTAGCCATGATATCTTACAGAATGGCACAAAACAGCATTAACCTCATTATACCAACATTTAAATTTAAAGGAAAACAATAAATGAAGAGTCACCTTTTTCCTCCAGCTAAATGGCCAGAGAAGACACGTACCATGCGCTCGGTTAACCCCCAAAAAAAGCCAACTAGTAGACAAACGACATCTTTGCAGAGCACACCCAGTGAGATGGCCACAGCCCAAAGAAGGATAGAAAGAGTATCAATTAGAATAAGAAAAGTGACTTTGAAGTGAGAATATTTTAAAGGATCGAGCACAGGTTGAAGATTTTGCACTGCAGAAGCACTTTCAAATAAAATACAGGCATCTTACACGTACCACTGTGCTTGTGATCTCAGGTTTATTGTGCGGCCACTCTAGCAACGGGAGTAAGATTTCTTACTCCAAGAGTAGCTACAGACATAATCAGAAGAGCCCCCAAAAGGAAAGAAATGAAGACAGACATGTTACCAAGTTGCAGTTTGTCAGTGATTTTCTAATAGTTTTAAATCACAGAACCCTTAAGAAAAACAAAACAAAACAAAAATCAGCATTTCATCCACATTCTCCACCACTTTTGTGCATCCCCAATCCCCACCCTGTCAGGGGTGCATAACCAACTCCAAAGTAAGGGTTGATGGAAAAAAAAAAAAAAAAAAGAAAAAACCCAAATTAAAGGAACTTGCCACAGAAAGAGCCGGTTTGTGATTCAACTGTGAAGCTGGCTCGCACATTTTACGTGCTATTGTGCTGCAAATTTTAACCTTACTTGTTTGAAACAGGCCTGAAATTCATGTTTTCATAGATTTTCCAATTTGAGGATTAGTTTTGGCTAACCAAAGTCTGCACCGGCCACTTTTGCTGCAGCTCTGACCCAGACGAAGGCTGCAGCATTATTTACCACCTGGCACTGGTGGTGCAAGAAAGCAGAGCAGCTCAGGAAGATTTTATTTCTTGTAAGATCTATAGGAGATATTATGAAGTTCACCTACATACACACACTCCCACCTACCCCTCCTACAGGGACTATTACAATTTAGTCAAACTTGCTGTATTAGAAGCGATGAAATTTCTCACCCATTTCTAACTTCTAGCTGATCGCACATAACACTGGAAGATATCTCTTCACGCGATACCATTTGTAAACCAAAAAAAATTCCTCAACCAACAAATCCATGCTTTTTAAAAAGTTTATTTAGAGGAAGTTCCCTGGCTGTCACTAGAAAGCGATCGCTTGCTAAAACTAGCCACGTGCCGAGCTAATGCATCTTCGTCTGCCACAGCTATTCCCTGCTGAATTATGGGGCGAACACAACTCAACGCTGCGCCGTTCTAGAGAAGCCAGAACCACGTCCATTTGACAAGTTATTTGATGAACCCTTATCAAGCCTTTAGATCAGCAAATTGTCAGTTATCTTCCCAAAAAGCAGGTCAGCACAGCATCAGGATCTAAATAGAATGCGATTTAGAATTAGAACAAAGAAGGAACATTTAAGATGTTAAAATCAAGATTGCCCAGTGAGACCCCATTGCTCAGAAGTGGCTGTCACTGCATTTACAGGCGCCCCTCTTCCTGAGGTTTAAATATTTTTATAATTAAGCTGGGTCTATCAGAAAATACGTCCCAAGCCCTGCCTGGAGCATATAGGCAAAACAGAGGTAAAACATGTGAAACCACATTAAATTGCCTATTTACTCCTACGTATATCCCCAAAGGTCACCGAAGTGCTGTGAAATGAGCTAAGCTGCCCCCCTCGCCCTTTCTTTGCTCCTGGCTGGAGGAAGAAGCTGCATTTTCAGAAGGGACAGTACACTGCTGGCGCAAGGTCTGCTCCATTAAAGCCAAGAAAACCCAAGGCTAGAGCCGGCTGATTCGCTGGCAGCCTACGGATGAAGCAGAGCATAAACATTTTGCTTCGCTGAAGTTACTGGAGTCACCCCAGATGACTCCAGTCCCGAAATACCCTCCCCTCCACCTGCGGCGGTTGCTGCAGAGCTCCGTCAGCTCAGCCCAAGCGAGCAGCCGGACTCGCACCCTTGAGATGCGCCTACATCTCCTGACCTCGGGAGAAAACTGCCGGAGCCCCCCGGCAGCAAACCCACCGCCTCCGGCATCCAGAAGCGACGTCGAGTCCCAAAACGACCTGGAAGGAGAGAAGCCTGCTTTGAAGTGTGAACGGGTGAGGGGAAATGCCGGCGCTGGATGGATTAGGGCTCCATTCCTGCACCCATTAGCTCATAGCAAACAGCAGTCCAGCAATCAATCAACGTGGGCGAAGTTGGGTCCCGTCCAACTTGTGCATCCCTGGAAGCTTTCCGGTGAAGGAAGTCAATGCCGCTGCTGTGAGCTCGCCCCAGTTTATACCAGTATAGCTCATCGTGGCAGCTCACAAATGGAAACAGACGGGTTTTGGTTTTTTTTTTTTTACAGTCCCCCTTTTGATTCGCATCCAACCGTGAGGATTGCGCCGACGCTCACATCAAACCCTCTGTGGCAGTAGGTGCCCAAAGCTCTCGCAGAGCAGCTGAAACCACAGCGAGATTTCGCCTAAAGGGCCTTAAACGTAGGCGTGAGGCTGTGGTTGCTTGGAAGCAAGGAGATGCACAACAAAGCAGATTTCCTGATCAAGAGATATTTTCTTTAAAAGACTAAAAGCCAGGAAACATTAACAACTTTACACTAAGGCACCACCGAGGCCAGTCAGAGGAAACAAACTTCTTCCAAACAGTAGGTTAAGTCAGATAAGTGGAACAAGTGGGGTACCATAATTTTCTTTTTCACAACGCCCCATGTAAACCCTTCACAGAGAGTGTAAGGGGGCTTAAAAGAAGACAAGAATAAACCTTCATTCACAATTCAAGCGAGTCAGGTCTACAGGTGCCTTGGTCTTTTAACAACATTGAATAAAACAGAATACAGTTCTTCAAAAGAAGGACTCAAACAGCAAAACGCCAAAAAAAAAAGAAAAAAGAGAGAGGGAAACAAACAACTATTAATTCCCTTCAGACTTAAAACTCCCTTAGCCTGGAGGGCCTCAATCAAGAAAGATCACTAACATTTACAAAGAGAAGCCAAAAACCCTAAACCACAGAGCAAGGAGAGAAAAAAAAAAAAAAAAAAAAGCCCTTCACCACAGACCACTATGTAAAGACCCAACCTTCATTTGAAGAGCAAAGACAGGAAAGATGGGTAGCGTTTGCTCCCAAACGGAAAGACAGTGTGACGGCAGGGAGGCTGAAGGGCAGCAAAAAGGATCAGTTGAGCACACCAAAATCAATAGAAAAACTCCAATTCACTTTCCTCCACTCTGGCTTTGAACCAAAAAAAATCTTTTATTGCTAGATTCATTATTTGAGGGAAGTGGATAAACTGAGTTCCCTTTCAATTCTGCATTCCTCTTGGCTGTTAATTTCTATTTCACACTGCACCAGGAAATCACTTGTCATTAAATGTTATTGGCAGAGCAGACTCCCTCCCTGTCGCATTGCTACTTCGAGCAGAACCGAGGTTTATTGTGCCAAAACTGTTCAGAGATCCCCTTCCTCCTTTTAAATACGTAATTCTTTCAACCTTCCTCTTAAAATATCTGGCTTTCCAAATGCAAAAACTGAGTGCTGTATGGTCCCATGTTTGGAAAAAGTCAGTGCAAACCAGAGCCAGAAAAACATCTGACTCGCTTCTCCACATTAAGACTGAGCTATAATAAACATTGTGTAGAGTAATCCAACCTAACAAGTTAGTTAAAATTACTTTTTCCATTTCACCTGCTGATAAGATCTGCGTTTTGGTCAGAGGTTTCTGTGATCAGAGGCATTAAGCCCGTTTCTAATAAATATAACCAGCTACCGAAAAAATGCAGAAGGAAGTCGCTCCACACTGAAAAAATAGCAAGTGTATTTATCTACAGCCACCCTGGACAAGAATCATTATCTACGCGTATGTAAGGCTGTAGTGGTCTCCATGTACAGTCAACCAAAGGTTTGCTCCAAACAAAAGTTTTGATTAAATGATCTAAATTTGCTCTGGAGGAAGCTGGCCCTCTTCACTGGCTATATAAAGAGCCTCTAAAACCATCTTCTCACTTTCAACACCTACAACTAGACAGTGTGAATATCTCCCCACCATCCAACCCACGATCTCTTTCCGCCAACATTAATAGAAACAGGTTCCACCTCCACTCCCCATGACCGGAGCGGATTTTCACGATAACTTTGCGTACGAAGGGTGCTAAACAGTCTCAACTTTCAGCCTGCTCCCTCCAGCATCTCTGCAAATACCACCAGTCGAGCCAGGACCACGGTGACCCACGCAAGGTGGCAGATGTCCCAGCATAGCTTGTGCTTCCCAGCTAGAAATGAAGGAGCAGTCGGAGGGACAGACTGGTTTCTGGAACTGCCAGTCATCTGACATGAAGAGGGCTCTTGTTCAAGTCAAAGTGCCTCTGGGAATTCATGGCTTTCAGTCTCCGTGGCAGACCCTACCCGTTCTGTCTCCCGAACACAGTAAACCTCCTGTTCATTCATTAAAAATAATTAAATAATAAAAATCAAACTAGAGCAGGAAGAAGCTTTTTCACAATGTCTTCCCCCTCTCCCCCCCTTTTTTTTTTTGTCAGAAAAATTCCAATTGTGAAAAACAGAAGCCTTTTATAGGAAATATAATATTTTAAAGCAATTTCTTGCTGAAGGGCATCTCAGCTTGAGGCCGGAATTTCTGCTCAGAGGAAACCAGAGAGAGACTGAGCCCTCCCAAAACCTGGCAGCACATCGGTCAGGACACGCACAAGCAGATGGAGAACAACAGCACGTGGATCTGACCACACACACACACAAAATCAAACGTGGGCATCCTTCTCCAGTTCCACCCATCCAGCCATGCTACTGGAACAACTGCAGGTGCAAACTGGGCAATTTGGAAAAGTCAAAGGGGAGAACCCAGAAGTCTGGTGAGGTGTTGTTACATGCTGAGGTGATGTTACGTGCTGAGGTACATACGTGTTGAATACCAGCCTATCGTAACCCTAGCCACCAATCTCATTTGCTTTTTATCTGCATGCAACTCAACCTTGGGTCCACGCTCTCTTGGCTCCAGTCTTCTCCCCATCACAGGTCACATCCAGCACCAGGATCTCTAGACAACGGCTACTTTAGACTGCTTGGTTGATTTAATACACCCTGGTCAGATCCGTAGAATTGCAGGCAAGTATCATCCAGGAACACACCAGGGTTACTCAACTTTGTTAGAAGTACTTCAAAAGCACTAGAGTGAGCAGTAAATTCAAACAAATTACGGTCGTACCTCCACAGCTCCACACAGATCAGATGTCCGGAGGCTTCCCTTAGGGTATGGTGAGGTCTCCCTGAATCCCTCCTCTGCTCTTGGCCCCATCACTATACATCTAAACACTCCTCCTCCCATCACTCCTTTTAAATTCAAGCCTCCACCCCAGAAGAAAGCACCAACAAGTTTAAACACAGTTTCCAGAAGAGCTAAGCTACGTTAACCAGAGCAGGTGGGCGACCTGTGGAGGAATCTCATCTCCATCTCCCTGCCACAAGATATTTATCATTTTCCCACAAGACACTGTAAATGTCCGTGCTGAAGGCTTTACATTCAGACAGCATTCACAGAAATATCCAATACAACGAGGCCCTGAGACTTGCAAATTCAGTAAGACAGAAAAGGTATTTTATCTTCCTGCAGTGCACACCGTCCTTGTGTCCCTAAATATCCACCAGCCCAGGCAGCTGCCTTTAGCAAATAAATGGATGTTGTTGTCTACCTCAAGAGCAAATACAAGAGCTGGACTCAAACTGGTGCACCACCATTACTCAGGTTTGTTTTCAGATCGTTTAAATTTACTCCCAGATACAATGAAGAGTTTACTAGTGAGTCTTCGCGACAGTATTTTCTGACATTTTCAAGAATCAATTTCCTGCAGGCATTTATCAGTATTAGCTTAGAGCAGAAAAGAGGCAAGCTAACATTTATCCAATGAATACAAAAGAAAAATTGATGGCATGATGCTTCATTTCCGGATTACCCAATTGGACCTCATTCGAACAAACAAAAGAAAATCTTCTTCAAGCAAGTTATTAAATCATCGCTGAAGATGAAAGATGACTACATCTCCCAGCTGCACCCATTAGAACTGGGAACTGAGGATAAACAAGAACAAATATCAGCTGGAGCATTTTATCAGCGTGCACAATACTTCAGTTCTTACTGTGAAATTACAAAGTTGCATTAATAACTTATGGTATGTGAATGCATAGTCCTTAAAACAGCGATTTGCGTACTATAAATATGAACACTTTTCCACCCCAGTTGATTTTGAGCTCATTAGCTCTGATCAGTCTCAGAGATCAAATGCAGACCCCAACAAACATTTAAAGACAAAATAAACGAGGCAGCAAGGGGCCTCTGGCAGGCTCTGCTCTAAACGCCCACTCGAAGCAAGGCCAACTGAGGGCAGGTTGCTCAGGGCAATGTCCCAGCAAGGTTCGAATGGCTCCAGGGAACGGAAATTCCCACCTTCTTCTGGGTCCTGCTCCAGGTTTGACCACCCTCATGGGGAGAAACTTTCCTACTGTCTGTCGGGAATTTCCCTTGAGGCAGCTTGTGTCCCTTGCCTCGTGCCAAGAGCCATCTTCTTCTCCACAGCCGCCCCTTCGATAGCTGCAGAGCGCGGCAAGATCCCCCCTTCCCTTCTCCTGCCGCACACCCCCAGCTCTCAGCCTCTCCTCGTACGTCCCAGGCTCCAGCTCCAACCAGTTTGGTGGCCCCACTGGGCTCGCTTCCCTCTGTCGTTGCCTGCCTTGGTTTTAGGGAGCCCCAAACCAGACTCGGTGCTCAGATGTGGTCTCTCAAGTGTCAGCAGAGAGGAAAACCCACATCCCTCAAGCTGCTGGCTGCACTGTCACTATTACAGTCCAGGACGCAATCAGCCTTCAGTGCCAAGAGTACATCCAATAGCCGAATCTCATATTGCACAAGGATGTAACAAAGGGAAAATACCATGCGCTCCAAGGATCTGAAGCATTTCAGTGAGCAAATCAATATCTTTGACTAGAAGATGTTGACCTACCATGCGCTCCAAGGATCTGAAGCATTTAAGTGAGCAAATCAATATCTTTGACTAGCAGATGTTGACCTACCAGACCTTACGTAGGTCAGGAACAGAATCAAGGCGCCTGGGCTTCAATTCCCTCACCTTGAACAGGCTGCAGAGGGATGAGTCTTTCATCCCTCTGTTGGATTTAAGACTTGTGAATCCAAGAGAGCGTAGGTAGCAGTCTGCAGGACTCCCCAGTGCATCGGCGCGCTCTCATAGTACTTTGTAAGCTGTCCAAAGGCTTCATTATCTCCACCTAACAACCGTGACCCCAAACATCTGGTGCAAAACTCCACTCGAACACATTCTCCAGCTCTTGCTTTTTACTCTTCATCCTCAACTTTCTCTCTGCTCCTCATCTTTGTTTAGTACTTCAAATCTCCAAGTATGGGACTTTTTTTCCATTTGCTACAGCCTTCTGCAGGCAGGAGATGGACTAATTGGAAGGATACATCTGTCAACACAACCGATTTGAGCCAGTCTGACCACTTTGTAAACGCTGCAAAGGTTTTGGCTGATTCATTACTCCTAGGTAACACGCTGTGGTCTTGCATAAGAGGCATGTGCCAATAAATAAATAAGTGGGGGGGGGGGAGAAATTGCCTCTAACAGACAGTAGATCCGAAATAAGAAGAAAAAAAATATTCCTGCCGTTCTCGCTGCCGAGGCTTCAATAGCTAACCAGATGCTTCCTAAAGTAAGTCATTGCACATCTCAGACATATCTTATTTGATTATTGTAAAGACCAGGCTAATAGCTCTCTGCACACTTTGTTAGAGAAGCCCATGAATGGAGATTTCTGAGCTGTGACATGCTCCATTTACAATTCAATTTAGCAGGTCAAAGAAAGTGGCAGAGAACATATTACTGAAATATGCGTTCCTGCTGGGGCCGCCGTAATTGAACTGTAGATCAACAGATGCAACAAAAAGAGAGCCAAATCTCTAAAAATAACATTATTACACTTTGTAAAAGACCTCGGCTCCCAGCCTCCAAAAAACACAACCAGAAAGGTTCGTCAGGCAGGACTGCTAATTCCCTGCAGGCTTCAGGGCTTGCAGCCTTGCGAAGTTGAGGAGCCACCGGGCAGTTTTGCTTGCCCAGATAGCAAGCAAAGGGATAAAGGTATCCAAACTAAGGGAGAACCCACACTTGCCTGCCCCTCTTTCCCCCCCACACTCTGCCATTACGGAGGACCAGTTTCTCTCTAGGTGTACTGCACTGAACAGAGGCAGCACCTAACCGTATCCCAGCAGCCGCATTCGTCGCAAAAAATGCTGCCAACTCTCGACGGCGCTGCAGCGGGAATTCCTGCGCCGTTCCAGAGACGGTGCACAGCTGGAGCCAGGGCTGTTTCTGGCTATTAGTGGCCCCAGGGGACTTTCTGCAGTAATAATAATGTCCTGGACCAGCCCTGCCTCCTGCAATTACATCCTCCGGCTTTCATTCAGTGCACAGGTAAACAAAAAAATCCCCTGGGAGCCTCTGATTCATGAGAACACAGCGCAGAGTGATAGGGGTTCCCCAATCTACCCCCCGCAGCACGATTTACTTCCACAGCTCCTGACAATGTGGTTTTAATCTACTGGATCTTTTGCAAACAACATAACCAGAGATACCCAGTGTTTCTGCCCATACTAATGGAAGGATTCGAGTATTACAAACCTATTACTGACACTAATGAGGCGCTATTCCCTTTCTCTTTACCAAGCAATTCCCATATTTGGAGGGCAAAGGGAGGCAGCTATCTTTTCTAGTCTAAATAGGTCCAGCTCTTTCAGTCTCTACTGATGAGGCTCATCTAGGAAAAAAAAAAACAACCAAACAACACAGCCCATTGCTCTTGTCCAGACCAACTAGATAAGGTCCAAGCCTTCCTGAAGTGGAGCACCTTGCTGGGCACAGCATCCCTGCTGAGCTCTCATCAGCATCAAGCAGCAGGAGGACCGCATGCTCGATGCCTCCTGAGGATGTTATTCCTGCTAACGCATTCCAGTCTCATGATAGTCCTTTTTGCAGGCACATAATGCTGTTGACTTGCATTCAGCTTATGGTTCACTTTAATTAAAGCACCAACATCCTGGGGCAATGGGTTTTAAGATTAAAAATAGGTTTAATAAAAAAGGACTATGTAAGTTAACTAAGAATAGAGCTAATGAAGGCTATTAAATTTAACAGCCTCAGTACCACCCCTTACTCAAGAAAGCTCAGAAAAACTGATTTCCAGGAGGATCATTTTGTGCACATCCTGGGGGTTTTCGAAGGTCTTTCCTTAGCTGTCTGCGTCTGGCCCCGGTTAGAAATAGGACATTTGGCTAGATGAGTCCTATACCAGGCCTAGAAAAGGATGTAGTCATTAAAAACATCACACACCTTCAGCAAAGCTATGGCCCAACCACCCTGCGTCTCAACAGATCACTTACGCCAGAGAAAAAAAGCTCTGCATTAGCCTTTGTTGATCCTATTTCTGTCCTGGCCCCAGACTGCTTTTGCAGTTTGTCCAGCTCAGCCTAATCCCAGGCTCTGACGTGCCTCCAGCTCTTTGCTCTTATGAGTTTATGAGTTTAATAAGCATGGCTTTCATTAGGAAGAATGGCAGATAGGATAAATACTGAATATTTATCCCTATTTAAAGAGAATTACTGTGTTGTGGGAGTGTTTACAGGAATTCTCTTGTAAATTGTTCTGGTTCAAAGCAAATAGTCTTATCCCAAATAGTCTGGTACAGATGTCAAATGGGTTCAAGGGCAAAGGACTAGACTGGGAGAAGAAACAGCCAGTAAGCTGATTCCTTGGACAATTTATTCCCCTTGCTGCATCTTACTCTTGGCAGCAAATGTCTGCAAACCAACACTAAACATGTCACTTTGTCACGATGTTTGGCACAAAAAAAACCCCAAGGATTTCTTTGCTGGTTGAAAGGGTAAAAGCATCACCAGCCAGTGCTGGAAGACAAACACCTGACAGTAAAAGAGGCATTGGGTACCATTCTTGATATCAATATGATGTCTTCCACCTTCCCTCAAAAGCAAAGATAGCCTTCAACTTGAAAGGAGTCAAAGGAGAGACGCACAGAAAGCAGGACCAGCCGTTCGCAGAATGACCAAGAAGCCCACCCTGAAAGGACTCCAGTATCACACTCCCAGTTAGATTCCGTTTGGGTCTAGGAAAATCCTGCTTGGCTCCCTGCTTCATACGAACAACAGATACCAACACGTGGTACCTCCAGACAAGGTAAGGGGCTAATGCACATGAAATCTGCCATCCCCAAAGCCAGGCTTGTCTCACAGTGGTCATTTTGCTCCACCTGCAGAGAGGACCGTGCCCCCACCAGCAGATGCAGGAGAAGGAAGCTACACCAGGAGCATCACCAAAAGCAGTGCCAAAAGGCAAGGCAGAACATTTCCTCACGCGGAAGTCCACATAAGCTCTTCTCTTTCCATCAGGGTCACAACTAACAGGCGACAACAGCTTAAAAAAGGCATTCGCAAGGGGAGACTATCCAGCTATCCTGCCTGATGGGTCCGTTGGACCCCAGTTGAGGGCAGCAGCAACAGAAGCTATATAGCGGTAGATATCTAAATGTTTGTGTTATTCAGAAATCGACGTCCGGAAGGCAGAAAAATGATGATGACAGTAAGCAAAAATTATTGGCTAATAAAAGCTGCAGCAAAGAAGCTGAAGATCTGACTTACGCAAGGTCCCCTTTTCCACTTTCCAGCAGCTCTGACAAATCGCACATCACTGTTGTTGCAATTGGGCGTTTTCTGTGATGTTTATAATTCTGGCATAGCAAATTCAAATTATATAACAACAATTCTGCCACGCTTGTCTAGAGGGAAGCCACAAGATTCCCCTGCAGCTACTTCCTTTCACTACCCATCACCATGACTAAAATGCAGGCGGCCAACTTGCAGACAAGAGAAGTAAGTCGTTTCCATCCTGTTTTAAGCAGGAGCAAGAGCCCAATTGCTCTATGCATGTGTTCAAACAGGCATTGCGACTGCTTTGTCTCCTGGTGCTTTCCAAAGGCAGGCCGGCACATGACTGTTCAAATCCCAAAATAACAGTACTGCCCAATTAAATCTATTTTTCTTCTCCTTATTTACCGTATGACCATCCGCAGCAAAAGCACAAAGACACGCAATGAGCAGAGGACATCGCAAGTGAGATGAGGTACAGAGCCCCCAGGGGAGGGACGTTAACGATCCACTTTTCCGGAATCAGAGCAAACTTAACATTTCTGCTGGGATGCCCAGTGGGTGCCCCTGGAGACAACCAAAGCACGCTGGGAGGATGCTCTTTGGAGAGAAAGCTCAGTTCATTTCCCTGCCATAAAATTGTTTGCAATTTCAGAAAAGGCATTTTAATCTCTCATTCTCACTCTGTAAAAACAGAAATAATTATCCTTCTTATCAAGAGCTGCACATTGATTAAAGCACTTCAAGTCCTCCAGTGGAAGGTGTTGCAGAAATAGCAAGTCTGCCACACCACTGTTTCTGTGCCTTGCTGTACTCAAGAGTTTTTTCAAAGCAGCATCACGGCCAGCCTGACTTTCCACTCTCCTTTAAGAAGCGAACCTGAAGAGGACATTTGCTGGAAGTTCAAAAGAGCTCACACTGAAAATAACCCAGACAGTCAGAGTTCAAGATTTTTCCTGGTTTACTGCTCTTTGGTTGTAAAACATGCCAGCCAAAACGGCTAATCTTGCAGCTCTCCTGTGTGACACTGGACATTTTGCATGAGGAACCTGCTTTCACACAATCTCTTTGCACAACCCAACATAGATATTTAGCAAGTTGGAGATAAAGCCGCTGTTCTGGCCAGGAGACGAATGGACCAGACAGATACCGTGCATAGGAAAAATAGCTCGGGGAAGTATGCGGGGAAAGAATTCCCAGAGCATCACAGTCTTGTAGCCTGGGATTTTATAGACAACAAACAACATGGCTTTTGGCTTCACATCTAGGATAGATGCTAGTAAAAAATATTTCCAAGCCCAGGAATAGACCATGACACAGGCACCGCTCACAGCATCAGCAATACCATCCCAAAAGATACCCCTAGCAAAACCACAAACAACCTCTCCCCTGCTACGGAAGAGACTAAGGCAGCCATTTGCTTCAGCTCAAAATTCAGCACAACCTGCATCGTACCAAGGTATAAAGCCTGCATTCAATGATCCTTCACCAGCTTTCTCATGGAGCAAAGGAATGTCTTTCCTTGACATAGGTCAAGCCACAATCCACCCTCCGTGATAAGTAACAGCAAAGTTTAAGCTCTCCCCAAACTACCACAGATTTAAAATGTCCAGAGGACTAGTACATATATATATTCATTACTCACTTCCTCAACTGTCCACGAGTTTAAAAAAAAAAATTAACTGCTCACAACGTTGCTTTTATAAGCATAAAAACAGACTTCTTTATAGAGGAGCCAAAAATGCTGTGAGCATATTTGACAAACGGCTCAGTAAGAGCAGGGCTGGCCCCCCTGGGTGTAAATGTTGATTTTTGCAGCTAAGGGAGAAAGGGTGCAATTGCAGAGGCAGACAGCTGCAGGGCTCTGCCCGCACCAGCGTTTCATGGATGTGCCGCCTCCTCCCTGCACGGAGCGGGCTGGGAAAGCAGATCAAGCATTGCCACTTTATGCTGGTTTTCATCAACTAGGCGCTGTGTTGCAACCCATAAAACCCACCTGCAGTTCGTGGATGATCCAGACAGGCAGGCAACGGCACTTTCCTGACAGTTGAGCCCCTTGCTGTGAATCTAGAGCTGCAGGAGGAGAACCCGACCCATGAAGATATACAAAAAAGAGGGGGGAAAGGAGAGGAGGGGATCACCGCAACATCCCACCCCTGCAGCTCAGATCCTGGTATCCCATCTTCTCTCTCATCTTTTAGAAAGCTAAACCATACAATTTATCTGGCTGGTCTTTCATTAGCCCTCCCCATTGTGATTAATGGGAATAAAGTTGTTTTTCGTATGGCATTAACTTATTCTCCTGTCTTGCTAGACACCAGGAGAGACAAGGCCCTGATCTGAGCGGTGGTGGGTATCAGCCCAGCTGTCCCAGCACAACCTCGGGGAACGGCCACAGGCTGCCACGTCCATCGGAGGGTACCGCTCCCTTTCCATCCCAATTAATCCACAGTAAGCTGTGGTCTCTACAAAGCTCCTTAAGGCATAAGGTAACCCGGCAGACAGGCCAGTAATATCCTCGGCATACAAGCGTAGAAGCTGGAGCACCAGGGCAAGGGACAGTAGGACTCAATATCTTGAGTTTCCAGAGATCAGCTCAAGCCTTTACATCCAGCAACCCTTCCCAGGTAGGCATTAAAACAGTCAAAAGAAACCCTCATTAGGTATCTTGTCCTTAATAAAAACTTCAGTGGAAGTGGCAGGAGAGAAGCAGAGAGGTGAAACCCATCCAGGCATTAACAGCTCAATACATGGACACCCTTCCAGGTACTTCTCTCAAATGAAAGACCCTGGCAGAGAGTCCGAGCAGCCAGCATGGGCATGCAGGTTGCCACAGGCTTTTTTTTTCTTTTCCATTTCAGAAGTTTAAAAGCAGCTCTTCAATCTATTTCTTGTTACACAGTGGAAGGGAACCTTGGCAGACAGTCAAGATGCTCTACGGGCTGCTGACCACATCGCTATCAGAAGCAATTTTTTCTCCCCCTACTCTGTTCAGACCATGACAAATATCTTGGACTTGAAGGAATAATGAGGGGAGATAAATACATGGTAAAGAGGAAAAAAAAATATATGGATTTTTCATTAATTTAATTTTTGCCTCCCCCCATAAAAGCTTTCCAAACCATTTCTCCTCCCTGCAAGAGTATAATTGCTTGTGCAACAAAACCCACAGCAGGAAGGTTATCTGCACAGTCACTGAAAAGGCATCTGTCACCTCTGTGGGCTTTGACATCAAAATCAGTAAGTAGAAGATTGTATTGTTGAGGGAGATGTTTTTGGGGATGAATGGTCTAGCAGGCCGTAGTTCTGCCCTTACGTGCTAGCTGGGCTTTCGGGGGCCCCAAGATCTTCAGTGCATCTCAGAGCATCCACGTTTTTCGAGCAAGAAACAGCTGGTGAGGAAAGGATGCCTAATATTTCAATTAATAGCTATGGCAGTCATGGTTCATAATTACAACTAATTATATCAAGGCATGTTAGGTATAAGACAACCTGCTTATGGCCTGCTTATTGTTCATACTGACAATACAGGCAGCATCGCCTACACAAAGCACAGGGTAATGGAAAAGTAAAGCCGGACTTACAAACCCACAGCCAAACACGTGGCTGTCAACTGTCTGCCTGCAGGACACCCGTCCAAACAATCCAGGTTTCTTTGTCACAGGAAATATCCAAATTATCTACGGCACCTCAGCTCCCATTTCAGTGGGACTGGTGGAACTTCTAAATGTAGCATACGCAAAGCCGCATTTCCAACTTTTTTATAGACCTGGTAAAAATCACTCTTCAGCCATCAGGTTATTAATGCTTCAAATAAACTAAGAGAATATGACGGGTATTTTGCAGAGATACACAAGGACTCTTTGTTCCTTCCTATCCAAAACCAGGCAAGGAAGCGCAGAGGCAGGAGGTGGGTCTGCTGTTTAAGTTTACAAGCTCCAGAGGAGACTCGCCTTGGACTTACTCCAGTACCAAACATGCTGCAGCCATCAGAAAAGGCAAATAAAATGAAAAGCAATGGCTCTAAAGCTAAGAATAAGCAGTAGCTCCCGCCTCCCTAAGGGATGCAACCTTTTGAATTTTCTTGTCACATTTAATAGCAAACTGGTTGTGTTTTATTAGGAAACTCGTGACAAAGAAAAGACGAAGATAGACGGAACTGTGAGTTTTGGTCACAGAAACAAGGTGGCCCCGAGCCCCATCTCCCCAACAGGCACAGCTGACCAGCAATCACACACACGTGGCCCGCGATTTCCAGTAACATAGGGTTGCTCCCCACCCGTCTTCAGACTCTGCCTGAATTATTCAGGCAAAGGCTCTTCCATCATCTCCCTCAACATTCTAGCTCCAAATGATCTCCATTAGATGCTGAAAGTTCAAGGACTGCTAGCACCATCAACCCGGCCCTGAAAGACAGATGAATTTTCCATTATCTGTCTCGTATCACAGGGGGCATTTCCCAAAGCATTTGCTGGCCATGGCCAGTAGCCCTGGGAGTAACACAAAGGCTTGTCAGGATAAAAAGATGGAGCCAGTTCCTGCCCGGCATTAGAAATATTTTTTCCACCAGCAAAAGGGCATGAATCTTTGATGAGCAAAGCTTTTCTGCCGATTGTTCATCCATTAAGGAAACATCAGAACTGATTTCTCCAGCCCAGTACCCTCCCAAAAGTCCTGCCTAATGCAACGTTTGCACTATGCCAGACAAACAAAAAAAAAAGGGTTAATAAATCACATGGCGGCAGCCTGGAAGCAGGCTGCGACCACAGCCCAACCTAATTTACAGTTGAGCTTGCAGGAGGCAAGAGACAGGAAAAAGGTGGAACGTGACCCTCCCAAACCCCAAATTAGGAAGCCACAGGGAGAACTGCATACGGATGTTGGTATTTCCAGCAAGAGAATTGTTGCCAGAGACGGGTGCTAAAATATCCAGTTTAGCCAATTCTCCAACGTAACAGTTGCTGGACCATTTAAACGAGCAGATCGAGCTTGCTGGTCCCCTACGCAATTCAGGTCATGTACTCTAAGACATATATCCAAGCACACCAGCTCCATTTGGCTTGATAGACCCATGCCTGAACAATGCAACAAAGGAATGAAAAGGTCTCTCTTCACTTCAAAATACCCAAAGGCATAGGTCGCACGAATGGGGAAACTATGAGCCAAACTCACTCACCTTTTGGCCAAAGCCCATGGGTTAATGCAGTTTAAGACCAGAACCAGCCCAGCCCAATTTTGCACTCAGTTCTGCTCAGTGCCACTTGACTATTCACTGGAAGTATTTATTCAGCAGTCGTTTGAATGGCTGGGAAAAATGGTACTCCAGTGCTTTCTCCTCACTGGTGGTGGTCTTCCAACTCTTGTCCAGAAGTTTGGGTTGTGCTCAGACAGACAGAAGCTCTCTCCTTGCACGTCGCCTGCATTAGGAGGCCTCCAGCGAATGATTTAGACTTCAGAGGAACCGATAGATTTATTCTTGTGGCCAAATCTTTTTTTCTCCTTGATATGCTTAACGCTGACTGCAAAATGGAGTTATTAGTATGCAGTGTTCCCCAGTGATTAGCATTTCACAAGCAGATGAGTATGTAGGAAACCACAAGGCAGATGCGGTAGCTGCCTGGGGTCACGCAAGAAAGAGTATAAAATAAATATGTCAGAATCACACAATAGCTTGAAGAAGGTTGAACTCTGAGTTTTCTGCTGGCAGGTTTTAAAAAAAAAAAAACAAACTCCGCTTTATCAAAACTAAGTTCTGTGGTATACTAAAAATGTTTGATGCGTATGGTTGGATAATAAACGGAGTATACAAAGTCAGTACTGACTGAAATCTCATCTCTGCTTTGTCACAGGGCTTGATACAGCAAAAAATAAGGGGCTTTCTTCTTTAACCTGTTGCTCGCACTGGTGGAGTAAGGAGTTCAGCATCCCACTGCTCCACCGTCATATGCAGGGAAGTCCAGGCACACAGTTAAATGTGAAATCTTCCAACTGAGATGGAGCATCCCTTCGATGGATTAGGAAGGGCTCAGTATGATGAGCCTATCTTTCTTCCAAGTATCTCAGCTTCACCCTTTCAATAGACACTATCATGTATATACCTCAAACCACCATCACTTGGGAGGTTTCCTAGGTTGGAATCACTAAACATTTGCTAAAGGAGAGCCAGATGTTCCATTTGGTGCAAACCAGCATCTAAAAAAACCACCATCCCTACACCAGCTATGGACTTGGGATCCACAGGACTCTCACAGATACCCTACACGCACAAAACTTGGTTGCAAGGGCTAACCATCCCCAAACGGCTTCGAAAGCAACAGGACGCGACTTCAGAGCAAGGTTCATGCCTCCATTCATCCAGGCTCAGCCAAACTAGTCCCGCCCTTCTCTGAATTTCAGATCATTCAAGGGCTGTATTCCTCAAGCATAATGCAGACGTCTCCCCTGCACTGGATTATGAATAACACAAGCATCTTGACCATCTCTAGACTCTCAACTGATATTACAGCCATGCCGTCTGGGTGACTAAAAGCTTTGGCCATGCTCCCTGTGGAGCACAAAGACTCCTGTCCTACTTTTCGCTCACTTTAACATAAAAATTCCCAGGAGTTTCTTCTACCAAGCCGCTTCCCAGAAAGCATTCAAGAGCAACAAAGGAAGGTCTGCTCTGTCAGCCAACAACTTACAGAGAAAAAGGCTATAAATCAAGGCAGAAATAAGCCCACTCTGACGTGTACACAAGCATCCCTTTCATCACCATCATCTTGCATATATTCCTAAAAGTCACCTCTCTCCAGCACAGAGATGTTGGAAAGCAAGTCCTATCATCACGTGGACAGGCTCGTTTCCCCCCATCTAGAGAATTTAGACAAGCTATTCTTGGTTTGCGGCAATAAAAATTCAGAAGACAGCGGCACACTAGAAGCAAAACAAGGTAGCGCCAAATGGAATAAACCAGCCCATAAAGCAATTGCACGGTAGATGTTATTGAGCTTACTAAACTGCTTCTAAATTATTAGGTTTGGCCTGCTATAACATGCCTGCCTTGAGCAACAATCTATAGGCTTATTGGATTATAAATTAAAGTCAACAACTCTAGCAGGGTGCAAATTAAAAATCTGCTTTGGAAGCGTAATTACCATAATGCCATAAATAGTGATACATGGCACCTCCCTTCTTTTATTCTTTATTACATTTAGGATTCACTTTAATTTTATGATAAAAATTCTGTAGCATGAGCATCTGTCTCCAACAGCGTATTTTTAACCAAATAATCTTTCTGTACTGGCTAAGAAAATAGCCCACAAACCAGAACATTTACTCATCTATGCAGGGGATATACAGAAGCAGGAGGCAAAAGATCCACTGTGCGCAATGACAAATAAAGAAGCAGTAACAGCTCAGATTGAGATCCAAGGGATATATCTCCACCAATCCATTTGGCTGGTTGATGGAGAAGACAGGAAAGAAAGGGGAGAAACTTCTCCAAACAGTAATTCAGAAGCACAGCCAAAATTTCACTGAGACTCAACAACTTTCCTTGCTACAACACAGCCCAAGCTGATCTAGTTAAATCAGGAAAAAAAATATTTTGCCTTAGCAAATCCTGCTTTTATTGGGCTCTCTGAAAGAGCAAACCTGTCCCAATGGGCTAGAGCAGCACAAATAGATGCTGGAGGTCGCATAGACATTTTGTTTGATTAAAGTGAGTTTCTCAGAGATGTCTAATGAGTCAGAAAATTTATATGGAAGCTAAAGGCAAGCAAGGAGGGGCAAACCTATTGTAGTTTCCAGCCTCTTCTTCCCCAGGGTTGGACCGAGCATCTGCCAAGACTCAGGTGTTCACACAGAACGTAGGGTTTCCGCTTCCCCTTCCACATCTCTTGTGAAGCCAATGTGGTGTCTACAGCCTCCCACAATCCTGACTGTGCTTCATGTTACCCAAGCACAGGGACTATTTGACCAGCCAGAGAACACTGCGAGCCTTCGCAGCTTCCAAACTTTGGAAAGTTGCACCAGCCTTGCTCCTCAGCTGAGGTCTATCCAGCCACCGCTGCCAGGGACAGACAGATAGGAAAACCACAGGGCTGAAGATACGTGTTTGGAGGCTTTTCATTATGGTCCTCATTTGCTAACCAGAACGTGACAAATGCACAAGCAAAGCTGCTTTGTAGCCTTGAAAGTACCCATGGTAGAAAAATAACAGAAATAAATAATAATAAAACTGCAACGCAACAGGCTAGAGGGACTCCCCTGAATCTGGAACTTCCCCGCAAAAGTTGTCCTTTGGGGCAGAGACAGAGCTGAGGACACACAGCAATATTTGAACACATGGCAGACACTGGAAAGAGATTTACTGCTTGCTTAGTCCATAACCCAGCCAGCTCTCCACCTGCCATCAGCTCAGTAATTTTACAAGGCCCCTGCAAGAATTCAGTTTATCTAATTTCCCACCACCCTGGGTACCTGCTCTAGCCCAGTTTTGTACTCCTCAACCATAGCTTTTCTAGTGTAACAGATTCCAAGAAAGCAATTCAGCCTTTTCCAAGGATGAACTGTCATCAGATGTTCCAGAAGGGAAGTCACAGAAAGGCCAAAGGAATCGATAGATCTGTATCAAGGCTCAAATAGCAGCCAATAAGGAATAAAAGCATCTTGAAAACAACTGTATTGAACATCCCTCTACACCGAGCGAGGCAAGGGAAAATCAGCGTGCCAGTAGAACGCTGAAGTGTTCTCCTCCAGAGGGGCAGAGAGGAATTGCTCCTGGATCAATACCTTGATGATGTTTTGCTTGGACCACGTGCAAGTCCTAGACATGTGAACTCTCCCCACTTTCTGCAGAAGATCTCATCCTGTCTTTCCCTGTTTCGTGAGTCTGTGAAAGGAGGTCACACCTGCCTTCAGCCACAAAGAAGAAATGCTGCTCAACAGCCAAGAAAAAGCTGGTGCCTGCAGCAAGAAAGTCCAGCAAACCTTCCAAATCGCAGCCTGACCTCTTTGCACTTTGTTTCTCCTCCTCATCCACAAACAGAGAGGACCGTGTACTGCAAGGATTCATTCCCAGCCAGAAAAATTACTTTTTCTTTAATGAGTGCAGTAGGCAGAGCAAGCCCAGCTTTGGGACCAAGTAAAGAGGAAGAACTACATGAGATGAAGGGAGTAGGGATAAAATAGCACAACTGATTCATAGAAATATGGCCCATCTTCCCTAAAAACCAATACCAGGATAGCTTTTCTGGAGGAATTGTAATAACAACTTCATGCAACAGCCAAGCAGATCTCTGCTGCATCCGTGTTTTATTTTTGCCCCTACCTGCAGTTCAGAAACAGGGAGACAAGAGGTTAAATCTTGAATTTTTCCAGGAGTCCACAACTCTTGACATGTCTTTGCTTGTAAAAGGCACAATACTGTTTGTCAGCCCTGAAAACAATTAGAAATATTTGCTTCTTGCATCAAGCCCATCACGGGATGCCTACACTTGTTTGGCTCTGAGATGACAGCAATACGTTTTATAAGCACAAGCATTTGCATTAAGATAACTCAATCTATTGCATTTTCCCCACAAGCCTTCTCAGTGTCTCTACAGGAAAAATAACATTTTCAAAAAGAGATTGATCTGGATAATTTAGTTTTCAATATTTGCAAAGCCTACACAAAAAGATACAGACTGGCCCTTAAGTTATCTTTCAAGCTCGGAGCCCACAAAAGTAAAGTCTCTATTCATAGACAGCAAATCAATCCTGACACCCTCTCTAGACCTCTGAGAGAATTAAAATCATTTTTAAAACCCAGCAAACTGACATCTGGAATTTGACTGCAGCAGGACCCCAAGGAGGATAAGTAGCTGCAATTTTGCAGACAGGAGTGACAGAGCACGCAGCTATGGAGGACCTCTTCCCTACTATTTAAAATAATTAGATTCATGTGTATATAACTCTCCTCCCACCAAATTATATGAAAGCAAATCTACTGTAGAAAGCTATAACAAATATAAAGCAGTAGACAAACACACAAGAAGCACATGAATTATTTCACAAGCTTTCATCATCGGTGTTAGTGTCCTTACATAGTAAATATGGCTTAAGAGAGCTAAAGTCCTCCTTAAGCAAAATTTCAGGAAGCCAAGAAAAACAAACCATAATCCTATTTCAAGCCAACACTATGATCGTAGACAAAAGTGTTTAAACAAAGCTCAAGATGTTGATACACGAATTACTAAGCTCAAAGCCTCTTTCTCACCAATTCAGAAGACACACAAAAAGCATTTCATCACAATCCCACAAGCGAGACAACAGTCCAAAAATTTGCCAGTACGTTTGTTCAATGAGCTTTTCCCTGAAACACATCCACGTATTTATTTTTTCTCCACTTACTGATTCCTTCCTGGTCATCTTTTGTCTCTGACCACCCAGGTTAAGGGAGTGTAAGCTCTTAATTTTGGGACAGGTTGACCTCTTCCCTATACACAGTGCTCTCCAGGAGGATGGGCATTGGCTCATCCTCTCAACACTATGCAAAGCCATCCAAAAAGCCAAGTTCTGTTTTTAGCAATAATAATTCTCAAAAAAAGCAACAAACTCAGAGGTAGGGATGGAAAACAAAACTCCAAGTTACCAAGTACCTTTTTCAAAGCAGATACTTCCTACAGCCCCACAGTAAAGCATCTTCTGCACTTTGTTTTCTTTTCTCTGAACTTGAGATGCATTGTTTTACTTTTCCAGAATGACTACTATTGCAAAAAATATTCAAGAGGCAAGAAAAATAGATAGCTATTTTGTCATGATGAATTCTTGTCTAAACATCCACTGTTTCTCTCCACCAACTCTCAAAATCAAAATATTTTTGGATATTTAGCCGCATTTTGCCACTCTAACCAAAACCTGGTGGGAAGGTGGACATAATGCAGGATGCTGCACAAGAACTCATTTCCAATTAGAAGATACCGGCACTTTGCATTTTGAACAGCTACATCCGAAGTTAAGAGGTCTGCAAGCCATTTCCGGCCTTTACCTAATGTGCTCAATTTTGATCCATCATAGTATAAAGCAGCGCTACTTGAGACTAAAATGCAGGACAGTGATTTGCAGTAACAGGCACATTTACCGCAGCTGCCTTCATGCATTTGTGAAACTACCATGATCCCTACTTCAAAACAGAAAGGATTTCGGTCATCATCAGATGGGAAATGATTAAATTATTCTTTGCGATTATTTACTGCCTCATTATTTTAAGTGCACCTTAATCCAGGTGCCCCAGCAGACTGCACCCGGCTGGTCACGTGCCAATCCGCCCAGCAGCTGCAGCACTGGGTGCATGATGACAAGTCAAGGGCTCTCCTTTTATTCGGGGTCACCTCTGGTTTTGCAGGTTTCTTCACACCTCTCTGTATATTTAGACCACCCCAACTTGGCCCAGCATCCGAGTGGGCTGCACACGAGTGTTTCCACTGAATACGTGGCAGTAACTGGAGGCAGGTGCATTTGCACTTGTGGTTTTAAACAAAAAAAGTTGGCGCAGCTCTAGTTATCTTGTTTTCCAGACATCTAGCCCCAGTCTGCAGCATGTCATTTGCCCAGCCCAATCCGACACGTGGCTCTCCAGCCAACGACTGTAACTGGTATCCCATTCAGATAAGCCATATGCAAAAAAAGCAGTTCTACAACCGTGATTTGCCCAATACAGTATAAAAATCCCAGTAAATTTAGGCTACTTGCCTCTTATGTTTGTCCCTGATACTGAGACCAGGACTTTAACCTTTTGACTTTTTCCCCCTAACACTAGGAGCGCATTTACTTATATCTAGCCAACAAATTGCAATAGACACTTCTTTATAAAGTTAGGCTCAAAGACTACCTCTTTCTTCCTAGGCGACTAGAAGAGGGAAGAAAAAAAAATATGTCCTAAATAAGAGGTGGGATTCTTCTTCAAAGCTGTGTATTAATGCAACTTTCACGGTATCTCTTCCAAGGGAAGTTTTACCCCACAGCACAGAAGTGGGAACAGTGGGAGCTGACATTTTCATATACAGAGATGAAATCATCATCCAAATCCATACAAGCAGCAACCTACATTTCAAGAGTAAGCTAGCATCCTAACACCCTCTTAACACCCTCCTGAAGCCAACAGGAGCTGTGGGTTACCTTAAATTAGGAGGTCATTTGAGATTTTTAGGAATGCCCCAGTGTCCTTGCAGTATGAGGATCTAATTTTAGCACCAATGCTTGAGAACAGTGTAACCTTGTGCCATGCTAGGGTGAGAAACTTGCGTTCCCCAGCCTCCAATCTGGTGTCCAGAGCACATCTCCCGTCTTCCAGCAGAGGCGTTGGCGTGGCCAGCCAAGCCTACATCCAGACAACCCAGGAACATAACCTACGATGGTTCCTCCTACACATGCTACTTCTCTTCAGCCAAATGATCGTAGAGCTGGACTTTGAAGAGTTGAGTCATTCATCACTGCTCAACTCATCTGAAAAATAACTTATCACTGTCTTGTCTTTTGAGAGGTTAATAGAGAAGACAGCCCGTGCGTGATCAAAAACTCACCCCCATAATCTTTCAAGCATGCATCAGTGATATCCAACGAAGGACAACAAGGCAAGGTCTGTATGGAGCAATAAGCTACTTAATAGTGCTCCTCAGCTGAGACAGCCTAGTAGTCTTAAAACATCAGGAGAGGAAGGAGTGTATAGTGAGAAGCCAGCAAGTGCAAAAAAGCACCAGGAGCCTTTGTGCCCTGCCTTCTTCACACACAGCACACAGGCCAGCGTTCACGTTGCTAGAGACTGCTCTTCGCTAACCCCAAACCACCCTGTTATGTTAAAACACTGCAAAGTCAATCAACTAGGCAGGACACAGAAGTGCTTTTGCAGAATGAGACAGTACACAAGCAGCAGCGAATTCAGTATATTCTCTTTCAGATTTTTGCCTTCATAAATCCATAAGGGTAAAAATTATTGATTGGGAACCTTTTACCTTGAATATTTTTACTTCAAGAGTTTCTCACAGGCATGGCAGATCAGCACCTGTGCACTCAAAGGGTGACACTGGATACATCAACCTTGGAGCCATGGGAAAAGCAGGAATCCTCACAGCTAACACCGACGAAGGCTGCGAAAGCTGCACTTCCAAAAGCCTTGGCCTCCCATCAGATGAGAAAAGCTGCAGAAGAGAGGTCCTAAAGCCTTTACAGACCAACAACTCATTCATGCTTCCCCCTAAAGCACAGAGACTATAGAAAAGGAGAAGTTTGGTAAAGAAAGAGGAAGGAAGAACAGAGAAAAAAAAAAGCAGACTCTACACCCATCCCTTTACAGCTAAAATGGGGACAGCCTGGATGTATAGGCACAAGCATTCCTTGAGACACATCAGCAACACGCTACAGAAAAAACAGCAGGTATGTCCCCTTTGAAGACAAGAGTAGCGGCAAACCAGGAGCTAAGGACTGGCCCCCACCTGCCAGCGCAGTGCAGCCAACAGCAGCAATTTCATGATGCTCATTAGCTCTTTATAGCTTAAAGCTCTGGCTTTTCTAGAAAAAAAACATATGTCAGTCAACACGTTACTCAGCCTAAGCCTATTTGGCAGAAGACATGGGACAGGCAGGGCCAGGATGCAGTGAACAGCACAGAACAGAGCGTATTTAAGCCTGGGATTTTGAACCCAGCCATCACAGGCTGTGACAACACTCAATCCCTGTTCACATAAAGGATGGCAAAAAGCACAGCTTTTACCCAGATGTTATTGTGCACTAGCCGAGGAGATGTATTTTGCACAGCTGCTTGCCAAGACCACATCATCCTAGGACGGACTAGGACAAAAACCCTGGTATTGCCCATCCAGCCCCATGTCTGATGTCTGAAGTGAATGCTGCTGTATTTGACAGGCAAATGAAGAAATTAAGTTTTCCTCTTGCACACGTGCTTGCATCATTATCATCATCACAGCAAAAAGCAGCAGCTTTAGGTTAAATAATCAAACCAGTACATTTTCAGAGCTGGTTTTGCAACACCACACCACCCATCCTTGAGGACTGTACTCCCTGGGGCTCCAAAGCTTTCAAAAAAAACCACCCAACAACAAAAAAACCCCAACCTTCTTCCTTTATAAAGGAGATGAACGATTCCCAGCTAGCTCCAGGGACAGGGGGACATTGTGCAACACCTCCATTTTCTCATGCTGAGCCAGACCCTGGGCTCTCCATCCTCCCTGGCCAAGGGCACCCACCTCAGACACCCAAGAAATAGACAACACACTACAATTCCTCTATATATGTTCATGAGCAGCCATACGGTACCAAAGACTATAGGTACTGCAGGCAGTCTCAGACCAGCCACCTCTCTCATTACCCTCCAAACAGTCCTAGCAGCCTGTAATCCAGCCTGAACCACGGGGTGCTTGTAGAAGGAGGTGTCAGAGGAACCTGCCAAGATCCAGGCCTCCATAACAAAGGCATCATCATTCCCATCCTTCAGAAGATACCAATTTCTCACCTAGGAACCAACTTTCCAGACATAACTGGGTGGCATTTCATGCACCTGCTGATCTTGCATCTCAAAGGCCTCCTCCATCTACAGGAGACGTGCTTTTGAAGACCATCACTTACAAATTTTTCCTTTCAGCTCCATGTTTAGAGTCCTCTCCTGATCCCAAATCCCTCTCCCTTTCAAAGATTTCCCTGAATACACTGTTTTGTCACCACTCTCTATAGTCTCATCCATTCCAGCATGGAGAAGACGTGATTTTAAAAGGTCCAAGCGGGATTTGTAAAATTAACTTGATACTCCGCTCTGCCAGGTGGTCAGCCTTGTTTTTACAAGCTTTTTATTCCCCGTACAAGCATTTCAGCCCACAGACCTCACTCCCCCATCCCCTCTGAAGCCTCCAAGGTTCTTTTGGCCAGTGCAACCATCCGAACGTGCCAGATCAGACCACGGGTGACGTGGGACACCCCATGCCCTCGACCTCGCTGCACGCAGTGACGGATCGGTTCACTCCCACGGGTCTCCTGCGTGGGAAACAAAGAGCACGTCTCCAATGACAGTGACATATTTAGCAGGAGGAAAAAAGGGAATTTCCTCTGTGGGCACTGGTTTGGGGGTGGTATCACAAGGTGGGATGTGCTCATCTTTAGCTATCGCTGCCATAATTAATTTTGGGCACAAACAGCAGCTGCACAGACAAGCCTGGAAGTGACAGGGGTGGCAATATTCACCCTATAATACAACAGCTGGACTTCTCGCCGCCCCAGGGTCATGAAACAGCCCCAGTTTGGCACAGCTACCTCCGACCCCAACTCCTTGCCAAATGCACAGCTGGCCGAAGCCAGCCCCTGCATTTTCTGCAACAGCACAGCCCTCCCCAGGAAAAACCCAGCCTCTGTGCACTGCAGCTTCGTGCAAGAGCTGAGGATGTCTAATATCTCTAGAAGTCTAACACCTTATTAATCACTACAATTCACGCATACCCCTCAAGCTGTATTTGCTAAATCTTGTCTTTCCTCTGGTCTCTGACAGGGGTTTTTATGCTGTTATCAGCAGCTCCCTTCACAATGAAAAGAGATACAGAGGGCATCGCAGATCAGTACAGAAACTGGAGCTGCAGAGCCCAAGTAGCTTTTAACTTGCTCCAAGGAGGACACAAACATGCGCAAAACAATGACAGCCTGTAATATTTTTTTTCCCCCCACGAGTTTCCACCTAATTTTAACACCTACTGCCCAGCAGCATCTGAGCAAGTTGGTCCCGAAAAGGTTGCTCGCACACTTTAAAAAAAAAAAAGTCGAAAAAATACGAACAGCACTGCCCAGCAGAAGGAACACACTCTGCCTGTTTCTGAGAAGTGCCAGGAGTGTCACCTAGCTCTTTTCTTTATAGATCTCAAAGCAGGGGAAAAACAATCTCTTTCTTAGTCTGGTGTTGCCTTAAAATCAGCATCATCAGGAACAAGAGTACAAGAACTCATTGTCCTCAGCGAGCTCCAGTACAAATGAGACATCCGAGTTAAAAGGAGTTTGCATTTGAACAGTCTGATGTTACTTGCATTGCAGCTCTTAAGGGAGAGATTTTGGCTATTTCTCTCCTTGTAAGCAAAAAAGAAAAAAAAAAAGATCACAGAAAGGAGGAGAAAAACAGAACAGGGAAGAAAGGAGGGGAAGAAAAAGCGTGCACTAATTAAATAAAAAACACGAAGCAACATGTGTAATCTTACCGCCAAGGAAGGAAGGGGGGGGAAAGGCAGGGGGGTAGAGTTCATTCAGGGCAACATTAGATGTTGAACAAGCCCATGTTGCTGGAAGCGCTGCAGAAATGGAGAAGCTGGAGCCTTTCTTTTCCCTCTGTTGTTTTTTCTGACCTCAAACCCTTCTGGAGGCTTCACAGGAATTGTTCCCAGCAGGGACACTGGTCCCTCACCCACTGCCACCCCTACAGAGGATCCCACCCAGCATCAGCACCAGGGCTGGGAGACCTTTTTCCCTGGACCACATTCACCCTCCCAACCTCACTGCAGCCTCCTGAAGGAGGAAAGTCCAGAAGCTGCTTCAAAAGCCATTACAGTCTATCATTGCTTTTTCGTTTGCTTTATTAAGCGCTTACATTCAGCGTTAAAAGGCACCTTTGGAAAACACTTCAATCAGTGGTAAGGATTATAATGGGGAATTTCACAGTCATTTCAGCCTCTTCTAACTCTCTAATAGCTTTAAACATTGGTTGCAAGTGTTGAAAATCTCAAATTTAATTTGTTTTCAAGCCACAGAGGCGCTGGACTATTAAGAAGTTGAGTGCTGGCCTTTCATAAAGCAGTTTTAGCACTAACTGCTCATAAACCAGTTAATGTGCAAACACCAGCGGACATTTCCAGAATTCCCCCTCCGGTATGATAGCCAGTGTTGCTGATGGGAGTCATTTACAAAGCAAAGATAGTGCAACACCCTTAAGAACAGCATCTTAAGGGTAAGATGACTATTCTCATTTGCAGACAAGTCAGAGTGAAGGGAGGAGAGGAAGACAGGTCTTCATCTCCAAAAGATGATAGAGGCATAGAATCGTTTAGGTTGGAAAAGACCTTTAAGATCATCAAGTCCAACCGTCAACCCAACACCACCATGCCCACTAAACCCTGTCCTGTAGTGCTGTACAAGTTAGCCCTCAATAAGCAGAAGGGGTGCGAGTCAGGTACCCCTGAGAACAAAACGGGTCCAAGACCATCTCACACATGGCAGAGAACCCTAAAAGGTCCCAGAAAAGCAACCAGCAATCCCCTCCAGCAGCTCTTGTGGGTTGCAGCAAACCACATCACCCCGACACCTGCAGTGACAGATTGCCACCATCCATCAGGGGTTTTTATGCTTGCCCAGCATCATTTTGAAGGAAGCTGCAGGAGCATTTCTAGCCCTCATGGGACTGGAGGTGAATCCATCCATCACTTCTGGGCAGCCTCGGAGGCAAATACGTTCCCGTAGGGAAGCTGGTGTGCCCAGCTTCCAACAGCTGTAATGACAGGCTGGAGAACAAGTGGTAATTGATAAGGAAAACAATTTGGGAGCACAAGGAGTGAATTATCTCATGAATCACACCTGGACAGGGAGGGCAGAGAACTCCGCTAAACCTTAACCCTGTTGCAAAATAGAATTGTTTGTTTAGATTCACTTGTCAGCTGACTTAATACCTTAAAACATCCTGACAGGTCAATGCAGCCAGGGACTAAAACGTGTCTAGCATCAGCACAGATGTGTTCCCTCTTGCCATGATCCGACACACAGATCCTTTTAGCAACAGTCTGAGATTAAAAAAAGAACATCCAACTTGCTTCACACCAAAATTGCTGAAACACAAGGAAAATGCAAAACTAGGAGCAAAACAGAAAAAGAAACACGCTAACTGGATGCAGAACTGGTTAAAAACACTTGGCAAAAGGAAGATTTGAACCAAGACAACTGCAGGGACCCCCAGCCCCTCTCTAGCAGGCAGACAACTGCCACAGATTTGCAATTGAAATGTTAATGAGGACAGGCTCTCGCAATCAGGGAGTCTGTAATTTAGACTGGAGTGCTTGCGTTTTGCCAAAGAGACAAGAAATGTAATTAGAGCATCCTGTTCTCCAAGGCCGGTGCAGATTTGCAAGTCACAAGATGCCTTTGCCTCCAGGGAGCATCTGCCTCCCAGAGCCTCAAGCCATGACCTTGGTGCAGCCCATGCACCAGACACCTTGCTCCCAACCAGAGTTTCCAATCCAACCCCTTCCCTGGCAAAGGCAGGCTAGGAAAAAAAAAAAATTAAGCTTTGACCAATGTGGAAGAGGGAGAGAAAGGGAGAGAGATAGTCACTTCATCACTCTTCCACAGCTTTAAATGCTGAGATGCTCTTACACAGGTCTGCTTTTAATGTAACGAGTTCGCCACGGGAAAGTTTTGTTTCCTAGAGCAGGAAAAAGTGCTTCCTTGAATTTTGCAGAAGTTTCTAGGAAAGGGAGAAAGAAATAACTAAATAAATTAGCTTGGCTGCTCAATAGAAAAGTTCATCCATGGATCCCTATATTTGAGCACAGCAATGCATGTTCAACCACAGCATCTCCCCAGAGGTCATTTGGTCTCAGTGTGAAGACATCAGGCCTGGAGAACTGCTCCAGGACATCTCACAGCCCTTTAGGACACATATCCCATATGTCACACATAAGACCCTGTATACATCAGCATCCTCCTGCAGCCACTCCACTCTCCAACAGCCTTTGAAGAGCCCTTGCAGCATCACTGCATTGCTGTCATGTTCAGAGATCAAAAAAATCACCTCTTCCTGCCACTCCATATCATCTACTGGCTTTATACCAGGAAGGTTTTAAACACTGACATTACAGATCTCAGGAGGAAAAGGTTTATATCAGTTATTTGGCCACACACTACAGGAGGCGGCAGAAAGAATCCTAATAAACTTATATGTGTGCAAATACCCAATGAGACAGATTCTACTTAAAATGCTAGAAAAGCGGAGACAAATCAACATGTATTGCCTATCAAGGTTTAGACATGTTACATACGTTGCTAACTTATTTTCCAACGTCATCATGGGTGGCATAGCCCACAACCAGTTACAACTTCAATTCACATCGCCTCAATACAGGCAAAACCACAGCTTTTTGGCCACTGCAACATTTGGTCCCCAAGCAATGGTATACGCACACATTAACTAGCTCACCACCACTTCAACACTTTCACGCATGTATTTTCAGAGCACTGAAGGTATTAAACACCACTTCATTGATATCAGGCCAGTGCTCCCTATCAGCAGATGAAGAAGAAAGATTCAATTGACACCTTGAAAGCCAAAGACTGGTAAGACAAGGGCCAGACCCCAGCCCTACGTTTAATTCAGCAGCCCCCATCATACCCATCATTCAGGGCTTTTATTACAATAAAAAAAATAAAAACAAAAACAAAAAAAAACACCAAACAGGCAAAAGACAGAATGTTAAGGCAAGAAGCACCAACACAGTCCAGGGTGCTTAGCAAGATAAGATTACAAAAAAAACCCCAAGGTTTTTTTAGGACCAAGCACAATTTTTATCGTTCAATGAATTCTAGTCATCTTGCACAATGAAACGCACTGAATCACAGTTTATTAGCGTAATGCACAGCTCCACCGTCAATACTCCATATCTCGGCTAGGAAAACTGCACAAAACAAGCAGCTCCCCGTGCCCCAAAGAATTAGCAGTTTATGGAGGAGACTGAAGATTTAGCAACAGCACCCAAGGAAACACCTTGCAGTCTGAATTACAACCCCTTTTCCCCGGCACACATTTCTCTCCAAGGATAGGGTGCTTACACAGAGTCCTAATGGAAATACACCTCCCCCCCAATTAGTTGCTTTGGCCCCAAATGAACCAGCTTTGTTAAATCTGGTAATGAGATAGAGCTCCGTGATTGCACATCCCTCATTTAGGAAGGGACTTTTGCAAAGATGCACAACACAGAGCTGGGGCCAGAAACCATCTCCCAGTTCCTTCTTCCACCAGTTCCCCCCTCCCAGTTGAGGTCAGGTTTGTGCTGTTCTGCTGCACACCACCTCTCACAGCAGGTCTGAGATGCGAGCAGGACCCTACACCAAATCAGCAGGAAATGAGACGAGGGGGGAAACAAGAGAAAGGCAAAAATCTGGAAAAAAAACCAAAACACCTTGAGATTACTTTTTGCTTTTTAATTAAGAACTGTTGCAAATCTAAAACTTGTGAAAGCAAGTACCGGACCTACACATCAATCTATTCACTAATTATTTCCACTGAAGACAATTAAAACCCTTAAACATAGCTAGAGGCTCACTGCCTCTGCACTGAGTAACTATTTAAAAGACAACTCTGAGCAGAGTTTGTCACCAATTCCAAAGAAATTCATTTTCCAGCTATCCCTTTGTTTAGCCCTCCGGGTTCATCCCAATGAAACTGGCACTAGGATGCTGCCATAAGAGCACAGGTTGCTTTGATGGTATTTGCTGTCGCATCAGCCCAGGGTGAGCAGAAGGACTATTTTTATTTTATTTTCTCAGTTGCCTTTTACAGAAAAGGCCAGGCCACCTCCCATTTGGTTTAATGTATTTGCAGAGGGTAGGCTGGCCCCTTCATGAAAATCTCCCATCACAAGACCAGTAATAAAGTTTGAAGTACCGGCAACTCACGTTTTCAACAACTGCTAGTGAAAACTAAGTGTAACTTCAGAAATACTTTCTTTCAAATAAATTGCCATATAGTCCACAATCATAAGCAGTCCAACTCAAAGAAAACGGGGAAAGCTATTTTTTACTTTTATTGAAATAATAATAAAAAAACAACCACATATGAAAAGGATAACTTTTTCCTCCAGCTCTAACTTAAACAACTGAATATATAAAATGCCTCCCAGATTTCTGCTTGAAGGCTTATACGTATGCAAAGAAAAGCTTTCACAGATTTATCTGCTCCCCATAAATATTGCGTTTTATTATGGAAACACTGACAAGCTTTCAGCAAGGAACTGATACTAGAGCTGATGAAATTAAACCCAGCAAGAATACCCACTGAATTATACAGCAGGGAGTTGCTCAAAACCCTGTTCCAGGCAGCCAGGGAAGATAGGGAAGGCAAAAATAATGACTATTTCCCAGGTTGGCTAGAAGTTTTAAAGGGACATTGCTGAGACAGAGTTGTACTCCAGAATCAGCAACAGAGATTTAAAAAAAAATAATAAAATTACTGAGTCCATTACTTTTGGGGGAATTTTTACTCCAAGGAAGAAATGGGCTACCCTCAGATGAGCCAAGCTCCCCACATCACACGTTTGATGGTGGATAAATGGTGCCCTGTGATGTTTTTCATGCCAAGCATTACAAATACAACCCAGGCTGGGAGACACCGCTCATCTCTCTCCTTCCAATTGTGTTTACGCTATCAGCCTCTAGGGAACTACTCAGCTACCAAATTCCTCATTGTGATCCAAGCTGTCGCTGTTATTAACCAGCATTTCCATTAAAAACAGACCTATAAATACTCAGAACCTCTTGGTTCTTCTGCATCAGTCATGCCCTGGCATCGACTTCTCCCACTGTAGCAAAAATGTCATGATACTTTCCCTCAAGACTACTGCTTCACACCAGACCTGGGAAAATCTCTCCATATCATCTCAGGCCATCGGAGAATTATGTCCTTTGGGTACAGGCAGATGTGGGTTTACTACTGTAAAGCACAGGTCAAAAGGAGAACCGGTCCAGACCTCAAATCTCAACCAGCTGGGCAAGTTCATCATGAAAGAAACATTTTGGGTTTAGGTCACATAATTTGCACATTACAGCAGCCACAATCTTACCCTCTTTACCTACGCCATCTCTCTCAGAACGTGAAGTCAAGTCATTCATGAGCAGCTCACAACTTGGGTCTAGGTCAGATGCAAACAAACCACACTGATTTAGATGAGGTCACCTGCATTTCTGGTGCCCAGTTCACATTTCTGAGCAACGAGAATGCAACAATCGGACTGAGCCATGCATGAACAAGAAGATTATTTCTTACTTTATTTACAAGTTCAGAACCAATAAGACTCATGCTGCCTAGAAGCATTATGAAGATGATATTTTAGCATGGCACCCCTAAAAACTACCTTGGGGAAAGAAAAAAAAAGAAAGAAAAAAAAGTCTTTAAACAGCAAGAGCAGAAAACCAGCAAAACATGATGATCCTGAATTTGTTTCTACTCCCATGCAGGTAAGCTCTGCCTGAGTCCTACAGTACAAGGAAAGGCTCAGAGCAGCAGAACAATATCCTAGATTAAGAAGTATGTGAAAATACAATGTATGGAATGAGGTCCCTGGGACCATCTCCAACCACTCATCCAATTCTCCAGTCTTTAGAGGGAGTGTGCTCAGAAATTACCCTATTGCCGTTTTATTACTCTAAAAAGTCCATGTGTCCACTCAAAGCAATCTCACTAGAAAATTAATTTTTTTTTCCCAGTTGTAAGATACTGTCAAGCAACAGCTATTAAATTGGAAAGGTTTTTCCACTCACTTTCCAGGCAAGTTGATGAACATCAGATAATTAAAATCAAGAAGTGCAGCCAACTATTGGATCAGAGTCACGTCCCTCCTCACTGCTGTTTTATTTCCTTGCCCTTCACCCCCACCTTCCTCTTCCCCAGGCTTTGTCTTGAGGTTTTGCAGTCTCAGTACATCAGGACAGCAAGCACTTATAAAAGAAACTCAGTCTCATAAGCACAAGGCTTGGAAATTCAGTCCATCCGTATAGCTACAAACGAGCAAAAAAGGGCAAGATAAGATGAGAGCCCTAAAAGAAAGGCAGAAGTGAAAGTTCACACCAGTACCCATCCCCCTAACAGACACACCACCACGCAGCGCGTGTTCCCTTAGCCAACTGCCCGTGCCTCAGTTGCAGAAGTCACGTAAAGGACTACACGGTGCAAGGCTGATGGTCAGCTCTATGTGGACAGCCTGTAGCTCCTTCATCCTTTTGCGATTTATTAGTTTAAGTAGCTGGCAAATAGAAGGTTTTCTTGCTAAGGACACATATTAGCCAACCAAATTTCTCATCACCTGCACCCAAACTTCAATCCCTCTCTTGCAGTATTCTGGGGTTTTTTTGTTTCTTCGGTTTGGGGCTTTTTGGGGCTGGGTTGGTTTTTTGGACCAATGGATCTCCAGGTGTGTTTTAAATCAGATTTTTTGTTGAAGGCTGTTCCTTGGGCTGCTCATAATCCTCTTAAAGGTGCCAGGCAAGTTGCAGCCCCTTTATGATACTTCTCTTTGAAATGGATGCAGGAGAAAGAAAAATGACAACATTTATGGCAGAAGAGCACTTTTCCTCAGCCCATTCCGAGTCAGACCAAAAGCTTGATCCACCACCTTGTTCCACACCACCTCTCCACTACCACATCCCCCAAAAAGTAGGGACCTCCTACTGCCAGATACACCGACCCATTTCCACCATTTCTGGGGATTGAATGTTAGACAGCCATCTGGGTCTCCAGCACATGGACCTCCTCTGCCAGAACGAAGATCCCGGCACACAGATGCACAGCCAGCATCGCCTCTTCCAGCACCTCCAAAAACTCTTGCTGAGATTGTGTGCACCTTCCAACCCTGATTTATCCCTCCCCTTCTCACCCAAGGGCCCTGCCTGTCTTGCTTTCATCTTCCTCTTGGCCAAGTTGACCGTCAACTGCACCGGGAAGAGGAATATGCCCAACGTTCACGTTTCAACCATTTATTCATCACTGGATGGCACCCCTAACTCTCGGTGTACCTAAAGGGCGCAGTGGGTAATGATGGATGCTTCACTTGCGTCCCCTTCCAGTTACCCTGAAAGCAGTTATGGTCTGTTCACCTGCAAGAGAAGAGGCAGCGAGCCCTTGCTGCCCTGTTACAGGAGTCCTGGGCTCTCCCTCACCTCTGATTCTACTGCTTGCCCTCAAGGAAACATTTCTCCAGACAGACACACCAGGCTGGAAAGCAACAGCCCAGCCCCTCGCAAGCCCAATGAGCAGAAACCCATCCTCCGATGACAAAGACCTCAATTCAGAATCAAGCCAGCTTCCGATTTCCCAGGAACACCTCGGAGCGATTCAAGGATCGTTTTTCAGATCACAAGCCATTTTCTATTTTACAGCCCTTCTGAAGCAAGCTGTTGGCACAGGGTCGCTCCAGATGAGCACAGGCAGCGTCGCAGAGCAATGCTGCGTTTCACATTCAACCATTGCTTGCTAGAAGCCAGGAGGGAGAAGAAGGGAGCACAGAGCACAAACAGGACCATCCCTTGCTCCTTTCAAACACCCGTTGCTGGGCCCTTGCGGAGATAGGATGCCAGACAAGATGACCTTTTGTCTGACCCAGTTGGCAAGCCCTATGTGCTTGCACTTTGCTCCGCAAGACATTGCCCCATCAATACACAGATTTATTTATCCCACATGATGAGATCCAGAGGGCAAAGGCACAGCTGTTAACAAAAGCCATTAAACGGGCTACTATGCAAAATGCTTTCTCCCCTATCTTTGGGGGCAACCCAGTGACCTGAAGGATTGTAATAAGAAAGATTTAGAGCAGGCAAAAACTGAAGTGCCTCTCTTTTTAGGGGGGGGGGGGGGGGGGGATAAAATCAATATGATCAGGGTTCTTCCTAGCCTCCACGTGCCCAGCTAACGTGAAAAGAGACTATCTGAAATAGTGGACAGTGACATGTCAGATTTACCAGCATGAGATTAGAGCTCGGCTTCCCAGAAACAAGGGTGCACTTGTTTCTCTATCTGCCAGACAATAGGACACTTTGTGCAAGTCAAAGAAATCATGTATTTTTCTAATACTTGACATATGGAAGGGATTTACCTATTTTCCCTGCAAGAGATTTAAATGGGTTCAGTGCACTGCCAGAGGGAAACCAAATGAAGTCACAAGCTTCAGCAGCAGCTGAGTATCCAAAGCCAGCATCCGTCTGGAGGGAAGGCAGAAGCTTTGCTTGAGGGATTTATTTATTTTTTTTTTTACCTCTCAAGGGCTAAATGTTAGGGAGGAAAAAAAAAAAAAATCAGCCATCATGGGAATAATTTAAGTGCTGGAGTCTGGTCATCACACAACAGCCCATTCAAGGCCTTACATCCACAGCAGTGTCACACTTAGGCAGCACAGATAAAATGCACTGGAGCATAATAAAGCAGCAGCATCAAGGCAGGTTTCACTTTGCATTGTGCCATTTATCATTCACTTCTTGCTGAAGAAGCAGGAACCCCCGATGGCTGCAGACAATTGCAGTAAAACAGCTTGGTCAGACTCAGGCGCGCTGCTAATAATTCTTGCAAACACACGCACACGCTAATCCGCATCGACCTCAAGAACAGCAACGAAATGAGATCCCCTTTCCAGATATCACTCAGCTAAAAGCTACACCACCCCACCCAATTCAGCTTCAGGCTCCTGACCTTACTGGGGAAGGAAAACACCAAACCCATAAGGCACAGCTCACAGCAGCGTGGTTTGCTCGAGATCTGCAGCGGTTTCGGTGGTTACAAACTAGGTTTGTTAAGCAAACCCCGAAGTAAGGCACAGCAGCGTGTTCTGAATTAGCGGAACCAGGAGGTGGTTTGTTTTTCCAGAAAGGCCAGCATAGCTGCATCAAAAAAAAATGTAAAATATGAAGAGACAGCAGCTAGCAAGAATGAAAGAACGGTCTTGCGGTGAAACCAACAGTCTGGGAGAGCGGAAGAGCCAACACACGCTCTTCCTCCGACGTTAACCTGCGGTCCTCAGCCTGGCAACAGGGCTGACGTCACTGGAGGCTTGCACAACACTGATACCAAAAAAAAATAAAAAAACATCACCCCAAACATCACAATTAAGAGAAGGGTTGGTTTCTCCTGGAAGGGATAAGAGCAGCTGGGTCTCTCTCCTCTCCCTTTGCTAAGCATCCAACTGACTTGATCCCATTGAGATGGTTGAGTTTGGGGAATTTCAGCCCAGCAAGGAGACTCTTGCACAAGGTGAGGTTAAAGGCACCAGGCTTCTGCTACTCGCATCACCCTCAACTCAAGAGCTGCCCATCACTGCATGGGCCCTGCCCAGCAGCCTCAGACGCCCAACTGATGGGTAGGGAGGCAAGAGCTGCTCTCCACAGAGCAGGGGCCATCTTTGGCACACGTAAAGGGATTTGAACAACCATCCAAGCGTTATTTGATGGTAATTGATGCTGCTGTTTGTCACCCAAAAGCAAAATTCAACTTTACAACCGGCCAACGAGGCTTTGGGAAAGCACACAAGGAAGTTGATTCAATTTTTAAGAGTCAGAATGCTCCAAGTTTAGAAGACTTCAAAGAAGGCCTTAGTCATTTCGTTATTTTTTTTTTTTTTCCATAATTCACACTGAAAAAAGGCCTCTTTTGACTGCACTGAAGTCAATTGATTCTCGAGTGCTGGCTGACATCATCTGCAAATAAGCATGCTGCCAATTAAAGGCTCATAACCACACATCAAGGAGAACATGACAAAAGATGGGTCCAGACCAGTTCATCAGCTCTTCTCCTTTAACAACTAACTGTAGAGACAGCACAAAGGAAAAGAAAAATTTTCTAGGTTGAGATGAGCTACAAATACTAGCCACCAAAAAAAAAAAAACAACATTAAAACCTCCAGCCACAGAGAAGCACAGCTTCTCTTTGCGCAACTCCGGCTGCCGCTTATACCCTTGAAATCACACTTTGGAGCTCAGCAGTAGTTCTCCTAAAAGAAAAAAGGTTGAATCTGCAATCACACACTCCTAAATCCAAGGCCCGTTTTTCAAGAGGGATTTATGAGACAGTAAAGACAGTCAAAAATTGTCAATCAACTTCACACTGAAGAACAGTCATTATATTTTTAAGCTTGGCTAATCAATGGTGTTAATAAGCCAACATACTAGCGCAGAGGTTCCCAATTCATAAAAAACCAAGCATTTCTGGCATCCAAGTTGAGCACCTCGGAGTTGAGGCGGTCTGGATCCCCACTCAGATCCCAGAGGCAGCCAAGTCACCTCCAAAACAACAAACTGGCCCATTACTAAGAGGTCTGGCGATGGATGCCAGGAAAACCACATCTCCCCGTATCTTCAAGTTCTTCTCCACTAACCACACAGGGCTGTAGAGCTACCTACCAGAAACCAAACCACCCGTGCGCACACGGTCGTGGTGCACAGTCTCATTTTACCCACACCCACACCACTTTTGAAAGTACTGGAAACCTGCATGAACCACAGGACACCCAAGCAAACAAGGTGTAACTCAGACACCCGTGGGCTCTCAGCTTTTCCACCACATTTGCAAGACAAGGCAGAGACGGGGTTGCACTCCACCGTGGTGTAACCAGCTCAAACCTTGTTTGCAGGACTATGCAAAGGACCTTACTGCAGGCCAAGGATTTAACATCATTAGTCAATTTAGTCCCATTTGCACAGCAATGTTTCCCCTCCTCACCCCACTAATGCATTTATCAGGCTGAGAATTGAATTGCAGATGGCACCTCGGGGAACAGGCAGCCAAAAGCACCGCACAGCATTGCTAGCACACCGGTTTGCTAGCAGGGTCCAGCAGGAATGAGGTTGCAGCAACTACAGCCAAGCTCTGACATTAGTAACATCCGATATCAAGATTTCACACATGCACACCCCCCCCTAAGTGCGCAGGACTTTGGGTCAGGAGGCAGAGCTGGTCTGGCAGCCACTTTGGGTGTTTGCTCAATGTCCATCAAGAGCAACTTGAAAGAACAACCCCCCAGAAACATCATCATAACCCATCTGTGCTCCCTGGTCTTTGCTATGAGCTTCCCAGCTTCAACCAGCCTTTGCTCAAAGAGGAGGAATCTGGCCTTCACTGCAGGTCAGGATCTGGCCACCCGCGTGCACGTTCTGGAGGGCTTTTTCCTTGGCCCCACCACACAACCAGCACACGGGAAAGGGTTACGAGAAGTCTGGTGGGGCTGGCTATGACCGCATCGCTGCCGAGACCTGAAGGGGATTCAGAGCAGGCATTAAGAGCAAAAAAAAACGTTCAGGAGAATGAAACGTGTACTGTTTGTCCTAGATGCTTGCTCACATATGCTAAGAGCACAGAAGATGTTTTGCTGCCAGCTCCTCCTATTTATTACACATCTCACAATCTTTGGTGAAGCTCTTGAGCTTCAGCTGCTGAAGAGGCAAAACTTTACAGGAGCCACCCAGCTCCCACTGCAGCCGTGTTCACCTCGGACACGATTTCTCTGCCCTCGTGCGCACGGCAGGGTGGGAGGGGGGGCAGGAATGCAGATGATGCATGCTGGAGGTTCAGAAAAATCCCAGGGTAAATGATCCTATTACTGAACTCCCAGAGTAAGGAAGTTTTGCAGCTTCCTGAAAACCTGGGCCAGAGGACACAGCCTCGCAGAGAAGGGGTCTGCTCCGGTCCTAAACAAAACAGCCACAATCAAAAAAGTGCATCAGGCACAACACCTTTCTAGATACCAACACTCTCTGCTTGAGCAATAAGCTACGTGGGGAATAGTCTTCTGACGCAGAGTTTTGCTTCCCAAAAATACTTGCAATAAGCACGCATTAAAAAAAAAAATCTGAACTGCTACAGCTTTTTCCTGGTAAAGGGGGAGGAAGACACAGCCACAACCGTCAGATTCAATTCCCTGAATGAGCATCGCTGCGATAACCCACACACTGCAAGAAAGCTGCAGAGTTTCAGTTTGTGGTGGCTTTTTTTAATTGAATGGGACTAGCTTGCAAACTACAAAGAGCAACTGCCCCGTAGGGAAATATGCTCTATCCACCCCTTTAATGCAAAACCCAACCATGTGTCTGAAACAGCGCATAGTTTGATTTATTAATAAACAGATTGGAAACTCCAGCAAGGAAATTACTCTCACGCTGTACCTGTTCTGGGATGCTGGTGGGGTGAAGGGCAGGACTGGGAACTGTGTGCAGTTCCTCTATGCAGAAACTTGGCCAGACTCCCAGAATAGGAGGCATGAATATGAACATCTGTATTAAAAGGCAGAAAGATATTATTATGCAAAAGCATTTCAGCTTCCAAGCCTTTCTGTTCCAGGACTTCTAGCAGCCTCTCCTTCCAAATTAGGATGAACAGCTGCGATGTATTTGGCAAGCTAACCTCTGCCCTCAATTTAGAAGCTTTTTACATCACAGAATAAAACACATACATTTTAAAAACCAAAGGGACCATTAAATCATCTGGCTTGACTTCTGTACAAGAAAGGCCACTGAATGTCACCCACTTACTTGAATATTGTGCTACAGCTAAACATGGGTTTTAGGCACACTTTTCAAAAATGGTTTCGGAGAATGAGAATCCTCAACATTACCCGCAGTAAAACACGGAGAAATAGATCTGAGTAACACACTTTTGTGAACTGTTAGAGCCTGTTCAAGCAAAATTATGTCCGTCAATGCAAATTAAGATGGTTGGTGCAGACTTAAAACGATCCCTGCAGCATTTTCTAAGGCCACAGAGGACATGTGGCAATTCAAAATAGTGCAACCCCACTCTCCAAAACAGCAGGCCAAACAGACAATACTGTTTCGCAGAATAGCATCAAAATCACTGAAGAGCACTCAGAACATAGCACCAGAACCCACAAGTTAATCCTTAATATGTCCATGTCTCTAGCATGATGCAGTTACCACTTATCTTTAGACGTGGCAAGACGTGCCTCATTTAGAGCTACATCCCACAAATACTTTGTGAGGAAAGCCTGCACACACAACGGCCAAGAAATTCCGTTTAACAAAAAATGAAAATCAGCTTAAAAGAAAGCAGCACATCAGGATTTTTCAGTGTAACCTTCCAAAAAAAAAGCCAGTTATGGAAGTTTGCCAGGAAACCACAAGATCTTTCATCAGATTTCTTAAATTCAGGATGCAACCACTGAGACAGACCAGTCTTTATGCTGGTCAAGGGGAGGAAAAGCCACTGACTATTTGGGTATAGCATTTGAAATTGGATGAGTGGGTATCTAACCCATGCTAGGTGGGTTTCTGCTCATGGGCCAGGTGGCAAGCCAGACAGAAGAGAATTCTTAGCCACAGGCTTTCCCATGCGGTACAAGACATTGCCCTCTTCCCAGATGCTCATTTTCAGCACCCGTAGGAACTTAGGAGCTCCAAAACCTGCCACCTCTGCCAAGATTTCTGAGCAAGGCTTGTTACATGCCTCTGATAATCACAGCTTTACAGTCCCGCAGAAGGACTTGGCTTTCCCCTGCCATTTTTAACCAAAGGACCTTCCCACACGCAAACCACCACGTTCTGCAAAGGAGCGTGAAGCTGTCGCAGTACAGTGGTGTGTAGTGGGGCCGGGGGAACCACAGCGCGACAGAAACACTTGCTCTTTCACACTGCACTGTCTCTGTGGCTTTCACCCAAGGAAAATAAAAGCAGATGCTACACACGCATTAAAAGTTACAGCAGTTGTGAAAGAAAGTGCACAAGAGCATCCCACTCCCCAGCGTACCCTGCCCTCCTCCTGACCTCCAAATCAATTCGCAGCAGCCCAGAGGCAGGACTCTTATGAAAGGGATGGGAGAGAAGAGGGTATTGGTGTAGGCTGCCTGTTTCCCATTATATCAACATTTCTCCCCTTTCATAAACACATAGGATGGCAGCAGCTGTTAAAAGCAACTACCTATTTAACTGTATTTCACTGAAAATTTACTCTGCCCAAATCTTTTATTCTCAATTCTGCATTAATCCAACACCAAAGGGATGAGGTTGAAGGAAAACATGTGTCCTTGGGCAGAGGAATTAGCGGAAACAAACACTGGGCAGGCTTAGCTTGGTGCCTGGCTGAAGCTTACAGCAAATATTTCAATCCCTCACTCGAGCACCCCTGTACGGGGTTGTGCAGAGCTTCTAAAAAGCTCTTTAGCACAGCAGGCACCTAGACAGGTTTCTCCCAGATGACGCAGGACATGGGAGCATCTCCCAGCTCAAGCCTCACCTTCTCCCTCCAATTCTCCCTTTTCTCCCCCCCAAAGCATGCTCTCCTCCCCAACTTTTGGCAGCCCATCCCTATTTTGAAACCTTCCCATTCTAAGCTTGCTGTCTCCCCACAGCAGCAACCGATATATCAGCTTGCGCCCCACCATCTGCACAGCAGCATCTCCCACCCATCCCATCTGGCAAGAACTGGGCTTTCCATCACCGCATCTTTCCTCCTGCTGGCAAAGTACCAGCACCCCCAGGGAGCACCCAAATCCACTCACACATCTTCCCTGGAAGCTGATATACATCTTGGAAGGGCTATAGCTGCAGGACGCCACTTTCTCAGACCACTTGTGCTCCACGCGTGGCTTCGCAAAAAAGTTCAACCTCTTCAGCACAGAGATCTCTCTACTTTTTTTTCCCTTCCCTGAAGGCTGCTATTCACAGCCATTTAAAATTAATGCTAAAGTGGTGCCAAGTTTAAATTTTTCTTATAAATATCTAATCCACCGTTGAAAATAAAGCGAGGACACCAAGAGAAGACTTTGCAAAAGCACAGCTCATCAGCAGTCCCCGAGCAGGGCCCTGTGGGAACACAACCTCTTAGTTTCCAGCAACATCTTGCACGATTGTTTTCAGCCGGTCACAGTTTCAGTGGGAACAGCTGGCTGCGAGCTGGGATGGGGCCAAGCAGTAGTGAAAAGGAGAAGGAGATTATCCCATGCTGGGGAAGGCAGGAGACCCCATCTACTCTCAGACTGTTGCTCACATAACTTCCACTTCTGTCCCATCACCTCTGTCCTTCTGCAGACACTTAACAAGGGAACATCATCACAAGCTAATCCTGCTCCTTATTTCTTCCCTTTCATTCATTTACTCCCACTGGTGCCAAGTTTTCTTCTCATCTAGCTAATTTTTGTGGTCATTTTGGACCCACAAGCATCCTTGATCAACTCCCACAAAGTCTACTTTTATGAGAGGCAGGGAAATTTCTTCTACTCAAGGGGATGAAAAAAAGGAAAAAAGCCTTCTCCATTGACCAATAGACCCTCCCAGGGCATCCAGCCACCCAGCAAGCATAAGCTCCAAAGTCCTTCTCCAACGTTTTATGCTCACAGCACAACTGTCCTTGGATCTCTTCCAGGACACCTGGGAATCAGGAAAAGGCGCTGGGAAAGCAGACTCAGTGGATCAGGAGACTGGCGAGTTCAAACCCAAAAAGTAAAGTAAATCGGTCAAGTCTGACTGATGGGCAGCAAGGTCACAACCGCTTCCCTCTGGCTGAGAAACATAAACCCTCCTCTGGAAAAGGACCTTGGTTTTTCACCATCTTTGTTGAGATTAGAAAGTGGACTTCAGACACCAAAACAGACCAACAAGTCAAACTTCCATGATGTTAATATCATTTCACTTCTATCATTTGTTCTCTTCAGGATTCACACCTCTATGGCTCTAGACATGGGAAAGGACTAAATATTTAAGTAAACAGCAACACATTGAATTAATCTGTGTTAGTGCAGCTACCAACAGTGAAGTTTGCACTGGCAGGAGTACAGGTTCCCATTGCCTCTTTTGAAAAAGGAGTTATCCAATTCAATTTAAAAAGCGCTAACAGGAACTACACAGCTGAGAGGGAAAACATTTGTTTTGGAAAGCAAGCAGCACCACTACCTCATCCCCTCCCGCCCTTTTAGAATGAATTCAGTAAATATTCTACCTTGATGCTGCACAAGCATTCTTCAGCAACATCTAAAACATCCTTGTGTTATCAACACTGTTTTGGTCACAAATCCAAAACATAGCACCATACCAGCTACTAGGCAGAAAATTAACTCTACCTCAGCCAACACCAGTACAAGGGACTCACAGGGACAGCCTGGAAAGGCTCTCCCATATGGGGTGACAGGTTAAAACCCAAACTGATTGAGCATCCAAGTCTTATCTCTCACCCAGCATCTTTCAAACTGGTAAACATTTTTCAAGAGTAGTGGCACACCACTGTCTTCAGACTGGAAGGACATTGCTGTACCCAGGTGTCCAGGGAAAAGCCCTGGAAAAACCCAACTGACAGAGCCACCAGCTCCTCTCTGCAAAGCACAGGGCTGGCTCTAGAGGACCATGGCCCAAAAAAATCCCTCTTTTCCCATCTCCCACCTGCCTGCCTCCCTCCTCTCTCCAGATGCAGCTCCAGTTCAGTGCTGGCTGTTTATAGCCTGAAACACATTTTGCAGATGCTCTGCAGTAAAAACCTTTGACACCTATAAAGCATTATAAATCATAGGGCACGTTAATCACCCAGTCTGAGCCCATAATCCTAACTCAGGCACAGCAGTCAATGGGTTTTGCAGACTCCCTCCCACAGGCATTTTGCCTACATCAGGGCTAAGCCAGAGATTCAGCATCAGTCAAACATCCTCACCCCGACAGCAAGTTACCAAACACTGTGGCTTTTCTGGGGTGTCAAGGACTTGGGATTTCCCATCCTTCAAACAAGCATTACTGAAGTAGGAAACATCTTTCACATGGAACAAGCAGGAATTTATGGAGGCCGCAGTATCTGCAGTCAATGGCCGACTATTTATATTGAAAAATGGCTTTGGAGGAAGAACACAACCCAAACCCATTAAGGCTGAAACTGTATTTATTGAATTGACTGTAATTTAGAATGCTGCCTGGCAGCCTGGCCTTTTAGTCAAGCAGTCATGAATATACCAACTTTCTGGGCTTATACCTCCATAGTAGGATCTAAAGGTGACCAGCAATGGTCTTCTGTAGGATCGTCTAAGCAGGCAATGGCTTCAGCATCAGCCTTGCCCCATGGCAGGTTTATCCTAGCCTCTCTAGGCGCTGTCTGAGGATGTGGGTCTCAACGATAAGCAAGATCCTAGCAGGTTAAGCCCAGTTTCTGAGGCTAGCACACTGCTCTGCTCCTTGCCAGTCTACCATGGGACTCTTACCCACCCTAAAAGAGGTCTTGCTCCTTCATGAAGGCCAAAATATGCCATTCCCAGATAGAGCCAGTAACATTCCTTGCAAAGTCTGGCCTGATGGCGCCACACAGCAAATGCAATTCCTGCCTGGCTCAGCTGACCACAGACCTGCTTTAGGGAATATGCAATGAAGAGAATGAGATAGGGGAGAAAAACCATGTTATAATGACAGCACAAAACCCTGTGTAAATTCAGTTCAGCCTCAAAGGCTTGCTGCAGTCACACTTCAGACGAGATCTTCTTTGGCAGACAGCCTTGGGAAAAATTGGGAGAAATCCTGCCTTTTCATCTTCCCCACTGGGGAAAGAAGTTTCCACCACTGCTGAAGCTTGAGTGCATTTCAGCATCCAAGCATCAATGAGCAAGACATTTGAACAGCACCTGCGCTCCCAGGAGACCCACCTGCAACCCCAGACACAAGGAGAGATCTGCACTTTTCCCTGACTCCCAGGCATCTCCCACAGCCAAAAGAAACAGATTTCACGACGGAGCAAGACCGACAACACGGACAGCACAATTCCTGCAAGGCAGCGCAACCGTGAGGGCGACAAACCTGGGGGAGTTCAGCAAAACCTGCAAACAGGAGCTGGAGGCTGGGCAGGGTGAGGTGTCCCCAGGCAGCTAGGAGCATCTCAAACCCCTTCCCTGCACAATCATCCACCCTGTGTCATCTCACAGCCTCCCTGGAAAATGAAGGGCTCAAAGGTGAACATAAAGGATGTTTAAGTGATGCGTAAAGCCCTGAAAACAGCGTAGTTCTGCTTTCGATTCCAAGCATCGGGGAAAATTAAAAACCATAAGGGAAAAAAATAAATCGATATTTAATCCAACGATTGGATTTTCCTGCATTTAGCCCATCACTCCAACATAATCAGACACATCCATTCATGAGGATTCAGCTCTGAATCACACTGGTCATGTTCAACATGCAGCATCCAATGCCTTAGTGCCCAGCCTCAAATCAAACGGGCTTGAAAAAGCATCTTTCCATCAACAACTCCCATGTCCTCAGACCTACAGTCATAAACATTAACAAATTGAAACCGCGTGGCAAAGGGCAAATTCACCCATCCTCTAATAGTGGTTTTCAGCAAAGCAAGCAATTTCTGTGACCAGTGACCTTTGGCCGTCTGGGGATTAGCACTGAAGACCCAGCAAAGTCCCAGCTCCAAAGCCTATAGTCACACAAATATATCACGCCAACGGGGCTTAGATCATCTGTTCAGGTCATTTAACAGCTCTTGCCGAGCAGGAATTACAAGAGTCTTTCACTATAAAGTGAATTAATACACATATCACAGACACAGCACAGCAATCCATTATGTCGACGGATCACAGTTCCTCATTTGTCTTTTCACAAAAGGACCCAAAAAAGCATCAGAAGCCTCAGTTCAAGGCCTCAAAATGTCTTTAACCAGATGGACCATCTTGAATCATTCACATTTCACTTTAAGGGAATAAATTTTAACAGCAAACGCCCAATTCATTAGGAAGGGTTTGATATCTCATTTATACTGGCTTCCAGCTACACGAATAGCAAGATACTTTAAAGGGAGAGACATTACAAGTATTAGATATTCCCCCCATCTCCCCTCCCATATCTATACAGTTCAGACACTTTGCATTTATTTAAACAGAGGATTAGGAGATGCGCTATTTAAAAACACCATCTCCGAAAGAAAAGCAGCAGCACAGCTCCTCCAGTGCTGCTGCTGCTTTCTAACGAGCATGTTCAGCTGCCCCATGGGCCATAACAAACCCACTGCCTTCACCTCTCACACCAGGGCATCTGCACAAAGCATTTATTCAAATCATAAGGGGCAATTTGGTTTCTAATCTCCGTTACAGCATCTCTCCAATTTTTCCTGCTAAGTGGGCACTGCTGATGTTTTGATGCTGCTGCTTGCAGAAAGGACAGGGAGATGCATCTGGCTCTGGGCATTTTTGTGTTTCTCCACCGCTCTTACACACGCCCCAGCAGTCCCCATCTCTTCGCTATGACCACAACATGCCCATACGAGAACAAGTTTTGATAGCTCAGCGGCAGCCAACGCATGCCCTATCACACAGCATTTATAATGTACCAGTTATGCTGGCGGTGTCACCCTCGATAACACATCGGCAGTATTGTGAGCAGAAATTAGGAGTAGCTGTGCTCCTTGCCGGGTTGCTTTAACTGCTGTGTGCAACCACTTGTCAGGTGGTAGGAAGAGGTAAATATCAGCTAACTTATCTTCTGCCTTAAACATGTCTGTAGCTGATCAACGGACTGAAAGCACCTTCGTATTATCCAGATTTAAAAAAAAAAGCTACAAAGCAAACACACGCATGTGCTCAGCAAGTCTTGCACTGCAGTATCCCAGATGGGACATGCTGCATCAGGAGGCAATAGATGCATCGAGCCTTTTCTTCCCCAAGTACCAAAATCTGGATGATTGTCATGGAAACACTGGCATAGCCATAGCCATCCAAGGAAGAATTCAGAGAGAGAAGCGTCAAAGCAAATTATCAGGGTGAACATCTCACAATCTAGAGCAGAGCACCTGAAGTCATTTTTGGCTGCTAGTTTGGCAACAGGTGCAACTTCCAAGTCTCAGATCAACTTTTCCAGCACAGGGAACAACATGATGGGCTGCAGCTTCCTCCCATCTCGTCCATCAGCCCTCCCGGGAACCCTCAAACTCTGGCCCGGTCTCTCTCAAGCAGCTCACTCCAGTAATAGGTGAGAAATCAGTGCCCTCACAGCCAACTATCTAAGCCTTTAAAGTTTCCTCCTTCAGCAGGGCTTTATTTTCAAGAGCTTCAAGGCACCAACCACATCTGCTATCAGCCTTTCTTCTTCCCCAAGCTGAGCATGGCAAGTTTGAAGTCATCGCTTTCCAAATACTTTCTAGGAAAGGCTTGGCTAAACCCCCTGATAACACATAATGGATTTCCTGGGAAGCAGAGGCAGCCTAGACTTCTGTCTGGAAACCAAAGATAAAGGGGGGGGAAAAAAAAGTATAAGAGCCATCTCCTCAGGCTGCTGCTGCTGGAATAAGGACAAAAGAAACGTGGAGATTTCTTGAATATCAGAAACAGGACAAGTCCAGTTTTGTCCTGACTTGTCTGGGGATCTTTAAAGGGTTTGAAGGTCCCTTTTATGCCGATATCCTTCCTTAACTTCAAGGTGTTGTTCCCGTCTTCTTCCCCCATCCCCTTGTCAAGAGCCCAAAGCCTCTTTTTTCCTGCACAGACAGCACTTGGCCACCAGTCCCCAGATCTACTTGCCTACACAGACTACAGACTCGCTAATTATTCAGCCCTGTTTTAAGCTGTTAAATCGAGGTTGGTTTTCAGTGCAACTCGGGCTGAAAACTGGAGGTGGTAAAGGTCCAGCCCTACCATCTTCTTTTGGTTTGCTATTGTGGTTTTGGAGCTTCACTAGCCACTTAGGGACTTTCTGGGGCATTTTTATGTGGGTTTCTTTAGGCAAACAACCTACTGACATTCAGCAACTCTGAGCTCACCTTCCCCAATTACACTTTAAGGCAACACAACGCACACAGTTGCTTCAAGGAGGACAGGAGAAGCAGCGTCTGCTATATCTTCCTGAAAAGGTGCAAGAGCAAACAGGAGGAAGGAGGGATGATGGGCTCCAACGATGTAATTTTTCACCCAGATAATTAGTACAATGCCTAAAGAAAAAACAGTCGGAGGGAGCACATCTGGCAGCTATAATAAGGAAATGCCACAATCTGAATAAAACCCTGGAGGCCCGTAACGTCAGAAAAGTCACAAGGCACCTTTGTGTATTCGAGAGGGGCTGGCCTGGCCATTTATCACAGGGAGCTTGCGCATGGATCACTTCAAAGTTTCTGAATAAAGTAGTAATGACAAAGCATTAGAAATTCTCTACGCCACTGCTATATGAGCTAATCAATCACCTATAAAAAGGTCAGCCCCGTCCAGGGGCCACTTATAATATTACCCAGAGCCTGAATTCACAGGCAGACAAGTTAAAGCTGCAGCGAACACAACTATGACCCACCAAGTTAGCTGCGATTCCTGGTGGCATCGGTCACGGTGCCACACGAGATGCTGTTCCTAGCTCCTCACCTCCAAACCCACCGGCAACAGCCGGTGCCATCAGGAAGCCCCTAAGCACATTCACAGGTACCAGGGAGAAGTGTCCGTGTTAGGATGATTCTTGGGATTCAAAATTCATCAATGCTGGCCACCACCAGGTCATCTCACAACAGCTTGAGTTCTGTGCCTCAGTTTACCCAGTTACAGAGAAAAAAAAAAAGCCAGCAGAGGGATTTATGCCATTTCACACACAAAAGATAGGAAGGTCTGGTATTTTGGCTGAGTATTAGCAATTCCATTTATTAATGCTGGGATGCTATACTGAGGAGGGAAGGGAGGTACCTGGAGAGTGCTGAGCAAGAACTGGCTGGCTTGGGAAATTCTCAATTCCCTCCCACTTCAACATGCCCATCTGCTGTAGAGGCCTCGGGTCAGGAAGGCTGAGGCACTTTGCCAAGCCCTGTTAAGTTTTTATTGCACTAAATCAGAGCAGCCCCAGGAAGGTGTTGAGAACACATCTCGGTATTTTCCCCAGCAAAGGTATAAAAGCCTGTTTGTCAAGAGGGACGGTGAATGAAGCAACGCTCCTGGCCCAAGGTGCTTCCAAAAAGCCTGTAATATTTAGCTACTGCTGCCCTTCTATTGATCAGGTACCAAAGACTCTCCAACCGCAATCCATCAGCGTGTAACATGGCAGCTCCTGAACTCCACAGACTGTGGAGCATCTGCTGCTGGGTTCAGAGGAGCTGATGCACTCGCTAGACGAGGCATTGCTCCAGGCTTGACAGCTCTTCCCTGATGGGAGCAGCAAGCCTGCAAAGCTATAGCAACGAGGAGCCATCTCCACTAAAATTACTGAATATTACTGTCAGAAGAGGATGGAGGCAGAAGGGGAAAGGTTGCAGCAGCTACTCATAGGATCAGAGCAGCCACGTCCCAGATGGGGAAGAGACGACCTGCAAGGACACATGTTTGGGGAGAGGACAACAGAAAAAAGAGCAAGGACACATAGAAATGGAGTCTAAATACAGCAGTGGGGAAATGCCACACAACAGCAGCGCTGGAAGCAAGGCTTCGGGAGTAGCTCTCCCAGCATCAGAAGCTGATGGGTACCAGCAACCAGCATTTCCAAGCTCTTGGGCCAGGTCCCTGTGCTGCTCCCATCAGCAATTAATGGGGATCTCTGAGAAAGGAAGGGTGGCAATGCCTTGGATGTGTAAAAACGAGCTTTAAAAATATGAGGTTTCTGGGAGGCACAGGGGCTTTAAGCAGGCTATGTTCATATGTGCCTCAGCCCTACAAAGCTACACCAAAAGATGGTAAGAGGGATTTATTTATTTTTTTAAGCTGGATTCTGAACAAGTTGTGATTTTAAGGACAAAAACACATCAACGTTATACCCAAAATCCAACCCATGTCGCATTGGCCATCAGTCCTGACCACCCCCAAAGCTTTCAAACAAATCCACTCCTGAGCTTGGACATGCATCTCATTAGCTCCAGTTTCACCATCTTTCCAGGTTCTTAATAAGGGTTTGGTTTATTAGATGCTCAGGTTAACAGCTGTGGGATCAGAGCATTCAGAAAGCAGTGGGATTTCTGTACGTATAAGATGTCATCACTAATACAGCTCCTTTCACTCACACCACCTCAGGGCTGTTTGCAAGAGAAATGGGAGGAAGAAGAGAGACGTACCATGAAGTGCACCATTCACAGAAAGCTCATGAAGACACCTCCATTTAAATGTTGTAGAGGACACTGAAGAGCAGAAAAATCACAGGGATGTCGCAATTTCAGTCACCTGGGATCCAAAGCTGCCAATTTTGGGTTCCTTCCCAGGTGATGATGGCCCTTCTTACTGCACCTAACCAAACCAGGCACCTATCCTTGCCTATTCTTGGCAATTTTCTGGAGGAAAAGATAGTTTTGTAAATGTGGGAAGCTTCCAAGTGAAATGTGAGAGACGAGAAGAGTTCCCAGTCACATTTTGTCTGCCTCAACTTTTATCTCAGAAGGTTCGTGGTTGGGAAGTACAGCATCAGCTGTGCCTGCCACTAAGCAGAGAAGCCAAAGCCCTTTGCAAGTCGTGATAGTATTTTATCCTATTTGACAGGGAACTAGAGATAAATCAAATAAAGATCTCTCGATTTTTCAATACACAGTAACTGCAGAAATAACCAGCCAGCCAATAAAAGTGGCTTCTTCTGTTTGTTGGATAGATGAAAAATGATCATTGCCATTTTCTTCTACAGAATATCTCTTTCCCCACTCCCACCTAGGATGATTTCCTAGGTGTGGTATTTGCTGTGTACAGACAACAGGGTTTTGCAAGCAATAAAAAAAACTGAGCAAAACCAGTTCTTAGATTTAACTTCACGTTTATACAATGCAACCCACCAACTTCTCCCACGTGAATACTAATCCTGCAACATCTCTGGATGGATTTTAAAAGATGCTGCAGCCAGCCCTGGACTCTACCCCAGGAGCAAGAGCTATTCTAGTGTCGTAACAGCCAGCAGCAGTTCATTTCGGGTGAAGCACACAAGCTGTGCACAGAGCACTGTGTTTATACACTGCAATTAGCAGTGCCGTGCTCTGTGTTTAATTGCTGGCAATCCATCAACAGGATCGTGGTATCTGGGAGCTACCTCGGAAGCTGCCATCTGAACTTCAGACCTCTGAAAGCCCATACGGCAGCTACAGGCCAAAGCTTATTTACCCACAGTTTCTGTGTTCAGGGCAATAGAGCCCCGTTAAGATGATGCACTGACTTCATAAGAACTACCTCGGTTGAATACCTGACGAACAAGCTGTAGTTAGATCAGAAATTGCTTCCTCACACCAGCCACATGGATTATAATGGTCCAAATCTCAGCAAGACCATTTCTTCTCTTTTATATGCCTTTCATTAAAAAAAACATTAAAAATTTAAAAAACATGAAAGGGGGTCTTGCCATTAAAGCTGAAGGCACACAATAGAAAAAGGATTTTTTCAGCTGTTCAAAATTTAAAAAGGAGACCAAATGTGCAGGTTGGGTGCCTTCAGCCCCCCCCCCCCCCCCCCCCCCCCATTCTCAAAAGGTCAGAGGAAAGCAAGAGATAATTACAATTCTAGCAAGCAGTCTCCCAAAAAACTTAGAACTCAAGCTCACAATTAAAACTCATTTTCATGTAAATTTTTAATGTGTAGTAGAAAGCCTGATCTGCATATATTTGGGGGGAAAGGAGAGGAATCATTAAAACTCTGGCTGTTGAGCTGCAGCACAATTCAGAAAAACATTCAGTTATCAGCAGATTTCAAGGACTCGAGGTTGGGTCGCAACCCAAATTTAAGTGAAGGCCTTTTATTCTAGAAAGTTTGATCTTTTAAAAAGAAAGCAGATAACCATGCTGGAGCCTACACTAAAAAAAGTGGCTCTTTGAATACATGCCTTGCCTTCTGATAATTACAGGGTATAAACAAAACATGTACATACCCTACTCCTTCCTTCCCAGGTAGCTCTAGATTTTTGCAAGACTTACGACCTCTCAAGTAGCCATACCCCTTTTTATAGAAACCATGCTCAGGAAAACATGTATTATACTACAATTGCATCTACTCCGGTCTTGCAGTGGCTGAGTTTCTCTAGGGTCAGATACAGGGCAATACAATAGGTATTATCATCAATATGCCACTACCTTTGTGTAAAGCAAACGGGCACCTAAATTACAGTATGGTATTTTCCTGGTTAATCTTTCACAGATACACCCAAATACTGTGGCTGGATATACATCAATCAGCTGGAGCCAATTAGCATATGTAACACTTCCTATCCCAATCCAATACCTTGGGATCTTGGCAAGTTCTCACACCCCCCCGAAGTCCTCTCATGCGGACCAGAGATCACTAAACCCCAATGCTGGGAGCACCTTGTATCTTGGGGTAAGTCCATCCCTGCTTCGGAGCTTCACTCGGCTGCAGAGATTGGAGTTTGCCATACAAGTGGTCCTGAATTTGAGTGATACCATGAAACTCTCTCCCACCCCACCTGGAGAGGCAGAGGGATGCCAATACTAGTTTTCAGCCCCTAGAAGTTACCTTGCTTGCACAAACAGCCAAGGACTATTTTGCAGCTAAAAAAAACCAAACAAAAAAGAAAAGAAAAAAGTTTCTCACTCATTTTACACGTATCCTAGAGATCACACCCATTCTCTGCAGATGCACATGCAAATAGACCTGTCCAACAGAGGACAATTTGCCTTCATTTGCATTTTTCCCCTCCAAATACAGTGTTACAATCTAGCTCATTCCAGCACTAACACCTGCAAGGCACTTCATTGACAGCAAGATGGGAACATATTCTTCATACTTTGGTTTTGCATAGCCTGTAGCTCATTTTAGACTTGCTTCTCTTGCTCCTGCAATAGCTGTTTTCTCCATTTCTGTATTCAACAAAGTGGACGTTGAGGCCTCATGTCGACCTTAAAAAGTCCAACTCAGAGACTGGACATATTTTTAAGCCTAGCTCAGGTACCTTTAAACACAACAAATTCCTTTCTAGCACTAGAAAAACAATTGAAATTACAAGTAGAATTGGAAGGCTGCCACTGATATTTTTTGGTAAAATAAATCACTGCAAGCAGAGTCAGCTTTCACTGACAAATTAAGTCAATGGCAATTTTTCTATGTTTTTTTAGCTACGAAGCGTAATGTTCTGGTTCACAAGGCATACGGAATTAGGCATTTTGAGTATTTAAGTACATGCACAGATGCCAAGACATTACATCCCACTGTTTTCCTGACAAAGTCTTAAAAACCCACCTACACCCACCACTACGGATGTGCCCAGGTAATTTGCTCAAAGGAAACTTTTGCTGGCTCAGAAGCAGTCACTCTGACCCAAGCTAGCCAGACCAAAAGCAGAGGAAAAACAGCACCAACATTTCTACTTTGCAAAAGGAAATTTGTTTTACGCTGCACAAACGCAAGCCATGACTTTTCAATTCACATGGGAGCTCCCAGCCAAGCTGCACCACCAACAATCGATGCAATTCAGAACCAGGAGCATTTTTGGCATGGGATCTGCTGCCCAGAAGTGTTTTCTCCTTAACAGCCTCTTTTCCAGAGGAAAGGCACTCCACAGCCAGGAAGATCCCTGGTTATAAACTTGAAAATAAAACAGAGAAAGTAACTGTCACCAGAGCAAAACTAAGCCCTCAAAGAAGCAATGAAAGGATCTCCTGGGAGCATTGCCAAAAGAAATGAAATTTAAGTTTTGGGTTGGGTTTTTTTTTTTTTTATTTCTTTAAGTAGTAAGCATGCTAAAAAAACCCCAGACAGCATGAGAGCACAGAAGAACAGTAATACACAACCATTAGCCAGAAGATGTAACAGGACAGCTTTGACAGCAGTTTTTTCACGCTTCTTCCTATAAACACGTCAGTCAGGTCTCACGAGACCCCATCTCACAGCCCCAAACAACAGGGAGCGTGCAAGTCTAGCCCCGCTGCCTGGATTCCCTCTGTCAGAGCTCTTAAAAACTGCGTTTATCCAGGGGAGGAAAAAGTCACCTCTAGCAGCTCTGCCATTTATTCCCAGCTAGTTCTCACCTCCTGCTGCCTTTCCCTACCTACAAACTTATTTTCACATGCACAGACACTAGAAACTAGGCAGAAATGCAGGTCCAACGCATTCAGCCAAAGAAACACAAGCACACCAATAAGACACAGAGCAAGGAGCAAAACAGAAGTCTGCCCCAGCACCAAAAGGAAAATACGGACAAATTTAGCCAAACCCATACCACTCAATCCCTTTGAGAACCACGACCAACCAACCATGCCCCTCTGCTACGTCAACCACATGGTGAGAACTTCTCGCTGACCTCCAAGCCACAGGGCCAGTGGTTTCCAAGGTCTAAGCCAGTAATATAAAAAGAAGAAAAAAAAAATCAAATATCCAGCCCTTTCAACCATCCCAAAGTCAGTAGGAAGAGGTGACGCGGTCAACTACCCACCTTGGTGGTGTCATCATGTGACCGCTGGTACCGTTTCCAGCGGCAGCCGTAGATCCCCGTCAGACAGGACAAACATAGCTGCGGCTCGTAGTACTGCAGCGGTTGGTGTTTAACCATGCTCCTTCCAGCCCCTCAGGAGCGAGGTATCAGAAATCCATCAGGTCCTGGGAGCGCCCTTCAGCAAGAGGAGAAAATAAAAAGGGGTAAAAAAAAAAAAAGGAAATTAAAAATGCCAAGCAATATTTCAATACGTTAACAAGCAATTTAATAATTAACCATGTCCTCTGGCTATTAAGAGAGGAGGAATGATAATCAGATCTATTCTCAGCCCTGCCAACATCTCCAGCTTGTTACTTAACAAGACCAAGAAGTTTAATTAGTTTGCAAGTTTTATTTCCTTGTGCAGTTTCTCCCACACCACTAAAAGCAAATGTATTCATAGGAGCTATCATTAAGAAAAGCCACACAAGGACAAGAGCAATAGATAGATTATTTACAGTCCGGCTGATTAGATTTTTATGAATGATTGAAATGTAAAGAACTATACCCTCCACGAGCACAACCTTAAAAGTGAGTCAGAGACCTCTGCAAACTTGAAACCCAGCCAAGGTAAATCAGTTTAATCCTGAGCATCCTATGGAGTCTGCAAAACAGTCCCAGACGAGGAGCTAACGCTTCTGTGCATGCTGGAAGAGGCAGGTATTACCCTCTCCCTTTATATGCATCTCCAACAAGGGCTCACAGGGATGCGGAGCCGGTTGCAGCCATCACCCAGGGGAAGGATCCCCTCTCCACCAAACAGCCTTCTCTCCCAAAGGACCGGACTGACTCGGATGCAACTGCTCTATTTGCCACGCGTGGGAACATCACTGTTTCAAGGGAAGTACTCCGCTCCATCAACTACAGGCTTCGTGCGTCACAGGGGGGTTTTTTTTGGTTTTTTGGGTTTTGTTTTGTTTTGTTTTTTATCTATTTAGATGCTTGCTTTTGTCTCTGGCGAGATTCGTATCAAGAACAGACCAAGTAATCATACGCTCTTACTAATTCATAGAGTCAGCGCTCGGGGATGGGAACCTCAAAGCAAATATTTGCCAGTCTGGTGACATCACGCTGCTCTCAGCTGTGCTTAACTCCCACCTGGGGTTTTCCACAGGCTCCTGGTACACACGTGTACACCCACAGCCCCACGCATCGCTGTTGCGCGGATAGTCGGCATGCTACAAGCGATGCTCAACAGCAGTTGAGCTTGCAAAGCCTTTAGCTGCCCTTCCAGAGCGTGCTGCGTGGGCAGTCAGGAAATTGCACCCTCTCGAGGGTAAATGCTTCGTTTCCTTACGCGCAGGATCCCCACTGCTCAGGTCTTGCAAAAAGCTACGGCAGCTGCGAGGAGCAACATCCTCAGTGGCATCAGCAAAGCATGACAGGGCTTAAGGAGATAAACGAGCCCCCGAAGAGACTTTCGTTGCCACATCCCGTGGAAGGAAGCCGCCAAGGATGGGGTCGGCTGTTTTTCGTTACAGCCGATGCATAAGGGGATGCCGCAGGCATCGCGAACGCTGCGGCAGCGTCTAGAAGTGTCAGCGAGGACACAGACAGCTCAACCCTTCCAGCTTCTGTCCTCCTTCGTGCCCGTTGACACTCTGTGCTTCATGCCGACAGCCCAGGACAGCCCTGTGCCGACTTTTTCTGACCAGGACTCATCATCCCGAGACAGACAGATCTTGCTAGTCGGTCGTCACGGTTTCAAAGCCCATCAGACCATTACCGCGCCGTCTCCAGAGCCCGCAACCCATAGGTCCTCTGCCTTTCTCTCACACAGACCCACAAAATGTAGCTTTGTCCTTTCAAACCTCTCTATAACGCTCCGGGCGCCGCTCGAGGCATCGACCCAGGCAGAAGATGAGACATGTAGGACTTGCCTATCCGTTTGTAGCTGGCCCAGATCCCCACGCGGTTTCGTGCATCCCCTCAGGGAGGACATGCAGGACGGAGGCACAAACACATCCAGTTTGAAACGGGAGCTGTTTGCTGATCATGTCACCCCGTGCTCTCCCCGCTCATCTGCCCCTAAGCGCTGCTGTGTTACCTCCATGGCCTCGTGCTTGAGGTCACCTCCCTGCCCGCGTTTCATCTCTTCTCGTGCTATTTATAAAGCTCAGCATTAGTCACTGCACAAGTTGCCTCCTATCTTCGGCTTCTGTCTGCTGCAAGATTGTCCCTACAAAATGAGTTTCCCCGGTCTGCCTTCCCCACATGCCGGCAGCACACTGCAGGCAGAAACAACTGTCAGTTAGAATAGGGCAGAAACGCTAAGGACACGCAGAATTAGATGCTATTTAAGGGTCTTGGACAAAGCCCTAATCTCTGCCCTGAAGATGCTAAGCAGCAAGTGATGTACAAGATGTTGTGGGACATAAGCAGGATGTAAAAGTTATGCACGGCCTATTAACAACTCCACTGCCAAGCCCCATATTACCACCCTAAAAACCGAATAGGCTACAGTTATGAGAAATCTTTCACGAGTTAATCTCCAAAGGAGAGCATCTCTCCCAATTTCCACCTCTTCCTGCTTTAGTCAGGTATGGCAAGAGGGCAGACAGACCACCTCTATCTCTAAAAGCTTTGACCACATATTTTATTTGCTAGCTTACAAGAATTGCGTTGCAAACACAAACACAAGTGGCACACTCGAGCATTCCATCACTCCACTCTTCGGGAAAAGCCCTAGCTGTTTTCCAGCCCAGGTTCTTGGAGAAGTGGTGCTGTACACCAGCCACACACATACAGAGCATCAGAGCTGGCAAACCCTGACTTTTCAAATAGCAATCCAGATCACCTGAAGTGGTAGGAGCCTAGGAGCAGAGGCTGCCCTTCGGAAATAATATAACTCAAGTTATGGATCCATCATTCCATTAGCAAAGTTGAATCTCAAGCACTTATTAAAGCTCCTAGCAGAAACTTCACAACTCGCGGGAGGCAACGGATAAGGCTGGGAAGAGAATGGGGCAAGTTTGGGCCAGCCCCACCAGTTATTGGGTACATGAAGAGTTCTCATCTCAGGGCTATCACCAGGACCCCCAATTCAACTTCTCAAAATACAAACATCACTCTCAGGACTGCATATCCAAAGCCATCCGTTAAAGGCATGAACTTTGCTGCACAAGCAGAGACAGTGGAGGCACCAAAGCCTTTTCAAACTGCATAGCTTTAGTAAGGTACGAGTGCACTTCAGAGATAGAGAGGGACCAGCAGTGAACCCTTCCCCCTGAAAAAAAATCCTACTGGGAACACCAACAGCCAGGGTAGATGCAAAAGCTTTGAGTTTATTGTCCAGTTCTGAAGAGGATCTACCAACCTCCCACAGCAGCATTTAATCCAGCATCTCCCAATCTCCCAGCAGAGTTCAGGAGGAACACAAGGGTTTTCAGTACAAAAGGGGGAACCCAAAAGCACACCTGCCCACCAAGACCTTCACCAGAAAGCACTGCTGGAAGGTTTTAAGAACAGCAGAATCCACTAAAAACAACCAAGAGGAGAAAAATTACAAGCTAGGGAAAAATACAGCTGAAAAGGCTCCATAAGCCACCAAGAGAAGCTCCCACCCTGGTTCCTCTCGCTGAACCCCAGCACAAGCAGATCCTATGGGACCCCACAGATTCAGGCTGCTCTCCATAAAAGCAGCCAGGAGAAGCACAGAGAAAAGAAATCCAACCTGACTTTCAAGAAAAACCATTCCTAAACGCAGTTGAATTGCACAAGGCACAACCTACAAGCCTAAAATCATTCCCTCTTCTCTAGGAACGTCATGAGCAGATGCACAAAAGTCCACAACAGGAAAACACAAACCACAGCACCCATCCTCCCCACCGCACACACAGACACCGAGTAGTAACAAGAAATGCAGAAAGAGACTGAAGCACAGCAAGCAAGATGCTGCTCGAGAGAAACCACACTGATACCATCTGTCCGGAGGTCCTTGCTTGGCCAAGATCATAGGCTGAATACTTACTTATCCTGCTTCCAGAAATGGATTTAACAGAGAGAAGCAGAAAGTCCGCACCTTACAATCACCGTTCCCATGACATCTACAGCTTTGAGGTGGAGAAAGCAGGCTATGAATGATTCAAACCTCTGCTGGTTAGCATTACATACAGAAATGAAAACAGGAAGCAAGACAACATACATTAATTATTCAAATTCAGCAACGTGCACCAGAAGGGGGAAAAAAATTAAATAGAAAACACAAACCCACATAAGCTATGAACCTTGACTTTAAAGATGCATCATCTGCAACGGCTACGAACTTCTTTGAGCCGAATAACTGAGTTTGCCAGCCAGCTTGCCCAAAGAGGGGAAGCAGGGAATAGTCCACCTGCAAATACAGCGGGAGCATTTTCTGAAGGCTCCAGGATGCCTAATTAGCACACAGTGCATTCCTGAGACACTGGACTGTAGGTATCCGTTACAGCCTGTGACACATTATTCCTTTCCAAACAGCTTTGGAGGGAAAAAAGAAAGGCAAGAGAGAATTCAAGCTGCAAAATTTAAAAGGGAAGCTCTCTGGGGAGATCTGGCCTAAAAATTTGGATTTTTGTCTATATGCGTTAACTCCTCCATCCCTGTAGCCTTAGAGCAATACTCAGAAACCTGGAGCAGAGAGGGAACAGAGCAATCAAGACTGACTGTTAAACCATCTCAATGCCATCATTTTAGCAAAGGGAAGAGAAACAGCACGAGTCCTGAAGTGCACCGAGTAAATAGCGTGAACGAAGCCCTGGAATAGCAGGTTTAATAGCATCTAACCCTTTCACAAGGCTTGGTACAGTCCAAGCCTTCCCCTCTAATCCCCCTTCAAGGTTTTTTTTCTATCAACCCAGTTCCACGCAGGTCACACTGATCTCATTCAGCATCTTGGGACAAATCTTTTAATAGCCCAGAGACAAGCAGCTTACTGCTCATCCAGCGACACTACCGACAGCTCTACTCTGAACACCTGCATGGTTTGGTCAGGGTGGTTTGGGGGAGCTGGGAGCTATGGGCTCCTGCCTGCCTTACCTTGACCTGCTACCTCCAGCCTTCTTCCAAATACCCTAGGCTGGTTCAGTACAAGCAGCACATGACTTCTCGCTCGAGCCTGCCAAGGGCTCTTAAATTGGATCAGCACATCCCAAAAAGAACCAAAACATAGCCAAGGATGCTTTGATGCACGCTTATGAATCCTGAAGTCCAAGGGGATGCTGGAGTGTGCAAACCCCAAGTACTTGGGGAGAGGAGGACACCCGTGGCCTTCTACAACATCTCCATCCATCAAGATGTGGCTGGAAAGACCCAACGAATGGAAAGCGTAGGCTTTCCTTGAGGAGGCTCCCAGGGTTTCAGAGGAGCAGATTTCTTTGGAGAGCACAGGGGACAGCAGAAAAATGCCATCATCATCACAGCCATACCTCCACGTGCTGCCTCCATACCTGGAGGGACCAAAAGGCCATCGCAGCAGTGGGACACTCAATAGCCGAGCAGGCCTCAAGCACACCATGTGCAATCTCTCAATAATCAGGCCCAAGGAAACTTGCTCCACTTGCAATGCAAATAAATGCAGCTCCAAGGCTGTTTGAGTTTTTTGGTTTTTTTTAGCTAACCCATTTTAAAAGAGCTTTGACAGATTCTACCAATTTCCACATTAAAAGAAGTGTTTTTCCTCTCATTGGTGACTCCTGGGATCACTGTTTATCAAGAATCTCTGTATAATTTCAACACCTCCATCTCTTATTAAAACTGCTATCAAGCTAGTTACACTTGAAACCTTGTTAAGCAAATAGTTACCTATACAGATTAGGTGAAAACATCACTGATAACCAATTATCCCTATTGATATTCTTGTTAAGTGTTCCTGTCAATTGTTTTCCTAGTTGTACTGGAAAAAACTGATTTTCCTTAAACACTCTCTAAACAACAGAAGTTAAGCTCTTCCAGAGCAAACCCTCCAATTCCATGGGCAAAAAAGAAATCCTTTCTCTTGCCCAGTAAGGACTGAAATCATTTAAAGCATTAGAAGGAACTGATCTAAATTCTTGACTTTCACAGACTTTTCACGGTTTTCATAGCAATCTTTTCTTTAATATACTGAACTAATCCAAACCAAAGCAATGCAATTTCACTCTCACCGACTTGGAAGATGGAAATGGAAGAGGGACAATATCCCCATCTGTTTAATAACAGAAAAACTCTTACAGAGGGATGTTTGCTACAGCCATTCCCACAGGAGGCAATCTATATGCACACGCACACTGAGCAGTACTTTCCACATTTTGTTGGCCCAGACCCAGAACATCTCAACTTGCATGACCAAGATTTAATTTCAAGGCGGGAATGGTAAGAGAACACCCCAAAGCCAGAAAGAGCCTCAACTGCTGAGATGATGCATTTTGGTGATGGAAGGTGCCCAAATAACGGCTGTGATGGCCCCCGATTGCTGAAGACCTCTTGATGACCCAGTGGCATTATTTTTTTCTTGTTTATGCTCTGCTCTGGAAATGGAAATTGGGTTGGGTGAGAGGTCTCCCTCCCACTTTTCCCGGGCTACAAACATTCACAATTTTATACAGATAACACTGTAGAGTCCCTGCACAAATAAAACCAGCAGATGCCTTAAAATGCCAGTTACTATCTAAAATTTTTCCCTGGCACACAACAAAAGAGAAGATAATCTGAAGCAAAGTGTTCCTCTCCACGTGCATGTGCATTTGTGTGTGGAAGCGGAACATTTTGGATGAGAATCGAGGCAGGAAAGCACACGGTGGCAAAACACCCTTGTTCTAAAAGCCAGGTGCTGCTGCCCCAGTGACAGAAAATAGGAGGGGAAAAAAATAAAATTAAAAAAAAAATTTAAAAAAATTTAGAAGTCTACAGGCCATGTCCTGATCTATCAGACAACTCTTTCACCTCTGAAGGGGAACATCACTGTCTCCCTTATGCCTGGTGACGCCAGAACCCTATGACTACATCCTAATCCAGGGAGACAGCCTGCAGAGCCACTTTGGTTCACGAAGTAGCAAGTAATGACCCAAATAGTCAGGATCTGGCTGACGTGTAGCCCCTATGGGTCTGACCTGTTGTTTATTGTTCTTAAATTTTTAAGAAAATTAACGCTTTGAAACTAGGGCAGCATGTAGTTTGGGGGTTGTATATTTCCAGTTAATGAAAATTCAGACTTCAAAAGATAAACACTTCAAAGGGATTACAAAATAAAAACTCAGACTTTAATCTCGCTAAATAAATAAGCACAGTACATACTAACGCCCTCTGCAATCTAGCTTCTTAATGTTTTCCACAAAGTAAGGGCATATTGGGCGCCTAACATTTTAAAAGAGTTGAAGAGCGGAAAAAGGACACCGGAAAAACCTGTACAAGCTTCTTGCAGAGCAATAATCAAACGCAATCTCTGCTTTCCGCACAAGCCTTTCCAATAAAACCTTGCAAGTCGAGGCCTCAGCGCAGCTCTGAAAACCCAACATCTGCTACAGTCAAAGCTGTTAAGAAGAGTCAGGTCCTCTCCCTCCCAACCAAGCCAGGAAGAAACCAATACCAGTTACACAGATCTTTTTAATATTAAATAGGACTGTGCTGCATTTTTGTCTGTGATGGCAGCGGTGGTGGTCACACGTTGCCTGACTTCAGGTTATACCTGCACTGGCAGGTCACAGCAGAGTCCTTTCCTACAAGCAAGGAGGACTTCATGCCCTCAAGGAGATCCCATGTTGCAAACTTAGTCCCAGTAAGAAAATTCCCCAGTTAGTTCAATTTCTATTTGAGCAGCAGTGTGCATCTGTACATCCTCAAAAACCAGCAGGAACAAGGTTCTGCAATAAGCCCAGGTGCCAGCTACGATGTCCAAGGCAAAGATCAACCTACTTTCTTCGTCTTGGCAAAGAGCACTAGGGACGGACAAGGCATGAACAATCCAGTTCGTGCTCAGTTCAGATTCTTCTTGGAGAGATATTCAGAAATGGAGACCTAGCTGATAACAGATGAAAATGGACAGATACATGCGAGGAACCCCATGAGCTATGCCCACCTGTTTTCTAAATGACTGTTCACTGGAAACCAGTGCACCCAGTTCAAAGGAGTTCTGCTTCATGCTCAGAAATCAGAAAGCCAACAGAAAGTTGGACATAGATAGAAAAGCCATGAGGACACTCCACATACTTACTTGGAATACTGTCTTTCCCAGACAGCTCCAGAATCAGAGAAACAAGTAATGTAAACCAAAGACTTCTGTGCAAAGGAGACTAAAGTCACTTCAGACTATGAAATAACAGGCAATAAGACACCCAACATCTCCCAGGCTTCCCTAGTTGGAAAAGTCCAAGAGTACACACTTTTACTTTAATGGAGTTTAATGGTGGATTTTCTAAACCACAAGAGCTCTGAGAGCAGGCTAGTGCAGCAGAGACCATCTTCCCAAGCCTCTACTTCATGGTTAGATCCAAGTGGCCAAAACACAAACCCTGCTCAAAGCTTTTCCTGCAATGGGGGTAGTTCCTGTGCAATAAACTTCTGTGGGTCACCAAGAGACCTCAAAACACAACTTCCCTTTTTCCTTGTTTGGTTCATCTCTTCTATGCTACTCCTTATTTTTAGCAAGCCCTGTGAGGCCTATCTCCCACACCTCCACTCTTCTTAAAAATAAATAAATCTAAAAAAAAATTAGATGAAGCCACAAACAGGTTCTGAAGTTATTGGAAGAAGCAGGCAAAACACAGATGGGACATGAGGACTTTTCATTAAAACATGGGATACTTTTGGTCCCCTCTACCAAAGACTTCCTGGCAACCCAAGTATGAAAAGAGGTTGTTCTTCTGGGGGCTAGTGGGAAAAGGGCAACAACTCACGAATTGCTCTCATCTGCAAGTCTAATGAGGTTCTTGGCTTTTGGAAGTAGCAAAGAAGTTTTAAGCAGCCGAAAGAGTGTAAAACCCCATTCTTCCTGGCAGTGAACGTCAACTGTTAGCCACTCCAGAGACAGATGGTTGGTGGGAGTCAAAAGTACCCAAACAAGCTAGAAAAATACATTAAGTGACACAGATAGAGCTGATCCCAGTTCAGCGTAGCTGGTGGATCTGTCAAAAGTCTGCTTCATCTCTCTGAGTCTATGTTATAGGGGAGACCCAAGTCAGGGTGCCCACAGGAGAACATCTCCTTGTGCTTGACATAAAAGGCCAGCAAGTGTCAGGCAAGATAGGCTAGTGTTCAGCAGGCACAGAAACATTTATGTTACACCAATGGAATAATGACGAACTGAATTGTAAGCAAAGCTGAAAAGGAGTTCCCAAAATTACAAAAAAAAAAGTAGAAGAAAGATTGATAAAGGCAGTAACAGCAACACCCTGAATTCCCATGCCAAGGAGTTAATTAGTTCTATAGGCACATTCCCTTTACATAGTGCTTTCTGGCTGAGAAAAGTTAGGAGTCTCAGTGTCGGACCATGGTCACTGACCAAGATTAGAAACGCCGTTTATGTGAAAAGCTACAGCAGCCCAACTGCTGCACAATCTTTACACTGTGGGAGAGTATACCCCAACCCTACTGAGCCAACAGTCTGCTAATTTCCAAGCTAGAAAATACCAGGAGACCAGTGAATTTTAGCAGATGCCAAGTTTCAGTTTTACTGTCCAAGAACAAGCCAACTAGACTTTCCAAGAGGGCCATGCCAGTATTGCCTTGAAGGAGCTGCTCGGTGGCATCCAGGACAACCAAATAAAGAGAGGTCACAGCACACTTTTGTCCTTCAGAAAGATGGACATGATGCATTGAGAAGTTCAGTCAGGCACCAGGAGGTGCTGATGCGTTAAATAGTGAGTAATGAGGTCATCCTAGCACCGCTCAAAACGAGGGCTCCGAAATCCTCAGCCAGATCAACCAGAAGAGATCCCAGTCACTTCGTTGACGTTTTCCTACATGCAAATAGTATTCCAGCTAGCAGGGATGGGAGTGTTTGGGAAGAGGGAGGGCAACATCCAGGAGGCTGTTGGGACTTTCCATGGTCCAACACCCCCCTGTTTGTGCCACTGCTGGTTAACAGCAGAGAGACCACAGGGAGGAACCTCTGGGCTAGAGCCAGCACCAACCACAGAAATAGGCTGGGTACAGAAGGTTTTTACTAGGCACAGTCCTAAATGCACACAAAAGCGCCTCTGACTTCCCCAGACACGTGCAGGCACAGACTCCAGCATGTGTCTGGTCTCAGACCACCAGCTCTGCCAGGGAGGCAGACATGCAGATCACACTAAAAAGTCATTGCAGCACATCAGCTTGGAGCAGTGGTGAGCGCTGCCTTGACACCATGCCTGGTGGAGTCACCTTGGGACAGCATGCCAGAAACATTCAGACCAGCACAAGAACACAGCAGTTCAACAGTTAAAAAAAAAACCAAACCAATAGCTCAACAGTTAAGCTGGGGTGAGACAACACAAGGACCCAGACAGCACCAGGAGTGGCTGTTGACCTTGGCAGAGGACATGGAAGAGGAGGTATCTGAGCCACAAAACCAAAGAGGCATGCAGGCAAACACTGAACAGGTCTGGGAGGAGTTGGAAGGGGAAGGAGGCTGTGTCTTACCCCATGTTCAACATCTATCGCCTAAAGATCATCTGAAAGAGAAAGCGCTGTGATGCCAGCATGGTCTGGGTGACAAAAACACATCGGCAAGGCTGAGCACAGAGACAGCCAAGGTGAGAGAAGAGAGGAAAAGCCATCAGTGGAGGAAGACAACAAGACAAAGCACAGCTAGATGCTGAAAACTCAGAAGGGGCTCAAGCACGGACGAAGAATTTAAAAATATTCCAGAAATTAAGAAGATTGCATAATATTTTTCCTTTCCACAAACTCCCAGAGTTTTGCCATCTTCACCAAGCTGCAAAACAAAAGTTTACATCAAACCTTATCCATTTTCAGCATGTGTTTTTGCTGAGGAATCAAGCGGCAACAGAACTGGTTTTGAACATGCACACCCTGACAAGCAGTTTCCTTTACAGTCAAGCTTCCCCCCCCCCCGCCCCCCCTAATTACACTTTCCTACACACACCCCTGAAGAGTTCACCGTAATCACACGTGAATTGTATTAGCTGGCCCTCCAAGGGACAGTTATAATCTTCTCTGGACTGTGTTAGCAGCTGAAGCAGAAGCCTGTCCAACACATTGCTGTAGAGAGCTCATTGTCTGCTCTCCCTAAGACGCATTCCCTGCTGTACCACTGAAAATTTGGTTCATGCCAGCAGGAAAAAAAAGAAGAAAACTGCATGAACCATGCCAATAGCACTCATCTGAGAATGAGCAAAATGCCTCCACACCCACTGCATGCACTTTAATTGAAACAGTAAGGGGAAAAAAAAAACCAGCAAGATTCATTTTACAATCAATATTCTACACGTCTGCTGTGCAACTGCTGTCCAGAGAATTAAGCATGAATGTCTCTGGCTTAATGAGAGGTGGAAAGTCCTAGTTAAATGGATTACAAGCTCTTTATTTCCTATGATTGATTCCTTCCATACGGTTGCAAGAAACATTCGTCAAAAAAATGTTCTTAAGCAGCAGAGAAGCTAAATTAGTGAAGGAGCAAACTTGCTTTCACATACTCGCTGCTCCTTACCTCCCATTCCACACACAGCCAACACGTGCACTGCAGCACCGAAATCCCTCACTGATCACACTGGCAACAAGATGTGCGCACACAAGACCTATTCCCTCCACATCTTCCAAGATGTCATTTCTACTTCCCTTTCCAAAGCAAATATTCACTGCTCCCCAGCAGTTAGCTGTTCCTCTGTAGCTCCCCTGTTCTACAAACCGGATACCGTTTCAGCTTCCTACACCAAGAGTGAATAAATTAATTTGATAAGACTCTAATCACACAGCAAACTCCTTCCCACTACAAACACGCTGGATGTGCTGGGGCCAAAGTAATCAGAAAAGAAGATAGTCAGCAGGATCTGGTGACGTGAAAGACTCAGAAGTCAACTCCATCTCCCCGATTTTGGAGAACTTTTGGCTCTAGCACTTTTTGTTTCCTTCCCATTGCGACTGGACTGATTTAGAGCAATCAAGACAAACCAACTGACATTGGAAAGGCCTTAGAGGTATTCACTTTTGGATAGAGCACCCTAAAAAGCCACGAGCTAACTGATGAAGCCCAGGAGAGTTCAACAAGCAAAGTCAGCCTGGATTAGGAGATGAATACAGGATTGTTGACTGATCTTTATAATATAGACGTGGGGTGGGAAATACCAAAGTTCTTGGCAAAAATAAGAGCATGAATGCGTGTGACATGAAAAAACAATGGGAGCTGCTGCCTCGTGCCTGGGAATGCCAGATGCGACATGAGCTCTCAAAGCAGTCTGAAAGGTCGGTGGCAGACACGTGCACCACGTCTCTCAACCACTTCTGACTTGGGGAGGCTCCCGATGCTAGAGGGATCTCTGAAAGGTGGTACAAGGTCCATCCTTGGAGGTTTTTAAGACCTGACTGGACAAAGCTCTGAGCAACCTGGTCTGAGCCCAGTGCTGACCCTCCTTTGAGCAGAATGAGATGGGGCAGAGCCCTCCTGAGGTCCCCTCCCACCCGAGCAACCTGACAGGTCCAGGATTAAATGAAATATCAAGTGCCACCCCCCACAGGAGCCTCAGTTTCCAGAATGACACGCACATGCGGGTTTTTCAAGCAAGCAGCTACAGCACATCCTGGAAGCCCTTCTCAAAGGGACTCCAAATTTGAGATGTTGCCCCCCCACAGCTACTCCAGTCTGAGAGAAGATAATTAGCTTCTCACGAGTTGTCAGGGCAGACTCGCCCAATTGGGTCTTTCCATTTATCACCTCCACTACAGCTTTCTGATCACTTGAAAAAACACATTAACAAGTATCAGAAAACTGAGATATACACAACCTCCATCTCTATTTAGCACAGCCCTTCCTCTGTCAGAAATCAAAATATCTGCTAACATCCAGTTTACCACCCTTCTGTTCCAAAGATGTTCAATAAAGCACAGGTTTGTCACACGTTCCTAAAGCCTCCTTCCAGTTATTACTGAATTCTTCCCAGTTCTGTACAAATCGGCCTCTGTTCAATGCAAGGAGACATACGTGAGAGTTTCCCTCCCAGAGGATTTACAAGCTCAACCTAGACACTGCGCAGTGAATGAAAACAGCATCTAAGAAAACAAGTGGCTAACAAGAGACAGGTTACAAGCACCCCATCACACATCAACACCAGGTAAATATTGTCTTGACCGCTGATGTGTGTACTCTTTCAAAACCTGGAGTTGATCTTTAGTAAGGCATGATTAAGGATGAAGTGATTTTTCTCTGTTTGCAGCAGTATAAATCTTTCAGAAGGAAATTTTCTCAATTGACTTAGGAAGCAGTTGCAACATTCTCAAATGCTCCTCGCTTTCCGAAGAGCATCTCAAAACGCTGGTCAAGGTCAGTCTGACTCTGGCATTAGAAGTGACACATCAAGGGAAGGGGAGAGAGGGTGAAGTCAGGAAGGAAACCGCCCCTCCATCCACAGGGTGACTCCCAGAGTGAGCAGAGGCGATTCATAGTCATTTCCAACCCATGCCTGGAGAGTCCTGTTCTAATAAAAACAAAAAACCAAAACACCATCTGCCAGTTACATCAGCTACTATCTTGTTTTCCTTATGGAAAGGACCAGTCATGAGGGATTCAAACTCATTTACTGATGCAAATCCAAGACCTATTAGTCAAAGTGCTTTCAATCATTTTTGAGGACTTTTAATACAACAAGCGTTAACCCACTCCATTCCAGTGCCCTCCCGAGCATCAGTGACTCTCTTCCAGACAGCTACCAATGGTACCGCCACCCAGCACATTATCAACAGTGATGAGCCAACTGGCATGTTCAAGATAATCATCATTAGAGTGAAACAATGACATCTGCAGCAAACTGTCTTCACAGCAAGACAGTCGTCTTCCCTCCACCCCACCTCCAGTGAAACCCTCCGCAAAGCTAAACAGGAGTTATTTGGGCAGCCAGTAAATCATAAAGAAGGGGGTACCCTGTAACTTGTGAAATGCTGAGCACTGCAGCCATTTCTGCATCTTTCCCCCTCCTTATTCACAGCCATCAGGCGATTGATATCAGTCAGGCAAAGGGATCCAAAGCAAACTTGTGGCCAGGTGACGATGAGCCTGGGGGTCTGGGGATGCTGGCGCAAAGCTCCGCATCTGCCGTGCCTCAAAGCGCTAATGCCCATTTAGGTCATCGCTCATGATCCTCAGCCTCACGCTGAGCTCTTGAGGCAAGACCCCCAAGGGGTCCATTAATACGTAGCTATGGAGTTTGGTGGGAATTGCTTCCAGCCCAGAGCAGCTTATCCAAACATCTGCAGCAGCTAAGCAGCAAGTCCCACAGGAGCCCAGAGGCCAGGATGCAACCTGGAGTTCTGTTCCCTTCCCTGTAAAACACTAAGCTTTCTAGGAAAAAGGAGAGGCTAAAAGTTCATTTTTCTTAAGTAGCTCTATGTCACTGCAGTAAGTAAAAAGAAAATGAAGGATTCTCAACAGATTTTTACACAAGCATTGAGGGAACAAGAGAAACACATGCTAGTCTTCAAGGCTACGCGTGCTCTGAAGACAGAAGCGCCTACCCAGGTGGGTCAGGCACCTCGCACACCTGGAATACAGACCAAAAAGCAGCCACATCCCAAGAAAGCAGAGGACAACTTTCTGGAGCACAGAACTCCCACAGAAAATCATTTTTTTTTATTCTCCCCTCCTCCCCATTTATTAAGATGCTCCCAGGAAAATTAGCCTATGTAACTTGAAAGGGCAAGCCAGCTGCACACAAACACAGCATTTGAAGGATTAAATGGCTTTTAATTAAGCCTACTTCACTTCACTTCCCAGTAAGCCACTTTGGGTTTTCATCTTAAGTCAATTCAGATTAAGAGCCTGCCTCGATAGGAATGTTGAGGGAAGCTGCTGTCGTCTTAGGAAAACAGGCAGCTCTCCTTACACTAGCCAAGAGCTAAAAATATCTTTATTTTCAGCTAATTTTCCTAAGAAAACACAGTGTGATTGCATAAGTGTCTCTGTTCCTGTTCTCTTCTACTTTCCCCTACCTTTCCTTCCATCCCCAAGCAACAAAGCCCTGGAGCATCAGCCTCTTCCAAGCCACAAAGCAGTTATTGCACTGGCAGCAAGCTCTCCAAAGAAGAGTTGCTGCTGGGTGGGAAAGGATCAAATGAACCTCACCCACAAGAGAAAAGCAGTTCTAGTCCAGCCCACTGTCAAAGACTAGTCAGCACGTACAGCTGGAGAAATGAAAGGATGGAAGTGGGAAGATTAAAGATTTGAAATAAGTCCCAAAGAAACTAGATTTCGTTTGCTCTTGGGTCAACGTTTTTTGGTTAAATAGTAAAACATTGAGAGCACTTCACATTAAATAACTTGCTGGATGGATGGCCAAGCCAGTTTCTGCCACCCTCTTGAACACACTGAAAAGGTCCTGGAAAAATACTGGCATATTCATCAAATTAGGAGAAAGCACCAAGTACCCAAACCAGCATCTCTGCAAGTGTGAATTCAGCAAGAAATTTCAGGATTAGGCTGTATAAACACTAGAAGCAAACAAACAAACAAAAAAAACAAACAAAAAAAGACCATCGGCAATACCTTTCTTTTTGTTGGAATGGTTCTTAAATATTACTGAAACTTAAGGGCAAATCAACATAAAAATTACTGTTCCCTGGATGAGCACACCTGAGTTCAAAGCCACCAGTATCCAGACCGGATAAACCAGAAGACTCTTAATTCCAAAGGAAAAGAGCTGGCCAAGAAAGAAAGAAAATGAAAACTACAGAAACGGGGGGGGGTCCTGAAAAAATGGTAACAAAAATGGTAACTTCCTGACTAGAGGCACATATTTGGAAAGTACATTATGGGCGTGGAAGAAAGAAGGGAGGTATTTGTCTCTTTGCCATTTTGAGAGACTGTAGTGGAAGGCTGCAGAGAGCATTTCTCAGCTGGGTAACTGGTCAAGACTGGAGAATAAGAAAAAAAAAAGACAGAGACAAATGAGGGGGGTGATAATCAAGTGTGCTTCACGTCTTTGTTCCCAAATGCGGCAATCTAGGCGTTTCTCCATATCTTAAGAACTATTTTCAACTGAAAACAGGGAATCAGACCGGAATGCTCAGTCCGCTTTGCTGCTGCAGGAGTTTGACCTCCAGTTTCCCCTGCATCCACGAGATGTGAGCATCATGGTCTAGGTAAGGCACGGGAGATAAACAAGAGCTTCCACCTTGCTTGCCAGAACTAGAAGGCTTTGCTTTCCCAGCTAGGACACAATTTATAGACCAGCACGGGTACGTTCACATGGAGATGACGGTCCGGCTGACGTGTGACAGCAGGTCTGTCTGGCTCACGGTTGGTTTAACAGTCGCTTGAATTTCTCCGTCAGTCTCCAGCAGACCATTACCTCCAACAGGTCCTTCTTCATTCCCAGTAGCATGATCCTATTTTTGGATTCTGTGGGCTTACCAGCAGTATGTTTGACTGGTGTTTTGTTTCCCATCTCGGCTATCTCTTAAGCTGGTTTAAGAGCAGTTATGCAAGAGTCCTTCTGGGTTGCAATGGGAAGGAAGCGCTTCCTTCCCTGACCTGAATTCTGACGTTATTAGCACATTTTCCAGAGCTCTATCAACCCCAGCCTTACTGAAAGTACTCATTTCAGAGATGTAAACCAAACCACTTAGCTCCCCCAAATTAAAGTATTTTAGGTTTTATACCACAAAGCACTTTCCTAACCAGACAGAGATTGTTTCTACTGAAAAGGCACTGAATGGAATGACTGAGAAACACCACCTGGAGCAGTGTCTTACCTTTTCCAATACAGTCAAACCACAGCTCAGCGATCATGTAAATCTAGTTTCAGAAACTCTTAAGCCAAGAAAGCTGGGAAGAAACAAATACATGCATCTTCAAGCCAGCAAGAAGCTGATCAAGAATTCCCAAGGGTGGATGAGACAGAAGATGCCTCACACATGAAAAAAAAGTCATTCTAATCTCTGCCCCTACTAAAGCCAATGGAGTTAAACTAATTACCTTCCTTGGTTCTAAGCCAATGAGTGTCAAGTGAGAGACATGAATCAAATTTTGCACATTCCTCCTGCCCTCTCCAGTTGAGCCAATGATTTTATTACTTGTATCTCAAAGGGGACCAAAAGAAATCTAAGCAACTGCTGGAAGACACCTTCTTTTCTAGCCAATTCAGAGGGCAACTCTTGATTTTTTTTTTTTTTTGGTGAATTCTGTTGTAAATTGCATATCAATCAAAAAAACCCAGCAGATTTAAACTCCTTGGCTTGTGCTCTTCTGTGTGATACAGGGTGGGGTTGTGGCAGCTCCTGCTCATCCAGCAGCGCTTTCGGAGTCAGCCTGTGCATCCTGCAACATCATACCAGGCTCTGGCAACCCACAAGATGCAGCTGTCAGGGTTAGTTGATCAACTTGCTCTTCAGATAATTTCACAGCTGATCTGAGCAGGTGGTTGGATTAGATGACCTGAGCTCCCACCCAAGCTGAACTATTTAATCTATGATTTTATATTTATGTACAGGAATCACTTCCTTCAAGGAATGTAAGGCTCTGCCCCAAACCCCAAGCTTTGCGTTCCAGTAAGTTCTCAGAAATTGCTTGACAGCAAATTACAGGGGAACACTTCCTATTCTGCAGACTGCTTGATCAGAGCCAGGCTTACAAACCCACTTGAGCTCAGAGGAGCATCTAGCTCTCAGCACCCAAAATCTGCCCTTACAAGGTATAGCCAGAACCCACATTTTCCAAGCTGGGTTCACTTACAGGAGGAGCATTCACCCAGAAGAGAAGCTGTTGAGCCAAGGGCATTTTCTAACTCTTTTAGAGCATGAATTGGGAACACTGGTGCCCTATCACTCTGCATAAATGCTTGTGAGCCTTCATTTCCTTATCTCATCAATCAAAGCAAAACATGGCCCTGTTCTGCAGAAAACACGGCTGGACTCTCGCCCATTGCACCAGTAGGACCAATGTGACTGGTCCTAGGCTGCCTCCTGCCTGGAGTTGTCACTGACACACTGGTGGCAACCGCATTGTACAAGAATATTGATGAGCAAGGTCCACGTTTGAGTGATGCTACCTCAAAGCATCATAAGAAAACACAGGAAGCAAATAGAACAAATTATTGCTTACTAGTCAAGGTGAGGAAAAAAAAAAAAACTTTTCAGGAACCTGAAAACCCAGGTGTTGCATTTCCTTCACAGACCTATGTCAGTTTTTCTCCCATGCATCAAGGCACTGTAGAGAAGCAAGGCAGGCCGTGCTCAGGCAGCCTCCATACAGGAAAAGTTCTGGAGAGGTATCTCTGCCTCCCTGCCAGGGAGAGCACAACCCAGTGACCTGGGGAAAAGCGACCACCGCTCGCACCATGTTCAGAGATTACTTGAAAAGAGGACTCAGGAGAATTTAGTATTTTCCCCTTTTCTTCCCTGTCTAAATGGATGTTTCCATTAGAGAAACCAAGCGCTTTACCAATTTTTAAAACAGCCCAAGGTTTACAGCCAACATATAAACTCCAAAAGAGTGCAGCTGGTCAGGATGGAAACATCTTTTCCAGCATAAACCCCTCAAGCTAGCAATGTTGGCCAAACTGCTGTAAATCACCATCTTCTCCCTCTTTAATCCTGGCTATTAACTTTTAGCTTTCTAAGCAATTTTGCATATTCCAGCAAGTTGGGGTTTTGGATCATGCTGCTTTCCAAGAATGCCCATTTCTCTCTTTAGCAGCACAACTACAAGCTATTGAGTAGCCTGTGGTATTTAAAAAAGGGCGATAACATTTTCATTGGGCTAGAAAACACACCATCCCAATATAACTAATATCTCGTAAAATCAACTTGAGTTCTAGCCATTTTCAAATGGAGTTGTTTGCTATTCAATCTTCTGCCAAGCCCTCGAGAACGTCATATTTTCTCCTTTTTTGTTCCATTTAATATTGACTGACCGAAGCCTGTTAAAACCTTCCTTTTTTTTTTTTTTTTTTGCAAACAGCCAATACCACCTGCTTCCAGCAGCAGGGACGAGAGCAGAGCATCACGCACCCATTTCTATTCCGGTGACATTACGCAAGTGCCTGCTTCACACACCACCTACGCTTCGGTCCTCAATCTGTTTGGCTTCACAGCATCCCTCTGGAGTGAAAACACAGAGGCAGCTCCACGTCTCGTCTAGCTCCATCTTTCAATGGGCTGTTCGTGTTTCTTTTCACAGCTTAATAAGGTTTTGTTCCCCGTGCTAGAGAAGCATCTTTGCCACCTAGCACTTGTTCAGCCCACAGGTTTGATCCCAGCATATGCAGCTTGTTCAGCACACCCAAGCTCAAGAGCCCTCTCTCTGCAACAGGTAGCTCAGTTTTTATGAGGATGTAAGTGTGATTTCTCTTAAATCTCTCCTTGAGCTCAAAGTAGACATTTTAAACGTAGGCTCCTGAAAGTCCTTGGGTTTTCTCCTTAACTAAACCGACATGTCAAAGCTGTTTTTCAAACCTGCAGATGAAAACCCAGGCTATTTACTGTAACATCTGCAAATTTGACAAGCCCAACTTTGGCCCAACCAGGCACAAAGAAACAGTCTCAGATATAGACATGTGTAGAAATAGCTGAGAGGGGTAGAGCCAGCCATTCTGGTAATGGGATGCTCAGTAAGCGGCACCTTTCCCTAGCATGGGATCCTTCCCAATAGGGTTCAAGGGAAGTTTCTTCTCAAGTTCTTAAGCTTCACAGAAAGTCCTAACAGTCTTGCCCAAAACACTCCAGCCACGTGGCAGGAGATAATCCTGCTGACAGTTTGGTCACAGCTGCAGAGCGCTCCACGTGGTCCACAGACGGCACATAACTAGATTGCACCCAACTTCAAGATAATGAGTCCAACTCAACGCTACACTGCTGTCTGCAGACCAGACCCAGGGTAAACCGAGTCTTACGTCCAGCCAACACAAAACAAGCTGCTTGAGGCCCCGTTATAAACTCCCTGCACAGGCAGTTCCCTGCCATGTGCTGGAGGAAGGCCAACCATTCCAGCTATCCCACTATTGCAGCAGAGGTCAACACACAGCTGGATGCCATAGGATGTGTTTAAAGCCCACACAACAGTTTAGTCTCTCCCCGTCATGAACCACCCATTGCCTCCACATTTATCTATGAAAAAGTTTCCAAAAACATAAGGCTGCTGGGCTTTCAGATAGGAACAGACTCAGTGGTTGTGCCACTAAGGTCACACCACCCTGTTAAGGAAAGTACACCACAGAGGGGACCATACCGTATTTTAGACGCCCTTTCATATGGGAAAATGGTTTTCCTCTCTTCCGTAGCAAGATCGAAAGAGTTGATATGACCCTGAGTTGGTAAACCCCGACCCTATGCCACCAGCTTTCCCACTTCCCCAGTTCCTCATCCCTTGTTCAGAGACTTCAGGAACTAGACAAGATGCAAAGTAATGGGATCTCCCAGGCTCGCTTGGAAAGGATGCCAAGGCTTCACTTATTACATTATCATCACAACTGAACTCCCTGCAGCTTGTCTTTCTGTCCCAAGAGACCTTTACAGAGCAAATGACATCCAGACACATCACCCCACAGCAGCACAGCAAGGCTCTCAGAAAATGTTTAGGGTTTTATGCACAGATGGCAGGATCCGAATTCTTTGCTGTCAAGATAAGGAGAGAAGAATGGACGCTTGGGGATTTTATTTTTTTTCTTTTTTTAATTTATTGATTATTTAGGGGAGTGAGCTAAGTGGCTACAAACTTATGCACCTTTCAAGGGCCAATATCCCTAAACTTCAGAGCTTCCTCCTGTTACCAACATTACTTTAGGATGAGCAAAAACCACACAAACAGTGGCATCCTCAGTGCATCAGCTCCAACCCCCTACCAGAATCCACAGGTATCACTGGAGGAAGGAGCAGAGCACACAGAGCAGATCAGAGAACAAATGAGACAACAAATCAAAGTCTTTCATTACAGCCAGAGTGTATTTAAGAACAGCCTCATCCTTGCCACTCTTTGCTCTTACAGAAACAGCTTGAACTTACCAGATGGGATTTTCCCTTTTCTCCTCCCACTCAAGCTATCAAGTGGAAGTGATTGAAAAAAGCCTGAGAAGGAAGAGGGTCCAATGTGCTCTTGAGCACCTAAAACATAGCAGGGAGACACATGGATGGAGGTTTGCAAACTTCCTCTACAGCACACCCAAAAAGGACACCATTACAGTTAAAAGCCACTTCTTCCCCCCCAACCATTAACATCTTGGGTCTGCCACATTCTGTGGTAGGTTTCAGAAGAAACATGTATCTTGGTTGCTTGGTAGCCCCAACTTTTTCCTACACGCCCTAGAAACCAAACACAACAAAATGACCTTTTTAGACATTGGAATAAGCCTGGTTTTCTTTTTTTCCCCCAGGAGAGTTCAGCAAGTAGCACAAACAGATTTCAAGCCTGTCACCTACCACACTGAAGGCTGCAGAGCCAGCTGATCTTCTATTTTGCCCCAAAATAAAACCTAAGCATTCGGCTAGAGCTGACCACTTCACTGAAGGAGGAAAAAAAAGCAGGTACAGGATCAGTTCCAGCAGGTCCAGTGTTAACACCAGACAATCCCAGCCTCAACAATGCCATTTAAACAAACATACTTGCATTTAATTTCAAGGGGAAAAAAGTCAACTCTCTCCCCTACCAGCTGTACTGCATTAACCTTTGTCACTGCTGTGACAGGTCACTCTCCTGCCACACCTCCAGCGCAAAGCTCATCAGAAGCACAAGAAAATGAGCTTTTAAGAGGACAGTCAATATTCTTGGGAAGAAGTTTGAGATTTTTTTGTTTTGTTTTGTTTAACTGCACATCCATGCTTTATCACAAACATTCTCTGCTATGGAGGCTGGAGCACAGGACTCCCAAAGACTCAAGCTGTCAGCAGCTTTTCTCCTTTATGGAAAAAAATACTCCCCAGAATAGTTTCTCACTACCGACTTCTTTATTTTTAGCTTGGCAGCTATAAGTTGTATTCAAGATCATCTCCATCTTTGTATTATGACAGTCCTGAATTCTTGCTTTAAGTTACAATGCAGTTTATTAGCTGAAAGGATTTCCAGCTGCAGTTATTGCCTAGTAGGAACTGAACTGATATCCATTCATCATCCCCCTCCTTCCAAGACGAGACTGCACAAGAAAGCTGAAGCTCATCATCGATTTCCTGCTAAAATCAGGTCCTAGAGGCAGAAGAAACTCATTATATATTTTAATCTTGTTGGGCTTTGAAATTCTCCTCACGAGATGGTTTAACTAACACAATTTGGAAACTTGCAACAAAACTGGGAACGGGACGTGGCCAAGACTTCACCTACACAACAGCTCAAACATTTTGCCTGTCATTATCTATGCAACACAGCAAAGAGATTCTAGATGTAGGCAAAGGATGGCCGATTTATGCATAGATTCAGCAGCCATTGAGCTATTCTTTGCAGCAATCTGCGCTGAGTGTACTAGAGCAGGCTGTTCACAGAGACACTTGCCCAACGTACAAGTAAATACCACTTGGTCATCAGCAGCTGAACAGGCAGAAGGGAGAAGTTGAAGAGTTCAGAATAATACTGGTTTATTTGAACTACACCTGGAGATGAAGAGAAGGTCCGATGCAACACAACACAGAGAGAAAAGCTCTTTATAGAGACAGGGATGTTAAGCAGAGGGTAGCAAGACCTTCACAGCACTCTTGTTTGACCCACAGCGTCATACAGGGACTACAACCACATCCCAGAGTTGCAAAACCAGCACGCGATTTCCCTGCTTTGCTTGGTAGAAATGGGAATACATGATGGAGGAGGCGTATTACAGCCACAAACCCAGGTTACCTTAGAAGTCCATATAAATCGTGACGGTTGAGTGCCCTGGGTGGGGAGGATTAGCTGTGTTCATGCACACACACGTGCAGGATGGGTTTCATCTCCGAGGGTATTTCAAGCAGAAAGACAATAGCCCCTTTCTGCAACACCTCTCCTCCCCAGATGATCTTTTATACACCCACGTGCCACGCAACTCTGAAAAGCTGTTCTCAGCATGTGCTTTTAAAACACAAACAGCACAATTAAAAACCTAATACCTGAAGGGAACAATAGGACAGCCGTATGGATTAATGCGAACAGTGGGCTGGATGGCAGGTAAGAGGAGGAACAAAAAGAAATCAAAGGTGCTTTCATTGCAATTCCCAGACCTTCCCTCAAATTCAGTTCTTCCAATCCTTTAAAAAGACTCAGGCTCTATCTTATATTTACTTTTAAGCAGTCTTCCTACTATCAAGGCTTGAACATGCAAAAGCCCTGAAGAGACAGATCAAACAGCAGGGCAGGTTGGGGAAAAGTTCAACTCCCAAAAGGTCATTCTTGTGCAGAGATGTCTCAAAGCTGCTGACACTTTTTGGCAGCTAAACATTAGCAAAAGGGGCACAAATGGGAACAGACATGACATCACCAGCTATTTGCACAAGGCTTAGACAGATTCAGGTTGCAGTTTCACTAGCGTAAAGCAAATAACAGCAGGTAAGCCACTCTGAAACTTCCTTGGGAAAAGTTTTTTGGCTAGATGTGTGTACATGCTACAATACAAAGCAAAAGTCTCAGTGAAGTATTATCCCCACTTAAAAAATATAGTGAAAAATCCATTAAAACAATGATCATGTCGCATTAGTATGGTTTCTATCACTTTTACCCATATACCTGTCTTCAGACCACACAATTTGCTTTATATTTCAGACCGACAAAAAAGCAAACAGGCCTCTAGAGAATATAACCACAAAAGCCCACAGCAAAATATCACCTACGCAGATGAAGAAAGACCAGAATCATGCAGCAGGTTTTCCCTTCCATCATAGATTGAAACCTCCCTCTATGAAAACAAAAAAATCATCCAGTTTCAGGATGTTACATTCCCCTTTTCACCAGATTACTGAAAAATCTGCTAAAGATGCTGAATCACACAGGAGGACTGGGGACAAGAAACAGCAATGAGAACTAGAAATCCTCAAGAGACCCCCCCCCACTCCCAAAACCACAATACAAATTGCCATCATGCTATGAGAGGCAGCACAGACCGACCCAGGTTTCTGCAAATCTCTGAAAAAAAAACCCAAACAAAAAAAAAACAAAAAAAAGACCTGCTGATGGTTGGTGCCACTTTGCACCTTAAAACCTACAGATTCACGCAAGGATGCTCCCCACCACGCAGCCCACCAGCTAACCCCGCTCCCCTGTCCCAGCCTCCACGCTAGATTCCCCATCGCGCCAGACTTCATCTGGCACGCCTGTTATTTCAGAGTGCTGTTGCAGCAAAGCTCTTTCTCACAGCGCACAAAACCTCGACAAAATGATCTTTCGACCGCCCTGCAGCACTTCAGCAACGCTCGGATGCTTCTCCAGTTGCCACGAGCCTGCTGCGCTCAATCTTTATTTTCCCCCCCCCCGCATTGGGACATTGCAAACCAGCAACAAAACACACACAGAAGCTTTGAAAAGAAATCTCACCATCACGTTTGCAGCACGGATGATTTCATCCCAATTACTTGCTCTTGTCATGCAAAAAGAGCTACAGGAGAAGATTTAAATCCTGATCCAGACAATACAACAGCCAAAAGCATTTATTTCAGATTTTTACATGCTGGGATCAGCCCTTCAGAGGCTGGGGAGTCTCCCAGAAGTGCTCTTGGAGGGCAGACAGACATTAAAGCCCAATTACACATCTGAATTTAAGTCTTCACCCTCTGATTCAGGGGAGCCAGAGGAACACGCATATACAGGATCAGCTCGTTTAAAAAGAGGCCCTAAAAAAAAAAAGTGTCCAAGTTATGCAGAGAAGCCAGGCAAAGAATGCAAATTCTGACCTACTTCTCCCTCCTGGCTGAGAGAGGGCACGAGGCAGCTGCTATTGCTGCTCCGCAAGCACAAGAGATGAGCAGGAGCCCTGCCAAAATTTCTGCAGTGATGCCTCTTCCAGACGCGGGCTGCTTGCAAGGCAGAGGCAATCATCCTTCTGCCCGGGCAACAAGACCACAACCACCCGGACCAGCAGCAGATGTAGTCAGGGTGGGCTGGGGGCTCTGAAGAGCTTCAGCTCTCGTGCCAGCAGCATTGCCCGCTGGACGACTCTGCCAGCTTCTGCCTTAGTTCTGCTTCAGGCAGGATGGGGAAGAGCGGTGTCCTCCGGGTAAGTGGGAGGTCAGGTGCCTTCATAAAGCCTCTCTCAAAACCAGCCTTCAAGATGGGAAGGGGACAGGGACAGAGCCATTGAGGTGACAGTCACGTTGGGTTGACTACAACGCCAACTGGACGCCCACGGGCAGCAATGTCTTTGATCAAGATCCACACAGAAGCCATCCGCTCTCCCAGTGCAACGGGCCGGTGATGCAAGGAAAATACCAGAGGAACAGGGAGCCAGAACAGGAAGAGTTTCACTCAACAACTCCTCCACTGGAGGAAGTTTCTTGCTCTTATTAGGCAAGCTGAGGCTCTCAAACCAGATCTTCGTGCTGGACTACCTATCCAAGAGCCACCGACCTTCTGTACAGTCAGTCTACAGGAAAGTCACTGGCCTTCAGCCACTTCTCACCCCAGCAGGATGGAGTCCAGTCAGCCCAGTTACTCCAGCCAGAAGTGAAGTGGAACCAGTGGCATCTATGCAAGATTCACCCTACAGTACTTTCCATCTCAGAAGGTTCAAGTTTTCTGAGCGCTTGCAAAAACCCAAGAGCAATCTTTAGGAGACATGAGAAGTCTTCCTCCCAAGCTATTCTTCATACCTTTCTACAGGAAAAAGTCTTTCAGATGAAAAAAATTCATCTGATGTCACACAGACACAAGGTGATTGGGTTAACCATCAGCTTAGGTTGGATGAGTCTGAGACACGTTAATTGCAGACTATTTTCACTAAAGCACCGAGCTGCGTCAGCACGAGGTGATATAGAATAAACGCAACCGAGAAGCAAGAGCTAGCAATCTTACATCAACCAGAGATCCAGCTCATTTCGCACAGTCACATCTTGCTTCACCCAGGGCACGCGATGCAGCTGGCTTTTGCCAATGAGCTCAGACCTGGTACTGCTAGAGCAAGGCTTGGGTGGAGGTTCCTGATGTTCCTAGCTTATTGCAGCCAGCTGAAAAGAAATTGGGACAAGCAGAGAAGCACTGAGAGTAGCAGTTTTCAAACAGCTCCAAGTCTCAGCCCATTTCCAGCACTAGCATAAAGGCACACCATGCCCACAGGGGGTAGAAGTTACCTGCCAAATTTCAAATGATGGGAACATGAGCGGCACTGACAGTCCCACATCTCAGGGGGAGAAACAAGTGTCTAAAACTGGTTTCTCATCAGTTCTTGACATGCAAATACTACCATTTATTATACACGCTAATCTCTAAACAATACAGTCCAAGGTGTATTATTCATCATCTCCCAAACTTCCTGGCTGGCATAAATGCAGTTATAGACAGAGCCACAAAATCCTTGTTGTACTGGCCAGCAATTGCAATTTCTGTCCAAAGCCTACTGCAAACTCTGATTATAGAGAAGGCTTTGTTCAGCCAGTGTCCTTCCTTTCCCTTGGGAAACCTGTATGTCAAAAGACCAATAAATGCTGGTAATTTATTATGTGGACAGTCAGTCATGCAGCTAAGAGTAAGAGAGAACTGAGAGCTAAGCCAGGTTTATGTTTGAAATAGTCACAGAGCCCTGCGGTGGCAAGTCAAATTTGTTGCTCCTCTGTTTATATGCACATAAATATCAGGGGGTGAAGGGATGTGAAGTAGAGAAGGATTATCAGCATCACAGAAGCGTTGAGCAGAAAGATGTAGTTCAAATTTAAAGACTGTTCAGGGACTGTGTTGCAAAAAAAAACCAGAGAAAAAACCAATTTACGAGGAATTGGATAGCTCCAATTTGAACAGTCTGTTCATCAGCATTGATTAAGGAAAGATTGGTTTCATCCTAAAGGACAGCAGGTAAATCACCACAAGTCCTTTGAGTTCTCATCCCTCATTAATAGATGCCACTCCCCTGGGCTCTGGAAGCATCTCTGGTATAATTCTGATGTTTAAATAAACAAGAATCACATACACGATATTTGGGGTTCTTCCAGCCTCCCAAGCATCCAAGAAACCCTCCACCAGACATAGGATGTGCTATCCTCCTCATCACCACCTATGAAGACCCCTAAAGCCCAGCCTGCCAGGTGATCCCTCATTTCTCTCTGGCCTCTTCCCAGGGACTGGAAGATTCAGACACCGCGCGGATAATTCATTTGCCCATGCCTTTTCTGTAGGGCTGCGGTGAGAGCAGGCAGGGAAACTTGGCGGCATTTCAGTTAAGCACACCAAGCAGAACGACTTTCTCCAGCTTCATGGGGTGCAGCTTACAAAAATCTCCCTCTCCCACCCTACAGAAGAAAGAGCTGGTGTGTTTAATAAAACACTTAATCTTTCGCACCAAAACCAGTCTGTAAACAGCCCAAGGGTTTAGACAGGTAGCTGGGATGTGCAAGAGACTTTCAAACCAATGTTGTCTTCCTCCCACGTCCCAGGTGAGCCGCTTGCCTTGTCCATCAACAGCATTTCTACTCAAACCAAAAGAAAGAGAGCTCTCGGTTCCAGGATGGAGAGTCACCAAGCACGCTATGCCCCTGTTACTTTGGGTTTAGACAGCAAGCAGATGTTTAGAAGAGCACCCAAGGTCTGCCCTCATCTGAACCACTACTACCGGAAAATCACAGGGACCTTAGGAATATTTTACCACTCAAAAAATATTTGTCCTCAGCAGCCTTGCTGCCCTGCCAGCCGCCTGCCAAACCCATTTGGCCATATAACTTAACCAGCCAATTCCCATCAGATCTGTTGGCAGCTGCTGCCTGCTCTTCACAAGGACACAAGGGTTTAGAGCAGGTCCTTCAAGGTTGCTGGCAGGACGCTGCTGCCTCTGCTTTCACACATACCTGTGCTGGTGCACCAAGGTCTCAAGCCAGCTCTGAGCAAGTCAATGCGCTGCAGCTGCTGACGAGATGCTCTAATCAGGGTCTAGGTAGATCCCCATGAAGGGAACCAAGCACCACACGGACACCTCTCTTTCAGAGATGTTCAGCATGGTGCCCCCATGGAGATCTGTCCCCACCAGGTATTGGGCAATAAAGGCATTTAACTCTACATAGATATTCTTTGGTTTGGAGGAATTGAAGATACTCAACTTGTGTATAAAGAAGGGGAGGAGGAAAAGTGTTACCCAAGCAGTTAAGTGTTTTGGACATGGCAGACACCACATGGGGGGCAGGAGAGCACTGTAACTTGACAAATGAAGCAGATGGCCTGAGCCTCGGTGTGGCCAGTCACAAAGCAGACATTTAAAAGAAATAAGTATGTACTGCTGCCTCCACTTCCAAGGAAATGGTGGGAGATCTGCTGAGAGAAGTAGAGACATTCAGGATTTCATATCCACTGGAACTGATCAAGGAACCCAATTCTCACCTCTGACACTGCATTGTGTTTGTGAAACACATGCTTGGCAGCATGAAAACTAGGCAGGATTTCTTCCTGCACCACTTTCTACCTTTATCAGCCCCAGCACAGCTTCACACCAGCTCCTGGCCCCCCCCGTGCACCCACCCCCAGCCTTCATCAGGTCACTCAGAGACTCTGTGGGGAGGAATGGCCTCTCCCCACGGTTTTGCAGAGAGGGACAATCAGTTTAGTTTTATTTGCTGCAGAGTAGTAGAAGAAAAAAAAACCCTTTAAGTTATTGAGGTACATTTCTAGCAGTAATAGCTACTGCAGGAACACAACAGCACATCTGCTCAAAACAACCAGGGAGGCAAACGAACCTGAGTTCATGCTGATCCTGCTCTCCATTCTTCATCCTTTGAGGACATGGCAACTGTTCCCCTAGGAAAGGCACAGCAATTTTTGTGCAGGAAATCAACATGCAAGCTGTGCTGCCTGCTGAATAAAGCCCTGCCAGTAGCTTGGGTCACTCTGCTCTATTCCTGTCCTCAAGCTTTTCTCCATAACTGAAGGCAAAGCTTTTACTGAAGGCAGAAATTCTCAGGCTGCTGTGAACTCCAGACTGGGGATTTCAGAAAATCCCAACAGCCACCCATCAGATTCAAAGAGGGAAGGGTAGGTGGAAATCAGAGCTACGAGCCCATCACAATCTGCCCCAAAAGGCTGGACGCTTGTCCCTTCTTCCATATCACCCCAGCCTCTCTTCCAGCAATCCTGTGCTAGTAATGTAACTAGTTAGCTGGGCAATAAGGCTTTTCAGTCATTCCTCTTCTCCCAGTTCTCCACGACTGAGCTGGGATCCTCTCTTGGTGTTCTCCAGAGAACTTTTATTAATGCATTGAATATATATGCACTCACGCACACAGGCTACCTTTGGGGCATTATCCCCAAAACACACACCACAGGCTACCAAGGGTTCTGTTCTAGAGGTGTCCTGTACTATCTGCAGTGGTAAGAGTCACATCCCCCCTATACCCGGAGCTCACTCTTCAAGCATGAGTGGCTTCAACACTGTCCTACCACACAGCTTCTGGACCAGAACTCGCTTCTTCCTCACCACTTTGGGAGACGAAGGCACATGAACACCTCCTTTTTAGGGAGATAAGGATGTAAACTAGCTCCCTGGTGTATTTGGATAAATGTTAATTAACTGTGTCTCTACGCTTACAGACCTAGCTGTTTTAGGAGTCTTAACTGCCTCAGGTTTTAACAAGAAGGTCACTTCTATATCTGCTAGGAAAGCTGTATTTTGTTCCTCACCACCTCTAGCCTTTTTAGATTCAGAATTAAAGTCTTTATACACAGCTTGGAGTTAGATGAAAGAAAGCACAGGGATTTCTCTTCACCTCCAAGGTGAGTTAATACCAATCAAAAGGAGAAAGCAAGTCACACAAAGTAGGGTTTAAACCTTCATAGCATCAAAGTAATTTTCACAGCAAAAAAGACAGATGAGCTGCTCAGAGAGTAGCTGGTTGCATTTAATAGTGGCTAGGGTTCACATGGGATTGAGGAAGACCAGGGACATCTCAGGTCCACGTTCTGGGGCAGACACAATGGGAAAAGAGATCTCAAGTAATCATCCCCATTTCCCTTTCTCCATCCTCTTTGAGAGACAGTAATTGCATCCTCTGAAGTTTGCATTAAACCAGGGAGGGCCAACGATCTCTTTTTGCAGCCTTAAGAATGGCATTCACCAAATAAGAGATGGGGGGTGGGGAGGAATCAATACATCAAACATTTCCTACTTTGCAAGTTTAATCACTCCGGCAAGCTATCAACATACTTCATAACACAGTTATCTGCCAAATAGTAGATTTGCAGTTGCACCGAACAGTAATTAAGATACTCAAGTCTCCAAGAGTCAAAGAAATGGTTGTGCAACCTACCAAGGTCTCAGCTTGGCTTCCTGGGAGCAGCTCCGGTGTCCCACCAAGCACCGGCTTGCACAGAAATGCTGTGTTCAAGGCTCTGCCTTTGCTAAGTTTTCTTTAATCTGCCCACAGGTTCATGCATTAAAAAGAAAACCTTTTTTTCTTTTTTGCACAAACTTGTTTTCCAAGAGGCCAAAAAGGAGGAAGAAATTAAAGTGAAAGCAGTGATTTATAAAGATGTTGATCTATACACTGCAAATATATGCTGGAAGGGGGAGGAGGATGAATTAGCACGGACAGTCCAAGTGGACACATCTTTGTTGTTAGCCTCCCGTCATCTCTGGGACAGGGATCCAACCCCAATGGAGAGCGTGACTCCAACCCAGCGTCTCCAGGTCTGCCCGCCCCGGTGATTAACTGCACAGATGTTAATTACAGGATGTAAACAGTGCCCTCGCCTGACCCATAACTTGACGTCAGACATTCACAGCTCAGCCAGGGCTCTGGGGAACCAGGCAGCCAGGCACGGTTGCACACATGCCACCTCTTGTCAAGCCACTGCAGCCCCTTCCCACCACCCTCCCAGTTTGGGGCAGCAGATAACATCAAGCATGACACCACCTTTACTTTGCACTCGGTATTTCGAGACCCTTAAACGCTTCCAGAATTTCCTCTGCCACAAAGACACCACTGCTGTCACTGCAGTATTTAGCAAGAAAGGACTCCCTAGTCGCCAGCCCACAAGGACTGCCGCTCCGAGACCAAGACAGACAACGCTGGCATCTTAATACATGTCACCGTGACCTTCTGCTGCTCCAGGAATAAACAGAGGCATAACAAGATAACAGGAACGCAAGTACACCAAGGAATAAAGCAGTTATCCTGATGAATATTCATTAGCACCTTTCCTTGCTGTAATCTTCCCAAACATTTTTTTTTTTAATCCAAACGCCTGAGAGAGGACAAGAGTAGATCCTACCAGCCCAAGAGACATCTGACTCTGCTAGTTATTAAAACCAACACACAGCTTTACAAACACACTCGGAGCTTTTCCACCAAAGGAAAGGCAAAAAAAAATAAAAATCACTCTCCCATCTCCCAGAAAGTTTGCCCTCACATTAGCTTTCCTCCCAGTATTTCCATAGGCAGCTTTTGAAACACCTGAATATCACCATTTCATGTTAAATTCATATCCAGAAGGCACAGACACTGAAAGAGCACATGAAGCAAAGTCAGGATTCCCAGACTGCTTTTTAAACTGTAAGCATTTAGGAAAGCAGATGACCTTAGGTGTAGAGAGCTGGCATTAATAAGAATTCAACACCAGACTCTGGTTTTCGTATTTGCTTTTAAATACACAGCATTGGATGCTGAGCATCAGCTCTTCCCCATAAAGGGGCCAAAGAACCGCCTATGCACGGTGCTTAAAAGCACCAGGGTTTAGTGTGTGGTTACACATATTCATCTCACGGGGACCAATGTAGAAAAATACAGAGGACCAGCAGCTCATTCCTGCTTAAAATCAATAGGACTCCCGCACCCTACAACGTGGTCCCTGATGCAGAGCAACCCAATAGGCAAGCGGTTTGCTTATCCTTATTTTGGCCAACACAGCCCCAAAGCACAGAGATTCGTTTCTTCCTTGAGGTCCCAAGGAGATGCAGAAAATTGGACTGGAGCAAGGCACACGCCACATCGCTGTCACCATCCCAAAGGGGTGGGAAAACCCCAGGGGGGACAGAACTTGTGCCAGCACAAGCCACCACGACATTTCAGTGGTGCTTCCAGCTATGCCATACACACCTGTAGGTTTCTTTAAGCAGCCTTTCCCTTCCAAAGGCTCCTCCGATAGTTTAAAACTGTATTTTCCCTCCTTATTTCCCCCCCCACACACGCCACAGTATGAAACACAAGCTAATAAGCTCCCCTTGGGCCAAACGTGATGGGCACAGATAAGGTCAGGCTGGTGCTTATCTCCCACAAAGCTGCCTGTTATTAGCAAAACAGGCTCCACTCTACAAACAGTGCATTAGTGCAGATCAGCCGGAGCGGCCAGGCCACCCCACAGCTGTCACCTCAAAGGGACCCGACTCGTGCCAGCGTGCTGCAGGAGGCCAGCAGAGAACTGGGATGCTTTCACTTTGGGATGGAGGAGTCCTCGCATCACGTATTCCTTCGCGCTACAGCCCTTGCGGCAGCTCTCCAGTAACTGGTTCAGAACACAAAGCTTAAAGTAAAAAAAACCACCAAACAAGAATTTGGAGGTAATTTTTAGCTCCAGATACTGCAATTTTCTCTCCACGCTTTTGCAGGCAGCCTCATTCATCCACCACTAATCTCTGCTCAGACACTCTCTGTTGACACCAGTAAATCTAGGGATTAAATGGGGCGATTCAGATGACCAAGGTCAGGCTGAACGGGAGCTGAAGCCACCCTCACAGGAGCAGCACAGACCTGCCCCATCCACGTCATTCACAGTCTCTAGCTCAAGGAACACGACACAAAGGTCCTCCCTGGCTTTTCTGCAGCACCAAGCTACGGCTGGTGCCTTTGCACATGGTCTGGCTGGGGATCAAACCGCAGAGACATGGGAGTGTACAGGAGCCCAAAACTCACCCCAGGAGGCAAAGAGTCTCCTGGCCTCTTCACAGTGTGGCTCCAAGAGTGGCAGGTCCAACATCTGAAGTGATGGTCGCCACACAGCTCGCCTGCAAAACTCCTTGGCATAAATCTCCATGATCTTAAGGGTCTTTTCCAACCTAAACGATGCTATGATGGGACACCGGGTAGACCAAGTTTATAGACTTTCAAGGGGGATACGCTTTTAAGAGCAAATTCCATCAAGACCTCTTGTGAAAAAAAACCAGTTGTCTTTAAACAGGGATATAAGTTTTACACAGCTAATGCAAGACGTCTCCAAGCAACAAGCGTGAAGGCTGGAAATGTATATCTGATGACAGCATATCTTTAAGCATCAACTTTGTTCCTCTGCTCTTTTCTACGCCTCTGGATCAGCTCTGCATTGAGGACTTTCCAGAAGTACCTTCCCCGGGGCCCAAACTTCAGGGTGATTCAGCTAAGAAAAAAAAGGACACAAGGGAAGAGCAAACAACTTGTGCAGAGTCAGCAGCATACTCTGGCGCCTAAATCAACTGACTTGTTTTCTTTTGAGGAATTGGAAAGGAAGGAAGCGGATCAGCACTTCAGAAAAACAACACTACTACAGCTGTATCCATGGAGCATTTCTGATTCAAAACAGGCTCCAGCAATCTAAGGGCTGTTGCGGATTACACGGGAGCTTGTCTTGGAGACTTATTTGACATTTCTAAATGAGCCAGTGATGTTATTCCTCACACAAAAGCTGTATGTGCAGCGCTTGGAAGAGGACCCAAGTTGGTCTCTACAGGACTTCTCCCCAAACTTCTGCCCTTCTCCAGCAAGGGATGCCCTGGAGAACACATTACCACCTCCCAATAGGAGAGGAGGAGGAATCTCAGCCCACTTTGCAGAATAAGTCAACCAAGAGGAGACTTGAGCCCCGAAACCTCCAGCCTGGCCAGCACCAGTTCAACATTTCAGTGTTTAGACCCCTGCTAAAGAGAAAACTCTGCATCATGCTATTTTTATGCAGACTCACCATTTCCTGCATATCCCCTAACAGCTTCTCACTTTGTGATTTTTTAATTTTCTTTTTAAAATTAAAAGCAGCAATAACAAATCAGAGAGAACAAGCTAGGTAAATTCAGTCCTTCCAATACCCACAACCCGAGCTAACAGTTTTGCTCAGCAGCATGGTGGGGGTAGCATTTTAGTTGCTGGAGCCACCACAATTCCAGTTCCCACTGCAGCTGTGCTTCCCACAATGCCCAAATGAGCTCTCAGGACAAGAGAAAAGTCCTCTGCGCAACCACTCCTGTCCCCATGAGACAGCATTAAACGCTTTTGACAGTGTCCGTTTAAACATTGTCTAAAAATACATCTGGCTTTCGACCACTGCAGATGCAGGTAAGCCTCGCGGTGACTGTGATGTGACAAGGACAGATGCTTAGGTACAGCTTAAACTGTGCTGTTTCAGGGTCTTATCTGTCAAGTCAGCAAACAGCATCATTTCCAAAGATTTCTCAGTCAATAATCATTTCAGAGGATTACTTGCAATTCCCAATCTCCACATGCTTTGAGAAGGGCACAGAAAGGATTTTCCTTTTTTTTTTTTTAATAAAATGAAAAGGAACAACAGATGCCTAACTAATAGCTCACAGGAGAAGCCAGAGTGATAGTCTGCATTGGTTTCAATTCTTCAAGACACCAAACAGCCTCCATTCCTGCAAATGTAGGAAGGCAGTCACCTAACTGGCCATGGGTCCAATGTGGTGCCAGAAAAGCACTGCACACATCCCACACACACGCCCCAAAAAAGGGGAAAAACCAGCCACCTTGGCCACAGCAAGCATTAGATTTGCTCCATAGTACTTCCACAGTACAGATTTAGCCCAATATTTTTGTGGGCAAAACATCTGCTGGGAGGTAATTTCCATTCCCGGGGACCCAGAAGGATTTCGAGGTGCTCTCGCCTCCCCACAGCCTGGCCCACGTAGCAGCCATCCACCAAGATCTCCTGCAAGGAAAATCTCCTCACCATTTCCAAAATCCAGGGTGCTTGGTACCAAGCTTGGCTGCAACCTGCGACACGAGAAAAACCTGGTCGGAGGTGGGAAACGCACTGCGGTTCGTACAAGGGTCACCACTCATCTCTGCAGCCTGGACCACCCTGGTGTCTTGTCCTCCACTCGTACGGAAAGCCACGTTAAGGGCAGGCAACATATTCACACTCCTGTAACTTTTCCATTTGCTTCTCTAAAGAAATTAAACTAGTCATGTTTAGGTCAGGTTCCACCTCACCTGGACTGCCCAATGCCTTGGCATTTCTGGTCCCCCCTTGTTATGTGTGGAGGAAGGAGGTTAAAGAGAATCATTTTACATTAACCCCCCCAAAAATTCCTTTAGAAATATTAGGACTGATGACTCTACAAATACAGAGTTAATGTATGCACTCGACCACCACTCTGCCACATTCGGGTTTTTTTGAGGATTCTTGCCTTAACAATGGAAAAGCCACTCCCCTCCTACCCATTTTTCATTAACTGCACTGGCTTTATAAGGGCAACCAGGAAATCAAAGGGATCTAGAAACAATTCAACCAAACCATTAGCAATGCCACTGAAGCCAGAAAACTTGAATTTCACATTCCTGGGCAAAGTTGGAGCCTTCCAGTGACAGCTGGATCCCAAACTTACCCTCTGGACTGTACTGGAAGCAGAAGGTGGTGTTAAATCCTCACATTTGGCTGATTGTTACAGCTCTATCACAGTTCTCACCACGTGTCTCAGAATTGACATCTACTGTAGGATGCAAGCCAGATACTAACATAATTTCCAGAAAAGTTGGCCTCATCCTCCATGTTACTGCATAAGAGGACCACGCTCCCACAGAGCATCCAGCTACGCAAGCCTCCACCACAGAAAGCCCCCAGTTCAAGTGAACATATAAATCTGAGCTTTCCAAGAGAAGAAAACCGTAACTACAGCAAGTTACCAGTCCCATGAAGATAAGTTTCTGCAGCAGAGGTGGATTAAGTCACCTACATACACCTTCCCTGCTCTGGGGAGTGGAATAGTCACCCACCCCACCAGATAACTTCATCTCCAGCTCTGCCAAGTGGAAAGTTTTCAGACACTCATCAGCTTTGTACTCCAGGGAGACAACACCCTCTCCTCCTCTACACCAGTAATTTTTAGGAGGGAAGTGCAGATGCGCTCTCACTTTTCAGTTTCTTCTTCCTCCTAAATTCCAACCCCAAGGCTCTCATTTGCAAGAAAGCGTTTACGCACCAGCTTGCTAGAACGGGTCTTGTATCTGCAGAGTTTTATTGCTGCTCCGCAAGCTGATGAATGAGAACAGAAAGCAAGCCATGAACTGTACAAGGTCAAGGGATCCACCTCCAAAATCTACATACAAAAGGACAGATCGACACCATCCCAATGCCCAAGGACAGACCCTGGACACCGGGACAGTCTTTGAAACCCAACTATATCATTCCATTGCAGCTGAAAGGATTTAGGTCCACTTCTCTCCATAAAATTAATTATGTACCCCATACAAGAAGGTAGGTTACCACTGCCTAAGGGAACAAGGTTTTAAATACCCACCATGGGCTTTCCCGAGCTTCTGGCTTATTCTCAAGTTACAGCTTTCCATTAGAGCATCTCGCACAGGCTCCGACTGTTAATAACTGTGTTTACAGTGGGCGTTGGCCTTATCAACAGGATGAATGTATTCTGGCTGCGTGCCCCATTCTGCTGAAGCATGATATAATCCCTTAAAACATATTATCGAAAACTGCTATTGCTTAATTAGACCATGTGATTTCCACCTAACAGGAGAGGGCAAACCCCATCAGTTTGCTGCTGCCTTTCCTAGCTCACTCCATGAGCTAAGCAATCCAAACCCTATCATGAAACATTCACACCAGCTGCCTTTCCTTTTCCTCCCTGGCATAAATCACCAACAGCTCCCTGCAGGAAGCTCTTCTGATAAATGCTGAAAGGACCTGGAAGTTCTTATCTGCTGTGTCATGGAGTCTAGGGGATATTTTGAAAAAGAAGTAGGTCATAGCAAAGTAACTGCGTAATCAGGTGATTATTTACATCCTTAAGCCTGTAATATCCAAGGGCTTATTATTTCTGCATATGGCACACCATGAACTGCTCAGGTCCAAGTCAACCCATGCACCCCACAGGGAAGGCTTCGTGAACAGATGAGCATCTTGCTCATGCTGCTGTCTCGAGGCCTGATTTATGACAGCTTTTCTTTGGAAATGCTTTTGGAGAACAAATCCAATCTTATCATACAATGGTTTGGGTTGGAAGGGACCTTTCAAGGTCATCTAGTCCAAACCCCCTGCCATGAGCAGGGACATCTTCCACTAGACCAGGTTGCTCCAAGCCCCATCCAGCCTGGCCTTCCCAGGGATGGGGCATCGACCACCTCTCTGGGCAACCTGGGCCAGGGTTTCACCACTCTGCGTAAAACATTTCTTCCTTGCATCTAGTCTGAATCTACTTTTCTTTAGTTTAAAGCCATCACCCCTTGTCCTATCACAACAGGCCCTGCTAAAAAGTTTGTCCCCATCTTTCTTATAAGGCCCCTTTAAGTACTGGCAGGCTGCTGTAAGGTCTCCCTGGAGCCTTCTTTTCTCCAGGCTGAACCACCCCAATTCTCTCAGCTCGTCTTCACAGGAGAGGTGTCCCAACCCTCTGAGCATCTTTGTGGCCTCCTCTGGACCTGCTCCAACAGGTCCGTGACTTTCTTATCAGTAGTATTCAATGCAAGTCTACTAATTTTTAGTAGAGTGGATGGTATATGGGATTAATATACTTCAGAAGTAGAGATTCTCACAGCTTTACCGTTTCACCAAGTTATTTGCAAAATATTGGCTGGTCTGAGATGGACAGTATCTCCACTATTTTCTCCTTCCCCTGCCCCAAATGAAGAGGGGGGTGTCTGTCTCCATCTAGCCATGTGGCTGATAGCTGTTCAGACCCCCTGTCTGGTTTGGCTTCACCTCTTCTCCTCCGAGTCTGGTCCAGGAAAAGCAGATGCAAGGCCTGACAGGAGGAAGCAAGGAATTTGGGGGCATTGCAGATGAAAAAAAATTAAAAATAAAATCTAAACAAATTTTCAAAGAGTCTTGTCTCCCAAAATGGATGCGTTTGAAAAGCTTTGAGATTAGGCTGATTGCAAAAGAACTCCTGCATCAACTTGAGGAATGAAAGCCAGTGGTACTATGAAGCCTGATAAACTTTGCAGTCCCACGTCTCTGGCAGGCAGAAGCTGCTCCGATAGTTAATTCTCTCCATCAGCACCGAAACATCTGTTTTTGTGGACCCTGTGATGAGGATCCAAGCAGAAATTATAAAAGAATAAGAGGGACCTGAGCAGGACAAAGGAAAGTAAACCAAAGATTAATGCTGAGCCCACACATCATCAGGAGAGCGCTTCCCACGATGGAGAGGAAGGGGAAGGAAGAGAGTCGGCTGCACAGGGAACAATTGCTCCAAGGAAGGGGAAGCAGCATTGTTTGAGAGATTTACCAAAAAAGCATGTAAACCAATCCCCCAACCCCACCCCTCAAAAGAGGAAAAAAAAAATCCTATAGTCTTTGGGGAGGCTCGGCTCCACCTTGACATCACATACCCTCTCTGAGCCAGAAGGGAAGAGAAGCTGCTTTGTTTCATTTTTCCCGAGCTGCATTACCAGCCCTTTTCCCCAGGAAGGAAACCTTCCATGCTCCCCTTCCCCTCAAATTCACAAAGGCTGAACCTGGCTCCTTATTCCACCTCCCCCAGCAAAACAGGCCACAGGACAGCGGGGCCATGCTTTCACCGCACTGCTCGGTAGCTCCCGAGAGCCCTGACGGTGCAAGAAAATAGGAGCAAAATGCAGCAGCTCACCACTGGGTCACAAATTCAAATCCAACCCAGGGTAGCAGGACATCTGCAAGCTTTTCAGGAGCTTTCATGGGAAAGCCTACAGACCCCACGCATCCCTTGCCTTTCCCCCTTTCATGGAGAAGATCTCCCTCTTTCCAGCAGGGAAGACCCCAGGGACATCTGCACAGGCAGGAGAAACCAGGCTGTGCACATTCTACTTAGCAATGTTAAAAATCATTGCTCCAGCTCAGTTAACTCTAAGCCTCCCTGCTGTAACATGATCGCAGCTGAATTTTATTCCACTTAAGCCTTTCCCAAAATACCTGTGGTCCTTTGAGGTACTTTTTCCTCTCCTCAAAAGCTTTGCAGAAATTAAATCCTATTAGCACATAATAACCATGCAATATCTCTTAACATTTGGGGTTTGGTTTTTGGTTTTTTTTTTTTAACTGACACTGCCTCAGTAAAGACTTTACCATACCTTCTCCTTCAAATATGAGGTTCAAAAATTCTGAAGCCTCAAAGCATCCTTCTTTGCACAGTATTTAGCACTAATCCCACCAAAGGTACCCTGCCTTCACTGCTAACGGTGGTAATGACCCACTGTTGGATCTCAGGTCTCTGCCTTGTCCTACCCCAGCATCCACAAGTGCAACTTCACTACGTTGGATCATTTCTGGTCCCTCAAAGTACAGGTCAGGACAACCTTTAACTGATTGTTAAAGAAATCACCTCCCCATGATGGCTGGCAGAGGCAAAGCACTTGGCATGCTTAGACTTTAATTGATCTCAAATGCTGCAAGACCCTCAAATAGCTCTTCTCCACCTGCTTTTTTTAGTGCTAGAAACCTCACATCTTTGCACCTCTTCCCAAGGGAAACTGGACACGCCTGCTTATCATTCACAAGCCCTATTATCTATAAGTTTTTTTCTACAAGTATCTCTGTGTGTTTCAATGCTACAGCAGCAGTATCAGGTCAGACACCACTCCTTCCTTAATATCTTCTCACAAGCTCCTATAGATACTCTGGAAATGAGCTTTCCACCAAGAAGAGGAGGGGACACCGGCAGGGACCAGCTGAGTGGACTTATCTAGGCTGTCCTGGCAGCATCAAGGAGAGGGATGTGCCCGAAACACAGTGCTAGGGAGACCCTGGAGACGTCACCCAATTTGATTCCCACCTCTGCATAGGAGATTAATTTGTCAGTCACGCACAAGGTTTGTCCAAGTGGCTCCCAAAACATGGAGCGTTGAGGCCCCACAGCCGTGCCCCACCACATCACTACCAATGGAAAGATGTCCTGCTACGAAACCTAAGCCACCTTATCTCCAAATGAAGATAAAAATCCTTCCTCTTGTTTTCCCTAGTTCTCCAAGATTTCAGCCCCAAACTGGAAATGCAAAAGCCTGCTAGGAAACAATTATAATCCCTTTGGATGATCTTGTTCCTTCAGCCAGCTATCGGCCACATTACCACCTTCTCCGAGGTCCTAGGTAATCCTATTTCACCCCATATCACCATTTCACCCCATATCTTGCCAGAGCAAATACAGCATGGCATCCAGCCAGGGCTGAGGATCAAGACGTGTCCTGGTTTCAGCTGGGACTGAGTTAATTGTCTTGACCCCCTGCACATAAAAAGCAGCAATAAAACTACTCACCTTTCAAGAAAGATCTTGTCAGCTCACATTTGGCTTGACATTAAGTTAGTCTTTTAAGTCATGGGGTTCACAGCAGTGAGACCTCCCTCCACCCCCAGTTACCAACAGGCAGTTTTATTTATAAGCTATTCCTGCACCACACACACAACCCAAACACGAGAGCAACAGACCTGCCAGGGAAGCTGTTCTCTAAAATCCACCGCTCCAAGGTAGGGTTTTGTGACACTGGTGACTTCTAGAAGAAGAATTTAGAATCCCATTATAGCAACCAGCTTCCCATACACACACACTCCCCAGGTCTCATGTTATAGAGGCTGACAACCAAAGTCAAATTTCTGAAATTCTACCCACTTTGACCTGCAGATTTTCACTGGCATCTCCCACAGAGCCAGAGACTGGTTTTGAGGTAATGCTTTCAACCCAAACGTTAAGGGAAGAAGCATGCAATTCAACTGACATCTGCTTTCCAAGGGCATTTTCTCCTCTGAAAGCTCAAATGATAAAAAAAAAGCCTTATTAATCATAATAGGAAGTCTTGCAATAACTTTGGGAGGTGAAGGGTTTTTTTTAAGAGGCAGATATTTTCTGTCCATTATCTGAAATAGCTTTCTAGGCTTCATTAAGCACATTACAAACTTACTTTTGTCAATGGAAGTACAGATGGCATTTGATCTAAAGATTAGGACCACATTTCCTTCCTCTAAAACAAAAGACAAACATTAGCAAGGACTACTGGGGTTAAAGTTTAATTATTGCTTAGGAGAGGCCCACACTTGCTGAGGCAAGAGACCAGGGTTTAATAAGTTGGTTTCAACATATTAAGGGGCATTTAAGAGACAGCTACATGTGGTAGCAATGTTTAAGTCATGCCTTTATTTCAACCCTTCCACCACTTTTGACCTGGCCAAAAAGTCATCCGCAGACCACAGGGAGCTGAGCAGTGCCCAGCACCACAGATACAGGTAGGGACAGGCAGAAGCATCCATGTGCAGGGCTGCGAGACAATTATATTGCAATACTGCTACTTGAAGAGATGTCCTCCGTAAGACTCTCCAGTCCACAGCTTCAACAGGCTCTTCAGATATTTGCTCCCCACTCAAGGGAGAGCAGGGACTGCTAAGGAAGGGGGTGCAAAGCAGAGATACACCCAGCTCAGGGAGCAGATCCAGCCAAGGCTGGATTTAATCCCATCCCCAGCTGAGTAGGACCAGTTGATAAAAAAAGGCTTTGGCAACAGGCTTGAGGGAGGCAAGTTTTGAAGCTGCAGTTTTCCTGGTGTCTAAGTCACCCCAAAGGCTGCAGACCAGGGTAAGCGTTTGGTTCAATGCCTTCATGAATATCTTTGCTAGCCAAGAGGATGGCTGCAACGTGCTGCCTCCTTCCCTCCCAAGGGTAGTTCCTTCCCTAGGGTAGTTCCACAGTTTTGTTTTCCATTCTAAGGGATGGGAGGTCATTGCATAGGTATTAATTTAGCTGGCCATACAAATTTAGCTGGAGACCTCAACAAGCCACTAACACTAAGCTGGCAAGCAGCTCTACCCCACACATTGGGGGGGAAGTGCTAGGACCATAGCCAGTCTTTCCACAGAGGCTTGTGGAACAGATACAGCAGCTCTTCAACAGTTTAAGGAGCAGCTTACGGAGCCCAGAAGCTATAGAAACCCAAACCTACCATGAGATCCACAATACTGAGGGTCCTGCATCTCACCCCAAAGAGGACGAAAGGCTAATGTAGAAGTTCCCTATGAAACACTCTTTGATCTGTAGCACCAGGCAGCTTTTTTGGCCATGATATAATCACATGGATGGCTTGCCACTATCTAACCAGGACCCAAAGCATTGTGTACCTTCATCCAGGCACAAAGCTGAGACCTCTGAAGACCACTGGAGTCCAGGTGACTGCTGGAAGCCCGGGACACAATGGTGCTCTGCAAAGCCCAGCTCTGACCCTTCTGCAAAATCAACTTTTGTGCAGGAAACAGAGAAGGGGAGAGATGGAAAATTACAAAGGAAGCGCTACACAGTGGCCGAGTAGAGCCAGTAATGACTGGCTGAGCACCCCAGCAACTCCTTGTCCGAAGTGCACGATGGCAAGCAGAACACCCAAACTCCATGGAAAAACCAAAAAGCAAAGAAGCCACATGAAATCTGTTCCACGTCCATACTCAATCCCAAACGTACAACTGGCCAAGTGTTGTACCTCTCATCCCTCGGATCCTCACTTGTACACTAGCTGCAACACCCCTTCTCCAAGAAAGCCTTCAGCTATGGGATCTATCACCAGGCTGCCGTTCAAGAAGATGCTTTATATAATGCCCTGCTTCGCACCTTCCCGAGTGGAGGCCTGTGCAAAACACGACAAGCACAGTTTTCTTCTGGTGGCCAAGCTTCTCAAGTGTTGAAATAATCAGTGTACGTGCCAGGCATGGCTCTCCTCTAAGCCCAATTCCTGCTTGTCAGCATCCAGGCTGTGGCAGTGTTGTACCTTTCAACTTCCTCTGCCATAAAATTGAGTTATTCTAGGCTCATAATTGACACCAAGTCAAACTCCATCTGTTTCCACCAAGATAAAGATTCCTCTGAGGTTGCTCTGCTAAGTACCTGCAACTTTGCTGCCCTGCCTCCCAGCACAGCTCTCCTGCACTGGGAGCAGAGGTGCGTGATGCCAAAATTAGTGCCCAGATTTGCTCAGTGTTTATTCTGTGCTGGGTGCAAGGCAGTATCTCTGTGCTATTTAAGTGCCCAGACCAATGCAGCAAGTCCAATGCTATGCATAGCATCAGTAAGTGGGAGTCTTACAGTCTGGAGTAAAAAGGAAAATGCAATCATCCCAGGAAAAAAAATAAATCAGGAGCAGTCAGCTCTTTCTGAAGCTATTTTTTGCTACACTGAAGTTTAATAAGCTACATCTGTCAGGCAAGTATCCCACCTATACATAATTCAGTTCATTGGTTGTTTTAATTTTTACTATTAAAAAATATTAAAGCCTTTCCAGAGGTGCTACAGTGCACAGCCAATATCCAGGGTGGGAAAGCAAAAGCCACAGCAGCATTGAACTTTGCACCCAACAAGAAACGGGATTAAAAAGACTCAAGCACTGTCTGTAGTCTTCAAAGCAGAGAGGCTGCATGAAAGTATTAGTGAGCTAAGAGGAACCGAGAAAGCCAAACAGCAAGAAAAAAGGGTATGCAGGCAGGAAATAAGAAGTGTGATTTTCTTCAACAGTATAATTATGAAAGATCAAGCTATTGGGCGACAAATCCATTTGTGCTGCAGAGGCAGTCAAGCCAAGTTACCCCATTACCAAAACTAGCACCAGGAGGCCAACGACTTACTGCAGAGTCATTGCACTCGGTGACAGTTTGGATGCAATTTGAAACTGTCACCATTACAGCCAGCGGGCAGGAACCAGGCCAGCAAGACCAGCACACTCACCAGCATCTTCCTCAGCCCCACTTGACCAGGCAAATGCTGCGTGGGAAGTTTTGTTGCCCACTCGGTTCTTTAAAGCCAGAACAACCACTGGAATTTCTAACCATGTTTTCAGCAACCACCCCATTTAGGTAGTCACCCTCCCATAAACCGGTTTGGTCTGTGAGCTGTACAGCATCATGCCCACGGTACGGTCCTGCATGGATAAACGTCTCTGCAAGGTTTGGCTCCCTCTTATATATCAAGATATTCTTTCCCAGTGCAGTGCGTGCATGATGGACAAACTGTGTATTTCCCAGAGGGACAACATGGACAGAAGGCCTGTCCCTTGACAGGTAAAATACAGCATGAAGCAGCATCACGTAACTGCTGTGCATCTGCATCCATGCAACCAGTGTCTTGCACAGAAAAGGGTTTTATGAGGAATCCAGCCTTTTCTTTGCATCCACGGAGAAGTCAAGGGTGCAAGTGTGCCGACAGCAGAACCAACACCAGGCTCGTGCTCTGAAAAGCGCGAGCATTTTGTGAGAAGTCAAAGGTCTTTGCAGACCAGAGCCCTCCCTCCAGCAGAGCACCGATTTCCTCCTCCAAGGGCTGCAGGATTGGGGGAAAATGAGAAGGAACAAGGTCTGAACACAACCCTTGCTCAGGCAGCCTGCACATATCCGGATGCCACATGGACCCTCAGTGCCACCAGGTGATAGGCATCCCATACCACATCAGAAACTGTTTTAGACCCACAGCCCACACACCTGAGCCATGCCACGTATCAACCCAGTTGCAGCCTCCAGGCTCATCCCAATTTGACCCAGAAGTCCCCACTGATGGCCAGAGGCATCACCCTTGGATCCAGCAACAAACTTTTCCGGAGAGCAGCTTGCCTTGCTCTCCCCTCCACATGTAAAGGCCACTGAGCCTCACAGGCATATTTCACAAAGGAGACTGGAATTTACTTTTCAGTTGCTCATCAACACCATATGTTCCTACGAACACACCCAAGTAAAGGTACCAAACCCACGTCCTGAGCAGGGACTAGGATAGGCATCAAAGCATCCCGCCTTACAGTGCAAGGGATGATGAATCTCAATTAAGGTCAGGATCTTGATGTACCAGCAATGCAAGTTCCTACATTGCCCGAGAACCACAAGCCTGAGTAACATCCAAAGTTCCCCATATCTCCTAGCAGACAAATCCCACTACTGTCCCCAACTTGCCAGCAAATAAACTCACATCACAGGGCAGCCGTTTGGAAGATAACATCTCAGACAAGATATAGTTTCTTCTCTCCTTTTGCTCCAGATGAACCAAATACTTTAGGCACCCTATGAATATTCCCTTAGCAGCCCCCCCACCCCCATTTCACCCCCACCCCCCACCCCCATCAGCTTCACATTGTATTTCACAACAATGCGTATTGTGCCGCTTCTGCTACGCTGTGGGGATACTCACCAGGTTAGCAGCCCCTGCTCAGCAGAAATTGGACTTACCAGCATTGGCCAGGGTAAGAGTACAGAGCAGCCTCAAACTCCGATTAAATCAGTTTTCACTTTATTCTGTGTTTTATCCCATAGCAGCTCATGAGCTGTCCTAAAAAGACCCACAGTTAGTCTGAAAACCACCTTTTTGCCAACAATATTTGGAGAAACTAAGTCATGCCATTCGAAGTAACCCCCATGCTGTTCCCACCTCCAGTGGAAAGGTTATTTTGTGTGAATAAGCATCGTGAAAATGATGCTTTACAGTTTAACATCAACCTTCAGAGCAGCCCGAGTACACCAGTGGAAAGCTGAGCCTCCAGAACTAAGCAGACCTCCCATGCTCATCAGCTCCAACAACATCCCCACTTATTACCACCCCCGCATGGGAAAGCGCCATTTCCATATTGAACGCAAGGAGCCAACACATTCCCTACTGCCCTCCTCCCAAATTATTCACAGAGCAACCCACGGAGTCTCTCTAAACCAGGCTGGTGGGGGTGCAGAGACAGGTTCAGCTGCCAGACACTTCTGCACCATGTGCAAATGCCTCTCGGGGAAAAGTGGCTAAAGATAGCTCTCAGTCCTGTAATCAGACCCATAAGACTGGGATTTTACTCCCACCCCCAGCTGATCCCCAGTTACTGGGATAGATGCCTCCTCTACACATCTAAATCATTACAAGCTGCTTTTGCAGGAGCTGCCTGGGTTTGAAGACCTCTTATGTTCCCAGTCCAACCCCAGGGCACCAAAAAGTACTCAGCCATTGGGATGAAAAGCAGCGATGCTCGGGTAATGATTTCTAGCGGCAAAACACACCACGGTGAGCATCCCACAAGGTGACGAAACAGTCCCCGTGTCACTGCCACAGCAGCGGGAAGGTTTTCCCATTACCACCTTCATGCCCCGCTGGCTCCAAAGATGCTCTGTGAACTCAGCCCATTGGCATGCTCAGGATGAAGTGAGCAGAGCCCTTCGCCAAGTACCAGCCCCCCCAGATCTCCCAGCTATTTTTAGCAGGTTGTGTCCCAAGCTGAAAGTATTTATGGTATCTAGTTACCATCCATCACTGGGGGAGGGAAATAAATTAAAAATCACAAATTAAGTGTTCATCATTTGGCTATTGCACTGGAGAAAAACTGTTAGAAAGGAAAAGGGAAAAAGAAAAACTATTGCAGATTCCCTTTTCTTGTCCCATCCCACATACTCCACTTCTTCCAGTGAACCTGTATCACTGCTCACGTGAAACACTGACATTACACTGCGGTTATTATTGTAATGGAGTAAAAGCTATGTACTAAAACATTGGAACCAGGCAAAGGCTCCTACGCAGCATTTTCCAGACCTTCTCCTGCATCTCAGCCTGCACCACCCCCCAAAAAACCCACCCCTCAGGCATGTCTCACCACCTTCATGCAGGCATTGCACACCCTACCCATTCCAGCCCATCACCAAAGACAAACCTCCAGCAAATCACCTCCCTCCCCAGAGGCCACCCAGCTCCTTCTACAGGGTTGCTCCACCACCACCTTCAAGTCCTCCACCACCACCTTCAAGTCCTCCACCACCACCTTCAAGTCCTCCACCACCACCTTCAAGTCCTCCACCACCACCTTCAAGTCCTCCACCACCACCTTCAAGTCCTCCACCACCACCTTCAAGTCCTCCACCACCACCTTCAAGTCCTCCACCACCACCTTCAAGTCCTCCACCACCACCTTCAAGTCCTCCACGGCAGCTCTTGGAGAATATTTTTGCCTACTGCAAGAGGAAAGCATACCTGCAGTGGGCACGCACAAAGCGTTGGGGACAGGGATTGCAAGACAAAGCTTTGAATCCCAGCTTCACCACAAGCTCAGTGGTACAGATACTCAGGTGATTCGGTGTAAGTATCTGTTTGCCACAAGGCTGTGGATGTTGTCTACCTAGACTGTAGTAAAGCCTTGGACACCATTTCCCACAGCATTCTCCTGGAGAAACTGGCTGCTCATGGCTTGGACGGGCGTACACTTTGCTGGGTAAAAAACTGGCTGGATGGCCAGGGCCAAAGAGTGGTGGTGAATGGGGTTAAATCCAGTTGGTGTCTGGTCCCAAGTGGTGTTCCCCAGGGCTCAGTACTGGGGCCAGTTCTGTTTAATATCTTTATCGATGATCTGGAGAAGGGGATCGAGTGCACCCTCAGTAAGTTTGCAGATGACACCAAGTTGGGTGGGAGTGTTGATCTGCTGGAGGGCAGGAAGGCTCCACAGAGGGATCTGGACAGGCTGGATCCATGGGCCGAGGCCAATTGTACGAGGTTCAACAAGGCCAAGTGCCGGGCCCTGCACTTGGGTCACAACAATCCCACACACTGCCGGGCAGAAAAGGACCTGGGGGTGTTGGTCAACACCTGGCTGAATATGAGGCAGCAGGGTGGCCAAGGTGGCCACTAGCATCCTGGCTTGTGTCACAAATAGCGTGGCCAGCAGGACTGGGGCAGTGATCATCCCCCTGTACTCGGCGCTGGTGAGGCCGCACCTCAAATACTGTGTTCAGTTTTGGGGACCTCAATACAGGAAAGACATGGAGGTGCTGGAGCGTGTCCAGAGAAGGGCAACGAAGCTGGTGAAGGGCCTGGAGCACAAGTCTGATGGAGAGCGGCTGAGGGAACTGGGGTTGTTCAGCCTGGAGAAAAGGAGGCTGAGGGGAGACCTTATCGCTCTCTACAACTGCCTGAAAGGAGGGTGTAGCGAGGTGGGTGCTGGTCTCTTCTCCCAAGAAACAAGCGATAGGACAAGAAGAAACAGCCTCAAGTTGCACCAGAGGAGGTTTAGGTTGGATATTAGGAAAATCTTCACCAAAAGGATTGTCAAGCATTGGAACAGGCTGCCCCGGGAAGTGGTTGGGTCACCATCCCTGGAGGTATTGAAAAGACATGTAGATGGGGTGCCTGGGGACATGGTTTAACGCTGGACTTGGCAGTGTTAGGTTAACAGTTGGACTCAATGACCTTAAAGGTCTTTTCTAACCTAGATGATTCTGTGATTCTATTCTCTGATTCTACTAGCTCAAGCTATGTGTTGCAGCAGGAACAGGCTGAGCAGCCCACCTAAGGAGAGACACTTTCCAGGAACAAGCCTCTTTCCTTGACATATAGCTGCTCAACAGCTTGTTTGCATTGCTTCACTGGGCAACTGTAGGAGAGCAGTGCACAAATACTCCTATGATAACACCAGTCCTGCAAAAGGTCTATACAGACTACTAATACCCGTCTTCAACTGAGGACACCCATCTTGACCCCCAAAAGGCAAACCTCAGAGGAAGAGGTGGCTCACACCAGGTCCTCCTGGTGCCTCTCCCATCCCAGGGCACGTCCAGACCTGGTTGCAAGTGTACTGGAAAGCAGACACCTGACTCCTCACATCAAACCATTCATTTTTTACACCATCAGACATGTCTGCAGAGCAGTTGTGTCAGAAGCACAATTAACCAATTCACATCCTCATCCGGCCCCACGGAGGCAGCGCCACATCCTTTACTTTGCTGTCACAGAACTAGGAAAGACGCTTACCTCCTTGACCAAAACCACTGACGTCTGCATAAAGCAGATGGACGAGCCCCAGTCATCACCCAACACCTCAGACATCCTTCCTTCAGAGTCATCACCAGAGCATCAACCCAAGACTTAATGGTTACCTCACAGCATCTGAGGACAACCCAGCACGACTTGAGCTGCATATGAGAAAGGTCTAGCTTTCAGCAGGGGAATAAGGGAAACAAAGGCCAAGCCATTTTTGTGGGGTGGTGCATAAAGGCAAGTCCTGCTTATCCTTCCAGTCAAACTCTCTTGCTCTGCAAAGCAACTTCCAGGAGGAGAAAAGAAAAAAGAAAACAAAACCACAAAAAAACGTTGTAGACATAGGCACTTTCTGCCTGAGCTGAAGTGTGACTAGACACAACTGAAGCACTCTAGGAGGAAAACATATCAGCCTGAGCAGACCTCAAGCACCTGAGAGCTCCAGGATGGCCATGGCATACAGGTCTTCACTAAGCCTATGCCACCACAACACCAAGATCTTTCAGCATTTTACAGTTCCTCTATGAAAGCAGGGGAAGTGGCAAACCTTACTTTGTCCATCATTTACAACATTAAGAAAAAAAAAGATCAAACTCTGTGGCTCGTTTCAACTCTAGAACAAGAAAAATATTTAAATACAGCCCTCGTGTTTCATGGCAAGGAGAGGATTTATTACTACTGGAACACAAGACTTTCCCCACAGGCAGGTAGCTGCTGCCTTCCCAAATTCCCAAATCTCCCACCTGGCAATGAGCCCTGGGGGGAATCCAGCCATCTCAGCAGTCCCTATATATCCACTCACCAAACAGGCACAGCATAATTTATTTCAAAGCTCAGCCACTTGCAGCTATATTCATTTTTTTTAATACCAGCTACATTGCCTCAGCCCAATGCTCTTTCTCAACAGCTCTGCCATTTAGCAAGCATTAAACCCAATGGTGCATGAGACATAACACGGTTTTACTCACACCCCTGTCCAACAGCTGGCTCAGTAGAGCTGACAGCCACAAGTGGTTTAGGCAATATTTATCTCATACCTTTCCTTCCAAAAAAAAAAAAAAGCCAGCCTTTTGCAATCTAACATATGGGATCCGTCACCAAAAAAGGTCGGTTTGGGAGCAGAACACCTCATCAGCGTCAGGCAATGCTGAAACACAGCAATAAGTTTTTAGGTGGCCAGGCAAAAGCAGCCAGTTGAAGACAACAGTGGCCAAGCTGAGACATGTACAAGGAGGATGTTTAGTCCAGTTTCTTGACCAAGCACTGGGGCACTCCTATGAAACAGCAACACTCAGACAAGAGTTCTTCTCTCCCCCAGATGCCTCTTGGGACTCCACAAGCCTTTGTAAACCATTATCTTCTGAAGCCTAATAAAGGGTTGGGAAAAAACCCACATGAGCAAATAAATTGGGCCAAGGTCCAGCTCTGATGCCAGAGACTGAAAGGTTAAAGAGGAGATGGTACACACGTAACACGATTTAAGCTGTGCCTGCTGCCTCCTCCTACCACCACTCACTTATTTTTTCTTCCTCCCAGATCTAGCCCCAGGCTCCACCACAGCTGTATTTCACTTCCAACTTGAAGCAGAAAACTTTCTGGAAAAAGTACAAAATGGGTCAGGGATCCAGCTAGCAGCTCTCCAGGTAAAAGGAGGATTTGAAATCACTGCAACAACCTTCCCTCGGATGCAAAAAGCTGGTTTGTGTTTTCCGACTGTGGTATTTAAACAAGAGGATGATTTCACAGGAGACACTGCCTTAAGCATAAGGTGTTTGAGCTATAATCAGTACCAATACATGCTCTTTCTCCCCAGCTTTACAACATTGAGTCAATTCAGACATAATTATTAGTGTATCAATTCTGGTAGAAATCAGATGGCTTCGCTACACAAGGTACTGGAATTGGATAGCCCCAGGAACTCACATTTACACTTATTTTAACTCTGGCTTTTTTAGATTAGGTTGTTATCACAAAGCCAAGTTAGAAACATTGGATGCTGTGTTAAATCCCATTAGCTGATTACATGGCTGAGCAGCAGCGAGCGTTTGCTGAAAAAATGAACCCAACTGCCCAATTTGGGAACCAGACGGTCACGCTGACCTTGTGTGCAGCAGCACATAACAGCAACAAGTATTCTTCTCCCACTTTTGTCAAAAGCCGTCTCTTTCATCAGCTCAGACTATCTGCAGCACAGCCAGGGCTGATGTTCCTCAGACTAACCCTGGCTCAGCCCGCCTCAACCCTGGAGCACAGGGTTTGCGGACAGCAGGCGTATTTCTGCCACCCTGCTATAGCGAGCATCACTCTTCGCCAAGTCCCAGCTCCTTCCCTCCTCCATCTCCTGCCATGCCACCAGGTAGTTCAAACCAGCCTTCTTCAGGTCCTTCTAGAGAACGCCTCCCAGCACATCCGTACAACAGAAAAGGAAATAAAGTTATTCTAAACCTGAGATAAAAATAAAGCCTTCAAGAGCAGGGTCTGGGACAGCCTAACACACACAGCAACAACAGGAGCGGATTTGCAAGAGGATGGCAACCTAGAGCAACCTTCCTGCCACGACCAACAGCAGACAAGCCTCCCGTGACCTTCTGTACATTTGTGGCATTGCTGGCAGGAGTGATGAATAAAAACAAGGAAGCAAACAAGGAAAGTGCCTTCCCACCCTGGCTCCACTTCCTAGTAGGAGCAGCTAAAGAAACAGGTTCCTTTTCCAGGTCCTTGACTTGTTCTTGGCTGTCTGGTTTCAACCTCCAGGCTCCATCCCTCCTGGGAAGGGGCTTTTACAGAGGCTGGAGACTAACATTTTCATTTCCTCATGCCAAAAGGAAAAGGAAATTTCCGAACAGCTGTTCTGATCACACCACTCTCCTGTAAAGCAGGTATCACATCATCTCTCTTGGTGAGTTTAACACAAGAAAATAAACCCTATTCACATTTTTAGAGAGAAGCCGTGGGCAGCTATCCTCTGGAGGAGGCTCCAAGTTGCAGATCGCACGAGGATGGAGATGTCTGCACGAGCATGGAGTCAGCTGCTCAAATCTGAGGACAGGACATGCCCACACTCCAACTGCAGCAGCCTCCCCAGTCATCTCGGTGCGTTTGGGCAAAACACGGGAGCTGCTGGGAATTACGCACTTCCAAATCAAGATGGGAGCAAGCTGATTCTTGGCCCATGTCTACACCACTATACCCTTTACCAGCTTCAGCCTGTTTTCACCATCCTTGCAGAGGTCAGTGCCCTGAAAGAGCATCAAGCCGAGTTGGGAGAACTGTCCTCCCTGCACTAGAGCTCAAGAGTTGCACAAAAGCTCCAGGAGCTCTTTCTCCAAGCAAAGAGCAGCCTGGTGACATGCAAGAAGGTGGATCCCTCAATTTAAATCAGTCCACACTGAGACCAGCTACCACCTCCATTAAGCATCAGCCAGTTCATTACATGCACAATCATACAGCACAGTAACCAGCTGGCTGCATTTAAGACCCATGCTTCGCCAGTTTACAATCCCCAAATTGTCCACTTCCTTTAAAAAAAAAAAGGCACATTTGCGAGGGACTTACAGAGCAGCAGCACTTCCAGTGTGATTCCTCAGTGGATATTTCCGTACTGCTAAAGGACCCAGAACACTGACATCTCTCAAGCCTTACTGATCATTAAAGTTTTAATAGTGCTGATAAGCTCTCAGCTGGAACAGCTTTTGCGCACAGTAAGTTTTATCTGCCACAGAGCACACTTGTTACAGAGCCTTTCTTATCGCTACTGCAAATATCAGCAGAGATAGAGAGAAGTACGTAATGGCTGGGATAGGAAGGTGCAGAAATACAAATGGACACGTCATCTTTTGACTCCTTCTGCCCTCACTCGTGACCTTGGGGGCTCCCAGCTCCTCACCCCACGTACCCTCAAAAGCTCCACAGCCCCCAGCGAGGACAGCCCTACATCCAGTCCCCAAATTGCTCAAGAAGAGGAGCAGAGCTGACTCCACACCTGAAGCCTGTGATGCAGTCACATCCCCTCCAGGGAACACACAGCTGAGCTACAAAGTTCAGGGAAATAGGGAAAAAGCCAATATTTTCCCTGAGCTGGGGGGAAGAAGCCAAGAGAGCAAAAGCGATTGCCTCATGGGTCCAATACCATGCTCAGTACAACCAGACTATTACCCCAGAAGCTTGGATTTAAGGACTCTCACAACAGAAGGGTTTTAACATAAGCTGACACTTTTAGAAATAGAGGACCGCCCCTAGTTTAATCTTATTCTGCTCTTAGAAGTGGACCTATAACTGTTCACTACAGGACATCTCAAAGTCTGGACACCAGGTTACAGCTTCGCAATAAACTCACAGGCTTCGTTCCTGCTTACTAATCACATTCCCACTGTAAGAGAGTGGCATTTAGCACATCAAGAAGATAAAACCAGGGGTTTTCAGCCCAGCATGAACTTTTGCCTTCAGGTCACAGGCTCAAATCCAGCCTTGCTATTAACCAGCAAACTTCTCTCCTCCCCACACCTCTCACCCCCTACCAGAAGGGCCCAGACACCAGCAAAGGTACTTATCACCCCGCTCCAGGTGACACTGGGGCAGGTCACCAGCATCATTAAGGCTTCCCAGTATGTCAGTATTCAGCCAAGCATGGTTTGAGATCAGAATATACCAAAGCTTTCCCAGCCTGGCAGATGGGACCGCAGCAGGCAAGCTGTTTGCAACACCTCTACGGAGGTGACCCCTAACAAACAGCATTTCCAGTCTGCAGCAATTTTTGGTGGAGGTGGAGTTGCATTATAGACCCAGCGCAGGAGCAGCACAACAGAGCAGGTTTTGAAGGCTGGAAACCCAAACCTGAATGAATCAGCCTCGCATTCAAGATCGACAGCTTGCAAACCTTATCCTTCTTTTGGGGGAGAAAAATGGGTATGTTCAGATTTGATCTAGGTAGGCATATTGCCTCAAGAGCTCTGACGGCTCCTAGCTAGAAGCCGTGTTATTTTAATCTCCCCTGGAGAAACAAAAAAAACACAGTAAAAGGTTCCCATTTCCCCCAGTTGCTGGCAGGGTGCTCTGCCCTTTGCTGGGATTCCCTGTCTGTCAGTCCATGTGGGGTCAGTCACCAGCACCCATCGAGCCACAGCAGGTGGTCGCGTGAACTCCTGCCATGTTTTTCCATGCCTTAAGAAGAGACTATTTAACAGCTCCTTTGATGGTCATCTTCACCGCCGAAAGACACTGGTCTGTGCCACTCCCCAGGCACTGCACCCAGGTTCCCCATGGTGGTTACATCCCTGCTGGTGGCTCTGCAACACCTTCTCCCCAGTACCCTCACCCTTCAGCGGGGAGAGCAATTTTCCAGGCTACATCGAGTTAACGGAGCTGCACTACCAGCCACGTTCATCTCGCTTCAGACAACGCTCACAGCTTCCAGTTTGCTTCAGTTAAATACTTTTGCCTTAAATGAAGCAGAAGAAAAAGGCTGGTAGATGCTAAATCCTAGTCACCAAATGCAAGGTACTCTGGGCACGCTAGTCTTTTTTTTTTTTAAAAAAAAGGCTCCCAAGTTATATGTGTTGGTCCCATTGCCAACATCTAGGAAGCTGAACAGGTTCCTGCCTCCACCACGGCTCCTGTGACAGCCGGAGAGATGCCCACCCTCCCCAAAGAAGCTTTTCAGGAATGGTTTGCACAAAAGGCACAAAGACCCTCTTGCCTCCAGAGACCCCCTTCCAGCTCTAGAGGTCCAACAAACCACAAAGCAAGTTCTGAGCTCCTCGTACCCCACGCAAGCTCAGGACCGGAGCTGAAACCGCAGCACGTTGCAGGGCTGATGCTCGCCTGGGTACAAACACAAGGAAAGATATTTCCTCAGATGCTGGCCTTCAGCCGCACCGCTCCTGCCCATGTTTTCAGGGACAGCAGCTCTTTTGCTATAATCCCACAAGCAGCATTATTTTTCTTTGCAAAGCGAAACTGTATAAGGAGAACCCGCACAGTTTGTGTTTCAGGAACACGCGCCTATGCGGCGGCGTGACCTTGCGAGGCACAAAGGCTTGCCTGACAGCATAAGAGACACCAGAGCACACTTATTCCCATCACATTAACATTTTAACATATACAGCTGTCTTAGCCACAAGTACACTGCATTCCTTTAACGTATAGCTCTCCAAGAGCAAGAGCCTGGAGATCCAAACAAAAAAAAAACCACCCTTATGCAAAGGAGACAGATTAGGAAACACTTGTGATAAGGGAAAGTATCTCCAGCTGAGCTGTCAACCTTGCACTTTAAATTAGGCTTTTAATGAGGACTGCAAGCACTCTGCATTTCAGTGATTAACTCTGAGCTAAATATGAGTTTAGCTGCTTTGTTTTTAACACAGATTCTGCCTCCAGGTTCCAGGCAGGAGCAGAAACTGAGGAGACAAGCACAACTATGAGAAGCTTGTGGGCTGTCAGACACCAGCAACTTTTGAAGCTAATGCCAAAGGCCAAGCGGGGGGGAACCCACCCCTAAAATAAGAGCCACCCACCACTCTATATGTACGGAACATCAAATGCAACACAGCGAGTGGTTTGGGAGCTCAAAGGACCCGGCTCATGAGCATAGGGAAAAGCGAGACAGTAATATATATATTTTTTGGCAGGCATTTTGATATTTGTGCAAAAGCTGGAAAACAGGGCTTACAAGTTCAGTGTACTAAGTGCAGAGCAATCATTCATGATAAACATAATTTGCATGTGAACAGGAACACAACTAAAAATAGACATTTTTAGAAGCCATAGGTCTTGCCTTACCTCTTAGCTTGAGAAATTCCAGGGCTCCTAACAAGCCCCAAACCATCCACAGATTACAAGGACTATTCAGCCATTATTACTGTGCAGATCTCTAAGCTCAAACAGCCAGCTCACGGCCACAAATGGAGAAATTGCAACCTGAAAAGCTTGAAAGAAATGGAGCAAATCACACAGCTGGATTTCTGCCTGGACACCCAGACCAGGACACAAGCGCTGCCTGTTTGCTGGATTTCAAACTGCAGTAGGTTTGACTGACAGTTTGAAGTCTCATCGTCAAGATTCAGGAATAATTAGTAGGTAGATTGACACCAAAATTCACACAATACCTGCAAACATAATCACTGCTGTATCAGGCGACTGCCTACAAAACACCACCTACTTGACAGCCTCAAGAAACTTCTTTTGGGGGCTGCTTCATACAAGAAAGTAGTTGGGTAAGAGACACACTGGTTTTGAACATACACTTCTTACCTTCTCCAAAAAGCCTTTTTTGTCTCCAAGAAAGGTCAGAGGGTTGGATGTCTCCTTCCTACATCAACAGTTGAGACATGCAGGAAATATTTTAATCCCATGGAAAGCATTAATTACCTCTTGGCAAAAAAACCCAAAACCAAACCCAGAAAACAAACACACACACAACAAAACCCACCCAACTATCAGAGTGACTTCACCACCGTGGTAAATCCCCATAAACAACCCGTGATGGAAAAGCACTGGGGACCTGAGGCATGGCCCCGAATATATCCCAGTTTTGCCACCATCCTCCAAGGTTTTGCTCAGAAAAGAGCTCTCCAGCCAGCACATGGGTTTCAGATGGGGTCACACACAAGGGACACCTTGGAAGGCCCTTAACACCAGGTTTCTGTCCTCGTGGTGAGGTCCTAGGAAATTTAGCAGGAGACCAAGCCTGGACATGAGCCTCAAATCCTCTCCAAGCTCTTAAATGACCCGCTCCAGGATTAGACCTACTTCCCAACAACCTCACGGAGCACTCGGTGCATCAGCCCACGACCTTCGGGTACCACGTCCAAACGGCTAGTCACGGGGCTGCAGCCACCTTCAGGTCTGAAAATGGAATATATTTCATTTGTTTTGCTGCAGTTCTGCTGTAGGCAACTGGACCGCTGACTTGATTTTAGACTCGGGCAATTTGATTGATGATTAAGGTGGCTGTCAACTCAAGAGATTCATCAATATGAGGTAAGTGGCCCAAGATATAATCTATTAGAGTGGCTCAGAAGAAACGCTTGGACATTGAAGGGTACAGCCAGTCCATTAGATCTTTTTAAATGCTACACCCAAAACACCAATTAAAGGAAACTCTGGGCTTCACCTTGTGCTATTTAAATCCAACACAAGATGCTTTCCCTAAGCAACCTGTGCAAATGTGAGCCTGAAACTCGACGCAGCTAAAAACAGTGGACAGCCAGAATATTTCCGCACTACACGTCTAACCTCAGGCTGGGGGAGGGAGATGTTTCTTTTCAGCTCACTAAGGGGGGAAGGGAAGCAAAATGCAGGGACCAGACACTTAGGAAGATACTGTACTAGTTACAGCAGAGTTTTAAGAGAGTTAAGAGAAATGGCAGGATTTTTTTTAAAAAATTAAAAATTAAAGGCAAGCTTGCTTTAAGGAGAACAGTGCAAGATAAAAGCTGTTTTAGCACAGTACCACATAGTAAATCTGAAAGTGAAACAGATCCTTTTGAGCATTCCCAGACAAGAAGAGCACAGACTTCCAGTCCATCACCTCCAAGTCCTCCAGGATCCAGCATCCTGGACCCCAAGCACCAGGCAAAGCTTCACAGAAAGCCTGGCTCCCGAGCAACCAGAAACACGGAGGACACGGTGGTTAGAGAACACGAGGATTCGGTTTTGTCATGATTAAGGAATTACGTTAAAACCAGTATAAGCTATTTCCAAGGAAAAGATTAACTGCCAGCAGGACTCCACACATATGTGGGAGCTTGGCGATGGAGCTGGCGCCCAGATTTGTGCATCACCCCAAGCAAGGTGCTGTTTGCCTCCCTCTTATCCCCATCCCATCCTTCATCCAGTAGGAAAAAAAAAAAAACAAACAAAAAACAAAAAACCAAAAAAACCAGCCCACTTCAGCAATACCTGGACCCACAAAAATCAGTGCAAAAAAATATTCACAAAAGGAACATTTTTCTGATCCTGCCCAAAGACCAGACAGGCAAAAGAGACGGAGCTCAATCACAACATGTAATGGATTCAGTATGTGAAAACACGCGATGCATCGAGATAGACACGAGCACAGAAAAATTTCCAATTGCCACCCAAGAAGGTCCTTGTTTGAATACCCTTCAGGGGAACACTCTGTACCTTGAAACCATTCCCTGGCAGAAACCTTATACAAATATTTAATTACATACAAAAATAAGGCTTTTTTTCAGGTTATTGAGCAACGACAGGATATTTAACCAAATATTCAGGCAGTTGTCCTGCCAGTATCTGTGGGTATTTTTGGAGGAAGCAGGGAGAACACAGTGGTTAGCTAAAGAGGAAAAAGCAGCAAAGCCAAACACCAGTGTGCAGCTTTTTTTTTTTTTTTTTGTGAAAGTCAAGACATGCATTAAAGTAGCTGTATCTAATCACTGTTTATAGAGGGGCTGGCAGGCAAAAGCAACTGCTATAAACAGTCTTTTAAATCCCTTTTCCCAGCATCATGCTTAGATTATTCCTACAAAGGTCTGTTAAAACACCGGCAGCGTACTCAGGGTAAGCCAGCAAGGAGCAGAGCTGGAAGGGAAATATTTTGCTTGGGAAAGAAGGGAGAGGGAACGAGGTGCCTGGGTCCCACATGCACAGTGGATATTGCACCCTGGATATTGCACCCCTGCAAAACCCTCCGGGACCCCTGGGTGGGCAAAGGCTGTCATCTCCATGTCTATTTTCTCACGGTTAGGGAAGCAGCTCGTTGGTGTGACACTGCCCTCTCCTGAGCAGAAGGAACCGCTCAGCTTCATGCCCAGCTCAGTACAATAATTTTGGGGAGCAACGACCCTGCTACAAAGAGAAAAGCCAAGACACCACTCACCCCACAACAGCCACAGCCGGCACCAGCAAAGCCCAAAGCACCTACAGCCTCCTTGCACCGACAGCACTTACTCTTTTTCTGCACAAAAGTAAACTACCTACCACCACTTGGTCTCCTTGAAGGACAATTATCAGCTGCTGCAGCCTAACGAAGCCTATTTATGGCCAAAGCCAAGTGGCTGCCAGGTGGAACCCATCACTTCATCTCAGCAAGAAGGTGCAAAGCATCTTCTTAATGGGCATTTTCGCAAGAAAAAGGAGTTGCAAACAAGCCTCCAGGGAAAGCATCTGCCTACACCCCATGTCTGTAGGAAAGCTGCTCCCAGGAGGAGCCCTACGTGCCCGTCCACGTCCAGCCCCAAGGATCTCCGTGTTAGGGATAACCACAACCTTCCCGCACAAGCCCGTAGCTGTACGGCAGCAAGGCCGGGAGTATTTCAAAGGTGCAACCATACCCTTTTATCTTCACCCTCGGGAAGACTTACAAAGCAAGTTAAAGGACAATATTCCCCGCAGGTGTGTCTGTTAAAAGGGGACCCAGAGCTAACTTCCACCACCTGTGAGCATCAAAGAGCCTCTACACAAAAAATAAGGTGAAGGAGCCATCTGCTACCGACATTTTGACCTCAACCTACGACACTATTTGCAACTGTGAGTTACTGTAACCCACACGTTATTAAAAAAAAAACCACCCTAAATATACTGATTTTGGCAATGAGCACTGTGAAACGCTACGGCAATTTTAATGCAGTTACTTGAGATCAAATATGCACGGCAGTTTACAGATAAAAGTACAACAAATAGTGCCTGGCCCTTGCAGCTGGTTCAGTATCTCATTATAATCTTCCTGGTTCATCAAAGTTATTTGTTGCCTTGCAAAAACTAAACTCTTCATCATTAATTCCAACCCAGCAGTTTCTGAATCTACAACCTGACACCAGATAAACTGATCCAACCAGAACTCATTTTCTTTGCGCTGCTCATTGTCTACGCACAAGACAAATATCAGTCATGCTTCGCCTTCAAGTACAGAATTCATCGCGGGGAAGAGCATAACGTGCAGAACATGCTTATTTAACAGAAAAAGTACAGCTTGACAGAGACACCCACTCTAAAATTAACTCTGCCTCAAAGCAGAGCTTACATTTGCCACTGAAGAAGCACCTTCTATATCACAGAGAAATATTCTGCAGCTAAATATTGCTGGGATATCCGCGTGAAGATGCTTCAAGTCTTGACGGAAGAAAATATGTTAAAATAGCAGGCTTTAAGGGTTCAGGATGCATCACTGCTCAGGTGGATAAAGGCTGTGTAATGTATTAATGGACCACTTTCTGTAGCAATCTGATGACTGGTAAACACAGACATGCCAGACAAAACCCAAGGCAGGAAATCCATTTACTTCAGCTTTTCCCCAGCCACACCTGCCAAGTGCAAGCTAGCAATTTATAAGAAGGAAAGAAGGTAGAAGGCATTTTATCCTGCATCACTGTGTGATCCAAACCCAAAAAAGCTCTTTAAGAATAAGCACTGGTCTAACTTTTACTCGCTAATAAGCAACGGTCTAAATTTCCTGGCAACTGGGAGCATCCCAAGGAGAATACAGCATCTGAACAGCATAGTCAGGTTTAGCGTTCTCCACGCACGGCATAACTTTGTAACGGAGAAAAACCTGTACGGGCTTACTGAGCGAGCGCTCGTTTTCCTTCATACAGGGACAAAGAGCCAGCAAAGAGAACTATAATTCAATTTTTTTTCATTTCACATGCAGCATGGTCATGACTGTTCCGATCATCTATCTGTAATCCCCTTCCAGCCCCAAAATAACCCTTAAGCCAACGCGATTACAAGTAATAATAGTGGCTGTAGAGACCCATCCCTAAAAACCCAAAGCATGGCAAGTTTGACAAAGCCAGGTTTTTTCTGGCTGAAGAATCCCCATTTCCATCTCGCCAGGGGTGAAATTTCACAGCTTCAACATCAGGAATTGCTACAACAGACCTTTTCCAGAGGAAGGCTCACATTTCGACTGCAACTCCTCAACGCCCAGTTTTCTAGGTGGTGAATAGACGGGACTTGGGAGAGAGCTTCAATAAAACAGCAATGAGATTATTTTTTCCCCTCTTTTCTCCCGAATTACTCCTTTTTCCGAGCAATTTCTTTGCCAAGCACCACGACAAAAGAATACCCTCGACGTTCACCCTTCTTCACCCTCTCTGCTCAGCGCTGGCAAGAAATTTGGCATCCTTAACGCAGGGTTTTGCTCTGGCCGGGGGGTGGGATGTCCCCAAAAGCCACCGAGGACATCCCTATCGCATCCTCAGAGGGTGCTAGAAGAGCTCGGGTGCTGGACGGACACAGGGTGCTCCTCCAGCCAGGCAAGCAGCAATAAATCCCTCTTGGGATTTTGCTGCCTCTGGATTTTAGGGTGCCGGACAACCCGGGTGTAAAGCCCTGGGGTGGCGGGACACTGCGGATGCCATAATTTTGAGAGCGGCGTGTAAAAATGAAGCGTTACCTGTAAAACAAGTAGGGACTAAAGGAGAAAAGGGGGTGGCCAGATGCACACCCTGGTAACTTGGGGGGGGGGGGGGCTGGAGACCCGAGAGGGTACCCCAGGACCTCTCCCCGGGTGGGTGCCCACCCGTGTCCCCCACCGCACGGTAGCACCCCGTCACATCCCAACTTTGCTTGGGGCGCTGCCTGCCAAGTGAGCCACCCATGGCAAGGAGGGGGGGGGGGGGGGGCACAGAGGGTAAAGAAACACCATTTGAGGAAAAGAAATACCTTTTTGGACAACGGAGCACCTTTGGGGGGGCAGAGCTGTCACACACCCAACACCCCACCCCCCCCTCTCCCCGGGGGGGCACCCTGCACCCTCCTCACCGGCCAGCCCGGGGGGGGGGGGATACAAAAGACCACCCCTTCCTCCCAGTCCAACCAGTCCAACCCTTTACCTGCTGCCGCTGGGAAATCCTCCAGGTCGCCCAGTCCCCAGGGAGGGGGACCCGTCCCCCGCCGAGCGAAGCTTTTCCCTTCTTCCCCACCCCCCCCCCCCCCCCCCGCCCCTTCCCCGGGGCAGCGATGCCGGCGGGGCTTCCCCGTCCCCCGGCAGAAGGTGGGCTGGGGCCAGCGAAGGGTTCGGGAAAAAGAAGGGAAGGGCTGGAAAGAGGGAGGTGACCCCACCGTGTGTGTGTGTGTGTGTGTGTGTGTGTGTCCCCCACCAAGTCCCCGCAAACCCGACTCGGCTCCGCCGCCCGCTCCCGGGAGCGGGGCGGGGGTTGGGGCGGGCGGCTCCGCCCCGGACAGCGGCAGGAGGAGGAGGAGGAGGAGGAGGAGGAGGAAGGAGCAGGCTGCACCCAAAGGCTTGGTGCTCTCCTTCTTGGGGGGGGACCCTGAGGGGATGAGTCTGGCTGCGAGCAAACCTCGGAGGGGGGAGACATCCGAGGGTGCAGGTTTTGGGGGGGGGTCCCTGCTAAAGGAAAGGGGGGGGGGGGGCACCCCTGGCAAGGGGAAAATGTTGCCTCGCCCCCCCTTCCACGGTGCTGCCCCGAAGAGGCATCCCTGGGAGCCCCAAGGGGCTGGGAAAGTCGTGGGGATTGGAAACATTGAGTACCTCTCCTTTGGCCTTCATCCACCCCCATCTTCCTCCTCTGGACCTGGGTGTCTGGAAATTGTCCACCCCGGGGAGCAGCGTGTACACACACACACGCGCGCGTGTGTGCGTAAAATAAAGAGCTAAGATGGAAAACCTCCTCAAGTTAGTGCAAATATATGGCCCTATAGGGCCCGGGCTGCCGTTAACCGGGCACCAGTAAATTCCCGCTTGGCAGCGGGGAGCGGAGTGGTCACGAGGGAGAATAGCCATTTATATTTCTATTTCTCGGATACTTATATTGAAGGCAATCGTGTCTCAAAGCCCGCTTAGGAGGGATGTTTTGCATAGCGGGGTGTTCCCACCTGGGTGGATGGAGGAGGATGAAAAGGGTCAGGTACGGGTTTGGGGTTTGCAGCCTCCCGATTTCTCCTGCTCCCGTAAACGTGCCCTTTCCAACACACCCATCATTTATTTTTCCTTCCACTTTCATCCTCTGCACTTGGTCTTACATTAGATCATGATCTCCCAAGTGTGTAGGTGCACCACGGGTGGGTTCCCTGGACCTGATCTACACGTTATGGGCATCCTGGCACAGGGTCCTCGAGTTGTAGCAGTTTGGGGAAAGGGTGAGAGTTTTGATGTGTCTACACCACGCTCCGAATTTGTTCTCGGCATGCTGCACCAGCACGGATGAAGCAGGGCGAGAAGGCTGTCCAGGGCTGCCCAGCACTGTGGACAAAACTGAACTGTATCCCTTGGTGTGAATTTTTCGCCCTTCTTGATGCAAGGTGGCAAAATACTTACCTGAGAGCAACGGATCCCTTTCCTTCTGCAAATTGGCCATTTTCCACCGTTTTGGCCCATGCTCGGAGCAAGTCCTGGAGGAGTCCATGGTCCAAAGGGTGCAAAAGGAGAGGATGTGCTGTCGAGATAACAAGCGAGTGCAAGACAGATGCCAGGCTCATCTATACCGAGACAGACAAAACCGATAGCTCGCTAGCAACTGGCTCTGTTTTCCTAAGAGGTATAGAAATAACCCAAGAAGCTGCACCCACCAGCAGGGAAACCTCACCTGCAGGAAAAGACTGGAGGCGAAAAATCAGAATATAACGTCTGATCCAAAGTGACGAGCCCCAGCCCCAGCAGAAGAGACGTGGGCTTGCGTTACAGGCAGCGTTACAGGCAGCGCAGGCAGCGGTCCTGGGAGCTGTTTGCCAAATGCTTTTCCTTACAGTACTGCTGACGGCAGGCATTTCAAAATCAGAAGTCTCTCGGAGCTGCGGTTATCTTAAATCCTGATGAAAATAGATCCTGTGGGAGCATTTTATTTGCCACCTGGTTGCTGGGTCCATTGCAGAGCTTTAGGATGTGTTTTCCCGCAGGCTCGAGGGTGGATGTGCGGGGGGGTACGGGACAGATGCAGGTATTTCGAGGCACAAAACAAAGTCGTGACCGTAGGTCCTTGTGACTTTGCCAGACTTTAAACACCGGGGATGAAATTTTACATGCTTGGGTGTCTGCCTAGGGATGGTGTCCTTTTAATTTCAACAGAAATAGTTCAGCCATTTGTAAGATCAAGGGAAAAATATTTTCTTCTGGCACCAGGAGAAAATATTCTTCTAACTCATGAAGTTCCAGAAACACTGCAGCTGCTCCTAACGTCAGCCAGTAATTTGCATTTTAGCATCCATTTGCTGAGCAAGATGCCTCCGAAAAGAATCGGAGTTTGCACATTTTCAGAATATTTCTTCAACTTGGCCAGTTGAATCTGACACAGGCTCCTGCCGGGGATGCAGGGCTGGGGAAGGTTTCCTTTTCAAGCCACCTCCAAGCAGCTGTGAAGAGAGGAAAGAAAAGCAGAAAGACCGTCTTTCCCTCCCTGCTCGCAGCACTTGGGCTGCTAAAGGCCGTGCGATGTCAGAAAAAAGTCATGGAGCGGCCGACGGAAGGAAATTTCATATGAATTTCAAGACAGCTTCTAGGAAAGTAGATGCAATTTTGGACTGGGAAAATTGTTTTCAGATTTAAAAGTTTCTTATCCCATGCCTAGAGCCTTGAATGTTCAAAGCTATTTTAAATATCTCCCTTCAGCATGGCTAGGATTTCTGCTGTTCTCATTCCTCACCGTATATCCCCAGCCACATTCATTTCAAAACGATGCACCTATAAAACCCTCATTAAACCCCTTTGTACTACTGTGACACTCGCAGCGTGTGATCACTTTTTAAGCTGCTCCATTAGGACTCAGCTCAGTGCTGAGGCTTTAAACCAGGGGCGAGTTTCAGGCGTAGGCAGATTTCACACCACATCCTGAAAGCATTTTGTTATACCCTTATGGAAGGGAAAAATTGGTCCAGAAGGGAAATTTTCGTTTTCTGGCAGGGAAATAGGAGACTGGAGATCTGGCGACACAGAAGGGCATCACGTGCAAAGTCTTAGAGGAGACGGCGCTTCGGGATTTTGGGTGGGGGACGGTGAAGGAGATGCTACAGTTTCCTGCGGGAGTGGGAACAGAGGGAAGGGGGTGAACAGTCCTTAACCACAGCATCACCCTCCTCCAAGAAAAAGTGGGGTTTCACCCCCTCCGTAGGTAAAGGAAAACCCCTTTTCCTCCTTCCAGGCTCACAGGAGGGAGGTCTTTGCTGGAGCAAGACTTGCCTGAGCCCTTCCGATGACCCAGCCGCAGATCTCTTTTGGTGTCACGGGATATCTTGTTCGTCCCCGATATGTCAGGGCATTTTGGATGTTGGTTTTTTGCATTTGGTGCTGTGCTGAGGGGTGGGAAGGTAACTGTAGGAAGGTTTGGGAAACAAGACAGGGTATGGCGAAAGCACAGCAGATTCCTCCATGGCTGCCTTTTTGGGGAAGAGCAAGGAACATCTGATTAATCGACAATGTAGCCGATGCCAGATCGGGACGGAGGGCACTGAGCAAGGCTTGGAGATTTGCAATGCTGTCTCCATTTTGCAGAAGAAGAAAACGAAGCACGAAAAGAAAAAAGCAAGGCCAGACTTATCTAGAAGACGTCTGGCAGGAAGCGAGCCAAGACACGTACGTCTGTCTGTCTGTCTGCCCGCCTGGACGTGGCCACGAAGGCGGCGGGAGGTAAATCCCTGTCGTGGCTGCCCCGTAGCCCGCAGCATCCGACCAGCCCTGGGCGAGGGGAAGGAAGCGTGGTAAGGGACACGCTATTGTTTTGCCCATGCAAATACTCGGGGAATGCAGGGCAAACAGGAGGGAGATCTGGGCTTTCCTGTGTTTGTGCAGCGAATATTTTCATTAAGGTGCTTTTTCCTAACTCTTTCTCCGAGGCCTTTGTGCCTCTAATAAGTGTAAGGAGGGTGTTGATTGCAAGCGTCCCCTTAGGCACAATTATTTTACCGTAATAACATTTACAGGGAGAACTTGCAGAGCTATTTTGCTATTACATCCTCTGTATTTCAACCCCTACTTCACTTTTTTTTCCTCATCGGTCTGCCCCAACAAGCCTGTGCAAGGTTTCCATCCCTGCAGCAGGAGCGGCGTTGGGCTTGTGAGCCCTGAAGAGATCATTGAGGGCGAATATGTGAATGTTTGATGTTACCCAGCAACTAGAGACGAACATATCATTTGTCCGCTAAGTCAGGAAACACTTTGCCTGTTTGCACAATAGCTGTGTTTGCCTGCTCTGTGGTAGGTTAACCAGCAGCCCCACAACCCTTTCAGGAGATAAGATGAATGTACTTAAATAGGAGGAAAATCACTGCCATGGATTATGGCTGCAGGTAAATCAGGTCCCAGGCACCCTCAGTCTCCCCAAATCACTGCACTGAAATCTTCCAGTGGGGGGGAGAAACTGTGACCATATCGATGGTCCAAAGAGTCGTGCAAAAATAAAACCAAAAAAAGGACTAATTTTGTCCTGGCACAGTCTGGAAGAGAGATTTACAGTCAGTGCCCTGCATCCCTTTCCCACCGTCAGAATAAAATACTTTGTGGCATGTCATCAGTACAAAATTAGCCCTGAGCACATCTTCACATAGACCGAGCGGCTGGAAGTCAAAAACAAAGTCAATTGAGAAGACAAACGAGTATTTTTTTAGCTGCTAGGAGAAATGACTGGGGAAAGTGATAAACAGAAGCAGAAGTCTCCCCATTTGATGTCTTTATTGCAAACTAGATGCTCCTCCGCTGCAGGGATGGTATTTAAATGTAGGCTGGTTTACATAAATAAATGCAGGTATGACGTAAGGTGTATTATTAGGTCAGTCACACGAGGTATTTCCTCTTCTTTCATGTTTGAAAGGTGTAGTCAAGCCCTTGAACAGGCAAGTGGAGTACACCTGGGCAAAGGTTAACCAGCATTTGATCATGCTGTTGGCTATCACAGCTCCATCTCCCCACGCGACCAGCCTCTCTACCGCCATCCTCCAAATCATTTCCTTGGGAGCAAAGTATGAACCTTCCCAGCAAGTGACTCTGTAAACTCAGGAGAAAAGATTAAGGATAAAGCTGGCAAGGTCCAAACAGTGGGTTGCAGGAAACATAGATTTTCAGGTGGGCAAAGAGGCAACAAAAGGATGGAGGAGGGGGAGAGGTTGGTTGTCAAAAGATGAGAAGATCTGGAGGAGCCAGGAGGAGTCTTTGTGGTGATGGTGGTCCAATGGCAAGGTGAGGGATGTCTGTCTCCATCAAGCTTTCTCAGGATGAAGAGCGCCCTGTGCCTTCCTTTCGCTCTGAAGCCCTAAAGGATGTTGCCCTATAGCAACGCCTTATGCAGACAGCTCCTGGACTGGCACCACAAAGGGTTTGGTTGGAGAAACGTGGGTCTGAGCAGTCTATCCACAGCCTCCTGGGTGGAGGTGAGGTGGGAAGTGGTGCACGGCCTTGTGCAGACGTCTTAATTGACAAGGACAGCCATTGCCTCAAAGGGTACCCACAGCTGAGTTGGTGGCAAGTCTCAGTGCTGTATCCCAAGCTGTTGACCTTTAATTTCTCGGCATTTTTTCCCCCACGAAATACACAATTGGAAGTAATGAACCCATCTATAACCCTCAGCTCCTGCCCTCACTATGGTGATTGGGATAAATACAGGTTTGCTACAGGGAAAAAAAATAAAAAAAAGGCATGCAGTAGTACAAAACCCCATATTGCCTCATTACCAAAGGTCTACGAGTGCTGGAGACATTCACGGCTGTGTTCAATTAATGGAGAAGTAAAATAAATATCTGGGTGCAAGTCTGGACTAGTGGCTCCCCTTCCAGCTCGGCTGCGGGGCAGGGAGTCAGCCCAGGCGTCTCATCCCCATTCGCCTATGGGCTGCAGCTGGCCTCGCTCACGAAACACGTGCCTGTTGACTACAGCCACACGTTGTTAGCAGAAAGAGTCCATCTGGTGTCCACACGAAGATGTTTGAAGGAGGGACGTATATTCTCTAGTGGACAGAAAACCAAAGTGACTGAGCACACTGACCCAGCCCGCCACACTCGTCGCTGGGATGCCCTGCGTGGTGTTCCCAAGACCCCTCTGTGCATCCTTTTGGTACCAAGGAGCAGTTTCCATCTCCTTTCCTCCCCTCTAGCCGCACAAACCAGCATCACGCAGATGATGAGATTGGACAGGTCTTTGGTCCTGCTACTCCAGCCTCAGTGCTCAAGGGTCAGGAGGACGCAGCCAGACCACTCCGAGATGGTTATACACCACATCCTATATGAAAAGAGATTAATTAAGGTCATATTGAAGCTCTTTGCTCCTGGAGGGGAACATCTAGGCACCTCCAAGGATCCTTTTCCTCCCTTTTTTGAAGCCATTAAACCAGCATCCTCCTCACTATCTGGCGATTCCCTGAATGACGCTAGTTTAAGGGAGGAAAATCCAGTCCTGAATATATAACTGGTGGAAAATGAGACAATTGCAAGCCTGCAACTCCTTTATTGAAATGTGCATTTAGCTGTAGGTGGGAATAGCTATCCACCCACTGCCAGACTGTGTTTAGATATATCGTGAGAACTCCAGGGCACGTAGGGAATGCCATCTCTGAACTAATGAGTCAAAATGACTGTGTTTAACAGTGTTTTCTAGATCCTAGATGTGGCCCACTTAAGAAACAAATGCGGCTGAAACAGCAAGGAAAGAAATATATTTGTCATCATGTGAAGCAAGAGTTCCCTGCCCTTGTGTGAAGGAGCTTTACCAAAAAACGCTTCTGATACCATCTGGCCCAAGGAGTCGGAGAGGATGAGTATGAGGGCCAAGCCTTGCCTTCATCGAAATCACGGTGGGTTTTGCTGGAGGAGCTCCCATCACATCCATCCTGGAAAGCAAACCCCAGTGTTCTCCCAAGAGCCGCTCACCGGCTTCCCTGTGCAAACAGGGCTGCATTGTTTCCTTCTGCTCCCTGCCCGCCCGCCCCTTCTTTTCTCTTAACCGAAACATTAATCAGAGGCTTTTCGATGGTGCCTGTGTTCTGCGCCTGCACATCACCGAGCACGGGAAGGTCTGGGCTCACGGCTTGCGTTCCTGATGCCAACAGAGGAATCTATCTTTATTGACAAAAAATGATCGATACAGCTCCCTCCAGGAGGACTTTCACCTGCTCCAGCCTGTGCAAGGCTCTAGCCACATTAACAATGACTTTGGAGGTGATGTTTATATATAAACACAGATAGGCACACAATCAAACCTTTCATAGATGTGCACTGGTCCAGTTAATATTCAACAAAACCTTTGGGTGTTATCTCTCTGTTTCTGCAGACCGAGAGGAACCTATCACATTCTTCTCATAGCTTCTTTGCAGGTAGCTGAAATAAAATCTCTTGCGAGCGGCTCTGCCACAGACCTGACCTGTATCCCTGAACAAAGCCTCTCTTATTCAGCGAGGCAAAGGGGAACATCGGTTTTCTGATTATCTCCATCCTGGAGTTTTTTCGGCTGGACATGCAGGGTTTGAAGGTCCCTGTTCGGTGACCCCATAACAGGGGCTTTATCTGCAGGCTGGGATGAAAGACCCATCACAGCCTCTGGCTAAGTCTGTCTGTGATGGAGCGTGTTTGCACAAACAATGCCGAAATTAAACCCCTGGAGTTCAAAACCTCATTGTCTGAAAAATGCTATGTGAATTCGTTTCCCCCCACCCCTTTCTAATAAATCAGCAATGTATTTTCTACCTGTTACAATATAATGGGGTTCTACGTGATGTTGTTCCAGGGGTTTATATAAATTTAATCTGTAAATTGCTTTTTGATGGGTGAAATACAGCGTGCGTGGGGTGCGTCTGAGTTCAGTTGTCCAAGCATTAGTAACTATGCACAAACACACTCCTCTGCTAAAGTCAGATTTGCAAAATGCTAAAGGCATTTTGGGGCATATTTGGCCCATCAGGGCCTTAATAGAAGATGATCTTGGACAGATGAGTCCTCCTTGCAGAACATCACCTGTGCTAGCCAGCGTTTGGGTGCCCTGGGCTCATGGAGAGGATTTTATTAAGCAGAGCAGAGTGGTCAGCGTCAGAGCTGAAGTTGCCTGAAGGTTGGGTGCACTTGAAAGGTTTGACATCCCCTAAAAAAACCCACTTGAAAAGCAGGACCACTCCCCTCTTCTGGTGCAGAGCGTTACAACCTACCGCAACGACTATTAACCATAAAGCCAATGAATCGGTTCATGTAGAAAAGATAAATGTAGGGATGGATGAAGGGGGTCACCCTTCATCCTCCAAAAACTAGTCTGAGCATAGCTGCGGAGTTGGACCCCCGGTTCGTGTGTCAGAGCCAGGGAAGATTCAGTGCTGACGTGGTGGGAACTGGACAAGCGGTGATTCAGAAGCAAGAGTGAGCAAGACCCTGCGTGCAGCCGCCTGGGAGGACATGCGCATGGAGAGAGCGTGAGCACCTTAAAATAGCTGGAGGTGAGTCAAAGGGCAGAATTGCCTGTGTGTTGCCCGTCCGTTCCTGGAGCAGCTCAAGATCTCTGGCCCCAAATCCCCCACAAAGACCTTTTCTGGGAGATTTCTAGTGCCACGTTAAGAGCTGAGATCACACAGCTCTTCCCGATGCCTCGCTGCTCCGTTTGCGTCACGAATGTGCCACGCTCACTACTACACGAGTTTATCTGTGTGTCCAAGCCCGGAGTCCTTAGGCAACGTCTGTGCTCTCCTAGATGAAATCAAAGCCGGGTGTGAAATAGCAGGAGGAAGCAAAGGGCCAGGACACAGCAAGGATTTCACTTCTGCAACCCAAGCTGTACTGGCAGAGCTCCCGCTACCTCCTCATGGTCACCAGCAGCGAAACAGTCCCATTGAACTGGGAGCACTGGTTGGGCCAGGGCTGAGCCAGCACTTTGCTGCAAGGGCTCCTCGTCCCTGGGGTCCTGCGGTGCCAGGGCAGGATGAAACAAACCCAAGGGAGTTTCAGCAATTATCATACAAATCCCTAGGGATGCAAGACAGGCAGGATGGGTAGGGCTGGCTGCCTGGCCGAGGAGAACAGCGGCTATTCCCAGCCCGTGGTCAGAGCGGGGTTGGGCAAAGCAGCGTCAGAGCATCCTGCATTCCTGGGGCGGGAGCACGGGCTGCACCCCCGGCTGTGGGGCAAGGCAGTGTCTTCTGGATGGATTTTGCTAGCCTCAAAGATGGAAGGCATTTTGCCTTCATCTCCTGGACTTCAAAAATCCATCAGTGCCCATGACACTGGGACACGTTGTGCCGGTCCCAGTGGGAAGGAGGTAGTGATGTGGGAGCAGCATCCTTCTCTCCAACCAGCTCAGGCTGAGCTCCGTGGAGGAGATGTGAGCAAAGTCAGTCCTGGTAGATTAAATTAAGTCGGGGGTCCCCATATTCAATGGAGCAGGTTGTCCTCGAGGGACAAGCAGGAGGGCACTGCAGGCAAGACCTACGCATCCTGCCATCACTTGTGCAAATGAGTCCAAACCATCTCCCAAGCAAGGTCTGGGCTCAAGCTAAAGATGTCATGGCTAGTAAGGCCCAGGCAAAAATCCTTCGAACCAGGTTTGTAGAAACCCCTAAAGTGCACATTTTGGCCCATTTCATGCCTCGCTAGCTCAGCTCGGCACCTCGCTCTTTGGCAGAGGGTGGATCCCAGGTTGGGTACGTAGCTGCCGTCCGAGCGGCTCTCGCATGGAGAACCTGTTGGTCTCGTCTTGCTTCCAGCTTCCTGCTCAACCTGCCAAGAGCCGATCCCAGGAGGAGCCATCTCAGCTGGGCAGCCTCCTCGTCTGCTGGAAGCATGGTGACAGCAGAGAAACGTAATCAGCCTCTCCTCCTTTCCTCCCGGGACCAGACCTGCCCTGTCTTCGGCTGGTTTCATCTTGAGTTTCCCCTCTTCTTCCTGGCCTAGGAGGCTTTTTCCTGCTCCAAATGCTCTCGGGCATTTCTGATGCTGTAAATACACCTCTTTATCCTCCCGTCGCCAATCCTCCAACCCAGAAGTGGTTGCATTCCACTGGCAGACACCCCAAGCCCCGTGTGGGGTTAGCAGCCACCCCAGCAATCACTGCAGTCCTCTACACCATGGGGGGACCGGTGCAAATTCACTCATTTTCAGCAGCACAGCAAGGGCATCTCCGCTCCTTGGGGCAGATTTCCCCTCCTGATTTACAGGACAGGTCGGAGAGGCTATGAGATATTTGCTTTGAACATGAGGTAACGTCTGGGGTGGAAAGGTTACAACAAAGATGCTTCCAGTATTTATGCTAGCGAGACCAGCAGCCACCAGCAAGCTGTGCCGGGCAGCAGTGTTGTAATGAGGAAAGCAAATATTATGTTATATAGGTTTAATGAGCTGCTGCTGCTTTTTAATGCTGGGGCCATCCAGAGAGAAAAGCCTCCTTAAATAGTTGGGATTCCTCCGACCAGCATAGGGATGAGAGGAATAATATTTGGGAGAGGAACACACCCCAAATAACAGCATCTGCGTGCTGGGTGGAAAGCAGAGAGCAGCCGGCATCTCCCAGCCACAGATGGTTCCCATCAAGACGAATTTTTTTCTTGTTAATCCCCAAACAAGCTTGAGATATATTTTTATTTCAGAGTTAAGTGAAGAAAAAAAGAAACTCCAACATGACCCCCTGTTGTTCTGGCCTCACTCCCTGTTTGGCCTCTGCTCTGAGCAAGCACAGAAAATTCATTTCATGTTAAAGGCAGGGCCTAGCAGAGACCCTGAGACCAAAAACTCCTGAGGCGGTTCTTCCAGCTCTTCTTGACCTGGAAATTTATCCCATTCAAGCTGGAAATGGAGGTGAAAATCTAAAGGCAGGACTACCTCACTCTATTACTGAACTTAGTCAGAACAGGGAACCTGAAAGGAGTATTGAATTTTGACAAGAGCAGAAAAGTCAGTCTAAATCTCTTTGGGGTTTGTATCCATCATGCATCCGTGGCCTGCTTTTCAAGAGGAGGAGAGGGTGAAGAGAAAGCAAGCCACATACGAGAAACTAAATAGGTTAACTCCCAGGTAGGACGAAGGGAGGAAGATCTTCTGAAGGAAGATCTGGCTCTGCCATGGTGTGGATGAGCTCCCACCGTACCTGTGGGGGGAAAGATCCCCCTCACTGTCCCTCCTGAACCTGTCATCATCCTAGGGGCTTGGTTTTTTCCCATTTTATAGCTGGAAGAAAAGAGAGAGGAAATCAAAGGCTTGATAAAAAATAACGAGGACTCCTTCAGGCTGGCTGTGAGGAGCATCCCTACAGCCAGCAAGTGCTTGGCAAGAGAGAGGGTGATTTGGGGCCGTATATTTAAAGCATTGGTGCACTCTGTGCTGTTCATCGAGGGACCGATGATATTCGGGTGTCTGTAGGGTGTCAGCAAGGGTCTCCAGAGTGGAGGACCTGCCCGTGCTGCAACTCTCACCCTAAAATCTTAAACCTACTTTAAGCCTCAGGGGTAAGTCCTGAGCTAATCCACACTGAAGCTATCACATGTGCTCGGGAGCATCTTCACCTAAAAAAACCAAACAATGATACAAACTGCATCAGTGGGGGGACTGGGAATTAGTTATATTCAAAAGACATCCCAAAAGCCCTGCTTTGTGGACTTGCCAGTCATTCCTCCACAGCCTCCCTGCCAGTATGCCATGTTGGATGGCACAGTTCCCCAGACTTGGTGTGATGGAGCTACCAAGACGCATCCCTTGGCACGTCCCAGGACAGGTCTGCAAGAGCAGCCATGGGTTAGGGATGCAGCACACCTCCCGAATGATGAGCTGTGGGCCGTCTGAAAGGATTCAGATGGAGGCAGGGCCAGGCAATAACCTTTCCTCATGGGGGTGACACTTCTGGTCCATGGTGGCCCTACTAGAAGCAACCCTACAAGGTGGTGACCTGCCCTTGACAGCTCAATGGGTTTCATTAATAGGAATTTGTTTTCAGAAAGATCTTCTTGGGACATTTACACCCCCAACGAGGCTGGGCATCCTCCCCTTCTCTCTGGCATCTCCCTGCAGTGACTCAGCACATGCGAACGCTGACTCATCGCCATCTCCCAGCAGTGTCGGACTTCCCACGCACTCCAAGACAGGGTGGTGGGAGGAGGAAAATGCTCCATTCGCCCTCCCCTCTGCCTTGAGGACACATCAGAGGGCATTGCAGACACATCAGCAGGGTGGGGAAACTGAGGCAGGCTGGGGCAGCGCAATGTACAGAGGTAGATAAGGTCACCTGGTCTGGGAGTTGTTGCCCAGCATGGGAACGGGTTGCCAACCGTCAGCTGGCACACAGTGGGACCTGCCCTCCAGGACGTGCTCTTCTGGCTAAGGAGAAGGACCAGCGATAGGTTTAGGAAGAAGGATTTGCAGAGGTGAGGAAGAGGATGGGTAAAGCCAGGGTTGGTGTCTTGCTTTGGGGTCTGCAAAGGGTGGTGGCACAGACCTTCATAAAGTCAGGGAGCTTGGCTACACAAATCACAGTTTTCAGCAGAGACATTGGGAGATAATTATTCCATAACAAGGATAAAAATAAGTGGTTTCTGCAGCAAACAGCACCACTGAAAAGGCTGCCAAGCTCTCAAGTCTGTGACCACCCACTGCAAATCCTACTGGAAAATTAAGGAGAAACCTGCATTCGCTCACAAGCAATGAGGTGGACTGCTGTCCTGGAGATCTGCAACGTAAGTGTTCATCCAGATATATAATTGGTCATCCTAAAAAAGATATTCCCTCATGCCATTGCAATTTATGGGGGACAATGCTCTCTGACCTGTTTCGTATGTGAGTCTGAGCAGATGAACAAGATGTTCCCTTCCTGACTGAACAAATAAGCTTTAGAAACCATCCCAGGTATTTCACCCAAAAGATCCCTTGATGAGGGCATTTTGTGCAGTCGTGGTCCAGGTGACTGCTACACCTTCTTGCTGACTGTGACGGGCCCTGCCACATCTCAGAGAGATGACCCCAGTCTCAAGTTTCCCAGGGCCAGGGCTGTATCTCGTTCATTTACATCACATTTGGCTTTTCTGCTCCACTAGTCCTGGGCAATGGTCTGGCAGTTGGCTGTGCATGGCTTGGGGCCACGGAGCAGTTGCAGCGATGGGTCCATCGCCCTTCTTCTCCTCCATAAACCACTCTTGCCATCCGCTCCCTCCTTCTCCATCTCACACGGGCTTCCAACAGCCCAGGAGAAACCTAAGAGAGGCCGGGATACGTGCAGCAGCAGACAGAAGAGTCCTTTCCCTGCCGCTTTGAGAGGGCAGACCTGGAGCTGGGACCCGTCTCCAGGAGGTACCACCACGTTATCCTCTCAGCACCAAACCTGGGCTGCCAACACCAGCTGGCCTGGTGGGATTTCTTCAGCAGGGTGACTTCTAGCCACGTAGCAACCTTTCTGCCTTTGGCTTTCATGCCTAGTTAAATACTCTGTTAATTATGGTCTTCTGAATTAACGACCCCATTAGGAACTCCAAAGTGTCTTACTTGGAGGTGAAGCCTCCAGATTTACCCATGTATGACCATCCTTTCAACAGCTTCTCTGGAGCATTCTTCTGCCACCGTGGGTTCGGTAGCCCATTGTGGTTTAGATGTCCTTGGACTAGTTTTAGAGGGAGGAATGTTCTGGGCACATGGTACAACTGAGTCAAACCCAGGAGAGGCTGTGGCCATAGAGGCTTTCTGCCATGTAGATTCTCTAGTGTCTCATAAATAGTTGTGCTTGTATTCAAGCCTTTCCCCCATGGGTCTTTTATAACTTCTCTCTGCCTGCTTGGTTTCCTAAAGCTTGCAGGCTGCTACTGCCCATCGAGTGTGTCTGAAATCGGCTCCAAAAGTGCTTTGGATGGGACAAAGAAGCAGAAAGTGAGCCCACCTAAGCCTTGTTTTCCCTTCGCAGCAGAAGCAGAAAAGATGTGCAGTGCAGCCCCCGTGCCCGTTGCTGGCCACTAAAGATTACAGGCTAGTCCAGAGCAGAAGGACTGCAGGAGTCAATCCCATTTAAGCCTTTCTATTTAAAGGAATAAACTACCCAGGAAAAGCAGCCTAAGATTAGAAACTCACAGGATTTCCTCACATTGCAGCCATCAGCCAGAGATTCAGCCCCGGGGGGCGGTTTATTATTCTCCCAGTGCATGAATCCTGCACCCCAGCAAAGTTAAGCATGGATTACGCTCTGCAGCTCCATCACAGAACCAAAACCCACGCTCAAAGGTGGTTTAATGCTGCTCCCTGTCTGCCTAAACCATCTCTGGTATTGCCCGATTGACAAATAGGTTTTTAGGCAGGAGTGTTTTGACTTTGGTGGAGAGGCGCAAGCAGGGAATGTTTCCTACAAGCGCATGCAATGGTTTGTTGCTCAGAAAGAGACCCTTGTGCAGGAGGATCTTGCAGAAAATTTAATGCTAAACAGAGCGGGAACCAGAAATAAATGCAGTGGTATGATTGCCTCCCACCGTCGGCAATAACAACAGAAACACGGGGAGGTGGATGGTGCGTTTTGCTCGATCTCGAGGCAAAACGCTACAAAGGTAAATGTGAAATGGAGGAAGAGCTGACAGGGAAAAGCCCAGAGGCTCGGAGAGGTGGTCACTGCAGGGGTAAGGAGGCAGAGGGGTTTGGTGCGGCTCCAGACCTCGCTCTGTTAGAGCACTGGTACCACATAGCACCGCGTGCTGCATCCAGGCTCCGAGGATGCTCCCAGACCCGGCAGCACAGATGAACCTTTGTGCCTGACTATCAGTGGCTGTGAGCAAACAGTTTGGGTGCTGTGTTTATAAAAGGGGGTAGTGTCTCTCCGGGGGCTTGGAAGGGGAAATGTTTTTTGCATCCTGTGAAGTGCTGGGGTTTTGGCACTTGTTCAGTTGTTCTGGGACCAAAAAAAAAAAAAAAAAAAAAAAAAAAAGCAAGGGTTGTGAGTAAAATAGAAGAAGTCACTCGATGGTTTTTGCCTTACTAGCTAGGAATTGGGCAGTCATTTGGGATTTGATTCCCGGCTCTGCTGCTCCTCCCCATTCTGGGTGAAACTCCAGCCTAATTTATCTTAGAGCAGAAAAGATATAAAGCCTGTTCCTAATGGAAATGTGTTGAAGCCTGGTAAGCACCGTACAGGTTCACAGATGTGCATGCAAGGGCAAGTTCAACCAATTAGCATTTTTCTGAAGAAAACCATTTTGGAAAAAAAGAAAAAACAACAACAACAACAACAAAAAAACCACCAAAAACCAACCATGTTGGTGGCTCCCCCTCACTTCTGTGTTTAGGCTAGAAGTATCTGGGAACATGTACACAGCAGCTTCCGCAGCACGGCTCACCGACAGCTCGCTCCCATGCAACAGTCCTACCCCTAAACCAGGGACCGGGGAGGCTGAGGCTCCCTGTGGGCTTTGAAATGCACTGAGCACAGCAGGAATCCTCCTGCTTGAAGAAGCAATCTTATACCAGCCCAGCTCCCCCGAAGAGATCCTTTCCCTCTTTCCTTCTCCCGATCCCACAGTGTAAACACCACCAGGCACTTTGATGTGATGCCGGGGTGAAGGCACGGGAGAAGGGGTTGCAGCCTGCCAGCGAATGCTCAGCCCTGCCACGAATTCCCATTGAATCAAAAGCAAACAAACAAACAAAAAAAAAGTGATCCCAAAGGAACCGGTGAGCCCTTCTTCCCCCCCCCCCCCCCCCAGCACCGCAGCAGGATGGGAAGCAGTTGCCAGTGGTTGCTTTTTCCAGGCGGAGTTGTGCACGCGGAGCCTGACTCATCCCCGGCAGGAATTTCTATCTCACCCTGTCCCCTCCGTGGGAGCGATCCAGCCCCTCTCTCCGTCCGGAGATTTTCAGCCATCCCCCGGAAAGCAATAACGAGGAGTCACAGGGCGTGAAGGCGGCTGTCAAGGGCAGCCAAAAAGCAAAGACCTTCCCCAGCCCCAACCGTCCGCAGCTGTGCAGGGATGTGTCCGAGAGGCCCCCCCGGTCCTCGCTCCCTCCCAGCTGGCAAACGCGTGTTTTGGAAAGGAGGAGAGGTGAAATTCTGCAAGACTGGGGCGAGCTGCCCCGCCACGAGGGTTGGAGGACTGGACATCAAGAGACAGACATCTCATGTGGGAATTGTCCCGGTGATGGTCCCTAGGTGCAGCCAGGGCTTTCGTGGTCACCAGGGGTGGGCAAGGCACAGTGAGGGATCTCAACCCTCCCAGGAAGCCTCAGGTCTATTTGCAAGCTCAGATTAGCCGCATGTGCACAGACAACAGGTCCAGCCACGTGCTGAGAAGGAGACATCCCGGGATGACCACGCTGCCAGGTAGCCCGTGACTCATGAGATAACCACATCCCTCACCTGGGTGAGCTGCAGTCACTCACCCTCTGCCTCCATTTCTCCCTTCGAGACAAGCGGCGAACCCACGAGAGCAGAACCTGCCTCTTGCTGTGCCCACTGAGCACAGCCTGGTCCTGCAGCCCCCGTCAGTAGGAGCTGCCAGTACTGATGCTGCAGCAGCTGCTAATGTGATACAAGAAAGACCTTAATTCAGTTCGCCACACGACAGCAATAAATCCAACCCGGCATGATTTACAGTGCTGGTGTAGGTTTAGGGTAGCCTCGGGGGCAAGCCTTGGTTTCTCCAGGGGAGCGTGAGGTGCAGAACTTGAAAGGAGACCTTGGAAAGCTGAAGGTGGAAGGAAAGAGTCCAGACGTGGACCTCATTTGCAGCAAAACACCAGAGAGGTCACCAACGTACAGGGACACAGCAGCCACCTGCAGCAGGACTGTCCTGTCTGAGCTGGGCCAGATGTTTGCAGCCCCAGTCATGGGTTGTGCTGGTTGGGATGTGTTTGACTTAAAGCTCGAGGGATACGCTCGCTAGGAGACAGCTTCCACCGTCACAGCAAGCCTGAGCAATGTTGAAACCATAATCCTATGTTGAAACCGTACAAAATTCAGGGCCTTCCATGGTTTCATCAGATGTTTGCACCGAGCCTCTTTAAGGGCTCAACAGGAATTTGGAAACCTGGGTGCAGTCCTCAGTTGCACCCGGGCCTGTAACCTCACCCAGAGACTGCTGAACTCTTCCTTGACTGAGTCAAATTTCTCAGTTCCCCATTTTGGGAGGCGGAGAAGATCCTTGCTGCCATGAACGAGGACATTCTGATGCTGAGAGCCCTCCACCTGCCTAGCCATCACCCAGGCTAGTCCACACTGTCCCAAAGTTGTCTCAAAGTCACTTTTTTTCTCTCCAGTGTGTTTACCACCCCTTCCCTCTCCAAACTCCGTACATATTTATAGACAGTGATGTCTCATCCTTTGTTTTCCCGGACTAAACAAATCATTTTCACTTGGAATCGCAGAGCACTCAAAAAGCCACTGAGACATCCCTTGCCCCAGGCAGGCCTAGCTTTGGCATGTGTTTATCTGCCATGTGCTTTAAGACCTCCAGCGATGGGAACTGCAAGCCGTCCCCAGCCTTATCTCTCTTTGTCCTTATAATTTTTGCCTAATATCTGACCTTAATTGGTAGGATTTAAGCCTGTAACGTCTCCTCCTATGCATCCTGGGCATGGAAAAGTTTATGCCTTTGCTCTTTGTACCAGCTTTTTCTATGTATTTGAAGGCCATTTTATGTCTCCACTTGGTTTCTTCTGGCTAAAAATCCCACTTCAATTCATCTTTGCTCAGAAACTGCATTTTCCTGATTGCCAGTCTCTCCCATCATTTTTTTCCAAGTCTCTCATTGGTCCTACCTGTTTTGATATCTGCACCAGGCAGCATACAGCTCAACAGCCAAAGGCTCCCCAAGGCATACGACTGCAGGTAGACTGTTTGCAGGACATGCAGCCCAGGACGATGCTGTCCTTTTGTTTTTTACATCAACACCGTCTTCTTTGCCTGGTGTCCAGACAAAGACATAGATCAATGGCCCTTCTCCAAACCTTCACGGGCAGCGCTGCTGGCAGGGAGCTCTGTAGGGACAGCGCGGGACTGGCAGATCAGGGGAGAGGATGGCTGAGCATTTAGAGCACTAGATTGGGTATTGGATGCTTGAATTTACATTCCTGCTCTGTCAGACTCCCTGGATGTGCAAATCAGTCTCTGACAGCCATTGGGAGCAGCGGGACTTTGGTCCCTCCAAGGATTTGGGCTGGTCTTTCTGTGCTGCCAGCAAAGTGGCTGTGCAGGAGGAGGTATCCCAAAGGATCTGTGTCGCGGCCCAAACCCTTCCCTGATCTGCCGAAAACACCCTTCCAGATGTATCTGGGGATCTCATTTGCCTTTGCTCGTGCAGCATCACACACTTGTGATCAGCCAGAGTCCCCCCACCGCCTCCTCCTCCTCCTCCTCACGTCCTCCAGACGAGCTCAGGAGTGACAGGGCTGGTGTCCATCCCCCAGCACGGGACGTCCACACTGGCAAGTACATTACTCCAGCCCTCAATGGCATCTAACCCCGGTGGACAAGGGCATGGCCTCCTCTGCTCTCCCAGTGCCTCCCAGGCTCGTGTCATCCCTTCCCATCATCACAACTGGTGCCGGGGGCTGCGCCGCACCCCAGAGCTGGTTGCATCCTATGCAAACCCTGTTCAGGTATAACAAGTCCTTTGGTCTCCTAGAGGGAAAAGCTGTTGAAACATTAGAAAGTATTACGCAGCATGGGGTAGGGCCTCCCTCCATCACGGTACTGATCCTCAGATCTGCTTTGGGGAGCTTTCTCTCTACAGTGCTCACACTGGCTGCTCGGAAGGGAATTTCCTATGGGAATAAAAAGAGGTCTTGGTAGTCCCAGCCCATCCGACTCTACCCAGGAGAAAAGGCTGCAAGTAGAATCACAGCATGGTTTGTGTTAGAAGGGACCTTAAATCATCTAATTTGACCCCCTCTGCCACGGGCAGGGACACCTTCCACTAGACCAGGTTGCTCCAAGCCCCATCCAGCCTGGCCTTGAACACTGCCAGGGATGGGGCAGCCACAGCCTCTCTGGATAACCTCTGCCAGCGCCTCACCACCCTCACTGTAAAGAAATTCTTCCTTATATCTAATATATAAATCTACCCTCTTTTGCTTTATAACCATTACCCCTCATCCTATCCGTACACTCCCTGATAAAGAGTATAGCAGACAGCGATACAGGTATGGCAGAGATGTGTCCCCATCTCCTGGGACACTGGCTGGTGTGCTTTTCATTCACCAGTTATGCAAAACATACCAGCTCACCCTTTTTTTCCCCCACCCTGTGCAGACACAGATTGAATGTCAGTGGAAAATAATTCCTTTAATGAGTGTGCTGGGATAGATCAGCTGACTGGGTTTGCTTCAGTAAATCTCATGGTCACACAGCCCTAAATGTGCAGCAGTGTCTGTCTAAGCCTTTCCGTTTATAGGACAGAGATGGGAGCCAAGAGGATGGAAATAAAGTGTTTGCAAGCAAAAGGCCATAGGGTTTAGAGGTGGAACAAGACTCTGCAGAGGAAACGGGCTGCCCTTGCAGAGAGGTTTGCAGGCTGGTTAGCAAGCACATATCCAGGCATGAAATGGAGCTGACCGAACATCCCTGCGTGCATCTGGTCAGTCTTCTGCGCAGAGGCCAGGGGTAGGGCTGTGCTGTTCAATGAGTTCTGGGCACCGGGAGAAAAGCACTGGGTCCTTCAGAAAGGCAAAATGCCAGTGGGGCTGGGACCTGCCTTCCAGGTTGGGTTGGGGATGCAGTGTTGGAGTGGTTACAAGAGGGATGCTGGAAGAGTGATCAGCAAGCGCTGCTTGAGGCAGCCTGGCTCATCTCTCCGACCCCACATCTCACACCAGCCTGTCGCACAGGAGCAGAAATCCAGCTCCGGAATAAATCACAGCTGTCTCCGAGGCAGGGTGCAGCATTGGCTTTCCCTGGGCGAGCTGCCATGCCATGATAAAGCAGATCCTCCCTCAAAGGCAAGACCCTGAGCTGTTGCTCCTTGGGAAGCTGGCCTGTTGATGAACTGTGCCAGTGAATAACAATTCCCTTTAATTCCCCCTTCATTCAGTAGATCCCTGTGGGAGGCATCCTATCCTTAAGAAAGGCGACATAAGGCACCTGGAAATGTGTGCATAGGCACTCAGATGCCTGGTAAATCACCACAGACAGGCTGTAATAATCATGACAGGCTCTAATTGCTCTGTCCTGGCTATATATATAGGGTAAAACTTATTGCTTCCGTTGGTTATTCCAATGCAAGGGGCTGTTAGAGCAGGTCTGAGTTACTCTGCAGGGGTTTTCCTAACTGCTAGCAATTGCAAAGTCAGGAGAGGAGGGGATCTGAGCAGGAACTGCTCCTCATGTTTCATTTAAAATGTCCATTCCCTGAGCATGAAATGTTTCATGTCAGATCTGTAGGGGTTTTTCAGGTCGATCAGTAGGTTTTGCTGGCATTAGTACCGACACCACTGAGGCTGTCAGCTCTGATCATGCACTGCACAGCTCAGGGCTCGCTGGCGACTGAGAAAATGTTTGGTCTCCATCCAGTTCAGATCGAACTAATTAAAGAAAATAAAACACTTCCCTACAAGCCAAAACCTCCCTTTCTAGTTGGTGTTTGATGTGAGGCTGCAGTTTGGGATCAGACCTGAGTGGGAGACCATAAGCGTATTGCTGCAAACCCCCTCTGATGGCTCCGGCCCTTTTTTTTTTTTTATTTTCCACTGTGCCCTGTGGGAAGCCAGCCCTTCCCATCCCCTGCTAAAGATATTGCTTGCTGCTCGGGTTGGGCTGTGCACCCTGGCACATCCTTCAGGGACACATGGATGTGCCCCAGAAGCAGGAGATCTGGCACCTCGTGGGGTAGTGACTAACAGCTACAGCAAGGGAGGGCAGCACGTCCCTCTTCTCAATATACCCACCAATTTTGAAGCACATTGGGATACCCAGAAGATGCCTGTACTTTGATTTTTCCACCCAAAAGGACTGACAATCCAGAATAGGGAAAAAACCAGTGCCCCGCGAATACTACCAACACCATCCTCCTGACACCAGGGCTTAAATTACACATAGCCTGAGCCACCCGTGAAACGGTACGTGGTGGGACGTGGCCTTTTCTTCTCTTTGCATCATTCAGAAATGCTCTGAGCTCCGCCTTGGCTCCAACACTGGGGGCTAAAAGGGTTCTGTGACTGCAGGATTGGCCCCGCGGCTCCCTGAGGGGCTGCCCCTGGCTCTGTGGGGGGGTTTCTTCCACCGGCAAAGCTTATAGAAAAGGGCTGCGAGGCGGGAAGAGAGGGACCATCGGAAAAAGATGGATCGGGACCCTGGCACCAAGGAGGACAAGTCGGGCTCCTTCGCCCCGACTCCAGGATGCCCCACGGCTGGCGGTGGCACCGGGCTCGCCCGCGGAGCTGTGTCACCCGCGCCGGTGGGTGAGCCACCAGGGACCCGGCATGATGCTTTTGTGGTTTTGATAGTGGTCAAGGACGGAGGACATAAGTTAAGTTCCCCTTCAAAGCCAGGCTGGATGGGGCTTTGAGCAACCTGGTCCAGTGGAAGGTGTCCCTGGCCATGGCAGGGGGTTGGAACTGGATGGTCTTTAAGGTCCCTTCCAACCCAAACCATTCTGTGACTTTATGATTCTATGATTCTAATTCCCTCCTGTCCTACGCTCTTCCTGGAAGTTTTTCCTGCAGATCCCAGCTGCTCCCTGCCTCTCTTTCCCTCCCTGCATGGAAAGGAGATGAACGGTTCAGAGTCCTCATGGCAACCGGGATTTGGGCAGTCTGCGGAACCCTTTTCAAGAGAAGAGGATCCTGCAGGTACTTCAGAAAGAAGGAGAAGGACTCCCTCTCTCTGCCCTCTAGCAGAACAGCAGCATTGACAGAGCTTTCAAAACGAAACCTGAAAATACAATATGGGATCTCGCAACGTGCTGCATGCTGGTCGGGCACCCATTCCTCAATGGGTCCTCAGCATCTGAAGGGGCATGGGATTATCTACGCTATCATCACCTTCTTCCTAGTCTTAACTCTAATAAATCAGATTTTAAACAATACTTTGCAGAGCCTGAGTGTCTTTCTTAGCAGGATGAACCAGGAGAGAAGATGCATGCAGGGCCCCAGGGCATCACTCACATCTGTGCTCCCCTCTGTTAGATGCTGGGCAGAAGTAACCCTAATTCACAGAAATCCACCCCATTACCCCCAAAATAAACTGATATTAGAGCCAGGGGTATCACAGCCAGGAGGATTACTCTCTGCTTACAGCTCGGGGTGGGCTCTGAAAGCGCCCAAGATATATCACAGCACACAATTTGCAGCAGAAGACAACGCCGCCGGGGGAAAATACCCTCCCAAGTTCCCATCAGCTCGGGGCCAGCGCTTGCAAGGGGAAGGACTGCAGCCCCCCTGTTCTGCCCCCCCCAAACCTGTCGCATCGGAGCAGCATCAGCCTTTCAGGGCCACGGTTGCCCGTGATCGTGTCACCCTGCCAGGGCGGGTAGAGGCTGGGTGAGTGCCCAGCTTGCTTTAGCATCCCTTGTGCTGGGGGGTCACAGACCTGGCTGCCCCCTCCTGGGAAGGCCAGCAGTGTGCGTTGTCCCCAAAATGTTCCCTGAACTACACAACACCCTGCACCAACCGAGCAGCACAGCGGGGAGTCATGGGGGAGTGTCGTGGGTGCTATAAGCACGGCTGGGAGATTAATCCGCAGGGGGCACAGCAATCCCACACTGTTCAATGGGAATGGTGTTTCCATGCAGGCAAAGCCAGGTCCCTGCAAAATCAGCGCCTGTTCCTCTTCCTGCCAGGCTCCTCTCCAATGTGAGCAGAATCATCTGCTGACAACTATGTAGATTCCATGAGCAGTTTTTACCACCAAGAATAATTTACCACTGGGTTAGCTACCCCAGGGATGCTGAGAGCTCTCTTCCATCACCGGGAGCCCGCAAGCGTTTGCAGAGCCAATGCAATGAGCAGTGAGCCGACCCAAGCTTCAGGAGTCGGCTGGAAAGGAGAAAGCCAAGACAAGGATGCAGGGCAGATGATGGGAGAGAGGATGGTCCCAGCAAGAAGTAACAAAAAGAAAATATTCCCTGTGAAATGTGGTGCCTGCGTCCATCTTTGCTTCATTTTTTCCTTCCTGGCGCCAGCCAGCCTTGTTACCTCGCCTGGCTCAGAGATACACATCCCTTATGGTATCCCTGGCCCTAGAAACAACCCCAGGAGCTCCTGCACCAGCCCGTGGCCCTTCTCATCCTGCGTCCCCCTGCTCAGAACCTCCGCTGTCACATCGTGCCTCTGTCCTTCCACCCTGCACCAGTACAGGAGAGGCAGAAATATTTCACTCTGCGCAAATAAACTGCTTGTTCCTAATGTCTATATGAAACTTTGGTTACACCAGGCAAAGGCAAGCAGAAGTAAAACAAATTAGACAGAGCCACTTGGTTATGAAAAAAAAAATGCAGTTACAACTAAATCAAGGAAAAAAACTAAGCTTCGGGCAGCTCGAGACAAGTTAAGACAAAGCAGGACTGGCAAACCCCATTCCCACGGTCCTACAAACCCAGCACAAAGCCGGCAACCCGGCCCTAGCAGTGGCAATGCTGCTTTTCCTGGGCTACAGCACCCATAGCGGAGAAGAAGGAGCCCATGCAAGACCTTCGTCAGGTCTGTGAACGCTTCGTGCCGGGTCCCTGGTGGCTCACCCAGCGGGGTCAGAGAGCAGGAGCTGCTCCCTCCGGAATCTGCAGGCAGCCCCCCCGGCCAGGAGCCGAGGCAGAAAGCCATGGGTGGGACCAATATTGTCCCCTCTACAGAACGATAATTCCATCTTTTTTCCAATGGTCTCTCTTGCCTTGGATCAGTCTTTTCCATGTGCTTCGCTGACACCTACAGCCCCGAAAGTCCTCCTAAATATAATTGTTCTCCCAAGTGCAGGCATCAGCTCCACCAGGGATCAGAGAGAGCCCAGAGACAGCAGCACAGGGATCGTGCTGTTTCTTGTGGTTTTATGGCACTTTTTGAAGCATGGGAAGCTGTCGGCCACGGCTACATGCAGACAGAACTGTATTCCCAGTGCAGGATTCCGAGCGTGGGACTGGGGCTGGGACAAGCAAGAGAAACCCTGGTCGCAGTCAAGGCTGGGGGGAGGTTTTTGCCTTGATCTCACCCCCGAGGATAGCGATCGTGCCCATCCAGGGATGCAGGGATGACATCAAGGCACACAATTTTCTGTTTATCTGAAGCAAGAGCGCTGAGGTTCTCCAGCTAATGGGAAAACACGGGTGACGAGGTCCTACGGGACCTGCTGGAAAACGTTGTGCCATAACGTCTAGCGCTTCTCTGAAACCTCATGTCCACGAGAATTTATTTGCACCAACTCTACATCAGTCCTGTGGTGCCCATGATTCCTGCAGGACTTTTTGGGTGTCTCCCCACTCTGCTGCCTGGTGACCCACCTGCCACTTCATAGCCCCTTCCACGCAGCGACCACGGACCCTCCTGCAAACGCTGTGGCTCGACCTGCCATCAGGAAAGCGTGAGGCAGCGGCAAATTGCTTAATTCAAAGGTACGTGGTGACTCAGTGGCAGAGCCCACAGTGGACTCGTTATGCATCCCACATTTTATGAACTTGCCTCCAGCAGGTCCAGTTATTCTATTAGCTGGAATTAGGGAGAAAATAATTGTTAAATAGTTAATTCATCAAGACAGGCACTGTCACAGTGACTGAAGACATTTCTGAATGTTGGGGTGTGTTTGAAAAATGAAGACAAAACCGGGGGAAAATCAACTAAGCAGTTTGTTTTGATGTCTTTAAATGTTTTCATTTTCTTTGCCTGAAAATTATATTTGAGGCTACATTAAGCCCTTTTTTACTTCAGAACAATACTGAAATAAAAAAAAAAAAAAAAAAGAAACAAAATGTTTCCTTAAAATTAAGTGTTGTGGATTTCTCTTTTGGCTAGAAAATTGCCCCTTCTGACTTCATTTGTCCCAAAAGAACAATGAATTTGATCTCCTGGAGTGATTCTTGGGACAAAAACTCTACTCCTCCCAAAGCTGTGCCTGTAACATCAGAGAGAGTTTGTACATCTCCTCCACCATCAGCCGACTGCCATTTCTAGCAAGTAATTCTTCCCACCATGGGCACATAGGAAGCACCTAACGTTTCATTTTGAAAGCCACATGAGTGGTGGAGGGTCTTGATGTCCTACAGACACTTCCACCACCACTGAGGCCACTAAAACTTACTGCACTGGGGTGTCTCCCTGGTTTGCAGAGGAGGGAGGAGAAAACAGCTTCATCCATACCCAGCACCCAATACCTGCCAACATCTGGCTGCTCATCACTCATCAGACCCTTGCTCCAGACCAGTGAGTAGCCCCCAGCAACCCCCCCATGGGTTCAGCTCTCTGCATGCCCAGAGATGGGGCTGACCCTATCCCAGGGGACCTGATTTTGTGACCTTGGTGACCACATCAGTGGCTTCCCAGAACAGGAACACGGTATGAAGAAGAGTGAAGTTGGAGTGGGGATCAGGGAGAAGGAATAGGGCTGCCCCGTCGGTGAGCAATCCCACCAGGCTTGGTATGATGCAGGTGCTCGTGGAGTCTCAGCAGGGATGGGGAAATCATGCCCCGCTCACGCCTTTGCTGTGCCAAGTGCCCACACCTGATGTGCACCAGGATAAATGAAAGGTCAATGCCAGGCAGGCCTCCATTTTCTTAACTGCACCCTAAGATGTTCCCTGGCATTCGACGTTCACTCCCCAACAGCCGCTGGTATGAATTCTCCAGGTGTACGCTGCTCCCAGACTTCAGACGTCCTAAGATGCACCATTACAGGGGACAAAACATAATCCACCCTAGAGGTGGATTAGCAGCTGGAGGTGAAGCCTAGAAAGAGGGTCTACACGTGCTCTAACACAAGACCTGATCTCAGACCTCCTCCACGGTCCAGAGAAGGACCTAGGTTCATCTCCTGAGGTTCCCGTCTCTCGGGAGAGACCCACGCATTTAATTTAGGTGCTTGAAAGATTCTGAGACCTTTGCATATGTTAACCAAAGTGAAAGTCATGGCCCAACATGCCCTTACTGGGAATTATCCCCTGCTAGTTGCTATGTGGGAAGTTTGTACTAGGAGTCCCACTACAGACACATGCTCAAAGCAGAGGCACGGGGTCCGAGGAAGAGATGGAGAAATAGCTTTTCTCTAACTCCTGCCACTGTGTCCAGACAGAGAATGGGAAAGGGTTAAAAAAAATTTTTTAAAGTTGAAAAATAAAACCAAACAAGAATAAAAAAAAAATGTAGACAAAGAGATGCTCATGGGGGATTCCTGAAAAAGATGTGAAATGAAACCTGGAAATGTGGTATTGGAGGGTATTCATGAATCAGGGTGAACAGGAGACACCAAACATTCTGCATTTTATGCCTCATCACAAGTGCGTTCACTGAGAAAACAGATTCCCCTGCCACTGCGATTTCCCACGTGGATGCTGTGTCTCTGAAGAGGTGCCAGGGAGTCCTCCTAGAAAAGGACCACGAAGGGAGCGCTTGTTAGGTGGGTTACAGCTCGCAGACACAGCGCTAAAGGAGGCTGCCGGGGCAGGAAACATGAGCTTGAACAGAAACTGAGATTTTGGATCTGGAGATCTTGCAGCTGTCTCCACCGGGGAGCAAATTTGGCTTGTTTACAAATTGTACAATGCACAAATTCCAGTTTCTCCACAATTTTGTGTGTCCAGCACACAGCCTTGCCATTGGAAACTGTAGTCAACAATAACCACGGCTGGGTATTACCGTATCCAACAGATACCTGTGCCCTTGGAAGTTTAGGATGAGCGCTTCCCTTTAACCAAACCGCAGCCCTTGATTCACGTCCTGAACTATTCAAAGCTCAGGAGCTGCCTTTCATTCTTTGCTGCTTCTTCTCTATGTTCGGGCAGCGAATGAGCTTGAAATAAATCTCAGCTGGATGGGGCTGAGCCAGATCCATGCAGGAGAGGAGAGAGAAGGGCGCCTGTAAGAGGCTGCGATTCGCACACGTCTTCCCAACCACAGCATCCCCCGGGTACCAAACCAGGAGTGATCACAGGGGGATACAGGTCTCGTCGTCAAACCCGACAGAGTCCAGAAGAGCAAATGACTTTAAAGACTGAATCCAAGCTGCTTGTGCATGGCTGGTAAACATCCAGCATCCCCCTGAAAGTAATCAGGAGTGAAACAAGGGTCCTCATTCATCTAATCCTCCTACCCCACCTCTCCCACGCATGCCCAACCACCTCTGCCCCGCGCTGAACAAGAGACCTTGTGTGCAAAACCAAATTCATCAGCACCGATGCCTCCTCCGGTGTTGCAAACAGCCTGTCAAACCCCGGGTGCTATGCAAGAAATGTTTAATTTGCTGTGTGTTGGGCCAAGAGCATGAACGGTGGTGCCGTTGGGCAGCCCGGTAGCTGGAGGTGAAAAGAGAAGCAGCTCGTGCATCTCCTCCCGCTGTGGGAAACAGACAGCTCCTTGCTTAAAGCAAAACTTGGGCATCCATACTGGAGAAGGGTCATCGATCATGGTCCTGTCACCACAGGGGGCTGCAAAAACACAAAGCAAGAGCCTGTTCCTGCCTGGGGTTTATGACAGACTGACCAGAAGGTGGGAGAGAAGACAAGGATACAGAGGGGTGCTCTGTGGCTGTGAGGACCATGTAGCCTCCCTGGCCAGGAGATCCATCTCTGCGGGATGAGGTTTGAGCTGGGTAATCACAGGGGCTCTGCCCTGCGTAGGTACAGCTGGCAAAGAGCAGCTCAGCATCCTGCGGTACCAGGCCTCCGGGCAGATTATCTGTCCGGAGAGTGAGAAGATGCCTCTGTGACTCCCTGTAAAGTGCTCGGCATCCTTTCGGAGAAGGAAAGCAGCACAAACCAGCGGTGCAGGATGGCTGGCTCTGGTTCTGCCCCACGCTTGCTCTCTGTGCCTCAGTTTCCCCAAGTCTTAACCCAGGACAATCAGCTTTGTCCAACTTCATAGAATGTTTGGACATCTGCAGATGCAGATCTTCTGTGATGAGTCAGATCTTCCCTTGTGTGACTCAGCTCACGGATGCCGAGTCCTGCATCACCGTGACCATCTCCCACTGAACAGCTACAGACCTTCCTCTGCTCCAGGATCTCTATTTGCTATTCTTACTGCAGCAACACAGCCACAGACGCCTCCTGAGTGCCTGACTATTCCCACGACTCGATACTTCTGTGAGTTTCTAGACCCATTTGGGAAGACGGGGCAAAAGACCTTTCTAGATTAAACATTTCTGTCAGCAATACAGGGGTCATCGCAACATCTTCATCAGCGTGTTATGAATGAATATAACCTCTGGTCTATGCAATGATGTAAGAGAGACACAAAGGCCAGGGTATATTTACCTGCAGTGGCCAAGCCGCTGCCAATGCCCACAGTAGCTAATTTAACTATAGGAACAGCCAAAAGGCATTTCGACCCGCTCCGTCCCGTCCCAGTTACCTCTCAAAGCCTTCAGGTTCCCGGTGGCCAGGACACCAGCTGAGCATAACAAGACTCAGCCACATGCACGCTCAAACCCTGCAAGACTTGCTGTGCCCAACGGCCAGAGGGTGATTTGTGAGGAAGAAGCAAAGAAGAAACATTTGCAATGGCTGGATGGATTTTTTCTGTGCTTTCAGTGAAGACTGCAGCAGCTGTGGCTAATTCTAAAATGGGAAATAGAGAAAAGTTCATTGGCCGATCGACAACTTTCCTCCCTGCTAGTTATAAAAGAAGGAAAATGGAAATCTAACAGTGGCTTTCGCTTCTAAAATTAACATAATTCTCCCTGACACAAGAATGCGGCTCTGCAATACCAACAGCACAAACCCTGGCATTCTGGCAGGACCAAGATCTGACCCTGGAAAAGTCTTTAATGTGTGGATGCAGCCCATTTGACATCTGGAGCAAAATGCTAGCGGCCCCTTCTAAAGATTACACTAGCAGGCGTCGCTCTGCAAGAATGCATCAGGGTTGCATCATGTGGGCTCCTTGAATTTTCCAGAAATCCTGCCTACCACCTTTTCCCTGCCAAGTCTTCACTGAAAATCTATACAGTAGCTAGGAAATACACACTGAAATTCTCTGCTGGCATATTTATACAGGCAGGAGTATTCAGACTAAGCATAGTATGTGGTTTTTGATGCTGGGACATATGAAAGATGTCCCTTTTTGCTAAGGGTCCCGCATGCAGAACCAGTATTCTGGGACATAGGAAACTTCAGACAGAGAGAAATACATGGTTAAATTTATTAAACATTACCTGTGACATCTATCATGCACTGCAAAACGACATCCGAAGTGGCATTAAAGTTGCAAAAAGCCCTAAAAAGCTTGGAAAGGCCAAATTAAGTTCAAATGGGTAACTCTCACTTGAGCTCAACCGCTCTTACGACACAGAGAGCAAAGAAACTCTCAGGTGCCTTATCCCTGTTCTCATCAACGCACGCTCAATCCTCCACCAGCCGGTCCCCTTGCCTTGGAGACCGGTCTCGGCCTTTTGCAGATCCGTCCTCAACTGCCACAAGGGTTCTGCTTCCTGACCCAGTTTGGACCCGCGTGAAGGGACCCGACCGGCGTGACATTTGCCTCCTGTGGGGGTGCATTCTGTCAACCCAAGCAAAGATGCAGCAGCTCAGACCTAGACACAAACTGGTTTGGTCCCACCAGATCAGCACAACAAGGTCACCGAGGGTTGGGGCAACCAAGAGCCTCTGGTCCCCGGACCCGGGGAAGGATGAAGCCCCTTCTCCTGTTGTATCTCTCTGGGCAGCTTTTCTGCTGCCTCCGTAAGAGCAGAAAAGACGAAGAGGCTGCCAAGCCCCTTCCCAAGCATCCCTTTGCTTACATATCCGCAACACGTGGGCGATGAGAAATGTACACGCCGTTTACTCCTGCTGGACCGCTGCCTGGTGCAGGGGGGGGTGCCGAGCCCAGCGTGTCTTTCCTCAGATTCATCTCTCCCCTCCTCCTTTCCTGCCTTAAAACTGGTGCATCAAGCACCCCGAAGTCCACGACGCAGCAAACCCCCCAGCCTTCTCCTGCATTCGCCCCCCCCCCAGCCCCACCAGCATCACCAGTAGAAGAGTTTTGCAGCTCGGCTTGTTGGGGACCTGATTTCCAACAACCAAGCCACTTTGAGGGACATCGGTAAGATTGGCGAGGCAGGCAGTTGTGTAACTTGGGTGCCTACGCACAAGCGGGCGTGCACACGCGTGCACACGCGTGTACACGCGTGCGCACGCTGAACCCACCCTGCTGCCCGCCCCGGAGCAGCGATGTGCTGGAAGCAGAAGATTGGCTGGCGGAGGATCTCTTTCCAAGCAAGGGTCTGTTTTAGGGGCGTTTCTGTTCCTTCGGCTGGCTCCAGAAGAAATGGTTTCCTTTTACATCCCGTTTCCTCAGAAGAGGCCTGAAAAATTGCTGCGCTGCAGGGGAGGGGGGGGGGGGGCGTGCGGGTCTGCGCCTCCTCTCAGCTTTCTGACAGCTTCAACCCAATTTAAAGGAGAGGCAGAGAGCTCAAAACTTTGAAGTTCCCATATGCTTCTTGATAACAGGCAGCCAGGAAGAGCTTTAACATCGCAGCGGACGGGAATTCAGCTTTTTAACGAGACGTCAGAGATTCCCCTTTGCAGCCCCACTGTGTGCATGACTGAGCAGACGGACCACCCCGGTCCCGGGCCTTCTTTGCTCGTATTTTGTAATAAAGGGTCAAAAACTGGAAATGGCGCATTCCTTGCTGCCTGCCTCAGCCTCCTCACAGTGGGGAAACTGAAGCTACGGCGTCCCAAATCGCCGGTCTGGCCCCGCTCTCGCAGCCTGCCCTTGAGATGGCCCTGGCGTTCGTGGGGCTGACGTGGCTGAAAAACTAACCACTTTCTTTTTCTTTCGGTTAATTTTCGGGTGGATCCAGACGGTCCCAGTCACCGTGAGGCAGAAGGGAGGGGGTGAGGACTGAATATCACCAGTCCAAGGCAGCCTGGAGAGCGTACCCCCGAGTCCCGCGTCTTGTTGGTTTGCCACGATCCCAAACCAGAGCTCCTGTATCCGTGTAGAAAGAGCACGGCACCCGGCGGCCACGTGCGTCCCCCCAGCTTGTCACCCAGGGACGGCAAACTCCTGCCCTGGAGTTGTGACTGTCCAGAGGAACCCCATCTCCTCCCCCCGTAGCCCGGCTCCCGGGAAGGTACGGGATGCAGAGATTTGCAATCCGACCTGCCATCACCCGCGCTGGACCTCGGCCGAGGTCTCGCAGATGTCATTCTTTCCACCCAAAAGCACCAAAGGAATTTCCCCCCCGCCTCGATGTGTTGGCAGGAGACCCTGTGGATTTTGAACTTTTCTCCGGGAGTATTAAACAGGGATTACAAAGCGGGATCAAGGGAGTCTCTCTCCTCTGTGCCCTGTGGGAAAGCTGGAGCTGTGGCCTCGCTAGGCTGTTCGTGCGTCACGGCATACCTGCGTGATACCACGGATGGAGAATTCGCCCCCCTCCGGGGCAATCACTGGTCTTTTTCCTCTGCCTTTTTCTCCTCCATCATCACATCTGCTGAAGAAGCAAAAGCTGACCAGTGCTTTGCAGAGGATGCGTGCATCCAGAGGCTGAATTTGCAACTTCAGGGCATATAAACCCACGCGGTCACCTCCCAGAAAGCCAGGGGCCGGCATCCCCAGCTCTGGGCACAGCAGGCTAGCAGAGACGAGTTTGGCTCGTCGCTGCTGCAGACCAGACAGGCCAGGGCACAGATCCACGGGACGCTCAGCCTTTCAGCTTCACTGCCGTCCTTTGTGTGCCGTCTATTCAGATAAAGCTGGTCCCTTCCAGCTCCGGCCAAACTGGGACCCTGGCACGGCCACAAGCCAGAGAGGGGGAAAAGGGCTCCGATTCTGCCGGAGTCCAAGACATCGCTCCCTGCAAAGCCATCGCTCCGCGATGCCTGGAGCTGCGTGAACGAGCTCAGAGTGGCAAAGGAGGATGTTGCAAGGGGAAAATTAAAGCACCGATCCTGAACTTGCCCTTGAGCTGAGCAGAGAAGCAGAATCCCCCCAAAGCCTTTGTACGTGCGTTCCCAGAGAACCAGGCGAGCTCTGACTAGCTCTGGATAGAGAGCGATTCCCTCACCCAACACGTGCTTGATTTGCCTGGAGGCGAGGCCGTGGTGTTTGAGTGCTACTGGGAATTCACCTGAGACTGGAGTCATGCTGGCTGCCACCATTCATGGCTCCTCACACGGCTCTGGGAGATGACCGCAGGCTGGATCCCTCCATCGGCCACGGCTGCTTCCAGGCTCCATCCAGACCCGTTTTCCTATAGTTTGGGGAAGAGATTTGGCTGGTGAAACTGAGACACGTGCAAGCTCCTCAGCAATCCCAGACAGATCAGTGATACCGCCGCTCCTGGGCTGCCCTGGGAAGCTCTGAGAAACGGTCTGGGGAGGACTGAACTGATTTGACAAGGTTTGAGCTGACCGAGGGAGGGTTTCTTTAAGGCTGGTTCACCTTGTCTCTCATTAGGTACGAAAACGATGCCCAGCAGATGCGGGCAGGAGAAGCGAGAAGCGGTGCAGAGGCAGGCGAGCGCTCACATCAGTGCTGCCTTTGTCTCACCCTTGCAGGCAGGTGAGAGAACGCTGTCACCAGGATGGGGGACACAAGGGGGACGTGCAAATTTGGGAAATTTGACTGTATCAGGGAGTGTCCCAGGCTGACTGCATCCTCTGCAGGAAGACTAGAAGCATTCAAGGTGGAGGCTGCAAAGAGGATCAGAATCACCTTTGCTGCCTCCACCGTGATCTTTGCGGGTCCTGTGGTTTTTAATCCTCCGAGACCTAATCCTGCCAAGTGCTGTGCTCCCTCCAAGAGACGTTTAGCACCATGACGGCGTCTCAGCTGCTCTTCAGTGCCAGACCCATGCTGGCTCTGAGCATCCCTGCCTTCCTCATCTGCAGCACAGAGAAACCCCAGAGGTAACGGAGTTACCCACAAGGGGAGGTAAAGCTCATAAACTCTGAGGCTCATAAGGACATGCAAAATGTCCCACTAGGCCAGCGTGGGTCGTCTATCTCCACTCCACCAGCAACCTCGAAAACAAGCAACTGGTTCCAGCTTGCTTGTGGTCCATTGCACTTGCGCCACCTCAGCACCCAAACCTGCTGGATTAGGGATGTTCAGTATACATCCCCATTAGTAGCTACTTCTGGAACTAATTAGTCTAATTTGTCTAATACTTTTAGATTAGATCCCATCTGCCTCCTGTGGATGCAACTGCACGTAAAAGGACTCCCTGGGATCTGTTTTAAAATGATCTCCTGGTAGCTTCTAGCTAGCTCCATGCTCTTAACTGTGGGACGTGGTGAACAGCTTTAATCCCCCGGCCCATTAAAGCTGAGAGTTACAAGGCACCAAGTATCTCTGCTCTACAAATTGCCTCCATTGATCCTGGAAAGCAGAAATCCTGCACCAGCGCTGCTTCACGGCGGCTTAGAAGATGCCAGACTCTGTCACTGGTAGAGGAAAACGAGGGTCAGCCTCCCAGGTCACTGCAGCCTGCAGGAAACGGGGAACGTGCAAAGCTGCTGGAGTTTATATTTAAAAAGTTCTGTCCAAAGAGCCTGTTAGAGTGCAGTGTTTGCTTTCGTTTGCTTTTGTAGAAGTGCTCCTTTCATATATAATCAAGTGAATTAGTAACGCTGCTTTAAATAAGACAAGCCAAACAACCACGACAGCATCAGGCCAGATGTTTTACAGCTGGGCATCGGTTTTTACCGCAGAGCTGGGTGTAGGACTCGCGGTACCAGTCGAATTTCACTGTTCTCCACCCCAGCAGCTCCCCCACACCCGGCCCAGGCACTGCGACAACAGGCTGCAAATCTCCGTCTGGTTTGGGGGGGGGTGTAGGATCAGACCCATCTCACACATGGTTTGGGTTTCTCTTACTTGAAGTACGTTATAGCTCAGTAGATTTGCAGCCCCCTAAATCCAAAGGCTCCCCGAGGAGGATAACCGCACTTGAAATAACTCGCAACAAAAGAAAGGCAAGTTTTGCCCTACGCGCAAGTGTGTTTTAAAGTTGGGCGGCTGGGGGGGAGGAGTTGTGCTGGAGAAGTGGATGTGTCTTTTGGCAGCTGGGCCCTCTCATTAAAGGAGCAGAGAAGACGGAAGAAGGCAACTCCCAGTATCGCTCCCCCTTCCCGGTCCTCTCCCCGCATCCCACTGCTGTAGGATCTCCTACGTGGCACTGTGGGGGCAGGGAGCGCTGGCCACGGCGCCTGCAAAGTCCAGTTGCACTTGGAAATCACTCGATGGCAACAAAAATCTCCCCCTGCGACGCAGATCAGCCCGATTCCTAGCGCTTTTGCCCTGGACAAAAATGTTCACGGCCAAGATTAAGCTGTTTGATGACATTTTGGTAGAATTGACTCGTTTTCTGCAGATTCACATCCTAAAGCCCTGCAGATTTATTGTGGCTGTCTTACAGCAATGCACTCGGGGTTGTGTTGTCTGGGGGGATGAATTAGTAGCGTGGGGCAGCTGGCGATAGCAGGAATAGGTTGGAATATACGGTCAAAAATTTGAAATATCTTTACGCTGGGCTGCCTGTCCTCAAACACAAAGAACTATTTTTATTCAACTCCAAATACCCGTTATTGAGGCAGAGCCATTTAAAAGGACTGAGGCACAGAGCCCTGCACTTGTGTCAAAGGATTTTGGTGCTGGGAAGCATTGGAAGAGATCAAGATTAAAAGTTTTAGAGTTTATTTTAAATTTCACTAGGAAGAAAAAGAAAATCTTACATGGGAAGTAATTACACAGAAGGGTTTGAAGGTGGAGCAATGCAGGGCTTGGCAGAGAAAACCAGCTGACACTGGAAGTTTAAAGGAGCTTTTCTCATTTATCAGCTGGTACGTGCTGCTGGTACAAACCAGTAACATTTCACCTGTGTATTGATTGTTTGCTATCAGCAAATTCGTTTTTTACTATGGCAACGTAGTAATAAAGCAGAGATTGTGCTATAAAAACCCTGGGGCCACATCCTGATCATTTATGCAGACACAAAGCCAAGAAAACTGCTCCAAATATACACGAGGGTGCACAAAAATACGATGCTCAAGGTACTCAAACCTCTCTCCCCCACTGAAGCCCTCCCTTCCCAGAAGCAGCCAATTTCTGAACATCACGTTGTGAAGCCATTAGGACCGTTCAGGCACGTTATCATTAAAGACTGCGGCGTAAGGTACCTGCTAGGATGCAAAATGCGCAGGGAAGATGTCAGCCGGAGACATGTTTTGTTCAGGTATTTTTCTCCACACGCACCACTGAAATAATAAAAATAAAAATTAAAAAGGCCAGGAGCCTTCAGGCACCCGAAATGACTCCATGCTTGGCACCCAAAAGGTCACCCAGTGAGTGAGACCCCTTGGCACTTTTTCCCTATAACAGTTTTTGTGCAAATGACACCGCAAGGATCAATTCAGCCATAATAAAGGCTACTGGGAATGGACGAACGGGACAATCTTTCTCACAGCCAGAAGCAAACACCCAGTGACCAGAACAAACCTCCTGTTATCTGCTACCACTGTTATCAAGGTCTTGTTGCTGCAAACGGTGCTGTGAGCGAAATCATCGTAGAAGAACACATTTTGTTTTGCTATTAGAGCTGATTTATTGCAGCTGGTGGAAAATTTTGTACAGGGAGGTCTCAAAGACCTCCCCTCATTTGAGGTGTGGAGTATCTGCACACACAGCATCATCTGAACAGTTTAGACAGAAGAAAAACGTCACTTTTTGATGCCATCTTCTAGAATCGGTACAGTGATGTTGTGCAGGGAATGCAAGGTGCTTGCAAAACAACAACTCAGGTCTGAGGGCAGAATAGTCAAAGCCAGAAGACAAAATCAGATGCTGTTTTCTACTATAGCAACAAGAGGTAGCAACCTGCGAAGACTCCTGTCTTCCGAGGGAAGCGGAGAAACTTGCAGAGCCAAAACCAGGGAGGAGGGGGGCAATTGAAATTATATGGTGATTAGAAGCAAGGTAAGACATAGACATCAGTTAAACAACGATGCAGCATCCTTCTGCTAATGTGGCAACCACCAATGAGGATGGTGCTTAGTCACGGGGTGGTACCTAGCATATCACTATATCCCAGTTTGCCATTAAAAAAAAATCCCATGCCTGCTTAAAATGTGACAGGGTTGAAACCGAGTGGTGCTCAATACTTGTGACTCAGCGCCGAAACTTCTCTATAGCGCAGAACTTCGCTGCAAGCGCTCTCAGCCAGGCAGTCTGGCACAGGGCGGCATGAGCGTTTAACTCCTTCGACGTTACTTTGGGGCTGCGGATATTTGCAGCCATAACGCCTTTCTAGACTGCCTAAGTTTGCCAGACATGCGGATTTTGCCACGGTGTTACACTACGATATAGAACAGCCCCCAACCGACCTGCTGCTCTCACACCTAGGGTGCAGGGGAGGTTTGGAAGTATGGAAGATGTGATGTTCGCCACTTCAGCAGCCCAGCTGCGGGGGAAAAAGAGGGGGTTTTAGTATGGGGGGGGGAGACGGATGGAAAACCGGTCTCTGTGGGATACAGCAATATGAGGAAACTCTCCCACTGCCTGTAACTTGGCCATCAGGTCCCCGCAAAGCAAATACAGGTCCTCTCGGGTGTCACCGAACTGGGGGGCATTTAAGAACATAGAATCACAGAGACGTAGAACATGGGCAGGGGCATTTTCCACTAGACCAGGTTGCTCCAAGCCCCATCCAGCCTGGCCTTGGACACTGCCAGGGATGGGGCAACCACAGCATCCCTGGGCAACCTGTGCCAGAGCCTCACCACCCTCACAGCGAAGGATTTCTTCCTAATATCTAATCTAAATCTACCCTCTTCCAGTTTAAAGCCATTACCCTTTGTCCTATCACTCCATGCCCTTGGAAAAAGCCCTTCTCCAGCTTTCTTCTAGGCCTCCCTGAGGTGCTGGAAGGGCAAGACATGGCCTGAACCAGGTGCAGACATTAAAAACTCGCTGCCTGTAACTGCTCCGGTCCTGCCTGAAACCCTTTCCAACACCCCTAACCTCACAGAGGATGACACCCCGGGAAAAAAAAAAAAAAAAAAAAAACAAAAAAAAACCAAAAACCCACCAAAACCCAAATAAATCCCCCACCTCACGCACCAACAACCACCCAGCCCCAAGAGGTGCTGGGGTGGGGGCGGTGATAAGAAGGTCCAGAGCCCCGTAAAAATCCAAAAAGCAGCGTTTGGGCTTGGGAAAGCCCCCCCCCGAGCCCTCCCGCAAGGGCTGGCGGCAGAAGGAGGGACCACGCGTGTCCGTCCGTCCGTCCCCCCCCCCCCCCGGACCCCCCCTCCGCTCTGCAGCAGCGGGGCCGGGCGCTCCCTGCTATTGGCGAGAGGCAGGGAATGCTTCCTCGGATCCTCCCCTTCCTCTCCCTCCCCAGGAGTTTTTTTTTTTTTTGCGAGGTTTTTCCCAACTTTCCAGAAGTTTCTCCCCGGCCCCTTATATACCCCCACCGCCGGACCGTGAGGTGCACAGGGGGAGTCGAGCAAAGCAGCACCCCAGCCCCGCAGGTAAAAAAAAAAAAAAAAAAAAAAAAAATACATATATCTATATAAAGGGGTGGTGGGAGGGGGAAACGGGGGCAGCCCGGGTTCGCAGGAGCGCTGCCAGGCAGGGATGTGGCCAAGCTGAGATTGCAGCGGGCTGCCTGTATTTTTGGGGGGTCCTGGCTGACCCCCCCCCCGGGGCAGGGAAGGCGGCGGGGGGGGGGGGGGGGGTATTGCATGGGGAAGAAGGGGGTTGTGTTGGAAGTGGGGTCGGGTCCAGGCTGCCCCACAAGCTGGCTGTGTGGGTTTTTTTTTTTTTTTTGAGAAAAGCCATTAAAAGAGCAGCCCCCGCCTTGCAGTGAAGCCGCACCCTGGTTTTACCCCCAGGAGAAATTTTAAGGGGGTAAAGAAAGAAGAGGGGGGGCGGGGGGGGGGGGTAAGGGAAGCACCAACTTGGTCTAAGTGGTCCCGGAGCTGCCCTGGATGGAGAAAAAAAGCCTCCAGCCCCTGCTCCTGCCCAGCCTGGGAGCCTGCGGGACCCTGGGCACCGGCCCAGCGCAGGAGGGGGGGGGGGGGTCTCACGACAGGCTCCCCCCGACAAGACCGACTAACCCTGCCCTTCTGCCTGCCTTGAAGTGTCACGACCCTCCGCCGACGTGGAAAATAGCCTTTTGCTTGCATGTCTCCATCCTGGGGCTTTGTCTCGGTCCTGGGAGAGATACAGCCCTCGAAGGGGTGCGCGCCTCTGGCCGGCTGTCGTGGGCGATGGTACCTCCAAATCCTGCCAGGAGAGAGGGTCCTGAGCGGCCCCACGGAGGTCTGCGGAATGCCACGTTGGCACAGGGCGTCCCCTTGAAGGGCTGGGCCGTAGAAACACAAGAGAGGATGTTATCGGCTGCGCATTCCCCTACGTTCCCTCTAATTTCACCCTGGGTTATGAATTCACCGGTAATCTCAGCTGTAATCCAAGGATGGGCAAAATTTCTCTGTCTCGCCGCCGCAGGCTGCGTCACTCGTCGCAGCCCAGGGCACCCAGACAAATTTCTCACCAGTCTCTGAAGTAATGAACTTTTTTTAAGCTGAGGATGTAAGAGGTGTGGGCTGCCCGTTGCTCGCAAGAGAATTACTCCATGTATCTGTTTTTTTTCAGAATGAAAAAGGCAAACGTTGACCTCACTATGAAACAGTTTCAAGGTATCTTTAGAAATTAAAGGGAAGAAAAAAAAAAAAACCCCAAAAGAAAAACCCTCAGATTTTAAATGCTTGCCGCACCCGATGCTGTCTGCACCTTAAAAGTGCATCAAGGGCAGTTTTGAGCCCGTTGCACAAATCCGTGCTCTTAGGTAGCCGGGATGGCTCTTCCCTTCAACGGAAGGCTTGCTCCCAAAAGGATTTTAGGATACAAGCTGCCTCCCTCTCTGAGGCTACGTAATTCCCAGCCTGGCAAAGGGTCCCTAGCGCAACTGCGCACTCTTCGCTTCGGGCTGTGTGCGTGTTTCCTTCCATATGTAATCCCAGCGGGCCCTTCGCTTCCTCCTCTGTTGGCTTTAACCCTGAAGCTGCCCCGTTGCAGCCCCTTCTTGTCGCCGCATGCGAGAAGCAGCCTCTGAGGCTGGCCAGGAGCAGGGTGGGAGGAGAGGACCGAGGATCAGAACTTCACGGTAGCCTTGGGCATGATGCAGCTTGTCGAGGAAAAGCTCGCCCAAAAGCTCGCTTCGTGCGTGAGGGTGGAATTTAAGCCCTGAGGATCTGCTGTCAGGAAGGTTTGCTGTGAGCAGCGTGAGGTCGGGAGGGAGGGAAGGTCTGGGGACAGGTCACAGCCTCCGAGGCAGGCGGGATGAGCTCCAAAGAGCTTTCAGGCACGGCATTTAGGACTGGTCAGCCTGCAGATTTATCAAAGCTAGTAGCTCAGAGCCCTCGCCGGGGATGGGTGCACCTACGTTGTAAAGAGATGCATCTACCTAATGCACGAACGTATCGGGAGGGGGCTCTGCTGGGCGAAAGGAGGGCTCCACCACCTTCCTCTGCCCCGGAATCTCCCTGGCAGGGCTGTACAGACAAAACTTAAGTCGGACGAAGCTGACCAGACAGTGCTGGATCTTCTCAAGCGGCCCCTCTGATTTAGCTTGGTGGAAGCTCATGTGCTCCATCTAGTGTCTAGAAAGCTGAGCATTTGGGTACCGAGCTGGGGTCCCCAGAGAGGACGATCCCTGCCGTACACTGACCCCAGTAGCCTCTAGATCGACAGGCAGCACTGTGCTACATGGCCCTTGGGCAAGAGAAACATCCTACTTTTAGCTTTTGCCCCACCGCGGCAGAGGTTTGACCTGCTACTCTGGGGACAGAAATATCTGTTGCTTCCATTCCCTGGCCCCTCCTTAAGTCATTTACTGTACGTGAACATACGGTAATATAGTGAAATTGCTTAAAAAGGAAGCATTCATTCAAAATGCACAGGCTCTGCGTGCCAGAGTGCAGCCTGGACTCTTGAAGATGAACTGTTGCTCAGGGGAAAGCCCCGCGCGGACTTGGGATCGCTGTACCCCAAGCGAAGCGTTGATGCACGTACTCTGGCTATCACTGGAGCCTAGGAGTGGGTTTCACTGGAAGAGCCCCCGGGGTCTCTGAATGCTCCAGGAAGGGCATCAATCGTGCTGACGGTGAGCTCTTCTTGCCCAGCAGGTCCTCGGAGGTGTTGGGTGCCGCTGAAGCCATGTGGATTACTCTGGTGCTCGCTCTCTGCGGCCTCGCTGCGGCCGTGCCGTCGGAGGACAGAAAGCTGAGCGACAAGGCAACAACGCTGGCTGACCGCAGCACAACGCTGGCCTTCAACCTCTACCATGCCATGGCGAAGGACAAGAACATGGAGAACATCCTGCTGTCCCCCGTGGTCGTGGCCTCTTCCCTCGGCCTCGTGTCCCTCGGGGGCAAAGCCACAACCGCCTCCCAAGCCAAGGCAGTGCTCAGCGCGGACAAACTGAATGACGACTACGTGCACAGCGGGTTGTCCGAGCTCCTGAACGAGGTCAGCAACAGCACAGCCCGCAACGTCACCTGGAAGATCGGCAACCGCTTGTACGGCCCTGCCTCCATCAACTTCGCCGATGACTTTGTGAAGAACAGCAAGAAACACTACAACTACGAGCACTCCAAGATCAACTTCCGAGACAAGAGGAGCGCCCTGAAATCCATTAATGAGTGGGCAGCCCAGACCACGGACGGGAAACTCCCAGAGGTCACGAAAGATGTTGAGAAAACCGATGGGGCCCTCATTGTCAATGCCATGTTCTTCAAGCGTAAGTTCTACCTTCAATTCTTGATACAAGTGACCCAAAACCTAGCCTGAGCCAATACAGCAGCCCAAATGGGAAGGTGAACAAACCCTGGGTCCGCTCTTTTTTCAGAGCGAGTAGTTGGGAACTGTGCGTGAGATTACCACCCATTCCCTTTTCTTACAATCTGAATTTCTCTTTCCTGCAGCTCACTGGGATGAGAAGTTCCACCATAAGATGGTGGACAACCGTGGCTTCATGGTGACCCGTTCCTACACTGTGGGAGTTCCTATGATGCATCGCACAGGTAAGTTGCAAACCTCCTGCCCCACGTCAAGACCAACCGGAGTTATGCTTGCTGCTGCTCCGTTACCCAGTTTTCCACCAACTGCTTCCAAGATTGTTTTGCCTGACGGGCATTAAGTGAGAGAGAACAAAGCAGGGTGCGCTTGTTCTGCTGATTCAATCTCTCTGTGAGCCGAGAGAATCCATGTTTCCTATTGGGTGCTTGGCTGTTAGGAATAAATCCTAGCTTATCACGCAAATGAAAGCCGCAGTTTTGAGTTGCTGCCAACTCCAGTAGCGCTGGGCCAGTTCCCGAAACAGCATTCGGACCCGCTTCCCTTGCTGGTCAGGGAAAGCCCAGCGTGAATTCTCAACAAGGCTGTGGGTAGCTTTGCCTCTGCCCCTCATCTTACCGTTTCCTGCTTCTGATTTTAAGGTCTCTACAATTACTATGATGATGAGACAGAGAAGCTCCAGGTGGTAGAGATGCCACTTGCTCACAAGCTCTCCAGCATGATCTTTATCATGCCAAACCACGTGGAGCCTCTGGAGAGGATTGAGAAACTGCTGAACAGGGAGCAGCTAAAGGTCTGGGCTGGCAAGATGAAGAAGAGATCAGTGGCCATCTCGCTGCCTAAGGTCGTCCTGGAAGTCAGCCACGACCTTCAGGTAAAGTTGGTCCTTAAAGAAAACAGTTGGGCCTTGCAGTTCTTTGGGGTGGGAGAGAAGATAGTGGGAAGATTTTTCTGTGCTTGTCATCCTTTTTCCAGCGGCTAGCCTAACCATGGCTGGAAAGGATTGCACTGTGTCATCTCTGGGAGGGTTGCTGACCTCTTTTCTCCTCCTAGAAACATTTGGCTGATCTGGGCCTGACAGAAGCCATTGACAAAACCAAGGCTGACTTGTCAAAGATCTCTGGCAAGAAAGACCTTTACCTGTCCAACGTCTTCCACGCCGCTGCTCTTGAATGGGACACGGAAGGGAACCCCTACGATGCTGACATCTACGGCCGAGAGGAGATGAGGAACCCCAGGCTCTTCTATGCTGACCACCCCTTCATCTTCATGATCAAGGACAGTAAAACCAACTCCATTCTCTTCATTGGCAGGCTCGTGAGGCCCAAAGGGGACAAGATGCGTGATGAGTTGTAGTTAGGGTTTGTTTTTTTTTTTTCCCCAGAGCTTTGGTTTGTGTGTTTTTTAGTGGGGGATTTCAAAAAAGGGGAAACACTATTTTGTATCCTTCTCGAACTATGGGTGCTATTCAGACCAGGGTGCATTGTGATGAGAAACCAGCATACACTTTACCTCACCCCAAAATACTTATTGCACAAACCCACCTCCAGAGAGGAACGGGGAAGCCTGGCACAAGAGGGTCACCAGGAGTGGAAGGGAACCGGCATGCACTGTCTCAGCTACTGGCATTCTCAGCTGAGATGTTCAGGCTGATGCCTAGCTCCTCCCTACACTAGAGTTTAGCCTCCTGCTAAGTACCTTGCTGCTACCATCAGCCCTGCAAAGGCATGAGCCCTCCACCCTTCCATCTCAAAACGCTTCTGCACATTTAACTCTGCCACTTACTTTTCTCCCCCTTTGACGCTATGCGGCACCACACCAGAGCTGCTCTGGTCGCTTTGCAGTTGTTCCTTGCTTCTCTCTTCAGCGGTGTATAACAGAGCACAAAGGGCCAATCCTGCAGTCCAGCCCCCTCTATGGCCCTGGGAGCAGAGCAGAACTGTGACAGCACGTAAGTGCAGAGACTGCACGGAGTTGTGCCCTTCTGTCCTGCCTAACCCTGCTCTGCGTGACCGTTCGTTAGATGCTTCAGCTGCAACGGGTCATCAGCTCCTTAGGTAGAACACTCGCTGCAAAGCCAAGCGCAGCTTTGCTCAACGCTTCACAGAGAAGTAAGTGGCTTAGGGGTGTCAACAGAGAGGCCAAAGAGCAGATGGGCTTCTAGAAAGATAAACCTGAGGTCCCTTCAACACTCTTGCATGACAGAAATGGCCCTCGGGATCACGAAGGGGGCTTTTGGGCCAACATCTGGAATTAAACACGCTGTACTAGGCAGAGGGACTCCACTACTCTTCGTGCTTCTGCATCAGCACATAGGGCTGGGAAAGAGAGAGTTACCACTCTAAAGGGTCTCCCAATTATTGACTAGGGCTGGTACCCATCAGCTCCCGTAGCAGACCAAGGGACTCCTGTGGGCTTCTCATGGGGGGGGTGGATCAGGTTCACTTCCACTTTCTTGTTTAAATACAAAGCTTTAGAGCTGCCGTTACCTGACTTCCTAATGACCCTTTTCTGAAGCTCCTCTCCTCCATGATACTTTAGCTCCCTGTTGGCTGACCTGGATAAGGGCGTGCGGAAAACCAAATGTATTTATCATTATACTCGTATTTATGTCTGATAATTAGCAAGTTTCACAGCCTGCTCCAGCCTAGACTTGGAGGCTAATGCTATCTTCTCTTCAAGGGATATCATCAGGTTAGTACTATTCAAAGAAGTAACTGACACGATCCCACGAGCATTGAAGCATGCGTCAGGTAAGCCTTGCTCTGCACTGAGACATCATAAAGCAAGTAAGGACAAGATTATTGAAATGGGAGAAATCTGTGCGTCACAATCTAAGCGCCAGTTATTTGAAATCAGTAAGGACAGTCACTGCATTGCTTTTGTTTGTTTTTATTTCCCTGCTAATGTGCTTTGTGTCAGGTTGCTACATAGAAGCCAAATACTGCATTTTTTCAGACCATACACAGGACTATTTCCACTTATTTATTAAGTTACGAGTACAAAGTCTCTTATTGGGTGTCTTCTATAGTCAAAAATACGGCAGCTTGACCTGACCATGCCTTCTCCAGGTTTGCAAGGTTACACAATCACAGAAAAGCTCATCTGCCCTAATTTCTATCCAAGCCGGCCGGAATGGGAGATTCTTGTCCTTAAGCCTCTTCCCAGATCATATTCCCAGGTGCTTTCCCCACAGTGTTGGGAGGTAGGAGGCAATCCACAAGGATGTACCCAAATGCACAGGAAGCCTAAAGCCCAGTGTGTATGCGAAGACACTACCCGCTGAATCGGCGCACTGAAACCCACACGCTGTAGCACATTATGGAGGATGGGGGGTGGGTGGGTAAAAGGGGTGGGCAAAGCAAGAACACACTGTGGGATATTGTGAATAATTTGCATCATGTGGATGCAGGCATCTGATGGCTTTTATTGTCTGTTCTTGTACCACACAATGACAGTTGTATAATTTTGCAATAAAACTTTTTCAATGAACCTCCGGCAGCCACAGTCACTTGCAGGGTTTGGGTAGAGGCAAAATACTCTTAAAAGAGCTTAGGGAGGTTCCTTGCCATCCTTAAATCCAATACACATCTCTTAATCTGTTAATTATGGACAAAAATTACACTTAATACACAACAGATGGGTTCTCATGACATGTCTGTTGCTATTAGCAGGTCAGCTTTTCACTTCACTTTAAAATTTTTCTCCTGAAACTGCAAGTATCCAGCATCTTTAATGCTTCACAGGTGAAGGACTTACTGCCCTGCCCTCCTCTGACATTTAACAGAACAGTAAATGGCTGTTAAAATATGGCAGCGTAGGAAGAAAAAGCGAGCTGTTAGCTGCAGGGATCAGCCTTCCTGACCCTACAACTCAAAAGCTTCTCTAGCTGGGATCCAATCGAAGGAAATAGAGGAGGAAAAGGAACTGCAAGAACCTGCACCATTGCCGTAGCCATACAGCTAAATATGACTTCCACAGTTGGAAAATCCAGCAGTGTCAGACCCTGCTGGCCCATGTCCTTCCACTTCTGGGAAGGGATTAACTTTCTGCCGCTCAGTCACAAGCAAAACTAAAGCTACAGACATCTCGCCTCCCCTTTTCCCTGAGCCAAAATAGCACGTCTGGGAAGGACAGGCACCCACATCCGTGTGGAGCTCCTCACAGACTGAAAAAGCACCAGCTGCTTGCCAGATCAGAGTCTTTCACTGCACAAAATTACAGAAGCCATCTCCAGCACCAACCATAGCAGCCCAGGAACACCATCAACCTAGAATAGCAATACTGCAAGTTAAAAGCTTTCCAGAGCTCCTGAGCTCATCCTACCCCCAGCTCATCTTGCAAACAGCTTTAAATACTCGTGTTTTTCATCCCAGGGAAGACAGCACCCTCAAGACACAGGGAAGTGAATGACCCCCCCTACCCCTCCTTTAGCAACTTCTTCTAACAGCTCATGGTGGTGGCATATTCCAACCAATGCGTGCTAGAAAGGTATTCAGTTCACATATGCCAGCCTGCACCATTATGGGACAATCACAGAATCACAGAACGGTTTGGGTTGGAAGGGACCTTTCAAGGTCATCCAGTCCAACCCCCTGCCATAGGCAGGGACACCTTCAACTAGATCACGTTGTTCAGAGCCCCGTCCAACCTGACCTTGAATGTTTCCAGGGACAGGGCATCGACCACCTCTCCGGGCAACCTGTGCCAGGGTTTCACCAACCTCAGTGTAAAAAAATTTCCTTTTATCTAGTCTGAATCTTTCCTCTTTTAGTTTAAAACCGTCACCCCTTGTCCTATCACTACAGGCCCTACTACAAAGTCTGTACCCATCTTTCTTACGAGCCCCCTTTATGTACTGGAGGCCACAGTAAGGTCTCCCTAGAGCCTTCTCCAGGCTGAACAACCCCAACTCTCTCAGCCTGTGCTCACAGCAGAGGTGTTCCAGCCCTCGGATCATTTTGTGGCCTCCTCTGGACCCGCTCCAACAGGTCCATGTCTCTCCTGTGCTGAGGACTCCAAAGCTGGACGCAGAACCACAGGCAGGGTCTCACCAGAGCGGTAATCCTTGATGTTGTCCTCAACTTCTCACAACATGATGGATCTAGCAAGAAGAGAGGTACAGCAATACCACTCTTAAACACACTGCTTGCACATCTCTTGATCTTACATACAAAGCAAACTATAAACACCTCTTGATTCTATCAGTAATTGGCACTGTGAGATTAATAGGCTGATGGACCAGGTTGGAAGGCTTTAAACCAGAAAGAAACTGAGCCATCTCCAGGAAAGCCAGTCGTCACTGGAGGACCGCAGGAGAAGTTTCTAGCTGATCATCGTCTAGTATATTAGGACATTTTAAGAATTTAGACACAGTGTGCAAGGCCTTGCACTGTGTGTCACTCTTACATTGCTTCAGGCCTGCCAGCTTTCATACGTTTCCTGCTCCTATAAAGTGGCAAAGCTGGCCTGTCACTTTTTTTATTCCAAATTCAAATTTATATTTAAAAAAATAAAAAATGAATGTTGATATTACTTACTCTAACACTTAACATGTAATAACTTTTTTTTAAAGCTTTCCACTCAAAGATGTGCACAGAAACCTGAAACCAGACTCACTCTCTGACACCCTGAGAAGGCACATCCGTTTCTCACAGACTTAACCAGCTTCCCGGCCAGCACCCTGCCTGGCTGGGTTTCCAGGAGGCCTGCCAGAGAAGCTGGGAACAGGAAGGCTGAGGCTCACACATCCACACACGCTGCCAGACAGACCAGTTCCTGACACCGTCAGTTTGAAATTCCAGTTCGTACAGTGCCTGCCTAGCTCCTGCAAATCGAAATCTGGATGTAAAAGCTGTTCTTAAGCAACAAATTTTGCAGATTTGTACAAGTTTTGTTAATGTAACAAACAGGTTCTGAGTTTCTCAAAATCAAACAAAACAAAGCCTTGATCTTGTGCATGTGATCTCTTGCGATGTGCCCAACAGTCTCTTCCCATTATGCATCAGACTTTGAAAAACACACTGGGAAAGGAGCTGGCAGAACTAGTATCTCTGCCTGAAACTTAACCAAATGCTCAATCTCACTGCTTTAGCTACGAGGCTTTAGTTTGACCGCAGCAGACAAGAGCATCAAAAGTAATTCATACAGCAATGGAACAGAAGTGAAAACACATCCCACCTACAGACTACGTGTTTCAATAGCTTAAGCAGCCTTGTCATCTATTATCAACTTCAGGATCTACCTGTGTTATCATACAGCTCATTAAAGCCAATTATTAATACATTGACAAATTAATGGACTATCTACTCAAGCCTCAAAGGAAGGAAAGTTTTCCCCCCCCCCAATTGCTTAAATATATTACCATCTCAAAGCTTAGGACAGATGGTTTGAAATCCAGAGTGTACACTTCCCCCGCCCACCAATGTGTAAATACCTACTCAGAAGTTTGTCTCGCCCCACACATTCACCGACTAAGGTTACCTGACCCTAACAGGAGCTATAATGTTCCCATATGGTCTATAGCCTTGAAAGTCACATAGTGAATGTCTTTTCAGTGACAAGGGACGTGGATGCACAGAGGTGAAAAAAGTATTTAGTAGAACATAGTAATATTTCAGTTGAAGCCAGAAAGGTATAAACTACTGCAACTGCTTCAGACATTGATAAAAAAGCTCCCCCTCCTGGAAAACTCGGAGAAAGGGACTGGTATGCAAGTGAAAAGTTACCAGTACTACTCCAGATCATGGGGTGTTATTCATGACCCTCTAAACACTGGATTGCTGCTCCAGCTTTACCTAGAAATCAGCATTTTGTCCCCACTTTGTTTAGATCAGGATCTGGTATGTTCACTCCAAAAGGGTAAGTAACACAAGCTGGAAGAAATGCAACAGAATTTCTTCCATACCAAAGGTGGGAGCAAGGCTTTCCTGGAATACATCTTGCAAAAAAAAAGCACCTCCACAAACACTGTCTTTTGTGATTTTATTAAGAGATGTTTTCAGGACAGTCAAGCTTCTGGCTGCAGATGTTACAAACCCTACAACAAAAAACAAAATACTGAGTGAGATGGTGGCAAACCGTTTCCCATAACCATTCTCCTACCCGAAACACTAAATGAACAAACAGGCTCCAAATTTTCAAATTAAATGGCATCTCTCACTTCTTGCATTTTAGCCAATGATACCCCTTTTGCCCACAGGAACAGACCTTGCTAGTCAGATTCCCTTCTTTCACTGTGGCCCTGCAAGCTCCCTGAACTCTCCCTGTTCACACGAGGCCAGCTTCAGTCAGAGAACACCACAGCCGGGCTCTCACTGGAAGCCAAGGAAGTCTTCTGGAAGAGGCCTTAGGCCCTGTGCCTCCTGCTGCTCTAACTGGAGAAAGCGAGCAAAACTTTTAAAAGCAGCAAGTTGCACATTTTCACTGGGAACAACCCAGAGCAGGTCTCAAGACAATTTCAAGCTATCAATTTCTCTCTTAGAAGCTACTCCTTCAGGGAGACAGGATTTCAAACCTTTATTATTTACTTATGAAACTAGCCTACACATTGTGCTTAACGTTACTGGCTTCTAAATCTATCCTAAACTGGATCCCATGGAGGGTGGGGTATATGAGGAATATATACCCTGTGCTGTCAACTGCACGCTGGTAGCAGGTGGTACAATGTGAAAACATCCAAGGCACTGAACCCTTCTCAGACAAATGCCTCTAAGTCACTCAAATTGTGACCCAAGGTCCCCAAATCCATGCTGTAGAACACAACACAGAATAGGGCACTTGGACAAGCATATTCCCTTTCAGATTTGTCATCTCATCTTCACTGGAGGGTGTACTTAGCCAGTTTGCAGCGTGCCTTAAACCATGCCCCCTTCATCCAGGGCAATACTCTAAACCCAACCCAGCTGATCACTGCGCCTGGTACAATGCAGCAGCTTTTCCTCCCAGTATCCCAGCTACCGTACAGCTTTTTTGGTGACATGACACCTTTTCCACATGGATCCTCCCACCACACGCAGGCACTTACTCCTCAGGCAGTGGGAACCGGCTGAGGCATAGCTGGCTGTTCTGGTTTGCCACCTTTCTGCTCTGAAATGGGGGTGGTGGGCAAGATCTCTTCTTTGGGTTCCACAATGCTGACGTGGTCTGGCAGAGGCTTTTTGGGGCCAATCTTTCCACTCGGGTCCCACGGCAACATAATCTTTACTTTGATGCCCAGTACTCCTGTGAAGAGTGACAGGGTAACACAGACACGCTCATTAGACACAGATCAAGTACACGTTCAGTAGGGACAAGCCCCAAGGTCACAAAATATGCTATCTGCACCAAAAACATCTCCTGACAACACTGAAGATGCAAGCTGATTGACACAAACGGGCTATAGCTTAAAAATCTAATTACTGTGAATTTACATCAGCGTGTTTACCTTTATCCAATTCATTGCCTTTGTTAACTGCAGCCTGGGAATACACTGAAAATGTGCTATATCCTTAAATCATGCTAAGCCTGGTTTTAAACCCTGTCCTTCCTGAGATAACTCAGCTCACTTTCCTAGGAAATTGCACTGGGTTTTTTGCATCCCTTCTCAGACAAATGCCTCTAAATCATCCAATGAGTAGGACATCCTGCCCAAGGCAGCCTTAGCACAGCACCACAGAACATGGCACTGAACAGGCTGCAATGACACAAGGACATCCCTTCTGACTCGTCATCGTATCATCACCGAAGGGAGGGCGGAGAATAGTTTTGTCTATGCTAGTATCCCTATATCAGGTGTTCTGCAATTAAGTAACCCAAAGCCAATTAAGATGCAGAAGTCATTTGTGTTTTACCAGGGGGAAGGACAAGTGTCAGCAGGCTTGGCTAGTTTAGCTGGGAAGACTTGCCAGGTCACAGCTAGGGGGGAAAACTGTCTGACACTTGGTTTTTCATGGGTCTTGTAGCACCCGTGTTCTGTCTGCCTACCCCTGGGAGCCAAGAATCCAAACTGCCAGCAGCTCTTAAACTCCATCAATATGCATTTCAAGTTGTTTGCTACCCAACCTCAGAGGCCACAGGACACAAGTGACAGTATCTGGAAAATCTAAAGCCACATTCTCAACTGGAAAAAACATGCAATCCCCACCACTAGAAAAGTGGATGACCTGGGATGACTACACAAAATTCTGCTGTGTGCTCATGGCCCCTTCTCCATTTCCCATTCACATAAATGCAAATAAAGCTCTACTTCAGATGTAATGTGCAAACTCCACAGCGAGAGCTTAGTTGCAAAAGCCCAAGAGAACAAGAGATTTTCAGAGTCAGAACTACCGGTAGCACAACCGAACCACTTTGCAAGATCAGTGGTGCATCAAAATCATGTGAGTTACCGTCCCAGGTGACAGAGGGAAACCTCCAACCTGCAGGCACGGGATGCCAGGAGTTGAGATCTGGCTCTGAAGCACTGATAGAAGGAACCAACAGAGCTGCAAAGGGATCTGTATCCCAGCCACTCACCCTGCCGGAGAAGGACGTGACGCACAGCTGTGTCAACGTAGTAATTCACTGGGTCTCCACTGTGGATCATCAAGCCATCCACAAACTTCATGGACTTGGCACGCTGACCTCTGAGTTTGCCGGACACAACCACCTCGCAACCCTTGGCACCGCTCTCCATGATGAAGCGGAGGACACCATAGCAGGCTCTGCAGGGAGAGAGCAGCAACAGCCACAGCATTACTCCCACTCTGCCAAATCCACGTGGCTCCGTGGAGGCATTTTACACCAATTTCAAGCACAGACAATCACACTTCAAGTTCTGTTTGTGAGAAGCCTTCCGAACGCACACCCTGTCAATGCTATGCAAAGCAGCAAAAATCTTCACACTGTTTTAGCGGTCAAACCCAGCCTAAGAAAACCCCTGTGACTTATGGTCCTTGTAAGGTTGTGGGAACAGTGATAAGCACACAGTCTTTGTGACACAAAAGCAGCTCCACAGCTGAAGGTGGCCAACACACCCATGTCAGGAGTGCAGCTTCCCATCCCTTCTCAGACAAATGCCTCTAAATCATTCAATGATGACAGGATGCTCCTGCTGAAGAACCACACACAGCATCACAGAACATGACGCTGCCGAGGTACCGCAACAAGAGCCACCCACTTCTGACTCGTCATCTTATCATCACTGAAGGGATCTGAGAAGCAAGGCCACTGTCACCTGAACTACAATTCAGCCAGAAGGCATGAAATTCTATTTCACTCCTCCACCAATTTATTCACAAAGAAATAAATGCAAGCTTTAAGCACACCAGTCAGACAACTTGTAATCTGATCTACTCTAAGACTACAACTTTCATGTCTGACATACATTCTAACAACTACTATCAAAGGTAACTAGGGACTAAACAAAAAGCTTCCATACGGTAGAATTATCAACATAAACTGCCCTCTCCAAGTGCAGCATTACTAGGTTAAATATTCAAACTAAAGATGAGCCGGCAAGGAGGTTTTTTGAAATGGTATTGGAATCCCATGCTTCCTTAGTGTGCCAACACATCCAACTTGCTCTACTCACCGACGCACTGCTAAACCTCCCAGAAGCTTGTACCGCAGGGACTCTGCCTGAGCGATTGCGCACAGACCTCTTGTGGCCACCTTCTCAGCATAGAGCTACAAAGGAGAAGAAGTAAACTCAGAAACAGAGCTGTATTTCAAGACAGTTTTCAGTTAGTCCTTCCCCATTCACATGCAGAAGTTTTTTCCTTGGACACTACACTCCCGTAAGTCCTTCAGCGCCTGTCTCCTACTCCAGGCAGAGCTGAGACACAGTGATGAGACTCCAGTGAAAGTCAGGAGACTATTAAAACGTCCATGCTGCAGTCTCCAAGAGCTGCTGCTTCAAACAGCCCCAGAACATTAAGTATCACTGGAGAGAGGTATCCAGACGATCACAAAAACTTCACTTGAGACACAGTTTTTACAACACATCAGTTACATTAAGTCTGCTTAAGTATTAAAATCAAACCTAAGAAAAGGTTTGATTTTTGAAAGCTGGGAGAGTGAGGTGTATTAAATCTAACATTTCCAAGAGACCAAAGTCTGATACTTCAGAAGAACCAGGCATTCAAAATCACGCACATGATATTCCTAGAACTGACAAATCATGATGCGCTCTGTGAGCGTTTGTGCCATTCAGTGTGTTTAAGCATTTGCTGGAGATAATCGGCAATCTTCACTGTTTAATGGGATCGAGCAACACTGGCCAAGCAGGAATCAATGCAACCACCACACCAGACCACACATTCCCCATCCCCCCCAATTTGTTTTAGAGGAAAGTACTAGTAAGGTACAGATTTCAAACATTAAAAGACCAGAAATAACTGGTGTGTCACTTACACTGTCTATTTCATTACAGTATCATACTCAAAAATCTCAAAGATCCTTCTGCACCAAAAGAATTTCTTTGTAAGGACAGAAGCATTTTGAATACAATAAGGGTAATGGTAACACACGAATACCAAACATTATGCTGTTAGATGAGCTTCTCACCTCAGTATCGGGACAGCGACATTCTCTACAAAACATTACAGGTATGTTTAAAAAGTTTTATCTGCTTCCTCCTTTTTGGGTCATCAGAGAAAACGAGCTGAAGTGACAGTGCTCAAAATACCACACACAGCAAAGCATTTTGTATTTCAGTACAAGAGGGTTTTGTGAGAATAGGTAAAACAGGCCCCAAGTTATCTTCAAGTCAAACTGCCTTTCGGCTGACAACATCCAGACAGTACACAAATTAACTACACAACCCACTTACCACTTACTGTTTTAACCAAGACACTTTTACCTCAACGCTTCCCTCAGGGAAGCCAAACCTCTTCTGCACGACAGCTGTCAGCTCCCGGATGCGGCGTCCCTTTTCGCCCAGGACATTCTGAGTTCTGCAAAAAAAAAGCACAGTACGCCTTAGAAAAGTGTCTCCAGGTCTGAGCCTGTAACCATCCCAAAGAGCTTCCAGCCCGAGCATCTAACTTAGTTGAGGGGTTGTAACAGTGCTGTATCACTAAAGATCACTTCAAGATCTCTTTCTCAAGTAGTTTCCCCTAATATGGACCACTTTAAGCTTCAGCCTGCAGCAGCATCCCTTACAGCCGTGCACAGCACCTGTGAGTCAACAACAGCATCTCAGTTACCTGGTGGCAAGTATGATAATCTCAGTCCTGGTTGGAGTGACCCGGACTTCTACTCCGGAGTACCCATCTTCAGCCAGTTCACGAGTCAGAAACTCATTCAGCTCAGCTTTGAAGATACCATCAGCGACAAACTAAAAAACAAACAGACCAAGTCAAGCTCTATTCAAGTGCTCAACCTGAACACAAGATTTTCACATTCTGAGTTTGGGTGCAACCCACCCTGCACACTGCCAGTCTCTCCCCACAAGGAGAGGAAGCAGCAGTGGCGAGAAATAAAAGCATCTCTGCTGAAGTTCCCAGAGACAATTCACTTCTAGCAGGAGCCTACCCCACTGCCTGATCCACACCTCGCTACAGCCACACTTCCATGCTGAAATCATAGCTTGCTGCTACATCTTGCCATGGCACTTTGATTCGGTATGAATTTATATAAAATAATTACGGGGTAGGTGTGTGTGTGTGTGCGTCCCAACCCTTTACCATCCCCACAGGGGCCTGCTGCTAGGGCTCCCACTCCCACCCTGACAGCGCACAGGCCCCAAGCCCCCCTCCCTCCCTCTCCACGACAGGCAGAGCCCTGCACCCTCCCGCCCCCTCTGACCCACAGAACCAGGGAGTCACTAAACCCAAACTCGTCCCACTAAAGAAAAAAAAAAAAACAACCCACAAGGAAAACCAAGCAAGTTCATCAGCTTCCAGCACCGCTCCGCGTCCCTCAGCACAGCCCCCGCCTGCCTCCCTTCTGCACACAAGCTCGGAGCTCTGTGCAAGCCCCAAGCAGAGCTGGGGGGGTGGATCATGGCTTCCCCCCGCCGGGTCCCGCGCAAGGCCCTCCGCGCCCTCCCTCACTCCGGCCTCCCGCCGCTGCCGCCATGTTCCCCGCCGGGCCGCCGAACCGCATCCGCCGCCATCCTCCCGCATCCGCCGCCATCCCCTCGCCGCCGCCCCGCCCCGGCGACGCTCGGGGCCGCCCCCGGCGCGAATCCACCGATATGGAAGTGCCCCGCGGCCCCGGCGAGCCGGGCCGCCGCCCTCACCTTGCGCTTCTTGGAGATCTGCACCGCCATCTTGAGCCGCGCCGCCCGGCGGAAAGGAGGGAGCGGGCCCTAGAGGGAGGGCTATATCTGCCTTCTGCCGCTTCCCATTGGGCCGGAGGATCACGTGGGCCGGCGGGCGGGGGCCGATGGGAAATGTAGTCTTCCCCGTGCCTTGGCGCGCCGCCATGTTGGGGAGGCTGAACCCTACCGCTGTCAGTGGGGTTTTCCAACCTGTCAGGTTGCTGTGAACGTCCACGGTCTCCATTAAAACTGTTATAAAACCGGCATAAACGGGCACAGGAGCTGGCAGCAAGATAATTCACCCCGATTTGCTACTTGGAGGCCCGCTCTGGCGGTAGAGATGCCCTCCCCTCATGGCACTGTGGCTGGCCGCCCCAGGTGTGAGGGGAGCGCAGCTCGAGGGCCGGCCTGTCTCCTAACAGGCTGCTGCTTCTGTCGTTTTAACCTTTTTTTAGGCAGTCACAGAGGAAGGAAAGGCCCATCAGGAAAAAGCTGTGAAAATCACAGAGAGGCTGTTTGGTTATTTCCAGGGAAACATCAAGAGTCTTTGCTGCCAGAGGATGCTGCACTGTTATCCATTAACTTGCTGCTTAATGTAAATTTTAACAGTAGCTATTAACTATTTATTGGTAACTGTAAATAAGTATGATCGCTAACTGTAAACTTAAAGCTATTGCAGGTCTTCCCTACTCTGTGTGCAGCATCTTGAGCAGCAGGGCTATAGTCCCTATGCCTCGCTGCAAGACAAATGATTCAGTAAATAGGACAGTCGTGGCTCCAGGGCAGATCTTCTGTGGGTTTTTTTGACTCCTATGATGGTATCATCACCTCACCAGTCCAAGCATTGGGTTAAATTAGTAATAGCAGGATGAGATTTCTCGCTTGAAACTTCTGCCGTGGCCAAAGATGGGGAAAGTGGCAAATTTTTTTGGAAATGGTTTAGGGATTGTAGGGGATTACAAGGGTTTGGTTGTGCCATTTCTATTAGAAATAATAATAATGGGCAGAATCGATACATGAAAATACCTGCACACTAGTGGGTAAATATGGTCTGTTTGGGAAGAGTCGGCAAAGGGAAGCCCTGCCTTGCAAACCTCCCAGAAGGGAGCCAGAAGATAGGGGATAAGGGCAAAAAGGTTGAAATGAGCAGCTTGGCTTTCTGTAAGGCTTCTCTTGGAAAGCCTTGCCAGAGGTTTTACAGAAACTGAGCGGCCATGGGCGACGGCAGGGGCATTGCACAGCTCTGCTCCTTACATGGAGCTTACATGCTGCAGGGGTCTGTGCAACAAAAGAAGAAATGAAATGTCAGAATTACCAAAAAAGAAAGAAGAAATGGGAGACCATCATTTCATGGCTCTGTAAATAATTCTGTGGTGTGCCCACTGGGTACATCTGATCCTGTGTCTCCAAAAGGGTAAATGAGACTCGGGAGAGAGTCCGAGCAGTACAGCAGGGATGCTTACAGGTCTGGCAGCACCTATGCGTGAAGTGAGCTGTGCAGGTTGGGACTCAACCTGGGAAAGATAAAATGGGGTCGAAATCTACCAACCCACACAAGCTTTGAGAGGACAGGCAGGGTCTGGCTATTCGCGGTTCTCCCACGAAGAGCAGATGAAGGCAGTGGGAGCTCGGTGGATGCTGCAAACAGGTTTGTCATATTTTCAGTTTTCTTTGGGCTTTTGGCTACAGAAGGAAATGCTGGACTAGATTTCTTCTGAGCAAGCATGGCTGCTCTCTTGTTTGTAGGTAGCTGACAGTAGCGGATTGCTGGTTAGGGCCAGCAGTCGTTCAAAATTAGACAGTTGATGACCCCGTGTCCCCACCAAGAAGCATTGCCACCGGCTGGTCTGCCTGGCAGCCACCTCCACACTGCCTCTGCTTTTGGGCTGGACCGCTTAGACCGTGCAAAGTTGATGAGCAAAGAGTAGTCCCCATAAACATGCTGGGCAGCAATCAGCATCACTCTGGGAACAGCGAGGTGGAGAAAACATCTCTGCTCTGGAGTGGTACCAACCCTTAAAGGGAGGACAGAGAGTGGAGCGGGACCTCTGCCACCCACTCTGAATCCACCCGGGAGTGTGGGTGAGGGTGTCTGACGTGGCCCAGCCCTCCTCTGGCTGTTTAAGCTCTCTCCCAAACAGGGGGGCCACATCCAGACCCCTGTTGCGGTTTGGCACCTGTTAACTCCTGGGCCAAACCCCACCAGGGCCCTGTGAACAGTGTCACTGTGCCAATGACGGTGTTTTGGGGCCCGTCTTTTTTTGGCATCGCTTTGCTGCCTCATTGAGATGTAGCCGGGCAAACCGTGCAGGGAATACCAGTATGACCAGTGCAGCGCTGGTAAAAGACCCCTGCTTCAAACACCCACGCCAGCATCGCCCGTGGGGAGCAGTGGGGAGGCAGCAGCCCCTGGAAGAGGCAGCTCTCTTCTTTACCAGGGAAAGGACTATTTTGCCACTAGATGTCAGTGGAGACGGTTTCTAGAGTGGGAAAAGCTTCGTGTCTCTCCTCTCCTCCCTCTTCCCTCTTTCCCGGGGGTTCATTCGTCCAGAATTTGAGGGATGACGGAGACATGGTGAGACAGAGCCTGTCTGGAGCAGCCCACGGCCCCCTTCACAAGGGCAGCTGCCGGTGAGGCACTTGTGTCCCCTCTTGTCACCAAATACCTTTTTCTTTCACTCCTGCTGTGTCCAACCATCACACCCTGCCCTCAGCCAACTCCTTCCCCTCTCTCTCAGCCTGTCCAAGCTTAGCTGTCCTTCACCCTCCGACTTCTCTCCCCACTCTCTGCAGAGAGCTATGATCTCTCCAGAGAGAAGGGACTCGGCAGGAGACACTGACCCTCACCCCCATCCCCCTTTCCTCGCTCTTGGGCTGCCAAAACACGCTGACCTCAGTGGTCTCTCTGGCAGCCCTGTCCTCCTCTGGTTTCATCTCCATGCTCCTCAAGTGCCAGTTACTGTCCACGGACTCCAGCAGCACTGTCAACGGGGACTTCGTCTTTGCCAAAATTAGGAGCCACAGCTCCACCAATCTCTTCCTGATCTCTCCCCCAGGGGCTGAGGCCGTGGCCAGGATGGAGCCAGGTTGACCACGGATGGATTTGAGGGGCAGTGAGGGACCGGGGCTCAGACTGGGCTGACGTAATGTGGACAGAAATACCTGCTTAGGCACTCAGTGAGCTCCTGGTGCTCTTCTCCATCTGCATCCATGGACACAATGAGACAAAGCCAGCTCCCATCCAGATAGCAGAAAAGGTGCTGGTCCCTTCCTAGCACTGTATAAATCACCACCAACACTCCATCCAAGCCTATACCTGCAACAAATTGGCCTGGGTCTAAAGTACCCTAATTTCTGTCCCCCCCATTTAAGCCTGCAGGTTGCTCCTCACCGTGCTTTCTGAACTGAACCCTCGGAGAGGGACCCACTGAGCCTCATCCTCTGGAGGAGCTGGGGCCGTTGGGCTACGTGGAGCTGTGGCAGATCTGCAGGGGAGTTCAGGAGGGTGCCCAGGATTTAAAGCACGTGGGAAAAGGGGATAGGGTAGCCACCTCATGAGGAGATACTAAAGCCACCAGGCCAGGGATGTACCTCAAACATCCCTCATCCATCTGGATGGACCACAGGACTGACCAACAGTGTTTCTGCACTGGATGCAAACAAGTCTGAGTGCACGTGTGACCTTTCTCCAGCCCATCACCGAGACAGGAGATGAGCAGGAGAAATCTCAGCTCCAAGGAAAGCTTTCCTTTTTTCTTCCAGCATGGTGCAGTATCGCATTTTCCCTGGCAGCGAGGAGGCTTAGAGGAGCTCCCATCTTTCCTCCCTCACCCCTGCCCCTTCCTCCCCCCTTCCCTGGCCCATCCTGCTGTTTCTGGAGCCCGGCTGTCAACCAGCTCCCAGAAACAATCCAACACAAACACACATATATTTTGGAGGTGGTTATTTAAAGCCCTGCTCGTTTCCCTGCTCCAGCCCAGCTCCACAGCAGCTTGTGGGCACCAAGGAGAGGGCAGCAAATTGTGGCAGGGGGATGAGGCCAGGCAAGAACATCTTGCTCAAAAGGCCACAAAGGTGGTCAGGTTCGGGGTGGCACTTGGGGAACCCACAGTCCCAGCACTATGCCAAGTTGAGGGCACGTCTGCGTTTGAGGTCCTCAGCCCAGGATAACACCAGACCATCAGACACTGGCTTTAGAGAAGTGGCCAGGAGCTGAAGATGTCTCTGTGCAGGGATCTGAGCCCAAGACCCTATTAACCAGGGTCTCAAACAATTTTTAAGACCCTCCTAATCTGCACAAAACCCACTCTGTTTGCTGGTTTCCAGCTTGGGACCATGATAATTCCAGAGCAGGAAGTATCTGCCCAATATCATCTTTTTTGGGGGGGCTGAGTTTACCCAGGAGGGGCTCAACCAATATATTTCTGGATCATATAAAGACAGGGAAAGGCATGACATTAGCAAAAAGCCTGGCCCTGACGTGCATCGCCTTTTCCATGCCCTATTAAGGAGAAACTATGTGTTGTGTCAGCATTTCAGGGTCAGCATCCACAACCGGAGTCGGGGTCAAGCTGCACCCTGGTACAAAGCAGGGGCCTCGGTGACTTTCGGCAGCAAGGGAATGTCCCCTCTCCCCCCAGACGTGGCCCAGCTAAGTCAGCGGGCTCCAAGCTGCGGCCTTCGCAGCCGGGAACATTTCAGTCCCTTCCACAAATAGCAATGTGGGATTCCTCCCTCAGCTCTGGCCATCCCCGTCTGCAGCCCAAGCCAGCCGGCGCAGCTCCCAGAGATATGTGGTGATGCTCTGAGATCCTGTTTGCAGCCAAAAGGGGGTGAACTAATCTCCACTCCATCCCTGCTGAAACGGAGGCTGGCAGCATCCCGAAAACGCTGCGACGTGCCCGCAAGCCCTCGCCTTGAGCTCAAATCTGGTCCAACAAAGCAAAGGGGTCCTGGTGGCTTCCCGGCCCCAGTGAGGCCAGTCGGTGGCTTGGTCCGCAGTGGGCCAAGGACTGTCCGTAAACCCCACGACGGGAGCGGCTGTTGCTCAGGTTTCTGGGGCCGAAGGGACCTGGGGAAGGGGCCGCCACCCTTGGGGACTGCAGCCCGGCTGGCCCCCGTTTCCCTGCTGCTGTTGTGTGGAGCCAGCTGTGAGAGGGCAGGGGCTGCCTCCCCACCAAGGAAAGGAGCTCCCTTTGTCCCCAGGGCCCTGGGTGGATGGAAAAAAACCCTTGGGGTTGCGGCAGCAAAAGGAACAGGTCCCCGGCTGCATCCCCAGAGCATTGCCTCAGGGCTCCCCCATACTCCAGGAGCGGGATAAACTGGGGTGGTCAGGAAGGTGCCAGTGATCGCAGCTCTGTGGCAGAGCCTGGCCCCACTCCACTGCTCGGGACCGGGGGTTAGTCCTCGTAGGCTGCCACAACGATGCAGGCTCCGGCTCCGGTCATGACTCTGGCTCCCAGGCACAGGATGGGCACTCCTGACATCCCACCTGCCCCCCAAGTTGGCATTAAAAGCCCCCACTCTTGGCACACAGCACTTGGATCTCCTCTTGCACTCGTGAAACAGGTTCTCTTTCGCAGCCACGGGCAGGAGCAAAGCCAGGGGATGCACGGGAGGGACGCTACCCCCGGCTGTGGCATTTGGTGGCACCAGGGACCCCCCTGTGCCCCCGCCGAGGGCCCCTTGCAGGAGCTGGGGGGTTAGCAGCAGCAGGCTTCCTCGCTGTGGGGGATGCCGGCTTAGAGCAGGTTCGGGAATCGGGAGCTTTCCTGCCTCCTCCCAGCTCCTTTCATTGCCCAGACAGCAACATGGTTTATGGCAGCCGAAGGCCATTGAACAGGCTCAATTAAGCCGGCATCCCCGCGTTTTCTCCCCAGGAACCTGGCTCCTGTTCAGAGCATCCAGGAGGGGCTGGCAGCCCTTCGCAGTGAAGGGGCCAGGACAGCCAGCAGCTTTTCCGGCTTGCAGGCATGCTAGATTTTGGGATACCCCCTGCTTCCTCTGGACGATAGCGAAAGGTGACACTGGGAGCAAAAGTCCTGCCTGGGAAGGTCCCTGACTGCCATTGCTGCTGCTGCTGCTTTCACGCGGCAATAAAATGCTAGCGCTGCAGAGAGATCCTGCAGGCACACAAGGACCGTGCTGGCTCTGCAAAGGAAGAAAGCATCAGAGAACAGCCTGGGGGTCATCAAAATCGCACCCGGACAAATTGGTACGGGCAGAAACACAGGGCCTGTCCCTTCCTACTGTGGCCGAGGCAGCCATTGCCCAGCGACACAGGGCAGCTGCGGCCAGATCCAGCCTCTTCCACCTGCGCTCACAGAGCGAGATGCAAACTGAATTTCACGAGAGAGAGGGAGGTGAGGTAAAACCTCCGCCCTGCGGTCCCTCAAGCTCCGACACCTGCAGGATTTTGCGTTACGAGCTGGGTCCCCATCCAGGACAGGACAGGGCCCATCATCTCACTGAATGTGCCTGAGGAGTTCAGAAACCTCCTTTGCAGGAGCCCGTTTCTTCTGATTTCTCTCCCTGCAAAAACAAGCCGTGGCACGGTCCTTGGGGCCATGCTACGGGGGGATTTCGACAGCCTCGGCAGAGACCTTGTCTCCATTCACGGCAGACCCCTAAAGAGCCCCTCGAGAGCGAGTCCTCACTGTGCGCTCTCTTCTGAGCTCTGGCTCTGAGGACGCACCACCTTCCCCCAAAAAGCTTTTTGGGGTGTTGGAGGGATGTTGCTCCTGCCTCTAAAATCACCCCTTTCATAGCAGATGAGCTTTTCTCCTTGCAGCTGTGGGCAGCAGGAGATGGAGCTGGTCCTAAAGGAAAGGGTGGCTGCTCGGAAGGATTTGTCTGGATATAAATCTACTGACTGAGGCCGATAGATTTGTCTCTAACAGACGGGCTCCCTGGGGCTGGCTGTTCCCCAGCAGGATGGTGTACTACAACCCTGTGCTGTCAGGGCAGAGACTCCTGGACCGAGGACCAGTACGGGGCTCACCAGACCCCAGTCGCCTGGGGAACGGCAAGGAGGAGCTGTGGAAGACCGACATGGCCTCTGCAAGAAAAGAGCTGCCCCCAGCAGCAGGAAATCTGATGATCACTATTACAGGAATAACTAAATCATATAAAGAAGGGGGGGGGGGGGGGCGGGAAAGAAGAAAAAAAAGGCATTTATACCAGTGAGCTCCCAACCACATTTCTCGGTGGCAAGGAAGCTCTCCTGTAACGGGGTTGTCCCAGGGGAGAATGTCTGCTATGGGAAATGGGGGACGGAGCAGAAACCTCAGCCAAAGCCGAGGCCCCGCTGCGGGCCAGGAGCTGCATCACGGCAGCCCAGTGCTGCCAGGACCAGAGAAGGGGACCAGGATGACATACACAAGGAGCCAAGGGCAGAAGCTCTCTTCACCTCCCAAACGGAGGGTGCCAAGCAACCTCTTCACAGAGTGCTTCATTGTGAAAGGAACCACTCCCCTAAAGCAGAGTAATTTGAGCACGAGCAGCCCAAAATACCTACTTGGATGAGTATCTGTTCGGACACATCATTCAGACTGGTTTCCATCAGTTCTGGCCAGCCCGGACAAGAGCTGGGTGCCAGGGCAGGACACAAGACCCAAGAGCTTGATGCAGCTACCCAGCTTTGTGTCTGTAGGATGCTGCTGTCTTCACACGGCCTGTGAGGGGTCCCCAAACTGCACCATCACCATCCTCAGAGGAAGAGGCTGCCTGTCCCACGCTCCCGAGAGCCTAACCCCCATCCAAAGCTCCCGAGCCCTGCTGTGACACCAAGAAACAAGACCAAGGTCAATGCACCAAGTTAAGCCTACGTTGCACCACCTTTTTGTACAGGAGCCAGAGGCCTAGAAAAGAAAAACATCCAAATCGCCATCCCTACAACCAGCAATTTCATCAGACGCACCACAGAGTTAATGAATTTTCCCAGCAAGTAGCTGTGGAAAATGAAACCCAGGGTAGAGATGGACAAGATGAGATAGTTTGCATTAAATGAATGGATACTGGTGCTGGAAAGTAATTCAAGTAGAGATATGATGAATTGCAAGCACCAGTTGTAAAGCATTTGTAAAGTCTGACTCAGATGGGAGTTTTATTGCAAGAGCCACAGTATTATAGTTTATTACTGCAGTTGGAGCAGCTGCTACTGTTGGAGTTGAATTGCCATGTCTGTTATAAATCCCCTCACCAAGTTACTCACAACTCTCTGGCAGCTCTGGAAAAGCTCCTGAGAAATGTGTCCTGCCCCCATGGAGCTGGCTGCCTTATGGGGAGCCCAGGCCTTGCTCTGTTGAGCCTCTTCCCGCACGGAGCAGCCCGAGGAAGCCGTCGGAGCAGGGCGAGATGGAGTGGAAACACAGCCAGGAGGAGCCAGAGTCAGGGCCATGTTCACAGCCTAAATTTTGTAAACATTTCATATGCAGGAGGATTTACTGTTTCTTGGCTTGGCAAGAACATGGGGGGATAAGTCCAGCAAACCTTCCGGCAGCAGTGGAAGGTGGCGTGATCCTGCAGGACACAGAGGGGAAAGGGCACCGTGTTTCCAGGCAGAGACAGCATTCAGCTGCCCCAATCCTGTCTCTTTCCCGGCAGCTGGCTAAAGGAATCCAAGGCCAGGATTAAACTGGAGCAGAAAACTGCTCAGGTCTACGCCAAGGACGAGTAACTGTGGTCTAGTGAAACGCGGCTCTGGAAAATCGTGCGTGAATCTCCAGGAGGAGACTTCACACGTGTGAGAACGTGGTTAAAGCTTTTGAATGAGGAGGCTTCAAAATCAACACCCCTGAACTTACAAATGGGCAAACTTAGAAGTTTTGCACCAGAAGTTCTCTGGACTTAATCCACAAATTGCAGCAATCACCAAACCATTACCGAGGCGCAGAAGTCCTACCCACCAGCCTGACTCGACTATAATCCTGGCCCATTACCTCCATTAAATCTGATAAATTGTTGGCAGCTTTTTAATGGCTGTTCACAAATGGGTCCATCACTCTGACACTTTCCTTTGGGCATCTGCCCTGGTAAACAAGATTTTGCTTCGCTGCCTGGATTCACTTAAAGGACTTTAAGCACATTAGTAAATAATTTATACTTCCTTTAAAAACAGGAAATGAAATAAGGACACTCAGCGTGCTATTTAGCTAGAAATTGTTCGGCTCTTTACTATTTAATGAACCGACTGGCTGCTAACAGAGGTCATTCCAGCAGCTCACACCCTGGCCTTACGGCTCTGTGTGAGGTACGTAAATTGAAACTTTAATGGGCATTTTGAAGAGAGCAGTTTGCCCTGGTAGTATCACTTGAAACCCATCAGCTTAAGTAAGTGGTTCTTAATCAGCTTTCAAGCTCCAGGAAATAAGCAGAGGGCAGGAAGTGGCTGCTCTCCCCTGCATGCCGCATTTTACGATGATTTATGGGTGCATCTGTATCGGAGGCACTGAGATAAGGCCGTTACCTGCTCTTCCGTGCACTCCCTGAAATGGCAGCTCATGGTTTAACCGCTCGCTGTGGTTACATGACACAGGAGGATGTGGAGAGCCCAGGACTCTGTTGAGATGGATGTGGGTGTGCATACACGGAGCATGCACTCAATACGAGGACAAAGTGGGGAGAAATCAAGGGAGAAGGGTTTGCTTTTGCTCCTCTGGCCAGCATGCATGGAACACCGCAGGTATGCTATGCTACCAGCCAGCACAGATCCCGCAGGAGGCATTTTTGCTGCTTTAGATTGAAAAAAAGTGGAGAGTGGTAAAGTGCCGTGGTACCAAGTTTTAGACTCCTCGGTTCCTGCCACCGCTTTTTGCCCTAACCCACAGCAGCACATGGTGCCTGCTCTCGGCAGCGTCGTCTGGAGCGCTCAGGGATGTTCATGCCTCATTAGCTCGTCTGGACAAAACCTCCTGAGCGGATGGCAATCCCAGCCATGGCAGCATCGAGACGATGAGGGGTCTTCCCTGCTGCTGCTGGGTTTCTCGGGCTATCTCTTCATGCAGCTTTTGATTTTCTGCTGGGACGCCGGCCCTCAAGGGAAGTAATACTAATGCCCCAAAGCACAGAGTGAAAAAACACAGCCTGAAACCTTGATGTGCCTTGTCCTCACTGCGCTGCTACCTACAGCGTTATGCTCCTTTCTCTGCTAGGTAATGAGATGATTAAAAGCAGTAATTACAGCAGGAGAAATACAGTGCCAGAAAAATCACACCCCTTTTATATTTTTCACAAAGATGTCGCGCCGCATCGGAGACTTAACTGCAGAGGAGCTTTTCCTCCTGCCAGCAAGCATTTCCTAACAGTCCAGAGGCTCAAACATCGTGGTGGGATCTCTGAGCGTTGCACGCAAGTGCTTTCCCTCTTGCACGCGAGTGGAGGAGAATGTCTGGCTGTGATGCGCTTGCGGGCATGCAGGTCTCTCTGCCCTGGGCTCAGAGAATGACATGTGTTTTCCACACCTACCTAGTGCACGTGTACCCCCCTGCGATGGAAATGTTACTTATTTTACAGTTGTGAAAGGGGACAGGCAAGAGAAGAGTGCACAGGGAGCTGAAGCGGTTCAGTGGAGGAGAGAACACAGGTGCCTCGTCCACTGCACTGGTGCTTCGTTCCCCACACCTCTCCACGTGCACCCCGTCACCGGCTGCAATCAGCTCAGCCCGTATTACTCCCCTCTTCTCCCAAACAGGAGTTGTGCTCCTGTTGTTCCTAACCACCAGTAGCCATATGGCCCAACACGAATCCACGTCTCTGCCGTTCTTCACTCAAAGTTTGGGAAACAGCGCGTTAAGAGCACAGGTTTATAAATACACTTTTAAAATACCTTCCCCCGCCCATGCTTCTGGTAATGGAAAATGTCAGCACTGGCCCCAGCTCCAATGGGAGAATTGCAGGACGCCCGCTGACATCCCACGCCGGCGCTGCGTCATTTGGGGATGATCACGAGCCCACCCCTGTTCTGGGCTCGGCGTGTGGCACTGGCGGGCAGCTCGGGGGTGTCCGAGCCAACGCGCACACCGAGCGCTGAACCCCATTGCTACCGCGGGCGTCAGGTGGGAGCACCAGCATCAGGTTTTGAATGGTTCAACTGGCCTCTTTTTTTTTTCTTCTCTCTTTTTAGCGCAAAGCAAAGCAGTTGGCACAGCTCTGCGGAGCTGCTTCTCTGAGGAGCGCTGGATCCATAGGCTTCCTCCTGCATAGCTGCCCCTTGGTGACGTTCATGCAACCCCAGCTGTGGCCACAATCAGTCGCTGTGGACCCCGCAGCACTGCTATAGGTGCTATAGGGCCTGTTCCAAGCATTCCCTCTTTTTACCTGCTCCGGTGCAGCCTGCAGCCCTCCACGGGCAGCCAAACGCCGCCAGCAGCTTCTACAGCAGCTGCCGGGCCAGGGCTGCAGATCGGCACCGCGCTGCACTCACATTTGTGAAGTCCTCGCTGGCCACAGACTCACAAAAACATTCCTTATTTTCACACTATTACGGTTGAGTGATGATGCCCTGAATAAAACTACAGGCGTATCAACAGCCTGTGTATAACGAGGCCATCAAACAGCAGACACTGAGGCTGGGGGGCAGTAAGTTGGCCGTGCTCAAACAATTTAACTGCCAGTTCGGTCTCTCTATAAACATGTAACACCTACACTCAATGCTGCCCTCATCGCTGGAGCAGGCACGCAGCCACCTTGCAGAGGACATGCCGCTTAAGAATGTGAAATCTGTTACGCTGCAAAGTGATAAGAGATTTTGGGGGTTTTTATGGGAGTCTGGGGATTTGGAGGATGTGGGATTTTCCCTACTCGGGGGAATGAGAGAGGAACAGTGCTCATCCCAGCCTGATTGCGATAAGGTGAATGAAAGCAAAGCTGAAGGTGAAAGAATCCAGGTGGGGAGCACTAACACTCAAGGCTAAAAAGGGCCAGAAATCAGCAACGTTTGCTCTGTCTCCGAGACACTGCACTTCTCCGTGGAGCCGTCCATCTGGGAGGATGGCACCTTCAAAACATTTTAAGAGAACTGGAGGTAAGTACTGGTGAAGTGACTTGGTAGGGCTGCAGCAGGAGGCAGTGGAAGGGCAGGTCTCGACGCCCAGACCTCTGGTCCCAGAGCTGCGCCTCAAAAGATTTCAGCTGCGTCGCCTCCCTGTTTGAGCTAGGGGAAGCAAAACTACTTTGCAATGCAGAGAACGAAGATGAAGGCATCAAAGAGGCAGCATCCTTACTTGTAATCCCACACGAGGGCTCCTCGGGGAGGCTTTCTGATCCAGCGCTGGCTGACCTCCATCCTGCGGTTCCTTCTAACGGCCGTTGGCAAGAGGACAGACTGACTACTAATGGGGCAGAACGCTCTCTGAGGTCCCATCGCCAGCTGAGGCTCGGGGTCCGAGCTCGTCCTTCACAATATGTACATCTGATCTCTGTAACTCATGGTTTGCCAGCCTGCCCGGCTCGGTGAAACCCCGGGTCAGCCAGGAACGCTTCAGGCTCGGGACCGACGGTGTGGCAGCAGAACCAGAGCCGTTGATGAGCAGCCTGGCAATAACCTGGTTCTCGCTTTGCCCTGCTCCCGCAGGCAGTTCTCCACCCCCAAGAAACAGCAAGAGAGCAGCAGGGATAAAATGGCTGTTAGTCTAAGCACAAGGTTATTTTCTAGGACATTAACCAGAGTCCTCAGAAGCCAGCTTGCAAGAGACCCATGAAGAGTGAAAAGACACCTGACCAGAATGCAAAAGCAGAGCCGCAAACTTAACACCCCTTTTTTTTTTTTTTTTTATCTTTTAAAAATAGCTTTAAAGAAAGGGTGAGCTCAAACCAGTGTTAGCGGTTTGAGTGGCTATTTGCTTTAGGAAACAAGCAGTTTCAGCAAAAATATCAAATGACTGCCATCCAGAAAGCTCTTATTTTCAGTATCTCAGCTATTCACATCTCTAAATAAAACATTCAAGCTGCAATACAACACAACTGTTTTGCAGGGGCTAATAAATAAATGAAAAGTATTTACCAAGCTTGCTTTTCTGTGGGAATAATACCCCTAACATCCTAGAATTATCTCTATCTATGTCTGGCTAGGACTTCAAATCAATAAATCGTCTCCTCATCCTCGGATTAGCTCAGTCAGATAATTTCGAAAGCAGCGGCAGCAGTTCCCCACTATTAGTGGTAACAGCTCTGCCAGCTGAATTAACATGAGATCCCCCTTGTTATCCGAGAACAATCACACTCTGCCAGTGTCCTTGGGTAACAATTTGCACTGACCTCGACAACAATTTGCGGTAGCCTGAGAATCGGCTGTGATGCGGGTTTCCTTTCCAGGAACATTAACTGCCTGGCATGCAGTCTTCTCACACCCAGCGTGGCTCTCTACTGCAAGAGCCGGGATGTGGCAACACCGGTTGAGGGAAGCTACGCTGATTTACGGTGCAGGGAGACTCGGCCTCGCGAAGGCAACGGCAATCAAAAGCCAACTAGTAGGAGACGTTCGAGAGATGAGAGCTGGGATAAAGGAGATCACAACAGCGGATTTACCGACGCACCTCTTGGTTCCAGCCACCTCTCTCCTCTGCGGCAATCCCTCAAATGTCACTCCGAGCGAAGAATTCAGCACTCCCTCTTTCAATCTTACAACCATGCAGCTCCTGGGGCTGTGTCCTGCGTTGCAGTGGGCTTCCACTTCAGACCTGTGCAGGCTCACTGCCAGGGGGCTGCTCAAAACGTGGCATGTCTGTTCTGCTCAGAAGTTTAACTAACGTGTCAAAAATAGATATTTATGAAGTTTAAGACTTGGAATGAAATTTCTGTTGAAACTCTGGCAAAAAAAACCCACCTGTTTTGGAAAAACTGGAGGCAGATTCCGTGAATCCCAGATGCCATGACCCAAAAGAGGGTCCCCGTTACTGGCAGGGAAGCCCCATGAGGCATCAAGAGCTTCTTGGCTCTGGACACAGCCAGTCCTTGTCTCTACGTGTTGTTCATTCCAGCTCCCCACAGGCAGCCTGCAGCTGCGATGTTCCTTGACCCTGGTAGGGAGGCCTGTCTTCAGTGGAAACCCGGGAGACCCCAAGGGGACTGGAGTGTGGGCAGGGACTCGGGGGTTCGTGAGCCTCAAATCCGCAGGGAGACAAAGCTTTTCAGCAACGCTCACCAGGCTTTGGGGTGGTCCTCTCCCAAGTTTCCACACAACTGACTGAAGCAGTGAAGTGTTCTGTTTATTTACTGCTACAAATCTTCAAAAGGTTTTGCCAAACCAGAATTTCCTAACAAAATCTGCTTCATTAGAAAAAAAATTCATGTTTTTCTCAGTTTGCTTTTTCGTTTCAGAAACAAGACCCGGCCCAGTGTCCGCCAAGGCAAAGCAGAACCAGCCCTGGCACCAGTTCGTCTCTGCTGAACCAGCTACAACCCATAGCACAGAACTCAGGCCAGCTTTCCCTCGCCGCACTGCCTGCAAGAGGACCTGCAAAACCTGATTTGACACATTAGAGCGACATAGACAGATAAAACCCAGCCTGCTGCTACAGAACTTAAGTTATTGAAGCCTTTTGGACGCATCTGAGCTGGCAGAGGGAGTTTATCTGGACCAGCGCTCCATCTTACGGGGCCATGGCATTCTTGGATTAGCACAAGGTGTCCTAAAGCTGGATTTACTCTATCACTGAACCGTGGCCTCAGAAAGCCTCCTGCCGCTTTCACGTCTTAACAAGTGATTATTATCTGGCTTAGTCTCAGCTCTGCTGGCTCATGCCCCCCAAGAGGAGTGCTCAGATCCTTTCACTGAAGTTCCTGGGAAGTCCAAGCACTCACTGCTTCCCTCTTCCTTCCAAAGCTCTGCCCAAAGGAGCCTCCCTCTGCAAAGTCTTTCTCTTCTGGCATCCGAACACGCTGGCTGGTCGGGTGCTGCCGAGCAGCCCTTCTCTGCCACTCGGTTTGCTGCCTCCCACCGTTACTGATGTTCTCAGTAACTAGGCACGTTCTTCAGCCACAGTCCCCTCTTTGTCTCTTCTCTTTCTGCCATATGGAGCACCCCTTTCTCCTTTTTAAGGAGCGGCAATAATTTGTCACCTCATTCCTGAAAAAAATGCCAATTCTTCTGTTCTAAAATCAACTCTGCTCACTCCACAGCAATGCCTGCAGCAATAAACCAAGGGAGCATAAACAGAAAACCACACAATGCAATGGATCATGCCTCACTTCTCAGAAACCAAGATATTCTTATGAAGGAGGATGAGAAATTAATAATGGAGTATGTATTTTTTAAAAATCCTGTAACCTTACTTTTAAATGATCAGCCTCTCATGTCTCTTCATGCAAGTTTACTCAGCAAGTTGTTGCTGTTTTCTATCCACACTTGATGCCTGCAGACGGTGCCCTCACTTCATCACTCCCCTAATGTTAAACAGGAAGGAGGTCCCAGTCTTAGAGAAATTAATTAGTGCAGTAATTTGCCCGGGACACAGAGGTGAAGCCAAATTTGGCCCACTCTGCAGGATTCAGCTCAGTAAAAAAGACAAATAGCTGTGCTGTGGGATTTTAAAAAGCTGCTGTCAGCATTCCCAATGCAACTAGACCTGGAAATTCATTTGTCTTTCAATAAACAATGGAAAAAGGAGAAGCAATTACAGTAGAGAAAACTCATTACACCAGAGCAGAAGCATACCTCACAGCAACTGCTCTTGAACCTGCATTAGAAATGAAAAATCTAAACCAAAACCACTCCATTAAAAGAAGGTAAAAATTTGGGAGTGGAATAAAAAACAATTTCAAAATAGCAGGGTACTTTATCATGCAGCTCAATAATGCACAGATTTGTCTTTGTAAAGATAAATCTTCAGGTGATGCTGGCACTGCTCTGCAAACAGGACACAGGGGCACAGAGAATTTGTCCAGGGAAGCTAACGTCAGAGCAGGGAGCAGAAATGAGCTCCCAGCTCCTCAATCCAATGTTTTAACGTAACCATTTCTTCCACGCTCAGGCCCATTTCACATTTGGCTCACTCATGCCACAGCCACGACCACTTTTGTGTGGACTGGCAATGCTGCTCTCTCAGCCTGACCTCTTCCTTCAAAGCATGCAGTCGATTTTCTTTCTCTCCTCACGGCAAATCCAGAATGCAACGTAAAATAGTGTATTCTCATGCAGTGAAATCCCATGGGTTGAATTGTAACTATGTAATTCGTGAGCCGTTCTCAGCCGTGTGACGACACGCGGGCGTACTGGTGATCTGAGCCTGACCGCCAGCCTGAGCAGCACACTCTCTCCCAGTGAGCACTGGGAAGAGACCCAGTCTTCTCCATCTGTGGGTATCTACGCTGCCCGTTCCGCATCCAAGCGCGTTGTTGATATGATGTATTTAGGTGCAAGAAGAACTGGAGTAGCTGGGGAAATCACCTGTGGAGCTCAGCTTGCAGACTGGAGGTTGAGTAGCTTCTACTTCTACTGGCAAAGGTGAAGCACTAAAAAGGCAAGCTTACCCATGTCTCCTGTTCTTCACAGCAAATACTGGATGACTCAGGAGAACATTTAAAAGACATTCATGTGGTTACGTTTTTGTTGGGTGAAATGATGTAAGAGAACCCAAAGCTTTCTCTAAGTTGCATTTAATCCTTGGCCACTTCCCAGGCTGTCAAGTAGCAGGGACGGTTTTCATGAGAGGCGATGCCTGCTCAATAGAGCTGGATGGAGATCGCCAGGGCTGCTTCCTCCACCGTGTTCCCTTCAGATACCAGCTGTGAAATTCAGAAGACAGCAAAAGAGGGTTTTAAACAAAGTGGCGGAAGAACCACCGCTTAACACATTTGCGATAGGCCGAGAGGCTGGAAAATTGATTGCAGGGAGCAAACTTGAAACGGGAAGAGAAGGAACAAGATGGGGCTGCAAACTGATCTGGCAGACACCGCAACATGCCTCATTCACTGGTGATGTGGTCCGGACTCGGAATCTGAAAGCCTCCACAAGCCATTTCCAATGTACAAAGTAGCCAGTCTCTATAGTATGTGTTTTCTTCCAAAGTGTTTTTGGGAACAGAAACAAGGCCATGTCAGAACATTTTTTTTGTGGACCATTAAGGAGGTACAATTTGAAGCCTTGATCCTGTAATCCCATTTCTGAGTCTTTGTGGCAACTGCACAGCACCCAACCTAACACACTGTTCAACACAGAGTTTCTCTGTGTCGGACCTCGGAGACTCCAGACCAGCTGAAGCAGCAAACTGGGATCCACAGACAACACCAAGTCCACAGCACTTGCTTTCTGAAAGGTTTCTGGCTGATTTAAATGTTCCCTTTTGCAGGGAGCGCATGCAGAGAGGTACAGAGAAAGGCATTTTCAGCCCGGAGAAGAGAAGGCTCTGGGGAATCTCATCAATGTACGCAAATACCCAAAGGGAGGATGTGACGAGGACGGAGCCAGGCTCTTCTCAGCGGTGCCCAGTGCCAGGACCAGAGGCCATGAGCACAAACCGAAACACAGGAGGGTCCCTCTGAACATCAGGAAACACTTTTTCACCGTGAGGGTGACCGAGCACTGGCACAGGTTGCCCAGGGAGGTTGTGGAGTCTCCATCTTTGGAGATATTCAAAAGTCGTCTGGGCATGGTCCTGGGCAACCGGCTCTGGGTGGCCCTGCTTGAGCATGGGGGGTTGGACCAGACAACCTCCAGAAGTCCCTTCCGACCTCAACCAGTCTGTGATTCTGTGATCCTTTTCCAGACAACAATCTCATCAGCTTTCAAACAAAGCAGCTCCGTATACTTAAGACAGAAAACTTGGTGGTGGCTGTATACAAGAAATAGTTTTAATAATTTACTAGGAGATACTTCTTTCACTCAGCCCGTCTCAATTTTATCCACCGCTGAGTCTGCTGTATGTGATATAAACTAAATCACGGTCTACTACAGATAAAAATAATTCTAGGGTGTATTTTTGAGGGGGGGAGGGCTGAGTTTTCCCTCGGGACATAGAACACATGCCAGCATGGTAAACGACAGCCTGGCGACATGCTGCCTCCACTGCCTGCAGTTTTTCTTCAGCTTGTGTAAGAAGTACAGCTGAAATACGATTGTACCCAGACTCCACACACAGACGCTGCTGTGTTGAAATGGTGAGCGACTGCGCTTGTACTTGAGCAAACCCGTTATCATTCTCCTCTCCTTGCTGCCAACAGAGGGGTGGTTATTCACCGCACGTCTGGTGTTCAACTCCACTAACCACAGAGATTTCTTACCTTCTCCAGTCCAGCGCCGGTATCACTGCAGTGCTTTTATTTTCTGGATGAAATGACCTGCAATGCAGAGGCTCACTTGCTACAGTGATCCCTCCTGAGATCGGTAATCCTCAATCCTCCTGGGTAACGCCTGGAGTAGGAAACTACTTGGTATAGTAAGCACGTCAGCATTTTCCTAGCTGCATTTTTTATTGGCTCATTCACTGCATCCCTGACTTCAGTTAAGTTTTCTTCCCTTTTATCCCTCGCTCTCTCCAACCTCCCCCTGCGCCTTGAACTGAGGTCTCAGTATCCCCAGGCCCACCTCTTGAAGAGAGCTGGCCAGATGTAGGCTAGGAGGGGGAAGAGTACTCCCCCCCATCATTTATACATAGGGCAGCAGATCTGCAAACGGAGAAAATGTGGGGAGACAGGACTCTTCCCATGGCAGCAGCATCTTCCCTCCCAAGCTTCCTGGGAGACTGAAGGGAAGGAAAGGCTGATTAAGGCAGATTTCCTGCTCCTCCTGCCTCTGCTGTGCTGAGATTTGCAGGTTATTAATTATAGGGACCTTGCTGGAAGAGCAAGCAGGAAAAAAGTGCAAGTTGCAGAGCAGCCAGTCCTTCACCTTACAGGCGGAGAAGCAAAAGATCCTTTATTTGGAGAAGAAGGTGGGGGTTTTGTTCTCCTTTTTAATCACTAACAGCGAGAGATGCTTGTGCTATATGGAAAGAGAACTCACTCACATGCCTGGGTTTCCTTTAATATTGCCATGAATCAAACACAAAGAAAGCCCAGCACAATTAATTTGTTGTGAGGTGCATTACATCATTTACCCCCACCACTTCTGTCGAATCTCAGTCTCGTTATCCTTTTTGACAATCTGGGAACCAGAGCCATCAGAGGAAACCCCGGCTCTAACGGAGCCAACGACGGTCCCACTGCCAACTTCCAGAGACCAACATTTCAACCTCTGCACTGGGCAAGTTCCCCATACCGCTTCTCTAAATATCCCAAGCAGAATATATAACCACGGAGCTTTTTTTTTCCCTCAGCACCTTACTTTTGCCTCTAAATGGCCACTGGGTGCTATCAAAATCACAGCCATCTCCCACTTGCAGGCAAATGGCAGCAACGGGGGCTTGCCACAAAGTTGGGAAAGCACTTCAGGGTGAAGAGATTTTCATGGAAATAAGTTATGCTCATGTTAATGGCAAGAATGATGCAATCACAGCACACCTGCTGAACGGGCATTATCTGCTTGGTTTGTTTTGTCATAGCACAGCTTTTAAGGGAGGGGGAAGGAGAAAAAGTAGAGGCATGAAGGGGGCCTGTTAAAAAATGGAAGAAATGAAAACTAGCATCATTGGTGGATTGAAGGATTAACATAATTTATAAGCGATACTGACAGTGAAAAGAACCTCAAGCAAAGATGTTTGTGTGTGATGCAGCGAGAAAAGAAGACATGCAACGAGCAAGAAGCTAAGAGGACAAAGCGGTCAAAGCAGCAAGCCAGGACAACAATTTCTGGAGGAGCACCGTGAATGCATATAAAAAGCAGGGGAAGATGGGATTTCTCAAAGGAAGAGGCTGCAGAAGCTCAGGGGAAAAAACCATAATGATGAAAGTCTGTGTAACAGTTCTGTGTGAACAGTGGAAATGAAAGATTAAAGATCTAACCCAACACCGCGGCAATGCCCAGCGGCTGATCGTGCAGCGAGCTGTGTTCAAACAGGGTAAAAGAGTCTCAACTCCAAACAGCTGAAAGCAAGAATTGGGAGGAAATCAGCACGCAGAGCTCACCTATCACTTAGCACCTAACATAAAAAGCACTCGCCTTTGAGAAACTGAAATTAGCCAAGTGAGGAGCTGGTCACCAGAGGGTGGCTTCCGAGTGCCAGTAAGAAAATACAACATGGAAACCCAGAGCAAACAGAGATCCTAAAGATAGAGGGTTTGGGATGCAGTGGCAATACTCCTCACACAATCAGGCAAATCAACCCTGTTAAAGGACAATCACACTGAAGAGTTATTATCAATCACTCTCCCTTGCTTTCTTTACGCAATTATCCTAATTGCTTAAAGGCTATTAAGCAATTATTTTGATAACTGGAGCTTTGTTACTGGCTCTTCATTTCTGGCATAGTTTTGTTCCTCATATAAATACCACCTTAAAGCGATATTTAAAGATCGCTTTAAGTACAGGCGTAAGTGTTTTCCTGAGCAGGAGATTCAAATTTCTGTGTAAAAGCATAAATCATAAAAATGATACCCAAGAAAATGTACATCTTTATCCCCAAATGCCAGGTTCTCCCGTAGTCACAGATCTACGCCGAAATCTTCTACCGACATTTTGCCATAGGCATAGCAGCGGTGTCTGTATCAAGATAACATCATGGATTTAGTTCCACTTTTTTATTATTCAACTTTTTATACATAATAAATACAAACTTTTTACAGCCAATATAAAGAAAGCATTTGCACCTATGCTTTCAGTGTACTGACGCTGTACATGATGATACGTCGAATACATGCCCTGTATGAAGAAATCATAGTTAAAAAGGAGGCATATTTTTACAACTTTTCTTTTTTTTTTTTTTTAAATAAAATTAGCAGCTCTTACAGAAAATATTTTAAAATACAACTAAAGAGACTTTAAATAACACTTTCTGAATTTTGAAAGTCCAGGTATGAAGGACACAGAAAAACTGGCCAAAGAAATTGAACATGAACGTTATGGCAATCAATACTTGCTTTTCTTCTGCATTGTGAAGCTTTCAAAATTTTTGCAAACAGTTAAATCTTTTTTAAAAACTTTTTTTTTTAAACTTAAGAATAAGTTTGATAAACACATAAAAAGACCTCAAACAGATCAACAGGACAAGAGGTGCAAAAGAATGAAAAATATGGAAAAGACTTCATTGGACAGTCACCGATTTCATAACTGATCCATGAATTGTTTTCTTCAAACAGCCCCACTCTTGGTTAAAGATCCCACTGGGAAAGGAGATTGGCAAACACAAATGTCTCAGAGACCCAGCTTGGGTTGGGATTTACAAGTATGTGCAAAGTTTATGATAAAATCTTGTTAGATGATTTTTTTTTTTTTTTTTTTTGTAAATGCAGCCTCAAAAAATAGCCCTTGTTAGTAAACTAAAAGTAGAAAACTTACTGGCTTAGAAAAAAAAAAGACATAAGAGCGCGTTCAATAGAACCCATATAACAGCTCAAAAAAACCAACCCTGTGATGCCTTTTAACTGAAACTTTGACCTGACAGAGATTGCTGAAAATAATTTACTAAGGACACAAAGAAAAACCTGTTTTCATCCAGTTTTTCCCTTTCCTCTGACCATTTCTCTCCACGTTAAACCTCAGAATATCCTCTGTCCTTTTCTTTGAAACAACAACAACAAGCTCCCTTTTCAGAGATCTCCGATTGAAAATTAGCTTTGAAATTCCTTCACTATTTCTTGCCCAAGAGTAATTTGAGACCATAGTCTTGGCCACAAAGGTGGGCTGAAGGCTCCGCAGAAACCAGAGCTTTTCCTGGCTCTCTGGCTTTGGCTAGTTAACGGGCTTCGCATGGGAAAACGCTACAGGACCATCCAATGCAAAAACTAAATAATGCATGTAAATACTCTAAATGTAACTTCTAACTCTAGCCAGATGTTTTGATGACAAAGATACACTGCTAATGTTGGATAATAAAGTACACGGCAATAACTGGGATAAGAGTGACCCAAATACTTTAAAAAAAAAAAAAACCAAAACCCCCAAAATCTGCTAAGAAAAAAATGAAGCTCAATTTCCAGATCTAGACAAAATCTCACTTACTTTTCTACCAGTTGGTTTATGCTATGGAACAAGATGTTGCTACTAATTCAGCACCTCCATATTAGATACTCTATTACTAAATGTACTGCATAAATATTAATACAAAGAACATAACAGTTTAACTGTTAATTATTGAAGAGGTGTGCATTAATGTAATTAACGCCATATGATCTGCATCAGTTTTCCTTATCTATAAGATTATTTTCCGGTTTCTTCCTTTCTGCAAGGGGATTAAAGAGGAGCCAGCCTCTCCTTATACTTATTTTTCAGTTCCCTTTTTCATTCCGCAAGATCTGATTAATACCTAATCAGACAAGTAATGCTACTTGAAGAATTGACAATCTTTAACACATTCCTATGGCAACAGTAATATACTGTACTAATGCACGTGATCGAAGTATGCTATGACTAAGTTGCATGAATGAGGCTCTTTCCTCAGCCTCTGTACAAAAATTGACCATCTTCAGCCAAGAGAGAAACCTGCTCCAAGGCAATTCCTCTGCTCGCTGTTTGGCCGGTCTTGGTTTGTGCTAAGAGAGGAAGAATGATGTATATAAATCAAACCAAAAAAAAGGCACAAAATATTCATGACTGTGGGAAGGAATCCGCCATGTCACTGTCACATAAAATCCTCCCTATCTCTTGCTCTATAGTAAAAGTCTTCATCATGCAAAGGTGCCTAAAACCGAGATTGACCAAATACCGCGTTTGGTCTTGATTGTAGCACTACTACTTAACTAGTCCAATCATTACACCAGAGTAATTTCCACGTCCTCTATCTTCTCTGTTGTCCGGCGATGATGCTGTGTAGGGGGTGGTGGAGCTGCTCGCACCTGCAACAGCCAGAACCAGCCTGTAACTATCAGAAAACTGTCAAAATTTCAGAATTTGTATAGACTAAAACTGCAACTTTGGGCTCATACCTCAAGATGATGCAAACGTATTGAGATCAACAGAACTACAATGAGTAACCAGGTCCAGTGGTCTCCAATTAAGCCATCGAGGCTCTTCCTTATAACCTGTCACCACTCTCAGGTGATTTTTCTCCAGGATGACTAGCAGTCATGACAGGGCAAATGCACATTGTGAAATAACTTATCTATTCTGCCTGTACCCATGGATAATCCGGTACGTAAACCTGGGACAGACTTTGGACTTTACACCAAATGCTGAAATCTGCTGACGCCCTTGCCTGGAACTTACGCGGACTGGAAACTACAAGAACGCCTTGTTGCATCTATGTGGCTTACTCATATTTAACCAATCACTGACCTGAACAATACACAGCTGAAATCTGATGCTATTTTTACACTCTGCCACATCAATAAAGTTATTCATGCTCCTAATAGAGATTACCTTAAGCGCTAACAGCATTTCATGAAGCAGGGTTTTTATCACATGGTTTCAGAATTAACCAGAGCGACTTGCTATGGAAAACATGAATTGCGGAGCAATACCATAACAAACTTCACAATATTTTCAAACCAGGCATATTCAAAATGCAATACTAACAAAATCCTCTCAATTAAGGCCTGACGCTGTAGTATTATCTTGAAAAGACAGTAAATGGCAAGAAACTTATGAAGAAAACATAAATCTACAAAATGGAAAAGCTGAATCAGTGTGGTTTTACACAGGAATAAGACAATGTGGAACTTCTCTGTTCAATACTTAAATACTCAACGATGCAGTACTACCTCTGCCTTGCCTGTATCAAGGAATAAGGCTAACTCACTGACTACTGGAATATTCAGAATATAATTTCTGAATATCCAAAAATGCTCTTTTTCTACAACCTCATTCATTGAGAATACCAGGAAAATACAGAAGTTACATCTTAATATGATTTGGTTTAGGACTTTGAAACCCCCAAAACTTGATTTCAAAGTTAATCAGAGGAGATGCATTTTGCAAGTTCTAAGTGATTAAATTCTTCCGATCCTTTTCTGGCAAAATCCCTCTTTCTAGGCAGCAAAAACATCACAAAATATATAGATCTTATTGTCAATAACTTTTAATCCAAACCTCTTATATCAAGGGGTTTGGAAATAAATGTAACACTAAACGCAACGGAGTCCCAAGGACTGCATATTACGTCAAACTGCTGGCAAACACATTTGTCTGCCAGCACAGCAGAGAAGAAGCAGTTGTACAAATCATATCATTAACTGTTCTCACATTTATTCACCACCTCTTTTTTAGTTCTGTTTAGGGGTTATTACATGTGGCAAGAACAGAAAAAACCTCCCAGTGCCTGAAAAGGCAGTATAAGTTGATTGACTAACATCTATTTTACTATCATTATAGATGTAATTGCCTCCCAGGTTAGATTTCATGATTCATATGCCTCACACAGAGACATGCAGGTATTACATCCATGAAGGCAGATACAGGAGGGCAGGTTAGATGAAGCATAGGGGACAGATGAGATTCAAGGTCATCTTTAAACACAGTGACTTACTGTTTAAACAAGTGCAGCTTTGTTTTGTTCTTGTGTTCACTTAATCTCAAATAGCTCTCACGTTCTATAGCTTTTTGACACATCTATGGTATTATCAAAGGGGAGTAAACAGACCTTTCCTTGCGCCATTCATCTGAGATACCGCTTTTTTTTTTAATACGTAGTAATTGGATTTGCAGAACACAGAGCGCCAATTCATCAGGTGCTCTATCACCACCCTGCTTTGAATGTATCTATCCTGATTTACCTAGGCTTGGCCTTATGACTTTGTAGCATCAATAAAAACAACAGCATTTAGTTTTAACTTACAGGTCGCAGTTTGCCATATGAAGTTTCCGGAGGAATTCGCGGAGGCTGTGAGAATGCAGGGGACTCTGAACTGAAGCTGTTTTCTGAAGGAGTAAGCAACAACCCATCACAAACAAGTCACTCAGTATTGCTGAATTAACTCTGTCTTGCAAAAAAGCTTCCTGCCCGCCACTGAAATGTGAACATTCTAAATTAAACATTTAGTTATCACAAAATTTCTTACCGTTAGTTGACGGTGATCTGGGGAAGTACTGAGAACCTCTTTTATCCGGACTGTGGTAGGGACTAGTGGGAGGCTGGTCATACAGTGGCAGTGGTGGAAGGGCATTATTAGGCTTCGGAGTTGGGGATACCTGTGTTAAAAAAAGACAGGGGTTGCAGAAAGCCTTACTCCTCAACAATTTTTATGTACACACCAAGGTGCAGCAAGTTCTGTGACACATCAGGGTGCTAGGAACTTTCATCTGGAGAAAAACTATCTGTCAAAAGTGCTGTCTGGTACGTTTGGGAAGGAAAGCCAAGTTATCCAACAGTGATTATATTTTTTTTGAATCACAGGTTGCCACTGAGCAGAAATTTTCATCCTCTCCCAGATAATTTAGACAGACTTTTTGAAGGTTATTTGAAAAAAGTCAATTGGCCAGGTGTGCTTCTCCACTTATATTTACACAAAAGCATTAAGATAGTGAGTTTTATCCCAATTCAGTTACATATATATCATTTCAGTGTTAAATTTTCATGGTCTTTTCAAATCAAAGAATAAAAATACTGGAGAAATTACTTTGTAGGAAACATAGAAGTCCACTTTCTAGCACCACGATTACACATGAGAATGTGTCTGATTTTCTAGTATGATATAAGGATTACAGAACTATGCTGGAATGAGGACGTTTTTGCAAAAATTACTGTAATACAATATTTGGCAGTATTCTGCCCTTCAAAAATTGAGAGGATACAGAACAGATTTAAGTATGAAAACATTAAATTAGGGCTGAGAGAGCCTGTAATTCTCTTTTTGCCAGGTTCTGTTTGATGTCTCAGTCTATGCCATAAATTAATTACAGGAAGTAGACTGTGAATTTTCTCCTTTAGTTCATTTCCTTTCTACCCAAATACTTGCCTTTATTCACAAATCTGTTAGTTTTGCCAAAATATATCAGCTGATAATTATTAGGCTGGGTAAGAAACTAAAAGGTAAGCACCCAGCGTTGGTTGTTCCCCTCGCCCGCCCTTAAATTGGTTCTGATTTTTTTTTCCCTCTAAAGTAGTAGCAGATCTTTGCAGCCTGGCAAAATTGCCCTCACAACGTAATATCACATGTGCAAGCTAGCACCTCAACTCTTTACATACCTGAATATCTCCAATCCACTGAGTCTCTCCGTTTTCTGAGGCTGTAAGCTCTTCAACTAATACTGATGGGAACACCCCAATGCGTCCATTGAATTCTCCTTCCCAAAAGCCATCATCATCTTGATTTTCCTTGTTCAAGATGCGGATGATCGCTCCTTCTGGGAAGGACAGCTCATCATCTGTCTGGCCCTCGTAATCATAAAGTGCTTTTACAAAACAGACTGAAGAATGGAGGAGGAAAAAAAACAGTGTAATTGGCATGAGCGTAAAAAAAAAATAACAGGTACTATACATACTTCTACGGTTGGACTCGATGATCTTAAAGGTCTTTTTTAACCTAAATGATTCTATAATCCTATAATTGCTGAGTCAAATTATTTCAGTTTTCCTTAATTTTAGCTAATCTCAACTCTATGAGATAGGCAGGTACATTTCACAGATTTGGTATCAGATAGATAATTATTGAGAACAGTTGTACTCAGTTACAGGTCAAATATCAGAAATTCTCATGTGTGACATCCAAACTCGATATGCAGAACGCTTTCGAGAACAAGCTTAATACACTATTTATTTGTTTATTGGTATTTACCACCGGAGTCTCCATTCAGGCTGCCTGAGACTAAGTCGGCTTCAGTGGAGTTATTTGAGGTGTGTGATCGACTGTCCAGTGCCGCAAGGGACTGCAGCATACTCAGCAGACTGCTGGATGTCGGGAACTGCAGGTACTTCTCTGGCACATAACCCACTTGACCCGCTTTATTTCGTGCCTGTAAGTAAATGACATAAAAGATGCTCTGCTTTTGCATACTACTATGAAAATAATCCAAATACTTTCTCCCGTTCCAAGTTCTATTTCTAAAAGTGATAGTGAAAAGAAAACAATCTCAGAAAAATGGTACCTTTACCCAGTCTTCCATATCTCCATCTTCAATAACCTCCAATACCTCATGTTCCTCTATGGTCAATTCATCTGGCTGAGAAGCCTGAAGTATATAACAGGAAGATTAGAAAATAAAAGTGTTTTCAGGTGCATGGGACAGGCAGTGTAAAGAACATTCTCATCCAGACTTTTACTAAAACTTATGATTTTTAAAAATTTGAAAATTTAATGATGTAGCATACTTTGAAATGTCTTCATAAGGGTTCTTCTGTATACCTGCTGACATTCACAAGACCCTTTTTCACTCAAGAGGATAGATGGAAGCACCCTGAATACCACCCAGCGTGTCAAACCCTATTTACTTTTGAAACCCTAATTACTCCCTACCCCAAGACTACGTCGGCCACTGGCTTCAGCTACCGCAGTGGTGTGATTTACAGCTGACCTAGCAGTGCTAGCAGAAGTAAAGAGCATGAATGCAGTTTGTCAGCAAAGCTTTGACTCATGAATGGTGGTTTCACTATTATAGTACAAAGAAGAGCTTTGTCGTACAGCATACAAGCATGCCTAGCACTGAGAAGGCGTTTCTAATATAGCCACACCGGCTCAGCAACAAAAATTAGAACGTCTTCTAATGGCAGGCACACAACTGGTCTCCTTGAAGCCAGACAGAGACGTGTCTACAATTCATGCACAGACTTCAGCACCCTGCTGAACTGCAGTTTAAATGTGTTTCACAATGACATGGATTTCACACTGCTGCAGTGTTTCAAAACTAGATGTTAGATACATTTAATGTGCACCATTATTGAGCCAAATGCTGACATTCTACCCCAAACTCCCACAGAACAGTTACATCTGTTACTTGTTTGTTGCATAATTCATTTTGCTAATCAAATTAAAAAAATAATAATATCACAAACCTTATATGAATAAACAACTTTGCAGGTGAGAGGATAATTTCTTAGAGTACCAGAAGGACTAGAACTACTGTCATCAAAAACATCCATGCTGTCTTCAAACTCTTCACCTTCTTCCTTTTCTGCATCAGCATTAATCTATTAAAACAAATTAAATTTGGCATTGTACTATCAAATAAAAATAAGTGAAGAAATAACAATAAAAATTAATTGATCAATATTCTTCAGTGTGGTTTCTTTACTACTTACGATTATTGAAACTGGACAAAAAAGAAGACTAAATAATATCCAATGTACAATTCTCGCATAACACCAAGAAAGCAGCCATCAAACAGAGCAAACACAGGGAAGCAAAAGAATAAGAGCTGTCACCAAATTACATATTTGCTTAACTCAGCTGTACTTCTTCATTCAATCACAGGCTTGTGGACTTTAAACAGAACTGTAGAAGATTTTGGAAGCTCCAACTCAACTGATGGACATTTATCTATTTTTTACATAAGCTGTGAAACAGTGACTAATGTACTTTGAGATGCCTTTTCAGAGGCATAGCAAATGCTTGAATGGAAAAAAGAGTCATTTACTGAGAATTTATACTACTAAGAGATTAAGGTACCTGTGACCACAAGTTATGAAATGAAACTGCAGTGGAAATACTTAAACTTGAAAAAATAAATTAAAAATATCAGCGTTCCAGCTGGTATATTCTGCACAATAGATTTGCTCCAGTTTATTAAAAAAAAAAAAAAAAAAATCCTTAGAAAAAGAATGATTACTAAAAACTAGCTATAAAAGTCTAAATAAAACCTGAAGTCAATACACTGGAAAAACACAAGTTTCTATAAATGTAGGTTGGGCAACATTGACATGAGCTGTGCTTTGGCCCTGTGCCTGGATTAAATTTTGAATAAACACTTTATCTCATGTGAAAATAGGCAAGTCCTTCGAATCAAAGGCAACACTGTTACACATTTGCCATCTTCCCTGTACTTATTCCTTTCAGTTTGGGACTGAATTTGGTATTCCTCATGAAAACTAAAAGGCTGATAAATCAACAAAGAGACCAACAAGGCACTGTGCATGCTCCCTAAACCAGCTGTCTCCATACCTCTGCTCTGTAACATCTTTCTTCTTCTAGACCTGGAGTAGAAGAGCACAAAGCTTCATCATTTTATGACTTATATTAATTTTTATGTTACGATTTCTAGACTACATCCTTGTAATTCATATGATTTTTTCTCCGCTCATTTTTATTCAAGTGCAGCTTGCGTCCTTTGCTATTTAAATGCATTCATGGATGTTGTGGTAACAAAAAAATCACTGTCCTGCCTAGCTAATGCTTTGATATATTACCAACCAACTACAAATTACGGCAAATTTAAGGTTTCCCCCTCCAGTTTCTAACTGCCTTTTGCTGTGCATGGTCTACGTCCCAGCAGCCAAAGCTGACATTCAGCTGACAGCCATACGAAACATCATGGAAATTAGTGTATCATGTCTAGAAAGACTCGTTAGTAAAACATCTGGTCCTGGTTTTCTAACATGAGGAGAAAAAATACATTTTAATTTTCAGTGTGTGGGCTGCTCAAACTCCTTGAATAGGATCGTTTGCAAAGTAGGCACATAGAAGGAAAACAGCATTAATGACACAGAAAACTTAGCAGTTTGTTTAATAAAGCTCATCTTTCTACGAAGTCTGGTAATGAAAGACAGCGTAAGCGAAGACTAAATACATCAGCCACAATTATACTGAAGGTATGTAACAGACAGCAAATAAAAGAATAAATGCAGGTAAGAAGGTGACAAGAGAGCTTGATTATACATATGAAAAAAGGTATGCAAATATATATCTATATAGATCTTGTTTTGTTGTATATCCTACACGAAAACACAAAAGAGATCTGATACAAAAAGAATACCAAGAGCCCTTTTTTTTTTTGTCCTCCGAAATGCAGACACCCTGGCAACAACAGAGAACACATTTATACTAAACCACCTCCAGTCTGATTTGGCTGTATGACCTGTAGGAGCTAAAAAAGGCTAAAATTTCCTGCCAATTCGCTAACAAAGTGGTCCGCCGGAGCACCCAAACGTATCGATCAGTCAGATGCAGTCTGCAATACGTGCATTTAGGGACTGAAACCACAATTTGTTTCACACAGGTTACTGGTATCAGATGACAATCAGACTTGAATATGAACCAGTAGCCTAACAGTTGAAAGATGCTATAACCTTTTACAAATAAAAGATGCTATGTCCCTGTACAGTTAAAAGCATCCATTTTCATGTTCAGAGTAAACGTACCAACTGCAAACTTTATTTCTAACTCTGCAATACTGTACTTCTACTGTACAAATGTTTCTTGTAATTGTAGCAAATACAGCAAATACAAAACAAAACACAAAACCCATAAAGACATTATTCTCTCTTCCTTTTTTGAATAAATTACATAGTGTTTACAATATATTTGTTGTACGCAGCATAGGCACTGCATACGTTTTTCAGGTGACATTAAAATTCAAAATGCCAGTGAACTGTTTGGTGGCATGTACACTGGAAAAAAAAAAAAAAAAAAGTATTCCCTCCCAAGATTATGCATTTCATCATTACATCAGAAAGTTAGCCAACTGGGTAGGTGATGGGATATTAACTCCTTCAGCTCGTTACATTACCATAATAGGTTAAATAAATACAGCGGTATCAAGGCATCAATGTTGTTTTCTTCTTTTTAGCTCTTTAAAAGAAAATGTATCAAGAGCTTTGCTGAACAAATTATGTCATGACAAGTACTGGCACAAAGAGCAAAGGTGCGCACACCGTAAGGATGGCAGATAGCTGCTTTCTGAACATTAACCACTGCCTGCTCTTCAAGGATGAAGTGGAAGTGCTGCTTGCTATATGCTGCAGTAATTGTTCTAATAACTGCGAGCAGCGTAATTTCGGTAACAGTTCGAAGAATTCCATCTATGGGCTGTCCTCATCTGGCCTGCCAAGGTCAACAGTGCCTTTTTTAATATGGGACCATACGTAAGTGTAAAAGGGGAAAATAAGAATCAGAGTTTAACCTCCCACACTGTGGCATCTGCTGGCTCACCAGGGACTAGCACGGGGTTTGGCTCCAGGGCCAAGTGTTGGCACGTCTGATGAAACAGAGAACAAGGTACTGGGCACAATCCAACATGCACAATGGGAAGTTAAAGGAGGTGGAGTACAAGAACAAAGGGTAAAAAACGCTGTTAAACACAGCTATGTAACATATCCTCATCTATCCCGGCTAGAAAGGATATGAAATGAAACTCAGCACAAGAACTCCTTTGGGATTTGGGAAGGCTGAAGCCTGGATCTGCATACAACAACTGTAATCTCTAATTATACTACTAACCACGAGAATAAAGCCTGCAGAGCAGTGATTATAACAACCTTTACCGCAAATCACTGTCAATGTGTTTGAGCTCTGCACGCAACGTCCTAGAAGAAACATCCTAACACCCTGAAGAAAGCAAAAAGTGGATTCAGGAGTCTCAGGATTTGTTGAGACTCTATTCAGCGCTCGCTCACTTTTTTGAACTAAAGTTGACACAAATGAAAATAGCTGTACATCCAAAAAAACCTTTCCCTCTAAGAGTTTGCCACCATTACCAAGAAAACAATAAAGTAGTAGAAAAGCAGGAAGAAACAGGAATGAGCAGGATTTTTTGTGTGTAGATAGCACATACTTGCTGAAATGGAGATTTTGTTTCTCTTAGGTGGTCAGCAAAAGCAAGCCATTCTCCAAATCATCTGCAATGCAATGAAAAACCACATCCCCATGCCCCCTGAAAGCTTTGTTATACAGAAGATATATTCTAGCTGTCCAAAGCATTTAAGATTAAAAAGAAAGTGTAAATGAAGTAATTTTAATAGTGTATGAAGACTATAGTTAGGAAAGTATCCACATGCAAATTGAGACTTTATAAAAGCCTCTGAATTTTGTTAAATAGTAAATATATAAATATGCACAGAAATTTTATAATTTGTTTGAGGCGAACTGACCAAACATTCAGGAATTTTATTTTAGTTGGTCACCAGTGAAAAGCAACAGATTGGTTAGTTTTACTGCCAAAGGTGACAGCTCAGCATCGCGTGCCATGTAGGGGGATTTAAGAAAAAAGAAGAAGAAAAAAAAAAGGTGGTATTATGAGCTTTATGAGCTCTTTTAGCAGTTCCTCTTTTCTGAACAGCATTTCTTCATTCAAGCAGCTGTTCGATTCAGCCATCACTATTTATTTTGAAACACTTCATTCTTCGGGGGGGGGGGCAATTTGGAAGAATAAAGCCTTTTATCCAAGTATCTCAGATAACATCGTAAACTATTAATGAAACTTCAAAGAAACATGCAGACTTTTTCTTTTTGGGAGATGACAAATAAATGTTATGGCACTTATCCAAGGTCAGAAAAATCATTCTAAAGTAAACTCAGCAACAGAACCCAGAAATCCTTTTTTTGTTGTTGTTGTTGGTTGGGTTTTTTTCATGAAGTTCAGACACATGCTTCAGCCATGTGAAGCTACAAGATTCTTCCAGTTAGCTAACAAACTACCAAATATTATCAATTTTGTTTTATATTCAATATTAAGTTAGGAGTTGCTACTAGGAAAGAGCCACGTGGAGACGAGGTGAGGTTTACGTGTTGGAAACCGTACCAGGTGTGAAGAGCCGTTGTTGGTCACTGAAGGCAGGCTGGCCCAGCGTTCGTTTTCCAGTTCTTCCATCACTTGGTTCATGGCGCTTTTTAGCCAAGTATCCACGGACACACCGATCTGCTTCAGCAGATCGAGACGGGCTTCTGCTTTCAGCTTAATTATCTGAGAAAATAAACATGCACAGGTCAGAATTCTTTCAAGATTACATTTCACTCCTTGCCACGATTCAAATGCGTTATTTCCTGATCCGCAAATTACTCAGGTGGCTCCGAAAGCTGCTCCATGCGGAAACAAGTCCAGTTCTTCATTTCCTTGCCTGCAGGAATGTGGTGTGAGCCAAGAGACAGGGAATGGTTTTCTAGAGATGTAAAACTACAGGCACAGCCAATTTCACAAGTTGGTGTTTTTAAAATAACAACTCTTAGTTTATGCTAACTTTCTATTCATATATTCTAGTGGTCGGTTAGTTTAGATTAGTTTCAAAGTGCAAAAACCCAGACAAAACCCAGTGCTTCACAGTATTTTTAAAATTAGGAATACTCCTGGGCTGCAGGCCCTGGATGCTCTTTTGGCTGGTGACTAAACTGGATGTGATACACAAATAAATCTGATGTGATAAACACACACAAACCCCCCACATCAGCACTTGCCAGAGATCATAGGGACCTTATTCGTTATGGAAATGGAATACCCTAATAATTCCAAAATCAAATAAATATCAGACTTCAACAAACAGTTGCATGTTTTTTGTCTTTAGAACAGAATGAAAATTCAGGTTTTCTGACAGCTGGGTTCACTTCCGCATCCTGGCACGCTTTCTGGCCGATGGAGCCAAGGCTTTAACAAATTCATGGCAAACCACCACCCTGATCCAAATTATTTAACAGTCTAAACAGAAGAAATGGAAAAAGTAGCATGAAGAAATTCAGGAGTACAAGAAATGCAAAATTCAGAATTTCAAGAAAACAAAACCAGAATTTCAAAGATCACATCAAGAAGTAGGGGCAAACCTAGAAGTAAAATCGAGGATATTTATGTCCAGTCCAGCGCGATCACAATCATCCTGTTGCACTTGTTCACCAAAGGAACAAAAAAATCAAGTGATTTATCAAAGGTCCTTCAGCAAGTCACTGATGGAGGCAACAACAGAAACCCACTGAACTGCCCTGGAGTTTTTCCTGCATTTCCTTTCACAGCATTGTTCATTCTTAGCATGTTACTGTGCAAGCAGCCAAGTTTCATCTCTGTTCTCACCCTTCCAGCCCCTTCTGGGGGGATCAGAAGCACCTTACTTCCGCATCTCTGCCTGTATTGACGCATCACGTTGTCATTGGCACTGGGAAACCAAGCAAAACCAGCAAAAATAGATGGGTCTAAGCAAAAATTAGAGGGAAAATTTCTTTTCTGTAGCGGCTGAAGCACAGTAGACTATGCAAGAATGTATGTCAAAATGCCAATTAGTGCTACATAGATTTTTTTTCTCTCTTCTGCATATCCTTACTATATACAAAATTTTGTGTTGAACTGAAATGACACTGGTATTTTTCTTGTTTTTGACATGCTGCTACACTTTATTATTATCTTTCTATTAAGAAGATAAGTCAGAAAATAAATGACTATTATTTTCATATAGTTAAACCTCCAAACATGGATCCATTTTCATTTTAAAACTATTTGCAAAGGTGACTTTAAGCCTGTTTCAAACCATGAAACTACTTTTGAGAGATACTATTTTTAATTATGTTTAGAAGAAATGTGATTTTTAAAAAGCAGGTAAGTTATTAGAGTAAAATTTATTATGTGAAATGTATCTTCATATGGGTACAGCTGCATGCACGCACTCTCCCACATAATTAGGTATGGAGACTGAAAGATTGGACAAGTTTGAGAAGTATTTCCCATGGGAAAAGCCAAAGCGACTTAGCCAAGTGAAGTTTTCCACTCCTCCTTGCAAGCGGTCTTCAGGTGAATGATTAACAGGTATCGTAAATACTGTTCAGATATCCGGGAAAATGAGGAAAAAGGTAAAATATATGAATATGCATCACACTACTTCAGTCAAGATTCAGAAAATACTGATTTAAAAAGAATAAAAATTCCAAAGATCAATCCACACATCAGCATTTACATTTGAAAGGCAGATCCTTTCAATTCAATTGCGGCATCGAGCATCTTCTGAAAACCTTGTAAGTTAGTATGGCCTAAGACCCAACCTGAAATTTGTAAATATTTACAAAAGCAATACCTATGAGAAGGTGTGAAATCGGAAGCATTAGATGGTGTTAGAGCTTTGAGTTCCAGGGGCAAATGGAGTAGGGATTTTATTCCTTTACTGGTCTTAGAAGGTAATACCTCTCACTTAGGTTTTTTCCTTTTGCCCCTACTTACATTAGTTTGTATATTTTAAAGCTATAAGAACATGGAAACAATAATAATTTTAATTAACCATTAAACTTTTCTTTGGACAAATTTGTTCTAGGAGCACTTATCAAATTGAGAAGTGGATTTCTCACGGTATCAAGCGAAACACTTTTAAACCCAAGATCTTAGCACAGAAGGGTTGCACCAAAAAAGCTGAATCCAGGGATGCCAATTCCTGCACGTGAACACACCTCTCTCCTGTAAATAAGTATTCAAGATTTTGAACAAAACCACTTTCTAACCACATCTGCTTTGAAAGAAGGGGAGATGAGTGGCTCTACAGCACCCAGTGAAGACGAGCACTGATCCTGCCTCTCATTTGGGTGCTCCTACACCCAAGATGAACTACCTGCTAGCACGATGCTGGAGCATGGTCAGCTCCAACCTCGGCAGCTGCACATTAACATGCAGATGCAGACAGCTGTAGTGTGAGAACAACCTCCTCGAAGGCAATTGATTCATGTGGGGTTGATTTGTGACCGTGGTAGGGTATAGGTGGGTTAGCGGCTTTGGTGGACACGTCCTTTTATTGGTTTTCTTTGAAACTGTGATAGATTGACTTAATGCAGGTCAATGCAAGTCATTGGCTTTAGCTTGTTAATGAGAAAGTCCCCATTTTATCATGTTACCAAGCTGAGGTACCTCCGTGTTTATATATACCTGTAAAGTAGCTATCCCCTAATATGTCTTTATATTCTTACATTATATTACGAGGACTTTCCATATGCCTTCAACCAGAGTTGCCTAGGAAATGATCAGACTAGTTGTTTTGCTGTTTTACCTTGTTATGCAATTTCCAATTAGCTTGAGTTATGCAACAGCAATAAACATTAGTCTAGGCATGCTATAAACATTTGTAGTTCATATTAGTACTCAGTCTGCTGTAAACCATGTTGTTTGTGCAAACTTGTTAGCTAAAATAAACAAGCTGCTCCAAGATCCTTGACTGTACTTGCTAAGGGTCAGACAAGAGTTTTTAATTCAAGGTACCCAGCAAATCCAACCGAGTTACCCCACTCTATTTATGCATAGGAGTCTTAAGAGTCAACAAATGTTTGTTCCAAACCACAAATGTTTTGAGCTTCATTCCATTGCAGACAAGCCATAAAAGTACTTACAGTATTAGGTCAGGCCTGCACTTGAAAGATGTATAACACTATTTACAAGCATACATACATACTTTTACCCAAATAATCATACTGGTAGACCAGGGTTAACAGCTTCCTACTTACATGAAAAAAACCAACCACCAACCCCACACCGAAAAACCAGACAGTAGTATAACTTTATTCTGCTGCTCACACAGGAACAGCTACATATTTAAAAATAAAAGCACTTCATTCAAATATCACTATGTCCAAGTTAGGTGGGGTTTGATGCTTTCATTAAGCTGGAATAAAATGTTGAGTAAGAGGGAAACAAGGGATGACCCAGTGGAAATATTGGTGTTTTCACCAGCATCAGGTCACGCAACAAGCTTTTCTGTATGTGTACCCAGACACAAGGTACGCTCTTCCCTTTGGAAGGGGAGGTTTCTGCAAGCTGGAGTCCTGACTTCATCAAGGAGGGACCCACCTTGCACAAAGGATGCAACTTCAGATTGTCCAGTCTTCTTTCAGTTTTTGATGTGGGAAAATAGCCAGAAAGTGATGCATTGAAATAGGAAGAGACATGGTGTACTTTCTGACAAATCACAGATTTGTCTTACGTTGCAGAACCACACAAGACTACAATACCCTTAACGGATGCACTTGCTCTCAAAGCCTTGTTCCCTCAAAAAGATCATATATTTCAAATTAAAAACTAAACAATGCTTTAATCATTGATTTTCTCTCTCGACAAAATGGGACGCTAGCAGACACACATGCCGCACTTCCCGACTGAGTGACCTCCGCTGACAGAAGCTCACAGACCTGAAAAAATTTTATATCAAGTAACCACTTATATTCCCAGCAATACTAAGTATCTCCAGGAAGGCAGCTGAGTTTTGAAAGCACAGGAATGCTGGAATCCAGCACTCGCTCCAAAATCTGGGTGCTGCCCAAATTTCATTGTTATTAAGTCTCACTGAAGAACAAATATTTTCCCATTTAATAGTGAAATTGCTATTTACAATTACTACTTACCTATTACTATTTAATAGCTAAGGACTGGGATATCTTTACATGGATTTAAAACCATCAGCCACCCACAAAGTTTACAAACAGTGTTCTGGGTGGTTCCTGCTTCTCTGGGCTGTTCTTTTGCCTTAGCTGATGGTAGGTTATACGAAGATGAAAGGAAAAAACTCCAAAGTTGTAAAAAATATAAATACTGTTATCTGTTTCTCACATACCTATCGTTGCTCTACATGGAAGAAAGCATAGCTTTGTTTATTTACTGTTCCAGTCTTAATTAAGCAAAGGCTTTAGACCTACAGCTTGCACAAGATGAAGATAAACAACATGGAAATTAAAACCAGCCAGAATACATTACATAGCTGCTCTCTGTTCCCAGAAAAAAAAGGGCCTATAAGAAACCAAGTGTTCATTTACATCCCACAAACACCTCGGTTACAAGTCTTTTAAAGTAATTTATAAAAGTGTTGGTGTAAAAAGCAAACACAGAAATATACCAAAGCTGATCTAATGTGGCCCCTTAAATATTTTGGTTTATGGTTGTTAGATCAGTTTTGAATGGAGTTTCTTGAAAACAGAGTTGCTTTATTTTCCATGATTTTTCAAGGGGCAGAACAAGACCATGACCCCAGCCCATCAGAGTGTGCTTCTCTCCCTGCTGTACATCCCTGCCCTTTTTGATCTGTACTAAAGCCACCTGAAGCCCACTGCCCAGCCCATATTTTTTCTCTTAAAGAATTCAGAATTATTTATTTTAGACAAAGGTTATACTTATGAGCACATTCAGATATTAAAATCAGATTAAATTAGGATTACAAGTAGGCCTAAAACATCTTTTGTGAGAAGCGTTTTATGCCATTGCAACCTTTTTCTAGTGGCAGGAACAAAATTAGTGGGTTGGATAGTCTCATTTGGCAAGTTGTTTTAGCCAAGAAGAAAACAACATGGAAAGGTTGGAAAGAGATTATCTTTATTTTTCCCATGTAGAGTAATTTTTGTTTAAATTCTAGGCTTTTTTAATTAAAAAAGTATGAAAATGAAACCATTCTTTTAATGAGAAATGCTGTACATTGAAATTTTGGGCCACCAGAATTATTTGCACAGTGATAGGTAGAAGTAACTGTGAGTACAGTAAAAACAAATATTGGAATGCCACAAATTTCTCGCAACCCAATGTAAGCCCTCCCCTGCAAATCAGTTTTAAATCGGAGTCCAAGGAGCCAATAATCCCTGAAGTTCAACCTTCACTGCCTTGTTGATGTCTGGGGTGGAAAGTGAGCTATGGCTATGCCAAAACCACCCCAAGCAAAAAAAAAAAAAAAAAAAAATCCTATCCAACCTGACACCTAAAATTTTGATCCCTGAGGCACAAACTTGAGCTCAGCCTTGAAAGGGGAGTGTATCAGTAATTTTAGCTGTACAATGTTCATCTGCAGTACTGTAAATCAAGACCATATGATGCCAGAGATTTATAAAAAAACAGGTAAGAAGGACATTCTGCTCCTACCTGTGTTTCCTTCGTCTTCTCTGCAGCCAAAAAAATACACTTGCCACCTGGCTCCAGGTGAAGCTCAGCCACTGCTTGCATCAGAGCAGAGTCCTGCAGCAACCTGGAAGCACCTGCCCCTAGGAATTCACCTGGCCAGGACAGAAAACCCCCAACCCAACACTTTTTCTGCACCAGCTAGGGAACTAGCTAATAAATGACATTTTTCAATACAACACTGAGTGGTTTTTTTAAGCAGGAGGATGGGCAGGAAGTTTCTACAGATATTACAGCAGAGTTAGTTAATTTATATGCTAAATATTCTGCGTGGAGTTAAATCAAACAAGACTGTTAGGGTGAAGCAAACAGGAAATGAAACGCTGACACAGATAACGTGTCTCAAGAGTGAATGCCAAGCGTAAGAAAACAGAAGTGAAGCTATTAGTGGAGAAGAGCCCACCTGCGTAGCTCCAGCCCAACTGGCAGGCTGATTTTTCCCTAGCTCAAGCATAAAAAAAACATTAGAGATTCCTAAACAGAAAAGGCAGTTGGTGGGGAAGGAGATTGAGAGTAGATGAGAGCAGTATCGAAGCATTTTGTACAGTTTAAGAAGTTGTTCCCAGGCTACTGGTAATGGGGCTGAATGGAAATTACCCAAATTCCTAAGTAGAAAATGAAATGTATATAAAAGGTATGTATGCAAACCTTTATTAACACATTTCTTCAGTCCTGGTAATAAATACTGGTTCTTAATATAGTGAAAGACCTATACATTTCGTAGTCAAAAGATTCAGTAAGATTTAAGCAGAGGCTGGACCAGAGACATCCCCAAAGCCCCTAACCTGAAGGACCCTATGAAATGACACTGCATTCAAACCGCAGGTTTAAGGAACCGAGTTGGATTTTCAGTGTGATCCACCTTTCAAAAGAACTAAATAAAAAAAAAGGACAAAAAGAAAATCTACAAAACAAGCAACATTAATATTCTTGTAGGCCAGACTAATCCCTGATCCCTTTACCAAAAAGATCTGAAAGAGAGTCTACTGCCTGAAGTCCTACAGCAATTATTCTTCATCTCAGCAACATTTAAAGTCATGATGACTATTATCTGTAGGATGTTTTCAAAATGACTTATCCATTTGTTTCCATAAATAAGGATATCTAGCCTTTAGAGTACATAGGGATCTGTAAGATATATAGAGAGCAAATATGGCTCTTCAGTTGACTATATCCTTACAGGAATCTTTACAACTGTATTTCATCATTAGCTTCGAAACATCTGTGTTTTTTCCTACCTCTTCACCCCACAAAATACCTTCCTCTGTTAAATGTCCACTAATGAAAAACATACCCTTTATTACTATGTGAATTCATATACCCCAGTCTTCTAAAGACTTCCTTTCTCATCGCTCATACCAGAACAGGCACGTTTGTCAAAAAAATATACTGTGAAATATTTAAGCAGGATCTGAGCATACTGCATGCTCTCCAAATTTCTCACTTACAGCAAGTCCCTGAAAAATAATTATCATAAAGTATTAATTCAAGATAAAAACTCTCAAATGCGACAGTATAATTTTTGCAACACTGCAGTCAGAATGATTAAATGTTTGGATACAGCTGATAAAGTACTAAGACTTGTACATCTTCATAATACCATAATACAGCTTCAGGGCTCTGCTGCTGTTCTTCTCAACAACGACATTCTCATCTCTGCAGATGCCTTCACTAAACTGCTTTTCACCAAAAGAGTTCAAAATTCGTGATCTGGGGATGTCGGCGGCATTTTTCCAGGCTAGTCCTCATTCCACCTAGCCAGAAAGACTAACAGCTCCTACAAATCTCATACTGAGAAGGCAATCTGTTTACTTAGCACAGCTCTCCCAAGCATATGTTTCCTGAGCAAAGCTATAGATGGTAGCAAGTGACATTTTACAAATTCAGCTTTTGGGGGGTTGGTAGCCTTATTCCTTTTCATTTATTTTAGTGAAGCATATGGAATTAGCTTTTCTCACATTTCTTATGAGCAGAGAATGACACCACTCTTGCAGTTGAAAGGTTCAACTGCAAGAACACACTAATAACAACAGGCTGAAACGTAGCTACGTCTACTTGAGATGCAGTAGGACCACATGCAGCATACAATTAATAGATTAGATCCTAAGATAGAACAGGAGCCCAGCCAGCAAACACAACTGTTATCACAGCACAGTAATAAATATTCATAACCAAATATAAGGGGAGGGAGAAAACAGCCTTCCATTTACAATTAAAAATGGACCTAAGCTTCTGAACTAATCAAACGAAGTAAGCAGCACCATAATGAGTCTTAATCAAATCTTATCTGGTACGAATACTCTCTTGAGAGTTGTAGATATCCTAATGATGAGACAAAATACATCCCCCTATAATTAAGTGGAAATAGGACTAATTGCTGTGGAGACCCCAAGACCTTCCTTGAGTATAGAACTGAGCCCAAATGGGAAATCTCCCATCATCACTGAGAAAAATTATGTCAGCCCTGGGACCAACAATACTGCTTGGTGAGACTCACACCAGGCTATCGAAGTATTGGAGTCTTTAGTTTGATAGAGACAAAGTAAGATGAGAGGAAGAATTCAAGTAACCCAGCTTCAGGGTCCAGATGCAGGCTGAAAGAAGGATTACAGAAACCAAAGAAATAGCTTCAACTTTTTTTTCCCCTTATTTCTGTACCACACATCAGTGGAGAGAGTAAATTTTTGTCTCCAATAGTTTAAAGATAAAGGGACGCAGGCAGAGGAGAAATGGAAAGCTATTTTAAGGCAAATCAGATCTATCCAAGTGGCTGAACTAACAGCTGTAAAACGCCCAGCAACCAACCTTACTGTTGTCACAAAAATGAAACCTTAAAATACAGAAGTTATAGTTCAGTTACCTGAGTTGGTTGGTTCAGTGCCAAGGAGCTACACGAATAGTTTATTTTCTCAAATTATTGAATTACAAAGGTGTTGACCTCCTTTACAGATGACGCTTGAATCGTACCACCTTCAATTTAAACAAGCACCCTCAGTGCTTGCCTTTATCAAAATCCATCCCTGACGCAGCAGTGGTCAAATGCTGTTTTGACAAGGATGGAGTTCCTCTGGATCTAAACTCTATGGTGTAGCATTAACCACAGTCAATTTTAGCACTCTGCCAGTGCCAGAGGTATTATCAGACATATTCTAACACTCCTTTAAAACAAGTGAGCAAAACAAACAAAAAACATTTAACAAAACAGAAACTTCCAATTTTTAAGAAGAAAATATGTGTTCTGGTTATCAGTTACAGTCATTGTATATCATCTGCCATGTATCAATTGTACAGGAGCACTCTGGTGTAAGCTATATTTTTCTCCAAACTTTAATCACAGAGTCTGCTCCCTGAAACATCACAAGGAAAAATACCTCCTATCCCAGGGAGAAAAAGATCAAAAATAACCCACTGAGCTGTGAATGTGCCAATCTAAGTTTTTATGTTCAGGCAATGCATCTTGCAGAAGATGAAAAACTTCAGTTTCTTCAATATGTCTTGATCCTATGCACACTTTTACTCTAGTTCCTTGCCGTACCTTCAAATTACGCCTGCTTCCACACCCGTCGTGCTTGTCAGAGAACATGTAAGTTATACATGGGGTACAGTTTCTCAGTTCCTCTCAGTTATTAGATTTCAAAGGATTCAGGGTCTCTGAGGAAAAGGGCAATGAGATGAATACATCTATGCACAATACACCCTGGAGAAACTGCATTACCAATATATAACATCTCTAAAATGTTCTGACTCAGCTCACATTGTATTAGATGGCACATACAGACCAGTTTGTCTTCTGATAGTTAAGCAGGCTGGCACTGGAGCGATGTGTCAATAATGTAGAATTCAGGGAGAAACGTGCAAGTGGAAGCATCTAGCAATGACCAAAATAGCTTTGCCAGAAGAAAGGCAAAATTTAATCCCAATGTGCTTGTGAAGTTATCTTCCCCTCCAGAAATGATGAAGAAACAAAAGGAGGAAGAGAGTAGATTTGCAAAGGAAAAAGCACCAAAGAGCGGGTCAGGAAGCCAAATTGGGATAGAACAACAGGCACGCTACTCCAGAAAGGAAATAAAAAGTGTTTCAAGAGAAAAACACACAAAAAAAACCCAAAAGGAAGAAGAGAGACCACCTCTGGAATGAGGACGACAGTACACACTAACACACCACAAGAGGAGAGAAAGTGTGTGTACGTACACACACACACGCGAGTTACAAATAACATTCAGCAAAATGTCCGTGTCTTCAAAGCGCTAGCAGTACACGCACATGATCATTTAGAAACAGTAAGTCCTACACACACTGCTCTGTAGGTATCGCAGGCTGATGCAACCATTGACTTGAGAAAATTATCTCAAGGTTACAAAATTCCTACCCAGCAACCCTTGTCATCTTCTAGGTGTACTATCCTCTAGCTGCTTTACTTAATTAGAATAAAAGGGAGATTTCCACATCTGAGACTTGACCTTCATGGCAAGAAACAACAGTACAGTAGCCAACACTTGTTGCAGTTGCGAGCAAAGTTGCTTTGCTACGCTCCCAATAAAACACTTTGGTTTTTTTTAACGAAAGAAAATCTACATGTTACCATCAAACACTTTCAGACATGGCACCAGAACATATTACTCTTCCAGTTACAATCACAGCAGTATCCACAAAGTTTTGCAGATGGTAAGGTTTAATGTGACAAGGTGATCATGAACTAACTAGTGTTAAAGGGCTAATTACTTTGGCTGTTCACACAGGTACAACCATGTATGGTATCAGGTAACTGTAAAATACTATGCCTTCAGTAACAGCTGCAAAAGTAAATCCAATTAACAGTTCTTTGCATGTTTTGGGGACTTTTTTTTTCTGTTTTATTTTATAAAATACATACATCAAAACTGACTTTCACAAAAAAGAAACAAAGCCTGTATAATCTTTCTTTTTCTACTTTTCAAGTCCTGTTTTTCTACTAACATGGAGGTGCTGAAAAATCTTTCTCCTTCCTAAGTCAGGTCCTTTCAATAATTGGCTGTTGACTCCTGCCAACTCTCCAGACACCCTTCTTTCCCCACTTGCTATCCTGAGAAGGACATCTTTGAAGCAGTGTGCTAAATCAGGGGTCTCTCTGCTTTGCTTTACTTACCAGCTGCAGCTCCTTGATCCAAATGCAGTGCAGCAGGACAGGGAAAGGGCAGTTCCACAGCTCCCCTACAGCCTATATATGTGATTGTAACCTTCTGCAGAAATACCATTCCCCTACCCAACCACCAGCAATTCCAGCTTAATCAGCTGCACTTAAATATGCAGGAATGCTGCAAGTGTCTCATTTTCACATACTGAAAAGAATTATAATTGCATTACAAAAGAAAACATTTTTACTCAAAGTTTACATAGTTTATTCTTCTATGGATCGTATGTGTGCAAAAATCTCTTGTCTAATTAATGGTCCTGAAACTACTTAATAGTGCCACTTAGAGGAGTGGGGATTAATAAGGGTTGAAGCTAGAAGAAAAGGCCACCCCTAAGCAAAAGTAAAAAAGCTTACCAAATTCAATTAGTAGCTTCTCTTAAAAAAATTCTATACTATAAATAATGTTTCCCAGTGGAGCTCTATCCATCCCTCTGCTCTTGGAAAAGACTGCTGCCTTCTACAGTACACTACAGGGTTTATTTCAGATCTCGCATCTCTTTTTTTTTTACATAAACCTTCCACTTCTTGGCACTTTCCTTCTATTCTCAGTTATATTTTGTGGCTGCGGCCAAGGCAACTTGCAATTTTGTCTCAAGCTCTTTTAACCAATTCTCTCAAGAAAAGCCAACCTTGTGCTGGGCAAAAGTCCTCGTGCTCTTAAATTTCTTCTTCGCTGTATCTGCATAGATAATAACTGGCGTATTAGCCCTGCCTTTGTGCTCTCTGTATCATTCATACAGGACCATGGCCTAATTTCTACTGCGGTGATCCTTCTTAGCCATTACTATTGTGGCAATTACTTTCAAAGTTCTAACTTACTAGAATTTAACAAATAAAAAAATACTCCTGTCAATTTTTGTCTCCACCACCTCCACCAAGGAAACATGTTATCAATTTGCTCAGTTTCCACTGATTCATTGGGTTCTTTTAGTTATGCATTCTTAAGCCTTGCAAACACTTAAGTTCCAGACTGATTTCATTTGTAGTTTTTATAATACCTTTATGTGAGAACCTTCTCCTCTGCAACTTCTTATCTTGATTTTATTTCTTTCTGCTGCTGCTTGTATCTTTCATTCTCATGCTCTCTGTCCTTGCATATTTAATTATTAACTATATATACACTGAAGTACTTTGGAGTATAAGTCTATCTGAAATAGTTTACTCAAAATAAAAGCCTATTGCATTTTAAAACACTTCCTGTTAAGAGAGCATATTCTGGATTTATTTTAATAAGAGAGCCTAACATTTATCACACCCATAGGAGGCATATTTTTACTCTACATTTTCTAACCTCTTGAACTGTAAATCACATTCCTAATTACATCAGGTACTCTGAATATCTAGCAGTATGAGAAGCACTTAACTGAAACAATTACGTTTGCTCTACAGTTTTAATTAAGCAACCCACTCAGCCGAAAACTAATAGATTAGTTCCTGTTGCTTGCAATATGCTTTTTGAATCACTGGCCATGAAAACAGTTAACTTTTACCAATCCAACACTGGCAGTCAAGTATGAAGCTAGTTTATCTTTTCTTGAGTCTTTCTTAACCCAGAACAGGTCCCATAAAGCTCTGTAACCTTTTCAAAAGTACCTCAGAGTAAAAGCTGAAAGACATGCCACGATTATTTGAAATGTTTTCCCATCAAAATTACAAATTAACACGTATATCAAAAAATACTAGAATAGAAAGGCACATCAGCATGTGGCAGTTCCTTCTAGGAGCCAGAACGTGTGAAGATAGAGGTATGATCACCATTTTCTGGTATTAATTCCTTCAGGCAGAAGGAAACTAGTAAACTTGAGATTGTTTTTTTTCTCTATTAAAGACAAAGACCCTAAATACAGAGATTCTTGACCTTCGCACAATAACGGAAAATGCAGCAAGTTTAATCACTCTTCATCAGGAGGTTTTTTTAATATTACTCTTCTAATCTCAAGTCTTATGATTAAGCTGATTCAGTGATTTGAGAAGGATGAAATCAAGGGAAAAAAGGACATCTTGAAATTCCCTGATTTTTGATACTAAAAGCTTACATTTCCACAAACAAAATTAAATAGCTGTAACATAAATCCTTCTGTGGTAAGAAGCTGAACATGCCAAAATAATTTCCTTCTTACCTCAGCCTTGCGTATACTCTCTCTGGCTTCATCTATTTTCTGCTCCAGTTCTGCTCGGGTTTGCTCAGACATCACAGGCCCATGGCATTCTAGCTCTTCAAGTGTCTGTCAGAAATAAGAAAAAACACCACAGATGTAGTAAATGCTAGCAAGCCATTTACAAGGTAAATATTTACAACAAGTGAGGGAAATTATTTTTTGATTAGATGCTGGGTTGACCAACAATAGTCCAACACCAGGAAAAAAAGATGATGACCAAGACAAAACACCATATAAAAGCACAGTATTTCACATGGAAATTCCACTTAGGGAAACGCTTCAACATCTTCACAAAAACATGATATTGTGGCATGAATCAACTCATCTATATGTTGATAATTAAATATTTAAAATGGGTGTGTTGCTCTGCATTTCCATCAGGATGAAAAATTGCATCTTCAACATGGAGAAAAAGTTGCTCATGGTAGCCCTGCTGTAGAGGAAGCCAAGACAGGTTTCCTGCATTTGCAGGAACATTATGTCCAGAGGAGAATTTGCTGAATCACAGAAGACATATTGGAGTTTCTTAGGTTCACGTACATGTTTGTTGACTGTACAGATGAAAAATAACAAAAGCATGTGACTGCACAAATCATCACCAGCTGTCTGCAAGACTGTGCCTGTTTATGCATTTTGTGTTAAACAGTCTTTGGGGAAAGAGTAGAAGGAGCATCAGGTGCATTCTCCTGAGTAGTTTGAGGAATGGCTCAAATCTCTAAAGACTAAAGTGGAACTAGAAGCCAGGTCCCCCACTTCCTGGGCAGCCGCTCATTGAATATTACAGATATTGTAGTATAGACTCATTAACTTAATTTAGTCTATGCACGTTAGGCTTAGTATGGCTAAGCATGTGAAACACATGTTTTTAGTCAGAAGTTAGCACAAGAAGGTAGCTTGAGTACGAACATTCTCTCTCACCAAGAGCATGAGAGCCTTGATACAGATGTTTAAGGAATTTGGCGACCCAAGGGATGCATTTCTACTGGCTGATTTTATTCTCACTCCTAGGCAGTCTCAGCTGCATTCCAAAATACAGCTACCTGAAGCCTCAGTTAGGACACCCAAATACAGCCCTAGGTTCTTCTATGTTGAGCCACATATGTAGAAATGAATTTAACAATACAGTCTTAATTTTGTGTCTTCACATTAGATTTAAGTGCACATTACTCGTGGATTTTCCTAGTGTTGAGAAGACTTTTGATATCCAATTGAATGTATTTTTTCCTATGGATAATATATACATGATATAGTGGAGGTAAGAGAATCCTTGAAACTTTAGTTTGAACAGAAGGATGCTGTGCAGAGTAGAGGTAGGCCTGTAAGTTATTTGCAGTAAAGTAGAAGCCGTAACTTCAGATTTGTATGGGAATAACAAAACGTATTGATGAACGAAAAAGTTTGAGAGGCTGCTAACATAGCCGTTTGAGTGTATCATATCGAGAAAGGCTAAGATGAAAATGGCAGGTTGCCCAGAGAGATAACAGGACAAAAGTAATTCCCTAGTGCTTGCAGCAGCTCCTCTTTCATGCAGTGGGGAGCTGCAACAAATAAAATCTGCAAACGAATGTTTTCCTAACCTACCCGCTGACTGTGGATGATGTTTTTGTGCTCACGGGCTACACGGGTAGCCCATTTCCGAGCCTCCTTGTTGAGGCTGTGCTCTTCAGTTGTTCCAGTTTCCGATTCCAGTTGTCGACTCTGCAACAGAAAACAAGAGAACGAGTCATGACATAGACCCGGGGCTAATTCTGTAGATACGATGATATTTAGTTACAGGATAACTTTATATTACATTTATCAGCCTGGGATCTTGTTTCATACAAAACAAGAGGTTCAATTAAAACAACTCTCTTCCTTATGAACTTTGTGATGGTACCATGTTGTGGAAAGCCAACTACGAAAGCAAATCAAAGTTCACAAGAATTAACAACTCAACTGTTTCAGGAAGATCAGCATGACAGTGAATAGCAAACACAGTTCTATTGCAATGAAAGGCATTCATGATGAATAAAACTGAAATACTGTTTCACCCATACAACGTACCAAAGAAACGAAGGGTAGCTAGCCAAGGAAGACACCTAATTTCTAAAGTGAACATGCATCATAGGAAGCAAAGTTGAAAGGTTAAGTGTGATCCAATGGGCCATTTGGGCTCATTTTTTGTAATTTGTGATCAAATCATAATGCCATCAAGCATTTTAGAATAGCACAGCAATTTCTGTCCAAAAAAAATTGTCTGCAAAACAGCAACTCACATTTCAAGTGACATTTTTTGATATTGTTTCATCTCATGCCTGCTTTTATTGTGTCAATAACAACAAAAATTCTCCCCCTCAAGAAATTCCAGCTAAACCAAGATGAAGTAGCTCTCCACTGTCTACGAATTTAACAGAACACACTTGAAACTCTGAAAACAGACTTCCCAGAATTTAATTACAGAAATAATTCCCGATCTTTCTATAATTTCCATTAGTGCACTACCCAGTGCATTTACATATACATCTCAGTGTTTAGGATGTAAATCAGTCTCCACCTTTCCACTAAAGCAGGCTTCCTGATATTCCTTCTATATTTGTGGGTATGGTGTACACATTTAGCACACCTATAATGCATAAGGATGACTAGTAAAAAAGATTCATGGAGAGAGTCCAACAAAGGGCCACGAAGACTGGAGCATCTCTCCTGTGAGGAAAGGCTGAGAGAGCTGGAACGGTTCAGCCCGGAGAAGAGAAGGCTCCGGGGGATCTCATCAATGCATATCAATACTTGAAGGGAGGGTGCGAAGATGATGGAGCCAGGCTCTACTCAGCGGTGCCCAGTGCCAGGACCAGGACATGGGCACAAACTGAAACACAGGAGGGTCCCTCCGAACATCAGGAAACACTTTTTCGCTGTGAGGGTGACCGAGCACTGGCACAGGTTGCCCAGACTCAAAAGTCATCTGGGCATGGTCCTGGGCAACCGGCTCCAGACCAGATGACCTCCAGAGGTCCCTTCCAACCTCAACCACTCTGTGATTCTATGACTTTTTTTTTTATGAGCCAGTCTCATACTCTTCCCATCAATAAAATTAGTTGTCAGGAGACATTATATTCACCCCACCTTCCCAGGGTGTGCTCCTGGCACAACAGAAGAGATTCTCACAACAGGCATTTCAGTGGTTTCTCCAATTTAAGTGAATCAGTACTCTGAAGGGGATCCTCAAAACCAACTCCTTTTCCTGGAGGACTTGCTGACTCATGCACATCTCCCTCCCGAGACAGTCACTGCAGCGCAGAGCCACCCTGCACTCCTTTTTATCACAAGTCCTCTTCAGGCTGATATAACCTTGCACGACCCTTGAGATCAACTGAAAAAAATCCCCTTACAAATTATCATTCAAGAAGAGAGAGTATGCTTAGTGCTGCTCAAAACAAACCGAGATTGCGTATGCATGTGTGAAAGAAATGTCTGTTTCATGAATTTCTCGCTCTATGGTTCAAAAGACAGGATTTTTCTTCATCAGGTGTAGCTTGAAACTAGAGAAGATTCCACAAGTATGCAGAAGTTGTTTAGGAAGGAGAAATTCAAGGTTAGGCAGCAGGAAAAGGGTAAGCAAGAGAGCAGAAAGACAAGGAATTATTTTCAGGTTAGGCGAGAGGCCCCCAGCAGATGCAGAAGGGATGGTGTTATCAGGTATTTTAGCTGGCAAAGTGGTACAATTTGTGTCAAGGAAGGAAGACAATTTTAATACCAGCATTTGGTATAGACTGTAAAGTAAAATCAAGAGATACCAGGAAGCAAACCGAAGTGATACTGAAAGCACAATTTTTAAGCCTTTAGATTACGCTGCCCTCATGGGAGAGGCAATAATACTAACTTATGCTAACATCCTATCAGAGGATTTAATTGAAAATGAGGCAAAAATTCGTTCAGCTTGTTATTTTGTTCAGCTAAGCTCCTTTTCATCAGAATTGAATCTGGCCTTTATTCTTATTCATCCTCTTATTACAAGAACCCACCACAGGGCTCTGAAATATATCCAATGGTTCAGACGACTCCTGGGCCACTTTCTGCCTCTAGTTCAAGAAGCTGTAACTCAGCCAAGATGCTTGCAGTGCTTCAACTTGTCCCTAGAGAATGCCTTAAGGTATACATTAATAGACAACAAAAGAGGGGCAGAGGGGAGGTAGCATCCCTGTGCTCCTCACGGTGACCAAAAAAACCCCCCAAACCCAAGAGGCTTTTACAGTCCAGCATAAGATGTCAAGGCATTTTAGCTCAAAGCCAGAAATAAACATTTCCATGAAGTTCACCCACTGGAGTGGGACAGAGCCACAAAACCTGTGTTAATGGTATTTTCAGAGTAAAAGCAATTGTTAGACAAGACATAGAGCAGCCAAGAAGAGGAGGAGGTAAGCTATAAGCACATGGTTAGCTCTGGCATAAACAGGTAGGAAGGCAAAGCTGGCTCCCAAGCAAAGAACAAACAGGTGCAGCTCTCTACACCTATCCCCTCACTTTAAATATTAAGTTGGCTTTTGCCTGCTTTTATTGAGGTGGCTTTATACGATCTTGTTTCTCCGTTACTGTTCGACCTCTTCAATTACCTACGTCAAACTACTCCACTAGGTCACTGCAAAATGTAAAGAGGACAGACACACTGATTTATTTAGGCACATCCAGTCCTTCAGATAACATTTGACCTCTGTTTTTTTCCCCAGCTTACTGGAGTAAGCATTTTTTTACAGCTTCTTCCACAGTTTCCAGCTGAGTCTTAACAGCTGCAAATCTGAGCAGAATCATTTGACATTGCCTCTCCCCTACAAAACATCTCATAATGAATTTTCAACGTTCCCATTGGTCTTGCTCCTACTCAGCATCTCATTTTCATTAAGAAGGAATACAGACTTCTTTTCAGTGGCTTGATAACCTTCTGCATTATCCCAAGTGTGTTTTCGGTTTTTAATCTATTTATCAAAAGCACTTGATCAGAAAAATGAATGCAAACTTTGTGGCTACTCCTAAGGGCATACTAAAAAAGAAATGAATTGTTATTGGATCAGAGTGGTTATATTAGTTATTCATAAAGCAGTATTGTATCCAAGCAGACCTCACCCTTGCTTAAAGGTCTAAAAAAAAAAAAAACCAACGTAAAAATGAGGTAATAAAATGAGTTGGGGAGAAACCTAGAGCTGTGGTCTGTGTGGATACCAAAAATACAGGCAAAAGCAGGAGACAAGATCTAGAGGCAAAATTTAGTCTCCTGGGGAAGCAGCTGAAAACAGGGACTCCGAAGCTGGACAAAACCAGAGAAAGCGGTGGAAAATGCACAGCCTGAATACTTGGCTGAGAAGACAGTGCAAGGAGAAAGGTTTCAAACCCGTCAGGACCTGGAATGCTTCCTGAATAAATGGAGCTGGTATGCCATGGAGGGACTTCACCCGACCTGTAAAAGACCACGCTGCTGGTGCTTAAGAAAGCTTGTGAAGGACCTCAGAAGCAGAGGAGCAGTAGCAAGCTGACTGGCAGGGAAGAATACACACTTCAGGAGGACTTCAAGGATGACCCGAGAAGTCTGTATCCTCAGGTAAAGATAGGCTAGTGGGGTACATCAAGTAAGAAATGAAAAACCAACTGCCATTTAAATAGGGATGAAGAAAGGAGCTAAAACAGAGATATATCTGCTATAGACAAAAAAATCAAAATGGGAGGAAAGAAGGTGGGGGAACTCAAGTACCTGGTCCTAACTTGATTTACTAAATTAAGCGCTTGCTTAAGTGTTTTCAGGACTGGAACTTGGTGGTGGCAAGATGTCCAATGACTCAATTTAACCTCTTTCCAAAAAGAGGGAAACCAAACCCACTTACCATGGCCGAGGAATGAAGGAAGAGCCAAAAAACCTGAGCTAAACATAGATGGACATTCTGCCGTTCTCTAAGGGTTTGGATTACAGCAAAAGCAGTGTTTAGTGCTAAAAATTCAATCAGTAAACCAACTGAAAGTACTAGATGACTCCAACCAGCTAAAGAGCTTAGAGGCTAGCAATGCTGGTTCTTAAATTAACAAATGCATTTAGTCTGTAGACACATGTCGCTTCTCCATTTTTGTCTGAAATGTTGTTGCAGGTGCAGAAGTTGCCTTATGACAGGATCAAACAGACGGCTTGCATTCTCTTATTTATGCAGTTATATCTGGATGCAGATGGCACATATACAGTTTTAAGAGCAAAAAAGAAGTTGGCCCTTGAGCCTAAAAGCTCCTTATTTTTGTAGCTGCAGACCAAAAATGTTCACTTCAACACAGGAAAAAAAGCAGTAACATTTATTGCATGCAAATCACCAACACAAAACACACCTAAAAATCAGCCATTTCTTCTAAAGAGCTGAAAACAAGAGGTTACCATGCCAATGTTGAAAAGCAAGCTCAGCCTTCTGATCAACACTTCTAGGGAGGAGGAAGGAATATGCATGACATTTTTCACACAACTCACAGCTAAACACAGCAGTTATAGGAATGTCGTGAGTCAAAGTTTGGTGCTCATTTTAGTCTATTATTCTAGAACAAATTTAATATTAGTTTAGCCGAGAGTGAGCTAGGACTAAGTTGCATTTCAGTAAATTTTCAACGTTACAAACAGGACAGGCCCCATGTTTAAAAATGAAAGATTATTTGCATACAGGGTTTTTTTTTTTCCACTCAGAAGAATAAAAAAGGACCTCCATTCACTATTAATAGGTTATGTAAACCTCTGTACATATGTTATGATAAAGCTAAAAACAAGCCAACCTACTACTGCTGCTTTATATAACTACATTCTGCTTTTTAATCTAATAAATTAACATCTCACAGTGGTGAGTGCTGGGGGCTGCAGAAGGATAAGGAACATCCTATCAGGCAGGGAATAAAGAAAATAATTACATTTAAACTTATCACAAGAAAGATGGTTGTGGGATATCTGAACAGAGAAAGGGGATCCTGGGACTTCTTGACATCACCTGGGCTGAAATATAGTCCCACCGCGATTGCATGTTTTTTACTAAAAGCAAATAGCAAAATTTTCTATAGCAAAATATTTAAATGCCAACAAATACTGAAGGTATTGTCTGACATCTGGTGTAACCGAAATTCTCCTTACTAAAAGTACCCATGAAAGGAACAGTTGTACAGCCATACGTATGAAATAATTTATCCAGTTGGTTTTTAGGGGGCTGTTTATTTTTAATTCTGGTTCAATAATTATTTGGGGGGATCACTGACCATTAGCTAGAAATCTCCTCTGAAACATACTATGCACACAGACTGTTGTAGCAGCTGATGCCAAACATGTTAGGATACGGTTACTGTAAAGGTTGTAGCTCTGTTTCTTCCCAGCTCTGGGGATTGGGATTTTTTTGGAAAGACTAGAATCTTAAAAGTACTGGGTTTTGTTAGATGTCGGTGATTAATACAGCTTCGTTGTTCCTACTGCCTTATGGTTTTGTATTAAGCACTTCTGTTATACAGCAGAGATTAAAAGCCACAAATATTTTTGTTGTTGTTGTTTTAATCTTATATATTTTTAAAGGTTTTTAATCTTCTCACTGAAATTAATTTTGAAATTAGAGTGCAGTACATTTTCGTTAGTGTACTTACATTCTCACCCTCATAATTATTGTCATTTGCCTCAGCTATCACAGCAGCTGCATTCACATCCAACTTTTGCAAAAATCTATAGTGCATTCTAATATAACTAGAAATACAGAAAAATTGCTCTCATTAGGCAACCAAAGGAAAAAAAAGAGTACCTTTTGAATCAACTTTGACACAAAGAAATTGATTTCATAGATATTTTCAATGCAATATAAACAAAGATCTATTTCTTAAGTGGCCACTTCTTTCAAGTATGACTTCTGCTCTCTAGTCTCACTGTTAGAAATTATTCAGAGCTTTGCTTCAATAGTGTTACCCGACTGTAAAAAAAAAAAAAAAGAATACTAACAGTGTGCTCTTCAAGTGAAAATAAAATCAATTAGGTAGTGAGCTAATTTCAGCTCATTATACTTAAAGTAAATCAGAAACGATGTTAACATTCAACCCGAGGTAAGAGAGCCAGTAACTCTAGGGTGTGGACTTCCCCTTTTCTTCAAACTAACCTTTCAGCATCAACCTCAAATACGAGTATTGTATCTCAGACCTTATTTTACCCATGACTGGGGAGGGAGGAATTAAGTAAAATTGGTTTTAGTCACGTTGGCCATGCACAAGACATGTCAAATTATACAGGGAATGTACAGCTTTGCCAGGCTCCCACTTGCATCAACTGAGCATTTCTTTACCTGAATGGCTGTATTTCTCCTCGGCAGAAATTCGTAGTACTTTATACACTGATAAAATTGAATAATAACTTTCTTCTTTCTATATTTAGCTTAAAAAAAGTTATAGTTAAAACCAGTCACCTTACTCTGTTCTGGTGTTAAAAGCAGAGGCTACTCGAAATACAAAGTAGTGCATTCTCTGAACTTGTTAGTTTGGGCTAACTTACATGAGGGATTATTTTGTACTAGCAGTTTATATTTCATGAACCTTTTTTGTATTTAAATATTTAGATCAAACATAAAATATTTATATTCAATAATTGTAAAAATAGAATATGTTATTTAGAAAACAAAGGAATTTTAAAATATTTAAACATATTTAATATTAAGTTTTTAATATATTTTAAATATTTAAATAAATTCAATAATAAATGCTGAAATGTGTAAATACCTCTGCCTCTGTATGCATGCACAGAAACCTGCTAAAAGTAGTCTGACAAAGTAGACCTTGACTGAGTCCTGATTCCTATTTACACAGTAATTTCTACTTACTTTGAAACCCCTGAGCACTTGCTGAGCTGAGAAAACATGCCTTGCCACAAGCAAGAATGATGTCCTTTAGTAAGTACAGCTAACATAACTTCTATTATATGGCTTAATATAAGCTGCTCAGAAATTCAAGATACTCTTCTGCATATGATAGTGAAGTGAAATTCTCACAATCTAGCCATAAGACTTGTATATCCAAGTAAGAAGGGGTGACCCTGCAAAACTTCCCACTGATCTTACTGAGATGTTGTTTTTCTGCAAATTACAGTGAGAAAAATGTAATTTTTTCATGTCGATAAGCTGTCATGCAATTAGATTTGGCTACTTTTTTTACTTGCGTGCTCAAACAAAACAACAGCATCAGTAATGTACAGGGGAAACTATAGTCCCAGGCAACACGCAGATAAAAAACAGGAAAAAAGACATCAGAAGTTTAGTGTCAGCTTTTTGTTGCCATTATCCTCCCGCACTATGGACATGCGTTTTGTCGTCTGGCTCATTTTCTCACATGATAACACACGATTCAAAGAAAAAGAATCTTTTCCAAACAGGAAACAGAGAAAAGCTGGCTAATTTCCTTTATATTTCACCCTGTTCTTACTGCTAGGGCTTATCTGTGAAGCATGGGGACAGTATGTTTTCAACGCAATAGATTTCTACGGACTTAATAAATACCATTTGCCTCGTGGGAGGATGTTTGATGATTAAACTATCACTACACTGAATATAACAGCAGCCTCTGTGTAAGGTCAGCATATACTGACTGGTTTTTCTTGTGAGGTTCAAGGTATTTCAAAAGACTCTTATTTTTTCCATTTTGCCATCCGTAAAGGCCCAATCTGTTTTGTGAATTCATTTATTAAAAGGATTAAAGCTGGTTAGGAATCTATCAATGATTTCTTAGTGTTTCCTTAAGAGAAAATGGTTTAAAAAAATTTCAGAACTGTTTTTAAAAAATATGAATTTATGTCAGTCGAAATTAACCAAGACACTGAAAGAATCTGAGTAATTTAGTAACATGAACAAATGTACAAAGTCCAAGCTCAAAACAATTTATTACATAATGGAAAACAGCTGATAGATGCAAAATATTTTGTAGTGGCCTTCTCCTTCGTGGACACTCAAGAAGTCTACATTTCAGCCAGTGTTAGTGTGATGTTGGGAAAACAAAAATCCTGAGAACTTATAGAAAACCATTTCATACCTACCTTTCTTAGGAACAGACTCTTTTGGAGGCTCTGACTGTGCACGTTGAGAGTATTTTGAAAGTAAATGGAGCTGTGGGCTTTGTACCCGACTCGAGGATTGCATGGCAATCCATTCTGCGTTACTCTTTGGCAACAGCTCTCCCATCATAAAACAAAATTTTGAGATGGACCATGTAAAACTAGATTTACAAAAGCATTCAGTGTTTTCCATATAGGTGAGTTCCACATCCATGTTGTTTATGACATTCTTCTTGCCTACAATACTCAAAATTTCATTCCAGTAATGCTCCAATCTTTGACCTCAGTCACAGTGGATCAGGTGTTTAGTTTGAAGAGAGGCCATAATTTGTTCTTGGGAAAGGTTAATATTAAACATTTGATTAGATGTATTAATCACTCCGCTTATATTTCTTTCAGTGTTAAGTCTTCAGTGTGAAAATTATCATGCATAACCCACAAAAGCCAACTGATAGTCTCTGCAGATCATCTACAAAGAGAATATGTGGCAAAAGAATGCTTGATAATTTTTCTTCAATGAAATGTTGTTCAATTAATTAGAAAACATACAATTTCTGACAGATTTAAAAGCCTGCGCAAAAGCCCTCATTCTCTTGTACCTATCGATTAAAAATGGTGAAAGTGTAACCTCCAATTGACAAGGCAGGATCCTGTTAGCTGAGCATAACTGTATGGATCATAAAGAAGCCTGCATAATTTATTTATTTTTGTGAAAACTGGTTACAGCATAAGCAACTAGAAGCTCAAAAGATGCAGTGCAATGAAGAAATGCAGTAATTCTACAGCCCAAATGGGTCAGCCAAGTTAAGAAGTCACTGCACCTGAGGTACTGAGACAGCTTTAGACATGAACGACCCATTCATTGCCTTCTAAAAAGCTCCTGAAGTTGAGCAGTACAAGCAGCGCACGTGTACACTGTCAGACCACACAAGTGCCATGTCAAAGAATCATGTAATTTTTAATGTTGTGGAGTTTAATAAGAGTGAATTACAGTTCTTTTTACATGGGGATAGCCCTCTGGAAAAAGAATAAAATTAAATTAGTAATAGGAGTGCATTTCATCAGTGCATACTAATAGCCTCCAGTTGTTATACAAGCTTCCCCATTCACATTAGAGAAGTAACCAATTATACACATCACTATCTTGAGCTGTGAAATTTTAATTCATGCCCCCAAAAGATTAGAATATCAATTATAAACGCTGTGCAAGTGCAAAAGATAAGTGTGAAGCTGATCCCCACAAATAACACAGTTAAATTGCTTTTTCCTTCTTTAACTTAAGTCTTATCGTGGAAAAAGCTTTTTTTTTCTTTTTACATATATATATATATATATATATTTGATGCATTCTGTTGCCACCTCTACACGAGTGTAAATTCAGCATCCCGAGCCACATGCATACTAATAAGGTCACAAACACCAAAGTCTGATTGTAAATACTACCTCTGCTATAGTCATTCTCATAGCACTGACAGGTGAGGGCTCAATATCCACCAGCTGAACTGCATTAAAACTCTAGATGCAGAGATTGCACAAGGATGAAAACACACAGCAGCAAAGGTTAGAAAGGCAGGGCAAAGACAGTTAGAAAGATTCTGCTCACTCTATTAAGAACAACCCAAAACTTTATGGAAATAACTGACTCTATACAAAGGAGCTGGAAGAAAAATAAAAATCAGTTTGTTAAAATGGAAAGACAAAGGAAACTGTGTTATAGGTGTTGGTATGTCTGGAAAAATCACTCTTGCTTATCTGTTAACAGGGTTCTTGAATTTAATCACCCGAATTGGAGATTAAGACATCTCCATCCAAGTCAGTTTACTAATGAATTCAAGTAATAAAAAGCTGCACAAGGTTAACTTTTTTAAAGATCTAGACTTATTTTAAACTTATTTCTTAAAATAGCATTAGTAAAGTCGGTGGGACATCAACAATCCACTTTTCCTAAATTGCTGTTTGGAAATGTATTTACATACTATGATTTACTCAATTTTAATGTCATTAATACTTGCTTTGGAAGCAACACATACACCAAAATAATATTTTCTGAGATTATTTTGGAATACAATGGTTTAACAGTATTCTTTCTAAATCAATAATTTCTTATATGGATCTCTAGGTATTCCTTGAGCAATTTAAAGGTACACAGACACTTTATTTGACACAGCATCACACATGTAACCCAGTATTAGTGAATTTTATGAGAACCTCACCGGCATGATAAAAAGCTAACAAAATGTAGTAAGAATTACGCTGAAAGCAGAGAAACACAGGACTGCTAGTCACAATCTGGAAGCAAAAAAAGATTCTGCTCCTCTGTGGATGATGTTGAGCCTGTTTGATGCTTTTGTTATGATTACCCACCTACTGTAAGCAGAGCTGGTGGAATCAGGCCACTCGCCCCTTCTTTTCCAAAAATACAGAATGAGGTTAAACCAGACTGGGATACCTGTGAGCACTATTCTCTTACCCATTTGTAACAACATTCTTTAAAATAGAGCAAGAACAAATAAATCAAGGAATTCAGCAGGGTTCTTACAGTGTCGCTGTCACTTGGTTGGAACTGGAAAGGCTGCGGTTTGTGAAACACAGAGTTCTCCTGTAAAAACAGCTGTAGATTGTAATCCCGCACCACCTGAGAAAATAAAAAACAGCATTTAGATTCGTTATTTTGTAAACTTGAAAACATGTTCTATAGTAAAATTAGTACAGTGTTTCAAACAGAGACCAAACCTGCAGCAGAACCTTGAATGCAACAAAAGGAAATATAGGACCCGATTCTGGACAGTACTACCCACAGTTATTGAAAAGTGACTGGCAGGACACACGCTGGGTGACAAAGACCTAAAATATACCTGCCATTAACCTACAAAAAATACCACAAATTCAAAACGGGGGGGAAAAAAGCCAACTACCAAGTGTACAGTATGTGGTGTCACTACCATAAATATTTTCCTCTCCTCTTGCGGATAATTTCTTGTGCACAATTCTTTCTTAAGCAGAAACATCTTATTTTTTACACAAATTACTAGTTGCAGGAGCTGAAAAGACTATTTGGAATAATGTAGACAAAATCAGTTACAAAATTCATCTCTTTTTATTAAATGGCTTTCAGAGAAAACTCTCAAAGCTTGCATTTTGCTAAACCAAAACTACTTCAGCTACTAAATTTGTTTAATGATACATTTCAGATAGCATGACACACATCCCTAAACAAATCTCTTATGTCACAATTTACACATATTTACAAAGAAAAACTCAGTGATTGCAATATGAAAAAATAGTATCACTGGCTGAATAACTAGAGAATATTCACTGCTTCAATTGATGAAAATGCGTAAATAGCAGCATGAAATTATAAAAATCTACTACCAAACTGAGGGTTTAAATGTACAGAAGTGTATAATAAAGATGGTATTTATCCAGAAATAGCAGCAGCATTGTGTATGACCAAGAATTCTGAATACACTATACGCACAATGGTAAACACAACATGTTCTCTAACGCATCAAAATGTTGATGCTTGTGTTAACGAAATACTGAACTGTAAAAAATTAATCTTCAGTTAAAGAAAGTAAATAGTCCTCCAGGGCCAATAAGGCACTCATTTAAAACAGTAAAGTACATAATTACTGTGCCAATTTGAGCAGTTGTATGTAAACACATTCAAATGCGTAGAAAACATACAGAGAAGGCATACGGGGAGTCTATATCAGGAATTCCCATAAATAGAAATTCAGAACATACTAAAGAAGGAATCATCTGCAGCTTCAGATGATGCTCAGCACTGACCATGGCATCAAGATCATTTATGTTAAACAGCTCCAGCCTTCACATGGTTCTCTAGATGTATGTGAACACCAACCGTAGTGCACAACTCTGTGCCATGTCAAATATCTGTCACTATTTTAAACCAACTTCAACTAGGAACAACCCCAAAGCGTAGTTACTGAGGACGTGAAAACCTATACAGTTATTTTAACGCAATAAGTTTTCACTGTAGACCTCTAACCCAAAAGCAACTCAGTTCTTCCCTCAAAGCAACAATACTTAGTTATAAATGAGAACAACTGTTATCACAACATGAGACTTGGAAGAGTGTGCAAGTCCAGTAAATTAATACCCAGGAGCATTTTGCACAATATATTTGACAATTGTTAGAAAGAAAATAAAAAGACTCCTAAGCAGCACAGTAGTCTCAGGATTAAGCAGCAACTTTTCCAGATGGATTTCCAGTTATTCAGAAATGAAGTCAACGTTCTCACACAGTTTCTTTATGAAGTCAATGTCAATTGACATGTTAGAATAGACTTGAAATCAAATGTTAAATATATACCATATGCAGAAAGAAGGATAGTCAGAGACGCACATAAATGAAATTATTTGTCCTAGGCTGGTGAAGCTTCTTACCAGAAACATCACAGAAATGTAACTCAAAACAGCAAATGGAATTTCAGAAAATGTTCCAAAGAAAATCAGATTTTTTCCATAAGAGAAGTGCAAGAAGGACAAGTCTTGAATAAGGCTGTTCGAGTGAAAAGGAAGTTAAATGGCTTTTTCATATGCTCAGTGTCAGAGGGTAATACTTCCTTGACGTGCCAGAGGCATGACGTGGGTCACCCCAACCTAGCAGTAATAAAACCTCCAAAGCTGCAACAAATGATGCTACGATAAACTGGGAGAAACCTTCATTTTATACAGAAAAGTTGTTTTTGAGACGTTTCCCTCCATCTGCATTAGCATTAGGTGACTGACAATCTCCTAAGCAGCTGAATACGACACAGTCCTGCCCATCCACAGCAGCCACCTCTGGCTCGCAACTTGTCTCATTCTAAAGCAAAAATAATTTAATTCCATCCTGTAAACAGAAATACAGTCCAGATGGAAAAACGAAAGCATTCCTACCAATGATCTAAATGTCTTTTCTAAACGTGTGATCTCTTTTTCAAGCTTGTGATCTTGTACTTTAACAAAGAACAGGTGAGTATTAAAAAACCTCCAATAAATATTTCAAATCTTTGCTTTGATGGCAGGCTGGTTTTTATCCCAAATTACTGAATTGCTAACAAATTTGTTACATGTTTAACACTCAAGCTACTTCTGAAACACATGCATTGCTTTTGATACAGACTTTCTACTCTGGATTCACCTCTTCTTTTTGAGTTGACTGATTCCTGCAACATGGACCTACAGGAAATGCTGAAAGTTCAAAAGAAAGGATGAGCAAAGCCCTTGTCCGTGGAATAATCCACCAATTAATGTGTTAGTATTTCAGAGCAAGACACACGTTTTCAGTAGTAGTGCAATACAAATTTTTCTTTTCTGCATTCTTGAACTGCAAGGAGAGAAGAAAATTGGTGCCGATAAGCTATAAACCAGTTGTAAAAATCCTGTTCAGACCTGACAGCTGTATTTACATTTTTTTCATTCTCCAGGCATTGTACTAACTTAGTAAAGCAGAAACAGAACTATTTTCCTCAAACATACAGCATGACGTTGTTACTGTGTAAAATAAGCCAGACCTGCAGGCTTCTGGCCACACAGAGGCTTGCTAACACAAGCTATCACAAGCTCAGTGTACACAAACATACGACGAAGGTATTCCTACGCAATGAGCTGTTTGGAAACGACAGTTTAGTTAGCTGAAAGTCCCAGCCAGGCAGCACTCCAAGTATTCTGAACCCAAAGGATTTAAGGCAATATTGAGAAATTGATTATGAAGATGAAGACATCATATATAAGCATCTTTAGTTGCAAGATTCAAACCCAGCATTTGCGGGGAAGATATTTTAAGCTGACCTGAATGGTATACACCAAGGTAAATTACTGAAAGTCCTTTTCCAACAGAAGATAAAATGGTGTTTGCATTATCTTTACATTTGCTGCCAAGTAAATTCAAAGACAAGCTAGCGTGAAGCCAATTTCTAATCCACTCACTTTATACCTAATAAGGTGCGAGTTAGCGTGCTTGTAGGTGAGTAAGGAACGTGTTAAATATGCTTTTTCTAGCTAAGTCCCTGCATAAATGAGCTCTGTTTCTGTGAGGGTGGTTAAGGTAAATGTATAAAGGAATATTATGACTGCACCAAAGCAGCTCGTTTGAGCTCAATGGCAATTATTTTTTTTTTAGCCCGTCAGATGAATTATTTAAGTATCAAAATTATCCTGGAAGCGATCACGTATTTCTGATTCTGGCTGCTTGACAAAGCAAACAAACCACATCTATGACAAGACTCTAATCTGTTTTCTGTATTTGCCATTCTTAATTCAAGGGAGAAAACACCGTAATATTTTGGTTTTTAAGTTGACAGTCAATTATTAAGAAATGATCCAAACAGCTTCCCAGGGCTTTACTGTGATGGATGACTAATGTGGTTCCAGATTACACAGTGCAGAACTCTCAGCTGCAATTTCTCTTTCCAAACATGCAAAGCGAGTATAACTGAGCATCTCTTGATCGCTGTTCTCTAAAGATCTTGTACGGTTTAAATGCACTCAAGAGAATGCAATCTGGGTGGCAATAGGAAAAATTCTCCCCAAGAAAACTGTCTCGTTTCTTTTAACTTAATACCACTCAGGAGTAACCAAAAATAATAACCCTTCAGTTTTGTCATTATTTTGGAAGCAAATCTTAAGCCTGGGAACTTATATATGCTGTAAGTATTCAGTTACAAAGGTTCATTCAGTTAAAACTTACCCTGCTGGAAGTCTCCAGTAAAAACTGGAATGTGTTTTGTACAGCTTGGCATGACTCTAGTTCAGTCCGGCTGAATGCCATTAAATAATCCTTAAGGTGATCATATACATTTCCATCAAGAGCCTGTAGGAGGGAAAAAATTTAAGAAAATTAAGAAAAGCAGTAGGTACTTTTGTCTATGATTTATTAGTATTCATGTTTAGATTTGCAAGATGCTCATACAATTTTTTTTAACACATATTCCCCTATAATTATTAGCCTGGATAGTGACAGGTGGGCGTCTTTCATTTTTGACAAGGGAATGACAGTGCCTTATTTCCATTAGATGGCACCACAGAGCACCATAACAATATCACATTATATTAAATGATTTCCATCCAGTTGTGTAATACAGCCATAGCAGAACAGTGAGGTCAGGTTTGGAGAAGTGAATACACTCAGGGAGATGTCATTTATGTCAAGAAAGGGACCTAGTAACTCTGAGGATATGGGGCTTCTACAGCCACAGCACTCCTCAAGTCACTGCACAGCGCGCCAAACGCCATTACTGAGACATTCAACGTCTGTATGCTTCAGATACACAGCTATGTGCTTACTAAAACCCACTGACCGATAGCTGCCATTTCACATAAACACAACATATCCCTTTTGTGCACAGAAATACCAAATACATAACAAAAATTTATCACAAACTTTGTAGTTACCAGAGGACAACATCAAAGTTCAATCTCAAAAGCCCTGTTGTAACCAGAGCCGTAAAATCACATCGCATGGCATACGTCACATGTAGGTTTAAGGCAAGTTCTGTATTAACATGTATGACTTTGCAAGTGACTGACAATTTCCTTTAAATATTCAACTCTGGATATATTTAAATATATATTATATGTATTTTTCAATATACCACATTGCACTGAGAGCCATTTAAAGAGTATACTCATTGACACATTTCAACAGATTCACGAATGCATTTCTGTATAAAATTGCATTTGATTATTTAAATAATTTTGAAAAGTCAGAGGCGGGGGGAAGTGAAATTGTACAAGCCTTAAGAAATAGTTTCTGCCCCAGCAAAATCAAGCCCAACATTTAAGACGAGGCTAACAGACACATGTAAATCAGGGACAAATCATTCAGAACTTAGGATGAACAGAAAAGACTTTCCTTCTGCAAAAAAAGTTTCAGCAACCAGCAGATGAAATTAAAACTTAACATACAGACGTCCTCAGTGAAAGATGCTTTGAGGAAAATAATAAAATTGTGTGACTGGAATTCTTGTGTTCAAAATTTTATAGCCAAAATCTACTTTATGCTACACTATTTTCTTCATCCTCCACCTACCAAGAGTAAAGTACTTCCTAGGACAGGCTGATTTCTTTCCTTCAACCGTAGACGTTAAACCTGCCTTAAACTTGCTAGCGCAAAGACTACGGCCATCAGAAAACAGATAGGCCGCCATGCCAAACCAGCAGCAAACATGGGGATTTCTTTCAAGGAACCACAATGTAGCCGGCTCACTCAGCCATGCTGCCAGCTCCCCGAATCAAAGGCCGGGCTCGCGGGGTCAGCAGCCAGGGCACCTACTTGAGGCCCCCAGCGACGGGACGGCTCTGTTAAGCGAAGGAAGACGCACTGTACGGCTGGGAAAGAGCTATAGGTTAACTTCTCCAGGCTCTTACAAGTTATGTCAGCTCCACCAAACACTCCGTTAAGCATAATTAAAAAAACCCCAATTCTTATTAAAAGAATTATATAATATGAGTATAGGGCTGGGATGTTCAACTGATAAAAATGTCAGGAAATTCCCAACTGCAAATCCATAAAAAACCCCACAGTGATACACATATGCAGCTTCAGTTCTTGTCTGTCTTGGTATAGGCACAGCTTTACTGGAATTCATCTTGCAATGCACATTTACTTCATAAGGCGTAGTCCTAGGTTAGCATGAGGATTTTAACACTTCGTGTGCTTTTATAACGCTAAAGGGATAAGACCCCACTATCACAGTTGTATGAGCACGAAAGTTACCATCCCATTTCAAGGGCATTTTTTTTTTTTTTTTTTTCACATCAAACACACACAGTCCCAATAGCAGATCTGTCTTGCACTTTCAGGGAATACAAATGATGTATAAAATTGCTAAGACTAGTTGTGTTCTCAGGAGAATTGCTGCATGACGACAGCAATCCTGAAACTCCCCCAAAACAGAACTTGCAGACGTTTATGATCAAGCATATCTGTTCCTAAAGCTTTTCAGATCAAACACCAGGCTGGAGTGCAACTCTGCTAATAAATGTAAATAAATAGCTTAAAGTTGGCAAAGCAATTATAAGTGCTCAGTTTGCAAAGCAGCTGTGATTTTTTCATTCCAGTATGCTATAAACAAGTATTTCAGCGCTCGCTCCCCCTGCCTTCGTATCAAGCCCATATGTTCTTTTTATGTTAAACTCAGCAGGAGGGGTTCATGTCATTTAACGTAAGACTTCTACAGTGCAGACATCTACATCAGAGTTTGTCACTCTAGGTCCTTTTTAGAGTCAATGGAGAGAAGTTGGTACTTCTGTGGTGTGATTCACCTCCCTCTAAGATAGATGGCTAAAATAGGTCAGATGAAACGCAGCATGCTAAGTGCCTATTCCTCTTCACTGACCGTAAATAGCGCCCAGACAATTAGCTTAGATATACACGTCTACACAGGGGTCATATAAAGAAAGCTGAGTGAGATGAAGCCCATCGCAACACGTGTTTCTTCTCTGCAACTATTACCTATGGAGCATTAGAAATTAATTTCTCTACAGTTGCCTTTTGTAGTTCTAGGAATATAAAAAGATATGTAACTATTAACTTCATTATTTCCCCACTCCTCTTGCAATGACCACAGCTCTGAAGTTTTGTGCTGAGATGCCAGAATACGCACCCCCGAGTGTGATACAGAGATAGATAAGAAAGATAAATAAGAAAGAACATCAAAGTGTAGCAAAACATTAGGAAGCATACAAATCTGTCAGCATGTGAAAACTGCATTACAGCCGTTCACCTTTCATTAATTAAAAGTGGTTTCAATATGATGAAGTTCTTAAATACTGATGAGAGCTGCCAGAATTGAAGTTATTAAAGTCAGTGCAATACAACCCAGGCATATTTGTCAGCCAAGTAAACCCACGGCTAAGCGTGCAGCTCCAACACATGCTAAAAACCCCACAGTTGCACAGAAAACGTGACATCCCAGCAGTTACAGGATTAGAGAGCTGGTTGGCTACAGTTGCTTTCAATGATAATGTATCTATTCATTCTATAAAATGGTAATTACTATATCAAGCTGGATATGTTAATATTAAAACAGAAGACATGACTTGCCGAACTACATAATACAAATTAACATTCATGTGGGATTTTATAATCTGAATCTCATTTACTCACAAACACTCTGACCCAAACCACTGAACGTATCAACTTAGGTTTGAAATAAGAAGTCTTTTCAAAATTTCTGATCACACAACTTGAAGGGGAAGCTGAAAAAAAATTTTTTTTACAAAAAACCTAACACACATTATTCCACTACAATGGCTTTTGTTCTCTTTCTGAATCTCAAAAGATTACTAAACCACTTAACTGTATTAAAATCAGACTGAAAAACCTGTCTCTTTTTTCAGCCTCAAAAGGAAATCAAGGCTTTTTTTGAAACAAAACTGGCATCAGAACTAAGATAATATAAAGTTAAGTACCACAGAATTACAATTTCCAAGGATAGAAAAAAGTCAACGTTTTTTAAGAAATAATTTTTTTACCGTGGAATTGTCATACTTGCAAAACTACTTCCCCACCTGAGTCCAAGCTTTAGAAGTTAACGGATGAAATTAGACCTGAGAAGAACCAAAACTGTTAACGAAGGCAATGGATACACAACCAAATTAAAGCATATTTTTGTAACAAATCCTGTACATTAATTCAAATCAATAAAATTATGTGGGAGGGGGGCAGGACAAGAACATTTTTCCGATTTCAACAGAAAGTTTCAAGTATAACATAGCACCGTTTTCCTAGGAAAAAATATCAGTCCCAGTTCAGATCACCATTTTTAGGAAGTTTTTCTTTTTAATTCAAGAGATTATATTAAACATTTTAGGAACTTGGATGCATTGGCTTTAATCATTCTACATTCTACAAATACTTCCTCAAAAGCAAAGATGTAAATAAAACTATTTTAGACATTGTTAGTACATTTGGTTGCCTTTGGGACATTGTTCTTAATCTAAGATGAAAATGCGGAAAGTAGAAAAGACACTGTTGAACATATCATGTTCATTCACGTAACTTGCTTCCAGGTCTCTTCACTAGAACTACAGGTCTCAGTCATACTCCATTTAAAAATTACCATTTCAATTTTTTAGAGCAGACGGAGAACAAGCTAAACTACTATTTATTTTTTACTTTAGAAGACTCATTCCTTCTCAAATCCCAAAGAAAAAATGGAAACTATGTGACCCACGCATAACACAGACCAGAGTCGTGCAAAGCCACCAAGGCAAGTCTTCCATTTTTATCTCATTTATTTCTGAAATATTCCTGTTGTTCTATTCATGTTTGTCTTGCACAGAAACTGCTAAGCTGTGCTGAAGCTCTGCATAATATTTTCACAGTTTAAACTCAGGTGTTCAAATTAAGCCTCTCATTTAGAATCTGAATCCACCAGGCACCACCAAAACCTGGACCTTACAGTACTAAGTTAAAAAAACACAATTAAAACCACACTTGTAAAGCCAAGTGTGTTTTCACTTACTAATTTACACTAGTCTCATCTGAATCATCACTGCCCAGAAATAATTATGTATTTTGAAACACTAGCATTTATATTTTTATATATTTTTGAACTCTCTAACCCTCACTGGAACTCCACTCTTTCAGTAAGATGACCATCGTAGATCAAATTAAGTTTTCACCTGTAAACATCCATCCTTTTGTGAGTTGATGCAACTCAACAGTTGACCTGTGCTAATTTTGCCTATGCCGAGCATTAAAAACCTTGACAAATACTTCGTACGCTGCTACCACTTTGCCGGAAACAATATAGCTGATGTTGAAGGCAAAGAATTTCCTTACATGGGTGGAGGTAACAACAAAATTAGACCTAACCCTACCCCACCCCGACTACAGTCTGAAAATGAAAAGATAAGGAAAAGTTTTAAATGAACTGAACAAAAATCATTGTGTTCATGGAGTGATAACTTTTCTATGAAGTCAATGGTATTGCATCACAGTAATTTGACATATGTTCCTGTTTACTAATCATAGCAAAACCCCTAAATAAAGAGAGATCCATATCATAGATGCTGCCTTCTATCTATTTTAGGTAGCCTATTAAAAATGAAAATTAAGTTCTTATTCTCATTTGGTTTAGAAACCCTGTTTTACTTATCCCTGATCTGTTTTGTTTTTAAAACCTGTAACCCATTAAGAAAGGGACTCTCATTTTTCATCCGTATTTTCTGTAACAGTACTCCAAACTTTTTCTTACTTAACATTAAAAAAAAAATAAAAAATTACATAACAAGCATGCTGAGTAAAGCTTTTTGAGTGTTTGTGTTTAAAACTTATGCCTATAATCCATTAAATAAACAGTGCGATCTCATGGATGGTACAGTCTGGGAATTTTCAGTTGAATGATTTTGGTAAATGAGACTCCACGTGTTTTAATTTTTATCCGCAAATACCTCAGAATATAAAAAGGAAAGGTTGGGGTAGGTACACTAATAGCTGAATTGTTAACAGGAATTATTACTATTAAGACATTAGCTTAAGTGTCTTTCTGGGTCTATGAGAGGTTAAGAACAAAAGTAGTTAGCATGTATTTTATCCCAAGCATAGCAGTGGATCTCATATTATTTGACAGTGAAGGATAGACTATTTTGAAAAACCTGTCTAAAACTCAGAAGTAATAAAGGCAACCACTTGATTCAGCTGGCTTTGCTGAACTCAGCCGTATTCAGATCAGTGATGCGTAACAGCATTTCCCAAGGACACGGGGAAAGAAAGGAAGGAAGGTCAGGAAAACCCTTCCTTTTCAGTTAACAGTTACATTCCACAGTGATTTTCCCTTAAAAATGCTGATTCCTGGTAGTAATTTATTCTAGGCATCAATTTCTCCTAATACAGAAGAGGAGCTTGCTTTCTGTACGTCTTTTTCTTTTTAAATTCTTCCATCACTGCAGTATCTGTCACTGCTGAAATACCCGTCTTCTCCATCAAGACATCCTAACATGAAAGTAAATCAGGTCTGTGACTATTTGTCAACAAAACACAACTTCTATATACAAATTACCAACAAACCCAAGATCAAAGCAATAAAAGTGTCCCTGAACAGCATGCCTGCAGCAACCACGTATCAGCTGACATAAAACTATTGCGAGCTTCTGCATTTCTCACTCATTGCAATCCTGTAAGAACAACTGTGGAGTGTCTGCACCGATCACGACACCGAAGTCTGAAGTCTGACTTAAAAGTGACTACAAGTCTGCTGCCTAGCCTGCCCTTTACAGGGTAAGCATTTGATAAAAATCCTACTTTTCTGGTAAACGATATGCGCAAATAGATAAAGCTGCTAAGAAAAGCGGATGACAAAAACCTACCCTCTTGTCTGGATCAAAAAGTTAGTGCTGGATCTCCTCAGCCTGCAAGGAGAAAGGACCATCTAAGGTTAGCTCTGCAAAATCAGAATTTCAACTTAGCGGTAGTGCAGCCACACAGTCTGCATCCAACGCAAAGTAATGTGAAGCTAAGGCCATAAAATTCTGCATATCCCAGGAAAATCATGCACATCCAGAGCTGCTGTGGTGATAAGCCTCCTTCACAGTGAGGTCCTGGTCCAACTCACTCTCAGTGAAGTAACACTAGCCAGCTCTGCTTGTGAACATCTGGAATCTAGTGGGGTGCCACAAAAGGGAAACACAACTACCCTAAAGATGACGCATCTGGACAGAGCGAGGAAGGCCTCTATTTAATTCGGGGCAGGCAGCTGCTACTCAAAATGCAGAGCTGCAAGAGCTGGGAGCAGTCCCAAAGGGCTAAGTGTAAAAGGCAGGATGGGACTGGAAGTCTTGGGTTTTCTTAAATGACTGCTGCCAGGCACCTACCTGGGATGTGAACAGGGAAAAAAGCTTTCTAAATAACAACAGGGTTCCACCAGCATTTGCTACTTACCCAAGGCGTGCATTCCTCTGCAGAATACTGCTCATCTGCTTATGCTGGTCCCTTCAACACTTTGTAGAAATTAAATAATGCAGCAAAACCACTCTACTTTTACTACCAATTAAAATTGCTTTTGATTGCTTCCTCTGTAACATGACATCTTCAGCTCTACTCTGAAGTATTTCCGTAGATAACCAACCCTAAAGAACGGGTGGACAGCCAAGTGTCCTGGGCACCTCAGTTGCCCTCAAGTCCTGCAGCAGGTAGTTTCTTTGAACCTCAAGCATTATCAGACACAAAGCAGCAGCCAAAACAAACAAACAGAGTAGTAACTTGCAGACATTTTTACTCTGCTAGCCCTTACAGCAAACTCTTCTACCTCCCCAGCCACCAACCTGTTCTTACCTCCTTGAAATGAAGAAAGTTTTGGCCCCGTAACTCAAGAGTCCCTACACAAAGATCCTCTGCCACCTCTCCAGCTTCTGCTCCTTCTTGCAGTTTCATAGAAAATAATTTTAAGGAATTTTTATAACTGTCTTACTGTACTGTTGCTGTCAAGCTAATTAGCTTCTCCTGTTTCTTTTTATTTTCTTTTTCTTAAATCAACATCCTGCATGACTGCCTTCAGAAGTACATTCTTAAACAGCCAGCTGTGAACTAGGAAGCGAAAGACATTCCAGGGACATACCCATACTGCTCAGGAGTGGAGAAATGATAAAAAAATCTGGGAATGAGTGGAAATAAAAAAAAAGCAGACCAAACGGTAGGAAGAGAATGTGATGGAAAAGGCTGCAAAATATATAAAGCATCTATTTCAATCAACAAAGGCTGCAGAAGCTATCTTAAGTTTCCTCCTCTCATCCCCCAACCTAGAGAAGGAGCTTTCATCACGGCAAACAGGGGAACAACAAACACCAGAAGACAAGTGCCCTGACTTCTGTTTGCTTGCCTTTCAGCTTGGTGCTCATAAGCACGCTTTGCACTTTCCTTTACCCCAGAGCTTTGTATTTTCTAATGTCAATAGTTTTGGGCTTGTTTGCAAGTTCTTTGTTTGGTCTCATTAGTCACTTGATGATTGTTCTGCACATCATTTTGTTCCTTTACAATTTAGGCTGGGTCATTGTTTTTAATGACGAAACTTTTGTTGCTGGTGCACTGAAGTCTACTCTGAGCACAGAAAAACATGGAATGGCAACAGATGCCCATCACCCAACCCAACCAACAGATGCCCATCACCCTCCTCCAATCCCGAGAAAAAGTCCCTTCGAAACAAGTATAAGCAAAACTAATGATAATATGAAGTACTCCTCCTAGATTTGCCTCCACAGATCTCATGGTAGTACCCTGTAGTTGTCACATTTAATGATGAGGGTCTGGTAGGTGAACACAGGCATAGAAGGAAATCTCCTGTATAATTCTTTGCCCCACGAGGCAAGACAGCCATGAGAGAGTTACCTGATGAAGACAGCGCTAAATTAACACTTCAGGGTTCAAGAATAATTCCACTTAAATCAGTGGGAATACCCTGATGTAAAATTGCCATAAGAATGGAAAAGCAGATCTTCAAATTCTACCATATAAGGCTTAAAAAACCCTGGAAGATTAAAACAGATTCTTTATAATCTAGAAACACACCTACTTTCCCCAAAAGTTTTAAAGTATCATCGCCAAAGACTTCTTGGCCCTATTTTGCTTTTTCCTTCATAGCACTGGAATAAATCCCACGGGATCCTTCTTCTGACATGACTAATTTTCAATAAATTGCACTGGTGCAATCATCTTTGCTTTTGTACTTCCTCATTCTTGGAAAAAAAATTTCTGGCTCGAATCCAACAGTCAGAAGAACACTTTGTGGCATACTGTCACCGTCACGTTACCTTCATATCTGAAAAATACTCTATACTGTTCCTGCCAATAATATTTGGCTTCCTTCACGTGGAAAAATGTATATTGAAATCATTCAGCATTTTGCTACTGATTTCTGCTATTCAAGGGTTATTATGCTGACCACATCATCATCATCATAACGACTGCAGAACAGCAGTGGAGTATGTGCTATGTCTAACAATTGCAGCTGGCTTTCTTATTTTTTTCTTCAGTAGGAAAACGTATCCAACAACAAATTATTTTGTTTTGCAGTTTAAAAAGTACACATATACTTTTACATAATTTGGAAGGTAGGCTAAAGAAATGTACTTTGCTCGAGAATAGGCTAGAACCATGACAATTCTTAGCTCCTACAGGATTTGATCACACACAAACACAGACCCATCTCCGAGAAAGCTCTTGAAATTTCCCCTTATTACAGACTTCCACTGTGTCAAAGATGTGGATTTACCAGCAAGTCTCCATATAAGCCTTCATACTATAGATGAAACATCCTTGACTCAGACACACCAGCTCTTCTGGATAAGTGCAAAATATTCTGTGTTCTACGAGAGTATAGACTAAGGAACAGAAACCTTAAATTGACACAAATATGCATATGAAAATGCTTTTCACACCAAATCCCATGTTTCTTAATAGTTAAAAATACTCCCTTGGCAGATAAAATGCATAAAAAAGTGTAAAAAAGAATCAGATACTCATCATATGCATTCCTCATGAGCTTTTCTTTACTCTTTTGCATTTTCCATTTTTTAACCATCTATTTTGCCATTGCTGGTTTTAGTTTTTATTCAGTTGATTCAATCTCTATATTATCATTTTAACAGCAGTTAATTTTTTTGTCCAGTGCGCTTTTCATTTACTTCTTCAAATAAATCTGTTGAACAAAACCTTTTCTGCTCCAACACAGGCTGTTGTTCCCAATTGCTATTTGGATTTATCACTTCCATATGGGTTTTCTTTCTGTACACGGGTTTAAAGTTACCTGTCACTTCCAGCAAACTATTCAGTGAACAGGCTTTTCAAAAGATGATTACAGAGTAAGTTTAGGGATGGCAATATTGCAATATAAGAAACTTCAATAAATTTAATCTATTACTGAGCATTTCAGATTCTTATCACACCAAACAGACATAACCAGCAGTTGATGTGGTCCATGTAACATTGCAATGTCTAATCCACAACACAAAGGGTCTTTTCAGGATAATGAAGACATTTTCCAACTCAAATTAAAATGCATGTTTTAAATTTTCTATTAAAATGACAATTAACTGAACAGTATGAAAAAGGCAGAGCATACTTCATACAGCAAACCCCACATCCCTGAAAAGGCACTCTACTAAAGGATTACTAACTAGTCCTTACCAGTCATACTAAAACTCAAGGACCAAAGCAAGTGAAACTATTTTTAGAAATTTTTGTAATCTACACAAATGAGAAACATGTTCTTAAAAGGAAAATGGCTCAGAGTCACGGGACTGTGATTATTGTAATAATTATAGAATCATAGAACAATGAAAGAAATTATCTCAAACAATAAAGGAAAAAACATCATAGGGGTATGCCAAAGGTATAGCAGCTGCATTGCAGCATAGAAGATTAATCTGTTTCCCAAATATCGCTCGGGAATTCCACGTGCCAATTATGCTTTATTACTTTCAGTAGTCCATTCTCATTTATTCCCAGGGGAATCATGCTAACAATTTATGCGTGCACTCCTTATAAGCACCAGTGGGTGAGGAGAAAGATAATTTTAGTCTGAAGTCTGTAATTAAAAATATTGTGAAAGGTTTCTCCCCTTCAAACAGATTGCCCCCACTCTCAACATAAAGCCTGGCACAAAAAAACCTGTTACAAGCAGTATTCCTAAACAAGCATTGATGGGTTTATTGGTTGTACCATTTTCTCCAGAAGCTGACAGTATTTTATAAGCTTTTACTATTTGATACACAACAGTGATGGGTAACAAAAATGAAAAGTCAACAAAATGGGATCTGGTGGTGTTAAACTATCTTTTAATTAAATCACTTTTTAAGCATGGCCTGATTGAAAACACCTAAATATATTTTACTCTCATAACATCATTTGATGAACATAGTTGCATTAAAGTAAGCTTCTTTTCAAACTTATTTCAACAGTGCTGCACACTCTATGATTAACGCTTGAACCTCTTCAAAAACTACTTAATTTCACAATAATACTGCTCAGATGTCCTAATGACAATACACAGTCAGAATAGCGCAAGCAATGTTTAAATCACATAGGAAGAGATGTCCCAAGAATCTGGTAGGCTCGGGATTTCTTTGATACAAGGCTATCTTTAATACCTAGTCTTTCCTATTAAATAAATTGAAACAATCACCAAAGTTAATTCGATGAACACTGTTTCTGACATCCCCTTTTAAACCTGAAATGGGGCTTCTAGACCCAGCTAGATAGCAGGGTCTGTGGTAAACCTTCACATTAATGTTGATACATAGAATTTAAATACAGACATTCGTACTTGAAATCACACATGCGTACCATAAAACCAGACTATAATAATCCAACACAATCAATGCCCATTGAGAAGAGCAAGGTATGACAGAAGTGGGTCAACTATTATGACTTGTTAAATTATTTGGGTATTCATGTAATAGTAACAAATATTTGTGAAGATATTTTACTTAGAAACAAGATGCGTCTCAGATTTGCCCTCTTCTTTTTATCCATCTTTTTCCTAGGGCTCCACAACATCTTTAATTTCTCTTTTATTAAACTGAATTCTCATCTATTAAATGAAATCATTATATCTAAGGTCTAGGACAAAACACTGAACAATCTGATTAATAGGAGCAGTTGAAAATTTTTTTTTTCTAATATCCTTTAGCTGGAACTAGCAACGGATTTCTGCCCATCTCCACATACGTTGTTTTATACTTCAGTCAAAAGTAGCTTCTCCAAGTAAATTTAGGCACCCAAAAATCAGGATATTGTCATGATTCTTTCAACAAATTTTCTTCCAGGATCTGTAGATCATTTTCAGCTCCCATAACTTTGAGTTATGAGAGATTAAAACCCTTGAAGCTAAGCATTTAACCTTTCCTGAAGTTTTTTAAATCTATTAAGGTTTTTAAAAGGCACTAATGGGAGAGTGCTGCTCAACGCTTCTGGACAATGCTGCTGCCAAGGGGGAAGCGAGTGCACACACAGCAGACAGGGTTCAGCTGCACTGACCAGGTTCTTCCCATTAATGATGAGCAACACTGGGTATACCAGAGGGACTTTTAATTAGCATTCAAATCCTATGAGCAGTTACCTTAGTGCTTCAGTAATTTGTAAAACATTACATAATAATATCCTTGGTCGGCTGGACTACACTGTTCCAGCTAGTCAGTTGTATGGCATTACGGATCTAATGGATCTACTGTTAGGGAATATTTGCTTCCCTTTCATGACAAGGGGGTTTATCCTAGCTATAAACCCTTTTTAGCAGAGGACAACTTGAACAGATGGGAATTTTTTTTTTGTCTGTATGAAAACTAGCAGGTAGATGGACAAATCATATTGCAGGATTCCCCCTCCTCCTCCTCCCTTGACCAAGCTTTTCAGCCAGCTTTCCAATCAATTATCTCCCTAGCAATTTGTAAATGCTAAATAGGAATTTCTTGCCTCCTAATGCTCTTCTGTGGCTTAATTCCAATGGTGCATGGATCAGCTCTGTTCGTGTCCTTTCAGAGCAGCTCACAGTGAAGGAACATTTCTCTCTTCTAATACCAGCTGCACACCCCATTCATTGCTGATGGAGCCCTGAGCTATTTACTGACCTCTCAAAAGGAGCTGAAACCCAACGTTGTGTTGCCTTTTGAGCGTGTGCTGCAAGCCACAGCACCTGTAAAGGTTCACAAGCACAAGCCAAGAATTCAGCTGCAGGAAGGGATCCCAAGGCAAGAGAGTTTTCTAGAGACTGTAGCAAAAAATACAGCTCAAACGGCCATTGTCCACAGGTCCTTACCTCCATCCACCCATACTAGTAAAACATACCTCCACTGTCACCAAACGGACTTATGTTGAAACAGAGGAGCAAAGCTTTTGAAGGTGTAAGAACAAAAAGCATCTCACAATTTGGCAGCTATACCCTGTATAAACCTTCTCAATTCTGTAAAAACTCTTACCAGGTTTGCCTCCCTCCAGGGAGACACCAAGATGCAAAAAAATAATAAATTAGAAGCCATTTTCCCAATAACTTTTTTTAAAGGATTTAATTACGCTTCAAATTCAGTGTGACGTTTTCCATCTTAAACTTATTGGGCTTGTGCTATTTTGGGTCTTATCTCCTTATAACTCCTCTACCTCTTTCACAAGTTTAGCCTCTCAGAAATGTTTTCTCCTGCCGTTGACATACAAGACACTACATCAGCCCTCACAGGCTCCATCAAAAGATGGTGATTATAACATGTTTTGCCTTCTTCTAAACCGCTTTCCATGTTCCTTGAAGACAACAAAATCTATAGCAAGACTGTGCTTCAAACACTTTTAAAATTTTTTTCTACCATTCCCAGAGGCTTCGGTAGAGGATTAAAACCAGCTCACCTTTGCAGCTAGCTCCGATGCGTCCAGATAACCACCTTCAATTTGCAATCTATATTAGCTAAGTATCATCAAAAATGAAATAACTAGCAAGACAGCTAGACAACTAGATCTTTCCTTTTTGATGAAGCAGCAGTTATTCACAGAAACCTTTGGATTTCACTTCAAATCACCCAACAGAGCATCTGAACATTTTCAGTACCAACTCCATTCTCATTTCAGTCCTAAACTGCTCTGGGGGCACAGGACAGTTCATTTCTCATATAGACTTGAGTCCTACAGACTGCCATTCAGATCATGCACACTATTAGCTGACTGTTTCAATGATGTTTATAGTTAGTATCTCACTTAACAGGACAAAACCTGCGCACACACATTCAATTTTAAAAACAGGACATGAGGTTTTCACATAGTTTCCATATAAGTATGTGTAAATTCCAAGTAACTCACTGAAACACTGCATGGTTATAAGTGATAGCAGATAAAAATGCTTTTTAAAAAAAAAAAAAAGCATTTCTTCCCTTGCATCTTAATTCCTCAAGTGAATCCAGAGTTGCTAAAAACAAAAAACCCCAACTAAACAAAACCCTGTGAATGATCTGTTCGGGATGTCTGACTCCATGACTTCTAAAAAAGGAATGTCGCATGTTTCTAGTTAAAACTTCTCAACACAGCCCCACCTGCCTCCAAACTGGAGCACACCAGGTGCTTCCTGAGTTTGGTTATTTCTCCTGCTAGCTACAGAGTGACTCGAAGGCATGCAGGCTGCTTTCTGGCAGGGCAAAGTATTTCGGGAACCGTTGTTATTGTATTACAGCACGGCTTTGAAACAAGATGGCAAAGTTTCATTTCCTGTTAAAAACGGGTAGTTTTATGACATTTGACAGAAAAATCTCAGAGCCCAATTCAAATCCTAAATGGTTTCTACATAAAATCTTTAAAAGCCAAAAAAAAAAAAAAAAAAAAAAGTTTTAAAGTTTTCTTTTAACTCCTTAAACTAGATTTCTCACAAAACTGCCCAGATTCCTGTCAAGTACCCCCTTTTTGGCCTTAACCCTTACAGTGCTTTCCTTGTGCCCTCTTCCTAGCAGTCATTTTGAATTTTTTTTGGCTTTCCAGTTATTTTCCTTGTTCTACCACATTGCTTTCAACCTTCAACACTGATTATTTCTCTTTATTCCTTCCCAAGTCACTCCCACTCACTGCACCAACAATACCAGCCTCCTGTTAACTTTCTCATATAAATACATCCATGGCTTCTTCTGCATAAGTCCTATACAGGAAATACCTTTCACGAGCATCTGTACAATCACACTACATTTTTCGCAATCAACCCTTTTCTAAAGTAATTTCTGTCAATATGCCAAAGAAAAACTCACTGACAAGTCAGACGTATTATCAAGAAATAGTTTTATTATCCCATGAAAAATGATTATTAAGATAATTAAGTTGCCCTGATTTATATATTAGGCTTTGCTACGCTCTGTCTTTACACTATACACTCACCACCCATGAAGGAATAAACACTTAGCCCCCTGGAAACAAAGAGCCTTTTTGGACCAAATACTTAAACAAGGAATTGACTTGTGGTTAAAACACGAGGCGAGACAAAGCTGACTGTCATAAGGCAAACGTGACCATCGCTCAGTTTTTCACATGCACAACAGAAATAGTTGTGATTCAGACCCACTCTTTCATCTCGAGTTCGCTTGTAAAGCCTGTGTGATGAGTAACATGACCTTTCAGCAGTGGATCCGAAATTGAAAATATTAGATGCTACCATAGCTAGTGGTGGCAGCACCACTTACTGTTAAGGCCATCTAAACTTCCCTTGCTTGTTATTTTGCCAAAATTGCCACCAGAAGTAGTGGGAAGCCTCTTTTCACTTCCCTATAAATGTTTACTCACAGTCAGCCAGAATATAAGTGCTCAAAAGTGAAGGAGCTAAAGTTCTCCAAAGCAGCACTTCGGTATCAACTGGGAAGTGTGATATATGAGCATTTAAGAGAAAGCCTAAACAAGAGAGCACAATTTTGTATTAATTATTCAACAATTTACGTGGATGCGTAATCACACTACAAACAGGGCCTTTAATAAGGAATCGATTTCCCCAAGGTTTTATGTGCACGTATGCACACAGACTGATGTCCCTGGAAGGGAAAATAGCGTGGTATCCCCTATTGTGAAGCCTACAATGAGCATCTTCTGGAACACTCATATCATGTGTTGGGCAACTGCCTCCCTTCACTCATCCTCCATTCATAGGAATGAACATGAGAAAGCAAGGCACATTCATCGACCGTCTGTAAAGGAAAGTTACTGTGCCCATCTGATACTGTAGATAACGCAATCTATGGCTGGCTTAATTGTAATTAGAAAATATTTGTGGCTTGAAGCTCACAAGAACGGGAAGTGAAACAATAGTTCTTTCACTTACATAAATTCCCTCTACATTTTAAAGGGAGTATTACAGGATCTTAAAAGAATAGCTAGTACTGAATTAATAAAAGAGATTTATAGAAGAAAATGGAAACCTCTCGTGACTTCAAAATTATTTTATCTTAATGCTATTTTTTCATTTAGGACAGAATCTCCATTTTAGAAAAGTAATTCCCTGGGTGCTTCTAAATCATTCTAAAAAACATAAAACAATAACGTGTATGTAAAATGATATCTTACAGCGATAGTATTGGTTCTGCTTCTTCTGGAGTCCACAGAAATATGCACTCATGCAAATGTTAACCTTTTATTTATACAGGACACACAGTGGCCGACCATTGCTAGGATAACATTCCTGAGACAACAGAAGACCTTCAGCTAACATGTCAACTTACTTTTCAAGTCAAACAGAGTCACCAGAGGAAAGAACTGTTTGCTATACACATCATATTAATTTCTGGGCATAAATGAAATTCTTAACTGAAAACCATCAAGTCCTCAATCTTGGGTCATTTTTATAAACACTGCCAGCTTCAGCTGAATCTCATTTGTACAAGTAATGTTTGGAGTCTGTATTTACATTTGTCTTAAATGATCATTGAAAGTGTTCCATAAAAGTGGTGGATGACTATGCTGAAAACACAGATGTCGACTTGGCTTCACAAAAACTCCCAATAATGCTAATAAGGAAAAAACAGGGATCATCAAAACATGAATATTCTAGCACTGCTGGCTCATGCAGTTACTCCAGTTAATGGCAGACACCCCCCCCCGAAACTAGAAGTTAGGAGCTCCCAAGCAGAATCTTCCTAACAGAAAATGTTATTTCACGAAATCATAGAATAATTTAGGTTGAAAGGGAGATATCAGTCCAACCTCTGCTCAGAGCAGGACCAAATAGATCAGGTTGCTCAAGGCTGTGTCCAGTCAAGTTCTGAATGTCTCCAAGGTGTGACATTCCTACCCTCCCCGAGCCCCTGTTTCTGTTTGACCACCTTCATGGTAAAACTTTTCCTTATATTTAATCAGAATTTCCTGGTTTCAATTTGTCCACCCCCCATCATGCCATCACCTTCAAAAAAATAAACCTGGTTCAGTCATCTCCATATGTTCCCCACTAGGTAGTTGTAGATCATTAAGACTGTTAATAGATCCCTTTTCTTAGGCTGAGCAAAATCAGTTTTGCCAGCGTCGTCGTCTTCATCATGTGCCCCAGGTACAATATACTCACTCGTGGTGTTCCCTTGCAATGGCTCAACCACTACTCATGTTAATCCTCATGACTGCCAGCTCATTCCTCAGAAGCCAGACAGATCTCTTCCTCTAGCAGAACCCTTTAAGACAGTGCTTAAAAACAGGCAAGGATGTGAAAACAGTACACATAACCTGTAATTTAAAAACCTGATGTCTCGAATTAAAAAAGCAATGCTGTAACATGTCTCTGTATCATCACCCATGCATAAGTAAAGATCTGTTCCAGGGAAATTACGTAACATGAAGTTTCTCTTTAAACCTGCCAAATCACCACAAGAACTCTGATCAAGAGCAAGAGCCAAATTATACAACTGCACTTCCTCATGTCAAGCAAACTGGAAAGTACAGAAAAAAACAGAAAAGATGACTGATACTTACAACAATATAAAAAACCTTAGTGAAACCACAAGGACAAAAAAAAAAAAAAAAAGGCAAAGCACACTAGCTTTTGATACTATTCCTCCAACAGTCTTCAAACACCAAAGACCACACAAGGTATGATATGAAATAAATTTTTTTAAAAAGCAGAAAGCTTTATTCAGAAATGCCTGCTGCTACTGCTTGCTACCTTATTGAGAGTTTTTCATTGTTCATAAAAAATGCATCACTATCTGTAAACAGTTCCCCAACATTAAGATCACACTCGATTGCCAATTGTTTGGTGGGGTTTCTTTCTTTATTTCTTTTTTTTTTTTTTTTAAATTACATCCTAAGATACCATTCAGGATCCTTAAAGAGTGTTTAGCTACAAAGGTGACTGTATGTTTGGCATCAACCCCGAAGCTCTGCTGATGACCGAGCTCTATAAAATACCTTTGAAATCTTAAGGCAGATTTTCTTTAAAGGTTTCAACTTTGAAATACAAGCATTAACAGGGAAACACTTGAGAGCAACAGATTTTGAAATACAAGCATTAACAGGGAAACACTTGAGAGCAACAGATTTTGAAAACATACCAGAGAAACAAAATAAAATACATTATTAAAATATTTTACATTGTGTCAAAGACCTTGGTTCGTGTGAAACTCAAACGAGACAGTCCTGAGCCCCATGCCTCGCATGCACACGTGTGCACCCACCTGCCACAGGCTGCAATGGAATAAACTGCTAAGTTGTCATCTATAAAAGTCTAGACTTTGAAATCAATTTAAGTTTTAGTTCTCTTTTTCTACTAAAAATAATCCAAGAATTTTTTTTAAAATATTCATGACGCCTCCTTTTTTTCAGATCAACATTTCCTCGTTATAAGTTGCTTTATAAAGTCATTTTCTGAGGTGGTTCATGAGAGGAACTTACAGAGGAGTTAAGAGCAGAGCAGTAAAAAATGAAATCCAGTAACAATAAAGTTTCTAAAAAGACAGGTATCAAACCAGCCCTGAATTTACTTCAACCATCGTCTTATACTTCCTTCCGACCTCAGTTTAAACTTCCGCAGAAGCCTGAGCACCAGGCAGGCAACTTATGCTTAAAGGGTCTGCAGAGTGTATCTCAGCAATCAGGTGATGGCAACTGTTCTTTAGCAGCTTGTGAGGAAACTGGCAAAGAATAAAACATTACAATGTTTTAGTCTATGCTTTTTTTTTTTAATTTAAATTTGACTACAGAGATTGAAATGCAGAGCTCAGGTCTATGTCACAACTTTGCTACATCCAGATGTAAATTCTGGACAAAAAGGACAGGTACAGAAAAAGGCAATAGGATTCATATTTTTCCTAAAGAGAGATCTAGAATGGTTTTGTTTCTCATTTACTGATGTAACCGATAAACTAGGATGGCACTGTAAAAGTAATTCTCAATTCTTTTAAAAATGCTGGAAGCATTTCGTATTTTCTTTCTGAGCATCTCTGTTTTGTTTGTGATGGCTTTCACAGTTACAAACACAGCAGAGTGAATCATTTTTTCTTCTTTGCATAAAAATGTTTCAGACTAAAGTAATATATTCTAAAGTACCAAAAATTATCAGAAGCTGTATGTGACCAGGAATCTCGTTAATGAAAATGTCGATTTGTTGCCTGGTACAGAAAACTAAGTAAGGCCACGACACAGATATGTGATTCACTTGTTACAGGACAGTACAACAGCAGTATTTCTGAGTCAGGTACAAGAAACAAAACCAGCGCTGGCTTCCTCTGAACACAGAGTAGCCCAAGGTGTCTCCAACCCAACACACATTTTGCTTTCCCAACAATAGTTTCGCAAATACCTTGTGCCAGCATAAACCAACGCTGTTACTGCAAAAATATCACTACCCCTCCTTTCTCTTAACAATAGTATGAACTTTTATTGGATTTTATTGCTTATAAAACTACTGGTGAACATGCTATTGTCTAGACTGTCGGCAAGCCGAGGTATGCATTAATGTTACCCGTCTGCGTTCAGTTCAACTTGTACAGGATGCAACGACCAACCTTGGATGTACGCATCCTATAATAAACTTCAGTGTTTTGCCCTCTTCACTGAGTAGGAGTCAAGGGACATGTGTAGCAAAGAGTTCTTGACAGCTGGGTACTATAAAACTGAAGGCATAATTATAGAATTACAACTTAGTTAAATGCGCACAAAAGCCTTTAAGAAAAGTCACAGAAATTGCCACTTTTGGATCGAATGTCATTAAAAAAGACATTGTCTTTAATTTTTAGCAAATTAAAACCAAAGGTAATTTAATACAAGAAGAAAACAGATAGAAACAGACAGCCAAATCAGCTTATTTATTTTAATTCACTATTTATCAATGTATACAAGTTGATGTCCAAGTTAGTAAAGTTTCAAGTTTTCTAGGAAAGTGAGCACTGTTTGCACACGCAGATGGTCCAAAGTGATGGTTTCAGAGTGCTACACTACAGCTCAAACCCAAAGCCAGCAGCAGGCAGCGTTTCATGGCCAGACACTGGCTGCGTTCCAGCCAAGCCAACCCCAGCTTCAAACAAGCCAGAGGCTGATGATTCTCTCACCAACAAAACCCACACAGTACAAATCTCATTCTGGAAACAATAACTCCACTAAAACTAAAACCTACAAAGAAATTGTTTGTGATGGACGCAAACAGAAACAGTCTCTGAAATATTTGTAAATAAGCACAAGCTTTACTTTCTTACAGAGTCATATTGCCAAGTATCAGCTGAAATGTCTTCCCAGCTTTTTCCATTTCTAAAGTTTTTACCATCTTTGGGTAACGTAACTAGAAGAACATGGAAAGCTTCGACTCTTTAGTGAAATCCATACTGATGCGCTCCAAAGGAGCAGTACCAAGAAGCCATCATTTATTATCTAAATGCCATTTAAAACAACTGTTCTAGACAAAGGATATATAAGATCTGTCTTTAAAAACAGAACAACATTACACACACACACACACCCCCCCAACTTTCAACGTGATTTTTAATGGCTCTGTTGTAAAACTGATCTTCAGCTAAGGAGTAGGGAGATTTTGAAGGCAGGGGAGGTGGGGTAGTTTGTTTTTCAAATCTGAAGGTTACTATATTAAACAAGTAACATTCTGAAGTATTATTTAGATAAAGGATTTATCTACAGGTTACTGAATAACTCAAAAACCAGCCTGCAAATAATTTAAAATGTACATATCTGCCACATACAAAAATAGTTGCCCCGACGAAAAGGTGAAGTCATAAACCTGATTTCAAAAAAAAACCTGGATGAAACTGGTACTACAGTCATATCTCACTATATAGATGGTGTGGGTTACAGGAATCTCACCTGGTCTACAGAGTGCAGATAATCGCCAATTTGCAGAACTCATCCTGAAAGAGTAGACGCTAAATAACTGAATAAGCCCTATCATCTTTGAGCTGCTACTGATTCCACTCAACAATGCCAACTTGTTCCCTACAGAAGTCAGTCTCTCAGTTTACTTTTAAATGGGGCAGCTGGTACGAGAAGTGACTTTTTCAGGAATGGTTACTCTGTCTTGGAAGGTCTTGGGCAAGAGAGAACCAAGAAAAGAAGCCGATTATCTGCAAGAAGGCAGTAACTTCAAAGGTGCTGCAAGACAGATAAAAGCTGAACAGTTAAAGGAGAAATTTGATGTGATTTAGAAAGGTGGACAGCCCTGCAGAGTCCAAACAGAAGGAGGTGTATCAGCTCAAGGTGTATCAGATAGCAAGGTGGCCACCACTACAGGAATACCTAAGGACTTTTTAACATTAAGATGCATTTTTAGAACGTTAAGCTTTACATGTAAATGAACATGTTTAGTTTGGACACTACAACTGTATTATAGCATGTAACATATATGGGGTCACACAGCCACTCAACCTACTAAAAAAAGAACTGTGCTGCCTAGAAAGGGTTTTAATAGCCTTTCAAAATACCTCCCTTGCTAGTGATGCTACCTAGAGGAAGGATTAGAAACATTTAATAGAAAATGTCTTCATTTCTTTATCCTTCAATCCATTTTCCAGTTCTAGTATCTCTTTTATAAATAGTAATGGCTATTCACAAATCTTTATTCTGTAGGCAGCAATTTTCTCCCCAACTGACTGCTTTTCTCTTTTTAACATGTGCTATTTTAATTTCATGTGCTATTTTCTTGCCTGGTCAACCAAAATTATCAAGATCTTACTCCACCTCTTGGTCTTAAGCTTTACATTTGCTTATACTGAATGATTCTTCACCTTCAAATTACCACCTCTCTCTTCGGGTCCTTCTCCATATTGTTTATGTTAAATCATTACGCTAAATAAAATAATCATTTTGTCAGTACGTTAAACAGCATGGTTCCCACACGCATTTCAGGAGGAGGAGATAGGTAAGAGAGAAACCAGGACCTTGCTAGCAATTCTCCTTCCCTTATAATTCTTAAGTATTTACTTTAATCCCACATCTTCTGTATCTCTTCATCAGTTATTAATCTATGAGAAAACCCTCACCGCCCTACCTGTAACAACGTTATTCTTTTACGTAAGCAGAGACTGAGTGGGAAGTTTGTTGAGAGCTCCCGGCAAATTCGAGACATTAAATCAGATGAATCACCCTTATCCCCAGGCTTACTGACTCCTTCAAGATCTCTTTTTGAAGGATGCTTTCCCTCTTCAAAAAAGCATGTTGATTGTTCCCACCGTATCATACCTATCTGCGTGTGAACTGACTCCATTCATCACTGCACTTGTTTTATTAGCCTGCCTGGTAGGGAAGTCGGATTTCTTCATCTATAATTCACAGGGCCCCTCCTGGAGCCCTTTTCAAAGGCTGGGACAAACTTGTTGCTTTCTGTTGGCATTGAGGCAGGTTTTAGCACTACTGTTGTTTATATTTAAGCAGTTTCACATTTGAATTTACATTAGAGCTCTTGGATAAATGCAGTTGGAGCCCAGTGATACATTACATTTGATTTTCCTGAGGATTTTGCCCCTGTCTTCTAAAACGCATTCAGTAGCCATTTCAGTTTGAGACTTTGCCTTTGACTTATTCTCCCCCTTGCTCCAAAGAATGACCCTGTCGCAAGAACATGTGGGTGTGCTCCCACGTATTTTTTGCTCGTGAACAACAGCGCAAACCCCCCAAATTTACAGTTCTGCATTAAGAACACAGTTGTTTACTAGACGAGGACATTCAACTGCTATAAATATCTGAGAAAGATGCTGAAAAAAACCCCCTGAATGTTGCCCTTTGCTTCCAAAGTAATTTGGCTCGATGAAAGTACTTGCAACTTAAGTTTTCAGTAAACCACAATTATTTATATACAAGAATAGGTTGCACAGAGAGGTTTCCTTATCAAAAAAGTTCACCTTGAAAAAAGCTTCAAAACGAATTCTGCAAAAGAAAGGACCAGATAATAGGGAGCCCAATAACTGGGTAAAGAAACCACCATAGATCAGCAACAACTTTAGCAACTGGAGCCCGTGCACATAGAACATCTATGGACAACAGCACACATGCACAGGAACGGCACCAGCAGGACTTGGGTTTCCATTGCTGTATTTTTTCAGTCTTTCAAAAATGATTCAACAGTTTTTAGTTGAATAAAACCCCACTTATAACTTAAAAACCCTCCACATTCCTGGGGTATCTGCAGGTTTCTAACACCACGGTACGGAAAGCCCACACCATCCAAAACACATAAACATTTATGGAAACTCAAAGAGATGAAGGTCCTGCCTAGCTCACTATGTGCTTAGTTTGTCATACACGCAAAATGTAGCCAGACATACAGAGGAAACAAGAATCCCTTTGCAGGGATTATGTTACAACGCCCTGAGACGAAAGCAGCCATAACCCACCAGAGCCAGTCATAATTTTACCTAGGCTATCTGCTGGGTATTTTTAATTATTATTTCAAATGTCCTTTTTGGTTGTTTTGTTGTGAACATATTAAATTCACTCTGGCATTACTCCCAAGTAAGAGTGTTAACTGATGACAGCCAACCATGCATGTAAGGATGGAATTATCTTGTGTAAGCATCAACTAATAACTTTATCTCCAGTATTATAAGAAAATATTTACTTTATAACCATTACCATGTACTAAACATTTAGTCAGCACAAATATTCATGTTTTACTAATAGAAAAGCACAACCACACACACACGTACAGAGCAACGACAGGGTTGCTGCCTCAAGTACGATCAGCCCTGCATGGCCTCTGAGATGCCCAGACCTGATTTAGCCTTCCAGGAAGTCAGATATTAGGCATAGCAATGAATTTATAACACGGGCTGTGACAGACTCTAAAAGGCACGCATATATTGCTGGAGGAGTGGTTAACTAAGTCAAGATATAATGGAATTACATAGAAGAATCCCTTGGAGGCCTCCTTCTGTGCTCTCATTTTCTACTTAGGTTACGTGCTTTTCACATCAATATTTTTTTCCGCTAGTATGCAAAAGCATGCTGATAATACAGTGATTTGTTATAATACAGTGATAGTTCTTCAATAAAGCAATTTTAAATGCAAATTACAGACTTCTAAGTTGCCATGCCTGATTGCATCGCCTGGACATAGTTTGTAGATAGCAAATTTAAATAAATTTGAAAATGTCAATAGATGAAATGCAACTACATAAAGTATGAATTAGCTTTAAATAGCTGATTTTACAGATTTTACAATTTCTCTCTAACTACCTAATTCTAAGACACAGGAATAGCATACATTTAAGTAATTCTCGGATGATATTAAAAAAAACCCAAAACTGTGAGCAATCATATTTGAACTTTTTAAGTATATAATTTCCTATGAGTTCAAGTATCTAATCCTAGCTCGACTTGGCAAGCTGCCACGTGTGAGAACAGCAATGCTGATTTGCTGTTCTCTAAAATTCATAGTTTGAAACCAAGATATTTAGTGATTATATTTTCATTAATCATACCATGAACAATTGTTCTGATCAGATAACTGGATACATATCCCATGGGATATGCTGCTGAAAAACTACAAAATTTCCAGCTTACTTAAGGTCAACTACAATAGGAAAATACAGGTCTAAGTTTTACAAACGTGATTCCTTTATGCAAGTGAGTTTTTCAGAAAAAAAGTGAATTAAAAAGTAAAGGTGACTGCTTAGCTTTGGGCCTTGATAACTGGTACCACACACTACTGCAGAATCTATTATTACTACACTGCGCTCTCATCTATTGGAGCACGTTGGAAAAGTCAACATCGCTGTTGCAAAGCAACCCAAGATTTTGTACTTCACTCATTTTGCTTTCCAGATTTTCATACTTCCCAACTCCCGTAAATAAATTAGCTTCCTTACCTTCATAATGTTTACTAAGTCTGTTTGATAATAGCGATCTTGGTGTGCATTAGCAGCTGCTAAAGTGAGAAGATAATCATTCCTTGCATGGATAGCCTTGGAATTACACTCGGATCGTCGCGCTTTTAACTACAACAAGAAATGGAAGTTAAAAGAGAGGTACTAATGATAAGTTAAATGACCAAACATGTATAAATAATAAATTAATATGCATATGTACATATTAATATAGTCAAAACTTTAAGGGATTAATAGCTTAACAGTTTTGTTAACAGTAAGGGGATTTCTAATGTATTTTTCTCTCATGCAGTTGTAATTTCACATGCGGTCTTCAAAGAACACTTAAAACTTTATTAGAAAAAAATCTCCTTGTAAACTTGGTCATATGTAATTCTGCACACTGACTGCTGAGAGAGTGCTCTTATCTCATCGCTGGTTCTAACAATATACCTTCCAAAATGTCAGTCATCTCTAGATTCCAGACAACTTTGGTGATATGCCTCATGAAATTAGCACCAAAATTTAACTTCTTCTTAAACTCACCTTTACACTTGCCTTCTGCAAGCTTATTCTTGACTGAAAAAGACTAAGTTTGGACCTGAAACAGAAATTAACAGAAGATATTACTGTCTTACACCATTTCTATAAAAGTACAGGATAAACAGTCCATTGCACTTCACTTCTGCAAAATTTTCATTTAAATAACTGTTTATGCCTAAATTTTTATTTGTAAAGTTTTAAGTAAAGCTTAAGGATAGAGGAAAATATTACAAACTATCCTCTGCTACATCAATAGTATCTTCATTGTATGTTCTGAAATCTTTTGCGCACCTTACCCTGATTTTGGAACAAAATTTAAATACATTGTGAAAGAGGAATTGGGTGGCAGCTGCAATTCAAGTCATTTTGGTGTTTGATGGATTTTAAGTTAGCTCTCCAGACACAAAGTGCTATAAATTTGAACTACTGGTCATCTGAAGGGATATTAATGTAAAACCATTAGTAATTATATTCCAGGAAGCTAGAAGAGTACCCACATACAGACACATTTTTTTAAAAGCATAATTGGCTTGATTTTCACATTTGGATTCATGAAAAAGAATTAAGAGAACTACTCAGCTATTTGAAACATGGTGGTTTAAAAAGTAAGAAAGCAAAATCAAGTAAATAGCTATTTTAAACTGCCCAATACTGCAGCATGAATCTGTCCACAAATTCTCAAGCTCAAGGTTTTGATTGTTTTGCTTGTTTCTTTGGTGTTTTTTTTTTTACTTTCTTCAGGTATTACAGGTAATCTTGTTAAAGTTCTTCTTTTCGTCATCCAGCCCCCATAAAGTGAAGAGAGAAAAATTCTCTAATGAAACCATAATTTCTTTTCATTCCCTGAGAATGATTCTGAGTAATTTCTAAAAATATAAAAAAATAAATAAATTTGGAAAAAAGGGTCAGGCAAATTCCCACAAGACAGGCCAAACTCCAAACTGAAAACATGTGAGTTACTTCTTTCCTGAACGGAAGGAAATCAACCTCTTTAGAATGTCAAGGAGCATAAAAACCTAAAGCTTCAGAAATTTATCTTCAAAAATGGAAAACAGTGTCCCATCTCCTCTCCCCCTCCAAATGGACTGATACCAAATTTGAGATATGTGGAGAGAAAAGGAAGTAAGCAGCCTTTAATATCAAAAAGAGTGCCAGCTCACACACTGTTCTTTGAAATTTCAATTTAAAGCAGTTAGTTTAAACTCCTTCCTAAAGAAACCAGCCCAAGTAAGTTATACTTTACTATCAGGGTAGTAGCATGCTTGAAATGGTTACAAAAACGTATATATGCAAAAAGAAAAAAAATTGGTATAAGCTCATTGAAAGCAATTATCTTTCTTCCAACATAATATCAAGTATAAAAAACAATACAAGTACAAGTCTGCTTTATAAGCATGCAATTATTTATACATATGCTATTATAAAAACATACTTGGCCTCAATATCAGCTTTCTCCCGCACTGCTTGAGCCATCTGTTCAGTCTCAAAATATTTCTTTTTGCCTTTAGCTAAATCTTTTACTGTCTCTTGTAATTCAGCTTGGATCCTTGTCAACTGGTCCACGCACTAAAAAAAAGCATCCAGGAAACAAAACATTAATTTTTTTTGCATCCAAATAATACTATCATCACAATTTTACTACATTTATTTAATACATTTTACATGAAACAACACGGTCTCCAAGTCACTCTTGGTCAATTATTCATGCCTTTCTTTTAAAGCTGATCAGAACGTAAAATCATATTTCTTTCTTTCTACTGCTGTTTATTCAAATTCAACGATAACTTGCAAATTAAACATAAAAGTTCTGAAAGCTTTGGATGAGGTAATTAGTTGAAATAATTGGAATACAATTGGGAAAAATCCAAAGGCAATCTACTGGAGGTGATACAAAAAATAATTAATCTTTCCTTCTCTAAAATGTACAACATATGAGAAAAGCTTCCATGTAAACACAACAACACAACAGCAACAAGAACCATTTGATTAACATTATTTTAAGAGCTCATTTTTCTTTAACTATTTTGAGAGCTTTTCAACAAATAGGGTTATATCAGAAAGCAGTGTCATTCACGAAGAAAACTTAGAGGCTTAAGATGTATAGCAAGCTAGTCAAGGAGTGAAAATAATTCCATCCATTTTCCGTATGACCCAACCAGTGTTACCACATACATTTTAATGCAAAAAAAAAAATATTCAAAAGAATAGCAGAAAAATTACTGTACTGGTTTTGGCTGGGAGAGTATTAATTTTCTGCATAGTAGCTGGTATGGTGCTATGTTTTGGATTTGTGACCACAACTGTGTTAAATAACACCGGGATATTTTAGCTGTTGCTGAGCAGTGCTTACACAGTGGCAAGGTCTCTTCTGTTTCTCGTGCTGCCCTGCCAGCAAGTAGGCTGCGGGTGCACAAGAGGGTGGGAGGGGACACAGTGGGGACAGCTGACCCCCACTGACCAAAGGGTATCCCATCCCATACAACGCCGTGCTCAGCAATAAAAGCCGGGGGAAGAAGGAGGAAGGGGGGGACATTCGGAGTTTGGATATCTGTCCTCCCAAGTCACTGTTATGCCTGATGGAGCCCTGCTTCCCTGGAGCTGGCTGAACACCTGCCTGCCAGTGGGAATGACTGAATGAATTCCTTATTTTGCTCTGCCTAATAAACTGTCTTTATCTCAACCCACAAGTTTTCACACTTGTACCCTTCCAATTCTTTCCCCCATCCTGCGAGAGCAGAGTGAGCGAGCGGCTGCCTGGGCTGCACTGCTGACCGTAGTTAACCCACAACTACCAAAATGTTCAGCAATTCTTCAAACATCCTATCAGCTTCAAAAAAAATTTCTGGGAAAGGATCTATGTTAAACAGAAAGAATCTACTTAACAAACCAAATGTGAGTTATCAATATTTAGAATTATACTATCTTTAAAAAGAGATTTGTAAAGATTTTCTTTACCCAAACTAGCTTAAGTACATATAAGAGCGATAGTTCAATACATTTATATTTAATTATAGATATTACAGGCTAGATGTGGTCAACGAAGGCTCCAGGCAATACTTAGAGGCATAGCCTCAAGCTAGCTTAAGGAAACCAGTTTGCCTTTCAATTTGCCTTTCTGTCCTTCAAAGACTAGACCCAAGGTCCCACCTCTTTTCACACCATTATCACATACCCAGCTTCTCCCATGCAAGGTGCCACATGTTGTCCTCTTACTGAACACCCCTCCTAAACACCCAAGGTTTTTCATTACGCTAATTATTAATGCACGTAACCTCTTTTACAAGCACTGCAAGACTAATAAGGTGATGTAATCTAACAATGTAACATTAATTTCACAGTATTCAACAACTGTTAAAAGTAATATCCAGCCACCTGCAAAAAAGAAACTTTTTGTTTCAGTCAATAGAAATTGCTCATCTTCCCATCACACAATTCTGGTCTCACTAAAAGTGTCAAATTCCTTTCTGGCTCTTAAGTACGTAAAAATTCATATAAGTACACACTAAAACCAGTATTTGATGTGGGCAGAGCAATAAAGCAATGGGCTCCGTAAGGTAAGCTTCGCAGTGGGTGGTTTGTGGAGTGGCTGAGGACAGGATTGGGTTTTTTTAAGACCCCTGAGTGTATGATAGAAAAATGAAAGGTAGAAAAATCTGTATATATTGGACAGCTGAAAGAGACCTAAAATCATTTCAAAAGGACTGGGTTTCTGCTACATCAATCGGTATTTTGATCCCTGAAGTCTCCTGCCGGCATCAAAAAATTAAAATATCAAATAACCCTAGTTGTTAACACAATCATTTTAAAAGCATAAAATAATCTTGCTTTGGCATCTCTTAAGAATAAAAAACTGTCAGGAGACTGGATGTCATTTAGGGGTTTTGGGTTGGGTATACACAGGTTGTATGTAAAAAGCTGTTTCAGAGAGCTGACGGAGATGATTCCTTGATGCAATGCCTCCATGCAGAGCGATTTTATTCCGTTTGCCTTTCAGTCTTCTGATACAGATCCGTGCGAACGTCTGCAAGGGTGGCCACATCATCTTTCCTGAAGATACCTGAAGATACCTGATGGAACGCACACGGCAACTCTCTGCCTTGTCTTCCAAGGCCGACGTATCAAACCACACATCACTTACGGGATAAGCTTACAAGCTCTCTGGGGAAAGAGAATGGCAGAGGGGGCTGCTGCGCTCTGAACAGCCTTCTCGTCTGTGTCCAAGAGCTGCTGAGTGAGGGCAGGGGATCGGTTTTCTTAAGCGGTCAGACGTGGTCTACAGGAGACACATTTATTACCCCTGCTCCAGAGTCACTTTGCAATTTAGCAATATTTTTCAGCAAATTATGAAGAGGTTTTCTGAAATTGTTCCAGTTTAGTATTAAAATGGGTCATAAAAATGAAGTTTCTATATGCTACCAAGTCCTGGAAGTAAAAGTTTACAGAAACATCTGGAAAATAAAGATGACATCTCATCAAGAGCAACTCAATACCTACTGCAACCTTGGAAGGAGACGCTGTCTCTAATAGAAACTCGATTTTAGATGGGCATTCCAGTGTAACGTTACAAGTATTTTACTGACTCTGAATTTCAATTTTGATAAGCTTTGTCTGAATGGAGGTCAGTATAAAATATCATTTATCTGTTTGGAAATCCAAAGGAAAGGGTGACAGACTGCACTGTATAAAACAATAAACTTATTGTGGAGGAAAATTAATACCACCAAGTGGATGGTTATTCCACATTGCAGAAAAAGCGTATCACTGTTAGAATACTTTGAAGCAGAAGTACCTCCCCGATAATTTTAATAACTTGTTCTGCTAATTCAAAAGTGCAGGAAAAAAGGAACCTCTATCTTTTGTATAAATTTAAGGAAGTGGTCCCCACTTCTACTGCAGACTCCTAAACACTGAACTATCAGCACTTGCAGAAAGATAAAACTGGAGATAATTTACCCAGTAAGGATACTATAAAAGTGCTACAGCATTGTCTGGAAAGCTTCACAGAAAAATGAAATTCCGCAGAACAATAAAACAACATTAATAAAGTTAGGTTTTCCTCCAGAAAAACAGATATTACACACGCTTCTAAAAGCTGTATAATAACTTGTTCAGAAAATGAGAACTCGTGCTACACTAACATCTATTTAGAAGTTTGTAGCCAAATATTTTACAAAATACTGCTCTAGAACATGTAACTAGGTGAGTTACCGTTAGTTGTCATCACTTTTAGCAAACAAAACTGAAATGGTGCATTGTTTCGGTTTGGGGTTTTTTTCTTTTACCTTGAATGGATCATTCAGCCTACCTCAAATTAAATGCAGATGTGATATTAATAAATGCTCAATAATAATGTACAGAAGAAATATTTATAACTACTAACTAATGCCTGAGAAAGTATCTTCCATGAGCATTTCTATTTCCCTCCTTATGTTATGTTTCATCTAAGGCACACACTGAGCATTTGAAAAGAATCATTCTTGAAAACTTCCAAAAATGTATTTTTGGTGCAGTAGTGACTTCTTGTAAACTATTCTCACTCTTTAAAACAGAATGCTTTCTCCTTGCTCCAGCAAAATCCGCAGAACACAAACACAAAATAATTAAAATATGAAGAGTACTTAGCTTTACATAAATACACATCACTGTATTTTAAAAATATGTGCTTTACTGCCTTATGGAAACAGATGGAACCTAGCATTATATTTGAAACGCATTCTGTATTAAGAGGTATGGTAGAGATCTCTTAAGACATAAATGACTTTCAAAGGCAACAACCAATTAAATGAAAGTCAAGCTTACTTTTTTCCTTGAACTACACTATTTTTTCTTCATGGATTAACAAATCAATTATAGCAGCTTTTGGAATACTTACTTGCGATACCTTTACAGGAGATGGCTGGATAACCTGCATTCTACATCTTGAAGACTGCCTAAGTCATTCCTTCAGGTTTAAGATAAGCCTTTTCTTAAAATCAGAACCTATTCTAACAAAACCCACTTGCAATTGTCACTGCAAAACCAATTCAATGTAATTGCCACAGCATGATGTTAGATTTGCAGAGACAGTTTTGACCAACGGCATATCACATTTTAAAAGACTCATTTCCAGGCAACTTTGATTTCAGATAACATAGCTCAGATCTTCAACAAGCTGGCTATTTACTTCTATAACAACATGCGTAGGAAGACACTGAAAAGTACATACGTATTTTAGAAGTGCCCTACTAAAAGATTTCTAAAAACCATTTTTTTCTAAATAAAACACACATAAGTTTAAATAACTTCTTAAAGAGCAAATACCTTCTTCAACTGCTGCTCCTTAAAGCACCGTACAGTCCTGGCTGGTTCAGAAATTAAGTTTTTATAGTTCTCACAGATACTGAGTCGGGATTGGGCCACTTGCATCGTGCCTTCTAAAAGTGATTTCCAAACTGAGTACATGCTCCTAAAATAATGAAACACAGAAAGGTTATGGGAAGGAAGAAAGGGAGGCCAGGCAATACACTGAAAATACGGGTTGGTTTACATAATAGCAGCACAATTCTTTGAAGGATTGCTTTCAGAAATAAAGCTAAAGCACAGTCCTTCATGCTGATCTTGCAAATACCTGCACTTTTAACAAAAATTTTAACTGAAATGTTACCAAAAGTAAAAATTTTCCCTCCTGTCCCTGCTTAGTGAGTGAATTTTTTGGCAAACATTTTCGGTTGAACCTGTTGCTCCAATGGAACAGACCCTACAGAATCCAGCAGCCAAAGCCAGACAATTTTTTATAAGAATATGGATTTTATGATTTTGGGCATCTTGCAATCAAGCAAATAGTTCTAGACTGCTAATCAATTTTGCCTCAGCTACCTGTAGTTTCTTCATCATGTGTAACAGGCCAAAGACAACTGTAGCTGTGTAGTGCGCTTTGCAGGGCCCCAATAATTTACAAAAGCTCAGAAGCGTCCAGGTCAGAAGGAGAAGGTGGAGCAGGGAGAGCAGGGGAAGAAGATGACAAAATGTCCCCTGCAGCTGGCAGAAAGGAAAGATTGCTGGAGCTTGCAGAGCCCAAGTACTTGGCGATAAGAAGGGAGGGGAGGCAGGTATTTGGAGAAGATCTCTGCGCACCATGGGTGTATCTGATGGCATGAAAGGTTTGCTGAGTGGGGAGCAAACTGCAGGTAGGAGGGGTCTGTGTGTTATGGGAGCATTTTATATACACTTAAGACTGATAATTCAGTTTATTCCTTCTCAGATACACAAGTGGTATGAAGGTGCTGAAAGTCCAAAACACAAATCTATCAACATTTTTTCCTGTTTGAAATAAAACTTGTCAGAATACAAAGAACACATTAAAATAAAGTATCTTAAAACTTTTTCAAAATATTTAGGAGGTACTATACAAAGGTAGGAGGCTTTCAGCAACCGAGTCATTTCTGTTTTCATGTTATGATCCACCTTTCATGTTAATGAAACAAAGTTTGTAAACAACTGTTTCTTGCTTTGCGTCCTCCTTGCTGTCAGATGTGATCTGTGATCTTCATGAAGAATGGCCTCCTAAAAAGAAATTTGTTGCTGTCTTTTCCTGTGAAGAAATCCACATGCTTATTACTCTAACCGTAAAGCTATTTACTAAAATATATATTCAGATACAAGCATTAATACCCAAACAGGGTGCATAACTGCAGTTGTTGTCCTGTCTTGCCATTTTGTTTTTCCAATCTTCCTAAATTATTCAAATAATAAACATCTATTTAAGACTAATCCCAGAATTTCAGGGGAAAACAAAGCTTCACTTTTAACAGGCAATGCTCTACAAAAAAAGAAAAAAAATAACTACCTACAGAAGAGCAGTGTTTCATTGTTGACTAAAATAATTATACAAATTGAAATTATAAAGACAGCTATTTTGAGATATCCAACTGTTAAATTACCTATAATCACTTCGTTCATCAGCTTTTATTCCAAGCCAGTCCTTCTTTAAGTATTGGCTAGCCAGCTTCTGAATGCTCTGTTAAAAGAAGGAAAAAGCAAAAGTTAAAAATAAGAGGTACCTAAAATAACATTTTTACTCCCGTATCAGACAAATTATAACCTGACATATAAAGAAGCAATCAATCTATAGTATTAGCAAACTACTGCATTGCAAGACTGTTATTTTTACCCCTTTTTATATTTTCGTTTGACTTTAGTTTCTGTTGAGGACAATTAATGAGTTTCATGTTAATGTTTTAAATCAGAGGGACTCTAGCTGAGATCGACACATGCACACCTCAGCTCTGAAAGTATTTCTGCATGTGACTAACCCCTGTGAGACCAATAGTACAGAACATGTTTGAGCAGTGTGTGGCAGAATCAGAAGCAGGAATATTGCAAGAAAAATGTCTCAATTTGTCACAGCTATAAGAATCAAGATTTTTATTTATCTGAATGAGGACATGGGGTTCTGAGAAGCAATGACATATTTGGCCATTTATCGGCCCAAACCAAAATGCACAACTTTCATCATTTATGGTTGCACCATTATCAGTGAATCAAAGAAGCTCTACTGCTCACAGGATCAAGCCTTTGCTCAGAGGATTACAACAGACTAGAGATTGAAAAATGCAGTTCATTTTTAACTATTAATGTTAATTACGCTCTTTAGTCTCTACGTTTCACTTTGCACCATCTTCGAAAATCAATAACAACATTTTCATATTCCAGCTCAGAGAGCAGCAAAACTGAATTTGTAAACAATGCGAGGGAGGGGGAGTCGCTGTAGCAGCAGTCCCTCCTTCGGCTTGTAATCTCCTTTAACAGTATATATCACTTATGAATTGAGTACCGTCACATGCAAAAGAGGATGTATATTATCCAACTCCTGGAGTCATATGACAGGTTTATGAACACTGAGCAGCGTTCCCCCTTCTTCAAAAGAGCCATCACCAGAGAAGCACTCTCCAGCTTTTGTATAAAAGTCTACTTAGCAAAGAAGTGGGAGACGTGGGTTGAAATTCCCTTTCCAGCCAAGAAAAATCAAACCCGCAGATGCTGTCCAGAAGAGTGTATCCTGGAGAAAAGCCTGCAATGAGACTCCTTCGCATCCAACCTACTCAATGAGAGGCACGGTGCAGCACCATTTGTTTACATTTTCCATACTACACTTAGGATGCTATCACCTGCTAGGACAGCCTTTAAGTTCTCCTAGAGAAAAATATCAGAACTATCTCAAAAAGCACAACCAGATTTCATTCTTGTCTTACCAGCCCATTTGATGCTAAAATTTACTACCAAGCTTACAATCTGATTTACACTTTCACACTGAAAAATGTTAATTGTTGCTAATACGTCATTAGTGGAAAACTTAGGCTCCCTCATATTAAATACATCTATTTCACCTCACAGTCCAACTCCAACTGCTCTGAACCAGTCTGCTGAGCTGGGTACCAGTTTTCAGTGTTAACAATGCTTCCAGACAGGTTTATGCGAATAGTCCTTGTGAAGCTAATTTCTTAACGCGAAACTCATTCGTAAGTGTCCCAATGTGCTGCTATTTCCCATTCCAAGCTTCCACACCTTCCCAAGTTACCTTCCCCAATTTCCATTGCATTTTTTGCTTAGTTAAGGGTCATTTTCAAATTCCACGTTGGTATTTCATTCTGACGTGTTCATGTATACAGTCAGTAATACCTTCCACAGGTAAAGTTATGCCTGTAACCATAAATTCTTGCATTTCCATTGCAGTTTCTTCCATTTTTTTTTAAAAATGCACAAATTGCGTTAGGTAGCTATTAAAAATTCCAGATAAAAGGAAAAATAACATTTCCTTTAACTCTGGTAGAGGAATTTGTGATGAGATTTGGAACTTTATTAGGTACTCCCACCTGGTGCTATTTTCATGTTTCCATCCCTTCTGTATCAGACTCTACCTACAAGATCTGCCCTAAGATGCTGGACATTCACAAACACAAAACTAACTATGAAAAAAAGCTAACTGGCAGTTAAGGGCAAGCTACGCCAAAATGAAAGATGCAAGAAAGTCACAACAGGGATAGATAAAGCCATTTTTGCACACAGAAACCTTATTACTGATGTCAGCAAATCAAATATAAAACTAGCACGATTATATGAGCTTAGCCATTTATTTCCAAACTGAACAAGCTCGCCACCAAAATCAATGAAACATCAAACAGAAGGCTACAGCTGCATGTCAAAGGTGTCTGATCATTTAGTACCCATTCATGAAAACTGATAAACCAAGCGTTGGCATTTCATACAAAACTGCTGTCGGCGAACGTATAGTTTTTAATTAGACCAGTACAGTAGGTTTGCTTTCTTAAAATTTATGCTGAATGTAAATTTTTTGTATGAGATCCTCCTTGTTCTATTCTCAATAACACTTCTTGTTTCGCTCTACCGAAACAAAGATACCACTGTCAGGCTCAAGCAGGGAAGTCAACTGATTGTTTAACCTTTGGCATTGCCCAACTTCACCCACAGCCTAGGACTGTGCTTGTTTTTTCCTCAAAGGTGCACACTGATCACGTTTAACAGGCTTGAGATAATTATATTTAAACACAAGAATAAACTTGTAGAGAGGCAAGAACAGAAGTCCGTGCAGAATGCTCTCCTGATTTCAATAATGTTTGATGGCACATTTCCTTATTATTTATTTAAAAGTAACTTTAGAGAATGGAACAGAGCTTCACTGAGTAAAGGCGCTATCAAAAATTACAACATAAATCCCCATCCAAAGTTGAGTGAAATCCATAAAACCTCTTGTTCCTCTCAGTTTCACTGGGCTACAGACAGTCAGAGTGTCGTGACTTAAAATCCTGTTCAGGAGAAGCAATATTGCGAGGTCGGTGTATCTGCATCCCCAGCTGCCACGTGGCTCACGAGCCCTGGGTCCCAGTGTGCTGGGCACCTCCATGTACCATGCAAAGGCACGGGCCTGCCTTCAAAACCTTTGCTATCTGAAGAAACACTAAAACCATTTTTAGTATAAATAAAACCACAATTCTCCAAAACTACAAAAACAGTCTGCTCTGAAGGCTGTCAAACAAGAAAGTTTTCTGATTTAATTTTTTCCACTTCATTCTATGGTGTATATCATTGAATTTGAAAAAAGTTCAGTTATTTCTTTTTTAATGGTAATGACAATTGACTTCTTTTAAAGTAAACTATTTTTAATCAATAATTATTGACATGAAAGGTCAAAAATGTCTGAAATCCCCTGCAAGCACTGTGCGACCTCTGCTCACCCTTTGTCAAAAGAAATGTACTCGGTGACTTCGCTTGTGCGTGTTATTAGCAAATTAAGCAGGATTTAGAAATAGCAAATATAAAACAGTGTAAACAGACTGGCTGTCACATAAACCCAATTTTAATTCATCTGAAGATGCATATCCTTCCTCCACATCTTGGTTTTCCCTTCCTCCCCCCATCAAAATGTATGTTATATTTCTATGCTACAAACACATTAATATTACATATTCATGGGTACTTCAACTGTTTGCCAATCTGCCTAACAGATGGATGGATGGGACATAAAATTGTGTCAATCAATCATCCAAGGAATCAACACCTATAAATGAAATTCTGCTGAACGGGAAGGCCATCCAAAAATCAGCACAGTTTCACGTATGCTCACATTCATATTTCCCCATGCTGCAGCTCCTATTTGATGATCCCTATCACCAGATCTTACCCTCAAGTCGATTTATTGGTATTTTCTAATAAAGCCAGTTGTGACAGATATTGGGGGAGGAAAAAAAAATTTAAAAATGCTGTAATACTAACAGAAAGTAATTACCAGCAGAAAAGGAAAGATGTCCTAAATTAAAAGATCACCGATAGAAAAGTATGCGTCTTTTTAAAAGGTATAGGAATGATGCTTTTCAAAGCAGTCCTAAGAACTTTATCTGTAATAATTGAGAGGTGTTGATGACAGCCAGGTCCCCTAAAACCTATTATTGATTGCAGAAAGCATGGCAGACACTAGCTGATGTAACACTGCATTTTGGAAAATATCTGTCAACCAGACAAATTTAGTGCTCTTTTTCATTCAGGTGGTTTCAGTATCTTGCATCATTTTGATCACTTCTCTTTATCAGAGCAGAATCCATCAACCAACCCTTTATAACTTCCATTTCTACAAATAAATCTACACTCTGCTATTACTATTGCATTAAAAAGGAACCTTGAATTGAGGACAAAGAAATACTGTCCTCTGAGTTTATCTCTAATACTCAGCGATCCAAGGAACTCCAACATAGGCTGTAAGCAAATGGCCCAAATAATCCCTCTGAGTGGGAAAAAGGAAATGGATGGTAGAAAAAGCCCAGCCAGAAGGTAAGGCCTTAGGCACACGCTAAATCTGAGGCTGGCAGATAAGAAGGGCATATGGACAGCAGCTGCTGTAACAAGCCTATGATTGAAAAGCTTCCTCCAGCCGTGCCGTTTGCAGCGGTGCTGGGACCTTGAAACAGCCAGTGATGGAGAAGATACAAAGGAATATGAAAGCAGGAGAAGAGGGGTGAGTTCCTACCTGAAGCCAAGTACGAGTTGGGAAGATGATGTCCTGTGTGTTTAATATTCGTTAGCTACTACATGATGTTAATACACTATTATTCTAGTTCGAAGAACAACTTTTCCAAGAGCTGATCACTGACAAGAGACAAAAAATAATGCGCGCTTTTTTTCCCCCCAGGGATGCATGCATGGCAATTTGCTTGACTGATCCTCGAGATCACTGCCTATGTATTATGTGCCACAGCAACAGCTTTCTGACATTATTTTGTTTACTAAGTGACATTACTTTGTTTGCTAAGTACTCTTCTGGCAGGCAGACACTCCACAGGGGAAAGGTTTTTAGCATCTCTTTACTTGACTTCTTCTCTGCGAGGAATGAGGTTATTCACAGTTCAACTGACTTCACAGAAGTTTGGAAGCCAGTTGTACTATTCAACACCTGCAAATTAAGGCTCTCTAATAGCAGCAAGAAAAAGCAATAGTTTTGCTATGTATAAATTCTTATTATCAGACCCATCCATTGTTTACGCATGAGTAAGCTTTGTTCTGCTTTGTTTTTAAATGAAAAAAAAAAAAATGTTTGGTAATGTTGGACCATTATTATTGTGATTTGCATGTAAGATGGAAAATTTTAGTTTATTTCAGTACTTCTGGTTCTTAAAAAATAAAACTAAGTTACATTAAGACTTTCTTGCCGTTGTAAAAGCAGCAGTTGACTGATATCAGATATTTTTAAAATCACATTTTTAGTTGTAGGAGAGTAAGAATGGCTGAGAATGAAGAGAAACTGCCATATATAGAGAATCCTCCAAAACGAGAAGAAATAAGCCCCCACACAACTGAGCTATGTGAAATTTCTCAATTTGTAATAATGCTTCTACTACAAAAACGAAAAAAATTAGATGCATCCAAAGAAGACATTTCAGATGCTTGTGCTTCCCTAATGTTCTCAGATTCTTTTCTTAAATCAGTGAGATTTTACATGACTTTAGCTAGCTCAATGAGTCTGATTCACGGAAACATCGAAAGACTTGGTGCCAAAAATTTTGTAGACAGCTTTATCAATCATACAGATGTTGGGTTTTTTTTCACGAGCTTGAAGAGTAACTTGAAACGTATTTTACGCTGTTGCCAATCTCTTCAAAACATTTGGCCAGGGAGAGGGAATGTGTGGGAGCGGAAAATGCAATGCAGCCTGCATGGTGAGAAGAGGACTCCAGTTCCTGAATACAGAACAATTTAGTCTCAATATTAAATTCGAAGATAGTTATTAAGTGTTCACAGTGATTATTTAAAGTGGTATTTTATTTACTAGAGCTAGATTGAATAAAAGCTTTAACGGTTTAATGAGAATGAACTCAGTTCAGCATGGACTCAATTCAGGGATTCCACACAGGATGTGACTTGGTCCACTTTACATCATAAGCTGACAACAAAAACACTGTCAGGCACAATTATTTTGCTTGGAGGTTACACAGGGCCTTAGGCAATAAGACCGTGACTAAAGTGCTGCTGCAGCACAAATAAAAATGAAAACAAACCACAAACCAGGCAGCACATGGACTTCTACAGCACATCCTAATACTTTCTAAAAAGTGCAGATCAAAACTATGCCGGGACTGTTTATCTGCATTGCCTTTAATACAGTTAAACGACCGATAAAAGAGGTTTCTGTGTGCCTGCAGCATCAATTGTAAAACTCCCCAGAAATATTATGAAAGGCTGGTTATCTAATGTAAAGCTGCATCTCTAATCATGTTGCTTCTCCTTCCTGGAGATGGGGTACTCCTTCCTACCATTACATTATTCCAGTTCCAGAAAATATCGAGTTTCATTCTTTCATTTGCAATTTCTTTCCAAGCTGCTCCATTTCTTATTTTTTTTTAATATTTGAAGCATGACAAGAAGGCAAAGGAAAACAAAGGGAAAAGCTGAAAAATTAATTTATAGCAGTTAAATATCACTTAGAGCACTCTTGCAATCAGGTTTAACAAAGGAAGTGTCAAATCTCTTATCCTTCACGAATTTTGTCATGTTAGGTTAAAGTTAAAGAGTTAAAACAATTACTTCACTGGAAGCATGTCGATTCTTTCCAAAACATCTTACTCCTGGAGTTTATCATTACTTTCTATATTTGATCCTTTAAAAGGGATTAAAAAAATATGAAACAAACCCCCAAGAACTGCTTAGTCCATTTGTAGAAGGAGTATCTGTGGGATCCTGCAGAAAGGAAAGGCAGAAGGCCATCTACGTGACAGTTCCCCAGGTTCAGGGAGGAATGATCCTACACCAGTGAAGACCATTTGGGAAAGATTGTGGAATCTTATCCCAATCCCTAACTTTTTTTATTTTAATGTGGCTAATATAACTTACTTCAATTTGCAGCACATTATGCAGCAGATCAACCAAAAAAATTACAACAGTCTTTTCAGTGTTTCAAGACTTCCTTAATGCTTTAGAGTAAACATGTGCCTTTTCATTCAAACCTAAATTTTTCAGTCTTAATTTGTAACCTGCTTATTTTCTTTGTCCTTGATTTTCACTGCTTTCCTCTGGCCTCTCTCCAGTTGGTCCAAATCTTCCTTGAAATGTAGCAGGCAAAACTTGAAAGACAGTATGCTGATTTTTCAAGCTGTTTTTGAACTTCAATACTGTTGGTAGACATACCTGCCACCCATCCTGAGTCAGAATCAGTAAATTTAATAGGCATACATCCTATTCGCTCCTCCAGGCTATAAATGATAATGCTGGCCACTACCAGATTAAAGGCAGGCCCTAAGAAACCTCATTCATTTTAGCAAAGAACTATTTGATATCTAAATGATTTTCCAAATGTTTTTCATCATTGTTTTGTCATTTTATCCAGACCACACTTCCCTAGCATGCATTTTAGACCACCACATGAAAGAATCAATAACCTCCCTAAAGTTAAGACAGCCAGCACCTTCTGTATTTACAGACCTGTTACCCTGCAACTGCAAAAAAGAAGTCAAAACATTATACCAAACTGGTGTTAAACATTTTTTCTTAACGCTTTTGTTGCTGCAATGCTTTTCTAGGAATTTAAATTAACCTGAATGATACATAACTTCACTCTTCCTCCATCAGCACTCCTTTTAAAAAAAAACCTGGCACTGAGTTTACCTCTTTTTTCAAAGGTTTCAAAGACAACACTCACAGCTTTAAGACGGGAAATTATTGGAGGCTAAATCCTCTGCAACCAAGCTGACTGGACCTAGAGCCAATTCAGACTTATTCATCAAAATATCCTCTAACCTATTATATTCCTGATCTTTCATCAGGCCAAGATAGATATATAACCTAGGGATTAATAGGAGCCAATCTACAAACAGTGCTCTACTTCACTTGGCAGAAAATAAAAGTTGGAAGTTTCTTTATCTGTGTATCTCCATTATTAAGATTATCCTGACAGATCAGTTAAACAAATTTTAAGTAACAAACCCATACTTCACTAAACTTCAAACTGTTTGCTTTTTCTCCAAGTTCTCCTGCCTTTGGCTTCCACATTTTAGGATTTTAGGCACTCAAAAAAATAAGTGTCATCTTCATGATGTGGCATCATGTCCATAACTAAATTGCAGATCCTTCCAACTCTGAGCAAGTTACAAACTAGAATAAAACCAGTTACAATGACCAAGCTAAGTATTCATCTATATAAATTATTTTCACTTTCTAAATTATATATTTTGAATTGCTAAACTAGAGATATGTTGCCATTCAGAAACATTCCAGGTTATTTTTAAGGCCTTTTGCTAAAGTACTCAAAAAAAAAAGTCTCTGTTGATGCAAAACTGTCTTACTGCACGGTCCAGTGAACATTTCAACATATTTTCTCTTCTGAACCCAAACTGTAGGGTTGTCTGACTGGCATTGAGAGCCAGCTTCAAGTTTAGGGCCTCTCTTCTTGCAGACACAGCAATTTCTAGCTCTGCAACCTGTGAGGAGGTACACACGTATGCCAAGCAAACAGACATCCCCCGTCTCTCCGAGACACCAACAGAAACAGAAGCAGGCTGAGCAAAATTACCCTGCAGTCTTGAAATGTGGGAAACTGCCAAAAATTTTTTTTAGTCTTCAAAATAGAAGTAGCTTGTGTTTAGTCCATATACATTTACTCTTCCCTATACTTGCAATAATTTTTTCTAGATAGTGAAGCTGTTCTTCATAAACCTAAATACAGAGTCTTTCTTCATAGCTAGCTTTCTTAAAGTCCCTATGAAACTGTTAGAAAACCTCAGGAAAGGGCAGAGCCTTAGATTATATTAAACAAATTCAGAAGGTTCCCACCACTTCACTTTTCTGTGTAGCTGAAAGCAGATTAGCAGCTCTGGAGAAGAAATTTGTTTGCCTCTTGGTTCCAAAGTCTATGCTTCTGGAGCAAATCCCCACTCCTAATAGATAAACCAAAGTGCTGTATAGTATTACTGAATGGGGTACCATTGCTTTACACAGTTTCTTACAAAGTAGATCTCTTTTCCATCATACTGCGCTAGAAAATAAAATTTTTGGCTGAGTTCATTTTATACTTTTAAGTAAACTTTTACCAACCTTTGGACCTTGACTAGCACATCTAGACATTAAAGCCTCTGAAATCCATTTAGTATTCCACGAACATCCAGCATAGAGAATGACTGATGAGATTTTGTTAGATGAACTGCTTTCTATCAGCAAGTGTTAGAAAGTGTCAGGTGCCACACTGCAACAGAAAGGCCTGCAGAACCCCGTATCTGTAGATGGAAGATATTTTACCTTTGGAGCCCACAAAGCAGAAGAAGCGCCAGCACCGTAATTTAACTGACCTCCGACAAAGAAGAAGACTGCACTTTCTTCCAACCCCCCCTTCTCAACCAGCGTTTGGGAGAACGTGCCAAGATGCCAGCAGAGAAGTGCTACCAGCTCTGCTGCTCCCAGCCAGCCGTCGCAGACTGCTGCAACTCCTGCAGCCGCTCAAAACTGTTTAAATGACTCAAGATCTTCTCGAGGCTCCAGCATAGTTGGGAATCAAGAGGGCACAAACCACCATTCCCTCGCTCTAGGTTTTGAGGCACAGACCATATAAAACTGGTATTAAAAGACTGAAGAAAAGGAAGTCATGGCTAAACATCTGGTTTTCTCCATTTACAGGTCTCATTGCTAGTGTTAATTCAAAGTAAAGTTTCTCAGGACACAGCATCTTCACCTATGTAAAATATAATCCAAATACCACGTTTGTAAGTAAAAAAGCAGTTGTATCATTCACTCAAAAGAGGAACTACTTTCACACTTACTGGACCCACCAGTCTCCCCTGCCTTCTGTGAAACAAATGCCACATCCTTCCTCTGTCTCAAACAAGCCGTTTACACAAACCTTATCTGAGAAGCACCGCCTGTGAAGGAGGAGATGGGAGAGATCTGTATCACTTTCCCCCCATCATTTTCTGCTGTTTTAAAGGATACAAGACAAAAGCACCTCTTTAATATGACTTTGAAGGCACTTGATGTGGGGTTTCAACTAGCGCTGCTGTCAGGCAGAGTTATTTTTCTTCTCTGCACAACTTTGAACTGCTGAGAAATGTCACTTGCAGCAAGTACAAAACTGACTCTAATGACTCCTGAAATGCTGATTGTCTCTTCACCCCACCCAAGTGAGAGCTCCATGGTGGTGGAGAGACAGACAAGGATCATGATCTGGTGCTGTGGGAAAAAGCAAAGCACCAATTAGGATCAAAAAAAAGAAGCAGCATCTTCCCAAATTCTCACCTTCCCCATAATTATCTCCACAAGTTCTGTTTTGCTGAGTGAGACCATAACCTGGCACTTCCCAGCTTTTAATGTGTAAGGATTTAGTGTAGTGTTAAATTCCAAATTTCCTGTAATTCAGATCTTGAGTGGCTGATGGAGTATAGCAGCAATTTCATCCTTTACAGTATTTTTGGCTGTAGAGAATAATGTGACAACCACTCCTCTACAAAACAGAAGAATCAGGACAGGATCTCGTAGGCAAAGACTGAACTAGGGATTAAAACTTGACATTAACTAGTTCACTTGCCTGATGGAAGAATTTGAAAGAAAAACACCTTTCTCATCCTTTCAGTGAAACAGTTCTAACAGCATTCATCCGCACCAGTGAACACCTCTGCACGAGCGCTTTCAACACCACCACTGGAACCAGTTTCTCATTCAAGACATTTGTTAAAGAACGTAGCAAAAAGGTTGACATAGCTCTGTACCCTCCCAAATCCGATGACCCATTCATGCAGCTCTCCTGCCCTTGATAACTTCAACTTGTCATAGTCAACACTTGCTATTTTTTTCCTTCTACAAAGGGAAATGCTCTCTTTACCCCCACCCCAAAAAAGAAGGAAAAAAAAAATAGAAGACATTTATAATCTAACAAAACTCTTTTTGGAGGAGACTGGTCAAGCAGTGTTGCCAGCTGATGCTGACTCTTAAGCCTGGTTTGTAAAAGGAACCTGAAAATCCAAACTTCTGCTTCCAAAGTAGTGCTTACTGCTTGATGGCAGAGAAGTGGTTGAAAACAGGATAAGCACATACTCTTGCACACGCTGCAAGTTCAAATGTGTTTTTTTGAAGCGACTTAATGGTTGAGTCAATTCTGTAATTCTGTAGTGATTTTCTGGGAGGTGAAAGGATGCCCAATTCATGCAGACGTGCAGAAAAATTAAGCAAAAGAAGAGAACCGTACAAGAATGGTACAATGGGACACTGGATGGGACACTAAAAACATAGCAAATTAAGTCATAGTAGAATATAACATTACAGAATGTATGTATTTTCTTACATAATTACATTCAAATGTAGAAAGATATAAAAAGAAAGTGTAAATTGAGAACACAGGCTGGTAATTATCTGAAAATATGATGATAAAATTACATGATAGATCAATCATCTACAAAGATTAAGCAACAATAAAACCAAGACTCTTCAAAATTAGAGATTTACAGAGACTGCAAGAAAGGGGATTTTAAGAAAATTTGAAAAACACATATGACATCAAAAGTAGTATGTTAACTGATGAAGTTCAGTTAAGGAAAATGCCACAGTCCAATTTTACTTCCACTTGATCACAAGGTTATAAAACACATGTAGCTGAATCTTGACGTGGTGAAATACAGAGGTTCAGGAAAGAATTAAATAAATGAGAAGTTCAAATTAAAACCAGCTTTAAAAGCCTGCAAGTGCAGTATCACAGAAAGATGAAAATATTCTAATAGCTGCAGTCACTGTTTGAGACTATTAATGAAATGCAGAATGATGAACTAAGCAGCATAAGAACCTTACCAAAATTAAATACATTAATCTTCAGTTTATTTAAAGAAAACAGATGTATATGGAAAGAGCATGTGATTAAGAACAATAGTTTAAGAGACTCGGGACAGGAGACAGAAGGGATGATACCTGTTAAAACTAAATATTTATATTACCAAATACAGATGAAACCCACCAAAGAATCAGCAGCTACAAATTAAAGAAAGTAAGCGTACAGCAATAGGCAATTTCAGTTATCCAATACACTTATTAAAAAAACCAAAACATTGCAGATATTAACATATAAAAGCACGGTAGACACAAGTTAAACATGACAGTGTCTCTCAGTGAAAGCCAAAACATATTAAGAATTGTTCTTGAAAACACTTCTAATTCAATAGCTGCCACTGATATAATTTAATATTGATGGTCAGCTAGAAAATATTTAGTACAGTGCCAAAAGAAGTTACAGAAATGTATATTGGGGTAAAGACAAAACAGAGTATTTACTAAGACCAACAAGGAGGATAAAAAACGTAGATAACCTCAGTGAAGATCATACAGAGATATTTCTATAAATTCAGGAGCATAACTACGCCAAGAAGACTTCTTTGGCTTTATCAATAGTAGCAACAGCATCTCAGCCACCAAACTGGCTTATAAAGCTACACAACTTATCTCTTGAATCTGAAATGTTATTGTATTTTCTAAAAAACTGCAGGCAAATAAATCCATCCCAGCCTACTAGATTCAGTTTCCATGCTAAGGCTACTTTTTGCCCCCAGGCAAGCACCACTCACTACAGATCAATTCACTTGCATAACTGTCCCTTGATAACATGCGGTACAGCTGAATTTCGGATGCTTTGGCAAAAGGTGACATTTTGAAGAAATCAGGAGTACAGAGGAATACACAACTTGGAATTATTTATTAGCTGGCATACAGGAATATAGACTTGGCATCTCTTAACCTATCTCAAATTAGTATAGTATAAGGTAACAAATTTACTGAAATATCCCATGTACACACAAACCAACATACTGTGTAACCTTAACATATTTGTTTGCTTTAAAGTTACTTTGAACTAGTTCAAAAAGCAGTGAAACATTAGAAGAGCTAAAAAGACAGCATATAGGAATGCCTGACTAAAACAAAGACTGGTTAGTGATCTCTCTATCTTGTTTCAGAGACAGACTGCTACTGAAAATTGTATTTAAGACTTTACCAAGTCAGCCACAGAGCCTGGGATTGTAAAATTATAGTCCTCATCCTTGTCCTGAGACTTTGCATTTATACATATATAAGCCATAAATATGTGTAGGGGTTTTTTTAAATAATGCCATTCATGAGAATTCAATTTTTGAATATTTAGTATTTTGAAAACACATAACAATTGGAAATACTAGCATTTAATGTCATGGTTATATTAGCATTTTAAGGAATCACAGAAGGTAAGGAACTGCAAAACATTTCTGGCACCTATTCTTTCCAAGTTATTAGAGCTCTCGGAGAACCTGAACCCTCATCTATAATATAATAAGCATTTCTTAAAAGATTCCATATTTTATTGGACTAGAAGCTGACTACCAAACATTACTTCTTTCCATTCTCCATCTGCAGGGGAATACATCCTACATTCACTTTCTTCCACGTTGTAAAAAAACATTTCTGAATTGGTTTTATTCTCTGAAGTGCCATTACCAGCCGTTTCTGAAGTTGCTCGGTGTTATTCATTGTCAGTGTCTTCACAACTGAGCAGGTCGGCATTTTCTATTCTGTGGGAACTTCTTAATTAAAGGTTCACATGATTACAAAGCATTGACACAGCTCCATGTTTTATGTAGCACAAAGCTTTTTTTTTTTTCCTATCCTAAACCAGCTGGCAAATAACTATTAAATTTTTTGGGCTTCACATAATATTTATTGATCAGTTCATAACAACTGAAATGTTACTATTCTGAAGGTTACCACACTAGAGTATCAAAATTAATTTTGCATTTGGTAATTAGCTTCTGAGCTTGTTATATCTTCAGAATATGGAACCTGTAATCTTTTACATTCAAATTTTGTAAGTCAGTTTTCAACATTAGTTTAAATGTGTACATCACATATTGGGGGGGAAACACAATAATCTGTCTAAAAACACAATACCATATATTTAATGAATTTAGTATATGGTGTATTTTGGTATGTCTGGCAAAGTTTACATGAACAAATTTCGCTCTTGAAATCATTATCATCACTATTCAGACTTCACAGTTTTCTTGATTCTTTTTTTTTTTTTACTAATATTTCTTGTCCATTCTGTTTCAAGTTTTCTTTTTAAACAGCAAACCCTGAAAGTGTACTTATAGCATTGTTGAAATCTTACATCCACTGATACAAGATGATGATAAGATTGTGCATAGCCAGTGTGATTCTACAGCTATGTATTTATAAACTTACGTAGTTTAGGTCTAACTGAGCAAAGCACCTTTTCCTCAAGTATCTCAGAATACACATACTTGCATGGAAAATGGATCACCTAATTCTACATTCACGCACTGCAGGTGTTACTGGTACCCCCATCCCACCACAGCACAACATTGCCTCCACCTGCCCCACAACCATCACAAAAGGTCTGATTAATGCAGTTTTCTCCAAGAAACTTTTATTTTCTATAACAGTGTCCTTGATGCCAGATCTCTTTTAGTTTTGGGGAGTATTTCACATATTCTCATTGGAAAAGGAGTATCCTGATAAGGACAAATTACAATGCTTATTATGAAATACAGACATTAAATACAAGCATTTATATAGAGCCATAGAATCAGAGAATGGTTCGGGTTGGAAGGGACCTTTCAAGGTCATCCAGTCCAACCCCCCTGCCATGAGCAGGGACATCTTCAACCAGATCAGGTTGCTCAGAGCCCCGTCCAACCTGACCTTGAATGCTCCCAGGGATGGGGCATCGACCACCTCTCTGGGCAACCTGGGCCAGGGTTTCACCACCCTCAGTGTAAACCAATTCTTCCTTATATCTAGTCTGAATCTCCCCTCTTTTAGTTTAAAACCATTACCCCTTGTCCTATCACTACAGGCCCTACTAAAAAGTCCATCCCCATCTTTCTTACAAGCCCCCTTTAGGTACTAGAAGGCTGCTATAAGGTCTCTCCAGAGCCTTCTCTTCTCCAGGCTGAACAACCCCAACTCTCTCAGCCTGTCCTCACAGCAGAGGTGTTCCAGCCCTCTGATCGTTTTCGTGTCCCTCCTCTGGACCCGCTCCAACAGGTCCCTGTCTCTCCTGTGCTGAGGACCCCAGAGCTGGACGCAGAACCGCAGGTGGGGTCTCACCCGATCGGAGCAGAGGGGCAGAATCCCCTCCCTCGACCTGCTGGCCACGCTGCTGGCGATGCAGCCCAGGACACGGTTGGCTTTCTGGGCTGCAAACACACATTGCTGGGTCATGTTGAGCTTTTCATCCACTGGTACTGCCAAGTCCTCCTCGGCAGGGCTGCTCTCCTTCCCTCCATCCCCCAGTCTGTATGAATACTGGGGGTTGCCCCAACCCAGTTTGATGATGTGAAGAGGCACAAGGCCAAACCTATCCAATTCAGCAGTCAAACATCTGTCACTTCCAAGTCTTGCTCAGTACCATCTTCCCTTCCTCTGCCCCTCCAGCTTATTTTTGACCAATACAACAGCCAAGGAGGAGGAAAGGTTTGCCACTTCTTGTGTAGTTATACATGGATCAGTAAAATAATTAACAGGCTGCTTCAGACAGTGAATTTCATCTCGAGACTGATGGTTTATTTTGAACAATTAAGATGAATTTTAAGTGTAGAAGACAAAGAGACAAAGATCTGCAATTTTTTAAAAACAAATGAAGATGATTCACCTCAGCTAGGCAACTCTTTCAGCTGAACAAACAACCCAATTGCTCTCTGGAAATCAGAAAGAAAAGCGTGCATGCTTACATCTGCAAGTAAGTTTTGGCATCGTGATCCAGTTATGGAAAACAAAGGTTTAGACTTCCTAAGTAAACCAGCTGGATTAATCAGCCAGCTTGAGGAGGAGGCGAGTATGAGTCCACGCATATCTAACACTATTTTCAAAATTCAAGGTCAGCAGACATTGAAGCTACTTTCTTCTACTGATTAGTGAAGTTTGAAAATTGACAAACAAGAAGGGATTAATGATCTATTTCTCAATAATTTCAGTGGAGATCATTCATGTGTTGTGGTGGAGAAAAGGAAGAATAAGTACATTCTGGGTGAGGGGAATGCCCTCTAAGTGGTTTTTCAGAAAGAATCTACATTCATGTAAGGACATAAAAAATGATGTGATGGTGTTCCACAGGGAAATACAGAAGAAACTGAGAAGCTCAAGAAATGTAATTTCAGGAGAAATGTGACCAAGGATAGTTTGGGGTTTTTTTCCCCAGTCGCTGACTGGCCTGCTCATGACAGCTGATCTGCAAGCTGATGCGAGCTGCTAATTGGATTAACGGGCCTTTAAGAATGAAAAAAAAATAATCTCACTTTCCACTTCCACAGGCAGGAGATTTTGGATGATATTCCCAACAAGAATAGAATACAAGTATTGTTTTCTTCCCGTAACTTCAAACTTCAGCCTTTATTATGCATCAGAGAAACACACTCCTGATGACTTGGAACATCTCAAATTTTTGCAATTTCTATTTTTCAACACCAACAGAAGTTTCTTCGATCTTTCAGTTGAGCTGAGTTGAAAAATTACATTCTCGAGAATCTTTAACCCATAGTCTGCTACGCCAGTTAGTGTCTGAACCACTACCAGTAGATTGCCACATCACGTATTTGACACTGCAGTGCACAAAATGCTAGGTGCCAATGCAGCATTCAAATTGAAATGATGAGAAATTAACTGTTTGCCCAAAATCGTCAACGTGCGTATCCCAAGATGATAGAATTGAGCCAAGATGTCCCAACGCTAAATGCAAAACTGAATTTTACACTCCTGGGATGAATATAAAAGTCACTTTAGAAAACCAAGCTTGCTGCTTCTCACATGTTGCTGATGATGAGAAAGGACAGCGGTTTCTCTGCGCCTCCTGAGTCTTCTTGGCATGGCAGCAGGTCCAGCTGTCCTGGAGAGGCAGTGGGGCTTGCGCTCACCCAGCACTGTGGTGCAGTCATAGAATCATTTAGATCGATCATCAAATTCAACCGTTAACCTAACACTGCCAAGTCCAGCATTAAACCATGTCCCCAAGCACCACATCTACACGTCTTTTCAATACCTCCAGGGATGGTGACTCAACCACCTCCCTGGGCAGCCTGTTCCAATGCTTGGCAAGCCTTTTGGTGAAGTTTTTCCTAATATCCAATCTAAACCTCCCCTGGCACAACTTCAGGGTTTCCTCTCTTGTTCCTTGGGAGAAGAGACTGATCCCCATCTCATTACACCCTCCTTTCAGGCAGTTGTAGAGGGCGATCAGGTCTCCCCTCAGCCTCCTTTTCTCCAGGCTGAACAACCCCAGTTCCCTCAGCCGCTCCCCATCAGACTTGTGCTCCAGGCCCTTCACCAGCTTCGTTGCCCTTCTCTGGACATGCTCCAGAACCTCAGTGTCTTTCTTGTAGCGAGTGGCCAAAACTGGACACAGTATTCAAGGTGCAGCCTCACCAGTGCCAATTACATGTGGACGATCACTCCCCTGGTCCTGCTGGCCACACGATTTCTGACACAAGCCGGGATGCCATTGGCCTTCTTGGCCACCTGGGCACACTGCCGGCTATCTGCATCCCAGCTATCTGCAGCTCTACGCAACTATTTTCTTTGCTCTAAAGACACGTATGTTCAACTGTGAAAAGGTCTGAATGCACTGGTTGCATTGTATTTTTCAATGTGTCTCATTCTATCCCTGCAAATAGATTGGCAGAATTGATTTATTTATTTTTTTTTAAAGAAGCAATTAAAACAAAACCACTTCAGGTCCATGAAAATCATACGCCCTGCTTACTAAAAACCCTTGGGAACTTTTTTCTGTAGAGCAGTAAAAGTAAGCAATGCCCATAATACCTGTGAAGCTACAAAAAATTTGCTGTGAAAAGGTCTGAGGTAAACGTACCATGCCAACACTACTGTAAATAATTAAACAAGGTCTAAAGGTGATCACTAATACCAGCACTCCTCAAGCAAGTTGGCTCCAAAGCTCACATCCTGCTTTTAAAAGGCAGCAGCAACTTTCAGGGTTCACAGTCTTTGTTTTTCCCTTATCGAGGGCCCTCACCATATAAAATTTCCCACCTTCCTAAGACTCCACATCAACTCTGAGTGGAAGTAGAATATAATTTAACAGTAATATTACTTAGTGAAAAGCACTCATCTAGAATGCCTGCCCTCATATATCCTACAAGTCACGCAAGAAACATTCGAATGACATCCACATTCCTTAATCTTACCTTAAAAAGTACTAGTATATATTTACTGTGTTTTACTTTGCCCTTTTAAAATCAAACAGAAGCAGAGACACATCTTTGAACATGGATATTCAGACTATGCAAAATTATAAGTAGGTTTTGAGTAACCGTAAACTGTCTTTACTAGCATTTCAAGTTTACCAAGGGTAAATTTGGTATCTCGAAGGTATCTTGGTACCTTAAATCAAGGGTATCTTTTTTAAAAAACATATTCCTATTTTCAACAGGACAGAAGAGCAGGCAGTTGCAACTACCACAGCAATGCTAAAAGTTGTGTTCATGTTCAAACATCTGTAGCAAAAAAACCCCCTCCACAGCCCAGGATACAGGTGCCAAAGCACTCACTAAGGGGAAAAACGGTCTATCAGAAAATATTTTTTCTCTGAAGTTATAAGCAAGCCAACTCTTGTAAAAGCTGCCAAGAGCATCCAAGTCCAACTCAGTTTGACTTCATTCATATAAAAAAAAATTTCCTTCCTGCTCATTTAAGAAAGAATTTAACAGGAACAATTCAGGAAAAAAAAAAATCATCAAGCTAATCTCCGCACAAAAAACAAACTGGTGAAAACCAGTCAGAAGAGAAGGAAAGCTTGTCTTCGGGTACTTACAACACAAATTTATTCAGTCTCAACATTTGCAATGTACAGGTCCACCCACAGGAACTTTTATTTTTAATATATATGTATAAAAATATACATATATAATTTTCACATGTGAAACTCATGGACTTGGTATTATCAGACAAACAGAACAACTGAGAAAAGCAAGAAAATGCCCAGGGACAGGGGAAACGGACCATCTGGTCTCAAACACACCAACACAATAGGGAAGGAGTCGAGTTTGGCAGCTAAGGACTGGAAAGCATATGGTACGTTTCCTCTTAACTGGGCATTTTCTGGCTTTTCTTAGTTTGTGTCAGAAACTTAACAGACCTTGCGTAGTCTGTATTAAGCTTTCTCATACTGAAAATTAAACCATAGAGAGCCTCAGAGTTCTTCACTTTGGGTAATTCTGAAGCAGGGTAAGTAGGAAATAGAAGTACAAAAATCTCTGTAATCTTTTGAGATTGTTGTGTTGGTATTTTTTTTGCTTTCTGAATGGGTTGTATGCTAATTTTTCATCAGGGACATGCGCATGTCCTCCTATACTATTTTCAAAATTAGATATGGCAAATTCCCTAGTCTGCTTCCAGGTCAGTGGTGGCAGGGGAGGTAAGGCAAGACTGAAATACTGCAGTGAAAGCATACTAAGATTATTTGCACCAAACTTACTTGGGCTTAGAGTAAGTTTATTCTAAAAAAAGCAAAGTTAATCTTTGTATTTGTGTATTTACTAATGGTTACAAGACAAGCTCTCAAGCACCGACTTCACTCATGTTTTGATAAAACAAATCAGATAAGTCTGAAATTACCACAAATGGAAGGTTTAAAAGTTTATGCTGGTAGCAAATATACTATATTTTAAGGTAAAATTAGCTGAGTACAGGACTGAAATTACTTACTTGGAAACAGATTCATATTTCACAGACACTCACACTAGTATTATAGACAGCATCTCAGTTTTTTTGTCCATCCAGTTTATCATAAGGTTTCGCTTCAACAGTAAATGGAAGTTCTTAATTATATTTTCAGATCAGCAATTTAAATGAGATAAACGCATATTGCTGTAGATTTTTTCTACTGTGGTGTCTGGGAGCACCAGTACCCTCTGTATGGGTCAGCAGTCTAGAACACCAGGGTGGAAAGATAGAGACCAAAACCTCCAAAAATCAAATACAGTAACAACTCAAGTTTAAGACAGAAATTATATACAAACATTAATCTAATGTAAACAAATCAAGCACAGGAGAGAATGAGACATTAGTCAACACAACACTGATCTCAGCACAGCAACACCTTAATTGGAGATTACACAGCAGTTATGTCAAGTTGCACTATTTCACATTGCAGTATGTTCCACTATTATGTACTCAAAGTAAAGTCTTGAGTATTTAACATTACTTTTTTGTACCTAGCAGCAACTTTCACTTTGCAAAGATTAGTAAGTATTATTTTTAACCTTGTATCTAAAAATCTGCAACTTCCAGGAATAAGTATTAGCAACTACTATAAGTTTATTCCAACAAAAATAGCCTTGTACAAAACTGCTTAGAAAACCACAAATTGTTCTTATCAAAAACAATGCAGATGAGCTGAAGGGGAAAACTGCGTTTGCAAAGATGCAGCCAACAGAACTGTCTGACCCTTTCAGATGCTGTGTCTTCACTGCTAAAATAAATATTCAGTAGACTTTCAGGATGTAATCATGATGAAACAGCCAAAAAATTAAGCTTACTATGCGTCAACTGTGTGCACGGTCTTAACCAGTGACAAATACAAGACCAGATTCATTCAGCGCAGAGTTGAACTGTTGATCCAGCAGATGTGTTAAAAAAGTAATTGCTTGGGGGCAAACACAGCTACACTGCAATTGGCAGCTGGAGCTGAGCTCTGTGGAAACTGTAGCTTTCCTGTGCTAAGCAGCATGATTGAGCATTTTATTCTTCCAATGGCTCAACTGCTTGAAGTTAATGGTAACTGCTTCAACCACCCTGCTTGCTTTGAAAGCAATCATGTGCTGAACGCTCACAGCGGCTGATGGCACCGGCCAAGAGCACACCAAGAGTAACCCAGGCTTAGCTGATGCATAAAACCAGGTTACAGCACGGTAGCATGATCGTGAGCTCCACTACTTCTTTACCTAGAGCTGACTTTTGAGTTACTCGTACATACAACAATGAACATCAGCATTACACCTAGCAAAGTCATTCTACGACTACCAATACATCAAAGGTAGTATTTCTTACATGAATATTTGCATTTCAGTACCTTCAGAAAAAAAAAAATCACAACTCAAATGGAAATATTCCAATCCTTAAAGTAGAAATAATATTATCCAAAGAGTACTATGAAGCACACTCAAAGGGGGAGTGGGGAGCTCTCAAGCTGCAGGTTGAAAGTTTTTAGGAAAAAACCAACGAAATTTAACATTGGTATTGCAAGAGACACTGTGCAATGAAGACCAGCTCCCCCAAAGCAGAGAGTCTTTGGAAAAGAGATGAGTTTGACTGCAAAAAGGGAACAGGCAGAATACAGTAAGGAAAAGTGAATCCATGCTGTAATTCTGGAAACCGTGTGGTAGTTCAGAATCAAATTCAAAGCAATATGGAAGAAAATACAGGTCTACATCTTGAATAATATCCTTACAACAACTGGAATAAGCCAAAGAAACAACTATTGAATACGGTCATCAAAATGTCTCCTATCATCTGTATAATTTCAGTGTTAGAATAACAGCAGAACTAAAACTGAGCAAAGCAGCAGCTCATCAACTGGAAATGGAAGTGTCACATCCAAGAGCATCAGCAATACATTTCATAAATATTTCTTCTCTAGACAAATGCTTGAGAGACCATCATTAGAAATCGCTCATAACTTTTTAATTTTATAACATTTATAGAAATGGAAAAAGCTTACAGAAAAACTCTTTTACTTAGGGAAATGGGATAGCGTTTACAGACAGTATTTTGTACAAGGAGCTCTGGACTGTATTTCTGGTTCTCTTTCCCTTTGCACATCTTCAAGCAACTTGGTCTAACAGCACTTCATTTTCCTGCACCTGAAAACCCAGGTGCATTTTTTTTTTCTTTGATATAGCAAAGGCTGGGAATCTCAGTATCTTGTTAAATATTAAAACTACTAGAAAATATTTCACTGTAAGGTGTCCATACAATTTCTAAGAACAGTAACTCATATAAACACCCAAGTATACTGAAATTACCATCTAACAGATAGGCAATTGCTTTCCTCCCTTCCCCAGCATTATTCCCCCCCAGCTTAATATAATATTTAAGGTTACAGAACACAAAAAATGTTACCAAGCTACAAGCAAATTCAGCTGAAAGGAATTTAACAAAAGTATCTGACAAAATTTGCAGAAAAATATTGTTGTTCATTTTCTGCTTCACAAAGGTTTTTATGTATTCGCAATACACTGTAGCTCAGAGATCTGAGCAAACTGTTACATTTTGGTAGCAACATAAAGCATTAATTAATAGATGACAAAGTCATCTGGTTCTGTATTCTCCACTGTTCTTCAAAGGAAAATAATTTCTAACCTAAATACAGGCTTCATAGAAAGCACCGAAAGGTTAAACAAAAACCTCTTCAGTCAAAATGCTTACAACTCTTAAGACAGCAAGCTATAAATTATTAAGTAGCTTGTCTAATTGCTTCATGATGGCATCCAAAGATTCCAGTCTCCCCCTACCCCCACATCCCAAGACGCAATTCCAGCTGGATGCACTTTCAACACAGACCATTATTCACAAGAGTCCGCTCTAATGTTAAAATGAGGTACCAGAGGTCAGGCTCCTAATAAGAAAACAAAGAGTAAGATTCCCATACCCACATAACATCCTAAATCTCGAAGCTACATCAGCAAGCTGACAACTGGAAAACCTAGGAAACCTCATCAATAAGTAATGGAGAAAGGAATCGGATTACACTGAACAGTCAGATTTTAAATCCTCCAAATTAAGTCATATACAGAGAACTGCTCCTATAAACACTGCTCTGAACCACAGCTGTAAATCAGAAACTTAAACTAAGAGAATTAGGGAACTTTCAGGTCTTCAGTCAGAGGACAATAACATAAAAAGTGAACTCAATTTCCAGTTGTTATGGAAGAGATAGGCAAAACAGGAAAAAACAGCACAAGATTAAAAAAAAGGTCCAATTTATCAACACACACAGATTTTCCAATTCACTAGAGTTTGTTGGTTTTCAAACAACACATTTCAGGCAGAGAAAATGCATATTTAATGACTCAGAGCAAACTATAGCATGGTTTGCAAATCAAGCAAAATAGCTCTTTTTTTTACTGGGTAATGGTAAGTAACAACATTCATAATTTTATAAAATATATAAATAAATCATCCATTCACACAAAATTAAACGATACGTGAAAATGTTAACTGCTGAAGTAGTAAGTCTTGTCTTGAAACTTCTTGTCTTCTTAATTCACAGATGTTAAATATTTATTCTTTTCTGCCTACCATCTTTCACTGTAATGAAATTATTTTTCATTATAGCAAAATGCAATTGATTGATTTTAGCGCTCTCCCTCAGAAAAAGAAACATGTAATCTGGCAGACATAGTTAGCTTTCTTTAAACCAGCACTACTGACCATCAAGCTTCCCCATTTGAGGGACAGAATAGCCAGTCTTTCCACACAGTTTTCATACCAAAGTCCACAGTAATTCAAATACCTGCACAACTGGTATTACTGACACGTAAGTCACCTGTAAATAGTAATGTACAATGTTCATTGGAAGTGTTACCAAATGATTGCTAACTAAGGGAAGTAAAAGAGCAGGAGCAGCTCTATACCCATTCAAACGGCGCTACACGTGTATCAGGAACAAGATAGAAGCAAAACAAGGCAGTAAATGTCTGTGGTGTATGTCTTGTCTCAAGGATGTCACTGCAAGAGCAGTTGATGATTGACAGAGATCTCCCATCCACTTATCCACTGCCACCAAACAGCAATCATAAATGCCATTGACACTGTAGAGCATTGAATAACGGCTCAAAGAGAGTTAAATAATAATGTTCTATTGGCTCAGTGCATCTCTTAACTGCTACTGGAAAGAAGAAAGACAGGGCAAGAAAAAAAAACACCTATGTCCCTCTTATTCATAACTTACTAACGATTACTTAGACAAACTTTGGCCAATTGTTTTTCAATATGGCCAGAATAACCCAGCAGTAAAAGATACAAGTATGGAGGTAAAAAAGAGCAATATGGAAATCTTTCTTTCCAGGTTAACTTGCCTGCCATTTCCAGCCAAAAAAAGTATGGAAGGCTTCATTTTGCTTTATTGTAACGCAGCAATCGAAACTCAATCTTTGTATACCGAGACACTCTCAGTGCAAAGGTTGATGCACAATAAAACCTGGCACCAAGAGTTTGTCCTTCCTACACCTTGGCTATCAAAAGCACCAACCCTACACGAAAGAATGCATTTTATAGTTTTGTCCTTAAAAGTGGAAATTAAAATTAGTTTGTTACTGCATCTTTAGTCATAGGGGTACAAAAGATCAAGAAACAACATTCATACATGCAAAAGTCAAAAAAATGTGTATCGCGAACAAGCTTAATTCTTGCAGTGAAGCACTGGCGGGGTAATGTCCTCAGCACCCCTTCCTACCCTCCTCTTCTTCCCTCGTTAAGAACTCAATTGTTTAATTAATTGTTTTACATAGGTGAAATGGACCATTAGAAAACATTAGACAACACTTAATTTATCATTTATACAAGGATGAATGCAAATCATTTTGAGGTTTGGGGTTTTTTCTTCCCACACCCCTAATTAATATTCATGAGGATAATTTCACAAAGGCAGTTATAAAACTATGTCAGAGGCAGCTTAAAAATATAGTTGTGCTAACACAGAAAGAGGAAACTCTCTCCCCCCACCCCACCCCCCCCCGCCCTGAAAGGGGGGGAATTTAAACCCAACGCAAATATTTACTGAATGATGGGGTTTTATAATATTTTAATCGAGTTATTCATTACACAAAAATAACACTGTGGAAAACCAGATAACGTTATACAAAAGCTAAGTTCATTTGTTCTGGACAGGTGGCCAGTCTGCAACTCCGTGCCGGCATCCAAAGCCCGCCCACAATAGCACTAAAGACGATTATGCAAATGTTCCCTATTCCCTGCTATTTTCCCAGGAATGGGAGAAGGGCTCCATGTGGAAGAAGCAATTGTTTCCCAGTCATGTGGAAAACAAACCAAGAGAAAGAAGGGAGGGAATGTGAACAGGAGATAGAAACACATACCCTTAGCAGGCCAGTCTTCTGCTCGCTCTCGCTGAAAAATGCTTGAACTGATCATAACAGTAACGTGATTTCCATACTGGAGTGCGGATAGCAAGGGTCAGACACAGAGTTCAGAGCCCAGGAAATGTATTCTTCATACACAGCTATTCTACATTTTCCCTTGTATTCTACCGAGGGACAAAGCAGTTAAAAGATGGTAACTCTCCTTCAGTTGTAATACATCACTTAAATGTGAATGGTGGGGCTGCGTGATGCTTTACTAGAACAAGTAGAAAGTTTGTAAAAGGTGAGCAGCAGATCAGATCACCTAGCTATCTGGGAGCTGGAATTTTGTCTGGATTTCATGCTGTTGAAGGATTTTTTTCTAATTCCACACATCGATCACAGAGTAATTAAAAACCAAATGTGAAATCTAAGTCAATGAATTTGCTTCACTTCAGTCCTTCAATGATTATTAATTTAAACATGTTTTGCTAAGATACAGCACCTTTTACCACAATATAGACTAGTGTAAAGGTACGTAAAATTTATTCTTTAAAAGTACTACAATGGTTCTTGTATTTCAAACACAGCTCCAAACCCCATGGCTTAAATCACCCATTTCTACATAAAATGCTTTTCACCTCTCCCAAGTATCAATTTTCCACCCAAGTACCCACCCAAATAATTCAGCTATCCTTCTGCTTATGTGCTAACTGTATCTTATAGGATTCAGCAGGACACAAAAAAGACTGTAAGCAAATGAACTTGATGCAACTAACTAGCAGCCTGGAACTTTATTAATTATAAGTTAGGCATGACTAATTATAATTATAATGGCATGCCTGTCGCTCTCCTCCCACAAAGCACCCGGCATTAAATGGATCCAGAGCAGCCTTAATGGGCTAGAAGTTGTAACAGATAAACAACCTGTCCCATTAGCATTAACTTTTACGCAGGTTGCTGATTCGGCTCCGCAGCTGAACCCTTCCAGCTGCAAACGGGTACAGGAGCAGCCGCATTAGTTGGAGGCAGGTTCCCCATCCACCACAACAAACAGGGCCAGGACAGCTGCCTCCCGCTGAGATTTGCTCCAGTAACCGGTTTCATTCAAGCTGGACAAGCACCACAAGTTGTGATACTTGGTTCAAGAATCATTATTTTTTCTTCAATTACCTATTAGTCTGTATGCTTACTATTCTAAAGGAACCAGGTTTCTACAGCTGGTATCAGGAGACTAAAATAAGAAATGATCATCTGGTTAACCTTGCTCAAATGAAAAATGAAATAAAAATCTTCCCTTGTTCTCCGCCCCCCCCCCCCCCCCCAAAAGACATGGCAATCAGAGTTACAGTGACCCTCAAAGTTTGTTGAGTATAACTTCTAGGAGCAGTGTTAACGATAATCCTTATTTGGTGATTTAAAGACCAATACCTCCTCTGCTTCAGGTAAAGCAACACAGCTTTTCACCCTATTCCAGCCTGTAATTTGAGCTAGTAAAGATAAAAGCTGCCTCCTATACAAACTTTTTTTTTTTTTTTTTAACTTTTAAAAGTAAGGGGGTTTTATGGTTCTTTTTGCTTCACCTCAACACCATTTAATCCCTGAGCCAGGTTTCCAAAGCATACATGCTTTGCTTTCCCAGTTGCTGGAAGTTTGTTTCCACTTCCCATCACTACCACTTCTTCATTCAGATCCCGACAACTGAAAGACTTCACGCTGATCTTCAAAAGAATTTCTTGGCAGTTTCTGCCATTGCTTTGAAGCGATTAATAAAATCCTCCTTACGACGTCACTGATACTATTGCTACTTTTCCTCATTCAACAGAATTTACAAATAACACTGTTGAGTGAACACTCTTGCTCATATGTTCATCATATGTACTCTGCCTTTTCCACGTCTCCTGCCTGTCTATACTTACTCTGTGGTTATTTTGACACTCCTTAGAATTTATATTCTTCCTTTTTTCCCAAGCTATCAAGTGCTTTGCATTTCCATTAGCTCCACTGTTCTCTCCCTCTTTCTTGTAGGAAGCTCCTCCACCATCAGCCTACCTATTGGCTTTTGGGTGCTCTGTAGATCTTCCAAATATCTTTCAACTATTTCTTTTTGTGCGCTTGCTTGTTCTCAATTACTACTTGTCTTTCAGCACTGACATTTTCAATTTGAATGCTCCACCTTGAGTTCTCTTATCTTGCGATCCAGGTCATTTCAGGTTTCTCTCCACAGACTTTTCTGAACATTCTTCCCCTACCCAGGCATTTCTCTATTCCATTTTCAACACCAACTAGCTGCTCAATGTCTTGAATATCTTTTTCTCCGCCCCCCCCCCCCCCCCCCCAAACTTCTAACACTTTCCAGCTCAGCAGCCCTTCGTTCTTTACCCACCTCTATTTCTTTGTCTTGGTCTGGTGACACAAAACTTGATCAGCCATTCCTATAATCTCATTTTTTATGCTGTTCCACAGCTCTTCACCATTCATTTCTTCTTTCACCAGAGACAAAATTCCACCCCCCAACTCCTTTGTTTTCTTTCCTGTATCTGGCTCTTTCCATCTGTGCTTATCATAGATCTTCATTCCTGACACTTTTTTGGTTGCTCTTAGCTTCACTGATGCCAGCACTAACTTTAGCTCTGGAGGTAATTCTGTGAGAGAGGAAGCCTTCGACAGCCTCAGGAACATACCCTGATTTAGTGCATACTCCCTCTGGAGTTATCAATTCTTGTTCGCTGTCATGTGCAATTCACCGAATCTTTAGAGGACAGGGATTATTTTGAGGCTGAACTATATACTTGGTCATGTAAATAATCAGGAATTTCAGAGAGAGTTAAAAAGCTAAGCACAAGCATGGCTAAAAAAATATACACGTTTCCTATTTTAATTAAAGCATGCCTGCAGGTCATGGCAGCATTTGTATTGCTTTGGGGGTTATTTCTGCATATCAGAAAATTTTTTGCATATGAGAATACCACTACCAGCTGTAATTATATGACCGTACGTAATTGGATTTTACTAAAAGTTCTACTCTGTGTTTCATTGAGTAATTTTATATAGTAATTATTATTGGTCTTCTTCCTAGGTATTCAGAAAATATGTTGACAGAGGGACAAAAAGCATTTAGAACATAAAAATAGGTTGACAGAGACAATACTGTTTACTAAAGCAGGAACAAACCCAGCCTGCTGTAACAAAGTATAATCCACAGTCTTCTCCCCATCACTTTTCTTCCACCCAAAATTCCCATAACCATGACCAGAAATCACGTCCCATGAGTTGCTGCAGTGCTCCGTATGCTGTCCCTCTCAGGATTGTGTTTCTTCCACTACCACACTGGCATGTCACCAGGCATACATCCATAATGGGACCCATGCACAGATGCTCCCCCTCTCTCCTCCTTTGCAATTATTTGACAAATCCATTTGACTAAAGAGACACTTGCTGAGCTACACAGCCAGGGACTGGCACAGGACATGCCCATGCTCCAGCTATTGTCCACCCAGCCCAGTGACACACAGACTCTTACAGGCACTCTCAACAATCCAAAAATTAATAGTTAAGAGTGCACTTTTGCTAATAAAAATACCATAACAAATTCTCTTTTGAAAATGAGATCCAAATAGCCACTTTTTCTTATTCCTAGCATCATTATACACATACCTGAGAGAAAAACTAATTTTTCCCCTTTTTTGGCATCATAAAAACCTTATGATCAGTTTAGCATGTAATTAACATGTTTGTCAACTCCTTGTTTCACTGTAGGCCTCTAGCCCAATATTTTCTGTACAGCTGTATAGTTAGTGCCACCATTGATTATTCAAAGGTACTGCTGCAAACCAAAGATGTCCTGGTAAATAACAGTTTTGGACTTATTACAAGGTGAGTAATGTTTGAGTTTCCAGTTGTTACAGGTAAGCCAGCTACTCATTCTTAAAGTATTTTTGCTCTTTGTGTGTTATTCGGAGTTGCGTAGAGAAAAATCTTCGCTACAAGCCATAGGGAGAAGAGCAAAAAGAAATTCATTGTAAATAATCAGCTGCTCCTGGGAGACAGAGACATTGCAGTGCGCCAAGTCAAATTAATCCCAGACACAAAGATGTGAATAAAGCTTTAAAACTGAGATAAAGCAGGGAAATTAAATAGATCACTTAGAGAAATAAAACTAACTTCATTCGGTACTGTATTTTACACACTGGCTAATGTGTGCCTAAAATTCAAAGTTTCTGCAAAGGAAAATGCTCTTCACATGAATGCTTGAAGCCAAAAAGAAGAGAGTACTGTATATAGAGACTGGAGAATGCAGATGGGCTTTCAGAAGCCTTGTTTTAAGCAAATGCATCAAGAACAAATTTCTGCTAAGAAAAGCCAACAATATATGTTTTTAAAATATCTGAAATAAAATCAGAACCAAAGTGAACTGCATTCATATTGAAGTCAGCATTGCTAGATAATAGATTTTAAAAGAACAACTTTTATTTAGCCTAGGGCAAGTTTCAAATTTGCAGTCTGGTCTCATCTCTCCACTCAAACCTTTCTTTATCACATTTTTCATTTTGACTCCTTTAAATAAATGGTGTGTTTCTGAACACAAGACTTCAAACTCAGCTCTGATGTGACTTAATTAACTTCTACAGGGGGGTAGGTCATTAGAAAACATTTATACATTGTTGCAAATTTACATAGCGGTGTACAAACACAGAAGGAAACAGATTTCCTACCTGGAAGCACTTACAACACAAATAAACCCACCAATAACCAGGATAATCAGAGTATGTTTTGACCTGGCAGATGCAGAAATTAGGCAGTGTTTTATGGGCACAGAACAGTATCATTGAATGCAAAATAGTCAAGAGATTGACAGAAGTGAACTAAAACCAGAGGCAAGCTAATACACAAGGGCATGACGGTTTAGAACTTAACAAACAAGGAGCTTCACTGTGATAGAGTAAAGGACACAAAAACACTCGTGCATAGAAGCAAAGCACATGAATCTATATCCAATATTTCCATGAACATTGAAAGTTTTAGTTCAAATCATTTCAGTTGCTACATAAGGGATGTTAGTACTTCCACAACTGAGAAAGACATTCTGGTAATAATAGAGAGGCAAAAATGAATCACAACATATGTGAAATATGAAAAAAATGATCACTAAGGAAGATGGTATCTCCCTGTTTTCCAAATTAGAATCTAATTTGTTTGAGAAAGGAAAGACAAAAGGGCAGATCTGGAAATTAAAAGCAAATACAGTGATGGTTAAAGGCAGGGAAGATCTACTTAAGACAGGACTGAAATCACAACACTGTACACTTGAATATAACAAAATAGGATTCACTGAACCATTTGCTCACTCACTGCGGTATACAATGTGTGGGCAAGAAAACCCAGGGATGACCAAAAACTGAATCAGCTCTGGAAAAGCTTTCAGATAAATCAAGCATCATAAAACCAAAGACTATAACAACCACCACCACCTAAATACATACATACATAAAACAACCTTAGCAGCAGCACATGAAGGATTTAATGAGTCCACATGCAAGCAGGGATGATTAAAAATGTTCTGGTATCATGTGATATTGATGTAAATGAGGGGCGACTAATGGGACTAAATTGCTTCTCAGCTTTAAACAAATGTCCTAAAACCATGCATGATTTTTCTTCATTTATTTTTGTATCCCATTCTTTTGCGAATATGACGTTCTGTGAAATTTGATCACAAGCAGTATTGAGGTTATGAAAAAATGTGTACATGAGGTCATCTTCACATGGTATTTTCTCTGTGCATTTGGCTAATGTATTTGTATTTTTATTAGTATTGGTATTTGGTAGTGTATCTGCACGTACAAGCAAATACATCTTCCAGACACTCTGAAAGGCAGCAGTGGCAGTTCTTAATTTTGTTCTTCATTCTCCACTCCTACAACAGTGAAATTTCTGGGCACCTTGCCAAATGATATTTAATTAAAAGCTACTCTGCTTTTGATTCTTTAGTAACTTGGTTACCAGCTCTGTTGACCATTTATGCAGTGAAAGGAATTTGATATAAAACTGGTTTTCTATTGTGTTTACAGAACCGGTGACAGTATAATTTTGAGTGTAGAGACAGCTGGTGGTAGTTTGCTTAGAAAAACCTCAGAGAGGTAAAATATAGAAAAAGTAGAGATAGAAGAACCCCATAATCAATGGAGTGTTAGGTACGTTAATGCTGTACAAATGCTATTTATTTTAGTTTACCATTTAGCAAACCAATGAACCTGTTTTCTTCGGCAGAGAGGCAGTTCTCCCAGAGCACCTCAATAATGCCAAAGCTATCAATTCCTGTGTTGCAGCCTGATATCAAAAAGAAGGAAAAAAAAGGATCTTTGATTTAAACTACATTTCCTGCACTCAGAGAGGGCTGATACAGAGACACACACCAATGGAGTGTATAAACATTTCTTGGAGAATAAAGGGATAAAATGACTGGCTGAAGAATGCACTAGTTTTTTTATTTCAAGGCTGGGTTTGCTCTGTCTTTTTTAAATGGCAGAAAAATATCTCTGATCCTATCAGTAGCCTCTGGTCATGGTTTTAAACACCTGAAATCGTATCTTAGCCTCAGCAAACTAACTAGTGGCCCTTCTGATAACCTGGGGACAACAGCATTTATAACCCAGTCCACATAAACACCTACAGAAAAGCTCACTCCAAACATTTCTCAGTGCAGCAACCACACGAGTAACTGAGGAAAACCAATGACTTTTCCCAAAACTAGTAAGGCAAAGTGAATTTCAACATCAGAAGCCTGAGCAAAATGAAGGGAACCAATACAAGCGATACCTTCAGAAGAGCTGGCACTGTATTTTCAATCTTAACGCCAAAAAAAGGAAAAACAGACAATACTGCGTGAGCAGGGTTGAACACACATGCACAGTAGAACAACCTCAGATGTTCTCCTGTCTTTACTAGAAGATACTTTTCTTTTTAAATATGCTGAACGCTTATACTTAAAACTGCATATTATATCAGAAAAATAATAAAATATCAGAAAAAACATTGAATACATCTAAACAACAGAATTAACGTAGGACCTATTCCTGCATCCCACAGTGCTGAAGACGCATGCTGATACCATCAGCCAGCCAGGCTACACTTGTGCTCACACCAAGTCTAAATGCCAGCAATGCTTCCTCAGCATGTCCCAATCCTGCCATGAATCATCAAGCATTTCATGGTCCTGAACTTGGATAAACTGTAAGAATAATCAGAGAGAAACTTTGTCAAACACGACATTAGAAATTGGTTGAAAGAGTAAATCACTGTTCATTCCGGTTACACACAACCCTGTGAGGCTTAGAGCTGGTGGAATTTTACAGCTTGCTTAGTGCATACAGTTTTGGTGAAGAAAATATCATCACCGTTTAGTGAAAAGAAATTTTTGTAAACCAGAGTATTTTATTTTTAAACTCTAGTCTATGACTCAAATTTAGCTACCTTTAATATCTTAATTTGGAAGTTAAGCCTCACTTCAGCTCTGTGGCTTACCAAAAAAGCACAAATATTAGGAACTGAACATTATTTCAGAAGGTTGTTTTCAATATTTCTACCTTACAAGCTCTTTACCTAAATTCTTAATGCCTGAGACACATAGGAAAAAAACAAACAAACAAAAAACTTAGATAAACTGTACAAACTTGCAAAGCAAGCAGTAAGATACAGCTTTTTTTAGATTAAAGAGCTCAGTTTACTAACACACAGCAACAACCCTTCTCACAAATTTTAAATAAACAAAGCGTTCACAGCAAAAGCGTGAAAGTCGCTGTAAAACAGATAACTGGTTACAAGATCCAAAGCAGAGGCATGGCATAAGCTCCAGCAGTGGACAGGACTTTGCGCTGGGACTCAGCTGTTACGTATGTTTATGAAGGGCCTGCAGAAGGTGAGGAGCAACAAGTTGACATCTGCTGACAACAGTTATTCAGAGCAGTAATGTTAAGGGCAAATATCAAGAACTGGAAAGGAATTTTAATGAGACTGAGTCACAGGATAACAAAATAAAACTGAAATTCAATATAAATAAATGTAAAGAGATGCAAACAAGGAAAAAACCAGTATGCTAGGTGGACCATTTCCACGCAGGGTCAAGATCTTGGGGTCACAACAGATAGATGCATGAAAAACATCTATGGCTATTAGAAGTAAAAAAAAACCCAATCCAAAATAAAAAAAATGCAACAGTGATAGGAGTTAAGACAGGAAGGAAGAACATAACACAGATTATTGCTATCACTGCAGGAATAGATGGAGCATCATCTCGGAAGTCTGTGTGCTGTTGTGGCCTTTCCCTCTGCTCCAACTCGAAGAGATAGAGAAGAGGCAGAGAAGAACAAGGATGGTAAAAACGCATGGATCACTGGCCACATCAGGAACGACTCAGAGAGCTTGGACTCCTCAGTTGTCATAGGAAACCAGACAACTGAAAGGATGGGAGAATATGATGTTGGTTTATGAAGTCATGACCAACATGGTAACAATAGATGGAAATGAACTGTTTTCTCTTTCTCCAATACACTGATGGCACCAGATGAAACTAGCAGAAGTAAGGTTCAAAGGACACATTAGCCAGGTTGCATCAACAACAGAAGGTGCTGTAAGCTCCTGAGTTCCAGCCAAACAACCAACCTCTTTTAATCCAGAAGCACTATCATAAGAAAGAAAGAAATCCACTTAAAATTTCAAGGGGAAAAAATTAGCAACCTAAAATATCTTACACTGGCTAGATATCAAGACCAAGATGAAAGCTGACACATGGGCTATGACGTTCATTCCTAAAGAATGCCCTAAAGTAAAATCACAGTAAGAGTGGGAACACAGGCAGAAATCTAAAGCAAAGGAGCCTAAAGCCCACTGTGTCCCTGCCATGTTGTTGACATGGCTACAGGTTCTCCATATTATCTCATAGAGGTTTTCTTTGAGACTTGTCCTAACGTCTTCTATCTTTTGAAAGGAACTGAGGTGACATCCGTGCTGCTCCAGAACATGAAGGATATCAGGGATTTCATATTAAGTTGCTTTGGAAGATTGGTGAAACAGTACCAGGGGAAATAGGCATAATGAGCAGGTCATTTAGAGCAGAGACAGGCAGCATATGGATGCCAAAACTGTTAGGTGGCAAATTTTCAACGATGTCATGCAATAGTACTAGTAGTGGAGGGCTGTCAGCTGTTAATATCTATAGTAAAGCACCTAGAAGAACAACTCGCCAGAAGGCAGAAATACTGCCTTGTACTTAGGTAATACTTTTACTTATTAAATGATCAACACATCTTGCTTCTGTCACTTTGACTGCCTCAGCTTTCTTGTAATCTGAAACATCTTGACCACAGCATAAGGACCCTCTGAGGCCCTTCAGGGTTCTCTGTCCCCTATTTTGTGTGGCCTCCTTAACACACGATCTGTTCACCGGCCACAACACATAGGTTGTACCTCATACCAGGAACATATGACCTGGGTTATACGTAGAGGACACCAGCTACCTCTCATGGAAACAGTCTGTTCAGCAGGTCTTGCCATGGTATGCATCCTGATGCAGTCCTCAAATGTCAGCCCCAGCAGACCCAATGACTCACTTCACCCTGCAGAATTACATGCTCGTTTTCACATAGCTTGGTTCCAGTGATCATCAGTGACAACTGCAACATCAAGAGCTATGAAGATTCAGTGGTCAATGCAGATCGCATGGGGAGGATTTCTGAAAATATGAGTAGCCAAATATGTTAGTACAACTGTAGAATAGATGCATTTTCAACCACGACCTGGAGCAGAGGCATTAATGTAGAAAACCCGAAGCAGAAAGGAGATCAAGCACAGAAGGATAATAGCAACTGATCCAAACGTTTTTCACCATTTGGAGTATTAGAGAGAGGAACAAGAAGATATAATTTGTGTTTTTACTGAAATTTAGAAAAAATATGCTTATAAAATTTATGCTTTATATATTATGATGGCTGGTGCCATTATTGTCCTTTCCTTCACAGATGTTCAAATGGGCAATCAAAAAGGGTTTCTCTTTTTTGAGAAAAAAAAAAAAGAAACCCTTTTTTGAGTCAGTTTTTCCACTGCCATCAATCACAGAAAAAAAAACCACCACAGCTCACGAGAAATAAAAGGCTGGAAGAGAACAAACTGAAATGCTCATCTTTACTCTAGGTTTTACAAAGCAGTCTCCACATATCAAAACAGCTAGTTAAGTACCATGATTTCTTCTTGCAATCAAACCTTTTTATTTCTCTCTGGAGCCTACTGCAAGAACAGAATCGTATGACGCTCCTCTGCAATTGGAGACTTCACTTAAGAGCACACTGCATGAATGCAAGGTGATGCAATGAATAGAGATCATGTCAAAAGTAAGGGTGTTAATGCCAGAAATTAATTCTGTAGTATGGATGAAGACCTCAGATTTGCCAGCAGCTCTAAGTTTCGCCTTCAAAAAATAAAGACCTCTGCCCTCCCTCACCTCCCCCATTTTTATACCTGCGAAAATACCTTCATTGTTATATGAAGTCTTGCACTGCTGCTGCAACATAAAAATGCTTATCCAGAGATATCACAGTACCAGAAGAATTCATTTGTTAAAAAATAAAATAAAAAAGGGGGACTAAACTTTTAATAGTCTGCAAGCTACATGAAAACACATTTCATTGTTGTACAGTAAGTTAAACAGGTAGGATCTATCCAATTCCAATTAATATTTTTATTTTATACTATTTTCAAGAATTTCCAGGAAAAATAAAAGGGCAGTGGAACTCCCCAAGTCTTCACTATTTTTAATAGAAGTATTTAAATCTACTCTTTAATAGAACACCAAAGCACACAGTCCATGCCAACTTAGAATCACAGGACGGTTTGGGTTGGAAGGGACCTTTCAAGGCTGTCTAGTCCAAACCCCCTGCCATGAGTGGGGACACCTTCAACCAGACCAGGTTGCTCAGAGCCCCGTCCAGCCTGACCTCGAATGTTTCCAGGGATGGGGCATCGACCACTGCTCTGGACAACCTGGGACAGGGTTCCACCAAACTTCGGTAGATCTTTTGTGCAATCTCAGCTTGTCAGCTTCCTAAATTCTAGAAAGCAAGTTTCAAAACATGAAAAATGTATTTCCTCATTTCTCAAAGCTATGTAGGTACCAAAATAGCCTGGTAGACACATTTGCACAAACCCTATGAGGCAGAATCTTTATTCAAACCTTAAAATATCTTGAGCTACTTGAAATAGTTATTGAAAGAATATTACACAACTCATTTTTTTGGCTACTAAATTCCTAGTATTTCATTTGTTTAGAAAAAAAATCACAGAATGACAGAATGGTTGAGGTTAGAAGGGATGTTTGGAGATCATCTGGTCGAACCCCACCCCTAACAGTAACCTATAAAACATTAGAAATGTCCTTTTATATTCCTAGAAATAACTTCTGCAAAGAGGCCATCTAACAAACAACTCTTGAGGATGGTCAGCTTAGACTGAAAGAAGGGGATGGGAGAGGAGGTAACCCAAGACTTCCATCATTAAAAAAGCCCTATTGTTAAGAAAATAAGCAAAAAAAAAAATAAATCCCCTGAAACCATGATTCTTACCTTTATTTGGTATGTAATTATTGCAACAAAGGAAATTAAATCAGCTTTGAAGTCAAGAACCCTCATTTCTTTATATTTAGAGGCAAAGGAGATGTATTTTTACTCCAGATAATCAATGTGGTGTTATTTTTTGTTCTTTTTCTATGGAAAAAAAATCTACCTCTATAGGAGTGAGCTATCAACATTAGTAAAAAATCAGTTTTTGCAAAGTATGATTCTGTCTGTCTTGTGCAACTGTTACTAGGTAAGACTGTAAAGTGATTGCCAAATCCCTCTTCCCAAGGAAAGCTGGTTCAGCCATCAGACTTATATGTTGGATGAGCCCTTCTGGTTCCTATCAAGAAATACCATTTTGATTCTGTAAATTGAAAAAGGGAACAGGGCAGATATCACACAGCATAAAATTCCCTGAAATAGCCCCGAGGCAAGAGGTACATCTCTTTGAAAAAAAAAAAAAAAAAAAAAAAGTGACAGGATGTAGTTTTAGCAATGTCTTGGTTATTTCTTAAAGATATTTCTAAGAACTCATGGTGGTGCCCTCATCCCAAAGCCTTCTGCACGAGACTTTCCAGAAGTCATCTGCACCTAGATTCAAACTTCCTAGCTTTTTTTTTGTTGCTGTCAAAGCCACTATGAGGGGGATTTTGCTTCTAGATGGAAGAGATACAAGATCTAACACGCTACCTATAGGCTAAAAGAATGATCAGAAATAAACATTTTCATAGATTTCAGCTGTTTGTCTCTACACAAACCCTTTAAAGAGAGAGCAAGCATTATGTAGCTGATGAACAGAGATCTTCACACTGATGCTGTGTCTTTTATCTAAAAGCATACAACGTAAAGGAATAAAATGGAAGGCTGTGTTTAAAGGGACTTTTGATCTTTGATCCTCATGTCCCTTTGAGAACCTTCTCTTGGCCATCAATTGGGAGAAAACCTTTTGTTTCTGACTATGAGGAATAACTCATAGTGGTGGCGTGCTTGGTGGCAAAGAAAACTGAAGCAGAACATGGCAGGATAGTTGTAGTGTATCTTCACTGCTCAGACCTTAGATGTAAGAGTAGAGGTGAATGATGATCTTTCAAAAAAAGGGATGTTTATTTACTCTTTCCTTTTACACATACGACCCTCTCTATGGAAGATGTAGGTTAGTTTTACAGGAGTATACACCATTCTGGTTTCATTCATGTTCTGTCATAGCCTCCAAAACCTGGATGAATTTGTTCAGCTTGCTTTGTTTTTCTATCCATCTAACAGCAGCATGTGCATATTTACAGCGCGTTTTCAAAACCAAAGGCCTAAAAATGGGCACATCAGCCCAAGTGTGCTTTCGCCCCTCAATTTTCACCAGATAATCTTATAAAAGTAAAAAATTGTATCATCATTACATCTGATGACAGTTCTATACTTGAAAGCTCTTTTTAAAAAGGTAGATAGTGTATTATCCTTCTTATCCAGAAGAAGATACCTTTACGTACACACAGAAAAAGTAACCCTACTCACAAACCCCAACCACATATACTGGAGGACATTCACACAGATGCTTTGCTCTGCCTTAAGTGAACAGAAACTATCAGGAAACCACACAGAAAGAGAAAACCAACACTAGACACAAAATGTCTTTCAAGAAAGACACTACTAGAAACAGAAGAAAAATAATTTGATAGGAAAAATGCTAATTTCTCACTAGCCTATTTGGATAGACAATCAAAAAGCAAACACAGATGTACTTGGCATCCTGAACAGAAATAAATCCAGGAAACCTAGTAGCTCACAATTTCATATCTCAAAAAAAATGTGACCAGATCTTACTATTTTTTTATTTTAAATTACCTCTTTATGGTTTGTGAAGGTAAAAAAAAGCTTTGAGCCACATTTGTACACAATCAGAGCTAAGAAAACCAGTGCTGAGATTTTTTTTCATAAATCTGCAGACTTCCTCCTACTCAATTAGTTTCTGTTTCCAACCAGTACGAAATATGCTTTCATTCTTGTTGAAAAATATGACAAACTACCCTTTAAACTGAAAAAGGCAGAGTATAAAGTATATGGCTAGTGAAATGAACAGCAGTAAGAATATCTGTCAAGCAGAAAATACAGAATAATATTACAAAAATCAAAAAGGGATAGGAGGAATAAGTCTATACAATCATCAAAATGATTTGGTGACTGAAAGGAATGTTTTACATATATAAATTAAAATACAAATCGATGTTAAGGATTTGTTCCTGCACTATACTTCCATTAGATTTCCACTTCATGCGTGACATTCACATTTACTGATGATGTCACTAACTTACCAGTCAAACCATATTTTAAAATGTTTGCTCAATACAACAGAAATACAGAGTTAATTATTTTAATATAGATGGAAATTTCCCAACATAAAGCTTATTGCACACGCTAATTTTATTTTTCATGGAAAACACTGAAAAATTATTATCCAGTTTCTCCAGTACACTGCTGCAACTAACAGGATACAAACCAATGAACACTAGTAAACAAAGATAAGTCACAAGTTTCAGACATTAAGAAAATAACCACCATGCCACTTTCATTGAAAATGCAAGAGACTAACCCACAGTATGTTTTCACTATTTCAGACCTGTATTTAGGAGATTCATTTGCGTACATGAATTTTATGTAATTAGAATGGATGCCATAATACAAATTTCTTCCCTATTTTGGCTTCAATTCAGTATTGTACTTCAAGAACATGCTTACATCTATCCCAATTTTTTACAGCTAAGGCAAGTAACTGTTCTGTTGAATTTGCCCAAAATTTCATGACTTGGTTAAAACCTTTCACTTAAGTAGCAAACAACTGTTGACTTACATTTAAATTTCACTGAGTGCTCTAGACAACACCTCAGGGGGGTTTGTTTAAGTAGTAGTATTATTTCAGTGATAGTGCCAATCCAGTAAACAAGAGGAGCACATCATCTATGTGGACTGTATACCAGGCCCCATATTTTTTCCAGAATCTGGCTGGACAGCATGCTCCCTCATCAGTGTTAGTTTTGTATTTAAAAAAAAATAATCCTAAACAAAACACTATTTTAGCATTTTATTTAAAAATAAACAAACCAAAACACTAAAATAATGTTTTATTTAAAACAAAACAAACCGAACAGTTCTAAACTGGCATCTTCAAGATCTTTGGCACTGCATCGACAAAAAACTGAAAACATCCAAGCTTTTAAGGTACTGTTATTTATTCCTTCTAAAACCACGTGGGAATGGCCCAGCTGAGGTGAGCTTCACCGCTGGCCACGCAGACTTGACCATATAACGATAAATGTTTGAGGCAACAGCCCTTTTTTGGTGAACTATCAGCAATAGTCCCCTAGGATCTAAAAGCTGATGTGATACCTACTTTTTGTTCATGTTTTGCAACAGTTCCTTTAAATATGGGCAAATCGCTTTATTTTTAAATGAAAGCTTACATATTACTCGTAAAGAATAAGAAGATGTAAAAGTTTCTCATCTACTGTTTATAAATATACCATGTCTTTATCATAAAGCATGCAAGTCAATGACACAGTTGCACAGGTGTAGCTCCAGAGCCTGCAGTGGACATGAAGAATAAGACTTATTTCCTTAACACATGCGAGAAACACCCTAGACATTTACTTATATATATATTTACCGAAGGAGTAAGCCATACAAACAGCAGCACACACTCTCTTGCCTAGATCATAGACAGACTTCTTTGCTTCTAGCACATATTTGTCAGATTAGCACTACCTCTTTTATTACTTTGTAGCTGCCATTTGGACTCCTCTCCTGCACTGGCCTGAGTAACCTTAGGCTTCCTTTCTCCCTCCTCTTTCTTGGGAGAGTAGGCAGGACTGGCTGATAAAAGGCCTTTTATCTGTATGAAACCGAACAAGTCGACTACTGTGCATTTAGGGTCTTACACTGAATAACCATTTATGGTAGATTTGACTTAAACATTCTGTCTCTGTTTTGGGGGGGGGGTTTATAGTTGTCAACACGTTCTGGTTTGTACAGGTCTGAAAGCATAACTTCCAAGGTTGAAAAGAGGAAGAAGGGAGTGCAATTTTTAAAAATAGTTAAGAACATGTCTACTGTGCCCTTTGAAGTAATCATCGGTCTAAGACAAACAGCTTTAGTAGCCAAGAAGGTCTGCCCAGTTTACCTTACATTCATCTAATAAACTTCTAAGTGTCAAGCGTAAAATCTGGATCACTGGGGTCAGGGACTGCTCTAGAAGGGAAAGGATGACATGCTGTTCCTGTAAAAGTATGTTCAGGCATTTTTACAGCATACAAAGCTATGTATTTTAATTGTTGTACAGTGGGTTAAATGAGCTTTTCTTTTTTTAAAACAATGGAGACTTTACCCTCAGTATAATTAAGGTAATGATCTAAGAAACATGAAAAGTAATAACAACTTCTCAGGAACTTCACTACCTAAAATACATGGAGTCACATATAGTCCAAAAAACACTCTAGTTATTGTGCAGAAGATGCAATCAAACATTTCCTTGAAGTCTCACAGAAGAAAGGAATAACTCTTATGAATTACCTTTGTCTACCTAACATTTGAAAACCAGATGAACTAGTTGAATTGCAGAAAACTTAATCAGCTGAATTAACTACCTGAACTTCAGGATAAAACAAAGAATGAAACTCTACATACCTTTATTTCTGTATGTGTCATTTTTTTTAAACAAACATTTGCTTTTTAATTACACTCTCCAGAGTACCATTCTCAGGCAGTTCAGTGATTGCTGTTTTTCCCTAAATTATGGCCTTTTGACTGTAACAGACAACATGCCCATTAGGTAAAGAAACAGTGTTATGTTGTAATACAAAGGATTTCTTTTAAAATTGAAGGTTCCAGAGCAAATGCAGTGCTAAGTGAGAAAGTGCATAAATGCAAACAGAAGACAAAAGTTAAGAGACAAATGGCTTTTGACCTGTTTATGGTGTGCTAGAAAATATAAGGAAGGATGATAGGTGATGCTCACCCACCAAATATTTGCCTTCTTACCTAGAAAAACTTTGGGGATTTTAAAAAATAAAACAAACAAAAAAACCCCAACCCCCCCCCCCCCCCCCAACAACCAACAATAAAGAAACCACAACACACACCCAGAGCATTCATAGGCATATTGACAGCTTGTGGGTCTCTGCACAGAAATCTCCAGCAGCGGTTTGCAAACCAGGATGCGTCTCCCCCTCCTGAGGAAACGATACCAGCCCAAAAGCTGAGAACAAGGGCAGAACAGAACAAAGCGCAGAAAGGAAGGCACAGCCATTACCGGGGGACCATGAAAAAGGAGGGGGGGGTAAATGGCCAAAGAGATGGCTTGGGTAGGGCCTAGGCTATCAAACAGCCCCATGAGAACGAGGACATGTTTTTCATGAGGGTGGTCAAATGCTGGAACAGCCCCACAGAAGTTTGGGAATCTCCATGCTCCAAGATTTTCCAAACTTAAAAAGGATGAGGGCCTCACCAATCTCACTGAACTTTAAAGTCAGCCCAGCTTTGACCAGGAGGTTGGACCAGACGACCTCCAGGAATATCTTCCACCCAAAATTATCCTGATTCTAAAATGAAGAGTAGAAACAGAGCTCCATTACTCAGCAAGAGTCCCACGAAAGGAAGAGGCAGTCGTGATTGTGACTGAAAGAGGGACAAGGTAAGGCAATGATACCACCTTCATTCCTGACCTCCAAACTGCCTAACCCACCACCACTGCCTGCTCTCCATTCCAATTTTTCTCAAGAGTGTTCTCGCTACATACCTGACCCAGACACTTTGTCCCAATCCATTTTCAGGTCCACCTCCCCTTGCCTTTCAGCCATCTCCTCTCCTACTGCACCCCAGAAACATGTCAGGGATAATCCTGCTACCCATCTCCTTGGATGTAAGAACCAGTTTTTGATCAAGGGAAGGAAGGGCATGTGAACTAGGAAGAAACAAATGGTCATTAAAATACGTTTGGTTTTTTTTTTCCTTGGGTTTGGTTTTTTTTTTAAAAAAAAAAATGACTAGGACATGGGCTCTTTTACTGTAAGCTGTATGCCTCACCTTAGTGGTAATTTTTCACATGTTTGAAAATACAGCACAAGTGTATCCCGCTCCTTTCTCCCAAGTCATTCCTAAGGTTTAAAAGAAATAGGTACAAAGTATTTGTATTAGGGGGGTGACATAAAGCCAGACTTCAATAACTCTGAGATGAATAGTGGCGCGTGTGAGGCATATCGATATGGATAGCTATGAAATAAAAAACAGCCTTCCTCTTCTATACCCAGGACAAGATACATGAAAAGGCACACATGAAAGGAATCCAAACAGAGGTGGAAAAGACTAGGTAGTGTATTCCTGTTATGGACTTATGACTCACTGCTGCTATTGCTACTACCTTGGAGGCCCAAAGTTTCCACTTTGTTTATTTTTAAAGCATTGAGTTGTGACTAGCCTGCCCTCTTAAATAACAGGAAAGAAAAAAGCAGATATTGGGAAGTATGACTGTCTGGATTGAATGTGTTAGAAAAAAAATTGCACTTCTTGTGTAATCTGAAAAAAGCTGAAATGCTGATGCCATTAGGAGAAAAAAACCAAAACCAAAACAAAAACACACACAACCTACAGTAGAGAAAACAGTGATGTACACAGAAGCAGCTCACAATTAACTCCACAGTCTGAAAGATACACTGGTTCACCAAAACCAAAATACCAAGTAAAAATGAACAGCTTGTAAGAATAAAGTTTTTCATCTGAAAGTAGAGCACTTACATGTATCAAAATTCCAGGCAGTGGATGCTTATGAGCACAGTAATTGGAAAGAAAAATAACAGCTAAAAGCAGGCTAAGAGAAATTTGCTTGCATCAGTTCAGCAAAAAACATAGCTTCTTTATGAAGGGCTTTCTTTGTAGAAACAGCGTAATTCTAAGCTTAGCGACCTCTTTATAAGGAACTAGATGTTTTCACTGAAAATAGAAGCTGACAGTCCACCTCTGTTCTTAAAGAAATATTATTTTAACCTAAAGAATTCCATAAAACCTGTAGCAGATAGCTTTGCATTTTTAAAAGGCTGCCATTTAAAATTCTTTTCAAATGGACAAATATTTCAATATAAGGCATTTAAATTTTTCATCTAACAGAACAGACAGTGAGGCAAGACCTAAATCAGATACCTGAGTTTTTTTCCCCACTTTAAGTGCTGGCATGTGCTTATTGGAGAAGAAAAAGTACACAAACAACAATGTGAAATCTACATAAAAGGAGAAGGTCACCGATAATATTGTTTGGAATGTCACACGCAGACCCATAGTCTTTGTTCCACGCAAAGTATATTATATTAAGTGTTAAACGGACATTTAATATAGAGAATTCTAAAGAGCTTGTTGTTTTGCAGTTAAAAGGGAAATGTGCACTAAGAGGTTGAACTGTGACAAGTGCAGAATAGTATCAATAATCCCATTACAACACCTGATTTGTCAAACTTGTCTCTACAAGTTATTCTAAAATTCACAATAGTGTTCTTAACCATTTATGAAATGGAGCAGATCATGTCTTTGTAGCATTCACGGCCACTGATTCTCCATGCTTTGTTGGAAAGAATGGCTTGAATGGCTACCAAGTCTTACACTTCATTTTCTTCAAGCTCTTATTGATATCCTGGTGTTTTGAATAGTGTTCGACTGTAGGAGACTACAATACAAAGGTAGTATCAAGCAGGTGTTTTCCTTCTGGAACCAGTAAGTTCTGTTGATGTATTATGTGGCATCATGGCTTTACAGACCAAATCAGGTCATCAATATGCATGACCTCCACATCGGGCAGTGACCAGGAAGCGGAATGGATTCTCTCCTGAAAAATGGCAAATCTGTTGAGCTGAGATTTAAGACAAACCAACAGAACAGTCCAGGCTCCAGGTGTATCTGAAATCATGTGCATACACACATTCCACACCAAATATGAGATTTTTCAGGAAAATGACAAGGAATACTCATTAATAATACATATTTCTCAATCCAGGTTGAAAAACAGGTTTTCCTCAGTTTTGTACCTTAATTGAATGAATCCAAAGCTGTTTTAGAGATCACCACAGATTATCCAGAAGAAATATCATGAACTAAATGATGGCATAAAATAAAGAAAACTTATTTTGCCAAGGAAATACTTTAAAGAAACTTTTTCCCTGGTAGAAAATTTTCTTCCAGAAAAATGTTTTGGGAGCTATTGCTAATTGCAGGACACCTCTAGAAAGTAAAAGATGAGAAGGTTCTTAAATTATAAGGTTAATTTTTAAACAGAAAATGAAAGCATACAGCAAGACAACTAGACTTTCATTTAGCCAAAGATTATTAAGTTCTTGGACTGGAATATAGGGATGCCTTATAGATCACTGATTTTAACCTGATTAAGTTGTGTAAGCAGAGGAAGTTTCAAAAAGATACGCAACAATTCCCTCTAGCTCTTTAAAAGAAATTAATTATTCCAAAATAATTAAAATGAACAAAACTAACAATGAGCAAAAATTTAGACAGACTGGGACAAATAAATGTGTCAGGTAACTAAGCAAGAGTCACAATTCGTGTAGAAGGCTTTAAGAAAAAAATATATACAACATGGAAAAAGAGGAGATAGAGGCTACTGCGAAATTCAAACTGAGGAAGTTCTGTTGGCTGATGGAATGATGTACCATAAATTGGTATTAGCAGTAATACAGGCCCACTATCAGGAACAAAGATTAAATTTATAAATGGTCTTTGAAAAAGCAAACACGATCAATATTCTGTATTTGGAAAGCAGCAGTTTGCTTATGTTTCTAACACAAGCAAGCATGTTAGTACCATGGAGAATGTGCAACATTAATGAGGAGAAAGACTTTCTAATCAACACACCCATAAAGCTCACATCTTAAAAGAGAAAACTTTTGACCCACTGATGTTCATTTTTATAAATGCTGGAATATCAGAAGACAAGGTCAATGTACATGGAGATGCTCTTCCTCATATAAGAAAACACTATTTAATAAACATTTGGACCAACTGGATTCTGCTTTTTACAAAAATAAAACAGGTAATATTTTCATCAGAACCGCTCTTGAACATTTCCTACCATTTTTTCCACTTGATTCCTATGTCAGTGTCATAGCTAATGGAGTCATAGGTCAGTATGTGAAGACTGCCAATCTATTATGCATTAATGAGGTAGATACAACACATTTTCATGAAGCATTTGTCTTAGTACCTAATGAAATTTTAATTTAAAAACATTAGATACCAGTAACTAAGACTTCAAAACACAATTGTCAAAAGAATCATTGATCTAAGCCATGATCAGTTGAGTTTTCCAAGCACCTGCACAAGGCCCTCTTAGTATTCTGTGCTTTCATCAACTAAAGACAACAAAAATCAGCAAAGGAATAACTAACCAAGAGAAGAAAAACAATTTGAGTTGCTCAGTAAACTAGGGAAGTTCAAACAAAATGCATTCTTCAGGCTTGCATCAAGCATGCATGTAGTAAAGTGCTTCAGGAGTAAGAGATGCCCACAGGCAGGACCACTGGAGCTGGAGAATGAGAACTCTCACAGGTTGTCCTCTGCTTCAAGTGCCAGTGGTGACATGAATGTCAACCAAAGACAACATCTCCCAGAAAGCATCAGCCACTTGTGAAGGCTCTACATTCCCCCCTAGTTTCTAGGGTTAATAAAAGAGCATACTTTTTTCCACCTCCCCCCCGAAATCTGCTCAGTTTTTTATATTTTTACTTACAAAGTAGGAAGAAATCTACAGAAAGAAGCACACAGTATGTTTACAAGTAAACCTGTCTGACATGGTTTTCTATGACAGATGGGATCAACCAGAGCAAGATTCCAAAGTGCGAGGAACAGAGCAGTCTGACAGCCCCCAACTATACATGAAGGAATATCACTCAGTGCAGGAACAGGCCTGAATGGCTCCAGCATTTTTGCATTTGGATCCGGAGGTTTCTTGGATACAGCTTCTCCCCCTCCCCCAAGTAGCTGTTCCAACAAGGCTTAAGGGAGTAACATCCAAAATAAAGTCATACACAAAGCTTCAGTGGGTCTGCTGGCTTTTCCTATAAAAATTCCTACAATGAGAAAGGCAGAAAATTCAATTCAGACCTTGGATTTTAAGATTTCAGTAGCTTTTATCTTCTGTACAGGCAAGAAATGAACTCTCCTATGTCAAAGAGGTGCCATATTCACACAGCTGCTGCAGGAAACAACTGAAGCTGGATAAAGGCCATGCAGAAAGACTCCCTCCAGGCTCTAATGGTGAGACCACAGCTCTGGCTTGGGAGAACATTTCCCAGCACTGGCAGACAAAAATGTGGTTTTCATATTCAGTTAAAAAAAAAAACACTGAAAGATTATTAAAATGCTATGCAATACTACTGATAAAACAGAATTAAGCTACCTCAAACCTATTGACATACTTTGCAGTAATGCAAGTGGACCATCTCAAGCCTCCAGGATCACTTCATGCAGCCAGCGTGAGCCAGGCTGGATGTGGCTTTCTAAAGAGATGCAAAACAGGACAGTAAAGATACTGAAAATCTCAAAAGAAGGATTATATGGAGAAAATTCAAAAATTTAAAATGTTTTTTCTAATAATTTTTTTGTCTGTCCTTTAGAATACACAGCAATGATAAAGCTAACACCTGCAGACACGCAGTGAGCTCATTTATGAAAGATTTCACTCTGAATTTTTCCTAGGTCTCCTTCAGAAAGTTTGAAGAGACAATAAATACACAGACGGATTTCAAAGCAATTTTCTGTCTTCCAATTAACTTCTCTCAAGTACATCCAGATATAGCAACCATTCATCTCACTGCCCAGTACGGAAATTTCTACATAGTCTACTCATTTACTACAAGCGGAAGTTTCTCTCCAGAGAAACTGCAGAACGATAGCCAAGTTCCTTCAAAAGATAAGCCTGAGAAAAAAATTAGTTTCCGTATGTGTGCTAATTACCAACTAAACCCTTCCTCACATGATCTGGAGTACAGAAGTCAAAGCTCTTAATTCCCTAAAAGATAAATTATGACTAAGTCTTAATAATACATCTTCCCCACACCCCGAAAAGCTAATTTCACAGGTATTTTTTTAAATTACTGCTTGATTACCAAAGTCATCAATTTCAGCCATAAAGCAAAACCAAGACAAATGACTAAAATATTATGGAAATACTTGAGAGAGATTTACTGCAGTGGTAAATCTAACATCATCCTCAAAGGAAGAAACAAATAATTTAAGTTCACTGGTGAACAAAACAGGCTACTGACCTGTCAACCTACGGCTGCTTCTTCTTTGTCCCCAAGTCAGGGACGCGCCCTTAAAGTCTACAATCTCTTCCTGCTCTCCCTACGGCCACAGTAACCTTCTGTATCCTTTGGGCTGAAAAAAACCCCAAACACTCTGTCCAGACTAGAGGGAATGAACTAATAGAAAGCTGCTTGTCCAATGTTCAAGGCAGGTACCTCAAGTTTATTTTACTGATGCCCCAGGGGTTAGCTAGCTGCTGAGTCAGAGGGAAGACTTCATTTCGCCCTGGAATTTTTTTATTCCAAACCTGTCATAAGGTTGTGTTTGTCAAGCTGCGGTTATTTTGCCATGTGGGATTTCTGAATCAATTCAGGTGACTTGCGTTCAATGCTGAAATGGTTGCCTTTACAGAGCTCTCTAGCACCTTCCCCCAAGCCCCACAGATGTTGCTTTTCCTGTGTAGTGTCTGCCATCCTCCTGCTCTTAGTTAATACTGCAGCATTGCAATAAAACAATGTATTTTCGAGAGAGAAGTACTTTACCTAGCACCTTACTTTTCTTTCTTGGAAGATTCTACTTTTATTGCAAGTTGAGCAATTTGATTTTCAAGAAAGTTGTCCACAATCTACTAAAGCACACCTTACCTCTTTCTGATATGCCAGCACTGGTACTTTACAAATACTTGTACAGGAGTTCTCCTCCATAAACCTCAAAGCATTTTACACGGCAAAGGAAGAAAAATTATTGAAATTCTATTGCTGAAGCAAAAGCTGCATTAATTACCAAAAGCATCTGTTAAAAAAAAAAAATTTTTTTTTTCAAAAGACCAGGGAGCTAGTTCCCACTGTATCAAAAAGACCAGTATTATGTTGGCTAAAATTCACTCAATTTCTCTAATTCCTTATTAGGGAAATACTATCACCTTTCCAGCCTTCACAGTACAAGGATAAATCAGTTAACATTTGCAAAGCATTGGACTACATGGTAAAGAACAGCAAAGAAAAAATATTAGCTATAGCACAAGTTAGTAAGACATGGTGGGAAATCTCCCATTTTAACCCTTAGGATTTTAATCCACTGAAAAATTGTTAAAAAGGCCACTATATCTTAAGTAAAGCAGCCTAACATCCTTGTCAGATGGTAAAAGAAACAGTCAGCTTCTATCTTCTGATTTTAAACAATGGAAAACCAATACAGTAAGGAAAAAACCCAAGCAACTATTTGGGCACAGCAGCCCATAAATAAATTATACATCATATTTATACATATAAGCACACATATAATAAATAATGTATATACACACACACATGGTTACATATACACAAGAATTGCTATTGGAATATTGCACATTTTCATCACTTTTCTAGAAAACAGGTATTCACATATTCTGGTATCTTTAAAGAAGTGTTTTTTCAAGTCTGGTGAGACACTCACAGGGTGAGGAGAAGCTGGTAAAGGCAATCATACTATCTGCTTACATCCACCTTTCCTCCTGCCTTTACTGCTCCTCTCTCCCCTCCACCTCCCCTCGCTCCATCTGCTGCTCTGACAGGCTGCTTTCTCCTTTGGCATTCATTTCATCTTATTTTAAGGCTCCTCTCCTGATTATTGTCATTGATATAAACACCACCAAAGGACGCACTTGCACTTCACTCATAGCTGCCAATAGGAATGTGTTAATAAACACTACGCTACCTTTAATTTCTCCATATTTTAAAATGGTTTAGATGTATCAAGTTTCTCATTGCAACAGACACAGCAATCAACACCAAGTAACCTGTCCGCTCTCTCCAGATCACAGATAAGATAGCTATTTTTACTGAGCACGCACATCTCTTCAATGTTCATTTGACCTCCAGAAGAAACAGATGGGGAAAAAAAATCGTAACAATTACTGCCTTTTTAAAACATCTGAACAGAAACTTCTACTTGCACCTTTGTTCAAATTTAAAGCTCTTGTGCAGCTCAGAGGATGTACTTCTCTACTTTTTTCTACATTATCAATGCCTTCAGTTGAGGTACTACAGTTAGCAACTAATTAACATGCACTGAAATGAGTAGCACGTTTCACAGCTCCATCTCTTTGAGGTTACTTGCAGACCCAAAGAGATACACCACGTTGATTGCCTACAGTCACGTTTTACTCTGAAACAATGACAGCTAAATATCGGGCAAAAACAAAGCATGACAAAACATGACAAGGAAGGTCATCTGTGTGTTCCCAGCACAAGTGACACACTGAAATACTGCTGTTGAGTTAAAAGTGTTAAACAATAATAAAAAGTACAGCAGAGATGTAATTACTATCTCCAAAAAAAACCCCCACCACCCAAAAAAACCAAAACAACAAAACAACACCCACACCATTTTACCTATTTAACATGCTAGGTAAAACAGTTTTTTACTAGGTAGCAGCAAAAGCACACATTCACCAAGTTCTACTTTCATGTAACAAAAGAGTATTCCTAGCCACTGATTTCAGCTAGCTTATTAATCAAGGAGAATAGCTAATAATACAAAATTGCAATTTAAATGATATTACTAGGAATACTGTGAATGGAAAATGAGAGCCTTTCTACACTCTCAATTCTGAATATTAAGGTAAGCCTTTAAGCATATATTAGATAATGTAGTACTGAAAATACAAATGCAATAGCTTAGTGCATATTCACAACAGCTCTAAAAGGACTGCAGAACTACAGTACTAGGGCGGATACAAGTACTTCTCTCATTTCTACTACGGCGCAGCTTAGAAAAGCCAGTAAAGAAACCACTGGAGGCAGACAACACACAGAAAAACAGGTCAAAAAAACTTTGATGGCAACAGGTACAATACAGTGAAAAGAGTCAGTAAAAAAAAAACCTCCCTTGATAAAATAAGACATAAGACAATTTACATACAGATCCTGTAATTCATCACATACATTCAAGCTACTTACCATGTAATTAGGGATAAATTATAAACACTGAACCATGGTGTTTCACTAGCATTTGTACAGGTTCTCCTCCTCCAAACAAAAGCATTCTGTGTATAGAAACTTGGCACCCAAGTGCACTGCATCAGCATACAAGTTTTTTGAAACTGACAAAGCATTCAGTTCTAGGGAACTTCTTTTCACTGTCCATCCTTCCACTCTTTTTTTTTTTTTTTTTAAGCTTGCTGTAAAAGTCATAAATTAGAATATTCTGAGTTCCCTAAGGTGACAAAAGGCATTTGGACAGAGTCTGTGAAAAGGTTTAGAAATCTTGCTTCAGAAACTAACTACTGAGAATTTCCAGTTCCCTTTATAACTAGTTTAAAAGGAATATCTCACTGTTGATGAATACAACTTCACAGTTATTTTGATTACAATTTCTCTCACCAGAAGACTTTATGTGAAATTTTAATACCATCTCAAAAACAGAAATCCTTTTACAGGCCCAAGAAGAAACATCCCACATTGTTCTTGAACTGTACACTTATCAGCAAACCAAGGAAGCGATCCCACAAGACTTCATTCATATAAGCAGCCATTCAATGAATCTCAAATGATGCAGCTGGATTGCTGGAAAGTTGGGGTTTTTTAAATGCAAGTATCTGAAAGCCTCAGTTGTTAAGACTGAGCCTTCCAAATCTGAGAATGTAATTATTTTTCCAACTTATCAAGACTATTCCCTAAATGCAGTGACTGCTGTAAGTGCCTCTGCATATAAAAAACACTCCCAGGGTAGAACGGATAAATGTATTAAGAACTGATCTTAAATTCTCTATGTAATTACACAAATCAGTAAAGAATACATACTTTTAATCAAAGGTTCATGAGGCATATATCGATTCTGTCACTGAAAAATTACTATATTTAATCAAATTAACTGCAACTGACAATGTAATCAATGCATGCTAATGTAAATTCATGTACAATGAAAGAATTGGAGCGCCAATAACTGCAGACCCTTATAGCACTATTTTGAGCGTTTCGATTAAATTCAGGATAAATTTCATTTGACTTACAAAGCTTTTTCAGCTGAGTTTTGGACTGAGACCACATGTAGAAAATATAGGACTAGAAAATGCGTACATTGAGATACAGATATCTTCTTTCATAAACTGACAGTAATGTCTGGCCCACAGAAAACGTTTGTTCTGTATATATTTGTGGGTGATGCAGCACTGATGACTAAAAGGATGCTTAACACAACAGCCTACAAACTACATTTGGAAACACCCTAGCGACAGCTTGTGTTTTCACATTTCACTTCTGTCACTGCCCCAACATCAACAATTGTAACATCAGGCACATCTCCAGTTTTATTTATTGAATATTGAGCCTCACAAGCTTCCTCACTTATATTTTGTTCTACCTTTAATCTATTTTAAAATAAATTAACGTATTTTTAATCTGTTGTAATTGGACTTAGGCTCCAAGAGCCTTTACTGTAAATTAAGCGGGCAGCTGCCCCTTACTAGATACTTTTTAATTTTGGAACAAGGGAGAAAAATCAATCCTCCCTCCTTTCTCACAAACAAATCAAAATTCACCCCACTCCCTAGCACAAGCGTGAGGCCAGATCTGGCTGCTTTTATTTCAGATGAATGGGAAGGTGCTCTTACTAAAGAATGTGAATGTAAATTTATTTTGGACTGAGTACACCAGAACACACTTCCTCTCTCTCTAATTGACCTGATTTTACTTTTTACTCAGGTTTCACACTAACTTCTGAGAAAACCTCAAAGAGTTGAATGACTTTATAACAATTTGAAAAAAATGTTAACGTCTTCTGTAGCCAAGAACTTCCTCAAGTCAAAATGTCCATGGAAACACAGAATGGGTCTAACTCCTGCATAGGCCAAACTGTCTGATTCAGAACTTTAACAGGTACTTTCATAGTAAGCAACTTACAGAAAGGATAACTGAAAAAACATACACTGTGGAAAATTTGCTAACGAATAAATTGCCTCGAGAACAATGCCATAGACATCAAAATTATTCCAGAACCTACCTGTGCATATTCTTTCTCAATTGCGGCTCTTTTCTGACTGAATGCTCTGAAAGAGGAAAAAAAATAAATCCATTAATACATACAGCAAACCACTATAAATTCAATAATTTACTTAAAAGGATTTTCTGCTAGAGAGTCTTTATAGTTAAATGAGCAATAAAAAAGCAAAATTGTTTGACAACTGTATATCAGTAGCCTAGCAACTAGTGCATGTGGACTTCACATATGTGATGTTCAAATTTCCAAGTTTTATTGGACAAATTCAGTTCCCAGGACTACCAGTGTAAATACTGTTTACTTCATTAAAGGCTCATCAGCTTTCCACTGGTATAGCCTAGGGAAGAATTTGGTAGCACAGAACAGAATTTGGCTTTATGCATCTAGATGGACTGACTTACTATTTTTTTAATTTTTTTTATTTTTTTTTTAGAAAAAGTAAAGTAACAGCAACTGAATGTACTAGATTCATAGTTGTAGTCACAAGACTAACAGCCTTTCACTAAACCCATGCTGTCCCACAGCAATATACTGATTTACCATTAATGTAGCTATATTGCATTAGACCCACTTAACTCGGTGCCAATCATAGCATGTCATTCCATATTAACATCAGTGCTGTACTCTCATGTAGGGGTTCAAGATGTACCTTCTTAACGTATTTTAAAATAGAGGGTTTCAACACTATCACTGTTATAACAGGAAGAAGGTTCAAATACCTAGATGTGTCAAGGCTCTTTTTTCAATAGCTTAAGCTATTCCCTCTTTAACACTTGAACAGTGAAAGCAGAGTAATTTTCTTCAAGCTATGCTACAAACTACTAAGCTTAAGGCTACGCCATCAGCAAAAGAAAATCTAATTCTATTTAAATTAGTTACACAATAATTATGGTGACACATTAATAAAAAATCCTCAGGAACATCCTATAATAAGGTTAACTCAATAAACACAAACAAAAGGAGCTCTGAACAGGCTCTTTCTACTCCTGTCTACTCCATTTCACCCATGAAGAGCATCCGCACGCTGATAAGGCTCAGCGTCCTCAATGGGATCTAAAACAAAAGTCTAAAGGCATCGTGATTGCTTAGAATTCTTTCCAGAGTAATGATAGCCCTGAAGATCTGGCCATATTCCAACTCAAATAATTGCATCCCATCTTCCTAAATCCTCCTCGTGTAGCTCAGGTGGGTACAAAGGGCTGTACGACTGTGCCACACAAAACACCTCTGTATGAACAGGTAAAAATTGTCTGAGGTGCCTGTAAATGAATCTACTTTGTAAACCAGTCAAGATATTTCATCTAATATTACAAAACAATTTCTTTTAGGCTCTCCTGTTCCAAAGTCCAATATTCCAGTCAGTGTAGCAAACATCTAAAAACCATCTAAAATCCTTCTAAAAGATCTTACTTTTCTTTTAAAAGTATAAGTAACTGCAGAAGTAACTACTAGGAATAACTGAAGTGTGTTACCAATATTGAAAAGGTGAAAGAAAACAAGCAGCTGGCTTTGAAACATAAATCTGGGAAGACTTTAGGCAAAGGCAGTTATTTTCCAATTCTCAGCTAATCTTATTTGAAAACATATAATCAGAGATAAATGTTAAGGATACTCAGTTTACACAAAACCTGGATATGGAGCTGTGTATTTCACTGTGAGGTTTTTTCCCCCCCATACAAAATAAATTCCACTTAAACTAATTGCATAACAATTGTGACAAGCTGGAAGCCTGAGATATGCCCTAAAAACCTTCTACATTAAAAGGTTTACATTAGAGAAAAAAACCAAACACATTCAACTGGCCCTAGTGTAGAATTATAAAATACCATGCAAATCAAATTTACTCGCAAAACTGACAGAAATCTTGGACTTGGAATGACGGCAAGCTCCAGCACAAAGAAAATGTATTGTACAGTAGCACCTCCATGAATTAGAAACATTTGAGAGTAGTTTCAGATTTTGTTCTATATTTTAAATGGGGTCTTATAAAAAAGTTGGCAGGACAGCACATAATTTATACAATACTTAAATTTGTGCTTGATCTGTGTTTTGGTGAATGAAGTAAATGGTAACTACTGAAAGACCTGCAGAATCAGCCGCCTGTATTCCTTGAAGCTGGTGTTCTCTGCTGCTTTGTGACTGCATTTCCCTCAATTTGTCAAACACAAAGCTGTTTTTAACCTCGGGACAGTTTATACAGGAATCCCTTTATGACAACCATAAATATATTACAAAACACAACGAAATATGAGACTGAACTAGACAAATTTCCCAGGAGAAAATGATTTGAAGCAGGGGAGAAAAAAAAGTGTCTTGACTAATAAATGAATCATAGTTTCTTAACTTGGGAAACCTGAAAACTTTCATGTGTATATCTTGATTTATGTGCAAACCTGGGATATTCTTAACCTTATTGTCATTCAAGATGGAATTTCAAGTTCATTCATATACGGAAAGATTTGGTTCCATAAGCTAATAAAACGTTCTCGAAGTTTTTTAAAAAATGAATTAGCAGGTCTGCAAGAAGGCAGGGACATTATTTAGGGTTTCTTTAAACTAGGAAGTATTAATATCTTCTATTACATCTTTTTCTCAAATTAACCATGAAGTGCAAGAAACATCAGAACTGCATGCCTCAAAAAGTATCCTAGCTTTTGTTTCTGGACAGTAATTCCTAAATATCATCTGTATCCTGCAAACGTTGATTCATACAATACGCTTACTCCCTCTGCCCCACTAAAAATTATTCAAAAGCATTTAAAATCAACAGTTTAAAAAGAGGACAAGACAGAATAAATACAAAGAAATTCAACACTATTTGGTGTATACAGTCAATCTGCAACCATTTTGCATTTTAAGTATGATACTTGCCACAGTCCTCACAGTGCAGGAAAATCCTGACTGAAGTCTCCAAAAAAAGAAAACCAATTAAAAAACCATAAAATTACGCTCATCATCAGGACAAGCCACCGCCATTTATAAAAAATGCTATTTTATTACACATCGAGAGTGTGACCAGGCACCTGTCTTTAAAAGAGCCTGCTGCTAGGGAAGACTGCTGCAAGCCCGAAGGAAAAGTCACACTCGGAAAAGTTACTTCAGTGGTTGCAACATACATCATTTAACATTGAGAGGCAATGCCAGCCACCTACAGCATTTCCTCACACACCACTTCCAAGGTTTACAGCTCTGTATGACTAGAATGAACCTAATCCTGGAGGGATTATGAAGGAATGTTCTTTCCAAAGCACAAAGAGCTAGAGAAGCTCTGCATAGAAGGTTTGTCTTCCTTTGAAATGTCAGCAATTGACCAAGTCTGGTCAAAAACAGAGCAGTGGGGTTAGAGAACAGTTGCTCCTATTGTCATTAGGACAATAAGGACTAAATATGGGGTTAGAAAGGACTTCTCTTTCAGACTAAAAACTAGTAAGAATATCCAAAGAAGAGGAAGGTGGAGATTTTTCTGCTGCCTAGCAGGACTACGCCCACCTACATCTTCTCCTTACATTCCTCATTGGGCTTCTGACCTGGGATAACACATGCCAAGGTGCACCACAAGGCTGAGCTAGTCACTTTGGTTCCTGCGGAAGAAAATTCTTTGGTCTTAATTCATTGGAATTTATGTGACAAAAAATATCTGGATGAAACGTAATAATCTGTGGTATTAAAGAAATCAGATTATGCAATCTAACTTTCCCTTGGGCTCTGTGAAACAGTGGAACTGTAAGGGAGCAGCAGAAAGAAAACTGTACTTACTGTCATCCCTGCTTTGCCCATACTACTCTTACTAGTGCTAAACCCTCACTGTCACTGTAAATTCCCAAAGACAAATTCCAGCAACTGTCAGGTATTTAGATTACTCATATCAATTTAAGGTAACAGATACTATGAAATATTCAGGTGTATTTTTAAATTCTCATTGTAAATAAGCGTAACAATGTGAAGTAAGGAGTCAGGTCAGCGGAGAATGATACTTCAAGAACTCTTCCTATAGAGAAACAGGAGAAACAGACAGGCTCTACTGGGTACTTGGATGTCCACTTGGGTTGGAAACTTCTAAAGCTCCAACGTTCATGAAAAACCAGTATCTTACCATTAAAATATGCATTAGTGTTATATAAAACAATGTTATATTTGCCAAGATTATCCAGTCATACAAATTAAGGATGAAAGTCCCAGCTTGCACAGTAAAAACAGTTAAACAGTGACACCCTGAAAATCAGAAAACTAATTACTCTCTGTATTAAAAAACTAATTTAACTGTATCTAGAGAGCTATGCAAAAACGTAAACAGACACTTCATGTACAGGTCTCTTGAATAAAAGAAGGGGCTAAATTTGCATAGGTGAATGTATTTCCATTTAAAGGCTGAAAAATTCAGCAATGAGCCAAGCAGGGGGCTGAATCACATTTGGAATGAGTCCCTGTACAAGATCACGATAATGGTCAAAAACAGATGTATTAACTGGCAAATTGGTACAACTCGCCTAGCACTAGCAGTTTATGTTAATACAATTTTTTGGCTATGGAGATTCAGAGAAGTTGTTCAGAAATTTTAATTTAAAAAATGCCAAACCTTACAATTTGTACAACTCTGCAAAGCACCAGAAAATGTACAAATTGGTATCACATCTGAAACATCCAAAAGTGTTAGACTAAAGAAATGCATCTGTTTTAACTGACCTTGACCTAAGAGAGTCCCCAACTGCTACACAAACAAAAGCAAGAAGCAGCAAATGAGAAAATAACGCACTCAGCTCTAGGGAGACTGGATTTCCCAGATCAGCAGAACACAGAGCAACAGAATCGACACTTTCAGTGCCATCTATCTGAAAGACAATGGGGGGGGGGGGGGAATTACACATGCACACACTGCATGGTGATGGTAACTCTCCAAAATCTTGTTTTAAACCTTTCAATACAGACTACTGTATCCCTAACAGAATCAAACCAACAAAGTCAGTATAATTTTATCTTTGCTTTACCAACTGTGGATCTCCCAAAGTCAACAAAAAGTGAAACGCACATTAAGCGATGCAGATGCAGATCAATAAAGTAGATCCGTAAAACCCCAATACAATGAGAAAAGGAATGGGAAAAAAAAGGGGGAGGAATAAAGGATTTTCCATTGTTTTGATTTTTTGGGGCAGCAAGACAATTTCAAAATTCAGTTTAAAAATGAATTCATCCCATCAAAAATTCCTGAAGTAAATCTACTTAGGAATGGTAGAGCACATTGCAGCTGATGTTAAACTGACTCAACCCACCAACACTCAAGGAGGTGAAGCAGTGAATTATGAAACACCCCAAAATTTCCAGCTTCCCAAAAAGTACATCAGGAATTATTCATGACATCTAGAACACATGCCAGTGGAAAATTATGACTTTGCAACTTCCGCTTAAAATGTACACTGGTAGCACAAACATTCAGTGTGCAACAGTGCAGCGTCCAAAGTAATACTATACTGGTTTTCTTTTTTAAGATGAAAGTATACACTCACTCCAAAACTTTCTGTTAAGAGACAGCTCTCATTTAAAAAAAAAAAAAAAAAAGAAAAAGAAAAAAAGAGGGGAGGCAACCCCAGAAAACTTAAAAGCTAGTATTATGTATCAAGGTAGAATTACACAGCTGGCTTTGTTCATTCTTTTTGTCCCATTCAGAGACAAAAATCACTACTGAATGATCTCAAACCACCTGTCTAACAGCAAATACATGCATGAACACAGTCTTAGCCCCCGCGAAAATCCCAATCTACCTTTGAAACAAAAACAAACAAAAACCTGCGTGCAGCAAGTTAAAATACAGTGTTAAATATCAATTCCCTACCTGCTTTAACTGACAAACAGGTCTAGAATGCCTTTTACAGTTACAAGATGTATTTATTCTAAGCAAGGGAAATAGATCCTAATACATGAGCAACAGGGGAGAAACCCCGATGGTGAAATACACACACTTGAAATATTTATGTACAAGATGGAATTGAAATTTCCAGCCAGCCGCCCCAGCCTGGCCTGTTGCTCAAGACTGGCGTGTCCCAGGGGCAGGACTTGGCATTTGCCTTTGGTGACCTTCACGAGGTTCCTGCCAGCCCACGTCACCCATCTGTCAAGGTCACTCTGAATGCAGCCCTGCCTCCAGCCTAACTATCAACCATTCTCCCCCAATTTGAAACCCTTCATCAACTTGCTGAGAGCATGCTCCATCCCATCATCCAGGCCGTCATTAAAGTCATTAAATAGTGTTGATCCAGTATTGACCTCTGAGGGATACCCAGCTGCCAAATGGACTTTGCACTGCTCTCCACCACTTCAAGAAGTCCAACCAATTTTCCACCCACTTATCAGTCCATATGTCCCCGATGTGGCTATAAAGGTACTACAGGAGACTGTGTCAAAGGCCTCACTAAAGTCAACACATACAACACACACTGCTGTCACCTTGCCCACATTGCTGGCCTTCCCAGAAGGTAATCAGGCACAATTTGCCCTTGGTAAGTCCACACTGGCTGCTCCCAATTGCCTTCCTGTCCCTTCAAGAAATGGATTCTTGGAAAAGAAACCTTGGAAATGGCTCCTAGGAGGTTTTGCTCTATAATCTTCCTAGGAACTAAGGTAAAACTGACCAGCCTGCTGTTCCCCAGATCCTCCTTCCAGCCATCTTTGAAAACGGCTATGGCATTTGCCTTCTTCAGGTCATCAGGAACCTCTCCTGATTGCCATGACCTTTCAAAGATTGCAGAGTGAACTATCTTACCACACCTCTGTAGTCTCAATAAGCTCACAGCTCTGCAACTGCACACGCATTTTTAATTCCTCCTGTTTGTTTCCCAGCTGCACGGGCTCATGTACAGGCACCGGTGACGGATCCCCAGTCATACTGGGATAAGCCTCTTCCAGGACACTGTACCCCAGACATTAGAGCCTTTGCTTCAGGTTATGGTAACTCTCCCTTAGCAGACTTGGTTTACAGTCTTCCTCACTAGCTAGCTGTTGGTGAAGGTGCTTGTGCCCCACCTTGTCAGATGGATCCCATCCCTCCTCAGCAGTCCTTGTTTCAACAAGGGTCTCAGGTTTATAAGATCCAAAGCCCTGCCTGCAACATCAGCTGCACTGCCAGGTGCTGACCTGCTGGATGTGACCGCTCCTGCCCAAGCCCTTTACCTTCACAGGAAGGACTAAGAACACCCCCCAAGGTCCCCCTGCCCTTCACACTTGTCCCAAGAGTTCTGACATCACTCTTTACACGTTCAAGGTCACCTCTGGCAGCATCCTAGGTGCCCACATGGGGTAACAGTCCCCATGTTGGATGAGCCTTTGTAGTTGTTCTGCAGTATCCTGGATCTAACTCCCCTGCAAAACACAAACCTCCCAAGATACCAAGTCAGCTCAGCACATGGATGCTTCTGTTTCCTGTAGGAGGGAGTCTCCAGAGACCATCACCTGCCTCTGATGGTACGCAGTCTGTTCACTTCCTTCCACAGCTACTACTTTGTGGCACGTCAGTGCTTTATCAGGGCACATCTCCCACAGGGGAGGCCACTGTTGACCCCAGCCCCGGGGAGAGGCACCACACACACCTTGCAGCCCGAGACCTAGACAGCAGCACCCTCTGTCTGGGTTGAGACCTCTGTTGTGCCAGGGGTAGTTGCTCCCATTGACGTTCCCAACACCATCATTGCTCAATTTCAAGCAATTCCACATGTGGAGCAGTCTTTGGCCCACCTTGTGTTCCTGCTGTGCCATCTGCTACCTGTCAGCTGTACTCCAGGCTAGCAGCTATATAGCCACTCTCTAAACATCTGTTGAAGAGTCACTTGACACTGCCTGGTCACTCTGTTGAAGACAAAAGGTTTAAGTACTCCCCTGTCAGGAAACAGCCAAGAGAAGCTGTCTGCTAGAGCCAGCAGCAGCAAGCCAACAGCAGTGGCCAGAAGGTGATTGCTGAAGGAGCCTGAAACGTGCTGCACCAACTGCTATGCCAACTAACGAACTCTGCTGCACTGTCTTGCCAAAGCTAAGGGAAAGCTCACTGGAAGCACATGCACGTGTAAGCAAAACGCAGAGCACACCAGAAGAAACATCTTAACACTTCAAAGGTACAACAGCTAATGTTTAATAGATGGTAGTTACATTTGATATGGTCATAGTTGAATTAAAACATTCTTTGTAATTCCAGCTGCCACTACAAAAATCAAACGGGGAGCAATCCTAAAATACTTGGGGGGAGGGAGAGGGCCAAAACATTTTCCCCTCTTGTAGGAAAACAGGATTTCTTCAGGAATGCTGATGTTCTTGTTTGGAGGTTTAATTCACTGCTTTTATCTGGATGCCTCATGCCACTTTCTCAAGTAACATGAAAAATGCATCATAATGAATCAATATCGTACAACTGAACAAGTGCTTTTACCTGGTTTGTAATTTAAGGACAGGCGTGTCACTAACAAAGGCACAACTGAATTCAAAAGTACTTCAGCTAATATAAATCATCACCATAGCTCAGTTTAGACCAGCGGTTGGCAATAAATGCTGAGATAACATAGCACCCTAGCAGCTGCATGCCTAATTAAGTACTTCAGCAACACCTGTATATGCAAGCAGACTGCATTAAAATTCCCTTTCCATGTCCAGCAGAGACAAAGACGACATACCTGGAGCAATAATTAATCTACAGAAATTATTCATCATGACAAGACTCTCAAACACTGCATGTAATAGGCCCCTCTTCATGTCCTTCTGTTTATACTAAACAGAATTACCACTACCAAAGCATTTTAAGAGACGTGCATAAAATTCTGAGTGTCTGAAGGATAAATTATTTTACAGAAACACTGATTTCTAAAGTTATCTATATAAAAACTTCAGAAGCCATAGTAGCAGCAGCCAGAGCACAACCACCCAGGTTATTAAAATTAGAAACACACTTTTAGTAAGAAGGGGTCTCCTGTTAGCTCCTCTCCACCAGGTAAGCTCATATGTGGCTCTTCAAAGAAAAGAGCAAGCAATGCGCCACTTCAAAGAGGCAATTTAAAACACTACATACAAGGGAGGCAGAACAATCAGAAGCAATTTTCATCACAAAGTACCCACGGCTTCAAATTCAGAGACTTCTGTAGGTTGGGGAGTTCACACAATTACACAAAGGACTGGCTTTCCCTTTTCCAAGCAAAACTCCTCTGAACACAGAAAATGCTATTGTCTTAAGGCAATGGAATAGCCTTGCCTGGAATACAGTAACAGAACCATTTCACTGCCTATAGCATCTAAAAAAATCACCGTCAGCTTTGTGATTCAACACAAGTATCTGACAGACAACTGCAAAGCTCTCTAAGCTTCTTCAGGTTTATATAAAGTTCAAACATGGCATTAGCAGGGAAAAAGAAGATGACGACCTTTCTTTCCTTTACCACCCAGCTAAAGGTAAGCTGAAGCAGGTTCATGGTTGTTGCACTTTCAAAGTTAGATCTACTGCAAAATAGAAAACCAAAACAAGTACAGTGGGAGTGGGTTAAGTGGCCTTACAGAGTGAATTCTGGATTGAAATTATATCAGCATTAATTTTTGGATAATGCTTTGTGCTACCAGTCAAAATGGTAGTGCAGTCCTCTTTTCTCTTCAACAGTGTATTTCCCAGCCCCTTGAACCAGCCCTAAGTCATCAGTCTACCTGCTTTTCAAATAAAGAATTGGTAACTTGGAAATCCATACAGCACTGGTTGGTTTTGGTGATTTTTCTTCAGTTTTAGGGTGCTCCTTTTATTTATAACTTGTATGAAAATCACAGAAGACTGATCCAGTGATGAACATCAAAAAAAGAAATGTATTCAACATGCCTACATACAAAAGTTCAAGAAAGTAGCATTAGTGACCATGTACAGTTTATTTTAATCTTTTCTAGCCATAGCATGTTTCCTGGCACAAATTCTACTTGCCCACCATGCCTACGTTGATCATTGAACACCACTAATAATATTTTACTTACGCATCAGAAAATTCACCTAGGACACAGCATGCAAACTTAATTCTACAGCAAAGCTTTTATCATGACAGTCTCCTTTTTCAAACTAAGTTTATGCCAGCACGTCCATTCACTATTGCTATTGTTCTGGCATCACAACTGAAGTATCTTTTAAAATCTGTTAAATCTAACACAAATTTAACTTCTGCATTGACAGACAGGTATAAATACACCATGAAAAACAAAGCAAGTGACTTGGAAAGCAGCATGGTTCAGAGCGAGACAGGCACAGTGCATGTCTGAAGTTTCACAGGCAGGCCCATATACCTGGTACAAATCTGACAGTTCCTCTGGTCGTGGTCCAAGCTGGCTGAACCTCCAACAGCTCTGATCTGGATGCTCCATACCTAACAGACCTGCCAGCTCTGAGAATAGGGCAAAGTAGCTTATACGTCTGCATCCACCTAGACAGCCCAGTTCAATTGTCTTGGGAAAGTAAGGATAAACCTGTTTTTAAGTATTCTCTACCAGTTAGTGGAAAAGTTTTCTTATCCAAGCAGGCGAATGGGACATTTCCTCCCAGAATCAACCTGGGAAAGGGCAGAGGTACAGAGATGCCCACAAGGGAGCAGTTCCAAGGCTCTTTAGGCAAAGTAAGGCATGAAGTTCCTCCTTCAGCACCCATAGGCAAGGTGAAGTTTCACCTTAATCAGCACATGTATAAGAATTAACTCTTTTATTACAACTTTCTACTGTCAGACCACCTGAAAGTCACTTGCAACCGAAGAGATCTCACCAGGGAGGGCACTGCCCCAAATCACTTTCTGGCTAGCTGGATTCAATCTAAACATCCCTGTATTTCAGTCAAACCAATGTTGCCTCTCTAAGACTAGATTTCACGCCCTCCCTTTTGCAAAAAGGCAACTGAAGAAATTAAGAAGCTGTAAACAAGTAGAAACTCACTTCCATTTCATTTAAGACCATACTCTCCACTGCCCCAGAGTACTTCAGCTTCCTTTCCAGCCATTCCAGGGGAAAAAAAATAAGAAAAAAATCACCAGATGCTATGTTACAGCAAATAGCCTTTATGTTTGGTTTTGAAAAATAACAAACTCTTTTGTTCAATGATCTTATATGACCTGAATGAAACAGATCTCTTCTTAGAAAGGTGACTATTTTATATGCACAGTTACCTTCCAGATTTATCTGATGAAGAATAAGCAATTCGCCAGCATTTTTAACTAGAAGAAAAAGTCTGGATCCCTCAGTGCATACACTTCCTATTCTGTCTCAGGTTTGAATAATATCAGCACTACTACTATTGCCTTTCCTGCTGAAGACTTTGTTCCACCTATTAAATAAACTCTAGAATAAGTTGCTGTACTGTGTTGAGCATTTAATAGCACTGGTCAAACACAGTTCTGCTGCTTAGATTTTGGGTTGGTTTTATTTGTCTGGTCTCCAGCTAAACTTCCTGTCTCATACATTAGCACAAGATCATCATCCATGCCCTTCCACATGGAGAAATGTATGTGCAATCTTCCCCTCAGGTCTTGCAGAAAGATGTTAATCAACATTCATATCAGAGCATTATCACGGCTCTTCTTTCCAAATTGTACGTTAAGCACATAAGTCTAGGTAAAGATTTTGCCTGCAAAGACTGAGAAGAAAAAAATTAAAAATGTTGAGTACTGCAGTCTCTTCCCTAGAGGCCATCACTAGGCCGTCTCCCCTCTTGCCTCTGAAAATGTCTTGCTGCTACCATTCTCGTAGCACCTCCTTTACTACTCTTCATGTCCCTGACCAGCTGTAGGTGTAACTGATACTGCCCTTCAGCAGTCAAGCAAAGCTTTGGAGTATTCTCCTCCTTTACTGCCCACTGTTTTCACCTGTTGTATGCTGTCCTTTAGCTCCTTGCTCAGTCCTGAGGGGCTTCTGCTGAAATTCCTGATCTTTGCACACAAGGCGATGGTTTGCTCCTTAGCTTTCTGGAAGTCTTCCCCAGAAAAACTAAGCTAAAACCATCAATCCAGGCATACTTCCCCTTCCTGGCTGCTTCCCAGGAGATTCTGCCCACCAACTGCATGAACAAGCTGAATTCTGTTCTCATGACAGTGTGTCTCCAGGTCCTGAAGTCAATTTGTGGTCACAGAAGCCCAAGCTACCACTAGTCAGGACAGGACTCCTCAGAGCAAGTTAGGAGTGCCAGCCTTCCTCCCATTACAAGTATGGACAATTTGCAGTTCTTATACCACAAGCATTTCAACGCAGTGTGAATGTGGCCTCCAGGCCAAGATCTTTAACGAGCATTCTAATATGATCATTGCTGGGTAGGCCAAGTTCCCGTCAGCTGTGAAAGCACGCAAGCCAGAAGAAAAAACTCAAAAACACCCGCGCGAGGTCACCCACAGCCTAAACTTTTGCCAACAGTGAAGCTCTATGACCCACCACAAGAAGCCAGTGACATTTCCTGCTTGTGAATCAACTCAAGGTCTGCCTGATCTCAGCAGATGTGTGAAGGACATCCTTATAACTCTTAAAGCACAAATATTCGTAACATCAAGAAACTCTTTGCTTGCTGAGTCAAGATATTCAGCTATCCTCCCTGTAGGGCACTGTTCTTGCAGCTCGTTGGCAAGTCATACCTCACTTTTTCTACTTACCTCAGTATACTTCTCCAGTTCTCTGGCAATGAAAAAAAAAGTGGACTTTTTTGAAACTTGATTTTAATATACTCTCTGTAATATCTCTTCTTTAGTCTTAATCTTAAAATAGCCACCTCTTCTGAATACAGTTTTGTAAGTTCCTGCAGAAAGGTATTAGTTGACAATTCAAACACCCTGTAACGTATCAGAGCTCTTCTCTCTCCTTCATAAATTCCTTACTACAACACGCATCACCATTTTCAAACAGTAGTCTTCCCCAAGCAAATAAAAGCTACAATATCCACCCCCTCCCTTTTATAGCCGAGTACACAGTAATCCCTTGTTGATTCAGCTACTACGGAACATTTCACCGCCCTGAGCGGTCCTGTTACATCTTTCCACCCCTATTTTGCTACGCAGGATTTACAGTAACTCACCAACTGCGTCCGATTCAGCATCTCAGTGCTGCAATTAGAAGTACGTTCTTCCTGCCACTAAAACTAATCATCTTGGGCAGCTTTGCTATGATTTGTCCCTTGAAAAGTTTACTCTTTAAATATCCACTTATTCTCAACTAAGATAAACTACAGTAAAGGAAAATTCTCTTGAATGTAAACAGAGGCATTAAAGCAGAAAACATTCCAACCAATTTGCAGAAAATCTGCTTGTAACTTAAATCAGCATATAGCAAACTATATAACAAAGGTCCTCCTCAATCAAGGAATCAAAGCTGTGCATGGTATCTTTGTGTCAAAAGCAGTCTTCTGCCCTTCCTGCTGGGATTCATCTACAATTCTTTTACTACAGTTTTCACACACAATTTTCAGTATCTAGATCATCCTCTTGCCTTCCCCTCAAGCAACACTCTGAAATGGAAAAAAAAGATTTTTTTTATGCATTGATTCCAGAGGAATTAGAAAAACCCAGAAGTGAGGCAGAGCTACAAATGATCTGCCCCTGCTCAGTTATCATCGAACCCCATCCTTCACACAAAGTATAGCTGTTTCTAAACACAGCTACAGGTCTTCATCATCATTCTTCTGGACACAGGAGAAGCTTATTCTAATTTGGACCCACAGGTAACTAAACCACAGAAGAATTAACCTCATATACAAGAAACAAGTGGCAGCATGCTTCCAAGCCTGAATTTCTCTCAACCTTTTTATTATGAAACAGGTCTTAGTAAAATAATGGAAGTTACTTGGTTTTCTCTATCTCCTGTAGATAGAAACCCTCCAATTGATTCAAGCCTCTTAGCAGTTGGGTACTGCCACCCACACCATCACAAAATTCAAGACCCTCAGCTCTGTTATTACCTTTCAGTCATTGGATTGGCACACAGGTTTAAAAATCGATCAACTGTTGTATTTTTGGCAATCTATGCACTACTGTTCTTCTAATCCCACTCAATTCAAAGGAATAAAAAACCAATTTGCCTTCCATGCCCACTGACAGAGAGCAGATGAGATCTTGCTTTAATACACAAAATTCAGACAGTTTAACTTTGAATTTCTTGACTTCATAATTTCTTGCACATGAATGATTTCCTCCTGTTTAAAAAAACATCCCTCCCTAAAAAGCCCATTTATATTTGAAAGAGTATGTTGCTTATTCAGAATAGTTTAACAGATGTACTTAAAATCTACAACTTCCCCATCAAATGTGTTATGAAGTCACCATTTTTACCAGGACATTTAGAGGTCAATCACAACTGGCATAGGCCTGTGAGTTCAAGTTTAGGTGCTCTTTATAACGTACATAACATACAACTTGGTAACATTTATAACACAAGCTTTTTAATGCCATATGTAATACACACTCAGTAAAAGTTACCCAATTTAGACAAAAATTTTAACACATATTCAAAATACTTAGTGTGACAGTACAAACCTACAAACTGGAGTTTAAACAGGAGATGTTTGTGATTTTTATCAGCACAAGCTTCCAATTTATCAGAAGCTTCTCCTTCATAAACCTATCAAGAATGACAAAGCAATTTTCTCCCAACTTTCAGTTTTAAGTATGCTTCTGAACCAAGATTTTATTCATCATTTTAAATGTTCTAATTCACACAACCTATGATAAACAACTCTTTTGTAAACCATGAAATATCTTTACCTCGTGCCTGAACAATGACCCTCTAGCAATGCACAGAAAAAATTTCCAGACAACATTAAACAGCGAGCAATGTACTCACCATAAATCACATTACTGTACAGTTTGGGATTAGGATGAGTTGCCACTAGCAACAGAGCCAAAAAAAAAAAAAAATCAATTCTGTCACTATATAGAGAGAATTCTTGTAACCTCAAACGTAGTCAATGTTTTCAGCAATTTGTCTCAGAAAAGTATTAGCAGTCCAGCATGTGATCAGAGAAACATGACATGCAGACACAAAACCATGCTAAAACAATAGAGCTTTCCCTTTGGTAGAACAAAAAAGAAAACAAAAAGAACAACCAGAAAGCTGCTGGTAAGCGTGAACATTTCATTCACTATTTTCAAAATAAAAGCACGCCATCTTTATAGCATTAGCATTTACAACAAATATGAAGATTAGTTTTAGAGCTTAAGTGTATTAAAATGATCACTAAGGACTTTTTGTTTTAAATAGGAAACTAAGCAAACAACAGGGAAAGATACAGTTTAGACAAATACAAAGCTTTTTTTATAGCTTACCCAAACCCAATTCATCATATTCAAGACATTTACTATTTCGAAAAAAAACACTAGCATAATTCAGACAGTCTACTAGGAGTTTTTAGAAAACAGGAATATGAGGAGTTTCTTTGATCCCATTTGCTTAACAGGTCTCTGAAGAAGCCAAGACACATTTCATCATTCAAGCAGCTTATTTCATCCTGGAACTGCAAAATGTTTTGTAGCAGGCAACAACCACCTTAAGAGTTTTTATCTTACTTATTTGTCACATTTTAGGAATCTTGATGGTACCACCCAAGTTTATTACAAAGATTTTTCTTCTTTCTTTACCTGTATTTTTAATACAGGCAATTCACTTCTAAGTGACGCCCTTCACAAGGTTTCATTGTCACCAACATTGACATAAGTCAAATTCTGTATTTTAATGTATTCAACAAGTAATAACAACTACCATGTTTTTTTTTCTTCACAGCACAATTGGCCTGTCTTATAAGAATACGGTACACGGACTGTTATTTTTTAAGTCAATAAAATTTAATAGTTCACTGAAAATATGCAGTCCCATTTCTAAAACGTATCTGTAGGCAATATTCACACGCTACTTGCACCCCAGTCATACTGCTCTGTGTGCTAACCCATTTGTACCTTCACAAAAAGCTGTTGTTGCTTAAGAAACAGCAGCTATTTATTGCACATCTCTCCTAGACGCTACCGCACATACAACAGTCGTCGTGGAAAGCACCCACACCTCTGCCACTTCAGTGCAAAGTCTCATAACTTTGCCAAAGAAAGTGGGTTTAAGATGTTTAAGGATGGCTGATGTCCCACAAGCCAGGTGAACAAACCTAACTGCCTACCCCCAGCTGGATACACTCCTCTGTACACCAATGTCATAACAAGACAGCACATTCCTGCTCACCATGTAGCTTTCTGTAAACAATACTGTTCACAGTTTTCCTTCAAAGGATATTTAAGCCTGCCCGTACCTTGGATGCAGGAATTGGATCCGTCAGTCACCGAGAACTGCGAAATGCACGCTTCCTCCCACCACCATCTTCTCACTTCCCTGCCAGAATAATTCAATGCTACATCACTATTACAGGTTGTGGTCCACATACTATGGAAAAACAACTATCTCTACCACCACAAATGCCTGTTCTAAATAAGCATTGGAAAGGTTGCTCAGCTCCCCACTATTCAGCTCATGTACGTTATTCCTGGGCCAGATGGGACTCAGGAAGCAAAAGGAGAAACACTGAAACAGAATTATGCTTTCTGAATTTGGTGATGTTGTTGAAATAATGAGAAAAGGAGCAGAGGCAGCCAAAAGAAAGAATCCTGGCATTTTCTTACTAATGCCACTTGCCACCAGGCCTGGCAGGGTACTGCCTATCCTTGAACTTTTTCTTTTCCAGTTCAGCTCATCTCCTTTTCTGGAATGGTGGGATTCCTTACCTCTGCCCATTTCACCTGGGAAGGTTCTTCTGAGTACAACCAGTCATTTCCAATTCTGCTTTGATCAGTCCCTACCCCAGGGAAAGACAAGCCAGAGTCCCACGCTATCCTTTTTCCAAAAAGCAGAAACTTAAGTCTACTGCCAACGAGCCTCCTGGTAAATATATCTGAAAGTATAAGAAGTCTTTTCTTCTTGCCACTGCCTTTCCTTGATCTTGCTTACTAGCTGCAGTAGCATCAGCTGCTACAAACACCTCTGAGCAGGAAGCCCAACAGAGGATAATCCTCCCCAAGGGCAAACATAGCCCAGGTGCTTAACTGAGAATTAAGAATCAGTTTTCAATATAACTATATTGGAAATTCATTAATGAAAACAGCACTTCTTTGGGGCAGGGCAGGGGGGAACATCATACAGTTAGACTATTTCTCCTGAATGAAAAGCTACAGTAAAATCAGAACACAGTTGCTAATACAGGTCGCCTCTGCGCTGGCAGTTCTCCAGCACAGCTACATGAAGATAAGGCAAAACACGTCTCAAACATCTAGCTCGCTATGTCAACAAAATAGGGCCCAGGCCTACTCTAGGATAATATTGAACTAACCTGCTAAATTTAGAAAGAAAAAAAAATTCAAAACTTCAACAGAAAAACTTCTAAAGCAGGGAGATCGTTTGCTCACTTGAGAGTAGAAGAGTGTCTGGATGCATCTGGACTCACAATAACATCTCTTTGGCTGAAAAGACCTGGTCTCAGTTATTAACTGGACAGCAGCATTGCAGTGCACCTCCATGTGAAGGACTTGGCATGAATCAGCTCCAGCAAGCAGAGAACATCAAAGCACCCCTGCTAAGTAAAACGAACTTTTCAGGGAAGACCAAAACTCAACACACTCCACAATCTAAGCCTGGGGTGTTTAAAAGACTACCCCAAACTCCAGAACAAAGACCACTGTCGACAGTCACATTCCTCTGGCACAGCAGAACTCTGCAGCAGTAGTAAACCTTGGCTGCAGGACACAGAACGCAACTGGTCAGAAGTCCAAGTCTCCCCAGGAAATCAGGAATAACAACATCACCATCCTTGATTTCAAGTAAAAGAAACATACCTTCACTCCTACTTGTACTCATGCACATATGTAAAGATGAAAAGGAAGAGAACAACCTCTCACCAAAAGAAAAGGGAGCGCAAACAGGAAGCACATGCCAAAGAAAGAATTTAAAACCATTTTTATCTGGCTTCACCAACACACTGGATGATGCTCAAACTCTTTATGTAGATTTTTCAGTATTGTTTCTTGAGTACCTAATGCCCAGTAGCTGCTACAGAAGCAATGGAAAAACAGAGGATTTAATTCCCCTGGCATTAGACATAGTCAGGTCACTCCTCCCCAGCAACAGACAAGACAAATACCAACTTCAACAAGTCTTTGGATACTGGCATCAAAATTTTGCTGATTCACAAGTGAAAGACTCATGTAATGACAAAGATTATGTTTCACTTCCTCAGCAGAAAAGCCTAAGCTTCAAGTGCTTAGCAAAACTAGACTATATGGCTTGCTTTGTTTTCTACACAACTGATTAGCTCATAGCAGCTAAACGAATTCTGCTTTCACACAGATTAATAGAAAGATGGATTAACATTTTTCAAAGTTTGGGGGTTTGCTGGTTTGGGGTTTTTTAACCTATCTGAACATAAGGTACATAATTTAAGCTCTGCATACATTTCGATAGATCAGAAGTTTTTAGGCCACCGCATCGTAACAAGTGCTTCTGCACTTTTACACAGCAAGCACAGGGAAAAAATTCAGATGCCCAAAGAGAACTAGTGCACTTCCCAAGTCTGTTACTATATATAGAGGTAGTGATTCGAAAGACTCAACACCTCCCAGATCATTACACTTTTCAGATTTTCACTTGTATTTGAATCACACAGAAAATAGCTAAGCAGCAGATACAAACTAGTCTTACTACAACTGCTCAAGGAAACTGCAGAAATTACTTTTTTTTCCATCTCTTTTCTACTATGGGATAGAAAATGTGGAATACAAGGAATAGCTATAACTTCCACTAACAAACCAAAGATACAAGTTATACAAAATACTTTAATACCCCAAATTATTAATGTTTGCTATACAGAGATCTGAGTGGGTTTTTAACTGCAAAGAAAAGATGAAATTGCTCAAAGATCTAGAAAGGAAAGCAAATCATGAGCCTTGAATCTTTTTTGCTCACAAATTCACACATTTTTGTTATCCTGCTTAGGCACACCTGAAAAGATTCCCTCCCCCTCCCCCCCCGGAAAAAAACCCCAACCAAACAAAAAAAAAACACCAAAAAAACAAACCAAACAAAAAAACCACCACCACACTACAGGCATCTTCTTGCCTGGATTATCAAAGTTTCAAAGAGATCGACTCTAGTAAATTTATTGGCTGCTTTTATATAGAGGAAGAGAAAAAACATCATCTAGCAGTCTAGTATCAAAAGGTTTTTAAACAACCTACGGATAGTTTCAATGAACAGAATTAAATTCTCTGTTATTACGAGGTATTGAAATGCACAACATTCAGCTTTTACAATCCACATTCATACATGACATTACCTTGCTATATAGATACGCTATTTCAACATCGGTACTGCTCCAGACACATAGTCCCATTCAACACTCTTTTCATCTCCAGGAGCATTGAAGGGAGGCAAGGAAAAAAAAGTAGGGTTTTGTAGTCCTCTACTTGAAAATGCATAAATACTACTGGCTGTGTTATCACTAAGCCTAAACTAGAAGGTCCCACCTCTCTGACTGCTTGTTGTCTAGTATGGTCATACAACTTCTCTTCACAAGAAGCCACGTGGAGAAGCCAAGGGGCAACAGTACAAGTTGCACTGGGAGAGGTTTCATCTCAATGTAGGAAAGAAATTTTTTACATGGAGAACAATCGATCACTGGAACAATCTCCCCAGGCATGTGGTAAAGTCCCCATTGCTGGAGGTTTTCAAAATGCAACTGGACAGGGTACTAGGTAATCTCATCTAGGCTCCCTTTTCCACAAAAGGTTGCACCAGATTGTCTTTTGAGGTCCCTTTCAACCTGGGTTGTTCTATGATTCTATGAACTTGTGGACCACAGTTAGCTTGCATTTTCTCAATTTAGAAAGCAAAGCCAGCAAGACCTGCTCCCCACTATTCTGTCTGGACATATTTCTAGATACAGCCTTACACACATTAAAGAAATACAAGTCACCTCAATAGCTTTCATTGCAGAACTCAGCAGGAAGGAAGGGAGAGAGATCATTCCAGTCAAACTATTTTCTCCAATCCAGTATCAGGAAGGACAAACTGCTACTGTCATTCCCCATACGCCAAATTGTAAAGCAGTGCTACATGCAAGTAGAGAGTGGTATAACATCAAACGGACACAGCAAGACCAACTGCTGCAGGCAATTTCATTCCCTCACCTAAGTAGAAAACAGCTGGTTCTGTCAAGGCAATAGTTGCAGCACAGAATGAAGGTGTGGCAGAGTTTGAAATTCTTACTGGTTAGATACCCCAAGGGACATACCTTGGAGGCACATCTGTTTTTAAAGAGCACCTATGTATTCTGGTATTGCCAGTATAGTGAATTAACTTAAGTTTATCCCCTTACACCAATACCACAGGAGCTGGTGAAATAAATCTATTAGAATTCAAAGGTCTGGGCTGTGTTATGACTTGTTAAAATAAACCTTGTGATCATCCCCTCTTAATTTGTTTCTTCTCTCTCTTGTAATTTGGCTGGAACTGGATCCTTAAAGTAATACTAGCATTTCCAGAAATGGCTTGGTTTCCTCCAACTATACAAACATACAAATGCTGTAGCAGAACTTGTACAGAAAATGTGAACACTTTACCTGTGTACTATGCCTCTCGCACAACTATGTGGACTAACAGCATTGAGAAGAAGAGGGAAGAATGAGAAGGTAAAGAGGAAATTCAAAAGCAGGACCAACTTCTAATTAGGTGTTACTAGGCAGCTATATTTACTTGTCCTCTTAGTCAGCTTAGATCACGCAGAGATAATTAGAAACAATCACACAAAACCAATTAACATGAAAGAAAACTTCATAAACAACAAGCACATTAAAATAACATGTAAAGCCGCTGCCATCTACACCCTTTTTCACTAGTGGCAACACAGCTGAAAAAGAGCAAAGTACATTTAGAGATAAGATAGGCTAACACCAGGCAGGGTAGACACCAAAAGTATGAAAAGCAGCTGCTATAAATCAAGACACTGTAATACTGCCTGTTATTGCCTTTCTGAATTTTTTAATTCACGAGTCATTCTAGCCTCTTTCCTCTGTCTCTGCCTGGTTTTAGGATGGACAGATATTGATTTTTAGATCAAATATTAACAGAAATTCAGCAGCCTGACATATGGTATGTTGCAAGACAAAAATTCACAATTATGTCAAGAGAATACAACGATTTTACTATGCTGCTGAAAGTCTGAAAAATGTTTGGGTCAATTTAATTTTTTTTAAAAATTCTGGCCCTCATCTCTGTCATTCTCAAACTCTGAATTAAAACCAAAGTACTTCCACCTTTTATACCCTTAGAAAATAATTTTAAGTAATTTCTCAAAATTCCAGCCTTTCCAAATCTTCCCAGGAATGTCTTACAAAATGGACAAATTCATTTATTCTTATATTCAAACAGCTTTAAAAGCACTTTTGATCTGAGGTCATCTTAAGAGTATCATACCCTTAAGAAAAACTGTGGCTTGTTTGGGTTTTTTGCCTCCTCCTTTTTTTTCTCCTCTCCAAATATGCATACAGAATATAGCAGAGCCAAAAAAACTAACTTACTTATGCTCAGTATTGTATGTATTTAAACATGGTCACAAGTGCCAAAATTTTCTTCACTAACACTGGCTCGCATCTGGCACACAAGCTAGAAATAACTATACTTAGTGGCTTTACCACCATAAATCTTCCAAAGTCTTCTGCATGGCTGAGCTCTTCTCATAAAATTAGACACCAACGCATTTTGTCTTTCTCATTAAAAGAATGCTTGCTGGAGAAAGCGCAGGAGGATAGAGATGTGTGAACAACCTTCTTGGAGCCACTGGAGATTGGACCTGACCACATTCTCACAGGCACGAAGAAAGGAATACGTAAAATAACTCAAAAGATTGTTACAAGGAACATCTCCAAACACTAAGAACTTTAAAAATCTAAGAATAGAATCTACATGCTTACAACAGCATACAGGAAAAAACCCTAGGTTTCAACAGAATTTTTTTTTTTTAGTTACTTTTACTCTCTTCCCTCAAGTATTAATTGGAAATACTGTGTTTATTTCAGAAATAAACACAACCAAATGCTACAAACGTCTATTCAATAAAAAGCCTCCAACTTAATGTATTCCTACTATGCATTTTGGAAAAGATGTTATTAACATTTTAAAACCTACTACAAAAAAAAAACTAACGGAAAAACACTAATTTGAGCTATTATAAACCAGTTTCGTTTACTGCAAACACTTGACTGGAATATCTTTGGTTTGATTAGGTTTTGCCCTTTTTCAAAAATATGAATGCAGAACACCTTTTTTGTGTGCTTTCATATGGCAGAAAGCAACTAAGAATATTAAACAAGCTCACTGAATTTACTAAGACAAAAAATAAAAAAAATCAGATGCATACTCATCAGAAAATGAAAATCACCAACTGCAATACAAGATAACAGCTAGGTTAAAAGTCCACTAGGAGCAGGAGAAGCTGATCTCAATGACCAGCTGGGTATGGCAAGCAAAGTAACATGGTACTAAGTTCTCTACAGCCAAGATAACCACGCTACATTGGCCCCTACCTGAACAAAAAAGAAAAATCTCTCTTTTTACCTCTGCCTCCCCTATGAAGGGTATTTTCATGAGGTATGAACTGATAATAGCGTTTCCCTCATTAGTTAGAACAAGCTTCCCACTTAGCATTGGAAAGATACAAAGTTTTCAAGGTCTCCTGAGAACAGACCAGACCAGCCATTCTCTTCTGATTCCAAAGCTGGACTTGACCTGAATCCAGAAACTCAAACATTAAAAGGAAATCCACATAATACACCATCAGGAGACTGGCCAAACAGGTCTATAACATAAATTCTGTGTATTTCTTAAAGAGGCTCTTCAGCATCCTTTACATAAAGTTCAACTAGCCTTTGAGACGCACAGGCTCCAGTTATAACTTTTAGTAAAAACATAAAAACCACTTCAGATTACGGCAACAACTATCAGATTCTCCAAGTCATATCAGCTTCGATGAAAAGCGGCATCTTTTTTTTTATTATTATTATTACTTTTTAGAAACACCAACCTACAACACTGTTCGCATTAGGGACTGTGAACAAGGTTTTACTTTCTGATTAAACTCCAGCTCTGTGGCACAAACATCGGCATTGCCAAGAATCAGTGTTCACAACGTGCTAGTGGGTATTTTCAGCATGACAAAAATTGAACTGGTTCTGAGCCAGCTTGACACTTCAGTGAAGCCAGTTCTGGTGGTGTAATACCATCTCCTGCTATTCACCACACCCTTCTCGCAGAGGCAAGAGACAAGAATCTGTGCCCGCAAGACAGATAATATAATGGACCATGAACCGGACTAACATGAAATCAGCTTCACTAGCTGATGCACATCTGCATGTTCACCTGTGAATGTCTAAACTTCCAGAGCAAAGACAAGACTGGCACAGAGGGGAAGGGAAGAAAAAAATAACATCTGCAGCCACAAAGCTAGATGAAAAGGGTGGAGTGCCCTCTATCAAGAGCCTCAATGTCCCAAGCCACAGCAGGTATTGTTTACAAAAGTCTTTGTGTAGGTAATGCTAAAAAGGTTGAAAGCACTGTCTGCAAAAGATGCTAAAAGCACTACTGGCAAAGAATACAAAACCTGCAAAATAAACCTTTTCCCACCAAACAAGATGAAACAAATACAACAAAACACCAGAGGAAATTAAGCCAGGCTACACTAATTGTGTCTGGAATGGTAAGAATGCTCTTCCTCTTTCCAGTACAGCTTATCTTGACATTTGTGGTCTGAGCTGAACATCTTCAATTCCTCTTAGTACAGGGTTTTGGAGGTAAGAATGGGGATTAAAAATACTTAGAGCCTCAAAGGGAAAGCCTTCCTCACAGAATCAGGCTTGGGTTTGATCAAGTTGATCACAAGAAGAGCATTTTGTTCCTTTAAAATTATCCTGTACCATATATTCTAATATATATACCCAACTTGGTTGATTTTCAGCTTTGCCTTGCAATTGTCACCATAAAAATCTGTTGCATTGCAACTGCTGGTTTTCTAGAGCTCTGCCAAGTAACATTGTGGTGAAAAATGATAGCTCCAGGAAAGGCCATATTGGATAAAATTCAGAAAAAAAACCACGACCACATGACTTTTCTGCAAGGTAAAGAATTCATTCTTAAAAAGGTGGCACTGAGTCAAAACTGAAAATGCAACCTTTGGCAAAGAATTCATGTGTTGTACTTAGTACCAGAATCATGTTTTTACGGTCTTCCAAGACAAATGCATGCTAAAGGCACAGCGCTCACCAGCTAACATAACAAGCCTGAATTCTCCCGAAAGCTTCTAAGGAAACACAAGCCCTTAAAAATCAGACTTCCAGGGCACGTGTTGGAATTGCTTTAATAAACAAAAGCTCATTCAAATGCAAACCTTAAAGGTAAAATGGAGAAAAAAAAATTAATTTTCTCTCCAGTGTGAGAAATGGTTTGTTGTTTTGTTTTTTTTACACTATTACTTCTGCTACAAAAAAAAAAAAAAAAAAAAAGCCCAAAGAATCTTTTGACAATTTAACCTTCATCAGTTAACCAAAACCCGTAAAGCTACTTGGAAATAGTGAAACAGGAGATCCATTACTTTTTGTATGTCAGGGATAAAAAAAAATAAAAACGAAGGAGTGTGGTCCATTTCTCAATTTCACTGTGCCAAGATAGGCCTGAATCATTACACTGTGGCTATGTTTATACTGAACGTTACTTTTTTTTTTCCCTTCCCCTCAAAACTTGGACTTCCACACCCAGTAGGCAACAGTTTTTTTAAGTACATTCCAAGCTTCCCTCAAACAGTTCCAGTCAAAACACCACCAGATCTTAATTCCGTCAAGAATGTGAGCATCTCATTAAAGGACTGCCTAATTATAGGTAACGTGCCCAGACCACAGATTCTGTGGTATCTTTATATGGAATATTATTCAGAAGCAACACCACCAGCTTTTCTCAAAATTTTCTGAAACTTCTGCATATTTAGTGTCATAGCAAAGAATTATGCTGTGTGTCCTCAACTAATTAACAGAGCTAGGGGAAAAAAAAATTAAAAATTAATTCAGACTACTCACTAGTGGTGAGAAAGATCAAACCAAGAGGAAAGAAACGTCATCAACTCCTAAGAAAATTGCAAGCTTTAAAGAAAAAAAAATTAAGCCTCTAAATCCACTAGTTGCACAAGGAAAGCCTTTTCAAGTGCGAGTCAAGCCCAGACTAAAACAATACCGTGCATACAGCTTTCATGAGTTTTTCTAATTCTTCTGCTGTTTTCCGCTTTGGCAGGTTGCAGATTTCAGAACCTGTAAGCACATAAAATCACTCTGCTCCTACTTAAATAATGCCATGAACATCAGAGGCAAGCATTGCATCTGCTGAATGGAGTGAATGACCTTAAAGGAAAAAGGAAAGGTGGCAATCGGGAACAAATTTCTGAGCAGTATAAAGGAAAAAAAGATGACCTCCTTATGAAAAGAAAGGAATTTAAAAAGAAGGCCTTATCAGATTCCCACTAGCCAGAGGCAAACACGCTCTGGAGCCCAATACAGGGTTCAAGAATATCCAAACAAATTGCATTCCCTGCAGCTGAAGACCGGAAAGAACAGGAAGAAAGGTAAACTCCTCACTACCACTTTGCCTCAGGACAGGAAAAGTAAAGCTTTCTCATAATTTTCAGAATCTCTTACAGCATCGTAATGTATATGGCTATATACATATATAAATACATATGTTTTCTTTTCCAGTTATTTATCCTTCTGCAGCACTATTCATACTGTGACAAGACTTTTCCCTAACACAGTATCTGTTAAGTGATCTCCATTGTAGCTGCTATATTAGATTCGCTGGTTTTAAAATTGGAACTGCAGTTAGCTTCTACTTCAGTAGCTTGACTCATAGCCAAAGTTGCCATAAACCTTATCATGAACCTACCAACATAATCAGTGAGATTACAGAAGCGCAGTCAAATTCCACTGGAAAGCACAAAGTATATTCATAGCAAAAGGTTACGTGCAACTTTATTAAGTGGAACACAATACATAAAATGACATGTTAAAACTAGCAGCAACTAGCTATCTACAGATACATATTCATTCATACTTCTACTTTCTTTTTTCTTTTTTTTTTTTTAATATCTGTACTGTTCACTCAGACTTGTTATGACAGGAATGGGACACCAAGTTAGACACGTCGAAGAAGTACTGTGTACTCACACTGGGCACATAAACACAAATCCCCAGTAACTTCCTCCTTCGCTCACCCACATAGTCCACATCTAACCTGCCACATCTCAGCAGAGCAGAAGCAGGTGACAGCCTAGCTGGCTGGGCAACAGCATCCAAGACCAGAAAGGGCTCGGATTGTTAAGGAAGAGCCACAAGAAGATCTCCCCACTTAGCAAGTAAACACAGAGGCTTAACAAACCTAGCAGGTGTAAAGCGGTACTGCTGAACATTAAATACAAAAGCATCTCAGAAATAGAGGCGATGCCCAAGAACTAACTAAAATTCACAAGCTCAGAATTCGATACAGAAAGGACTAGGGGAGAGATGAAGTATCTGGGAGGAAAACCAAAAAATAAGTTGACAGACTGGAAGGAGGGAACAGTCTTCAGAGGGCAGAGCTTTGGATGAGAGCACGGAAGATAGAAAGTACCACACGAAGGCAAGGCAGCAGCAGGAGAAAGGCAGATGACACAGAAATAGAATAAGAAGAGAGTGTAGCTTTTGAAAAGAAAAAAGTTGAATGCGTTTATAGGATACATTACACTGTGATACATGCTAGACTGAACAACGAGAAGATATTTTAAATAAGAAAAAGGAGGGAGAAACCACAAGGACAGAAGGAAAGAAACAGAAGGAGGTATCTGTACACATATTTGCATCTGTATCAGGAGCACACGAAGATTATAAGCCTATGACTTTGGCAATTCCTTTTACACTATGAATTTAGTTGAAAGTGATGAAAAACTAAATTCGAGACCCAACACATGAAAGGACTGTATTGCTATTCCATTTCAGCCAGAAATCATGCAATCTTTACGTCTATTTTCAACACACTGTAAACTGACTTAAAATGATGAAGCAACACAGGATCAACACATTCAGACCACAGAAAATTAGCTAAGACTTAAATAAGGTGGCCTTTCCAGCTCTGTAATTCACAAAGCAGCAGCTGTGCCTTCTACAGGAGCATTAGCATTAGGCTGTGGTTACACAGTGACTTTAATCCCACGTGAACCTGGGCTGCTACTGCACAGTCTTGCTTTCCCTCTCCTTCCTCAGGTACTCATTCCTCCTCCCTCTCATCCTAGCAGCAACACTTGTGCAGCCATGCAGCAAGCTGGATCGAGGAATAGATTTATCCAAAAATTATCCCTTTGGGGGAGAAGAGTCGGGTAAGGTTTGATTTCAGGTGGGTAAATTCCCTAATCCACATGGTTCACCCATCCTTGTGCTCCCACAGGGAGACAGGAGAAACAGTTGGCAAGTGGAGCTGGTCCTTCAGCAGCAGTCCAGACTTCAGAACAGATTAATACAGCCATGTAACCACAACCTCATTCTCACTGGCAAAGCATGAAAGCAAAGAAGTTTTTTATAAAAAAGACATTTTACAATACATTAGCAAAAACTGTAAAGGCATATAAAGTTCTTTTGAAAAGCAGGCCTTGAGATAATGCTTAAGGTAAAGCAACTATCACCTAACAAGTCTATGAAGTCTATAGCATATAAATACACTACAGAAATACCAAATTGAATTGAAATGCGGATCATATAGAGCTCTCTCCAATTTGCAGACACATGCACACACATAAAAGGAAAGTATGCCTATGTCCCAGCAAACTAAGGGCAATTTCAAACTACTACGTGTGACTTATTTACTACCACCAGTCAAATAACGCAATCTTTAAAACCAAACCAAAATACATGAAAACTGCCAACACCTCTGATAAATTCAGGCATTCATAACTCAGTTGGCCCCTGGGGTGGGGGGGTGGGGGGATTAACTTGCTGTCTAAAAGCAGCCAGGAGTTGATAGAGTGAAGAAGTACTTCTAGCCATAGAGAAACTCTGAAGGATTTCTGGTTCACACCAACAAAGCCTACATTTACCTTTCAGGGGGAAAAAAACCCTCTTTCTCCATCACAGTTGCAGAAAGACAATCTTTTTATAGTAATGCCAGCACAGATCTACCACATGAAAGGATATGGTAGGTTTAGTGAGCTACAGAAGATAAACATATGTCATGCCTAAAACTGAGCCAATGATCCTAAAAGCATCCTGAATCACTTGTTCCACAAATTCCCCAGTCACCAAGTACGAAAAAATGTAACGCAGAGAGCCAAACACAGAAATGTATTTTTAAGCCTATTTGCTAACGCATTTCAAAACACATTTTTTATTATAGTCTTGTCAAGTCATGAAAAGATACTTCAGCTTTACTGCTACTAAGCTTCCACAGAGAAGAGAAACACAACACAGTTTCTAAGACTGCAATGGATACTTGATTTTATTTTTTTTTAATAGATAATAGAACTTTACGTTGTGTCAGAAGTTGTCCAACTCCCAGGGAAGCTTTCCACTCAACTACCGGCAGGTAGTTTTGTCAAATCCGAGGCATGCTTTCCACAAGCAAAACATGTTGCCTTTTCTTCCTGGCCTCCAGGACCTGAATCTACATCCTTGCGTACAAAACACTGTATTATCACTCAAAAAGACGACGTATTTTAGATTTAAATAAACACAGTGGTTTTGTTTATGCACAGCCCTCAATGAGATTAAGTATCTGCAGAAGGGCTGGAGAAAAGGTAGTTATACCTATATGCCTCAACCCTAACTAAGAATCCCGTTTGGAATAAACAGTAGTTCAGTCTTCATCCTCTCCAAAAGAAATAGCTTAAGCCTTCAAACTACAAACATTTAAAGCAGTGCTCAGTTTTGCATAAAGATATCAAAGCTATTGGAATGGCAAGTATGCTTATGATCTGGTAGGCTGCCAAAAAAAACCTGCTAATATACTAAACAATAGATGTATTCTGCTAGAACTCCTAAGAGAACTTTCGGATCTTTTCCTTGTAATGCTTCTTTTTAGTTGTATACAAAACTGAACTGAAATGATATAAAAAAATGTAATTAAGAGTTTTAAATCCTATACAAATACTACGGTTTATAAGTATTACATATGTGATTTGAATGCTTGCATTTATATGCTAACAAATACAGTAATTATTTGTAATAATTTAACATTTTAAAATATGCATTCTTAATCACTAGCTTGCAAGCTATGTATTCAGAGTTCCTTGTTGCCACTGCAGCAGTGTAGAATTCAGAGCAGCATAAAACAAGAGCATGAAGTTGTACTCTTGCAGTGCCTGAAAGCTCCAACAGTGCTACGAAAGGACCCAAAATCTCTCAAGCCTTGATAAACAAACAGTGTTCAGTTAAAATTTAATACTTTTGGATAACAGCAGGGTGCTTTCTATAAAAATAATTCTTCATTCCAGAGACAAAAAGATCCTGTGTGTGGTTCCAGTGAGCATTGCTTTCTGGAATACTCCGGAATCACGGTGGCTGCATATCCTGAATACAGTCATAAATACACAAGTAATGGAATGACGAGGTTAACACCCAACTTCTCACACAAGTGTCACACACTGACCGGCGGCGCAGTATCAAGACTACCAAGTCTTCAAAGCCCAGTTCCTCCTCCACAGCTAGATGCAATTAAAAGGCTTCTGCATCACAAACCAAGATCAGGGGTTTTTTTCAGCAAATGTTTTTAAGCAAAAATTCTCTTGTTCTCTCTTACTGTTATCTGATATTTGAACAAATCCTTGACACGATGGAGCTGTCATATGCTATCACATCATTCCATGTTTAAAGAATGTTTTAATCTGTAAATCCATGCAGTGATCCTGTAAACGCAGACTGCTTGCAACAAAAATGCTGAATAGAGACTATGTACGTTTAGTGACCATGTTAGTGAATTAAATATATTAACCCAGTTTCTTAATCCATAACATTAAAATTTACAAATTAATTTAACTGTAGAAATTAAATTACATTAAAGAAAAATATTTTAAGCCAGCAGTTTCATATTTTCCTGGTTTTATATCCACAGGCTAATGATGCTTATGATGTCTTTCAGCAGAATACAGACTGAAGTGATTATAAGCTCCTGAAAAATAGGAAATGGTAAAAAAACCTGGACTAGAGCAGCAGTACCTGGCCTAGATGTTCTAAAAACAAGATTCTATCTAGGGGAAAAAGTTCCTTGAATCAGTCTGTTACTTATTATTCAGCATTTGCTTGTTAAACACTGCAGAGCCCCTAATTTTAATCTAAGGAAATGAACACTGTGATCTTTCCCATATAAGAGTGTTTCAACACATACAGAGGAGAGAAGGCTTAAGCCCCAACATTCTGATTTATGAAGAGAAGACACTGTGAGAGTGAGACAAACAGTACGTCGTCTGTCAAAGTTAACACGTTTGTATTTTATACACAAATATGAAGCAAGAAATCTCATTTGAATAATTAACAGGTAGACTATATGCTGCCAGAAAGAACAGGACAGCAGTGGACTTACTGGTGAATATCTTACAAAAGACCTATCCTAGAAATTGATTCTCTCCAAACAGAATGATTAATCCTCTGTATAATACCAGGTATCCACTACCACCATATTTTGTTAAAAGCGAACTTTTAACTTCAAGAGAAGCAATCGCATTAGGTAAAATGAATAATAAAACCCCCACAACTGATGTCATGTAGATTTGCCCTACTGATTTTAACCTGTGCAGAGTTTTAAATTATAAATGCAAATAGCTTCTTATAAGTTTCTGGTAAAAAATACAATCTATTTAAAAGTGCTGTTCAAAGCTATCTCTAGTGAGACATAAATCATCAGTGGTTTTAAAATATTTTAATAATTTTAGCAATCTTACAAGCAGTAAATCAAAGTCTTAGTCTATTATACAGAAAAATATTGCTGAAAAGACCAATGCTTTTTGTATGTTGTTTGTGACTTTTTTTTTAACATTTCCCCCATTGAAGAGAAGAAAAAATGGTTTGCATTGTGTTAGCTCCAGTTATAATTTCCAGCTGTGTCAAAACTTTAACAGTCTAAAAGCAGGAAATCCAAAGAGGAAATTCCATCGTCAGTTCCTGAAGTTTTGTAACTCAAATGTTCTTCCAAAAACCGGATCTTAAAGGAATTTTGGTAGCATTTTCTGTAACCTTACCTGATATCTTCAAGTAGCTCACATTCTGCCTGATGCTTGGCCTGAAGTTTTGTCATCTGCTCAACCTGAATGTTTTTTAGCTCTTGTGTAACTTTCACCTACAAAAAAACCACAGACCACATATATTTTCTGTAGAGTTTAAGTCAAATTTCAACATGAAAAAAAACAATTCGTGTCTTTCATCTCTTTTGAAATTGCACATTTCAGTGGAAAATTCAAACGCAGAGTTAAGAGTGCAGTTTAACCACACACAACATTCATAAAGGCTGATTTCAGTAAGTGCTGTCACCCCAGCAGGCTTACACTGTGCATGGCAAGAACTTCATGCTTATGCCCAACCATTAACTAAAGTGCAATTTTATTCCAAAACCTGGGAAGATAGCTTGTGTGCAACAAAAGAGTTTTGCCTATCAAAAAAAGAAAAAGCAGGCCACAAGGGAAAAAAATTAAATTTTAGCGTATACATTTAGCACTTCAGTGAAAGTCACACAATTATGAAATTTATTAAACTGTCCTAAAATTGCCATCATTTAAAGATAACTTAAACATCAAGTTGTTTTTTGATTGTGCATCACATCAGAAGAGCCCTCTATAAAAGGCTTCAGAAGGTTGGCCTTACATTTTTAGTATTGGCGGGCGCAATTTTCCTTTGAACCTTGTGATCACAAAGCTAAAATTTCAATACTTTGGGAACCTACTTGATAACTGGCAGACAGCACCACTGGCACAGGTATCAGGAATTATTTGATTTTGGAAGGGAACCTTGGGGTGGTTTTGTTCTTGTTTTTATAAAACAAGAGGTCTTGACATTTAAGCCCTCTAGTGATCACAGTGAATCCATGTATCGGCCTAAAAAACGATCACCAGCATAGCTGAAGCCATTATGCATTCATGAGGACAGAAATGCCAAACAGTTACCATAATTGGGGGAAAGAGATGAAAAATTCAGAGAGCAAGAAGACACAGATCTCCCTCTTCTTTGGTAGTCAGGCAAAAAAAACCTAGATCTCATCAGCTAGCAAAAGCCTCCTCAATTTTTACTCTGAAAATAATCCCCCAGAAACAAGCACCCTTTAATCACAACATGATATAAAGGCAAGTTTTTCACATGATACAAAGGACATGTATGCCCCTGACTTTAAGCAGAAGTAGTATCTAGTTTTAACATGAACTTTCAGCGTTTTTGTTTTCATCTGTATATGACAAAAACCCTACTTAAAATAAATAAACCCACACCAGATGACCCACGTAATGGAAATAATCTCAAATGAAATAATATAGGCAAAGAATGACACACATGTAATATAAATAAGCCACCAAATGCAAACAAAAATAGAAATAAAAACTGTTTAACAAAAGCAGAGTCCACCCGCAAAACAAGAGGTCGAGAGGCAAGAATGAACCAAGGAGAGATCTTCACTGCAGCTGCCTGCCAGGGCTACTGGGGAGCTGGGGGGGATGACAAGGGATTTCTGTTTACGCTCCCTCTCAAGTCTTCCTCCCCTCCCAGTCTCTCCTAGTCGCTATTATACAGTTCTCCACTCGGCAAACCCCTGCAATCTCCTCTCCTCATCGAGAAATCTCAGCATCACATATGAAATCTCAAACATCTACGACGAGCTAAGACAATCAGACTGTAAACGGTTACAGCCCAAACCACCCTAATCGGGCAGCATCGCTAAGAATATGTAACGCGCACAAATCTCAAAACCACAAAACTCCCTTCCACGGTGTCTGTAAAGGAGCAGCCTCTCCATCCTGAGACCTGCTTCGCCGTCTCTAGCTCCCCCTTTCTCCCCACACACCAACCATTGCATACAACCCTCAAAATAACTACCCCATAAATCTCCATGTATCAGTACTTACACGCAGCTTAAGACCCCACTACAGCTCAAGTCTCCCAGATAACAACCTGCCTACACAGACAAGGCACACTAGGAACAGCCTTTTCTCCAAATCTACATTCCTTCTTACGCCTCTTCCCACACCAGCCGCCCCTAATGCAAAGCACCCCCTGTTCCCATGGCCCGCACGGACACAAAAAAGCCTCCCCGCTGCATTTGCAGATTGTTCCCATCACACATATGTTGCACATTTTTGGCTGTCCCTGTTCGCCCGCGCTCCTGATACATGCCGGGATAGCCTGCATCCTTGCATCAACTCCAGACGTGACCTTCTGCTCCAAGACAGCCAACCCATCCCTCTTGGCACCAACCCACCATAGTACCCGAACGCAGCTGAGCCCCCAAAACACAGCCGGTAGCCCCCCACAACTGGTACAGACTTGTCTCAACACCTCCGTGCAGCCAAGCCCTCCGCAGCCATTGACCCCCTTCCAGCCCAACCCAGCCATTGCTCTCCTTCATTTGGAGAACCTCCCCTGGGTATGGGGGTGGCCCAGCCACGGCCACCCCAACACCCACTGCCCCCCCCCCCCAACCCCTTTCCTCACCAACCCTTTCCCATGCCCCGTCCTGCCTCCAGAGCTCACCTCCCACACCTGACCCATCCCACCCCCCCACCACCCATCGCCCCCAACGTCCAGTTTCCAACACCCCCCCCCCCCCCCAAGACATTTTCCCCTTACCCACCTTGTACGGCCACTCTCACTAAGGCCCCCCACACACACCCCCCTTCCCTCCTCACACTTGCTCTACCTCTCCTAACCTGCTTCCAGACTCCACCACTGCACATCCCACCCGGCGCCCAACCTGCTGTCCCCACTCCCCCCCCCCCCTGAGACCCCCACATCCACCCCACACACCCTATCCCCAGGCCCCACCACCCTGCCCCATCCCAGTCTGCCCCCCCCCCCTCCAAAAACCAGTCCTCAGCCCCACTCGGCCCACCACCTTCCCCCCCACCTCCTCCACACACAGCCCCAGCCCCTCGCCTCCCCCCCTGAGGGGGGGGGGGGGCCCTCACCTTCCTCGGCGGGGGCTGCATGGTGCTGCGCTGGGTCTCCACATCAATTCCCTCCCCCCCGGCAGCAGGATGCGGCCCCCGCTGCAGGAGGAGGAGGAGGAGGAGGAGGAGGAGGAGGAGGAAGGGGCAGAGACCGTCTCCCTCCCGGTTCGGGGCGAGTCCCGGTCGGCGGGAGGGGCGGGTGGGGAGAAGCCGGGGGGGGGGGGGGTGGGGGGGGTGAGGCCGCCTTTTCCTCACAGGCAGCGGCGGGCGGGCGGGCGCCGAGCAGCGTCCCGAGTGCCGGGCCCTGGGGAGCGGGGAGGGAAAGGAGGCAGCGGAGGGAAGGCGGGGACGAGGAGAGACTTCGGGGGAGGAAAGAAAAAAAAAAAAAAAAAAAAGGAAAAGGAGTTAAAAAAAAAATAAATAAAAGGAGGCGGCGGAGCGCGGCTCGGGAGCGCCCCACTGAGGGGACACGCGCCCCACCAACGGCCCGCCCCGCCACCGTCGGGAGGCCTCCCAGCCGCCTAGAGCGGCTACCATAGAGTGGCGGGCGAGGAAAGAGAGACGGGTTGGACACGCCCCCCGCCTTCCCCCCACGGCGCCCCGCCCTGCCGGAGCGCCGGCTCCCGCTGCGGCCGCTGGGGGGCGCCGTGAGCAGAGCGGGGGGCGGGGCGAGGGGCGGGGCGAGGGGTGCGCAGGGGGGGTGCAGGGGGGGGTCAGGGGGTGCACAAGGAGGGTGCGGGGGGGGTGCCAGGGGGTGCACAGGGTGGGTGCAGGGGGGTTCAGGGGGTGCACGGGGGGGGTGCAGGGGGGTACCAGGGGGTGCACAGGGGGGGTGCAGGGGGGGTGCAGGGGGTGCACAAGGAAGGTGCGGGGGGGGTGCCAGGGGGTGCACAGGGGGGGTGCAGGGGGGTTCAGGGGGTGCACGGGGGGGGTGCAGGGGGGGTGCCAGGGGGTGCACAAGGTGGGTGCAGGGGGGGTGCAGGGGTTGCACAAGGAGGGTGCAGGGGGGTTCAGGGGGTGCACAGGGAGGGTGCAGGGGGTGTGCGAGGGGTTGCACAGGATGGGTGCAGGGTGGGGTGCACAGGGGGGGTGCAGCTTGTGCACAGGGAGGGTGCGGGGGGCTTCCAGGGGGTGCACAGGGGAGTGCAGAGGGGTGTACGCGGGGAGGGTGCAGGGTTTGCACGAAGGGGTGCAAGGCTGCGCGCGGGAGCGTGTGCAGTGGGGCGCACGGAGCGCGGGGGGGGGCGCAAGGGGGGGGTGCAGGGGTGCGCATATGGGGTACAGGGGGGGTGCCCAGCACCGCTGCCCACCTGCGTGCTGCTGCGTGTTGGCCCAGGCTCCAAGGCGTGGGTCCACCGCAGGATCCGGCCACGCAGATTGGGGTGCGGGGGGCCAGCCCCTGCTACCCCGGAGGGGCAGCCGGGGGAGCTGACGCGCTCTGCGCTGGAGGAAAACCAGCCATCGCCTTCCCTCCAGAACTTTCCGGGCTGGCCAAGCAAAGTGGGGCAGCAAGAGCCAGACCTGAGCTGGAGTTGGAGTTCGTAAGAGACCGTCACCCTCAGACCCTGGGGACGACGACTGGAGCGGTCCCTTGGGGCTGGCACCCAGATCCCGGCGCGTCCCAAAACCGTCGCAGCGGGAGCAGAGCGCCCGAACACGCGACGGCCGACAAGCCTTTTGCAGGAGGTTGCTTTTCATCAAAGGAGAATAAAATGAAGCTGAGCTTTTGAGCGTCGCAGACGCTGGTGAGATGCGGGAGAGCCCCGGAGGCAGAAATGATGTTCCCCGCCACGCAATGTCATGTTTCGCTGGGTGTGAATTAAAAATCCCTGATCAGACATGCTTCCCCCCTCATCCCAGTACTTAGGTTGTTTGGCTTAGCTTATTAGATCTGCTGCAATAAAATCTTGAAAATATTAAAGTGCATTTGGATGTTTCCTTTAAGCAAATTACCAGGGCAGTTTGCAGAGCGTAAGGCAATTCTCATAATTGCATTTTCCCAAGTGCTGCAGCGTTGCTGCTGCTCCATCACTGGCTCTTTTATTATTGATGAACTGCTTTACTCCAGCTCCCAGAAAATGACCCCTCGCCTTTAAAGACGTTTTAACCATCTTGAACGCTTTAAAAAACTAAAATGCAACTTGAATTTTCCTTTCTCCTCCAGCTATTAGTTTATTTAGTGCTGCTAATTAGTCTAACTCATTCTCCCCGGGAAACCTTCTCTAAATGAGGAGTGAGAAGCAGTGCATCAACAGATACTGTGAAAATATATTGCATCTCCCTGTTTGAGCTACATGACCTGCAGCCCCCTGAAGGTGTTCTTGCAAGACCATGCCCCGTGCCCAGTAGCAAGTTTAAGTGCATCCAAAGCATTTCCTACACACCCACATATAGCTGGGAAAGTGCTTGGAGAAGACCAAAGCATTGAGTGCAGCCGTTCTTTAATAAATCTGTTGCAGCTCCTGCATGCAGTGTGGTGCTCAAAGCCAGAACAAGCAAATGCAATGGGGTGCACTCAGCGGGGATGCAGAGGATGCTTCATTCGAGCAAGAGGGTAGAAAAATGGGTTGGAAAAAAGGATTTTGCTGGGCTAGGAAAAGTTAGCTGGTGCTCTGGAAGCCACGGCTTGCAGGGGGAGCGGGTTTTTGCAGATAAACTCTTAAGTCAATAGCGCAACGTGCAACGATCTGCTTCCCCAGCAATAAAATCATCGCGCTGAACCGATGTGAAATGCAACCTCTGCCGAGCTCCCGGTGTTTTAACTCATTGCCCCAAAACTGAGTCATCCTGCAGAAGTTTTGCATCTCGTACTTCATTCTTCCAACCATCCTGAAGGACTTTCCTCCTAAATTATCTCAAAGTAGTATCTGCGCACACAACCCTTCGCATGCGCAGACGTAAATCATCCACAGGCTTTTGCATGCAGGACCGAGAAGTGTTTTAGGTATGACGCCTGCAAAAAGATGCATCATCCTCCTCTATCATGCACAGCAGTAGTTTTTCCACCATTTGCCTGTATTCTTCCATTAATAATTTAATTTTATATATTCGACCGCAGATTCCCTGAAGCCTGACCCACGGGGCACTGCAGGTTCAACGTGGGTCCCGGGGGAGTTTGCATCTTCGGTGATAAATCACGATGGAGCTGCCTCTTGTAGCTGTCCATAGCACTTCCACGTCTTTATCACACTGATAATAATCACCATTGGGGGGAAAAAAGACATGAAATGAAGATGATCAAAAAGTAAATAGTGTAAGTGTCTAAATGCTGTGTATTTTATCAAAAATGCTTGTTTTCATGGCATAACTTGAGTTCAAGCTGCATATTCTGAGCCTTTCCCCCTTGATTTCTTCTTTTTGATCACACAAATGTAAGCAGGGCTTGAAGGTAGCTGAGTAACCTGCAAACCCAGATGATTATAGACAAGCCCAGCTGAATCTGAACATCACAACTGAAGCTAGCAGGGGTGTGTGTGTGCGTGTGTATTTCCTTAAGTCATATATGGCAAGAAAGTTCCTGGCCAGCTGTTGGAAATATAATAATTAATCCTCTACCAGGCTGGCTTGGTGGCCTGCATCCCAATCAACCCCCATCTGCTACATCCACCCACTAATACAGCTGCACCAGATGTTGCTGGCACACGCTCCAACCTTCCTCGCTGCCGGAAAATAACCTCTGAGTTGCAGCAGCTCAACCGACAACCGACCCAAAAGAGCAAAAGGGAGTTTCTGCTGCTCATTTTGGGCATCGCATGAAGGTTTGCACCGAGCTAACGCGAGCTCGGTGCTTCTCTGCCCTCCAAAAAGGTGGACCCACTGACGGGTTTTTAGAGGATGGAACAATTGTAGGGTTAATAGTATCGCGGGGCATATTCAGAAACCACTGCCTGGATGTGCTGTGTCTAAAGTCTGAGATAAATTTTAATTCTGGTGGTATTTATTTGCTTTGCATTGGTGGGAGGTAGTTAAGGCCGTATAGCTCGAGGTGGTTCAGCCCCTAATATTCGCAGAATAATCACTGCAGGAGGTTTATTGAGGGCTTCGTTCTCTAGGGTCTCCACAAGTAACGAGCGTATTCACCATGAAAAACCAAACAATAAAGTAAATGGACCCACTGCTACAGAAATAGAGTTATTAATGGCAGGGGGTGGGCTGGATTAGTTAAATAATCTTTGAGGAGGGAGATGCGGCATCATTTAAAAAGGGAAATGCAGCCAAAGGACTTTTATAGTTTTCTAAATAGTCATTTGTCTTACTTTTTCTCCAAACGAGAAGCACATGAAACATTTCTAATGAAACCTGACATTTCCATGAAGCCAGGCCAAGCTTTAAGCAGAGATTTACGGCTCCAGAAGGCGCTGGCGTTGGCTTGCAGCTGGCAAACGGGGCCGTTTTGGGTTGATGTTGCTTCTCCCTCGGTCGGGGATGCTCAAAGTGCAACTCATGGTGTGATGAACCGGTATCCTTCAGACACCGTTCTGTGTGCTGAGGTCTTTTAAAAAGCTTTTCCGTGAGGAAATGGAGGGTTTTGATCAGCACCCACTGCAGCTGCCTGGCTCCTCATGGGTTAATCTGCCCTGTCAGCTAACAAGACAGAGAAATCCCAAACAAGACATGAATAATTCCTCCTCCATCCAGGAGAAAAACCCAGCCTGGGACTGATCCTGGCCCAGCAGCCTGGAACTGGTTCCCAGTCCCTGGCTTAGAGCTGCTCCCCCACTAACCGGGACCCAGTTCATCTCCATCACTGCGAAACTGGGAGCTGGATGTGCCAGGAACTGGCTGCGTATTGGCAAGAAGAGGGAAATTTGTTAATTGGGTATTGAGATAAAAACCTCCCAGCGATGGGCATGAGCAAATAATCCCCCGGCATTCCTCGGAGCAGTCACGCATCCCTAATTCCCTGAGCGATGCACAGCACAGCGAGCAAATAAGCAAGAAAAGGACCTGAGTTATGAGCTGGTAAAAGTAAGGTATAGCTGTTTTGGCTAAAAAATAGGAAAAATAAATCATGGTTCTCATTGGGATAAGCAGCTCCTGGGGTATGAGCATCTGTGCTGGTGAGGAAGAGCTTTCCCAGGTCAGGGGTTGCCCTGGGTGGTGATTGTCCTGGTTTCAGGTGGGATAGAGTTAATTTTCTGTTTAGTAGCTAGTACAGTGTTATCTTTTGGGTTCAGTATGAGAAGAATGCTGATAACACACTGATGTTTTCAGTTGTTGCTAAGTGGTGTTTATACTAAGTCAAGGATTTTTCAGCCTCTGATGCCCAGCCAGCGAGAAGGCTGGAGGGGCACAAGGAGTTGGGAGGGGACATGGTCAGGACAGCTGACCCCAACTGGCCAGTGGGGTTTTCCATACCATGTGACGTCATCCCCAGTATATAAACTGGGGGGAGTTGGCCCAGGGGGGATCGCTGCTCGGGAACTAACTGGGCATCGGTTGGTGAGTGGTGAGCAATTGCAGTGCGCATCACTTGTTTTGTATATTCCAGTCCTATTATTATTATTATTTTCTTCTTCATTTCTGTTCTACTAAACTGTTCTTATCTCAAGCCATGAGTTTTGCCTTTTTCCTTCCGATCCTCTCCCCCATCCCACTGGCTGGGGGGAAGTGAGTGAGCGTCTGCGTGGTGCTTAGTTGCTGGCTGGGGTTAAACCACGACAGGGATGGAGCGGCCCCAGCTGAGCTGGCCGGTGGCTTTCCTATCAAATCCTGCTGCGGAAATGAGATCCCAAAGGATCTGCCTTCCCTCAGGGATCTGCCCGTGCTGCCAGGTCATGCCTGTGCAGACAGCTTTCATGCCTGCCTGCCTGCTTTCATGAAGAAAGTGGCTCCCAAAATCCATCAAAAAGGTGGGATCCAAGATGCCATCCCACATGGTGAGCAAAAAAGGTATTGCGTGTGTCAGCGGCAGGGAGCTGAGGAAGACCTAAGGAATGAAGGAACGAGCGTTTTGGGGTACCTACGCTCCATTTGGGAACCCCTCTTCCTCATAAGCCAAGGGGAGGCTGTGTGCTTCCCCATCCCCACGTCTCTCTGCCGTGCAACCCTCCTGCTTATAGAATCACAGAATCATAGACCACATAGGTTGGAAAAGACCTTTAAGATCATTGAGTCCAACCATCAACCTAACACTGCCAAGTCCACCACTAAACCATGTCCCTAAGCACCACATCTACACGTCTTTTAAATATCTCCAGGGATGGTGACTCCACCACTTCCCTGGACAGCCTGGGCCAATGCTTGACAATCCTTTTGGTGAACAAGTTTTTCCTAGTATCCAGTCTAAACCTTTCCTACCAGAACCTGAGGCCATTTACTCTTGCCCTAGCACTTGTTCTTTGGGAGAAGAGACCGACCCCCACCTCGCTACACCCTCCTTTCAGGCAGTTGTAGAGGGCGATCAGGTCTCCCCTCAGCCTCCTTTTCTCCGGGCTGAACAACCCCAGTTCCCTCAGCCGCTCCCCATCAGACTTGTGCTCCAGGCCCTTCACCAGCTTCGTTGCCCTTCTCTGGACACGCTCCAGCACCTCAATGTCTTCCTTGTAGTGACTTTGTTGTCTGTCACATCATGTCACGTCGTGTGCTTACATGCACGATTGTCCTTTGTCTCAAATAAATCGGGTTATAGATCCCAGTCCCAACCTGCTTTGGGTCCCCAACCAAGGCGCAAGGTCCAGCACCTGGGCTGGCTCTGGCAATAGTTCTGTTGCCCAGAGAGGTGGTCGATGCCCCATCCCTGGAAACATTCAAGGTCCGGTTGGACGGGGCTCTGAGCAACCTGGTCGGGTTGAAGATGTCCTTGCCCATGGCAGGGGGGTTGGACGAGATGACCTTGAAAGGTCCCTTCCAACCCGAACCATTCTCTGATTCTATGATAGCAGGGGACCACACACAAGGGTGGGGGACCCCAAGGAGAGCAGGCTGTGGATGCTCCCCGACACCTTCACCCTAAGTCTGGCTTTGCCCCGTGTCACCTCGCCAAGGAGTCAACATGGAAACAGCCACAGGAGCCACCCAGGGTTTCCTGGCCAGCACATCCCATGGAGGGAGAGAAATAAAACACAACCGTGCTCCGAGCGGTTAAGGAAACAATTTGTCAGCCCTGTTGATGTTTAATCTTATGGAATAGTTTTTGTAAATCTGGGTGTTTGCAAAGTTTTATCCCCTCCCTGCAACATCTCCAGGAGGGACCGAGTCCTCGTGAGGATGCTCAGGGTGTTAATACTCTGGTTTCCCTTTGGATATGCTGGTGGGAATAGGGAGCTGCTTCCTTGGGGTCCACACCAGAGCGAGGAGGGGCATGAGATATTGGGGGAGATCAACATTGAATTAGCTGAGAAAGGCAGGATCTCATCACACTGTCACTAAGCCAAGTAGAATAAACAGCTTTTTAAAAAAAAATATTTTATGTATTCTTGTATTTTATTATTACTTCATATTTTAATTTTATGTATTATTTTATTTTATTTTACTTCATGTATTTTATTTTATTTTATTTTATTCTATTTTATATGAAAGAGGGTACAGAATATGGACCCAAAGAGATACATAACGCCCAGGGAACCCCAACAGAGATGAGACATAAAGGTTGGAAACCCCAAAAGCCAAATACCAGCTGATGGTGACGACCCACAGCTGAAAATAGCAGTGTATTCCCTCATACAAAAAAAAAAAAAAAAAAAAAAAAAAAGAAAGAGAGAATCTGGCCATAAAAGCAACATATGGAGATGAACCCCAAGGAGTGGAGGCTCACTCGAGTCCCATCCTCATGCAGCTCCCTTGGTGTAAAAGGCATCGCTTTGGAGTTGGGCTCCCAAGTGGCCGTTTCCCCATGTGCCTCTTTATTCTTCACATCTGAATTTAATCCCTGAAGAGGTTTAAACCTTTTTAAGTACAAAAAGCTCACAGCAAGCGAGGAAAAAGCTTTGCATTTAAGGACTCTTGGCTGCAAGGATGCGCTTCAGAGCAAAAACCGGCATGTTTTAACCCACGCTACGGGGAGGGTGATTAATGCATGAGGCAGCTTTGGCTGAGAAAGCCTCAGCAGAGGAACATTTCCACCAGCAAATCCAAGCAGTTGCTGATAAAGCAGATTTTGCCTGCTGAACTGGCAGGAGTTTTCCTGGCAGAAGGATTTGCTCGCCAATGGAAACCACGGTGGGAGGGGGCTGCCCATGCAGCAGTTGCTGGTCAGTGAGGTCCTCCCTGTCCTGGGGAGATGATATGGGAACTGCTTCCTCTGGGGAAGGCAGCTTTTCATGTTAAATATGAATACACATAGGACTATATAGGAATCTGTATTTTTATATTAAATAGGAATATATAGGAATATGTATTTTTACGTTAAATAGGAATATTCAATATTAATATATAAGAAATAAAAAGTTTAATAGCTATTATAGACAGACAGGTAAGTAGATCTATGAATAGATAGATAGATGGGTAGACAGATGGATGGATAGATAGACAGATAGATAAGAACAAAAGAATGACAAAATCAAAAGGAAAAAAATGAATGAAAGTATAAAAAAAAAAAAAAAGAAAGAAAAAACAAAATTATCTGTAACAATTAACCATGATATCCTGGGGGATGACACAACCATTCTCTTCCCCGCCTGTGTCTTTGCCAGTACGGGAGCCAACCGCTCCAAGCAGCAGGTAAAGCCAAAAATTGAGCTTGGGTTTATCTGACGGCCGCGTTTTTGTTCTGTGTGTTTCTCCCAGGGCTTCAAAGGTCATGGTGGCACCGAACCAGATGTTTCCAGCGTCCAGATGTTGTGCCTCCAGATGATTCCAGCTCTTCCTTTCTCCTCCAGCCCTTGCCACTGATCCGATAAGATGGGGACAGGTTTTTGGAGGCCACGGAGATGCCTTGCCATGTGCACATCTCAGGCTGGGGGTAATTCTAGCATCTGTTGGGGGGGGGGTCCTCACACCCTTCTGCTTCCCGGGATGCGGTGAAACACGAGGGATGGCGGGTCCTGGTCCCACCTTCGTTGTTCAAAGCACCCCACATGCTCAAGCAATGATGCTGGCATGCACCTTGCACTGCCCCAGCAGAGGTTTCCCAGCACAGTGGCTGTTTTCCCTGGATTTCCCTGAATTAATTATTTGATTTCTATTCCACCTCTCCATCAGAAGGAAAATATCAGGCTGGTGATGGAGCCTCCAGGCTTTCCCCACGTGGGGGTGCCATGCGGATGTGAATCGGGCTGGTGTGCGTGTCCTACAGCCACGGCAAGGCAAAAGGTGACACCTAAGCACAGAGACGGCTCTTTTTTTTTTTTGCCATTAAAAAAAAAAAAAGAAAGTTGATTTGGAAACAGTAAGATTCATAAAGCAGGCAAAAAGCAAGAAATTATACGGATTGGGAAAAATAAAATTCACAGAGCGTGCTTTAAGCATCTGTATAATTTCTTGCTTTTTGCATGCTTTGGTGTTCCCCAGCAGAAGAAAAAAGTCCTTCTTTGGAGCTTGCTGTAACCTGGTGCGAATTGAAGAAACTTTGAAGTGGCTCTTCAGGAGCCCAGGGGATGAATCAGCCTCCTCCAGGTTAAACTGGGGCGGAACGACTCATCCTGCAGGCGAGATGGCTGCGGGGGGATAGAGGTCCGGCCGAGCAAGAAGAGAGCCCATACAGCCCTACCACGTCCTGCTTGGGCCTGTTCCACCACATTTCGGTGAAGGCTGGTACACCCAAACAGCTTTGTTCCCCATGCTCTGCTGTCCTGGCCTCTCCCCATTCCTCGCTTACAATGTTTACCATACCTGGAGGGGTGAGACTGGGATTAATTTCCATGAGAACACGTCAAAAGAGTACATATCTCCGAGCAGGGATGCTTGACAGGTTTATGGGGTTTGTTTTCCTCCAAGACCTGGCAGCTTTCCTGCTCTTTTTCTGGTTGCTTGTGACCAGACGTGAACATCAGGGTCCGTGGATGCAGGAGGCATCTGCCCATCTGGAGCAGGACGCCGTCTCTGCCCTTTGTCCCGTCCCAGCGTGGGACCATAAGTGTTTCCAAGTCTATCCCGGAGGTACTTCTTGGCGCTTTCAAATGGAGGTGACCTTTCTGCTGGTGTAAATCAGGTAAGCCCTAGCACATCCTTCTCCTTTCACTGTGGTTTTCTCCCCTCCTGCGAGCTGGGAGCAGACGGGAGGAGGCGAAGAGAGGAGGTGAGGGTTATGTCTAGTGATGGGTTTTAGCCTTTGGGTGGGAGCGAATCTGCGGGGCTGCTATGGTCTGGTGTAGGAGTCGGACCCACAGAGCACAGCCCCATGGGGTCGCATCAAACATTCATCAGTTGCTTTTCTGATGCGGAGCTGCGCTCCACCAGCAGCACCTCAGGAGCAGGAGGCGGGAGGTCACCGATACTACTGGAGTAGAGGAAATATAAGAAGAGTCTCCAAGAGTCATCCAACGATGCTCCTGAGGTTTGGGAGTATTTTGACAGCAGGCACGGCTTCATAGGCTCACAGTGTGGATCACACTACCCCTGGGACGTGGGCAACCAGTGATGGGTGCAGGGTCTTCTGCCAAGACCCAGCCCCACGCGTTCACCATCTCTGGGTGTAACTCCAGGAACGCATGTCTGCGTTCAACCAGAAGTCGTCAGCATAACTTCTGTGGAGCTGGGATGGGATCTGAGGTGTTACTGCCACCAGCCTTCCTCCTGAGGGTCATCTCCAGGGTCCAGGGACTGGGGCATCAGCAAGCCTCCACCAGCCTCTTTCCTCCAAACTCTTCCACATGACATGGACATGGACATGGACTGGGACATGGACATCCCAGTGAGCAGCAAGATCACCTGAAGACCTGTTCAGGGTCCTCAGGGTTGGGACACACCTGCTGAGCTGCTCCTGAGAGGCAGTTGTTGAATTTGTCTTTGGCCTTCACCTTCCCGAATGTGACCTCGAAGGAGTTGACATAACCATCAGGAAATTACGGCAGTAAGGAAGGGTGGGACAGTAAGAAAAAAGTGATGAAAGAAAAGACAAAAGCTCTGAAGGGACGAGAGACAAGAGGAGGCTTGGACCAGGGAAGAAGAGAAAGGACATTGAGGGAGGAGACAGGTTGTAAAAACAAGGGAGGAACACTGGAGTTGCGAAGAGTTGAGGTGTGTGACAGCAAATACGAAGATGATGATGCTACTTGGCTCTTCTTAAAGCCCTAGAAGGACCCTGGGGTCTTGTGGATGCTTTCTGCGTTGTAAGAACCTTCCCTGCTTGCTTGGTACATGCAGGAGGACGAGGTTGAGGACACACTCACTGGGCCAGAGCTACAAATCCCCAAAAACTGTTTCTGTGTGTTCAGGGCTCTCCCAGAACAGATGTCCCAGCTTGTTTTCATCGGGGAAGAACCAAGGTTGTGTGCTCCGGGGCTGTGTTTCCAGAGCAAACCAATGTGCAGTAGGTGGAATAATCAGGGCAGGCACTGAAAAACTGCTTGTTGCTCTGAATTAAAATGTTGCCTTTGAGTCCTGTGCGCTCAGCAGTGCAGAATTCCTCCGTGCTGCCCCACCACATCATCCATAGCAGGAAATACGCCTTCGACAGTGGAGGAGGCATCACACCATGTGCATTCTATAGAGGTTACCGTGTCCATGCCTGAACATCCTCCAAGATGTGTCCCCTTTTTAACAGAGGATGATTTGGGAAGAAGAATGGTTGCACGCACAATGGTCGTGGAGAGAAGTCTGGTGGACACATTGGAGACCCCTTCCCCATGGTAGAGCCCAGAGCCAAGCTCATGTGTCTGGCTGTCTCCAGGCGGTGTGTTCACAAGTCAAGGAGGTGTGGATTTCTCCGAGCTGCCCGGCTTTGTTGTGAGAAAAGACAGGAAAGGATGAGGGTGGTTCCAATGTAATAAGGCAGACTTGCAGGCATGCTCAGCAATGATGAAACTGGACCCCTGAAGCTGCTCAGAGGGTGGCCAGGAGATCCCGCTCTGAGATAAGGCTGAGCTGAGGGCCTCGGCAGGCTCCAAAAATGGAGGTGCTGCTCATGGATGGCAGATCTCCAGCTGGCTTTTATATCTTTAGCAACCAGTGCCTGTGTTGAGGTGCAAGGTCAGAGCTGTAAGAGCATCTTCTCAGCTTTCTGAGAACTCCTCCACGTTTGGAGGTTTCCCACGCCTTCCTTGGAAGTACGAGCTGTCGTCAGACTGACAAACTCCTACTCTAAATTGACTCTGGCCTGATGGACGTGGATCTGATCCCAAAAACAGTGTTTGCCCTGCCTACCTGGGCACACTCTCAGTGTCTCCAGCTCACAGAGACCTGCTGCTGCCGGCCCTGGCTTGTGCAGGAGCACATCGGGACGGGGCTGTCCCTACCGTCGTCCCCTCTGCGTGAGCGGAGCAACGTGTGCATTCCTGCTATAAATTCCCCTGCCCATCCGTGCGTCACCGCTGCTCTCCCCCATTTCTTGTTAATGTGTAACTTGAAACTCGCTGGGGCGCATTTCTGCGATCGCAAGGTTATCTGTTCCCGGCTGGATGCATCCCTGCCTGCTCGGACCACGGGTATTTTTATCTGCAGGTAGATGGTATCGTGTGAAGGGCAGTGGGTGGGGAGGGCTGAGCATGCTGGAAGGTTTTCCTGGATCCCTCCAGGGCAACCATGGAAAAGTCCTTCCTGGACAGAGGGTAAATAACCACCTGGAGAGACGTTCTACAAAAACGTGTCTGAGAGCCGTTTTGGGGACCAGGAGCTCAACAGGGCTCTAGGCTGTTGTGGGGCTGGGAGAAGAGGTGGGAAGCCCTTCTCCTCCTTATTTGCCAGCTGCAGAGGGAAAGGGACTGTTGGATTGCTTTCTGTGTCCATGGCAGATGTTCTGGAAGTACATGGCACCAGCAGCACTGGATGGTTTTTAGAGCAGACACGTGCTGAGCAGGAGTGGTGTGGGTAGAGCTGGTTGACCCACAGAGCGGGGGGACGGTGGAGATGCTGGCACCTCGCTGCACCCTCTCATTATCAGGGCACTGCTTTGCGCCAAGGGCTTGTCTACACGGGGACCGTATCAGCCTGCGACTGCCTGGGCTGGACGGAGATGGCCCGTTTCCAGCGATCCTCACTTGGTCATGTCCCGTCGCAGCCCTGGTTATCAACACCGGCCATCCCCACCACCCTGGCACTGACGTTTCTCCTGGTGCTTTTGCATGCAGACATCTCCATTCACCCTGACCAGCCTTAATATCTCTGTTTCACCTCTCTGCCTCTCTTCCTACAGCCAGGGACAACTGAAGGGAGGAAGAAGCAGTGTCCTGCTGGGGGATAAGCCCCTTCCGACCCCAAACGCTCCCACCTTTGAAGCCCAGGAGAACGGCTGTTGTTCAGCTAAGGGGAATTGCGTGCCTTAGGGTCTGGATGCAGCCTCAGATCCTGCAAGGACCTTTTCCCAGCACCTTCTCCAAACGAAAGGTGACTCTGGCAAGTCTCCTCCTGACATTATGGCCACGAGCCCAACCCTACCTTCTTTTATGCTTCATATTTTGCACGATGTTACCATCTCGACCACTGAAGCGATGGTTGGACCAGGAGTATTTCTTCCTTATAATTTTTTTTACTGCTTCTGACCACAGCACTTCTGTAGTGCAACTCAGCAACATTCACATCCCTTCCTCTCTCATTTCTTGGAAACGTCACTCTCTGATTCCTTTTCCTCTATTTCAGTCTTTCCCAAAAAGGGGGGTGAGACCCCAACACTGAATATTACATCCAGTCGTATAAGGTTTTTCTTGCTTGGGCAAGAGGCTGCAGGAGCCAAGAGCATCCTTACAGGGAGGGATCCCATGACTGTTGGCTCCTCCAAGGAAGGGCCTGTCCCTGGGTGCCAGTCAGGGAAAGAAAACAGAGATGAAGCTCCTAAGAAAACTCAAGGGGAACTGTGACCTTCGTGGTCATTGGCTGGACTCTGCTCCAGAGGGAGCACCTAGAAGGAGACAGGAGGAGAGGGCATCAGGAGATGGATGGGGGGCCTTGGAGGTGCCCACCTATGGATGGGTGGAGATCTTGGAGCTGCCCATCCTCTGCCAAGGCTAGGAAGGAAGTGAAACTAGGTTTGAAGCTGGAAGTGTGGTGCGAGCCAAGTTCAGCACTTTTTTCCCCATTTTGTGGGAGGGCCTGCCATGCTTCTTCGAGAGGGTGGGTGCGGGGGAGACATGGGCTTAGAGCCGGGCTTTGGCAAGCAAGAAGGGAACCGAAACTTGCCCTGCGAAGGAGAAACGGTGGGAGCGATGTGCTGATGTGTCTGTCTCTAGCTGCTTTGATTTAATTCCTGTTAAACTCTTCTCTACGAAGACCTGCATGTCTTTCACGGAGATGATGCTTCGTGGTCAAGCATCGTACTCGCTAAAGCAAAGTGACTGCGAAGCACTGGCCTGAGAGAAAAAAGTGGTTTATCCCTGTTGTAAATGAGCAAAGGTGCAGAGATCAGCCCCAATCCTGCCTGCTTTTCTTTTCTGCTGCTTGCCTTTGCCAGTGAAATGATCTTATTTGGGGGGCGAGGCTTTGAGGCACGTGGAGAGATGAAAACCCCAATTTGTGAAAGAAAATAAACCAAATGGCCCCAGCCATTTTTATTCTCGTGGAGCAGACCATGCACTGAGAAAAGAGATTGTGGCTGTAATTATCAGATCTAGTCAAAGTGCTTTAACAATAACTAATCTCCTAATTTAACTTCCAAATGTAAAAACACAGACATATTGAGTGTTTTGAGTTTTTTATGAGCACACTCATCTTGCTGCTTTTAGCCTAAGCATCAGAAAGCAGCAATAAAACCCATATAAATACTAATTTCAGAGCTGATTTCTCATCCATACAAAAGGAAGAACAGCCTCACGTTGCTCTCCCAAAGGTGAATTCGTTCAACAGCTTCCCAGCAGCACTAAATAAACCTGGGCTCAGGTGTGCTGGTTGAAAGGCTGCTGGATTTATACATCACCTGCATAAAACCAGCCCTGCTATTTTCTGGAGCAAATTGTTTTTGCTGCTTCGAGCACATTGTTCATGCTCTGTGAAAGTTTTTTCTTCTCCAGGAACTGTTGATAGGTTACAGTGGCAAACAGTAAAATCCACTTACCAAGCCCACTCTTACACAATAGCCACTCTGCAGAGTGAGTTTTCATCTCTGAGTCATAGGGGAAATGAAAGAAGAATTTATTTTGGTTTTTAACGGCATGAAATATTTAATCCATTTACTTTGCCCGTTCACAAATGCAGATCGTACATCCGGAAAGTCCCAGCACTGAGGCATAAACATGAGCTTAGCTAAGCCTTATCCTGGCCCTTCAGCATACAGAGAGAAGATGCACCTCTGGAAGTGCAGGGCTTAACAAAGCTCAGAAGAAGGGCTCAATCTGGCCAGCGTTTGCATGAGCAAAGTTGTGCCGTGAAGCCCAAGACCTTACAGGTGTGCTCATGGCATGGATGCATCTAAAACACGCAATATGAGGTTTTTCATCATTGCTTGTTGTTGCTGCTGCTGCCTTCACAGGCACATTTTGCTGCTGGTGTTTGCTTTTCTACATGCCCAGACTCCCAAAAAATGTCATGCAGGACTGGCTGCGTTGTGGAGAATGTCTGACTCATTTGCTGTGCCCAGCTCGCTCGCTGATCGCGGCAGGTCCCAGTTCAGGCTGGAACACGACAGGGAGCTCTGCAACTGCAACGTGGGAACGCCCTGAGCAGCCCTGTACCATTAACACCCCCAGCTCCTGGCTCCGGGATAGCATCTGGGATATACATTAGTGGTTATAGGACGTGAGTAGCCTCCACGGTTGCACAAGCTGAGGTGAACTTTGTAGGCACAGAACATCCCCGTGCCCCGGGTGAGATGGATTCGCCACCCAAGGTCGGGAAGAAAACACTGCCTGGGGGTGACGGTTGCCCTTGCCAGGACGTGGGAGCATTTTTCCTCTCCTGAGCATCCCTCTTCCAGTTGCAAAAGGTATTGCCCAGGGCTGGGTGGTCCTTTGGACCAATCTGCTTCTGATCTTGCTGAGCCCTAAATGAGCCCTTTGCTTTGCCCATTTTTTTTTGTCAGCCCTCCATGGCCTCCCCTTGTCCCGCTCCTCCCCAAAGGTCCAGTCATTCGTGACTGTCCTGTTGGGGTCACCTGCCTACAGCCCATGCATGGGGACCCCAAACAAGGGTGTCATTGGGTGGCACAGGGACATGGCCTAGATGCTGTCCTCTAAAAGCAGGACTAAATCTGGCCATGTAGATGCTGCTGTGTCTTGAGGTGATGTCCATAAGAGCTAGATTTGGCACTTTGGCAGAGTGTAAGGCAGTGCCAAGCTGACCCCACAAGACCTCGACACGCATGCATGAGGAGCATGAAACTCCTCTTAAATCCAAGCGTAAACTCCCGATGACTTTTCCTCTCTCTTGCCTGATGATGAAATGCCATGAACTGCTCAGGAAGCAAATTGGACAGCTGCGAGGAGAAGGGATGCGATGTGTTAATCCAATTTCTGGCTGCGGGCTGTCAATCCCCCAGATGCAATATCCCACTGCAGCTGCACTTCTGATAGCCTCTCGTGCACACTCCAGGGAGACCTGGAGGACCAGGGCGTGTTCAAGGGCTCTTTTAACAACCTCCATCACTCTTGTAACTGCCTGCGTGATGGGATAGAGAATGCTCAGCGAGTTTGGGAACAACACCAATTTGGGGAGCATGGTTGACTTGCTGGAGGCAGGGCTGCTGGAGAGACCTGAAGAGGTTCAACAAGGACAAGTGCAGGGCCCTGCCTCTGGGACATGCTGGCCTAGTGCAACAGACAAGGCTGGGGTGGCCAAATGGAAGCAGTTGGTAGCCACAAGTTGCCCCCAAATCAGAAGCGTGCATTTGTAGCAGCGAAAGTCAACCATGCCCTGGGTGGCATTTGCAAGAATGCAGCCAGCAGGGCCAAGGCAGTGATTCCTGCTCTCTCCTTGGCACTGGTGAGACCATGTCTGGGCAGTGGGTCCAGTCTGGGGCTTCCCAGGACCAGGCAGAGGGTGACAAATGGGCCCAGAGGGGCCACCAAGCTGGAGCTCAGGACTTGGAAGGAAAGGCTGAGACATGGGTGTGCAGCAGAAAGGAAAAGGCCAAGGGTCTTTTTGCTGCCTGCAGCTCCCCGCTGGGATGGTGCGGAGGAGGTGGAGATGGAGGTGCCCAGTGGTGGGACAAGAAGCAGTGTCACAAGTTGCAAAAAGGGAAACTTCCATTAGATATTAGGAAAAAATCCCATAAGGGTGGTCAAACCTTGGAAGACAGCCCAGACAGCAGGAAAATCTCCATCCTTGCAGACAGTCAAGACTGTCCTTGACACAGCCTGACCTTGTTGAAGGTCAGGCTTGGAGCAGACTTGGGGCAGAGGTCCAGAAGGTCAGACTTGGAGCAGAGACCCCAGGTGACTCCCCAGCCTCAGTTATTCTGTGAATCCCCCATGCTGTGCTGAAGCTTGGGCTCACACAGACAAGGTCTCCTGGCAATAAGTCCCCAACAGTGAGGAAGAAAGCCACCCAGGGCCTGCTAACAGGGGAGCAGGGATGGAGGACACAGGCATGCCCCCACCCTGAGCACGAAGGGACCCCCTGCTCCGTCCATGCCGTGGCTCCCCAGCATTCACTGGGCTTTTGGGTTTTTTTCCCACCAAAAGCCAAGTGATGCCTCATTTCCTCCACCTGTAAACAAGTTGAGCTCCTCCATAGTCAACAGGCTCTGAAGCCAATTAATTTCTCCTTTGACATATCCCTCAGGGGGCCTTTGGAGACCTGCACCCACCTCCATTGGGAAACGCTCTCCACCTGCTCCAAGGTGTCCACTATCCCTCAGGACCTCATCAGCTCTTGGTGGAGCGGGACGGGGACATGCGGTCACCAGCAGCTCCATCCTCCCTGTAGAGCATCTCCTGGGGCTCACAGGGGAAACAATGGCAGTACCCGGACTGGACCAGAGCCTGTGTCCTGCTGCTGTCACCCCATTTCTTAGGCTGGTCCTCAAAAGTGAGGAGGAGCCCCCAGGGCTGAAACCAAGACAGCAAAAATGTGATAACATGCAAAGTGATTCCCTGGCTGTTGTAAACAATGGGAAAATAACATGGAGATGTAATTAGCTAAGGCAGTTAAATTGTTTCGCTTCATTCCACTGACATGGTTTTGATTTAGGCTCCTGAGGAGGTGTGGAGGTGGTACTTGCTCCATACTCACCTTTAACAGATGGGGAAACTGAGGCACGGGCTTTCCCTGGTGATAAGTAACCAGTGTGGCCAGCAAGCATGCATATACGTGATGACAGGACCAAGAATATCGCTGGCTGCCCCATCCCTGAGTCCCAGAGCAAAGACACCCTCCTCCTGAGCAATCCCTCCACCCGTGGTGCTGCTCTCCGTCCAGTACAGAGCTCACGGGCATCTTGGAGGAGATCAAAGCTTGGTGTAGATCTCGTGCCCCAATTGCTGGGGAGGCTGGTCCCACACTTCTGCCCTTCCACCCCTCGACATTGCCGAGCTGGCTTTTAGGGTTACTTTGGGAGCTGAATTTCAGAGCAGAGGACACCCATCAGCCTGGCAGTAGGTCCTCCAGATGCCCTAAAACCATGTCGATGTGAGAAGACCATGTCCCACCTCCTCGTGGCCCATGGAAGATGACCACAGATCCCTCACCCCAGCCTTTGTGGGGACATGCGGAGGTTGCCTTGGGCTCCAGGGCTCCGCAGACCTGGTTAGCCTGAGCAGTGAGCCTTGCCCAGAGTTGCCCATCAGCTTTTCCCACTGGTCCAAGCTGTTGCCATCACCCCGTCGCCATGGTGGGACAGGGAGCCAGAGTGGTATAGAGGATCACCACTGTGCCAGGGATTCCCCAGCCCACGCTGTTGGCCCCAGGGGACATGGGAAGAAGCAGAGCATTGTATCCCAAAATAGCTGTCTTGTTACAAAGGAAAGGTCCGTGGAGAGCCAATCCGTAGGGTTTCCTCCTGCCACAGGAAGGCGAGTGACTCACTCCTATGGAAACTGGAGGGACGGGAGAGAGGCAATCCCTCTCCCTGGCAGTTATCTATCTGGAAATAAATCTCCATCCACTTCCCTTGCAAATACCTGCTCCTGAAAATATTTATTCCTGGGGTTTTCTTATCAGATGTTCTATTTATTCTGAAAATCATAGAGCCCCGAGGGTCCTTGCTGTGGCTCCAAACACATCCCAAGGCTTTGCCATGGCCACCCCATGAATGACGCATTGACAGGGAGACCCAGCCAGTCCCCATGCCTGGAAACACCAGGAAACACCTGCAAGCACTTAGCTAAGGGAAGGGTCTTCCTCGTGGTGTTTTCTAACCAGGATGAGGTAGATCCCGGTGACGATGAGATGGTCTGTTGTTTCTACATGAGACTGTGATTCAGTTTGAATGACAGCTACCAGCTTGAGGGTAATGGTGGGTTAATGGTCCAGACCATGTCCAGGGCGTCCTTCAACCTGCTAATGTGTAAACTGTGCACTGTGCCCCAGGCCCTGTCCAGGATACACCACGATGGGTGGTACCAATCTTGAAAGGGAGCAAAGCCATCATCTCTTTTCCACGGGTCCATCTCTCACTGTAAACCCAAAGCTTTCCCCTTGACTTGAAACTGGCTGGGAAGTGTCTGCTGGTGACCACCCTCCACCCATTCATGTAGCAGTCCAGAAAAGGCCAGCTCAGTTTCTCCTTCCCGAAAAGACTTCCCTGAATTGCTAAAAGGAAGATCAGGATCCAGCTTGCATGACACAAGGCGCTATGTCATGTGTCAAAGGGCCCTTTGGTCACTAGATGTCTAAGTTAGACACATGCTCATGTTAAATAAGGCACAAAATGTTAATCCATAGGGAAGACACTGTGGGAAAAAGCAGTTAAATGAAAAGACCATCTTGGCAAGAGGCAGTGGGGTCTCCCCATGGATGTCTCGAGCACAAGACGGGATGCCTTTCTAACAGAGATCAACCCAAGCACTAGCTAATGGCTTTCGTGAGAGGTTGCAGGGTGACATTCAAGTGGCAGCTAAAAAAAATGGACCTGGTTATCTACTGGTCTCAGCAAAACTTGCTGGCACTCACCCAGTTTGAGACAGAGACTTAGGGCTCAGCGCAGTGGAGCCACAATGGACTGGGCCATGGTGCTGCTCCATCACTGGCATGTGTCGGCACCTTCAACCTGACCTGTCTGCTGGGATCCCCTGATCAGGGGCTGACAGGATAACTTGGGTTCGAAGGGACCTCAGGAGGTCTCCAGTCCAACCTCCTGGTCATGGCAGGGGCAGCTCTGTGGTCAGACCAGGTTGTGCAGGGCTTTATTCAGTTGGGTATTGAAAATCTCCAAGGACGGAGGTTGCGCAACCTGCTCATGGTGGAGCAGTTTTCCTGCCTTTTCTAACCTTGGTCTCTTGGCCCTCATCATGGGAAGAGAACGAAGGCAGCAATCCCAAGGAGCACCACCATCACCTCTCCTGGGAAAGCCGCATTGGCACCAGGAGCAGACCTCGGGCACATGGTGAAGGAGCACTTCTAGTTAAAGCGTGTCCCAGGCTGCTTCTTGCATATTTGGATGCCACAGCTTTGGTCCATCCAGCTGAAAAACATTATGCTGTTTTAAAGGTTTATGTGTCTTTGCAGAGGACACACTGCAGGTCCCACTATCCTTCCTCCCCCTTCTTCTGTGTCACAGACTATCAACTGTCTCTCTCTTTCCTTGGGGATAATGGCATCATCATTTCTCTTCCCCTTCCCTCTCTCCTTGCCTACACGTTCCCTGCTCCTTAGGCACAATTTATCTTTTCATTTAGATATGGCCTAACCGATACCCACTTCATTAAGCACTCAATTGCTTTCCGCTTGTATTTAGCTTGGAAACCCGTTCCTTTGATTCCAGGACTTGTCTGGGCAAAAACCAAGCACAGGACCAACTGTACAAGTCGGTCAAATAAACATTATTACTTCCAAAGCTTGTTTTGCACATCCGGACTTCCAGGACTGCTCAGCTGAGGGTTAGAAGCAGATTTACAAGGAAATAACCATTTGATGTGGAGGAATTGGCTTCTGTTTAGCTAAGTCTCGCTGATAGATACATCCCCAGCTTGCCGAGGATATTGAACCTGGTGCTGGCGACAAACCCACTCCCAGCCCGGGGGATTTCCAGCACTGGGAGCGCAGACCCAGCACCGTGATGCTCTTGCTCTGCATCAGTCCCATCAGCAATCTTAAGCCAAGGAGCCAGCCTGAGAGACTCCGGATTAATCCCTGGAACGTGACCTTTAAATGCTGGGAGTGGTAGGAGAGTTATTTTAACTGCGGTGGCAAAGATCCAAATAAGAAACACCAGCCAGGCCCTAGATAACAATATTGGACTCCTGACAAGGACACCGGTTGGGAGCGAGCCTTTGGGCTGCTTTCCCTCCTGGGGAGTGGGTTATCATGGGGCAGACACGGGAAAGCAAGTGTCTCCTATCTTGCCTGGTTGGAGGTTAAAAAAAATACACATCCATGGTGGAGCACCCAACCATCAGCCTGTGTTTCCCCAGGAGAAATCCATGTGGACACAATTTCCCACCTCCCTGATTACTCTGACCCTGCTCCAGCCATGGCCAGGGAAATAGGTGCAAGTCGCAGAGCTCTGTGCTCCACAGGGTGGGCTTTGTGAGCCCAGTTTGGGTTTAATTGGTGTTTTAAATGAGAAAATACAGGAAAATGCAAGAAAATTAATCTTGATGGTAAGAGGGGTTTTAAAATGGAGTAGCTGAATTGCATCCATCCTCTGCGGGGAGGTTTTCCTGCCCAGGGAGGTGGTTGACTCACCATCCCTGGAGGTATTTAAAAGATGTGTAGACATGGTGCTTCAGGACATGGTTTAGTGTTGGACTTGGCAGTATTAGGTTTACAGTTGGACTCGATGATCTTAAAGGTCTTTTCCAACCTAAATGATTCTGTGATTCTATGATTTTTATTGAGAATTGAGGTGCACCCAATGTTGGTCTGCTTCAAATGGGGTTTGTGTCCATGGGGAAGCTCGTAAGGGATGACCTGGGTGCAGGAGGATGCCACCAACCTTCTATGAAAAAGCAGAAAGCAGGATGGGTCCCCAAGGAGGGTTGTTGGGGTATCGTGAAGATGTAATGCTGCATTTCCCATCCTCACCCACTCATCAACCCAGGGTGTGTTCAGTCTGGGGTCTAAAGAGGGACTCAGTGAGGTTCCTTCCCCCATTTGAAATGTTAATTTGGATGGACATGTCCAGGGGACCATGCACAGGCTGGACTCATCCTGGCATCGCTCATGTGGGGGCTCTCCCAGCCCTGCCTGGGCAGTCGGGCTGAGCAGAACTCTTGTTTTCTGGGCTGAGCTGGACAAGGAGCATCCCCCACTGCATGGCATCCACAAGGAGCTGTGGCTTTCTGGGGTCCACACGTCCATCTGCCCTCCCAACATCATGCCCTGGGTTGTCTCAGCATGAATCTTCCGGAGGACACAAAGGTTATTTTGGAGCAGGAGGGGAAGGAAGTGAATTCAAAAGCCCCATATTGAAAACAAGTATTTTTTTGGAAACAAAGGGATTCCAGGGTGGGACCCTGTGCTGGTCCCCACGGTCTCACTGCTTGGAGCCGAGAACAAGAAAAATGACCCAGAAAACTACTGCAAAATGGCTTTTCCCCAGCCTCCGATGGGAACTTGCTCCTGAGCATCTCTGTGGCTCTTGACTGCTGGGTCCTTCATGAGGAACAGATAAAAAATGGGAGACAAGGGATGATATGGGGGTCCTGCCACCCCATCCCATAAACCAACCCCCGGTTGGAGGAGCCAGAGCAAAATCCGCTGTGGTGGCAGGCTGTGCTTCCACCTTCAGGCTGAGCTGCTGCCGGGTCAGTTGAGCAGTGACCCCACAAAATTTGGGGGATGATTGGATCCCATGGTCCAGCTGCCCATGCCCACTGTGTCCCACCACGTTGCTACAAGGGGTCCATGCATGGTTGGACCCATGCCTGCCTGGCTCTTCACCAGCTCTGCAAATAGAGAAATGAGCCTTTTTTAGGGCAGCCTCTCCCTGAGCACTATTTTAAGCTTGGACCGTTACGTGGATGGGTCACAGCTGCTGGTTTTAGGAAGACTTGGTTTCAGGACACGTGTTTACCTCCTCTCTTGGACACCAGGATCAGTGCACAACCCCTTCCAGCAACACCAGCCATGCTCAGGGCAACATCTCTCCTCCTGCCCACTTCTTCCAGCACCTCCTGTTGTTGCATCTCGCTCAAAGCCCCCAAACCCCAGCTCTTGAGCAAGACCTTGTGGGGCTTTTTAAATCTCAGTCTTATTTACTATTTTCTGGGCAATCCCAGAGGAAGATGCAGAAGCAGCAGCAAAGACCATCATGAAATTTGGCAGAAAACTCACCATCTCCCCTTCTAAGAAAGCCATTGGTGGGGTCAGCAGCAGCAGAGCTGAGGATGACACCCGCCGGGGAGGAAGGCTGACCCCACCAGCCCCGGGGGTTTTGTGGCATCATTGCGATGCTCCCCCCTCCCTCCACCGGCTGCAGTGCAGAACCACGTCCGCTCCTGCCGCACGCCTGCTGGGAACCAGCCTGCGCTGCCCACAGCACACGTAGTCCAAGCCGATGGGTTAATTTTAACATGCCTGCCCTGGTACGTCGTGTTTATTTAAGGCCTTTATAGAAGCAACGCTGTCAGCCACAACGGGGTCCTTGTGCTTCGGGGCCCAGCAGCCAGGTCCTGCCGCCTGGGAGGTCGTGGCAGCACCCGAATGGCTCTCTGCAAGCAACCTTCTGAGGGAGGGGGATGCGCTTGGAGTTTGCAAACGCCTCTCAAAAAGCTGGGTTATGTAGGAGCTTGGAGGAAAAGTGAGCGGCTCGAAGGCAGGCACCTCCATCACCCTCCTGGTCTGAAGCCCCGCGGTTGCTGGAGGAGGAGGGTTGGGGCATCACATGCGCACGGTGGGGAGGAAATGAAAGCTGGGCTAAAAAAAAACCACCCAACTGCTGCTAGAGAATAAAAAATAGACACTCAGATAGCTAAAACCACAGAGCAAAGCCCCCTCTGCACTGAAGCAATGTGGAAAAGATCAAGTCTCGCTGCCTCCAGCTGCTTGCTCCAGTGAACGTCGTGTGCATCAGGTCCCCTCCAAGTGCCCCCTTCAGCAAGCTGTCCCTGCTGGATGCAGCCCCGGACAGCAAAGGTCCCCTGTGCCCCATCTGCACCCACTTATCAGTTCTTGTTGCAGGGATGATTGGAAAAAGGGTGGAGGGTGCCTTTCTGTGCTCAGCACCCACCCACCCAGCACCATGGCTGTGGGTCTTGGGTGCTACTTCCCCAAATGCCGTCAGCCTCAGGGATGGCAGGAGGAGATTCATACAGGACCACGTGCGTATGATGGATGGACAGAGGGACTGGCTCGTGGTGCTTTTTCAGCCCCAACTCCCACCTCCAACACCTCTTTCTCTAATCAACCCTGCTTTGGAGCTCAGCTGGCTTCTGGGCAGGTCCTCCCATGTCTCCAAAGCACCAACCCCACCTGACCTCATCCCCTGCACACCCCGTTGGTGTTCGCCACCATGAACAGATGCTTCATCCTCCAGCTGGGTTGTTTTTTGCTGCCTCTTATGTACCTTTAAGAGTTGCTGATGGTCCTGAATTAGAGCATCCTGGAGGGAAATTGCAGCCAACCTGGGAAGCTGCAATATTTTATGTGCTCTCATGGGATGTCTGTCCTGCTCCCCTGGGATGTCCCTCCTTGGTCCCATAGGATGTCCCTCCTGCATGCCCAGTCACACGGGGCACATTTCTGCCTCCCAGTTAGGTGGCTGAACATCTTACCAGCCAAGACACCACAAGAATTGATCAAAAGCTGATGGCCAGGTTGGATCAAGGCATCAGTTTGCACTTACACGGATTTAGATGAGTGTTCATGACCTTTCCTGCCCCACCAACAAACGTGAGGCAGGTCTGCAGGCTCAACCCAACACATGTCTGCAAACTTTCCTCCTTGCTTCCACGAATGCTTTAAAAAAAAGCAAGAAAAAGAGATCTAATATATCCCAACTTGTCTCAAGCACTTCTGCTGGTGTCTCCTTGCACATACCACAGGTTTAAGCTGCACCCATGGGTGCAGCACAGGGCTTTGCTGTGGCCACCCTGACCTTCCCTGTTCTCCTGTTCCTGTATCGCATTCTTTCCCGCTAGACAAGATGGAAATGTTTTGAAAGCGTCTTAGAAACCTGCATCGCTGCCAAAACAGTTGAAAAATGAAGCTGTGAAGGGAAACGTGGGGCTGCTTTCCAGCTCGGCTCAAACGGGTATTGCCGCTTGCCTCCATCCTCTGCACTGCAGCTGCACAAATCATTTGCTTCTCAACAGGATTTAAAACATCTGCCTCTTTCTTTGGCTTGTTTGAGCTGCTTTGGAGCTGGAAAATGGAGATTTTGGGGGAGGGAGGCTCTTGGTTTGGGTCCCCTGGGCAATGGGTTACCACCACCTGCATGAAGCATGAAAATGAGTAAGGTGGGTTAGGGTGGACATCAGAGGGTAACAACCCTCCTCCCATCTCCCTCGCACCCAAATGAGTGGAGAAAGGTGAGAAAATACAAAAGAATGGGAAGGAAAGGCTTTTCCTTGCAGTGGGCAGTGAAGTTGGGAAACTCCTGCTTGCTGGAAGCTGCTGCAACTTCAACCAGGCTTGGGAAAGGTCTGATGGGAAGAGGACTCTCCAGGGGACCGCTTCCCTGCTCCAAACAAGCTTTTAGAAAAACATCTCCTCTTGCTTGTTGAAGCATCCAGCAACAAGCTGCCAACCAAACCTCGTAGCCAGTCGTGGCCATAATTAATCACCCTTTGACATGAAAATGCTGCTTGCCTCTTGTCTTGGGTTGTTTGGCTTTATCTTGCAGTGGAAGAGCTGTGGGTTTCAGATCTGAGAGGATCAGGCTGGGGGAAACGGCAGCAGGCAAGGGCTGCTGAGCAGCAGCGGCTGCCCCATGAGTGAAAGCTTATGCAAGGACACACAACAAATCTCTGGACATCAGCCACAACTCCATCCATCATCTCCGGACATATCCTTCCTTCAGAGGGAACCAGGGCGAAGGATTTGGAGGATGAAACCAGGGTGCTATGGTCCGGTTAATCCAAGAAGTGTTTCCAAATCCCAGAGAGAGGGGCTTAACTCAGCACCATGCTGGCATCCCAGCAGAGCACTGCTAGGCAGCTTCACCGGCCGCAACCTCACTCAACAGCTCTGCCCTGGCATCTCCCTCCCTCTCTGCAAGCAACAAGCTTGTCCTTCCTCCCTTATCAGCCCCAAATAGCTGCGACGTGATGTATTGTTTTCCCTCCTCAAACAAATTACATCAGAAGAAGGAAACAGGCTCTTTTTTTGTTGTTTTCTGGCATGGAGGTCCGTCAGCAAGATCTCTGCAGCACCGTTTCCGTGCCAGATTTTCATATCCTTTTTGCACCGGCTAATGCCTCCTCTAGCCGGCTGCCACTTTCTGCGTTTGAATAATAGATGGCATGGATGCCCTTCCCCACCTCCCCTGGGGGCTGTGTGTCCCCCCCAGCCATATCCAGGCAGCTCAAGGAGCCCCCGCGGAGATTGGATCCAGCTGCAGAAGGAGGATCTGGCTTACGCCCACAGACGCCGATGGGGAATACACGGGGGAGCGCCGGGGCTCACTCTGCGCTCGCTCATGGTGGAAAACAACTGGGCCACCTACACGTGATTTGGTGGGGCTTGTTCTTCGGCCTCATCCTGCCCAGAAACCCTCCAGCTCCCCCAAATTTGGAGGTTTTTCAGCCCAACAGAATAAGCCCCACTGGGGAGGTAGGGTTGAATGCGGCCACTGCTTCACTTGGGCATCAATCGTCTGCAGGGAGAGGCCAGGCTATGAGGATGGTGGTGGCTCTCAAAAGCTTCCTGCAGCTTCTTGGGAGGCCATGTTGTGCCAGGACTCAGTGGGGACAGCCCCCAGAGCATCTCCATAGGGTATTGGAGGGATATGGGGGACACAACCCCCCAACTGACACCCATGGTACCCAAACTCAATGTATTTCCTAGAAATTTAGGGCAGGCTACAAAGCCAGTGGTGGTCCTCCAAAGCTTCCTGCAGCTTCTTGGGAGGCGATGTCGTGCCAAGGCTGAATGGAGACAGACTCCAGAGCATCTCCACAGCGTGTCTGGGGGACACGGGGGATACGATTCCCCAGCTCACACCCACAGCACCTAAACTCAGTGTATTTCCTAGAAGTCTAGGACACTCGAAGGACTTCTGTTCCATAGTGTGGTCCAGTTTGCCTTTACGTTTCTGTAGACGTTTTGCATCCCGGCAGAGGCATTTTGACAGGTCTGCTGCCTTCTGCAGGAGCTGGACCCCCATTTGTGGATGAACCCAGCCCCCAGCAGTTCATGGGAGAAGATACGGCAAGGAGCAAACCTTCTGCTACATCCTCCTGGCTCCAGCAATCTCTTCCCTGGATGAAAAGTCCTAACACTGGGATGCAAGAGGAGCAGCATCCCCTCTCGCAAGGGCTTACCTGTATCGCCAAGGAAGAAGTGTTTTGCTGGCACATGGCTCCTGGGAAAATGAGAGTGGAGCAGGAGAAGCTGCAATGAATCAGGCACCCAAAGGTACTCTTCTCTAAAATAAATTCCCCACTCCAGGGAGTTCATGGCAAGGCAGCTGGGTTTGACTTCATGGCTCACTGACTGGTCTGTGGGAACAGGTCTTGAGAGAGAAAATTAGAGCCCAAATTGGCCTCAAAGTCCCTTTATGATCTCATGGCCCCCATCCCTCTGCTCCCCTTGGAAATGAAGCCGGTTTGCGGCAAAGGATGTGCTGCAGGGCATCACCTGAGGTCCATTGGTACCCTCCCAGGGCTCGATGGGGCACAGCTTAGAATCATAGAATTATAGAATCATAGAATCATTTAGGTTGGAAAAGACCTTCAAGATCATCAATTCCAACCATCACCCATGCTCACTAAACCATGTTACTAAACCATGTTCTGGAGTACCCCGTCTACGCGCTTTTTGAATACCTCCAGGGATGGTGACTCAACCACTTCCCTGGGCAGCCTGTTCCAGTGTCTGACAACCCTCTCAGTAAAGGAATTTTTCCTAATATCTAACCTAAACCTCCTTGCCACAACCTGAGGCCGTTTCCTTTTGTCCTATCTCCAGCCACCTGACGGAAGAGACCAGCCCCCTCCTCACCACAACCCCCCTTCAGGTAGAGAGCCTGGTGTCACCAAGGGTGGGACAGTGTCCCAAATCAGGGTGTCCATGGCAGGACCCCCAAGTAGGACTCATCCACCTGGTCCAGAGGCATTTCTTCCCCTCCAGGGCTGGTCCTGGGACCCCCTTTACCCCTGTGCAGCTGCTCCATGTCCCAGGTAAGGGACTGTGAGCTCCAGTACCAGGACACCCCAGGATGGATGGATTGGGGGGGGGGGGGGGGATCTCCAGGGCATTCCCGGGGGAAAGCAGCTCTCTGGGAACCCTGGAGTCTGCTACGGACTGGGGGAGGTTGGATGCAACGGGGGTGGCTGGTCCCAGCCCCAGGCAGGTGGGCTGGCTCCTGCCCGGGTCCCATCCTGCCCCCCGGGGCTGGGGGGGGGGGGGGGGGGGGGTGGTTTAAGCCGGTCCCAGCCCCGTTCCCAGTCCAGGGGAGGGCGGTCCTGCCCCGGTCCTGCCCCGTTCCCAGCCCCGGGGAGGGCGGTGCGGTCCCACCCCCATCCTCCCCGTGTGTGTGTCCCCCCCCCTGTTGCCCGGCTCACACCCGGCGGCAGCGGCGACCGGGGACCGGGAGCTGAGGGGGGGGGTGGTGGTGGTGGTGGTGGTGGTGGGCTGGTGGGGGGGGGGGGGGGGGTGGAAAGAAGGAGCCCCGGGCATGGAACTGCCTCCGCCGGCTGCTTGAAGGGAGCGGGACGATCGGTACGGAGCTGCCCGGCACGGGAACCACCGGCTCGGGCATCGCCCGGTGAGCGGGGGCGGGGGGGGGGGTGGGTGGGATACGGGACCGGGGAGGGGGGTGAGTGTTCTGGCCACGAAGGAGGGTGTGCGAGACCTGGGTGGGTGATGCAGGGTCCCCACGCACCCAAAGCAGAGAGCGGGGCAAGGTAAGGGCAGAGCTGAACCCCAATTCTCCTCCTCATCGGGGCGGGGGCAGCTCACGCCTCCCCCCCGTACTGACACTAAAACTGACCCCCAAACCCCCAAACCGACCCAAAGACGAGGTGGTCGGAGCAGCGGTGGGCAGCGAGCCGCTGGCACGGGCCGGTGTTGGCATGAACGGTTCAAGCCGGGCACTCGAGGGAGGCTCCTGGGCTCCCTTTGCTCCTCTTTGCCTGAATTATTTGATTGTTTATGCATTAATTCCCAATAATGTCTTTTGCCGCTCCGTTTCTCCCTTCCCAGGGGAATTCGCTGGCTGTTTATCAGGGGTTTCCTGTACACACCTCTGGGAAAAGCCACGGAGCTGACTCGCCGCTTCGCTCCGGCTTGTGTTTTTCCACCTCTTTGCATGCTGAGGTCCCTGTGTAATTTATTTGGGGGTGTTTTAATTTGCACTGGGATCGGTGACACTCTAGTTTCAAACCTTTTGACTTCTTTTAATAGCTCCTAACCCACAAACACCTTCTTCCCCAGAGCTGGGCACTGGGTGGCATCACTGCAGGAGCAACTTGAAGGGCGAAACCTCTTATTTCTCTTTCTGTTCCAGTTTTCTTATCAGCTTATTGCAAAAACCATTTGGCAACCTGCTGCCTTCCTGTGCACGAGGCGGGGAGAAGCAAACCCCGCTCCCGGGGGGCCACCGGCGCTGGGGAACGGTGCCCCCGGCACAGGGCTCGTGGCTGCTGAAATTGGGCCATTTCATTACCACCCGGCATGTGCCCCCAGTTCCTCTTCCTCATTTACACCCAAGCAAAGGGAACTTGGTGGCTGATGGGCTAAGGAGCTGCACTGCAAAGGGGGAGACCCCGAAATATGCTGCTGAGCCCTGGAATGCAGCTGCATGCCGGGGCTTAGTGGGTTATAAAACCCCGAGAAGTATTTTTGAATGTCCTGGCACTGAGTGGCTTTACCCTGTCTCTGCCCGATGTGATTTTTATCTCTGGTTGTTGACATAAAGCCAAAGCTGTGAATCGTTCGCTGGCAGCGGAGCGTGCTGCCGGCCTCGCCGTTGTCCCTCCTTAACTCTGAACATCCTCCGTTAAAGCTTTAACGGGAACCGGTCCACAAAGCAAAGGCCCTTTTGCTCCCACAGGATGCTCCTCATAGAGGAGCAAATTATCCCCCAAAGTCCACCCTGCATGGGTTCTTCTGGGATTTGGTGCTGCTTTGGCTTTGCAGTAACTGCCGGTGCTGTGGTCGAGCCGATAATTGTGTTATCCCCAGTCTTGGATGCTGGTTATCACCCAGACAGAGAGAGTGCACTTGGTTTTGCTGGAGGCGTTGTGGTGTTGATGGGTGACTCCCTCAGTTTGGGCAGGAGGCTGTTAGGTTTCTGTGGAAATGTCATTTCTCCCAGATACAGGGCTTGTAGGGTGAAACAGTTAACAAAAGCAGGTGATCGACCAAGAACTCTTCTCCAGGTCTGACCATTTCTTCCTCCAGCGAGCACCAGAAAATCGTGGAGGGCAAAACCAAAGTCAAACTCCTGGTATGAAAACCAGCACAGGGCTCCTTTCTATCTGCAGGAAGCCTAAAGGATGTGAGCACCCTGTTTTCCCCCTGTGATAAATAAAAATCAAGATTTGGGGGCTCACATAAGATGTGCCTCCAACCCCGTGGGTTGCTGCAAGGTCTCCTGGAGGGCAGGTGCTGTAGGGCTGTAGGGAAAAAACATGCAGGGACCATCACCTTTGCTGTAGCACCAAGGGAAATGTTGAAGGGATTAAATATTGGCCAGGGTGATTTTTGCTCCCAGCAGGATCTGTCCCCGGAGACCTGCCGTGCTGGGAATCGAGTCAGGTTCAATCAAACGAAGGCGTCTTTAATTATGCACGAACGCCGGCACCGATGGGTTTAATCGAATTCGCTCTAAAGCCACAGCTTTGATTAATCTGGATGGACTTTCCACGATGTGGGAAAAGGCAGGAGATTTTGGTACCACCTGGGAAGCAGAGGCTTGAAGGGGGATTGATTCAGGGAAGAATTCAGGGAGTTTCTCCAGGGAAACCAGAAATTCCCAGAAAAAGTCATTTGGCTTAAAGGAAAACATTTTATTTGATCTACAAACAAGGTCATAAAGTTCTTTTTAAGTTATTATATCATTTATCCAAACTCCCTCTCCCCTTTCTAGCTTGGGTAAAGTTACTGAAAAACCCTCTAGGAAACCAAAAGTCCCCCAGAAAAAATACTTGTCATGGAGAAAACAAATTTAACTGTGCTGCTTCTCAGCCTGGGGGCAGGAGGGGAAACTGAGTCACAAGGCTACTTCAGTGGAGCAGCTCTGTTTCTTCCAGCCAGAGCGGAGCTGCCCAATGCCCTCCAAGGTGCTTTTTGGGGGGAAAAGAAGAGAAACACAGATTCTGTGCAAGGTTATTTTGGGAGGAGTGAGGTTTTCTGGCTATTTTTGGGGTGGGGGAAGGGGTAAGTCAGACCCATGGGGGTTAAAAGAGGGGCATTGCCTGGGGCTCAGGGCAGGGAGGTGGGTAAAGCCCCTCAAGCTGCTTAAAGCTTGCTTTTGGGTGTCTCGGAAATGTATCTTGGCGGTATCTTGCCTTGGGATGGCTGAAGAGAAGCCCCGGAGAGCGGTGGAGAGGGTGGGACCGGGACGGCTGGGGATGTCCCCAGCCCATGCTGGTGGCCAGAGCAAGCCTGGAGGAGAAAGGAGCTGAAGGTCACCAGGGCAGAAAGGAGCCAAATGGAAAGGGCAGATGAAAACCAGGCAGTTTGGCCAGGGTCAAATTTCAGCCTGGTCCCATCTCACGTTTCCCAACCAGACAGGCTTGGTAGCATCCAAATGCGCCATCTGTTTGCTTTTGGTTGTGGAGAGTTTCAACCACGGTCCCAAAGGAGAGAAAAACGATGCCAGGTCGTTTGCTTCCCAGCGTCTCGAGTAGTTCCTGATCTGGAGTGAGGATTTTGTTGAGTCTATGAAATGCCTATAAATTAGGGCAGGGAAAACACCCACACTCTCCTGATGTCTGTTGCAAAGGAGTTGGTGGGGAAGATTCAGTAAATGGATCGTGGTTTCGACCTCCAGCGTAAAATGATGGGAGCTGCGGTCACAGTCAGTGCGACTGGGTTCGATTTCCCAGGGATTTGCACCGGCAGAATGAAGGGCTGCATCTGTGAGGTCCTGCCGGTAAATTAATCCACATTAATTATTGGGGAAGGTCAATTAAACCTCATCAACCCCCCCGTGAAAATGCATTCATCTCAGCCGTGATTCGGTTGCGCTTTGTTTGCTTCCGTGACTTTGCTTCTGCTGGCAGGCTCCCAAGCACAAAACACCGCGGGATGGATGATGACCTCTTGGGATGGCACCAGGAATGCTGAAAAGTGGGGCAGAAACCAGGATTAAAGCCCTTTACTCAGTGATTCAGTGTCCAACCCGTGGTCCCCCTGTGCTGGCCCTGGGTGCTGCCCATCCCTCGACTGCCCGTGACCTTCTCCGATGACAGCCCCCTCCTTCCCCATATTGACTCATCTAAATATCCCCTGCCTGGTCATGGTAGATACTGTTACGGGAGCATTTTGGGATGCTGCCATCACACGCACATGCCTGTGGGTATATATATTTGAGGGCATGTGGCTGCCGGGATTGTAACACCAGTCTGCCTGGGCTCTTTTCATCACAGAGCTCCTCTCCCGTGCTTCCTTCATCCACTGTAGCTGAGGGTACCCGTTTTCTGGAAAAAAAAAAACCCACGTCCCCTGGGATAAACACGTCCAAGGCCACACTGCAGAGAGACATGGTCCAGCGGTTGCAACCAGGTTCATCCAGACCCGACACGTGGTCCAATATGGAGGAAGCTGGTCGGGGCGATGCCCTTGCTGTGCACAGGTAGCTGGAGGGCACCTAAAAAGCTGTGCGTGCTCACCTGCATTCAACACCAGAGAAAAAAACCTCCTGCCATCACCCTGGGAAGGGCTGGGAGAGCTGATGTAGCAGATGCAGGTGGTCCTCACCAAAGCATCGTGGTGGGTTTGCTTTTGGTAGTCACAGGAGCATTTATCCTGCTTGGCATCCTCAGGGGTTGCTGTTGCTTTCTCCCTAACCCCTCATCCCCGCGGGGGGCTCGATGCATCACTGTAAGAGCTGGCGTTCGTGCCATCCAGCCCGTAGGCAGAGGAAAGGGCAGCTGCCAGCTTTTGTGCCTTCACACGCCTTGGCTGGCTGTGTCCTCTGCGGCTCGCTCGCTGTGGATGCAACGGGACCGGGGGCGAGGGGGTGGACTGCAGCCATGGCCCCGACAGACACAGCAGGTTTTGTCCTAGGGATTCTGGACAAAAGTAGGGGAAAAAAAAAAAAAAAGAAAAAGGCTTTTGCATTTCCAGAAGGAAAAGGAGGGAGAGCATGACGGCAAGGACAAGGCTGCCTTGTGAGCAGGGTTTTGTCTCCGTGATTACCCCATTCAAGCTGACCAGAGAGCCCTGTTTGCTCCTTGTCCTGAAGATGGAGATGTGCATCTTGACACATCCATGGCTGCGGTATGGCCTGGGGCAGCCTGTGCTGCCCTGAACGCTGGAAGAGATTCCCCACCTTGGCTTATGGATGGGTTTCAAATGCTGGTTGGGTTTTCTAGATGGGTTGCAGGAGCCTGCAGGGGGGGTGGGCTGGAAGATGGGGTGACCTTGCCCCCATCAGTGCTTCAGAGCTGGGGGATGGGTTGTCTGCAGGGGACAGAGGGGATGCAGATGTAAAGGCACAGAGAAACCACGTGCGAGGCTGAAGCCTCTGGAGCTCTGTAACCCTTCCCTGTGCCTTTTAGGGCACCTTGTGTGGCTTCTTTCGGTCGCGGTGGCCTGTCCAACCCATTTAATTGGCTGCCAGGTCTGCGGGCAACCTCCGTCTCATTGGCCGCAGATCTCCAAAGCTCAGAGGGAAGGAAGAAGTTGGGGAGAAGAACAGCTGGAAAGTGCTTTCCCTTTTGCCGGAGCACTGCCAATCCTCTCCATCTGCAGGGATAACCCTGTTGCCAAGGACTTGAGGGAAGCAGGATGAAGGGTGATGGGGCCAAAGCTGAATGGGACACAGGAAAAGCAAAACTCTGGGGCCAGGAGAGAGCACGATCAGTCCTGGCTCCTCATGTTCATCGCAGAGTGGTTCCCAAAGTTATATTTGGGTTCTGGCAGATGTTGCAGATTAGTCAGGGTGTGAGCGTGTGTGTGGTTTCTGCCCACATCCTTGGGAAGCGTGAGCCTCGGCCAGCGCTGCTTGTGGTCTGCAGGGGCAAAGCAGCAAAACGGGGGAAACATCATCAGGGATCATGTCTGTACCATACCTGGACAGGTTGTTTGATCCAGTCTCTGGAGCAAGGACTGGACTTATCCCCATGTGATAGGCTGGAGGCATCACTTCACCCCTTCTCCATCAGCTATGAGTTGTCAAGGTGCTTTTTAATGCCATAGTGCTTCGCTTCGGTAAGAGATCATCCAGGTTGGCAACTTCTAGGAGACCCTCATTGCCTCCTTCCCTACAGGATCTGAATTGGAGGTAGGCGCAGGATAGCTCTGGATCGTTTTGTGCTTTTCTGCAAGAAAGGGCATGCCCACGCTGTCCCACAGCATGGTGGCATCAGGTTAGAGCTGAACCATTTAGCTGAGAAGGCTGGTATTGCTCTTTTCCACCTAAAATCATGGGGAGATTTGGATCAGGGTACATCCCATGTACTCATTCAAAGAGCAACTTTTCTCAAACGTTTTCTCCTGCAGTAGCTCCCAGTCTCTGAGCTCCCACGCTGGGTTCATCTCCCTATATCCCTGTTTCCGCAGGCTCCCCATGACAGGGTACAGCACTGTGATCAAACCAGCCTGTTTTACGGGAAGGGAGGCAAATGCATTTTAATTCGATTCCTGGCTGATGGGCTTGCTGAGAGATCATGTGTCAGCTGGGTCGTGGGCTGTCCCTGACACACAAAAGGGCCCTTGTCCCTCCTGACAGAGACAGTGCCGTTCTCTGTGTGTCTGCAGAGACTCTTTCAAGTCCATTTTTCTCATCTCAACTGGCCATTCCCATGCATAAAGCAGCTTTGCACAAGCATAGGCAGACTTTCTGGGGGTGAAGCTGAAGGAGCAGGTCTCAAGGCCGGGAAGCAGGACCGGCGAGATGGCCACCATCGGCCCAACACTAAACCCATTAAAAACCCGTCCTCATCATGAACAGCCAACCTAGGCAGGGCCCCTGTGGGGGACAACGTGCTCCCTTTGGCAAGGTCTGATTACAGGGGCCTCCAGACATTGTGGTGGTGTTTGCTCTACCAGAAGGAGCTGAGGACCTCTGAAATCAGGGCCCTGCCAGTCACAGGGATTGCTCACTGAAGAACATGGTTCCTTTTTCTTGCCCGTTCTGCCTGGGGTTTAGTAGGACCCACCTTTCATGGTGCTCAGCTGAGTCACTTCTCGTGGATGGTTAAACACAGAATAGAGCATCTTTCCTGTTCTGTAGCGCCTGAGACCAAGTTTCTGTGTGAACCTGGTGGGAAGGGTCGACTGGGATATCGAACTGGCCTGCAGGAGATCCGAGTTGGACTTCCAGGTGTGGTCTGGGATTTGTTAGTGACTTTAGAGCAGCTTGGTTCCTCCTCTGTGCTCCAGATCCAAAATGAGGATAAATAAACCTCCCTTCATCTGCTTGACCATAAGTCCTCCATGCTAGGGACTACCTCAGTTGTGTCAACACCCAACTCAATGAGGCCATGGTCTTTGTGGGCATGTGGTGTGCTGGCAGGAGACCTGCATTGCCACCTCTCGAGTCATTGTCACCTGCACTGAGATGGCACTGCCTGCCAGACGGCTTGCCGTGCTTGCAGGTAGCTTTTGGATAGACACAGCTAAGTGTTGTTGGCAACCTTGACAGGAGGAGAAGGGAAGGGTATAGTAATAGTATATAGTAATAATGACAGCAAGGGCCACACAATGTGTCACAGTGTTGTGGCACAGGCATTTTCTCATCTAACCCACCTCGTCCAGGGACTCCTTACCTCCGTGTCCTTACAGCCTCTTTGCTTTCCCCCCAGGGTGATGGCGAACCTAACAACTCCTCCAGCCTGGACCAGAGTCATCAACAGCTCCTTAGACCCAGGGGGTGCAGGAAACAACGCCTACAAGTGCGTATTTGTTGAGGACTTCAAGTATGTCCTGCTGCCCGTCTCCTACGGCATCGTGTGCGTGGTGGGGCTCTTTCTCAACCTGCTGGCCCTCTACGTCTTCATCTTCAGGATCAAGACCTGGAACGCCTCCACCACATACATGTTCAACCTGGCCGTGTCCGACACGCTCTACGTGGTCTCCCTGCCCCTCCTGGTGTATTATTACGCCATGGGGGACAACTGGCCCTTCAGCGTGGGCTTGTGTAAGATAGTCCGCTTCTTGTTTTACACCAACCTCTACTGCAGCATCCTTTTCCTTCTCTGTATCAGCATCCATCGATTCCTGGGCATCTGCTTCCCCCTGAAGTCACTGCAGTGGGGACATGTTCGCTACGCCCGGAGGGTGTCAGTCATCGTGTGGGTGGTGACCGTCGTGTGCCAGTCGCCTGTGCTCTTCTTCGTCACCACCAGCGTGAAGCGTGACACCATCACCTGCCACGATACATCCAGGAAGGACCTCTTTGGCCAGTTTGTCATTTACAGTTCGGTGATGCTGGTGCTGCTTTTCTGCATCCCCTTCCTCATCATCATCGTCTGCTACTGCCTAATGGCCCGGAGGCTACTGCAGCCCACACGGGGGATCTCCCGGCTGTCCCGATCCAAAAAGAAGTCGGTCAAGATGATAATCATCGTCTTGGTGGTCTTCATCGTTTGTTTTCTTCCTTTCCATGTCACTCGTACCTTGTACTACTCCTTCCGGAGCTGGGACTTGAGCTGTCAGACCCTCAATGCTATCAATTTAGTCTATAAGGTGACTCGTCCCCTAGCTAGCACCAACAGCTGCTTGGATCCCATTTTGTATTTCTTAGCAGGACAACGATTTATGAAGTTTGCAGGCAACAAAATGCCAGGGAAGCCTCAAAATGAAATGGCACTGGGCATTGTGCCTACCAGTCACCTGGGAACCAGTGACAACGTAGACATATTATCCAAGGAGGTGAAATCCTAGCTCTGCTCCGGCACGGGCAGCACCATCTCCGCGACAGAAGGTTTTATCCCAGCTATGAAGGGAGGTCAGGATGCTTTGGGGCCTGAGGCTTTTGGTGCTTGCGGTGCATTGGCTTGCACCCACTTCAGCATGGTCCGTGTTAAATGCAGTCCTCTGCTCGTTGCTGTTTCAAACATATTTTTTCAGGAAGATGCTGCTGTGGTTACACACACAAACCCCATATCTCTGCCTCGTCATCCAGGCCTGCCTCTCCTTTCAATGCTGAATGGCATCTCTCCACCAGTGAGGCTGGGTAACCTCTATCATGGTGGCCAAATCTGCTAAAAATATCATGCCATGAATGTCTTAGATCCTTTTCTAAAGCAGAAACTTTGTGTGAAAAAGGTCCCTCTAAAGAAATCCATCTGCCTTTCTCCAGATTCCCTGGCAGAGAGGTAGCAAGAGTTTCTATATGCCTTGGCAAGGGAGGAAAGGCTTTTGGCTGATGAGGACAGTCAGCTGCGGTTCTGCTAAACAGGTTGATGAAAATGTCAAGTGCAAATACCACCCGCAGCGGGAAAGGATTTCCCACAGCTTTGCATCCCTGAAGAAGTGCTCTCCCAGCTTCAAGTCCTGGCATCTGCTGGCAGAGCCGGGAGGGGACTCCTAGCTCCTGTCCAAGGGCTGGCTTCCCATTAAAAAGGGTGCTGGTGGGCCTTCCATCCTACTGGAGTATACCGGTACCATCCCACTGGAGTCTACTGGTACTATCAAGCAAGTCCCCTGTAGTTTTCTCCAGTGGAGTCAACAACTTCCAAAAGGTCCATTAAGTGCTTCCCAACAGCAACATTCACCCTTAAAAAGCTTTTAGGAACCCATACCTTTCTTTCAGCTGCTAACTTTAATAATCATCTCCAGCTCATTAAGATTTAGGTTAAGCTCTCCAGGTCTTGTTTTTAACCCCCTTAGTAGTGACTCATGTTTCTAGAAAGAAGCGAAGACCGTTGCTCATCCCCTTGGCTGAGTGCTGCCACATCCTCATTGCTGCTCGGAGGTGATGCCCTCTGGGACCTTTAGCAGCTTGCTGTGACCCAAAATGCTGCCCAAATGTTGCTGTCTGGTCTCCTCATAATCCCAGTGCTCCACTGAAGCCAGTCAGCTTATCCCTTACTGACAGTGTGGACCTTCCCTGGGAAATCTGGCAGCACTAAACCCTGGGTTTAGGAGCCATACCAATAAATGTGGTGCTAAGCTTAACCCCAGTCCTGTCTGGATTTGGCCTTGCATCCCCCATCAGCCAGGACAGTTCAAAGTAAACTGGAGAAAATATCCACAAAACACTTCACCAGAAGGTCCACTTGGTCTTTCTTTCTGTAATTGTTGGGTTAGACAGCCAAGAGCCCAGGTCCACGTTTTCCTTGCCCAGCCTTGCCACGAGGATGCTGATTCCTCACCCCAAAAATGAAAATTGCTTGTTCTGCAGCACTGGACAAGTCATTTTTGTAAAAGCAGCCTCGGGTCTATTTTAGGATTAGACAAACACATTTGATCCTGGTTTAGACCGATTCCTCAGACGTCTTCTTATTTTCTCCCATCCCTCTTTCTTATGAAGTGGCTTGGTGGAGATAAAGACATGCCACGATGTAACCAGCGGAGTTCAGTCAGGGGTGACTGGGACCATTCAGGGTTAACTGGGAGGTTCCCGTGGTCCCGGCTCAGCGGAGCCGTGGTCCCGTGCAGGGCTCTTGGCCCAACCAACAATGTCACAACCACAGGAGGCAAAGGAGGGGACTGTTTCAGCTCTGAGCACCGTCGGCAAAGAAAAACAGCACATTTGTGGGGTGGTTCATCTCATCCTTGAGTGAACTTTTAGGACAGGGTTGGGTTAAGATAGGACTTGCACCGTGGCAGCACCTTTTTTTCCTTGTGCCTGTGAAGGAAGCTTGACTTTATGAGGAGGGTCACGGCATAGTCACCGGGGCGAGACAAACAGTTGGGAGAAATTAATTCAACCAAAGCACTGAACTGGTACAAACATTACTCCAGGCCAGGTCTTGCGTGGTCTCCCACACTTGCCAAAACCCAACATGAACACCAAGTAACGTGCTCTGAATAATTCAACAAAAATGTGCTCAAAGTTCATTCCTGCTTGGTGATCCCACCTTTCTCCAAGCTGGCATCAGCCAGCTTCAAACCACCACCTTGGGCAACACTGCCAGCCCCACCAGGGGGGTCCCTTTGTGATCCTGATCCCGCACAAGCTAACGGCACTGTTCAGACGCAGAGCAGTTGGAGAGGTACCAACTGGAAATTTATATATAGATTTTTTTTGTTTGTAAAAGCACTAACTTATACTAAAAAAAAAAAAAAAGAAGTGGATTTTGTGACAATGACTGTACATTTTTATTTTTGTAACATGCAAACATCTCAGATTTCTTATAGTAAATAAATTTATTTCTACTATGAGTGTTCTTCTGCTGTCTCCTCTGATATGTACAGAGGGCATACTGGGGATAGAAACTGGGTCGTTGAATGTCATAAATGTATTTCAGGCTCCAGGTACAGCTGTCCAGGTGTGGGCCCTCCAGCATCTGAACTCCTGTAGCAGTCTGTGGAGGAGTTGGTCACCCCAAGAGACAAGTCTTCTCATCCTTGCTCAAGGTGAGATGGAGCTGAGATGGAAAGGGCTGCTGGAGCACCCCCAAACCCAGCAGCTCACTGGGGAGAGTTTCACTGTATCTTGCTGCTGTCTCCCCTTTTCCAGAAAGCTCAGTAGCACCTGTGTTTGTCCCGCATCCTCACTTCTCAGAGATGGGAAGACCCCGAGGAACAACTCAACTGTCTCAGATGAGAACTTGCTGTGGAGACAGGTTGGAGCATCCTAGTACACTCCAGGACAGCTCCTTATAGCTGGTCAGACCAAACCTCTGGACCTCAAAAGCCACCGAGCAGGTCTTCAGTCCTCTCTCTAACCCATCCCGAGTGGGATCGTGCATCTCCTTGCAGTGTGCCCATGGGCACTGCACTGCAGAGCCTTAAAGCACTGCCCCGTAACTGCAACGGGCTGACCCGAAACCTCTGATTTACCCCTTAAAGGTCTGGCAAAGATTCAGGCAGGGTAGAAAATGCCCCAGAAGAGACCACTGCTCCTGGAATCCATCTGCCAAGCAAAACCTCCTCTGTGAATCTTGACCTCCACCTAATGTCTCTTGAATTCAATGCTTTCAGGGGGCTGATAAGCAAAACTCAGGTGCAAAGACAAAGTTCAGTTCAAAGTTCAGTTTTTCAGTTTGGGCAAAACTCAGGTGCAGAGACAGCTGTATGGTCACAAGGGCCAAAAACCCTGGTAGCATGACAAATTTAGTAGCCAATCTCTTTGGTTGTATCTCCATGGATTTGGTGGATAGCTTCTCCTACGCCACTCCTGTTGAAGACCAGAAGAAATTGCTAGATTAAGTAATTAATTAATGAACCTCTAAGTAATTGATCTCCCATCCCATAGACCACATTTTTTTCTGGTTCACCCACAGCTCACGGAGCCAGCAAACCAAGAGGTTTCACTCCACATGCTGAAACCTCTTGTTCTCAAAGGCTTCTCACCTTCCCCTACAGACACCAGGAGAACAAGGTTTCCTGAGCCTAACCACAGTCCCCATGAAAAAAATACATTTTGTGTTCTATTGCAATTTATCTGCCACTTCCTCTCTCGCCTGGTTTTTGCTGGGCCTTTCTCTGCCGACAAAATGAGGCTCTTAGGACACACTCATCTCCACTGATGAATTTATTACAAACTGTAATCAAGTCACCTTGAAATCTGCTTGGCAACAATCTGAGCAGCTCAAATTCCTTTGCTCTTATCCCAAAGCCAATTTCTCCAGCCTTCAAATTAGTTTACACCTGATCTCCCAGCCATGTCTTTAAGACACAGTAACTGCCCACATCCCTGCGGTGTGGGACAGAAGCACTTCATGGTCCCCTGCACCATGGGAGAAAGCCCTGCCTTGGTTTCTCTTTTAAAGAACTTTCCAGCCCTTATAGTTGCCAAAACATGAAGATTCAAAAGCATAAAGCCAAAGAAATAGTTGCAAGCCCCCAAATTGCTAAATTAGACATCTCAAAATACACTCTCTGAAAAACCCCTCTTGATTTTCAGCCCAGGTTTTGGAGTCCCACCCCGGGGTGAATGCGATGCAGACGAAGGGCTTGCACATGAACAGCTTTAGCTCGTGGGTTTTACAGCATCACACCCAACGTTTTCCTTCCCTTCTTCACAGAATGACTTCTGTGCAGCTCTTGCTAGCGCTGACTTGTGTGAGTCACTCAAACCCAAGAATGAGAATTAAGCAAGAATAATATCCATTGACGGGGAACACAGAGGTTGTGCAGTTACTTCAAAGAAACAGAAAAAAACCCCAAACCCTAAACCACTTTTTCTAAATACCTCTTAGCACTGGGAGCATAAAGAGAAAGTTAAGAGCATTGGTGGTTTCCCGCCAAGCAAGCAAATCTGCCACGTGGGCTGGAGGGATGCGCATTTCTGCTAGACCTTCCCAGCATCTAGTACAGGGCTTTTTCTTCTTGATCATGCCTTTCTAGGAAGCAGGCCCTTAATCTGGCAGAGACAGGCAGTAGGTCATGTTGTTACTGTAAGCCACTTGGCACGTCCACTTCTGTTTCGAGTAGTGAGTCCTGGCTTCATTTTTCTTCTGTTTTTCTTCCTTGGGGCTTGATGTTCTAAGGAATAGGTCTGTCTGGCCCTCCAAGTCATTTCTGATCTAGCTGGCCAATTCAATAGAGGGACAAAGTCTCTGCACTATTGAACTCCTACAAGCTTCATAGAAAACAGCTTGCCACGCGAAGGAGAAAGAGCCAAAGGAGTCTCACCCAACAGATCAACCTTTATATTAGACACCAGAGAATCCACACTCACTTTCTCCCATGCTACAGCCTGTGGTGGCTTGGGAAGGTGTCCATCACACCATCAATGGTGAGCGAGGAAAGGTGACAGATGGTGCCCCAAAGCCATCCAGGAGACCAATGTTGTGTTCAAAGGGAGACGGTTCCCAAATCCCACAAACTAATCATGTTATGGCAGAAAATGGATGGGCCAAAGCAGCATTTTCTTCGGAAGAAATCAAACCAGTGGGTGTTTGAAATAACACGCCAATCACCCAGCTTTGTGAGGAGTTTATTTTAAGGCTTTTATGGGTTTAATACCAATATTTGCAGACTCCTTGGCAAATAAATGCTCAGGAAAGCCTGGAAGTTTAAAATATCTTTTCTTTTTTTTCTTTCTCCCCAAATACTTGCAATTTTAAGCACTGGATAAACACCAACACCTTGGTGCATGCTTTGGGGAGCAGCTGGACTGTCACACTGCGTACGCACATATATATGCACACAAGTACACATATATAAGTACATACATGCCCACAAAGCATCCTTCCCACACTCCAGGAGAGGAGAAAGGATTGAGTCCTTGTGCCTGAGCCCTGCCCAGAGCCTGCCCTCCCAAGGGCATGGGAAAGCATGCAAAACAGCCCTCTGTAGCCCAAAACTTCCTAATTTATACAAGAACATCAACTTTTCAAACCCTCCCAGCCACCTGAAAGCTGCCTGGCTGTGGCTCATCACCCATGAAATGAGCTGCAAGGTCTCAGCTTGGTGCTGGAGGCTCCTGCCTTTGCAGCAAAGGATGTGCTGAAGCAGCCCCCCCCCCCCCCCCCCAAAAAAATAAAAACCATCTTGCCTGAGTGGGTTTTGCAGCCCCATTTGACGCTGCAGGAGATCCCCCGCCAGTTGCTGCTCCTCTGCTTATACCACCCGCTGTGAAAAGACATGTCACAACCCCATTTCCATCCCCACTCCCACCCCCAAATCCCGGGGGAGCCCTGAGGTGCCCTCAAACCGCCAAGCTCCCACCCTTGAACTTGGAAAGAAAGGTGCGGCAGAGGGGGTGTTCCAGCTGAGATCCCAGCTGGTGGGATGCCCAGTGGGAGACCTTGGAAGATGGTGGAAGATGCACAGAAGACTGCGGTCCCCATAGTGCAAAAACCAGGCCAGCATCCTGCGCTGATTTTTAATATGAAAACTATTTAGCTGAATAGGCTGAACCCTGCTGCAGCAGAGTCCTCTGCTGGTGCTAAGGGGATGTGGCAGCAAGGAGCAAGGGGTCCCCACGACCACCCCAGGGGAAAATGGGGTCACCCGTGGGAGCGCTAACGATGCCCTAGGAACACCCCAGGACCACACCAACGGTGGGAGCAGAGTCCCAGGCTAGTGATGGGACCATCGGGATGCCAGCAGCGGGTCCCTGTCCCCACGCTGGGATTTCCGCCCAGGCACACATGGCCACTCAAGGCAGGGTCCTGGTTTTCATCCACGGGACTTTCCAAGGGGTGGAGATGTTTTCTATTTGCTTTGAAGTTCCCCCTTGCATAAGCCGAGATGCAGCGTGTGAGACAGCCGGGCAATCAGCCTCTCCTCCTGTGACCTGTGGTTTTAAGGGCAAGGAAAGAGCCTGGTCACCAACTGCCTTTCATCCAGCTGCCCACCCACTGCTCCAGCTCCATCCCCATCCATGCATAAAGGCTCGATGCTCCTTTAACAAACTTTTATCCTTTTCTCATCAAAACTGGGGCAAGTGGGTTGGAAACCAGCTGGCCACCATTGGGAAAAGAGCCCAAGTGCAAGTCCAAGCACATGGATGGAAGTGGAGGCCATTTGGGATCCACGTTGGGAAGGGCCTTGGTGCATGTCCTTCATGATGGGGATTTGCCACCATCTCTGCATTTGAAAACAGGTTTATTTTGGAAGGATGTCCCTGATCAGCCATTTACCTGGGCTATGAACCTCTCTGTACAACCTCGTCCTTGACCGGACTTCTGGGCCAGCCGTCCTGGTCCCCTGAGCACTCCTGCAATGCCCTTAGTGAAGCTGTGAGCCCAGCACCGGGATGTGGGATGCAAGCCAAGCACTGGCAGGTGCCTGCAAACCTCCTCTGCTGGGATGCAAGAGGATGCAATGCCTTTCTGAAGACCTTATTTAGGTGAAGCAGCTCCACCACCCCCAGCCAGAAGCAGTTCTTCTGCTCCCGATTCGTGGCTTAGTGCATTTTGCAGCCTGGCAGCAGCACAAGATGCCACATGGGTGCCAGCACAGCCTGTTTGCAAATAGGGTGTGGGTGCAATGCCCCAGCAGAGTGGCTGTTCCTCATGGCCTGTTGAACGAGTCCATCTAGTCCCAAATGAGCAAATGGGCCTGAGCACCTTGGGATGGGGTTGCAAAGCAAGTTGTTAACTTCTGGGGGGCGGCCAGCTCTTCAATAGGATGCTGCAATTTGCAGGGCCAAGTAGAAAGGCTGCAAGAAGGGGAAGGTGCTCAGGGGATGACCACGTTTGGTTAGCAGAGCTTCTGGTCCTCCTTGGGCAAAGGATTTGACAACCTTAGCCTTCAAGCTAGGAGAAAGGAATGTTGCTGTGGCTTTCAGGGAGCGGCTGGACACCCCAGAGCCTGCTACATGTCCTCGTCCCCCTGTGCAGAACCCATGATCACAAAGAGAGGATGCATTTCAGGTCCCCAGGGATACGTATCCCACCTGAGCAGACCTCCAAGCATCAGTGGAAGGCACAGGAGACCAGTTGCTCCTCTGCCAGCCCTATGGGAAACCAGGGGATCTACTCTGGCAAAGCCACCTGCGTTGGTGGCACCTCCATTGAGGTAGCTGCCTGGAGTCCCTCAGAATAGGGTCAGAGACAATCTAGGAAAGGGATCTGTGGAGGTCTTAAGTCCAACTCCCTGCTCAGAACAGGGCTGGCTCCAAAATCAGAGCATCCTGGACATCACTCAAGGCACCCCAGAGCTGCATCTCAAAGGGGGTCCATGAGTGCATGACCCAGAAATGCCTTTTCATCTCCACTGGCTTTCAAGAAGGCCTGGCTGGCCACTGTTAAATGACACAAATTGCCCCTAAAGAGCCTCTGCAGCACCGCCGGGGCCCTGTGCTCAGCAAGATGCTGATACTTCTATGTCTCACCCTTCTAGCATCCTCCCAGGATTAGCTCGCAGGGCTGAGACTTAAAAATAATCCATCGGGGGCAGCGGGTGGGTGGGCATCACAGTCACCGCACCATCACTAACGTCAGCTTCCCCAAACCCATCTGCACGCCGATGCTGGCCACAAACTCCATCCGGCACGCCGCGGCTGCGTGAAGGCATCCGAGAAACCACAGGGGTTTGCCAAGGAAGTATCAAAAGCCCTGGAGCAGCCTCCCCGCTGATGCCTCCCCATCTGTTCTTCGTTAGGCAAATGAGCTGTGGGCTCCTGGCTGGGTGGTCTGGGCTTGGGGACCCCTCTGTGGTCGGCTCCTGGGGTGATACACTAGCAGTGGGGAGCAACGACAGTGCTGGGGTGTGTGTGTAATTTTTGGAACTGTGGGCCTGGATCGAGCAGCATCCGTATAGATGATGCCTCCAGCCAGGGCTGTGGGCAGCGGCGCACGCCTGTGTCCCATGGCACCGGTTCCAGCTGGTGATTAATATCTCACTGTCCTGAGCCTCATCCAGACTTTCTGGGATCATTTCCTAGAAATTCATCATCCCTTCCCAGGCAATACTTCCCAGATGTTGCAGACCATCTCTGCGTTTCGCCATCTGGCTGGTGATGCGAGGCTGTCCTCTCCACAGCATGAAGCCTGGAGGAAGAACAGCACTTTATGACAACCCCTTGCAGCATCGAAATCACCCTCATCTCCAAAATATTTCCATTTTTTGTCCCAATTAGCAAAGGACTCCTGAGTTATGGTAACTCCTCAACCATCTCCAGAAGGCAGCTGGGTTGAAACGTGATGTAAAAATTAATTTGTAGCAGCTGTTCTTCCCCCTAGTTGCCCATAGATGGAGGAAGAGAGCTTCACCCCTTTGGGTTCCCTCCTTCAGCGATCTGCTTGATGAGGTTGCATGGTGTTTTGGGGCTCTCCTCCTCTCTGCTTTGCCCCATCAGATGCTCGGTTTGGGTGTTTTAATGCCAATCCTGGGAAAGACGTTGGCCATGCGTTGTGCAAGACCCTACTACCCGATGCCATGTGAACCCACATGGAAGAGATGGTCCCTCCAGGAGCCCACATACCCTCTTGAGACACTCAAGATGCCGCAAGAAACGCGGCCCCAAGATAAGCAATGGTGCCAGGATAAGCAAATGCAGCTCCTCCTGGCTACGGCTGTGCCGGTCCGTGGGGCAATCCAGGACCCATCTTCTGGGTACACATCCCATAGGGTTACTCCCTCACCACCCTGACCTGGGTGGCCACATCCAACCCACTGGTGGGCATCCCGTAAAAGAGCTGCTTTGGAGGAGTCAAAGTCCAAACCATGCCAGTGATGGTGCAATGATTAATCTGGACATTCATAGCCCAGGGGCATGGATCTGGCCAACGATGTCCCAGGAGGCTGAGTCATGCCAGGTGAGCACCACAGAGAACCAGGGCTTGATGGAGAGAAAGATTTCTCCCAAAGAGTTGTTCTGCTGCTCAGAGACCAATATTAGTTTAGGATGGAGATATTCTGGGGGGAAGAACTCAATTCCCAGAACATGTCATAATTTTGGGAGATTTTAATTCTTTTCTTCCAAAATGGAGCGATTTGTTTGGGAGGCGTGGAAGTATTCCCTTCCCCCTTTTCTGAGACAAAGCACTTGACTTTTCACTTCAAAAAGACACTTTTTCAACAAAAAACCCACTCATCTTTTTTTAAGTGAGCAAACCAAAATAGGCAAGGGTTAAAAAAGCCCAACAGAAAATATTCGCTTTGACCTCCCTTTGACCGGGATCATGTTTTCCTCCCAAATTTTGGTTCAACCACCCAGTCAAAAAATGCCTCCTGCCCCAGCCTCGCCGCTCAGGCCGGCTTTGTGGGTTTTGTCCGGTTGCGAGTTAATGGGATTATTGTGAAACTGGTGGATGCATGCTTGACGTCGACCCTGTGTGGGAGGAGGAATCAGTTAGAAGACTGTAAGAGACCCAATTTAGTAGGAAAAGAGCAAAAGAAAGACTTTGTTGCTTCATTATCCCGCAGATAAAGCATTCACAAAAGCAGAGAAAGATAAAGCAATCCTTTTCCAGTAAGAGCAAATGTTTACCCTGCACGATGCAAACTGACCCCAGGTAATCTCAAGTTTAACGACATGGTTTAATACCATCGAAAAGGGCCTCTTTTGTATTTCTCAGGCTGCCATCCGGAGATGTCCTACCCTCCGGGGGATTTCCTACGGGTATCTGAAGAGATCCTGGTAACGGCAGTGACACTTTTTAAACATGTTGTGAAATATGTGTTATATATAAATACATAATTTTTGTGTGTGTGTTGTGCATTTTTTTATATATATATTTACATAAGCCCCAGCACCCCATCGCTGGCAGAGGCCACTGGGAAAGGGACAGGGGTAAGGAATGAGCAATGTGATACCTGCTCTGAATCACGCCCTGCTTTTGTGGCTGCAGGATTTTGTGAGACAGAGGTTGGGTTACTGTACTTTATAATCTCCGGAAAATTTCCCTGCCTTAGAAACTTTTCCACTTTTATTACTTCCACACATTGCCCTGCCTCCTCCATTTAGGACACTGGGTGGGCGATGGAGGATGAGACCCGGCAGCTGTCACCCCCATGCTCCATCTCTTGGCGATGTCAATATGGGTCTTGGACAGGTCTTTTACACCCATGAGGAGCAGAATAATTACTGGGGGAGATCTTCATCCCTGCCTTGGGGCTTGTTACAGCTCCAGCCCATCTCCCTGTGGGACAGCAGGACAGGGACAGCTCATGGGAGATGCTGGCACCTCCTCAGCACCATGCAATTCAGCACAACGAATTTTATTCAACAACATGAAGCTCTGCAGCTCTTCACTGTGGGCTTTTGGTTCCTGTTAACTTATTTTTCAGCTTTTAGCAAGTTGTTCCCCAAAATCTTCCATGGACATTCAGGTGGGTTTTTGCATTCAGCTTACAGTGTTCATGACCTCTTCCATGCCTCCCTCTTTGGTGGTGGCATGAACCTTCTGCAGGAGATTTTCTATCTTCTAATGACATTTTTCACCCTGCTGTTTAGCTCTGGCTGCCTTGGGGAACCTTTTTATGGCCTTTTTGAATCAATGCTTTGCATTTGCATCCTCAGTCCACTTCCACTCCTTCTGCAAACATTTCATCCTTGTGTTCAGCTGCCTAATTCTGAGGAGTTTCCTCATTTCTCTGTAATTTCCCTTTTTGCAGTCAAACACTGCAGTAATAGGTTTTTTTCCACTGCAAATACTTTATGGTCACTGCACCTCCTCTGCTAAATCCATACTACTTGCTAACCATGGCCAGGCAGGGATTTAGCCTGTGCCAACTCAAACCTATCAAGATAATGCCCAAGCACAGTCAACCCTATAGGCTGGCCGTACAGCTGTCCTCTCCAGGGATGGAGCACACACCTGGGGCTAGATCAGAAGGGATTTCAGGACCTGAAAGCTTTAAAGGTTTTTACAGAGGTTGAACTGTTATGGACCTCCACAAGGAAAAGCCAAGAGCATCTTGCAGCAGACACATCCAGTGGACCAACTCTACTTGGGACTGTCCCAATAAGAGAGGGGAAATTATATTGACTCAAAAGCAAATGTTGTTGCAGAAAATGCCTTTTTCAGATTATCATGGTCTAGGGCAGGATCCAGGGGATCTCGCCACCATCAACATCTTCCCAGGGCAAGGCTGGTGGAGATAGTGAGAGCCTGGCCAAACTGGTCATCCTGGGGGACACTCCCTGAAACACACAAAGTTCTGGAACAACCAGAGCTGGTGGGAACAAAAGGGTGCTTCAGACAGGAGCACATTTCCATGGACATTTCTGGTCTGGGGCTTGGGGTTTTGCCCAGCAGAGACAGTGTGGTGACCCTGCTTAGGGATGACAGTGCCCTCTGACCACACTCCTCCAGGGACAACCTCTCCAGACCTCTGCTCCAGCCAGCAGACTCTGGGCAGGCAGTGACTTTCCCGACACGTAGCCTCAGTCTAATTAGTCTAAGAGGAATATTTGTTCTGGCTTTGCCCAGAGGAGTTGGCTGTGGGCCAGGACATTTTAACTTCCCAGCCTGAGCCCTGGAGAGTCACCGCTCAGACCGTCGCAGCACAACAAATACCTTGCCCTGACTCTGTCCGTCACAGCTTGGCTGCTCAGAGCTCCGTGGCAGCACCAGGAGCTCATGCGTGGCTGCTACAGAAGAAGAAGAAAAGCTAAGGAGAAGCATCCTCAACTTCTAGTGGTGCAGGACCTACAAGATGCCTTGGCTTGACAGTATATCTGCACCCCTAAGCCAAGTTATAGCCCCCTTTTTCCAGGAAAGCTCGAAATCTGCAAATTTACACAAGGGTGTAAAAGCACTGTCTTGTGCAGCTGTACCAATGACCCTCTACTTGGTGCAAAAATGTTATGGGGAACTGCAGATGCCCCTGATATGCAGCCAGCCCCCTTTTTCAAAGAAGAACGGTGTATAACTCCTTGCCTGGCTGAGCACATGTCAAGAGGTAAAAATCCCACATGGTTATCTTGGGCGTCCTCAGAGATAAACCCCCTTCCTAAGCTCTCAGCTTTCCAACTTCATGGAGAACAGAGGATGGGGGTGTCTCCTTTCTCCCCTAAATACCATTCCCTGCCACCAGCCTGCCTCTTTGCTGTTGTTCTGTGTGGCCTGAGGTTTTGAATGTAATCCAGAAAGAAAGCAAAAATGGAAATTCCCCAGGGCACAGTGGAAGGAGGATGGAGAGGGAACGGTTTCTGATCTCGTGGCAGCTGCGAGGTGGTTCCTTCCCCTTGGCTGTGGGGCAGGCAGCCTGGGCTGTGCCGGCTGGGAAGCCACAGGGAACACCAGGACATGAAGCCCAGAGCAAGCTGACCTGGCGGGTCACATCTCACCAGGCTTTGCTCCTCAAGCGAGGTCATTACAGAGGCAAAGGTGGAAAGGGGTTGAAGTGACATGCCTGAGGCCGTAGAGTAACAGAGTCAGGATGAGACCCTGGGTGCCTGATCCAGAGTCTTAAGGTCAAGACCATGGGCAACTGGGAGAAGAACAAGGACTGTGGGATCTCTGTCTGTCTCTGCTGGCAGGGGGACTGGTATCCACGTGCCTTACCACAATGCCCAGTTCACGTGCTCCCTGTGGAGCTGGAGAAGCCGGAGGCTTTATCACAAGTGGATTCTCTGGGGTCTAATGGGGGTTTCACCCTGCCTTGTCCCCCATGGAGGGATCATTCAGGGTCTGCCTCCTTCCTCTTCCACATGCTGGTGGGAACATCACCATCTCTGAGCTTTCCACCTTCCTCCAGGTGTGATCAAATGGAGTGACAGGCTCAGAAGTAATTCATCACACAGAAACACACTGCAGTGTGCTGATGAGCACCATTTTCTTAGAAAAGTCACCATCAAGCCTCTCCAAAATCAAATACAGCTGCCTTTAAGGACACAACAGCTTTTTTACGTGTTCTATTATTGGGTTCTCTCTATTTATCTTCTCATCCCAGAGTCTTTCCAGTGTTTTCCAGGCGTGCCTTGTCCTCACAGGGGCCAGAAAGCTGAAACTTCAGGAATCAGCACTTCCCAGTCTGAGAACTGGGACAGCCCACCAAAGCCAACAGCTCCTCTCCACCCAGTGGATGGACACCCACTGTTACAAATGTCAGTGAAGCACCAGCTCTGCTGCTTTCCAAGCCCCTTGGTGGGCATAGCCGGCCTTCCTGATCCATATTTTATCGCCATTTCTTGCTCTTCTCTGGCATAGTGTCCCAAGTGCAAACACACTGAAATGTCCCAACTAAATTCCCACTGGCTGCAGTGGGAAATGTGGCAGGTTATAAGCCATGCACAGTAAGGCTTGGTTAAAATAATCCATTAAAACCGGCAATGAAGAAGACTTGGTGTCCTAGGAAACATCAAGAAGAGGAGTTGTGTTCACTGTTCAGGATCTGGCTCAAATGCTGGTGCTGGTGGTTTGCCCCTGTTATTATTTCCCAGTCAACCTGCAGCCCTCCAGCCTCTATTTCCCTCTGTGTTTTCCCCTTTCCTCCCTTCCATCCTGGTTTAGGGTCAGGATAGGTCCGCTTTCTGCAGAAGAAACCCTCCACGGGGGAGCGTGAAAGGACAAATACTTGGCTTTGCATGTATTGTTTGCGTCCTTGTGTGCACTATTTCTAAGGCACTGGTATTTCCCCAGTGCTCCCACCGTCGCCGATCGTGGGAGGTCACTGTAATTCAGCGGTAGGCAGCAAAGAGCTCTGCATAATCCCAAGCCTTGTCCCCAAATATTCAGAAATTGCTAGCTGATGCCCTTTGTGGCATTAAGTGCTTGCGTTGTCCTTTGAAAACAAGCCTCAGCGTTGGGTGAATGGATAAACCAAGGAAGATCCTTCCTGATCCAAAGGGACAGGGAACCTTGCAAATTGTCAGGGATGCTTAGACCTGCTCAGCACACATTGACTAGGATGCAAAGAGCAATGTTGAAATCAAAAGAGATGGGGAGGAAGGGAGGGAGGAGAGAAATGTTTGCAGCATGTTGGACCAAGCAGAAGGACTTGGGGGAGCTGACCTCCAAGCATCAGAGGAAAGGCATTCCTTTGGGAAGGGAAACACCCAGTGCCAGGGTGATTTCCCGAGGGAAACAACCCTGAGCTGGGCATTGTATCCAACCACAGTGCCACGGAGAACCAGAGAAGGAGCCAAAACCTGGATCCCACAGGGGGAAGGGCAGAGCTGTGTTGGTCTCTCCTGCCCGCGTGTGCATGTTTAAACACAGGGAGAGATTTAACAGCCAGCTCAAAGATACTGTAGGGAGACGGAGAAACACATCCAAGCAGGTCATGGAGACCTTCTGCATCCACCGTTTGGAGTAGTGACCACTTCCATCTCTTTGTAGAGGACAGGGGAGCTATTTCTGGTCCATGGATGGATTTTTTGGCCAGCTGTGCTGTGCCAGCCTCATGACTTCCTCCGAGGAGACCCCTTCCCTCCTGCACCGCACTTTGTTCCAAGCACCACAAAATTAGTAGGACCCGTGTGAGAGCTGTGGTCCCCGTGGCTGGGTGGTCAGTCCCAACATGCAGCGCATGGTAGGTCCCACATGTGCTGCTGAACTACTTGGAAAAGCATCCAGACTTGCTGAAGGGCCATTTTTGCCCTTTCTGACCTCTTTACACCACTTGATCACAATTCCCATCAGCTCCTGAGTCCTGCTTGGATCACAGTGCCAATGGATGCTCAGTTATAGTTATTTATAGCCGTGATTTTTAAGCCCAGGGATGCAAAGGGGAGCAGAGCAAAGCAATCTAGTTTGAACACACATGATTTTGGATCCAGTCCCAGAAGGGCAGGATGTGTCCATGCCTCCAAGGCTGGCAGCGTGTCCCCCTCTCCTATCTCTGGCGCAGTCCAGGGTGTCTTGGCCCTGGATGCAGCTCTGCGGAGCTGAAACATTTCCACATTTTGCAGCCTGGCAAGGGTTTGCTGATGGCTGTTCTCCTGCACGTTATCTCAGCCCAGCTCCCTGTGTCTGCACCAGCCCTTATCTCCTCCCAAACATGCTCCTTTTAGCTATAAACTGGGAGCACTTTTAAACTGGGAGCACATCCCTTCCCTGCCAGACAGTTTTGCAAGCTGAGTGAGCGTGGTGGCATGAAGGGATGATTTAAGGCAGTAAATAATGTGGTTGCATTCTTTTTTCCTCTATTTTTTTCACCTTTTCTCTTCAACTTGTAGCTTCAGTTCCCAAACTTGGAGCCAGTTTGCCCCAGCCTGGATGCACTGGGAGGGATGGGAGAGGCATGCCAGGAGGTATTGCTGGAGGAGAGGGACCTCCAGTCCCCTGCGCATGGAGCGATGCACGGCTCAGTGGCTCTCTTCCCTTATCTGTGGTGGGTGAAAGGTGCAAGATGCCCTCGAAGGTGCTGAGCCAAGCAGCTCTGGAGCACAAGCACAGGCTGGAGCCAGCAACCGGTGGGAACGAGACTGTTTGGGCTAAGGGAGAGGCTGATTAGAGCTGCTCAAGGCCCTCAGAAAGCTGACCTTGCTGCAGCCACAAGGCTAAGGAGCTGGAGCAGAGGGCCTTGCTTGGACATCCCCCCATGCATGGGACCTGCTCTGCCCCGATTGCTGAGGTCAAGCAGCCCAGCATCCATTCTGGCTGTGATTTCTGGAGACATAGTGATTTTAGGGCTTTTGCAGTTGCCTGAGAATCCCTCCAAGCCTTGGTCAGTGGTGCTTTTTGGGAACCAAGTGACTGGTGGGCTTCTGCATCCCCCAAAACTGCCTGGGGCCCCTGAAAGCACCACTGCTCGAGCACCAGTGGCACTTTGTGCCCAGAGCCGCATGGCTCATGACCATCAGACCTCCTCTGAACACCTCCCAGGAAAGCATGGAGCTTCAACCCTTTGACTCTCCCATTCAGAGTAACCTTCCTTGCTCTACTCCCTTCTTCGCTCCACATCCATGGTGTTGGTGAGGTGCAAGATGCCTGTTTTGGACAGAAAAGAGTGGCAGAAAGTAGAAAGTGGGGCAGAAAGTAGGTGCCTCTTCATGCTACAAATCCTTCTCCAGCCTTCACTTAACTGAGTAATTTCTTACCAGTATTTTATTTGCTTTTTCCCCAAATCATATGCAACCTTGGCTCTTTGTGCTCAGCCTTTCACTTAAGCCACCAGTCTCCAAACTCAGTAGTTACCTTGGTCCAAGCAAGGAGGATACTTGCCATCAATGGCAGCAGACACAGAGGTGCAATAGCCCAGGAAGGAAATATCTAAAGTAAGGCAGGCGTGAGTGGCATTTCTGTGCTGTGTACAGATCTGTGTATCACACCCATCCTCCCAGCTCCAGCTCCATCCTCATCCTCATCTTACTTTCTATGATTGCAAGATGATCTGAGTAAACATTCTCCAGAACAGCATTTATGGGAATTGGGACCTAATTCTCTCAAAAGCCTCAAGGCTGATGTTTTCCACAGCCTGGAGAACATCTTTAAGGTGACTGAGATGGTGAATGTGGCTTGGCAGAGCACCTGGATAAGTATGGATCGCTCTCCTGGGAGAAGTGGCCTTCATCTCTCCTGGGGTCAGCAAGTAAACGTCAACTGTGGGATTGTGAGCTGTGTCTCCAGCACCAGTGAAAAGGATACTTCCAAAAGACAGCTGATGCCATCACCAGAGATGGAAGGTGAATTGTCCTCTGGAGGTAGCTGGTTCTCCCAACGGTCTATAGAAACAGGCTTGAGACTCAGATGTGGACCTTTTAAAACACATCTGGACTCATCAGACCAAAATTAGGCATTTTGGATGGATGTCCACCTGGCATATCTACCCGGACTCTCTGTCGGGAGGGATGTAGGTGCTTCCCGGTGCTGTTCATCTCCAGCTGTGCCTGTGCTCCCTCTCCAAACCACTTGGAAAATGGCCCATCTCCAAGTGGAGCAGGTCGAGCAGCTGCCTTGCCCAGATGTTTCTCCAGGAGCAGACCCCTCCCTCGCCTCATGAGAGTGCTGACATCTCTGCCAGCTGTGCTAACATCTGGACTTTGCTATCCTGCCGAAGCATCCGCTCCAGAGGACAGAAGTTCATCTGCTTCAGCCAGAACTTTTATCTCTGATCTAATGACAAACCCATGGTGCTCATCCTCCGCAGCGTGTCTGGAGGCTGGCTGGGATCTACTAGGGAGGGAGGAGGAGGATGACGAGCTCACCGTGTCCTTCCAAGGCCACTGTGTGGGGCAAATCAGGCCTGCCTGCACTCCCGATGTGCACTATGGTGGGTGGGAGAAAGCCTCATGTAAAGGCTTGGAAAGGGCTGACATTAGCAGCCCCTCCACCTTGCAAAGGAGTAGACAGAGCCCAGGCCAGGTACGTCCCTCTTTACACCAAACTGCGTAAAGGAGAAGGGTGCAGACAGGATGCATGGTCCGGATGGACATGGACATGGACATTGTGGAGGTCTCTTGAAGATGTGGCTAGAAAGCATTTGTCATGTGCTTAAGACGATAATAGCTGGTGGCTTGGGGGAATCAAGAAGAGATTTTTCCTCCTGTTTTGGGGCATGGAAAGTTTCACGGAGGCTTTGGCTCAGTTTCTCCCATCCCACAACACCAGCTCCAGCTGAGATGAGAGTGGGTCCATGCAAAAAAGACGCCATGGCCCAAGGGGATGGAGGTCTCATTTGTACTATGGATTTTCCATTTCCTTTAGACCTTTGTCTTGCAAACAGGCATGGGAGACACTTTCCTTCCTTAGCATGTGCTCGGCACCATCAGAGCGAAGGACCCTTCTCAGCCAGGACCTTGGGGTGGTCTCACCCTGGCTGATCTCCAGCCATGACACTCGGGAGGGCTCTGGGCAGGCTATGAGGGATGAAAGCGGTTTCGTTCCCCATTGTCCTTGTATGGGAATTCGGATGGAAACAAATGTGTAAGAAGCCAGCCAAAAGGAAATACTCTGCGAGAGATGTCAAAGCAGGTTTTAATAACTGTATACAAACCGCCCAGCAGCCAAGAGCGGGAATAAAGAGGGAAATAACTATAGAAAAGGACAGTTTTACTATTTAAAACTTCCTGAATCATTCCTACCCAAAAGAACAATCAACTCTTACTCATTTTACTCAAAAATAGAGACCGCTGGGAGTCTGCAGGATAGGGCTGCATCATCTTGCGCCAGAGAGGTGAGACGTGTGGCATGTGGAAGAGGGACCTTCCCAAATTTGGGATGGGCTCTGTGAACCTGTGTTACCCCTGTGCGTCTCAGGGACAAGGTTTTTCTTCTCGGTGGCATCCCTCCACAGCGGGGATGTCATGGTAACTCCTCTCTGCTTGAGGAGCAGAGGTCCTAGCCACCAGAGCTGGGGAAGGGAGAAGTTTTTCACCTGCTCCAGCTGAATTTAGAGAGGAGTCCCATCCGGTCTCTTCTCCATGACCATGTAGATTTTAACACTGAACAATTCCCAAAGCTCGGCTGAGGCCTCTGCTTTTGTGCTTGCCTTGGCACAGGGCCATCGCATGAGTCATAAACCACTCACTGTTTGTTTAATGTACCAATTCCAGCTCAATCGAACCTTTAAGAGAGAAGTTAATTCATAAGCTCTATCAATATTAACTGCTTTAGGAGGAGGAAGAGAAGGACAAACTAATCAGTTCGGTGCTACTGCCACACCAGTGAGCCGTTTCATGTTGCCTGCTGGTGTGAACACATCTTCATCACTCAACGGTCCTAGGGTAATGTGACAGTCCTAGGACCTATGTGGACATCGTTGTCCTCTCCAGGCCCTGCGTGATGCCTACAAAGACTTCCTGGGGATGTAAGGGAGCAACACAACCCAACGGAGACATCTGTTTGGAAGATGCCCAAAGAAATCAGCTTGTCTCCACACAGGTCCCAACACCCTGAAGAACGCGTTGGTGATGTCTCTGACCCCTAGGAGCTCTCCTCTCTTAATGCCTGGCAAGCAATGGGCATGCAGAGGAGGGAGGAGCAGGGCCAGGCTGCTGAAATGCAGAGTAAGGATGACGGAGAAGAGCCAATGGAGGAACATGTCCAGGAGCCAGCAGGGTGGGAGCCAAGCCTTTGAGCTGTCCTGGTTGTTTGCAGACGTAAAACCCTTGTGCGCGCATGAACACTGCAGAGGTAAGTGCTGTCTCTGGAGGCTGTGAACTACCAACCTGGGAATGGCCAAAACGGATCATTGCTGTGTTGACACATGGTACCTCTAAAATACTGGACATCGGGGAATTTGGACACTCACCCAGGAGGAGATCAACGACATGGGATGCAGCTCAGCCCTTACACTCGGACTGAGCGGAGACGCACGTGTGAAGGTGAGATGAGACCTCAAGGTCTGTCATGCCCAAAGGTCTTGGTTAGCCAAGACTTATTTGCACCTGCTCTTATCCCGGTGGAGAAAACCAGCATTTCCTCTTACGTCTGTGTTAAAACCAGATGTCAAGGTGCCCGGAAAAAAAGAGATTTAATGACATGCTTAATTGTAGCCATCTGGTCGCAGCCTGTCCCCTTGGCTTCTGGAAGACAAGGTCCTGTTGACTGCTAATACTTTGTGCTCAGAGCCATGTGTCTCAGGGATGGAGCCCACCACAAAATATTTCAGAGAAGATCCCATGGCTCTTTCTCTAGTCACCCCACTGAGATGAGCCAGTTTGGACCAAAGAGGTCCAAGCCCACCAGCTGCTGCAATTGCAGTCAGTCTTGAAGGCAACGTAGCACCTTCATCTCTCCCTCCAACGGAGATTCAGAGTACGGCACAGTCACATCCTCATGCGGGACATTCTCCTCAAACCTTCCTGGAAGTCCAGCCAGCTTCTCGTCCATCATTCCCATTATTTTTCTGATTTTATTTTAATCTCATGTTTGTTATTGTTCAGTTTTCTTTAAATAAATTTTCCTGAGAATCCAAGAATAGAAGAGCATGTCAGATAATAACAGGAAGGAAGTGAGAATGTCTAAGTTTACTGGATATATTAAATTAAACCTATTTCACAAGTTTTTTTCCATTTATCCTAAAGACTTGTCTGGGTCTTTATCCCTAAACTTTATGTTACAGCAGCTGCCACCCTACTGAGATCAGGGCTCTTGGTTTGACGTGCATGGAAAGAGAGGCACCCAGCCACTGGCAGCTCCCAGCCTGAATAAAGGGGAGTTGTCTTTCCCTGGGCCTGGAGCTGTCTGGCAGTGTCCATGTGGGGGGAAAAAAAAAAAAAAAAAAAAAAAAAATTGATAAATTGGAATAGAATAGAATAGAATAGGAGTAAAATAAAATTTAATCCAATTTAATAAAATAAAATAAAGTAAAATAAAAGCAAACCTTATTTGCAGGAAGAAGGATGAAAAAATATACATGTTAGAGAGGCCGATACCCTGCAAAAAGGGTAACAGGCAGCATGCTGGAGCGGTGTTGTGAGTTAAGTCACCCGCTGCTGCCTGCGCTGCCTGCCAGCACACGCAAGTGCGAGGGGAACGAGCTGATCTTGTTTGCTGTCTAATTCCCCTCCTCCCTCCCTCCCGATGTGCAGAACTTCGCTGCTGCCTTGGTTTTGCAACACATCCCCAACGGGACGGACCTGCTTGAACATTTTTGGGTTGGGCAGGTCTCCGGCGCCCGGGGTGGCACAGGACAGGCAGGTTGAGAGCAGGTGGGTCCTGCCTGCTGATCCAGGAGGCTTCACCCATAGCAGACGTGGGGTACACCCTCCATTTGAGCATCCTGGAGCGTTCTCTAGGTGTTAGCTGGAAGCTGGCCATTCACTTTTTTGTGCAACTGGGGAAACTGAGGCACAGATTGGGGTCATCACAGCGTTGCCCCAGGAGTTCCCTGGTCCACCCTCCTGCTCCCAGGAGTGATGGGCGCAGACCTCCTTGCTCAGGATGGTCTTACAACCCCCCAAGGATGCACCCGACCCCCACACCAGCACCTCCTGAGCATCCGTGAACACCTCCTGCCCACGCTCCTGTGCTGGACAGGCACCAAAATACCACCCTCCCTTCCTGCAGCACCCAAACCCCCAAACACGGTGCTGCAAGCCACCGCGACGAAAAAGAATATGCAGCAACCATGCCCAGTTTTGCCCAAACCCTGACAACTGATGGCCAGGACCCCCCAGGATTGTATTTTCCTCATTATATTTTCACCCCAGTGTTTGTACAAAACGTCTGGGTACTGACTATGCTCTGAGGTTTGTTTAGAAGATACTGCCAAGGGTAATGCTGCTCCCAATACCGTTGCATGCAGACCATGTCCCTGCAAAAATTGAGTCCATCCTGGGAAGCTATGCCTGTCCCCCTCCTTATTCTGGGCACTGAGCTGGCCCCGGACCCCTAATTTTTGCTTCTATATGGGTAATGTTGCCCATAACCCAAAGCAAACCCTATAGCAAGCCCTGAATGGGTTTTCTGCTTGCAGAAAAGGGGATGTGAGGGGTTTCCTGATGGATTAGGTGGGGAGAAAAAGATGGGAATCATCCCCATTTGAGGATGGAGGATGGGAAATGGTCCCTCTGCAGGGATGCTCCAGGTAAAGCCTCCAGCAAGCCATGCTTCAGTCATCTCCCAGCAAGCAGTGCAAATAACCTGTTATCCATAAATCAAGGCATATTAATATCAGCAATATCTCTAAAATCTTCCTATAAAATATTACATCACATTTGATTTAGCTGAGTAGAAACCTCAAGTACTGCTGGAGTTTTTTGCCCATCTGTAAGTGGCAGAAGAGAAAACTTGTGTCTAAATTTTGCCTTGTTTCTGTAACTCTGCTCTTTTCCAGAAAAAAAAAGCAGTTGCTTTCATATAAGAAAAAGACAAATTCTTGTAATAAAAAATACACACTTAGGACTTGGCTTCCCCTTTCACTCTCTTCAAAGGCACAGAATGATTTTCTGAGAAGCAGAACTGAAAGCGAGAAGTGAGGACACGTGAGTTGCTCCACACAGAAAACTTCATCAACAATGCTGGAGATGGAACAGATGGGTTTTTCCCAAAATAAGTATCTGATTTGGTTGCCTTTGCAATGGAAGGAACAGGACACTGTGGCTGAAATATTTGCCGCGGTGGATCCCACCTGCAGGCAAAGGAGAACCAGCCCAAGAGCTGAGCGGGACCCTGCATGCTCCTGGGAAGAAAATGGTCCATGCTCTGAGCTTTAATTTCTGGAATGTTTTGGTCCCTATGGGAGATGCCTCATGCCTGGATTTTATTTTGGCTTCTCAAGAGTCCCCAGGTTCCCCACTGCATCTTCACAGCCCTTGGCGAGGGGATAGAATCACAGAATGGTTTGGGATGGAAGGGATTTTCAAAGATCATCTAGTTCCACCCCCCCTGCAATGAGCAGGGACACCTTCCACTAGACCAGGTTGCTCAGAGCTTCATCCAACCTGACCGTGAATGTTTCCAGGGATGGGGCATCCACAACCTCTCTGGGCTACCTGTGCCAGGGTTTCACCACCCTCACAGGGAAGAACTTCTTCCTTCCATGTAATCTAAATCTACCCTCTTTCAGTGTAAAGCCATTACTCCTTGTCCTGTCTTACACCTTGTCCTATCAGGGATGGACATCCTGAGTCAACAGCCTTGCATTTAATGGTGTTAAGAAGCAAAAAGAGCAGCCAAGGACTTAAAATTCCTGTTACAGAAAGGCACAGAGTAATTGCACAAAGTAAAAATTGCACGTCCATCCAGATGGGAAATTTGAGCCGTGACTTGGAAGTCCCAGGTGAGCTCATCACACGCAAAATCCCTTACTGCTTGCTGCAGGAGCAGCAGAACTGCGTATGGGATTCCTGGGAAGCAACAAGAAGTTGCACCAACAAGTTTTTAATGCAAAACATTAAATTTGCGGTGTACAGAATTGCTGGCTTCCTGGTGACTCACACCCAGTCAGGTGAGAAATTTGCCCGTCTCACCCTTGTGCTGCCTCAACCCATCCATAAAACCCAAGTGTTCTGTGCCCACCAGGCAGGTGACAATCTGTGCTCTTGCAGCAGCACACAGTGGCATGTTGGGACACTTGTGTTTGGCCCTGGTTTACAGTGACGGACCATGATCATGGAGCCCCTCAAGTTGGCTCATACCTGAGATGCTGGTTTTAAACCTTAAAATAGCTATTTTCACCCTACGAATGTGCCTGGGTGTGTGGTCCTGCTGGGATGGTGGCACCCCAAAAGCAAGCGTCGTCATCAATATTCCCACCCTTTGTCCCTGGTTGTAATCGAGGGGGCCAATCGTTTCCCAGAAAAACTCTTCAGCTAGAGAACAGCCTCTGGTCCAACAGCCAAAGCAAACAAGCTATCGAGGAAACAGCAACGAGTCGAGGGAAGTTTTTTTAAATCTTTCCTGGATGGGAAATACCAAAGGTACCTGCAGGTCTCATGTGCTTTGACCTCCTTATTCCTCTCTGCGGAGGCAGTCCGGAAAGTGGAGGAGCCATGGATGTGGTGAGCCAAAGGGACACTGTGTGCTCCTCCATCACCCCTGGGCAGCTGGCAGCATGGTCAGATCCTGCAGGTCCCTATGGGGACCTGAGCCTGCTTTTGGACACCCTTTGATTATCACCTGATACCTGGACCCATCCCTGGGGCTGCTGGCAGAGCACAGTTCTCCCAGCACTGCAATGGTGGAGCTCCATGCCGGGTTGCACCTCTGCTCCATACCATGGTCTCTCATCATGGGGGATGAGGACGATGGGTGTTTATGAAGAGCCATGTTGGTGAGAAGACCGAGATGGCCATCGCTGTGCTGACCTTCAGGAGCTCAGGGCTCTCCCAGGATGGGAAGAGCCACAGAGGGGTGAAAACCCAAAAGGGCTGGGTCATCTGCTGGCATGGGTAGGAGGGAAAGGAGCTGAAGAAGGGATTGCGGCCAACCTGGAGGCATTTAGTTTCTACTCAACCATGGAAAGTTCAGAGATGTCCCCATCCCAGACCCCAGCTCTGTCCTTGAAGGGAAAAAGTGCAATCATTTGTGAGGATGAGGCAGTGAGAGCCAATGGCCTCCCTCTCTGCAGAGCCTCCTAGCAGTGGGGGTGAAGAAGACCTCTCAAAGATGGCCACGAAGTGTGAAGGCCCACCTCAGAAACCTCCACCGTGAAACTCTCACATGCTCCAAGCCCTGGATTTTCCTGCCTGCAAAGACCCACAGATGTGAGTCCCAAAATCTCCCTTCCCAACCCACTTTGCCAGCAGACGGACGAGGTCTCCTGCACGGAGGCCACCTCCCAAACACCCACCACTTTCCTTCTGCTGACATCGTGGATGGAACTGGAGCCTAAGACATCACCCATGCCTGGATCCTCGCGCTCCGCTCTGCTTCTTGAGGATTCTCGAGCAAAGAAAAGTGATGAGCGGAAGCGACCTTGAGTCCCTGAGGCACGTCAGGGTGTGCCGGCAAGAGGAAAGGAAGCCTGCGAAGATCAAGGCATTAATCATCTACGTGCTGGGGGAGGAGAGGCTCAGAAACCCCTTCCTCCCCTGCTGACGTCCGTGGGGCTCTAGGAAAGCAGGTCGGAGAGGAAAACAAGCTGAAACATATTTCTGGGGAAACACTGAGGCATAGGAACAGCGGGTCAGCTCCCACCTGGAGCAAAGCCAAGGTATTTTTGTCTGAATTCCCATCAAAGCCAAGGTTTCCCGGTGCTCCTGCAGAGCCCTGGCAGAACGGGTGCGTCGGGCTCATAGGCTGTCACTGGGACCTCGTCACCTCCACAAGGAAATTTGGGCTGAATGGCCAGAAATGTGGGCCTGGGACCCATCATGGCAATGGAGGTTGACCAGGTTCTCCAACGCAGAGGTCCAGCAGTGAGAAGATTTCTCTTCTGTGGGGCTTTCACCCCAGGCACCTGCACTGGTTTGAGGTGAATGCAGCAAGAGGATGGACGGCGCTATCAGAGATGAGACTTTCTCCACCAACCACCTTCTCTGCCAAACATTTGGGGACTCAAAGGCAGGTGCTGGGGTAGCAGATGTCTGAGGGTGAGCCCGGGGTGACCACGTCCTCTAAGCTGGTTAAAAAAGAGAAAGTTGCCATCAAATGTCACCTCCTCATGAGCAAGCTCAGCCAGGCCCATGACCCTGGCAGGCTGGTGGTGTCAGAAGGACACGAGAAATTAACTCCATTTCTGTTATAAATAGCTTTTAGATGTAATGAAATTTTTCATGCAAGACATCTCCGGTCTGGTGAGCCGCAGCAGAGCCCGAGGCCAAAGGGACCCAGCCTGCATCCCTGGTACGCCTGTGTTGGGGAAGAACCTAAAAGCCCTGTAGGACCCTCCCCATGGGGACGTCCAGCATCTGGTGGTGGGGACATCCCAGCCCTGAGGCTTTCACAAAGTTTCAGCATTTGAAAAATGCTGCGTTTCGCCCCCAACAAGAGTTTTGCATCAGTTGGAGGAGCACGGCCCCAGGTCCAGCTGCCTCCCTGCCCTTGACCACAGATGCTCCTCTCTCCATCCGCACCATCTTGCGACCTGCCAGCGGCTGGAAACCTGGGGCCCGGTGGGAAGGTGCAGTTACCCTGGGCAGCAGTGGCAAAGGTCTCCTGCAATCAGCTGCTAATGTGATTACTGCCAACATCCAGCCAGAGGAACAGAAACCAGGCGGCCAAAGAGTCTCCTGAGGCCAAATCCAGCCACCATGCCAGGCCTTTTTGCCAAGGATTTATTCAATCGGTGAGACTCCAGGAGGAACCCAGGCTATTCCCTTTGGGCAATTATTTTTCCCAATGAGCTTCGTCTGCTTTTTACATGGATAAAAAGAGGCATAAAACCAATGCCTTGCTTGAAATCTCTTTTTTGGCCTTGCCACTGCCTCCAAATCTGCCTCTCCCATCGCTGCTCAACACCCAAAATGTCATTTTTTGGGGTTCCCATTTATTCCAGGTGCTGTAGGGCCAGGTTTGAGGCTACGAGTCTGGCTGGCGGGTTCAGTGGAGGCAGCTGGGGCTGGCAGGCAGCCAGGAGCTGTTATTTTATTTTCTTTTTTTAACACTCCCTCCACTATTTACAGTGTCCCCACAGCAGGACAGCTGGCTACAAGTCATTCACCTTGGGGACCTGCAAGGACACCCGCCATGCCAGGAGGGAGGAGGACACCAGCTCTTTTTCACCAGCTCAGAGCTTGACCCCAAGACAGAGGCAGCACTGGAGGTGGGATAAGTGCTCGCGCTGGTGGCTCATCGGAGGAGTGAGTTGTGTCCATTCTCAGCTGCGTTCCCCGGATGCTTGCGGAAAGCCCTGGGCTGCCCATCGCCGGCTGCTGGGCTTGTTTGCACAAGGCGTGTTTTCTGCTCTACTCTGGGGAAAGACACTTTTTCCCCCAGTTTCCTTCTCCTTGCGGCGGCTGAGGGAGCGGGGAATTTCACAAGGGCACCGAGCCATCGCCAACCCAACCCCACAAGCCCGGGCAGCCCCGGGATGAGGGTGATGGCTCCAGCCTGGCTGTGGTTGCAAATATTCACGGTTGCTCCTGCCAGAGCCCATCTCCCCTGTGGCCCCGCTACCCGGCTTGGCCGCGGGCTCGCGCCAGGATCGATGAAAGCCCGTGTTGTCCGCCGTAGTGCAGGCGCCGGCGGGATCCAGACGGGCTGCGGCACCTCATTCCACCTCCACCTCCTATACCGTGCAGCCAAACCTCTGCCCAAAACTCCTCTCCTCCTATTTGGGTGCCAGCTCTGGGGTAGCATCTCTCAACGAGGCGATGCCGGGGAACCCCGGCGTGGTGCTCCACCATCCAAGCGATGCCAGTCGGCACCTCCTTGCGTTCCACCTCTACCCTACCCACCCCAAGCTCCTAAAATGGAAGGAGGGGAATAATTTCGGAGGGTGAACTGGCCTTCCAGGGAAAGGAAGGGCCAAACCCGTCATCCCGCGCACTCCTGGCATCCCTGGGCTGTTTATGCATCGGCCCTTTCATACCCAACACGTCCCCCCGGGGTTCCTTTCCTTATTGCTCTTTAATAGCCCTGCTCAGGAAGCGTGGAGGCTTGACCGCCTGGTTAATGAGTACCGAAGCCGCTGACCCCTTCGGTTGAGACCCGGTGCCCGGGGGGGGACACCCTGTCCCCGACACCCAGCCGCTCACCCAAGGCTCCGGCAGCTCCCAGCCTCCGGCCAGGAGGATCCAGCTGTCAGCCGGTTCATGAGCATCCCACCCTGTAAATCCCACTTTTGGGGTCGGTGGACACCTCCCCACCCCCCTCACCCCCATTCAATCCAGATGTTTGCCCATGAGGCCAAGCCAGCTGTTCTCGCGGCAGCCCCTCAGCCCAGCTGTTCCTCCGCCCCAATCCAGCTGTGAGCCTTCTCCGGTCCCCTCCGGGACCCTCCCGCAGGTGCCGGGGCCGGAGCGGGGCGGAACGGGGCGGCCCCGGGGCGGAGCGGGACGGGACCGGCGGCGGAGCGGCAGCGGGGCGGCCCCGGGCGCTGAGCGCCGCTGCCGCCCCGGCGCATCCCGCTGCCGGTAAGTGCCGCGTACGGGAAGGGATCGAGGGAACCGGGACAGGATCGGACCCGGGAGGGGCAGAGGGAACCGGGCGGAATGGGGCTGGACCCCGTAGGGTGGGACCCAAAAGGGTCGGACCGGACTGGGCAGGATGGGACCGAGAGGATCAGACCCAAAAGGGTCAGAGCGAACCGGGCAGGATGAGACCCCAGAGTGTTAGACCGAACCGGGCAGGATGGGACCTTGGAGGGTCAGACCAGACTGGGCAGGATGGGGCCCAAATGGGTCAGACTAGACTGGGCAGGATAGGATCTGAAAGGGTCAGACCGAACCGGGCAGGATGGGACCCAAAAGGGTCAGACCGAACCGGGCAGGATGAGACCCAAAAGGGTCAGACCGAACCGGGCAGGATGAGACCCCAGAGTGTTAGACCGAATCGGGCAGGGTGGGATCTGAGAGGGTCAGACCAAACCGGGCAGGATGGGACCCGAGGGGGTCAGACTGGGCTGGGCAGGATCAGACCCAAAAGGATCAGACCGAACCGGGCAGCATGGGACCAAGAGGATCAGACCGGACTGGGCAGGATGGGGCCAGACCAGGCAGAAATGGGCCCAAGCATGTCAGACAAAACCGGGTCAGGATGAGACCCGAGGGTCTGACCAAACCGGGAAGGATGGAACCTGGGTACGTCAGACCGAACCGGGCAGGATGGGACCCGAGGGGGTCAGATCAAACTGGTCAGGATGGGACCCGAGGGGGTCAGATCAAACCGTGCAAGATCAGACCTGAACGCATCAAACCGGGCAAGATGGGACCAGACTGGGCAGAATCAGACCTGAGAGGCTCAGACCGAACCGGGCAGGATGGGACCCGAGGGGGTCAGACCAAACTGGGCAGGATGGGGCCAGACAGGACAGGATCGGACCCAAGCAGCTGAGACTGAACCAGGCAGGATTGGACCTGAGCAGATCAGATTGAACTGGGCAGAATGGGGCAGACCGGGGCAGGATGAGGCAGAACTGGAGAGAACGGGGTCAGATCCAGAGAGCATCGGTGCTGCGGTCAGGCTTTGGGGTGCTCCCAAAGCCACCCCAAACGGTAGCTGCTGGACTTTGCTTTTAGGAAGGTTTAGCAGCTTTTACCGCAGAGCAAGGCTTCAAATCACACCCTGATCCCCACGGCAGGGCTGGTGCGGAGCTCAGCGGGGTGGGTTTGCCCGGGTCCCTCTGCTCCCACGGCCTGGGGTGCACCCGGGATTCGCCTGCATCTCCCTGGGCATCCATAGGGATCAGCCCCGTGCCAGAGGGGGTGTTACACGTGGAGTGTCCCCAAATCTGCTCAAGGGACCTGGTCTTCCCCGGTGTCTCTGCTGCGGGTGCCAGGAGCCCGGCCTCCGCCTTTATATATCTCTCTATATATCTGTATATATATTCATACAGACTTATGAATATATTTGTATATATGAGCATGTGTGCATAGACTTGTGTATAGAAGCATAAATATATTTGTATATATATGGATAGAGTTATGTATATACATATGTGTGAGTCCCTGTGCTGGGAGACATATATTTGTGTATATAGGTATAGAAGTTTGTGTATATGTGTGTGTGAATGGTAACATATATATTTCTCTATATATGTAGAGAGAAATGTATATGTGTATATACATGTGTGTGGAGAGCCATATATAAATGTATAGAGGTATATTTATGTATAGAGGTATAAATACAGAGAGATGTCTACATGCATAGAGGTATATTTATATGGAGAGGTGTATATGCTTGTATATATATACATGTTTATGCACGTGGGTGAACATGTGGCTGAACATGTGCCTATGTTTGTGTGTATATATGTATGGGTTTATACAGCCAGAGCCTCAGTGCTGCCAGCTGAGACCAGACCAACTCATTGCACCTTCCCTGTCCCCAGCACCTCCCGTTTCCAGCAGGAAAACGCTGCCCAGGTTGCTCAGAGCACCCCTGAGATGCTGATTTATTTTAGAGATGGGGCACCAAAGCATGGGGAGGTGAAGGGAGTCACCCAAGGACGGAGTACATCCGTGGCAGAGCCACGCAGCATCGCCTGACGGCCCGTCCTGCACCTTGTCCCCACGGGTCCACGTTAAGCACTTGAAAATGCCACTCTGGCCCAATTTGCCCACATCATTACATTTTGGGGCTTCGATAAATGGAAATTTCCCTTAAAACATCCAAGCCTTGGTCCCCAACCACCCCAGGGCAGGTGGGACATGTCCACGGGCACGTGAAGATGTTTTGGGACCAGGGGAGGTTTCTGGGGACAGGGATGTTGTGGCTTCGGCCAAGCGATGTGCAGGGCAGGAGCATCCCCCCTTCATCCCCTTTGAAATCTGCTGAGCTGGAGCTTTCACTTCCTTCTCCGCCATCCCAGCTCTGCCATCGAGCCACCAAGATGTCCCCGCCATGGTGTCCTCCCAAGGCAGGACAAACCAAGGAGGAAGGTTTCCAAAAGAGGAAGCCATCCCCCATAAACTATTCGAGTGCACCAGCAGCCAAAATATTTTCCCAGTGTAGCAAGCCTGCAGAAACCCCCTTCGTATTAATATCAGGGTGTTAATTAAAGCTAATTTCACGGGAGAAGGGCTCACCTGAGATGGTTTGAAAGCACTTCTCTTTCTTAACCCCGTTCCTCCTTCTCAGGCACATTAAACCCCCTGGGTAAGGGTGATGCCATCCTATGGAGCACCCCAACACCGTGTGCACCCCTTTTTCCCCCTGCAAGTCTCATTTGACAATGGATTTCACCTGGTGCCCATCACCATGGTGTCAGGGCATGAGGACCACGTCTCCATAATCCCAAGGATGTCTGCTTTTAGGGGAGGCTGAGCATGGAGGCCACCCACTCCATCATCCCAAGGGCTGGCAGGGATTTCTGCAGTGGGTTTTTGGGGTGAAAAAGGGGACTTTTTGGATAATCCGCCAGGCCAGATCATGACCTGGGGACGTGCCATGGGCACAGCAGTAGGATGAGGACGAGTGACTTGATGTGGTCTCATTAATTGGAAATAGCAGTGATTTATGGGCAATGGCAGGCTGTGGTTGCGGGGTTGCAGACCGGGGCAGGCAGTGGGTACAGTTGGGGTGGGGATTCTCTGGTGTCTAATAGAAAGGTTGTGCTCAGCACATCCTGCAGCTGGGGTTTTTTCCTGGGATCGGGAGGGATTTTTCTTCCTCTCCTCCGGCTTCCGTATCCCTCTCAGTCTGGCAGCACTGGGGTTCAGTGCCCCATTTCCCTCTTACAAAGAAGTTTTTTGGGGAGGGGGGGGTCCCTTGATTTTTTGGCTGCTTATTGTATTTTTGGCTCAGCTCTTGCTGCGGTTACCCTCCGCTACTGATGGCCTTTGTAGCCTTGGGCATGTCCCTTAGCCCACCCCCACAAACCCCTCTCCAAGGGGTGTTTTGGGAAGAAACTATGTTAAAATGGGGCGTGAACCACACTGGTTCACTTCAAACCCAGTGCCCGTGCCTCAGTTTCCCTTGTGTGGCTGCGGCAGAAGGGGACAAGGCAACTGGAGCATCTTTCTCCTCTTGGTGCCACCATACCAGGTGACCTCCCTGTCCCCAGCATCTACCCCAGATACCCACCCCAGGAAGGAGCCAAAAATGGGGGAAAAGACCAAAAAATGAGGGAAAAGACCCCAAAATTCATGGGTCTGGTGACATGGCCGGTGGCCTCAGCTGGCCGCATCCTGACATCCCTGAGCCAGGTTTGGGTCACGTCCCCTGCCCTGGTGGCATTTGCCAGCTCTGGATGTCCCTTAGTGTCCAGGTACGGCTCTTTTGGAGGCGCAGTGTGGGCGCATGGGGGGCGCGTGTCTGTGGACACGTGTAGGGCATGTCCGTGGGGGTGTGCACACGCATGTCTGTGTGTGTGCGGGGAGGCTGCATGCGTGTACAGGCAGCTCATATATGTGCGTAGGGGATCTATACACACGGTGCGGAGCCGTGATGGAGGTCCTGACACAGGACCTGTGCCGTGCCGTGCCATACCCATGCGGCCATGCAGCACCCTGCAGCGCCGTGCAGTGCTGCGCCGTGCAGTGCAGTGCCCACCCTACTGTGCAGTGCCACACGGTACCCTCAGTGCCTTGTCTTGCAGTGCCCACCCTGCCATGCCATGCCGTGCGGTGCCCACAGCACCGTGCCATGCGGCGCAGTGCCCACCCTGGCATGCCATGCCATGTGGTGCCCACAGCACCGTGCCATGCGGCGCAGCACCCACCCTGGCATGCCATGCCATGCCATGCGGTGCCCACAGCACTGTGCCATGCGGTGCAGTGCCCACCCTGCCATGCCATGCCGTGCGGTGCCCACAGCACCGTGCCATGCGGCGCAGTGCCCACCCTGGCATGCCATGCCATGTGGTGCCCACAGCACCGTGCCATGCGGCGCAGCACCCACCCTGCCATGTCATGCCATGCCGTGCGGTGCCCACAGCACCATGCCATGCGGCGCAGCGCCCACCCTGGCATGCCATGCCATGCCATGCGGTGCCCACAGCACCGTGCCATGCGGCGCAGTGCCCACCCTGCCATGCCATGCCATGCCATGCGGTGCCCACAGCACTGTGCCATGCGGCGCAGTGCCCACCCTGCCATGCCATGCCGTGCGGTGCCCACAGCACCGTGCCATGCGGCGCAGCGCCCACCCTGCCATGCCATGCCATGTGGTGCCCACAGCACCGTGCCATGCGGCGCAGTGCCCACCCTGCCACCCAGGTTTCTGTTCCCCATCGCCCCGGGGGTGCTGTCATTGGGTGGAAAGGGGAAGTGTTGCTCAAGAGGGTGAGCTCAGCACCCCAGGGCTGCAGATGTGCCCAGGTGCTGGGCAGAGCAGCAGGTCCTGGCACCCTGTGGCACCCCGTGGCACCCGTGGCACCCCAGCAGGTAAGACGCGCTCCCAGGTCCCCCAGGACCCTTATTGCCTTGTCCCCATTGTCATGGTGGTATTCCTGCGAGGATGAGTGGGATGGCAGAGGCTGTATTCCTGCGAGGATGAGTGGGATGGCAGAGGCTCCTGTGGGTGCCCAGGGTGGGGGCTGGGTGGGCACTACCCCAGCCTTGGGTCCTGGAGGAGGTTTGGGGGGGGGTCCCAGGGGACAGGAAAGTTCACAACCCTGGGGCACGTATTGGCTTGGAGGTGGCAGAGGTGGGTGCTGGGACTGCCTGGGGCTGGGGTGACAATGGGGTGCCAGAGGGACTCAGCAGGGTGCAGGGGGCTCAGCGGGGGGCAGGGGGGCTCAGCAGGGTTGGGAAGGCACAGTGGGGTGCCAGGGGGGGCTCAGCGGGGGGGGGGGGGGTAATCAATGGGGTGCAGGGGGCTCAGCAGGGTGCAGGGGGGCTCAGTGGGGTGCCAGGGGGGGCTCAATGGGGTGCCAGGAGGGTTGGAGGAATATGCGGCAGCTGGGAGAGAGGGGGACACACGACTAATCTACAAGCCTGGAGCACCCCCAAAAAATGGGAGAGCCTTGTGTGTGTCCCCAGCACTCTCCCCAAGCCTGACCCCATGGCCAGGCTGCGCTCTGGGTCTGGTAAATCCCCAGAGACCTGGGTGGGGACCACCACGGTGGTGCGAGCTAACGAGGTGGCCCCTGGACTTGTGTTATCCGTGTGTGTCCCCCCCTGATCCCCTCTGCCCCATGTGTCTGGCTGGAGCTTGGCCACCCCTCTCCCTGCCTCAGTTTCCCTTCCCAGCTGGCACAGGGACACTGGCCACCCCATTTCCAGGTAAGCTCGTGCCTGCCAGTCATTGGGGGTGTGGAGGGGGAAGCGGGCACTGGCCCCACGCCACCAGCCAGGGTTGCAGACAGGTCCGCCAGTGATGATGGAGGAAGCGAGAGGGGAAAGGAGAAGTGGCTCTGCCCACGCGTCCGATCTGCTGCAACCTGGGAGCGTGTAGCACCCATGGGTGTCATGGCGAGGGACCCATCCAAGCGGCGCAGCTGGGGTCAGGGGTCTTTTTGTGCTGTAGGACCACGTCTTTCGCACTCGTCTCAGCCGCTAAGAAAAGCAGGTGGCCTCTTGCCCAGCTCAGAGCCGCCCAGAGGCCACGTGGATGGGCTCTCTCAGCCCACAAAAACCAAAAAACTCTGGGACCAGAGCGTCACCAGTCCTGAAAAGTAACCACAAAACATCTGTGGGTCCTGCCGGACCCTGTGCAGGTGGCATATCCTGAAACTTGGGGGACGCAGCCCGCTCGGGTGACTGGCCGTAGGGTTTTGGCACCCCCTGCAGAGGAGCAGGAAGCCATGCCGGCGGCTAACGGGCACGCTGTGCTGCAATTTCCTCTCCCACACTGGGATGAGGGAGGTTTGGCCTTGTGCAAACCTTTCTACGGGGTGTAAGTGTTGGGGCAAGTGGAGCTGAGATGGGGGTGATGGGGGCCACCGCACCGTCCTGTGTGCCACCCCCCGCCCACGGTCCCACTCTCTCCACCTTCACTTTTCTGATGGACCCCTAAATCCGTCGTCGTGGTTTAGAATCAGAATCACAGAACAGTTTGCGTTGGAAGGGACCTTTCAAGGTCATCTAGTCCTGGGCAGGGACATCTTCAACCAGACCAAGCTGCTCAGAGCCCCGTCCAACCTGACCTTGGAAGTTTCCAGGGATGGGGCATCGACCACCGCTCTGGGCAAACTGGGCCAGTGCTTCACCACCCTCAGCATAAAACATTTCTTCCTTATTTCTAGTCTCTATCTCCCCTCTTTTAGTTTAAAACCTTGTCCTATTGCTACAGGCCCTACTAAAAAGTTTGTCCCCATCTTTCTTGTAGGCCTCCTTTAAGTACTGGAAGGCCGCTATAAGGTGTCCCCAGAGCCTTCTCTTCTCCAGGCTGAACCACCCCAACTGTCTCAGCCTGTCCTCACAGCAGAGGTGTTCCAGCCCTCTGATCGTTTTCGTGTCCCCCCTCTGGACCCGCTCCAACAGGTCCCTGTCTCTCCTGTGCTGAGGACCCCAGAGCTGGACACAGAACCGCAGGTGGGGTCTCACCCGATCGGAGCAGAGGGGCAGAATCCCCTCCCTCGACCTGCTGGCCACGCTGCTGGGGATACAGCCCAGCAGATGACTGGATTCCTGGGCTGCAAGCGCACATTGCCGGGTCATGTCCAGCTTTTTGCCTACTGTTACCCTGAAGTCCTTCTCCACAGGGCTGCTCTCCATCCCTTCATCCCCCAGCCTGTATGGATCCCGGGGGTTGCCCCGGCCCAGAAGGATGGGGCTATGGGGTCACACACACCGGTCCAGGTTCATCCTGCTTGGGTGGATGTGACGCCACATGGCCGAGTCACCAACCGTCCCCTTTGTCATTCACAGGCACTGCTGAGGGGCCACACCAGCCGAGAGGACATTGACGGGGAGGACCGCTGCCATGGCCAACCTGACGGCCCTCGTGGGCTCCAGGAGGAACTCGTGCACCTTCCATGAGGAGTTCAAGCAGATCCTGCTGCCCCTGGTCTACTCAGTGGTGTTCACGGTGGGGTTGCCCTTGAACGCCGTGGTCATCGGGCAGATCTGGGTGGCCCGTAAGGCGCTCAGCCGCACCATGATCTACATGCTGAACCTAGCCATGGCTGACCTGCTCTACGTCTGCTCCCTCCCGCTCCTCATCTACAACTACACCCAGAAGGATTATTGGCCTTTTGGGGACTTCACCTGCAAATTCATCCGCTTCCAGTTCTACACCAACCTACACAGCAGCATCCTCTTCCTCACCTGCATCAGCGTCCAGCGGTACCTGGGCATCTGCCACCCCTTGGCCTCGTGGCACAAGAAGAAGGGGAAAAAGCTGACGTGGCTGGTGTGCGCCGCGGTGTGGTTCATCGTCATCGCCCAGTGCCTGCCCACCTTCGTCTTTGCTTCTACCGGCACCCAGAGGAACCGTACTGTCTGCTACGACCTGAGCCCACCAGATCGCTCCACCGCCTACTTCCCCTACGGCATCACCCTCACCATCACCGGCTTCCTGCTGCCCTTCGTGGCGATCCTCGCCTGCTACTGCAGGATGGCCCGGATCCTGTGCCAGAAGGATGAGCTGATCGGCTTGGCGGTGCACAAGAGGAAGGACAAAGCCGTGCGTATGATCATCATCGTGGTCATCGTCTTCTCCATCAGTTTCTTCCCTTTCCACCTCACCAAGACCATCTACCTGATCGTCCGTTCCTCGCCCAGCCTGCCCTGCCCGGCTCTACAGGCGTTTGCCATCGCCTATAAGTGCACGCGTCCCTTTGCCAGCATGAACAGCGTCCTTGACCCCATCCTCTTCTACTTCACCCAACGCAAGTTTCGCGAGAGCACCCGTTACCTCCTCGACAAGATGAGCTCCAAGTGGCGGCATGACCATTGCATTACCTATGGCTCCTAGGTGAGGACAAGGGCCACCTTGGTGTCACCGGGACTGGGCATGGAGCAATTTTGGCTTTAAGGTCCATGGAGGAGAGATGGCTTCAGTTGGGGACGTGCTGGAGGACAGGAGGATGGCATCTCCCAAGTTCTCAACACTTTCATCCCATCTCCAACCTGCAGCGGCGCAGTATTAACCCCATCACGGCACAGATCCTGTGTCCTCTTTCTGGCTCAGTTGCTCAGTTTGAGCAGCTTAGCACCATGTTTCTTTGGTGGCCGAGCCACCGACACAATAAAAACCACTGGTGGGACCATGGAGGACACACTGGGACTGTGGAGGACACGGTCCGTGGCTCAGGGCGAGCTGCTGGGGGGCAATTTCTCCCCCTTCTCATTTAAAGATTCCCCGATGGGGCCATGCAAAGGCTGGGGAGGGTTTAGTTCAGCTCATACCTGTCTGGGGAACATGGGGCCGTATGTTTCTCTAGCTCAAGATCAGTGTCACGGACGTTTTCTGGTGTAATACTGGGACATCCCTAACCACCCCCAGCCCCAGAAAGGGGCCACAGCAGTAAAAGACATGGGCCTGCTGGTACCACTGGAGCTGCAAAACAGTGGGAAAGCATCCCTGGAAAGACTGGGAACTGGGAAGGGAGACATTAAGGGCAACCGGGACACCCATGCTGGATTTCCCACCCAAGTGATGACCATGGGCTGGGTGAGACACAAGCCAGCGGTGCTGTCACCTGCCTGGGGACCTTCCGCATCATCCGGGTCCAGCTCCCTGCTTAGCCCACCACCCCAAAGCTGGCCCATCCTGGCATCCTTGGCATCCTGCTGTTACCTCCTAACCAGGATCCACCAAAATCAGAGCCGGCACAGCCAGACACAATGCCTGGTGTCAGGAAACCCAGGCCACCGAGCTACTCGGTGTCCTTGGCCATGTCACCGCATGTCTTACCGTTGGCTTGGCCTCTCCACCACCCCCAGGCTGCGTTGGGGCTTGAGCTTTGCTCCCCGCAGCCTCCATCGGGATGCTGCTCCCTCCTGGCCAGGAGGGATTCGCTTACACGACACGGGGTGGACATACCACTAACTGCTCTGCGAGTCTTCTTTAACATGTAGGATGTATAGAATAAACATCCCTGCCTTTTTCAGATGGATATGTACACATATATGCACTCACTACATATACATACACGTTATACATCCAAGCAGGGGAAGGTTTGTAGCCCAGCACAGGCTATGCAGTGCAGATATTCTCTGCCCTGAATACACTATATGTATCTATACAGTGTATATATGTATATATAGTATATATACACATATATATATATAAGGATCCCTGTGTTGCTGCATTTCTCGCAGGTTGGCTGTGCATAATAATCACGTCTAACTTGATTTAAGCAAATTGCTTCAAATCTCCAGGGATGAGCATCCCCCTGACTGGGCTGCCTGCACCCAGCCAAGCGCACGACTTCGTCCCACCTCGCTCCCTGCAAGCACACGGCATCTTCCTTGGGCACCCGACCACCCAAGGACCTCAGCAGGATCCAGGGTTGGTGGTACCAGTGTGGCTCCTTGTTGTCATGAGGATGAGGAGGGTGTCCAGCGTGGTCATCAGCCCTTGGATGATGCTCAAAGATCTTAGCATCACGGCGGGCTGGAACGGAGAGCGATTCTGCGACGGCATTAGCTCAAACCACCTGGTTTTGCAGGCGTGGTGGCCGTGTCCCAGTGGGGAGGACCATGCTTGGTGACAGTGACTTTGGGCTGGGGCACAGAATGGGATGGAGGAGGCAAAGCCAGCTCCGGGCTTTCCCTTGGCCGGAGCTTATCCACACCAAAATCTCCTCCGATGTATTTTTGGGGTCCTGCAACGGAAGGGCAAAATGCTGGGGGGGCGGTGGCCGGTGGCACAGTCCCAGCCTGGTGTCCCCCTCTTCGCAGACAAAAAGAAGGTGACAGGGTGGGAGGCACCAGGCCACACCGCCTGGACCCAGGAGAGGGCGCAAAATATTTAGATTTGGAGAAATCCAGCTGGGTCTGTGGGTGCCCACCCAGCTCCAGGGAGGGATGGAGGAGCCCTGCTCCGTCGCACCACGCCGTGCCTGGGTAGCACCCATGGGACAAGGTGGCCGGCCAAAATTGATCCACAGTAAAGCTCTGAGGGGAAAAAAATAAGGAGCTCCCCAAAAGGCTGGTGGTGGCTGCAGGGACAGCGTGGGCTCAGGCGGTGGCATCCAGCCGCTCCAGGACGCCCTGATGAGGTCCCTGATGGTGGAATCACCGATTTTGGATGGTTTTAAGCGTAGGAGACACAAGGAGCTCCCTTTGGGTCTGACCATGTCCTGCCCGGCCTTGGGGTCCTGTCAGCAATTCCGTTGGTACCACCAGGCCTAGAAGCCAGGGTGATGGGCACAACGGGGCAACTTAGGGATGGGGTGGGTGCTTCCAAACATCTCCTTCCCTTGTGAGACGCTCAACACCAGCAGCCTGAGGACCAGTTCCTACAGCACCGAGAGGAGATGAAATGCGTGGCTCTTCCCAAAATCCCATCCTTAATGCCAGGTGACGGTGGGGACGTCATGGGGTCATCGTCCTTATTGCTGGGAGACACCCAGCCCTGGGGGAACCAGGGGAGGGAAGGGAGAGCCAGGGAAGGAATACCTGCCCAGGCGGTGCAGCTCACAGCATCGCCGGAGGCACTTTTTAGATCCTGAAAAATGCATTTACAGGGGGTGTTGGATTTTTTTTTAATCACCACCAGGTTTTTTGTGCCCCTGGGACAGAGCCAGCGCCGTGCTTTATGCGGGCAAGACACCCCTCCAGCCCCATCCATGCTGCCAAGGCCCCAGCTCACCCATCAACCATCCCAGCCACCTTCTTCATTTTTCACATCCCCAGCGATAAATCTGCTGTCTTGGGGGAAAAGGGGCTACGGGCTGCAAATAGCAAGCGCTGACAAGCGACGCTAAAAAACCACGAGAAAGTCTGTTGGCGGGGCAGTGCGTCACAGGAGGATTTTGCAAGTTGGGAACAAGGTGTTCTGCCTTCCCCGAGATGAGTTGCAAAGCAGGGGCTGGAGAAATCCACCGCAAAGGGAAGGATCTCTCGCTGGCACCCAAATTCTTGCTTACTTATCCTGTTTTCCCCTAAAAAAAAAAAAAAGCTGGGAGGGGATGGAAGGAAGGGGATGAAGGATGGGGGGGGGGGGGGGGGGGAATGTGAGGTCGTCCTGCTCGGTCTGGGAGCTGGAGGGCAGCTCTGCGGCCGCCTTCTTCTCCCCCCCACCCCAAAAAAAAAAAAAAAAAGAAAAATTAAATTTTTTTAAAAAAAGGGAAAATCTCCAACCATCCCCCCACTGCGGGAGGAAACCACGCCTCCGGGGAGGAAAGTTTATTTGAATGCAACAAATAAAAAAGCAGGGGGTGAGGGAGGAGGAAAAGCCAAAAAAAAAAAAAAAAAAAAGGCGGGGGGGGGGGGGGGAGGCGAAGAGAGAAAACAAAGCGGGAGGGATGAAGCCCGCTGGCAGCCCGGAGGAGGAGCGGGGCCGGGCGGTGCCTGCGGCGGGGCCGGGGCCGGGGCCGGGGCCGGGGCCGGGGGGCGGCGGCGGCGGCGGGGCCGGGGGGCGGGCGGAGGCGGCGGCGGGGGGGGGGGGGCAGACAATGGCGGAGGGGGGCAGCGGTCGGGGGGTAGCGGCGGGTCGGTGGCTGCTGCCCGCCTCCTCCCCGCCTTCCTCCTCCTCCTCCTCCTCCTCCTCCTCCTGCTTCTTCTTCCCGGGTAGGAAAGTTTCAGCGTCGATCGCGGAGCAACAAGCGGGCCGGGCTTTTGGCAGCCTGGCCCCTTCGGTACGGCAGCTTTCGCTTCGTTTTACCGAGCCGGAGCCGACGGGCCCGGTTCATGCCGGGGCTCAGCCGCCGCCTCCGGCTCCACCGCCGCCGCCGCCGTCGTCGTCGTCGTCGTCGTCGTCGCCGGGCCCGGGCTTAAACGCGGAGCCGCCGCGTTGGCCCAGCGTCCCGGCGATGCGGAAACTCTTCGGGGAAAGCTGCCGGCAGCCTGCGGGGGGAGCGGGGAATGGGAGCGGCGGCGGGATGGGAAACGGGAACGGCACCGGGAGCGGGAGCGGGCGGGGAGCTCCCCCGCCGCCTCCGCCCCGCAGCCGCGTCCCGCACCCGGCTCTCCGTTCTCCCCGCGGAGCTCCGCCGGAGCCCGGCCCGCATTCCTGGCATAACTCGGCTCGACCGCAACCGCCCTCCTCCTCCTCCTCCTCCTCCCCGTCGCCCCGCTCCAACGGGGAGGATGAAGCGACGACGGCGTCCCGGTCTCCCCGCGCTTCGTCCGGCAGCGAAGGCGAAGGGCAAAGCGGCGCCCACCGTCACCGCGTCGCCCGGAAGAAGAAGAAGGAGAGCGGCGGTTGGGAGAGCCCGGCGGATGGCGGCGAGGCCGAGGCCGAAGGCTGCGGGCGGGCGGTCGCCCGTCATCCCTTGCCCGTGGTGGCCCGCGTCTCCAAGGTGAACATCTTGCCCTTCGGCAGCCCCGGCGGGTCGCGGAGCGGCAGCCGTTACTCCAGCACGGAGACGCTGAAGGAAGAGGAGCAGTTTGGGGTCTGTTGGCCTAACCAAGGACGGACTCTCCCGGCGGGTTACGGCGTCTATCGGTCGCCCAGTTTCGGGACGAGCGACGGCCTGGCGTGGGGGCAGCCGGCGGTCCGCGTCCGTCCCAAGCTGCCGCAGGGCGCGGCCAAGGCAAAACCGGACTTTGGGAGCGAGAGCCCGCACCAGCCGGGGCTGGAAGGGGAGCGGGCCGAGCACCGCAAGTCCTTGTCCAACCCCGACATCGCCACCGAGACCCTGACCCTCCTCAGCTTCCTCAAATCGGACCTCTCGGAGCTGAAGGTGAAGAAGAAGGGGGTGAGGATCGGCCTCGACGCCGGCTCCGACGGCTGCTCCGGCGTCGCCACCCCCTCCCCGGGCAGCCGCAGCGCCGCTCAGCCCCCCAACCGCTGGGCGCCGGGCGAGCGGCCAACGCTCAAGGACCTGACGGCCACTTTGCGTCGTGCCAAGTCCTTCACCTGCTCCGAAAAATCAGGGACGCGGCGGCTTTTCCTACAGAGCGCCATGAAGCAGAGCTCCTCCGAGCTCCTCCTGGCCACCGCTGACGGCCAGGACCGGGTGGCTTCGGATGGGGGACAGCGGGGGGACGAGGATGCCCTCCCCGTGGTCATCCAGGACCAGTACATCCAGGAGGCGAGGCAGGTCTTTGAGAAGATCAGCAGGATGGGTTCCCAGCAGGACTACGGCTTCGCGGCCGAGCAGAAGGACAGCGGAGGTGTGGAGGGCGCCGAGGTGGTGGCACCGACGGGGACGACAGAGGTGACCCTTCGGGGACGGGCGGAGAGCACGCGGTGTTTGAAGGAAGCGGAGTCGGAGGAGAACCTCGCTCGCAGGAAATCCGTGGAGGAGCTGTCGGGTCACGAGTCGAGCGTGACGGACGAGGGCATCGTCACGGAGCCAGAACCCGTGGGGATGCCCTTCCAAGACCTGCATGAAGCCGTGGACGCCTGGACGCTGCCCAACGCCGGGCCGGCAGCCGGTGACACCGAAATGCCATTGCCCGCTCACCCGGCAGCGGCGGTTGAAGACCTTCCAGCTGGCAAATCCGAGACGCCGAGCACCCCCGGCAGCTTGCGCCGCCGCCGTAAGTTCCCCTCGGCAGGTACCAATGGGATGGAGGGTGGCAGCGAGGGTGGCACCGAGCCCTACCGCTCCCTGAGCGACCCCATGCCCCACCGGAGATGCTCGGTGGCGGAGGAGGCGAAGAATTTCTCCGTCGACAGCAACCTCCTGGGCTCGCTGAGCGCGAAGGCGGGCATCCCCCAACCCGCCGCCATCGCAGGCAGCGCAGGCAGCGCAGGCAGCGACCTGTCACTCGGCAGCGATGGGCCGCGGGACTACAGCAGCCTCATCCGAACCATCGTCAGCCAGCCCGGCGCCATGGCTAAACTCGTCGACGAGAAGGGCAACGGCAAGACCATCAAGAAGAAGTCATTGAGCGACCCCAGCCGCCGCGGTGAGCTGCCGGCCGGCGCCTTCGAAGGTCCCGGTGAGGCCATCAGCGAGCTGGAGCCCAGCATCCCACCGTCCAGCAGCGAGCCCATCCTCTCGGCACAACCAGCAGCGCCGGGCACCGGCCGCGGCTATGGCTTTGACCCCAAGTTGGCCGACGTGTTGTCCCCTCGCATTGCCCGGCGCAGCTCCAAGAAGCGCTCCAACCGCGCGGCTCACCAGGAAAACCAACCACCGCCAGCACCTGCCGTCCACGCCACCAAAACCCGCCCGGCCACCAAGCACGTCCGTCACACCAGCGAGCCCGCCACCTTCGTCCCCATCACCGTCCCCGAGCCGCTTGTCCCCTCCGGCCACCACAGCCACCTCCCCGCACCGGCTGCCGCCCGCTCACCCGGCAAATCCTTCCCGACCCTCCAGCCTCCTTCGTTGGAGGATGTCACCAAGCGGTACATGCTGGCCCTCAACTCAGGTGACGCGTCCCCCGGTCCTGGGGATGGACCCCGCTCTCCACCCGCTGCCCCACAGCCCCGGCTGCCCCGATGCCCACGGCCGCCCGACGAACATGGCCCCAGGACCAAGCCGCAGGTGGTAAGTGCCCATCCGTCCTAAAACCACCTTCGTTTCACGCGGTACCTGACCCCTCCAAAGCGTTGGTGGCTTTGGGGGTGCCTCGCGTGTCCCTCGTTGGGGACGAATTCCCATCCGTGGATGCACTGCTGGATGGCCAAGAGCCTTCCCAGCCCTTCCTGGCAGTTGCAAGGGGATGAGCTCTTGTTTGTAGGAGCGACTCCCCCAATAAAAAGGTGATTTTTGGGTGGGAAGAAGCAGTTTTCAGGTTAAATAGCACCAAGTTTTGGTGGAAGGTGTTTTTATAGATACATAGGTATTATATGCTGTATTTATATATAGCATCTCCCAGCAATGCTATCTAAGTCCCGGTAAACGGGTGTGCTCTTGGCCAGCCCCAAGATGCTGAACCAAAAATTGCCTTTACCTTGGTGGGGAGGGCTTAAATGGTCCTTTTGCTTGGGATTTCCCATGTCATAGCCCTTTTCAAGCAAACTGGCATTTTCCCCCCCAAAAAAATCACCATCCCTCTGCCCGGGACCATGGGCTTTGCAGTGCCGGCAGCATGGGAAAAAAGGGGAAAAATATTCTTGTGCATGCACCGACTATTTTATCAATGGGTAAAGTTTTATCCTGTCTGCGGAAGAATTAATGCTGTTTGGGGGATGCAAAGGCGGTTTGCTCACCCCAAAGAGCGGCCGCGGGCTTTGGGGTCTTTCCCGGGGTGGGTTTTTGGCATTGCTGGCCCCTCGGCTGTTGTTTGAAGATGGACTTGGTTTTCCGTTGCTTTGGGTGTTTGTGCCAGGAGGGGCTTGGAAGCGTCACCTCCTCCTGCGGCACAGCAGTGCTGGCACCCACGGGGCTTTTAATAGCTCCGGGCGAAGCCCAGAAATACCCGTTCCCGTGGGGGATGAGGCGAGAGCTCACGGGAACGGGGCTGGCAGGGCTCTCTCGCCCTGCTTCGATGCCGATTTAAGAGGACGGGCTGGACCGTTCCCTTCCGACAGCCGCCGGCAGCCAAGCGTGAAGTCCCCAGGGCTGAGCCCGGTGGTGTAACCCTTGCTGGCCAGGGCAGAGCCATGTGGAGCAGGGGTGTTTTTCTTTGCACGCTCCCAAAATCCAGATCCCTGCGGCATCATTCCCCCAAGATATTCCCTTGGGAGCAGCATCCCTGCAGCATCTTCCCCCAAGACATCCTCCTGGGGTCCAGCATCCTCACAGCATTATTCCTTGAAGGTATTATCTTGGAGTTCAGCATCCCCACAGCATCATTACTCCAAGATATTCTCCTGGGGTCCCGCATCTCTGCAACATCCTTCCCCCAAGATATTCTCGTGGGATCCAGCATCCCTGCAGCACAGTTCCCCCAAGATGTTCTCTTGGGGTTGGGTATCCCTGCAGCATCATTCCCCCAAGATATTCTCTCGGGGTCCAGCATCCCTGCAACATCATTCCCCCAAGATATTCTCTTGAGGGGCTCTGCCCCTCATCCAGCTCCTTCTCCGGCTGTTGTCCCCATTGCTGTTGGTGGCCAAGAACGGGGAGCTCCTGGCTCCTGCATAAAACAGCCTTGGAAATAATTTGGGGTGAATTGTGAGGCATTTTGGTCCGATGTACCAGTTTAGAGTGAGGCTCTTGTCCTCTCTGATCTCGGGGTGAAAAGTGCTATTGAAGCATCGAGCGTTATAATTAAGCGGGGTAACGAGGAACCTCCCGGCGCCGTGGCTGGCGGCACCTTTGGGACATCAGCAGGTCCCCAAGGCAAGGCAGTGCACCCGGCGGCATTTCTTTATAAAGAAATCTCTCTTACTAAATTATTAATATGTTTATATAATACGTGGTTTCTATTAATAATTTATAAAGTGGTATTTTTTATTCAGGCAGCTCCCTGCGGTGCCCCAGGGACGGTGCCCACCCCGTGATGGCCCCAGTACCAGGGACGCTCTGCTGACCCCGCACCCCGATACGCCCCCCAACCCCGGTCACTTTGGGATCATTTCGGGTGGATTTTTACCAACTCCAGCACTGGGCTCTGGCAGCTGGGAGCCCGGTTTGGCCGAGCATCACCTCGGGGACATGGGCCACCCCACGGGGCTGGACCCCGGGGATGCTGCTCCTTACCTTGCTTGAACCCGCCGGCCTCGGCGAAGAGGGTGCGAATTTTCCCTTTTAAGGGCAACGCCGCAGCTGTATCTTCAAATCTCTCTCCTGCCTTTGAATTTCTTTGTGCTGCAGCCATAACATAACTGAAACCAGGATTTTTATTTCTCCTTTTGATTTATTATATAGTGGAGCTGGGATGTTTTATTTCAGATGGCACCAGCCTTCGCTGGGGGGGCGGAGGGGGACCGAGCCCTGCAAGGGAGTTGCTTTAATTATAGGCAAGAGCATCGAGGACCGGATATAACTTGGCACCAGGACGGCTGGCTGGGAGCAGAGATTTACGTGCTCCCTGACGGATGGCAAAGAAATAAGCTTTATTTTTTATTTATTTTTTTTTCCCCTCCCTAACTCAATGGAGAGGGCCGGCGTCACGAGGTCGGTTGTCTGCTCGGGGAAATGGTCATTGTTGCTTGGGGATTTGGGGACGTCGGAGCATCCATCCTGCATTGTGGCGATGGTCTGTCTGTCCTGGTGTCTGTCTCCAGCAGACGATGCTGGGAAGAGATTAATAATGGGGCCTGGCAAGTGTGTGGCGATGCCCCCCCAAAATATTCTCTCCCTAGATATATCTTGCTCCTCCAAGATATTCTCTTGTGGTTGGGTACCCCTGCAGCATCATTCCCCCAAGATATTTTCCTGGGGTCCAACATCCCTCCAGCATTTTCCCCCCAAGATATTCTCCTGGAGAACAACATCCCTGCAGCATCATCCCCCCGGGGTATTTTCCCAGCCCCCACGGTTTGGTGGTGGCTTTGGCAGTGGTGAGCGCTGCCGCCGTGCCGGCTGTTTGCTGGGTTCGGCTGCCCGGCGCGTCCCGGCTGCGAGAGGTAACGTGCTGTTCTCCCTCGGCGGCAGGACTGTTTGTCCTGGGTGCTTTCCAGCGATCCTCCATGGGGCTGATGCCGGCCAAGCCGTCCTGGGTGCAGAAGAGCTCCTTCACCCTGTGTCTGATGCCGGGCATGAGGCTTTTAATTCCCAGGAGCTGTTAGCAGCACGTCCTGCTCCAGGACACAAGCACGGGAGCTGCAGAAAGACAGGATGCTTTCAAGAAAACAAGTTAAAAAATCCCCAAAACTCAAGATAGAAAAGTTTTTCTGCCTCCAGCACCCCATAAGCCGCTGGGATGGGCAGCACACGTGTGCACACCCGTGGACACGCATGTGCAGCAGACCGGCACGGAGCAAGGGTGCGTTTAGGGCGGATTTGGGGTGGATTTGGGGTCCATTTGCTGCTCGGTGAAGGTATGAGCGGGATGCCAGGCTGGTGACCCCTTAGATCTTTCTTTCCTCCATGGCCGAATCCAGCATGGGATGGAAAATTAGGTATGTTTGCTGCCATGCTCTGTTTGTTGACTTAGCAGCAGTCAGATTAAACAGGAAAATATTGATTTAAATATAGCACCTCGCGGGAGCAGAGGAGCCGTGGGAACGTGGCCCCCGGCGCCCTGGCCGCTGCCTTCCCCACCTGCTGCTCCCCGAGCGGGGCGGCTGCACCCCGAAAAAGTCTTTGGGGATGGAGGGGGATCCCCAGAGGCAAACATCAGGGTCATGTTCCCAGGGACGCTTGCGTAAAACCCCCCTATCCCTCCCAAGCATCCTCTCTCCGAGGTCGCCCCGGCATGGCTCATCGTCCAGAAGCTCGCCCTTGCTTTGGGGACAGCTCGAGGGCCGGATCTGTGCACTGGCCACGTATTCCTTGGCCAAAGTTTATCATCTTTGGACCTATTTATCCCTCCATTCCCTTTCCGTAAATCTCCATAGAAACCAGGTTTTGGGCCACGGCTGGGAGTTTTCTCATTTTTTGGTGTTACTGGAAATCTATAATTAAAGCCGTTGCGGGGGGAGGATGGGGATGGGTAAATCTTGGCTTTCCTCTTGCAGTGCCTGCGCCGATGATTTGCTTGGGTATTGCAGCCCTGGTTGAGCCGTGCTCAGCGAAACTCTGGGGTGGGGGGAAACTGAGGCACGCAGGCAGCCTCCACTGCCCTTCAGAGGGAGCTTGGAGGTGGGATGCAGCGAGGAGAAGTTGGCCGGCGTCGGGGGGACCCACAGGTGATGCTACCTATCAGCGGCACAGACCAACAGTGGGACCACCGGCACGGGGCCAAGCAATGGGGCTGGGGGGCTGGACCAGCCCAAATCCCCTTAACTCTGCCCATTTTTGCCTCTTTCCTTCCCAGGTGCCAAAATCACCTTAAATCTTCCCGTCTTTGCCCTTTCCCTTCCCCAGTGCCAAAATCCCCTTAACTCTGCCCATTTTTTAGTCTTCCCTTCCTCAGTGCCAAAATCCCTTTAACTCTGCCCATTTTTGCCCCTTTCCTTCCCCGCTGCCAGGGTTTTGAACGCCCCTGGGTGACACAGAGGACATGTCTGGTGTCGCCCCGAGCCACCCGCCTTGCTCCTTGTTCCTCGTCCTCGGTGCCTGCCCTGGCTTTAATTAAAAGCCTCTAATTAATTAGGCAGTGAACTCCAACAGAGAGGATGGACCAGCTGGGATACACATCCTTTAAGCCCAAACACCCCAGCGTAGCACCCCATGGGTGGGGGGGTGCCCTGTGATGGTGACCGTGGGGCCGGATCCAGCCCCGGAACGAGAGGGTTAGCGCTGGGCTGAGCTCGGTGCCGGGGGCTGGCCTTGGCCCGCAGCCGCCTGGCCCAAAGGTCGGGCTTTTGGCAGGATGCCGGGGCTGCGACGAGGGTGGGAGGCTGGGACGGGTTCGGCGTGAGCTCCGCTTCCAGCCTACGGAGAGACCCACGGCCCCCCCTGGGTGCTGGGGTACACGTGCAAGAGGGGTGCACGGGGAGGTCCGTGCTCCAGGGGTGCACAGGCAGGGTTGCACGGAGAGGTCTCTGGTCCAGGGGTGTATGTGCGAGGGTGCACGGAGAGGTCCTGGGTGCAGGGCTGCGTGTGCAGGAGGTCCCCGGCTGTGGAGGTGTCCGGGCAGGGGTGCGCAGGGAGGTCCCTGGTGCTGCTGCCCCTGTGCATCCCTGTACAGGGAAATCCCCGGTGCTGGTGTGCATGTACATCCCTGCACGGCGAGGTCTGCGGTGCTGGGGTGCACGGGAAGGTTCTTGGTGCAGGGGTTCTCGTGCAGGAGGTGCCTGGTTGCAGGGGTGCACATGCAGGGGTGCATGGGGAGGTGCCTGGTGCTGGGGTGCTGGTGCAAGGGTGCACATGCAGGGGTGCACGTGCAGGGGTGCACTGAGAGATCCCTGGTGCTGGAATGCACATGCAGGGGTCCGGAGGGAGATCTCTGATGCTGGTGTGCACATGCAGAGTTGCACGGGGAGGTTCTGGTGCTGGTGTGCACGTACAAGGGTGCATAAGGAGATTCATGGTGCTGGTCTGCACACACAGGGGCGCACGGTGAGATCCCCGGTGCTGGGACGTACGTGCAGTTGTGCACGGGGAGGTCCTTGTCGCAGGGGTGCACGTGCAGGGGTGTACGGGGAGGTCCCTGATGCTGGTGCAAGGGTGCGTAAGGATGCGCAAAGAAATCAGTTGTGGCAGTTTGCATGTGCGAGGGCGCGTAGGGAGATTCCTGGTGGGGTCTGCACACACACGCGGATGCACGGGGAGATCCCTGGTGCTCGTTGCACGTGCAGGGGTGCACGGGGAGATCGGTAGTGCCACTGCTCACCTGCACCCTTGCACGGGGAGATCCCAGGTGCTGGGGTCCACGTGCAGGGGTGCTAGATGCGGTGTGCTCTGTGTGCAGGGGTGCACAGAGACATCGGTGCTCCTGGTGTGCACAGCCAGCGATGCACAGGGACGGTGTGCAGGGCTGCACCGTCACCGTGTCTGCATCGCACGGGCCGTTCTGCATTTCTGGGCAGCCTGCCTGCACGCTGCCTGCATGCATGCACAGGGCTTCATGCCTGGTCTTTTCCGTGCAAAATCGCACGCCTCCGAAGCTTCTGCTTGGAGGAGGGGGCCTCCATCGTCTGATCTGTTCGTGCAGGGGAAGCAGCAGGTCGGCAACTCTGAGATGTGCACGTACGTGGTTGGTACCCTCCTGCCAAACTCCGCTGGGATGGAGGCTCAAAACTTCCTGGGTCATGTTGCTGCGGCGTTAGTCCGTCATTGCAAGGGTTAGGGGATTTAGAGCCTTTCCCAGGGATATTTCCGAAGTGGGAGGTCTCCCGTGGATGCAGAGCCCTATGTGATGGGAGGGACCAGAGAGGTGACGTGCCAAGGTCTCCCCTTGCTGTGACTTTGTTGCTGAGCTCCATCGCCCGTGTGGCACAGGCAGGTCCCGATGGGGCAGTTCCCGCAGCTTTGGAGCTGCAGCAGGGAATTCTCCTAAATTCAGGGTGGAGGAGGTGGTGCTGTCACATGAAGGGAAGATACAGCTGGGCAACATTGGGGTTTGATCTGTATGGTTTCTTCCCCTTCTCCCAGGGCTTTTCCCTGGAAAATGGGAGAGGAGACTTCCTTCCTGCCAGCCTTCCATTCCTTCCATCCATCTCCATCCATATATATCTCTCTATCTACCCATCTCCATCCACCCATCTCCATCCATCCATCCATCCATCTATCCATCCATCCATCCATCTCCACCCATCTCCAACCATCTCCATCCATCTCCTCCCATCTCTATCCCTCTCCATCCCTCTCCATCCATCTCCATCCACCCATCCGGCCATCCCCTCTCCACCGATCCCTCCTCCTCCTATCTCCACCACCCATCCCCACCACCCATCCAAGACAACAGGCCCCACTAACTATACAGGCATGATTTTCAGAGTGGGCATCATCCATCTTCCAGGACATCTCCTCCTGAAGGCATCAAGCCCAGCTTGCACAGACAGAACCCACTAAAGCAAATATATTGCGATTTCCACCATGGTGTTTCTAGGCCAGGATGTGTCCGGAGAAGAAAAATCAGCCACTTCCACCCCCTCTCCCTCAACGTGGCTCTTTTTAAAGCTCTGATGGTTGGTCCCCGTGGGGCTGTTTCTCTGGGCTCCCTCGGTTTCCATGGAGAGGATGGGTGAGGAATTTCAAAGGGAATGGCTCCAGTAAATGAACTCTTCTCTAAAAATAGCGTGTTTGCTTTTGGGTCTTTGGGAACTGCGGCCCGGCCAATGGGAGGGAGAACGAAAATCAGTATCTGGGTAAAAATATTCCAGTAACTCGCTCTTCGTGCAAACTCCCGTTGGAGCTGCTCAGCTTCCAGGGAATGGGGGGCTGGTCCCAGTCTGCCCAGTTCCTGCCCGCACTGGTACCAGTTGCTCCGTGGCCACCATTACTGGTTGCAGAGGGGGGTTGTCCCCAAGCTGCATGTCCCCCTGTGCCTTATATAGATTATTTTAAGTTGAATCCCTTTAACTTGAGGGCTGAAAGGCTTGATGCCAGGAACATGGTGGGCTTGTGTGACCACCATGACCTGCCACGTCCCAGAGCCCCTGGACATGTCCCCTTTTGGGAACGAGGGGATGGCCGCCACCACCTTCCACCCCACCGGTGACATCCAAGACACCAATGAACCTCACTAGGACACCTCTGCGTGGCTGTGCTGGGAAAAAGACATCTGTGGTAGTGTCCACCACCAGGTTTCCTCTGGAGGAGCCACCATCCCGACGTGGGCATCGCCACCACCAGGTCCCCTCCAGAGAAGCCACCATCCTGACATGGGGACGGCCACCACCAGGACCCCTCCAGAGGAACCACCATCCCAACATGGGGACACCAGCATCCCCACATGGTTCCTGGGGCTGGAGAACGTTTCCTCGGCGGTGCCGTGGAGTTGCTATTTGTGACCGTCTGTTCCCGAGCCCTCCGGTACTCTCCAAAAAAAACAAGAAGGGAGTTGTTTGCATGGGAAGATTGGCATCTCCAAGCCCGGGATATGGTTTCCTGCTTTTTTTAGCTGGAGTAGCAGCAGACTCGTTGGCCTGCCCTGATTTGGCATCCTTCTTCTTGCTTTTTTTTTGGAAGGGTTTCATCCTGACCCCTCGGCAGAAACGCCGTCGCTAGCGGTAGGGGATCGGGTTTGGTCCTTTATTTTCTTTTTGGTTGCCCAAAACCCCGGTGAGATGGGATGTAGATGGCTCAGAGCCTCAGTAAGCGGAGAGGGGACTCGTCCCTTGGTCATCCGAACCCAGCGCAGGTCAGTAGACGCTGAAACGCCCTTTTTTCGCCCCCACCCTGCCCCGGGGTGCCGCCGTGACAATGACATGGCAGGGAAGGCGTCACCTCTCGCCTCGCCGTGATGTGACGTGGGATGTGGGCGTTTCTGGCGAAGTCCGTGGTCCCCCCCCTTACTGGCTCCCTGCCGCCCCGGTTGCAGCCATGCTGGGCAAGGGGACCCACTGAGCATGGGGTGCTGTGGGGCTGCGTGTCTGCGGGGCATGGGTGATGCTGGGGATGGAGGCTGGCATGGGCACAAAGGGGGTCTTCTGGGAGTTGTACCTAGGCTGCTGCCAAGGGCATGGATTCGGGCGAGGGGGGCATGAGAAGGACCAGGGCAGGGGCAGAGCATGGGCTGTTCAGGGCTCCTGGCTCCGGTATGTCCACCACCTCCTGGGTGCCCATGGACTCCTGGGTGTCCATCAGCTCCTGGATGCTTGTGGATTTGAGGGTGCCCATGAACTCGTGGTACTTGTTGGATCCTGGGAATCCATCAACTCCTGCATTCCCATGCATTCTGGGTGCCCATTGACTTCTGGGTGCCCATGGACTCTGGGGTGCCTGTTGGATGGTGGCCATCCATCAGTTCTTGGGTGCCCATGGACTCTGGATGCCCATAAGCTCCTGGTTTCTGTTGACTCCTGGATGCTTGTGGATTTGTGGGTGCCCATGGACTCCTGGTACCTATTGGATCCTGGGCATCCATCAGCTCCTGGGTGCCTACGGGATGCCCATTAGCTTCTGGGTGCCCATGCACTCCTGGGTGTCTGTTGGCTCCTGGGTGCCCAACAGCTCTTGGGTGCCTGTAAGCTCCTTGGTGCTGCCAGGTCCTTGTGCCCATCAGCTCCTGGTTGCCCATGGACTGCAGGGTAGTTCCTGGGCATCCATCGGCTTCTGACCATCCATCAACTCTTGTGTACCCTTTGGCTCCTGGATACCTCTTGGTTTCTGGTGCCCCTGGAATTCTGGGTCCACACGGAGGCCTGGATGCCCATCAGCTCCAGATGCCCATCAGTTCCTGGGTGCCCAGTGCCTCCTGGATACCTTTTGGCTTTTGAGTACCCATCGGCTCCTGGGTACCAGTCAGCTCCTGGTGCCCATCAGTTCTTGGGTGCCCTTTGGCTCTTGGTTGCCCAGTGACTCCTGGCCTCCATCACCCCCTGGGTGCCAGGCCAGCACCCTCTTGGGTACCCCAAGTTTGCTTGCACCCCCCTCACCTGGATCCACACCCCATGCCACCAGGCACCCAGGACACCTCCTACCCACGTGTGCCAGGCTGGCACCAGCATCAATGACAAGGGGTACCAGCACTGGGCACCCTTCTCCTCCCTGGCTTCCCTCTCCCCCCAAAATCCCAATAACTTGCTTTTGAGGTGCCGCGGGATGCGCCAGCAGCGGAGGATGCTGGTGGGGGATCCAGGGATGCTGGCAAGTCGGGGGGGTGGCATTCCCCCTCTCCCAGTGGGTGCAGGGCCAAGCGTACTGGGAGGCGGTGGAGAAGGAGCCGGGGGGGGGGGGCGGAGAAGAGCGCAGCTGACCTCAGCATCTGGAAAGCTGCGCTCTTGGGCCGCGGCCTGCGTGCCGAAAACCGGAGGCAAAAAAAACCTTCCATATTTGGTGAAAGCTGCTCTAGGGCTCGGCAAAAGCTGGCCAGCAAGCCCCCCGCCGCACCCTGGACGGCGACGACATGAGTTTTGCAAGGGCTCTGCAAATGCGCCGGCGGATGGATGGTAGCAGCGGGGTGGGGGGTGGGGGGGTAAATCGGGGTGATCATCGCAGATCGGGTGGGAGGGGGGCATGGGAAGGGGGGACACCCACGGGGTGCTGCCAGTAGCGGAGGGAGGGTGCCCTGAGATGCGCCAGCAAGACCCTGAGCGTCATTTGGGGGGGGGGGGGAGGAGGGAACCCCTTGCACCCTGGCTCTGGTAATGCAAATGCTGATTTCAAGTGAAAATCCCATGGGAAAAGCCTTGCGACGCATTTGGAGGATGAATTTTTGTTGCTCTGGGAAATGAACCTCCCGCCGTCTCTCTGCTCCCCATCCCACTGGGACCAGTCCCTGTGCTGCTGCTCACCAGGACAGCACCGGGATGCCCAGCATCCTTCCACCCTGCCCTGAAAAAATTGCTCCGACTCCTTTATTTTTTATTCCTGGTTTTTTCTCACACTTAAAAAGCAGAATTACAGCCAGGCCGTGTCCTCCCGGGATGAATCACCGCAGCCGAGAAGTCAAAGAAGGGAAAACAACTGAATTCTCGGCACATCAGTTTGGGGCTGGAGCCACCCTCCTCCTCCTCCTCTTCCTCCCCATCCTGGAGGCGGTTGTGCTGCTGGGTTTCTCCATGGGAGCATCCCTGAACAAATCAAGGCTCCTCTGCGAGCTGGGAGCCTGGGAAAAACCACGACCGAGGGAAAAGCAAACATCTCTAGCCCCAGGACTGCGAATAAACACGGGAGTATTATTAGTAACCGAAGCGGAGCTGAATCAGAGCTGCTGATTTATGCTCTTATTTCCTTTCAAGAAGTTACGCTTTGGAAAGTGGCTTGGACTTTTCTTACCCGTGGGAGAAGAGCGAGCGGCTGGGCGGGAAGGGGACGTGATGCTGTCCGGCGTCAGCCTGGCTTGGGCACAGCCCCTCTCCTGCGGCACAGGTCCTTGTGTTCCCCCGGGACGTGGTGGGTGGTTTCTCCAGGACACAGGGCCTGGTGGTCCCAGGGATGGAGAGGGCTGGTACCCAGGAATGGGATGACTGATGTTCAGGGATGAGGAGACTGGTACCAGGGATGGAGATGATTGGTACCCAGGGAGGGGGTGACACGCTCTGGGAAGAAGGTGACTGGTACCCAGGGATGGAGGTGACTGGTACCCAGGGAAGGAGGTGGCTGGTACCCAGGGATGGCTGTGGCTGATGCCCAGGGATGGCAGTGGTTGGTACCCAGGGATGGGGTGACATGCCCCAGAAAGGAGGTGACTGGTACCCAGGGATGGAAGTTACTGGTACCAGGGACGGTGGTGGCTGGTACCAGGGATGGAAATGACTGGTACCCAGGGATGGCGGTGGTTGGTACCCAGGGATGTGGTGACTGGTGCCCAGTGATGGAGATGACTGGTGCCCGGGGACGGGGTGAGCAGTGCCCAGCAATGGAGGTGACTTGTGCCCAGGGATGGTGATGGCTGATACCATGGATGCGGTGACTGGTATCTAGGGATAGAGCGACATGCCCAGGGATGCAGTGACTGGTATTCAGGGATGGGGAGTGCTAGTACCAGGGATGGGAGTTACTGATGCCCAGGGATGGAGGTGGTCGGTACCCAAGGATGCCAGGGGCTGGTGCCCAGGGATGGCAGTGGCTGGTATCCAGCAAAGCAAGGTCTTACCCTGTCTGGTGGCTGCTGTCCCTCCACCCGCGTGGCACAGAGCCGTGTGGGACCTACGGCTGAGCATCATTTATTCCAAGGCAAAGGTTGGATGGGTTTGCCTTGAAAGCCCTACAAAACCCAATCAACCCTCCTGCTTAAAAACATCCCGAGAGGAGATAATGGGATTTTTCCAAGCTATTTTCCTGCCAGAAACTGAGAAATTGAGGAAATACAGAATTGGATGTAATAGCATGATCCTATCTTGGATAATAGTGCCAGTCAGGGGCTTTTCCGGCTGTGTGACCAAGTTTTACATGTCGGGATGATGCCGTTTGCTGCGGAGGTGTTTGCTCGTCACGTTGGGATGGATAGAAGAGGGTCCAGTTTTGTTTCTGAGTCTTTTTTTTCCAGGGTTTTTGTAGAAATACAGCCAAGGGCACATTAAAATTGTTAAGCTTGGGCGTTCGCCATGCACTGTGGGCTCCCTGGGGCAGGGGACTGTCCCCATGGGCCAGGGGCTCCCACTATGTCCCAGCTCCCTCTAGTGGGATCTGCCCCGGGAAGGAGTATCCCAGGAAAGAAAAGGTGCAGAAATCCCAGTTCCCCCCAGTTTCTTCCAAAGTGGGAACGAGGGTCTCGAGGAGGTATTGAGATTCAGGCTGCTCCTAGCACAACCCTACTACAAGACCCTAGAGAATCCCCCACACCCCCCAGCAGTACAGCACATGGGGAGCCAGCAGCGGGGACAAGCTGTAACGAGGGAAAACCAACTTGTATTTATTTATTAAAATTTTGGCACATTTTGGAGGGGTGGGAATAATTTTGCTCAAAGCAGGGCTAGCTCCTCCTTCGGCAGCTGCCGGAAGGATGAGCTGGGAAGGCCCCAAGTGGCAAATCCCACTCCCAAAATGGTCTGAAACAGATTTTTTCCTAAAGCCATTTTTTTTTCCCCCAAAGTGAGGTCTCATGGTCAAAATCCCTGCTACAGCTCATCCAGCATATGGCTGAGCCCTGGCACAACTCGTTACACCGCTGACCTCGGAGAAATGCTGCGTGTTGCAGGTCTGGGAAGGGAATTTTGGGGTGAAATGCTGTCTCCGGGGATACGGAGATCCCTCCTCCCACGGGATGTGATTTTAGCATCCCAGCCGGGTGGTGACAGCGCGTGTGACACCCGCCCGCGCGTCCCTGTGTTTCAGTGGCCCAGTTCCCACCAGCAGCGGGATTGGAGGGGAGTCCTCAGGGTGGCTGCAATCGGCATCATTACATGCACTGATGTGTGCACAGTCTCAGCTTGGGTTCAAGGGCTGGAGGTTGCCGTCATGGCTGGGATTCTTCAAGGATTGTACATCCTTGCTCTCCCTTTTCCCTAACCCCCCATTTTTCTTCAAAAAATGAAGTTTTTGGGACTCTCCTCCATCGATGCCACTTTGTTTGCAGGGGGTGGAGGCAGGACAGGATTTGCCAGGTCCTTTTTTTAATATTTGAAGATGTTTTAAAATCCTTGGGGATGCTCAAGCTCCTCCTGCATTGCTACAGTTGGGCAGGGAAAAGCAAAATGATGGATTTGCACCCGGATTTTTTATTAAAAAATAAAATAGAGCAGCCTAGGAGAGCTCCCGTTCTTTGGTGGGAGGCCAAGTGGGATTGGGGGGTTGTATTTCCAATGCTGGAGGGAAAAACTGGGGGAAAACCCCCTCTCCGAGCCCCCCATCCTGGATTTGGGGTTCTGCTGAATCACCCCCCAAATCCCCAGTGCCGGATCCGTTCCATCTGCGGGTGTTCGGGGGCATCCTTGCGACACTGGCACAAGTCTTTGGGATGGGGGATGAACCCCTTGGTTCTGTCCCAAGGGATAGGGATGCTTTTCCTGGGAGTGTTTGGGTTTTTTTGGGGGACGAAACACCCAGGTTGCAAAAAAAAAAAAAAAAAAAAAAAAAAGCGAGTCCGAAAGGAAATCTAAAGGTGTTTACAAAGAGCCGCGCTGCTAAAAATAACTGGCTCATATTTTAGACGGCCCTAAAAATAGGCAGCGCTGTTGGAGTGGCCAAACACTCCCAGGAATTTCCTGTGGGCTGCGGGCCGCACGCAGGGGGGTCCAGGCTCGGCGGCCGGCGGGGACGGCCGGCATCTCTCCTGCTTTTTCTTTCCTGGGTGATGGCGAGATGACCTCCATTGGGCCCCCGAATGCACAGTGGGATCCAGCCTGGCTCCTTCCCCAGTCCGGGCAGCAACGGGCTTAACCCTTCTCCATCCATCTTTCCTCCCTGATAACATCCGAAGAGGTTGGGTGGCTTTGAGAGAGGTTTTTAAACCCATTGGAGGAAAGCTCAACCTTAATAGTAGACACCGGAGAATCTACATGCGAAGCTACTGCGGGAAGATGCTGCGTTAAATGAAGGGATGGATTCAAGGGTGGCAGTTGGGGAATGGGAAGGATGCTCTGCGGATGGATGGATCTCCTGCTCGCTCCGGGGACAGGCGATCCCGTGGGAGGGCTCCAGGGAGTTACTGCAGGCGGAGCAGCCGGGTCACCGTCGCGGCGTCGCGGCGTCGCAGCGTCGCAGGCCAGCTGGGGCTGGGGTTGCCATTTAAATGAGGCAGGGATTGCAAGAGGAATGAGTTTGGGTTTGCAACCCAGATGGATCAAGGATTGTAATGCGGATGGGCCCAGCGTTGCAACCCTGATGGGTCTGGGATTGCAGCAGGAATGGGTTTGGGATTGCAAACCAGATGGATCGGGGATTGGAACCCAAACGAACCTGGGATTGCGACCCAGATGGACCCGGGATTGCAAACCGAGTGGGTCTGGAATTGCAATCCGCATGGGTCTGGGATTGCAAGCTGGATAGGTCTAGAATTGCAATGCAGATGAGCCCGGGGTTGCAGCCCAAATGGGTCTAGGACTGGAAACCAGATGGGTCTGGGATTGCAACCCAAAAAACCCCAGGGATTACAACAGAAATGGGTCTGGGATGGGAAACCAGATGGCTCTGGGATTGCAACCCAAAGAAAACGGGGATTACAACAGAAATGGGACTGGGATAGGAAACCAGATGGGTCTGGGATTGCAACCCAAAGAAAACAGGGATTACAACAGAAATGGGTGTGGGATTGGATCCTAGAAAAGCCCAGGACTGCAACCCAGATGGGTCCAGGATTGCAACACAGGTGGACCTGGGAGAGCAACTGAGATGGGTTTGGGATCGCAGCCCCAGAGAGTCTGGGATTGGAACCCAAAAAGGCCCAGGACTGCAGCCCAGGTGGGTCTGGGATTGCAACCTAAATGGGTCTGGGATTACAACAGGAATGGGTCTGGGACGACCGTGGTGCTGCAGAAGGAGTTGCAGGAGCTGCTGCCTTGCAAACAGCCTCATTAGCCCTAACGCAATTAGCCGTACCGGGTGCAGCGCAGGCACCCATCGTGCACCGGCCGGGTGCTGCGGGTCCCTCCTCCCTGATCCCAGTGCCAGGGTGTATTTAAAGCTGCTGCAGCTCCCCTCTCATTATATGCACCAAGTTGGCCGTTCTCTGCCGTGCACTGTGGGGAGGGGGCCGGGGGGGTGTGGGATGGGTGTTATGCACCCATCCTGCCCCCCCCCAGCTCCCTGCCCGGGGTAGGATGCTCATCATCCTCATTACCAAGAGGAAATTTACTGGCTGCAATGGGAGGACGCAGCCCTGCTGCACGCTGTTGCTGTGGAAACGGGGTGAGCGGCTAATTAGATTTAATTAACGAAGCAGGAGGGGAGTGTTACAAACAGATCAGGGCAGGGTGCATCACCCGGCAAGCAGGGATGTGGGTGCTGAGGTGCTGATGTAGGGACAGTGTGTGGGGGGAGCTGGCTTGCTCCGTGCCTCAGTTTCCCTGTCTGCAAGGTCGGGGAGGGGGACACGGTACCCGGAACCCCCTCCCACATTGTTGGGGATGGAGACCCCAAGGATGCTGAGCACCCCAACCCAGCATCATCTCTGCACTCCCCCTCCCCAAAAATCACAAACCCCAAGAAAGCATCGTCCGTCTTCCCCCAATACAGCATCCTCCTCGGTCAAAGCCTCTCCAACAGCATCCCCCCCGGCAGGATTGGGCCCTGCCTGCATCCGCGCGTGTGTGTCTGTGTGTGTGGGCACGGCTCTGCCTCCATCGCCGATTGCTCTCGCCTGCCCGTGCCTCGGTAGCACCCGGGGCCGGGGACCCGCGTGCCGCCACGGACGCAGGCGCACGCATCCTGCAGCCGCTCTGCGGGAGGGTTTTTTTTTTAATTATATATATATATATCTATATACACACACACAGAACCCTATTGATATAAATAGCTCCTCTATTTTCTTTCCCTCCTTGCTGCATCCCAGTGCAGCGTTCTGGCTATTTTAAAGGGGGGACCTGGGGGCATATATATATATATATATATATATAATTTTTTTTATTCCTTGGGCCGCGTGGGACGGACCGACCCCCGGGACCCGCATGCTGCAGATGGTGAGGACTCTGGCGCAGTTCACCATCGCGCTGGAGGACATGCGAGACATCGGGGATGGCATCGATGCGGCCTTCGCCTCCTCCGGGCTCGGTGGGGCTGCCGAGGAGCTGCCGGAGAAGGGTTGCGGCAGTCGCGGTGGTACCGAGGTGATGGGAAAAGGGATGGGGGGATGTGGGGGGTGTCCTGGGAATGGAGGAGATGGGGGGTTCTGGTGGGATGGGGGGGGTGTTCAGATTGGGGGGGGTGTGCATGGATGCGTCATGTTTGGACACGTGTGCGCCCAGCAGAACCCGGCACCTGCGGGGTCTGGACCGCGATTGCCGTGGCAACGGTGCCTCCATCCTCATCCTCAGCTCGCCACCCCCGGGCTTCTCTGGATCGTGGGGAGGGGGGGATGCTCCCATGCGGGAAGGGTGATGGGGGGGCTGGAGCCATCGCTGCGCCCCCCCCCCCCCCCCCCCCCCCGTGCTGATTTACACCGCGGAGGCGTCGGCTGGTGGAGAAATGCCCCAATTCCCATCGTGGCGGGGGCTGATCCCGAGGGTGCTGAGCATCTCGGGAGAGGCAGGATGAGGCCGGGGTGCGGTGGGGGTGTCCCCCATCTGCTGATGGAGACCGAAGCAGCATCGGCCCCACAGGGGAGAGGCTTTGCTGGGGTAAGGGATGCAGTGGGGTGCATCCTGCTCGTGCCTGGGTACCGCTTTGCCCTGCCAGGATGGTGCATTACCCCCAGCTCCTGCTCATCCCAGCAGGAATTTTTCCCCTGCCGGGATAATACTGCTGCTGTACCGGTGGAAAAACATCCCCTTGCCAACAGCTGGGCCTCATCCTGCATCTCCCCACTGCTGCAAATCTCCAGCTGCCGGTGCTGAGCCTGTTGAGCTCACCGATCTGGCCTTTTGCTTCGGTCCCGAGCTGGGATGGCTCCGGAAAATGCCGGGAGCATCATATTGAGGCAGGGAACTACAAGCTGTGTGAGGGTTGGGGAAACTGAGGCGGGGGGGCGGGGGGAGGTGCTCTGTACCCGTAATGTCCGTCCTCTGGTGGCTGCCCTTCAACCCATAATTACAATAAATTAATCCGGCAGTGAGAGTGTTAATAAACCTTCAGGCAGTAATGAATTGGGGAGGTCTCAGCCAGTGTCCCCGAGGACTCCAGCATCACTGTGTTGGGGGGGGGGGGGGGGGCAGATTTGGACCCGTCACCGTAATATTTGGCTCTAGAGAGCAGTTTCCTCCTTGCTTGGCTGAAAAGGCCGATAGCAGCTTGGTGGGAGAGTGGGGAAACTGAGGCACGGTTCTGTTCTCGAGCACCGAGCAGGATCTGGCCAGGATCTCTCCCCATTGCTCCCTGGGGGAGTCGGTGGCCTTCATCCATGATGAGGATGGTTGAGCTAAAGCTTCCTCCTGTGGTTGCAGAGCAGCTTCGCAGCAGACGTATCCTCACTGGGAGCAGTGAGGGGGGACACAGCCCCATGTGGCCGGGGGACATGGGCTCATCCCACAAGGAAATGGGGGGGACAGAGGTTCGGTGGCTCCAGCAGCCCCCCATAGAGGCAGCGGGTCAGGGGAACCTGCTCCTGGCGTGCTGTGGTGGTCAGGTGAGACATCTCTGCACCCAGGACCTTTGGAGGATCCTTTTCCTTGGGGCCTTTGGGGCATCCCTGCACCCACAGCGTTTGGGGTGTCCAAATGTGTCTTAGGGGTGTCTGAGCATCCAGGATCTTTGGGGTGTCCCTGCACCCACAGCTTGGGGTGTCTCTGCACCAAGGGCCTTTGGACAGTCTCCATGAACAGGACCATTGCAGTCTCCATACCCAGCACCTTGGAGCATCTCCTTTCGTAGGGCCGGTGGAGGGTCTCCGCACCCAAAACATTTGGGGTGTCTCACATCCAGGGTCTCTGGAGAGTCTATGCGTGCAAAACTTTTGGGGTATCTCTGCACCTAGTGTCACTGGAGCACCACCGCATGCAAAACTTTGGGGATATCTCTGAACCCAGGGCCCTTGGAGCATTTCTAGACCCAAAACTTTTGGGGTGTCTCACACCCAGAGACTCTGGAGCATATCCACACACAAAACTTTTGGGGTATCTCTTCCCTCGAGGTCTCTGGAGCATCTCTGCACCCAAAACTTGTGGGGCATCTCTTCACCCAGGGCTTTCAGAGCACCTCCACGTGCAAAACTTTTGGGGTGTCTCTGCACCCAAGGCCCTTGCAGCATCTCTGCACCCAAAACATTGGGGTGTCACTGTACCCAGCACCTTTGTAGTACTTCCACACCCAGAACTTTTGGGGTATCAGTGCACAAAGGGCCTTTGGAGCATCCGTGCACCCAAAACTTTTGGGGTGTCTCACACCCTGGGCTCTGGAGCATCTCGCCCCCAAGCTGAGCTGCAGGGGCGTCCCCCCGGGTGCTGCATGTGAGGGGGGTCTTTGAGCCCCACAGGCAAGAAGACCCCAACCCATCCGCTTCCCAAGGCTGTCGGACCATCCCACACCACCACCTCCCCGTGCCCCCCACCACCCCATTAATCCCCCTCCTGCGGGGCCACAGCCCAGTGCCGGGGTGCCCAGGGTGCCGGGCGGGAGGCGAATTCCTACGGGACTGCTCCGAGTGGAGCCGCCGGAGAGACGGAGGGCTCCGGGACCGACCCATGTAGGGCTGTGAGATCCAGGGCGGGCTCCTGACGCGGCCGCGGAGGAAACCAGGCGTCTCTGTGCGCTCGGTGTCATGTACTTCCTAATCCTCCCGGATTCCTCCATCGGGGTGGAGAGGGAGCGGAGGGGAGCTGGACGCCAGCCGGGCTCCTCCGGCGTTCAGCCTCCCCGGCAAGCCCCTGCGCCGGCACCGACACCGACACCCGCCACGTAGCTCCCCTCCGTCGTGTCACCCCAAAACTCATCTTGTCTTTCTTTCCATCCGGGCAGGACATGAGGAAACACGTCATCATGACACTGCTGGACACGGAACAGTCCTACGTGGAGTCCTTGCGCACCTTGATGCAGGTAACGCGGCACAGCCAGGGACGTGACACCCCAAACCATGTCACGGCGTGACTGTCCCTTGCTTGTCACCGTCCCCGGGACCCCGAGTCGGACCCCCAGCTGCGGGGGTGGATTGGGGTTGGGTGGCAGTGGGGATGTTGGGGACAGCAGGACCGGAGGTGGGAGCAGCGTGGCAATAGCGTCAAGAACGGGTTGTGGGGGTCACCTCTGTGCCCCCAAATCAAGCCCATAATATTCCTGGTGGGTTGTCACCTGGCAGGTATTGTGTCCCTGAGCCCCTTCCCTCGCTTGCTCCCCAAAAGCTCTTCCTCATGTTGCACCCCCTCTCCTGGGCCATTGCAGATGGCCATTCCATGATGGGGGACCCCTTACACCCCCCGTTCCCATGTCCCCCCATTCTGTGCTCAGTGTCATCACCTGCAGCCATGGGCCAAGGGTTTTCCTTGGTCCTTTTTTTACTGAGCTGGTTCCAATAACCCCCCTGGAGCAGCCTGGCCGGAGGGTCCACCCCACATTTCAGATGTTAATGAAGGTGTTTCGGAAGGTTAATGGTGGTCAACGCCCTGGAGACCAGGTCACATGGTGTAGGTGTGGGTTGTCCAACCACATCGCTGAAGGTGGAAACGCCAAAAAAATCAGAGCTCTGCAGTGCCTGTAGGACATCTGCTGGGCATGTCCATGAGGGCATGGAGCTCCCAACATGCCAACACCCAGCCGGGCTTTTCCCATAAATCCCCTGCAAAGATGCCCCTGTGGTGGGCCCAGATGTGCTCTGCCAGATGTTGCTGCAGGAGGGAAGGACCATTCGAGGCTGCTCCTAGTGCAGATGTTGGCTTGGAGGGGTGAGAGGACCCTGGCTCTGGGACTTCTTTTGGGGAAAGCTGTATGGAGTTCAGGGTCGGGTGGTGTCCCTGCTGGTCTCAGCATGGACATAGGCTGTCCCATGGGCTGTGCCCTCCTCTGAGGTGGGACCGGAGGTTGGTTGAAGAGGACAGCCGCGCTAGGGCTCACTGGTTCCTCACTGGAGGGACTGGTTGGACACAGATGGGAGCCACGGGGCGTTAGTGCCTGAGCTCTTGTCCATGGGACACGTCCTGGCACAGTGCAACCTACGGGACGTGGTTTTCTGGGGGGCTGGTCACAGGGCTCTAGGTGCCCCCAGCTCAGCAGTGACAAGGTGCTTGGATCCGTGACGTGGCCCGGTGGCACAGAGCGTGGTGGGAGAAGGACCACCTTGGAGCATCATCTTCCAGCCAAGCCAGATGGTGCATGGGCAAGCCCTGCCTGCTCTCCCTCTATGCCGAGGCGGGGGCTGTCTCCGTGCTCTTCTTCCCCATCTGGTTCTTGCTCCCCCAGTTTTGTGGTGGGTGGGATGCATGGCACAGCCCAGCCCAGCTCCTGCTGGAGGTGTTAGCCACCAGAGCACAAATGAAGTGTGTGCCTCAGGAAGGAGCCTCAGGAAGGATTTGGCCCTTCTAACTTGGATCTCCACAAGATACCCATCATCAGCTTGAGGAACCTTATCCTTGGGGGATGATTCCTCCTTTGCCAGCTTGGATGGAGATGTCCAAAGCTGCTCGAGGTGGGTCCTGTCCTCACCGCTCAGCTCCATGGTCGTCCCAATGTCCTGAAGGACACCAGCACCCCATACCAGTCAGACTGAGGAGGCGGCAAGGCTTGAGAAAGACCTTCCTCATCCTGCATCCCTTGCAAATCCAGCTTTCCCGTTCCCAGGGGCACGGCTCGTCTCCGCAGCTCTGCCCCACAGTGGGAGGAAAGGGATTTTGTGGCAGAGCAGCCCACCCAGCCTTGCAGAGGACCTGCTTTTCCTCCTGGCCCTGAGCATCACTCATTGGCCATTGCCCAAGAGATGGGCAAAGTGGTCCAGGACTTGATCCAGTGCATCCACCCTGCTGATTCCAGCCCCTCCTGGTCCCAAACATCCTAAATCCCACCAGGAACGTACCAGCTTTTGGATCCCATGGTCGTGCTGCCATGGTTTTTCAGCTAGGTCAGGCTCTGTAGCAGATGGAGGTGACCAAGGCTCATCACAGAAAAGCTTTGGAGCCTCTCAAGGCCGTGGCTGGGGGACAGAGGACGCTGTGCTTTGGGGGTTCCTCGTGCAGACCTGTTCCGCTCCCCACACTGCCGTGGGGATGCACTGGGTGGGATGGGAGTCAGGGAGGCTGGGGTGCAAAACCTGCTGGGACCCAGTGGTGTCTGGTCCTTCTGGTGGGTCCCACAACCCAACGTTCACCGGGGGAACGCTCTGCTGCAGGATGCCACCGATCCCCGTATTTACACGGGTTGAAAAATTCATACTGGGAGGGGGTGGGAAAAGAAATCTATGGGGACTCCGATGCCTTTGCTTCCCCGCAGGGTTACATGAAGCCGCTGAAGCAGCCGGAGAACTCGCTGCTGTGCGACCCATCGCTGGTGGACGAGATCTTCGACCAGATCCCTGAGCTGCTGGAGCACCACGAGCAGTTCCTGGAGCAGATCCACGACTGCGTGCAGAACTGGCATGAGAAGCAGAAAGTGGGCGACCTCCTCGTGCAGTCGGTAGGTCCTCGCTACCGGGGTGGATTTTTCCCCTGGGGGAACCCAGGCATGCCCGCTCTCCGGCACGGCCCCAGCGGGAGAAATTTCGGAGCAGGAGGCAAGGGAGTGATTAAAGGACAGGCCAAACGCGCCTGCGATGGAGAACAGGAGACGATCTCCAGGCCCGCGGTCTGCTTAGCGTAACGGCGGGGCGTTGCGGCGACCAGCTGGGTCTGCAGCTCGGCGTTTCTGCCTCGGGAGCAGAAATGTCAGGGCTGAAAAATCGAAGGGGGCGGGCGGCGGGTGAGCCCTCCCCGCGCCAGCCCAGAGCCAGGATTAACCCTTGGGGCAGCTCCTCTCAGGCGTGCCCAGGAGGTCCATGCTGGACCTATCCCCTTTTCCCCCCCTTCCAGTTCTCCAAGGATGTGCTGGTGAACATCTACTCCGCCTACATCGATAACTTCCTCAACGCCAAGGATGCTGTCAGGATCGCCAAGGAAGCCCGGCCGGCGTTCATGAAGTTCCTGGAGGTGGGTCCTGGTTCCTCCCTCCCCATAGGTGCTGGCCAAGGTCCAGAGTCACTTGCAAAGCTGCTGGTGGGGCAGGGTGGGGTTAATGGGAGTAAACTGGTAACCTATGGTCAGACTGGGAGTTTTCACCCCTCCCTCCCCCTTCTTCTTGGTTTTATTGCAAAGAGACTAGGTTGGGGTGAACCAGAGTCACGCCGGATGGTGTAAGAAGGAGTCACCCCGACCCCAAACGGGTGTTGCTCCAGGTCCATGGGCTGGTGGGGTGCTGGGTCCCTGCTGGGTCCCACCTAATGGGGCCATCCTTGCCCCCCGCCGGTGTTTTGCAGCAAAGCATGCGGGAGAACAAGGAGAAGCAGGCTCTGTCCGACCTGATGATCAAGCCGGTGCAGAGGATCCCGCGATACGAGCTGCTGGTGAAGGTGGGTGCGGGCAGTCGGGTGCAGGCAGGAGGCCATCTGTGCCGTGCAGGCAGCAGGTGAGACCATGGTGCCTCCTCACCTCCGCAGAACGGGAGCTTTTAGGGGTCTCACGTCTCTCCTGGCCCCTTTTCCCATCCCATGACACAAAGCTGGTGTCCCCAGGCGTGCACGTGGCTCTGCCTTCCTGGGGATGGTCACTCCGAGGACTGTCACCCCGCTGACCCCCCCAGCGTGTCCCTACGGGTATGCAGTCCCCTTCCCCTCTATCTTTCTGCTGGGAGGTTGGACATTGCGGTGCCATTTTGGGACTGGTCACGCTGCCACCCCTTCTGTGCCTCGGTTTCCCTGTGCCAAGGTCACTCTCCCTGGCGCTGAGGCTGGTGGGGATGCGCTTTTGTAGAATCACAGGATGGTTTGGGTTGGAAAGGACCTTCAAAGATCATCTAGTGCAACCCTCCTGCCACGAGCAGGGACATCTTCCACTAGATCAGGTTGCTCAAAGCCCCGTCCAACCTCACCTTGAACACTTCAGGTGATGAATTTCGGGAGTCCGTGCAAGGTGATGATGTGCTCTCAGGAGCTGGTGGCTTCTTTAGAGGTGGCAAAGACCAGGCTGGTGGTGGCCAAAGCTCAAGGCTTGGTCTCTTTGCAAAACCTTTCCTGCATGGGGCTGGTTTCCATCCCCAGCAGCCAGAGCAGCGCAGTAGGGGCTTTCGCTTGGGGGGTGTCACGGCACGGCCGATGCCCAGGCTTCACCCATGGTGACATCCCAATGTGTCCCCGTGGTAGGACCTGCTGAAGCACACGCCAGAGGACCACCCCGACCACCCTTTCCTCATCGACGCCCAGCGCAACATCAAGCAAGTGGCCGAGAGGATCAACAAGGGCATGAAGAGTGCGGAGGAGGTGGAGAGGAATGCCCGGATCGTGCAGGAGATTGAGTCCCACATCGAAGGGATGGAGGACGTACGTACAGGGGTCTTACACGGGGTCGGTCTTTCCTTCCCTCCAAATTGGCACCATTTCTGCTCTTTCTGGGTCACCCCAGGCTGAGCCATTTGTTTTCTCCTCCGGGTCATTCTTTCCCCATCATCACTTGGCTTTGGTGGGCTCCGGGGGGTTTGGAAAGGGGCTGGCGTGCCTGTTCAGAGCCGGGGCCGGGGGGCCGCAGGGGCAGGGACAGTGCCCATGAGGGTCCCCCCCACCGGGGGTCCCCGCTCATAAGCCTCCTTGTCCCCACAGCTCCAGGCCCCGCTCCGTAGGTTCCTGCGCCAGGAGATGGTCGTGGAAGTGGTAAGAGCGGCGTGGTCCCTTGTCACCATCAGGGCCATGGGACCGCACACCAGATGGGGCAGTGGGAGGCTGTGATTGCGGGTCGTGGGATGCCTGTGTGCCCATGGAAGGCTACAGATGGCTGGCTGGAAGCTGCATCCAGGGTTCTTCACTGAGAGGGTGGTCGGTGCCTGGAACAGGCTCCCCAGGGAAGCGGTCAAGGCACCACGGCTGTCAGAGTTCAAGGAGTGTCTGGACGACGCTCTTAGTCATATAGTTTAGTGTTAGGTAGTCCTGCGAGGAGCAGGGAGTCGGACTCGATGATCCTTATGGGTCCCTTCCAACTCGAGATAGTCTATGATTCTATAAGGATGGAAGGATGGATGGATGGATGGCAGGTTGGACAGATGGATGGATTGGTGGACAGAAGGATGGATGGATGGATGGATGGATGAATGGATGGAAAAAACAGACAGATGGAAGGTGCATGGAAGGATGGAAGGATGGATGAAGGGTTGGATGGAAGAATGGATGAAGGGTCGGATGGAAGAATGGATGAATGGATGGATCAATGACAGATCGATGGGGACAATATAAAATTCCCCAAGTGCAGGGGAAGATAAGATGGGTTTGGGAGCAGGCAGGAGGCAGGGAGATTGCACAGCAGCCCCGGGCCAGGTGGAGACCGTGGGGGTCCTGATGAGCCCATGCCTGATGTTCCCATGGCCCTGGTGCTTCCCTGAGAGTGGGACCCCGTGGCTTTGCCTGCATGGCCGTGGGACCCACGTCCCCTTCCACCCTCGCGAGGATCCATCCCACCCCGCAGCCTCCCTATGCCAAGGCCGCGCATGGGGAAACTGAGGCAGGGACCACTCCCAGCGCCGGCAGCTGGGGGGCCAGACATTAACCCCTTGGTGTCTCCCACCACTCCGCAGAAGGCGGTGGGTGGGAAGAAGGACCGTTCCTTCTTCCTCTTCACGGACCTGCTGGTCTGCACCACCTTGAAGCGCAAGTCGGGCTCCCTCCGCCGCAGCTCCATGAGCCTGTGAGTACCACCTGGGGAGCACCCACCAGGATTAACCCGTGGCGTTAGGGATGTCCTCGCTGGCTGGGCTGGCTTTAGGGTGCTGGGGGCATGGGTGCAGCTCAGCCATCCCCCCACAACCTCACAGGTATACGGCGGCCAGTGTGATTGACACTGCCAGCAAGTACAAACTGCTCTGGAAGCTGCCGCTGGAGGACGTGGACATCGTCAAAGGTCTGTCACTGCCTGCTGGAGTGTCCCATCCCACCCCACCCCAAAAGTCATCGTTCACCCCTGGCTGGTGGGGACAAGGTTCCCCTGTGCTGTGCAGGGGAGGAAGGGGTTAATGCCACCCACCTATCCCCACACAGGTGCCTCACAAGCCACCAACCGGGAGAGCATCCAGAAAAGCATCTGCCGCCTGGATGAAGACCTCAGCACGTTGGGGCAAGTCAGCAAGCTGTCGGAGACCCTCAGCTTCCCCCACCAGGTATGGGGATGATGGCCCTGATGCTGTCCCCTGGCCGGACGCATTCCCCGCAGGACCGACCGGGGTGTCCTCAGTGGGAGGGAGAACCCGTGGAAGGGCTGGTGGCCATGAGCGTCCTCTAAGGGCCCAGATGCCACCAGCCCCAAAGCCACGATGGGGTTGGCTGGGGCAGCCTCTGAAGGATGCTTGGAGATGGATGGGAGCATCATCATGCCCATGGCTGGTGGTGGCCTGTCCCCAAGAGCTGAAGCGTTGTCCCTGTCCCCAGAGCCTGGACGACGTGATCAAGGACCTGATGGCCGCCATCCACCGGGAGTTGGCGGAGAAGCAATCCCTGTCCTTCAGCATGGCCTTCCCCCCCAACAAGGTAGAGCTCAGCACTACCAAAGCCGACGGCACCGAGTCCTTCATCTTTGAGTTCCCCAACCCCGACGCCCGGCTCGGCTTTGAGCAAGCCTTCGAGGATGCCAAGAAAAAGCTGGGTAACACCAGGGACCGGGGAGGTGGATGCGGGTGGTGGGCTCAGCATCACAACCCCACTTTGGTAGACCCCTTTCCTCCATCACTTCATCTTCCAATTTGATTTTCCCAGCTTCCAGCAAAAATTGCCTGGACCCGGAGTTCCTCAAGGCCATCCCCATCATGAAGACACGGAGCGGGATGCAGGTACTTGGAGGCTGGGTTCAAGCATCCCACAGGAGCTGCGGTCCTCTCCATCCCGGTGGGCTTACCGCTGGATGCCGAGAGCTCCTGCGTCATTCCCGAATGACCCAACTCTTCCCGTCTTTTGCTCCCTTGCAGTTTTCTTGTGCTTCTCCCAGCCACGGCAGCCCGGAAAGCTCCCACGAGGTTTGGGTTTGCAACAGCGATGGTTACGTGGGGCAGGTTTGTTTGCTCAGCATCCGTAAGGAGCCCACGGTGGAGGCGTGCATTGCCGTCTGCTCTGCCAGGATCCTCTGCATCGCCTCCGTGCCCGGTCTCAAGCGGGCATATAGGTAGGACATTCCCACCGGCACCGCGAAGCCGGCGGGCATGGGGCGATGCTGGAGCTGCTTCTTTCCCCCCTCCCCTCGTCGCGGCAGGGAGCGTGCCGAGCCGGTGGGCAGCCCCTCCTCGGAGCCGATGCCGGCGCAGCCGGAGGATGCGGGGCCGCAGCCGTGCCTGCACATCTCCATCTCGGGTTCGTCGCTGGAGCTCTCGGAGCCCGTCGATGGTGGCAACAGGGAGCTGGTGCCCTTTGATAGCGATGACACGGATGACGAGTCCTCGCCCAGTCCCTCGGGGACGCTGCAGAGCCAAGCCAGCCACTCCACCATCTCCTCCAGCTTCGGCAGTGAGTCCTCCCCTGCCCCTGCTTAGCGAAAAAAACACTTTTTTGCCCCCAAATGATGTGCAGCTCCGTTGTTTTGGCTGCTCTGCCTTGCATTCCTTGGGGAAATCTGCAGGTGGAGGCTTTTGAGGCAAGAAAGTCCTGGGAAAAGAGATGTTGGGGGGCATCAGCCCAACACCGTGGTGCTGGGATGGGGCTGGTGGTTTTGGGTGAAATCTGGTGGGTTTGGGGGCTCAGCATCCCTATATCCTCCCCTGGGCTTGGCATCGCAAGGGGACCCACGGTCTCTTCCCCATCACTTTGGTGGGTGTCGGGTGGTCCTGATCTGACCCATTCCTTCCTCCTCCTCCTCCTCTTCCTCCTCTGCAGATGAAGAGATCTCGAGCTGCAAGGAGGCAACGGCAGAGACGACGAGCTCAGAGGAAGAGCAAGAACCCGGCTTCATGCCCATCACCGGCACCTACAGCCAAAACCGGCACGGCGAGAGCCCCACTGACGGGCGAGCCCTGCGCCGCTCCAGCCGCGGCTCCTTCACCCGGGGCAGCCTCGAGGACCTCCTCAGCCTTGACCCTGAAGCCCATCAGAGCTCCATGTGGTTGGGCACCGAGGATGGCTGGTACGTCCCCAGGATGGGGGGACACATACGTGGGGTGGACCTCCATCCCAGGCGAGACTCAGGCTTTGCTCTTCTCCCACAGCATCCATGTGTACCAGTCCTCGGACAACATCCGTAACAGGAAGAACAGCATGAAGATGCAACACGCCGCTGCCGTCATGTGCATCTTGTAAGCGGGGAAGGGGGATTTTCAGCTCTGCGATGTCCGTAGCAGGGTGGTTTGGGGTGGCTGAGCCGAGCTCTGCAGCCAGTTGTCAAAGGGTTTTTTCTTCCCGCAGGTACTTGGATAACCAGGTTTTCGTGTCGTTGGCCAACGGGGAGCTTGTTGTCTACCAGCGGGAGGCAGGTGAGGCCGGATCGGGTACATCAAAAGGCACTGGCGGGGTTAAATGCAGCCCCAAAGTGGTGGCTGGTGGGTGGGTGGTTTGGGCAGCCCCAAGGGAGGGATGCTGGTGACTACCCTGCCTCCATGGGAATGGAAGGGACGTCCCTCAAGGGATGCTGGAGACCCCAAAATCAGAGCCAGCTGGAGGTTTGCATCCTCCTCCTGGTCCCTGCCTGCCGCTGGCATCCCCTGGGGACATCAGCCGATCTCCCCTCTAACGGGGGACCTGAAGACGGGCATCTCCAGCCATCACATCCCATCAGCCAGGTTTTTTTGGGGGATGCTTGAATGACCCACCCCACTCCCACCACCCTCACAGGCCGCTTCTGGGACCCCCAAAACTCCAAGTCCCTGTCCCTGGGCTCACCGGGGAGCCCCATCACCAAGATGGTGGCAGTGGCGGGGAAGCTCTGGTGCGGCTGCCAAAACCGAGTCATCGTCCTCAACACCACCACGTTGGCGCAAGAGGTACCGCGGGCGATGGCAGGAGGTCGGGGCGGGGGGGGGCTGGGGGAGACGGCAATGGGCATCGGTGGCATCACTGGTGGCATCTCTATGTCTGTGTCACCCGCAGCACACGCTCCAGGTGGGACAGGACAGCGGGCGCAGCGTCACCTGCATGGTGAGCGCGGGGACCGGCGTGTGGGTCGCGCTGCAGAGCAGCGCCCAGGTCCGGCTTTACCACGCCACCAGCTACGAGCAGTTGGCTGAAGCTGATATCACCCCCCCGGTACACAAGATGCTCGCCGGTAAGTCCCACCGGTGGCAGGTCACCGGTGGGTGCCCATCGCTGTCTCCAGTGGGTACCCATGCCCATCATCCGCCTTGAAAATGAGATGTCCTGCAGCATCCAGTGCTGGGATATTTAATATCTCCTGCATCCCGGCCAGCTTCGGGGAAGGAAACCGGACTTGTTGCGCTCATGGGGTTCATCCTCGGTGTTAGGCAGCTGCATAATCCCACGGGGTAATAGGGCAGCCCCTGGGCAGATGGATAATCTCATGGAAAAACAGGGAATCCCAAGTGGCTGCATAATCCCACACAGAAATTGGGCAGCACCTGGGCATCAGCATAATCCCTCAAGGTCCTAGGGCATCCCCCGGGTGGCTTCATAATCCCACGCAGGAATAAGGCACCCCTGGGCATGTCTATAATCCCACGCAGAAACAAGGCAACCCCTGGGCATCAGCATAATCCCACAGGGTAATAGGGAATCCCATGGATGGCTTCATAATCCCACACAGGAATAGGGCAGCCCCTGGGCGGCTGCATAATCCCACATGGAAATAGGGCACCCCTGGGCATATGCATAATCCCATGCAGAAATAGGGCAGCCTCTGGGTATCTGCATAATCCCATAACCAGGCAGCCCGATCTGACAGCACCCTGGGCTGCCTTATACCAGCCAAGGGGGTTGTGGGGTCCCTTCCCCACGTCCCACGTGCCACAGACGGGAATGGAGACCGGTGGCATCGGCGGGGTTCGCAACCCCGTGCCAATCAGGGTAAAATGCTGACGGCGGGGATGCTCGACAGGCTCGGATGCCATTATCCGGCAGCACAAGGCAGCCTGCCTGCGGATCACGGCTCTCCTGGCGTGCAAGGACTTGCTGTGGATCGGGACCAGCGCCGGCGTGGTGCTGACCCTCGCCGTCTCGGCCAAGGCGGCCCCGGCGTTGGTGGGGCTCTCCCAGGGTCACACCGGCCACGTCCGCTTCCTCACCGCCATCGAGCTGCCCGACGGTTTCGACGTCCTCTTCCCATTGCCGAGGGAGACGGGTAGGTGGGATGACTGGGGGTGGGGACGACGATCCTGACCCGTTCCAGGAGGAGTGGATGTTTTTTTACGGGGCCGGGAATGCCGTCCCGCTGGCAGATAACTGGGAGTAGCCTTGAAATGCGGTCACTGGAGTCCCTGCTCCATCCTTGCCATGTTAAAATTAAGGTGGGGGGAAATTGGGTGCTAACCCCCTCCTCCAAGGCTTGGGGGATTGCTTGAGTGACCCCAAATTTCCCTGGGAGACCCTAATTCCCAGGGGGAAAAGCCAATGGAAAGCCACGTGCTGAGTCTCGGCCAAACTGGCCCCAAAGTTGGGGTGGGATGGGGAGGAGGTGATTTGGGAGGGGAGGAGATAGTAATTTGGGGGTGGGAGGAGCTAATTGGGGTGGGAGGGGCTATTGGGAAGGGAGTGGGGTTTTGGGGGGTCGAGATGTGGCACCTGGGAAAGTGGTGGTGTTGGTGGGAGGATGCTGGTGGGAGGATGCTGGGATAGCGCTGGTGGGAGGATGCTGGTGAGATGCTGCTGGTGCTGGGACGATGCTGGTGGGATGATGCTGGAATGATACTGGTGGGATGATGCTGGGACGATGCTGTTGGGATGATGCTGGGACTATGCTGGTGGGATGATGCTGTTGGGATGATGCTGGGATGATGCTGGTGGGATGATGCTGCTGGGATGATGCTGGGATGATGCTGGGATGATGCTGGTGGGATGATGCTGTTGGGATGATGCTGGGATGATGCTGGTGGGATGATGCTGGGATGATGCTGGTGGTGGGATGATGCTGGTGGTGAGATGATGCTGGTGGGATGATGCTGGTGGGATGATGCTGGGATGATGCTGGTGGGATGATGCTGGGATGACGCTGGTGGGATGATGCTGGAATGATGCTGGTGGGATGCTGGTGGGAGGACACCGGGATGCTGCTGCTGGGATGCTGCTGGGGAACAGGGGAACCCGGGGGAGGGGGTTGATCTGACAGTGTGCTGGGGTTCTGCACTTGGCAGGGGCCGAGAAGGCGAGCGAGGCAGAGAAGCGAGACCCATCGCGGCCCCGCGCCCCCGCCCTCACCCTCTCCAAACCCAAGATGCTGGTGATCAGCGGGGGGGACGGCTACGAGGATTTCCGCTTGACCAGCAGCAGCGAGACGGTGGGCCGGGACGACAGCACCAACCACCTCCTTCTCTGGAGAGCGTGAACGGCCGTGGACCCCCCCGGGGCCATCCCGGCGAGGAAAGGGGGGTGCTGACCCCCCTATATGCAGAGGGGGGGGGGGGTCCTGACAGCCCCCCCCTCCCCGTCACCCCCCGCCCCAGCGCCTCTCATCTCCAACCCGGCTGCTCTCTGTGTGCTCGGGGTTGGGGGGGATGAGCCCCGCTCCCTCCACCGTCCCCCCGGCCATCGCACCGGACTGGGGGGGGACACCCCCCACACACACCGCTTTCGGGGCGCGGAGAAGATGGGGAGGGGGGATACGTTCGCTTGGGAAGGCGCTAACGAAGGAGGAAAGCGTTAACGAGCATCCCTGGGGACCGGCCGGAGGATGCCGTACAGCCAGGAACCTGCCTCGCTCTCCGGTTTTTGTGTGTGCCTGCTTTTGGGGTGGAGGGGGGGGTGTCACCACGCTGTCACCCCCCTTTCCCCCGGGACCCCCGGCCACACCGCGGGACCACCCCAGGGACAATACGCCCGCGGTGTCCCCCCCGCCCCGGGCCTCCCGCTAACCCGCTCGCTCCATCGCCAGCACCCAGATAGCTCTGTTTGTTTGTTCGTTTGTTTTAAATATATATATATTATATATATATAAACATCCTTATTTATTTGGGGGAGGGGGTTGGGGGGGGGTCAGGCGCATCATCGCGTCGCTGCGGGATTAAAATCTTCCCGGTTCATCGCCCCGAGGCAGAGCTGGACCCCAGTGATGGAGCTGGGGGATACTGGTGGAGGGGGGAGCTGATGGGGGCAGGGGGGAAATTGGGGTGTCCCCCACCCATCTCTGTGATTCCCGTGGGATTTCACAGCCTGGGGAGTGGGATGAAGCCACCACCAACGTTCAAAGCATCTTCTGGATGAGAACAAGCATCTTCTTCGTGTTCCCTAGCCTGACACCAGGGATGTCCCCCCCGCCCCTAAATTGGGGTGACGGTGGTCGGGACCCTAAAAATGAGTTTTTCCTGGACCAACCTCCCCCATTTTCCCTTCCCTCCCCCCCCCCCCATTTTCCTGTTTACACCCCAGGGTCCAGGCGAGGCCGGTGCTCACAGACCTGGGCACCCGGTTGTCCCCACGGGAGAGGTGACAACCCCCACGGTGAGTGACGGGGATGTTGTCGTCCCACGTCCGTCCGTCCATCCTGGGAAGGGGCGGGGGGGGGGGGTGGTGGTGGGGGCGATGTTATAATTGGGATGTTGACGATATTTGGGGAAGGGAGGGGAGGGGAATTTCGGTCCCTTTGGGGGCTCCTTGTCATTAAAGGTCACCCGTGTCAGAACGAAGCCAGCGTGGTCTCGTCCTTCGCCTCGGGGGGGGTGACAGGGATGGGGTGAGGATGGGTGCAGCTGGGGGGGGGACATAGACACCCCCCACCCATCGGCCATCACCGGGGATGTCACCCGATGATGCCTGCTGTGATGAAGACTCTGGTGGGAGGAAGAAACCCTCAACCCAGGGATGATGCATGGACAAACAGCCGGAATGGGGGGCACCGTCCTGGGGACCACGTCACCCCAAAAGCAGCCCCTGGGGTGTACCGGGGGGGGGGGGAGGAGGAGGGAGCACCAGGCCTGACCGCAACGGGGGTGTCCCCAGTGTAGGAAAACTGTCCCCTGGGGAGGGGGTGAGGCCAAGATGGGGTTCGCTATAGGGCAGGTAGGAAAGCGGGGTGCAGCACCCATGGGTGCCCCCGCGGAGCGTGTGTGCGCATGTGTCCCCTCCCCAGGCAAAAAAAATCCTTATTTTAAAAAAAAATAATATTCCTCGGTAGGTAAAAAAACCTCGCAGCCATCTTATTTTCCCCTTTTCCCCCAAAAATCCCTCCGCGGTTAGGATGAAGCCCAGCACCCCAAAACCCCCCTCCCCCCCATCCTCCCCCCCCCACCCCGACCCTCCCGCAGTTCCCGTCGCGCCCGGCAGGTGGCGCTGTCCGCGCGGGGCCGGGGGCGGGGCCGGGGGCGGGGCCAACCACCGAGCGAGCGCGCAGCGCTGACGCGCGGAGGCGGGGCGAGGCGGGGAGAGGGCGGAGCGCCGCCGTGTGACGTCCAAGAAAAGGGGCGGGGCGTACGGGAGTAGCGCGCCGGCGGTTTCATTCATAAGGAGGAAGAACGAGCGGCGGGGCGGCCCCGCGGCGGGGGGGCAGGTAAGGGGACCCCCCCCCCCCCCCCCCCCCCGGCCGGGTTACCCCCTTCCCGAGCTAGGGGGGAGTTATTCCGAGCTGGGGGGGTGCTCGGGTTACTTTTCCTTAAAGGGTTATTCCCTCCTTGGGGGGGTGTCTGGGTTTGGGCTGTGCAAGGGAGGGGGGGGCTGGTGCTTTTTGGGGTGCTGGACCCCCCTGTTTGCAATAAAAAAGGGGGGGGGGGTATTGCCTTGACCTTATCTCTAAGCTGGGTGTGGGGGGAGCACCACCCTGAAGTGGGGTGCGGTGGTTGGAGAGCCCGGTGCTGGCTCTGGCTGCTGCAGAGCGAATGTAGGTTAAAATAAAGGGTGGAGAGGGGGAAAAAGTAGGTTAAGAAAAAACTGAGCAGCAGCTGCCTGGAAAAAGAGATCGGAGCTGTGTCGGGTTTGGTGTTTTGTTTTGTTGGTTTGGGGTTGGGGTTTTTTTCCGGAGCTGGAAAATCCCGGGGCTCCCAACCAAATACCTGCGTCAGCCGGGATGCTGCGGTGAGGGGCTGTACCCCAAAATGGGGCTGGAGCGTGCCGCTGCCCAATTTGTGTGACGGCGATGCCTCTGGGATCATTTGACTTTAATATCGGATTTTTGCCATGGTTTGGTTCTTCCCACAGCTCTGATGGGGCCCCGGGGCAGGGGGATGCAATAACGCTGAGTTTTGCTCCGTCTGCCGGACAATCCCCCCCTTGTCCCAGGCTGCCTCTGAGACCATTCCCCAAAGTGTTCCTGAACAGTTGCTCCTTTTTTTCCCCCCATTTATCTGCAGGAGCCATCAGCCGAAACCCTGTTCCCCCCTAAGGAGGGGAAGCCCTCGCTGGAATCCCAGTGGGCAGCCTTGGGTTACAGGCTGTATTAAGGAAGGGCTGGGAATAAAAGGCTTGTGTGATCCAGTGGGATTTGGGGGGGGGCGGGGGTTACCAAATCCAAGTTGTTTTTCTCGGTGTGTTTGCATTGAGGCACTGGCCAAATGGGGTACAGGGCTGGTGGAGGTCAGAAGTCCCCAAAAAGCAGCCGGGTCTGGCACCGGTGGGGTTATTTTTTAGTTTCCTCTAGTTCTTGGGGGGCAAATTAGGTTATTTTTAAGTTTCCCCCAGGGAGCTTCAGGACTTCTCTCCGCTGCGCCAGGGCAGCCGGGCATCCCCCCATTGCCGGTTGCGGGTTTGTGCCTGCATCCCCCATCCCCACCTGGGAGGTCCTGAGCTGCCCCCAAAATCGGGCACTCAGTCCTGGGGTGGCCGTGACTGGGCAAAGCTCCGGTGATAACCAGGAGCTGGTCCCCCCTGGTCCTTGTACCTCCTACATCCCCGCGGCGGCGTCTTGGTCATCTAAGAGATGTCCTTAATCCTTGGATTAAGCTTGGCCTTAGATCTGCTTTACCTGAGGCCAGCCCTGTTCCTGGTGGGGTTTAAATCCATTTATCTTGAGATGCTGAGCCGGAATGCTCCGGCAACCTGGGAGCCATCGCGGCTCCTTCCCCAGCAGAGCAGCACCCCAAACATCTTGGGGTGTCCTTAAGGTGCTGCTATTAAAAGCCTAAATACCACCACCCCGAAGGATTAAAAAGCTTCACGTTAGGCTTAAACTTGAGTTTTATTAGCGCTGGCTTACAGGGTGGAGGACTTGTACCGGTTTCACCCTCCCTCCGCGATCGAGGGCCACATCCCAAGTCCCGGGGGGATTCGGGATGTGTCCCCGTGGGATGCCATCGCCCTGGGACGATGCTTGGCGGGGAGGTGGCGCTTGGTGGGGCTCAGGCTGGCTTGGGTGATGGTGGCAGCTGGCTTAGCCCCCCCAAAAATCATGGGGTCCCAGCTTGGCATGGATGGTGCTAGTGAAGATGGGGCTTGAGGGGTCTTGGTTTGGGGGTGCAGCCCCTTAGAAGGGGAGAAGGGCTGGTTGGCTTCCTGCTGGCACCCCGATGGGGTGCTCCCTTCCTGGGAAGAACTGGAGCACAGAGGATGCTCATTTTGGGCCGTGCTATCGTGTCCCAGTGCACGTCGTACAATTACCCAGCTCTGCCCCGCTCAGCCCCCAGCATCTCCCCTCCTGAGTTTAATTAGCTGCATCTCAGACTGTTAGTGCTGGCCACTAATTAGGAGAAACTCGTCAGGCAAAGGCTGTAACGAAGGTCTGGTGTGGCTCTCATGGGACCGTGACGACCGGGGGAATTTCCATGTGGGTGGCGAAGGCTGGATCCGGTTTTGTGTTATTATTTATTTTTTCCTCCCTTCCCCTGTGCTGTCAGCATTTATTTTAGTTTTAACACCTAATTGCTGAACGCGGAGAGAGGCGATGAGCCTGTGGGAAACACCTTTTGTTTCACTTGATTTTTAATTTTATTTTTTTTTTTAATGACTTCATTTCCTTGTGGCAGATGCATAAGGATTTCCTCCTGAGCAGGAAAAACCTTTATTTAATGGTGTTTAGCATCATCTGCTCCTTCCCCTGCTTCTTGCACCATTGTTCCTGACTGCGTTACAGGGTTGGTCCCTCTCCGGTTCGGGATGGAGATGGGATCTACGAGGGAAGGGGGTGATGCTGGTCATCCCACAAAACCACTAACGGAACTTTTTGGGGGATGGTGGAGGACTTGTCTAGGCAGGTTCCTTGGAGCATCCTCATGGGGGGAATAGGGCCCCCAAATTGCTTCTCCACCAGGATTTTTCCCAGATGGTGACCCTGGTGCTCCCCCTTGGGCAGGTCTCCCCCAGCGATGAAGAGGAGCGGGATGCGCTGGTGGCTCGTCACCGTCCTGGGGGTAAGTACAGCCTCACCCATCCCATCTCATCCCTCTGCGTCTCTACTTTCGGCTCCTCCGCTGCTCAAACCCATCCCGGCATCACCACGCCACAGCCACAATGGGGCACCCCAAAATGTTTCTCTCGCAAACCTGCAGCAGCTCAGCCCTGGGATGATGCTTAATTTGGGTCCAGGGGGATATTTTATTTTTTCCCCGAAAAATTCTTCCTCCTCCTTTGCTATCCTTTGCCAAAGCTTCTTCCAGGGCAGGGGCTGATAGGGAATGCGGCTTCTCCCTCGCCGCTCCCCTTGGGGCCACCGTGTTGTCCCATGTCTGGGAGATGCTCCTGGGATGGGCCGTGCAGGTACCCATCGGTGGGTTTGCATCGCCCGGGGTGAGTTTGCCACCACCGTGTCACTGGTGATGGGTTTGCATCGGCCGCGGTGCACGCGATGGGATTGCATCTGTCGCATCCCTTGTGACAGGTCGGTATCCGCCACGGTGCATGCAATGCATTTGGATCCATCGCATCGTCGTTGATGGGTTTGTATCCGCTGCGGTGCATGGGACGGGTTTGCGTCTGCTGTGGTGCATGCAGCGGGTTTGCACCCGTCGTGTCACTGATGATGGGTTTGCATCCATCATGCGATGGGTTTGCATCGATCCTTTTGCACCGGCGTGGCTGCAAACCCATCGTGAGTGTATGATCAGTTTGCATCCGTTGCGTCACTAGCGACGGGATTGCATCCACCGCAGCGCACGTGATGGGTTTGCATCCGTCACGGTGCGTGCAGTGAGTTTGCATCCATCGCGCCACTGGTGATGGGTTTGCGTCAGCTTCAGTGCATGCGATGGGTTTGCATCCATCACGTTGCTGGCGACGGGTTTGCGTCTGCCACGGTGCATGCAACGGATTTACACCCATCGCGTCGCTTGTGACGGGTTTGCGTCTGCCATGGTCCATGTGAGAGTTTTGCATCCATCACGTCGCTTGTGATGGGTTCAGCTCTGCCGTATCACCTGCACCGGACCCGCATCACCGCCGGCACAGGCCTCGGAGCAGCGGGAGAGCCGGAGCGGCCGGCGCTGAGCACCGCTCTTTCCGCAGGTGCTGAGCGGACCCGGCGCGGGGGCCGGGAGCTGCGGACCCCGGGAGCACGGGACACCGGGATGCCCACCCGGAGAGGAGCCCGCCGGGGTAAGCCGTGCCCACCCGTGGCACATCGACCCCGGAGGGAAGGTGCAGGATGCGGCCATCGCTCACCTCCTTTTCCCTCCGGGCAGGCGTGCAGCTCGGCGCAGGGTCCGGTGGGGACGTGTCGAGCTTGTCCCCCCGGCACCTTCTCACCGGGGGACATATCCTGCTCCGCTCACACCCGCTGCCGAGCCGGGAACAGGATCCTGGTGGCACCGGGAACGGCGATGACCGACAGCCGCTGCGGAGCCTGCCTGCCGGGGTGAGCCCAGCCCTTGGAAGGGGGAGAGAAAAATGCTGCACACCCCCAGCCCCGGTGCTGCTCGTGGGCCGTATCCTGACCCTCCCCTCCCACCCCGCAGGTTTTACAGCCCTGAAGGGGAGAGGGAGCCCCGGGGCCGGTGTCTGCCCTGCGCCGATGCTCCCCGCAGCACCCCGGGGTGCCCAGGTGGGTGCTCGGGCTGGAGGCGTCACCCCGGTTCCGTGGGTGCCAAAAAAACCTGTGCCGGCGTTCGCCCCGGGATACGGCGCAGGATGCGTCCCCCTCTCGAGATGAGGTGTGGAATGTGGCAGCCGAGAACGTCTCCGCTCGTGACACGAGTGGCTTCTGCTTCCCCCCAGGGCGCCAACCCTGCAGTGAGGCTCCTGGGAAAAACAGGATTTAATCCCAACAAAACCCTTCTCTGAGGCTGATCTGGTGCTTCCCCTCCCCAGGTCGGCGGCGAGCCCGCAGCCCCGAAATTCTGGGCCGGCCATCAGGGACCAACAGGACGTGGGTGACCCTGATGGGTGAGGAAGAGGAGGAGGAGGAGGCGGCGGCGGCGCAGGCGGCCGTGCTGACCATCGTCCCCGTCTTCTGCGCCATGGGGTTGTTGGGCATCCTGGTCTGCAACCTGCTGAAGAAGAAGGGTTACCACTGCACCGCCAGCAAGGACCCCCAGCCCGGCGGCACCGGTGAGCTCCGGTTGTGCCGCGGACACCTTTCGGTGATCCCACGTCCGTCTCCCCTCGCTCAGCCCATCCCCGTGGCTTCTGGTCTTCGTCGTCCCAGGGCATCCTCCTCATCCTTGGTTGGTGGGCTGGGGGGGGGGGATGTTTATCCCACATCACTGAGTCCCCCCAAAATTTCTGCTTCCAGGTCCCAGCTCCGTCTACCAGCTGGAGGACGCCAACGAGGACACCATTGGGGTGCTGGTGCGGTTGATCACCGAGAAGAAAGGTCGGGGGGGTCCCTGGGGGGGGGGGGGGTGGGGTGTGACACAGGCTGGACCCCCGTGACCCCCCCTCCATGGTCTCCCCCCACCCATAGAAAACGCTGCGGCGCTGGAGGAGCTGCTGAAGGAGCATCACAGCCAACAGCCGATGCCACCACTGGGCTGCACCCCCCCAAATAAGTAAGACACCCCCCCCCCCCTGCCCCCAAGGATCCCCTCACGGTGGGACCGACCCCCTGCTGATGGTATCTCCCCCCCCTTTCTTCCCAGGCTGCACCTCCTGCCTCAGTTTCCCCTCGCCTGCCGGCACCAGCAGCACCTCCACACGGTGCAGGGTCCGGCCCCGTGCGCCCGCTGCAGCCAGAAGAAGTGGCCCGAGGTCCCCAAACCTGGGGGTCGTCCCAGTGAGGTCACCATCCTCTCCATTGGCAGGTAAGTGGGGACAACCCCCCCCCCCCCCGAAGCGTGTGTGCCCCCCCCCCCCGCCCCCAGCCAGGGTGGGGACAGGCTGATGTGATCGCCCCCAACAGGTTTCGAGTGTCCCGGATCCCCGAGACAAGGAGCGAGGCAGGGGGTGAACCCCCCCGTGGTCCCCTCCCTGCCGGTAGCGGGATGCGGCCCCCATGGTTGAAAAGCATCGATGGCCCCCCCGAGGTGAAGGGGTGTGGAGGGAGGGTGGTGGGGAGCCCCTGGGAGGGGGGGTCCTTCCTGGGGAAAATGGGGGCTTCAGGAGGCTGGGGGATAGAATGTTAACTCTGAAGCCTAATGAGGGCATCTGGTGATTTGTGAGGACAGAGCAGCCTATTGCCTCCAAGCCTCTTCCAGCAGCTGGGAGGCTTGAAAAAATACTTTAAAAATTGAGCCTGAAGGCGTTGGGGGAGTCCCTCCCCTTTCCTCCCCACCCCGCCCCCCCTGCATTTAAGGCGCTATATAGGGTGTTGTGGAGTGGGTGCTGATGAGGATGCAGGGGTGGGTGCTGGTGCAAGGGGGTGTTCTGCAGCAGCCAGCACTTTAATATCCCCTCGACCCACTCGCAGACAGCTACACCTATGTACACCCCTATAGCACGCTCAAAACACACATGCAAATGCCCATACACCCCTATACAACACATTTGCATACACTTATGTGTATAGGCATACACCCGTATAGGCACAAAAGGCTATGCGTACGTGTACGTGCGCTTACATATGTGCACGCACCTATACGCGCCCCCCCCCCTATAGCCATGCATGGACTGGGACAGACAGAGGGGACACCGAGGCAGGGACAGAGGGGGTGTCACACACTGCAGGGTGCTGCGGGTTCGCTGCGGGGCCTGGCACGGGGTGACACGGCCGGGGGGGGGCTGCTGGGTGACTCACGGGCAGCTGCACGGGTGCACGTGCCCCCCCACACGTGCATCCACACACACACCCCCCCGCCACCCCTGCACCGGGTCACGCTGGCGGGCACGAGCGCCTGTGCACGGAAATGTGTATGTGCATGCGTGTTAATGTGAGCACGCACACGTATAGGTGTGGGCGCATCGCTGCACATGCACGCGCGCCTCTGCACGCATATATACATGTGCATGTGCATACATGCATGCGCACACACGTCTGCAGTTACACATGCATGCAAACATGCACCCGGAGCTCTGTAAGCATGTATACACGTGTGCACACACAGATGTTTACACGTACACTTGTTCATGCCGTGCTGCACGCGCACACAAGCAGATACGCGGAGGGACATGTATGTAAATACATGTGCAAACCCACCTCTGTACAGATACACACATGCACGCACACACACACGTATGCGGTCACACACACATGCAAACACACCCACGCTTGCACATGGAGCTCTGAGGGTACACCCACATCTGCACACACACACACAGAGACATGCACGTGTTCACACGCTGCCACACAGCTAATGCATGGATGAACGTGTGCACAAATGCACATGCAAACCCACCTCTGCATGCATACATGCACGCACATACGTACATGCACACACATGTATGCAGGCATGCACGTGGAGCTCTGTAAGTGCGCATACACATGGAGATGCGCATGTGACGCCTGCTCACACACACAAACATATGCATGGATGAACATGTGCACATGCACATGCAAACCTGCCTCTACGTCTATACATGTGTTCACATGCACGTACGTGCTTGCGCGCACACGTGCAGTCACACATGCGTGCAAACGCACCCACACTTGCACATGGAGCTCTGCGACTGTGCACAAACCCCCCCCGCTGCACGTGTGCACACAAACGTGCACAGATGTGTGCATAAATGCGCGTGCAAACCCACCTCTGCATGCACACCCGTGCATGCACGGGCGTGTACGTACACGCCTGCACAGGCGTGCAGCCAGCCCACGGGGACGCGAGGTCACCCCACGCCTGGGGGCCGGAGCCTGGGCAGCTGCCTGCCCTGCCTTCACCTCTGCCCAGCTGAGCCCCCCCAGCTCGTGACAGCGATGATTAACGTTCACTGCAGCGTGTCCCCCACCCCAGCACCCTCAGGGGCCACCCCGGACACCGTGTCCCCTCCAACTCCTGTCACCCCAACCGTTTGGGGGTACCTTGACCCTGCTGAGCCTGTGGCCAAATCCTGCAGGGTCTCAGCATCCTTGGGGGGGGTGTCCTGGACCAGGCGCTGGGGGTGCAGGGACACCCTGGGTGGCTGCCCTTAGCAGGAGGAGTTGTCCTCTCCAACGTGGGGTACCCTTGGGTGGTGACAGCCACCGTGGCCGTTGGCCCAGGGAGTGACACCGAGTGGCTCCTGCCACTGTGGGTGGTGTAAAGGACCCGATCCAGCCTCACCCGGAGACGTGGTCCATCCCTTGTCCTCCACAGCTAGCACCTGGCCTGGGGGCTGTCTCAGGGGGACGGTGACACCCACAAAGACCCCCACGGCGGGGATGGAGGATGTTGGGCACCGCGTGAAAGCCAGTCCCGCTTGGAGCCATGAAGTGCTGGAGGTGGCAGCTTGGCTTCTGCTCCTGCCACCAAGGTGTCCACCAGCAGCACGGCAAATCCAACATCTTGCCCGGCTGGTGAGAAGGATTCCCTGTCCCCGAGGTCTGGTGGTGGCCACAGCATGGTGGCCTGATGGAGAGCGTCTCCAGGAGCTGCGACGCCGATGGTGGTGGCCATGGCGTGGTGGCCTGATGGAGAGCATCTCCAGGAGCCGTGACACCGGAGCACGGCTCCGTTGGAGGCACCGTGCAATGGAGGACGTCGTGCGGTCAAGATGCCATTTCTTGGTCACCTTCTGGGTCTGGCGAACTGAAGCCTCTCCAGGAACATCGTGGGCTCTTTATTTCCCTCCATCACTAGGTGCCAGCGCTTAACACCACAAGCTGATGCCAGTGTCTGGATCGTGGGACAACTCCCACCCTACATCCAACCCAACTGGGGCGTGCATGGTTGCTCTGGCCAAAGCTGGTTTCCTGCATCTACATCTCCTCTAGCCAAAGTCTCAATCAGCCCAGGAGGATATGGTGGTGATGCTCTGCTCACCGTGAAGATCACACACTCCACTTTTCCATAGGGGCTGTTCCTGTAGGATCACACCGGCTTGGCCATGTTGGGACAACCCTCCCAAGGTTGGGTTGGAGACCATCAAGCTCCACCACCAACCTAGAAATGGGTTTATGGCTGGTCCCATTCACTTCTCCACCACATCACCGCGCCAAAAAACCAACCACCAAACCCTCTCGGGCTCTTTTATTTATTTTTTTTTTTTTTTTTGGAAACATTTTAATAGTTATTGAATGTTCTACATCTTACAGTAAATATCGTACAGTTACAAACTCTTGGCTGAAATCTGTCAGGGAGAACACGACCTGATCTTCAGAACCAAAACCAGAACAGAAAACAAACAGGAAAAAAAAACCAACCCCAAATTTACACGTCAGATGGACAAACCGAGGCTGTGGGGCTTTCCAGGGCATCAGTTCAAGGCCATGTTCCCTACACACCTTTGAGACTTAGACTTGGAAGACATGGTTACTCTTGGTTTTAATTATTTTTTCAGGTTTTTTGTTGTTTGGTTTTTTTAATCTGTTTTTGCTTAAGAGGTCCAATAATATTTAAAAATGAGCTGGCCTGGTGGTCAAAATGAATTTAAAAATTAATTACATAGAAAGGGTTAGGAGCACGGCATGGGTTTGCTCCGTGCTATGGGAATGGGAGGGTTTGGGTGCGATCCTGCACCCCGCTGTCTCATTTTCCCTTCCTTGCTGTGCTTCCCGATGGCTGCCGACCCTACAAATCTCTCCCCACCCAGCGCCCTGATCCTGAACCCGCTTCGCCTGGGGTAAAACCCAGCTCACCCAGCTCCATCCCTTGCAGGAATATGCAGTGATGCTGCAGGTGGCTGCGTTGCATCAGGATTTTTTTCCCTACAAAGAGCACAACTGAGTGTTCCTAACCGGGAATTGCTGCTGTTAAACCACATATTTTGCTATTCCTTCTTTGCAAACATCCCTGTAACAGGTTATTTTACCCAATTACTGGTGAATCTGTGAGCGCCACGGTGCAACATGCCAGAAAAATGCCTTTTCCAAGCTCTTCTCCCGCCCAAGCTCCTTAACAGGCTTTATTTTCCTTTTTCCCTATGGGAATGCTAGCACACGGCAGACAAAATATCTGGAGCCTGATCCTGCTGGCAGCCCAATGGGCTCAGGAGCCAGCTCGGCACTTGCGGGAAAGCAAAGGGAAGATGGGCGGAGGGTCGCCGTGTTTCAGGGATGATAGATGGAGGGCCTGAAAATACTGACAATTGAAAAAAAACCAAAACAAAACCCCTGGATTAACGGGTATCCAGCGGCTCTTATTGCTGTTGTCGGCTGGTTGGGTTTTCCTATTGAAAATAAACCCCCAAATGTGTTTTTTCTCCCTCTAAGAAAGCAAGATGTGATTTCATGCCCTCCGGCCAGGGATCGCGTCATCCCAAATCCCCCCCGGGGACGTATCTGCCGCTGGGATGCAGGAGAGGAGGGAGGGGATGGCAAAGGGGGGGGGTGTCTCTCTGGGAAGGACCATATTCAGTGAGATGCCGGAGGCTGGGAGAAAAAAAACCCTGATACTCTGAAACATCCATCATTAAAACAAACCCCTTAACTAACACTTCATGATAATTAGATCTTGAAACTGCAAAAAAGCTGGACTGGGTAATTATTATTCATAAAATACAGGAACAAATCCTCACCCGGAGGGTTCAGCCGCTTGGAGGCGTGATGGGTACAGGCTCCAAGGGGCTCGCTCGTGTTGGGGGCCACCACCACTATTATTAACATGCTTCCCCCCGCCCCAGATCACGTATTACAGCTCATGTTTTAAAGCAAAGATAACGGCAGGGATGGGTTAATGGTCGTAACAGCGGTTTGAGAGTTATTTTCCTTCCTCTTTAGCTGGAATTATAATCTCTGAGACACTTGGCTAAGGGTGGTTTAACCCCTCCTGCTCTTCCCTGTTAATGCCCGGTGTGATCCTTCACCATGGGAAACCCTTTTCCTTAACCGATGTTGGCAAAGCTTTGTTGGAGTGAATTATTTGAGAAGCTGGTGGCCTCCATCAGTGTCCCCCCCACCAAGGGAGTCCCCCACCAGGCTGTGACTCCCCAGGACCTTCACTTAAGCCATGACTTGGCCAAGGAAAGGGCTTGGGATGATGGGCTTTCCTCCCATCCTTCCATCCATCCAAAAAACCACATCCCTCCACAGGGAAGGGGACAGGCCTGCAGGTCACTGCTGGCATGAGCCGGGGGGGGACGACATCAAACCCCCCATCCCCACACGGTGGCAGGGAGCATCTCTCCACCACCACAGCCCCATGAAGCCACCTTGGGAAGGAGCTACCCAAGCCTGGAGCCACGTGGTGGCCCCAGAGCCATGCAGTGGTCCAAGCCTAAACCCAACACCCGTTGCCAAATGCGCTCACCGAAGCCTCTCGCCCAACAGACGGTGAGTATTTCACCTCTTCACATCCTTGTTGAGTTAATGAGTATTTCTGCCTGGGCATAACGGGATGAGGAGCATCAGATCTGCTATTGAGCCAAGCGAAGGAATCAAAACTAAACCGTCCCATGTCAGATCTCATTAGCGGTAACACTGAGTGACCCTCCATGCTCAGGTCCTGGAGCTTTCTACCCCACCTTTAGTGTTTTCTTTCCTTTCAGGAGAAAGCCCAGCATCTCCTTCCTAGCCATGGGCCAAAATTTTAGCAGTTGTTCCTAAAGCAGTTAAGGGTGAAGGGTGCCTAAGCCAGTGGTAGGACAGTGTCTGCTGGGAAAGGGCCTCCTCTGCAGAGCCTGGGCTGTGATAACAAAGCTCCTTGGACCCTGCAAGTTGCAGTGCCGTTATGTTGGCTAGAGCTTACTCTATCCTGTGTGTTTCAACGCTCACTGACAGCTCCTAATACACAACAAGAAGTCAACACTGAGAGCAAAAAAAGGTATTTGAGAGATCTTCAATTCCCGTGATCTGTTGTGTTTGGGGGGTTTTTTTTGTGCCCAGGTTTAACTGTAGCATGCTACAAACAGTGGAAGAATGATGTAGTATTGTTATTTCCAAATGTCCCGTTGCTTTTTATGTGCTAAATCTTGGCTTCGCCAAGCTGAATGGGGCAACTCCCTGATTATCTACTCTTTTTTTTTTTTTTCTTTTTCCTTTTATACGAACCCAAAGTGCAACCCAAAGTACTACACGGGAGAAAGCCACCTTCCCCACCCCACAGCACTGGTGTTCAGTCTTCACCCACTTTGTTCTCCTTGATGTTGGGAAGGTCAACCAGAACTTTGCTAGATTTTTCTTTAAAACCAGCAGAACCAATCAAATGACCCCCATACAGAAGTGCTGGTGCCAACACCCAACCTGACAAACAACCCTGGACCAACCAGTCGTAGGACAAGTCCTCTTGGGTCCCCAAGCTTGTTTCTCCCCATTTGGACCATGCCCATGGGAAGGAGCTCCAGTAGCTCCTCCCAATGGCAGCAGAAGCCAAGCTGGGAGACACCACCAAGAGCAAGGAGGTCTCACTCAGGTGCCAACAACTGGTCACCTTGCTCTCCTGAAGGACCCTCCAGTCTGACCTCTATACCGTGTCCTGGTCAAGGTGACCCTCCAGTGTTGGTCTCCACTGCCGTCACCTCCATCTGGAGATGTGATCCAGGCATGACCAAAGCAGAGCGACCAGCAGAGACATCTGGGCACTGACTCAACACCATGCATGGGTTGGAAACCCATGCCAGGCAGTGCCAGGAGGGATTCCCATCCACATCTCCTATCCCGACTTCTTTAAAGGCTCTGGATTTGGTCCGTTGTGCCAACCTCGGAGCCCAAGAGACGTGAGAGTTGCAAACACGCCACCAAGTGAATGTAACTCTTTTGGCACACTTGAGGGAAAAATCAAAACCCAACAATATTTTTGTCTTAGGAACAAAAAGAAGAAAAACCTTGTTTCTATGCTGGGTTTAGTGATAAGGATTTAAAAATAAACTGGCCACAAGCATTGTCTGCAAATACGAACTCTCTCTCTGCTGCCCTCAAGACAACTTATTGCTCTACTTGGGCACCCCGAGGTGGGATGTCACTGGCTGCAGTTGGCTTCTCGTTCTTCTGCCCTTGGGTAAGCCAAAACCCCCAGAAATTACCCCTATGCCCACAGCCCCTGCATGCCCGTTAACTCCCAGCCCGGTCCACGTCAACTGTGGATCACCTTCCTTGGTCTCACCTTTTCTCAGGTGCCTTCCCGTGAGGAAGGCAACGTGTTTATTGCTATTGCTTCCTCTTCCCCCCACTTCTCCCCACTGGCCAAGCAGAGCAGCCAGACATCATCCCCCTCTCCAGCCTTTCTCTATGGTGCTGGGATTTGTGCTTGGATGAACATTTCTCCTGGAAGTTTCCGAGCCCAGCTGTAACCCAAAGAATGGTGGGGGGAGCACCTTGTTTGCCACGGAGGCGCCGCAGTTTGGTCTCAGCCCTGCCAACGACACGGGTGCGAGGTGAAGCCACCCATTTTCCCCCTCGCCCTGCCTCAAAGACTCGTCTCCATCAACCAGACGCCCTCCTTCCCCACACCACCAGACTCTGGAGAAGCTCTTCAGACCAACCCCTGGACCTGGAGAAGCTCTTCAGACCAACCCTTGGACATCTCATGCTTCCTTCAACAGCCGCCCGGCACACCCCTGCCTGCAAACGGTAGCCACGCAAGGAAGGAGCTGCCTTCTCCCTCACGCAGCCCCAGGACACGGCTGATGGGGAGCATCTCGTTTTCCCAAGAGGTGCAAGATGCTACCAGGGCATGTGTTTCTCCGCTGCTCTCTTCCCATCACGCAAGATCCGTTTGCCCAGTTGGAAAAAGCAGACCAAAGACCCGATGGTGACCAGTCCTCCTACTTCCTAAGACAAGTGTGTTACATCGCTAATTATATTTATATTCTCTTACTCCTACAAAAGAAGGGATGAGTTCAGAATTTCACTGCAGATAATGCATTTATAATCTATCACGACAGCTATCTGGAAGACACCAATTTTCTTGTAATATGTTATGGAAGATTAAATAATTTATATTATTCAACTAAAAATACCCAAACCAAATCGGAATAAGCCTGCCTACCAGCGCTGTGCTTTTCACATAGTACCCTGAACATCAACCACTCTCACTAGCCAAAGAAAATCTAGGCTCTTGTCAACAACAACAACAACAGAAAAATAACGAAAAGAACCCAAACAAACAAGAAGTGGGGGGATCTTTGCACCACTCAGCTGGGCAATGCTGGAAAAGTGAATATTCTGAGCTTTCAAATGATAGGACCGAAGAGAGAACTTTACTATTGCTCAGTGTCAGTATGTGTGTTACACAATTTATGTGGGTTGGGGAGGAGGAAGGGGGAGAGGAAAAAAAAAAAAAGAGGCAGAAGATTAGAAAAAGCAGCTTTTACAAAAACCACTAAAGAATGCATAAAGTGACCCTTGCACTTTTTTTTTTTCTTTTGTTCTTGCAAACAGACGAGGTGCTGCAGTACAGCGGCCACAGCACCGATGTAAGACTTGTGTAGTTGCATACAATGTTTGACTCCGGATCTGGAAGAGAGCAAACATATTAAAAATAAGGAGTTAGAAGCAAGCGGTGCAGGATCAGAAAGGGCTGTTCTCCTCTCGTCTGCACCCCTGCACTGTGCGCAGCACGTATAGCTGATGCATAGGGGATTTAACCATCCCTTGCGCTGCTCTGCGGGCAATTTCTTGGGCACAGAGCTGAGAAAGCAGCAGCTCGCCGCTAATATCCAATGCACAGGATTAAATATATGCAGATGGGATGCTCTCTGCTAATTGCACAACAATTTGTCATGGGCAGGATTAGCCCAGCGTAATGTATACAGCAAGGAGAGATTTCAGATAACCCCCTGGGCTGGATGAGCTCTGTGCTGCCTCCCCATGCAGAATCATGCGTTCCCATCAGCTGCGTTGCCCGTTAATTGGGCATGATGGACCAAGGGCTCCAGTAACACGCAGAGGGCGTTTAAACAAGCAGCTGGGATTTCTGGGATCCTTAGCAGGACATGAACCTGCAGCTGGTAGCAGGCAGCTGCACGCAACCCCGGTGCTAATGAACAGGCAGGGTGCAGGCAGCTGCACGCAACCCCGGTGCTAATGAACAGGATGATCTCCCAGCGTGTTTTAGCAGGAAAACCCCCCCCCATATTCAAGTGATGCTGAAGATGGGGAGGACTCTATCAGGCAGTGTAGTGACAGGACGAGGGTAATGGTTTTAAACTGAAAGAGGGTAGATTTAGATTAGATATTAGGAAGAAATCCTTCACTGTGAGGGTGGTGAGACACTGGCACAGGTTGCCCAGAGAAGTTGTGGCTGCCCCATCCCTGGCAGTGTTCAAGGCCAGGTTGGATGGGGCTTGGAGCAACCTGGTCTAGTGGAAGGTGTCCCTGCCCATGGCAGGGGGGGGTTGGAACGAGATGATCTTTAAGATCCCTTCCGACCCAAACCATTCTGTGATTCTATGAAAGAGCGTGATGCATCCAAAACCTTAAGGCATGACAATTTCCACCCTCACTGCGCCCGACTGCACTCAAAGCGGCTTGATGCCGCTGAGGTCACTGGTAAAGCCTTGCATGCAGCGAGCAGCAAGATGTCAGGTCAAGGTACGCCGTGCTTTGCTAACACCCTCTGTAGCCCCATGACAGCGCACGATGCAGCTATCCCTGCCGGGGAGCAGTGCTAAATGGCTCTCCTGGAGTCAGCATCGCCTGGACAAAGAGATTCAGCAGCTTTGTAGGAAGGAGAGAAGCGATAGCGGTGCTCGGTGGCTAATTATCGACGAGGGCAGAGCAAGACCAGTAAAGGCAGCACTTACATGAATTGGCCAGTGGGTTTACCAGTGTGGAGGTACGTAGCTGTAGGTGGGGGTTCCTTGAGCCCTGTACGTTGGCACGGAAACTGGATGTGCTCCGATGGCGGTGTGTTGTGGGGTGGTCAACAAGGTTCCTGCAATGGCATGGAGAAATATTTAGCAAGGCTGAGAGCTCCATCGGGGGAGCGGTAGCCCGAGGGTACAATGCTGCAGACTGCATCTGAGGGGCAGGCACAGCATCAGCTCCCTTTTTTTTCCTTCTTCAGTTCTCCCAAATATTATTCTGCCTGTGAGACCTGAATCGAAGGCATTTAACTCATGCGGTTGGTATCAGCCAGCACCATGAATGGAATAAACCCACCTGAAGCTCCAGCATATTTGGGCCCTTAACTCATCTTTTTCTAATTTTCCTTTCCCTAAAAGAGCAGCAGCAGAGCTAGCCGCTAACCTGCTGACATCTTCCACCTGCTGAAGGCACCGGGCTAAACTGTAACAGCAGATCACTGCAGCAATCTGAAACATCCAAGGACCAAACTGGAAGGGATGAGGGTTGCAAAAGGAGATGAGAAAAAACCCAGACCTTTCAGGCAAAATTCAGATGAGTTTTGCTACTCATCTCCCAGGGCAGTGGAGCTATTTTGCTTCATTTAAACCCACAGAGCCAAGAGCCTTGGGATGCAGCAGAAGGAGAAATCCTCTCCCAGCCATGAAGCATAGGGACTGCCCAGTGCAGCCTCTTTTCTTTTAGTCTGCAGCTGATACGCAGAGAGGTTTTAGGTAAGAATTTGCACAATGCCTTCAGCAAACATGGGGAGAGAGAATACAGCCCCAAACTACTCCGTTCTGGGAGTAACTGGGTGCTTGCAACAATTTCTCAGTTTCTGGGTATCTCTCTACAAATGCTACTAATGAAATTTTAGGACATCCCACGTGCATTAATTACATTATCCACTTCTCAGTATAAGCAACAGTAAATCTCTCAGAGTGGTTCTTGTCATACACAGGCCGCAATATCTCTGCTTGTACCAGGGATTGTGTCCCATAACAAAGTCCTATTTCACAGCTAATGCAGATGCAAAAGGATGAATGATGCATTTCTTGGCATAATTCAATATCCAACCCTAAGAATTGTTAATGAGAGAAATACAGGCTTTGGAAAAATAAAACCAGCCCATATCCTTACTTAATGTGCTATCAGTTAATTGCAGTTTGAAGCAATCCTGCACATAAAATGCAAAGGATTTGGGATACATAAACCAAGGTTAACCTTCATTTCATAAAATGAAAGCAAGACCTTAGGTATCCTAAAAAAGGAACTTGAGGATAGAAATGCAATGGTATTTGAAGACGGACAAACCTGGTTATTCCTCTACTTATGGAACAGAAAGAGCAAGGAATAATGTATTTAAGGATGCAAGAGTGCATCTCTCTAGATGTGAGCCAAATGAAAGGTCTCCTCTGCTAACCTAAAAACTGAGTTAGATCAGTATCGGGAGCAAATTAATTGATTTTTGCCTGCAAAGGAGCGGTAACCAGCAAGCAAAACTAGCAGATGAAGCTGCAGTTAGCTGCGTGCAAGGCGCTTCTGCAGCCACTTGCCAGATACACCCTGCAAGGCTGCAGGCAGCACGTGGGATGCACAGCGAATTTTTCGTCCGGGATAAGTCTCCTGCACAGGTTGTTTGGATATGTCCCACCCGAGAGATGAAACTACGGCTCAGAACATGGAAAGATTTTTCCCTCTTACCTGCTGACATGGCCATGGTGGTCCCAGCGACCATCCCCATGGCCACACCGTTGGTCCTGGGCGCAGCGACCGGGGCCGGATAGATGGCCGATGGGATGCTGTTGGGCTGAACCACGGTGGTGTGATGGATAACGTGAGGCTGTGCCGCGTACACTGGCTGGGTATAATAAGCTCCCTGTTTGAGAAGGGAAAAAAAACCCAACATCATCATCTTTGTCATTTGATTGAAAGCACAAGCCAAAGCAGTGACTTGAAGCTCAGTATTTTATTTAAAGGCGATCACCAGCGCTGTCTGCAGTGGGTGGCAGCCCGGTAACACGGACCGTGCTGTCAGCAAGGAGTTAGTTACATCAGCTGCGACCGTAGAGCCTGCTGTGGAGCGAGCAGTGATGCTCTTGGAGCGTGTCCTGCCGGCTGCGGCAGCAGACCCCCACACCTACCCCCTGCACCAGATGGGGCATAAGAGGTTCCCAAACCCAGCCCGGAGCAGCTCCACCGGGACAGTCCTTCACTTCGAGACTTCAAGCCCTCAGCTCCTCCAGATGTGTTGCAGAAGCAATATTAGGACGACCAGGCATCACGCGTGGCGGCTGGTGCAAAGAGCTGCCCACGGGACATCATTCAAGCACTGCCAAAGGGCTGGTCCTTCCCATGAGCAAGCTCCTGCGCCTGGAGACCTGGATAAGGAAGGATGAAGCTGAACCTGTGGACATGTGAGACGGTCCGTGGGATGGATGAAGGCAACGGGACTTGGAGGGGGATCAGCATCATGGGGCAGAGCTTCTCAGGGACAAACCGTGCTGCCTCCGTTTGGTGGGATGAAATGGGCCTGGACCCAAAAGACTTTGGCTGCTAGCATAGAAAATGAACAAGAGATGGGGGAAAAGGAGAAGCCATGGCTCTCGGCTGATCCCAAGGTGCTTGCTTGGGTCCAGGAAGAGTGTCGTCTTCTTGGGTTTCCGATGGGAGACAGAGGGGCTCCGAAATCCAGGCTGCTGAGACCCGTGAGGTTTTGAAACAGGGTGGGGAAGACAGGTGGGAATAAAAGAAAGGAGCCAACAGAAAAAGCTCCACGTCCAAAATAATGAAGGGCCTGAAATGTGAGTGGTGCAAAGGAGAGAACTGCCAGGGGACAGGCAGGGACACCACTGATACCTGCAAACCAGGGACAATTAGAAAGATTAGAGGGTTTAAAACAATGAAGGGAGATTTTATCATGCATTGGTGAAAGCTGTTAGAGAATCTCTGAAGCTATGGATTAAGGGGAGAAGGAGATGCAGGTGAACTATTAAATTACTTCTTTCTTTCAGGAGCTACAAAGGTTGATAGGACAAACTGCAGATGCTGAAGGGCATTTCCTTAGAGAATGAGAAGGAAGCACTAAGATAAATTAGGCCCATGAAGAAAATGCGACTGAGAAATCAGCTGCAGAGAAGGAACATCCCAGGCAGCGAGTGCTGCAAGCGCAACGTGCTGAAAGGATGTACTAAAGCATCTCCTTCCCGTTGTTGTTCCCTTCCAAGCTGTCAAAACTCTTATTTGCCGGTCCCTGGGAAGCAGAGATGAGGAAACGGCATCTGCAAGCCCTGCTCCATCTCAGGCTTGCTGGTGGGCACTGCTAGCAGATGCCAACCTCCTGCTGCGGCTGGGATGGGAGAGAAACCAGCAGGCAGGGATGGGTTTGGTCCCCAGCAGTTTATGCAACACTCAGTTAACGGAAGGAGAAGTGACGGCAGACCAAATTGGCAAGAGGAGATGCTCTGGTCTCAGCAAGGCATGGAGAAACCGCTCCATGAGGTTGTAGTTGCTGGAGAAGTTGGTTATTTGACATTAAAGAGGAAGGGGAAAGCTAGGGAAGCCGTAGGGCCAGAATGCTCCAAGGAGCTCGTGGCGTTCAGTGGGAAAGGGCATCAAGGTGATTTTTGGAGGACATCAGCCCTAAACTGCATCCCCGTGGAGGATCTTGGCCCCAGCACATAGCTAGAGGCAGTGGCAATGCAGGAGCAGAGAAGATGGAACTGGAAACCCATCCAGGTGCTCAGGGAGGAGCTCTTCCATGAGGACACGAATCTGGGTCATGCCTGAAGTAGCTCGTGCTGGTGAAGGTGACACAGGGGCTTTTCCATGGGAGGCATCAGGAGGCTGATGCAAGCCAAGTGAGATGCCAACAGCCACCAGCAAGTGGACCTTGTGGTGACCCAGACTCATCTGTGGCCCTGGGGAAGAGCAGCATTGAGAGCTGGCGAGCGTGGGGAGAGGTGGCTGCAGGGACCACCCTGGAGCCAGCAAGCCCCAGCAAGTCAGGCATGCGATTTTGGGGGAAGGGACCCGATTCCCAACCTGGCCAAGCCACAGGGATGCCACCATGTTGACTCCGCTGCACACCGACAACCACACAAGACCATGTCTCATCCAGAGGATCCAACGGAGGAGCCAGGAGACCCCAGCATCCCAGAGACCCACTAAGCCCCCCCATGAGCACCTCCATCACACCAGGACATGGGTGCTCAGCCCTGACAGCCAAGGACAAAGCCCCACAGGAACCTTGGGCTGTATTTGCACGCCATTGAGTGAGGCGGTGAGCTGCCGCGGCGGCCGGCGAGGCACCTACCTGGGTGTACAGGTTCTGCTGTGGATAGGCACTTCTGATGGGGTACATAGCGGTTTGGTATGGATTCGGAGATGGCGAGTAGGGAGGAGGTGCGTTGTTACTCTGGGTCGGTGGGACCTTGTAGGGAGTCCCCGCAGTGTACCCTGGCAAAGACAAGAGGAGTCCAAGTTAGGGTGAGGATTTATAGCTGCAGAGCCGGTCTAGCTGGCCCATGAGCAACCCGAGCCGCTCTTCATGATGGACCAGCTGCTCGCTGGGCATCACTCAGCACGGAGGAGACGTACCGAGGTGCACCAGCATCTACTGACGTCCCATGAAACCCACCAAGCTGAGACCTCTGAGTCCAGCATCCAGCCCCTGGCTAATCGATCACAGCAGCTGGGGCCGCATCCTCCACCCAGCCCAGCGGTGGCTCTTCCCACACTGCCTACACAGTCGATGAGTATTCCCAACGGTCAAGGCACGATGAGACTCAACCAGCACTTAAATCACCTAAGACAGCAGTATCCCCATGCCTATTTACCCACCTCTATACATCTACTTGATGAGAATAATGTTTTTCTTTCTCTCCTCCCCAGATTTTTGTCCTTTCACCTTTTTTTTTGCTCAGGGTGTGATATGCAAAACCAGAATTTAATTGCTGGAGGATCTGATTTCATGGCACAGTATTGCTGTCCCCGGGCAATGACCAGAAAAGCAGCAACACCCATGGTCCAAACCTTAATATTAAGGTGAAAATGGTGGATGCCTTTAAGTATTTCATCAAGGTGGACAGTGCCAAGCAGTTTTCTCTCTTGCAAAGGAGGGCTGTGACCATCAACTTACTCTGCAAGTGGGAGAGGCAACCCCAACTGATGCTCGAGCACCTTCATACCTGTCCTGCTTCCTGCAGGCTATTTGCATTAGCGACAAAAGCAGCAAATCTGCTTTATTGCCATTAAGAAAAGCCATTGGCTCTGCTCAGTAAATAGGCACGGCAGGCTGCTGGCAAGCTGGGAGGAGCAGCGGGGGCTTGGGACAGCAGTGGTTAGGCAGGCACAGGCAGCCGGGGAAATGTCCCTTGCAATATTTGTGATCCTGATATGGCAGATAGATTGCAATTTTTGTCTTTCCTCTCTTTGGATGTAAGGAAAAGAAAATGGACTTCAGCATCTCCCAGTCTTCCCTGTCATCCCATCAGGCTGTTTAGCTGGAGCATCCAAGTCCCAGATTTACACTTTATCAAAGATCTAAAGAAACCTTAACTTATCTTGCCGCATTTAGGAGATGCTGAGTATATGGGGAACAAACTAAAATGAAGGATCCTTTCCAAGACATGGAAATTTGTCCCAGAAAATAAGCACAACAAAAAATAACCTAAAGGATAAGATGATGTCAGCTGACCTGCTGTCTGTGAGTGTCACTTTGGGGTTTTGCTGGTATTTTGCATTAAGTTTTGAGCTGCCTGGTGCTTATAAAATTGTATTTTCCTTCCAGGAAGACCAAGTGGTACTAGCTCAAGATCTTCTGATCATATTTGTCCTTCTTTTTAAAATGTTTTCCCTGGAGTGAAGACATCCCGTAAGGATCTCTGCTCTTATTCTTCTTCCTTTCAAGGTACTTTCCTATCTGTTGACCTGTCATGAATATGGGGTCAACCCCCATACCCTCCACCAATTTTGCTCTCCAAAAAGAAAGGGGCGGTTTTAAGCAGGTCCATGATAACACTGCGTAATCCAATTCTTGTTACCTGGCAGCAAAATACCATAAGACCTCATGGCAAGTACAGCATCTAAAAGATGTGTGACCTGCCCCGAGGATGGGACGTCCCCGCACCAAAGATATACAGCACCTGAATTCCCAACCTTTAGAGGCATTTCCAAGGAAGGTGCCATGAAGTTGCCCCTAAAACATTATTACTTAAGTGCTAAATTGGGGAAAAATCCTCGAGAATACTTAAAGCTGTGCTTTAAGGGTTTTTTTTTCTAGGGTGGACTAAAAGCTGAGCTGCTGCCATGGGATGCCCCGGACTGCATCAAGTATGCCGTGAAGGCATCAAGGTGTTGGTCACAGCTTGATGAATGGTTAAAAAAATGGAAATGAAAAAAACCTGCTTGCACAAGCAAGGAAAAGCATGTGGGCTGGGCTGGCTGGTGAGAAATGGTAGCCAGCTTTTGCAGGAGAGCTGGGAGAAATCGTCCTTAGGGCAAAGAGGCCTGGAAGACTGTGTAGGATGGAGAGGAGAAGTCAAGGCTCAGCCCAGCAATAAGACATCTAAACACTCAAATGTAATGAACTAATTTACTCAACCACTATTCAGGGCAGCAATTAATGAAGGCTAAGTTTTCAAGACTGCTAATATCCCATATTATCTGCCCAGCACTGAAACAGTGTTAAGATAACAAGGAGCTTTCTAGGAACTCCCAAACAGCATCTCACCGCCTCCCGATTGCTGCAGATTGGAAAAAATGTGTTAATTAAACAGCATAATAGCTGTGACCCTTTTCCTGACGTGCATTAGCAGGAGAGCAACTATCTTTAAATGAGAGATGGAAGGAGCAAAAGGAAATGCAGGTTTGAAACGGCCGAATTCACCCTAGCAGCAGAAGTGGAGACTCCTCAATCACGAGCTCCTCCAGGAACCCAACAATATGTCACCTACAGACCCACCAGCCCCCTGTTTTTCAATCTTACGGATTTTTTTTCTATTCTGAACTCATTTTTCCAAACAAAGACCTCTTGGCATCACGCTTCGTTTCTGATGGGCATCTGGAGATGTGGACCAGCTCAAGGCTGTGTGGTTTCACTGCCTTGAATGCTAACACTTGCTGTGGTTTCCTGATTGCTGAATCACGGACAATTTATCTATAATATTTTAAAAGGTATTAAGCATAACAGTCCAGGCAGATGTAATCTTCCATGTTTATAAATTGCAAAAAAAATAGAACAATCTGTGGGCAAAAACAATGTGTAATCAAGGTTTAATGACACAAGATGACGGAGGTTCCTCTTGGAAAAGCATGTCTGATAGCTAATTTTAAAGCCTAATTATGACTATCTAACACCTTATTAGGATTAGGAGGTTGGCATGGCCCGTGCTTCTGCCGCTTCGCAGTTCAGCAGCAGGCTGGGATTTTAAAAGCAATAGCAAGCCTTTAAGCTCCAAGATTTATTAAAATTGCTGATTAAATCCTTCGTGCCACTCTAGAAAGCTCAACCTTATTGATCCTGCAACACAGAAGTGCCCTGAATTGTGTGGATAAATTTTTCTAGAATAGCATGAAGGCTGGGGGGAAGGGGGGGGGGGGGAAGGTCTGTGATCGATTTTGTATCACCATCTCCTCTTGTTTCCACATGAAGGGGTCACCAAAAGCATGGTTCCTCAGATGGAAAAGGAATTGGCTGGACGGCCATGTCCAGAGCTACAGTCAACAGCCCAATGTCCAAGTGGAAACCAGTAATGAGTGGTGTCCCTCAAGGGTTGGTACTGGGACCAATACTATTTAATATCTTCATCAATGACATAAATGGTGGGATTGAGTGCCCCCTCAGCAGGTTTGCAGATGACACCAAGTTGAGTGGTGCAGTTGATAGGCTAGAGGGAAGTGATGCCATCCAAAGGGACCTGGACAGGCTTGAGGAGTGGGTCAGGTGAACCTCACGAAGTTCAACAAGGCCAAGTGCAAGGCCCTGCACGTGGGTCGGGGCAATCCCCGGTATCCATACAGGTTGGGGGATGAAGGGATGGAGAGCAGCCTTGTGGAGAAGGACTTGGGAATACTGGTGGATGAAAAATTGGACATGACCCGGCAATGTGCGCTCGCAGCCCAGAAAGCCAACCGTGTCCTGGGCTGCATCGCCAGCAGCATGGGCAGCAGGTCAAGGGAGGGGATTCTGCCCCTCTGCTCCGATCGGGTGAGACCCCACCTGCGGTTCTGCGTCCAGCTCTGGGGTCCTCAGCACAGGAGAGACAGGGACCTGTTGGAGCGGGTCCAGAGGAGGGACACGAAAACGATCAGAGGGCTGGAACACCTCTGCTGTGAGGACAGGCTGAGACAGTTGGGGTTGTTCAGCCTGGAGAAGAGAAGGCTCCTGGGGGACCTTATTGCAGCCTTTTAATATATAAAGGGGGCTTCTAAGAAAGCTTACAGATTGGACATAAGGAGAAAACTTCTTATGATGAGGGTGGTGAGACACTGGAGCAGAGAAGCCATCCCAGAGAAGCTGTGGCTGCCCCATCCCTGGCAGTGTTCAAGGCCAGGTTGGATGGGGCTTGGAGCAACCTGGTCTAGTGGAAGGTGCCCCTGCCCATGGCAGGGGGGTTGGAACTAGATGACCTTGAGAGGTCCCTTCCAACCCAAACCATTCTGTGAATCCACGATTCTGTGATTCTATAAAAAACGATGTGCATTTTTTCAGTAAATTCAAGCTGTGTCTAAGGAGGCTGCACTCAGCACGCTCCCACCCCTGGGAGCAGAAGGCAGATCCCCTGAGGAAGACACAGGGCAGAACACGGGGCTCACGCTGAGGTGGACTGTGGACAGGAGTAAGCAGCCGTGAGCAGCTCCGGGAGGTCCTATGTGGTTGCATGGCCCAGTTGAGTCTGACTGGTTCTGGGTGTCTGGTCCTGCTTCTGCCACAGCCCTCCACCTTGGCTCATCATCCTCCAGCCTTTTTCCTGGCTTTATTGTCCATCTGCCTTCCCTGCACCCAGAGGGCTGGAGGAACAGCTTTGGAGTGATGAACACGGAGCCATCACAGGGGATGATGCCATGGTGTGGACATTGGCACAGGCAGCTGCCTGGCAGGCTTGCATAGCCTCTGCCAAAGTCCTGCCTGGCACATTGTCACCGCCACCACCATCCTCACCAGCCAGACAAAAGCAAACAGGAGGCTCTGGGGCAGAAACGACCATAAAATCTACAACTTTGCTCACTACTGTGCTCAAAGCTTTGTGTCTATGACCGCCCTGATCTCAACTGGAGCATCTAAGCAACAAAACAAAATACCTCAGGCAAAACCAAGCTTTGAAAACCCATCATTAAAGAACAAAAAAAGCCAAAAGGCAAAGGCATGTCCCCACACTGTAGGCAAGGCCAGGATGAAGGCACCTGGGCAGCTCTTACCCAGCCTTTAAGTTCATGCATGTCTTGCCATGGTCTTTCACTGCAGGGTCACAGTCCAGTGGAGCCCTCAGCACCTTTTCTATCTTACTGGTGCAGATGTGGGGAGGTACTGAGCAGCTATTGTGTATTCGTTCGTATTTATCCCTGTCCGGCATGCGGCTCCAGTCCATACTGGTGGGCACTCTTCACCCTGGGAACAGAAGGACTCGTCTCCCAGGCTTCTCCTTGGCTCTCCTCCATCCAGATCTGACACCTTGCCGATGCTCACGAGTAAGCTCTCACCTGCCTCCTGCTGCCTGGGGAAGGCTGTTCTCCCAAGAACAAAACCTGGGCTAGGTGAGATTGAGCCGAAAGACAGAACCGATTTGGGATGCCCAACCTGAAATGCTTCTGATTTTTCAGAGCCTGCGCTTGAGATGGCATCTCCCAGCAGAGCTCTGGCGAAGCCAACCGCAGCTATAAGCCTGAAGCGTCTCTGCAAATCAAACCTCAAGGCTTTATCTATTAAATTTAATTTCCAAATTAAATGTGCCCAAGCCAGTCCTCTGGAAACAAGGCCAGCCGGCATGGGTCTGGCCGGTGACTGCATTATTAATCTCCTTTATCACCCACACCGGATGGCCACAGCCAAATTTTGCCCCCAAACCCTTTCCTACCCCAGTATCTGCTCTTGCCGTCTCTGATTTCGAGGGAGGAATCTCACCTGCAGCAGCCCAGAGGAGCAATGGGGAGGAGAAATCACATCCAGGCATGGGTGGAACTCCAAAGGAATTTTGCTGAATAATATCTAGGTTTCTACTGATTACAAGCTGAGATTTTCCAAACACTTACAACTCGGTCAAATCTGGTCTGCCGTGAAATTAGGTGCGATGCAAAGCCTATGCACCATGTCAGGCATACAGCCCCTACCCCAGAATTGTAGGGACATCCCTCTTCGAAGAAAAAGTCTCCCAAAGGCTTTTAATAGATTTATTTTTTAATAATTCTTTTAATCAAAAAAAGAAACAATATTTCTTCCTCTCATCTCATTCTGTAAATGATTTAATTTAGCACAAGAAGGGAGCCTGCAGCAGACAGACGGTAAGGAACGCTTCAACCCGCACATGTGCATGGGCACGGCAGCCCCAACCTTGTAAACATGGCCCACGGAGAGTCACTTTAAGATACCTTATATTTTTTTCTCCAAATACGACTTGGAGTTTCTCCAGGTCCCGGGAGGTGTTTGGAAGGTTAATTTTGCATTTTGAACATAGAACTGGTCCCACCTCACGCCTGCAGCATGCCACATGATAGCCATACCCCAGCTTTAGCAGGCAACATGAGGGCAAAAGCAGGCAAGAACAGTCAGGCAGGGGCCAGAGGACACCCCACATGCCAGGGGAAGCACTGGGGGCCTTATCGGGGAGTTTATCAACCCTTCCTGGAGGCACTATTTGGCCTCTTAGGGGATGAGATTACAAGGCTCCTCCTGGAAAAGCCTGTTTGACGGCGATCCATAAGCAGCATCTCCTCCCCCACCTCTGCTCAGCCAGTTTGAGTTAAAAGGTGGGAATTTCACCCGGGTTCCTTGAAAATCACGCTTTATTTTGGGATTGTCTCTTTCACTTTTAAGGGAATAGGAAAAAAAATCTCCCTTTGGTTTTTCTGCACATACCACTCTGCTCAACCACAGAGCATCATCACTACAGATACACACCTGCAAACAACCTCAGGTTGCTCCTGGGGACCAAACGCTCAGCTAAAAGAGAGGCTTTCACCCTTCTCCACTTGCCTTCCTCCTCTGAAGGAGCTCTAGGAGGGTTGGTGCTCTTCTTTTCATGCTCCTTTGTGGTTTTAACACATGAGAACAGAAAGGAGCAGGGATGCTACCTCGTTTTCAGATGAAAAAAAACCAAGAGCTCTGCAAAATTTCATCCCAGAAGGGAATTGCAGCAGCAGAGCAATGCTCCCACTGGGCAGCTCTGGGCGCAGAAGGTGATGGATCAGCTCCATGGTGCCAGTGAGCACTCCCAGGACCTGCAGCACCCTCACCGCTGTCAGGGCTCAGCACTCAGGGAAGGACACACGGACGCACGGACATGAATGATCCCATCTGTTTGCTGATCCCAAATAACCCCATCCCCCAAATAACCCACAGGAGGGGAGGCAAATGGGCACAAAACAACCAAGTAAAACCCCAGAAGAAAAGGTTTATTTACTGAATGCTGCAGAAGAAGCCTGATAAGTTCTGTTCTCGGTCCCGGTGTCCACCGGGAGGTGGAAGGTGCCCTCCGTGGCACAGGAGGAAGAGGTCTGTGGCCAGGCTTGCTTCATCAGAAGTGTAGCTTGAGTGGAGACAGAGAAGAGGTGTCACACAGAGCAATGAAGATACGACTTCCCGCATTTATGTCACATTTGAACCACTTTGCTGCTCTCTTCCTTTCCCTCCCACCTTTTAAGGACAACTATCCGTAGGAATTTCACACCGTGGTTCCTCTGGCCCCACCTGCTCCCCATGGAGGGATGGTTTGCACAGCGCATTGCAGCAAACCAGTTACCTACCCCAAACAACTGGTTTCCTGAGCTAAGCAACCTGCATGAAGATCTACATATGGGGGACGTGGCCAGCAGAGCCACCATCCCTCCCCAGATACCACTGGTCACCTCTGTGCATAGGGACCAGTAACAGCTGTCCTTGACCTCGTGTTTCCAGCTGGAAAACAGGCTGAGCCTGATGTGCAAGGCATTTTATTCTCAGTAAAGCCCTTTGAGATGCTTGCATGGCAGGTACCACTAGTGGACAAGGTACTGGTCGCTGTGACCATCCCATCACAGTGTTAGGTGGTCCTCAGAAACTCTGGAAAGGACAGTCAGCAGAAGCAGTGGCTTTGGGCAGGTCGCCCTGTATCCCAGTTTGCAGAAAAGTATTTATAAAGCCAACCAAGATAATCCAGAAGAATCTCAAGAGCCAAATCTTGTGGGATTTGAGAAGGGACCAACAGAATTCAGTCATTTTGTGGGTCATAAATTTTCTGAAAGAGGAAAAGGTCTTACACTAACTGCCATAATGCACCTGTGTATGATGAACCAGCACTGGCTATACCTTTATCCTATATCCAAATGCATTGCCAATGCTCATCTAAGAAGAACTGCCGTTACACCGAAGGCACACCTATGGAGAAGGCAGATCGCCAACACAAGCTGACAGCCAGACTCCTTCCCAAAGTTGGTGCCTCTGAGAAAGGCTTAACAGGTCTTTTTCTTTTTTTTTTTTTTTTGTCCCCTGAAACTATGGATCTGTCCTAACTTTTTGTTCCAGACTAATCTCAAATGGTGGCCCCCACCATCCTTGGTTTAAGTCCCACCACCTCCCAACACGAGTGCATATATCTTTTGAAAGCCTCAGCCAGTTATTACAGCTCGCTGCTCGCCAGCTTAACGAGCTGCTCTGGCTGTCATTATGAAAGAAATAAGCCCCAGGTTTTCCATGTACTGCAGTATATACTTTGCACACCCAGCTACTAAGGAAAGAAAACCAAGTGAGGGTTGATCGATCCTCAGCAAGCCACTCAGTGATTAGACCTCACTGTGAAGTTGTGGAGGATAAAGGAGGTAAAATGATGCAGCTGCTGGAATCAAAGAAAATCACCGATTGATGGCTTCTTTAAAGGTATCGTTTGTGAATGCAGAAGGTAGACTGTTGAGACGCTCTCTCTCCACCAAATTTTGAATTTCCCAAGATCTCTAGAAGGTTGGAGGTCAGAGCACATCCCTGTCGTCCCCTTCTCCCTGTGCAGGTGGCGTTAAGGACAGGTAGGATTTCCCTAGGGATGTGGTAAAGGGATTTTGGGTCAGATCTGCCAACTCAAGAGACTTCTGGAGGAAAAAAACAAAGGTGTAATTTTGTAGGCAGGGAACTGTTTCTGATAGCAGAACCAGCCAAGCTCAGACAAAGCAGTCTGGGGCAGAAAGAAAAGAAGAGATCTTTGGGAGAGACAGCACGGCCCACAGGAGGAGGTGGTGGGTTCCTTATACTCCCATCAGCCCCAAGGGCATCACACATGAAGACACTTTAAAGCTGCACTTCATAATTCCTTCTCCCAAGCAAGTTCCTGCCCCCCGAGGGGCTCGGCGCTAAGCCCCGAAGAAGGGACTTCATGACTTGGTCAGGACTTGTAAACCTTTCTGCAAAGGCAAGAGCAATGATGTTTCAAACCCCTCCAATGCCTCCATGTCTGCTCAGACTCTTTAATTAACCATCTCTGAAGATCCAACTGTAAATCTGGAGTGCCACAGGGCTGGAAGTTGGGGATGAGCAATTGAGGAACCCAAGGAGGAATCGGCACTGGTGCCACAGCCCGTGCCAGCCGCAACACAGGTCCTCGTGGTTGGGTACCACTGCCCAGAGAGAACGGAGAAGCACTACCACAGGTCTGTTGGTCCACCAAAAACTCGTGAGACCACTCTCCTAGCGTGGGGCAGAAATACAGGAGCGTGGAGGACACCCAGCAGTGATGCCTTACTGGACCACATGGCAATCATCAGCTGTGTGGAGATGTTTATGGGGCAAGATGATCTGGCTGGCTGGTGCTCCGCTGCTGGAGACATGGAAACATGCTCCTCCCTCCTCACCTTCTCCCAGAGAAAACCAGGAGGTTTGTGGGAAGTGAGGGACTCGGAGCACAATTTCTCCTCCACTCAAGCACTGATCACATTCTGCTCCGAGCCTGCACCCCGTCCCAAAGGCTTGTGAGTTATTAAGGATTTCCAAACTGCCTTGCTTTATTTTCCATGGTACACTGCACTCCTGAACATCACACTGGAGAGCCAACTCCCAGCGCTGAGACAGAAACACTCTTTCACTTACGCTTTTATTCAAAATCAGATTCATTTTTGCCTCTGGATTTCACAAAGGTTTTAATCTCCAAGACTGATGAGACAATTTATTTAGATGTTCCTCTGCAGTTTCCCCTCTCCACATTAGACCTACCAAAAAAATCAAGGTAATCTGGGTTGGAGACAGCTGGGAGTTTGCCATAGCTATACATGTTCCTTATATTAAATCATGGATCCTCGGAGAATCCATCACTTAAAACTACACGAAAGGTGAACCAAGGAGGCTTCTAGAAACATTAATATCTCCTGGTCCTTTGCAAGAGCTACAATTCATAGCGGTTACAATCCAGCCATGACTATCTAACATAAATTAAGATCTATCTCCTGCCAGTGTCTTCTGGATTTGGTTTAACCTCTTGCCTGCGCTGTTCATTGAAAAATAAAGAGCTTTTATTCATTGTCTGTTGGATCCCTGGCAAATCTAGTGGTGGGGACTGGGCAAGCAATGTGAACTGAGCAGGGGTCTCTGCAGCACTGGGACTGGTCTGTCTCCCTGCGAGGACCTCTAGCCAATGTGCTAATGTTCAAGACATATTTTAAGTGGAAAAGAGAAAAACATGAACCAGACATGCCTGAAGAAAATTCTGTGAATTCACTGGAGCACAGAATCACAATGAAAGGACGAAGCAGATGATACAGTATATACGGTATATATATTTCTTGCTTCTCTCTGCCAACCTTATTTGTGATAGATACAGCCTTGAGCCTCGTACAAAGTTTGCAATAAGCGTAATTCCCCAGGCAGTCCCATTACCATGAGCCTGAGTGTCCCAAAACGTTGGGAGCACTTGTTCTTAGAAAGCCTTGCAAGGCTCTACAGGATGTTCACCCCACCAGACCCCAAGATACCCACCTTAGGGGACCCACTGATGCCCCTAAATAGTCGGTGGGCGCCTACAGAGGATGGTTCAGAGCACTTATGTAGGGAAAGACGATGCCTACGCTTTCCCTCTGCAGAGCAATGTTTCCTCTGGGGAGGACCCAGAAGCAGGAATGAGGGATTGGAGCCTCCGTCCTGTCCCACAACATCCCCGCAGAGACCCCTAATTTCCGAGGGTGATTTTAGAAATATCTGTTCTGCTCTGGAAGGGCACTGAAGTAATGGATGCAAAGCATTATTCTCCCCTGCATTATTAATAAATGCAGTTAAAGCATAAGCCAGCCTCCGTGCAAAAAGTGTGTGCCCTACTTTCAGGAAAATAAAAAGGCATGCTTTAATGAAGGAAGTTAAAACAAAACAACCATCTCAGGAAGACAGAATGCCTGGGAGGGAACATGCACCAGGCCTAATGAAGACATACATTATTATTTTTTTTTTTTTTAAATTGGCGTGCCTCGTGTCTCTGCAGCAGAGTGATTTTAGGCACTCATTTTTATATACTTGAAAGGATTTTTTTTTAATAACACTGCCCTCAATAACCAGGCTTATTGCAAGCATAAGAGTTTGCAATGCCAGTGTTTTGAGTCATCTCGTAGCCTGCCTTATGTCTCTCCCTCTAACAAATATGGGAAAACACCAACAGGAAAATCACACAAGGCAGAAACTTGTGTTGTTTCAATGAATCAGGATGGAAAGAAATTACTTCCCTTGCTTGATGCAGGGCTCCTTTGGCTGAGCTTTGCAAGCAATGCAGTGGCTGGCTGTTATCTATGCCTTGGGAAGGTTTGCTTTGAAATAAACTTGGTGCTCAAACATTAGCAAATATTCACCAGATACCTGACATTGACAGAGGGAGGAATCAAGACTGGTTCCAATTACCATTTTCCTTTCCTCACGGCTACTGGATCTGCATGGACCAAGAGGACTCCAGAATTCTCCAAGCTCCTCTCCACGTCTCCTTATGCTTCTCGGATTGAGGCAATTACAAAGTTTGGGGCACTAAATCATTTACTTTTCCATGTGGATCCCGGGGTCTGGGGAACCATGAGGTCAACAGAAGAGCATGAGCGTCGCTGACTTCCAGCGTGGCATCAGGGACTGTATCGTGAGTGTTTGGGAGGACATCAAGGATGAAAGCGGATGGCACGTAAGTAGCAGGTATTTGAAAAACAGACTTTGAAAATTAACCACCACTGATGCACTTCTCTTCAGTTGGGGTGAACCACACCAAGGGCAGGAGCAGAGGGCAGTCTTCATCTTCGCTCAGTGGTTCATTTCTTGCTAAGATTTTGCATGGAAGCCAAGCGAAACTCACGAGGTTTGGGGCAAGAGATACCTAACCAGAGAGAGCTGGTCTGAGGAACACCTTTAGGGTGGACCAGAGAGGGTGATCAAGGTTGTACACAACAGTTTCTTTCAAGACTGACAGCTCGCTTCCAGTTACATCCCACAAATTCAGAAGTCACAAGCAAAGGATGCTCTTCCCACCCTTTTCAACATCTATTCAAAGTAGCATTAAGAGGCACATTTTCCTGGTTAACCTACGTATGGAGAATCAGATAACCAAACATGAAACTTTGGTTTGTGATTGCTTTTTTAATGATCCTGTAGGATTTCTGCTAGCAGGTACCACCCCAATCCCAGCCTGGGAGGTTTTAAACAGAAGAACCTTGTCGGCGGATGGGATGCTTTTGAGAGTAGCAATTCTGCTGGGAACGTACAGCATCTCTTTCTGCAGTGAGGCAGCTGAAGGCTCAACATCTAAAATTCCTTAAAAATACATTCAGAATTAGTCTTCTGTTTCAGAATCAAAGATTTTAAAAATAAAGCTGATCCCCTCTGATTCCCAGTGTGTTTGATGGATGGCATGAACCCCAGCAGCATGTTCTTCTCTGCGGCAGGTTTATTTCCAGCCTTCTGTATGACAGCAGCTGATTCAATTTGAGTAAACGCTCTCCATACCGATACAGACGACTGGTTTTTAACTCAGCCACTGAACCACAGTATTACTTTAACTCAATTCCATTTAACACAGTGGAGGACGCTGCTTGCTCTGTCGCATGTACCCACTGCTGGACTATTTTATGGAGCTTATTTTGCATTAGTTGTCTCTCAAAACCTCTTAATTTTTCTCCTTTACGCATGTTTTCCATAGAGAAGTCACCACAGACAGTGGGTGCGATGCTGGGAGGTCCTGAGCGGCAGAGCCCGTGCCTGCTTCCTGGAGCTGTTAATGTGGCATTTCGCCTGCGGCAGAATTGGGATCTTAAGAAACATAATTCAATAAAAACTGGCAGGGAGTTGCAAATAGCTTGAAAAAGCCTCTAAATTTAAGAAGGGTCCAAGCCAGGATTGCCTCTGTAGCCTTTGCTCTGCCTCTAAAGATAATGTTGACAGATGCTGTCCTCACTCACGGCATCACACAGGCGTTTTTCTTCTCCACTAACTGGTGCTTGTGCATCCCCCGCTCCTGAGCCGCCGGTCTGAGCATAGGCGAGTCCACGAAAGCATCTTTCCTCCCGGCTGCACATGAACAAGCTGAGGGCTCTGAACCATGCCTCCTACGAGATAAATCTCCAAATAGTGGGGAAAAAAAGCCTGCTGTGATACTAAATTGATTTCAAGAGCTGTATGATTGTTTACGGGGAGAATGGAGGTTTCTGCACAAGAGGAGTTGGGTTGAGGAGCACCGATTTTAATCTTCACCGTCTCCTTGCTAATTTAGCGCTTAGCTATGTTGCGTTACGCACTGGATGATTTTTGTTCTCACTGCAAAATGACCTGTCAGCTTTCTGGACATTAGGAGATTTCTAATATGGAAATTATTAAAGGCATTTTTTTAAGAACTATAAACAGAGAAATGAAATTTAAATGTCAAGATGGCTGCGAAGGCTTTCTTGCTTGAGCATTAAGCCGCGTAACAAAAAGATCTGGCGAGGGGGGACAAAATGATCAGAGGATTTTTTTTAGAGAAGGCAAGTCAGTAAAGATTAGGATTGCACTTCAGAAGGGAGCATCAGGGGAATGAACAAAAGGCTGGCTGGCACAAAGAAGATTGACCAGGGCTTTCGTTTCCCCTTTCACACCATGCAAATCTAAAGCAACAGACAATTATTTGCATTGCTTTAAAAAAAATAATCAGTAACTCAAGCCTTAATTAATCTGCAGAACTGCTTGCTGCAAAGTATTGTAGCGATAAAATATAGCAAGAATCAAAGCACGGGGGAGGTTAAGCATCTTTAATGAAAGAGAGGACACCCACAGCCACAGCCACCAGGACAAAGGTAGGGAAAAATCAAAGTCTTTGTGTTTTTGTGCTTATAAAAGCCGCTGACTAACAAGGTTAGGGGCGGATTATTCTATACCGAACAATCACAAGGAATCTTCTGAAGGTCGATCTGGCTGTTTTCAGGGAAGAGAGACCAGGGCGGATGGACAACCCGGCCCTCGCTGAATCTGGGGGCTCCTTTCTGCTGGGTGGAGGACACAGGCTGTAGATGCCGCTGCAGGAATGATGGGGCTCAAGAGGGTGTGCCCAAGGGCTCACTGCTGCCCACCTGGGTGAACCCCAATTTCCAGGGTTATCCCTGTGTTTTCTTGTTCTTTCCTGGTTTTCTTGACTGTTTCTTCACTGTCTGGGTTGGGACATGCACTTCTTTCTTGTCTTTGTTGTGCAGGCAAGGAACTTCTTTGCTTGAGAGAAGGAGGCTTGTCCTCCAGCCCACTCCAGGACCTACACTTCTACAAGCCAGGTGCATCCCATTTCTCAATCTATTCCTCCTATCCTAACCTATGCCAAGAAAGCAATCCCATAAAACATCATCTTAGAGGTCTTCTTCTCTGAGGGTATCTTGACTATGTATGAGAGTTACTTCAGAGAGCACCCACCCCTCCACCCCCCCTTGGGCTCCTGTTCCTCATGAGCATGAAGGACATCCCAGGCAGGATTCATCTCAAGCTCTCCTGGTAGGACAGACAGGCATCCATGGGATGTCTGTCCCCAAAGATGGGCTAGATGTGTCTCTGGGGAGGTCTGTCTTTCTCTCCACTGAATACAGAGGGACCTGGGATAGAAGGATTAGAGACCTAAGGTCTATACAGCTAAAGGGAACCAAATCTTCCCTAAATATGGCAATTGCTGCAGCTGTTTAAAATACTTGAAAATTTCCTAGTCTTTTCTCTTTCTTTTTGATTTGGAAAATTAAACTGAGCTGAACTAAAATCTTTCCAGGGGAATGTGTGGATTTCATCAAGATTTTGCAAAGAAAAGTATTTTGTTTGGATAGCAACACAGCATTTCTGGGAGGTGTTTCCATTCGTTTTCTAATAGGAACTCCAGCTCCCAAGGATGGTGTCTGAGATGTACAAGAAGCAATACAAAAGACCCCACCCAGAATTCCTCGTCCTGCAGTGATTTGGTGTTCCCTCTCACTTGGGTGTCCCCTTGGCCATCTCACCACTCAGCGGTGGAGCTCCTGCCTGCGCAAGGCACAGGCAGTGGCTGGGGACAAGAGACATTATAATGTCCAGGCTAATACACAGGAATGCTGCTGTATTTACATCCCTGGCTAAGCAGGCAGGGCATTGCCAGCCTCTGGCAGGACAAGTTACTAATAGATTTGTGGGTTTTTTAATGCTGTAGAGCTCTTTTCACTTTACTCTTTCAGTGTTATATCCTTCAGGGGAATTTGAGAGTAGCCAGCACACATCTAGGGGAACAAAACTTGTTTCATATTACATGTTAAGATTTTTAGTGGGAAGAAATGCAGCTAAAGACCCTACCAGAAGCACATAGAACCAAACAAAACACAACAGATCCCTTACAGAGTCATCCGCAGTAAACGGCTTTATTTAATAACCTTGCAAAATAACAGTGAATTTAAACTGTGATGTGGAGAAGACAGCACCAAAAGTTTTTGGCAATGAAACGCTCATTCCTGCTTCATCAGCCTTGGAAAACTCCTGAGCCTGGGGATCCACTGATTTTACAACAACCAGGAGACTGAAAACTTGGCAATTCAAAGGAGAAAGGGTTTAGCAAGACTGCAACAAAGTCCAGCTTTGTGTTCGTTACGCAAGCATCTATTTCACTCCAATGACTACTGAACACTTAGCTGAAAAGAAGGCTTTATTCAGAAGTTTTAAAATCCTGCAGCTCTTTTGAGGCGAAGCATTCAGAATAAACATCTCGGCCAACCGAAAAGCCATGAAGTCAAAACAAAGGGCGAGATATTATTTTTCATCTCCAATGTGTGCTTGGAAATGGGTGAGCAAGAGATTTTTTCAGGCCTTTTTCATGAAAACCATGAAAAAAGGCACAGTCCTGATTTCAGAAATGCTTTTCCAATCACAGTTTGGACATTGCCAATTCTTGCATTTGACCTGTGTGAGCGTACCCCTTAAAAAAAATGCTCCAATAACACACAGACTAAAAAACCACAGCTAATAAGTAATGTTCTGATCATAGAATGGTTTGGGTTGGAAGGGACCTTCAAATATCATCTTGTTCCAACACCCCTGCCATGGGCAGGGACACCTTCCACTAGACCAGGTTGCTCAAAGCCCTGTCCAGCCCCTTGAACACTTCCAATGATGGGGCATCCACAGCTTCGCTGGGCAGCAAGATCTCAAGATTGCTATTAGATATTTCTTATACTAACTTTCACTTAATTCACTCCAGATAAGAGTCACATTTTCAAACTGCTACTTAGCTCTTGGGTTTCTACCACCCTTTGTCATGCCAAGAGGGTCCCGTCCCCCAGGTAATTTGGCTGAAAGCAGAAAACTTAACTGCATTTTAAAAACTCAAGGTCACTTGGTCCTTCCAAAGGGCTGCTTTCAGTAAAGTACTTAAATGTAGGTTTAACTTCAGTTAATTTCCTGAGCGGGGCCTAAGAGAAGTCTTCAACTCCAAAAAGAAAAAGACTTCTACACAGGTTTTAAAATTTGGGCTCAAAAGTATAAAAAAGCAAGTGATTGATTTAGCAGAGCAACTCAAATATTCCTCATTAAGCACAGAACCTCATTAGTCTGTGCTGTGGTGAAGACAACTCCTTGTGGACAGGTGGGAATTACTCCATGACTCCTGCTTTGGAGTAACTTGTCTGACTTAAAAATAGTGGAAGGACCCCTCCTCCTGGAATAAGAAGTGTCCTTGCTGGAAGCTATTTGACAGAAGCTCCCATGGTTAATTTCCATTGTATCCTCATCTACATGAATCTTCTACCATTGGCAGCCCTTGGCTATAAGCATTTCCCCCATCTCCCCACCTCATGTAGATGAGGTGTTCAACCTAAAGTGACGGACAGGGGATGACTAGGTTTGTACTCATGCCACCCACGTGCTTTGATGGCTTTCTCCTCTCCAGTTCTCTCCGGCCAGGCAGGAAGGTCCTGGATGTGTGTGTGTCCTCCTCCATCCAGACCCTTCTGTACAATATAACCGGAGCCATGGGCTGGGTACGAGTTTGGCCAAGCGACAACAGAGGAAACCAGACAGAAGGGAGGTGTGGAGCAATGGTACTCAACAGCAGGGAAGGGAAGCATCTTGGCAGTCTAGTCATGGGGTTTTGTCGAAAAAAAAATCATGGCTAATGGAGGAATTCAAACGAGAAGTGGCTTTGTGGATGATAAGGGGAAGCCTCCTTCCAGTGAGAGCAGCAGAAGGAACAAGGAAGGTGCTTGCTTGGAAAGGTAAGAGGTGAACAGGACAGACATTGTGGCTGAACTATAAGAGCAGTAAGGCTCTGGACACCAAGAATAAATGGAGTGGGCGTTGTTTCTGTCAATAAGGACAAGTAGCCTGTGCTAGATATGAGTAAGAGGGAGGCAAAGAGGGGGATGACATGGTTAAAGCAATGGGCTGGAAAAATTATTTTTGTACCAGCTCTCTGAAAGGATGGGGAAGTATTTGCCAAGATTTGAGACAGCAAAGAGAGCAGAGCTCCAGGGTAGGGGCTGAGCTATGGAGGATGAACGCCTTACCCATCAGCCTGGCTGGTAGGATGGTTCAGAGGAACTGCAAAGGAGGATGCAAAAGAGCATGTGGCTCCAAGTAAGGTTTCCTGGAGATAGATGGGGAGTAGTGGAGAAGGGAATAAAGGACAGAGCTTGGCTGAGCTTTCATGGAAAGCTGGAAGAGGCGGATGACAAATACATCCCAATGGACACACTGCAGCAGAGGTAGAAAACAACTGGCCAAACTGGGAAAACTAAGGGAAAACAAGATTTTATGGAGGAGATTGCAGCTGGTACTGTCAATGATAACCAGTACACCAAGGCTTAGGCAGAATTGTTCCTGAGTTTGGCCGGGAAAAGCTTGCTGCATCTTTGGAAGAGCCATTTTAGCATGGTGTGAAGGGCAGGAGCTGGACAGAAGACACTAGGACAGACCCAGAGTCCGTCGGTGCAACAGGAAAGCAGGGGATGGTAAAGACACGGCACGGCAGATCCAGACACCAAACAGGACACGGTTGCTGATGTTTCTGCATCTATGACATGGAAAGAGGAGAGAGGGACAAGCAGGGGGAAGGGGAAGGCAATCTCGGTGAGATAGCATGCGGTATTCAGAAAATATTAGAAGCCATCAATGTGCAGGTATCACAGCAATAAGGATTGTAAAATTCCTGGGATTAGTATTAAGATATAATTCATGGCTCAAAAGTACTTTGCAACATAGACAAATATTCACAATGGTGGGCATGAAGTTAATGGCAGAGTTAGGAAGGGAAGAGCTTAATACAGGCCCCTTGCCTGGGAAGTATTTGCTGACAAGCACATGGAAACTGCTGGGTTTTGTACACTGAGCAGCAAAAGGTAAATCCTCTTGCATGTTTCAACATGCCTGATCTCTTCTCCATACACAGATTTTTACCTGGGGCATAGCCGGGGCTGCTGGTTGGATACATGTTTGGGTTGTAGGCTGGGGCAGCGGTGGGATAGCCCGTCGGATAACCTGCAATGAGAAAAAAAGAGAAATTATGCTTTTGTCAACAGGGAGAGAGAAAAGGACAGCATCCCTGGGAAGCAATAAACAACCTGTGTGAGCAAAGAGGCCAGCGGCACAGCTGAGAGGTAAAGCACAGATGTATTCTCAGTTGGCCAGGGTACAGGAGGGACTGTGAATGCACTCTACAGACTTACATGTGACATCATCAGTATTTCATCTTTATTCCTCTAGAAAACAAGGATGATAACCAGAATGCAGGAATGTTCACTGTGCTCTGAAGAAAACTACCAAGAAAATACACACACTGAATGCAGAACTCAGCTACAAAAAACCACCAGCGCTGCAGTATTTGAAAGGTTTTCCTTGGCTGCTTTCAGCCATCATAGCTTGATCATCGTACCACTTCTTGCATTCTAACAGCAGAGCTCAGCACCCAGCCCGAGTCCTCGGTGCTCAGCACGTCCATTAACCAGAGCTTCTTGCTAAAGGGAAGGCAGAGACGTTGCATGAAAACATGCCAGGCCTTATATTCACTCATGGCTGCACAACTGCCATCCCTGGGAGGGACCCAATTACCTGCCAGGCCACCTGGAAGGAACACGCATGGCAGCTTGTACCCTTTGAAGCTGCATGAGGTTTTAATGGGCACTTTAGAAAAGGTTGCAGAGCATCTTCAATTTTCATCATCTTCACTCAGATCGGTCACAGGGAGTTCAGGGGAAATAATCTAAACAGTCAGCTACATGGAGGCTTGGAAATCACCGTACGCTGCAGACCCAAGTCCCTATGTGCACCCACACACAGTGCAGATGTCTTGCACCAAACTCTTACTTCACTAGAAGTTCTTGTCCTCTACAAAGACCACAGACGACAACCTCCACACCTTGGTCCTGTCCGTTTCTGCTTTTGTTTACTGCCCTGCTTCCATTTCTTGGAAGTCTTCCTGACTGAAAACAGTAACGCTCGAGTAACTCCATCCTTTCTTACGTGCTCCTGCGTAAATCCCTCTGACAGACCGAACGGGACATGTTAATCTTCCTTTGCTGGCGGAGAGTTTGGCTTTGCTGTGCTTCACGGCCATGGCCACCGCCCCGGTTTATCTGTGCATCTTGTTGGCCATCGTCCCAGAGCAGAGCCAACCCAACGGCAGACAAAATGACCCTTGGAGAGACTTTCTACGCCAAGCTCCACTGACGCTGTCTGCTGATTGCCAGCAAAGGCTGGAAGAGGTAATTAGTAGTCAATTCACACCCCATCTTTTTTTTTTTTTTTTTTTCTTTATTAAATAAAATTGAGTGTGGGCCTTTCCTCTCCCTTTCTGAGCAGTAAGACAAACACATTGCAATCTCTTCCTCCTATGCCCCAAAGCTCACTGCTCTTTGACTACGTGCAGATTTCTAAAACCTGGCACCCGTCACACAGCTGACTACTGCAGCAAAATTTTGAGGTTCATTTGAATAAATCTAATTCAACAATCATGACCACTGTACTGGAATAAATGACTGTATGTTCTACCCTCTCATTTTCATCAGTGATATATTTGGCTTCTAAATCAGGTTAATTAAAAATTGCTGTAGTTAATGTTGGATAAGCAGCAGTTTAACAGATTTTTTATTTTTTTTTTTTTAGGCTACATAAAACTATGTTGTCATCATACTCAGGAATATATACAGCCTTTTAGCAATCAAGAAGCTCCTTGGAAAGTTATTTGCAGAGCCAGTGATTGCAAGCAGAACATTAATGATGAAGATCTTAAATCAGAAATACGCTTGCCTACTCTCTGCTTCATTAGAAGATAACAATTTCTTTTCCAGTATATTCATCACTCCAGGGTCCTCCCATTGTCTGCTCGAGCTCAATAATCCCGCTTTGCCTCCTGACCAATCTGGCTAGGGGTGTTAAACCAACTTCAGTTCACTTCTTGACCACACCAAGCATATTTTCCCTATAATTCTCTCAACCGTGTTTCTACATGGGGTTTTACCTGCTCAGCACACAGTTTAGTAGCCGATGGCTGTGTGTGCGTGCCACGGTGTTGGGAAGTCCCTTGCTCATCAACTAAGGATGAGATCTAGATGATAGCCTTTTGGGGCACCAAGGGGTTCTTCTGGTCTTTGCTGCTGGTTAATCTGCCCCAAGTAAGTCCTGAATCCCATGAACTGCTGCAGTAGTCCTTAATAATAGTCCTTGAGTAATAGTTCTTAAATCAACAACCATGAAAAACATAGTCCTGTGTGGCTACATGCAGCAAAAGTTTAATCTGTGCCCTCTGAGATATCACCAGCAGTCACACACTACCATATTCAGAAAAAAAACCTTCTCTTTTACTTGGACCAGAATTTTCAACATTAGGTTTACAGGCGAAAAACAAGCCTGAAATAAATCAGACCACTTTCAGACCACAGGAAAACTGTGGCTTTGGGTAAGCTTTTCCATGCAGCCCATTATTGAAAGACTTCACAGTTATTTCAGGCAGATGGAGACAACCATATATTTAGGTCTTCTTTCTCTTTTTTTGGGTTTAACTTATGCTTGGTAGGACTGCGTCTTGCTTACTGTGGTATCTTTTGTTGTTCTGAAAGACAGTTATGGCCATTTTCAGAATAATTTAATTTCAGATAAATACCGTTTCTATCAAGGAAGCTTTAATAGCTTTGGATGCGAAAAGGTGCAGCCAGCCCTGCTCTACTCTATCTTCCACTCTGATCTCATAAACTTTGATAAGTGCTGACCTCCAGCAAGAAAACTTGTCCTTTCTATTTCAAGGGGAAACGGAGATGGGAAAGGTGCAGGAAAATTAATGTGGTTTGCTCCTTTTTTGGACATACTAAAAGATAAGAAAGTAGTAGAATCTGGGGCAATTTGTGCCAGGGGAAACACGCTTGAAAATTCCCAGCACTCAAAACCCACTGGGTTTAAAAATACATGAGACGGTTTTATACCTTATTGGTTTTTGAGCCGTTAGGATTTATGTTTGTTGGATCTTCTTCATCCCCCAAATGACCACAAACAAGCTTTCTCAGGAAAGCAAAAAGCTGCAATCCCCATGATGGTCCCCATGTCTTACATCCCCTAGGGTAGAAGACAAAGCCTGGATCTAACAACCAGGGATGAGCTCAGGAGAGGTGGCAGCACCAAAGCATCTGGCGTCCTGCTCTGATTTTCCCCCTGGATACCCTAAGAGATCTCCAGTAAATCCCTGTCCCTCCTGCTGACTCTGCTCCCCTCCTACCACATCTGTCTTGCTTCTTCACCTTGAATCAAAAATAACAGCAAGTAGGCCAAACCCACTTGTTTTGTGTTGAGTCCTGCTAATCTTCATGGGCTTCCTGCTGGAGACATGAAAATGTCAGGGACAGAAAGAAAATATCCTTTACTTTCTACTTGTACAGATCTGCACATGATGGGACCCTGTCTCTGCTGGGGCTTGGGGCCTTATTACAGCAATGATACAGAAGGAAAGAAAAATGAGATGAAAACATATTGAACAAAATTTATTAGAGTCCTCACAGAAGAAATCAAAAGTTGTTTTCTTGCTTTATTTTAATTTAATATCATCTCCACAATCAATAGGAGTAGGAAAGCCAGTGTTCATTTAATGTTCTCCCCAAGGAAAATATACAGCACTCCAACTCGGAGAAGCACTAACTGAACTACTTTAAAAATTACGACTCAATAACTGGCTGTGCAAAGTGAAGAGCACACAGGGCTGCATCAAGTAGGTATTTTAAAGCTGTCTTTAATTTTTCATGTATTTCTAAATGTTTCTATACCATTACTTCCAGCTCTGCTCATCCCCGTCCTCTTTGGTGCAATGCTGCTTTTGATTAATGGCTTTTAGGCTACGAGTCCCAGCTACCCACCCCCTCTTTTTAACATGCACACCTTTAGGAGATGCACTAGTAAAGGAGTTAAGGAAATAATTTAAAAAAGAGTGGCATACAGAGCCTTCAAATGTGTTTAACCACCAGCTTTGTTTAGCCCAGGCTCCTTCGTGATTATACTCAGAACACCCATAATAAAGCAGTTAGCTTATATTTCCAGCTATATATATTTTACTGCCTACATGGAAGACAGATGCATGTGTAACTGTACACACAAGCTCACCACAGGCCGCTTCTGCACGAGACAAGAAATGGTTGGATGGGGCATTTAAGACAGCTCTTTCCATCCTGGCAGCCTTCTGGGATAGCTTATTCCTGGTCTCGAGGTACCGAGCTCCTACGCGGATGCTGTGGTTGTTCTGTACATCAGTAGACAAAAAATGCTGAATTACTGGGGAGAGAGGGCAGGAGAAAAAACCACAGAGATGTCAGCAGGCAAATGGCTGCCCTTGGAGGAAAGGTTAGCAGCAGGGTGGGGAGGATTAAAGAATTGAACAGGCAGCCATAGAGGGGAAGGGTATATTTGGGCTCATTCAAGGATTAGATTTGTTATATTCTCTTAATTTGCTTCGGCATCTGAAATTCAGGAGGCTCATACCCAGCCCCAGGTGCAAACCAGCTCCAGCTCATCCTTCCCACGAGCCACTGGAAAAAACCTTGCGACACCCTGTAGGTCGGCGCCACCAGGCTCCATAGGACCATGCACGAGGGACAAAGTGACATTAAAACCCCATGACAAAGGCACCTGTAGCAAGTTTTAGAGGTGAAGTCCCAATTCAAAGGTCTCCTCCTCATTTGTCTGCTTCCTCTAAAGTAAACTTCAGCATACACTGCCCATCCTCGCCGTAAATGAGCAACCTACATCCACAGAATCACAGAATGGTTTGGGATGGAAGGGACCTTCAAAGATCATCTAGTCGAACCCCCTGCCATGGGCAGGGACTTCTTCAATGAGAGCAGGTTGCTCAAAGCTCCATCCAACCTGGCCTTGAACATTTCCAGGTATGGGGCATCCACAGCTTCTCTGGGCAACCTGTTCCGATGTCTCACCACCCTCATCATAAAGAATTTCTTCCTTGCACCCAATCTAAACCTGCCCTCCTTCAGTTTCAACCCATTACCCCTTGTCCTGTCACTGCAGGCCTTGGTAAAAAGCCTCTCTCCATCTTTCTTAGAGCCACCTTTATATATTAAAAGGCTGCAATAAGGTCCCCCAGGAGCCTTCTCTTCTCCAGGCTGAACAACCCCAACTCTCTCAGCCTGTCCTCACAGCAGAGGTGTTCCAGCCCTCTGATCGTTTTCGTGTCCCTCCTCTGGACCCGCTCCAACAGGTCCCTGTCTCTCCTGTGCTGAGGACCCCAGAGCTGGACGCAGAACCGCAGGTGGGGTCTCACCCGATCGGAGCAGAGGGGCAGAATCCCCTCCCTCGACCTGCTGCCCACGCTGCTGGCGATGCAGCCCAGGACACGGTTGGCTTTCTGGGCTGCGAACGCACATTGCCAACTCATGTCCAATTTTTCATCTACCAGTATCCCCAAGTCCTTCTCCCTTATCCTTTATCCCCCAACCTGTATGGATACCGGGGATTGCCCCGACCCATGTGCAGGGCCTTGCACTTGGCCTTGTTGAACTTCGTGAGGTTCACCTGACCCACTCCTCAAGCCTGTCCAGGTCCCTTTGGATGGCATCACTTCCCTCTAGCCTATCACGCTAATCCAGATTTGAAAAAATGGAGTGAATTTACAAAAAGACAAAACCGCAGATGCATTATTACGATACTCTCTGACAGTGAAGAACCTCCTTCGGTTAACTAGCATCTTAGCCAGGCTGCGAGCCTGCCTCTGTAAGCTTTAGGCCTGATCCTGGAGCTTCAGAGACACCAACATGTGGTACCAAGCAGAGATTAGGCCACATTTCCCTCCAGATTTCATTCATGTTTCTAACTGTGTCACCTACCGTGCATATTTCTTACACCCATCTCACACAGCCTTCTGAAAGCACACTATAAACCTTGATATATCGTAAGATTCATGCCCTCTTGTCCTCCTGTTTCTGGATATGGGCTCTCCTCTGTGTACAAACATCACAAAAGCCATGTCCAAGAGACAGTGGGGTGCTCAGGAACCACTGTGGACTTCAGGGGACGTTCCCTGGGGCTCTGCCACTCACTTCTCCCCTCCAGCCCTGCTGAAATGGAAAAACAACCCCATTGTCCACACACCCGAGGCACACAGACGTTAAAAAGTGGAGCAGACAGAGCACTTCAGAGTACTTACTTAGAAAAGGAATCAATATGGTGATCTGAACCTGTCATGCTGAACTGGTCTGGTCATCCCATACCAAAGTCCTTCTCCAAAGGTGCTCGCTGGTTTTGAGCAGCCCAAACTCAACACGTTCACCCAGGGTTTGGCATCTGCCAGCAGCATCTACCATAATCCATCCACCCACAATTTCATGCCACATATGGGTGAGCTTCCGGCTCCAGATCACAAGCAAAATTGTCAGGAGCATCTAAATAAGATACCAGTCAATGCAGCACCGAAAATCCACAAGTGCTAGGTCTCTGCACGAGAGTTTCAGGTACTCCTGAAACTCTTGAAAAAGAACTTGCTTCTCTTTGGCTAGAGAGCCCAGGTGGTTTGGTCCATACTTCAGATCTTCCACCGGTGATTAGGTAAATGAATTGTCACTTACAACACTGATTTCCAAAATGTGCCATTTAATTTTTCAAGAATAGTTCCTGTTGGCCATTATCTGATTAGGATTTAAATTGCTACCAGCAGCCTAAATTAATTTACAAGACAAAATATTCTCCTTAATTCTTTTTCCTAGCAAGTCTCGAGGAGTGATACAATCCTAATAGCGGCCATATCACAGGGATTTTTACAGGGACAGATAATAAAGTCCCTTATCTAACTGCAGGACAAGGCACTATAAAACCAACCACACTTCAGCTCGTTGAACCACTGCCACCAAGGACTCCAGCTCACCGCTGCTCAGACGCTGCATTATCTCAAGAGCTCCTCAACTACCAACATTCAACGGACTAAAAAGCTGGGCAGCCACACAAAACTGTTCATATTGCATCATTTATTGCTCCAAGGTGGATAAATTCAAGGGACCATTTTACTAATTCTCCCCTTTTAAACCCCTAAGCCACTGTATGCCAGTTTTGTTTCTGCTGAGCGATAGCTATGAAGCTGCAACAGGTCAAAGAACATTTTGTCTTTACAATCACCTCCTCAGGTCAGCCCTATGAAGCCAAAGTATTTTCACCTGCAAAATACTTTCATGTTATATTTTAAGCCCATCTACTATTTCTCATTCTTTATTGCCTAGACCTCAGAAACTCTTCAAAAATATTATTTATGAGTACCTTCTCAGGACAGAAATGTGACAAACTTCATGTCTTCAACTTCATACCACCGTAAATCCATTCCCTCTAGACTGATTGGGAATTTATTCTTGCAAAAAGTCACATTCTGTGACATGAATGTGCAAATTTGGTACTTGAGGAATTACCCCAGAGCTGAGAAACTGAAGAGCAGACACCATATAGGTTTCCTGGAGTAGCTCCACCAAAGCCTCCACCGGCCAGACTTGCAGCAACGCTCTTGAACGTTGATTGCCGGTAGCAATGACACCAGAAAGAATGAGCCTAATTATCATTGGGGGGCACAGAGAAAATAGCTGAGAAAGACATCTGGGAACTAATTCTGCATTGGAAACCAAGCCTCCAGGGATGAAGAGCTACAGCATTTCGGAAATGACATGCAGCATAAATTTAAACAAACCTTGCTCTCCCATGGCATGAGCCTTTCTCCATCCAGAAGGCTGTCTTTTCAGCCCACCTTGCTCCTCACACAGCCGTAGAGCTTGGGGCTTGGGCCATGAATCTCCTCCTGCCTTTTGGGGAGCTGTCCTCCAGGGAATATCCCTTGGTGTATGGGAGGTAGGGAGGTGACTTCTGAATGGCTTCTTACGAAGGGCATTTTATACAGCTTTCCTGTTCAATGGGAACTATTTAATGCATCACTGACTTATATCAAAGATTAATTGCTCCAGTTTTATCCCACCTAAGTTAGGTGTGTAGCTGCCTTGATACAACACCGTTGCCTACCTGGTACGCAGCAGGTATTCCTGCCACATCACTTCAGATGTTCACGGCCAGCCTGTTCATCCCCTTCCATAAACCATGACCCAACTCTACCAGGCTGCTCTTTTTACGGGTCCAGCTGCCGTGGCGGGCACGGGGGCTGCACCAAGGTCAACGGAGAGCAACACTTCTAAGACCAAGCACCTGATTTACCAGCCAGGAGCCCTCTGTCACAAGTGACTTACAGACTAAGGGCTCTTAGGATGCTACGGGTATGAAGATTGTCAGTGTGTTTTAAGATGTTACCATCCTTCAGCTAGAACTCAGGTCAAACTCAGTCCTAAAACATCAAGACACATCTCATCCATTAGAATTCACTTACCCCCAGCTTAATTTGGCCTCGTGCATTTTAAAAGGCAAATCTATTCTACTGGAACTCCTTTTATAGCTCAAAATGTACATTCCCCAATTCACAGACTTTTCCAAATCAAATTTAGTCTAGAAGCAGTCTCCAACTCAGGAGGACAGAGCTGAAACCCTCCTAAACTGATTTCTATTTTGTTTTATGCTTAACACTTTAAATTATATGAATCTGAGTAAATCCTGTTTTGCCAGCTCACAAATGCAACTACAGCAGGAACGATGGCATAAGCTTTTCTTTCTTCCCTAATCAAGCAGAACCATTTAACAGTAGAATCAAGCACAGCAATTGCACACACTTGATGTCAAGCTCTAACCAAACCTCTCCCGCGTGCTGCTCCTTTGCCATCACAAAGGATGAGCATCCAGATCTGCAAATGCACCTTGATGCTGCAGGGAGCCCAGAGGCTGGGCCAGGTTTCATTTTACACTAATCATCCCACATTACTGCTGGTATCCCATCACTCACTCGCCACCTTGCCATGAAACTATTCCAGCCCACTCATGCTAAATGGATGTAAAAATAGAGGAAAAGCTGAAAGCAAGGGTGGAACCGTTCTGCAGAACAAGTTAATGGATGGTGGAGAATCCAGCATTTCTGAAGTCTCTGAGGATAATAAATACATTCATTCCCATGAAAAAGTGCCACCCCCTTATTACTGTTTCAAGCCTCATCAGCCCAAGAGTAGAGCAGTCAAATGAACATGTCTCAGCAGACAGAGCAACTGTTTTAAAGAAAGATTTGCTCTAGCATTTGACAACCTGCTTGCTTTCCTGGAGACCTTTTACAGTTGGTTCTTTTTTCACCCAAAAGGTCCTTTTCTTTATATAAGCAGCAACTTATTTTTCGCTTGTTACCTCTGGCCATGCAACACCAATCTTCACGTGGACTGTAAAGGCACCCACAGCTTCGCTGCTGCTGTTGTTTCCCATTTTTAAACCTGATGTCCATACAGACCAGCAGCTGCTGACCTTGTACTCAGACTGAGACTCTGAACTCAACACGTTATTGCAGAGCTGGAAAACCATAACTCACACTCGCTGCTCTTGAGACCGTAAGCCAGCACTGCCATCTGATCCTATGAAAATTAAAGGACTTTAATTAAATGGAGTAATTCATTGTATCTGCTGTTCAAGGGGTGCCCTTGTGCATTTTTACTGATGAGAGACTTCGTGATGAGCTGCAGACAGACGGCCAAGGCCCACAGCCCGCAGGGGAACGGCGGTGGGGAGGATCTGCGGGCTTATGCTGAAGGCAGTGGGGCTCTTGCTGGAGTGGGGTATGTCCTCCCCATCAATACAAAGTGCTTTGTGCCGTCTGTCTTCCCGAAGCATCCATAGCAATCACAGGATGGTTTGGGTTGGAAGGGACCTTCAAAGATCATCTGGTTCCAACCACCCTGCCATGGGCAGTATGAAAACTTTTGTAACTCCTTCCCTCTCCTTCATCTCCTTTCCGAGGATCACAGCTGGACCCAAAGGGTGGTGAATTCCACTTGTGTGAAAGCACACACTCTTTGAAGACGGAGTTTTTCTTATGGGTCATCCACATCTTACATGATAAGCACAATGATTGAAGACTATACAGGTAGGAGCTCTACAGGCATCACAGATAACACAACTGTGCCTCTGCAACAGCTTCAGTATAAACCCACCCCCCAAAAAACCCTGACAAAAACTGTATGAATCTGGCAAAAAAAGATTTTCTTTTTATGACCATTTCCTCTCTAAGGACAGACTTATAAGACAGCACTATTGAAAGTCATGGAAGTGGAAGAGGTGCCTTTGGCATGAAAGGTGATGGAGAGAAAACCTTCAGTTGATGGCATCATGGCATAGGCATGTGGTACCGTCTGTTTGTCTCCATTTCACAGTGTCACAACGTGGACACAATGAGGTCCTGCCTGCCTGGAGGAGATTTTCCCAGCTGGAGGTCAAAGACAGCGGACGGCTGCTGGGGCCTCCCTGCCCTGCAGAGCTGGAGAATCCTGGTTTCTTGGAAATTAGGCAGGAAAAGCAGTGGATTTGCAGAGAGCTCTGAGCTCTTCCATGGGACCTTGTGGCTGTACAATGCAATATGTCAGCTTGAAGCTGTTGCCTTCAGCGTGCCAGGGAATTAAGAGACTTTACAAGACCAAAAAGATATTAAGAAAATGACAGAAGCACTGTTTTGTGCATACGTTGCCTTCATTTTCTCTTGCTCAGAGAAAACTTGCTTTCAGACTATTTTTTAAGGTTCAGTATGGTTGCAAGCTGTTGGCCCAAAGAGGTGATTCCCATTTCCATTCTTATTTCAGTTCCATCTCAGTTTTACTTCCCACCTACATCCAAAAGAAACCTCCCAGACCTTACGGTAGCTTTCTGGGTTCAGGATGCATTTGTATGAGCAAAACTCATCTTGAAAACTAGAAGCAACTGTCCAAAAATATTAGGGAGATAGTTTGATTATTTAAGGCACATACTATAAATAAACCACAGTGACAGAACTTGACAGACTGTCAATCAATATAACTTCTGGGCAAGAGACATGTGTCATATCCTTTCCTATGTTGAGACAAGTCTCTATGGGAAAGAAGTTCTAGAAAACTGTTTAAGTCACGCAATATTAATGCTCCCTGCAATTATTTACTTCATTCTATATTTGACTAATCCAAAGCAAGATATGAACAGCCTCTAATGGTAAAATAAAATTGTTTGTTGCTCCAAAGAAAGCATAAGCCTGAGATAAAGAAGCCATTACAGTTTTTCTTAAACACTGACCTGTGGCCCCACCTTATCTGATAATGTTCCCCAGAGAAATATTTAGCTGGAAGGATTAAAATAAATTATGATAGCAGAAGACTGCTAAACTTGAAGCAGACCAAGTAGTATTCCTCCTATTCTCCCTAAGATAAGCCCTGAAGAATAATGATTTTCATTCTTCCTCAAAGGAATCCCAGTTGTGGAGAGAACCAGCTTGCCATCAGTCTGCAGCTAAAGCCAGACAACCACATCAACGCTGGGTAAGCACTAATATGCCTGCCCAGAGCCAAGTAGAAAAGAGTTATGAGGCCAGGGTTGTTGGGAGAGGACAGATCTTTTATAAGAGAAGCTGACATAACCGCAAAAAAAGGGAAACTTTTTCAGGCATAAAAGTCCATCTGCAGCTCTCTCTCAGGAGAACTTGTCACCATTTAGTTCCTTGTGCAGAAGACCAGGCAGTGTGGGAAAAGCGAGTTTCAGAAGTAAATGCTGATAGTCCCTGCAGCGCTTTAGCCCCGATGGGCTCTGGATGTGAGCAAAAGGACAGACCATGCTGCCAGAACAGTAGGAGCTGTACCGTATCATCACATAATCAAGCACACCCTTGCAGAGGATGGTACTGGGGAAGAGCAAGAGGTAAACATACCAAGGAAAGACGCATTGCTGGAGAGCAAGCTGAATTGAGAAGGTTGTTATTTACCAATAAGCTGAGCTGAGCACAAACCCTGGGAGATATTGCTTGGTCACTAATAATTTGTTCAAATGACAACCATTGCTGAGGTTACAGCTGGGCTTCAGGAAGGGCCTCGTCAACTTAATGAAGGACATTAACCTACCAGCAGTTGATGACTGTATCGCTGTCCTAGTCCTGCTTGTAAACCTTTCCTCTTCTGAATCACCTACCAGAGGAATAACGCAAGGCATGAGTGTGCGTTGTCAAGACCTGAATAGCTTTGGTAGGATCATCCCTGGTCCTTGTGGAGATCCCGCAGCAGTGATGTGATGGACAAAACCGACTTTCCATCTGAGAAGCTGTGCATAAGTTCAATTTAAAATGTAATGCTTGTTTCCTCCCCAGGAAAATGATCTCAGCAAACAGTGTTTCTCTTGCTCAGGCAAACAAAACCGTTCCTAAGTTCTTTCATAAGGACACATAAAAGATGGCTGTCAGGCCCTCAGATTAGTTGTAGGGACAGGGCATGGACCAAGAATGAAAAAGTCAAGGACTCTGCAAAACCTCTTTCCTAAAGCAGAGCCAGTAGCACTGGGTTGTGTTGTAGGCTGCACAAAAGTCAGCCACAAAGAGATGAACCACCTGGCACAGTCAAGCTGGAAGAAATACTGATACTGCCGTCGGCCAGGTCGAGCCAAACCCCCTCCCTGCAGAACTGCTCTCTTGGGATGCGATCGGTAATAGATGCGCTGCTGTAGAAGAGGATGCTACTGGCAAAAGTGTCACCATTTAGTAGCCAAGGTGAGAAGCATAAAGCCAAATTGCAGGTGTGTAAAGGGCAAACAGCAGCTTTTTATAGCTATGAACATTAAGACTCACAGAAATGAAGAAAATTTCTGCACAGAGAACACCAGAACTTGGATGAGGACCTGAGATCCCAGACTGATGGTGTACCTGATGCCCAGCACTTCTGAACCTCTCAGCCAAGCTAGCACGAAAAGCCGAAGCAGGGCAAAGCAGACCCCATCCCAAGTCTCTTACCATGATTAGGCACAACAAATTCTTACTCAACTGACATGAGGTGTGGGCGATAGAGATGGGGACAACACATACCAGCAGCTGTATTGGATCAAACTAAAAGTCTGTCTAGTCCAGTGCCGTGCCTCTGACAGGATGTCTGAGGAAGAGAGTAGGAAAAATAAATGTTTATGATTTCCGTCCAATACACTCCCAGCCTACAGCCATTTACAGTTTGGGGAGTTCCTGTGGTAGATACTATTTTCACCACATTTATTATTTATTATTCATTATTTTTTATTTCTCTCTTAGTGGGTTTCTTTTCCATGGTCTTGTCAAGTCTTCCCTTTCAGCCTTGGATCTCCACAGCCCAAATACTTGTTGAAGAAACTCTATCTTTGGTTTGTTGCAAACATTTATTTCACTTTCCTTCATTTGATGACTCCTAGTTTTTGTACTACAGAAATGGAGAATGACTTATTTTTAGTGACCATGTCACCCATGGCTCTATTGACCTCTTTCATATTCCCCTTAGTCATGTCTTTCTTAGGCTGCAGCTTTCCAGGTTACTCAGTTGCTCCCCGTACGGAAGCCTTTCCAGACCTTTATTTGCCCCCATTGTCCTTCTCTGTACTTCTTCAGCTCTCCTAAAGCCTTTCTGAGATGGGGGCCAAAACCACGCAGAATGTTGCAGAGCTGGGTGAACCAGGGAGACGCCCAGAGCTGTACTGGCAAGCTCTGGTCTTCAACTCCTTTCCTGATTAATTCCTACTGTAATATTTGCCTTTTTGGACAGGTGCTGAGCATTGAGTTGATGTTTTCATGGCACTGGCTGTCATGGTCCAGGACCCTCCTCCTGAGTGGGAATGGTCAGCTCAGACCCCAGCATTTTACATGTGAGATTAAGACTCCTTTCCCTCACATGCATCACTTCACATTCACCTATACTGAATTTCATCTTTACGCAAGTCTCACAAGAGGCTACTGCAAACCTTCACACTCAGCCCTCATCTTCTATTGGCCTGGTTAATTTAAAATTAGCACTCCTCAGCACTCCTTCCCTTCCCCTGGTCACTTCTGAAAGTGCTGAACAAACCCAGCTTCCACCGACCTCTGCCAAACGCCAGGACCCCTTGACGAGAAAAGCCTGTTACTTACTCCAACCCCTCTTTTTATCTTTTAATAAATTACTTATCCTGGAAAGGACCTTCTCTTTCCTCCCATGATGCTTAGTTTCTCTACAGATCTTTGCTGAGGGACCTTGTGGAACCCATTGGAAATGCCACCTCCTTCCTGCGGGGGCTTGTTGACAACTTGGAGAATTGGCAGTAGGTTTGTGAGGTTTCAGCACATACTGTCCTAGGACTAAGCTACTTCTTTCCTTCTTAATCTTTGTTATTTTCAAAATCTTTACTTCAAAAGACAGTGAAATATGTTCTTCTCTTGTGCAGAGTAATGAGGATGAAGCACAACTACTTCATCAGGCCCTTAACTCAGCTGATATCTTAAATTTAAAGGAAAATAGAGTAGCTGTTCCTCTTCCTGCTCACAGTGACTACACACAGCTCATTTTTCATCCTGTCCAGAGGCTTTTTCCTCTGTCTTTCCTTGAATATTGTAGAAAGCATCTTCTGGGGCTGTTATAACATTTAGAAGGTCAGCAAGGGTGTACAGCAGGTGAGGATATGCCACAGCAGGGCATCTGAGATGGCAGCTGAACTGATCCAGAATGACAAACTAAAGGGAGGTTATGGTCACAAAAGTGACGGGGTTGCCTTTTTTTTCTGAAAAACTCTACTTTCCTGTGTGTACTCAGAGTCAAATCTGGTTACTTCACCAGCAGAAGTCGCCTTCTGCTCTCACTGGCTTATAGATGTGATGTGGTTCAGGGAAAGTGAGTTGGAGCCTTGCTCAATTCGTGTATCTCTAATGGAATAATTACTTACATTCTTAATACTGAACATGCATTTCTTTCTCTGAACTGAAATCTGCACTGAAGTGCAGAGGTTGGAAGGAAAAAAAGCTGCAGTAAACTGAAATTTGGGGAGATGTACGTGAAGAGAAGGAAGATGAGGACATCATGTTTCTGGTGCTGTTTTTCTGCCTTCAAGTGAAAGTTGCCTGGTGCAACTCTGACACAGAGAAGGCTCCACCGTGGTGAATTTTAAGCATCGGATCCTCCTTGAGATCCTTCCCTAACCAAGGAGGAGACAGAGCATCCTTCTGGCCCCAGAGACATCCCTTCTCCTCCAGCAACCCGGGAGTCCAACCCACGACCACCCGCAAGTCGCTCCAGTTTCATACGTGACGCTACCGAAGCCCAAATGCTTTTCAATCATGAATTCGCCATCTCCCTGCAATCTTGCAGAGGACGAGGCGAGCCTCACGCTTTCAGAAGCCGGCGCTCCCGATCCCCTTCTGCTCTGGCAGAGTTTCTATGGCAACTCTAGACGGGTCTTGAAGGGAGAATTTCTGGTAGGCTCTTTCTGGAGGAGTTTGTAATGTAAATGCAGGCAGGCATAAGAGCAAGCCTGCACTCTCCGTGCCCTCAGGTTATAGGTTATGGCAGGGTATTTACAATAACTGCTCAGAAAACAGCCCTTTGTGATTTCCAAAATGCACTTGTTCATCTGACTAATTTTCAATTCAGCCTTTTCAGCTCTGCTCCCAAGCCAGGAGGAAAAAAAAAAAAAATCATTTCAAGCTTTGGCCTTTTGCTCCAGATCTAAGTTTTGCTCCGTGACAAATAGTGCAGTGCGTGCAAGACCTCCGTCCTTCCAGACGGAAAATGAATCAGCTTCAGTGTGCATCTCTGATGCTTTTTTAGACTTTGGAATTGGGAATTTGCTCCTGTTTCATATCTATCATAATTCCTTTCTTCTGCTCGGTTGGCATTTACGACAACTGGGTCCAAAATATTCCTTGTTTCAATGACAGCAGCATCTGGACCTGGAAAGGGCTTCCTGTGCGCTAGATACCTGCAGACGCGTCAGAAATCGGTCTGTTCCCGCAACTTTGCAATGTGAAGAAATGGTTGAAAAGGCTGGAAGAAGGAAGGGAAATCCCAGTTTCACAGCCAGAGATGCTGACACGCCGAGGAACAAGCTAGCTTGCCACAAGTCACCCAGAAACTGCAAGCTGAGTGGGAGATGACCCTGTTTTGTCTGTTTGGCACAAGACTATCCTCCCACTTCATTTGTCATCACTCAGTGTTGTAGAGACACAGTTTGAATGTTTTCTGGGACAAGTCGCCGTTTTCTGATAGGAGGGGCTGTCGCTACAGACCTCGTGGGACTAGCACTGTGTGAATTGAGGAGTTAAACATTGAGTAATAGGTGTCAGAAACGCTTTTTCAGACTGTTAGTTTTACAGGACAAACAGCAAGGCATTTGCTGGGAAGAGAAGTGATGGCAGAAAGCTCCTTACCTGGCCACACATTACTTTTAGTTTTTCTTATTCAAGATGCTTGAATTTAATTTGCCAGTGTTGGACCTACCTTAAAAATGGTATTCCAGGTGTGCTGCCAAAGCCAGGTCCCCAGCGCTGCTGGTTCGGCATACCCTGGGCATCCCCAGAGCGTGATCAAGGATTAACGCAACAAAACCTGCCCAGTAATTAAGTCTCTTTTATTGCACAAGCGTTGTCCTGCTTCCTATCTCTGCTTTTTACACTCCATATTCTCCTCTGACATTGGCAGCGTCCTCCTGATTCCACCAGAGCTAGTCTTGATTCACACCCTTAAACAAGATCTCTGGGGACACTGAATTTCCTATTTCAGCTAATTCTAGTAATAGGCAATTCCAGGATGACCACAATGATGTTACAGAAACAAATTATTGCCCAAAAGGGCCAGTTTTAAAGGATGGACCCAGCAGTTTTCATTTTCAAGGGTTAACAAAGATAAAAATTCAAAATTATATAATATTTGGGGTTGCAAGAATAGGCCCAGTTTGAGTTAAACTCAGGAAGACCAAGGATTTAGGGATCACAGCATCCTTAATTTGGATATTGAATTTTAAAATGCTAATTAACTTTAAAATGTCCATATGGTATTTTGGACATTTTGGACTTAGACCAGCGAAGTGAATTGCTCTCAAATACATTAGCTTTAGACAAACACAGCAGCAGATGGAGCACACACAGAATATTAACAAAACCAGTTTTTGGGTGTTAAAAGGCTTAATGGGTCTCTCGCATGTATTTGGGCCAGGAGATTAGATTCAAATTGTGCTTGGGGGAAGCTGAGAATACATAATATTTGAACTGGCAAAACTCCACAGCAGTGTTTAAAAAAAGGCTCTAGTGAAAATAAAATCTAATTTCACCAGCTCAAAAGTGGAAAGGTTCTCTCAGAAAGAGAGGAGAAATACAGTGATCTGACAAAGACCCCTTATCCCGAGGTCTTTATTATTCATCTTCCAGCCAAGAGCAGGGATGAGATCCCCTGACACCGGACCAGACCCTAGAGAAACCCACAGCAGATGCAGCTCCTGCCCAACCCACCAAAAGCCAGGGAGGAAGAGCAACAGCACTGAAATCATGAAATCATGGGGTTATGCAGTATTTACTACTTCTGGTTCATAAACTGAATTTTTCAATCTCGTTACTCGATAAAGAAGTGTATATAAACCATGTTCTTGCCCTATAATCCCTCTCCTAAAAAAAAGAAACTAATTTTGGGGAATGTTTTCATTAGAGCTATGTTTTTGCACCAGCTGTTCTGGTAGAACTTCTCTTCAGAAAGCTTTAGAAGAAAAAAAACCATGAAAAAGCAAATAAAAATCCCTCCCTCCCCATCTTGTAAATATTTTATTCCTTACAAACAGACTTCTGCCGAGAAGAAACTACAAATGTATTAAAAACCACAGCTGAGGGGTGACAGCCCCGGTATGTTTTAGCACAGCACAATTTTCATTTGCTCGCCATAAAACAATGATTTCTATGATGGTTCAACTCAGCAAAGCAATTACAGCTAATTAAGTAGATTACATTTTATGGTTGAGGTGCATTCTCCTGGTTGCTCAAGCAGATGTGATAAATTTGTGGCAGCTCCTCTTTTGCTTGTTTTTGACATGGGGAAGCAGTCAGGCTTGTTTAAAAAAATCCCAAGACTCGCATGATATTACACAGGCGCAATATTTTATGTGGATAAGCGGGGGATATCTACGACTCTTGGGATGGATGGCAGATGTAGAGCCGCGGAGGAGGAGAGAAGGACCTTCTCCAGCATCATGCCCCAAACCCATGACCTTGGCCAACAAGGTTGGGAGAAGCTATCTGACAAACTAAAAGCTCACAGAAAACCTCCAGTGCTCACTTGCTGGGATCTAATCACCGGATCGGCAGTTCCCGTACCTGCATGCCAGAATGGCCCCACCGCTCGGAAAGGAGCCGGGCACTTATCGTGCTTCTCCCTTCCACCGCTGCCAACAAAGCGCTGGAGGAAGCTCGAGTGGATGGCTGACATGAGAGACTAAAGGTACAAGGAAAGATAAAACACAAAATGCTCTGTATGTGATTTATCAGCTGGAGATGCAGAGGAGGAAAGTGCCGACAGCACTTTCCCATTCACCCAGGCAGCCACAGGACCGTAGGTGGGCTGCAGACCACCAAAAGCTATGGCATTAAATCAGTCCTGCCCATCCACGTGGAAGAACAGGAGGGATTTTAGTAACATATCGTGAAATATTTATAACGTTAGATACATAACAAACTCTCCTAAAATGCATAATATATGTGTGGGCGCTGCAGAGGTGGTGGATGTGTATTCATGATGCACGCAAGCCCAACTGCTCAAACCAAAAAGACAGCAAGCACGTATTAAGCAAATAAGTATTGTGGCTACACTGTCGCACACTGTTCACATTTTTGCAGGCCTTTGACACGCAAGCCCAAAACTCAAAGGATCAAAAGTAGTCCCCAGTGTCCCAATTTAATTAGGTATAACTTCCTTCCCCCTATATGTGTCCTGAGTTAGACTAAAAGCTCACTGAAGACAGACGGTATTTTCATATTTCATAAAGCAGCGTGTATAGATCCAGCACACCAAAGCTAAGGATCCCATTCCCATCTCAACTGGGTTTTACAGACAGGATTTCTTCATGCTTTAAAGCTGAAACACAGTTCTTCAGGATCAGGGTCCCTCCTTAGTGAGAGAACAGGTCACCCAGAGAAGCTGTGGATGCCCCATCATTGGAAGTGTTCAGGATGAGGCTGGATGGAGCTTTGAGCAACCTGATCTAGTGGAAGATGTCCCTGCCCATGGGAGAGGTCCCTTTCAACCCAAACCATTCTGTGATGGCTCAGGAACATAAGGCACCTCTCTGCAGATGGGAGGAAATCAGAAAAGCATCCCAACAGCAATTCCCAACGTGTTCATCCCAATGTCCCAATGCAGCTGGTTTTCCTCTCGGTTTCCTACAACCACCTACTACAGAGCAAACAGGGCTCTACCAGAGAACAAATACCAGAACGCATGAAATATTTAAACCTGCGGACTTAGGTTTTCAGAAAAGGTACAAAACCGTAATAAGGATCATTGCTGTGTTCCCCCATTAAATCATCCCGCCTAAGGCATCGCTTTTCCCCTACAAACCCAAGGCTTGCTGCAGCCAACCCCCCATCATTTCCTCTGCCCCAGGAGGTGGCTCCCAATGTGAAGACAAGGTCCTTGGCTCACTCTATGCCCCCTAATTTTAGAAGGGCACACGGATGTGTTGTGTTTAGGGAAGATTTTGAGGCTTTAACATCCTTAAAGGATTTGGAGATTTTATGCTGCGCTCCTAACTATTCTCTCAAGAATTAAATCCAGAAGTCGACTTCTCGGCAAAAACGTAGGGGACTTTGCAAATCCGTAATGAGTCATCGTGCCGCAGGTAGTGAGGCTGGCTTAAAAATAACACATCCACCAGCGTGTCTGGGAAACAGAAAAAAGAGTCACCAGTTCCCTCCAGGAATAGCAAATTATAGTAATGGACTGGGACAAAAAAGGGAAGGAAAAAAAAGGAAACCTCAGAAGTTGGAGGAGCGAAAGGCAGTATGTCGAGCAAAATAAAAATCAGGTGGTTCACATCAGCCTCCTCCTGTACTGTGAGCTGCTGAGTAGAGAAATTAGCTTAAAAAAAGGAAGACAACTAGTTATGGTTTGGGATTCAAAATAGCAGCATGCTTCAGTTTTACCAGCAGAACCTGAGGGTTTTAAATGAGGAGCATAGATAAGGAGAGGAAAGAGCCGTCCAGAGAAATCTCTCAGATGGTATTAAAAATTGTTACCAAAAAAGCCAACAGTAGAAAACAGCCATTAATTCGTCACACCAAAATATACTTCTAAGAGATAATTTGAGGTACTTGAAACTGAAAAAATAGCAATATATCTGCACACTTATGAATTTTTCCTACACTAGTTCATGTGGGAAAGGTCTCTTTCCGACAAAATGCCCAAAGTGTGATTGCTTTCACACATGTCCCTGCCCACACCTCTGTCTTGGTGAGGACCAACCCAAACCGTGGATTTGGATGATGGACTGTGGTCCATCATCGCTGACTCTGCAAGCTAGGGAGCACTGCAAAACCATCCTTCTGCTCTGGAGCACCAAGGACATCACGATGAAGCCATACTTGAGGGTCCTGCACAAGGACAAGGTCACCCTTGCTCTGGGTTGACTTCTCCTTGCAGACATGCCCAGAGCTGCACGTACTTGTGTAATGTTGATGAGTTTAAGAAATGTATTACCATGTCTACATTGGTTTTGATGTACACTTGTAAAATTCCGTATATCCTTCAACAGAGGCTATGTAAGGCAACATAATGAAGTAGCCAAAACTCATGGCAGGCTTCTGCTTTGTCTTCTGCATATGTACGTTAATGGGAACAGTTGAGAAATGAAGGATCAGCTGATGTTGTCTCTAAACTTAAAAAAAAAAAAAAAAAAAGAAGCTGAAATGCAACAAGTGTGTATTTATCCTGACATGTTTTTTCAATATCAACATTACCAGCACAGCACACAGTCCTTCACCAAAGGTTTAGCAGGCAATGGTGCTACGTTCTCCTTAGATCTCCTGAAATCCTCCTCTGCCTGGATTTCTGCCTCCCACTCCATCTCAGCACGCCAGAGACCTCCCATTATCCACAAAGCCCTGGTCTACTTCCAAGCAGGGCAAGTATAATCAGTATATATTTTTTTGGATACGGTTGTTTTTAAAGCTATATGCGAGTATATATTTAAATTATTCTAAAGCCTCAGCAATATAAAATCCTTAGGTGATCCTTCTTCATCTCTGTAACCTCTTTATGGGTTCACACATTGCAAAAAGGCACTAGGCTGGATGGAGCAGAGGTGTAGGCTTGAGATGTGGTATCAGGTCGTTGCAGTATTTGGCAGTGATGGTACTAGCATGGTGGGATGGAAGAAGGTACGACATTCACCAAAAAATGATGGACACCAGGGAAAGAAGTTCCTCCTCAAGTGCGTGCAAGGGAGCAGAGAAATGGGTTAATGGTGATCAGGTACTGAAGACTTCAAGAGTCCTCAAAAAGCAAGACTGCCCCAATGGGACTAACACAAGTTGCAGGAGGGTCCAGTTGTGTGGGATAACCTGTCTCCAGTTTGGACACATTCCTTGTTTGATGTATTTTTGGAGGGCTCAGCAGCAGAGACTCAAAGGGGCCAGCAGGTTGGAGGGCTGCGGCCAAAGCAGGTCTCTCTGGGGGATCTGTGCTCCATATAGGACATTGTGAGGACCTGTTAATCATTTCATTTTCACTTCAGCTTTAAAAGATGCAAGATACTCAATATCCACCTATAAAAAATAAATATGCATCAAGCTAGAAATTCCTTTTATAAGGGATGCAATTTCTTTTCACATGGTTGGAAACTGCATATTAAAAATACCTTCATGCTAAATTATTTCCCCTGCAATATTTTTTTAAGCATTATACAACGCAGTTGCTAGCTTTTCAGCAGATTTTTCAAGGGACTTACTACAGGAATGATATTTTGAATTAGCATTCTTTTAATCAGCGTAGCTGAAATCAGCCTCCTAGTTACCAAATGAATTAAGTCAACAAAAAAGTCCAAGTTTGCAGAGTTCCTTCATACCCAAAGGGACATTTCTTCATTAAGTTAAAACTCACCAGAAATGATGAACCATTTTAGCAGCATCAGCTAAAACAAAACCCAAGACCCATCACCCGTGGGCCTGCCCATGTGCTTTTGTGTGATGGCAAAGAAGGTCTCTGAGGAAGCGTTTCCATGCACATCACGCCCTAAAGAAATTAGCAACCAGATTCCCTGCGGGAACCTGATTTTATCCGACTAACTTGAGACGGAGCATCGTTACAGAACACTTTTTAGAGATTTTGCTCCTTCTTTTAAACACAAGCAAGTACCAATTCCAGGTCACTTGGCAAACATCAAGTGGGTCACACGCAGAGGCTGTTCTCAGTGTACGGTGACATCTCAGGTGTCCTTGCTGGTATGAGCAGACTACAGTTCGGTCAAATAACCACCAGGCACCTGGTCAGCCCGTGCTCTTACAGTCCTGTTCAATACTAATGAACTTCTGTAGATTACAAGTATAAAATCAATGCATTACAATTAATTTATACTGAGTCATTGTCTTGCAGTATCTCCTTGCAGCAAGCAATTGTAGGGACAACCACAACTGAATGATAGCTTGATTTTCTAGGTAAAACCCTAACATGTAATACTCATCCCCCGCCTCCCCATGTCACCAATGAGTCAAATCTAAGCTTTTGTCCCAGAATAAAATAAAATTAGATCTTAAAACACTGAGCAAAGCTCTGAGATCCAAAATATAGCCGAAGTTAAGAGGAGCCCTACCATTGCTATCGATAACTGGGCTTTCTGCCCAGCCATCAGCCTGCTTGACCTTAGACTGGTAGAACTGACCTCATATCAAAAGCCAAGTGGTGAACCCTTCAGTGGTCAGGCTGTTACCAAACATGCACATTCCTGCCACCAGCATCCACTGGGAGCTGTGGCCATCCAGGCACTTCCCACAAGTGCACTTCGGGTTTGTGTCGACCTCAGATGCAGCACTGCTTCAAAATACTCACTGAGAATAAATCTGGTGGCACTCAACACCTTCCCTCTACTGCAGCCTCTTGATGCCTCAGAAAAATGAGAAGTTACTGGGGCCCGCATGAACATATCTGTGGGTCCATCCAAAAAATCCAATCTTTTAGGCGTAAAAATAATGGTGGAATGAAAATTCCCCAAACTGAAAGTTTGTTATTTCTCCATACTCTAAATATCGAGTTTAACAAACAATGAAATTGCCAACCAAACCACCCATCCAGGAGTTTTATGACTATAAAAGATGCTGAGGACTCTGAGGATACTTTTCAAAAATGAAAGGACCAATAGCAAAGAAATTCAGAAATATAACAAGAATGGAAAGACCCACTTTTAGCATCTCATTTTTAGTAAAACAAACTAATGAGACCTCTATTAGAAGTAAGGAAGTTCTAAATTTATGTTGGAAGCATTTCAGGAAATGTATTTTAGTTGTGAAATTTCACCTCAAAGCTCCACGTTTCATTGCAAGCACATGTGAGTCTTCACTGTTTGTTTACAAAGCAGCTGCTCATGAACTCCAAAGTCACTTATACTCCTATGTGCAAGCTCAAACCAATAGAAGCAAATCCTGGGGTGAGCAGGCTCACAGCTAGAATAATTAGGAAATTAATAATCCAGTTTTCCTCATGGAAAAGTGACAGAAATGCTCTAAAACCCAAGGAGGTGCAATAGAAAAAATTATGGACAAATGCTGACCACATTAATAGATGATAAATCTCAACCAGGGCATCCATCTCAAGACAGACCACAGTAAGACATCTCTCCGCAAGAAGACAAAAGAGCTGGATTCAGTCCCATGTGCTCACCTCCCTCTGACCTCCAACAAAAACGAAAGGTGAATTCTGGCTTGTGCCTCATCCCAAATCAGGGATTACACCTTCCTTTTGTGACTGTTTCCCTGGAGAGGATCCTCCATCCTCTTTGTTTCCTGCTTGGGATCTGGAAGTCAAAATATCAGCACATCAGTGAGGCATCGGGATCGCCAGCGGTTTGGCTTCTTTGCAGACTCTTACTTTGGGGATCAATGTTTTGCCTGGTTTCGCTGGCAGTGGGTGCTTCAACACCTTGCTTTTGTAAAAAGGAAGAGCAGGGCTCCTCGGCCCCTTCCACAACCCATGCTCTGGTTTCTCATGCAGAATACTCTACTTGAATGCTCAGCTGCGCTTTTTGTTTTACCTTCTCAGAAATTAAGCACAAAGAGGGACGTTACAGCATCTATACGTGTGCATGCTGGAAATGAGGAAAATGATAAACAATTCCATGTCCAGCACATGCATCTCTAACATACGTGAGAGGCAAAAGGGGATCTCAAAGGCCAGTCGTAATGGACACAGAGAGAACAGTTGGCAGAGGCAGAGTTCAGAGAATCACAGGATGGTTTGGGTTGGAAGGGACCTTTGAACATCATCTAGTCCAACCCCCTGCCATGGGCAGGGACACCTTCAACCAGAACAGGTTGCTCAGGGCCCCGTCCAACCTGACCTTGAATGTTTCCAGGGATGGGGCATCCACAACTTCTCTGGGCAACCTGTGCAAGTGTCTCACCACCCTCATCTTAAAACATTTCCTTATGTCCAACCTAAACCTGCCCTCTTTCAGTTTAAAGCCACTGGCCATTGTTCTGTCGCTACAGACCTCGGTAAAAAGTCTCTTTCCATCTTTCTTAGAAGCTCCTTTTATATGTCTAAAGGCTGCAATAAGGTCTCCCCGGAGCCTTCTCTTCTCCAGGCTAAACAACCCCAACTCTCTCAGCCTGTCCTCACAGCAGAGGTGTTCCAGCCTTCTGACCATATTTGGTGAAAGTCCAAAACCTACATCCTTAGTGAATGAACAAATTCAGAGGCAAATTTAAAATATAAAGGCAAGAAAACAGGAGAGATTCTATGTCAAGCAAAGGCAGACAGAAGAGCTCCCCGAGTCCCTGAAGCACCAGTCCCAAGACTGGCTACAGCACAGAACACTTAGAAAATTTTACATCAATAGAAGACAGAATTAGCCAATATTTTAACCCAGAATTCACACCTGTGCTTTGTGAACTGGTTCTGTTCACCGTAAGGTTGCCTCACGTTTGAAGTGAGCTTAAGCAAACGTGGTACTTACGGTACAGTCCTTTTTTAGAGGTGATGGAAGGTATCTGCCCCCTGAGCTTCCTACCCGGTACCTGGAGAGCGGAGCGGTTCCCTGCTTAGGTGTCGTGAGAAGGAACTGAGAGTGAAAAGACCATCCGTGACCTCAGGAGACATCCTCATTGCCAGGTATTTGATTCTCACATGAGTATCAGCTATACAGCAGGAGAAACCCCCAGTAGGTCCCACCATCCCTCAGGTGACAGAAATTATGACCAAGCGATTTTAGCAGATAAACCACAGAAAAGCTGAAGAAGCCCACGGCCTTGGCAATCCCACCTTAGGAAAAATTTCTTCCTTTCCTCAGATCCTCCACAAGATCTAATGATTCCTTTAGCTTTTCCACTGTTCTTCCACAGGAGGAAGGCAGAGGGAAAGGGCTGAACAAACTCCTACCTGCCCTTCTACCCCCACGCCACTAACATTTCGTTTTAGTTCTGCCAGAGCTTGGCATTTTCTCAGTATGTCAAGATGGATCCATCACAGATGGACAAAGGGGTTAAAACAGTGGTATTAACTGTAATCTAAAATCTTCCATCTGAGAATACAGACAATTGAAAATAAAGATTAACATTTTTTCTCTTAAAAAAACAGAGACAGACTTTTAAAAACACAGAGCTACTCTGGATTTGCTTCTCGGGATGATAGAAATGGTGTTCAAGAACCAGCTGTGTGAAGTGCGGTCCTGGGCACAAGAAAGTTGCCACCTGGGCTGAATAAAACTGCAGCTGAATCCATTTCAAGCAGCTCTTCCATCCTGCAGAACCCATTAACTTCTGGATTTCCTGAACTTGCTGCTGCTGTTTTTCCCTTAAGAGTCGGCTGTGGCCTTGAAATGGAGGAAGGGAACCTAAGAGGTGCTAAGAGCTATTTATCTGCCAATTTTATATGTATGCTTGTATGTATTTTTGGCAGTGCTAGACTACTTCCTACATTGTCCAACTCGGTTTTAAACAGCCAGAGCTCACACTAACACCTTTTCTGGAGACAAGTTCTTATTGCTGTTATGACACCTTTCGCCTTTGGGTGGAAGGACCTGCACATCCAGCACACCCTGGAATCAAGAGGATCTGAAGTTATTCTGGGGGGAAAGGGAAGATGAAAATCTATTTTATCAGCACACGTGTGCAAACTAAGCGGTGTTGCAGTACCAAACTTATTCAGAATTAAGGTTTTACAAAAACATGAGAGTCATGAAACCCTGAGAACCAAATGCCATTCACAGTCTCAAAAATCCAGCAAAATTCAAGTTGTCTGGCTTCAGGCTGCCTCTATCAACCAGCAAAATGGTGCTGGGCACCACTGCCCAGTTGAAATTTCATTTTCAGCGCTGCAAACCATCCAAATGGGAAAGACATACAGGTGCCTTAGCTGATTCCTGCAGCGCTGGTCTGCTCATCGCAAGCTCCACCTTCCAAGGTGGTTCCCACACATTAAACCAATTTATAAAGGAGCTGGGGAGACTTCAGAGTGACTGCAGACAACGTGAGCATCTCACAGGCATACCCATGCATTTCACACAGGCTCCTGAGCAACAACAAACATACTGGAACAGGGAAACAACACAAAATGAACCAGAAAAATCAGACCTTCAAGATGGATACACTATAATGGTGAAATTTGACATCCCCCTACAACATGGTTTCAAGGCAAGGGAGCTCAGTAAAGATACCTTAAGCTCCTCAACTGGCTGACTTGCAAATGTCAAGGAGAAGAAATTACCTGAGGCCAGTTTGTCACTGTCACAGCTCTGGTTGAATAAGTTTTCACTTTTCCCCCAAGCAACCTCCTGCCAAAGTACAATAAAAAATGCATGAAGACAATCATCTCTTTTTGCAGGAGATTTTTCTCCCTACCAAAAATAAACTAATGTATAACACCTTTGGAGTTTTAATCTAAAATAGATTTCCAAAGGGCTCCACATGCTATCAGTCACAATTAAAAATGCTTTTATTTATTCAAAATAGGAAGCAAAGCTTTATAGCAGAATGTTTTGTGCAAAAGGAGATTTTTTATTTCAAATAAGCTAAATTATGAAGCTAATTTAGAAAGCCAGTTTTCTTCCAGAATAAGCTGCCTTTTGCATGATTAGAGCAAGAAACATGCCAATGCAGTCTGCAAGGCAGTGTACATAGAGGTGTAACTACTTAGAATAGATGAAATTATTGTGTTTACCAGTTCTTCTTTGTACATGGTACCAGGCAATGGATCACTCTCCCACAACAAGTAGCAAGCCTCAGGAACACTGTTCGGATACCACTTCTGGGATAGGGCAGGAAGAAATCTGATGCTTTTTCTTCACCAAACACGTTATTGCCAGTTGTGGTGCACGGAGAAAGTGGAAGAAAAGGTTCTGAAGCTGTTGAGTGCACTCACCAGGCTCACGGCAAGTTGCTGGAGAAATTTATTCAAATAAATACAAATCTTTCAAAGGCAAGAGCCCTCTGGGATCGAAAAATGAATGTTTGATAATGGTGCCTTGGGCTGGTCCAAGGTTATTAGCCAGATGGAAGAAACCAATTTCCACAATGGGTCTATTTAACAGCAGAAGCATATCAAGAAGAGAATGATTGTGTATACGTTACACACACCAGAGACTACTTATATAGGTTCATTAAAATAATAGAATAGAACAGAACAGAACAGAATAGAACAGAATAAGTTCAGCTGGAAGGGACCTACAATGAAGATCTAGTCCAACTGCAAACTGGGTTCAATTCCAAGGGTTCAGTAATTACCAAATATTATCTGCAGCACCTCGCCATGTCACGTACTACATGAGATACAGGGTAAGTTCAGTGTATACTCTCCAGTAACTTGAAAAAATGGAGAATAAAAGACATTTATGAGAATAGCTACAGGAAACTCCTCTATTCTCAAAGATCAAGGGCAACAGCACGATCCTGAGAAGACACATCTCAGACTCACAGAGTCCATACCACAGCAACATAGAGTTACGTAGTCCTTTGCCACTTCCAAGTTTACAGCTTCCACAGGGCTTCCACAGACTCCATCGTGGCTTTCCCTTCTCCTCAACTTCTAAACCTTTATCTTGTACAACCTAATCTAAAAGTTCAAACCTCTGTGCCACCTCTGTGCAAATTACACCTACCTTCCCAACCTATGATTTGTCCACAGAGTACCCTGAATATATCCAAATGGCTGGCACCTGATAGATCAGGTCACGAAGTCAAACGTAGCTCCACCTCACCTCCACAACATCCATTTCCACCACATTTTTTCCAGTTACTCTGCAGATCACCATGATCCTCCTGTCCCCTTCTGCTAGGACAGATCTTGCTTCTCCGGACTATACCCAAAACTTCCAAATTCTTGCTGCTCAACACCCCTAAACCACAGCCTTTGCCATCCAGCTACGTAGGCATGTGCCTCATCTGCCATCTTCACTACTGCAACCCCTTTTTTTCTCTCTAGGTTGACACCTGCAGTCTCACCCTACTTACATGCATTCCATCTGCCGCCGCAAAGTTCATTTTCTTAGCTCATCATTAAGATCAACGAATATCCATCTCTGCAGACAGAACTATTAATAGTCACTTACCTCTCTAGCTGCAAATTCAAGGCTCTTCGCAGCCAATCCTCACCCTCCTTAAAATGTCTCTTCTCATCACGTATAACACTCTCATTCTACTGAAATGCCAGTATTTTAATCCTTGAATATTAAAGACTTTCCTGTCACACACTTCAAAAGGAAAGGAGCCAATAAGAAACAAACAATTTGAGGTCAGGGTATTTCCCTGTTCAGCTCACAAAATAAAGAGGTGATATTCCTCCCCCCTCTCAATTCTTGTGTGCAAATTTTAATTGCTTTTCTGACATCTACAGAATGTAATCTTCTTTCCGTGTTGTTACTAGGATTAGGGCAGTACGAAGGTAAAGCTATTTTTGATTAATATGGAAATCAGAAATTACTTCCAAGAGAAAACTGGGGACTGTTCCTAATACTACTTTATCTTTGGGGAATTATAAATCTAAAGAGTAACAAGAGAGAGCTGGCAGCTCTCTGTGTCTTCCAACCTGTGCAAAATATGTTTAACAATATCTAAAATCTATTCTGATGGAAATATGAGATTAATATAAGTTAAGAAAGGGCTCAAGCTGAAGAGAAAGAGAGTTAAACCCCCACAGAACAGTGAACATCAGTTTATCTGGAAAAAAAAAAAAGGTAATGAGACCATACAGTGCAAGGATAGCTTCCAAAGTCTAATGGTTAAATATGTTCCCAATTCAAATCTGTTCTTGCTGAAGTTCAAATTTTCAGCTGAATTTCTAATGGGTGAAAATTTGAGGAATATGGTGGCATCCAGCTCCTCCTATTTGTGCGATGGGAAGAATTTGGAGATAAATACCAGGCTATTTTAGATGGAGAACCTTACTTGATTTCTGAATCACTTCTTCTGCTGAAGAACCTCTCTTTCTTGTAATCCACACCTGAACCCATTTGTGGCAACACAGGGGATTAAAACTTTGCCTCAGGTTTGAGGTCTCGTGACACCTCCTTGGCTGCCACCATCAATGCATCTGGGTTACATATAAATACCGAGTTACATGGATTCTCCCCATCTCCAGCATCCACATGCTGGGGTGAGCAAGGAAACAGGGAGATGACAAGTGACCACTCCTGGTCTTGCCCAGAGAAGCTGTGGATGTCCCACCCCTGGCAGTGTTCAAGGCCAGGTTGGACGGGGCTTGGAGCAACCTGGTCTAGTGGAAGGTGTCCCTGCCCATGGCAGGGGGGTTGGAATGAGATGATCGTCAAGGTCCCTTCCAACCCAAACCATTCTGTGATTCTATGCCTGGAGATCTGGGATAAAGACTAAAAGCCGTGTCAGCAGTCCCATCTTCCTGCCAAAAATGAGTGCAAGTGTAGGAGACAGGAGATGATTTAGAAGGAGTAAAAAAGGTACATCCTGGGAAATTTTACTTGATTTCTCTCTGAAGTACTTATGAAGCCCTGCTCTGACAGCGCTGCAGGTGTATGCTGAATAATAGGAAGCCTGTGGAAGAGGAACCATATACTGTACTTTTTTTTTTTTTTATGTTATCATTGGGTGCATGAGATTAATAGGATTTTCAAATGGAATTGTAGTGCTTCAGCTACACCTGGAAACAAAGGCATTTACTATGACTACCACAGAGGAGTGAAAAGGAGACAACTATTTTATCTTGAAAGCCCTCAGACACTTTCAAACAGATATAGGAATCAAATAGCTCTGTATAAAGACAAAGAGCCCTCAAGGACTGGTTGGGCCAAGCTCCTGTGTTTTAAAATGACAGGATGTGGGAGCAGGCTATTTAGTATAAAGACACAACGTCAGAGCACAAGGCTTGGTGATGTTAAAAATTGATTTAGATGTGGGAAAACACTGAAGTCTTGCAAAGTCAGAGGTTCAGCTGTGTGTGCCGAAGAAAAAAACCTACATGCTGACATTGTCATGTTCAGCGGGTATCCAGTTGTACAATGGTTATATACATATTTACTCTGGTACCTTGAGACGTATCGGGTTTAAACTGGAATTTCTGCTGTACAAAACACAATGGACAATTCTCTAAAGTCTGCTGATGGCGATGAGCAGCCTAAAAACCATTCACAGAGAGAGCCCTTTATAAAAGTGTAACGTATTTCTTGCCATTTCCTTCTGATCATTTCTTACCATATTCCCTTCCATGTAAGATTTTGCAGGACGGTAGATTTGGGGATTTTTTTAAACATTTTGCAACTCCATTGACATCTCCTTGTCATGGCACATTCTTCTTATTAGCTGTGCACTTTTAAGAGGGGAAATACATGTTTTCTTTTTTCACGAGAAAATTTTTATCATCTTAAAGACACTAAGCATAGTATTCACTTGATTCTCCATTAGTTTTCTTAATTTCCAGTACAGCTTCACTTCCCGAGTTGTCCCATGGGAATACAAATTATCTGATTTTTTTTAGCAGTTGGCTATGGTGACATTTCCTGCTGCTAGGTGGCTCTGGTCCTGCCAGGATAGATTAAGAAGGCTCACCAAACATTTTGTTTGGGTAAGAAACAGCTTAAGGGCATTGCCTCCATATTCTATTAAAGGCGCCGCAGGAACTCAGTAACATTTTCCTGTTGATCTCAGCTGCTATGATAAATGGAGACCTCATCTATTCCTTCAGGAGGAGAGGAGACATTTTTAGGAAGGGAAACCAATTTCCTTTCCATGTTATTGAGTTAAACACGGTAGTTAACTTTTCAAAGGTATTAAGGTCATTTTGTTATTCTTCCACTGAGCGCTTGCTGAGCCATCGTATCAGCCTTCAGGAATCAAGACAGAAAAACTTCAGCTCCGCAGGCAAATTCCTACAGATCATGTTCTCCAGCAGCGAGGGTACGGTCAGTACATATATACTGACAGTGATGAAATACATCTGAATGTATAGACCTCAGAACAATTACTGCTGAACAGCCTTCAGCACACCGTGAGGGAGAGACAGAAAAAAATCTTAAACTATCTTTGGAAAGATGAACAATACTTCTCGTTATCAACACTTCATTTAGTATCTTACTTGCCTAAACCCAATTATATCCAGAAAAGGCAACTATGAATGAACAGGATCTGAGCAACCCCAGATAATGGGACAGGATAAAAAACCATTCCAAAAGTAATGAACTGATTTGGCATTTATCAGTCACTCAGTAATGAGCGAATGCAGATTTCAAATCTAAATTCATGTCAAATGCCTCTGGATAAAATTAACACAAAGCATATTTCAAAACACTCATTCAAAGTGTCGCTGCTGGTTCCTCCATCCCCCTCCAGCAGACCAGACGCTCTCCTCTTCCATAGCTCCTGGTGTTCCTCCTTCCACCACTCGCTCCAGCTTTTAAGGCTGTGTCCTCTCCCCTATACCCTAACTTGAATCTCATTTTCCACGCTGGTCCAAGCTCTCAGGACAGTTTTCAACCCCCTTTTAAAGGACTATTTTTGGAGAAACCCAAAATGAGTGATGATGTTGAAGGATAGGAACCAACACAGAAGACTCTCAAGAGATGTCCCTAACAAGCCTGGACGCACCACGATCTCACCTCTGCCGTCTCCCAACTCCCTGCTCCTTGGATCATCAGCTCTGACTGTGCGTTAGCACAGGAGCACACTTTGCGCACCACATTTACAAATAATTTGCATTCCATCCAGGCAGATGCAGACTTGTAATTTTTTTTGTATATTGAAGGGTAAACTCAGGGCTTTAAAACTGCAGTGCATTACAAGCAAAGACAGGCAATCATGTCTCCCAAGAATAGCATGAACTCCTTTGCAGGTGAAGCAGGTGTATGTGTTAGCAGGAGACTGAAAAAGGAAGAAAAATCTCCCCTGTATCTGGCATCAACAACGACTCCTTGAGTGAGCCTCAGCTGCCTGTGATCCATCATTGCCTTTACTCTTTGGCCTTACAAGTATTTTTTATATGGACAGTAACATCTGTGGCAGGCACCAATCTGATTTAAACCACTGATTTTTTTTTTCCCAAGAAAATAGCAACGGATGGGATTTGTTGTCATCGGCAGCTGTGAACAGATCCAAACACACTGCTTTTGGTTCATAGTCACTCCAGATCCTTGACAGCGTGATGGAGGTCACCTAATACCAGTCTGCTGTGGCAGGAGATGCACATTCCTTGGATAAACATGGCCAGAAAGCCTTCCTGCCTCCCATGGTCACCGATTCCAGACACGCAGAGAAGTGAACAAAAATTACAGCTGTCCATTACAACAAAACATGGCATCATCCTGCAGCCTGACAGATAACAGTGGTAATAGCTCTTACCACCATAAAGGTGTATCAAAGTGTTTTCAAATACTAAAGAACGCTTTTTATAATTGAACGGCACCTTTGCTTCTACCCAACAGAAAATTGCCTTCTGTTAATTCTGGCGGTGTGAAAAGACTGGCAAAAAAACCCTACAAACCTAGAAAATGCTAGTAGGAAGGGATTATAAGAACAAAAACGTAGTAGGCCAAGTGTTGAAGACAGCACTCAAAACAAGCAGCTCCTCTGTGCCTCCAGAGGAAGCCTCAGTGCCCTTGTTTCACACTGTTCTATACAATTTAACTACTTTTTGACCTTAAAGAACTTTGAAGCTTGTGGGTAATCCAGCTGTGAATGAGATTTCATATTCCTTGATGAAACATTTGAAGCTGCTGTTCAGTTTGCTGATGGATCCTTTTATATATCTGTGTGCAAGGCAAAAGCTTCTTTTTTTTTTTTTTTTTTTTTTTTTTTTTGAAGATGAAGGGCACCCGGTGGACACCAGGCAGAGACCATGCAAGTTTCGAAATAATTGTTCTGCCAAAAGCAGAAAAGATCTGACAACAAAGGCTGTTTCTTTCTCCATCTTGAGATGTCCGTCTACTGACTTTGTTGTACTGTGGACAGCCAAGCTCCTAATCTGTCAAAAAGTGAAGACTGCTGACTTCTCCAACTTCAACAGTTCTTGAAAGGGAATTTAAAGCTCTTAACTCCCATACAGAAAACTCAAGCGGTGTCTACTGTAGACCTGACTCCTCCTGCCCAAATAACATTTCAGCTTGACATCTCTTCATGGATGTCAAGGGTGCCTACCCATCAGCTGAAGCTCTCAAAGAGTACATGAGCTCTCGCCACAAGCTCTTCTCATTAATTCTGCATCGATGGTGCCCAGCATCCTCCCTGTCACTCATGCTTAGAACTTCATCACTATCTTCAACTGCAACCTGTCTGTGCTCCTGCATCAAACTAGGTTGAAGTCTTCAAGGTTCTTTGTGCATAACACCCTTAAAACACAGCCTTCCCCATCCATCTAGGCAACCATCCACTTATCATCTCACATCCTAACTATCACAATAGCTTTTCCTCCAACCTTGACAAAAACATTGCTATTCCACCACTGTCTATTCAGAATACTGCTAGAAAGATCATTTCCTTAGCGCACATCTTTGTCCCTTCATTTCTCTTTTGCTCAACTTGACTGGCTCCCTTTCCTCTACCACAAGTCAGGAATTTGTGCTTATTTCAAGGTTCTCCATCACCTAATCCTCCTTGGTTCCCCCAGCATGCCAGCCTTGATTGTGCTGCTCACTCAGGGCATTTCAAAATAAGCATCTCGTGTGCTCTCTCTCACTCAGGCTGTCCCACTAAGAAAGGCTAGAATTCCCCCTAAATATCGAATGTCTCCTCAAAATACTCCTTTGACTGTCTACCTCCAAAAACTGTCGTAACAATTAGGCTGCCACTGTGCTCCATCACTCACCTTTACCTGCTTGTCTCAGGCTCTGGAGGCAAGGAGTATGGTTATGCTCTGCACTTGGGTGCTGCCTGGAACAATGAGATGTTGATGAATCTCCTAAACCCTAAGTCCCACCTAATATACACAAGCACTGCCATTTCCAGCATGCTCTGACAATCCTCCCCATTAGGTTAGCCCCTGCAGGGGTAGGAGCTGCTGCAGTAGCTGTGTCAGAAGGGGGGAGAGCAGAAGAGATTCACCCCAAAGATGTGCTCCTTTTACTTCTTCTTTTAACCATCACCAAGGGTAACTAGGTTTGATCCACCATCTGCCTACAAGTTGTCAATGACAGAATCCAAGATCATCAATCTGCACTTAGATCATGAGAACCCAATGCCTATTGATTGGAAATTTGCTTGTAAAAACAGCACATATATTTGGTCAAACAAGTGTTGCTCTGCTGGTGAATATAAGCTTTGGTTTTTAGAGAACTAAGACTTAAAACAGTGGCAACAAAACACAGCAAATGAGAATAAACCCCAGTTTGTAAGCACAGAGCATGTGTTGTCTCAAGGTTGCTAAAGGCACAGTCAGTTCTCGGGGGCTCAGAACATCCCTGTGAGTTAAACATCATTTAAGTCCATGCACCTAAGGTTTGGAGTGGTAAAGTGATCTGCAAAAGGTCATTCAGCAGTTGCAAACAAAGTCCTGAGCAGAACCTTAGTCCAGCATCCACCTCTCAACTGCTCCCAATAACATCCTTTTATCAGCAAGGCCTTTCTGTACACAAACTAAAATACGTATTTCTTTTCCCAGCCTCAAACTACTGCAGCAAAAGCAATAATCCACCGTGCGCTAACAACATCCAGGAGGAAACGTTCCTGAGATCCGTCTGCTTGTATGTGAGTGTAGGACTGACAGTTCACTGATGCCCAGAAGGAAGTCAGGGTCAGGTCCACGAATGCCAAAAAAAAAGGGGAAAAAAAGTAAAGGAAAGTAGGTCAAGCAATTCACGTTTGCTGAAAAGGACAAAGAACACTGCAGAATTTTTATTACCTTATGCAAGTGCTACCAAATATCTGAGGCATCCTTTTTATCTGATTCAAATCCCACATGAGTAATCCATGATTAAATTTAGTGGGTGTGAAATTTCATTAGGTCGTTCAATTTTAAGCATATTGGATAATGAAGTTCCGTCGTCCTTCAGAATTAAGAAAAAAATTAATACTGTAATTTTTATCTCACTTCCAGCCTTCCCCCATCTGTGAGATTATTCTCATTCATGTAAGACATCAGTGTCTTACAGCTCCATCTTTGATGCACGTGACCTTTGCTATCAAGAGAGGTTAACTGCTTGTAAACGTTGGCAGGCAGCGAAGAGCACGGCTGAACCTCCTGACTGCTCTGTCAAAAGCTAAAAACCAAACTAGACTTCACCCGATGCTTGTTTAGGATACATACAGGTCAGAAAGGCAAGTTTTCTTGAAACTAAGCTATGGAGCAGCCCACTACATTTTACGGACTCCGGCAGGGATGTTTTCTAAAAGATCATGATTTCTCAGAGAAATCTTTGGACTAATTCAATACTATCACACACGATCATGTTTCTGTTGGTATGGGAAAAACGCTAATAGGTAGCAGATGCCACATTAAGTCTTAATTTGCCACTCCAAAGAGCCAGACAATTCAAAGAGAAGCCACCAGCTCACTTCATACGAAAAGGCTCCTTGCTAAGACAAAACAAGAGAGGTTTGGAGGTTTTATTGGGTTTTAAAATTCTGCTTTTTCAAAAAGACTGTTTTGAACTCATACATTATAGAAGCACTGCTAGGATTTTATAAGACGAGCAGTACAATGACGGGGAGTGGACTGCACAAGCCAACCGCCAGCCATTTAACTGTACGTTGCCCTGCGTTTCCCATGTAGGACGGATATAAACTCTGCTTATTTCCCGCTCCCCTCCCTCCCCTGAAAGATTATACAATTAAATTTTTCAATTTAATTGTATAATCCTTGGGAATAACCCAGCTGAGAAAGAGTTAAATGACAGCCACGATTCATCTCACTGTATTTTCAAGACACTTAGCAAGCAGATGAAGCCACTCTATGCCAGTACAAATAAATAAAATCTATATCCACATCATAACAATGTATTTTCATCTTGATATCGTTCACCAAAGCATGATGACAAATAATTGGTAGTGAAACAGGAGTTGTCAATTCTGCCTTAATCATGTGTTTACTTTCAGTCTTGACAGAAGTTGCAATATTTCTCCCATTCTCCTAAATGGCTACCAGCTGTTTTCAGTAAATGAACTGAAAACAGCAAACACCAATCTGCCTTCTATATTCTTCTGTGCTTTATTGCTGGATAGTTTTCTCATGAAAGAAGGAAAAAAAAAAGCCAAAAATTCAGTGAAGAAGCTGAAGCTTCACACGTCTAGAGAAGCATCAAGGAAAAGATCACGTTTGGACAGATACTACTCGGCGGCACAAGACCAATACGCGTCAGTCTTGACATTTATTAAAAGTACACCCCAATATTGCACATCTATGTTAAACAAATCCTGCTAGGAATTCATTTTAGAGTCTCCTAGAGTAGGAGTTGCGAGACATCAGTCAGGCATCAACAGCAAAACAAATTAAACACCACAAAATAGTGAAAACCCGACAAGCCAACCTGCAACTTTAAATAGCACCAATGAGCTTTTTCTGTCAATAGCTGTTTACTGGCCAAGCTCCACTGCATCCTCCCTCAACTTCACCCAAACCTGCATTTTTCACATTACAAAAATCCTCATTCAAGTCTGGATCAGTGTAATTCTCAGCCTGTTTATCCCTTGTGCAGTTTCATGCACACTTTCTTTATCCATCTTGCCTTCCTGCCTATCTTGGATGCTTTCTCTGATCTCCTCTCTCATAGGACTGAGCACCTTCACCAGCCATGCTATCGGACACCTCGAGAGTCAAAAGGGCAGAAGACAGACTCTGTAGGGAGCAGGAAAGCCAACGAGGCGATGACCCCAAGTACCGCAGAGACAGACTAACGATGCACCTACATCGGTGCTTTAGCTTGGGTCAGGAGTGCGCTTCCCATCACACCTTAATGTCCCAGGGTGGTGGCACGTGCAGGCTGCATGGATGCCACGGACCTGGAGGAGAACCTGGAGGAGAACCTGAAGGAGAACCAGAGGAGTGAAGTTACTTGATGATATAGGCAACACTATAGGACTGACTATGGGAAAAAGGAGAAACATGGAGGTAGGGAAGAAGACACAGTAACAAAAACGAGAAATGTGTGAATTTACACTGCAACGGATTTTGGCTTGTTGGCTTGTTGAGGGGTCCGGTCAGTGGGATCCCATGGGATGCTGTCCTTAGCGGGTCTGTGAGAGCTGCTGTGCGGGGCTGGCATCGGAAAAGCCAACGCTTTGCTGGAGTTGACATTGCCAACGGGGGCAACAAGAAGGACTTCTGCAGGTACACTGGCAGCAAAAGGAGAACTAAGGGAAACATGGCAAGGGACCTAACAGCAAAGGACACAGAAAAGACGGAGATAATTCAGCTCCTTCTTTGCTTTGTCTTTATCGGCTAGCTCTGCTCCCATGTGCCCGAGAGCAGGCTGTCTTGGCAGAGTCTGAAGGAGTGAAGTACAACTGTTGATAGAGGACAGATGAGTTATGTACCACTTAAGCAACCTGGACATACACAAGTCCATAGTGCCAGACGAGATGTATCTGAGAGTGCCGAGGGAGCTGCCTGATGTCACTGCCACTCTCTGTCATCTCTGAACGGTCATGGTGATGGGGAAGGTCCCTGACGATTGGAAAAAGGGAAACATCACACCCACCTTCAAAAAGGGCAAAGAGGATGAAGAGGGGAATGCCGGCCCAGTCAGCTTCACCTCCCTACCCAGAAGTACATGAAGCAAATCCTTCTGGAAACCATAAGCAGGCATGTGAAGGATAAGAAGGTGACTGGGAACAGCCACCATGGATTTGCGAAGCACAAATCATGCCCAGCTACCCTGTCTGCCTTCGTTAATGAGACGACTGGCTCAGCGGCTGACGAGAAAGCCACGGATGTTGTTTACCGTGACCACAGCATGTCTCTCAGCATGGTCTCCCCCAGGACTGGGGAATTAATGACTGGATGGGTGGAAAACTGGCCAGATCATCAGACGAAGGGTAACTGTCAGTGGTTTGTAGTGGAACTGGCACTCCCAAGGCTTGGAGCATACAAAGCGTTGAGGGGAGGACCAGGACGGGGTTTGCTCAGCCAGAAGAAGAGAAGGCAAGTTGGAGACCTTAATGCCATCTGCAGCTACCTGCTGGGGGGTTAGAAGGAAGACGGAGCCATGCTCTACCTGGAGGTGCACAGCAAAAGCATAATGTGCAATGGGCACAAGTTGCTGCAAGAAAAAGTCGACTCAATATTGGGAGAAAACACATCCACAGGGAGGGTGGAACTGGGGCCCAGAGAGGGGATGGAAATATCGTTTCTTGGCTAAATTTGAAACTCAATTGGATATGACTCTACATCTAACTTTGAAGTTGGCTTTGATTTGAGCCAGGGGCTGAGGAAAAAAGATCTGCAGAGAGCCTTTCCAAACTAAATTATTCTAGGATTTAATATATTAGCCAGAGAGTTTCTGACACAGAATTATTTAATAATTGCTATTTTATGCTTTCTCTATTCCTTTCCTGCACTTCAGTTCCTGCTTCTTCTGTCTTCACTCCCCTGAAATGATATCTTTTTGTTCCATACTTGCAATTACAACAAGCATGGCTTTATATGAAATATATATGAGATAGCGGTCCTATTTTTCACCTGAACTTGGATGCTAAGAGGTGCTGGATTCATTCTGGGCACTGTGCTCTAAGTGGTGTCAAGTACCTTCTGTTATTAGAAGCAACGCTGGCAATGAAGAGCATGGTGGAAGGAGAGCACAAAGTCAGTCTGCACTCATTTGTCTGGTAATAGGTGATAAATTAAAATATGGTAATAGCTTTAATCATTCCTGTTGAAGCTAATTTACTCTTTATTTTTTTTATGTGGGCAGTTCTACACCTAGGCTTAATGAAAAAGGTAAATAAACCAGAGTGGAGTAATGACATATGCTGACTGAGCTGTCAATCAGAAACAGAGCTCCTGTATTGTTTGCTAATGATTTATAGGAAAGAGCTGTCTTAGACCCAAGATCCGAACCACACAAACATAATTCCCACAGTGAATTACATTTGCCAGAAAATGACATGAAATGGAGCTTTATGATTCAATGCAAGAATCGTACATCAGAAGACTTTTTCTCCCTGTCCAAGAAGCTGCACGTACTCTGGAAAATTAACTGCAAATCAAGTATAGACAGTCTGGCAGGAAGGAAAAAAAAAAAGATAGAGAAATGAGAATGTATTTAAATTAATCCTTTGGCAGGGGATAAAGGAAAGACAGGCAAAATAAGGGTAGAAGAGTTAGACTCCAAACTGACGAATGCTCAGTGCATGCGTGAGCATCTGCCCTCCGCAGCATCCTCATCACCTCCCATAGGGTCCAGCCACCAAATGTTCCAGCACACATGCTGCTTCTATCACTGGGCACTTCAATTAAAAAGATATCAGCTCACTGCCAGTTTAAACAAGGGGGAAAAAGGCTGGTTGCCTGAAGTGACCCGAGCTCAGTGTCCTGGACAGGGTGTACTTGCTGTCTCCCACTGGAACTGATTTGCGCTGTTGCTGTGATAAAGGCATCGATAGCAACGGTCGGCATTAAACAGCCAAGAAAGGACGTTTGGTCTCGTTGTCCTGATTCAGCGATAGCGGCCAGGGACATGGGGGGAGTTTGCAGCCCTCCATAAAAGCTAGCAATGATGCACATTAAAACCGACACACTGCCCTGTGGGCACAGGGGAGGGCTGGCTCGTGAAGCTTGGGAAAGGTAAAAATATCCCCCACCAGCTCCCCTGGCTCATGGAGGAGGCTCTATAATTTATTTTGTATTAATGTACTGCAGCACCACTCCTCTATTAACTTTTGGGAGAGAAACAAAAAGCCATTAACAATTGTTTGATAGATGTATTAATAATGAAAAGTGACTAGTAAAAAAGAAAACTTGCTAGTAAAATGTATTAACAACACTAGCCAGACCAGAGAGGACCACAAAGAATTTAAGGGGAAAAAAAGCCTGTACAAAGCCCACTACTGATAAGTGTAAAATAATACATATTAGGAAAAAAAACCCCACATCCAAAGTATTAAATTAACTATATCCACTCAGAAAAGGGACCGGTGCTAACAGTGCCAGGATGAAGAGAAACATCTGCTCAATGAGCAACTGGGGTCCAGGAAAGCAAATAAGATATTATGCCACATAAGGAAAGGCAGGGAGAACTCATCTCTATTAATCAGTGCTTTGCTCTCCTCTGGACGTTCCGTGTGGTGCCGGGCTCTCCGGCTCAAAAGGAGTATTGCAAAACTAACGGGGATTAGGGAAGGGCGGTTCACTTTAGAAAGGAGATGAGAAAGAAAGATATCTGAGACAGATGAAATTTAAGCAATGGCCTCCAGAAAGGAGGTACGGACAAGAGTAGGGAGCAACTGGCCGGGAAATTCCCAGTCTGGCACAAAATGAACAAGGCAGCATTTAATGAAAATAAAAGGTGATTAATACCAAACCATGTCTAAGAAATACTTGTTCATGAAAGTCCTTATCAGAGCGTGTCATTGATGCCAAAAATTCAGTATGAATCTAACACATCCGGGACAATAATTAGTATAGAATACACCCATCATAGAAGGAGTTAGGCCATTACATACCAGAGAGCTTAAACCTAAATAAAAGAGCTTTTGATGGGACTTAGCATCCATGGACCTGGAGAGGGGGAAGGACAAATCCTCCATGTCTTCTTGTTGTGGAGGTCTTACACCTCTCTGCAGCATTTGGTGCTGGTCCTGCCATGGAGAGGAGAAGGAACCAGGGGGACCACAAGGACCTGGCAATTCTTAGGCTCTCAGCTTGTCCCACGCTTGAAAGACAGATTATTATAATAATATAGGAGGAGAAATGAGGAAAACATCTAAGAAAATGAAGTACAGTTTCCAGCTTTCAAGCAGAGGTCAATAAACAGGGCAACTTCTTTTTTTATGGTTTCAGACAGCTTGGCAGGATCTTTTTGGTGTTGGTATATCAAAAGATAAAGAGATTATGAAAAAGAATATAAAAGTGAAGACCTGAAGAGCTTCAGCAGAATCAAAAAGTCCTCCTAAAGCTACAGCAATTGCACAGAAGTTTTATAAATGGCACAAATATACCTCATGTAGGTTTTTGCAACTTCAGTGCTTTATCTTCCTTCCAAATTTCCACCCCAAGTTATACCTGGCATGGCTTATGTGCCTTGCAATACAAACCTATGCAGAACCAGAGAACATATTGATGCAAACAGCGCAGCACGTGGCTGCTTCATCATATATGAAGCTTCCTGCCTCACTGTCTGCTTTAATACATGTTCCTCACACACATATGATTCCACTCATCTATTAACCAGAATTAGAAACATGACTCTGAAAACTACCGTTGAGGTTTTGGTCTTCATATTTTTGCCTAACTTCCTTTTTCTCTCTCTCCCCCCTTCATTACAGTACTGAATGTGACACCTAGCTGGCTCTCTTCATCCTCAAACCACAGGCACCACCTTCCCCAGGTTCCCACTCGGCAGCCTGTTGACATGTCTTACGATTTTCATCTCACTTTCACAAGGGCTGACAAATGAGCAAACGTTTCTTTTACCTATCACGTACTTCACTGAAAACTGTGTGATCGTGTCTTCAGGCTCTGGTGCATGAAAAGGAGCAGTTTCTTGGTACGTCTCTTTGAGAACGGTCCTCCCCAAAGTCCAGGCGCTCTTCATCTCCTTTAACCCCCCTGCATTCATGACACTCAATAGTGCAAAATCAAGCTAGTTACATATTTCAGTTCCTTCCTGAACCTTTTATTTCAGCTGGTGTGTCTCAGGAGCAGCTTGCACTGGGTATTTACGTACTGCTTACACCTAGACCAGCCATCCTGCAACCTGCAGGTGACACCAGCTTCTTGCATGGCATTTATCGTTTCCTAGCACAAAGAATCAACACCTTTTTTCAGTAGAAAATTACAACTGCTGACTGCCTGGAAATCATGTCTTGGAAGCAGGTACAATACATTGTCAGGATTATTTTATACGACCATTGGCAGAGGAGGAGATGCTCTGAACACGGTTAAGGGTACCGACTGGCAATGAAGATGTATCTCAGCTTCATTACATCTCAGCTGAGCAAGAAGTTACAAAGGTTCATCCATATTCTCATGATTAAGGGCATCAAAAATTGATTCTAGCTTAAAATTTTCACTCATAAGAGTGAAAAAGAAGAAAGCACTGTACTTCCTATAGTATCTGTCTGTTCTAACTATATATAACCTATGTAACTCAATAACCTGTTTTATTGGAGTGTATAATAAAATCAGTGTCAGTGCTGAATTCATTTTCCATGACAGCAAAACCTTGCCTGAAGTAGCTTGAGACGCGGCATTTTTAGTCCAAATCTCAACATGCACTGATAGCCCCACAATTATTTTGTCTCCTGTGCATCTTTTTGGAGGTTTTGGTTTTGGTTTTTGGTTTGTTGTGGTTTTTTTCTTGTTAAAATTAGCACTGAGGAACAGGCTGGCCAAGTTAAATATCATCATAGAGGTCTACGATCAGTTATTATACAAAGGTTCACACACCTTTATCTCCAATACATTTTATGGGTAAAGGGATTCACTGCAACTCAGAGAAGTTCTACATTTGCTGAGCTGAGTAACACTCAAGAAATCCCTGTTTCTCTCCAGCAAGAGCCTGTGGTGAGGGGCTCACATGTAGACCCTCTATACTAACACTCCCTAAAGACAGGTGAGATCAATCTAGGTCCTTAGCTGACATCATTTTGGTCCCTTTTTTAAAAATTTATTTATAGGACACTAAGCTGAATATACATTTACCATGATTTTGAGTAGATATTTTAATTTTTAAGTTTCATTTGAGGAACAATATGGAGCCCTGCCCTTCCTGATGAATATGACATTCAGCAGAAACGGTGGTGAAACCCAAGAGCTGGAAATTCTTCAGCCAGCTGCTCCATCATAGAGTAAGTACTGAGAAGGGCTAGGCAAGATCCACCAGCTGGTCATGGTCCTATCTAACCCACAGCATTAAACACAACACAAGTGGGAGGTAGGAAACAGAACAGGGATTAAAAATCAGTTGCGGGCTCTCCTCGCATCTCTAGATGAGCGGGGCTCCTGGCCCTGAGATGTCCTACACTAACAAACACACTACAGCTTCCAGGGCTGCCATACATTACCTGTACTAGCCATTTATTCTGAAACACATTCTGGTTTTAGGGTGGTTTTCCGATTATTAAGCCCTAATCAAAGTACCATACTTACATGAGTTGAACAGAGGGAAAGAGTTTGCTCTCGTAATTCATGTCCAAAAAGAACAAATGCTCTTGCACGGCAAAACAATTAAGCCCATGCTGTATTTTTACCTAAATAGGGATGCATTTGAGCTTGAGCGTCTTCCTAAGCCAAGACCAATGCAAGGCAAAATGGCAGCTCTTCTCCAAAATCCCTGGTCTGCTCCCCAACCACCGTCAGGCACATTTGCAAGGACAGAAGAACTTGACACGTCTCCTGCCGTAAACCAAGCAGTCCCAAAGGGGCAAGATACAAATCAACAAACCAACCTGGATTAAAATCACAACAGGAGAGAAACCCAATCAGTGCTATTTGAATAAAATCAATGCTAAAGAATATCACCATAATTTTGACTTTAAAGGCATAGAATAAACTGAAAGTTCCAGAAAAGGAAGTGACGGCATCATTCATTTTTATTATTATTCATGTTCTCATCACTATGACTTTCAAAAGACCGGTTTGCTTTTGAGACCCTTCCTCCAGGTCAACTAGATTTCTTTACATAAAACAAGGAGTGCCATTTAGTCATATTAAATAAAATATGGCATTAGGGATGTCTAGGGAAACTGACTGGAACAGCCCCTCAATATTTCACAAAAGAATTCAAAGGAAAGTGCTCCAAAAGATTAGTGTGATTGTTCAGTTGGTATCTTACCTGTTTGAAAATGCTTTCAAGCAATTTTCCAAAGAGCCTTTTGGTGTAATTTGTGCAGGCTTTCAGGAGATTAAAGAAAATGTAGATGCACATTCCTTTCAAAAGAAACAGAAATGGGCTAAAAGTAATTTATTAGTGGTCAAAGGCATAGCACGGCCAAGTGAGCCTTAAGATTGAGGATTTTTTCAAGAAATTTTGGGAAGAGGCACTGCAATTACTGAAAGAGTAATCAGCTGGATCTCCTATCCGGTACTGAAATATATGCTTTCCAATTGTGTAATTTACATATGGAAGGAGGTCAAGAGGGATTAAGAAAGTAAATATATCACCTGATTAGGTATGCAAGTTCAGGACGTTAGAAGGACTTATTCTATGAATATTCAAGGTCTTTGCTTCCCAAGGTTGAGCTGTACACATGCAATAAATTGAATATGTAGCCGAAGTCTGGTGAGAAAACTAAAGATCCCACCAGCGTGCATCAGTATACACTTGTTCCAGGATGAAATCAGATGGGTTTTTTTGTTTATTACCTTTTCCATTTTACCATGGGAAAATAAAGTCAGAGAATAAGGGGAATATACACAGGCAAGGAAGGAAAAACTATGACCTGACAAGGACATGTTCACTACTCACTGGATGTGCATTTTTAACAGAAGCAGACAGCACTTCCTAATTATTCTTCTTAATTTGTGCAACTTTTAATGCAAGACAGAATATCACACTGCACTGCTTTAGCCTTTTACTTGGGATAGACAATATAGGGAGATAATATGATCATCATCTGCTTTCTTTGATTCACACTTTGCTTCCTATGAAGAATGTCCTTTATTAGGAAATTAAAGTACAGATAAGCTCAACTGCAAGACCAAGCCAGCTTTCCAGGAAGAAAACTCAGCTGAACTTTTGCTAACTGATACGTATTTGCCCTATTAACCATAAAATGTGCCTTGGACTGAGTTAAGTTAGAAAAAACGTTGGGCAATGGTCTCATAAGAGCAGCACTCTGCTGGAAAGCAGAGATGGGTCCCAACTCAGAAGAGCCAAGACGTCTCTAGGAGAACCTCCTGCTTTTCTCGCTGTCTCTCAGCTGTTATTCTCTCGTCCTGCTATCAAAGAACCTGTGAGCAGCACCAGCTTTTTATACCTCCACTAATTGCACATTCTAGGAAAACAAAACAATGTCATGTTCATCACACATAACGTGCAGCATCATAAGGCATCAGTATGAATAGGGACGTGTTTTGGATGAGACGGCACTGCTACTCCTTTCCTGTTTCTGCTGGGTGACTCATCATCCTGAATTTGGGAGGATGTGGAAATCCATTGACAAAGCAGCACCAGCTGCAAAAGCTTTGTGTCCACAGATCCTGTAAATTTTGAAAAAAACTCCCACAACACACCAAAAAAATCAAGAAACCCAGCGTTCAGACTGGCAGTACAGCAAAGGATGCTGAATCTTTCCATAACATTTTCCATGAAAGCCTGTAGGACTAAGAGGAAGATTTTGGCCCTGCCAGGGAGGAGATAATGGGGTCAGGTTTTGAGGCGCTGCCATTTGATTTCCACTGTGCCCAACTTATTACCTACTCTCTGAAGTCAGCCCCAGCCAAAGCGCTGCAGGGCTCAAGCGCTATCAGAGGGAAAAAAAAACCAAAACCAAAAACCAGCAATAAAATTAACATTTTTGCACACACTGCCTCAGCATCTAGAAAGAGAGATGGAGGAAAGTCACTGCTCAGTGTGCAGTTGAGGTAGGACAAGCCCAACAGTATATTAAGATAAAAAAAGGATTCAGATAGGGTGGTCAAATTCTGACACAGGCTTCCTAGAGAGGTGGTCGATGCCCCAAGCCTGTCAGTGTTTAGGAGGCATTTGGACAATGCCCTTAACAACACGCTTTAACTTTTGGTCAGGTCAGGCAGCTGGACTAGGTGATGACTGTAGGTCCCTTTCAACTGAAATATTCTATTCTGTTCTAATAAAGTCTTCGAGCTGCCAGGGCATCAAGTCAGCACTAAGAATAATCTAAAATAATCCACACAGGTAACAGCTAAGAGAAAGCCCCTGCAATGGACTTCCATGGCAAGAGTCTCCAGCCAGCCTCGACCCCAGAAGCGTAGGCTCATCTTGGCCAGGCACCTCGCGCACGCCATACATACCACACCTGCTAGCTAAGGTATATGAAAATGCACGTATCCTAGCTAAAGCCTTGAGCTTTCCTGTTCCCCATCTCTCCCTTGAACTATGCTCACTCAAAGCTCTGTCATCCTTCCAGCCTCCAGGAGTGAGTGCTTTACAACATCCTGGATCCTCTGAAGGTCCCGTCCTTTCAACAACCTGGCAACAGAGTCGGGAGAACTTTTTTTCAGCAGAACTTGCAAACCTGCCAAAGCATGTGGCTTCAATCATTTGCAAACATTTCATTAACTTCTGTCAACCGGACAAGGCTCTGAGCAACCTGACTCAGGCTGGACCTGATGACTTCCAGAGCTCCTTTCCAACCTGAATTATTCGGTGACTCTCCTTCAAATTTATGAGATAATTTCAACTAGAGAAATATATTGAGGACTGAACCTGCTGGACATTGATTTGGACTCTGGTCCCATTCCAGTGTTAACACAAAATGAAGCAGGATTATAAATAAATAGGAAAAGCATCCCAAAATATCCTTAAGCCTTGCGATCACCCTTGAAATGAGAGCATACAGGTTCAAACCTCCTCAGACAGAACTGAAGCTGGTTCTTCCATAGCCCGCAAAAAAATCCTAACCCTGAGACTACTGGGTTGAAGGGGAAAATTAGCACCTCTCTTCGCTCTTTGTTTCCTTTAATTTTCTCATAAATGATTGAAATTAAACATTTTGGGTTGAATGAAATAATTTGTACTAAATGCAACCAGACTGGCTGGCAGGCAAATGGGGTGTTTGGAGAAGAATAAATATTAATTATTATTCAAACTGAATGGAATTATTTTTATGTTTTCAGTTTGTTTGCCAAATTAAACATAACATCACTGCCACAGCCCCAGCTGAAGAGGCAGGAGAAGAACTAGGCAGAACTGGGAGTGAAGAATGGGGACAAAATGGGGTGATGCAGGAACCCAAGCCCAGAGCTGAGACCTCGAGGAAGCCCTGGAAAAGCTGCTGAAACAGTGCTTAAGGACTGATGGAGAGGGATTGTCCTAAATCCTCTGGGCAGAATAACTACAGACGCTGGCTATCCAAGTCCCAAACTGGAATTAAAACAGATTTATTTGCCCCAATGAAATTATCTGTTCTTTCTTCCCAAAACCATCGTGGCTGCAAAGATTTCTTTCTTTTTTACACTGTGATACATTTTCCTTGTTTTTCCACATCCTGATGAATACACCTGAAATGTTTTTAAAGGAAGAAAGCTGATTTGTAACGCTCTACTTAATTTTTAAAATGATGTGGTGCCCTGTTCTTTAATAGAATCCTGACTATTTGTTCAACAGAAAAAATTCGGTGTTTTATACAGTATTTATAAAGGGTCACATAAATACATAAGCAGAGAAGGAAAAGAAAAAAAAAAGTCTACAGGATTAAAAGATAAGGAGGCTGCCAATCTTGTAGCACGGGTATGGCACTGGAGGCTTACAGCTCCTGAATAATACCTGCACAGCAGAAGGCACGGCTACCAGGAGATTCTAAGCCCCCTGAAGCTCTTGTATAGGTGCTATAGGAAAGGACAGAAATGTGTGTTGTCCCACTAACTAACAGCTCCTACTGATTTCCATGAAATCATTAATTGCTTGCAAAGAAAACCTCCTGAAAATGCCCCACCTGTCCTTGCAGGGATTCACTCCACCAGGAATGTGAGGCTTTGGAGGAACGAAATCTAGGATAACATAGCTGAGGTTTGGGGTTTTTATCGTGGTAATTAGAAACATTAATTTATCCTCCGATATGCACAGAAAAGCCTGGAACGTGCCAGCGGGACAGGAGCCTTAGATGCCACGCTTGCAGGACGTTATCGGGTGCTTTTGGCAGTCTGTGCCCTGCAATGTCCCTCCTCCTAACAATAATAACCATTTCCAACGACCACAACAAGTTCGTTATCTTATCACAGCAGCATCCCTCTATGAGATTAGTCAGGCATCCCAGTGTCATGTTTTATCTCTAAAGCCTTGGGCTTAGGCATAGCACGCGTCTACCCCAGAAAGCTAGGTGTATTCTAGTCAAACAGAAGAGGATCTATAAACATCTAATTTTTTATGATATGCACTAAGTTTGCAAGCCTGCTTTAAATCAAATACGGTTCTGACATCTACTTAAGCTTCTGCAATAAATTGGCCAATGATTAAAAAAAGAGGAAAACACTTAAAAGTCAGGCAAACATTTCCTAAAAGTAAATTAATATGGTTCCTCCTTAACAGAAGCGTGGAGTTTTATTCCAGAATGGCAAAAATGTGTTGCACAGGGCACACATTAATGACAGTGCTTTCATCTGATCCTCTGCCCGGTGCAGCAGAGTCCTGCAGCACCAAAAAGCAGGACCTGCTAAGCACGACGAGGCTTAAAAGTGTGGTTTAACCATAGGACGTGGGTTTTAAATCTGATGACACACAGGCCTGTCAAAGGGCTTGTTGCAACCCTCCCCATCTCCCTTCCCCAGCTATAAAACCCTACCACGACGACATTCATCCAGCAGCATCAACAAGGTGCTGCAACAAGATAGAGGATATTATTATAACAGCAAAGGTCCTGGCAATGCTTATCAAATAAATAAATATTAAGTACCTTGCAATAACCCCTTGATGGGAGAGACGTGGCAAAACAGCCAAGAAACACTGAATAAGCAAAAGTCTTGGGGATTCTCAAGGGGATTCTACATAAATAGAGATGAATAAACTATAAAAAAACCCACTCTATAAAGGGCTCTTTATTGCGACACATTAAATAAGCATATATTTTCTGCGATGACTAGTACAGCACAGCTCGTAAAAATGCACGGGCCACCATTTTACTCATAACAGAGCGCAACATTATGAAAGTTTTATAAGGAACACTTGCCCAGATCAACACATGCCAGAGCCTGCACCAGTTTCTTTTTCTTACCTAAGAAAACAATAAAGAAAAGTCTGAAGGATGACAAAAGGTACTCGATAAACATGCGGGGATGTTTCAGTAAGAAAAGCAGTGGCACTTTGGATGCCGAGTGGAAGTGGCACTTTGATGCTGAGATGATCCCAGCACCAGCATAAGACGTGGGGAGAGAGGGATGTAGATGTGAGGATGCCCTCACTTGGAAAAACAGAGTGTAGAAGAGAGAGGGCTGCGTTACCGAGATAACCACAACACAGCAGTCAACATCCCTTTGGCTCGGTGAGAACAAGCTGATGCTCACGCCGCTGGCTGGAGGGTACCCAACTTTTTCAGGACTAGGGAACACGCTCCAGGAATCCCCTCCAGGTTTCCACCAGTGTGTGGTACAGCCAAGCAAGTGAGTAAAATGAAAATTTAAAAGCAGCCAAGGCAGCGTACAAGTGAGTGTATCCCCAGAAGCTAAAGCTTTGAAATACAGTATCGGTCAAGACACTTAGGTTACAGTAGGACTATTGCCAAGGTGCATCCTTGGTGCAGTTTGCTGCTCCCCCTCTCCACATCCCCCTTCTGGCAGCCCTTCTGCTGATGGAGCTACACAGAAAAAAAAAAACAAACGCCAAAAACCGAAACACAACACATTGGGTAGCTACTGAATTCATTTTCCCCCCTTATTATTTTTTGCCTTAACTGGGGTAAACCAGAAACACTACAAAAGGAAAGAAGGCAGCAAAAAGCACCAGTGGCAGCATAACCCTGAGAAAAAAAACTAGGAGAAGCAGTGGCTCAATAAGACCAAGCACAAGTTTCATCAAAGCTGCACCCCATGCCAGGCTTGGGGGGAGGCAGGGAAAGAGCTTCCCAGCGCACTGAAGCCTCTCTTCATCTCCATCAGCTATGTGCCGAATTTAGGGACCTGGGGCTAGATGCTCCTGGAGAGCACACAGTGGATGTGCCTCTGATGGGATCTCAGTGGGGATGGGGGGTGAGGAACCCCAACTGCGTTGCTGATGTCCTTCAGGAAACCTCCTCGGTGAGGATAGGAAACAGAAAAGGTGTGCTGAAAAAATGGGGCAGAGAGGCTGCTTTATAGCCAGGAGCTGCATTCGAGGAGGGGGAGCTTGTGCCTGCAAAGCCAGCGTGGATGAGCAGACCATGACCAAAACGTAATTTATATGAAGATGTTTTGAATTTCTTCCAGCTACTCCAAAGTCAATAATGCATAACAGCTCCTTGCTGCTTGTGCACAAAGGTTTCTGCAGAGAATATAGTTTGATTATAATTACAGGACAGCATTTAAAATTAATCACCGCAGTAGCCCACATTCAGGTGCATTGTGCAATTTAATTATTACACTCCTCGCTGTCCATAGTACCTTCTTCAATCTGTAGCCTATAGAATTTCCATCCTGGCAATATGTGGCTAACTAAAATATATCTGGGGAGCAACGCCTTTGGTTTGGTGGGTTTTTTTCAACATGACTTCAACTTTCAGAAGCCACAGTTAACATGATACCATTTATACCTGCACAGGTAATGCGTATGGCTGTGATATAACTAAGAGGAGTTGACTATATGAAACGGAGCATTCCAAACTGGTACTATGTACTCTCTGCCTCCATCCAGGCTGAGCAAGGAGAACCAGCACTGCTGGAGCGCGGTGGAGTGGGGAAATCTTGGCTCCTGCTTCACCTTCAGTCGTGAAACTGTCCTACAAATGTGGAATCTAGTAACGGTGCTAATGACAAAGCAACAGGTGAAATTAAGTACCTTTTCTCCAAACCCCTTCTCTGAGTGTGAAGAAACATTTGCCTCAATAGAGCTCTTTGAGATACCATTTTTGTTGATAAATCTAATTATGATGGTCGCTTGCCACTCAGGAAGGCTGAAATCCAGTGTTTTGTTCCCTGTAGTAAAATGAATTTCAATGCCCCAAAGATTTTCTGCTTTAAAATAGTAACAAGGAATACAGGAAAAAAAAAACGTATCTGAAAATCAAATATTCAACAACAAAAAAAATCTGCATAGAAATACCAAGAAATTCCTGGTTTATTGATTTCACAGCAAAACTGAATTCTACCATTTTGTCCCACCTCAAGGACTAATAACCTAGCTTGATAAGAACTTCAGGGAAACGTGGTGGGTTTTGCAGCCGTGTGTGTCCTCCACTTTCGGATCAGTGGAATCCCAAATAAAAAGGCACAGTAAGTCCCAATAAATATGCAAATAACTTCAAAAGGAGATTAAAAACCTTTGTCGTGTTTATGTAACTAATGAGTTTGTGTGCCGGTAACAAAAAGGCTAGCGGCTTTCTTTTTTTAACCATTCCTTGAAGGTCATTTCTACTCAGAAATTTTTTTTTTTTTCCAAGACCTCAAAATTTGTTATATAACAAAGACAGAGCTAAACATATGGCCTTCAGCTGGTTTGAATTAGCTCACCTGTATCAACCGCGTTTCATCAATACGCACTGCCATAGTAACTCGTTCCTCGGTTGGAATGCTAATTACTCCCCTCCGCTTCCAGGAACAAGAGCATGAGACCTACAAAAAAGATTCCTTTCTTCCCTTCTCATTAACTAGTTTTACTTGCTCAGCACATTAATGCAGAGCTAAGAATGATTATACAGGGGCAGCAAATGAGCTGAATAAATCTGCTTTCTGTACACATTAGCCACAGGGACTCAGGCACAACGAGGGTGATGCTGGAAGGAAACCCAGCGGTCCTCACCAGGGGGTTCACGTTGGGCACCGCACGGGAGAGCATCATCCCTGCCCCAGGCAGCAACGGCAGGGGCTAAACCTGAACTCTGCCGCTGTTGCAAGGTGTTCGGGCTCAGGGCTTGACCTTCCCTTTCTAAAAATAATCTTGCCACAAGTATTGATTTTAAAAGGCAGGCAGGTCTTCTGTTCACCTGAAGGATTGAAATGACCTTCATTCTGCTGATAAAATGTGTTGGACTGACAGTGCAGGAAAGCAAAGGCTTGTATTTAGTAATTGAATAAGTACAGCGAGGACATCCACAGTACAGAGTTTGCATGCACAGAGATGCATGCAAGTATCTGGAGACACCTCCCTATGAAGCTTATTGATTTACACCAGGAACAAGAGCAAAACAAAAAATTTCTCTAAAAATAAGGAATAATTTAAAAAAAAAATCTAACTTTGCCAAATACTATGCAACTCGTACCATTTGTCAACAGCATTAGAAGTCATGCCAACCACCAAATCTCCCCATCCTGGAGAATGACAAATCTTCCCGGTTGGCAAGGGTAGATAGAGAAGTGCAGGATGACATGCCCTGCCTTTTGAAGATGCCCGGCTTTGCATTTACTTTGGAGAGTTGCTCTGAATGGATATGCCAGAAACTTTAACAACCAAGTTCCCTAGGACCACATGTTACTCTTCCTAAATATATGTGAGTCAGGCTCTTCCAATAGATGACGTTTGCTCCCACTTTTTGTTGTGTGTGATAAAAAAGTCATGCACTATTTTGCAGCAGAAGTCATTCAGTCTGTCCTATAAACAACGGACAGACAGGACTTACTGGTAGTTGCAGTATCTTGCTTTGTTTCTTAAACACTTCTGAAAGCAAAGATTTTGGAATAAACTTCCTGGGGGAAGCAGGAGAGGTTTCTCCAAGGCCAAAGTGGGGCCAGATGGGTTCAAGTTGCTGCCAGATGGACCTGCAGAGAACCACCTGGACCACCTTGAGCGGTCGATTAGTCAAGAAAGCCCCAGGGGCTTCTAGGGATGATTTAACTATTGGTTAATGTAAGAGCTGGAAGGCAAACAAGTGGGCAAGTCGGTGGATAATCAATTGCGGCGCATTCGCTGAGTCAGTGGCTGGCAGCATTTGGTACCGAGTTTACAGCAAATGCCTCCTGAATTTCCCTTTGCTTGCTCACACACTAGTCTCACACACTAGTTCCCTTTGCTTTTTTATACCAGACTACTATACTGAATACTTTTTTCACATGAATACAGGGTCCTTTCCTGTTTTAGTACAAAAAATAGAAGCTCCAAACACCACCCACTCAGTTCACACAGGCCAACAACCACTTGTCTGATAATCTTCACGTCCCAGCAACTGCCTGGATGGCAGCTGAACTGAGGATGTAGAGCTGAAAAGCTTCATCTACCATCATTAGTCCTGCGTTTATCTCCCCAGCTCTGTTTTTTTAATATGTACCCCAAGGCTGTGTAAGCTGCCCTCGTTCAGCTCGTCAAAATAGTGCACTAGGAACAACATATTTGGTGATTAAGACCAGCTTGTATCTCCCCACTGCAAGAAGAAATTTCCCCTTCTAAAAATAAAGTGAAAATGTTGCCCCCCCCCCAAGGCTCTTCAGCAAGCTCTGGGAGACCTTATCTCAAATTCAGTTAAACTCAAGGATGGGAAATGTCTCCTCAAGCTGGAAGTTTGCTCTGCTGTAATTTTGCTAAAATATCATAAAAGGGTGAGAAAACCAAGTCACAGTTCTTTTATTTAAGCTGGTCAAACCCTGGAACAGGCTTCCTAGAGAGGCGTTCAATGCCCCAAGCCTGTCAGTGTTTAAGAGGCATTTGGACAATGTCCTTAATAATTTGCTTTAACTTTTGGTCAGTCCTGAATTGGTCAGGCAGTTGGACTAGATGATTATTGTCAGTCCCTTCAAACTGAAATATTCTATTCTATTCTATTCAACTCTTCAGAACAAAATGAGAAACAAAAGAGGGGAGAAGCAAGCTGGCTTGCTTAATAAAGTCTTGGGTTAAAGATGGGCTCAAGTTTATCAGCTCTGATGGCAGATTAAGCGCTTAAGTGCTTTCCATGGGAATTCAGAAAGAAGAACAAGAGACGTAAAAACTGTTGTGAGAAAAAGATCCTGAGCTCCAGGCACACAGAAAGACAGATGAGAAAGGTTGGATTTTGCAGTGATCAAGAGGAAACAAGTCTAAGCAGAAAGGAAAATCTGCAAATATTCAATTCAAAGGTAGCAGCTAAATTTGTACCTATTGATAATGTTTTCTGCAACAGAAGCAAAAAGCGAGCAGGGACATACCCCAGCAGGGACCCCACAGAAGCTGGAGGTGGGACAAAGAAGAACCTCTGAAGGACAAGAGGTGACAAAGCCTCCTAAGTTGATGGAGAAGGTGAATCTCAAAGACACGTCAAGGAGCCTGAAGGACAAAGCCGGAGGTAGAAAGAGATCCTTGGAAATTCAGTTGAGGTGCTTCAATGGATGAGGAACAGACACTGCACTAGAAAGGAGCTCAGATGGAAGCAAGGAAAGAAATGCTCCTGATAATTCAGGGCCGAGCATTCATCCTGCAAAAAAATACATTCAGTGCTTGAGAAGAGGAAATTTAAGACTCTGGACTCAAGACCTATCTTGATAATGTATTTTCAAGCCAGAATACAATAAAATGCCCTTACACAGACAGGATCTAAAACTGTCACCGCTGAGAAGAAGCCAGGAACCCAACCAGCAACAGAAGTAGGCCACAGTTAAATGGAAAAAAATCCCCATGTTATCACAAGATTACTATAATAAATACCAGCAATATTTTTGAGGGGCACAAACAACATCATACTTTCATAAGTTATTGTTCTACATTTTTGCTTGCTCCTTGATCTCAAGGCTTCAAAGATTTGTTTACTATAGTAAAAAGAAATATTTAAGAACAGATTCCTGCTTGGGATGACTTCTTTGGCATCCAAAGAAAAAATGCACCAGCTGCCTGGAGCTGTTTGCCATTCTTATTTACCAACAGAATGAAGCTCTTGCACATTACTTGTGGGGTTTTTTTTCACAAGAAATATTGGAAATAGCTGCAGAGAGTTTACATTTCTAAAAAAGTCTTTACAAGCCCATTCTCCAAGCAACTGTCAGTGTTTTTTGGGGCAAGCGTGTAATCACAGAGAGAAAATCTCCTGGAGATGCAAGGATTTTTACGCAGCTTTTTTTTATCTCTAAGTCTTTGTTTACTCCAAAAGTCATTGGAATGGAATCTACATTAAGGAGAAATCCAAGAATCACAGAACGGTTCGGGTTGGAAGGGACCTTTCAAGGTCATCTCGTCCAACCCCCCTGCCATGGGCAGGGACATCTTCAACCAGATCAGGTTGCTCAGAGCCCCGTCCAACCGGACCTTGAACGTTCCCAGGGATGGGGCATCGACCACCTCGCTGGGCAACCTGGGCCAGGGTTTCACCACCCTCAGCGTAAAACATTTCTTCCTTACATCTAGTCTGAATCTGCCCTACAAGAGGATTCCTCACATCTTTTCATCTCAGGCAGCCTGAACCCAAACTCCTCTCCTGACCCTGTTTTTGGTGCAAGCGAACTCTGCTGCCAGCAGCTGCACCCTTGCTGCAAGCCAGGCATGACTCTACTTTGCCAGACTGGGACTTTTCTAACAACCTCTTCAGTTTTACCATCTCATCAGCCTTGGCTTACAATGACAATACCCTTTGATACAGAAAAGTCTCCTTCCTCATATTACTAAAGGAACTGAATAGACTTAATTTTTATTTGTGCTGATTTAAATAAGATGAATACCAATAGGGAAATCTGAAAAATTCCCCCTCCGTTCCAAAATAATGTGTTATCTCTTGCCTTTTCTGTACCTGCTAAGTGCAAGAGGAAGGAAACTCCATTTTTCTATGCCTGGAGATTTCTCATTGCACTTCACTGTAGCTTCTGGTCCCAAGCTTGGAGAAAGCACAGATCATGGTGTATTTTCTTAAACAATGTGTCTCATAAAATTAATTCACTGGTCACAGAAATGCAAATATAAAAATCAAATAACAATGCCCTTAATAACACGCTTTAACTTGGTCAGCTCTGAATTGGTCAGGCAGTTGGACTAGATGATCACTGTAGGTCCCTTCCAACTGAAATAGTCTATTCTGCTCTAAATAATGTAAAAAGAAACAAAAAACCCAAGCAACAGAACCCACTCAATATGAAAACTATCAGCAGTATTATTAATAATTTGCATAAAATACATTAGGTATATCCTTCATTGCTAATGGTAACAGCCATTATAGTAACAATTGCTAGAGGAAAGCTAAATGGCCTTTTAAACACACACAAAAAAGGCAAAGAAATTATTCTGAGTATGGCATGTGTACAAAATTCTGCAGAAACACTTAGATACAGCCACACACATTACAATCAACACAATTTACCACGTGAGTAATACCAGTGTGATTACACAATGTCTTCTACAAGTAGTGGTACGAAAAAAATTATCCGAGATTTATAAATTATTTCATTTGGGTGCTATATTCTCAGCATCAGGCCTATATCTTCTTTGCATCTTGCAGAGTGCTGAGCAACATCAGGATAAAATCTTGATTGCTACAGTTAGTGCTACAAAAATCAACCATATTTCATAACTACCCCTCATAACTGAAAAGCAGAACTGAACCTTAACCTTCCCAGGAAATCCTGCTACCAAAATAATGATACAATGTTAGATATGAGGGCTGATTTATACAGAAATCATGTTATATTTGGATTCTGCATGGAAAATGCAAAATCAGACACACCAGAAAGCAAAAGGACTCTGATGAATATTGAGACTTTGCAAGCAAGAGGCATTAAAAACCCATTCTGATCACTCTTACTAGCTGTAAAAAGATTCAGAGTGACCTTAAACAGCAAAAGGATTTAATTATCCCAGAGAGAGAAAGATTTTACACCATTTAAAAAGAACTTTTTAGAATCAATTATAAGCTCCTGAGCTAGAGAGGCCTAAAATTATTGATAGAAATATTATCTGTATATTTGCACCACCTCTTAAAACAACCAGTTTTACTTCAAGAAACAGGAGCACTGACCAACACCAGCTTCATCACAAGAAACTCTGGATGACCCAGGTTTCTGCCAGCGCAAACACCTCCAAGCATGGTTTGTTAGGGATCCAACCCCATCCCAATAAAGCCAACCTGCGGGAAAATTAGCGAAAAGCACCTAAAAGGATTATAGTGCCAGAAGGTCTGATTTTTGGGGAAAGATTAAGATAGCGAAACGTGTAGTTTGGCTAAGTGACAATATCATAGAATCACAGAACGGTTTGGGTTGGAAGGGACCTTCAAAGACCATCTCGTTCCAACCCCCCTGCCATGGGCAGGGACATCTTCAACCAGACCAGGTTGACTCCAAGCCCCATCCAACCTGGCCTTGAACACTGCCAGGGATGGGGCAACCACAGCCTCTCTGGGCAACCTGTGCCAGAGCCTCACCACCCTCACAGTGAAGGATTTCTTCCTTATGTCCAATCTAAACCTGCCCTCCTCCAGTTTAAAGCCGTTGCCCCTTGTCCTGCCACTGCAGGCCCTCATAAAAAGTCTTTTACGGGATACTGATCAATGTCTACAAGTCCTTAACAGGCTGTACGCACGACAAAGGCAGAGCTAAGAGTTAGGCTAGTATTAAAGATGCAACAATTTAAGAAGGCAATCAAGAAACTACCTAAAAACTCGAAGTTATTAGACGTGGAAAAAATTCCCAAGTACAGCAAAAACCCATTTACTCAAGGTGTGATGAATAGAAATGAAATGCCTACAGACTCTCAGCCACCTTCAAGAAAGACTTCCAGGCTGAGGCAGATAGCACTAGATATTCCTCAAAAATATAAACCCACAGGCAATAAAGTGGAAGAGGGCACAAAATTACACACAGACAGGAGGCTTTGGTCTGCTGTGCTGTTTGTGGAGCCCTGCAGAGAAACCCCAACCATTGCAGCAGCACCACCAAGGGATGGATCAAGCCAACGCCAGCTGCCTACAGAAATACTCTTTTTCCAAAGAAACATGATGTTCAAATGATCTGAATCAGGACTGGATAGACAACAGTATAAGGTGTCCTTTTTTAAAATTTTAAGAGCAAGTGCCTAAACGTAAAGAAACCTGGATTAATCCATGGTGTCACCTCTCTGCTAACCCTCTCCAGAGCAGCACAAGTGCTGATGCCACCTCAGTTTTGCCATTTTTTATTTTGGAGTAGCCATGCTCGCACCCACTGAAGAAGAAGCAAGATAAATTCTTCATAAATAAATAGTAGTTGACAGTCAGCCTTGTCCAGCTTTTGGGAAACAGTCCGATGGATGCAACCTGTTTTTCTGCTATTCATTCTTTATTACTTTTAATTTCTAATTCCAAGTGGTGAGGGGGAGACTCCCATGGATCACATGAACTGACTACTTGGAGAAAATAAAAGCACAGGAAGGAGGGAGGCTCACAAAATAGTTTTACTGCCTTTTATAATTGAGGTAATTTGTAATAATGTTTAATGATAAGCTAGTAAATTTTTAGCTGATTGAGCAAATGTTACTCCAGTAAAACTTCCTTTGTAAACTGTTAGAAAGACAGAGAGAAAACTTCATTTCTGTGCAATTTTTCTTCCCCAAAACAACTAGATAGCAACAAAAAAAAATTACCACTTTAAGTGTCCTGTTGACAGTCTTATGTAGTTTTTCTTTTTCCCTTGTAGATTTTTTTTTTCCAGTGTCCTGTGCAGAATCTCAAGTTTTCAGACAGAATTTAATGCAACAAATAGGCTCATATGCAAAGAAGAATACAAGTGCTCAGGCACTACAGCAAATGTAAATGTTAAAAATCACACAAGAGAAGATAACAAAAAAAAAAAAGTGCACATAATACAACAAAGCAGTAGAAAAGCATACTGTACAGACCATTCTTGCAACGGCTGACAGAGGGATCGGTTGACCTCGGAGGTCTCTGCCTTTACTGACTTACATACTTCTGTGAGGCTCATTAAAGGCTCCAAGCACAAAGCATCAAACACTTCAAGTAAAACTTGGTCTCCATGGGAATAGAGGACAAACTAAAAATAACTATAGGACGACATTTTAACAATTTTGCAGGAGATTGTCATGGCAATGAAGAGAGTTGTAACCTGTTGTCATGATAACCAAAGTTTTAAATTAATGGGAAAGCATTCCGCTTCCACTTAATCTTTATTCATAACGAGTCTAACATCCACGATGGGAGAATTACACATTACTGCCTTTAAGGAACCAGAGAGCTGGGGAGAAGCAAGGGAGGAATAATGCACTGTCTGGTTAAAAACAAAATTAAAAAACTCTACAGCCCAACCAAAGCACCGATAGAAAAGAACCCAGAGATGAAAATGCATGGGGAGATGCATGATGCCTTTTTGAGGGAGACACTCTCGTCTGCCCTTTAGTGCTTAGATAACGTTATCTTTACCATGGGAGAAGTAGCAGAAACATTAGCAGGAGAGGCAGGTCACCTGGGCCAACCGCTCCAGCAGAAGCATCACTAGCATTCAAGGAAGCAGCAACGTGAATGATTTATTGTTTTAATGGAGACAAACTAATCGGACCAACCTCGTGAGGCCATGCTGATACCAGGTCTTCCCTCTTTACCTGGAGTCCCTGCATTTTGGCAAGTGGATTTTGACATGGGAACTCTGGGAAAGCTGGAAAGTGAACGTCAGCCCCATGCCCGTGGACTCTCCTCCCTGCAACGGGAGCGGGAATTCAACTAGCATTATCCTTCATACATACCTGTCGTCAGCCACTCGTTTTTACACTCCTTATCATTTATTTTCACTAGTTTCAGCATTTTTAAGATTTTATTTTATCTCGGTGGAGGCATTCCCATGGCTGCCAGAGAGAATAATGAAGCTCTTTGTTGAAGAAATGGCAGAACAGTTAAGAGAAAAGCACGTGTTGGTGGCATGTGTGTCAGCAGGTCACTAACAGCACAGCACAGTATGTCCAGTTTCTCAAGACACCCAAACTAGGTGAAAAAATAAAGGACAAGAGCCAGAAGACCTCCAGATAGAGGGGAAAAAGGGGGAGTAAATAAATCAGCAATGTTGACTAATGACTGACAAGAGGAGAGACAGGATGAAGAGGAAAAAGTTCTCAATCACTCTCAACTCCTAAAGGGCACAAATGGCACATCCCAAAATCAGCTTGTCTTTGCCAGTGAAGAGGACCCAAGAGATACGATGAGGATTTGACGGCTGCATACCTTCTCCACCCGGCGTACATGTGGTCCTGGCAGACTCTACAAATACATTCATCTTGGTGTTGTGAGCGTGTGAGTATGACAGAATAAGCAAGAGGGAGATGAGGCACGTGTTGGGGTTTTTTTTAGTAAGTCACCTTCCCCTTCTATATGTCTCACTTGCATTTTGCTAGAGACGTTACAACAAGCTGCGTGACATGGACAACTCCCACTATCTTTGGAAACCGATATCAAATACAGAGTGTAACACACACGGACCCTTTTGTACCCTCCATCACTTGAAGCTTGCTAGCAGCACTGACCTTCAAGTGTTTGCTTGGACACAGAAGCAGAAACGCATTTCTGCTCTCTCCTTCCCGTCAGACAGGCAGACGTCAACCACTAATTTTACAATTTAACGCACTGCACCTTGGGGTCGGGGGCTGGAGGAGAAGAGACAAAACAGGTTCAAATGCATGTACCAAAGGTCAAGCGCCAAACTGAGGACCCTGAATGAGAACCATTGTTATCCTAAACTCTCTGAAGCCAATAGAAAGAGATGAGTAATTGCAAAGAATGATCCCCCCACCTAAGATCTGAATTTGTCTCAGATGGCTGTAAGAGACTTGAGAGTCACCAACCTACTGCTCATGCATTCAATGAGATGCTGTAGATGCGCACCGTAAGCCTGAGTCCAGCAGTCCTAGACTGTAAATTATATTAACAGGCTCAAAACAAACCATGCCTTGTCTAAAGACTACATAATCATTATTGTGTCTTCGCTTATGAAAAATTGCTCTGTTCACCCTGGAATTACTATGACAGTTAATTATACTACTGTCTCCTTAACTGTTTTGAAGGGAGAGAAAAACTATTCTGGCAACAGAATGCCTAAACAGTACACATGTCTTTACCCACACCTTCAACACACAGCACAGAATAGTCTTCACCTCAAGAAATAGTTACTAATTGGAAATAAGAAAAAACGAGGTAAACAGAAGTTCAGATGCATACACACTCATATCTCTCTGAATGAAACAACTCATTGTTTGGCTGTTAAAATAAGTTTTATCCCCTATCTGATTTAATTTACAATTATCGTGTGCTTTGCATCTCCTGGAAATGCCACCAAAATCGACAACATCTTATCCCTAGAGATGGATGCTCTTCTCTGCAATATATTAGGTTTCTGATAATGAGAGACAGCAACATCATTTTTGAGTGTAAATGGGTGGGAAGAAATCAAGCATAAGGTGGAAGCTGCCTTTGATTACGTACTAAAGAGAATTTCTTAACTATGAGTTACAAAGGTCTCCACCGGTTATTACTCCAGGGTTTCATTCTTGTACTTCTCCCTCCAACCCTCACATGCAATAACTGTTGCCCACCACTCAAATCTTCTGAGAGCTCAGCTTTTCAGCCTGATTTCTTCTTTATTCTTCTTTTTCATAAGATTCAAAATTATCTTGTTTACGAAGTGAAACAAATTAGACGTGCCCCAAGGGAAAGGCGGCTGGGCTGACAGCACTCTAGAAGGGACCCGTTGGGGACCAGCTTCGAACATGAGCATGGCCAGCACTGGGGTGGTGGTCACAGGCTGCTGTTCTTTTCTGGAATATTAAAGTTCTGGGGTTTTTACCCCAGATCAGTGCTAAGACAGGACCCCAGCATAAGAAAGACATGGACTTGTTAGAGCAGGTCCAGAGGAGGGCCACCAAAATGGCGAGAGGGCTGGAACGTCAACTCTGCTATGGAGAAGGGCTGAGAGAGTTGGGGGTTGTTCAGCCTGGAGATGAGAAGGCTCCAGGGAGACCTTATTGCAGCCTTTCAGTACTTTAAAGGGGGCTTCTAAGAAAGACAGAGAGAGACTTTTTTCCAGGGCCTGTAGTGACAGGACAAGGGGCAACAGCTTTAAACTGAAAGAGGGCAGGTTTAGGTTGGACATAAGGAAGAAATGTTTTAAGATGGAGGGTGGTGAGACACTTGCACAGGTTGCCCAGAGAAGTTGTGGATGCCCCATCCCTGGAAACACTTAAGGCCAGGTTGGACGGGGCTCTGAGCAACCTGATCTGGTTGAAGATGTTCCTGCCCATGGCAGGGGGTTGGACTAGATGATCTTCAAAGGTCCCTTCTTACCCAAACCATTCTGTCATTCCATGACAGGCTCCGATACAGATGCAAGAAGTGTCCCCAGTATTTCGGACAAGCAGCGGACAGCGGCTAGCTTTGCCCACCTAATGCAACATTCACATCCCTCTCTGCCCATGGGAGACTGATCATCTCCACCCAACACCTGCCTTCAGCTGGTGACGCAAGGAGCATCATTAGAACCAACACCAGCAGCAGACACAGCCAACTTATCTGTAAGCAGTGGGATTAGCTCCTTCAGGCTTTACTTTAAATCACAAGCAGAGACGGCCGCCCCATGGAGGAGCCCACCACAGTGACATGGTGGTAGGGTGGCCAGGAGCAGAGTGAAAGAGATGGCCAAAACCCATTCCCTTCAGTAGCAGAGCAATGACAACGTCGATGTTTACTGTTCTCATTGCTGTCCTGTGAAGGAGGCAGAACATACTTAGAAAATTAAATCACCTCTCCATCAGCACATACGAGAGAAAAAGAAAGGTGACAGATAACACATAACCCCTCATGCCTTGACCTGCAGGGACGTTTCAAGCAGCAGCACAATTTTCCTCCCAGCTAAACAAAGATTTATTGGATGCTATAAGCTCAATGGAGAAACCATTTCCAAAGTCTCTGAAAACCTACAGTAGGTAAAATATGTCCCCCGGAGAGCTCAGCTCCGAGCCACAATGACCCACAGGGCTGCTCCAGCAGCTTGCTGCCCCAGATCGGTGCCAAGCACAGAGCCGTGCCGGCCAGAATGAGGACCACGAGGACATCTCCCCCGTCCACGGTGATGCTGCATTACCTCCCCAGCACCGCTGGTTCATCACCAGGAGCACAATCTTGTGCCCTGCCACAAAAACTTCATTTTTTTTCCCAACTTGAGGATTACAGCTCCTTCTCGGCCTCACGCGAAGCGACCGCAGGGATTCAAAGGGCTTTCTGTGACCAGGCTGTTGAAAAACGTGTTTATCGTAAAAAGACCCGGAGATGGCAATTCCTGCAAGGAAACGAACGCTTCTCAACATCAGCAGAAACTCAGGGGTCGGGGACGGGGGAAGAACCGGTGGGGGTAAGGGGAGGGGAAGGAAAAAAAAGCCGTAACACTAAAGAGTCTTTCAGGACTCATTTATTTGAGCAGTGCCAAACCAGCTCACTGATGCAATATTTTCTTCCTGCACTCTGAGCCAGGGCTTTGGGATCTAATAAATCATCGCTGGCCGCAGAGACATTAAAATTCTAGCCCAGTACTGCATTAGATGAAATGAGGCCGAATGCCAGCAAGCGCAGGGAGAGGGAAAGGCAGGCACACGCACTTTAAAATAAGTATACGAATGCGTCTGCATATAAGCAACTCCTGATTCCGGTTTCAGATGAGGCTAAATCTAACGCAAACAGAATAGCAAAACAGATTAACAAGCCAGAGCTCAATCGCACCACTTTGGGAAAGCTGATCCCCATTAAACTAAAACTAAGATGTTAGGTATAAAGCACAGTAGAAAAATAGACTTGGTAATTTACAGATCTGGTACAAACCGGGGAACAATTTCTGAAGCTTATAAAAGCCTTTTACGACCCCGTACCAGATCATGTTTCTGTATGTACAGACCTCTGCACTGTATCGCATTGACTGCACAGAGTGTAAAAAATAATTGTGCACCAGGAGAGGAGAAAAATTCAATATTTAATCTACAAATATGTTTCCAGAAGTCAAGCCGCAAAATTTTAATTTATTACTTCAGACTGCAAAAATATAACAAGTATCTAACCACTTATTTGCTGTGCCAGACAAAAAAGAAGGGGGGGGGGGGGAGGGGAGACAGCAAATATTAAGGGTTTTCAACGGATCATGAGGCAGTACTGGAGCTTATTTTCAATAATTTAATTGAAGCACCTGGGGATTTAAGAGGTATTGAATGTGTGGTGTGCAAGTATGCACAGAGAAAAACAAGCAAGGATATGAATTTGAACTGCAAATGGCAGAAAAAAAAATGCAGAAAAAGCCATTTATTTTAGTCTCGATGAGATTTTTGCTTACAACTGAGAGATTCTGAGCAGGCGTGGGATTTCAGTGCTAGGAGATATTTTCATTTTGTTTTCTGAACAACCCCCATCTCAAATTCGCACAATGACAAGGTCACACTCCAGCTCCACGGTGCCCATGGCAGAGGCTCCCAAAGTGCTCTGCAGAGAATCACTGACCCATTTAGCGACTGCCGACGGACTTCGGCCAGCCAATGCCGGTGCTCTTCACCTCCAGAAGGAAGGATTTTAAAAACTGACCTAATATTTTTTCCACAATCGCTACCATTGGAAGAGGGACACCATGGCTTCGTGAAAGGAGGTGTGCTAGATTGGAAACAAGGGAAGGGAGGTCCCTAAAATAACCTCTCGGTAGAGGGGCTTCATAGTAGGAACACCAGCCACATCAGCAGCTTTCTCAGCAGAGCAAACTGGACATCCAGAAATAGTTACGGGGAGGGAGGAATAATTATGGGGGTTTGGAAAGCGATGAGGCCAAAATAGGTTTAAGATTTGATGTATGGCAAATCAGGTGTGACTTGGCAATGCGACCTAGAGGCATGGAGAACCAAAGTGCCACAGAGACGATGCCAAGATGGCCAGCGTGATCTCTGACTGCCTATACAGAGGCTCCTTGTCGTTCAGCAGCAAAGTAAAGGGAACGTATAAGAAAACATACGTAAGTAAAGGGAGCATATAGGAAAAGAAGATTTAAATGGTGTAAACCAATACGACTATGGCTAGAACAAAGAAAAGGAAGATGGCTTAGAAATAGACTATAAATTGACAAAGCCACTAAAAAAGGAGTTTCATTCTATGATATAGACAAACTAAGAATTAACACAAGGCAAAAAAAACACATTCACCAGTTTTAATACTGAATATATATTTTCAAAGCCCAAATCACTGGTTAGAATTTGTCTACATGTTACGTAAGACAGAGCTTTGGTAGAGCTCATGCTTAAAAATAAAGCTTATTTTTTCCCCAAGTGAGTGAAGAATTTCAGATTACGTGCCAATACTCTACAGAAGTAATCAGCACACAAGAAAATTCTCCATTCACCTTTTATTTTCTTTAAATGGAGTACTTTCCCCTTCAAAACATGTTTCCAAGGCCATCTTTTTTTCCACCTATGTTTTTTTTTTCTTCTCTGCCTTATACACATTTTCTCCAGCCCTCTTCAGCCCTAGTCATTTAATCTTTTTATTTCTTTTCCACTACAGGGAAAAACAAAATCAATATTGTAGCCAAGAAATGAGGCAGAGCATAAACCAGTTCCATGTACTAACTGAGCACGCAGGATTAAAAGGCACACAATGGGGTCATTCAGGAAAACATAACATGGGGTTTGTTTGCTTTTAAGATCTAAGACTATTCTGTTTATTTACAACATGGGGAAACTCAAAAGCGTGTAAAACCTGATACAAACAGTTACAAAACAAGGGGTGAAGGACGTTCCCCGAAGTTTCTGTGAAAGTCCTTGAAAGGTTGACATCAGTTGGACCAATCTCCAAACAAGCTGAGCCTACAAGCATCTGTAATGAGATGTTATAAATTATTTTCTTCAAAGGAGCTTTACTATGCCTCCATTTCAAACACTAAAAGAAAGGAGTCTCTTGTCTTGAAAACATTTTGTCTTTTATGCCAACCACACTTCCGTCTACCAAGACCTATTTTGCACAGCAATCCGTGTTCATCTATAGGTGAGTGCCGTGGGGTGACCTCCACGCCCATCGTCCAACGGTGCTGCCATTGGCAGAAGAACCACCCAAATACAGCCTGCAGCTACTGCACATGCTCATAAATAACCCAAATGTCACCCCAAACCCCTCTGCTTCCTCCTCCCTCAGTCCCCAAACAAGAAAACTTGTCCCTCATTTCCTTAGGGGTTTTACACTTTCTAAGACTTTGAGAAAGTCCATGAGTTAATTTATTACAAAGATGGTGAATTAGCCATCGTTGATCAACCAAAGTGCTGGAACTCAAACAGCTTCCAACACTGAGAAATTCAGCAAGTTGTTTGGAAGTAGTCCTGTACAAAAATTATACATTTAAACATAAAAATAACAAGAGTCTACACAAGTCAGAGCTCATTCTTCTCCCAGTCAAGTATGATTTTCCTTTCTGCTCTATACACACCAATTAATAAACATGAAGAAACGCCAGAGGAAAAATATTCACTGTACCCACTTCATACATTTTTAATCACCCTGAAATCAATTCAACACCCTGAACACAGTTTAAAATTCCTGTTTTACAGAACCGGTAAGCAATGGATCACCTAATTAAATCCAGAAATGGCATTTCCCAGTCAATGGAAGGGGTAGACATGCATGCAGATGTTACAAGCAGAAGGAAAGGCAAGGAGAGCACCCCAACCCTGCCTGCTTCAGCATCAAAGCCATTTGTCTTGTGTTCCTTGGCACTCCCCACAAATGTGTTGAGAAATGGCAAAAAGAAAGGAAAAAAAGTCAAGTATATCCTCTTTGCACACAGCAGTTCTGAAAGAACTTGTTTTTTCTTGTCCAAAGAAGTAATCTGTTATCAAAGGCCCAGCCTTTCCAGAGAATAACACAGCAAAATTTTAATTTTAAGTTAACAAGAAAGGCTGAAATCATGCCTAGAATTATCTTTGTCCCACAAAGAGTACACAAAGGAGGAATAAAAGCCAAATGTAGAAGTCCTACCAGAGCACCTGTCTGTCTTCTACAAAATTGGAGGCTACCTGTTTTCAACATACCAAGGAATTAAATGAACAGTCAAGTGTAAATCAGGTCAGTCCTCACATGTGCAGTTGTGTCTGAGGTTCAACAATGAATACAAATGATACAAATTAGGATAGAAACACACGTGAGAATCCCACACCTCCTGTACTGCCAACAAAACCAATGACCGGAGGGCGGACAGTGCCGATTCCCTCTGTTCATCATTATGTCCAAACAAATGTTGTGGTTTCACCTTGGGGGAAAAGAAATGACAAAACTTGGGAGTTTACAGCTTGGGAGTGCAGCAAACAGCCCGGCTCAGGGATGCATCTTATTCTTCTGGAGCATGCAGAGGTCCTCTGCAGGGAACCCAAATCACAGGTGGGAGATCTCGACGTGCTGGAGGAAGCACTGGAGCTTTCCACGTCCAAAGACGATGGAGCAGGGCTTGCTCACGCGCAATAGCAGAGGTGTGGAGGGTCCGAGAGGAAACCCATCCTCAGCAAGCAGCGCCAGTCAACCTAGAGCCCAGAGCAATGGCTGTGAAGTTGACTGCATTTCTGTTCTCTGCCTTTCTACAAAGATTTAGACAGAATTAGTCTCTGATGGCTGTATAATTTTTGCTTCAGAATTGTGCAGCCTGCCAGTATGGTTCACAAACATAAAAGCATCAGCTTGCACAAATCCTTAACCCTTTGGGAATCCCTCCGAAAGATCTCCAAGATTTCAGACACACAAGAAGAATATCAAACCAATGCCTTTCCACCAACATAAAAAAATAGTAATTTGTATGTTGACTCGCATATTTGCCTACCAGCCACACCTATTCGCTATCACAAAATCTTGTAACTATAACCGCATGCGTGCATTGTACTGTGAATTAAAATTACATTAGTGTCATATATCTTTCTCAATGCTCTCAAAAATCCCGCAGAGAGATTGCCACTTGAAGAAGCAGGAAAATCAATTAAATTGGAAAGGAAATGAACCCAGACCTTGCAGATAGCATAAAAAAGGTTGACAAGTGACACAGGGAGACACCACGCTTTTCCACATACAAATGATAAAGCTCTTAGCCAGGACTTCTCCTTAAATCATCAGAAATAAGACTATTTTATGCTTTAAAATGAAGACAACACATTCATTACTTGAGGAAGAACATACTGGGTCTTGCACCAAAATCACAGATGAATTGCAAATGTGATTCAAAGTCTTCCTTGCTTTAGACTACTCCTCTGCTTCTCCAAAATATTTTAGTGAATCTTGTGCAGGATAAAACCTGCTGAGCAGCTATCCTTGAATATTTATTTCACACTCGTGTGCTGCAGAGGCTCACTAAAAGCACCTCTGGGAAGTCTAGGTTAATCCACTTTGGAAATGGAGCTAAACAGAACCCAGCTGCACAAAGACCTTTTACTAAAAGGCGTCAGGTTCCTCCTGGAGAAATGAGTCCAGCTCTCCTGGACATGTGCAGGTGTTTGCCAGCTGGGGCAGGCTGACAGGCTGCAAGAGAGAAGGAAAAATAGCTGGGATGGAGTGCAAGACTCCAGGGAACGAGCAATGCAAGAAGGAGAGGGACCAGAAGAGCAGCAAGAGGGGCTTGCCTTATAATCTTTCCCCAAAAGGCAGGGAAGGGGGTGATGAAGGGTGCTACCTCCCAGCCCTCTCCGAGACAAAAAACAAGCAGAGAAGCAGCAGAATATCCACAGCAGAAACCTGAATGCGTGATGGATACAAAACATTAGCAAAAGAGAAAAAGGAATTGAGTAGAAGAGACAAAGGTGATTAGCAGAAGAGACAAGGGAATTCCTGCTGCAGAGACATGGGAAGGCTGGGGGCTCCACCTGACAAACCAGGAAAAGCTCTGGAAGAAGGAATGAGGGTATCCATCACATTCAGATGCTGCCATTGGGATTCCCAAGCCTCACGTGCAATGGAGACGGAAGAGCGGGGAGTTCCCAGCCTGTATCTGGTCGGATTTAAGGACGTTAGGCACTGCCTCCTATAAGGATAAACTGTCTCAGACAGGGTGACCCTGACCCCAAGACACTTCTGGGGAAATCCCTTGAGCATCGCAGGTTGGAGATGAGGACTCTGCCGTAGCAGCACGCCTGGAGAAGCGAACTCCTTATAGACCTGTAGCAGTGGGGCTGCTCGTGGCTAATTGAGTATCAACAGGACAAGTGTGTTAGATATCAGAACTCCGAAATGCACGGGTTTTATTTCTCAAAACCAGAGGATTAGGCCATCTGAATACTGCCACCCAACAAAAGCTTCTTGATGACAGCAGCTCACATTTGTACTTGGTGGTCTACTCGTTCCTGAAAGAAACAAAGACTCGGTTGTCTTACCTACACCCTTTGTGAGGTTGGCACCCTCCTTCTTGAGGTCTCCTTGCCGTTGTTTCTGCCACACTGCCTTTGGCTGCCACCAAGCTGCATATCCCTGACTCTTTCCTGAGCAAGACCAAAGAGGTGGGAGGATGACTGACCTACGTGGCTTTGGACCAAGCATCCTCACTAGTTCAAACAACCTTGATCTGATGGCCTTGAGGAGAGACTGCAGTGATGGGCATGGGCTGCAGGGATTAGGTGAGAGCTGAAAACCTTGTGTTTGAGAAATGACCGGTCCGGCTGGCCTTCAGTGGGCAAGATGTCCATGTTCTACATGTGGTGGGAATATCAGCCTAGAAAAAAGCGTTACCATCCTTCCTTGCCCCACACCTCTGAAGATATATTTGCCTTTCTCTTCCCACCCAAGAGCCAGGCACATAACCTGGTCAAGAGAGAATCTCTTTAAAATGGATTTCACCATTTTAGAAGACCTGCAGTAAATAATTCAGACACAAACCCCAGGGATGGGACTCAAGACCAAACACAAACTACTTTGTGTAGATGTCTACATCTGAGTCAGCCGTCAATACACCTTTTAGTATCAGAGAGAAACGAGTACCTCTAGGACACAACCCAATGGCTCATAAAGTAAAACAGATCACATGGGAGATGCTCTTTTCTTGTCCCTTACCATTAAAGCAGTTCAGGGGATCACTCACATCCACACTGCAGGTACCTAAAACTGGGCAAACCAATTCTGAATCTGGGTGACCAGGAAAGACCCCAAGCAGGGTGAAATGGTGTGTGCCTCAGATACAAAAGTACTGGCACTTCCACAGCAGGGATTTAGGACTAGTACAACGAGTTTGAAATAAAAGTGTGAATTTTTGTCAGAGAGCAAGTGGAGGGTTGGATGTGGGAAAAGGTGGAGGGGAACAACCATCTGGAAGAGTATCACCAGTAATCTGTGGGGAAAGAAGGAACAGAAGAGACTATATCCATATTGTTTAGTCATTTTTCTGAATGGATAAAGAGTGAGAAACTAGAAAAGTAGATCCTTTCCTGTTTCTTTTAAAATTTCAGATGATCGACTGAATAAAAGCATTTTTCCTTTACCTTCAATAATTGTGAGGGGGAACAGAAATATTGCTTCATGGCACACAGAGCCTGAACAGAGCTGTTTGTCGAAAGCAAACCAAGGGTTTCCATCAGCAAAAACTTGAGCTGGAGGATGTCTCTTCTGAGCATGGAAGCTCCCGAGCAGGTTGCTGCTGCAGCAGGACCTGGGAAGTGTCATGCACTAGAGCAGTGTGACACAAACTCCTTGGAGACTTACTAAGCAGCTTCACACCTTGGGGCTCTTAGATTTTATTACCATTTATTATTTAGTAATAACTACGACGAAAACAGTCAGTCTACCAAAGGTTCATGAGTCACAGCATCTTATCAGCATATTAATCAGCTTCTGGTAGGGAAAATGATAATAGTGTGAGCTATAACAAACACTTTTATAGTTTCACGCTTGAGGTCAAACAAGCTACAGGAGAGACTGATTCTTCATCCCTGATTCCACACCAACAAGCTAATCTATTTGCTGTAGGACTGGTGCCTTAGCAAAACTGGATGCAAGAAAACGGGAAGGATAACGTGCCAAAGGAAAACCAGGCAGTTCAGCAGCTCACATTTGGGGCAGGTAAAGTGAATTCTACCAACAATAAAAAAACAAACGACAGTCCTTAAACACATTTTAAAGTTAACCTCAATTAAAACGACAGCTTACATGAAGATCCAAGTTAATTACAGGCTGTTTTAATTAAATAGTAAACAACACGCAAACACTGTTTGCAGCTGATGTTCTAAAATACATTGAGTTAGCAAAGTGGAAGCAGTCACCAGCCGAGCACGAGGAACCAGGACTTGCTGGAGCACAGACCTGGCGCTGGACAGACGTGGCTCCATCTGCAGCACGAATATTCTCTCCATGTCACCTTAGCTCAGCAAAACAACCAGCTCATTCAACAAGCGAGAAAGCGTTGCTAGCAGAAAACGCACACAAGGCTTATTCTACTCTTTCAGTTTAGGAAGGAAAATGGGAAGAAGGTTGCAATTCAACAAATCTGGGTGTCTTAAGGACCCCCAAAAATGAGACATACTAACTACATGAGAAACCACCTTTGCTTAATAAATCTATTAGTTCAAATATGAGGGATGTTTCGATAAACATTTATCTTACAAATTTAACACCTCTGACTTTGTTTCACCTAACAACTCTATTTTAAAACTTCCTTTTTTAAACTTAAATTATAATTTCCCATAAAAATTCATCTAATTCAGACCACAGTTTAAAAATAATTTAGGAAATAACTGACCTTCACACTTCCTTTAAGGAAGATCAAAATGGAAAAATTAAGGATCTGAATAAATGTATGGTACATCAAGTACTTGAGTATGTGCCAAGGATTTCCCATTCTCCCTAACACGAGTAGCCAATTTGGTACAAAACTTTTATTTACCTTGAAATGGACTTCCCTCCCTAGCCCACCAGGTATGGAAAACAACAAAGAAGTGAGAAAGAGAAGAAAATCAGATTAAAACTAATTCTTTCAAACAAAAGCAATCTATTCTATATAAAGGATTTACATTTAGCACTAAAAAAACACAAGAACGTAAAATTCAACCTGCCAGTATCCTGATTACCAACCTTGTTTTCTTTCCGCATACATCCCACCTCAGTTTTATTCCAAAAGGTTAGAAATGAATGGTTTATGAATGATCTTTAAAGACAAAAATTTAAGTAATACACATGCTGTACTACCTTTGGGGTAAAAACCCCTGAACTCTAAAGCCTAGGGCTAACAACCTTTACCTCAACTTTATTACACTTCAGGGTTTTTTTATTTCTCTTTCTTGCCTAATATAAAGCTTGGCATTATTTTTTTCAGTGTCTTCAACTACTGCAAAAAGGTGGGATTAAAAAACCCCACATTATATTTTATGCTGTATAAATTCTATATTGTATCCCAAATTAGATCTCAAATCAAAATTTGGGGACAGATGTCATACAATCTGTCTCATGAAGTGATTGTGAGAACGGTTTGTTGACATGCTATTTCAAATTAGGGGCTCCGAGCAAACTCTTTCATTCAGCTGCCGATCAGGACTGAGACACTCATTAAGCCCCAAAGCTGTAATGAGCTCCAAGGACCATGGAAGGGGTTTGCACAAGCGATGGCCATCAACATCTCCTCCAGATCTACAATGTCATATGCTTTAGCAATTATTTTCAAAGCAATCTGAAAAGGAAGTATCTACAAACTCCATAACTTAATGTTCCTCCTGTGAAAAGTCGATTTTGTTTGTCTCTAAGAGTTTAAATATTTCCCAGAATAGCTTGTGGCTACATTAGAAACTGATACGTCGCTGAACGACGCCAAGTTAAAGCAATGTAAATGAAGTCTAAGCATAGAAAGCAAGAATTAGATAGACAGAGCTTGGCACTTGTAACGCAGGAGACATGGCAGCCTTCTTTTAATAATTGCTGAGACCACCCTCAGGAGTTGCCTGTCTTTGATATATAGAGGAAAGAATTTAAACTTTCCCCCTTTTTTTGCAATTAAATATTCATCAAATATTCAAACAAATTCATATTTAAAAGGTTTTGTAATACTATTTGCCTAGCAAAGAAAATAGCTCTTCGTTTAAACACTTTTTAACCTATTATCTATTTTGGGACTTCATTGTAAGAATTCAGTCCACTGACTCCTTACCTTACACCTGCACAATAGAAAAACCAAGCACTAATATGATTCAATTACTGCTTCGGTGTCCTACGTTCAAGCAGTCACTTGCATCTTCCCTTCTTTGTTTTTCTACTGACATAACTAAAGGACCTTGTTACATTGATCTGCCTCCAACTTTTTTCTCCAAAGTCATCCTGCGCACCTGCCACTGATTTCTCTTCATTTACCACAGGCTCTGGAAGACAAATGCAACGTCTGATGGTTTGGGTGAAACCAGTCTCATAGGGGCCACCTCGCCATGATCCCTACCAGAGCTGGCGCAAGCTGGCCAAGGCAGGCAATAGCTTTTTATATTTAAGTGCACAGTATAATCTTCATGGTGATTACCCAGCAGGTTATTTTAGAAGATAATATCCTATTAATGTTGCCATTTGACTTATTCGGAATGCAGTTCATGTAGAATTCATTCACCCAAACCAGAAATCACCCTCTAAAATTCTCCTTCCAGAAAGGTCAAGGTACAAACTCTATACAATCCGTACCTCAATATTTATGTAAAATCATCTTATCAAGTGCCAGAAGGCAGCTTCTAAAACATTCAGGATTGTATGAAAGCAGATACAGAAAATCTACATTGAATGGATATTAAGGTGGAGCTTTGAACACCTGCCAAAAAAAAAAATAGTAAAGGGATAGAGAAGTAGACTCTTGTCCAAACCATCCTTGTGTTGGAAAGCACAAAATTGCTGTTCTTTCTAGTGCAAGAAAAGAACGGTGCACTTATGAGCTCATTCTGTCACCCAAGCACTGTTGTGGAGTCTGCAGTCCTCTTACAACAGTGATATTTTTGAAGAGACTATTATTCACAGAGATTTTTTTTTTCCCAAGCCCCTAGTGCTTTGACTGTGAGACCAAAGTTCCCCCGAGCTACAGTATCTCCAACAAAGCAGCATGCATAATTTTGATGGGGAAAAAGAAAGGGTGAATAAAAATGGGGCAAAACGCCTTTGAGGAACTCTCTACTCTAATGAGTATCAGACAGATCTCTTTGCAGCAACACAGCCAGCCCTACTGATCTACCAGCTGAAATAGCTACCAAAGTCAATGAGAATATTTTGTAAATGAAGTAGCTAAGAGCATTTGATGTTCATTTCCATTTGCTGGTGACCACTCTCCTCCTCAAAAGCGCACTCCCAAGCAATTTCACACGTTGGGTAAAAGTCAAAACATACAACTGGCAATGCAAATATAAAGAAGGAAGTCTTAACACAGTATGACACTTAATAGCTAATTACATTCAACAAAATGTTAGAAAAAGGAGTCTTCCAAGGCTGATTTTGTAAGGTGCTTATACAAGATCAGAAGAACAACTGCTGGTAAACATGATCCATGGGGAAAACTACAGATACACCTAAGCTGAGATTTTCTTTTTCCAAAGCACTATTTCTCTCTGAGCTAAATTCTTTCCATATCAGTACACTTTAGTTCCCCGCTAGTTACATAATTATGGTAAACATATTTCAGTCCCTTTTTCAAGTATTAAAGATGACATTTTTAGACAACTCAGTTCTAAAGATGGACTTCAAACAGACATCAGACTTGCTGTTCAAAATAAGATTAACTCAATGAAAGCACGACTTGAAAACAAAAAAAATCAGTCAATAATGCAGTTTAAATCACCACCTATAAGAATAACTGCATGTTCTTCAAATACCAGGCTCTCGCCTGTGGGATCCTCATTTCTACGGCACGATTATTCCAGCATGTGCACCTGAGTCGTTCAATTCAGCTCCGGAGGCAAGCCCTCCAGCTCCCTGCTGACTCCCCCAGCAACTTCTTGCCTGTATTGTCTGCAAAAAACCCCTTTTGATCATATTCTTTAGGATTTCCGGGGCATCCTCTTCTTATGAATTCAGATCCATTTCTTCTTGCTAACCTTACTTCATTGGCTTTGCTGGAGAGTTTTTCCTGCAAGTCACGTTCCCATCTGGCTCCCTGATGGGAACTCTTTCTCCCTTCGTTAAGGGATTAATCACTCATTAATGATCATCTGCTCTCACCACTGGACACAGACATTCACGAAAGAGCCACTGAACACCGCTCCTACCTGTATACGCCATGTTCTTCGGGTTTCCATAGGGAGCCCCAGGTTGGACGGGGCTGTAAACAGGGTTCATGGTGGAAGACGGGGAACTCTGAGGACAAAAGAAAAGGAGAGTTGAGATGACTGCCTTACATTAGCTCCAGAGTTGTCTTCTGCTACCTGATAGCGTCACCACGTTATAATTCAAGACACAGAGAGCTGCAAAGGAAAGGATTTACAACTAGACGTTACAACCAGGTAGCATATTTAATAATTCAAGTTTTGGATCCCTCAGTTAATTCCCCTAACTTCTTAAGAGCTGCATATTCTGCCTACAAATGTACCTGGAGCAGATTGATCTTACATATCCCTGCCTTCAGGGGGACTCAGGACTCACGACCCCACTTTTAGCTTGCGATGAACAAAGAGGAGAAGCCACAAATTCAGACAAGGAATTCTCCCCCTTGGAGGAGCTAATAGTTCTTGGGTGACAAAAACAACCACAAAGAAGACCTGACCTTTCAGAAATTAGCAGATAAAAGACCATTTGCTGCTGGCGAGATGGAGAGCGGCAAATATTTGTGAATTTCTGGCGTGAGCTGACTACAATAACTTCAAGCCTAAGGCTTGGGTCCTGTTCAAGGCTGCGCAGGGCACCCAGTGCCACCCACCGCATCCCACTGCTGTCCCAGGCAGGGAAATGCAGTCACGGACCTAACGCAAGCAATGAGATTTTAACAGCCCTTCTGTTTCTCTCTCCAATAAAGATGATGAAGCAGTGCCAGGTTAGCTTCTTGTGAGTTTTATTTAGAGGAAAGCAAGTAACTTGGGAATTTGTGTCTACTAACTGTCAGTTAAGCAACTGGCTCAGTTAATTATCTTAATGAAGCACATTCTCAATTCTGATTAATGGGAAAATCAGTCATTAAGCTTTATTAGGCGACGCACTTGTCTCCATAGCTATCTAGTGACAATTTCACACAAGAACCTCAACGATCTTGCTTCAAAATATGGGTTTTTTTAAAATGTATTATTTTACAGTTCATAAATAAAACCGTTCTTTCCAAACAAGTCTTTCATGATGGATGCACAATTTGTTAGATCATTAACTCCTTCCGCTTTACCTCAAGATAGTAAACAAGTCAAATGTTAAATGTTAGCACCAATTGACTTGACAACAATTACCACTTAATTAATTAGCCTTCTCTCCGCCCCCAAGTTAGCACAGAAGGAGCAATTCTCCAAGCAAAGGAAATCATGGTTATAAAGCGAACTGGAAGAGAAGGCTACACGGAGACACGTATTTATACCAGCGGCTTCAGTAACGCACAATGGAGCTCTTAAGAAGAACACTGGGAAAATCAATGCAAAACTTTACATCCGTGAGACATTAGCGCTGGGGATTTACATTCAAGCGGAAGGGCTTTATGGCCATTTGGTCCTCGTGTCCCCAGGCAGTGCTGCGAGTCTCGGTGAGCCTGCCCCTGGCAAGCAGGCGTTTGCCTTCTGGCTTGAGTTCTCGTTTACAGGAGAAAACTCAACATCATCTATCTCTGAGACGGTGAACACCAGCTTCTGCAAGCATGGGTTCAAAAGCCTGGCTTCTCGGCTGCCATATGGATCCCGTTCACCACAGGAGGCTATTTCGGTGTAGGATGTGGCAGATACAGGACGCACTCATACCTATATCTCAAACCACACAAACATGCACTTTATGTGTCCACATATGCTATATGATACCTACCTACCACTACATTAAACATGCATATGAACATGAAATTAAAAAACCATCTACATTCATGAAAACTATTTTCTTTTCTCTAGTGAAAAAGAATGTGTTGATTTAAGCCCAACCACCATATCTCTATCGCATGTTATTTGTCCAAACAAATCATTGCAGACGAGGCACCAAACTGAAACCCCTCTCCCTGTCCAAAGCATGTAGGACATGTTTCACCTTACTTTTTCAGTAAGTTGAAAGCATCTGAAAGAAGATGGTTTGATAGTAACAAGGTGAGGGAATGTGCTGCCCAGAAGTGCCAGCATGACCCAATGCATGAGGAGCATCTACTGCTGCTCTAAATGTAAGCCAAAAACCTCCTCCTTTTTACCCAAATGCCTCCATGGGTGACTTTGTTTTTTTGTAATTCAATTCCACCATCACCCTGCAATGCAGGTTCCACATCAATAGTAGGAATAAGGCAAGAAGGTGTTTTGAACTTTTAATGGTTATAGACTATTCTGATAAGGAAAAGCACTATAAAAATCCAAAGATACATCTACATTAACAAACGCTTTGGCGCAATCAGACTTGATCAGACAATCAAAGCACTTTGTGCTGAGGCTCCTATGGCTACACCCTCTGCGCTTCGAGGGTTTCCTTTGGACTAGATTTAATCTGGTTTTTAGTCTGGTCCCCACCTGATGCATGGTTTGAAGTTGTCTAAAGGACACCACCAGTATGTCCTTTACTGGTATGACCATCACCATTAGAGACCAGTATGTTCCACGAGAGGTTGGAGGACGTGTGATGGGCAACTAGAGTGAAGCTTCTGAAAGAAATGGGGTCCACGCACACCAAGACCACTTTGCATGCAGAAACAACAATGCAATTGGTGGGAGACACCTTCAAAGTGCAGTACTGCTCTGAATTTGAACACCAGTAATACACATAGCCTAAGGGTTACTACTAGTACATGATGCTTTAAGTAATAGATGCCACAAATAGGACTTGAGAGAAAAAGGAGGAGAGAGGTGTCATAGAGTTGCAGAGATTTCCTGGCCATAATTAACTGTTAAATCACTATTAGGACTCTTCAAGTCCAGACAAGAAATGCCCAGTGGGAGAGGGAATATGACAGATATCTATAAAAAAATAAATCACAAATGACCCGGAGAAGGTGGAGAGGCAACACTCTTTCTTATAACCCAAGCAACTGGAGGCGTTAGAAGAAATAATTGTGTTGTAGGTTCAAAACAAGCAAAGGGGGTGGCTGGTTGCTTTGCTTGCCTCAGCACGTCCCTTGCTGCCAGGACAGTGGGATTTGGAGAGCCTCCCAAGGGACAGAGCGATTCCTCCTCTCCCCCAGACAGCCCTCCAGACAGGCTTTTAGGCAGCGAGGACCTTTCACCATCCAGCCACCCTTGTGTTCCCAGGAGAAAAGTCAATATCCAGGCTCCATTTTAGGTGCCTGGCCGCCCCACTAACAGCATGACGCCTGACATCGGACTACGCTCTCAACAAACGTGCCCATGGTGCTGAATGGTGCTCTTTGCATGGAGAGGAGGCGGCACTGGGAGATCCCGGCAGCAATACCGAATGGCTGCAAAAAGCCACATCCCATTCATCAGTCGTACGTGGGCACGTGGCTCTTCATGTTGGCCATGTTAGAGGACCTGTAAGCCGAGGATGTCCTGCAACAGAGCAAGGAAGTGATGGGTCCATCTTACTCCCACCCTGTATTCTCCTTCTCACACACACAGAGCCAGCCACTCACCCAGCTGAGCCTTCCTGCCCGAGAAATAAAGTTTATGAGGGTCCCTCTTCCCTCTGCCTTCCAGGTGAATGTGTGTTCCTCCAGCCAGGACCACACAGTGACAGCTGGACCTGCCCCTGGGCAAGGATGGAGTCACAGCTGCATTTATGAAGTGCCTTGTTCAATGCAGTTATTTCATTTGTGCTTTTCTGGGTGTAAAGGGTACAAATAAATCATAATTTGGTGAAAATTACTGCTCATGTCTGGCTTGCATTAGGTGTTGTACCAAACAGTAAAAAGAAACACTCTTATTGAGAAGGAGGAAAGAAAATGCTTTTTAGATATGATAAAGAGATTGTAATCATGTTAGGGGTTTGAGTGTACTGTGAGGAAGAGGTTTGTGCTTCCTCCCTGCTTGGTATGCAGGGTGTTATTTCCAGCCAGCATGAAAGAGACCATGCAAACGGCATTTCAGATGGGTGATTTTCTTTCTTTTCAGCCCCTAGTATTAGAGCACATTCAGATGAGCTTCCAATACATTCTGCAAGACAATACCATTCAAAAATACATTTTAAATTCATTACAGGCACTGCATTGTGGCACTCAAAAAGCTACACTGAAATGGGAATAAAACAGGATTAGCAAAATTAAACCTCCTTTGCCACAGTAACTTGCAGCACTTGCTTGTGGCCATATATACACAACAAAAAGACTAATAGAAATGAATTATAAACAGACAAACACAAGTATTTCTCTATTACACAGAGCTTCCACTGCTTCGTAATCCCCCCAACACCGATGCTCGGTTGCTTAGAAGCTGCTGAGACTCCAGCAAGGAGCTGAAGGAGTAACTCCAGCAGGAATGCCATGGGAATAAGCTGCTAGCAAACAGTCTCGGGATACTTTCTGGCTGTAACCTGGTTACATTTTCATCTATTTTATCTTTCCTGTGAAAGTGCATGACATGCTTCCATCACACTAGGAAATTACTTCAGATGAAGGGTAAACAGAACTACAAGAGAGGTCAGGCGTCAGGCGACCACCACGCCATCAGCAGGCCACCGCGACAGTCAAAGCGAGTTTGCACGGGGGATTTCCAAGCAGCACGAGAAGGCAAATGGAAATGTTTGTGCTGTGCACGCTGAGCTTGAACTTGCTGTGCTGTGAAGCGGCTGCAGAGCTACGCTCGAGCGGTCTCGCCTCGCTGGACCAGAGCTGGGCATCGCTCTCTGCATCGCGCTCTCCTGCTGCCGTCAAGGGAGCGGACTCTGTCCCGCATCCCTGGGACATCGCCTGCTTCATCCTCTTCCTACGGGAGAACTCAAAGCACTCGAGAACTGGCACAGTTATCACCACCGCCTTCAGACTGCTACGGGTGCAAGACAATGGGAACACCTTACCCTGTTGTTTTTCTCTATCGTCAGTTTGCTTCGTGCCTTTGAAAACGCCGTGACCAGCTTTGCTGCTTCCCAAAGACAGTCATGCCTTCCGTCTTCATACTGGTGGCCATCACTAATTTTTAACACGTAAACAAACTTTAACACGAGTATTTCTATGCACACCTTGGTGGAGCTGGCATCTTATACGCCTCTCCCACTCTGATATACAGCAATATTAGGTATTTCCCATTTCTAGCATACAGAGGCAGAGGAAAAGAAGGATGACATTGAAGGAGATTTAAAAAAATCCTAAAAGAAAAGAATAAGCCCGGCATGCAAGATTTAGGAAGTTTATTAAGTTCTTATCATTTTCTTTTCACACTAAGTAAATAAAATCTTTATAAACAGAGTGTTACTGAGAAATAAATGCATTTTACGGGGTTCTTAAAAACAGCGACACTGACAGGTGCATCTTTCAGGTTCTCAAAAACTTAAATAGTAGATCTAAACTTAAGTCCAGTTGTAAAGAAAAGAGTAAATAATGCATATCTGAGCTTTTCTGGATGACAGACACTTCTCCATCTTTCTTCATGTCAGTCCTTCTGTCAAGGTGACCCACCCTTTAACTTCCCATACCACTTAGGTTGTGATTTGCCTTCATCTTTTGTGAAAATGGGATATAAGTGCTTCTGAGAGAAAATACATGTACCAAAAATTATTTATTTCACATAAGATGGCACAGAACCAAACATGAGAGAATACGAACAAAGAAAAAAGACAATGGAAAAAGATACGTTTCTTCCTTGATCTGCACATCACCTCTTTAAATTCATTTTATACAAATCACATGCTAATAGTATTCAGCCAAAGCCTCCTTGAACATGGAAAGACCTCCTGACCTTACACTGCATTCAAATTCCAATAATTTTCTGACAATTTTTCAGTTAAGTCATTTGAAGCTTGACCCTCACTTGGGATCCGCCAAACAATAATTAAATTAACTTCCAATTCATCTGCTAAAGGTTAATTTAGGCAAGCTACAAGGCTACGTCCCACCTTTCCCCCAAAAAACTCTGCTGTGACAGTATGCATGAGCTTGGAGATTCATAACACAACATGGTTTTCCACAATTAACACCTCCTTTCTAATTTACTCCTTTTTTTGCTACACCGTAACTAAAAGTTGATTGAACGTATCTCACCTGAAGCAAAATATTTAACCTGTTAAAGACCTTATAAAAGAATCAGGTCAAAGTTGACACAATTTTAGTTAATCTTTTATTACTACAATAAAAAGTACTTTTTAAAAAATCAATTTAAAGAGGGAAACGAAAGGAAGGCCAGACTCCACAAAAAGTTTAAGGCTTCAATTAGCAGTAAATTATTAATGGTAGCTCCTGTTTGTACAGTATAATGTTCACTTTTACCTCTTTCACTGTACTTCAGCTATACCTTGATGTTTATATAAATCAATCTAGGGCATCATTCCAGAGCCTGAATGTTGCTTTTTTCCTTCCTTTTTTCTCCTCACTTTTCACTTTCAAAGAAAATTTCAGCTCTGCTCCAGCCTTGTTTTACCTAAATAACTGTCAACTCTTTTCCACAAACTCCAGCTCCCGAAAACCTGAAGCACCCTGCTTTGCAAACCCATGCAGCCGGAGCAGAAGGGTCATCCTGGTCCTCAAACCATCCTACTGATACATCTATTGATACTCATATTGCCATCTTTATTTCTAAAGCACCCGTGAAGTGGTAGCTAGCAGCAAAAGCTAGGCAAGAAGCTTTTCTTCTATCCTGAGAAAACGCTTGCTATTTCAAAAATTCCACATTTGAAATGCACATTTGATTTCAGGCTTGCTCTCAGTCATGTCCTGGACCCTTTTATTCTGGGAGCGTTTCCAGTGAAAATGAAGATGTGCAGTGAAGCAGCAGTTCAGGAACACTTTAGCAGTCGATGTTACTGCACGCAGGCATGCCTTTGCTGATGTGAACCAGATTTGGGATGGCACGTCTGCATCCCTCAGGGGGTAAAGGCTTGCAGACAGCATCAGTGTCCTCCACGCACAGACCATCTTTAGAGGAAAGATATGCTGCAGGGTTTTACTCTCCACCCAAGTTTTGAATTAGAAGAGCTAGTTTAAATAATATTCCCTCCATTCAAGAGATGGCAACTTTAAGGGAATACATAAAAAGCATGATATGAAAATATCTGAAGCGTAGTCATCGCCTGATGCAATCAAGACGTTCAATGTATGAACACGGATGGCGTTGAAGTCAGCAGTAGAGCTGATGCAGCTGGTGATTAACAACACGGCATTTCTGTATGGTCTTTCATGAGGCTCTGGACGTGACTGAATTGCATTACTCATTAATTACACTGACGATGTATTTTCTTCATAGGTACTTCATGTCACGCGCTTTCAGCAATCGGAAGGCGTTTGCATCTGGCTAACTCCAAGGAGTCCCGGGGCTTCGTCAACGAGCCGCTGTCCCCTGCCAGGGGTGTTATCAGCTCGGACTACGTCAACAGGGGAGCAGAGACGGGAACGGTAGGATGTTAATGGCCACCATGGACCAGCGGTACGGTTCGCACCCGATGAGACCCGAGCTGTTCAGCTGAAGCTGACCCTGATGGAAGGAAAGAATTAAGCCAACTGGAAATGCTGCAGAGCACGAGATTTCAGTGCGGCACTTGACCTACCCAATCTCAAAGACCAGCAAAGGGAAAACAAAAATGAGCTGGATGATTTACAGTCCTACAGCATCTTTCATACAGATCCACCGCCAAACCAGGGCAGTAGCACCCAGCTGTGCGCTGAGGAGACACAGGAGGTTGGCATGGGCTAGCTGGGAGTCACCTAGCCAAGCCCATAAGGAGCCGCATTCCCACACCTATTGCCTCTTCTCCAATAAATAACTAAATAAACCTGCACACCTTTCATTTGAGAAAAGTTTGACATCTATAACAGGAACAAGCCCTTGTGTCTTTATTGTATGAAAAATTAAATAGCTAATTTATAAGCACAAAGCAGCTCTTGACTTTGGAATTTGCTGATCTCAGACTGCCCAAAAATAAATGCTGAGGCAGGAAAAATCTTGACCTTTCGTTTGCTGAAGTTTATGATCTACTTAAAAGCCAGAGGATCCAAAAAAATTTGGTGATTCAATTATGCTAGATAGCATATTAAAAAATAATAAAGGAAATCTTTGCCCTAGCCTGAGAAAGTGAGAGACAGACAAGGAAGACAGGATCACTTGTTGTACTTGGTGCAACAAGAGGTTGCTCAGTGAGCCTGAACGTGGCATGCCAAAACATATATCCTATTTTTTTCATTAGGCAGAACTTATAAAAATACTCTTATGGACCTCAGTAAATGAGAAACCAGTTCCCCTATAAGAAAATTCAGCAATGAGAAAAAAAAAATGTGCTAGTACAGCTGATGTTATATTAGCTTGTTTCCAGAGAAGAAAATGTCTGTATGGAGATGAATTCTGCGCTGTAAATTCCTGGCTTTATATCTGCAAGACTGATGGGTTTCACCAGCAGGTAACCAATAAATAAATGTATTTTTAAAAATATCTAACATATCTGTCCCTGTGTGTCCAAAACCATTCTCAGTAGTTTTCAGACGACTTCCTTGATACACTCCTATTAATTTCTTTAACTTGAGGCCTCGCTGACTTTTCCTTTTGAAATGAACCCTGCTGTACTCTTGTATTTAGTGCTCTCGTTCTGCCCTCCAACCGAGCCATGTCCTCCTCCAGCTGATTATCTCGATTCTTTTATCTTCACAATCCTACTTCATTGTGTTTTGCTGAAAAGACTTCCCAGGACATGCGGTTTGAAGACTCTTCTCTCTGCTCCTTTCTTTCCACGAAAGATGGCTTGGAAGATTGAGGTTGGCCATTAGGAAGAGCCTTTTGACTAGGTGGGTACTGCGTTACTGGACCAGGCTGACCACAGGTTTGCTGGAGGTTTTCAGGACTGGTGTAAGCAACGCCACGCTTGACCCAACCTGGGGCTGGTGGGGTTGGACTGGATGGCTGCAGATGTCCTCCCAACCAGCATTTCATCTTCGGCTCAAAATAGTTTGTGCTGTAACTCATTTCTCTGACCTCTACCTCCCTCCACAGTCTCAGGCTGTAACCTTCTTAGTGTCAGATGTAATTGCTTTCCAAAGACTTTGGATTCTTCCTGATGGCCTCCAGACAGAAGTTTCCTTGGCACTTGGTAGGACACCAGAAATCTTGGAGGGTTGGGGCGGAGAGCGTGGCATTCACACTTTTCCATTGACAGATATCTATACTGTAGCGTATCAGTCAGACAATGTTAAGATGCCCCACAGGACCATCAAAATTTACATACCACATCAGCATGATGCTAAGCAAGCACTAAGTAGCATCTAACTGACATTTTTTATTAACTTTGTGCAGAATTTGACCCACCATAAAATTATTGAGGCTTTCGTTAGAAAATTTCCCTGGATTATAAACATCTATCCTATAACATCACCCAGTCACTATAAAAAAAGCAAAATAATATTCTTAGTTATCTTTCTTATCTGAGACTTCTCGAGCTGCTTCAGACATTTCTCACAGTCAACCATTGCTCCTTCTCCTAAGAGAAGCCACACTTTAGTAGCAGACACAAAAACAATATTCATAAAAATCAATTTATGTTACTAATAAATATAAGCTTCCCCTCTTCCAAGCTCTTTCAAAATATTAAATAATCCATCACTACTGCAGCTTCATTTTACAGATGCCAAGAAGCCTGAAGAACAGCGTTGAGATGATGGGCTCAAGGTAAGCAAGACCATACTGGCAGGACCAAGATTCAGCTCCCAAGCATCAGACTTGCTGCCATCAGCCTATTGTTTTCAATAGAGAAGACTCAAGTATTTAAGCATGTTTCGGAGATGGAGGCTCTCATCTCAAAGAGTTTAAAGCATAATTTAAAAGTGGGATGTGGTCAGCTAGAGAAATACCAGGGTGGAAAAAGAGTTGAAGGCGACACCATTACAGCAAGCTGAGGATGCAGTCGCTGGCGGACAGCATATCCAAATCACGCCAGCTGCATGAACTCTTGTTTTCATTTCAGGCTACAGTATCACATTTTCTTTTCTTTTCCACTGGCTCAAACTAAACTGTATTAACCAATTTCTAACAGAAAAATTTCAATACCAGAAAAAGTCATGTTACCCTCAAAGACGTGCTTTAATTTACGTTTTGCTCCAAAATTTCCAACCACTACCACTAATTACCTTCCTTCGATTTTTGTAATTACTCCCCTCAGTATGGGAGAATCACTTTCCAACCATATCCTGAATATTGAAAACATCACTCCTTCCCACGCACTGCAATAGGATAAAGATCTAAATTTGTTTCTGAGTGGATTACACCGTACAAAGTTGACATACCAGAAATACAATATTCCTGGAATTAGAATCAGATGAAGGCAGAGATGTCCTTTTAATAATAGATGGGTCAGAATCCTCTCGGTTTTATTTGGTCAGCGTTCAAATCCACCGCACTGCAGGTTTTGACTGCGTGATTTATGACTTCCAGCCATGGTTGCTCCTCATTGCCCTCTAATGATCTCCTCCCAGGTCCTGTTTTCTGGTCGCAGGCTTTCTTCACCGGTCAAGACTGGAAACCCAGCGCAAGGTTCAGAAGCAGGAGGACGCTGGAGCCATCCTCCAGCTCCAGCCCCATTCCCCTGGCAGGCAGCACAGCAAATCCTTCCCTGCCCTCTCTTTTCCTTTGCTCATGCCGATGAACGGACAAAGACGGGGTATAGACACTGGGAAAAATGAAGATTAACAGTGCAAATGGAAGGGATCAATCCTCTGTAATAGTCTCTTCTTCCTTAAATGTTTTGCAATCTTTGTTCTAAAACAAAGCTGTACCGGGGAAGACGAAGGAGAGCACAGGCTAAATCTGTTAGCGGAAAGGCAGCTTTGGCAAGAGGTCTGTTTATCATTCTCTTTTTGTAATTTCGTGTTGGCAAGAGGTACTGTATTAACGAGCCCAGGAGACTGAAAGTCTTTCCTACCCATAGGACAGGCAGACGCTGGCATTTGTTCACTCCGTTTGGAAATCAATCTACATGGAAGAAAAACAACAACAGACCCCAGATTTATGCTGGTCTTAGTGCGCCTGGTGCTACTAAGGACCACCAATACCTGGCTAATATATGTGGCAACTTGTTACCACTTGAAAAATAAGTAAAAGAACGCTGTTAGCTTTTTCGGGTGAAAGCTGCCAAGTGACGAACAAACAGAACTTCAGAAAATAAGAAACTCACAACAATCACAGGCAGAGCTCAGGCAGGGTTTTTACTTCCTAAGGAAATATGGGACAGTCTGGGCTAAAAAAAAAAAAAAAAAAAAAAAAAAAAAGAGGGATGCACACCCAAAGGCAGCAGTGTTGCAATTATTATTACAAGCCATCAAAATACAGATTATTCAAACTGAAAATATGAAATTAAGTAGTTGATTTAAATTCTAAAGACTTACTTCATCACCTTCAGCTCTCCAACATCGAAGTGGAGTGGGAGACCGGGTGGCCTACAGCTAGCTCCTCTCCCCTGGCCCACAAAAGCTTTGCACTGCTTTGGCTGAAGGTTGAGCACCACTGGTGGGGATCGCCGCCCCATCCCAATGTCCACACATCTCACCAGCTGCCCAAACCCAACTGCCTCCGTGACCAAACTGTGCTGTGCTCCTGGGTGGCTGCGGGTGGGTGAAGGAGCCAACCTTCAGCATCCTCCCTCCCGATCAGGAATGCCTACCTCCTTCTGTACATATGCCCTACTGCTCTAGTACGTATCCAACTCACACCATGTCTGAATTCTTTACTACTTGCTATTTCTTCTATTGACTCTGAGCTTAAGCCTCTATGGGTGGATGCTGCAAAAATATGAGGAAAACCAACATATAACCAGTGTAAGAGAAAGAAAGTTTGTATCAGATAACTGTGATCAATCACTTGAAATCTTTAAATGAAGGCTACATATGTTTATAAAGCTGTACTAGGTCTCAAAAACAATTTAAACATTCAATACAGGAATTACCAAAGGTTAGTAGCAGACACTATACAAGAGACAGGAGACCAAGATCTGTGAATGTATGATATGACTCTATAATGCATGCAATATGCAGTCAAATAACATATTTGTTTCATAATCACTGTAAAAACCAAGAATCTTTCAGCCTGCCATTACAGAGGATTTTGCAGTGCTTTTATTCACCTAAACACTCATTCAGGTTTCCAGTGAATATACCCAGCCCAGGAGGCCAAAACCAGGAATGCTTTTGCAGCACACACAAAGAAAAGGGCTGAAAGGCCACAGCAAGTCAACAATTAAGACTTTTCATAGATTTCCGGACTTTCCTTCCCAAACTAAAGAGTGAGAAGAGATTCAATGAAGTTTGAAGGAGCTTACAGCTTGCAGTTTATATCAGAAAAAAAGAATTGCTAAATCCCCAGCCGATGATTCAGGCTGGCCAGACAACCCAGCTTTGCTTTCTTGTTTTCCATCCGGGGGGGGGCAGGGGATAAGGCCAGTTTGAGGATTGAATGGCACAGCAGAAACTAAAAGCAGAGCAGTCATTCCCTTCTTCCTTAAAATAACAGTGTATGCTGACATTAAAAAACAACTGAAAAAGTCTTCGAGGTCTCTCGGAAATGTTTAAAAGGAAAAGCTTACTCTGAAGCAGCTAAGCAAATATTGGTCTTCAGACGTGAACATTTCTATTCACCTCAAATTGATTTCTCCTGCGTGTGAGGTCAAGGATATGTGGAGTCATTTGAACAACCAGGGCTTCAGCATCCGTGTGTAGGGGGGAAAAAAAAAATAGTCCTAGTGTTTTGTTTAAAATATTAACAATGTGATACTCACGTGAATCCAATACGAGACAATGCTCTTGGTATCTAAGAGTGAAGTAGGATTTCCAGTCGCAACTACCAATATTTTCGATAAAAGCAATACGAAAAAAACTAACACATTCAATTGTTGAAGGATACTACACAACATTAGAACTCAAGAGGGCATCCAGCAATGATATGATTAGTTTAATTCACTAATCTGTCATTCATATTTGTTTTGGCTTGAAGGATGCTGGAGCCTCCACACTGAGAGCTACAATGCCTTTCAACATAGTTGTGATAAAAATCTTATTTTCTATCAATCAGTGTCCCTTTGATGCTAAAAAAAAGAATGTCTAAAAGTTTCCATTTGCCACAAGATGCCTTTATTTCATGTTAATCCCTATTGTAAGAAATCAATTTTGCAATTTAACAGATTCAGTGAATTTCCGTTTTTTAAATATCATCTATAGTCAACAGGTTACCCCGTATCTTACACACAGGCTGCCACCACTACTCGGAACATCTCTACAAGATCTGTTTCATTGTCAGCTTCCCTGATTTCTGCATTTTTAATATCATTTCAGTAGTATTACAGGTACAAAGGCGAAAGTTTAACTGAAAACAGAATGTATAATCTCCGCATAATGGCCTTCTCCAAAATACACTGAAATTAAACTTTAGCATCTACCTATGTCTTCACACCATAAATAACCTAGCAGAAGTAAGACACCAAAACATACACTTGCTGCTGCCTTATACCAAAGCCAACACAAAATCAAGCGCTTGTGCACGTCCAAATAGATAGTCGGGGAGTATTACCTATGACCAATAATTTAATTAGTCTTAGAATTCAGTGCTGCAGCTATTTTACAACACACTTAGGTGTAGGCTTAAACCCAGGTGAGTTTAAGCACACAGAGATGTCTGTAGCCTCACAGCTTTACATTATAAACTCTACAGAGCAAAGTCTTTTGTATATTCTGCAAAGATCCTCGCATATGTTAGACAGTGATTACATGATTTACAGACGCACATCCCTTATTTATGCATTTTGAAAAAGAAAAAGAAAAAAAAAATCAGGCCTTTGATTTGCAACCAATTTGTGACACATTTATTTTCATGCTGATAAGCATCATCTCTGTACATAATAACCTTTTTGCCATCATTCTTCATAACAATTCAATTCATATCTTAAATTAACTCTATCAATCATACAACAGGTGCACACCACCTACTCAAGAGATTTCCTTTCTCCAATTTTTTCTCTGCTCTGACAATGCCCAAATTGATATTACCTGTGATGAAAAACACAGCCTGGTAGGGGACTAATTTTGGTAAGATTCACTCTAGTTTTAAATGAATTCACAGGTTTGTTTTTACATGCTTGGAAAATAAGCTCAATATTACCAGGCAGTGTTTTGTGAAATATTGGGTGGCGTGGTTTTTTTCTTAAGAAAGAACAGGAATCGAGTTCCTGGTTTCAGTTCAAAGATTAATTCAGTTTTAAGAGACAATTTCAACAGCAAGGAAGAACGATGCCCGGAAAGCTAACAGGGAACTGGGATCTAGAAAGAATCAAATATATAATAAGCGTAGCAAAATCCCCTGCAGCCCAGAAGGCAGCACACCCCATTAGTAAGACAGAAACCAGGCTGGATGTGCATCCTCTGGAAGACCAGTCCTAAGACGCTCGACAATGTGACCGGCACAGAAAACAGAGGGAGAGCACAGGGCAGGACCTAAGTGATCTTCACATGGATTGCCAGGCAACACAGGCAAAAAAAAATGTCCTTGATGGAAAGGAGGGCAAATTGTGAGAGTAATCATGACCTCTACGATCTGGAGAGCCTGGGAATATACACTTCATAAAGAACGAGCATTACACAGCAAGACACTTCCCCAAGGTCCCCCCTTTCTTTCTTTCTTTTTTTTTCCCCCCAAATAGACTTCCTTCAGTAACTATTCCTTTTCAATTCATAATATACACTTAGGTATTGTACTTAAATATAAGTTTTTATATTTAAATTTCGTTACATATATGAATGAATTTGAACAGAATGGTGCATGTGTGGAGAAGTCAGAGCAGAGTGCATGACACCTCATGAAGTATCTCAATATAAATTTCCTGGGTACAGGGGTCCCTGCATTACTGGGGCCATGCTTCCCCCGCCAGCACCCTTCAATGTGCAAAATGATCCCAGTCCAATTACAGAGGAAGACGCACAACATACGGAGAGGTAGATGCACTTCGCACCCCTCCATTTTCTCCAGAAATAATAAAGCAATAGCGCCTAGATTTAGATATCTGCACAATAGTGTCAGACTCTTCCCTCTAATGTGGCTGAAGGCTACAAAAATGTAATTAGAAAGCTTTTTAGGAGTGGCACTTTAATTTCACCCTTAGGCAATCTGTTTGCCACAGGCAAGCAATTAAGTGAATGTGTACCTTCAGCGTTTAAGCCCTTTGCAGAAGCAGCCCCGGTTTCCCCCAGCTAGCACTATTAGTTTTCAAATTAACATGAGACCACGCTGAGCGCATACAAAACCGCAGGTATTTTAGACCTGCGCGCCGCATGGATGAGTAGAGCCTTTTTCACCTCTTGGCGAAGCTGCCATTGATGCTCACTGGTCTCACATCCCTTCTTTGTTCAGATCAGCCTACACAGAAAGCATCCGTAAAAAGATGAAGCATGTGCCTGCACCTCTACTGTTTTTTTTTTATCTGATGCAAAATACTTGTTACTGGCTGAAAGAGGAAGAAAGGTATGATAGTGAAGAACAGGAATTACAGTTTTTGAAGGATTTTATTCTGCAGAGAGAGGTGAGACCTCCAAGCATTTCCACTGGAGAACACCAAATCTTGGCAGAGGCAAAACATCTGTCAAGGCAGCCCTGTAGAAGGACCAGAGCAGAATATCAGGTGGCCAATGTCACTGAACTCTGCTCCTTCTCATCCCTTCCAGCAGCACCAGCTCCATAGCTACACTCCTGAGCTCTTGCTATCGGCTGACCCAGGACTTGTAATCTCCTTCTGCTGGAGTGTGTTTGATACAAATGCTAATCCTCCTGATTTGCAATTCACTGTTGCCATCTGATTTTGAAAATCTTCTGCAGACATTGGAGGGGGGGAAACAGAAAACTGAACACGAGAGAGAACTGCTAAGTCTGTGCTGCCAGTTACTGGCAATTAAGAGGCAAGCAAAAATACTCAGCCCCTGTACCATCTTGCAAATCTGAGTCGACATCATTGACAAAGTCAGCTTCCCAAGCCTCTCCGCCTTTCTGCATCACGTTGTGTCCAGCCTGCTTGTCTCCATCTCATGGCTATTGAATAATCTGTGTGAAATGAGTTAATGATTTCAGTCTAGATCATAGTAAATGGACATTCACATCCACAATGGGCAGTAATTGCCCCATTACTGGCTGTTAACAGGAGATCACACATACAATCAAACGACCCACCGACTGAGCCACAGCTGCCCATGCAGGGAGAAAACTGCCCCAACTCTGTGCGACATGAAGAGTGCTTCGTAGCTTCAAGGTCTGTAGATCAGGCACTGCTCACCATTAAATTCACCCTGCCCTCAACATAAGTGCATACAAATTGCAAAATAACGTTCAACCCCGATGGAGTTTCCTTCCTGCAGCATGGACCAAGGTTGAGACAGCAACCTTCACAAGCATCATGATGGACTCCAACAGATGACAGTCCGTGCACGTAGCTCAGGAGGAACTTTCCTCCACAGGTGCTATGTGGAGGAGGAGAGTCTCCCTAGAGGTCTAGAACAACCAAAATAACACACTTAAGTTCCATATCTATCATTTGTATTATTAAAATGTCAGGTAAGGGCTTCGTGACAGTCTAATAGCCAACTGGATACGGTGAATCTCCTGTACAGAATTATTCTTCTGATGCTGATTTATAAAATATTGTGACAATCTTAAAAATCCTGGGATCAATAGGAAAGCCATTTAAACTGAAGAATGCTACTTGAGAAACGCAAGAGGACTGGATTAGAAACGAAGGGGGGGAAATTACAGAGGCGGAGGGAAGTGCTACAAAATGCAAAAGCAGCAAGTAGATCTCTAAGTTCAAAACCAGGAACAGAGGAGGCTGAGTCAGAGCAGCTATATTTGGTATAAATCAGAAGAATCATTCCTAAAATAGGTTAACAAAATACTAAGAAGGAGAAAAAGGAAATTCCATCTTGAATATAGAGAGAAAGACTTCATCTCAGAGACTCTTAACACGGTAGGAAAAGCTCTGGGGTCACTAGCATCCAAAGCTAAAGAAACACTGGTGTAGCTGAAGCGGATCTTTGTTAAACATAATCCTGGAATTACAAAAGAGCCACATAAAAATACAACTCTATTTCCAATCTTGTAATCCAGTATTTAACACTTGCTTTCACTAGAAAAGAAAAAGCATCCTGGGTTTTTTTTAAGGCTGTTCAGTGTTTTTTCAAAAAACAAAGTAAGGCTTCAGATGAATGCAGCACGAACTCTGGTGTTTTACTTTCCCAGGGGTAATGAGACCGAGAAAATATGTGCAGCCCAGGAAAGGTTTGGGAACTCTCAATATTCCCAAAAAGATGGGGCTCACAGCTGCTTCAGCAGCCTCTGCCCTGCAGGGGTGGCCTTTTTAGCAAGCAGAAGCTGCCGTGAAACAGCCTACGACCTCAGATCATCTCCTGCAAACCTCTTTCACTGCATGTTCTCCAGATACATCACGCTTCATATCCTGCACGACGTTGGCAAATCACTCGATTATTTGGCTGTTAATTACAGCTACACATCGCTTTTTTTCTCAGCATCAGACTCCCAGCAATTATACATCTTATTCTGTTTTACTTCTGTTAACCTGATGACTACCCCCATGTCCCACTTCCCAAGAGCCAGCTGGAAGTTGTGTGGCAGCTAGGGTGGGTGTAGCTCCCTCCTGACCAGCTGAGGTGATTTTGAGGTGGTTTGGTTAATGAGGTGATCTGCTGCTCCATGCCTTATATATGCTACGTATATTCCTGACATAGGTTGTAGACTTCACACAGCTCTCTGTATAATTTCCTGACAGACCCCATCACCAATCAGTCCAAAGACACCAACTACCAGAGGTTTCAGGTTAATCTAAAGCTGCTCCACATAATTAAACTAGCCCCAATTCCTGAACTATGCCATGAATCCTTTACTGGGGAGAACGTATGCAGTAAAGCAAGAATACAGATCTGTGAAGCATACTCTCTAGTTTACCTGGAAGCTACAGGTGTGATGGAGACATTACCGCAAGAAGTCCCACAGTCTGGTTGAGAGAAAGCCAAGCTAGATGCATTGAGCAAGCCCTTCAAGCCTCTAAAAACCTATTAAATCTGTTCAGCGGGGAGGCCGAGGAAAGCCTCCCCGCAAGGGAAGCAAGGGAACGCAACTGCCTGTGCCTCGGCAGCTCACCCACGCTCACTGTCAGGGCTTGTTCTGCTCCCTAAGTTGCAAACAAGCTGAAGATGAATCATTACGGATCCGTGGACTTTCAGAACAAAGGATCATTTTTCTTTACCAATCTTCCGTATCTTTTGGCTGGTTGGATGAGCAGTGCTGTGCCAAGAGCAAGTATTTCACCCACTGATACTACAAAGACATTTACAGGCTTGGATTCAGTAGAAGGACAGTAAGAAGTGCTAGTTCTTCACTCAGCATTGCCCTGAAATACATCACGTTCCCATAACCAGCATGGCTTTTAATCTGCCTCCCAAAATAAACTACCCCATTAGGAGTAGCCAAGTTTCTGTAATTTCCAAAGCAGTTCTCAGTAGTTTCTTTTGGACAGTTTTGCTATAAGCGTATGAATGTTTTTAATTTGGTTCCAATGCTGTGAACAATAACTTTTTATTTGTTAATGTGTGGATTTGCACTGATTATTAAATGAGGCATGAAAAACAAACTAAATCGCACTTATTCGAGTTTGCATCAGCGGAGTGCTCTCCATCCCAGTACTGGAGCACTGTGACAGCTGTCACACACAAACCACCTACCAGCTTTATGAGAGACAGCTGTCGAGCATAAAACAAGGCAGCTCTAGGGAGCACAACCTGCGCTCATCACCATACACTGGTACCCTGGCAGTATCGCAGTGGAGGAGATACATCCAAGGAGCAAAGGTAGCAGTCATGCAGGTGTCCACAGGCAGCTCTTCTTGGCCATCAGGGCAGCAGGAGCTTGACGAAACCGAATGGTGAAAGAGGAAGAGGAGGAGAGCTGCCACCAAAGGACAACTGGAGGTGGACAACAGCCTCTCCTACAGAATGAGAAACAACACATAGGGCAAAGATAGGCTGCAAAGGGCTTATGTGTGAAAAGATTGAGGAGGGGAGGCAGCAGAAGGGTGGCTTGGTCAAAGGACAATCAAGGAAATAATTTCTGTGGTCCAAAGCATAAATAGCAACTTACAGAGTCCTCTTCCAGCCTACCACCACGATGGAGCACCACCATTAGCCTGTTAGCTAGCAGATCTGAAACTGAGTAATTTGGAATAAACAAACACAAACACTACAATTTAGTCCTCATGGGTACAAACACATCCTGCAACCCCTGTCCAGCTGAAAGGAGAAGTGTCACCTCCCTCGCACTGGCTTTGAGCTAACAGACATGACAAATGGGATTACCTACCACTGTCCTATTTACAGAGGAGTTGTTAAGCTGAAGGTAATAACATGCACATTATCATCCAAACAGCCTTGCTATAAAACCTACAGTCAGGTATCTCCTTGTAAGATACAAGTTCCACCTCTATCAGAAAAGATACAGAAAAAGGAAGATTTATGGTTAAAATACCGAATAACATCCTAAGGGATCTGAGTTTAGTACCTCTGATGGTGAGATAGGGACACTTCTTTCAAGAGATATTAAGAGCACATGGAATGGTACAAGCTGCTGCAGCAATTCCCTATGGATATACCCGTCTGAGCTGCCAACAGACCTGGAGATCCACAGAGTCCCAGCCAAGGCTTTGCGGGGTTTTGTATCAGTGGTATTAATGGATGCTTCAAGGCTTGTAAGCTGGCAAACGCCCTATGAAGAGCTCCCTCACCTCCTGAAATTGCATATGAGCAGTTTGGGAATAAAAAAGAGATACTCTGGAAGAGTTTTGAGAGCGACTTCTGTTCCAGGGCAATGCACTTCACCAAGGGTAAACAGCATTATGGAAAGAACAACTAAACTATCTTGGCCAAGGAGGCCAAACAAGGAGGGCTGGAGTTTTCCAGCCAGATGGCCAGGATTTCTCCAACCCCACATATTCCTGGATAATCTCAAGATCCAGAAAGCAGCTGATTACTCATCAAGCAATGAAACCATCTCCGTGGACCACTTCTTCCACTGCACAGACACAATTAGCATCACCAGGAGAGGTGCCCACAGAATCTCTCATCACCATACCTGGAATATGAACTGGCAATGGCAACCCTTAAGCAACGAGGAAACAAAATGATTCGTCTTTTAAACTAGGAAGAAAATAACCTCATTTTCCACTCCTTACTTTAGCAGTCTCAGCAGCTGTGGCTGCATCCAGACAGCCAGGGACACAGCAGCGCTATATTAGTCATCGTTTTACCTGCAACATGTGGGAGCCCAGCAGAAGCAGAGGGGTGATGAAGAAGACTCAGCAGAACGAGCTCGCTCTCTCCTGCAGCAAAGAGAGAGATCTTGGGCAGCCGTGAATCCCAGGGCAGGGCAAATAGGAATATATAAAAACCTAATGGTCAGACCAATGAAATGAGACACCAAAAGACAACTTAAAGTGGCATCCTACCTCCAAAGGATGCCAGGCACGTAAGGGTACGTGGAAAGGACAAGCGTGCTGTGCTGCTCCCTCACAGAGCCCTCCTCAACTCTAGCAAATTGCTCTTCACAGATTCCCTAAGAAGGATTCAGCAGCCCTTGAAGACCTTTTCTGTGAACTCTTCCAGTCACTTCTGAACCAGTGCAAGCTCTTACCCTCTGCACCGCACTGGTGCTATGAGTTCAACTGCTGAACTACACGTATGCAAAGAACAACTCTTTCCTAACAAGCCTGCTGCCAGTTTCACTCAATGTCCCCCAGTTCTTGTACCGAACAGACAGCAAGTAGGGACCGATTGCTTGCCTTCCCTATACTACTCATGATTTTATAGGCATGCAACCTTCAAATATGTCAGGAGCGTATATATACTGCCATGCCTGCCACTATGGTATTCCTATGTCTATACTAACAGCACTTAAGTGCAAGGATAGACATCTTCCCAGTCATAAGACAGAAGAAGGTGGCTCTTCTCAGCCTGGAGAAGAGAAGGCTCCGGCGAGACCTTATAGCAGCCTTTCAGTACTTAAAGGGGGCTTATAAGAAAGATAGGGACAGACTTTTTAAACTAAAAGAGAGGAGATTCAGACTAGATATAAGGAAGAATTTTTTTATGCTGAGGGAGGTGAAACACTAGCCCAGGTTGCCCAGCGAGGTGGTCGATGCCCCATCCCTGGGAACATTCAGGGTCAGGCTGGACGGGGCTCTGAGCAACCTGATCTGGTTGAAGGTGTCCCTGCCAAAGGCAGGGGGGTTGGACTGGATGACCTTGAAAGGTCCCTTCCAACCCAAACCGTTCTGTGATTCTAAGAACAAACCATGACTAGATGCCCGCAAATCTGAGCACCCTATTTCCAAAGAAGAGATTGCATCAAAGAATATTTTTAGAGCAGTTTACAACCCAAGTTCCTTAGTCAGTAGAGAAAGGCATTCATTAAAACACAGCCACAAGGATATCCCAAGTGATCTTTTTCTCTTCAGTCACTTTCGCTCAAATTAAACTTCAGCCCCAGCCGGCTACTGAGCTCTCACCCAATAAGGCAAGGATTAGGAAGTCCAGTTATATTTCTACCCCAACTGTCAACATCTCCGCCAAAAGAAGCCTCCAAAAGCATGAGATGTCATTCTAGGAAGCACATGAAGAGGAACCCACCCTGTGGACACATCCCAGCCTTGTTCCACTTGGTACCTCCTCCTTCTTCACCAAGCAAGGACAGACACCCTTCAGAATCAGTAGCAGCTGCTGCTGCGGTTCTCCCCTGGGGATTCTTCTGAATTAGAGCTGCTTTTAGCAAGTTGCTCACAACATTTGTTTCTCTGTGAGCAATAGGAAGCCTTGTTCAGAGGTCAGTCAACAAGCATTATTGATCGCTTCTTACAGCACCCAAAACTCCACTAAACACTACACAATACAGATAAAAATAGCAATGAACTTTGTTCCCAGAAGAAAGAAAGAACAAACATTGCACAGCAAGGAGCAACAGCCCTAGGGCTAGTTTGTGCCTCATAAAGCAGACGGGCTCTAACGAATGACCCTGGTGAAATTGGGAGGGCCAGCTGACCCTGGAGCCAGCCGCCCGCTGCACCCTCTCCTTCCCTCCCCTGCTTCAAGGCAAGCACACACGAAACGCAGACAACTTTTATTCCCCCTCCTTGTTTGCAATAACAGCAGAGCCCGCCGAGAGCCAAAATAGTTTATAGCTGGCGAAGGACTCCACAGCAAGCCGCTCAGAGGAAGGAGGAAGCAACAGAGCTGGGAGGGTGCCCGTCTCTAGACAGAAATTTGCAGACAGACGCGAAGCTGCTCTGCTTACGCTCAAACCACTCCGAGCCGCACGAACGTCGCTGGTGCAGCGCCTGTTCCAACCACGGCGTTTGCTCCCAGGGCTGCACTAAAGGCGCTGGCACGCTTTCGGTCGGCTCCGAGCACGGGCAGTGCAAGCTCGCATTGGCTTGGGATCTCTGGCAGTGCTTCTCCTTGCAACCCATCATCTAAAGAGGGACACTGAAGGAAGCAACAACTGAAACCTCGGTAAGATTACAAAACACAGCCTAGCATGGAGGTTTTGCCCTTTGAGAAGCACCTTTCTTCCAGCCTCTGTAATAGAAGTGCATCCTAAGGAAGAATTTGAAAGCCTTAAGAGCCGAGGCTTCACAAAATCATTTCAGAGGAGGCTCGCGGTGCCCAGAAAGCTGCAGGAAAAAAAAGCAATTTAAAGGTCACTTCTTACCAAGCAGGAGAGACGATAAGGCTCACCAGCCTCATCTGTAGAGCAGAATAGGTGATGTGAACAGAAGCACAAGCAGATAAGTAGGGAAGTACAAAATAAAAAATAAAGAAAAGGACTCTAAGGCTCTGGGTTTGTGCTCCTGACAAAGAGTCTTAATTCACACCGAGACAGCTTCAGAATAGCACATCAACACTTGGCCCTCCCCACTAACTGGTTTCCTTAGATCTGCTGAGCTGTTTGGGCCGAATGAGCAATTAGAGTATAAGAAAACAGATGGCTCTATTTGGCAACTTCTTTAAAAGTGTCATTTTGAGACTAGCCAGGTCATATCACAACTAAATTACTCCAGATTAACTGCTTTCAGGCGACCTGTAATAAAGAGATGAAACTATTCGGGCAGCAATCTCTAAGACTGCCAAACGGATTGCAGCCTTTCAACTACCATCATATTTTATCATTTACAGCAGAGTCGATTATTCCTCGTTAATAGGATCACAGAATCATAGACTGGTTTGGGTTGGAAGGAACATTTTAAAGATATTTAATCATTGCAGAAAAGATGCAAGTAATTATATGCTGAATGTGTCCATTTCTTTTTCCTTTTTTATTCAACATGCCAAAGCTTTTCCACATATGGAGAAAGACTGGTCTTCTAAAATGCCTTTGGGACTGAACAGGGATGTCTCTGGACAGCAGCACTGCACAGCAACCCCAGCTGAGGACTGAAGATGTGGATCGCATTCTCACATATAAAAATTTAATTGCTAGTCTAAGTCCGATCTGCAACCCAAGAGCCAAGGTGCCTGTCCATCCCTGTCCATCAGACATCCTTTACTATGACAGTGGTGAGGCTCTGGCACAGGTTGCCCAGAGAAGTTGTGGCTGCCCCATCCCTGGCAGTGTTCAAGGCCAGGCTGGATGGGGCTTGGAGCAACCTGGTCTAGTGGAAGGTGTCCCTGCCCATGGCAGGGGGTTGAAACTAGATGGTCTTTAAGGTCACTTCCAACCCAAACCGTTCTGTGATTTTGTGACACACGTGTTCAACGACACAGTTGATAGAAGTTCTGGGGGTGAATCCCTGCTATCTCCATCTCCAACCAGTTTGCTGAGAAGCGATCAACAGAAGCTTACTCAATAATTCTGTTGGGATCATAAAATCACAGGATAATTTAGGTTGGAAGGGACCTCCAGCAGAGATCTTCTCCTACTTCTAGCTCCAAGGAGGAACATCTTCAAAGCTGTGTTAGGTGGCTCATGGGCTATCCAGCCAGAGTTTTAGCATCTCTGGGGATAAAGACTCTCATGTACAGTATTAATACAATGGTTATACAATTAATTCTCGTTCTCTTCATAGGGATCTTGGTTCAGAGTAGAAAAACCAGAACAAAATACATACTAAATACAGCTAATATAATCTGAAGACAAATTCAGCCAACAGCAGCATTCTCCAGTTTCCAATTTCAGAAATTAGCTATAATTTGAAAAAGGATGAGGGGTTGTCAAGGCTTTGTTGGAATTTACTCTGCCTGATCCCTATTACCTAAAATTTCTACATTACATCCAAGACATCATCTTGGGTAGTGTAATGTTTCTTTGTGCTTCACTGAGATGTCAGTTCAGGATAGCTTCAAAGTAACCCCCACACACACTGCAGCAGCCCCCACCCAGGCCGCAAGAGTCCCCCTACTTCAGAAGTATTAGACAGTGGTTTGAGCAAAATAAATAGTTGATGTTTTCCAGGATGAAAGCAGTTCTGATGACAAGTAAACACCATACTTTTTAACCGCTGCCAACATATGATTTCAATGTCCAATTTTAAATCAACAAGTACAATCTGAACTTCCAGCAACACAAAACACGTGAAGGAATTTTAAGCTGGTATTTTTATGTTCAGCAGTTGCCCATTTCATACAAACTACCAGAAAAATAGACAACACTATCCAAATCCATCTTTCATTTGCTCATCCGTGGAATGGGACTGTAAGCTCATGGCTAATTTCAAACCCAAAGCTGCAATTTACAATTTAGATGAGAGTCTGGCAAACACACTTTTTTCAAAAAGCATGAATCCTACTTCTGCATTTCGGTTTAATCATAGATAGGTCCAGTTGGGGGAGGGGTAACTATTTTTTTCTGAAAGACAGTAACTGCATTCTATGCAGATTAATGTTTTCAAAATACTGTTAGGGGCTACATGTGTGAATAAAGTCTGCAGTTTAGCGATCCCACCTCAGACAATGCTTCCTACCTAACCCACTACCACCAGGCAAGTTCTGGCAACTTGTTTAATGCAGAACTAGAAGAAAACTGGATTATTTAACCTGAATATAACTATTCATAATTAGGTTTTAACTGCAAAACGAGCTGACGATGAAAACTGCCTAAACCAATTTTAAAATGTAATTTCAAGAACATATTTACTTATGTCTTTTTCACTGTTTCAGTTGTCCAAGGCTAGAGTTTGCTGGGTCCCTATACCAGAAGCATGTCTTGCAAGTTGGTACCAAGAAATTCCAGGGGTTTTCTGGTTATTAACAGGGTCCAGCAGAAAAAAAATCTGATGTGACAGTTCCCTTTTTCAAAGGTTACCTGAAACACAGGTGAAAGAGCTGGGAGTTATTCTAGGAGAGGGATTTAACAGTTCTGGGAAAGAGGAGCCCCCAAAGGTATTCTACTTTTGGGGGTGGTTGGGTGTTTTTTTTAAAAATATATATGTGCTATTTAAATAGCTAGACACTTAGCTAACATAATTTTTAAAAACTGATCCTTCCTATGTTCTAATTGCATTGGTAGCTTTGAGACATTAGATTAGTCTTAACGCTGCCAATGGACCATCACTTTAGCAGGACTTATTAAAACATGATACTTAAGGGAAAACAATGTTTCACCTATATATTTTGCAATTTTCTACCACAGGAAAAAAAAAAAAAAGATTCAGGCTTTTACAAACAGCTGTAGACCACCCAAATTACTGAATCGTTTCCAAGTTCAGTAATAGCAAGGATAGATATATTTCTGGTTCTGGTATATCTGATGCTCCATACCAGCATTATCTCTTTGTATAACCAGTCTGACTGAAAGACCTCTTTCCCCAACATACTTCTATTAATGATAATTAAAAAATTAATACTTAACACTGCTAGAGTTACAGAAGGTATTACAACATCCCGCAGCTCAGCACTTTATCGGCACTAAAAGACTTTGCTGGCCTAAAGCAAAAATGTTAGTACAGCAGCACTCACCTATCGCCATCAGCGAGACCTGGCACAGCATTTTCCTCCGTTATTCTCATCACTATCGTTCCAAAAATGAGGAATTTTCAGGCAAAGTCAGGACACACAGTTCAATGGTTTAAGTTACCTAAAATTTTCCTTTCCTTTACCCAGCTTCCCCCAGATTTCTTTCACTATTTCCTCTCTAGCCAAGAGCAGCAGATGGAAATCTGCTCCACATCCACATGAGATAATGGCCTAATGTAAGTGGAAACTATTTCCTTATACTAGAAGAAAACAGCCATCAACAAGACAAATAGGTAGAATTGCTCTTTTCTAAGCGTTTCCGGATGAGTAGGAAAAGGAAAAAAAAATAAAATGTTCCGGCTGTCATTGAAACGCATCTGAAAGCTATCACTTCTCCTATATCCCAGAATCAAACAAACTACCATTAAAAGCCACATGTGCTGCTCCTAACTTGGGAATATTGTACACTCCCTGGGTTTTTTCTGGATTTCTTATCTATTTTTGAATAGCAAGAACTGCCTTTAACATGAGGACTCAGAGGACTGAACATGCTGTCAGTCATCCATAAATTCTGCTAGCAAACAGCACTTCAGATCTTCACTGCCAATAATGAAAATTTATTTGGGACAGGGAAAAATTGCAATTGAAGCTGTTTCCAAGGTCCTGCTTGAAGTGACATGGTTACACTTTTATGACATAACTGGTCTTGTTTTATCTTAGATATCTGCTCAATTTCCCTCTTTTCAGAAGCATCTTATGAGTAGATTTCTGATCTCCACAATTTGATGCTTGTCCACATGGGCTTTTTGGGTGGGAAACAGTATAAAATGACTCCATTTTAAAATATTCCATTTCAAAACTACACTTTAATTTATTTTTTTCCTTTCCATGTCTCCGAAAGCCATGACTCCTGACACCTGGCTCAGTTTCCATCAGTGCCTATGGGATCTGTGCACCAGAGGCGATGATCACAGCCAGGAAAGACCACCTGCAGCACTTACACATACAGATCATTTCCTGGGCTGTTTCACTTCTAAGCATGCTGGCTCTGCCTTTGCTCTCTCTTTTTCATCTTTCCAAAGGTCTGATCACTGATCTATGCCTACCTGGCCGAAGCAGACTGCAGAATACTCCTGACCACACACCTCCAAAGGCTGCATAGTCGTCGTCTCATGAAGGTGACGTGGGAGGAAGACTAACCAGCGTGTGGACTTCACGATGGACAACACGATGACAAGAAGAGACCCCATGATCAGCTCTCCATCATACTGGTCTTCAAAGCACTAGAGATCTGTCTGTCTATTTTCTGGTGTCTCTATGTAGGTAGATCCTGCAGCAGATAAGAACAGTCTTTCTTCTTCAATGCTATAGACTGGTTATGGGAAAAGGAACTGCTCATGGTCTGGTGATATCCAGCTGGTTGACACAGGAGGTAAATGGTGTCAACTGTCACAGCAGAGTTCAGAGAAGCAATTTCTCAGTTACTTAAGTGTTTTTTCTTGAAATAGCTATTTCTATTGCATTTAAGAATTGAGGCTACTTTCATCTAATGTCCAAAACAACTTGAATAACAAGACTGGATCTGAAAATACTAACAGCTGTGGTCACTAAGTACCAACAGTACAATTGCCATGGAAGCCAATGTTTTCAACTATAAATGAGCACGGCGACCTGGAAATTCGATGCATTTGTTTACAGGAGGATTTTAAAATAAGGATAATAGAGAGCAAGAGCCTTAAGTCAAAAGGTGAGAAAATTACAGACAACAGACTCTGCCTGTCATCTACCTGAGGAGATGTAACAGAACCTCCAATGGGAGGAGTAGAGGACAGTAGGGAAGAAAAGGCTCATCAGAAAACAAGATTATGGGAAGCAAATGAGTCAAAATACAAACCAAGAGCTGCATAAACCGACAAAATACCACAAACAACCTAGAAAGTGCATATACCAATTACAAATCTACTCCGCATGTATTATTTTTCAAGTATAGAAAAATCGGAAACCTTCAGAGAGCTACTAGAGAAATACAAGATGGAAGAAAAAGTAAATGTATACTAAAGTCAATAAACCCAAAGATTGTTCATTTAACAATTCAAAAAGAACTTAGAATGACCTGTCCATAATGTTTACAAAAATACACTATCATATTCAAATCGCTCATTACATAACAGCAGAAGATTTGTACTTATCTCTAATAAGTGTATTAAGGATTATCATGGAATTACCCAATGTCTTATTTCACATGAAGCACACTGCCTGTCTTGATGCATTGCCCTACCACACTCGGATAAACAAACACAGCAAGGGAAGCAAAATAACTCAGAAAAAATCCTTCGATCGTAGCTATACAGTAATAAGTAAAGAGTCCATAACTGGGGGGGATGACCTCAAAAAGCTATTAATAAAAGCCCTAGAAAGACATTATTAATAAACTAAAGTTACACGATAAGACAAAAAGGGTCTGTCATGGATTAGAGAGCAGCTAAGCTATAGGAAACAGCCTAGTATTAAACATTGAATTTTTAGGCTCCCAAAAGGGTAACGGTAAGGTGCTCCAAGATCCTCTATAAGGACCAGCAGTATTTCATGCACAGCGCTAAAACTGGAAAAGAGAGCAAAAGAGATAAGGTAACGTCTGCAGAGATGAAATTATTTGTAATAGTCATAATTAAGTTGGGAGATTCAGAAAGCCCTGATAAAAGTGCAGCCAGTGAAATCTTCTGCTAAGAGATGCAAGGTATGTGTGTATACTGAATACAATAATATACCCTGCTTGTATATGAAGAGGGCTTCAGCTATGCAGGAACAACTTGGGTAGCAGCATCTTCCAAAATCTCTGCAAACTGAGCACGCTAGTGTATGCACAACACTGCTGCTCGACTAGACACCCAAATGTCCAAGGTGTTCATAAAAGGTGGATATTTTGGGGCAATCAGAGCAGGACAGTGATGTGCATGGCAGGAAAAATTCCCTTGAAAGCTGAACAACACCGCATCTCATTGCCCTTCCACCCCCTGGCACCTCGGAGAGCAAGCTGCTTTCAAGGTCAAGTATTCAGGCAGCCTCTCAAACACACAGGCAATAATCCTCCTACATAATACTGGGTTGCACTGGCAGCTGACAACAAATATAAAAGGCTCAATTATGTTCTTTTTAATAATTTCACAAAAGGTTTATCAAAATAAGAAGATATTAAGCAATGGTGACAAGAACAACTGGACAAAGAATATGGAAGACAGTACAAAGAACCCAAATGTCACCGACCAAAGAAGTTGTGTAACATACTGACCCCCAATGCACCCACATTTCCCCTTCCCTTCTCCCCTACCTCTTCTCTTTTTCCACTTCAAGTGGCTGATGAGATTAACTGGAAGCTAGGAAAAGCCTACCCAGGTAAAGAAACAAAGGTTTGCATTGGTTTACATTCAAGAGAAAAATACCATGCATGAAACCAGCATCTTAAAAAAAGACAATATGAGAAATGAAATTAAATGACACTATATACCCCACCATGTGCTACAGGAACAAGGGATAAGAGAATAAGTAAAATTCAATTGCAATTTACTCCAAGTTTGCAAAACTCACTACTAAACACTATGCGCAAAAGCTTAGTGTGATTCATGAAGAGATTTGAAGTTTAAAATGAATTCACACACACACGCACATATTTTAAACGTGAAAAATCTAAAGTATCAAGACTTATAAACAGCAAATAAAACATATTAAAAGGGCCTCCTAGAAGTGGGTTATTCCAAAATCACTTGCGATGGAGCTTCTTGACTCTTTCATTGAATGCTGCAATTTTTGTATCCACACAACAGAAATCAAGTGGCCAGATGAAGGACTGATTAAAAACCTGCATTAAATAATGCACTTCATTTTTTCAGAAGTTAACAGCATTTCTGCATTAAACCCATCATTGCCTTGAAGAACATGGGGAGGAACAGAGGACAGAAAGGGGACCTCTAAGAGCAGGTTTGCCCCCTTCAGATATTACTGCCCAGTTAGTCTGGGCAGCACCCTAACCCTAATCAAGAAAAGGCACAATCCTTCCCTTATAATTCTTCTTTCCTGAAGGTTTTCATAGCCATGCTTTATTCTTCAGCTCCCCGAGCTCCCACCATATTCAACTTCGGGAAGCAGGATTGTTTGGTTTGTTATTTTGATCGGGTTGCATTACTGGCAAAAAGCTAATATGAGAGGACACCAGCATTTGAAGCTCCGATTTGGTTCTCATAAAATTGCCTGTAGCTCAGCTCCAGCAAGACACAACTGATTCCTCCAGATGCAAGACACCTTTTCCCGGATGTATCACCTTTACATCTTAATTCTCCCTGCTTTAAATTTATCATCCTGCAAAAACATTTAAGAGCCAGTAAACCCGTTTGTGTCCATTCTGAGGCCAACACTCATTTGCGAGCCACAGCAGAGTGATACAAAACCCAGATCATAAACTGGTATTTGGGTTTTCTTTTTTAAAACCACACCTATTTCACAGGTGGGATTGAAAAAAAAAATAAAAAAAAGATGTACACAAAAGATGACAACAATAATGAGAACTGAAGGTTCAGCTACGTGTCTGGCTTTCAAGCGAAAAAGCAGAATCAAAGCAGCAGAAAGGAGGAGGAACTCTTTAAAAAATACATATAGTTGAAGGCAGAGCCGCGAGGAATCCTGCAACGCTCTCCTTGCATCGGTGGCAAGGTCTGGAGCTGGGGGATGATAAAAAGAACAACATACGTGTATGGATAATTTTTTCCTCTCCTTTTACCAGCACAGATACTCCTACTATAAATTTAGTTAAATGACCAGGAGAAAAGTAATTATTTTACTGTTGCCCTCACTACTCATACTATTGCCCATCTAAACCCCTCAGTGAGGTACTAAAGGCAGCACATCAAAACAGTTTCTCTAAACAATATTTGACTGATAACCTCCTGTGCCCAAGCAATTCTGACTTTTTTTTAAATCAACATTAGCACCAGCCAATTCCTACATGGCATTCAGCTGGGATCCTGCAGACACAAAACCTTCATACAAAAAAAGTAATTTTTTTCCCCAACAAATTATTTTAGGATAGCAAAAGGAATTTTTTTCCCCTTAAAGCAAGTTGTATTTCTGTTTGAGGAGAAAAATTTAATACACATTCCCTCTTGTGTAGAAATATTCCAATTGCACTACAGAGACCCATATTCTGCTGATATACTTTCAGCGTAAAATAACGCTCCAGAAAATGAATTTTTAAAAATACAAAAGACAGTAAAATATATACATTAACAGTTTCAAATACCTACACCCACTCTGTAATCCCCAGGGATAAACCCAACAAATTCATACGCTTGTTAATTAGCTCTTATTGCCTGCCACATGTAAAAATGAACAGCCTTCCTGCCACCGCGGCAATAATCTGCAGTCAGGACGCGTTTTATCATCGTATCAGCTGCAGCCACCGCCAGCTCTGACAACAACTGAACGGTTTGGCAGAGTGCCTCAAATTACTGCCGACTAAAAGCACTTTAAACCGTCCTGCTGGAGCTTGACATGACAAATAAAGCAATGATTCATAACTGAATTACAGCGAGACGCTCTGGAAGGCAACAAGCAGGCTTGCTGATGAAAAGAACTCGCCATTCCTCCACGCCGGCAGCTGGGGGAAGGGAGTCCAAAGATGCTTCGGTGACATGCCAGCGTTATCAATCCAGGCGGAGAGATCGCTAAATGGAGGGGAGGCATCAAAGGAAGCAAGTGATGGTAAATAAGCTGCAGTGGTCTTCCTACAGAACCATCATTACACTCAATTACTTTCCATAGCCTATAAGCTTTCTGCTTATAATCCTTTTTAAATCAACAAGAGAATTGGCTACCGATTCTGAAATCCCACACTATTTAAACATTAAATGCAAAATATTTAGTAACTCAAACCCAAGTCCACCAGAGCAACTAAAGCTGTCAGCTTATAAATCCCCATCAAAACCTTTAATTAACTGACACAAATAATCCTCAAGCAGTACCTGTGAAACAACCCTCACAGTCCATCGACAAACCATTTCACTGTTAACTTGTGATGAACAGCAAATTTTTCAGTTGTTTTCCAGGCGTTTTTACTGAAGAAATACCTTTCAAACCTGATCTACCCATAGACAAGGCACCTTTGCAAATGTAGAGTGCTGCCATGATTGTTTCCAAAATGCCTATTTTGAAGTCCCTTCAGAAACAAGACTGCAGCTTACACTATGGTCATAGATCTGTCTTGCACAGCTTCTGGAGGATAGTGCATTGAAGTTTTTATGATCAGCTTTCTTTCCTCGAGCAAGATCTAAGTCCTCTCAGTGCCCCCTTTAAGAAAAAGGAGATAGGATATTGGCCATCTGAAACAGGTTGAAAGCCAATGTACAATTCCTAGATAGATCATTTGATCTACAGTACTTGGTTTAGGTTCTTATAAAGAAGACTGATTCTAATTAAATATCTTATATAAGCACATGTATATATCCAATAGTAGCCACCAACGGGGCAAGACTCACAGGGTACCACACATCTTTCCTAGCTATCTCCATTTAAATTTTTGGTATCTAAACTACATTAGTGGTCCAGATGTCCTCCATCATCAGTTGGAAGAAACTTCAAAGGCAAATTCACCCCATTTTAACACAACTGTCTACAGCAGGTGGGATGACCATATGCTGCAGATGTCTATGTGTCCGCATGAACTATGAGAGGAGCCTAGACAAGAAACTAGGTGGCTAAAGTTATAAGAAATTAATTCCGTCAAGATTGCCCTAGCCCTCAGACCAAGGCACCTTTTATAAAACAAATGGTGTTTTTAGAGAGAGAGAAACCTGAACAGAAATATTGTTGATAAGGCCCTACATATATATAGAACAAAATGAAAGTGCAGTTAGTGATGTACAGCCCCGTTACGCTTTTTGAACTTGCAATCTTGACATTAAGCTGCCTTTTATTTTTAACTAGAAATTACACACTCAGCTGTATACAAGACACAAAACACGTTTCTCCTTGTCCCCAGCTGTGACATCCGGAAAGACTGACAGAGAGGCAAGAGGCGCACACTGAAGTGCCAAGGAAGACGGCTTCAAGTTTGTTTTGTTTTCTCCTATTTACATTTTTACTATGTCTAACTGCAGCCTTTAAACTTCTAATTCACCTATTTACATTTCTTCCTCTGAGACCAGCATCCCACTTATTTGCAGATTCATGCCAGCCATGGGTCTCGGTGTGGGGATGAGTACGGCCAGCACCTTCATGGATCCAACGCATACTTCCTCAGGGAGGTTGACAAACTAGGAAGAGCCTTTCACATCTGCAAGAGAATCCATCGGCTGTTTTCGTTGAAGTGGAGACCATTATTTCCACACTTTTAACATAAAAAATTGAAAATAAATATACATAAGGAACCCATCTCCAAAATGAGGGAGAAGAACTTTGGGCAAAAAGATTTTGTGACAACATTCTTAAGGGAGCTTTTGCTCCCCTACCAATTTGTCTTCAGTTTTCCCAACGTTTTTGTACCTGACCTCCTCTTCATTACATAACTAGACCACATCCAAGGGTAAATAGGATCCTAATGATCTCTCATTAGCTAAACTTCCCAGAAGAACACTTCTGAAGGGAAAAAAAAGGTCAAAACCTGCCATCAGTAGAAGTAAAATTTCAAAGGACCGGGAAACCAGCTAAATTGTTATCTTTTCCTACTCAAAATCTGTAGCTTATAAGGATCCACTCCCCCACTGAAAAGCTATATAACGTGGACCCAAGGAAAAGCTGTTGCATTAAGTAAGCCATAAAAGAAGTATAAAAGGTTAAGAGCAGCTGGCAGCTGTTGTGTAGTGTCTTGTGACTAAATACAGCATTTGATATTAAAAAAATATATATTTTAAATGACAAATGCTTAGTCCGTACACCATGAGGGCCACCAGCCAGAACTCACCACATCTTGTTTCATTGACTCTGCTCCAAAGGGGCACAGACCACATACCCCCAAAATTGTACACTTCTGTCCTGAATTGTAGGCGGGATTTCATCCATCGAGCTATGGTAGATTGGGAGGCTTCGGGGACTATTATGTGGGTTGAAAAAGAGAAAGAGGGAACCCTCATCCTTGAATTAACACATGGGAAAAAGCGAATAAAATCTTTCTAACACTGATGTCTAGACAGTGTCGACGTCTTTGTCTTTGGGAAGAGGGATTAGGACAGAAATCTGGCTGTGCTGTTCCTCGTTTGATATGAAAGCTAGAAGACACTTTGGGCTAAAGGCCTGGCCCTGTTCCAGAAACTACTTTATTATGAAGCAACTGAAGAAAAGGAGGTCTGTAAGACAGAAGAGTAAGATTTCTGCCTAGCAGTCACAGCAATTAAGCAAGCTGTCTTGATGAAGAGGAAAAAAACATTGGAATAGAACCCAAAGGCTCAAAAGAGCAGGAGAAAGTAATTTTGAGAGTAGGTCAAGACTCCAGAGGGGATTACCTTTCCAGTTTGAGACTTAACACTAGAGACATGCTTCGAAAAGCTGACCAGCGAGATTCTACTAATACCACGGATGACCCCATAACGTCTGCATGCTCAAGCACAAGTCAAGTATTAAAAGTGAATGTTGAAAACCATGCGAGTTAGGATCAAAACCAGCAGAACTAAAAGGTGCGTTCTCCTTCCTTCCTTCCTTCCCCTTTTGTTAAAAAAACCCCCTTTTGTTTAAAAAAACCCAGCTAAAAATTTTGTATACCTGGCCTTATTAGGTTATTCAACCTCTCAACTTGAAAACAGCAATCTAAGCACAGATCTCTGGAAGAAGGACAGAGTGGACTTTATATATAATTTTCAAGAAAGAGGTTCTCTCCTCCTGTATTTGAACCAATTCCACTGTAGTTTGAACTTGTTTTTATTAGGCATTGGTATGATTCCACTCCCTCAATTACTCCACTATCTGAGCAGGTAATAGCCTTAAAATTGAAGGAAGGGCTGCTTATACTTGTTGGAGCTGAAATAGCTAGTGAGATTCTCCCAAATAAAATCCCTGCTAGGAGACTGCTGGGTAAAAGTGGTCTAATCGAATCCCAGATCACATAAGAAATTTCAAAGATTCACTTCAAAGTGCTACTTCAACAAACAAAGTAGTTGAGTCAATTTAATCCTTCTCCTACTGAAAAGAACCACTTCCTTCAAGTGGGGAAAGAAAACAAATGATGGCAAGTCAAAGACCAAAACATTTGTGGTAGCTGTGAATAATCATCCTCAGGCTGCAGCTGTAAAGAAATGATGGGTTCCCACTTTCCTGGCTGTACTGGCACATGGTACAATGCCCTTCGTACCAGTGGTCCCAACACACTGGACTTATTTCTAAGGATGTGCTGACTAAGAGTGAAAAACAAAATAGAAGCTCAAAGGTTTTCATTCTCACCCAAAAACCTGTCTGCCAAACAAGGCAGACACCGGTAACTCACTGCCCCAAGTACTCAGATGCGTTCAGCGAAGACAGAAGGGCATACAGCTCTTTCAAGCAAATGGAAATGTTTTTACCTGTCAGAACCTGAGCTCGGGCCCGAAGCATTTTGCTTCTTCTCCAGGCAAGGAGTATCAACAGCAACTGCACAGGATCAAGGAGCCACATTCTTTACCCTGCTTCAAGCGCCAACAATGCTATCAACTGCGGCAGGAGAAACAAACTTGGGAGCCTAAACAAACTGACAGGTAAGTGAGGGAAGAACCAGCTCCTAAATATCTCCGTGCTGCTAAAGATATTTGTCATTTTAGATCTGTCTGTGTTGCTGTTCGGAATCAAGTTTTGCTAAAAATGCAGTTTAAGGGCAGTTTCCATTTCCCTGAGTATGCAGAGGACTTTTAGAGTTCAATACTCCAAAGTCCTCCACAACCACCACCACCTCTTGAGGAGTGTAGTTGCATTCCCAGATGTCTCATTTTCTATATTTAGCCATTCAAACACATGCATAGGATTTCTTCTAGGGTATAAATGCACCACCATTTTTTTTTCCAAATGTCTTTAATTCAAATAAATAAGTAAATGAACCCCAACCTAAACCAAAATCAAGGCAGAGAGACTTCTCCTCTCTCTAGGTTGTCTAAGACCTGTTACAACAGCTTCCTAACCCAGCCTCCAGTCCTCCCTAATCTCTTCACCAGTCTAATTAAACCCATTAAAACCAATTCTGGAAATTCTGTTTCCACTACCCTTTCCTGAAGCCATCTGGACAAATTGCCAAGCAGCAGGTCTCAGTTTGGATTTTCGCAGTAAAGGAAAGAGTAAATACCTATTTTAAGGTTTCTTGGAGAGCGTATTTTGAATAGATACAACACTACTGAAATGACATGCAACTACCCCACTCCTAACACTCATAATCTTACCTCATCACTCAAAATATTCTTTTACCTTTTTCCCTAGACAAAAACCCTTGAAATATATGATGAATTGATTCAATGACACCAAAAAACCCCAAAGAAAATAGACAACAAGGAGCTGCTTGAACACTAGTTTCCCATGGAGCTGTTTCTCCTATTGATTTTCTTTGGTCAAGGGGAAACTCAAAACAAAGCTTCTCTCATGATAGGACATCTATCAGATCACGGAAGATCTTCTGGCACCTCGTGTGTGAATACATGTTGCCACTTTACCCACTTACAAAAAGCCTTCTTTCTTTAACTTGCAGTATTTTCATGAGACCTAGAAGAATTTAATCATCTCCAAGACTTCTCCTTCCCTTATCAGACTTCCAAAGTTTGCAGAATAGAAACACTCACGCAGAGAGCGTAAGGCAAAAGCCAAATTTCCCTAGGACATCAGGTTTTAAAAGAAATGGTTAAATCTAAATTGTTGTTTTAAGTCTAACTCCTGATTCTAAATGAATCTAAAACTAAACTCCCTGCAGAATTGCTCTGCTTTCCCTACCACCTTGCTCTGTAATTTATTTGAAGAAATTAGGTTAGCAGTGTTTACAAGGCTCATGAAAATAAAAGCATCCTCCTGCCAAGACTCAATCCTAGGACCTCCTCATTGTTCTTCTGCCCCTGTCCTCTACCTGCCCTGCCTGCACAGTCCTCTTCTAACTTGCCGCATTCCCACATCCCTGTTAAAGACTGAATTTTCCTCAAACTCCAATAAATGAGCCCAAATTCCTAGATCACCTCTTCTACTTCAGATTACGAGCTTCCCAGGAAAAGGGAAATTTCTCCTGGACAGTCCCCATAGCATATCACATGCTTTGTCTTACACTAATAACCATGAGCAAACTTAATATCTGAAGCAGAATCATATGCTTTAAACGCTTTCCGGAAAGCAAATATTGCAGAGATCACAGAATCACAGAATGGTTTCGGTTGGAAGGGACCTTAAAGATCATCTTGTTCCAACCCCCCTGCCACAGGCAGGGACACCTTCCACTAGACCAGGTTGCTCAAAGCCCCGTCCAACCTGGCCTTGAACACTGCCAGGGATGGGGTAGACACAACTTGTCTGGGCAACCTGGGCCAGTGTTTCACCACCCTCAGCGTAAAACATTTCTTGCTTGTATCTAGTCTGAATCTACTCTCCTTTAGCTTAAAACCATCACCCCTTGTCCTACCACTACAGGCCCTACTAAAAAGTGTCTCCCCATCTTTCTTATAAGCCCCCTTTAGGTACTGGAAGGCTCCAATAAGGTCTCCCTGGAGCCTTCTCCAGGCTGAACAATCCCAACTCTCTCAGCCTGTCCTCACAGCAGAGGTGTTCCAGCTGTCTGATTATTTTTGTGGCCTCCTCTGGACCCGCTCCAACAGGTCCCTGTCTCTCCTGTGCTGAGGACCCCAGAGCTGGACGCAGAACCACAGGTGGGGTCTCACCCTATCGGAGCAGAGGGGCAGAATCCCCTCCCTCGACCTGCTGCCCACGCTGCTGGCGATGCAGCCCAGGACACGGTTGGCTTTCTGGGCTGCAAACACACATTGCTGGGTCATGTTGAGCTTCTTGTCAACCAACACCCCCAAGTCCTTCTCCTCAGAGCCGCTCTCCATCCACTCATCCCCCAGCCTGTATCCATGTTTGGGGTTGCCCCGACCCATGTGCAGGACCTTGCACTTGGCCTTGTTGAACTTCACGAGGCTCGCACAGGCCCACCTCTCTAGTCTGTCAAGGTCCCTCTGGACGGCATCCCTCCCCTCCAGTGTGTCAACCACACCACACAGCTCGGTGTCATTGGCAAACTTGCCGAGGGTGCGCTCAATCCCACTGTCCTTGTCACCCACAAAGATGTTAAACAGCGCTGGTCCCAGTACGGACCCCTGAGGAACGCCACTCATCACTGGAACAACAATGATAACGAGCGGGAGGATGATACCCAACAGGCAAGCGCTCGCAAAAATCCTTCAGGAACAAAGACTAATTTGGTGGTGAAGCAGCACATGCACTTGCCAGCACTAACACAGGTATGTTACTTGGGCAGGCCACGCTTTTTGTTTTAATTGCAACAACCTCTTCTGAAAATGCTTCTTTTTGCATCCACCTTTGCGCAAAGACAAAAATCCCAACCCAGCACAAGTGGCAAGCACAAGTACCAGCTCTCATCATTAGCCTCACTGAAAGTTGAAAACCATTGTCCTGTGGCAGAGGACATGGCAATGCAGAGCTTCTGGGGACCCGCATGCATCGTCTGTTTTGTCCTATCATGTCCGTAAAGAACCTGGAAACCTATGATGTAATACAGGGTACCCAAAATTTGACACTTGGTTAAATGTTCAGCATTTTAACAAGTGGTAATTTAAAAATCAAACAGCTGCACAACTTGTCTAAAAAATTTAAAAAAAAAAAAAAAGGAAAACAATGCTAATTTGTCATTTAACAAATACTACAGTTTTATGTCTAACCCCAACCCTTTATCGGACCAGGCAGAATGACAATCACAATTCTTTAGAATGGCTCTCTGTCTTCATTTCCATTCATAAATGGATTCAAGCAAGGACTCTGAACAAGAGGAAGATGATAAAAAAATCCTCAAACCCATCCTGGCATTACCTTACAACTTTGCTAAAAAGCCAAAAAACAGAGGTCTCTTTCCACCTTCACTTATTGAACCTCGGTTATTTAAAACAGAAGGGAATTCCATAGGGTTGGAAGAAGGCAGCATCTTGACAGCAAAGTGTGGGCATGCGCTAGTCCATAGCCCAGCAGCTTTCAGCCATGGGGCCAAAGGTAGCACGGGGACACGTTTTGAACGGTACACCATAGGTTTAGGAGGTGGGCATGAGGGTATCTGGAGAGAGATGACAGCTCTCACTGTGTCCTAACCCCAGCAGAAGCCAGGAGGCTCTTTCTAGCAGCAACCCATGACACCCTCTAATAAAACCGTCATTAACATCTACCTGCAGACAAGGTCTCCGGTTGCTATTGGGTTTCTACTAACATCATTAATGATGAGAGGAGGGAAAAGCATATGCTGTTATGCTTTCAAAGCTGCCAAACCCTGAACTAGCCTACAGAGAACGTCAGACAACTTCACTGAGCAAACATCTTTTAAAGTACAAATTACAACAGAAGACATCAGTGTGTCATTATACACGTACAAAATATTCAGGAAACCAAAGAAGGCTTTTTCTTAAGCCGAGGAGTTTCAGATGTATTCCACCATTCTCCCTCATCTAGGGACTCAAAATCTTCTGTGAGTTCTGATGTTCAACAGTGGGAAATGTGGAGATTTTCATATGCAGCTAGATATTTGTATGTTTAAAAAAACATTTCTACAGTGGGTCATCGTTAGCAAGTCTCACAGTCAATTGTTATAATACACACTGTCATACAAAGGAAATTAAGGCAATATTGGAGGTACCACACTGGGCAACTGTTGACTCTTTAATGACAAGTATTAGCAAGTTTGGATGAAACCCAGTCCAACATTCTTTTTATAGAGCAGTTAATGCGATAATATCTAAGACAGAAGGAAACTTTATACGGACAGAGGGAAATCTTAATTCACAAACAAACCAGAGGCAATTATCAAAATTATACCAGTGGTATTCTTTATTTGCAGTCAAGCATAATTATGGAAGGTTTATTTAAAAAAAAAAAAAAAACACAACACAAAACTTAGCCTGTGATTTGCTTTTCAATTAATTTTCAAACTTTTGTGTGGAGAATAGATGGCTAGAATTGGGTACTACAGAAACTACCATATATTGAAATACATTCATAAATGTTATAATGTAGGAATTCCAAGTATAAAACCCAGGCAATGCTGCAAGGTCTGGGGTTTTTTCCTCTTAGCCTGTACGAAATGGGTGAAGTGTAGGGGAAAAGAAAAAACATCAGTGCTACTTGCGATGCAGTTTACAAAACTTCCATTACATTCATACGCTGCTGAAGTACTGCACAACGGGCAAATCCAAGGCTCTTGAGAATATATCCTTTCTGAGGTTTACCAGCGGTGCCCACAGCTTACAACAAATCCTCTGGATATGGTTACTGCAAATCTAACAATACTAAGTTATCACATCCACATGTTAAGAAGAACATTTCTCTATTAAAATATACGTAAAGTTCTGGCCAATTGCTTTACAAGTTTATTGCTTATAATTGTACAGGGCTCTTGCTCTTCAAGCCCAGTCTCTGTATTTCACACTAAACTCTAATTACACAATCTAGCACAAAAAAGCCAGAGATACAGACCCTTTAACAAGCTTAGGCAAAAATCAAAGGCCCACAAAGGGCTAAATCAAAAGCTGGCTCACACCAACTCTATTCTTTGTGCAGTCGACCAAGACTAATTAATGCTTTTAATGTCAGTTTACCCCTTTTGGCACTATAAATCAGAACACGCAGCTTTTATGAGTTAACAAAAGAATCTTTGAAAGGTGTAGCTTATTAACCAAACTCACAAATTCAAATGCACTTAATCAGAAACAGGTATATTTAGCAGCATTGTACTCAACAAGCAGAATTATCTGCAGGCTGTACACAGAGAACATTCATTTATCAATACAAACAAGGCTGGCACACCGGGAAGAGGTGGTAAATTATACATCTAAAAGAAAGGCCACTGCTTCCAGCATGGCTTTTGTGAGAGCAGAAATGTGGAGCAAACACAGCAGGAAGGTGCTACAGAAAGGTGTAGGGAACATACTGGATGTTTCCCTATAATCTCACCTCAGCCACAGAGACTGCAAGACCTGAGTGTGCTATTGCACCTCTTCGGCATGAATAAAAAATTGGACCTCAAGTAGACCTCCTACTATCACCCACTTGGCTTGGCCCTTCAGCAGCTTCTCTGTAGCATGCTGCACTCATTTCAATGCATCATTTGAAGAGTTCTCATTAGGGTTTTGTTTCTTCCCTCGTCAGGAAACACAGATCTCCATTTTTCTGTTGTTTCTGAAATCCATTTTGATCTCTGTACAGTGGCCAATTCGGACTTTCACTTTGCAAGTCTGCTGGACGTCAGTCTGGCCTCTAAGAGAAGCAGCTACCACAGGGCTACACAAAAATACCCACATGGTAAACCTCAGTCTAAAAAGAAGTCAAGGCCACAAAGCTTTCAAGATATGTACATATTTTTTTAAGAAGAGATGTAGATACGACTCACATCCTCAACTCAGAGAAAAAAAAAGACCCTGACTGCGTCTTTCTGGCTGACTAGACAGACAAAAAGTATTTTGGTGCACTCTCCACATACCTCAGGGCAATATCTACAGCACACTTTAATATGACACATAAGCTTATAGATCAAAAGTAGAAAGTCAGTCCAGAGCATACTGAAAAGTCTGGTGTCAGAGATCTTCTTTACTGCTTATGTCCATAAATCTTATTAAAACCTTCCTTTGTTTTTAAATCAGTTTTTGACAGTTGATTTTTTTTTTTCCTTGTTATGGGAAATGTCATCTTTCTAATGATGTCTTACTCCTCTAACAATTACTGTATGTCAGCAGTATTCAGCCATAAAGAATCACAAAGCTGCTTTGTCAATAAAATAGTTTCTCTACGCCCCAAACTAATCATCGTGGGATGTTCAGGCTGATGTTCCTATACTGACACTTAATTACAATGCATCCCTGTGCCGCAGCATCCATCACGCACCACAGACAGCCAAAGGATGCCGCAGGTTTCATCCAGAGAGCTGCAGTGGGTATGGTGGGAAGTGACACAGCCCAGCTTGGGGACCTGCAGTCACAGGTCATGTGTGCATGATTAGCCCGTGACTCTGATTGCCATGATATACTGAGGCAAAAACATCACAAGAGAGGGTTTTTTAAGGGATTAGACCTGACTAAGAGAAACATTTGCAAGAACGCTACTTCGGATGAAATGCTGGGTCATTAATCTTTATAAATTCATCACCTTATGCAGGGAACAAGTTTCCCTATGTGATGTGTTACAGCGTATTTAGGTACATCACAGAGCAGGGGTTCTTTCACTGACACATCCAGCCTTGCAATAGTGTTCACAAAGGAATAAAAAACTTCTCAGGAAGTGAAAATTCCCACAAAGCAAGGATGGGCAAAGTAATTATAGATCTCAAATCCTTCCAAACCCTATAATATTTGTGACTGGCAGCGGAGAGAGGGAAGAAAGGGAATCCAACCAAAATCCAACACCCTATGGGACTTGATACTGTCTCAGCTGAGATACATTTAAGAGCGCCTTGCTGCTCCATGACTGTCAGACTGTGTGTAGAGATCAAGGAGATACAGCTTAAGAGAAAAAAGAGTACCTACATTCTCTACCAAAAGTGTCCACATTCCTGTTTCTTCCAATACAAGGCAAGATGTTGCTGGGCAAAACCAAAAGCAACAAGAGCAGAAGGAACACGTTGGAGGGTTCTGCTCTTAAGGCAGCCGTTCCCGCTCACTGTAAAAGAATCCTTAGGAAATGCCCAAGCATGTCACACACTCAGCACAGATTTGGTGATGTGATATGGTGGAAAACACCAGTCCTCTGGCCTGCTCTCATAACCAAACTGATACACCCCATAGACAACAGTAAGCTTTTTCTTCCCTCAAGCCCACCACCTGATCAGAGAACCAGTAACCTCAAGCTAAGAGGCTCAGCCCTTCTCTCGCCAGCTACTCTCTTCAGCTGTTAGAACATAAGACTGAAATATCTCCAAACTGAAGAGCCCTGAAGCAACAGGCAATATTCCCGAGCCCCAGTTTACGCTCCATCTACTTACACACTACTGCAGTGTAGATACAGTCACACCAAGTTGTGCAGATGAGCAGTGTGCTCCGAACTCAGACACATGTTCATAGACACAGCTGTGTCATGGAGCACATGGAAATAAACACGCCAAAAACCTACAAAATGTCGAGACTAGATAGAAGGCCACTTTTTAAAACATTGTTAATGTTCGAATATGACATATTTCCCTCCTCTAAACATGACCCAAAGGAAAGAAGGGAACATGAACCACTGTCTTTGGTATCGCCGTCATTAGATTCCAGCAGGAACAAGGGACAGGGATCTCCTTTCACTCTTAAACAATTATATGATGTCTCATAGGAACTTAGGACCTACATAGAATCACAGAATGGTTTGGGTTGGAAGGGCCCTTCAAACACCATCTCGTTCCAACCCCCCTGCCATGGCCAGGGACACCTTCCACTAGACCGGGTTGCTCAAAGCCCCATCCAACCTGGCCTTGAACACTGCCAGGGATGGGGCAGCCACAGCTTCTCTGGGTAACCTGTGCCAGTGTCTCACCACCATCATAAAACACTTCTCCTATGTCCAGTCTAAACCTACTCTCCTTCAGTTTAAAACCACTGCACTTTGTCCTGTCATTACAGGTCTTGGTGAAAAGTCTCTGTCTTTCTTAGAAGCCCCCTTTAAGTACTGGAAGGCTGCTATAAGGTCTCCCCGGTGCCTTCTCTTCTCCAGGCTGAACAACCCCAACTCTCTCAGCCTGTCCTCACAGCAGAGGTGTTCCAGCCCTCTGATCGTTTTCGTGTCCCTCCTCTGGACCCGCTCCAACAGGTCCCTGTCTCTCCTGTGCTGAGGACCCCAGAGCCGGACACAGTACGTAACTCAGCTTGACAGAAGTCACCTTCCATATCATATGTTCTCTGAAAGGGAATTTATTCTCCAAAACAGAGCTGACAATTCAAGAAAACTTAAGATCTGTGAACAAAGGATTTGCTCATGCACTAAAACTCGCTAAGTGAGGTACCCATGCCCCAATAGAGAAATATCCATCACCCGCTGGCAAGATGCTTCACTTCATCTCTGGATTTGGTGCATTCCCAGCCCAGTGAAGACCACCAAATGAACCCCACCAAACTGGCATAAATGGTCAGGAGACTAGAGATCAGGAATTTTCCGTATGAGTTGAGGTGAATGGAGCAAATACATAAAGTCCAGGCCCAGTTAACCGTACACCAAATTCCACTCACACACAGTATATAAAAACCAGCCTAATGTAAAAGCACATTTAAAAATATTTACATCAAACCAAACCATTACACAGATAAGAGAGGTATTTTTAGATACACATGAATTTTACACACACACACACACACACACACACATTAACTATTTAATTGCTGGAGTTCCACTTTGGATCTGGGGGAGTGCAGTACTTCCCAAGCAGGAAATTACCTAAGTAAACCAAGTTAAGAGGTTGGGCACACACACATTCAAGCGTTTAACAAAATTTCTTTTGCCTTTTGATTTCTGAACACTGTTTACCATCATGAGCCTAAAAGCAGGAGTTTCAAGCCAAGATAAAGACACCTGAAAAATAAATGTCTGAAGTGGCTGGTAGAGATCCCAAGCAGGGCAGTCACGGCTTTGAGAGCAACCCCAATCAGCTTGAAGAGGACAACTAGTAGCTAGTCAGCCAAATCTCCCAAGGCTCCATGAATTCCACTCTCAAAATCTCCAGGGACCGGACTGGGAGCTCAGACATCTAGCACACACAAAGCTTAAACTTAAGTTTCTTAATCTGAAGATGAATTGGACCAGGAGCCCCATGGACCAGAAGCTCTCTTTCTGATGCAAAGCCAACACTTCACAACATACTCTCATTTGAAAAAACATCTTGTCTTCTAGACCTCCCATCAGTGCCTGTCCCACTTCTCCAGTCTGAGCAACCCACCCACAATCTCTGCTTTCTCTCTACCTCACAACCCATCAAATGCACACCCTTGGCTTTGCCTCTCTCCCTTCTGCAGCCCTGCACCTCTGTTTCTCAGGCCTAGAGAAAGCAGCATAGCCTCAACTGTGTCTCCTGCTGTTGCTTTGACTTGGAGATATGGGGAGCAGTATGCAGAAAAAGGGGACAGGAGCAGCATCAAAGTCCTTTTTTTTTTTTCTTTATCCTTTTTTCTAGCATGATATTCAACGAAAAGGGGAAGAGAGAGATGGAAAGGAGCCCATCATTGTTACTTCAAGATTGGCACAAGCAAGGAGGAAGCAAAGCTTTTCTGAAATACTTGGCACTTTCTGTCCCATCCCACAATAGATGAGTTGAGTTGATGAGGATGGGATGAGGAAGAAACAAGAGCCTGATTTCGTCCATACCCAAAAAACAGGCACCTATCTAATCAGGGCAGGATTCTTCCAAAGAAGGGCTGGAGCACTTCTGTGTGCTAAAATATTGGAAGGGTAAGGGTCACAGCAAGCTTAAGTGTTCGATCCCAGTGCAGTGCAGTGGATCCAAGAGCAGAGAGTACCCATCAGCACTGTTGTTGTCTGCCTGCATCTGGTTTTCAGCAAATCTGACTTGAGTGGGAGCAGAACACTCAGTGAGTATCCTGGCAGCTGACATTTAAAGTTCATGTTACTAGGCAAGCAGCAAAACATATAAAAGGGGAGAAAAAAAAAGTCAACCCTGTTTTTTCCATAATCCTTCACAAGAACAGCTGGATTGGGTCAGCCTGACACTTCAGCTATCCCAGTGTCTTCTCTGCAGCAACAACCAAGTGTGAATATCTAGGGGAAAATTTAAGCACAGGGCAGGCGTACAGACATTTGCCCAGCATATTTTCCAGCCCATAACCGTGTGCAGCACAGGGATTTCCTCAAGTGGTATGTTCATATTTAATAGCTAGCTGTATATCACATTATACCACTATTAAAACATATTTGATTTTTTTATATATAAATGCTTAGAGGGCTTGACCTGTTCAGCTCTCATAATGCTAGGCACCATATACAAAAATAAGTAGTTACAATAGAACCTGCTCCAACCAATTTACAGACCACATTACACTGCAAAGTTTGTATTTTAAAAAAATGTTTCTAGTTTTCTTTTATGAAAGACTGCAAATAAACTATTAGAAAATAATTTGCCTGTCTACAGGCAAATGACAGGAATTTATACCAGGAATCATGCCTTTGCCAACCCAGTGATTTTGTGATACAAAAATACAGTGATACAGCTAGTGAACACAAGCAGTACTTTTTGCCTTCTTTTTAATATCAAACAAAAATAAATTATTTACTAAGAATATATTAAGACTAATAAATGCTAAAAAACCCCTAACTCTCACAATTCTTTATAGGACCAGCACATACCTACTATGTGTTCTACTCCAGTCTGCTGATTACCTTAGGTTTATTAACTTTATAAATCAACACAATAAAATATGCTACATAGAGTGTTGCCAGAGTTTCAGCTTATGCATTTCTTAAGTCAGAAATTATTGCTTAGTTTAAAATGTGACACAATTCTGCACCAAAGTTCATTTAATATAAACAAGGGTCCAACCCATACCAAACACCAACACCTTCTAATCAGTATTTGCAATCTCCACGGCATCAAAAGCTTTTCTGTCTGTGGATGGAGTAGGGAAAAAGGTGTTTGGAGGAGTATCTAAACTCAAGCGCTACAATTGAAGGGTACGTGTAAAACATGAATTGATACCTCTTGGATACGAGCTTCCTTCAGAAGGAGATAATCCGGAGAGGAGTCTGCCTACGGCTGCAGGGCAGTGAGTCTTCACAGCATTCCACAGCTCTGCAGCAGCAACCAACAGAGAGAAAGAGAGAGACCCGTGAGGCTCTGCGGGCAAACCTGTCAGACAGAAAACACGGCTCTTTCTAGCAAAGAGTGGTCGTTTTCTACACCAGAGCAAAAGGGGAAGTGGGTACAGGTAAGAAATGCAGTCAAAAAAGGAGGAGCGATGGAGATGCAGGATAAGAGAAGGAGAGAGAAGGGATATGGGAGCCAGCTGAAAGACCATCAGTTGCAAAAAAGACAGCGTAATGTAAATGATCTACCACTCATGTTTCGTACCTGCTGTCATTAAACAAATAGATATGCATATTTACTGCACCTCTCCTACAAATAAATACCTCAACTTGCCTTCCCCTAAAAATACCAAAGATACATTTTTCCGTCACCACAGGTATAGGGAGAAAGACAGCAGAAATTCAACATTTGCACCTTCAGATCAAGACATGAAATCTTTCTGCAGCTATACACTACAGCTCAATGACTTTGGGTGGAATACTCACATGGGGCGTCTCGCACAAAGCCTACATCAACTATACTTTGCCTACGCTCTGCTGAAAAATTGCATAGAAACTAGAAACAAACAGCATCAGGAGCGGATAAAATCAGAACTAGGATCTTCTCAGCTTTCAAAAGGGAGAAAAGAAAGTTCAAGCTTTCATTTAAATACTTGTTAACCAGCTATTTGTCAGGATTTGGGACTGAACAGGCCAAATAAAGTTTTACACATTACTCCTACGCCCTCCCTTCCCAGCTGACACAAAAGCTCAGACAACTGAAAACGAAATACCTCAAATTAAAGTACAGCACACAAAAAAAGCTCTCAAGCAGCTCCACATGCTTTATGCATTATACAGAGGAACAGAAAACCTACTGTTCACAAACCAGGACCAGTGCTCCTTCTAACAGTTGTTTATTTTAATTAACCCAGTACCAAAAGGTTTACATTAAATATTTTTTCATTACTTCTAACCACTGATGCAGTATTAGTTTACATTCACTCAAAAAACACTCTCAGGGAGAAAACAGGATGCAGAAAACATTGCATCCTGTAAAATAACAGAGAGTTTCTTTGGGAGTGCCGATCCTTCCCACCTTTCCCTGCAGTATTACACGAAGAGGCCCTTCAAGCCCAGCAAAGGAAACAGCATGAAATTGGAAAAGAACAGGAGAAAAAAAAAAAAAAAAAAGTCTTCATTTTTACTGAAGTTCCCAGAATCGCCTACTGCAGGAAACCACCACCATACCATCTGAGATGGCATCATTGGAAAGAAGTCAAAATCCACACTGCTGATGCTCAAACATCCAGATAATCCCAACACTGTAGTTACCAAGAGCATGAGCACACTCAGGGAAAGGGCTCAGTAATATTTCCACCTGTTGTATGGGTGCTTGACTTCTGTATTTCCACCTTATAGTACGCATATTCGTTGCTTGGAATTTAATCCTGGGTTTAGGCTTTTTAACTTGCCTTTATGGCCCCCCAGTTCAAAGACATAACAACTCTAAATATATAAGCAAACATCTTGAGGAGAGAGAGAAAAGCATAAGTGAATTCCAGCAGAAACGACGACTTGACAAATCTCATCACATCAAGCTCTGCAGTGGCAAATTAGTCTCTTTGAGCACATTCTGTACTCAAAGTAGCCTCAGTGCTTCGGGAGGTACCAAATATAACACAGCCCCATTTTAACTTCCTTCCAGGAATACACACAGTCATTTATCAAGAAGACGTGGGCTGCAGTTTCAGTTCCAACAGCTTCAGTAACATTTTGTAAAATTAAACAAATGACTCCTTTTGTGGCAAGAAAGAAGCAGAAAATAATCTGGGTCCAAGCAAATGGGGGAGAAAACCACCTCCCCCAAGTCTTCCTCCACCCTTTAGCAATTTTGTGAAAAGCACGCCTTGCCAGCTATGCTAGGCTCAGCATCAACCATGGGATCAACAATCATTCCTTCCACTGCTTTTACACCTCGAATCTCGATGCCTTTGCCATTACTATTTCATTTAGCAGAGCTGGTTCGATAGCTAAATTTGCTTCAAGTCCAAGTTTTGGAACATTTTTACATCTTTACACTTGTATGGCCAAGGAAGTCATTAAGCTCTGCTTAGCAAATACTAAAGGTTCCCCAGACGTGTCCAACACTGCTGCGTGTGCTGAATACATGAGGGTTTCCAGGCTCCCCCTCGATTTAGCAGGAGGACAGTATTGCAGCAACCTTTAATGCTGCGGGATTATCAGAAAGTTCACCTTTTTGTTCGTCTCTAGCTGCTAAAGAGACAGAGAGAAGTACTGTACCCACCTCCCATTAACCTTGTCGGTGGGATCTTTCTTTAGCTGCAACAGCATCAATACCTTCTTGTATTGTGCTGCCACGCAGACACTGAGCAGAATCACCCTTTTTCGGGGGTTTTTTTGGTCCCTTTTCTGTTTTTTCTTGACCAGAAGTCAAAACGATTAGGATCATAATAACTGGATGCTGCTACTGCAGAGAGAAGCTGTGATGAGCTGCATGGAGATGGAGGTTATCCAAATGCCTACACACACACACACACACATCACTGCCCTCAGTCACCATTCAAAAACCAGTCATAAATGGTCAGAATTTAAGAGAAATCATTCAAATGAGTACAAACACAAAAGAAATCTAGTTACACATGGATCTTCACTTAACTTGAGTGTGTGAGAAGGTGCAAGACGTAAATGTAATTGAAGCTGTGTCAGATTCCTCACCATGCTCTCTTGCTTCGTGCTGTACCCCATCGCCCACCCCTCTTCAGCTGGAGTCCTGGACTGCCGTGTTCTCTAACCACAGCAATGCCATACACATGCAAAATTTAGACATATCTGCAGAAACGTAGTCAGTCCCAATTAAGGCCTTCGAGTAAAAGTACAAAGACATTCATTAGAGAATGAGAAAACAAAATATATTTTAAAGAGGGAAAACATGACATGTGAGGAGGTATTAATTTGGAAAATTTAGGGAAATAGCACAACGTTGGGAAGTTCTTCTGGCACAACCATGTTCATCAAGAGTGTGATCTCGGATTAAGCCCCCCTGTTCAGCACGCCAGTGCAGCTCTACCAGCAAATGTTGCTCCTCTTGAAATCAGTGGGACAGGAGCATCAGTTGGAGAAACCTCAGCCTCTTGTGTAGAAAGGGCGGAGAAAAGCTTGCCTCTCTGTAGATTAACAACAAAAAAAAGCAAGCCAAGGGAATAACATCATTTTAGTGCTGAAGACCAGCAGGCATACAGCATATCAAGGGTGGACATTTGAATTGTAACATGGCATTTTTAATACCCATCTAAAAATGCTGGGCAAAATGTTAAGTCCGTCAGTACACACCTGAAGAAACTATGTGTCACTCCCTGACGAGCTAGCTGGAGCTTTCACATGAAGCATCTAGAAATCAAAAGGAGCAGTTGTCCAGCACACAAGTGCCTATCAAGTAAATAAAATTACTGCTTCCTTGGGGAAGAGCATTAGGGAAGAAGGCAGCTCTCCTTCTCAGTTATTATCTCAATGATAATATTATTTTTTTCCTGGTTGTCTCCAAGTTTAACCAGGCTCATTGCTCCATCTGTTAAAAGAGCAGAGAAAGACAAGAGAGTGGGGAGCAAAGACTTCAAAAATACAGAAGAAACAACCCTGCCTTCCCCAAAAGATGCAGGTTGTCTTTTCCCACTCCTGCCACCCCAGCAGTCTCTTGCAGGCTCAGTTTCAGAGCTGATGGACGTATCATCATCATCCGGTGGTACCACGGAAAGCCAAATGCTGATCTCTCACTGGCAAGCTCAGGCAAGGCAAACACTGATGCAAAGCTGGAATCCACCTCCTTTAGCAAAGGCAGAGCATCAGCTCCCCCAGTTATTGGGCTGACAATGTTACCATAGGTAGGACTGCCTGAAAAAACTACACAGTTTTTCCTGAAATGAAATACGGAAAGAAGAAAAGGAGAAATATTCACTAGCTAGAAAAGTCTTTTATGCTTGGCCAATATTATTGATCCTTTTATTTTAAAGCTATGATCTGGATATTAGAGGGTCTGGAAGAGATGCTGGAACCGTCCTCATCCACTCACCGACCAGGCACCCCCCTCTATGGGCAGAGGCACTGCCAGCCACGAACAGCTGAGATGTCTGAAGAAGGTACTTTGACCAGCTGAGATGTATGAAGAAGACACTTGGATGCCTTATTGAGTTTGGGAGGTGCTTGCTTCTTGGTGGTGAGGGGTTTGTCCTGTTTGGGTTTTTTAGAGATATGGAATGTTGCTAAACCTTCTCTCTTCAGTCCTCACAGATTTTTGCCTTCTTTGCTTGTACAGCAGATTTTTGCAACTGCAAGTGGAAAACCATCTTGGTTGAGAGTCGAGACTCTTCCAGCTCCCGCTTACTACACTTGACTTCCTACCAATCCTTGTCAACTCCTTTTCTGGAGCCAAAGTTGCCCCAACTTGCTGAATAAATTCATTAATTCATGTAGAATATGTTTTGTGCAAGCTTCCCATTAACTTCTAATTTCCTAATTATTCGATTATGTGCTCTGGTTTTTAAAGCAGTTTACCTCTATCAAGTTGAGCAAAGAAACTTAACAGGGTTCCTGCAGCCTAGTCCATAATGAAGTCCTCCCACCCCTCCCACTTTCTTCTTGGTGTGAAAAAGTTTAAATCCCTTAACATTTCCTTTTAAGATTACCGCCACTACTTAGTAAGAAAACTTGTTCCCTAATATATTCATCAATTACATGTGGTATTTCAAGCAGTGATACAATATTTTTCATTTTAATTCTATCCTCCCCTCCTATGACCAAAATTTAGTTTGCTGCTTTTGTTTTAGTACCTACACCTTCACAATGATCTTATTACAATTATTCTTCTGCAATTCTCCCTTTTTATCCATTACTTTCGTTCTTCTTTCTGTAAAACTGGACTCCAGTGGTAGGAGTTGGGTACATGGATTATAAAATAGATTAAGAATTAATTAGAACATGGTGATTAAAAAACCTGCCTTGGTAGATTGCAGATTGTTATGATAAAATAGTGTTAGGATAATTCATTTAAAAATACACTCCACAACTACTTATCAAATGAAAATAAAAACATTCACTAAGTGTCTGACATGCTGAAGAGCAAAAATACAGCATTCTCCACTGAGAAAATAACTTTATTCAGTTGGACAACACTGCCAAACTTTCCTCATGAGCCAATTTTCCATCTCAAAAACCTTCCATACCGCTTGAGTCCCTTGAATTGCATGGTCATCCATCCGGACACTCACCAAGACCGGGATTTTTGAAGGAAGAGAAAAACATTAGGATCTAAAATCCAACAGGGCAAGGTTTAATGATGCTTGACTGGAGCCAGGCACCTTCCTTTAAATCCTATTCCACAACATTTTTTGTTTAACCCTCTGAGTATCCAAACCCAGCAATATGGGAAGGGATCTTCCAGGCTCCAATAAATAAAATTAAATTGACTGAGATTACAGAATAAACATCCTTTGGGGCAGCAGGGGGGGCTGACATTGAGTGTGCATAGCCTCGTACATCAGGCTTGTACTTGTTTGAAACACATTTCTAATTCCACCAGGAAAAATTCTTCAAAAGTAGATTTTGAAGTTATTCACCTCCCGTTTTCATCAATTTTTCAAAACCGGTTCTTTAAGTATTGATTCTGGATTAGTTATTCTCACTTGCGCAATTTATGTATTACAAGACACTTAGAGGTTTGTAAGTCACAGATGACTTTGTAGTCAAAAGAAAACAATTTAATTATCTAAGATTAGCATTAATTGAAACGATTTACTGCACTATTGACAATGCTCAACCTTCAGAAAGTTTCACTATTAAAAAATTATATGCAGCCATCATCTTAAAAATAAAAATAAACCTTTCAGCGATAGCAGCCTCAGTTTGACCTTTACATCTATTTAAAAAAAAAATAAAATCTAAGAAAAACACTCTAACACAAGCCTTCACAGCATTACAAAAGAGGGATTAATGAGAACATGACAGACAATCTATTTGGACATTAGGAAAAGCACTGACAGTGTTTTATGCTGAAAGTTAATTCAGACACCTTTACTTACACAGTGAATACAAGTAAAGGACTAGAACTTAAAGGCAATAATGAAGGGTGTGGTATTGGGTTGGGAGCAAGGAGATACCATAGACAGGATACCACAGACATTTGTCATACAGCCTAACACATTTGGTATCTAAATTAAGGAAGGATAGGGCAAAATGTTAATGAATATACACAGATTATACAGATCAGAGTTGAGTTCAGTTCTCAGGGCACATTAAAAAAAAACAAACCAAAAACAAGCCCTGAGAAACCAAAGGTATTGGCAAAAAAAATATCAGATGAGATCCACCTGGAGGAATTGGAAGCCAAAACATCTGTGAAAATACCTAGCAGGAAATAAACGCCTGGAAAGAAATAATTTTGGAAGGCAGAAAACATGGCAGGAAACCGCAGGGATATTACTGGCTGGAAGCGCCTTCCCGTCTTCCCTCCCCTCAAAAATTGCCAGTTGCCTTTGTACCAACACGACTGCTACGGAGCTGTACAGTGAACCAGATTAGTGAACTGATCTGGGTTAAAAATAACCTTTTTTGCTGTTCACTGATCTGGTTCACCATATGGCCTCCTCAGATAGTTGTACCAGCACAGTTAAGGGAGCCCAGCAATGGGAACAGGCAGCAGAGGAGGAGTGAAACTCCCAAGAAAAATGCTTCACCCTGAAGAAAGAAAATACAAGACGCAGCCAAGGGAATTTGCATGGAGCGAAAAGGACACCACGAGCAGAAATTCACCCCTGGTCTCCCCAAATGCCACAGCACGTCGGTGGTGCTCAGGAGAGAAAGGCTACCAGGACTGCTCGTATCTCCTGAGCTTGCTCCTGCCAAGAGCTGGGCAAGCAAAGACCCATGCCTGGCACTTGTCCTGTCCAACTGGTGGGAGCAGGTTGGGGATCACCAGCGATGACTTTGGAAAGTCTGGAAGGGAAAGAACTCTTGAAGGAAGAGGGTGAAAAGGGACTGGAAGCAGCAAGCTCCCCAGCCAGCACAGGAACACACACACATGCTTCACTAGAAACTTTGAACACATCCATGAAAACTCCATGTCAAGATAGGCGACGACTCAACATCTCAAGGCGTGCAATGAGTTTCTAAAATTAAAGGGTTCTTTAAACTTAAGAGTATTAAATCTTACACAGAGCCACCTTTTTTTTTTTTTTTTTACGTACAGGATACAAATGTGAACTAGAGATGCAAGAAAAGTGCGGAAGTCATTAAAACTGGCAAAGTTGGGCATCATCCTTCCTCCAGGAACATCCTGTTGTCTCGGCTTGCAAGAAAGACAAGTGACTAATGTCGGTATTCGTCTGCTGAGTATCACCCCTGGCCACACCTTCCTTTTACATCATTTCTTCCACTACATTGTTAGAACTACTTTCCTGCTTGAAGGATGCCATATCAAGGCTAGAAGGGCAGAGCGAGATTAGGAAAAGCAGCAAATCCCATCCCCATTTTTACTTACTGACCAGTTACTGATTAAAAAAAAAAAAAGTCTAATCCACTGGAAAACTGGAGGGGTTACTTTTAGAGCCAAAGATTGGTAAAAGGACAATCGCTACCAAAATATCAGCAGTGATTTGCCTGGGCAGTTCAGTTCCCTGCTGCTGTTGAGCTCTGGATTTCAGTGCCGGAGAGGATTCAGGTGCAGAGCTTGGAGCCGTCACACCAGCAGGGTGGGTGGGTTCAAGATATTTAAGTCAGCCACTCTAATCTGAACTCACATCAGCAGATAAGAGAGACTTAAACAAGCAGAGTGAGATCTGGTTTGCTTTTATATTTACATCTATTTAAAAAAGACTAAATCATCTAAGGCCAGTCTTTAAAACACACCAGTTTACAAAGAACTGTTGCTATATACCATATCTGCCACATTTTGTAATCCAGAAAAATGCACACTGGAAACAAACATACTCATTCTTGATTTTCACTTTATTACATTTAGAATAGCAAATGGCATTATGTTCTAGCCTAGTTTACTAATCTACTTCAATTTATACAGTCTGTCTATGAAGGAGTTTTTCTTAAATCTCCAAACTGTCAGAATAACTAGGCTCAATACACTGTCTAGTAGCAGAGTTTGGGGAGACAGGTGCTACCCTCCATGGAGGACAGAGGACTAAATTAAGGACTAATTAAATAACCCGAGGACACAGAAGCCCCCAGGACCAGACAGGACACATCCAAGGATGCTGAGGAATGTGGCTTTTCGATATCAAATTTGAAGGATGACAGCAATCACACCCTGATTGCCTCTGGCAGGGGGGATGACCAGATCTGCGTATGATGTGAGCACAGCGGGTGGCACTTACCTCGACTTTAGCAAGGTTTTCTACATGGTCTCCCACCATTGCACCATTTCCACATGATCTCCCACCATTATATCCTTCTAATCTACCCAATTTGGCTACAAGGTGCATGGAAAATTTGCTGGGCTGTCAGACTGAAAAGGAGGTTTTCCATAGCTCAAAGTTCAGCTGGTGGCTGGTTGCATGTGGCATCCCTCAGGGCTGATCATAGGACCAGTACTTCTCAACAGCTTTCTCAACAACTTTGTAGACAGGATAGAAAATATTTTTTGCATGTTCACAAAGCATATCAAATTAAGGGGAGTGGCTGATAAACTAGAGGAATTGTTAATGTTTGGAGAGATCTTGTTACGCTGACAAAATGAGCTAACGGGAAACTCGCAGAGGTGCAGCAAAGGCAATTGCAGAGTCCCTCACCTGGGATAGAATAATCCTACGCAAGAGCACGTGGTGGGGAGCAGCTCTGCAGGAAAGCACCTGGGCTCCTGGCAGACAAGAACTGGCCTGTGAATCAGTGTGCCCTTGCAACACAAAAGGCCAACCACATCCTGGGTTTTACTGGCATGGGAAGTTATTATTCCCCTTAGTTTGGTACTTCTGAAGCTTCATGTGAAATACTAGCTCTTGGAAACCAGCAGTACTGGGGTCCCCAATACAAGAGAAAGTCCAACGGAGGGCCATCGAGATGGTCAGGTGGCTGAAGCACAGGAGAAAAGGCTGCAGAAGGTGGAGTTGTTCGGCTTGAAGAAGAGAAGGCTTTGGGGCTCCTCCTTGGTGCCTGCAAGTACCTACAGAGAAGATGGAGCCAGACTCTTAGAGGAGCACAGTGACCCAACAGGGAAGTGTGGCAGCAAGGGGAATTCCAGCTGGGTGCAATGTAGAAACAAGTTCATATTAAGGGTTAAGCAGCAGTGGAAGAGGTTGCCCAGAGAGGAGGTGCTATCTCCATCCTCGGAATCTCCTGATCTAGCAACCTGATCTAGTGGAAGATGTCCCTGCCCATGGCAGGGGGGTTGGACTAGATGACCTTTGAAGGTCTTTTCCAACCCAAACCATTCTCTGTTTGGGGTTTAGAATCTGGTTTTCATCGATGCTCCTTTAACATGCCCAGAGGATGCTGCATGAAGCCTCCCAGTGGAAGCTTGTCTCTTGGGAGAAAAGCAGATGTTTCCAGCAAAGACAGACGTGCTTTCCAAAATAAGACATTTATTTGTCAGGTGGAATACTCAGTTTAAGGACAGTGAGATATAACAGTGGAACAAGACCTGCACACACCTCTCTCACCACTTCTGATAGTTTTACCCATCCTTTGTCCTGCCCTGTAAAGCCAACTAGCAGCTTGTAGTTAAACTCCAAAACAAAATTACAGGTTAACAGTAGACCTTGATCTCTTCATGATGTTCTGCTAATATAGCTACACAAGGCAGAGGTGTGATCTTTTCTCCTCTGTCCTCATGACAACAAAAACATGACAACAAAATCAATTTTCAGATTCTTGTATTGACAAAGATTATTTCCATTTGAAAAAAAACCAGCTAAGCTACATTGATGAAATCATCATTTTACCGGTATAAGCTATGTCTTGACCAAATGATTTTGCTAGCAACCCTTTTATCTCTAGAAACTACACCAAATTCTGCTGTCCCATATGTCTTAGGAGAACAAGCTCTCGTCAAAAAAGTGATTCACAAAAGTGATTTATTTTTTTTACTTATCCATAAAGCACTGTACCAGCTACTAGGAAGATAATTAACTCTATTCCAGCTGAAACCAAGACATTTCTTAAAACAACAATTGACTATTTATCAGGTATTTTGTCTTCTAACTGAAGGATACACGTGTTGACTCATCTCCAAGCAGCATCACTGCACACAATTAAGTGAGCCATTCATACAAGATCAGGTATCAATAAAAATAATTTTACAGTGGGTACCTGCTTTTCCATGAAGGTGTTTCCAAAGTTCACCACAATTTTTCAAGGACGTTAAATACTTATCTTTTCAATAACAAACTCCCTTTTAAATAAGCTTAAAAGCAATTAAAAATTAGTTAAGTCAACATTTCTTTCACTAGGGTCTATTAAGAACTTATTTAAAGTAGTCCCAATCTCTCCTTCCTGTGGAAGTCATTAGCAATTTCTGTCACCATAGACTTAATTTTTCATCACTTGATTCCCTTTGCCACACAGAGACACACAGATACTACAGTAGCAATGCCAGTGAAAAAGCTAGCCAAAATTTAGAGCAATATCGACCAGTTCTTAAAGAGATCATAAGGGATACACCCCCCCCCCCCTCCAAGTACTTCACCTTCTTGAATACTGCAGATGGACAAAAAAAATTCTTGACAATATTAGAGAAAAATAAAAAGCTTTCTTCCAGCCCTGTAGCAGCTTTTGCAAAAGACTTTAATCATTTACTGTTCCACTACTGGCCAATCACAGCAAAGACCATGCCTAATAGCACTCTAATCCTTACCCCACACATTTTGTTTCTTGCAATCAGGTCAGGTCACTAAGCAGGCCAGAAATTATCCATTATTAATCACTTAGTAACAAGAGAGTGTGGAGTTTCCCCATTTTCAGTAATGCCATTTCCTAAGTTTCTAGTGTGTCATGGTACTCTCAAACTTCCACATCAACTCTAATAAATGTATGCACCCATTCCAAATTACTCCAGGTTGCTCTCAGCAGCTCTGACATGCCAACATCTCCACTCCAGTTGTCATCCTCTGTCCCACCCTAAACACCCTCTCTACGCTACTCCTTCCACCTGCTCCTCTGTTTTTTGCCATGCTGGCACCTACTTTGAAGACTACTTTTCCTTGCACAAAAAGACCCAGACTTTCCTCCAAACAATTCCTAAAAATGTATCTTTTACCCATTCTCCTTTACATAATAGCCAGTGTTTCCAATCTCACGTTTTCTTCTCATTATATTACCTTCTTCCATTTAAAATGCAACTTCCATTTAAAATGCAACTCCCCTAGCAAAGGGCCATGTCAGATTTTGTGCAAAGTGCATATTGAAATTAAGCAACATGTGATGGATTTTTTTTCCTCTCCACTGACTACAGTGAGAAATATTCCAAAGAAACAGCATGCAATGGCTAGCACCAATGCTTATCATCTTCTGCTCAAGCGTCCTTGATGTACCCTCTCTCAGAAAAGCTACAATTCATCTTCAAACAGCCCTGAAAATGTGCCTGGAGAACATATTCTGAGCCAAACCTATTACTCTGCCCATAGCTATCTAATTAAGATACCTACACAGCCTCATCTTCACAGTATCTGACCACAAAAAAAAAACCCAAACCCTGAAGTATTTTTCTTTATAACATTGCTGCAAGAGAGGACAGTAGCAGTGCCCCTCTTGTAGAGATAAGAAATAAACCATATTACATAGCCTACAGTCTAATCCCTCAAAGATATTTAGGAGCTCAACTCCCACGGAACCAATGAAGTTAAATTCCTAAATTCCTCTGCAGATCTAGCCAACGGAGAAGTACAGTATTCTCCTTGAGCTGGGTATTTCACATTCAATTTTTGTGGCGTGTTCTGGAGAACCTCCAAATGTGCCAAAGCCTCCAAACGTGCCACAACTTCCAAACCTTTGCTTTCAAAATTTCTTCGCTCCTGCTGTTATTGCGGCAGTTTCAGTTCATGCTGTTTGGTAGGGGTGAAAGGTTCAGCCATTTTATGCTTTCAGCAATCATAACATAACTCCATTTTATTTCATGCACTGCAATGAAAGTTTTGCCCTTAGTTTGGCAGCTTTTTATACCATGCAATAACAATTAACTCCCTTTGGCATAATTTATATGAATCATTGATTTAATACAGATAGCTAGGAAAAAAAAAAGACCTATTAAGTCATCTAAATGACCCTACCATCACCGCTGGATTGTTCCCGGAAGCACATTTTCTGTGCTTGTTTTAAATGTGCTTGCCACAGCATAAGTACAAAAATTGTCTGCAAAGCAGAGACATGTTTCACTAACATATGCTTTAAGTCAACACGGTGTTGGAAATCTTCAATTTATGACTAAATGTTGCACTGCACTTTTATTCCTCCAAATAGACTTTAACGTTTCTTGAGGGAGCGAAAAAGGGCTATTTGTATTTCACTGTGCAGCAAAAATACGTAGCAAATACTTCCCTGATGCTTTTCAAGCTGAATCCAAGGCTTGCGTGTCCAACAAACTAGGACTTGGAATACACTAGTGCCCACCTCTGAGAAGATATGGATGCACTGCAAAAGGGTGCCCAGTTCTAGAAGTACAAATAATACAGGCATGCACCGCATCTTCAGGATGTTTTTTTGGTGGGTTCTTTCAACCTTTGTAATAAAAAAAGGTGAGACTTTCTTCATGGAAGTCCAACAGGTTGGCTATGGAAAAGCAGAACAGAAAAAGTCATGGTCTCACTCCCAGCTTCAAGGCAAGAACAATACTGGAACTGTTCCTGGCAGATGTGCTATCTAATCTAAATCTTTCCAATGGGGATTCCCATGTTTCCTCAGGCAATAGTTCAGAGTTTGGGGTTGCTTTTCCTCCCCCTCCCTGTGTAACCTAAATCAAACTTGTGTCTGTTGCCTCTTATCACTACACACCTGAGAAGCACACAACATCTTCCCTGCAACCTCCCCTTTGGGTAAATGAAGATAACAGCAGCAATAAGATTCCCCCTGCACCTTCTCCAGATTGAGCAGACCCAGCTCATCACCTCTTCTATATCATGCACTCCAGCTCACACCTACCATGGAGGCTTCTCCAGTATTTCACTGCCCTTCTTGTGCCAGGGAACCTCTTGCATGGGATTATTCCAGCCCAGGTAAAGGACTTTGCTGAGATTTATGGGTTTCCATCAGTCCTGGTCTCTACCTTGTTAACAACCTTCTGAATGGGAAGCCCTGCCCACAATCACAACAAGCATCGCTCCCAGTTCAGCTCCATCCATTAATTTACAAAAGGTGCATCCTATCCCATCTCCCAAGCTGTTGAGACAGATGTTAAAATGTGTTGGTCCCACTATTAATCCTCAGGGAGGCCACACATAACCAGCCCTCTGGCTACATCAAACCACTGACCTTTGCAACCAGTTTTCCACCCACCTTGTAGTCCACCACTCCCCAGTATGGCTAGAAGGATGTAGAAAACCTTGCTGAATCTAAGTAAATGGCATCCACTGTGCTCCCATCATCCGCAGAGCTGGTCATCCCCCTGCCACAGGCATTCAAGAAACTATGACGAGTATTATGGCAAGAAAAGAGGTGTTTGTAACGAGCGCCTCTGCACAAATGCAAGTTAAATATGCTCCGTGTTTTATTTGAAGTTAGCAGTGCTGGCAGAGCATTACTGTTTTGCTTGTGCTGGCACAGCTTAGAAAGCTACAACCTGAGGGGAGAGAGAAAGATTTGTTGAAGAAGTGATAAAACAAAGCTAAGCAAAATCATTTCATAGTCCACTTTAAGAGCCCCCCTATGTACGCTTCCTTGACCTCCTAAAAGCCTACTGCAATAAAAAGCCAACCACACAAATGTACAAGTCCCTCCCATGGAAGCCGTTACCTTCTAAACAGCACATAAAAAGTGAAAAATAAAGATCAGCATTTCCGGAAAAAAAAAAAAAAAGAAAAAAAAAAAAAAAGAAACACCATGAACTTGCAAGACTTAGAAGTCCTTAATTTCACTTTATATCTCAGAACACATGGTTCAAGCAGACTAAAAGTCCCTTCAATCCACAGCAAAAGGCTTTTTGGCTTCCACATTTTCTATCAACCTTTGCTGTTCTGGCACCATAGTATCTTCTGTGGTTTGTCTTTGGGTTTAATTCAGACAAACACTAAGTATATCTTACTACAGCACATTGAGTAAAAAATTAAGGGGAAGAAAGTCATGCACAAAACTGCCAATGTTGGTCCATTGAAGCCGATTCCTGAAAAATGGTTAAACGTAATGCCTTTTACACTGTTGCAGAAGATTGCATCCAGTGCATTGAGATGTTCAACAACTGGGAAAGAAGACAAGAAGTGGTGCTCCTTAATACAGAGGAATATGAACAGTCAAGTGAGTACAACCACTTGGATGGAGATATAAAGGAAAGTATAGGAAAAGTACAGACAACAGGAAAACAGAAGCCATACAGATCATGCATTTGTCTGTTAAAGCAAGAAAAGTCCTCCTGAAAAGTATATTAAAAAATATCAGAAACCAAAAAAATATTAACATCATTGTTTCATGAAGAATGACAAGCACCTTCCATTTTTAAGTTATAAAGGAGCAATGAGATTTTGTATTAATTCTGATGTATTTCTCAGATGAGTATGAATAACAACATATAAAAAGAACAGTCCCGTTTGCACTGGGTGGTGGTGTATAAATACACACATCCACACATATATAAAATAACATTCCTGCATAATACGGCTGGTATCATCTTCAGGCAACAATTCAAAGAAGGGCCCCATAACCAAGTGAAAAGACTGGAACAAAGCATTGGTGACAGTCTCCATCCTCAATGAACTCTTCACACAGCAGCGCCCATGGCAAACACTGCTGGGTCAAAAAAGGGCATCACCTTATAAAAAATTGAAGCGTCTTCCTGACTGCATAGGGAAGGTAAATTGCGAGCTATTCCGAGACCCTGAAACTCAGAATCTCCTGACTTTGTGAGGTCCCAGTGATACTCACAAAGAGATCGTTTGCTCCTCAGCTAGTGGAAGGAAAATCATCCCGTGTAATAACACCGGATTTAACATGGCAAAAGGTCTGCTTGCGGCCTTGAGAGCTGAAGTCTCAACGTAGCACAAGTTTGGAATAGCAACTGGTTTTCTTTCTTTCTCTGCAACAGCAACGTCTCATGCTCTTGAAACCATTGGTGTCTTGAGCTTCGGGCAGTTTCTGCCTGCTAAAGGGTGTCTGAAGTTGCCACAGCATTCCAGGCCGAGTCGTTGACTCCTTCTTGATGCAAGGACACAAAAGGAAAAGACCATGTAAACTCAATAGCATCACAAGCAGCGTTTGTGGTAGCATGTGGCATGAAGGAGAGGGAGCCAGATTCCACAACTTGCATTTACCCCTCTTTTTTTCTGTTGGGATCCTTTTTCTACAGCTAACAGAAGGACACCAGTCTTTCTTCAGCTGGTCTCAGCTCAGCTCTAACCGTAGCCAACGTTTCCTCTTTCTACCAATTCAAGTTGAGCTGTAAGACTTCGAAAGCTCAAGGCAACTATTCTCCTATTTGGACAGTACAAAAAAATCTTCTGAGTCAGAAGTCCATATGGAATCTCTCTTTAAATCAAGTCAAATCATTAAGTTTGGAAAAGACCTCTAAGATCATCAAGTCCAACCATCAACCCAACACCACCATGCCCACTAAGCCATGTCCTGAAAGACCACAGAGTCTCCTCCATATAAAGGCTTCCAGGTGATTTTGCAGGACCTTGAGAACCACCACAGGAAGAGCACAAGATGAAAAACTAGAAAACTGGATAAGAACAAGTGGTATCTCAGGAGGACACCAAAGACCAAGTGAAAATCCTATCAGTCTCACAGCCTGAGGAATGACGTTAAAGAAGGATTACAATAATGAGAACTGGAATCACTGAATTACTGTCAAGACAATGAGTTATTTGGAATGAACCACCACAGAGCAATATAATCAGCATCCATCTCTTTTCATAGCAGTGACAACATGGTCCCCGTCCCAACCTGGCAACCTACGAATCTTTAGACATGGAGAGAATAGAATACAGAAAGAAGAAAAATGTCAGTGGCTTGGGACAACAAATCCGAGGTAACACTGAATATGTGCAGCAAGGCCATAAGAAATTGGACACAATGCAGTCCTGCACTAGATAATGGAAAGAAAATATTAATGACCCCAAAATTTTGACTGCAAGCCCAGAACAGCATGAACAAAGAGCAACACACATACAGAAAGTGTCCCTGAATGTCAGTGATTCGTAAGTGTCACCACCTGCCTACCTGTTCATCAGTCTCAGAAGTGCTTCTGCTGGACATCCAACACACACAATTACCCAACCACGGACAAATATCTCATATAGCTCGGCAAGTCAGCACGTACCCATTGCCTTCCTTGGCATCCTCAGATCATTACCACCCCCAGACTGACAGCTCCTTGGATGTCTAATTCTGTTATATGTTATCAAATTGCTTTTATTTTATCATTAACACGATTATTGCCATGTGTCCTGCTGCAGGTTTTTATTTCCTTCCCAAAAGAAAACAAGAAGCAAAAGGTTGCAGTTCATTATGGTCACTAACCTGTTTACACAGTTGGTGACCCTGAGAGAAAGAAATAGTTGGTCTCCTGAATATAAATCATCGCCCTTGCCATGATCATGACTATTGCCGTGTTACGATGTGCAAGAATTAGCTCTAGGAAGTGTCTATACTATAAATTTTAACACTGAAAAAAAACAATCCCTAAAAACCTCTCTACTAAGCTACAATAAGGAAGAAGACAGAGGAAAAACTTGCATGAGTAATAGGAAAGATGTTTAGTGCTACAGATAATGCATCAAAATTCATCCTCCAACCTTTTACACAACCCAAAAATGAGTAATTATGTGCCAGGAGATATCATCTACTCCACAAATCAAGTCACTGAAACTACAGACTAAAAATGTTTTTTAAAAAACTCAATTTATTAGAGATTACTGTGCAGACAGACATATGAGTGCTTTTGTGTACTTGCTGCATTAACAACCTCTCAAAAGCCACAGGAAAAGAAAAATCAATACTGTATATTTTTTCTCACATCAATTTATCTACTGCTGAAAAAAAAACCTAGCTTCTGTGTATGTTACGTGTACCATATTCAAGGTTTCCTTCAAGCAGGGAAAACTAAACAAGCTTTTGCTGATTTTAACCAACTAAACCCTGCCTTGCTGAACTCAAGATTTTGCTTTTGATAAAACGTGAAATAAAACTTTAAAAAATCAGAGCAGTCTCAGGCAACTTGGCACTGGTACACAGAGCCTTTTGTTACTGATCCTGCAGTACTGGCGCAAATCTGGAGCCCATTAGCAGTGAACTGTCCACTAAATATTTCACGATTCTAGATTTCAGACATTTCCCAGGATAGGCCGTATCACTAGAGATCATACAAACTGGCACGACAGTTGCTAAATAAAGTATATCATGCAGAGTAGCCTCTCCAAAGCACTCACATACATATTCCCCATCCAGGAACAAAGAATTAATATATATATATATACACACATACCAAAAGTACTTTTTTTTTTTTTTCCCTTTCCAACTATAAAACACAGAATTTCACTGTATAAAGCCTTTCAGACTGGTACTTGCACAGGAATCAAAATAAATCCCACAGTGGCATTCCTTGTCGAGCAGACTAATCTTGCTTCCTTCATTTTCTTTTTCCAGGTCATCAGTTTACTTCCCTCAACTGGGAGCTCCCCGTAGACTGTGGGAGGGCATCTTAAAGAACTCTTTGCAATCACATCATTTTACCACCCCATTAAAAAAGTCTTAAGGGCCCCTTAAAACATTTCTGCACATCTGCCAGATCCAAAACAGGGGCAGAGTCCTCTCCAAAACTAGTACCACAGCTTTTATTCTCCAGGTCACTTATGATTTCCAAAGACACAACCTCGCTGCTTTCCCACAGCCGGTGGAACCAGGGATTCATGTCCACAAAGCCTGCCTGGGGATGGATGCAGGAGAACGTGGTCTTCAGCAGCCGCAGATTAGCAGCAGAAGTTGGATGGCGTGGAACAAAGCAGTAGAGAAAACATGAGGACTCAAGCTGGGAAGCTCTACCAGACTCCACCAACTTCTCTTCTCTACTCAACCACAATGGGGTTGACACTGAGGTGCTGTCTGATACTTCTCTCCCAGTAACACTTGCTCCTTCACTTGGATCACAGTCAACCTGCACAGCCAGCGGGACTAATCCTGCCCAAAGCCAGGCTCGTTAAGTCAAAGAGGCTTTGTGCGACAGGAGGAATGACTCACGCCACAAACAGGTTTCCCCCATTGCCGCCTCGCTGGGCTTCACTTTCATGATTGCTTTAAGCTGATCTAAGCTCCAAATAACATGGCTAAAAATGTTTCATAAGTAGTAGTGATCCACAAATGTTCATGCTAGCACAAGGAAAGGTGGGAATAGACCAGGAGAAGACATCTCCTTCTGGTGGGAGTCTACCTAATGACACAGGACAGGCCACTCTTTGAGCCAGGGAACTACTGCAACCTGGTTTTCCCATCATTTTTATTCTCTACCCTGATAGTTGTATCACAGTTCAGCCACCAGTGAGGCATCCAGTTCTCCTCCACCGCTCTTGCTCCCCAGCTTTGTAAGACCCCCTCTCCCTCCCATGTCCCACTGCCAGTGCCTGCCGTCGGGTGGTCAAAAAGGGAGCGCTGCTGAGGTCAAAAGTCTGCCCTTCCCCAAATGTCACCAGCCACCAAATGTCAAAACCTGGAGCAAAACTTATTTTTTAATCAAAATTTGGTTGAAGTTGACCCATGCACTCAAAATCTGTGAGGAAGCGGCAGACTAACAGATGTCACTGCTGCATAAGCCTCACTTCTTTAGGAAGCTGGGCTAAAAATGGAACCAGCGATCACCACCATCATCTATGTTTAGACCCAATATTCTAAACAATTCCATCCTTTGCAGTTCTCCCCCCCACCCCGAAACTATCTTTGGCAGAAGAATTAAACAGCTGCCACCAAGAGCAGAAATTGAGTTAAAAGATGAAGAAATGCAGCACTGGTAGCAAAGGAGACACACCAGCTGGATGCCTTCCAGGTCACTGCAGCCCGTCAGTCTCCCGAAGAGGACAACCCAGCAGACCTTGGCAACACACAGTTTGCTTTTTTCCCCCATGTATGCAAAAATGGTAACTCCTATATAGGTAATCATTTCACGCTATAAGCTATGCAATTCATTTTTAAAAAGGTTTGCCAATCAGATTATTATGTTCAAGCTAAAGAAAAAAAAAACATACAGAAAGACGTTTCATGGGGAAAGCATTCCACTTGAGATTTTACTTGTCTTCCTGTGCCAAATTGGCAAGGGAACTGTATAATTACAGTGCTTTTGCAAACAAAATTAATTTATTGCAAGTCTGTACATGGTCACCCTTACATACATGTATTTTATGGAGAATGGAGAGAAAGGATGTCAGAGTTTTATTCCACCCCACAGTTAAACCACTCTTCCAAAAAAGGAGTATTTTTAAATACAATCGCTGTGGGTTGCCTTGGACCATAGTCCCCTCTTCCATTTTGAAAGACAGAGAAACTTCACAACACGGTGCCACAGAAAGCAGGGACAACATCCCTCAGCTCTGTGGTCCCACATGGGGACCAGGACTCAAGCTGCCCAGGACTGGCATCAAGACACGAGATGCAGATATGGAGATAGAGGAAGGGCTATTATATATGTTGTTAAGCATAAATTATTGTTTTCTTACGTGTCCGACCAGGAGACCCGAGCTCAAGATGTATCATTTTTTAGACTAAAATATAACCAAATACATGTATCATAAAAATCAATTATCCATAAAAGCCATGTTGTTGTATATTAAAGGTTTATTTCCCTTCATTATACCAGCATATCAGTTCCATTAGGATACACAACCAGCTTCCAAGAATCCTCTGTTGCTTTCACAAATGTTCATTCTGTGTATCCTAATTTTCAGTTGTTTTCCCTGTTGCATTCAATATGTCTCATTTTCATAAATTATAGACTTGCCTGATTTTCCTAACATTACCCAAGAGCCTACAGTAATGCAGGAATGCAGCAGAGGCTGGAGAGGTCCAAATACAGGATGCTGAGACTTTTTTAAGATGCTAAGGATACATGCTAGGACTTTTTTAAGATGCTAACAGACTAAGGCACCTAATTCCCCCCAGACTGAGCTGGCCACCTTCCTTTCCCTTATTCTCCCTCCAAAATTCAACCCCTAGCAATTTACAGTTGAAGTGCTGAAGAGATGAAGAATACCCACGTGTGTGGTCCCCGGACCTGCTGGTGTAGGATCATACCTCACAGTTTATGCTCCAAAATTGTGCCAAACAATTTTACTAGATCAAACCATACAGATTCCCTATTTCCCAGTGACACGAGACACATCCCCATTCACTCAAGAGTCATGGCCCAGATTTCTGGGGGAAACAAGAAGAGATCTGTCATTTCATCAGCACCTCTGCACGACCGTAACACTGTGATCATCGAAGAAATTACTGGCTCAGTGACTTTTTAGGTGGCAGATAAGCAGATACACTTCTCACACGTGAATTCCTTCCAAACTCTCATATTAATTTTAGTATTATTTTGGACATGGTAATGGTACTGATACAACTGTAATTTAGAGCAGCAAATGTCAGAATAATTCAATTTCTTTCTTCACGCGTGTGAGAAGCTTGTTAGCTGCACAGCAATTAAAACACGCGTGTGGAGTTAAACATGTTTGTTACAAAGCCACACAGCACAAGCTTCATAGCTGCCACGTTGATGAGCTTCTATCCAATTATTCATGTTCTCTTCCCATTGCTAAGAGGCTTTGTTTGTATTGTTTGGTGTTTTTTTAAGTCATCTTACATATACTTCCCTAGTAGCTCTCTTGGGGGGGGGAACCCTATCTTTAAGAGGATTTTAAATTATTTTAATCTGAAGAGCGCTATAAACATTTCCCACTATACAGGAAGAACAATCTGTTGTTGTTCGTACATTAATCCTGGCAAGCACTTGAAGGGCAGAAACACAATGGGGTGAAATTGTTACAGATAGCCTCAGGGTTATTCCAATACTTGAACAACTAGAATAACGGGGTGGAATTAAAAACATAGGCCAAAGTGTAGGAAACATGCCTCACGATAAGATCACAGTGCTCAAAAAGAGAAACATAAAACTACTGAAGAGGAGACAGTTGTAGAAATTAAAAATGAGCCTTGTAGAAGCGTAAGAAGTATTTGCTAGTCCAGATAGAAAACCATCCATCCTTTTCGACTCAAAAAAAAAAAAAAAATCAGCAGCAGGCAAATTTTCTTCCATTGGACAAGTAAAATTTCACAAGGTTACTGTAGAGAACAACCCAGAACTGGCAAGATGGAAGAGAGGTGAGATAATCTAATAGGCCTTTTCTATCTAACTTATGATTCTTATGAAAAATGACCTGAATAAGTGAAGTTATTTGCCCTTGTCCTCTTTGTTCATATTGAATTCAGTCATAAGGGAAATCCTGCCAAGGATAGTATGTTTTACTCAATTTACTATCCTTTGTGATTGCTCTATAAAATATTAGATACATGATAGAAAAGGTTATGGGGTTATGGGGTGGGGGTTTTTTACAATGGAAAAAGAAGGAACACCTCGAGTACTTGCTAGCAGAAAAAAATTAAGACAACAGGAACTGATGAAATTTTCTGTAGAGAATGTTTATCTATTAGTCCGTGTTCAGAGGATTATATTAAACCCAAATGCGATGTAATTTAAAAAAAAAAAAAAAAGTCATTGAGTATTGAACAAACAGTCTCTTAAAACATTTCAGTTCCAAGCAGGTCACAAATAACACTGGAGTCAGAAGCTCCATCTATCTGGTGCACAGACTTCATAATTGCAAGAAGCTGAGGCTTTTCTTTGAAGGCACAGTATTTTATTAGCCTGCTACTTTTGGACTCTTGCTGTTAATCATACGGTTAGACTGCTACTGTTATTACAGCAAAATGCAAGAAATAAGAACCTACTCTTTCAGGGTTTGCATTTGTTGTAGCTGACTGATACCACACCTATCCTTACATCGTGCTGCAAGTCTCCTTTGCAGACTTCTTCCATGAAATACATCACTAGCCCCAACATTTGTGCAGACAAAACTTGGGTCACGCACAGTGCAGACTGTGAACCATAAATAACAGGCAGAGAATTATGGTAAAACCCAGGTGCAGCCAGTCACAAGCACCACTGATCAATTCTTTTGGACTTGAACACACTGAAGTTGTTTTTCTAAAGCTATAAAGGCGAACCATAATTATGCAGGATCTGTTAAGTCTTGGGAAGGCATTCCCTGCACACCCCACTACATGTGCAAGCAGTGCTGTAAGATTCCAGTAAGAGGTTTTGACATTTCTCTCTTACCATTCAATCCCTACACCAAAACAAGAGACTGGGAACTAGCAGCTGCACACTATTGTAATAAGCGGTGTCAAAAATGCCAAGCAAATGAGTAACACATGTCTGTGAAGCAGACCCTTTTCCTGGGCTGACCTCTGAGACTGAACGGCTGCCCCTTTCCTGACAAAAGGATTGCAAAAAGAAAAACATCCCGACTACTGCTATGTAATAGCGCGGGTAAGACGCTGCGTCCCTTTTGGCATAAAGAATGTACATCGTGTGTTTGGGATAAGATCGGCTCCAACCGTGGTAAGCACAGCTCAGCTCCTTAAATACTGCGATTTCTCAGAAGTTTCCTTAAAAGCTGAATGGACTCCCACGGAGCAGGTCTCCGTTACCTCACAGACAGGCTTTTTTTTTTTTTTTTTTTTTAATGGGGGATTTGCTAAATCACTGCTGCTACAGTATCCCCCATGGATTTGTTAAGGCTGTTCTTGGAATGAATACTGGGAGACAAAGAAGCCCTGACTCACCTGCAGGTTTCTGGAGGTTGCATTTTTGTAGTCATTGAAAAGATGGACATGCTACTCTCCAGCTGTGTCAGACATTAGCATCAAAAGGCCTAGAAATTATACATGTTATTCCTTAACCTTTTCACAGCAAGTTCCTCCTCACCCTTTACTTTGGACTAAATTATATACATTTACAAAAACTAATTGTCTAAGACATATTCCAATTACAAGTCTAATTATGCTTTTCTAACTGTTGCCTGACCGACTCGGTCTGAAATCAAACCATGCTTTTTTCTTTTATTCCATATTAAATTGGGCTGAAAGGCTTTCTGGAGTTCTGTAAAGTTCAGAAGTAGATAAAATGTAAGCATCTGAAGACTCGGCAGATAAAAGACCGAGCCAACACAGAAGAGTTTTTCAAGCGTACATCAGAAGGACCTGTCAAGATTTAATGAATCTTAGACTCTGCTACCCTCCCTAGGAAGATGCAGGAGGGAGAAAGGTGAAAGCACGTACCTTCCCCTCTCCTCTTCATCCTCCTGCATCTGTGCTTCCTCTCTTCGGGCATTAAATTTGTCTTGGTGGAAAACACCAGCAGCTGTCGGCCTTCTCCCTGGAAATAGGGGCCCCCACATGGTTCCTCATTCACCTCGGAACTGCTCTCATTTCCTCCCCTTCTTTCCCAACCCTTCCGTAGCTGACAGCTTCAGACCTTATCCCACTTCCCACCCACTATTTATCTAGCATCAGACTCTGCCCTGTCACTCCACCCTGGTCAGTGCAAGCCAAAGCTCCTTTCCTGCAGTTCTCCTGCCTGAAAGACAGCTCCTGCGAAGCCTCCGCTTGTTTCAAACCTGCCAGAAGTGGTCTTCTTTACTGGGACTTCCTTAAAAAGGAGAGAAGAACAATTAAACACTGTGAACATTTATTAGGAATAATGATGGGCTCACCATTGCTTTGTGTCTTTACTTGAATAGTAAGTGTTTCTAAAAGAAAAAAAAAAAAAAATGCTCTGTTCCAAGGTTTGGGAGGGCTTTTCATCCAATCAGATGATTATGTCAGTCTCTCCTGATCTTGGAACCTGTACAGCCATTTTACATTTTCTTTCTTTTTTGGAGACTCTGAACATGTCTATAAAAACCTTGCAGCTACGTATTAAGGCAATATTTAGAATCAAAGATACATGTCTAAATGGGTTTAAAACAGTCTGGACCACTGTGCTCAAAGGACAGCAATCAATGGCTCAACATCCAGTTGGCAGCCAGTAACAAGAAAAGTGGGGCTGATACTCGGGCTAGTAATGTCCAAAAACTTCATCAATTACTTGAATAACACCACAGGCTCACATTAGGAGGAATGGGGCTAGCAGGTCAAGAGAAGTCATTATTGCCCCCAACTTGGCACTGGTGAGGCAGCACCTCGCAGGTGGTGGACACCCTCCTCCAAGAACAACATTAAACAACCCAATGAAAACCCAGCAGAGAGCTACCAAGATGACTGGGGCATAGAGCACAGGACTTACAAAAACAAGTCAAGGAAGCTGGGTTTGTTTCATCTGGCCAAGATGAGGCTAAGGACAATTTAACCGCTGCCTGCAGCTACCTAAAAGACAGCTAAAAAGATGACAGACCAACAACATTGTGGGGTGACCTCTGCAATAGCCTCTTCTCAGGCACCCCAGAGCATCGTGCCTGACATGCTCAGGATCAGTCCGAGTATCAAATTAAGTTCAGGAAGGAAGGAATCCCCTTCCCTCTTCCTCTGCTGCAGGAGCTGTGCTCAAGTGAACCTTCAGCAAAGCCCCATCAAAGCAGACTTCGCAATTAATACCCTCTCCTCTCCCATCATTTACTTGTGACAGAGTTTAGCCCGTAAGGACTGAAAGTGTGTATTTAGTTTACTGCTCAGAATTTGCACCATCTAATTTACTCATAATTAGCACAGATGATCTAATATTCCTTTCTGACCTTAATTTCCACAAAACCCATCAAATTAATTCTTCTTTTGGATGTGTACACAGACTACAAAAGCTCAAGTCATTACAATTCCTATCCAGTTCCACACTGGTGTAAATGAGAGAATCAGACCCTTAAATTCCCGAAGAACTTGTAAGCAGCGTTGCATTAATGGACCTCCTGGAACAACCACGTCTCTGTGAAGAAGAATGTCAACCACTTGTACGGCAGCCTTTGAAGTGCCTCTCCACAGAGGAAACAAGCCATCAGCCTAGACAAATTCACCGGCTGGGTTTTGATGGTTAGATGGATCACATGGCAAACAGATCTGTACGCTGCATTTCAAACAGATGCTGAAATTGTTTTCTGCTCCACAGCTTATACTCCTAGGAATCACTGCTGTCAATAAAGTGGAACGGCACCCGACTATTTTGCCTTCCGTAGTTGCTGTTATTGCTGCTGCGTAAGAAAAATACTCACCTTCTGACGAAGTGTGGGACTTTTATGCAGCCTTGTATTCTTGACCTCAGTCCTAGGGCTGTCCTGCTCAGCTCTCCACTCACTCAGCCTGTTATAAAAACCTTACAGTGGGTACATACATATTTGAGGATGCAAAATATTTACTGCAAAATCCAAGTGCTAAGAGAGCACTTACAGATCTGAGGAGGGGAAAAAAAAAAAAAAAAAAAAAAAAAAAAAAAGAGAGAAGCATCTTTGCTTTGAGTGAGCTTGATGTTTATCTTCTACACCAAACAAGCTGAGACAGGTTCACACTTTTATGTACCCTCTAGTTTTCTAAAAGAGTCCAAATGCATTGAAGATATCATCTACCTAACAATGAGGGAGAAAAGGCTTATTCCGCAGGACCTGAGGATCCAAAACAGTCGGATATCTGCTCCAGGTCCTGGTTCTGCTTACCTACAGGATCTTCTTACACAAGCCCCAGGACAGCACTCCTCACCGGTAGCTATTGTCTCCCACCTGTATGCATTGTGCAAAATTACAGTGGATGTAGTAGGGAGCACGGCGGTGCCAATAGGGGCTGAACCACTGAACGGTCAGAGGATGGAGCTGAGATCTTTCCTTGCCAGTGGGGATGAGGCAGGGCAGAAAAGGGACAGGACCGCACAAACACTTTGAAAATTTAGTCTACAATGACCAGAAAACACCCTGTGAATTCATACCTGCTGCTAACACTGCAGTCTGTTTTGAGAGAGGTCTGTTGTTTTTCTCAGGAATCCACCAAATGGGAAGTAGCTCTATTAACGTAAAACACTTGTGAATCCCACACTGTATTAAACTGAATTCCAGTTTCCAAGGGAAGTTTGACATTAGTTACTAGCACACATAATCACTGAAATGTATCATTCTCTGTCTCCTACCTAATAACAAATTAAACAAAGACTCTCAAATTACTAACTAGATGTCATTGTTTAAATAAGTGTGCACAGAAGCAATGGCCAAAATAAAGGAGTTCTAATTTTAATGAAAAGGCAACAATTTACCACTAATATTTGAAGGGTTGTACCAAGCAGAGAGTAAAACTCCTTTTAGGAAGACAGAGACACAAAAGAAAAAAAACAAGTTTACAATCAAATGTTTTAAATCAGCAATCTGAGATCCTTGACTTCAATACAATCAATATCAGCAATAGTATCAACTTGATTCAAATTAATCTATCGTATTAGCAAATAGGTGCACTCCCAGCTTCACAGGTTATACTCCTCATCACAGCTTTCCCAGGCAAAGGTTTTACTGTTTCATTGTACCTACGTGACTCTCTTGCACACCAGGAAAGCTCTGGGATGCAATGGGCCAAATGGAGCCGTGCATCTGCAGTCCCAGGCAGACAGCACTGTATCTGTTTTCTCACGCTGGCACAGGTTATTTTCAAGAGTACAACAAATTTCATTTTTTTTTTAAATACAAACCAAGAAGGTTCAATACAAACTGAAGATTCAGCAGCACTCACCCAAGCAAAGCTCTGCACATCACAAACCACCTGCTTCAATAAGCCACAAGTATTGCATTTACGCCCAAGAATGACACAATCTATGGGCATAAAATAAACACACAGGTACAGCAAAGCAAGCCTAAAAGTTATAGGAATCTTGGACTTATTTTCTAACACTTGTTCACATTAAAGTCAGCACCTCAATGCGATGCAAATGGCACGTTGTCCTGTCTGGTACCTCCTCAGCTGGGAGAGGTGCCGTGATCCTCCCAAAGCCCCCACGTGCATCTGCAGCTCTGCTCTGCACTAACAGCCCTTGTTACACTCTCGCACGAGCTATTTGTACATCGTGACAGGCATAATTCTTGCTTCCCATGTCCTGCAGCCATCCCACATGTGCAGACTGGTTTTTAGCAAAAAACCCATCATTTTCTTAAATTAACAGGAAAACTAATCTCTCTACAGAAACAAATGACGGCACATCTGAATCTGAAGGAAAGGTGAAGAGGATGACGAAATAGCAGGCTTGGATATACAGAACACATCTATAAAAGCAGGTAAAGGAGGACAGACAAAAATAATCACTTCCTCCCCAGCAGACAAGACTCCAAGATCTCCTCTGCCAAATAAATAGGAAATTTTAAGAGAAATTCAATATTTAAACTACATTATGCCTACTGCAGCCCTTTCTCATATAAAATACAACAATCCTAAAAATAGAAGCAGTCAAGCTTCCCTGACAAGGTTATTACTTAAGTATTTGCACAACCATTTTTCATCTTTGATGTATTTCACTAGGAGGAGGAATAACTTCTAATCTTGCCTGCAAGAGCAGCATCACTCACAACCACAGCCTGGAGAGGGGATGCAGAGGAAGGTCTGCAGCTGCAGCACACCTCAAGGAGTTCTGTCAATCCTGCCTGTGCTGGCAATAGTGGAAAGGGCTACACGGGATGGAAGAGAGGAGGTATTCCAGTGAGACTTCTTGCTTTTGTCCCCCACAACTACATCCTCTTGTATCTTAGGCTTATGGCCTCACCCTCATTCAGAAATCCCAAATATCGAGCTGTGCATACATAGACAAACCCAAGGATAGCAGAGAGATCAGCCTAAGGATCCTACCACAACAATTGTTACTTTCTAAGAATACATCGAAATACAGCCAGAAGTGCATTTAAAGCAACACAGACAACTTCTCAGGGCACACGGCAGTTTCCTATTTTCTAGCACTTCCCCATTTATGCTGGCTAGAAATAAGCATGGCAATAACAACACAGTTCTAGCAGCTTCTTTAAAATTCTTGCTATTTCAACACGAGACAACTGATTGGGCAACTAAAACGGAGCATAAATATATGGCCTAAATGTGTCAGATAATGAGTAGTCTCATAATCCAAATTATTCTATAAGGAAAACAATGTAAGGCAAGCAAAAAATAGTTTAAATAGGATGGTAAACACTAAAATCCAACTCTACCACTTTTCCCCACCAAGAATGCAGTCACTGTGTCTAGACACAGAACTACAACAGGAAAAATTAAACAGGGTGTAACAACAACAAACAGAATGAAAAAAGAATCTATTCAGATCCTCCCACTATTAAATTCCTTTGATGGTGATTGTTGGAATTAACATAAATCCAAAGTACAAAAATCAAGAAGATATAACATGTAGGCTCACTGCCACTTCTTACCTTTGCTAGTACTTACTACATAAGGCACTCAAGGACTTCAGCGCATTATAAAAATCAGTTTTCTTCAGTTCTCACCATTACTTTTGAGTGGCACCAATGCCAAAATCCAGAGCTATAAGGACTTTTCTTCTATATAATTGATCCCTGCAAAGGTTTTATCCAAGAAGCCTAAAAACAGCCTTGCAAGGGAAGTATCAATCATTCCATTTCAGGGATGTGAAACACAAATATCCAGAAAAGCTACAGATCTTGCTCAAAATCATACAAGAATTCAGCTCCTGTGTCATGTACATTCTGTGCCTAGGTCCCCTGCTTTTGTCTTTCCATTGCCTTTATGGAAACTCTCTTCATCCTAAATCTAAAAAACAGCTTAGCAGACTGCAAAAGAGAGAAAAATATAATCTTACCTCCGACAACAATTTTTTATAGTGAAATACCCTATTGAACCAGAGAATTTTCCACAATGAAAGCATCTGAAAGCTCCCCAGCTTCTTCTTGCTAAGTTTTAATCAGTATTATTCAGGACTAATTTCCCAAGCAACTCTTGTAAACTATTGCAAAGTAGCAAATAAGCATAGAGATTAGCCCAAAAGTTTCTGCAAGATTTTCAGGTAGACCTGTTGCTTAAGGGGAGAAAACGAGTGGGGAAAAAGGAAGAATCTAGTTATTGTGGCTGAATGAGCACTAAAAATGTAAAGTTTTTGTTTTTTTCCAATCCCATAGGTTGCTCTGCTGTCTAGTGCTGAATAAAACTGGTTAACTCCACTGCAGATACTCGGGGCTCTGTAGGCTACAGCAGCTATATCCATAATGCATGTGTTTACACATCTACCTGCTGCTTGGGAAAGATGAGTGGAGAGAGATATGACATTGGGAAGAGTTCTCTTCTTTTACACTTCATTCCACCGTCCCAAAAGAAAGAAAAAACCTAACAAAACACAACAAAAAAACCAAACCACAGATGGAAGAGGCTGAAGAAGCAGAATAGTGATTAAACCCTGAAGTGCAAGAAAAATTTACTGCTTTTTTTCCAGCAAAAGAGAATAAAAATGGATTGATACAGTTTCAGTGGGGGGAGGACAAGATATGTGTGGCCAAAGCAGCTGAAAGGCAGAGGTGGTAAGTGGGTCTTTTGACTAAAGTGTCATTCCCTACACCCCATGAGGGCAGCCGTCTTCCGTGCAAGCCCCCATCTCGCAACTGTCCACACCTACATATGCATACTCACAAAAAGCATGTCCCACATGTAATTTTTAAAAGTTAAAGGTAATAGTTTACCTTTGTAGTTATCAGTTTGGAACCACAGGGAAACATATGCCCCTTTTGAAACTTAAAACACAGTCAAGATCATTTAGATGTTTCAAAACTGTATGTTGCCAAACTTGGAAAACTTCTTAAATAAGTCTCATAAATGGGGAAGTCAACTACAGGAAAGATAAGTGTTTAATCAACACCATACTAAATCAAGTAGGCTACATTTTCTTACTGAGCAATTACTATCACTTTCAGTAGATGGTAACTAGCTGGGGGTCATGTCATGGAACTCTCCAGTATGTGAAGTATCATGCGTTTAGTTTGTATGCAATTAAGACCATTTCATTGTCTCATCAGGTTCCCTAGGACACCCAATTAAGTAATAACACAAGGAAAGGGCTCTTAATTAATGAGGAAAATCCTCTGCAAGCTAGACACAGGTGTGTATATCTCAAGTAGAGCCTGAATTAGTTGAATAGATCATTTAATCTCTATTTAAAAAAAAAAAAACAAAACACACACTCAAATTTGTATCTAATTAACTCAATAGAAGGATTCTTTTTGATTGCTTCCAAGGGGGGTTACATTTCTTTGCAATATTCAACAATCAAATGGTTTATATAAGCTTAAAATTAAAACTGACACTTGGAGTGAAAGAGTGGTTGCAAGTGATCACAATTTGCAGATTGTTATTTCCAGTTTTTCACAAATTGGTGTAAATAATCTTTCTTCTTGCAATGTTTTTTTAAGAACAATCTCCTACATTGGTATTGAATGAGCACATTCTTTTTTATTTCTAAGCAGATGCTTTCAGTGTATTTTAAAACATTATCTCAACCAACTAAAAATGCCACCAACATAAGACCATACTACATATCCATTGTCTCCGACCTATATAGCTACAGGATCACTTAACGTGTGATGGACAGTAAGGAGTCAGATGAAGTTGGCCCATCTTTCAGATCCAAGCTTAGCTGGAGACAGGAGAGACTGGTACCTGGTCAGGGGCTTAAGCCCAGTTTCTTTCAACAGCATTGCATTTTTCTTGCTGCTTTGATCACAGACAATTGCTACTCTCATACTACAAAAAAATATTTCCAAACCACAAAACATAAGCAATAGTAATGCTCACCTCCTGATATGGTGTTTTCCACTATTTATTTCTGTTTCCCTTTGTACACTGTCTACTCAATACAAAGTTTTCTGCAAAACAGGGACAAGGTTTTCATATGTGAAACTTCTACCCAAACAATATACATCCCTTATAAACTACAGGCAGGGATGCTATTTTTCTAAGAAGGAAAAAATCTTTTTAACGTCTAATCCTATATATATAGATATATATGTGTGTCTATATAAAGCTAAGGCCATCCTCAAGAGTTGCTATGTGCATGTATTTGCACATATACAAACAGTTAAGTTCAAAAATTGGTTAAGGACAGATTTATAGATACTATCTGAAACACATAAAACTGTTGTTCTTATACACAGCTATGCTATTTTGGTTGAGCTCAATGAAACCCCATCATAGCTAGCAATGTTAGATTAGTCAGTGCAACATCTTTAATGTTTTGTGATGCCTGTCAAGGACAATGTCAGGCAGAGGCTATAGCAAAAAAATTATGCTAGAAAAAGTCAGAATATCATTCTAGGTCTCTTTCTTACATGCTTCAGTAAGCAGAACAGCAAAATTTAACTGCAAAGAATGACATTTCCATCAAGTACAGTAGTTTTGTACCCAAATTTCTCCAGCTAAATAAAGTGGACGTGTCTTTCAATGTATTAAATGTATAGGACCATTCTTCATAACTGTAAGTAAAATTCTGTATCCATAAAGTGCAGCTGGTACAGACAACTTTATTAAAGGTTTTCTCCCACTTTCCATTGCTTGGTTTCAGTGGCATTGCAACCTGAATAAATTTTAATTGTTCAAGCCACAGTTTTCTACCTTTGGCATCTGACTTGTAATGTATTTTGCAGGACTTCAACCCTGAGAAGGCAGCACTGGTCCACTTCTGCTGACACTAAGGAGTCCAGACCTTATTTCAGTATTTTGTATCCAAAATTTAGTTACAGGACTTTGCCAAAAGGTGAGGCAAAGTTAATAGACATTAAAGATGTGTGTTTAACTATGCTTATAAAAATCAGCCCTAACTGGCCAAATTATAGACCTCTGAAAACTGCAGCTTTTACAGGTTAACTTCCACAATTAAACACAGAATATTTCATGTTTCTACTCCTCCACTCAGCCCTTTACATATGCCAGCAACAGGCACCCTCCTCCATCCCCACAGGCTCAGCACACGGGTTCTTTGCAATTCCCCATCATTATGTTTTTTGGTACCCAGGATTCCGGATTTTTCCAATCTCAGAATCCTCCAACATCAAATAAAATAAAATAGTAAGAAACATCAAATAGCATGAGTCCCTTCTAACAGTTACTTTGCACAAATTAGTATCAACCTCACACTGACTATTTATATTTGAGCTGTGTTTGCTATTTAAAGTCTTAACGATAAACATAGTTCTGTATTATAAATTTTTGTTTTTCAGATTTCTAGTTCATCAAAGCCTGGCATGAATATACACTTGTGATTGCAAAGCCACACAATTCAGACCTACTGTATGAAGAAGGGATTTCTCACATATATTTCCAGCACAGGTGGCCCACTCTTTCCATGTGGTCGTGCTCAGCTACACAAGAAGAACCCATGTATGCTGCCCAATAATCTGCTTCCAAACAGATGGACAGCTTAGTTAATCTGGCGCAAGCACAGCCTTTATCAGCTTCCACTCGCAAGCCCAGCTCAGGGTAGCATGCCACGCACCACAGATCTATTCTTCCAGCTCCTCACTCTGCCTTTGCACTGCCACAACAAAACGTGACCCATTTTATTTAAACTTCATCTTGGTGTGTTTATGCCACACCAAGAAATGGGTGTGTCTCGGCCATGCAAGAAGTACATGGCTAAAATGCCTCTGAGGAAATATAACTCTGAGCATCACTGTGTCCATAAGCTCCCCTGCTCATTTCCAGCCTCATCTTTCCTCCTCCCTGTGAGCAACGTCACCAGACCACCACATCTGGTTGCCACTGCTGCAGGCAACACTGAAACGTTGGGAAATTCTTAATTTCTTCCCCTGACTGAGAATCAGGAATGGAAACAAACTCCTAAGTTCCTACTTTAGGGGCAAACATGGACAGGAATTGCAAGAAATGTTATTTGCCAGAGACAGAAGAAAGGCAGGAGGGAAGTCACCTGAAAATTTGCACTTGCCATTCTTCCCAGGTTCCTCAAGCACAGTCACCTCCCCTCAGCGACCAGCCTTCAACCTCTTCAGCTCTTTTTTGCCCAGATGGCAAAGGAGACCAGCTTTCTAGAAACTCAAAACTTCTTTACAGCACAATAAAGGTCTTTGATTAAAAAAAAAATTAATTAAAAAGTAAGTATCCAGGCTACACTAGCCTGCCCAAAGTCTTCTACAGCAGATCCCTATGGGGAAATGTTGATAAAAAGGACAGAGCTGTCAACCTGTACTTTCATAACCTCCCACCCCAGTTTCTTTCATCACACAGGTTCTTAACTAAGCCCTACATCTCTTACCTCAGCTGCTCGTTCTCAGCTCTTGAAAGTTTTGGTACAAAAAAGCCACTGAGACAATTTTTTTTTTTTCTTTGATCAGTCATGCCCCACTGTTCAGAAAACAGGTTAAAAACCATTAGTCTTGCTTATGTTATCCAAACGCTTGCTAGGATCTTATCTTTCCTATAATTTATTTAGCACTGAATCCCTTGACAATACATCTAAAGTATTCTTAGATCACTTCAAATATCACTCAAACCAGCAGTTTTGATTGCAAGGCAGAACTGGCAGAAATAGGTTTTAGATGCAGAACAAAGACTGATCAATGCATGTGGCACATTTCCTGAAAACCACTATGAATAGGGTCTGACCGGTACCTCGGTGACGCCTGGCTTCAATGACCACAACAGATCATCTGGAGACATCCAGATACTATAATACATTACCTGGAGCCAGGGGATTTAAATACAGTCTTTGTCTTGCTGCTCACATGCCTTGCAGTATTCTTGTTGCATCATTTTAGCTGGTGCCGACATGCACTTCAAACTCCATTTTATAAAGTCTTCTAAATTATTTTCCAAAGGCACAGCAGCCAGAGGTAAACACTCAGGATGAGATCACTTTGGGGCGAAAGAAAGTTTACAGGTGTTTTGTAAGTAGTGGTTATACAGATGGTTTCATGCCATAAATCCCTCCCTCAACTGATCCTAAATTAAGATCACCAGCCACCACCCATCTCTCTGTGAGCATCATCAAATTTCAGAACAGTCCAGATTTCCACATATATTTTATAGCTTTTAGAGATTCCCTATTATAAATATAAGAATTTTACCCTTAACTCTCAACAATACAATTCCGTTCCCATAGTCACCATGTGCTCTACAACATTTTTAGGGCTTGTCTTCAGCTCGCAGTTAATTTGAGCTATAACCGCCCTTACCATCCCGTACAGAAATTTTTAACTAGAACAAGGCAGTAATTTTAACGTGAAGGTTGGCCCATTAAGTAAAAACTAATGTTTCAATTAGCAAACTCCTTCACCTCCTAACACAACCTCTGTAACACGGCTACAGGTTAACGGCGCCTGGTGCCTTTCTGCAATTCTTTCTGCCTGGGAAAAAAAGATGTGTTCAGAGTTTCATCAATTTAAAGGCCAAGAAGAGACCACAGCTTCCCTGAAATTCCCCTCCTGCCTACCACATGCCACTAAGTATTGCCCACAAACTGAGCCTAATACTCGAGAAGAACATACCCTCTATTGGCCTGTACAGTTTTAAAAGAAAAGTGATCCAACAGGGGAATTTCTAGAGATGGAAAGTGCTCTTTTTTGTTTGATCATTCATTACAATGGGCGGTCCACCTCCCTAATAAAACCATGCCTCACTTCAACTCTGAACTGCCCAGTTTCCCCTTTAAAACACTGATTTTAGGTACGACTTCCTTGGATACATAGGAGGACACTCAGTGCCTGGAATTTTCTCCCTGTGATGCTACTGCAGTCAAGTGCTTCCCCTGATAAGCTAAACAGACTTAGCTCTAAGCTTCTCTGTGCATGTTTTTTCTAGTCCTCAGACTATTTTTGTGTTTCTTCTGTTCCCCTACAACTTATCCAAGAGCTATTTCAAGATGTTGAAATGGAAATCATACACAATCTTCCTGTATGAAAGTCACGAGTACCAAATACAGAAATGAGATTTGCTCTCTTTTAAATATTTTATTGCTCAGGAACCTAAAAAAAAAAAAAAAAAAAAAACCACCAAAAAAAAACTTTGCCTTTTTTGCTACAGCATCAGCCCTAATGTTTAGACTAACCTGCTCTGCCCATCACTGACCTTTTAATCCCTTTCAGCATTACTACTCATAATACAACTCTCTCCTTCTTCCACCTCATTTTGTAAGCATGGCTTGCAACTCTTACCTCCAGCAGCATTGCTTTGCACCTATTTTATTCTCTTGTTTCAATATAGCTTAAATCAAACACAGAGGTGCCAAGCCCAAGGTACCAAGCCATCAGAACCACCTCGTACGATAATACCTGCCCTCGATGAGCACATCTAAGCGGGAATGCTGAATGGTCTCCACTGTCCCTCCAGCCTGGGCAGTCGGGGAGCAGGAGACTCCACCGAGGTGTCCATCTGCTCCCCATGTTTAACAGGTCATGATTTATTGCTTTGCCCCTCTGTATGACATGTCATTCACAAACAGTACTGACACTACTTCAAGAGCACTAATAAAAATGCTTCAGTTGGGTCCACTGCTGGTTCGTTGAAACCCTTCTAAAACTCCATCCATTTGACCACAATATCCTGTCAATGGCCATTGTTTGAAACTCAACTACTGTTCTTAATGTGATTAACATCATCTTTATTTGATAACATACTGCCAATTTTCTTAATCAGAATATCACTTGGTACTAAAATGCCTCAGAAGTCACAGTTCTCCAGGACACAATTTAAAGCACAGCTTCATTTGTTGATACATCCCCAGAGGCTTCAGCACAGCACCTGGTCTGCAGGCACCACAGGACAAGGCTTACTTCTTAGTGCTGCTGCTCTCCTTCGAGCTACTTAATTTGCAAAGAGTAATTTGAGCACAGTCAACTTGATTTAATTTCCTAGTGAAGAAATAAACTGGCAGCCTATTTAGGCATTATTAACTTAATATGAACTTGACAGTAACTTGCAAAGTAGATCTGCTCTAACAAGACTGAGTTCAATTCTTTAAGCACTCCTTTATTATTTGAGGTTTGGCTGTCTCAGTGTTCTTATACGAAGACATTTTGAAGAGATGTTTATTGCATGCCTATGTATACACGGCAGAATCACAAATAGGTAAGTTGAAAACAGTAACCTTTGAAAAATGGATTTTCGCAACTTGCCTGATCTATGGCTTTTGAAAGACATAAGCTTTGAGAAACTAAAGAACTCAAAGTGAAAATCCACATATAAACACAATGGTGTCTTTAACCTTTAAAGGTGGGTTCTCATCCATTCTGTGCACTTTTGCAAAGACCAACTAGTTACCTAGTGACCACCTACCAGCTCAGAAGTCAAAACTAATCGCCCGGTGCTACTGAAGGCACTAGCCCAGCACCATCCAGGATGAAGAGTGCACATCAGACAACCTGCCACCAAAATCCACCACAACACGAGTCCTGCAAGTCCAAACACATATTGTTATTTCTATGGGAATAAAAACACAGCAATGACTCCTGCAAATTACACCATTATTATGACTAACATCCTATTTAAACAACTCTTATCACATAAATAGCTTTACTGTATCTATTGTTGCATCCAACTTCTGCAAAAAGCTTCAAACCAGATGATAACTTCCTTAAAGCAGCAGTTGCTATGAAATAGCACTATGGATCTCCATCTTACTGCTCCCTTTGTGTTCTGCTAAAAGGGTCCCCAAAAAACCAGAGAACATACTGCTACATGCCTGTACTAACCATCTGTGTCATAACAGCATGCATTAGTACAGGTTTATTTTACTGTACTGATTCTCCTACCAAATGTGAAAAATATATTTAAAATACAGTGCATTCAAGATTTCCAAAGAGAAAAAGAGAATTAGAGCATTCTCCACAAATTTCAGTTTATCCTTTGCTAAACCATAATATGCTTTTTGTCCAAGAATGTGTGACTCTGCTATATCACTTCACTAATGAGTCATTACATGACACTTCAAACAGCTGCAGTTTCAGAAAATAAAAATGTATTGCACTTTTGTTGCCTTTAAGACACCCAGATGAAAATCAGCGTTAAGATAAAAATCAGCTGCTTCTGGTCAGATACATCAGAGATAGATAGAGCAATCACTCTAAAAACAATTAATTTAAGGAAACTTAGAATTAGAGGTAAATTTTAGGAGGACTCAAACTATAATTAGGGTATGAAAATTAAGATTACAGCACAGTCTTTCCTGCTGTAGCAACAAACATACGTTTATAGCAGAGAGGTTTTCACGTCCATCATCCCAAATTATCTGAAATTTATTTTTGAATATAGTATTTTCATTTTACTGTTCAGTTTAGTATGCGAGAACAAAATTCTGAGGTTTTGTTACTAATGTGTATTACAGTCACACTGTCAAACAGGAATAAATTGTCCCTGTAAACAAAAACTTCTAAGACTAAATGCTGAAGGAGCAGCACTTTTAATGGTTAAGCTCAATTTTCCAGACATTCCAGAAAACAGAACTGGTTTAAAAATAAGGTACCTGCACACTTTTTTCTTCTGAAATTAGAGGGATACAGTTATCTTCAAAAACCTATTTTTAAAGGCTTCCAGCTATCTAACTTCCCTGGGTTATCTGATAACATTTTGTCTTCTTTTCCTAGTTTTAATTGGTTTTGTTTCTTCGCTCTTGTATGTTGCCTACAAATACAGAAATGAACCAAATCAGGAAGAGATCATCAGGGTTAATTATACATAAGTAACAAAGAAATCTCAAGTCCTATTTGTGGCAGCAGTGGATTCTTATCCCCTCTCTAAGTATGAGATATTCAATAAAACAAACACAAAAGGTGAACCCAGGAACTATGTCCCCATTGATTCAGGTACTTTTCAGGGAGGTTTAGTATATAGTCTCTGAATCCCCTACACAGAGCCTCTGTTTTTGCAAGTGCTGCCCAATTTTTGTTCTGTTTCTTACTGCACCCAGGCTACTTGAAATGGATGTAAAATGCCTGGGGTTTTTATCATCTCTCAGGCTACTGATCGTTCTTACTGTTACCACTCTGGCAGGAAGCGTGGCTCCCAGAAAGCTGCTCCAATTAAAACAGATTTCCGCTCTCAGTACCAGGAATAGGCTCTGGATACCCCCCAATAATCTTAAAATGGATACTCCCATTAAATTATTTCAATATAAAAAGATTTGCTGAGTCTACTGATCTCCAACAAAGCATCCGTGTTTCGTCTTGAGAACACATCTTAAGTAAACGTAATCTCTGATTTTTTCCTGCTCCCTTTTTACTAAATGTCAAGACCCCTAGGTGTACAACAAGATCAAGTCAGCTGCCACTGCCCACCTTCTTTAGCCAGCAAAAGAAACACTGCATTGCTATAAATTTAAAAAAAAAAATTAAAGGGAGTTCTCCTGCTAGAAGCCCCAGAAGATGCCAGACATTATCCCTGAGCTTATTCTTCCCCTACCAATTTATGCTTTGCAATGTTTGTCTTGGTTATTTGCAAGGTTTTTGTGTAGATTATTTGCAAGGCTTTCCTGTAGGTTATTCTCCTGCCAGTTCAGTGCACTGAATCAGCTCACCGCGCAGTCAGTCAAGCATCACAGATGGCGTAGCAAGGTGGTCAGTCCCCTTCCTCAAACTCATGGTAGGAGTACACCCTGAGGATGCTGGTTTAGTTCCTGAAGCCAAATTTAAGGTCATTTCAGTCAATAAACTCATGGTTTTACCAGAAGATGTGGTCTCACCTTTCCTCCCTTCTCCTTGGCCATGTGTTCCCAAGTACAAGTTCACACCAGGTGGGCAGCTCCAAGCAGAAGGTGTTGGTATATTGGTCCCATCAGTATCTCATGAAACGATGCCTTTAGCACAAGGGACGTTAAAGAGCGTGGCAGGAGGGAGGGCAGAACTACATCTTTTGCAACACTGAGGACTTGCACCCACCTAAACCAGCGACAAAACTAGGTTCTCAGCCCATCTGATGCACATTTTACAGATGGGGAACTGGGGTAAATGACACTCTACCTCTAAAAGCACTCTTATGTTAACTACAGTTTGTAAGTGGCTCAGATGGTCTGAGAAGGAAGCCATAAAAGTACTTGAGGTGTTTTTAGTATGTAGTCTAAATACTCTATCATCAAAATACTATCTCCTGATACTTGGCTACCAGAAGAGCCTTTAGAGCATGCTGTATTTTACATCTGGAGGAAAGCAAAAGCCTTAGTTCAGAGAGGATATGTGCTGTATCAAGGGAACGAGCTAAAATTACTGCAAGACACCTACACAAAACTTCTTGTCTTCAAAGAACAGTGTCAGGATTTCTGGATTTGGGTGCCAGCGCTTCAGGAATTTGCAGTCATGAAATATAATCACAATTCTTATTCTGCTGAGACGTAGATACAGATGGCAGCAAAGAGTCCCTTTGTATTTGAGTTTATTTTGCACTGCAGTATCTCAGAGTTTGGGGTTGTACCTTTTAGCATCAACAAGGTTGTTTTAGCATCAACAAGAATTTACAGTTAGCCCTTCAGGTAGCAGTCATTGCTTGAGAAGTTATATGGCTGCTAGTAAGAAAATTAGTATCTTATGTCCACTGGGTGGTACTGATTTATGTTTTTCTTTCTATGGATGTGCCATAGCCAGAAGTAACAGTAATGGGCATAATTCAAAACTTTCTAGATGAGTGACCTCACTCCAGAACAGCCCACGCTTATACAGAGCCACAGATCTGACACCTGCAAAAGTTCACATTTATTAACTCTGACAGTGAAGCAGTTTCGAAACTTGTCAAGGCACAGAAAATGTGTGTTCCTGCATTGGTCCTTAAGATTTTCCCACTTTATTTTCTTTTTAAATCAGAACAAGTTACAAACTTTGAAGACAAAGATTTCCTGCTTCTAGAACTTAACTGAGCAAGTCCGTTTTCTCCTTCCTCAGGACAGCCCATGTTTCTGGTACCCTGCCAGCACCTCAGGAGGGCAGGCAGAAACCAAAAGCCAAAGAATAAGGGACTGTCTTCCCCAATGTCGTTCCCACTATCTTTTGGTAATGTAAACACACATAAAAAGCAAGAAATATGAAATAATAATAAAAGGTAAAATCGTAAGAAGGTCAAATAAAACCTAAAAGTACTGAAGACACATACAACTTCCACCAGTTGCCACTGTAGGAAAAAAACCTCAGTGATCCGTAAGCCCCGCAGCTTATCTCGATAGCCAGAAAATCCTGATAACACCAAGACAGACATATTCCAGAATCAATGCCACCCCTGCCCCAGGAGAAAACTCTGCTGAAGTCCTCTCAGATTTAAAAACAAGATTGTTAACGAAGTAAAGCCCAGCTAATCCTGACTGCCAGCACAGTCCTGGGGAAAGAGGTCTCACAAGGAGATAAGATTCAAATCAAGAGTTTCACAGATCAAAGGCACCAGCCTGAATTGTAAACCGAAACGAGTAAGACACCAGAACAGTCTCTGCAGCACTGATGTTACGCACTTTCTTTGAGAGCCATTTCCATGTAAGTGGAATAATTTGCTGCCACTTTGAAACCTGTACAAAACTTAAAAGGGCACAATGAAGGAACCCAACCAGGTGACCCTGTAACCCAAGCAGGCGACCATGAGCACAGGGTCAACAACCTTTTCATTCTTTCATGTGCTGGAGAAGCGGGGGGGGGGGGGTAGTCATCACTGTGGCATCTCCTAATGTTTCATTTATCTATCTTGGGAAGTACAAGCATTACCAACCCTTTCTGCCATATTCCGAATGGGAAACCAAGGGACTGCTTACACAGTTTGTGAACTAGAGGGAAACTGTGGGCATGGAAAGAACTGGATGCTCGTTTCCCACAGTCTGACCATGAGATCATCAGTCATCACTAGCAAAATACCGGCCACAAAAAGAAAGCTTGGAGATTCGGGTTCTCTGGCACAGAGATGTCCCCTGAAGTGAAAGCATAAGGCTGAACCAGATTACGAATTCATCCAAAAAATCTCCATTGCAGACGATTCTGTTACATGGAATTTTGGATGAAAAGGATAAAGCCAGCAAGGCTGGCCACAGACTGGCCTAAACACATATGAGTAAAAAAAGCTTCCCGAGGGCTGAACACAAACACAGAGCATCAAGCTTTGTTTTGGTAGAAGGGGAAACTATGTAAACCGCAGAGAACAGGAGAGAATACACACACTGTCGAGCCTACTGACAGAGCCAGAAACGTCAGGGAAGAGCATCAGGAACACACGAGAAAGTCAAGGACAGCCAGAGAAACACCCATGGTGTAAGTCACAGAAAAACTCTCCACGTGAGTACGTGTGCGTGCGGGCACACATGTATTTAGTGCTGGCAGGAAAAAATTACCTTGGAATACTGAGCAAAATGGTCTCCTGCTGTTTGCTTCAGACTGCGTTCGGAAAAACCAGCCTCTGCAAACATGCTCTGTGAATCAGCACGATTGCCTCTGAGAAATACCTGGCTGTCATCAATTTCTTCTTTCAACAGACAATCACAAATATTGGCTAATCACTCTGGTCAAAAGAAGCAACCATGCACACCGGGAGCTGCAACTCAGCATCAGCTGGAACTAAGCAGATGAGAAAAGATTTCAGGGGTCCTGGAAAAGAACTGAAAAGGAAAGTCTAAGTCAAGGTTTGGCAATCTTTTTATGGTGTCATGCCAGGCTTTTTCTTCCCCATGCTCGAGTGTGCTAAGAGAAACCTAGCTGGATCTGGTAGAAGCTGCCTCTCGAACAGACAGGAATCTGCTAGTCGATGGTATCTTGCTTTTACGCAAGGCAGCGACTTTTACTGAGCATATAGCTCAGGGAGAGTCAGAAATTGCAACCTGCTGCCTCTTGCAAATGAGTGCCTCAAAATGCCAATGCTATTAGCCCCACACTCCATTCATAGTCTGATTGCACATCCACAGGTTGTTGATCCCTGAGCTAAAACACGCATCCAGTACTAGATGCAAGAGAAGGCAAAAAAAGGTCATCGAACTGAACAAGGCTGCACGACTGATGAGAATATTTGGATTTGAGTGATGGAACAATATTGCAGGGAACAGAGAGATCATGAATTGCAGAGCCAGCATCTTTCCAACTAATAAGACACCTTCCCAGATGAAACTGCTGATGCATCCAGGAAAGGAATAAGCTAAACACAAGAGAAGGACACTTAGAAGGGGAAATGAGGTTCAAAGTCAGACAAGAGCGTCCATAAAGAAAATGAATTTTCTGTTGCTATATATGGATGCAAGGAGTCTAAGTAACAAACAGGAACAAATAAAATCCTGACCGGCAATAAGAAAAAAAATGAAACCTGATGCGATGAGCATGTGACTGGACTTCAAAATTATTAGCTCGACGGTGTTCAGATACGAAAGGGATGCGATGGCTGCAACGTACCCCTACAAAGAGGGAGAACTGTCACCTATTTGACAGTTATCAGGACTGCAGAAGAACTGAATTTCCATGGCAGCTTGGCAGTAACTCGGTGTGTTTTAGTGGGTGAAGCCCAGGAGGAGGTTCTGGGAAGAACCGAGGCAGGGAGCAGGGTACGTGACTCCATAGGCACATGAAGGGGGAAAAAAAAGATGTGGGGTTATGGAAGAGACAGGACGGGTACAGAAACTCTCATGCAGCAAGTAATTACAAGGGATTAGTTTCCCAAAATGCTAGTTGACAATTTATAACCCAAAGTAACTATTTTGGACCTCATTACAACCAATAAAGCTGCAGTAATCACTGGACTGTAAGTCTTGACAGAGGAGAAAAAGAACAGACTCGCATTTAAATATATCTAAGTCTAGTAATTCAATCAAGATTGAAGAATGCCTTGATTTAAATAATTGATTTTAACTTGTATGATGTTTGTACTTTTTAGTTATCATCTTAATGAAATATCAACATAATGAAAACAGGCATCACTTAAGATGTTGATTTTTCTCAAATATAACTTAGCAGAGGAAAAATTAAGGAATTTGCATATAGATGATCCACTTATATTCACTCACAAAGTTTCAAAGTGCTTTTGGGATCAAAAAGGAAATAGCTACAGAGCAGAGTTTGGAAAAGCTTCTAAAGCAAACTAGATATTTCACTGCCCTTGCAATCAGTGGGAATATACTAGAAAAATTATTAAGCAACCTATATAATAAGCAACTACAGGATAAAGCAAAACATGAAGCAACACAGATGTGTCAAGATCAAATTGTGTCAAAGCAAAATAGCCTGGTGAAACTCAATAAAGACAAGTGCAAGAGCAGCATACGCTGTGCAGGAAAAGAATAACTAGCTAGGCTGCTGGACGAGAGAAAATAACCTAGAGGGTATATTGGATCACAAATGAATATAAGTCAACAATACAATGGATTTGGAGGGGGCGGTGGGGGGGAAGGCAATTCAGATTGTTTTAATAGAGTGCCACGTGGAAAATAGCATTACTTCATTTTATACAATGCTGACAAGGCCACAGAGTACCGAGCCCATGTTCGGAGAGAAGTAAGTACATCAGAGTACAGAGGAAGGCTGCAAAAAATAATAAAGAGATTTGGAAACAATATGATCCATGAGAACAGATTAAAGGACCTTGTTCAGCCTAGAGGAAAGAAAACTGAAGGAGAATGTAACACGCTCCCGTCAGCGACAACGGAGACAAGAGGATGGGTTATTTTGCACATCCTCTGGAGTGAAGCAAAGTGTCTTAATTTGACAGAGAAATAAGATATGGGAAAAGCTTTTAACTAAATTGGTTAATCACCCACTACCAGCTACCTAAGGAGGCTGGGTACCTCCTAAACTGGAAGATTTTAAGGAAAAATTAGGAACATATTTGTCAGGGATGCGCTACATACACTTTATCTTGCCCCAAGGAGGGGAATGGACTGGAGACTCTCCCGAGCTCTCTAGCAGCTCTGCATTACAATAAGAGAAGGTGCCTTAGAGGACCAGGCTGTTGAACTAGAGAGTCCTCAAAGAGTCCTCCAAAGAGTCCCAACATTTCTGAGACCCTGAGGCTTCAATTCCAATATTTTTTGGAATGCAGGAGAAAATTTGGAAGACAAATATTTCTAACATGACAACATCAGGGCAAAAAGATGACTCAAGTAACTATCAATCAGCCAGACATCGGCTCTGGACAAAATAAGGGAAAACTCAATCAGACTTGATCTAGACTTAAAAAGGACAGGAACAAAATTAACAACAGTCAACACAGTGTTATGGAAAATAGGCCTTGTCAAACAAAGCTGATTTCCTTCTTAGATGAGATTCAAAATCAGATTGATAAAGGTAACTGCTGCAATGTAACAGGCAAACTTTTGTTGAGCATGACATCTTGATTAAAAAATTACCACTCTACTATGTCAACAAAGCAGCTAAATGGATTTTGAGTTGGCCAACTGACGGATGACTAAAAGCACTCATCCACGGAAAATTGCTGTCAACAAAGTTAGCTGTAGTAGGGTTCTGCTGGGCTTCATACAGAGCCTGGTATGGTTCAAGAAGTCCACTGTAGCTCTGAAAATTAATATAATCACAGACAAGATCTGTGAATGGTCCTCTGGATGACAGATGAAGAGGACAGGCCAACCAGACACAACAATTCGGACTGCAAAGGCCACTCAAAGTAGATTTCAATACAACCAAATGCAAGGTACTACATCCAGAAAACAAAATCTGAAAGCCAGAGACCCTGAAACACAGTCTGAGGTACTGTCAGGCAAGAAACTGCCCAACACTTCCCAGCTCAATGCCACACGTTTAACTTACTCAAAATAAAAGCTGAAAGACCACTCGGTTATGGAATTACAAGTTCCCTCCAACAGGAAAAGTTATCAGATATCAAAGGACCTTTTAATTTAGCCAAGAAAAGGCTTTTGGAAGCAATAGTTTGAAACTAATTCAAATTAGACCTCATTTTTTTAATCAGAGAGGGTAATTCATTGCTGAAAATATGTCAAGAGAAGTGGCACATTCTTTGTGACTTGAGATCTTCAAACTAAGACTGACTGTCCTGGTAGAAGGTAAACAGTAGCCCAAAATAAATAGTCATTAGGCTCCTTTTCCAGGTAAGATCTAAGGATCTGTGGTTTTGAGGAGGTCAGACTCATTAAGATTTAAGCTCTAGGAACTCTCTTCTAAGTCCATACCGAAAGCCACAAACATAGCATCTGAGCACATCCCGACAGCACACAAAGCAAATCAAATCCATCTCCTGGACTCTCCAAAGGGAGAAGCAGCACAGCATCTGACCCAACCTTGCTGTGCAATGGCAGCTGGAAACCTCCAGGCTCCATTTTTCTGTGGTAAAAACAGAGATGGTACATCTACGCACAAGGATCTTGCAAGGCTTAACCCAGGAAGGTCTGCAAAGACCTTCCAAGAATCTTGGACAGAAGCAGCCTTAATGGTATATATACAACTGCCGGTCACTGTGGTAGAGTCAGCATCAGAAAGAAAAAGGGTCATCTCTTGGAACACCTTCACAGTGGTGTTGCAGAAGAGAGGGAGAGAACAACATGCTTTGTGCTGGACACTTTGCTAAATGGCAATCCAAAAGCAACCAAGAACTCTGAGGGTTTTATGCCTTTTCTTCAAAAGTTGTTTGTAACATAAAATGAGGGCTTTGATTCACAAACCAGCAAAAACTCTAGGTAACACCAATCTGCCATAAACCATTCCAAGATCATTTTACAAAGCCTAAAGCAATTTAAGACATTATTTATTGATGGTAACACTAACAAACACATACGTAAAATCAAACTCCAGGAATTAAGAAAGAAAAGCTAAAACTCAGATGAGAACAGATGTGACACCACATTTATCTATTGAGCCCAAAACATAAGTCTACTACCACAGAAGTAGCCAACTCAAACCAAATATCTTTTCTACAACTTCGATTTGTGTGCCTGTGTTTTATATATGGACAGTGAAAAAATTCTTATGGAAAGAAATATTTTATTGAGCTTCCAAATGAGATCAGTCCATATTCAGAAGACTCAGCTACCCAGGAACGTGTAGCAGCTGGGATTCCGATGCTACAGTAAAGAAAAAGAAACAATTTCTCAGATTTATTGCACTGCATTTTAAGACCTCAAAAACTCTGTTGTGAATGTAAGTCAAATCAAGAGCAGACTTGAGCTTTAACCAATTTTCCTTGCACTGGTTTTACCTCTCACTTGCATCATGGTAAGAGGCAAGGATGACTGTCAGGAGAGCGTTCGGGTGACCCTGTTCTCATGGCCAAGTGACCACCCTCTGAATACAGCACTGGCCGCTCTAGGACAAGTGTAGAGGACGTGTAAGACAAGTCTGATTTCCTCCTCCAAAATACCACAAGGCCAAATGGAAACCTTATTCTAGCTGCCTATACCACACAACATTGAACCTGAAAAATGTGTGTAATGCCTTAGTTTTTGCAAAAGCCATTAAATGTCTCATTAAGTGATGACATACACCGGAAACTGAAGAAAATTATTTGCAGAATAAACTACTACAGCATAAATGTTCATATGGGGACCTATTCCAAAGTAATTGCACTTTAAATGCTCAATTCAAAATACTTTTCAACAGGGACAAGTCCTTAGAGCCTGCCTGTCCGTATAGACACTACATTCATCTTGGTTGAAAAATCATCAGCAACTGTAATGAGCGATCTTACTTAGTCCACCTAAATGGCAGGAGAAGATCAAACATGCTTGGAGACTTCCTTCAGTCAGGGCCAAGTATCTCTAGAAACAGGTCAAGCCGAGTAGTACCCATCTAGGAACATTGAAACAAGTCGTATTCCAGAGATCACCTCCAGCTCCGTCTTGTCAATAAAACAAAACAAGGTGTCTCCTATGTAAAATACATATGTGTACACACACACATATGTACACACACACATATGTACACACAGAATGCCATCAAGTCCAAAATCTTACATTGAACAGGATGACCCAGAGAACAGGAACAGACTCATCTGTTGGGACTGTGAAGAGTCTTAGGAGTTTGTTATGAATAACCACGTAAACCCCCTTGTCCATTAAAAAAGCAAGTTGTCATTGCCTACAAATTCAAGTATAAAGAACTGAAAGGAAAATGGGGAAAAAGCAGACTGTGCTCAAAACTTCTCACTAGTCTTCAGGACGGATTTCCAACATCAAAAGGATAAAACCCACTTGTTATCAAATTCAGAGAGTTGGGTATCTAACACCAAAGAAAGCAAAAGCCCAAACACTGTGCTTTAATTCGTGGCAGATAAACTAAAGAGTCTGATGCCATAAAAGAGGCAGATCTTTTTTATTAAATTCTACAGCAAATTAGAAGCAAGAAAAAAAACGCTGCAGAACCCAAAATGTTATGGTTTATTCTAACTTTTGCTGCAGTCTGCAATCTTTATCCATTTTATCAAAGAATTAGACATGTCTAGCAGGCACGATGGCATCTATTCTTCTTCTGCCAGTTTAGTATTTTTTCTCTCATAAAATACTCTAAGCTTGTCTTCAATAATCCTCCTAAATCTCTAACCCTTGCTAAGACAAGGAAGGCAAAAATGTTCAGCCTACAAATACACTTCAGCATTAATCTTCCTATTGAGAAAGTTATTGTATGAAAGCTATGATAAACCCAATTTTTCTGCTCTGCCTTTTAATTTTCCCACCTTCCAGTTTTCCACCTGACCATTTCACTCAAGGAAAGGAAGGAAAGACAGGGAAAAGTACAGCCAAATACAAAACAGCATCTCCAACAGAGGACGGAAACGTGTTTTTCCAGCTTTTACAAATCCTATGACAATAACCTCTTAAATGGTTTGCTGGAGAGCGTCAACGGGCCAGCATTTTTCCTCCCAGAACGCACACAGTCACTTGAAATTCCTTTACAGAGCTCAGGTTTTTCAGCACATCCATCGTAAACAAAGCTCAGAAGAACTTTTTAAAAATTATTCAAGTCCCACTCACACTGTGAGGAAACCAACATGTCTCCGTCTTCCTCAACAGAACCTCATTCCCTATAGAGTTCTTTGAAAAATAAAGTATTATGCCATGAATGTCATCATCATCACTTCCCTACAGGGTTCCAGCAGGAAAGAGGAAAGAAATATAAAGTTTACTTCAATACCAGCATGATGAACCACATCATCTGCTTTCAGACTGAGAGGCAGTGAGAAAGAGATTTAGAAAAATACATAAATAAAAAAATGCTCATATTTGAGTGAAGTTATATATTAAAAACCTATCTGGAAATTACTCAGACCTGTGTATTCATGTTCCTGTTTGGTGCCCAAGACCAAAAAAAAAAAAAAAAAAAAAACCAAAAACGGCCTGGTTCTCAAAAGCTGCTTCATACTCAAAAGCTTCCACAAATTTCAGAAGATCTGCAAATGCTGGATATACCTTACGAGCTGGATCTTCCCTGACTAGCATCTTAATTATGGGTCTGGGATTCTTGCTTCAGACACCCATCACAAAGTGCACCTGCCTCTCAACAAAAAAAAACCCTGAAAATTCACAACTCTTTCTGTTGTTACCAATTCAAACCAACATGTAAATAAACATAAAATCCTACCTCAAGATTATCCACCCAACAAAGCAAAGCACAACAACACAAAATATATACCCTATAGATGTTATTCCAAAACCTGCAAGACAAACAAGCACCTACTTCCTATTGATTTTTACGTGAAGGCCATCAACCACCACCCACATAATACTTCCAAACTCTTCCCTCACCTGCTCAAAACTTCTCCCAAACTCCCTCCCACAGCCCCTATCTCTTGGTTGGGTAAAGGATGACATGGGCTCCACCTGCATGTGTCCCAACCAGCCAGTGAGATGCTGTCTCCTAGAAAAGTAAGGGGAACTGTCATAAGTTCTGTTCCCTGGGTAGAAGCACCGATTTTATTCTCTCCCCCTCAACCCAGCAGTCAACTTTCTCAAAACTTAAAAAAGAAGATAAAGCTAGATTGTCTTCTACGTCTACAGCCCTTTGAAATCTGGATCAAAGTGCAAAGGGAGTGCAGAACTACTGGTGGGCAGGCAGACAGTGCAATCACATCATCCTTACTTCCTCAAGAAACCGAGTTTACGTGAATTTGCATAAACAAACATAGCACTGCCACTGACATTTTCCTCTCATATTTAGTGATATCAATGTTTTAAACACAAAAATAGGAACAGAATGATTCAGTGGAGGGGAAGGAACAAAAAGGTAACACAATTTAGACACCTCTGGAGAACTGCATCTGTTCGAGTGGCAGGTAGTTGAGTCACACGGAAATAATTCTTGAAAATTTATTCCCAGTTGTAAAAAGTGAAAGATTAGGAGCCAGTATTTTTTAATTCCAAGAGTTAAAAGACCATCAACAGGCAAAAAATAGATAGGTGGATTTTATTTATTGTCACTGAAACAAAAATCTTCATCTACTTATTGAAGAGACACGCAACAGCATACGAGAATCCAGTAACATCAGACGGGACTAATCGATTTGCATTTGAAATCAGCAAAAAGATGCTGTTTACGTAGTTTGGAAAAATACTGTAGAATATAACGAGAACACTTTTCTCATTCAGTCATTTTGGATCGAATATTTCTATGGACTGAAGGTGATGACTTACAGGTTTTAAGCAACACAATTGAGTCTGATTGATTAGAAAGATCACGGTACATTAAGAAACGAGACCAACGCGAATAGTTACGAACCTCTCCTTCACAGCCAGCTTCTTCTCAGACACACGATCTCACCCGCAAATAAATCAAAGGCGGCACTGTAGAAAAATCACCTCGTTTGCACTTTGAAAGCGATGCAAGAGTCACTCCTCCCCGAGCACGCTGGCTAATAACACGGTTTTCCAGGGGATGCTTCAAATACTTCTTTGTCGTACGAGCGTTGGGAGGAGGAGATTGGCAGGACATCGCACGTCTCTCGCCTCGTGACAAGGGTCAGCCCGACCACCTCCACGGCGAAGGGAGACGGCGCGCGACCATCCACAGCCGCCCGAGGAAAAGCCAGCCGAGCGGAGCGCCGGCCGGCCGCACGTCAGCGAGGGCGAGGGGAGCTAATTCGGGACCGAGACGCGCAGTTAAGAACGCCGCGGTTTAAGGAGAGACTTTATGAATTGCAGAGGAAACAGAAAGTACACGGAGCACTTGTGCTGCGGAAAGGGAAATCGGGGGCCTCTGCAGATACAATCAAGCCCAAAAGGCATGACTGGAAGACAAATGAAGATCATAATCCGGACTGAAGGAAAGAGTGAGCTCAGAAAGGAAGATATAAAAGTTGTATTTCCCTTTTGACAGCTTCATCAACTGCTACCAGCCACTTGAGAGCTGGAAATCGGCGGAGAGCTCCTGCGTGGAAATGTGGAGGTTTCTAACTACCAGAGGATAAAGGTCTGAAATGCTCTTCTGCCACAGGCAGCAGCAGAAAAACACCTGGGTTTAAAATAAGATTGAATTATGCTTGTGCCACGGTTTCTGGCTTTGGCGGCGGGTAGGACTTGGTGACCCAGGAGCTCCATCCCAGCTGCGAATGTCCCACTTCTCAGAACAGGAGATCAGTGCCAACCTCACGGTGATCGCCTTTGAAAACTTAACCAAAAGCGGACACTAACCTGGATTAAACACACGCTTCCCTTGCCTAAAGTGGCTGCATTTGCACCTACGTCTCCAAAGTGAGGTTCACAAGCTCTTCTAGACAGATCAGATAATGAAATTTAGACTCAATTTAATTATCATTGTGATTATGCTTTCAGTTGAGGTACTGAAGGCCTTTCGCAGAAATGCTTCTCCAAAGCATTTTCCCTTGCCCGAGAAACGTTTTCAGGAGCACCAGGAGCAGTATCACCTTTCTTTCCTGTTTTTGCCTGTTATCCGCATGGTGGGTTACTGATACAGGGGAGCATAAAAACTCAACTGCAAAGAGCGTTTTTAAAAATCCCTAACTAGTTCACCTCCTGCAATGCAGACTAATCATTGAATTTGACAGATGAATATCACCTAAGATCAGAAAGGATCTCTACAATATGTTCTCCCTAAATGACCATATCCCATAGTTATTTCACATTAATTTTGACACAATATGGGTGTATCATTCAGGTTTCTCACTCCAAGCAATATTTCCCATTACTGAACAAACTCAAAACACCTTCATGGCATGCAGTCATTTTGCTTCCCATCCCTTTGTTCCAAAGGAGAAGGGCTATATATCTACATCTCAAAAAAAGTGTGTCTTTACTAACAGCCAGGAATTTTAATCAACTGAAGAGTATACAAAAAGGCCCATACATCCGAACAATAATCTCTGAAATACTTAGCACACGTTCACTAAAATGAAAGGCCACTATAAGCACATCATTTGGGAGAGAGAGATTCCTTCTGGAAAATGTAAATATTTACTTTAGTTTAAAAAAAAAAAAAAAAAAGTTAAGATGCATACCTAGGTAAGTTGATATTTGTAACTTCCAGAAGAAAAGTTAACCAGTTTTAATATATATATTTCATCCAAAAAATACACTGCTAACTGATATCAGTCCTTTTAATGATGACATGCATCTAGAAGAATAAATATTCAGACCATAGTTGTTGGTTGGGGTTTTTTTTAATGGGCTCAACCATAAAGGTCAAGAGAATCCATTAAACAGTTAAAATTGAAAATTAAAATCAGAAAGAACTAAAAAGAAATAAGCATTTGGCTTCCTTGTACTAATTTCCTTTTTCTTTACATTGCTCAACATCACTCCTCAATTTGAGTTCTAATCAACAACCACTTCACAGTTAACATTTCATGAAATAATGCGGTTGATGCAATCAAGTCCAGCAAAATGTTTCCCTAAAGATGTTTCCATCATTCACATTCCTTTAAAAAAAAAAAAAAAAAAAGCTCTAGCTTCCTCCATCGCTATTTAACGGCAAGAATAAACACACCACTGCATCTTAAATCATATTTTGATTAAAACATAAATAAAATCACTTGGGGTTTCTTTCTGGTTAATACAACATGCCTTTGTCCAGGAGAGGGGAAAAAAAAAAACCTCAACCTGCTCATTTTTCTACATTTGACAGTATTCAGCACTAAATGAATGCCTTTTGAATGAAATTCAGTCTATGGAAATACAAGCCATAACCTGAAAGCTTATCATCATGATGTGGGGGGGGGGGGGGGGGGGGAATCCACCCGAAAATCCAACACAGTACAAAACCTTTTTTTGATAATGAATATTTATTTCATTTCCATACTTCAAGGCTCCTCTGTTTTCTATAAAGGACTGAAGCTAAGCACCTTTTGGGCATTATTAACCCACAATATAGTGACGGACTTCATTGCCTTGAAAGCCACAACACCAATAACAAAGTATTCAAGCAATTATTGCCAAAACAAAAAAAAAAAAAAATCACCCCTTTCATAAAAATGAATAGCACATACTATTTTATACGGACAGAAAAAATAACGCCACCTTACATTTCACAACCTTGCGCTCTCTGCTTTCAGGCTATGGATGTTGCGCGCCGGCATTCCCCCGTCTCATCAAACCTGGGTCATTTTTACACCCCCCGCAAAAGGGAGCGGGACAGGGGATAGACGGCCGCAACTCGGCCCTTCCCATCCCATAAAGTTGCTGGCGGGCTCGTTAATATTCCCTTATATCGCTCTCAACGTCGTCTTCATCGTCCTCGTCGTCGTCCCCACGTGCCCCTCTCGATTTTTTCGGTGGGTACACTGTGAAGCGACAGCATCCCTCCCCCCCCAAATCTCTGGGGTGCACCCACACCCCCAAACCCCCCCCCCCCGACATCTCCTGAGGGTCGAGAGCTGGACACGCCGAAGAAAATCCCCCCCTGAACCCCGCTCGCCCCAATTTCTCTTCTTCCACACCAACAGAAGGTGAAACTTGCCTTGGACCCAGCGCTGGTGCCTCCTCAGGTGGGGTGGGGGGGACACCGCAGCACCCCAAAAAGCGACTGGTGAGGTGAACCCCCCCCCCGCTGTGCCCCCCACGCCCAAACCTGAGGGCATCGAGCCCGCTCGTTCCCCGTGGGGGCTGAAGGGAACCCCCCCGCCACCAAGGCTGAGGGGGGACAACAGGCTTTCGGGTTGGGGGGGGGGGGCACACGACGAACAACAGGCTCTGGGGGCCGGGTCTCGCCCTCCCCAGGGCGGTGGTCTCCCCTTTCCCACCGGCTCGGGCTCTTCTTCTACCACGCGTGACCCTCACCCACCAAAGGGGGGGGCCCACGCAAAGCCCCGTCCTGAGAGGATGCTCCACACACACACACACACGGCCCTGTCCCCTCCGCCGGGGGGGCTCGCAGCCAAACGCCCCCCCCCCCCGCTGTCCCCTCACGGCTCCCCCCGCTGTCACCCTCCGCCTCACACACACACCCACCCCCCCCCCCCCCACCGGCAGCGGCCGCTCTCCGGGGTCCGTGTGTCCCCCCCCCTCACCTGCGGCTCCTCGGGCGGCGGCGGCGGCGGCGGCGTCCCCTCTGCCGGTGCAGCAGCAGCAGCGGCGGCGGCAGCGCTCTCCCCCTCCTCCCGCTGCCTTCTCCGCGGCTCCTGCCTCTGCCCGCAGCCGCCAGCCGGTGGGGGAAGGGGGCGGCAGCGGCGGCGGCGGGCGGAGGAGGTTGGGGGGGGGGGGGGTGTTAGCGGTGGAGAGGGGGGGGGAGTACCACCAGCGGGACCGTTACAGCCGCGGTAAGGACTACCGCTCCCGGCATGCCCCGCGCGCAGCCGCCGCGGCTAGGCGCCCGGCGTTCTGCGCGGGGCACGCTGGGTAATGTAGTCCGTGAGGCGGGCGGGGTGGGAGACAGGGCCCGGGCGGCCGAGGTGTAGCTTGGGAGGTGGAGTGCCGGCGCGCTGGCTGCTGGGAGGTGTAGTGCGGTGGGAGGGCTGCGGGAGGGGAGGGGGAGGAGGAGGAGGAGGAGGCGGTGGCGGCGGCTGTGCGGCAAGGCATGCCGGGAGTCGTAGTTCGGCGGGGCATGACGGGAGTTGTAGTCCGCGCGGGCTGAGGGGAGGACACGGGCCGCGACGGGGATCCCCACAGGGCGGTGTGAGGAGAGGTTCGGCGGGACCCGGACCCCGGCTCCGGGTAGACGATCCCCGGGCCGCCCGGTGAACGCAGCCCCTACATCAGCCCGGACCTGCGGTGGGAGAGGAGGGGAGAGCCTCGGGGCCCGCGGCCTTGGCTGAGGAGGGGGAAAGGGCCCTTCTCCGGGAACGCAAACGAGCGCTTTTACTTCTTCACGCAGGAACGGGCGTGAAAAAAATTCACGGGAAACCTCGTAGGAGGGACCGGCGGCACCCACCGGTGCAGGCGGCGACGAGGTGGGTGCAAAGCGCGTCACCACAGTTCAGCGCCCCGGTTTTAGAGCGGGAAAGGAGTATTTTGGGAAAGTGCTGGTAATCTGGGAGGTGGAGAATTAAATTCCTACGGGTCTTCCCTCAGGGACTGACACCAACAGGGGTACGTCCCCTCCTCTGTCTCTCACAACACTCAATTGCCGTTCGAAGTATTTCGCTTTTTGTGAAGCTGCGCGCTGGCGGTTTTGTTTCCTGAGCGATCGATGTCAAACAACCCCCCCTGGGGAACCAGGGAATCGGGCTGGGGGTGTCCCGGGGCTGGCAAGGGTCATACCCGAGCTGCTCGCTTCGGTTTCTCACCCTTTGGACACGCTGGCGTGGGGGTGATGTTGTGAAAACTCTCTCAAAGGAAACATTTCTCCTTGCAGGTTTCTCCCGCAGGATGGAGGACACTGGCAGCACCGATGGGACGTGCTCAGCCGCAGTGATGCCCAATATTACACGGTTAAGGGAGCCTCCAGCAGTATTTGGGGGCTCTTTAACAGCCCACTGTGGGGGTTTTATCCCCCCCTACAAGCCAGGTACTGACCTGTCCTAACGGCAGGTGCATGTTTGTGAGAGAAAAAGCAAGTGTCGGGGTATCCTCTCCCGTGGCTCTCCCTGGGTTCAAGCACGGGGACAGCGGGTCCGAACCCCCAGAGCTTCTGCCCACCTGCCTCCACAGCAGGAGGAGACAGGGGAGACCCACCGGGGGAGATGCTGCTTTCCTACATCCTGTGAGACATGGGAAGAGTTTAAAAAATCCTTTGTTTCGTACCCAAAACCCAAGGCTTTGGCTAGGACAGGGGAGATCTCCACCAGGCACTGAGCCACTGCTCTGTGACAGCTTCCTGCTGTAACAACCACCCGGGTGAGATGCAGACAGAGCCCAGCTGGAGGAAAGACAAACTGGAAGTTTCAAAGTCCGTCCCTTTCACTGAGCAGCACCCAGCTGCTATGGAAAATGGGGGGGGGGGGGGGCTGGAAATCTGTGATTTGGGTCCCCTGAGTGAGAGGCCGTGTCTGTTCCCATGTTGCATCCTTTCCCTTCTTCCACCTGCACAGCTTTGCCAGCTGGAAGTAACCTCCTGGCTCCTCAGGTCACCATTTCCACCCAGCATGTCCCAAATTTATCCCATCTAACCAAAAAACACCAACCCCAGTTTGCAAAAAATAAATAAACCAAGTCCCCAAAATCTCATGCCGGCATAATTTTCTTCCCCAGAGGAAAGCAGAGCCATTTGGCAATGTTTTAATGGTACCACGTTTGGTTTGCAATCCCCGACACTTGCCATTTCAGCCTGTCCATCACAAACATGGGGGCTGCATTGATGTTTGCTCCCTGGGGAGGTTTATTTCTGCTCTCTTTTTTTTTTGTTGTTGTTGTTTCCCTCCTCTCCTTCTTGGAATAAACTTGATGTCTTATCTGCCAGCCGACCAGGGGCTGCAGCCAAGCAGAACCCATTAGTGCAGCACTATAGATTTTCAACCCCATGAAAATCTGCTGCCATTTTAAATAGAGCATCTATTTATTTCACTCGGCAGCATGTCCTTTTGCTGTCAAGGAGACAAATTATTCCGGTCCTGTGGCAGAGCTCACAATAACGCGTCGGAAAAGCTTTGAGAACAATTTATACCGAACTGTGGCATACCTCTACCTACAGAGGGGCAGCCCGATACCAGTGGACAGCCCGGAGTAAATCCAAATTTCAGCCCAAATCCCTTTTTAAGGGAACTTTTTTTATTAATTCATTGCAGAACAAAGTATGTGGCCCAGCCCCTGATTTCCCAATGTACATCTCTGAAATATTTAGAATGATAAGGATGTTTTGCAGCCCGATAACCAGCACGGAGGGATGCGTGGGGCTGCATGTATGTAGCCTGGCCAATGGGGCGATTGCAGTTTAACTCCTTCGTAATCAACCTGCATGCTGCTGGATTAATTTAATTCCTTCTGCTGTTTGGCACAGTAAAGCCAGCGCTGGAGAGAGGGGAGGGGAAAGGGCTTTACATTGAAAAAGCCTGCTGGAATAGATGAGGTTTTTTTGTATTAAGGGCTGCCATATGCTTAATAAACATCTTTATTATCAGCCCAGCCTTGACTATAAATAGCCTGGCTTGTATTTTAAGCCACGTAATGCCAGCCAGCCGCCGGGGATTGTGCTCCCTAAGTTGTCTCGGGCCCAACTGTTTCCAGCGCGCGAGTGGAGCCGTAGGAAATGTGCTATTTCCTTCCCCAGGCAGCAAAAAAAGGCTTTGGGAGAGGCTCTGGGCTCCCACCACAGGCTTGTCTCGATAGAAACACATCCTTGCCCACGCGCAAATCCTGCCACGTTTGCCTGGGCATGCCCTACATATAAGTATGGAGAGATATATATTAAAAAATATATAGTTAGTGCTTGCTGGCGCTTATTTTGTGGAAGAGGAGTGGATAAGAGTGGTTGGGTGATTCTTGGCTCTTGATCTGCCCAAATAATTCAACCTCGCGTTTTCTCTGCAGTTCCTCAGTCTGTGATTTCCAAATCTGCCTGGGGGCCAGGGACTGTGTCTCTGCCTGCTGCTGGCCAGGCACAGGGATGCATCCCAGGCTCTCCTCCCTCCTCACCTCTGTTTTGGATTTTTGCTCCCAACAGATTTGCAAAGCCTCAGATCTCTGGAATGGGGCAAAGGGCCCTGGTAATGCACAGCAACAACTCCAGAAGCTTTTCCAACCCTGCAGCCTTTGAGCACGTGTGACTTCAGCCCGTTTGTCTCCAGAGCCAGTGATAGTTTTGCTCTTACATCCAACGGGAACCAGGTCAGACCTTGATTTTAACGCAGAGAAGAATTCACTCCACTCAGAAATTCAATTCATCTGAGCGCTTAGGTACTTAAAATAATTTGGGTTGTTCCTGATTTATGCTCCTACCGGTGGTGTGCCCCTGGTCCTCGCTCTGGCAAGATCTTGTTGTGGTACTCAACACCTCCTCAGACCCATTCCCAGCACCAGAGGAGGGTCCTGCATCCCCCAAGCATCTTATCTTCCTATACCCAGCTCCGGTCCTATCTCCGTGTGGGGCAGGAGACCCCTGGGCATCCCCTCGCTGCCCTGGGTATGGCTTTGGAGCTGCCCTTTGGGCCGAGCCCTCCCAAGGGCACCCAAGCACGTGGGTTGTTTACGGCCCCCGTAGTCCCACCTGGACCCCCTCAATTACCCGGCTTTTCCTGACCCTGTGGCTGCTCCGTCTCCAGAGGAAAAGGGGGGCTCCGGGGAGAAAGGGGGGCTTGAAGGTGCTGGATCCTAACTCCTTGGTGAGTCGCGGCCAGATCAACCATGGGCATCACCAGTGGCACCAGCCCGGCACCATCCCAGCCATGCCAGTGCCGGGCATCTGGGTTTTGAGGATAAATAACTAAAAAGCGATATTTCCCCCCCTGCCCAGTACCCTAGGATGCTTCTACCCAGCCGAGCTGGCACCAGGCATCTGGTTTGGGGGGATAAATTGCTAAAAAGCGATTTTTCCCCCCTGCCCAGTACCTTAGGATGCTTCTACCCAGCCGAGCCGGCACCGGGCGTCTGTTTTTGGGGGATAAATTGCTAAAAAAGCGATATCTTCCCCCCTGCTCGGTACCTTGGGCTGCTTTTACCCAGCCGATCCCGCCGCCCCGTTCCTGCCCGCCCCTGCCGGTACCGGACTACAGCTCCCGGCGGTCCGTGCGAGCGGGCAGGGGCAGGCAGGGGCGGGCAGCGGGAGCGGAGCGCAGCGCTGCCCGCAGCGGGGACCCGCCGCGCCGCCTCCTCCCGGTGAGGGATGCGGGGGGCGGCTCCGGGGAGGGGGGGGGGGGGGGGGGTCCGACTACGGGGGTGTGAGGGTACCAGGGAGTGACAGTACTGAGGGTTGTGGAAAGGGGTGCCCCAAAATATGGGTACGGGGCAGGGGGAAAGGATGCCGGGGGCTGCGAGTACCAGGAGATGTGGGTACCGGGGGCTTCAAATACCGGGGGGGGGGGGGGGGGAGGGCTGTTGAGGTTGCCAGGGGGATGTGAGTACTGAGGGATGGGGGTACCTGGGGGATGCGAGTAGAAGAGGGCGAGGGTGCCAGGGGATGTAGGTAACCTGGGGCTGTGATTTCGGGGGGATGCGGCTGCCGGGGGCATGTAGGTACCAGGAGATGTGGGTACCAGGGGGATGTGGGTGCCGGGGCAATGTGGGTGCCAGGGGGATGCGGGTACCAGGGCTGCAGATTCCAGGGGGATGTGGATACCCAGAGATTCGGGCGCTGGGTAACGCAGGTACCAAGGCACAGAGATACTGGGTGGGGGTCTGCGCCTTGGTGTGCCCCCAGACCAGGAGGGGACCCAGGCAGGCAGTCCTGGAGGCCATCCTGGGGTGCTGAGCCCCGGTCATCAGAGTGCTGGGGCTCTTGGTTGGCGGGTAGATGGGGGGGCTGTGGCTGGGGAACTGCTTCTGCCTGGCCCTGGGGTGTTGGCTCTGCTCAGGGACCCGGTGAGCGATGACTTCATGGCCTTATTAAGGACTAATTTCCATCTAGGCAGGGGAAAATAAACAAGTGTGGCTGTCATTTGCCGTGGAAAGTTACCGAGGCCGTGGGGAGTTGCTGCCTGTTCTCATACATGGCCTGGATTTCTCCACTTACCTCCATGGGATGATAATCCCTAAATCCCAATGAGATTAAAGGCAGAAAGAAAGGTGGCTGGAGTTCCTCCTCCCTGCTTTCACAATGTTTCCCAGATGACGAAATCCCATGTCTAACTCTGATTAACCTGTGCGCTCAGCTCATCCCCCCCACAAAAAAAAGGGGCAACGAGGGTGAATCCCCATCCCACTTTGCTCCCGGAGCTGCAGGGAAGTGAGAGCTGGGGGAAAAGCCGTAGGTGAGGCAGGAGCTGCTGTTTTAACCACCTTATTTTTCCCGTGCCAGCAGGTCTGGAAAACCCTCCCGCAGCCATGGCATTGGTGAAGAGCGGTTGGCTTTGGCGGCAAAGTAAGTGCAACCCTTGAGCTTTCCAGGTTGGGAGCCCCCCCCAGAAAAAAAACCCGGACAGGTTTTGGCTACAGGATACAGGGAGGGGGAACGGACCCCGACCTGGGCGGTTAATCCATGGCAGCGAGGAAATCGCAGCTCAGCCGCTCACGGATTTACGTAAGAGGAGAGAGGGGCCGTCTGCCATGAAGAGAGACACACGGCTCCACGTCCGGGGTTGGATCTGGTCCCGCGTGCACGGCAGGACAGCACCGAGATGGCCTGATGGCTTTTTTGGCAGCTCTTTTTAATTTAAAGCCACCTGGTCACACTGCCCCGGATGCTTACGCCAGGCATGGGTGTCCTGCGAGATGCAGTGGCTCTTGCAGGGGGTGGTGGGATCTGGCTGCAAATTTGGGGGACAGTGTTGGGTCTCATGGTATCCCACTGGGCTTGCTGGGGTCCTTCACCTCCTCCCTGTCCCATCAGGCTCCATCCTGCGCCGCTGGAAAAGAAACTGGTTCGTCCTCTACCTGGACGGCAGCTTGGTTTACTACCACGACGAGACGCAGCGTGACATGGACGGCCGGATCCATATCAAATACAGCTGCCGGGATGTGAAGACCGGCCGTGAGTGCAGAGGTGAGCAAAGTCCCGCGTCCCAAACCCCATCCCGTGCAGAGCTCTCCACGTAGCTGTAACCCTTTCAAATGATGCTCTGCTTGTGCACGTCTAGGATACCCCAAAAATAATCCAGGCTGCCTAATACACCCCTTTCTAGCACCCAGCCAGCAGCAAGCCCTTCCCTGTGAGTTGCATGCTGCACCTTCTCTTCCATTGCTTTTCCACAGGGAAGGAAGGAGAAACTCTCCTCCTGGATTGTGCTTGTTCAAAACACGATCCCACGGCACTGACTCATCTCTCGCCGTCTCGCACAAACAAGGAGAACAAAGCACCAGCTCGGCTCGGCCCCGGCAGCCCACGGCTGCCACACAAAGCGCCTTTTTCTTGGGCTGCGAGTGGCAGTAAAGCGTGGATGCCACAGTGGGAGCACAAACCCAAAGGTTTATGCTCACCACAGGGTCCCGCCGAGCTTTGAGAACAGGGGAAGATGCACGAGCCTCATGAATTTAAGATTTTTTCCTTGCTCAAGCTCATGATCCAACTCCAGCAGCGAGCATCTCAAGTTTCTACAGAATTTGGGTGCTTGCTGCAATCTGGCACATGCAAAGCAAACACAGCTCAGCCTCGTGGCCTCGATCAGATTTCTGGCAATTTTCTGCCCTTCCATTTTCTTTCTGCCGTGGGGGTGGAAGTTTCTGCTGGTCAGCTCTTTGCTCGTGTTGGCTTTTAACCTTTGAGATCCCAAACACATCTTGCGAGTGGAGACAGAGCCAAAACTAAACCCAAATTGCAAACAGTTTTTTTAATGGCACATGAGTGGGGCAGGGGGGAAGCTGGTCATGCCGGGGTAATTTGGAGCCCAACCCTCCCCCAAGAGGGTCCGTGGGCAGATGGGGAGGGTCTCTGGGGCACATCTTTCACTGAGGCTGAATCCTGCCCCTTCCATTTCCAGATGTGCAGCCACCCGAGGGGAAGAGCCGCGACTGCCTGCTGACTGTCATGCTGCGGGATGGCTCGAAGACGATGCTCTGCGCCGAGAGCGAGGATGATGCCGTGTAAGCTGAAATCCTGCGGCGGCGGCACTGAAACGCCCTTGGTGGCTTTTTCATCTGAATTATCTGAGTCTGGAGCGAGCCTCGTCCCGCTCCCACCATGTCCCACCCGTGGTTAAACCCCTCCCAGCCCCTGTTTTCTCAAACACCTGCATTCGCTCGCAGGGTGATAGGCGTAGGTGGAGATTTGGATTTCCCACTGAATAATCCAGAGACAAAAGCAGCTATTTTTAAGCAGTTGGGTCTCCTGTGAGGCAGGTTTCCCTCCCAGATGAGAAATTATCTCTTGGCCTGACTGAGGAGCACTTGGGAAGGGTTTTCATCGGTATTTGGCAATAAATAGCATGAAAGTTAAGTCCTTACTGGCTTAAGGCCATGCCCAGCAGGAGGAAACACATGCTTTTTAGCACTGCTCCCCTTCTGTTTATTTCTGTAAAAACTTCAGAACTTTATTTTTATAAAAATTTCATTTTTAAATAAAAAAGCCCAAAAAATATAAAATAACAAAAAGTGGGAAGATTCAGCTGAACTTAGATGGACAGAGATGTTCAGCCGTGGCCAAGCTAAGCTTGATCCATTTGAGCTTGACCCCAGCTGAATGGAAATTCATCCGTTACCTGCTTTTTCCCCCCAATTTAGATGTCATTTTCCTGCCTGCCCTTGTTTTAGGTGGGGCTGTTTCCAGGGAGAGCATTTAGCCCTGTGCCCATCCCCATGGTGTTGGGTACCTCCTGGCACCTTCCAATCCCCACCTGTTAGCCCAGTGCTGGCTAATAGGACATTAAAGATTAATGCCAGCCCCGCAGCCGCATCCAGGTCACCAGTGGAGGGAGGAAGGGGGACACGTGTGTCCAGTGGAGCTGCTGTCCAGCCAAGCGGCCCCACAGGGACAATTCCCACCCCCACCCCCAGCACACCTCAAAACCGAGTCCCTCTTTTTTGTTTGCAGCGCTTGGAAGATGGCCGTGCTGGAGGCTAAATCCACCCCGGTGAGGCTTCATCCCCCAAAGCAAGGGTGCACCGTCCCGGCACAGGCTTCGGGCAGGGCCTGGGTGGAGGTTACACCAACCCTGGGGCTGATGCTGAGCTCGTGGTGGCCCCCCAAGACCCTGCGTCCATTGAGTAAAGCCCCTGGAGCTAGATGGGGAAAAAGGTGGAGAAGCGTTAGTGACAGAGCAGTCCGTTTGGGATGCCACCGATGGAAGATGACAGAGCAGAGGATGACCCTGTTCAGCGGTCTGGTGTGATGGGGGCAGAGTTACTGTGACAGGGGACACAGTTAAGGGGAACGGGGGCAGAATTTAAGGGGAACAGGGGCATGATTAAGGTGATGGGGAACACGGTTATGGTGACAGAGGCCAAGTTAAGGGGAATGGGGGCAGAGTCAAGGTGACAGGGGGGACAGTTCAGGGGACCTGAGCACAGGTAGATGATTCGGGTGCTTGAGCAAAGGCTGCCCCTGGCTTTTCGGACACTCTGGGCCCCCCTTTCAGCAGTGCAGGGGAACCCAAGCGATTCAGGCCCCCGTTACACATGGGGAAAACTGAGGCACGGCACCAGCACAGCCACACCGGCTGGGTTGCGGCTCCACCGTACCCTGCACGGCCCCAGTCTGGGCACCAGCCTCACACCACGCTCCTGCTGCTCCCAGGTGCACGTCTACGACCCCTACGACGACGACTACTACCAGACGGTGCCCCTCGACTCCCACCAGACCGCCTACATCAGCTCCGGCCACTACGGCCACCAGTACGGAGGTGGGTGGCCCCATCCAGTGGCATGAGGGGCAGTGGCCGCGTCCTGATTCATTCCATCCCTCTCCAATGTTCGTTTGATGCTTTGCCTTATTACCAACTGGGGGATGCTTAATTTGGCCGGGGCGGGTGGCTGGGTCACCGATTCCCCGAGCGATGGCTTTGCAGTTTGTGCCTCGATGCCCAGCTCCAGGAGCCGATGGGCTGAGACCCAGCAAACTCGGCGCACCATGGCACATTCAAGGTGGGGGGCTGTTTGCCATGGTGTGTCAGGGTGGGGAGGGAATGTTGGAAGGAGCCATGGCTACACGGGTGACAGCCAAAAATAGGGGTCCTCCCCTCCATCCCACTCCAGTGGCACCCCTTGGGGGAAGTGGTGCCCCTCCGTCAGCATTGGGGGGGGGGTGCCAGGATGACGATGTCCCCCCCGCCACCCCCCAGCTCACCCCCAATTTTTGCCTTGCAGCTCCCGGGGTTACCCACGTCATCGTGCGTGAGGATCCCTACCGGGTCTCCGGGGACCAGATGGCCTTGGGGCTGCTGGCAGGGGCTGCCACCGGCGCTGCCCTCGGCTCCTTCATGTGGATGCCGTGCTGGTTTTAGCAGCCCCGCGCTCTCCTCCCGCAGGATTCGGCCCCCCTTCGGCTGGGCCACAGCCCCCTTTGCCTCCCCAGCCTGGTTTAACTGACCCTTGGCTTGGTACCCACTGCAAGCCACCCTCGGCTTCCCAAAAACAGCCTGCTCGGCCCCCTACACCCTGGGGACAGAGATACAGCCCCAAACCCATCCCATATCCTCCTCCCAGCCCTGGCTTTTGCATTAAATAACCCCCATGTGCTTCAGAGACCCCCCAAAAACCTACCCCAAAACCCCACAGCGCCCGATTCCCATCCGCAGAGGGCCTGGGGAGCTGCCGGGGCCATTGGCAGAGGGGAGGGTGCAGCGCCCCAGCCCCAAAACCTAGCTCAATTCCCCACCCCAAATCTCTGTAGGGAGCTGGCTGTAGAATTACCTGGTTTGGGGAGCAAGGGGGATTTATTTGGGGGAAGGTGGCTGAATTTTTTTGGAGCCCTGGCTTGGCAAGGTGAAGCCAATGGCACAGCTGCTTTTTAAAAGCTTTTTTGGGGGGGAGGTTCCAGTACCGGAGTGGGATCAGGTGCTGACACGAGGGGCAACCCCAGAGGTGCTCAAGAGACAGGTTAAAGATTAAGGGGGATGAAAACCTTTGCAGGGTTTCCACCCCATTCCAGCCTCACACCGGTCCCCTAAGCCTGGCCAAGCTGGAGAAATGGTGCAAAACTACGTGGGATTTGGGGCTAAACCCCTGGGAACTGGGGTTCAATCTCTGGGAATTGGGCTGGGAAGAGCCCTGGGAACATCACAACTTCCCCAGCCAAGCGGCAGTCACTGCAGGAGGGATGCGCAATATTGTGAGTTTCACCCTGATTTTTGGGAGGGGGAGAAATCGCTTGGGGATGAGGGCAGCTCTCCCTGGGGACCAGGGACCCTTTCTGGCAGCCAAGCCAGGATCTTCAAAGCAGGGGTTCGGGATTGAGGTGGGGACATGGTCCCTTTGGGTGGCCCTGAGGCCAGGGGACAAGCGGTACTTCACATTTTGGCACTGCGTTGGGCAGCACCAGGCAGACGTCGAGGGAAGGGGGAGAGGCGCAGCTGCCACACATCGCCCTTAGAGGCATGATTTAATCCTGGAGACACCATCAATATTAAACAAAATCAAGAATAACAAACAAAAGCCACAGCTAGATTAAAAAAAAAACAAAAAAACCCCCAAGTAACACCAGCACTCCAGCCCGCTCTTGCTGTTAAAGCCCCGGATCAGTTTGTCCCTGCTCCTGACAGGGGATCGGGATATCCCAAAACACCGTCCTTATCCTCCCCCAGCCTCCCTTGCGTTGCTGCTGCTGCAAACCCGCTCCCGTCAACTGCATTGATTTTTGGAGAGGAAAAAAAAAAAAAGCTATCTGCAGTCTAATAAAGGCAGCAAAAAATGAGACCCCGCCTGCTGGTGAGTGAGGATGAGGAGGGGGCTGCTCATCCTCACCAATCTCCAGGGGGTGGGAAGGTTTGGGTCCCCCTTGACAGCTGTGCGTGGATGTCACCAGCTCCTGCATCTCCTCCTGCGCCCCTTTTCCTCCCCCTTTTTCAACCGGGAGCTCCGAGGGCAGCTCGAGGGGAGGGACGGGCTACTGGAAAGCTCAAAACCATCCTCTGCTCCTTGCAAAAACGGGGTTTAAGCAGACCTCGCAACACCCAGACGGGGTCCCCAGCACCACAGGCTCTCAGGGTCCCCGCTCACAGCCTCTGAACGCGGCACGACGACCCCGAAGAGGCACAGAAGGGAAAAAGCTGCCCCAGAAATCCCGCTCACCGCGGCTCCATCGCGGTGCTAGAGAACCATGATGATGTGCCGCCACAGTGGCTCCTTCCCTTGCATCTCAAGTTCAGACCCTGCGGGATGAGCCATCTCCGTTCTGGAAGGGACGAGCGCAGTGAAAGGCCCTGCCAGCCCTGTTTTAAGCCTTAAGATGGCTCAAAAGCATCCCTAGGTCTATTTAATTTGCAAAGCAGAGAGAAGCTGAGGTTTGCCTGCCCCCTGCTTTTAGAAAAAAATCAGCATTTTCTAAGCCAGGGGTTCAGGCTTTCTCCCACGGCCCCTCCATTGCCGCATTAATCCCAGGACGCAAATCCCAGCTTTCAAGGGGTGGAGAGAAGAAGGATCCAGCCCCGTCCACCCCTCTGCGCCCTCATCCCTTCTGCCTTCTCCTATTTCCCAGCCCAGGTCCCCCCCGGTACGGCACACTCACCTCTACACCTCCCCGCGGCATCGCGCGTGCTCTCTTCTGCCGCCAATCCCCAGGCCCCCGCAGTTATTCCTGCTGCAACCTGCAACGGGAAAGGGGTAGGGGGAACACGACAGAGAAATGAAACAACAAACCCACGACTGCTTTTAGGATGCACATCAGATGGGAAACGAGCTGCATGGAGGCCAAACGCCGCTTAGATCTGCTCCCTCCTGAAACCGTACTTGGCCCCGTCTAACAGAGGAGGCTGCTGTCCCGTTTTCTGACCTATTTTCCATCATCACCTCTACCTAAACTTGTCCCTGCAGGACCAAAAGACCCTTTGCAGGGCGTCCCCCCCCACCCTGGTCCCAAAGGCAGGGCTTTGGGAGCCACAGCCCTTCCCTCCGCGTGGCTGGAAACGAGCCAGGGAGCAGGACCCGCTGCAGGGCAGAGGGATGGGGCATCCCTGCGGCGAGCGCGGTCCAGCCAGGGAGGGCATCCATCTCCTGTCCCCACCACCAAGTCCCAAGGTACCGGGGTACAAGGGTCGAGTCTGGTTTGGCTCTGGGGCTGCGCACAACCCCAGCTGGCGCCGCCACCAATTAGCGCCAATGGAGACTCCCCGGTGCCGTCCCATCTGCCGGGAAGCAGAGCAGCGTGTCTGGCTGTTAACGAAGCAGCCTGGGATGCAGAGCCCCCCCCCGCAGGGTTGAGCCCAGCTCCAGTGGGAATAAAGCATCAGCACAACCTGCGGGAGCAAGACCGTTTGGGCTGGGCAGGGAAGAGGCAGTTGTAGGGACACACCAAGCAGGGGGACGTCCCCTAAACCGTTTTATCTCAGGGACTTCAGCAATCCTGGGTGTTGGCGGATCTGGGAAAAGAGGGAGCTTTTCCTGAGCAAGCCCGTCTCCAGCGCCAGGCCAGGAGCCGCTAGCAGGCAATTACCGCACAAGGTGCGTAACCCAAGGGTGAGACACGCCTGGAGATGGAAACATCTGGAAATGCTTCGCTGAGAGCAGCACGACCTGGAAATCGGCACTCCTTTCCACACCACATCCAGCTGCTGACCTGCAAAAGCTCCTTTTCCCCAGCTCAGACAGACCCCCAAGCTCCCCATTCCTGCGGTACCTGAGCATCCCAGGGATGATCCCACTTCTCTCCTACCGTGCGGGGCTGTGCCCGTCTCCTGAAGACCCACAGACACCAAGCGATCCAGGCAAGGCCACCGGGAAGGGCAGCAACGGACCAGCACATGCCTCCAGCAGCGATTCTTGGGGTCTTCGCGCTGTCAGTGGGAGCAGCTGATGGCAGCCAGACCCCTCGCTAGGAAGCTAAATGAGGGAGCAATTAAATAGGTTAAAAAGAAATTTGGAAGCATAAACAACAGAAGCTATCATCCACAAACCACCTGGTTTGGTTTCCGCTTCGCTCAGGCGTTGGCCCACAGGAGAGGGGCTTCCTGGGGGCCTTCAATGCCGACTAGGACCGAGGCCACACAGGACCAGTGGGACAAGAAGTGGCGAAAACCAGAAATTAGGGTTGACCCACTCCATTCGCACTCAAATACAGACTCATATGACCCCTCTCTCCCAGCAGCGAGGGCTGCCAAAGCCCCAAACACCAGCCGAAGCCCAGAACAACTCAAAAAAACCTCCGAAATGAGGATTAACGCAGTGGGACCAGGCTCAAGATGTTAACATCCAAGTATGCCCACAAACTGCCTTATAGATTCGTCCCCGAGTGTCACAACAAAGGAATCAGCTGGAGGCTGCTTGACCCTCGCTGCGATCAAAAACCACTTATCTGGAAATAAAGCAGCTGCATCGCAGGCCGCTACGCCTCAGCAAATGTCAGGATCAAGCCTCAAATTTCCATCCGTCCCCTCTTCCCCAGCTCGGATAAAAGCAGGAAAGGTCAGTGCCAACTCCACCGCCAGCCCCGCAAGCATCGATAAACGCCATTTTCTCCCTCCAGCACCCTGTATCCAAGGTCACGCAGCACCACGGATGGACCAACTGGCTGCACAGGGGGGATACAGAGTGATTTCAGTGCTTTCATTAGTGGCAACTTTAATCAAGGCCATTAACACAACCCTCGTTCCAGACGTGCTCTCTGGGTGGCCGACAGCAAGCACTCAAAATGGCTTTAATTTATACCCAAAACCTCAGAAACAGGTGGCAAGCCTGGAAGATTCGATTCGGAAACAGCGCTTGTGGAGAGCCTCCTCCCTCCGAACCCAGCAGGGCAGAACCACGGGGCAGCAGGAGCATCATCCAGCTGCCTCCACCCTGAGCTGCCTTCAGCCCTGCCCTACTCCTCATCCTCCAGGGAACGGCAGAGCTGCTCGTGTCATTGCAATTCAGCTGGCGTTTAACTGCCGGCACGCCTCAGCCAGGCGTTTACGGCATCGGTCTGGGCAGTCGGTTACATTCAGGTGCTACAAGAGGATCCCAAATACCTTTTAAAAAGCCATGTTCGATTTTGGCACGCGGTCCGACCGGGTGGAGAAGGGAAAGGTTGTTAAAGACAGGGTTAAAAAAAAAAATTAAAAAAAAAAAAAAGAAAAAGAGGTCCTTTTGCAAATCGATGAAAAACCAAGCCCAGCAAGCAGAGGAGGAGGCTGAGCACCGAGCGCTACGGCAGTGCAGACAGGAGAGGCTGTTTTGAGGTCCGGGTGTTTGCAGCTGCTCTCCTGACTGCGGGAGCATTGGCGGCCTCTGCCGCAGCCACGTCGCAGGTAAAGAGGCAGCCTGCCCACCCTCCATTTATCTTCCTTTCAGAGCCGATACATGCCCAGCATGGAAAAAGGTGCTGCTGCATCAGGTAGAGCCCTCTCACTGTCTAGTTTGCTGAGGATTTGGGCGCTGGAAGCAAACCCGACACTGTGTGGCGAGGGGACAGCGTCGGCTGCTGCGGCAGCTCTGCAGATGCTGCTAGGAGAATGCCGCGGCTCTTCCAGCTTGGCAAAATCAGCACTGACCCTTCTAGCGGAGCAGACAAAGAAGCCATCAGCAAACACCAGCATGAGGCACTCTCTAATCCGAGCCAGGCACTCCCTATCTGACTTCATAGCCAATAAAAACCAACAAGGTTGGAAGCAGAGAGCTTGACCTGCTGCAGCCGCGAGCTAACGGCCAGGACCAGCATCCTGTGCCCGAGCTGATGTGTGCCCCCAGACCATGCCTTGCTGAGAGACAGCCCCTTCTCTGTAGTTTAATCCAGCTCCCTTTTATAGGTGGGAAATTGAGGTACCGGTATTTGAGGTGACAGCCCCGAGGCTACATACAGCAGCAGCATGAAGATAATTCAGCAGCAACGGGGAGCAGTGAGGGATTGAGACCATCACGCTTCAGTGCCACCCGGGAGACAACACCCACTGAAGTTCAACTCCTTCCAAACCCACTGTTGAGAGGTGAACGTGGTGTTTTCACCTGCTCCCACCCAGGGCAGAACCTGGAGGTGCCAGGTAAAAGGAACAGAAGCTCCCCCCAGTGACAAAATCCTTTTCCAGTGACCTGTCCCCATACAGCCTCACCATACGGCTGTTCCCATATTACTAATTCCAGCACATCTCCACAGCTACAAGACTACGTTCAAGTTTCTTGCTTGCCAAATTTCATGACCAATTTATTGACAGTCCTTTTAATATAGGAGAGCTTGAACAAGTGACAGAGGTTAGGCTGCTGGTGTTACCAGACTAAAAAAAAAACCAAACCATTTAATTTCCCTAGAATACTAGACAAGGATAACTCTGTCAAAGAGCATCTGTTACTGGTACTCACCAACCCGTCCCCGCAGCCCTCGTCTGCCATCTCCAGCAAGATGGAGGCTTAAGGAGGATCCTCCTCAAGGAAGGTGGGGTTGGTCCACCTGCGCTCACTGGCTATCGCAGAGCAGGCACCCAGGGAAGCCGAAGCAGGCAGCGGTGAGGCCGCACAACGTGCCCGAATCACCTTTGCGAAAGGGAAGGGAGGAAACGGCTGGATTTCGAGAGCGAGAAAGGACCAGACAGGCACAGTTGCAGCAGGCAGAGGACGTGCTCTCTGTACCCGTCCTCAATATCACTCGTCGATCACTGGAAACAATCGCAGAGACACCATATAGAACCAGAGTGACAGTAAGCACACAACTCCACCATCTTTCCTCCCACAAAAAAAAAAAACAAAAAAACAAACAAAAAAAAAACCAAACACCCCCCCCCCCCAAAATTACTCTTGCCCTTAAAAAAGCCTCCTGCTTGCTTTAAACCACAAAAGCATGAGCCTGAGGCCCTGCACCCCCTGCGTTCGAACCTGCGTTCTGATGGACATACTTAGAGAAGAGACCCAGAGCTTTCCAATGAGACAGGTATTTATTTAGTTCAAGCGCTAAGGATTTTTGTTGTTGTTGTTGTTTCATATTATCAAACAGAGCTGAGGTACCAGTGACATTCCAACATGAAGAAAAGGAACCTTTTTCCCCTTATACAATTTCTTCAACTACTTGTATCAAGACAAAAAGTGAGTAATGGAATAGCTGCATAATGTACTGTACAACAATCAAGCCAGAGTGGGGAGGAGAAAAGAAACAGAGCAGAAACCTTCGCTGTTTACAAAATCATCATTAAAAAAGTCTGTTCCCATGGTTCTACTGGCCATGTCAATGGAGCAAAAGAAAATTAAAACCTAAAACCTGATAGACGGATGGAGCGAGGAATTATGGTGCAAAAAAAATTAAGACTGTGTTGCTCCTGTGCTCACTTTGGAAGTGTCTTTTCTCTGGAAAACCGGGATTAGGACAGGATTGAGTCCTGTAGTCACGTTAAGCACTATCAGCAAGGACATACATTAAAACATACCTGGCTGTCCTGAGCAGACCTCAGGGCCCTCCTGGGGGTAAATGCCAAACAACTGACGACTCATCCTTGCTCCTGCAACCACGAGGCTGTGTTGAACACGGAGCTTGTGGACACGCTCCTTTCTAGACCTTTTTTTAGAGCAAGTTATAACGGGCCCATTGAACAAACCTGCTCTCAGACATGCAGCTGCTCTCCACAAGCAGCTTCCATTAAAAGCAGCCAAGCTGCTCGTCCACCATAACCCGTACATGCTAAGCCAGCTCCTTGCAAATCCAGTGCTTAAAGCTTGTAACTATGGGAAACGTAGGGGTATGGTTATATCAGAGGCAAAAAAATATGTGCTTGTGGAAAACAGCAAATGATGACCAACTAAGTTGCATGAAGAACCAAAGGGGTAAAAAAAAACAAAACAAAAAAAAAACCCAAAAAACCAAACCAAACCCAAACCAAAGAAGCAGCAAGATGAACCATTTTTGCACAGTTAAAAACAGTACAATACAGGAAAAGCAGCCAGGTTTCCTTCCCCCCAAGAGTTTCTTTTAAATAAAGAATGATCCTTTGTCACATATCATTGATGTTTATTTCAAGACATGCCACGTCAAAAAAACTCGCCTTTAATATTGCATTATAAAAGCACTTTACATCTCATTCTGCCTTTAAGTTATTGTTGTGCAGAGTTGCTATAAACCCAGGGCAGGGCACGAGTCTAGCATTCATTTCAGGAATGAAGAATTCCAAATCTTTTATGCCCATTTCCTGGTGAAAGTGGTGGTGAGGACGATTCCCTTTCTCTTCCCCGGTTGGTTATTTTAGATGGTAGAGGGGCAGAAGAGAACAAAGGAGGAGCCTGAATATTTGCTTGCAATTGTTCATTTAAGTAGCAATCGCAACACAGACTCAAGAATTCCTTCCTGCACTGTAACTCAGCCATATTCGCCCAGCAAACAATGTATTTACAATTGTGTTTATTAACTTACACAGCAACTTCACAATGACTAGTAAAGATTAAAAGGGTGCACTTCTAGTGTGTTCAATTCCGTGTTTCTCAGGTAGCTACATCTCGCAACATCAGCAAAGCTCTAAACGGATTCCTCAGCAAAACAAAACATAATTACTGAAAATAGTAAAAAATTAAGCAAAGAAATAAATATCAAAGAAAAATGGTTAATTGTAAGCCTAGTTAAATAGAAAACTAAATTACTACTTATTTAACCAAACTATACAGCTCTAGTGAACCAAACTAAACCAACTTGGAAGACTGAACATAAAAAAAAAAAAATGCTAAAAAATAAAGGCATAAATCTGCATAATCGTAAGTTGGTTTCCATCCTATTAAACTCCCTTCCTTTCCATCTAAGATCTCTCAACTAGATTTCTGTATGATCAAAGTAAACACCCTCTTCCCCAGTCAACCTACGACCACGCTATGGAAAAGCGGGAGCGACTCCCCCTTTCCATCACCCCCTCTCTCCCAGCCGTGAACTGGCCTGGGAGCACAGCATCTCCACTGGGTAATCCAGCTGCTCTTTCCTCTTTCTGCCAAATTTAAAAGGTTTCAATCTGCTTTGGCAGGTTTTAGTGCCAGTCCTGAATTCACTTAATATTTCCCCTAAATAAAGAAGCAAACCGCTTTCTCCTCCAAACAGCCGAAAACATTATGTTCCCATCTCTCAGGCAGTAACAATTTACTTCATTGGTGTTCTACATAAAAAAAAAAAAAATTGCTCTTAAAACTCATCTTGCACTCGAAACATATTTCCCTGTTTCCTGCAAGTGTTTTGCTAATGCACATCCACCCTCTCCTTCCCCCCCCAAATCCTCCAGAAGCCATTCATCCAGTTCAGAAAGACACTTTGTATTTCTCAGTATTCTTTCTTGGAAATGTGTTCACGTTGCCTCTGCAAGAACTAAAAAATCCAGTAGCCTTTTGTGGTGTCGAAACCCCTGCTAAGGTAGGTTTCCAAAAACGTTTGGGGGTTTGAAAACCAGTCAGACTATCTCTGCTCAAAAGATTAAGAGCTTGGTTTTAATTTTTTTATTATTGTAAGGATAAGCATTTAACCCTCGGCATATGCCACCTCCGCTTGCATTTCTGACTGCCGTCTAGTCATTTCCAGTTTGTTAGAGAAATCAAATGGGTAAGATTTGCGAGCATTCTTCTGCACATACATCTCGTCTAAGTCCAATTCAACACTTACTCAGTTTCCATCATTTCAAAGTGCAACATCATAACATATTAAAAAAGGAACAAATATTAAGAAATTGTACCTATTTTTTTTTAAAGTTATAACTAGAATATGCTGGAATATTTTGGCTTTTTTTTTTTTCTTATAAATAATGAAGACACTGACATTTTCTCTGTGTGTGTGTGTGTGTGTGTGTGCTTGTGAAGCTAATAGATCATCTCCACGAGACAGCCAGCGATGATGAACTGCAATACGTTATTACTGAAAGGGGAAGGTTCAAGCCAATATTCACACTGCAGTCAATGAAGAGTAAAGGGAGGGAAAGCAGTGATGTTCTGGAGAAAGGTAGAAGCCACATGGTATTAGCAGGAACAGCCTCCTTCACTGACAGGCTGCTCTTGAGGCTTTTCCAGTTTTATGTCAATCACTGGAAGAAAGAAGTTAAGGCAAAGAAACATCCAAGTCTGTTTCCCTACCAAGCACAGGTGGGGCAGAATTTTGACTGGCATTTTCAGTTCAGTATTTCCCACCAAAATACTTGAAAAGTATTTTCAAAAAGCTCTTGAAAAGACCAGCTTCAAAACAAAGTCAAGATACAGGTTTCTCAGCAGCCCCTCTTGCCCTGGCATTAGCACGTTCTTAAGTGCATAGCAGAAATAATGCCAGACCCCAAATGTCTGTCTCTAACCAGAGTCTGCTCCTCCCCAGCTATCTCTTCTCATTCTAAAGTGACTGCTACAGTAATTAAAGATGTATATGCTGAAGGGTGGGTCTAATCATAATTTCCAAAGGGAACCAGTAACAGCTTGGAAACTCCTGGTTTCAAATCAATGCTGGATTCAGCCTTCCAGCACTGGGAGCAGCGCCTGCAGCTGGTGGGCACCCAGGAGGGGCTCTACCTCCTGGCTCAAAGAACAAAGAAACCCTGGAGATAGCAGGAGCCTGGAGGAAACCAGGAAAGGAAAGCTCACTTCCTTCTCAAACTCCTGCTCCTCTACACCTCACTGCCAACTGGCAAGTACTTACCTCTCGCTCCCCTGTCCGCATGCAGCTTTGGACAGGCAGGAGATGCTGCTTGGGTTTGAATACAGATGGCAGCGTGTGCTCTGCTAAGAGAATCCCCCAGCAGCGTATTCTAGCAAGGCCATTCCTTCTCACGCTGTGCCCATGACTAACCCCTGAGTACTTACACCACCCACAGCTTGCAGATGCGATGTTCCTCCGTACACGCCATCCTGAACTCTCCCATCAATCCTTCCTCTAGTTAAACTGCTCTGCTCACCCCGCTGCCAGCCAACAAAACCCCTACTGCCTCCCTGAACTCACCTCTTGCAACGACAGCTAATATCCAACAAGAACATAAGGTCGCTGGAGAGCTGGCTGCTCTGAACCAGCCTGTGATAAGCTACTCCCTTTGTGGCACTCCAATTCCCGACTGATGCCCTACAGTTACAACGCTTACGCAGCCTTTCACAGGAGAAGCTTTGAAAGCTAATCCCCAAACCCGAACTCAAGGCAGTTCAGCAAAAGTCTCAAGCGTTTCCCTTATCAGTTAACACAGAGGCAAACAGGTCACACAGCTGGTACTTCCAACTTATTTCTTTAGGGGGTTGAAGTTGCTTTTTACAGAGGTTGGGAAAAAATAAACACAAAAAGGGAAACAAAAGACCAGTAATCCGTCTGAAATATTTGGTCTGTTTGTTTCGCTGATCTAAACCTCGACACGCATTTAAGAGTCAGAGATGCTCGAAATGAGCCTTGCCAGCTTCATCACCAAGCACAAGCAGTTCAAGATCCTTGAACCCTCAACGTTCTGAAAAAAAGCCTATGGAAAATCCCCCACTATTAATCCTAGTGCAGCTGTCTGGGAGACAATCGTATTCAATTTCTGCTATCTGCAGCCTGCAGGAAGTCAAATTCAAAGTGCCCTTATTGCACTCCCATTTAGAAACCGGTGATCAAACTCCCTGATAGGGAAACTGCAGGCCCATCAGCCAGTGCCTGTGCATGCTACTACCATCCTCATTAATAAAGATGGTTGCTCATTAACCTTTTGGTGACCTGCATAACAAAGTATTTTTGATCAATCAAGTCTATATCGCACAAAGCTTGTGCCTTAGCAGTTGCAACCCACAGCTTCCCAAATCCTCCTTTCCCCTCTGCGGTAAGACACTCTACAGGAGATGTAGTTTGAGCACCAAGCTTGTCCCCCTCTGACAGTTCCTGCCACATCCTTCCTCCGAAGTACCACTTGTCCTCCATTTACCAGCTGCCAGCTACGTGATCCCTGCTGCAAATAAAACTGACAACCCTGAAAAAAAGTTCCTCCACTCAAAAAAGCTTACCCCCTTCTAGCACCTCATCAACTCTTTCAATCAAGATGCAATGCAACCCCTCTTTGCTCCCACCTGGAAGCACCCACTGTGGTTTCCCCCACTCCTTGTCCATTCACATCCCGTCCAGCACTCTTGCTGCAGGAGGAGCTGTGTGCAGAGGCAAGCAGCCCTCTCTCTCCACTTTCCGCATTACCTGTCCTCTCTAATCCAAGGGAGCAGAAATAGGTATTCAGGTGGAGCAGAGACAGTAAGAAGTGGCTCAGTTACCACAGAACTTCTCTCACCTTCAGGACTATGCTGAACCACCACAGCCACTCCTACAGTTCTGTCACAAGCCACCCATAAAAGCACCTTCATGGGCTTAACTGCCCTCCCCAAACACCAGCTGGCCAGGTAAGCGATTCAGATTTAGCCATACTGCTTGTTATGCAGAAAGCTTTATCCCTTTTCCATCCCTCATGCCACCTCCTTTCCTTTGCCCAAGACGGATCCCTTCAGTTGAGTCTTCTCCTCCCTCACACCACACAGATGCCTGCCCAGAGCTGTCTGGGGTCAAGCACTGCGACAGGCTGCCATGGGAGGTTATGGGATGTCCATCCTTGGAGATGTCTGAAGTTTCCCTGAACACGACCCTAAGAAACTGGCCTGATTTTGGAGTTAGCCCTGCTTTGAGCAGGAGGGTTGGAGAAGGGACCTACAGAGGTCCCTTCCACCCTAGCTTATTCTAGGACTCTGCAGGTCAAATCTGCAAGAGCCATAGAGTTTTTTTCAGGGCTCTTTGCAGCTGTTTTCTCCCACTTCATAGTCTCCCCCTCCCTCCTCACATCCAACCTCCTCAAACACCAAGGATCTGGATCTGACTGCACCCTTCTGTACCTTCCTCTTGTCTTTCATTCAGCTGTCCTCACTTTTATACTACCTCACAGCCCTAAGCATCCCTACTTCCCCTGCTTTACAGCAGGGGCCTCCACACTTAACACTCCTAGTCCCAGCCTTCTATCCCACCAGGCCTTCTTCCACAGGACTTCAAGCTCAAAGGTTACTTGCCCCTATTCCCCCTCTCAGGCCTCTTTTTGGGATGTCCATAAGCTGACCGAGGGCTGCAGGAGAGAGATTGTTCCCTCCTCCTTCATCCTTGTTATTCAGGGCCTGCATTTTCCTCGTCCACGGTAATGCCTGGCAGTGCTTTGCCACCACTGAATCGCAGCACAGACGCATAAAGGATACTGTCTTCTCTACTTTTGTCTTGTGTGCTTTCCATTCCAGGCAAGGCAGCTGCCACGCGTCGGAAAAGCTGCAAAAAAACACACAGGGAACAGATCAAAACAATCGTACTTTAAAGAGTGCACCCCAGTTGATACAGTTCAAACAATGATTCAATACATCCTTTGGTACTATTTACACTGCTTACACCAAAAAGCCTGACACCAAACATAACCTTTATTCTTACGAAAAGGCAAACCACATTTTTGTTGTTATTGAAGATCAAGTGTTACTGGCTACAAGCAGCAAACCTTCTACCACCTTCTCTGCAAATATGCTCTGTTTGGAATCCAGCATTTCCACTTCACATCTGCCATAGATGTCCACAGACCCCCAACAACTTCCCCAAGTCAGGTGAGAACTCCACCTTCACACCTGCACAGAGTATTTGCTACACAGGAGCATGGACACACTGATAAAGTCAAACACAACATCCAGGAGTCTGTCACCAATATTGGCCAAGCTAGCACATACAGAAGAGCGTCAGAATAGGGCATGTACATAATGACATCTCCTAAGCACCTTCTTCCAGGCTCCACGTTATCTGTGACTCAGGCTCCCTATGAACCAGACAAAGAATCTTTCCTTCAGGAATTTGCCCAATCCTTTTCTGAGCACCCTCAACTTTCAGTACCCACTCCATCATTATAATTTGTCCATACTCAGGGTATAAAACACAGAGCAGGAACAAGTGTCAAGAGCACTTGCAATCCCAAAGCAGTTGTTCTACCTCTCACTTGGACACTGTCTCCTAGCAAGGTCTTAGCTCCAAACTCTCTTTGTAGTTTTATTCCACTTGAAGGAGGCTGAGAGGTAAGACTGAACAGGATCAACTCCCTCTCCTGCATTTCCCCCTGAGGCTCAAACTTCTGGTTCCTACCACGTGGCTTTTCCCCAGCCCTCTGGGCAAGGACCCTACAGATTTATCCACTATTAATGCACAAGAATTCACGTGAATTTCCTGAGCCCACAATATCCTGTCTTCTCCTGCACAGGAACAGCACAGTTAAGGACTATCCTTCAGCTGTGTGCAATTTCTCTGAGAAGCTGCCATGTTCAGTTCGTAGGAACCACACAAGTTTCATCAGTAGTGTTCTCTTTTTTATGTGCCTCGGCAAGTGTGCGCAGCAGGACAGGAGGACAGGACAGATCAGATGGATGGAAGGATATACAGCACCTTTACTATTCATCAGGGTTATCAAATGACTACCTAATTGCTTCTTACCTTTGAACAACAGCCCTAGTAGAGTTTTGATCCCATGCTGATGCACTCAGCACACACCCAGATAAGCTTCTGACATACACTGCGTTAATATTTTTACACCATTACAGACATTGTTACTTCTACATGTTTCTTGCTTGCATGTTATCAGGCATCCAGGACACTAGATGTGACCAAGCACTCAACATCTCCATCCATCAGTGTGTTAACATCACCGCACTGCATGCCCGACAGCAGCTCAGGAGTCCCAAAATGCCTGGTGCAAGTCTGACGTCAGCCTTAATGTGTTAAATGGACATTATTGCACATTATTTCAGTCCTCTCCTCAAATGACACAAAGCTAAACCACTTATTCCCAGTGACCCACTTTCTACAGAAAACTGAGCCAAGCCACTGTCAGTCTTTTTATATTATGAATGTTGGTACCTGAAACAGCTTTGCAGATCAGGGCGCAAGTGCTTTTGCAAATTTGGCCCTGAGCGTCCAAATGATGATGGGAAGACATTAAGACAACTTTATCGGCTTGACAAGTACCCTCCAAGCTAATCATGAATAAGTCCCCAGTTTTGTCAGGTGCGGCTGTGACCTTTGCAGGGCAGGAGTACAAACACAATATTCTCGCTGGTATCCGACCTTCGCTGTCACCACTGCTGTTATAAAGAGACTGCTACATGAGGAGAGGACAGAACTGACAGGTAGAAAAAGGCAAAGCTGCTTTCCTTCGCCATTCCCATCATCTCCCACATAACCACTCTAGAAACCATCTCCAGCATCCTCACCCCTTTTTCACCAACAGCAACACCACTTCATAGGCATACACTGAAATCTGGACTGAGACAAGGATAGGGTCTAAGAAGCCGGTCCTTGATGTATCTCACTGATTTTAGCTAACAACTTCAAAGCAAAAAAGCTTAGTATCCCCTTCAAAGTTTGTATTAACCTCTGCCATTATCCTGAGCCTCCCAGCCTCACTGAAAAGTTCTCATATGCCAACAACAAAGAAACAAAGATCACGTCAAAATTCTAGATGCTTAACTGTACTAGCCACTGACACTGAACAGACAGCAGGAACACACAACCACCCAAAAGTATAAAGGCAAGAGAGACTTCCTGGTCAGAATTAAGATAATTTTGACACAGGGAGAAGCTAAACCTTGATCTAGTTGTAATCATTGTACAAAAAAATGTCTTGTCAATTGAGATCACCACGTCTTGTTACTGTATCTGCTTGCCTCATCTCACCACCACTCTTCACTCTTAATTCTGCTTGAAAAGGCAATGTGACTATGATTTTTCCAAGCATTTTAAAACTAGTCAGACATGAGCACATTGGCTTGTAAGAATGAAATAAGGGAAACGAAAGAAGCTGCAGACTTTCAGAGCAATCTCTCGTCATATCCTCATGGTCAGCATTATTTTTCCTTGCCATTCTAATCAGATAAGAGGACAGCACTACCAACATCCTTAGCTTTATTACTTTTCAAAAGTCTTATTTCACTCAGTATAGCACTAGACTATCCATTATAAGTTCTTTTGCATCTTGGAGATGATCAAGGAAGTAACTGAGATTTAAATCTCATCTTCCTCTGGAAGCCTTAGAAGTTTTAGTACCATGTTTGAATCCACAAGTGCTTTGCAGTCTCGATGGTTTCTTTGCATTTAACAGTCTTCAGTAGACTTCCTGACTTGATCACATTTGGGTACAGAAGGTCCTGACTCTTGTTCTTTACTGGGCTTTGTCCCTAAAGTTACTTCTACTCTCACAATGTTCAATATTTGGTGAGCTTTCACAGGCTGATTAACAGATCTCAACTTCAGTTTTATGAAAATAAACAGCTTTGTGACTTCTGGGGAAAAAAAAATAAGAAAAAAAGGATTACTGGACAGCCACACAGCTGTATTGCCATATATTCAAATACCACCTACAGTTATGCTTTCAGAAGTGTACTGGTATGTTGTCAATGCATAAACAGATGATATGGTAAACTCTGCTCCTCTCTGGCACATCACTTCATAGCTATATCTATCCCTATTAGCTCTGCAGGAGAAGATCTGTTAAACCTCTCATCCTTCCAACACACGCTTTCCTGCTGATATGCAAGTGATACACTAGATGTGGAAAATGGAGCAAACTAGCTTACCTACCCCTCCAGTATACTGGTGGGTTTTTTTGCTCATACACTGCAGTCTTAAGAGTAATTTTGACCCAGTTCTTGACACAGAAGGTTTGGGGTAGAAAAAAAATCCCTCCCATCAGTTTTAAGGGTGGATATGCAACAGAGTTTGGCACAATCCTACCAGATCATGCCTAAATTAGGTTGCCCACTTGCCATCTTTGCTCCAACAGAAAGAGGGGAAATGCATCACTTCATACAGCTCTTTGCTGATGTCATGCAGCTTGAGACCCTAGGTGGAAACAGCATTACAAAAAAAATTTGCTTTAAACTGTGACATTGCTATTTATTTCCCTCTTGTTCAATACGTAGAAAGTGAGGGATGCAGTTTATAGAGGGGAGAGGTAGGGAGTCTTAAAAAAAACCTCAGCTGATGGGAGCCAACTGGAATTACTGCATTTAAACCAAGCTGCTGACAGAAAGGCTAAGTGTTTAAAATACAGTAATCCTTTCTTTACATTAAGACCAGGAATAAAATTATGCCTTTAGCGGTATTTCTCCCCTAAATTATTTGACTAAAAAAGGAATTTGGCAACTAAGAAAATAACTTACTTTCTTATTAACCTTCTGCTTATCAGCCACAGCATGTGTGAACAAATCCAATTAGGGAAACTTCATGATGGTTAGAAAGCAGCCTTCTATGCAGGGACCTTACTGCTTCGCAGGACCCAAGCCAGCAGTCTTGTCCCACTGAAAAATGCCACAGGCAGTTGCATATATATATATATATGCATATTTTCTTAGTGCATACACACACACACACATATGTGTCTAAATATCTGTGCATATAGGTGTGTATAAAAACACATGTGTTAGTGAGCATTCAGGACTTTTTTCCAAGGCAGGAGTTAAACGCAGCTATCTGAAAGACTGAGCCACACAAATTCTCTTTCAGCATTCAACCCTGCAACCTCCCTCCTGATTAAACTCTGGGAAAAAAAAACCCTCATCCCTCACCATTAGTTTCAATTCATTTCCCAAACTGTGCCTTTCCTACTACTCCAGCCAGTAAATCCTCAACAGATCAGTGTCACAAATGACTGTAGGCATGAAACAGTTTTCACTGTAACACTCCGGCAGCAATATGGAAAGGACAGGAGGATCACTGTCCAGATGGAAAAGCCAAGCAAGAAACCTGTTCTCCAACGCAAAGCAAACAAAAATGTTTCCCTAATTCTCATTCTCCGAGGAGAGCAGTGCAACTCAAAGAATAATTCTTGCCCATTAGATAGACAAAAATCAAAAGACAGGAGAAAGAGCCAAGCTGCTAGATGCAGCCAGCTCTGTGAAAACAGGGTTACTCAAGGGGCCACGGTCCTTTAGCTACTGCCGTGAGAAAGTTTTTCTGCCAAATACTATATTCAGCCTGTGGCTCTTTGAGAGCAAATGTGAAGTGTGCCAGGTACTGCTGTAAGGAGGTCTTCAGGGCTCTCCCCCCCTCTCTCTTTCTACAAGACAGCAAAATGAACCCTGACATATTCTGGGCATGAAATCCACAGACTAACAATAAGATTCCCTGAAATACAGACTGCCGACATGGGAGAGCATGAAACTCAAAGTCTTTTAAAGCTTATTCAGGGCTGACAAATAAAACGAATTAGAGACTACAATTCTCTGCATTAACTGAAGTTATCTACTTCTCTCCTCAGTCTAAGGCTCCCCGGCAATCAGTTTTTGCTGAAACTTGCAGGATCCAAAAGCCAATTTTTTCTTCCTACTGCACCAATTTAACCCCAGAACAATAATATCGCCATTTTTACTCCATAGTATCATCCACTCATTTTTCCTTTAACACCCACTCCCCAAAGCCAGAAAGAACAGTAAGCGTATAGCACCCTCCTGACTGGAGACAGCTCTATGCTAACAGATCCAACAGCACACAGCACCTGTATGTTACAATGTAGTTTGACAGTGTGCAACCAGAAGAGATGAGGCTTGCCCCAGTAGCTCATCAGATCAGTCTTCGGGGAAAAGAAATGCCAGATAAGTCATAAAATGAAAGTCTGATGTGTCCAAGTTTCAGCCAGCATGTACAGAGGCTGCAAATCCTCTGTACTTTCTCTGCAGTGGCTACATGGATGATACACCCCTAAGCCTCTAAACCAAGCCACCACAGGTTACTCATTTCCACCTCAGCCCCCAGTACTGCGTTAGCTGAGGTGCTGTCTCCTGAGCTGTCCCCTTTCATGCCACAGGGGAATGACAAAAAAAGCCTGTCAGCAGTACATTCCCCTCTATTTCTCTGTTGGTAGGAGATCCCGGCATTAAAATACATGCTGTTTGAAGTATGGTGCAACTCACCTTCTAGAGTCACACTATAAAGCCAGGCACTCTGGATCTGTAGGATAGCTGCAGTAAGCACAGAGCTGAAGACAGTGCCCCTTCCTCTTATCTGTGCTGTCTTCCAGCAGCAAAGGATGAACAAGAAGCTAAAAGTAGCACACAAGGTCAAAAGTACCCTGGCTTCCCACGGACAGCTAGACACAGCTGAGGAGGTGAAAAAGTCTTAGCCATTACCCTGCTAGCCATTACCCTCCTCAAGCAGGACAAGAAATTAAGCTTCTTCCGTATCCTTAAAGGGGCAAACACTGCTTCTGAAACCTTGTGGACAGCATCCTTGGAGAACCCTAGTGCTTGGGCCAACACAAAGAGCACTAAGGTTCACCACCTATAACATTATTCTTCAACATCTGACTAAAACTAGAATGAGGTTGGTGTACTGGCTAGCGCCCCACAGCATCTCCCAAGCTGCCCAAATGGCTGCCTCTGTGTCTGCCAACCCTGCCTGGCAGTCAGATCCAGGGCAGTGAGGGCTCCAAGTCATGTCTCCAGGACTCACCTACACACAAGTTACAGTGGAATTCACATCTCTGACCTGAAAGAGAGGATGGAAAGAAAGCAAGGAAGCTATGGTGGGCCAAACACGAGGCATTAGTAAAAACAGAGCTCACTCTGGAATTGGTAACATCAAGGTGCCTACATCCAACACCACACAAATCAAAACCTTAATGACAAGGGGATGGAAATGCCAAGAAGCCAACAATAGAGGACTGAGGGTTCAACTTCATCCCAAGTCTCTTTCTGCATTAGCTTATGCCATTCCCTACCTTTAACCCAGGGCACAGATTTTGTGCTGGGAAAATAGGACATTGGGGAAACAACAGTATTTTGTCAGCTTTTCTGGACTGTCCAGACAGGCTGCCAAGTGAAGTACTGACAACCTGTGAAGTTTTTAACAGTGGCAGGCAAGAGTTTTGTGTGGAAGTTAAAAAACCAAAACAACAACAAAACAAAAAAAATCACACACCAAAACAGTTCATATTCCCTAATCTACATATTTCAGTCATACGCAGTATCAAAGCCGCATGGTAATTGCTAAATCTGAACCTACATCCTAGTGGACAAATCAATGACTCGTCAAGTAGTCTAAGATTCACCTTTACGTTAATATTTGATATCCAGCACTAAGTGGTCTTAATTTTTATATAAACATGTTTCATTATATGTAGTCAAAATATGGACTTTGTATCTAAAACCATTTGACACTTGAATTAAAAATCCTGTATGAAAATAACTTGTACAGCAATTGCTCTGCAGACTCAGAATATATTATGGATAGAAGTTATTAGTTATGGGAAGGTCAAATTTGCATTCAGCTTATTAAAGAAAGATTTTATACAGGTTATGGGAAGAGTATCCATTCTGCAGTTGTACCTATATGCCTTCCCATTTCATTGGGGAAGAATTTATTGACAAGTTCGTAAAATAAATTCATACCATTCAATAGAGAAGCTGCAAGGAAACAAGAGATCTAGATAACCAGCGGTATTAAAAGTCTTATCCTTTGAGAATCGTTTTAACAACTAATAAAAAATGAGGGTTTCAAATATATAGAATAGTTTTGAAGCTCCTGATAATCCCAGTCCATGCACGCAACACAAGGATCAAAACTCAGAAGAAAAATCCATTTCTAGTTCTTTTTGAAAAACCACTTGTATCTTTTGTTTTGATATTTTACACAGAGAACGCAGTCGCATAAAATCTGTCCTCCTGTCCCATTCCGACAAGACCTCACACTACATGAAGTACCCACTCGGATTATGATGCAGTGATATGTAACAGCCCCAAGTTTTTTAGATACTACTGTTTATTGATGTTAGTGAAGAGCAAGAATTATGTCTCGGAACACCGAATCTTCTATTTAATACAGAGAGAACTAGCCCCCAGGCTCCCACCACCACTTTTTTTTTTTTCCTGGAGCTGAATTACCAAGCCTATTTTCTCACAGAAGTAGTCTTACAGCATGTAACCTGGCAATTAAAATCAGAGGCATAATTTGTCTAGACCTCCGTTATGCAACTAAGAATTTTCTCTAGAGTGTGTGCAAGCGAGGCTACAGCTATAGAAATGGCTCTATGCTCTGACAATCTCATTACTACAATCCCTGAACAGCTTCAGCATAAAATACAAAAAGGCAAAGTTTGTTCCTTCATAATGTATTAAACAGAGCGACCATCCTTCACGATGAAGGCTGTGGTAGCTTTACAAAGCACACATTTTATTAAACAACAGTATCTTATGCCAAAACAGACTACAGGCATACCAGACAAGATTTTCCTACTTACATCTCAAATCACCAGGGCTCCAACTGGCCCTGAAAGCCACAAGCTACCTTATAGGCTTGGACACAGACTTCTGAAAATATGTCAGCTGCACAGCAACTCCCTCAAGGAAAGAGGGAGTAGAGAGCTTCATCATCATCATTCCTCTCAGCCAGGCAACTGCTCTCAAGTGCACACCCCCTAGTCTAAGCAAAGATTAAGGATTCCAGCACAGAACCCAAGCCTTAATTACAAGCCAGACCCTCTGTTGTGGCAGGATAATTGGTGGACCCTGCAACTGAACACTTTCATGCCTGCTAATTCACTGAAACACAATGCTAAGTTAACACATCTAATTATTCCATTATATAGGGAATAATTTTGCTGCTAATATACAAAGTCAAGGGACATTTTAATAACAGACCCTTTAGTCTTGTCTATAACGTACAAAATAATTTATAACCCTGTTTTAGCAACTCCTGATACAATTCTGCATACAAACCATTTGCATAACTGCATATATAAAATATACATGTGATTATATACATACACGTATGTGTGCGCATGCGTTTGCTCTGTGGAGACACCCAAGAATGAATGTCTTCTACATCTTGCACTACTGCATTTCCTCCTACCACAAGACCAGCTGCCAAATGCTTTAGCAGTCACGACTCTGTATGAGAAATCGCTAGATCAATGAAAAAGCAGTATCCCATTATGCACTGAGTCAGTAAGGATGTCTCTATTCATGATCTGCTAGTAAGCATATTTGCTTACATAACTAATAAGCTCAACAAAATTTCTTTCATGTAAACACCAGATCAGTTCCACAGCATTTACTACTTTCACCAGTTCACTGTTTGCCAAGTGATTTATCTTCATTAACACAAGCGCTAAAACTTCATCTAGCAGGTCAGAATTTAAAGAGCTGCAGCTCATCTCACAACATAAAACCTAATTTCGTTGCAGTTACATCAGCTCTGAAGACATTTCACTGCTTTCCGCAATTCAAAAGCAACTCGTCATCTAACAGAAATAAATAGCTTTGGCTGTCCAAGAACATTTGCTCACACTTTCAGTGCCTTCCAACAGAGTGGGAACACCAGTTTCCACTGTCTCACTGTACAGTGGAAGCATTTTAAGCCATCACATTCCTCCTTGACTGGTTTGCCTGCATTCTTTCACTGAATAGATATCAGAAACAGTCCTTGGACCTGTGCTTCCCCAACTTTTTGGCTCATGCCTTAATCTCTTCAATCTAAACACCAAATCTGGATTATCAAAAATCCAGGAAGGTATGATTCCGTACCCACAACGCTTCTGCAAGTCCTCTTTTCTAAGGGGAAAGAAGCTCAAAGTCATTTGCTGCAAAGTCAGGGATCCTTCTGAACCTCAGTCAAAAATTCAACTCCGAGACGTTGCTCGCTATGTATGGACTACAAATGTCCCTCTAACACCCTTCGCAAAGGTTTCCCAATGTCTAGGGAAGTCCTATTTCCACAACTGGGCATTAACAGAAGTAGTGTAGGCTGCAACCAGTCCTGAGACATTACTCACCTGTTTTACATTGTATCCTGCTTTTGCACTAGTTTCAATGAACATTACATTCAGCTCTTTGGCTTTTCTTTCTCCTTCCTCAATGGACACTTGTCTGGGAAAGATAACACAGAATTAGGAAAAAAAACCCGAACAAAAACCTTGAAAATTAAGATTTTCATCTTCAACCCAAGGGGATGACTGCTTCATTAACAGTTCTGAAAACATTTAACTTTTTTTCCCCTGCATACAGATGCCACATACTGAACACAGCTGAAGACAAGGATCATCATTTCATTGTATCAGATAGACCTCTATCGCACACTTGGCTCCCAAAGCAGAACTCAGCTTTCCAGTGGAACAGCTAAGTGGGCCAAATAGACTTCGCCAAATCCCTGTCCAGGAAGCTATGTTTTTATGTCTGAACAATTAGCAATCAAAAGATTTTAATACCCCAGTAACAATTGTCAACTTGCAGCCTACCAAACTATTTTAATAAAGGACCAAGCGTAACTACCTCATATCAAATTAATTTTGTCCTGTTTTCCCCTGGCTAGGTGTGCCACCCATTAAGCAGTCTGCTACAGCAAAAACTGGGGAAAACTTTGGTTCAAGAACTGCCAAACAAAAATCATGAGGTATATGAAGGGCACATGTGTGCATAAGGAGTTCTTAATAGGCTGTTATAAATCTGAAATAGGGGTCACAAGTGAATCTATTCTGAAGAAATAAGGATTTCATTCAAATCCAGAATACTTCTCTCTCATGCTTTTAACTTTGTGACTTTATTTACTCATTTGTGCTAAGAATATCATAAACCCAGAATAAGCAGAGTACACAATGCAGCAAAAGCTGAAGATGCACAACTTCTAATAAAAATATTTAAGTTTGCCAACTTACAAAAAACCCTGAAGAGTTTTAAAAGAGAGGATTACTTGCACCTGTCATATATATCTGAGCAAATCTATTAAGCATGAATATTTGTAATGACTTTATCTTATTCATTCACTGATGGAGGTTGTAGTTAACACTCCATTCTCTCCTGACATCCGAACAAGTTGGTGACAGTTTCTCTACTCATTCACAACATCATGCTGGAACCTTGTGCTTATCCAAATGAAAGAAGTTTTAAAATTGAGATTTCTCCAGACACAGCCATCTCCAGCATAGTTAAAACAAGCTTGAGCAGTTTGTGGGGAAAAAAAAACCCCAACACACACAAGTGTCCTTTTTATAATAGTTGTCTATAAGAAAACAGCAGCAGATTAAGAAAAACATTTCAAAGATGAGTTATTCCTCCATACCTCTTATCTGCTAGATCTGTTTTATTTCCCACCAGCATAATGATGACATCACTGCCCCTTTCCGTTCTGACATCATCAATCCATTTTGTTGTTTGCTGGAACGAGTTTACATCTAACAGAGAACAGTGGAGAGGATTATCACTGCAGGTATTCTTCACCAATCACTAGTAAATACACCTGTAAGCCTCAAATAAAAGCTTCATATTCTCTAGAATTGGCATAATAGGGAGATGAAGAATCAGCAAGTGAAACCCTAAGTCTCCCCCACTGAAGCATATGAAAACTTTGGCATTAATTTCAAATGGGCTACTACTTCATTACAGGTGAATTCAAAGCCAGGAAGTGAACTGAGTTGATCTATAATTTGGTTTTGACAGCATCTAAAATGAGAAGTCTGATCACTGTGTTTTAGACCAGTTCCCTCTTTTTTTAGTTCAACATAAAATATTTTATATAGGGAATGGGGATTAACATGCATTCTATACTACGGGGACATTGCATTCTATACTGTTCATGACTCGTGCATCTACAGCAATAGGTTCCTACAGTTTCATTGCTTCTCAAAAGTACTTAATACCAGCTACACATTTTGTACAGCTTAATCACTTTTTACTTGCTAGGTTCAGGATTTTCTCTAGGAAACATCAGCGTTATACAACATACTAGCAACTCCTGTATTGCTGAACAGCGAGTTCAAAATAGTTTCCAAATCATTTACACAGAACCAGAAATACAAATCTAACCTATCCACAGACGCTTTTTCTTAATAATATACCCTTAAAAGCTGCAAGATAAGATTTTTAGGAAGCTATCCTGATCTAATCAGACAGTATGTTGTTTGAAAAGTTGCATCCTCTAAGGAAAAATGAGTTGTGTAGAAGCTGCCACAGAGCTCAGCATTTGCCAGTTAGCTACAGGAAGAGCATCTGAGTTGCCAAAGTAGTACTTAAAAAAGGGGAGGCTCTGCAGCAGTTCTTGACAAGTATTGATTTTTTTTAATGGCTTCTACTGCATAGTAATATATTGTATGCTAGACAGTCAAGACTTGATCACTTGCCAGCATCTTAATTCTTCTCTTTACTACTTTGTAATACTGAATTTGCTAGGTCAGTAAAAAAATTTCAAAGTTCACAGCTAACCTGTAATTTTAGCTCAAATGAAAGTGCTATTTTTAACAATTAAAGCTTTTATAGGTAAAGCCCGTGTTCCTGCTGTAATCTTCTAGTATTTATAAATCAAAGGATGAGCACTTCTGCATTTGTATAGAATTAGGCCATTGCTCTCGGTCAATTCCAGTTCAGAACTGAAAGTGTCTGAAGATTTAGTTCTCCTAAAACAAAACTTCTGTTCTTCGTAAATACAGAAAGCTAGTAAGTTAGGGGTCTCTGGACTGAGGGGAGGGAGAGAAGGAGAAAGGTTGAAAAGGCACTAATATTTTAGTTCACAAAAATGTACATACCTTAGTAAGAAATGAAAGAGCAATTGTTAAAAGATAAGGGCTTAGTGGTAAGTTTTACATATTGCAAAATGTGAAAGTGACTGATTCAAATGAAAATGTGATGTTAATGCATTTCCCCCCCAGCCCATGCCCAGAATTTTTTTTTTGGGGGGGGGAGGGTAAATGGAGTGAAGCAAGCTACAGCTATCAGTGCAAAGTCTCTAATTTAAGAATTCACATATCTATGAACATGATTCAGGTGTTTGAGACCAAAAGTCATAGGTGATATTATGATCAAAAAGCAGATGAAAGAGGGTAAAGTGCAACAAGACCAGCCAGGACTCAAGGCTTCAGGAGAATGTGATAGGAAAGGGTTACAAAATGATGTCATTTGTAAGACAGTTTATACATTACAACAGCAGCACCCAGATGGCTAGCTTAAAACTTGACTACAATAAAAGAAAACTTTTTTTTTCATGCCAGAATGAAGAACAAGCAGATGACTGTGATAGGACATGCAAAGCTAGGCTAAAGGATGAAAGGGGCAGAGTATTAGAAATGCAGAATTCCCCCCACTCACTTGTGATATCATAAACAACAACTGCAACAGTGGAGTCACGAATGTAGCTAGGAATCAAGCTCCTGAACCGTTCTTGACCTGCTGTGTCCCATAATTGCAACCGTACCTAACAAAATCAGTCAAACAAGCAAGAAAAATAAGAAAAAGGTCAAACCCAGTGCAATATACCTACTTGTGATATCGTAAACTACTACAGCAGCAGCAGAGTCACGGATGTAACTGGGAATGAGGCTACGGAAACGTTCCTGACCCGCAGTATCCCACAGCTGCAACCTGATCTGTGGGTGGGAGAAAATTAAAAAAGCCAAACTGCCACTAAAAATAAAAGAGTAAATAAATTTTACTTTTTGAAAAAAGCTAAATAAAAATTATAAGCTCATGCAGGAGATGACTGGGGACTGGGAGCAGCAGCATACTGTCTCCATTACAGCAATCTCTCCCAAGCACTAGCAGTAGCCAAACTGGTATACGTGCACCTATCTTGGCTTTCCACTGTCTCTGCTTTTTAAAAAATGCTTCCCTTCCAAAAGGGGAGAAATAGAATTGCTCAGCTTTCAAACTGAGAGGACCAACAAGAAAACTAAGGCAAATGTTCACCTGCAGCTCTGCCTACACAAGATTTTCATGTTCTGCTGCTATCCTTCCTTAGGAGTCAAGCATGTAACCTCCAGCATCTTGGAGGATGGTTGCTGGTGGAAGAATCAGACCACACACCATACTTCTCAAGGAAGAACCTTCAGCAGCTGTCAAAGTACTGGAAAAGCTACTAATGTGAATTTTTCAAGGAAGATAAAATGCTAGTTATTACTCTATATTTAAGCCTTAGCCACACTGCAAAGTAACATGCACACAAATGAAGTTGAATGTCTCTTACCATCAAGGTTCTGAAAGAAAAGGCAAGATATACTAAAAGCAACATGTATGGCAAGATGTGCAAGGGCCAGTTTTGATATGGAAAGAACATCTCATCACTCAAGCACTTTCAACGCAATCACATTTATTGTGGGTTTATACAATACCATAAGCTTATGCAGCACTGCAGAATTTGCTTCTGCAAATAGCTCAATGGCTGAATTTCTTAATTAAGAATCTGAGCTCATTTTAAGCCACAGGCTTGCTCCACAGAGGAGTGATTTCATTTCAGGAACTAGAACGGCACCAAGCTAAGGAACAAGTATTATTTCTTGATTACTATTGAAGGCAACCTTCTTTTTAAACAAGTAATATTAAGCATATCAAGCTACCTATTAACTGGCAAGATTTGGCAATTTATATTTTATCTTTCCATCTTGTGACATCAAAAACTGAAGGTGTTAAACATGGTCCCCTTCTCCAAATTCCCACCATTATGCACCCCTCGAACTATCCGTATCATCTCTTTCTTCAAAGAGGACGACACTATAGCACCTTCTCCCGCTTGCAAAATGGCACTCATGAACCCTCCACAGATGAACCAAATGGTGATTTCCCGTTTCCCCAAACAGAGAAGGGAGCTGTCTCCACAGCCCTTGTCAGTCTGGAAGCAGCTGGTAGATGAAGGCTCAGTCTGTACTTTCAACTGATCTCAGAACTGTGGGCTGCTCAATTACAACAGATGCTGATCCTCATTCCTACTGTACATGGAGAAGTGCAACAAAAATCTTACTCACTGTTCGATCCTCCAAATACATGGTTTTCGATAAGAAGTCAATGCCAATTGTTGCCTGTAAAAAAAATGAAAAAAACAACACCTCTTAAACACAACGTCAGAACAACTGTAGTGATTTTCAGGGGAGCGAGCATTACTGCCAGATCAGAATTCAACACCTGTAGCACATCTGCAAGAAAAATATGCTGGTTTTCTTACTTTCAACACATAGCTTTACCTATGAATAAGATTCAATAAGCAGTTTCCTTAATATCCATAACCAGAACAATATCTTAAAGCATAAAAAGTTGTTAACCTTAACTTCAGTTCATGCATATTGACAGTTTAATCCATACAGTCATATGGGTATCAGCAAGGATTTTTACACATATGATCTAAGTTAGCGTCCATCAGCTGAATGAGGATATCTGGGCACACTGTATTCTTCCTGACTGCCAAGAATCTTAACATATCTTAACTTTAAGCCTTTTTCATTAAGGCTAAGGTGGACATCTTCACATCTGCTGCAATACAAAGGTGCATGCACACACACGGCCCCCAACAATTACTAAAGCTCAGTTAATACTAAAGCTCACTGCAGAATACCTGCATCCAAGTTTCTAGACACTAGTGGGAGCTTTGTGTAGAACATCCTTGTATCTGTTTAAGAGAAAGAGCAAAGCACTACTACGTGCCATCAAGAGCTGCTTCTTCAACACATGATCTTTACCCTGTTTTTTAAGGCTGCACAGTAAGGGTGAATCCAAGCTCTAGGAGTTCGTTTGCTGCAGGGATACAACCAAACTGACCTGCTGGGGCTATAAGGCTGCCCTGGCTTCAGCAGGATGCTGAGCACCTCGAGCAGTTGCACTGCTCAGCACCATCAATAGAGCCTGAAAAATGTTCCAAATAAATTTAAAAAGAAAAAAAGAGAAAAAAAACCCTCAACAGGTAAGAGGTAAGTCACTCAGCTAAGGCAAAAAGGCTTGATACAACCTCTTCCCTGCTCTCCCCACACTGAAGCAGGTATTTCTAATGCAGAATCTATTTTACTGTATATGCTCCATATTGTTAGACTGCTATTATACCTTCACTATATAACCCTATAATTAATTCCTTGTATTCTGTCAGTTATTTTATGTGGTAGGAATAAAGAATAGAGCCAGCCAGCCTGCTTGCAAGCAATATAGAAAAAACAGCTGCAAATGAATTAAAAGAGCAGAACTGAACAATTCAAACTGAATTCCAATTTGCAACTAAATAGAACACACCAGAAAACAAACTTTCCTGGCTGGATCAGGACAGCAGATTTGCAGTACCAGAGATGCATACAGGAAAAATAAATAATGGTGGATCCCAAGACAGCTACCCAGTGATTTTTCACCTGTCTTCAAGAACTGTGACATTGCTAGTTCAGAGAGATGATACTGAAACTCCAAGAGGGATATGAGAAGCCACAAAAGACTAATGCAACAATGTGCTTTCCTTCTGCTTTTGTTTTCCATTGTTTTGGTAGAGGGTCTCCTCAGAAGATTGCCTCAAAGATGCTTCTATTTCTCCTCAAGTCTATCTGATTTTTCTTTACAGAAGAAAAGCTACCAAACCCCAAAGATCTTACACCATATATACAAGTCAAGATCCCATTCTGGCTGACAAACTGCTGGAGACTCAGATTTTCTTTGCTCTCAGTAGGAGCTGGCACATCAGCTGCAAAGCCTGAAACCTGCCTCAGCCTGTACTTCATGCCATCCCTCCCACACAGCTGTACAGCAGCAAGGCTCTGAAGCTCACTCGCTGCCATAAGAAGTCTCTGTATGCCTGGTAGAAATGCAAGTGCCACACAGAAACACATCTGGTCAGTGAGATACCTGCACTTGGACGCTCACAGCATGGGAAATGCAACAGAGAGGCCAAGCACAAAACCTATTTTAGACCTGGGCGATGAAAATATTTGTGCTAATCATGTTGAAAAGAACATATGGCAGGTCTGTTACTTTCAAGCTGTAAAATGGCTCTTGACCTAAGCCCCCACAAGCTTTAAGTATTACAACGAATAACTTACAGCCAGACGTATTTGTCTGCCTGTACTGTTCTGACCATATCATGATGATACAGAGAAGCAGGAGATGTCAAGGAGCGGATGCAGGCACTCTACATCCCACTTTTACTAAAATAAGTAACCTACAAAGAGGCATTTTGTCACAATTCTGACAGAAGGTGCAAAAAAACCTTGGGGGCTCTTTACAGATGAGTTGTAAGTCAGAGCTGTGCAATGTATGAGTAGAGGAAAAGTCTGCTTACTGATGGGGAGAAATACATGGACATGAAACTAAGCTAATTAATTAAGGTGGAAGCAGGTTTAACCCACTTGTGAAACACTGTGCACCACATAGAACAAGCATGAACTAGGCATGCTCTGAACATGCTGCAAGGTACTGCAAGTCCCAACTGCAAATTTAAAGACAAGCAGCACAAAAAAAGCTGGAGAGGGCCACACTATGGATGGGGCCATGTACGAGAACACTTTTTAATCCATCTGTCCTTGCAATGCTACTGTCTAATAAGGAACTGTTGCTACCCTATTTTATAGACTATACTTGCTGACATAGAATTACCCAAGACTATGCAAGGAAGCCTGAGGCAAAGCAAGAACCTGAATTATCTTTCAAGTCACCGGCCAGCATTTCAACTGAACGCTGTCCTCCCTCTCCCATCCTCCAAGAGGCTGAAGCTAAAGGGAAGCATAGCCTGTAATTCTCCTCTTGCATAACACACAGAGAATCATCACGCTTGCCAATGTTGGTCTTTCATTATACATCACATACAGTGCCACAAAACAAGGAAAACCTTTCCCAGCATGTCCATGGAGAGGAATCACTCCTGGTAAAATATACACCACCAATGGCACAATTTTACTTCAGGTGTTTGGGCTTCCTGGACACAGTACAGCAAGTTCTTGTTTGATTCACAAATACTGCTTTCATGAAAACAGCTTATTAATAAGCTACTGGGGCAACAGCTGAATTCCTCTTATCTAGCAGCAAGAAAAAGAAAACTAATGCACAGCACAAATTTTGTTAAACGGCAGCTTTCTATTTTTACCAACTGAACACAAAAAAAACTTGTTCAAATGATAGGTTATGGCAGCTTTCAGAAAATATGCATTCAAAATTTATCAGAAATGTCCACAATGAGCAAATCATCCATCAACTAACCCACAGCTACAGTTAACCACATACATGGTTTGATATGCATTATCATTCAAGTAACTTGGCTTTGAGAGGTGTCTATATAACCCTGGGCATCAAGAAATTTATTTTCTGGTTTGATGCTAACATGTAGTGTGATTTTGGCCAAAGTACTGGAGCTTTTATGACTCATTCTTTCTTCAAGCTATAGCAAAATAGGACATATCGCACTACCTCAGTCATGACTTCAGTAAAATAGAGGTCTTTGGATGAATGACACTGTACCAAGTACATTAACACCCAAACTAGGCACGCATCACTGATAGCTAAATTGAAGCCATCTTGTAAGCCCTTAAGATTTCTTAATGTTTTAAGTCCCACTCATTCATTTTGCAATCATTTAGTATATTATGTCAGACCAGCTTCCCATGGAGACAACTATATTATCATGAAGCATGGAGGGTCAAACCTCTTCAAGAAAGAACTAGGACGCAAGCTCCGTAGAGAAAAGGAGCAGACCTGAAAGAAAAATACTGTGGGAAAAAAACAGATTAAATAAAAGAACTGCATTCACATGTCCATGTAATTACAGTGGGTAGAATTTGAAAGGATGTTTGCTCCCTTGGGAGCAATGATGTGTACTCTAGCCCTCCTACACCATAGAAGCTTTGCTTCTCCCATAGTTAAGTGAGAACTTGTATTTCATTCTACCCAACTTGCCTAGCAGCAGCAGTGAGGAATTACTGAAGAGGCAGGAAGGAAATCATTAAGGGGTAAAGAGATTTAAACGAGATACTTGGATAGACACTAAGTAACAGAAGAGTCATAGCATTTTTCTTAATTTTTTCCCCATTACCTCCTCCTCCCACCCCCCTAAAAAACCCTTCACATTCATCAGGGAACAGATTTTTCTCAGCTTAGTGTATTCAGATCACCACCAACTGTAACTAAGTCATGAAACATGTTCTGCTTGGAAAAGACACACTTTATGAAACTAAAGTACTTCTATAGCTTGCCACCTTTTCAAGCTCATCCTAAATTCTGGGAGTGGGCAACAATGGTTGCTCTCCTACAGTTTAGAAAAATTAGCTTGCATCAACTTGAACTGACTTGTCATCAAACACAAAGCAGTGAGGGGGCTGCAGGGCCGATTGGAATAAAAGATAACCACTGCTTCAGCCCCAACCTTGCCAACCCAATCTTGTTTAAATAACAAATAAGCAAGCATAAATAAGCAGTCACAGGATGGGGACATGCATAACAACCAATTTTTTGGGTTTTGTTCCACCAGACAGCATAAAATAGTGTCCTAAAGCACACCCAGTCTTAGAATCCACTGCTTTCTGCTCCACAATTCCTCATTCATCCTGCTGCAGAACCTCTTGCAGCTCAGCTTGCTTCTTTTAAAAAGAGCCAGGTACCTGTTACATTTTCCCCACGGAGGCATTAGATCCGTGATGGTTTGGTAGCAAATGGTGAAAAAAAACCCTGGTAGACTTAACAACTGCTATTACTTGAGTATACCTAAGAAGCCTATCCTTTCAAACCACAGCTCATCCTGCTGCAATCAGCAGATAAGCTACTCGAGCAGAATCCAACACCGACATGCCATTCTGAAAGGTTATTAAAATACAAAGCTTAGAGGTTACAGTTAAGAATTTGGTCAGTGTACCAACTCTTATCCACTGCAATCGAATGGATTCTTCCTGCAATGGAAGACACAGCAACAGAGGGGCCTTACAGAAGACAGTAATATGGATTAATTTACCTGGTAGGTGTTGTCAAAGCTGTCATACATGAACCTGGTGATCAAGGATGTCTTCCCCACTAAAAGAAGAAAAAAAACCACAGATTCAAGGAACAATTTCTGTGCAAGTTTTAAGCAAGTGATTTAAAAATGGTTTCAGGAAGAGTTTTACTCTGTGCCCAACAGATCCACACTGTGTAATTAAACTTCCTAGAAGCAAAAGGGCAGCTATTTGACTAATTGCAAAGTCACTAGTAGGCACATTTCTTCTGAAAAAGGTTGGTTCGTGTATCATTCCCAAGCATCAGTTTTACTCTTAAGTATTTGTGATTTGAGACGAAAATTTAAATCATTTGATAGTTGCGGTTTCTACCAAGTCGTTCAGAAATTTCAGTTGAACTAAATGAACAAATGTAATAAGTCTGACAACTCCTACAACAAATTATTATAAACAAGACAGCTCTTCTTGCTCATAATACAAGGTAGCTATGTTGCTTTAAAATACATCTCACTGTGCATCTCCTCAATGTCACACTCTCCATATTTGTCACACAAATTGCAGTCCCTGCTGTAGTATCACGGTAGCATAAGACAAGATTGAAGAGCATCATTGTTGAGAGGCTTGTTTACCATCTGCCCACAATGCCTGCAGTCCTTATCACTCCATTAACTTCACCCTTCCTCTGACAACATATTCACTATACCTTTTTGTATAAGCAGGTTCATATGCTGTTAAAAATGCCGTTATCCACCCAGCGATGGCTGCAGCTTGTGACAGGTATATTCACTTGGCTATTCAGCATTAGGAAGTCAGTCGGCACTGCAATCAGAAGGCGGCACTGCAGGATGTGCAGGCACACCTGATAGAGAGACACAGGCAAAGCCTTTTTCATGCAGGCATTTGTGATGCTGCAGCCCCTCTAACTGCAACTCAACTTGGCCAGATTAAATCACAACTACGTCAAACTATGTCAAGATCCTCATTTCATAACTGAGAGCTACATAAACTGTGTGTATCGTAACATTCCAGCCAGGTATCAGACTACTTTGTAATCTCATTTTCCTTAAAAGACAAGTAACATGAGGTTCATTTTAAAACAACCATTGTCACAACAGTTACTTTCTCCTCCTGTAAGACCAATGATACAGCTAAGCTGGGACAAAGCCTAACTCATACTCAATGGACAACTTTTACCTACTCCATGCCATCTTCACCTAGAGGAGACCAGCAAGATATGCAGGAACTGGAACATCTCAAACCTGCCTTATTCCAATATGTTTAAATACTCTTAATTGTAGGCAAATTATTTAGGAAAAACCTGAAGTTACTCAAGGATACATCACCTCCCACTGTTTTCTTCTAACCTCCTTGCAGCTGGAATTTGCCATCTCCTACTGGCAGGAGAGAAGAGCTCTATGACTTACGTTAGCCGTCAAGCATTGCAGGTACACATAAAAGGCAGTTAGATGTGCACAAGCCAAAGCTTGTGTTCTTCAAATAAGCTTCCAGAGATGTTAGTTCTCTGCAAGGGTGACAATCAAGACAGCAGGGAAATTTAAGCCATGATTTTGGCAGTGGGGTTGTTGGGGGTTTGGGGATTTTTTCAGGGCAGGGGCACTAGGGTTGTTTGTTGTTTTGGGGTTTTTTTTAAATCTTAGTATGAAACTTTCAACAAAATCTCCAGTGCCATACTTAAGCAACATTTTAATCCATCTGCAAATTTCAGTTAACTCTGTATAAGTGCTAAACTAACAGGAATCCAGCCTTTGACAAAAAGATTTTCCCAAGTCAAAATTTGAATTCCTGTGTGAATTTTTAACATATTCTGCTTCATAGGCAAAATCAGGTTTCCCACAAAATTAAAAAGTTGCCTTTGCAAAGGTAGAGCAAACATGCCCTTTGGTGAGTAGGTTTTCAGAAGCAACACATCTCAGATGGGCAGGATTCCTGAATCCCTTATTCAAATTTGTCCCAGGACACCAGAGATGTGTTGAACAGCAGCACAAACTGGTGCAGGGCAAACAGCCATGGGCTGCGAGAGGAGCAGGGTTTCACTCCAGACCCAGCAACAGCGACAATCCTTGAGACAGCAGTGAGCAAATCCAATACCTTCTCACTGCAGCACACACTATAAATCCCAGTAACGGGTCTGCAGCACCATGAACAAGCTGGCTTTTTCTCACGTGGCCACTGATGTAAACAGTTAAATTTAATTCTTCAGAGGTGCAAGGGGATGTAATCAAAGCCATGAAATAATTTGCTTTGGTAAGTCACAACCCCTGAAGAGCACTGAAGTCTTCTGGCAAGTCATTTCCCTTCCCACTATACGCTGAGATGTCTTGGAGGGAGTCTGCGTAGAAACCACAAAATCAGAAAAGATTTTCTATTTCATAGTCCTGGAGCTTCCCAACCCTACCTTCACTCATTTCACAAAAAGAGGGGACAAATAAGGTGCCGCTTGGCTTACTTATATTTAAATATCTGCTTCAACCAACATTTGGATAGAGTGTCTTAATGCACTTCAGTTCCAATATATTTCTTCTCCAAACAGACCGAGGTTTTCTTTACATAGTATGTCAACAGACACCAGATCAAGTAAGTATTAATACCAACTGCTTACAATTTTAATTCCACCATAACTACTGAAGCATCACCATTTCTCCTTTAAAAAAAAGACTTGCTTTAAAAATCCTGGCAGAAGTAAAAGCCCACAATTCCCACTGTATCTATAATTAAAAGTCAGTGAATCTTCTCTTCAGAAATTCACAAGTTTAGATTATATAAACAGACACCTTGTCCAGAGGGTTAAAAGCTTTAAATATTCCCTCTTTAAAAGAGCCACTCCTAATACCTAACACCATCTCACCTCTCCCCAGCCTCCCCACACACACCACTCTGCCTGCCAATGGCAGAAACTATTCCCCAGCCCTACAAAAAATAGCTAGATGAATCACCTTAGGATTCATATACCATCTGTTGCACACTAAAGTGATGCGGATGCATATGCTGATTCTCCTGTGGAAGCCATGCTGCTATAAGCTCTGTTTCAGAGAGCTTCAACAGAGAATGAAAACACACAGAAATTAATCTATTGTCAATTATGTTGATCAAATTTCTCCCATACGGAGGCACAGCACAGGCCCCTGGGCTAGTCATAGCTAAAGCACTGTCACAAATGATTTTGTGAGTACACCGAGTACTTAAACATGCTAACTTTATTTATGACGGACCTAACACAACAGTTGCAAACTAAATTCCCAGTGAGGATAATCCCTTACATAGGGAAACCTCATCATGCAGCTAGCACACCACAACCCACAGAAAGAAAGAGCTGATCTCTTCCCCCTCCCCTGGCAGAGCAACAAGGAAGGGCCATTGAGCCATATTTCACCATTTCCTTTTGGAGCTGAGCCCCTGGGCTCTTGGATGACTTTTCTTTTTACATCAGTTTTTATTCAGAATGGTCATAACGGAGTTTTAAGCCCCTGTGCATGGCTTTAAAAAATAAATAAAAATAATAGTAAAGAACATTGCCAAAAAAGAACCAATTTATTGACTGAGTATCTGCAGGAGAGTTTGAATCCCATTCTGTTACATATTTTCACTTGCTTTCTTTTGTCTTGCTGGCTGTATGTTTATTGAATTCACAGAAAGCATTAATTTGGGAGTGATTGCAAGCAAGTGAGAGGACAGAATCAGAATTCAAAATAATCTTGAAAAAAGCAGAAGTGAACTCAAGAGGAAAATGAAGCTCAGCAGGGAGAAGTAGCACAAGGTAATACACACAGACAAGAACAACTGGCTGCTTAAAACACAGATTGCAAACAACTGGGTAAGCAATCTGGGGGTTATAACCAAAGGAAGCAGATAAGACAGTCAAGGCTTCAGCCTCGCTTCATTAAGCAGGTTTTTTTAATCTAGTGGGTTAATTTAATCTCTTGGAAAAATTTCAACACAAAAATATGTCCAGGGCAGCATTAATCAGTAATGCAGTAGCATACAACATCCTTTAGGCCAAAACATTTCTGGTATGCTGCTGGGACAAAAGAAAAACATGTTAACATTATCCTTGGAGGAATAAAGGTGGGGGAGGAAATGCTGCAAATGGGGTTTTACTGCAGTGCACAGCTTTGGCTGAAGCAGCAAAGGGAGTTCTGCCGGACACACAGACAGCTGCGTTACAGGAAACAAGGAAAAACCTCAAACAATTCAGGAGCTGAGAAGGAGCCTTTTGGCAAGAAAAAAGGCAGCTTGCATAGTTCACACAGAACAACCAAAAGGTGATGCACAGCAGAGAGGTGATAAGGAAATGTGGTCTCTAGCCTCTCTTCTCTTTGTAGATCAAGATCTAACAGTTAAAAGCCGAGTCCAAACAAAGTCCTACCAGAAAAGGCATGCAACTTTAAAAGTTAGGGTAATTAAACTCTAAAACGACCTATTCAGCTGGGCAGTGGATTCTCCTCCCTTCCTTGGCATGCAAAGTTGTCAGATGTCATGCCATCGTAGGAATTTATAAGCAAGGCATCCGAGAATTTTTTGAACCAGAGGGAAGCTAAGAAAATAAGTGATTAACCAAAGAAACCATTTGTTCCAACACTGCACCTGAACGTTTATTTTGGAAACTCTTCTGTCATTAAGTGGCTGAACAACAGTAGCAGCATGGGTTTCATTAGACAAGTTTTCTGCTCCTTCAAGCTTTCGATGTAACGACAACAAAGTCCACATTAACCAGCTCCTAATCACACAGCCGTGGCTCAGACACCATTACTTAAGTGCACAGATTATCAATGTATGCTTCTGGATGGAAAGGCAACCAGCTCTAACAGGAATTTTTAAGCTTGTATCTGACTTGCTCAGATGGTTTTCTTCAGCTATAGCAGCTCTGGAAGAATTTGGACCTGGAGATCACTGGTGGCTCCCATACTGAACTAGCTCCTCACTCTCCTAACCATCAAACCTGAACAGCTTACCTTAATACACACTGCAGAGCCTGCCTGGTGGTTTTTTCTGGAAGGGTGGGGGAAGAGCAGAGAGAAGTATTTGCTGTACGAGGCAGTAAGTGGAAGCATTCATCCACATTAATTCCGATAAACTGCAATGTTTTAATACATTATGGGACAGGAAAAAGTAGGCTGTTCTGATGTATAAAAATAGGAAACTCCTAAAAGGAGTGGTGTGATCACTCCTTTTCAGTTCAGCACAGAAAAAAGTAGATGCCCAAGTACTAATATCCTCCTAAATCAGCAACTGAACCAGTGGCAGCAAACAGCAAAGCATCCAAGACACATAATTGAGTTAAAAGACAGGAACTTGTGAAGTTCCTATCAGCGAAATTGCCATTAACTATGAGGGCCCAAATTCAAAGCCTTCAACAGCTAATTGAGTCAACCTGATCAATACTCTTTGTCTGGAAGCCTTGAGCCACTGCCTAGCACTTATTTCAGAAAGAGCATTCATCTGCAAGATGAAATCAATACGCTAATCTCATGGTTCCAGCAACTTTGATCTGACAGCAGCGACTGGAGAGATTTCAAGGTCATTCATCTGATTCTTGAAGACTGCCTTGTCCTGCTTCTGGGGCCTTGCGCACTGGAGATTTGTATGTCCAACGCCAACCACCACTAATGACATTGATTAATGGTGGGTACCAACAACTCCTCCACACCAGCACGTGCAAAATACGTGCTACCAGCTACCGCTGGCAGCACTGCAAGCAGCACTCCATGCTCTGTGCTGTAACGAGTCAGTGGGGAGACTCCCACAAGAGCCAGGGCTGGAAGAGACCCATTAGATAATACAAATCATCTCCCTGCCAGCACGGGATTAGAAGGTCATTTGTTGCCAGGCAGAGTCTGCAAAGGGCTCAGGCAACAGTCAAGAGTGACCTACAAAGGAGAAGTAATTGGGATTGTACCGCTTCTAGTGTATGATGTACGAGGACCAGGCCTTACATCCCTATTTCATTTTCTTAGGCATGCGCTTGCCTCTTTTATACTACAGATTTACATCTTGTCCAAGGATTCTTCCAGAAAAGTCACACTTAAATCTCCCAGTTCATACTAGTTGTTGTTTAGCACTTTCAAAGCATCAGCCATAAAAAAAAAAAAAAAAAAAAAAAAAAAAAAATCCAAGAAACATCTGCAAAGCAAAATAGTCTTAAAAATAATCAATCTATCCAGCCTTTTCATTGTAAAGCTAAAAAACTCCACTTGACCTCTCCCAGATCTGAGAGACAGACTTGGTTAACAGAGATTCAACTTGCTAAAAGCATAAGTTAAAGAGAGGAAGATGAAGAAAGGCTTCTCATCACACATACACATAAATCACAGTGTAATCCCAAAATTTCACTTGTACTTTGCAAGACTCCTTTAAGATTTGGTTGAAGGATAAATCCCAGTGACACTACAACTTTCTTTCACAGATAAGCTCACCTCAAAATCTTCACTGGAAGTATTTCCTTTACTAGACACACCACAGCTTATCTAGCAGTAACTGAGTGCTGACAAGGAACAGCATTTCTTACTGAGATGTCAAACTCTGTTCTGCCCTCAACTCTCAAAGCAGATGACCCAATATCACCCAAGGAGTCCTGTTGAAAGTTACAGCTCCAAGACCTTTCGACTACCAGCCTCACATCAAGTTTCATGCTCAGATTTGCTGGTACTTCAGACCCATGCTTAGAAGAGTTGCTGAAACTCAAAGATTTAATGCTCAGGATCAGAGAACTTGCTAGTCCAGATCCAGAAAAAAAACAATCCAAGGCAACAAGAGGAAAATCATTGCTAAGAACAATATACTGAATTATGAATGCATGAAAACCATTTTTAGATTTTTTATTTTAAAAGAAGCCCCAAAAGGAGGATGCTTATATTTGACTTAAAATTATCTGTATGAGCCAGTAATCAAGAAGAATATTTTTAGCTATGTCAGTCTGAGCTCTTAAAACAGAAATGCTGTATTAAAGTGATTAAAGCAGCTTCTTTAAAAAAAAAAATCCTCCTCTGCTCTTCACTGTCAAGCTATGGAAATTTCACCTGGTTCCCCCAAAGCAAGAAACAAAGCTTATTCATTATCCCAAAGACACTGACAGAGCTAGCAGACTGCATTCACCTAACAAATTCTCAGTAAGATTAAGTTTATCCAGTCACAGCTGAGGAACTCTGAGGATAGCATAAAGTCCACAGAGAGCAGAGGTAAAAGGCAGAGTTGATGTGGTCTCGCCTCCTTGCTCTAATTAAAGATGTTTTTACCCCAAAGTTCGTGGTTTTTTTCCCCATTGATTCCACTTCTGCTCTATTGTCAAACGTCTTTTATTCTGCCATTTCTTTCCTGATGCAAGACGCCAGATGAGATCAGACCAAAGGACCACCTGAGCCAATTCTTTGCATCCCTAAGTCCCCACAAATTAAAAAAAAATCAGGGGGGCAGGGGGGAGGATCAGAAGAAAACCTGCAAAGAATAAACTTTCTTGAAATACATCTATGGCCCCACCCTCTGTAAGTACCATTGTTTACAACTAAAATCATGGAGTCAGGTAAAATAGTTATTTTTAATTAAAAAAAAAGTATGGCTACAATTGTTTTGGGTTTTTGTTGGGTTTTTGTTTTGGTTTTTTGTTTGGGGGGATGGGTTTTTGGGTTTTTTAGAGCAAAGGGCAATATTAAATGCACATTTAACAGACATTTTCAAAGCATGTTTTGGCTACACAGGATAAAGCTGGCTGAAGGATGCCCTCCCAGCCTGGTTGCTGAAATGGAACGGCTGCCCCCATTGATTCCAGGAAATAAGAACATTTTGTACCGTTAACACTACAAAAATTGTGCAAGTGGCTTTCGTACTACTTCAGTGGTTCTTGCATTGTACCAAAGCAGCAATGGCTTCTTTATGTACAAACAAAATGGTTCAAATAGCCTCTTTTAAGATAATATATTCCCAGCCTAGTTAAAGATCTAGGTTATAAATTATACTCTTGTCCCTTTAAACAGATTTGCTTCTTTAAGAAGGAATGTAAGATTCTGTTTAGGAAGTTAATGTAGAATGTCCAGAGAGTTACAGGGAAACAAAGACCCAGAAAAACAGGGAACAGTTTTATTTTAAATAATTTTAGTAATTAAGAGATGTTCCATCATTTTCTACTTTAAGTATATTTTATCTCAGTCATCCCAGAGAACAGAGGCAACTCACCTTGATTTTAATTGATTGTATTTTTCATATTCATTTGGAATAGAACAAACAATGGACTATGCCTTGCAGCCTAGATCAAACACACGAAGATCAGTCAAAGGATATTAAAGTACCTACGGCGAATCCATCAACTTCAGACTAAGTGAAGCACAAGGAGCCTTGAGCAAGGAGCACACTGAATAGAAAGTCCATTTAATACACTTCGGCAGTTTTGTCACTTCTATTTTAGTTGCAACTTCTCTGACAAAGGAAATTTGCAGCTACATTGCTCTACACAGGAACTACGGGCCAGTGAAGATCTGCATCAATATTTATATGTTTCTTTGGCAGTTCATTAGACATTTTGGTCCATCATAGGAATACTTCTAAAATGCAAAAAAATAAGTCAAGAACTTAAAAGCAGGTTCCACAGGCTGCAGATGACTAAAGTCCACAAAGCTCCACACTCAAGAGTCCCCTGGGCACAGCAAATGGTAGGCAGCAGCACAGGAAACCAACAGTTGATTTGTGAACAATGGATCATCACACAGTGAAAAACAGCAGCAAAGATGCTGCTGGCAGCAGCCAGCAGTTTGTACATGATTGTAGGGGGAAAGAAGGACAGACAACAGAGCAACCAATTCAGAAAGGGGTTTTTGGCAGTGTATTTGTGTAGGTTTTATGGCATCCTACCTCGAAAAGTAATTCTAGAAAGGCAGACACAATCAATAACAATGTCAAACAACTGTAGCTGACCTTTTTAGGCCAATGAATCCCTGCCAGTCCTGAATTTCTTTTCAGGTCACCACCCACAACAAAGCTTTTTTTCATTCCTTTAATTAAAAGCACTATTGAAAACTGTTTGATACAGTCCTGGATCAATTACTTCAGCCTCAGGGATTGCTGGTAGTCTATAGCTCTCAATTTGAGAATCACTGTCTTGTACCCACAAAGCAGAGTAGGTAAGTTAGCTTACTGCTCCTGGGGTACACATCATACACCTTGCATGTTGCCAGCACAGTTTTAGCAGTCCACACATCTGTAAAATACACTGTGATGTTTGTATCATGCTATTCAATAATTCCATGGATGTGCACTACACTTAGCAAAATCAGCAGTTACAAGTCTGCAAAAGGCATGAAACCACCACCGTAATGTCTACAAGGTAGTAGGTATATGGTAATAGGTTCCTTTTGATTCAAATTCAAAGGAAGCAGAAGCCTAAGGAGTAACTGTCCCCTTAGAGTGTTATTTCATACAAAATAGTATCTCCATTCAGTAGTCTCTTACAACCAGAGGTGAGTAAAGAAGAAAGCTCAAGCTGCCATCAACCCTGCTCCGACACCTCCTCTCTTCCTTTTCCTTCCCAAATCAAAACAGAGCGACTGATCAAGACAGTAAAACACAGGCAAACACATGCTAAAATTCACTAGTGTGGCGAAGTCAGGATTTTCTCTAACTCTTCCACTTCTTCCTTCTTCATCTTTGAAAAGATGCATCACCCTTCCCAGCTGAAGGATACACCCTTACACATCTTTCACAGCTGCCTTTGTGGGCTCCAGCACTGGCAGAGACATTTCACATACTTGGTTGCAACAGCTTGGACTGACCAGGCATTATTTCTTACCAGAAATTTTAACAGAAATGAGTCCCGAGAAACTGGCAGCAGAGGAATCCCACAGTCCAGTTTAATTCCTGTAGCAGCCTGCCCAACCTCAGTGAACTACAGGGAAAGGTGTGCTTCGCATTTTTGTATTTTCTATGTAGCCACCAGTTGACAAAACAGTAAGAAATAACTAATCACAGCCATCACCACAGTTGTTCAAAGACTATTTATATTAGGAGCAATCAGAATTAATAACTCTACAGAAATTAATCAACTGGAAAATATAAAAGACTTTTGGAAGCCCGAGGTAATCCTGAAGCAAATCAACTATTTTATTTTTCCATCCCACGCCATAGTATTGGACATTACATAGAGTCTTAAGATCTTTACAAACTTTGAAGTCCCAAATTCATAGTGTGAATTAACATCAGCACCCAATCCTCTGAATCAGGTTAAGATGTGCTGCACATCATCTAGCTCCTGTTCAGGTAAGGTGCTGGGCAGGGTGGGGTGGCAGGCAGGTTGAGCCTCTTAAAAATTAACTTTTTTACCACACATTTTAACACCTTCCCAGATGAACGATAATATCATTGCCCCAGTTAAGAAAACTAAGAGCAAGGGCTTTACACAAAATGGTGGTGAATTTAATGAGATACAGCATCTGACCAATGAACCAGTGAAATGACCAAGACAGTAACTGGCCTCAGAAACACACCCCTTCCCCTCCCCTCTATACAGAGCTCTGAGTATTCTGAAGTACTGAAAGATACTGAACAAAAGTTACTTATTTTCTCATTGTAAATTTGATTCCCTTAGTCCTTCCAAAGATTCTATCCAAACCGGACTTTTCAAGGCAAGCTAAGACAGTTTTATTACAGCTGAGCATCTGCTTTAAGGTATGTTCCCACAAAAGACAAGTTTTACTCATTATTTCCATTAAGTAAGAAACAGCATGGCCAGAATTTTGCTGCTGAGGAAGTTGCCATTTTCATTTTACCATGTAACAAGCAAGTGCCTTGAACTTCGATCAACTCTTTGTGATGGAAGCATTTCCAAGAGAAATATTTTAAAGCCTCAATATCTCAGCAGTTCACAGCAACTTCACAAACCAGAAACTGTGACATCAGCCTTTTAGCTCACTAGACAGCCTTCAGCACTCTGGTGTTAAAAAAAGCCTGCATTTAACAAACTAGAACAGACCATAAGCTAGGTATACAAGCCTAAATGGATGGTAAGAAGCAGGCATGAATATTTATGACTGTCTGGTGCAGAACAGCAGGAAGGGAAGCAACAGAGTCGAGTGAACTAGCATGATATAACTAGGAATGACACCTACCTAGCAGATGAGCACACATAAAGCCTTTATGTGAATGGCTGATATCATCTGCAGCTTATTCTCACATGCTACAATAACAGGGACACAAAGAAAAGAAGCAAGTCCCTTTTCACAGTAGCACCATTTTTAAAAACTAAATATATGAAAAAATTGTGCATTTCACACGCATTGCTGTTCACTCAATGCTTTCCTTTCAGAGACAGCAGGCATGGTATGATTTTCCTAAAGGATTCTAAAGATTTGCAGCAAAAATATCGTCTATATGTATTTTTGCTATGGCCCCAGAAAATCTGTGAAATTTGCAGCTCCTGAAGTCTCAGCAAAACATCTTCAAACAGTAGACACCACTAAAGCTATTTGTCACTCAGGAGGCAAAGGTTCAACTTGTCTCCCTGGCCATAGCCAAAGATTAATTTTTTAATGGCTTCTAATAGAAACTGATGAATATGCATTTCAAGTGATGCTCAAAATTATGCAAGTTTCACAAGCATTTGAGACCTTGCTGGAAGACATGTCCTTGCTACTCAGAAGCAAATAGGAAATATAATTTTGTCACAAGCCAGATGTCATCAGAGCAAAGGGGTTTTAGTTCCAGTCAATCTCTCCAGGCAATAACCCACACAAACAAGAGTTTTCATGACTGCTGCCTGGCCGACTGCTCTTTCCTGTCAAGCATTTCCATAATTTACAAAAAGGGACCAATTACTCCCTTATCTACAACAACCAGTAATCAAATGATTAACACTTCAGTAACTGCCTTATAAAAAAGATGACTATGAAAATACATGTTAGTCTGAAAATCTCATTAACATTAATTTTCATTCAGTGTTTTCCTTGAGTACCTCAGAAGAGCATGTACACAGTGCTATTTTCCTAACAGAAGCAATGAGGCCCTGCTTGTGCCACAATACTTCACTGAAGACAGAAGGAAATTGAGGTTGAAGCACTTCTCTGACCTAGAAAGTATCTTTTCCCAGGGTCTTGCTAAAAGCCATGCCCAGCAAGGACTGTAAAATTTGAACACTGGTGTTCAACAAAAGCAGAAGCTTAAGTAAAATCAGTTCTTCCAACCCCGCTTCTTATATTCCTCCTAAGGAAGCCAACAGCTCTGGTTCAACAAGCTCATACTTCAACAGGAAAGGATCCCATCTCAACAGCAAAACACAATCTTTGACAACCAGGTTGTTCCTGACACTATATATTTCATTTATTGGCCTACTAAATAGGAACAAGATTCTTACTCACTAGTTAAAGCCCTGCAGACAGCAGATGATTTATGCTGACACAGGGCCACTTAGGTGCTTTATTCAGAGGGATTAGGACTGAAGTAAAGACTGGTGGAACCAAGGACTGAAAAGCTGCCCTGGCTATAGCAACTGTCTCCCAGTGGGATTCTGCAATAGATTTTGGCACAAGTGTTAAATTTTCAAGAGTACCATGCTCCATGAGAAAACTGTCCTTTGAGTTCAGTCTGCCACAAGACAACTGTGAATATGTTCAAAGGAATTGGAGAGGGTCTGCATCTGCATTAATAGAAGAATTAGTTTGTGTCAGGTTTCTAGTCCAGATTTATTTTACCCTCTAATATTACTATAGGAGATACACAGAAAACATCTGTCCTGAAGAGAGAGAGAAAAGCTCTCCAAAACCTAGCAGGGACGTCTTGCGCTACATGTTAGTTAGTACCAACTTTGTTGGTTTTCTCTCTAAAATCTCAGGTTTTCATTCTAAAAATCTTCCCTTCCCCAAGGGACCCTGCTCCTAATGCTGAGAAAAAAAAGCTCAAAGAGGGACTGTTTGAACAATATCATTTCTGCCACTCAAAAAGATGCGAGTGGACATACCGACAAGTGGAAAAGCCCCTTGTTCCTTTGGGAGAGGTCTTATGGTCACATCTCACTAGAAGATTCCTCCTTCCACCTTGACAGCTGAGCTGGCTCACTGTTATATTTTAACAGTTTAGCATCTCTGGGCTGCTCAAATTTTCACACCACCCTTTTAAAGAAGCATATGTTCAATTATTTTGCGTCCTGAACTAGGCTCTGCTGATCAAGATCAGTTACTAATACCTCTGGAAGCCTTTCGGGGAAGTGTGGGCCAGGAAAGGTATGGAAAAATACTGTCCTTCCAACTGGCTTTTGAACCTCTCTCTTGACTTCAGGCTGCAGTGGTGGGACACAGACCCCAGGAAACACTTGTTCACAAACCATCTCTGCAACAGGGAAGGAACAGACAATTCTCAGCCAACAGGAAACACTCGAGAGAACATTCTCAGGGTCACAAGGCAAAGCCCAAAACATTAAAAGCACAATCATACTGCAGAAAAAACTAATGGCCTCCCTATACAGGTCTGAGAAGAACCCGCCAAGCTCTCCTGAACACAAAATGCTGGTCCTTCTGGCACCAGGGTCCTTTTGCGCAAGACCTGCCAGAACATCCTCATCATCTTCACTAATTGCTTTCAAGCAGCACACCCCAAATCTTGCCTCAGCTAGCCTCAGCGTCCATGACGCTGCAGCTCCTGAAAAACTGCATGTGCTACCCAATATAATCACATGATGCACTCTGAAGTAATGTTAAGCCTATGTTAAACCTCACATACACATTCCCAAGGGACAGAAAATGGACAAGAAATTGCCTCTAACAAGCAGAGTAACAATTCTCCCAAAGGATCCTACCTTTTATGCAACCATTCCACCAGGATTCAAATGCCACACTATGAAAAAAAAAATCAGTTCTACAGCTGACAGTTAGATATTGAAGGACTGGATAATAGTCTGCTGTGCCACTGATCTAACTATTCAGCGACATACGGATGTATTTTATGCTGTCTCTAGGCATTTTAAGACTAGCAAGAGAAGCAAAGAATTGTCATTTTTATTTAAAGCTTGGCAGTAGCTAAAGGGAAAAGGAAGAGGCAGAAGAAGGTATTTTCTATTACCAATTTTTTTTAAGTCAACATTAGCCTGTTTGCTTTCTTTAGACATGTTAGAATCCTATTTTATTTAGTACACTTCTTTCTTGAGGGAGATGCAAGTTAGTTTTACCTGGAGTTTGGTATCTCTATTTATCAGTAATAAACTAAGCCACGTATTGAGACTGTGGCACAGCCTAGACACATAAAGCTAGACAAGGCTCCCATTTGTATTTTGGTATACGAAGGGTTCACACAAATCAAAAATTTGTGGACACTAATCACAACTTTAATTACTTAAACTCAGTACTCTTTTCCACTAAGTAAATCCTAAAAAGCACTAACACAGTTGATAAAAGTAGAACAATATGACTATTAATGCAGGGGCAAGATTTCTCTTGGGATACACACCAAGTCTTGTGACAGTGACAAAAAATTCATGGTGATAAATAGCTTCATTAACTCTTGTGGGTTTTGTCAGTAATTAGCTTTACTTTTCCTCCCAAAAGGGGAAATATAAGAAAGAGCACAATACCAAAAAATCTCATTCTATTTGCTCAGTCATGGCCATGAAGAAATGAAACACCGAACATGGGTCAGTCCTCTAGTTCCATCTCATAACCACTCAGTGTACAGACTTTGCAGCTGTGATTGTCTCTCAACAACTAAGTTGCACACTGCAACGTTTTCATATAAAAGCTGGTTTTTTCCCACCACATGCACTAACCTGTAGAAAAGAACAAGTAAGCCCCTCACTACTGAACAGGAAGGAACAGGTCTATTAAAATTATAGAAAGCAAAATACAGTAGTTTGATTACTCTGTCAAGATAGTAAAATAAAATAAAAAAGCATAGAAATGTTACCTCTTAGCACAGCTATAAAAATTCATTTTAAAGTATAGGCCATGTGTTCTGAAGATGAAGCCACTTGTCTGGTTTTCTGCAGAGGATTTCCAAGTCAACCACGTAACATAACCAGTGCTATTTTCACAGTTTAAAAGATTTCTAAAAACAACACAGAACCAAAATTAGTGTCACAAGAGGAGGACCTTCAGGCAATTTCAGTTTTCCTCATCTTGCATAACATCGAGCATCTGGGAAGTTACACAATGCCACTTTATGAGTACTTCCAGTTTTCTGTTAGTGACAACATCTGTCATCTTTCACGTTTAGAACTTTGACTCTTCCATCATTTTGTACAGAAGGGCCAAATAATCTCCTTAAACATGGCTGAAAGCAACTGAGTTTTGAAGAAGCAGAATCCTGCCCATTTCTGAATGATGGGCACCCTGTAAGCTGGTATAGAAGCCAGAAATTGTCTTCTACTATCTATAGCAGACCAAGCTAGGAGCTTTTCCCTGGCGGAAGGGACTCATGATCTTGTAAAGACCTGTAGCAAAAATCTTAAGAAGGTATGAATGAAGTATGCAGGTAAAGGCAGGCAACAAGAAGCAACAGCAGAAGGATTAATGGAATTACACATGCAATTTGCTACACAGTGTGGTAAATGTGGTTTCATTCAAATGACCAGACAGCAAGAATAGGAAGAATAAACCTAAGATAAGGTAACAAGAAGATCAAGAACTGGAGCCTTAAGTCCCCAGATAAGGAAAACAAAAGAACAAGGAGACTCAGGAATTTTGCCCAAGCCCTAAGACGGATGAGACAAAAAACCTAGAGGAAAGGTCCCAAATAGTTTCAGCTCCTAAGTGGTACAGGAGTACAGCCCACAAACAGCAGCTAAGCGTCAGAAAATCAAGAAGAATTCAAGAGACAGGATGAGGACTCAACTGTGTCCTGTCTCGTGTCACGTTAAGCAACTCCAGCCACAACATTTAGGCACACATCTTGATCCTTTTGAGGACACGGATGAGAACGCATACAAGTAAAATCTACGCTACAGCGACTGTGAGTGAAATCTGTTCAACTGGAAAAAAACAACTCCTTTCACTTCCATAAGGGCCTGCACTGAGTTTTGTTACACTTTTTTTTTTTTTTTAATGCTGTGGCTCTCAAGAATGGATTCTAGAAACTGGTTTCTATTCCTGGCTTTCTTAAGCCCTGTTTCACTACATTAGAAGCAGCAACAAGATACAGGGCTGCCTTTCATACATAGGCACCACAATTTTTGTTCAAAAAAGCCCCCATATTTCAAGACCATGTATAGGAGCCTGAAGTATAAGACTACTAACCCCTTACATATTTCTAAAAGGAAAATCTTCACCTTTTGATGACACTAACTTTAAGTATTTTGGAAAAAAAAAATCCCAAACAGTAATGATACTTGCCCATGGCAGACAGAAGGGGCAGTTGTCATGCAGATGAGTTCAAAACCAACCAGAGAACAGGAAGGATGAATGATATGCTCCCATTTGCTATGTGAGATATCCAGGAAAAGGGGGGCAGGGGGGAGGCATTAAGCTTGGGTAATTAACTAAAGGTACTCGCAGGTCACCTTTGCATTTCAAAGACTGCTGCACAGGCTCTTAGTATTTGCGAGGAATGAAAAAACAAAACACAAAAAAACCAACATTTACAGTCTCAGGATATTTTTCACCACAGCCTGTAGATTTAGCTTTCCTTCTTGTCTTACACAGTTAAAGCTTTTTAAAACAAGTATCTAATTAGGCTTAAAATACGCTCCAAAGGACTTTTATTATTTTAACTGCTCACAAAATGCCTCAGAAGTAATGCTCTTCAAGCCTCAGTATAAATATTGGTAACACAAAGCAGCACATCTATAAAACTGTAAGAGCACTCAGAAATATTGTAAAACATGTCCCAAGGATCTTCTGATCAAGTCTGGATAACCATGAAGCTAAGGAAGAAGACTCAGTAGTAAGGAAGTCCATGTGATCACAGTCTCTATTCAAAACTTCATAGCAACAAGGCACAGCAAGTGGAGGAAGGAGGTCTCGGCTGCTGGTCAACGTAAGGAAGAGAATTTCAGGTGAACCTAATCAGCAACTCAGCTGGCAAGAAGCAGGTAAGTACAGATTGGAAAGCAGAAGACATCCCATGCAGGACATGTAGAAGGAGCTTCCCAATAACATCTCAGAAATTATTTTTTTAAAAAGCTGATGAACAGGAGCAGTAGTTCTTGCAAAGTCATGTCTTCTGGACTCCTCACTCTGCTTTTAAACGCTGATTTCACCCAACACATGGACAAGTATTCCACTATCAGACTGTACAACCATCTCCAATATTAACCTAAGTTATATTTGTATGTACACTTCTATGGAAAAAAACATTGAAGACCAGATTTGGGAGGCAGGGGAGCTGGAGGATGACAGGGGAAGGGAAGGAGGAGGAACAGTACTAGATCTTGGTTAGTAAAGTCCTCTTCATTCCCATTGCAGTTTACTTGGGAATGGCTGCCTTTCCTCGAGCTACAGTATGAAGATTTACAAGATTCAGCTTAAAAATCAGAGAATGAATAAATCTTGTGTAATCTCATTATTAAAAGACAGAATGGTATTGAGGTAAACAGGTAGAATAGGGTTCTAGGTAGTCCCACTGAAGAAAGATTAAATTAATTTCATAGTCTCAGCAGGTCAGGGACTAAAAGTGAATTCAGGCTCTAAAATGATACCTGTAGGCCTAGGCAAAATACAGCAGGCTGCTCATACTATAGAACTATCTCCTTTAGGCTCTGAGTCAAATGTCCTCAAAGTGGTAAGGGTTGAGCTGCAGCTGGGTAGTAAACAGGAGTTCAGAGAGTCAGAACAGATGACATTTAGTATTTGCTTTTTGCTAAAATGCCCTGTTTAGTTATTACTCCAATAGTCTCCACACCACTCTGGCTAAACATTTCCTTAATAACGCAATTTTTGGACAAAGAATCAATTTTGGATTGTGGTGTTCAGGTTGGAATTTCAGAACAACTCTATTTAACTTTGTTCCTGTTTACTCAATGATAAAACACACAGCTTTGCTGTGAGGACATTCAAATTAAATGCTTTTAGAGACAACTCATCCTTGTAGCATCTTCAGTCCAGGCAGAAATGCAGTTACATTAATACTTCGTAAGGTGCTCGCAGTACAAGAGAGTACAAAAGAATAAAGTGGTGGTTCTTCATATAATAGCTTACAGACAATTTCTACTGTATTTCTACTTTTATGCATTAATGTTACACAAATTTCAGGTAGAATTTTGGTTCTAATTTATGTGTATGTTTACAAGGTAAACACACTAGCATTGCAAATGCTAAGACAACTTCATCTTCGCCAAAAAGCTTTAGCCCTTGGGTCAGGTTGTCTCAAAAAGAGCTCTTGTAAAGTTATGTTGCTAAACATTTTGATGAAGCAATAAATTTATTAGAGACATTTAATACATACTGAATGTCAAGTCACTTCTAGCCTCATCAATGGTTTCTAAGCTAGATTCATAGAATAAAGCCAAAAGAAGGAAAGTTTGATCCATTAAATATTTACTTTGCCTTTAACTGTAACTGCATGTTTGTTTATTAACTGGGTGGTGGCTTTGTTGGGGTTGTTTTTATCATTTCAACTGCTTTAATGGAAAAAGCATAGGGGATCCCTGCCATTTTTTAGGGCCCATAGTTTCATTTTTAGGGCCTCAACCCTCTTTTTTTAGGGCAAAAAGCTGCTTTTTAGGCTTCAAAGCGACATTTATAGTGTCCAAAGCCTCATCTTCATTTTCCAATGTATTATTTCTTGTGTCATGGCCAAGCCCTCATTTTGGGCTCCAAATGGAAAGGCAGCAGTGTCTTGTTCCTTCTTGGTTTCCTTCCCCCACTTGCTTCTTACACAAAACTTTGAACCTATCAAGTTTAAAAGACCAATATTTAAGTTTTATTATTGTCATGCAAGGGTAGCTTAATATTCACTTTATATATGATGGCAGTTAAAGCCTGTGGGGATTAATTCACTTTTTGAAGCATATTACATACAGGCTAGATCATTCAGACATGCCATTAAAAACAAGTGCAGCACTGAGCAAAAATCCACAAGGACACCTTAAGTAATTAATCATTCATAAAATCCAATTTTTACATCCCAGTATTTTATTTTTAAATACCTAATTATATGCTTGTAAAACACTTGGAAGATATAAAATGCTACATACACAGATCAAAAGTAATTAAGCTGCTTTGGACAGACATTGCATTGAAGTGTAGATCTACTCTTTAAGGCGTGCAACTGTTGCTCATGCCTGAGCTCCTCTTGCAAAAGGGGAAGGAGCTAAGAGCTCCTCCATCACCTAGATCCCAAGATTCAAACAAAACAGTTTTATAAAAACAACATTTCCAAATTCAGAAAACTGCTCTGCGTATCTTAGATTGGCATAAAGTCAGAATCAACACAATTGTTTCCTTCTCTTGCAATTACAATTACTTTTGGAATGAGCATGTTAAGTGTAAAAATACTCAAGACTTCATTTCACTTCTCCAAAATTAGTGACCTTTAGCTGAACAATCCATGCTCCTATGAAGCATTTGCTCATATTTACTGAAAAAAAAAAAGTTAGAAAGTGGCAAGAAGAGATATCCCTTCAACTAGATTTCCAGATTTTACTGCCACTTTTAAGTTCCCAGTTTAAATGAGAAACTAATTGCCACAGAAACATTTTGAAAACAAGAGGGAGACCTTCAAAAGATAATAATGAATTTCTAGTTTAAACACCTTTAACACAGTATTTATTTCCAGAACAAACCATATTCATGAGCAGGTTACACAGGAATCTGCAGATAAATCCTCAACCACAACAATGTTTTCCAAAAATAACTTTTGTTAAAATAGGATAAACTAAAAACGATAGGCTAACACATTATCTAATACAAGAATACTCTTCTGCATTCTTCAGAATTATAGTGCACTGGTGTCATTTCCCTGCAGAATTATTGGTTTCATTATCTCAGTGGTAAGGCACCACAAAGAGTAATGTCTGTTTCTCTGCCACCGTCAAAAACAAATCTTGGTATCTGAGGAACATAATGCAGTAACAAGAGAGATTCCTCTTCCCTATGAAAGAGTACTTAAATACTTTCAGAAATCCTGAATTTTAATTTTGCATCATTCACCTTCTCCAGAGATTTGAGTATTATCAATGACAATCGTAACACATACACTAGAAATTACATCAGTGAAGAGACTTGTTGCCATGTCTTATAATTTGCTACCTGAAACCACCAAGTTCAGCTGCTAGTTAGTCTCCTTCTAGGATAACCTCAGGTTATCTTCCTTTTCTTCTTTGGTATAGAGTCCCAGGATTGTGATGAGTTATGTTTCACTCTAACCTTCAGAGCATTCAAATTCCAGTGGTCTCGCATCTTTTAATTTAAGGCGTAAGATTCAGAAAGATGAACAGCAACTTAACAGTAAACAGTCTAAGAACAGAACCAAATCATTTTACATTGTTTAGTTACAAATTAAAATTGGTTACAAACCTGAACTTCAGTGAAGTGCATTCGATGCTTCTTCCCTAAAACAAGTCTTAATCAAAAATCACCTGTCCAGTTCTCTCCTGTCACAAGACTGTCAAAGACTGAGGTGTAAATATATTCCTACTCCTTCAGCATATGTACACATGGGAAAAAATCTTGCCTAAACATAGATGGTCAATCCAATATTCTCTAGATGTTACTGATTTTGAAAATGTAAACTAAGAGCAACAGTATCATCAGCTATAAATATTATTTGGATTATGTTAATGTGCATAAAAAGCTGTATTCACCAGATACAAAAGGAATCATATCTGCTCCAGAGAGCAGAAAATATAGGCAGAAATCAACACAAGAAGAAAGGGGATTGAAAAGTTTGGATAGCTGTAAGGGGAAAAGTATTTTATTAAATTTTAAAAGCATACTAGTTCCCAGATTTTTTTGCAGTCATGAATGCATACCAAACTGCCCCCTAAGAAATTCCTTTAACCTACATTTATTGATAGTGAAAGTCAATGAATGCTATTTAACCGATTTAACATTTGTGGAAAGTCTTAATGAGGACATGTTCAGCTGCTTCAAGTAACTATGTGGCTCAACTAGGCGTGAAGGTTTAATTCAGTCTAATAATAAAGTTAACACAATGTTTTATCATATTTTTATCAAGAAATTGACCAAAAAAAAAATCTTACAAAAAGCCAAAACTGAACAGAGAAATTGGGATGAAGTTCAACAGCCATTACCTTAACTTTAGCTTTCAGAACTATGGAAACAAAACAGCACCTTGTCTCATTCAGAAGCAGCCCCAAATTGAGATGGTAAATCAAGTACTTCACTGAACAGGTTACATGGACAGTGTCCTGCTAGTTTAGCACATAAATAGATTCTACAGAAATGTGAAGTCATTGCTGATACACCAGAAGAAAACTGAATTCCCTCTGTGAGTTTTCTTACCACAGCATGAACGCATCAAAATCAGTTGATTTTTTGAAGACTACCATGCCCACCCCATGCCTCAACACTCTATAAACATTATTAAAATAACTTGAGTCTTTGCAAAATCTCTAATTTTCACTTTAAGAAAGCATGACACTGAACTCTACACTGGTGGCTGTACTATAATTTTCCAATGAAGTTTAGAAAAAAGAAGGAAAATTTAAAATTATTAGACACTCAAAAACCAGATGAAAATATCACAATACTATTGACAATGCTGCCTATTAAAGTCACATCTGGCTGGCACACCTGAAAGATCCTTGCAGCAAAGACATCCCAGAACACCCCAATTCCTGCCACTTGACTTGGAGCAGTCAAGTTTTAACCTTCAGCTTCTTTTCCCTTCTTGTTTGAGCTGTTATATTTCCCACTTGAAAGCTTAACTGGACAGGACACAAACTGCTGATGGCACACAAAGCTGCTGAAATAAGGAGATACCTCAGCCCTGCTTCTAGAGCAACCCATTAAGCAACCCATCTTAAAGAAGGAAAAAGTTCTTTTATTAGATACTAGCAACACAGAACAGTACAGCCCGTAGGATTGCTCCTGAACTATACAGATTTCACGAAAAAAATTGATTTGTAGGGGAAAAAAGGATAATATCTGACTTCTTTGCACTATTTTATGAACATTGATAAAAGTTCTTAAGGCATTGTAAAGAAATTTCTAGACCAAGCAGTTTATCCTTTCTTTAAAAAAGAAATTAAAATAATTTTCCTCTTGGGAACTACCCGGGTGAACTGGCTTCAGCAATAACACAGCAATTGACTCACAAGATGCAAACATTTTGACTAGTCTGTCTAGGGAGAGTCCCACAGAAAGTATTCATTTAATACTGCAAACAGGACAACACATAAAATGCCTCTATTTAAAAACATCTCAACAGTGGCTAATTAACTCACTGTAAGATGTGTTTTCAACTACAAAGCACCAAGACAGATTCTATTTCTAAGTGGCAAATATATTATGAAATGGAATGCCATGAATAAAAACCTGGAAGAGCTCAGTGTGAGCAAGGTGCTTCAAACTTCTGGATACCTCCACAATATCAAAAGGGTCTTGTCATAATGCTAAATTAACCTTGTAATAGGTATTCCGTGCTTATACAAAAATGGAAGAGAGAAATCTGGGTGATTCAGCTTCCACTCAGAACAGTTCCAGTTATCTTAGGACAAAAAGAGGAACATAGGATCATCCTATTTCAGATGTGTGACCCATGGTAAGCCTCAGACTTCTCCCAAGACAGCAGAAGTGGATTCCTCTCCTGGAACTACTGAGAAACAGGAAGAAAAGCAGTTTTCATTAGCTAATTCTCATACATACAGATCATATATAGATTACAGAAGGGCAGGTGAACTATTGCCTACCTTCTTCACATTTAGCTGAATCGCCCACATACTTCTAAACCAGGAAACATCCCTCACTATCTCCTTTGCAGCTTTGAACCCTGTGCTGGTTTTGGCTGGGATAGAGTTAGTTTTCTTCATAGTAGCTAGTATGGGGCTATGTTTTGGATTTGTGCTGAAAACAGCATAACACAGAGATGTCTTTGTTACTGCTGAGCAGTGCTTACACAGCTTCAAGGCCTTTGCTGGTTCTCACACCACCCCACCAGCGAGGAAGCTGGGGGTGCACAAGAAATTGGGAAGGGACACAGCTGGGACAGCTGACGCCAACTGACCAAAGGGATATTCCACACCATATGGCATCATGCTCAGCATTTTTATAAAGCTGGGGGAAGAAGAAGGAAGGGGGGGACATTCAGAGTGATGGCATTTGTCTTCCCAAGTAACCATTAGGTGTGATGAAGCCCTGCTTTCCTGGAGATGGCTGAACACCTGCCTGCCCATGGGAAGCGGGGAATGAATTCCTTGGTTTGTTTTGCTTGCATGTGCGGCTTTTGCTTTACCTATTAAACTGTCTTTATCTCAGCCCACAAATTTTCTCACTTTTACCCTTCTGATTCTCACCCCCATGCCAACATGAGGGAGGTGAGTGGGTGGCTGCGTGGTCCTTAGTTGCTGGCTGGGGTTAAACCATGACAAAGCCCAAAATTCTGGCACATTAATGTGGAAGTAAACTGATAGCTACAAGAATTAAATCAGCAAAAACAACCAACCCTTAGGGAAAGGTGCTAACCAGACAGACTAAACCAAACCAAGAGGCCTCGTAAGCTAACAACAGATCACTCAACACATCATTCTTATTCACTTCACTTAATCTGAAAGACTCCGTGGTTAGGCAGGCCCTCACTAATATAAGAGTAAACTTATACTTTTTTTATTTTTATTTTTTTTTTCAGAGATTGCAGAGGGAGTGCTAGGACAATTCATCAAAAAATAAAGCGTTTGAATTTTGCACCTTTAAGGACAACATATCTCCACTGAGGAAGGAGATTCAAGAAAGTTAATTGGAAGGATGCCCATAGTTTAAGGAATTCTTGTTTTAAATCAGTAAAACAACCTAGGTTTGATGGGAAACATCATTCCCCTAACACCTACATAAAGCACAGTAATTCTCTGCCCCCATTACAGATGCAGAGAAGTAGGGGTAAAACTCACCCACGCTAATGCAAATGCCTGATATTACATTACATCCAACCTAGTCACCCAAGGTTCCCATTGTAATCAGTGGCATCCATTTTACTAAAGATGAATATATGGTTCTATAACAGCTTTATGTGAAGGCTATCACAACCTTACAGCCAGCTGTGTCACAACAGTTGTGAAAGCTCTAATCCTGTACTCTTTACTCTGTTAGACCACAAGACTTCAGGATTCTTACTAAACTTTCCCTAAAATACAGCATAAGTGAACATAAATTAAATAAATATAATAATAAATATATAGCATAAACAGCATAAACTAACAGGCTTCCTAGAGAGGTGGTTGATGCCCAAAGCCTCTTAGTGTTTAAGAGGCATTTGGACAATGTCCTTAACAACACGTTTTCACTTGGTCAGCCCTGAATTGGTCAGGCAGTTGTACTAGGCAATCGTTGTAGGTCCCTTCCAACTGAAATAGTCTAAAGACCCTGATCTTCACAGCATGACACTATTTGTAGAAATTTGAACTTCATCCTTCCTGCTTACTAGCTGCCCAAAGCACCTCTAAAAGTGCTAATTCAACAAAGTTTTTCCATACTGTTATTCCTATACACTTAAAATTATTAATCATCTACCTTGCGTTCTCAGCTCCAAATCTAGTCAGTACAGGATCTGAGTAGATTTATTTCTATTTTTTTGTAACAGGGAACTACTTCTCTCCTCCATTTTAAACATCTATACAGCCCTCTATGCCCTTCTGAGAGGGGTTCCAGCTCTCTACAAGAGAAAGCCAATATTCTCCTCTTCCCTATTCAAAATACCTGTATTACAGAAATCTCAGATTCTGGCCTCAAAGCAAACTGGAGAAGAATCTCAATGAAGCCTGTAATGAAAGAGTACAATACAGGCTTGTAAAGTGTTATCTTTTAAGAGAACCATCTGGATTATTAATTTCTGTAAAGTGTTACTGAAGGGGTTCTAATGTAATTTCTGTCTGAATAGCTGGAAGAATTCAGTGCATTGCAGGTTCACTTTTTATACTGCAACATCCCTTCATACATTATATATATATGTAACTGTATACATAAAAGCCAAACAAAAGCACTCCCTCTCCCTAAAACACTAGCTTTTTATTTTTTTCAAGTATCCAGAAGTTTCTTCAGGTTTTGCAATTCTTTCTTTTAGAGCTCACCTATAAACTCCTTCCCAATTATCCAAAGCTGGCCTCTTCCCCACACCTCAGTACCACATGGTCACTGTTGGTGTGAACGCATCTCCATCCTCTGCCATCCACAGAAGGTCTCTACACCACTGTGGCTAACTCTTAACCTGGAGTTCTGCCTCCACTATCTTCTCTTTGAAGTAAGGGCCAGATTCACTGCTGTGATAGGAATAACCAGAATTTTTCAAAAACAGCCCACCTGCCTCTTCCTATCCTATTGCCTTTGGAGAAAGCATGGGAAAGAAGTAATTTCTGCAAACAAAAGCAGCTGTATGTGCTTCTTTGACCTGAGTTTTTCCTGTAATATTTGATTATCTGAAGTTTGGTTCATCACCTCTTCCTGCAGATGATGCCTTCCTAATTAAACCCTGCTCTCTGCAGTCACTAAGAAATACAGCATTAGGACATTTGTCACCACTGCATCTGTCATTCTGCTTGAATATTATCTATCCTTGTCCTTTCTTCCTAACCCACAAGGGTTCTTTTAGGTTCCTTACAGCCACAGTTACCTGACACCATATTTCCACAATGCCTAGGCACAGCTGGATCCCCTCCTAATAAAGCTTTTGATTCACAGTGCTAGTAGTTCAGGTAGACAACTTCTTCAGCCCAGTTGCAAGCCAGGCAAATATGGATACCGCCATTCTTCCTGCCAGGAGCTATTTGTGTAAACGGGAAGTTTGACACAAAAATCTTGATAACTATTACAAAGCATAGAGCCTTTAACCAAGTCCACTACAGGACTTCAAGTGTTTATCTTCCAATTTCCCCTCTAAACAAGTATGCAGATTACAACCTCCGTCTTTGTCCTCTGTTTCCATGCAATCTCCCCCCTGCCCCATCTTAACTATTACTTGCATAATTTAATGAGCTAAAGTCAGATAAATAAAAAAAACTGCATTACAAGATGCAACCAACACTAGCGAGTTAGAGAAAACTAGCTAAAATCCCATGCAGCAGATTGCAGTGGTGAGAGATTAAGTGGAGAGTAGATTAAGTCTGTCTCACAGGAGAAATTTCTCCTTCACGGTATCATGGTATACAACATGCAAGACTTTCTATAACTATGGAACATAATGTTAAGATGGCAATATCCTCAGGCAGAGAACAGCTGCAGAAGGGACGAGATAAAATCAGCAGCCACCTGAGTATACATTTCTGGAGTGAAACATTCATGGTTTCTACTCTTTTTCAGCACTAAACATTATTCTAATGCAAGCTAAACCAGCATATGCTATCATCTAGCTCAGGGAATCCAGCCCTCATTTCCCTGTACCACATGCTGAATGGAGTCCTTAAAACACGCTATCACTATCTTCCTAAATGTTTTGCCCTTGAAAGCACAACAAGCAATGCTAAGTGAGCCTTTTCAAGCAACGAATTAGAGAAGTTTCAGGAGACCTATTAAAATGCTAGGGATTACTACTGACTTTCCTTCCCTCCATCCTTTAACAAATTCAAGTTTTTCCTAATGTATCCCCACCGCCATTTTCCACGTGGCAAAACAAGCAAATACTTCTTCCTGCTCCCTCCTCTCATGACTCCCTACCCTATGCTGCCCCAAAGAAAATTCTGCCCTCTCACACTGTAGCCATTTTTGTCCTGCCTCTGGGGAAGGAGAAAAAAAAAGAACAAAAAGAAGAAAAAGAGCTCCACATAGCTTCCTCCTCAGTGACTCCATCTTATTCCCAGAACCTACCATCTTCTGGGCAGCTCTGGAAGGACTAAGACTTGACCTTTATTCTTTCCACACAAGGAGCTGCAGAACAGCTTCCACAAGAGCTCTCTTCTCTCAAACTCATTCTTCAGGCAGACACACAGGTACTTCTTCAGAATGAAGCTCAAACAAGATCTTAAAATAGTCCTGATTTAAGGTCGATACAGCCTGGCTTCTAAGGAGGCAGCCTGTAAGGAAGAGAAATGCACAGTACATTCTGTGCACTTTCATTAAGCGCACCTCTCCACAAAGTACAGTGCGAATTCAGTCAGCATTTGCCGATCCAAGTTGACAAGGATGTCTGTGGAGAATACCTGGGGACTGGTGCAAAAATAACCAGAGATGTATACAATCCTCTACACAACAATACACATGGGTTGGCCTATATGATGCAACTCCACAGCAACACAGGAGGAAAATAGCTGCTATCAAAATAGAGTAGAACATGTATACCAGTGCATGTTACAAGAGCAGCACAGGACCCTGTTTTTCAGTACCAAAAAAAAAAAACCAACCACGATTTATTTTTTTAGCAACAGAAACCAAAAAATATGTAGAACTTGAGAATAGCACGGTTTAAGAAGTTGCACACCCTGGTCTCCTCAGACGCTCGTATGAGTTCAGGCAACACGTATACCTTATGTTAAGAATTCAAGATAAGTGTATTTTGGCATCACACTACCCATTTCTTCTTCACAACTCCGCTCCTGAGCTGTGACAGCTTTCTTCCTGCACACTGGGGCAGAACAGAGGCCATCAGCATGGACACTTGAAATTGCTGCTGCCTGCTCCCCCTGCACTGCAAATTAAGAACTTCAAGCTCAAATGATGTTAATCTGGCAAACTAAACAATGTTGATCCAGCACAACAGTTTTCAGCCTTTCAATGTGCAGGCCTCTAAACTTCCTAACTGAGACACAGACCCCTCTGTAGGGAGTTCAAGCCAGCTGACAAAAAACTTGTCCTTCTCAGCTGCATTTCACAAATGCCTTGGAAAGAGGCCATGGAGCCTGAGGGGTTTGCAGACCCAAAGTTTAATGCTCATCCAGAAGAATTTATTTTAAAAGTTAGTCTTTAAAAGATAGGAATTTGGTTCCAAATAGTCAATAGAACAAGTTTTTTTGTTTTGTTTCTCTTATTCTGACCTTTTCTAGGAAAAGGCTATTCCAAAAAGAATTGTAGGGTTTGACTATAGAAAAAAAGAAAGTGCTTATATGAGAAATTGGGTTTGGAGCAGGATATTCTTTAGAGGAGAATTATCTACACTCCAGCTGGGATACAGTATCTTGAAGTAAATATTCTCCTCCAGCATTTTCCAGAGGAACAATCCCTTCATATAAGGGCTCTAGGGACATAATACTAGTTAAGTTCCTATTTAACTGTAATATTTACTCTCTGAGACACACAGAAAACACTTATTTCTAACTCTAGCAATTCCCTGGATAAACATGCACAGGAGGTAATTTTGGGTCTTCAGGCTTTCACACCTACAAAACCAGTTTTAAGTGCACCACAGGGTTCTTCAAGGACCTCAAAGACATACTACCAAACACAGAAGGTCACATTCGTTTGCCATTAAGATGCATAAAAAAGCTGCCACCAAGTACAGTTAATACTATGTGACACCTGGTTGCCATCTTCCACAGTGTGATTGATGGTGGCAGTGGGGAACCAACTACTGAAATCAAAGCAGCACAGAGATAAAACCTAAAAGCAGATTCTTGAGTGAGGAATTTTAGATGAATGCCTGAAAAGCATCAAATTGGTGAAAAAGCATAGAGCTGTTCTGAAACTCCTTAAAAGCATTTCATGTAGGACACTTCTTCCCTCCTTCCACTTTCCAAAGGGTAAAACTGGAAAGCCTTTGCTCTTCCTGGGATCAAGGCTCCAGAGATACCCCTAGCCCAGGATACATGCTCCTCCACCTTTCAAGGGGCACGGTTCTGACTTGTGACACACTGGAAACAACAAGGACTGATTTAACCTGAAACAAAGCAGACAAAGCCAAGTGTAGAGGCTTTGTCTCATTTTTAGCTGTGCAAGTCTTGCACAGATGACAACAATTTAAAACATCATCCACACAATTCCATAGGGAAATTTTTCTCTAGATGTAAGGACTTACTGGAGGGAATGGATGTAGTAATTAGCACAAGGCTCCTCTTGAGTTTACTATATATTCTGCAGTTCAATGATTTGGGGGAAAACCCAGCTGTCTTCCAGAGAAGAGGGAAAAAAAAAAAAACCCTCTTGTATTTTTAAGCAAAATTGTAGAATTCCTAAGGCCAAGACTGTATTTAACTGTAAATTACTTGCTGTGACAGCACAGAAGCAACCTATCAGCCTGTTGCACTCTTGAACAGAGAGGTAGAAAAATAATTTTTAACACCAAAACAGCAGATGATTACAAGATTGGGACTCTTTCACTGGGAAAAGCTTTTTTGAAGTCTGCTATTACCCTACAGCATCCAAATGAAGAGGTAAATTTTATGGGACACAAGCTTTTTATCTGCCTACTGTTTACGCAGTTTCAGGAAAAAACCTATCCCTTTCTCCAAGTCACACTGAGGTTTAAGAGCAACTAAAAATAAAAGAGTGGTAAAAAACTGTGGTCACAAAGTTAATTGTATGATGGTGGATAAAAGCCACTTCAGTGACTGCTCACCAAAAAAAGGCCAACGATAACTCAACTAGGAAAGAAAAATGGGAAGTTGAAAGAGCAGAAAGAATAAAAATATAATTTTGAATACACACAGAACTGATATTAAGAGACAGCTTGGAAAGCTGAGAAGGAATTACAAGAACCTGAACTGGGGGGTGGGCCTGGAAACAAGGGGCTGGAAGAGACCCAGCCTGTGAAGACCTCTTTGTAAGGCAAACTGAGGTCAGGAAGGGGGAAAAAAAAAAAAAACAACCTAAACTTAGGATTTCATTGAGATGATACACCAAACTCAAACCTTCCTCGGCCATTTTAATTTGAGCCTACTCCAGCTGTTTTCAGCTGCTATGCTGAAAGATTCACCTACAGCTTTATCCAAGTAAGCAGCAGAAGCTCAGGTTTAGTAAAGCCATCCTAGCTTTTATGCAGACACAAGTGATTTTTCAGCCATTTTGAGTGAGCCAAGGACACAATACTCAAAAACTGCTTCAGCAGCAAATGCATCAATCTGAAACGAAGCGGGGGGGGGAAATCAGGTAATACAGACAAGACAAATAAGGCAGCAAACCTCTAGCATGAGGACCTGCCCTACTGCTTCCTAGTAGAGTCAAAAAGAGGTCAGAACTTCCTTTGAAAGAGAAGACACTGCAGCACGGTGTTTCACCACCAATTAATTCCGTTATACATGAAAGTTAAGCCCTGTTCATCTACTTTCACAACACTGACTGCATTCCTCAGGAAACATTACCTGCAGATTCGGTTGCTTTTCCAAAAAGCAAGTGTTCTCCACTTACTGCATTTCTAATCAAATGTCCTCTACCCTGGTTCTGAGTTCATGCTGCTCTCGCCAAGATTTATTGACCTCCGTGTGCACGCTATGCTTTTGCTCCCAGCACTTGCAATAAATTTTGTTCTCTTCATTTCCTCCGCCACCTCAGACATCCACTGGATGATTCAATCACTCATCTAGTTCAGATTCCTCTGCTAAGCCTTCCTTCTGTCAGGCCATAAAAAAAAAATCCTCCCATGACTGACAAGTAGGGTTTCTCATGACCATTTCTGTGCCAGCAGAAGAGGACAGAGTCAGTAATGAGTGAATATTTTCTACTCCTAGAGAAGGCAACACCTTCATTAAAGCAAATGAAGTGCCTAGCCCTACAAGCTGCAGAGAAACACTTCTGCGCTCAGATTAATACAATGCTGCCGGCCCATTTCTGTGCAGAGCGCTTCAGAGCCTCTGCAGAGCCGAGCTCTCGACTTGTTAGCAGGAATTCACTCTGCCCAACTCCAGCAGCAGCTACTTAGACCCCCTTGGCAGAGATCAAACTGACAGGAATCTTGTCAGTCCTGCATCAGCCACTGCTTGGAGCTTTGCTGGTGAGAGCTGGTGAGACTGCACCTACCAAGAGCCCCTCTCCTTTTAGCTACACATCTATTCTGCATTTAATTTCCCTTCCCTTTGTGTTGCACATATCAAGAACATTTAGAAAATGAACTGGCTGTAACTCAAACCTAGACAGAGACAAGTACAGGAAGCGTAGCAGGAAGCATTTAGAGGAATGGAATAAACTGGCCTCTGCATTAATTACAGAATGTTGGAGTGTGTTGGTTTTTTTTGATGCACCAATTGCCAATTGCTCTCGTAGAAGTGACTAAAAAAAGTCACTTAACAGGATAAATGGCATTAATTTATATGGTCACAAACGTTAACAGTACAGAGGTTTAAGTGGTCACAATTTAAGACATAGAGGAGACCAAGTGAAAGTTAAGAGCATTTTCTCATTAGCAGGTTTACCCACTGGTGCAGCTAGTTCTGGCCATGTCTGAAGACAAATAGCTACCTGCTTACCAGTATTGCTCCAGTATTTCTTCCCAACTCTTTCAATTCTGGGCAAATATGCTTCAGATTTAAACCAAAGCCTTAATTCTGTGTGTTGATGACACCTACACATGTCTGGATGAGAGAACACTACAAGCCTGCAAATCTCAGAATAGCTGTGTGTCATCTCCAGGGGATACTGGCAGCTAGTCAAGTCATGGAAACTTAAAAGTATGCCCCAACTCTGTGCACTAAAATGGAAGCAACTACCGTGGGTGATATCAGTGTGCACCTGTACTTAGGCAGGCACCTGCACTCATGAAATTAGCCAAGGTCAAGCAGGATTTGCTTGCAGAGTTACCAGTTAAGACTCCAGCACAGCAGAGACTGGCATTTCCAGCTCTGGTCCTTGTGATGGGACTAAAGGAGGAAGTTACAGTGTGGACAAAAATGCCCTAAGAGAAGGAAAGTGACTTTGGAGCACACACTCTCTAACTGGTTCTCATCACTATCAAGAGTCTCAAGGATTTTGTGTTTGGCTTTGTAAACATACTTTAAAAGTCAAACTTCAGGACATCACAAAATGTATTCCTCGGCCTCTCTTGTGCACACTGTAACTAAACCTGTTAGCATCACCCTGGGTATGACATAAGTCCAAGAAGTCTTTTCAAAACATACAGCGGACTGGGAAACCATACCCTGGCATTCTGGCAGCGCTGACTCATTGTGGTTTAAAGCCCTCCAGCAGAAGGAACGTGCTAACAGGGAACAAAAAAGGAAAGTTACACCCTTGTTCTAAAAAGTCAAATTAAACAAATGGCCCTATTGTGCTGTACAGTTGATTAAGGACTTCCTTCCCAATTTAAAGATTGAATTCTGTTTGACAGACTCAACAGGAGGCAGCCAAAAGTAAGCAAGGGGCTCAAGAACTCGGTGGCGCAAAAAAACAGGTCCATGTATCCAACAGGGGGAGACTTCAGCAGCATGTTTTATAATCACATTGAGTTGCATACAATATCAGGAGTAGGAAGCCTTTCCACTTAAACCCCCAATTTTGATCCTGCTTTGCATTTAGGGTTGGTTATTTTCTTAAGTTGGTATTTTTACTGGTTGACAACCAATGAGAGGCAATTTCCATCTCAAAAGGATCTTAGCCATTCAGTATGGCCTTTGCACTAAGTTTGATATTTTCTAAGTATAATATATGTACATAGCCCCCCTCCCCAAAGTTACTGAACCATTACATAGTTCACATGGATGAAAAGAATTTATTTAGATTTAGTTTCATATAATATTTGCTTCCCAGATTAGCGCTTTTTTTTTTTTTGTGATGCACCAGGCCACATTTGGGTAAGAGTTAAATACTACTGAAACACAGAAAAAAATCAATTTTTTTCAGTTAATATTACTCAAATATTCCAAAACATATTTAGTCCATCATACTTTGAACATAAAAAAGAAAATATCCGATGTAAAGTAATTGATTCAATTGTTCACTGTCCCTGGGCCCTTCAATATATTAGAGCCAGAAGAGTTTGTTCTGTGCTGAAGAAAACTGCTGCTGTTTGCTGAGACACACAATTTTAGACTTCTTCCATAAATAATTTATACTGATGTGTCAAACTCATAATCATTTTGATTATATCAGTTAATTTTCAAAATAGTGCTTTTAGTCTTGTCCTGTCCTGCTCCATACCAGAAGAGACGCATCAGAGCTCCCATACCCTTTCGGAAACACATTCGTCTGTCACAAGGTAACTGTTCTTGCATGTTACAGGACTCACAGGTGAGTTTTGGAGTTTGTCTTGAAAAATCTGATGGTTCACACAGAGACAGCAAAATTCCATTTCTTCTGGGCCATGTTTCAAACCATTGACAGTTTTTGCTGGTTTTGGTTTGTTGGTTTGGGGTTTTTCTTAAACAGTAGAGTATACAACAGGTACTTGTACATGCATGAACATAACAAATGTCTTTAAACACCTGGACTAAATTATCAGGTAAATAGGAAGGTAGCTACTTCCTCACAAACTGAGTATGGAAGACAGATTTTTAATGATCAGTGAAGTTGAGAAGAATGGCTGACAACTGTCGGCTCTGATAATTTCCAAATGCTAGATATTCTGCTAAAGTGACCTCAGATGAGGTTCCTCACCTTTGTTTCTCTGTTTGTCCCATTTACAGCTTCAGCAAAAGCCTCAGACATCAGCTTCGCAAAACCTGGATCAATGTGCCAAGAAAGTGTCAAGTACCACCAAACAACCCAACAGCTGCAGATACAAAATCCATTATTTTAAATCGAGGGATAAGAAGATCCTTTCCTTCCAAGTTCACAAATTATTTTTCAGATACAGAGAGAAAAACACACCGAAGTGCAGAAAGGTGCAGCTATTCTTCCTTTGAAGAAAAGATTTATCTCCTTCAGAGGCTTCCACAAATAGACAGGGATCAAAAGGCACCATGAGAACAGGCACCACAAAACATTTAAGTCTTTTTCTCCAAGTCTGACGTGCTTCTTCCAGACATTGCTATAGGAAATGCTATTTCAGAAATGAAGAAGAGAAAGAACTGGGGCAATATTCAGCCTCCAGATGTACCCAAGAAAATTAAGTTCAGCAACTCATGGAAAACGCCTATAGTCCAAATATAAACCCAAATATCTGAACACCCTGCCACATGAAAACTAAGACACTAGGAAATTAACAGGAGGGAAGGGGATAAGATTTCAAACCACTGGCGGGACAAGTTAACAGCTCTCTGGAGCTCGTAAAGCTGAGAATTCCTTAAAAAGGGAGTTTTAAGTTGCACAGGGATGCCAGTCTCTGCAAACGGGCTGAACTGTGACTAGTGTTACACCAGCTTCATATTACACACGAACCACCTTCAGTTCCCCAGTTATCTAATAAGACACATCACACTGTTCAGCAGTGCCTGTACCAACATTGTTATGCAACAGTATAGTTCATTAGTGGTTTCCAAACAGTTACATTCCTCAAGTTATTATCTGGTACTTATCAGTTTTTTCAATATTAAAAATCTTGGTTCCTGATAGAGAAAATTAGAACAAATTAACATTTTTTAAGATCTTATGCAATACAGAAATGCCAGTAGAAGTAGACAACAGGGACTTATTTTGCTTTCTGTACATATTAATAATGCCCTTCAGACTTGCTCACCAATAAAAGCTGCAGCATAAACCCACGTGACAGAAGAATATTTCTGTTGTGGTACCCCAGCATTCAGTTCTGCTCACTCAATCAAAAAATCGATTTATTAATAAGCAGAGGTGCTCCTATGCAAGGCAGAACTAAAGATGTTATTAATATTTGAATATATACCATATTTACTGCAAGCTACCCTAACACAGGTGATGTATACACTAACTGATGTGGCCCAGAAATTAGAATTTCTTAAAACTTGAGGCATTAGAACTGATGCAAATCACCTGATAAAAGAAGATCAAAGGCAGTAAGAAGCATATTTTTTCCCCACATACACAATAGCTCTACCTAATCCCTCAGCACAGAGCTCTCTGCCTTTTCAGTAAAGATTAGCATATTTAAAACTGCTAAACTGTATAATCTTCAATCATTGAGAAAAGTAATTCAATTAAGGCAAGCGCTGGTGAAGTTGCCTTCTTGCTAGCCACCCAATGCTATATCCTTGTACTACAAGTTTAAAAAAAAAAAAGAGAGAGAAAGAAAGAGAAGCTTCTTCTAGCTGGACACAGATTATGTTGCAGGCTCGTGATGAATCCACAGTACATGCGGCAAGTACCCAGGCTTGGCTGGGGAGGGGCGTGGGGGACACAAGAACCATATTGCTATTGAGAGGCAATGACTTGCAGTAAATCCTGAAAGGAGCCTTGAGTGACCCGATGTCATTCAGCCAACACACACCACCAGTGACCGACTGATCAGCACGGGCAGGACCCATGGACAGAGAGCTGCAGCGATGTGTCAGCTTGCTCGCCACGGCACCAAGCACTCAAGGAGTTGGTGCAATAGAGGCAGAAATGGCAGACAATGCGAGTAACAGACATGGGAGACAAGATTTTGGGGATCAGGGAGGAAGGAAAGAAGGGACTTTTAAAAAAAAAATCAGCATCTTAGCACGGGAAAGAGAATCTGCAGCTAGTGATGAACAGCATAACTAGGAAGAATCACTGCAGTCCACACAAACGCCTAGTATACGACATTGAACTCCCACAATATGGCTGAGGATACCAGCAAAAATGAGACACTGCATCCACTGTGCAATCCCACTTTCAAATAAGAATAAAACATCCGGAGATGCTTCCAGATCTCACATGGAATGATATTGTCTCTGTTATCTGTCATTGCTCACACAATGGCATGGAAGGGCTGTAAAGCCTGCACAGTATGAACTCCAGTTAAGAATTTCTTAGCCGTAAAATACACATTTATTGAAGAGCCTGTATACAGTCAGCACAGAAGGACTGATATTAGCCAGCTTTGGTTGCTGAGGCAGCTAATCGACATCGTAGCCCTTCATAACATTTCATTTGTCATTGTGAAGTCCCCAAATGTAAGTGAAACAGAAGCATTCAGCCTCCCTACCAGCAGCAGTAGGGTATCTTTAATTATGGCCTTCCAACAGGGCAGACAACCTTTCAGCTAAACAGGAAGCGAATGCAGCAATCCAGCGCAACAGTTGTACAAAGAGATCTTCTCGTTTATGAAAGCTGCTATTATAAAAACTTTATTTCTACATTTCCCGTAACCTTCAAAACAAATGACAAAGGGAACTACGTCTAAGCATAGCCCACTTGAACTCCCTTTGCAGCATCAGAGATGCTTCTGTAATTATCTCCATCATACAGAAGAACATTATTCGGGCATTTATTCTTCCAGAAGCCATTTGTAATGGGAGATATACAACCTTTGGTCAGTAAAAAAAAAAACAGACAGAATGACATCATGACAGCAATATCTACAGAGATTCAAGCTGAATTCAGAAAAAGCCATTTCTCCATCAGAGACAAGAATCATCCGAGTGCTGTGTTGGAGCATGCCCACGCTGCAGCACCCGTGGGCTGTGTGGATACACCAAGGGCTATGCTGCCATTGGCATCGCCACGTTTAGCACCGAGTTCAGCGCAGATCAGTCACGGAGTCATCGCTCAGGATCTGAGACAAAGGCAGGTCTGAAACCCACACCGCAGCTGCTAGCTGGGCCCTAACAAGCTAGATTCAAACCAGCCTGAACACATCCATAAGCCACAGTCAAGACAGCAGTTGCAGTGCTACGTATATTTAGTTAGAAGTATTTTGCTACACTATACCCATAAAATCCCTTCTCTCCTCTCCAGATCTGATCCTACAAACAGGATTTAAAACCTTCCAGTATGAACACAGATGATTAGCCAAGAGGGGAAAAAAATGACAAAGACTAGAGAAAGCAGATATCTGATGTTATGTCTGCTAGATTAGGCAAGAAATCCACGTGTAAACTAAGAGCTGCTGAGATTTAAGATCTGCACCAGGTGCTGCAGCCTTCCATAGAGGTATCTGAAAAGCTTCATGAAATCAAAGCTCAGAAATACAGTAAAACAAGCCAAGCATTTTGCAAACTCATAGCTAATACTTAAGATTCCTGTTATCAAATACCTTGGGGGGCGGGGGGGGGGGGGAGGGGGGGGAGCTGTTCTCAAATACCTTGGGAGGGGGGTTAGGGGGGAGCATCTTTTACACATGACCCTCTTCCAAAATCCTCATAAAATGGCTGGCCAAATAGCACCTCACCAACTAGATCAGGTGACTTACCCCCCCCAAAAAAAAACCCAAGTTGAACTTGTGCTCTCTGAACCCCTAATATGAAGAGAAGCTGTTCCAACACCAAAAAATAAAACAAAAAAGAAATTAAAGGAACAGACTAAAAGAAACCACCAATGTATAGGTAAATAATTTTAATAGTAGCCCTATCGCCAAGCTCATCTATGTATGAGTGAGGAAACACTAAGATACAAGTCACTTGGGGAAGAAAAAAGAAAAAAAAAAAAGAAAGACTAGTATTTCATCATCTCCTACCACATAAGAGACCAAAGGTGGCTGAGGGAACAAATACCCCACCCTGAGACAGAAAATGTTTTGCACCTACTCATTATGTCAAAGACCGCTCAATATCTGACCAGGATTACACAAAGCATCTGACAAACGAGCATTTTTTCAGAAAAGTCTCCTAAGTGGAAGATTTGAAATGCAGTATTAGAGATAGAGGCCTTCTACTGAGGAAGGAGGAGACAACGTTTGGGTTTGGGTTTTTTTTTTATTCCAAAGACAGGGAAGAAAATCTCATTGACTGAATTAAATATTTAAAGCGTTGGACCCGCTTTGCCAAGACGTAACTCCATTTTCGAAAAACGCTATATTTACATAGAAAACACCAGGGACTGACACTCCTGTCCCCCCCAAAAAAACCAGAGGAGCTGGGATCAAATGAATCAGCAACTGTTTCTGGAGATGTGGCCGTTGGGCTTCAGTGGGATTTTTCGTTTTGTTTTTTTTTAAACCATAGCTGAACCACGCTCGGCCTCTCCCTGTCCACCGAAGGAGCTGCGACCACCAGGCAGAGCAGTCTCAGCAAGGGGGAGGCAAACGCCCCGAGACAGCCCCCCCCACCCCACGGAAAGCCTCGGGGAGGGGGCGGCAGACCCCCATTTCCCCTCATAACGTGGGGTTACGGCACAGCCGCCCCCTCACACACGAGTAATGAAGAGACGGGGGGAAAATCCCCTCAGACGCGACCCCAGCCCCCACCAGGGTGGGTCCGCCGCGGCGTGGAGGGTGTGGGGGGGAAGGGAGGAACCCGCCCCGCCGCCGCTCTCCTGAGGGAGACCCGAACCGATCCGAGCCGGGCCGGGCGGTGACTCACCGCTCTGCTCGCCCAGGAACACCAGCTTGAATTTCCGCAGCGGGTTGCCGAAGTCGCCGCCCGCCGACATGATGAAGGAGCCGCCGCCGCCGCCCCGCGCTCGCTTCGCTCCGCTCCCCGCGGACGGGACCCGCGGCCGCTCTTCACTCGCTTTCTTTCCGCCCCCCACCCCCCCCCTACAACGAAGGCTGTGGGACCGGGCGTGCAGCCCCGGTGGAAGCGCAACCGGCTGGGCGAGGTGTCTCCGCCGCCGCCGCCGCTCCCCTCAGGGCCGGGCTCCTTCCCCCGCGCCTCACACCACGGCCGCGCGCGCCCGCCCTCGCTCTGCTCCACACCCGCGCAGGCGCGCCGCCGACCCGACCCGTCCCGTCCACTCGCTTGGACGTCGCGCTGCGTAGCCCGCCCGCCCGCCGCGCGGTGGGCCAATCACAGAGGGAGGGGCGGGGTGAGGTGGGAGAGGGCGGGGCTTGCCGGCCTCTGCTTCTGAGCTGTGGGTGCGATCACTCTGGAGCCTAACGATGGGTGCGTGGGTTTTCCCGCTCGCTGAAATCGCTGAGGCGGGGGGGACAAAGGCGTGGAGAACAAGCAAAGTCCTTAAGACCAGAGGCCTAACCCTAAACTGATGCACATGTTCCTATCAGAGGAGCATCTCTTGGGGACGCTCACTCCATGATGTCCCCAGCAGATCCCTCAGGGCAGGGTGACATTCCCCAGGGAAGTCAATGATTCCCACTGTCACCCTTTTGTGGTGTCGTTCAGAAACGGCTCTGTGCTCCCTCCCTGCCTGGAGGAGAGGCCAGAACCCCACCTGGGGGCCAGCTCTCCCTTTAGCTGTTCTTTGCCCATTTCTCCCCACTTTGCACAGCTTGCCCTCGAGGTTCAGCGGATGAGGAGGCTCCCAGCTGCACCCTGGCCCCTCCTGTTTAAACCTTGGCTTCAGGATGTCTCTTGTCCATGCAGCCTTGCTCCCTCCTCTCCCACGCTGGTGCAATCCCATGCTGATCGATACTCTGCTGCTTGAATTTGAACACAAAACGTGATTTTTCAGAAGTTCTCAGCCCCCATGGGTTTCCCAGGGCTTCAGCTGGCGCTGGCATCGCCTGCCGCTCCCAGGAATATCTCAGCTGAAACAAGAATGTGTTCAATGATGGAGCCCCCTGGGGTCTGCATCTCCTACCCCATGGTTGTATTCATGTTGATGTTGGCGCAAATCTCTTGCGATCCATTCAACAAGGTCCAAATAATGCTTCATGGGGTATTTTCCACCTGGAAACGGGTAGGTTTTCCACCATTTACCCATCTGGCAGGTTGCTCCAGAGCCTCTCTGCTCTGATGGTCAGGGAAATGACATCCACCGCTTGTTTAGTCCCCCTAAATGTAGTCACTGCCAGTGAATACTGTTCTCTTGTTCCCTCTCACATCTAAACACCTTCTTCTCCAAGGCCCAAGGGCTACATCTCAGCACTGCATCTCCTCTGCTAGGGGGACAAGACACCCCTAAATCCATCTCCTCTTCGAAAAAGATCATGGGTTGAAACTAATATTATTCCATCTCCATGTGACCCGCTGTCCTGGATCTGTAAATGGTCCATGTAGCCAGAGGGGGCACAGGCTCTTGGCGAGGATTTGCTTGCAGGTAGGTCACCCTGGGCCATGAATGTCCTTTGTTTGGTGTCTCCAGCCGTGGTCTCTGTGCTCTGTCTCTGCCTGGTGAATGGAAACGCTGCCTGCTCTGGGGACACGAGTCTCACCCCTACCAGCACCTGCAACCCAGGTGCAGAATTAGATGGCATTTTGAAAACCTAACAGTCTACACTTTCTATTTTTGATCATTTCATTTGTACTCCTTCAACATGATTAACTGCTTCTCCAAAGGTTTTTTTTTCCAGGTCTTGAACTGCCAGTGAACTGAAAGAGAAAATGTGTCTTTAATAAGGTGGTTAAATTTAAATAAGTTTTAATAAAGATATGAGCAGGAGCTCGCATTCAGCTTTGCACCCAGCATTTGGGAGCGCTTCCCCCTTGCTGTGGCACTGGTTGTGTGGCTGCTCTCCTACACCACCATGAAAGGGAATCCAGACTGGCAGAGACCTGACTTAACTAATTCCAACATCATTTTAAATACATATATTTTCCTTGGTTATGTGTCAGTATGGATTCAAGGATCTTTCCCACTGATCCCAGGGAAAACAAGGGCTCTCCATCAGGGAAAAGTCTTGTCTGTTAGGAACAATTATTTTTATCACAAAAGCTCTGCTCAGGCTCAGCATCTCTTCGCACTGAGCAAAGGAAACACTTCTGCATTGCCTGCTGAAGAGGTTTCAGCCCGAGGGGCTGGCAGGGGATATGGATGAGGCTTTCAAGATAAAGCAATTGAGGGACCTGCCTCCACTCCCTGAAGCCAGGGGAGATCATCCCGCCAACCCCTGCGGGCCTTAGGTGTGGTCCTAAGAAGTGCTGTAGAAGGTAGAAGAGGAGACATGCACAACAGAGATTTTTTTCTAAGGTGTATTTAAACATTTTTTGATTGTTTTTGTAATCGAACAAGTCCAAAAAGAAGTGGAGATTCAGGTGCTGGATCTTAACTCTTTTAGGACAGGTTTGCTCTTCCAGACAGCACAATAGAGAGTGGATTGAGAAGGGGCAGGGAGCCTGCAACAGCCCTCTGCGTAGGGCGCAAACCGTTCGAGCATCATCTCTGCCAGCACTTGTGCTGTGCACCACGCTGGGTCATTGACAGGGCACATCCAGCTACGTGACTGGGAGAAATCTGCAGCAAAGCAGAAGAGGATGGATGAAACAACCTCTCCAGCAAGGCCTGGCCCTCTCAGCAGCTGGGGGAGCCTTGAAAAGAAGAAGAGCTCCCTGGGTTTTTTTAGCGCAGTACAGAAAAGGGGTAGTTTGGGTTTCTGCGGCTTTGCTTCTTTTTCTAAATGTCACAAAAAGGCAGGTTGTACTCCTGCAAACAGGGATTCGGTTACCTGGCTGTGAAACGATTCATTAGTCAAAGAAAGGCATAGCGAGGACCGGCAGCTGGGACCTGAAGCCGAGACACATTCAAATTGGAAAGAAGGTCCACGTTTTTAACAGAGAGGGTGCTCAGCCGCCAGAACAAGCTGCCAAGAGCAGCCCTATCTTTGTATCCAGGGAAAATCAAGAGCAGGAGCCTTTATGAGAAAGATGCTTTCATTGAAACAGGAGTGATCTGCTTCCATACAGCTGTAAGTCAGCGGAAATCTATAGGCTGCAATGTGCAGGAGACTGAATTACATGATTTAACAGTCCCTTTTGGCCTTAAAACGTATCCATCTATGACAGATGTTGGAGAAACTCCACAATGAAGAGATGGGCTCGTTTTTCACCGAGACATGTAGGACAATGATGGTCATTGGGAGGGGAATTCCTGCAATACGTTTAGCAGTGACTGCTGTACCCCAAACTTGGGCTGGGGCAATGCCCCCTCCTCAGCCACATTTTGTGGGTGGCCAAAAGATGACTCCCCATGAGGGTCAGAGGAAATTAAGGGGTGTAGCCCCCCTCCACAAGCACACAGCTTTTGAGATCATGGAACAAGGGGTCATCGTGAGCATGACCTGCTGTTAACTGCGGTGCCTGTCACAGCCTCCCCTGACAAATACAGGACCAGCCAGTCCCCCTCCAGTCACAGCAGCCCCCCCTCAAGCATGGAATTTCCTCCAGGTTTTCAAAGTTCAGGGGAGCTGAAGACCAGCATTCCTGGAATGGGAGTGCTGGTATTAACCCAGCTCAGATTCCCACAGTGCTCCTTGCTCAAAGCACCCTGGACTTACCAAACAAGTGTCATTGCCAGGGTGGCCCTGCCTGGGGCTTGCGAAGTGAGATCAAAGGGCAGTACAACATCCGTTCCACGTGAGCAGTTTTGTCGTGTCCAGGGAGCACCACGAAAACACAGCTCAGAGCTGGAAGCCCACGTCCTTGCAAAGCATGGAGGAGAGATCAAAGGTAGCACGGGTCCACTCTGCTTACTCCATATGCTGAGCGGGTGGAGGAAATAGCACAGCCCTGGGCATGGCACAGAGCCCACCCAGGCTCTGCTTTCAGGCAAACCTTGTCATCTCACATTCCTTCTCTCCCCTCCATGCATCAGATCACAATGGAGATGAACCTCTGGGGTGTCAGGTGTGTCTTTGGAGCTCCAGGCACTGGGAAATGCAGGACAGGACCTGGCAGGGTAGATCATGGAGCAGGAATCAAATGCATGAGTCTGGTCTGCAGCAGAGGAGACTTGCCACATCAATGAACGCAGATGAACTGGAGAGAGAAAGTCCATCATGAGCCCTGACAGCTCCAGCCAAAAGCAATTGGAGCAGCAATCAGTCAGCAGAGGTAGAAGTCCTGACCTGAAATCAAGCTGCCAGGCAGCTGCTGCCTAGGATAGACAGCTCTAAGATGGGGGCTCAGGGAAGCAGGCAGGAGTATCTGCCATACAAGAAGGGGGAAACTGGGGCGAGGCAGGAGAGAAGAAAGTGGGGAAGAGCCTAGAGAAATAAAGGTTTGTATGGGAGATGGCCTGGTGAAGAGGAGGAGGGCTGAAGAGACAGGAGAGCGCAGTTTGCAACAGGATGGCTTTTCCTGAGCCAACTCCCAACTGCCAGGTTTGGGGGGCACAGGCCCACGCAGTGCCTATCTCTTCCCACCCGTCTGCCAGGCAGACCCCCCTGCCCAGCTCCTCTCCTGCTGAGAAACACATGCTGCAGACTGGGGAGGTTCCCGTCATTCCATCCTTCCTACAGTCCTCCCAGTTCAAACGTTTTAGGGAGTTGCCTCCAGAGTGGCTGGGATCAAAGTGCTAGAATTAAGGCAGGATTCACTCTGCCCTCAGAGGGAGCAGCCTGCTGCGGAAAGAGGAGTTTGTCCTTGCTTCCCCCACAAACCAAAAGCATGCCTACCGTGGGCCTAACACCTCATTTCAAGGTTTGTGGTGGCCTGCCAGCATAGACACAGCCAACCCCGGACCATTACACAGCTGGTGACTACAGGCTAAGGTCCAGCCCATCCTCCGCAACCACAAAGAAAACCCCTTTGCACTGCTTGTACCAGGTGGCAGCGCCAAACGAGGCAGATTTAGTCCCAAATCCCCTGGCCCTTGCTTCAGGCCTGCACACCCCAGCCGGCCCCAGGTGCCCTCACACCCCACAGGGCCTGTCTCTAGGCTGGAGCAGGGGCCTGCTGAACCCCCGCTGGGTTCCTGCCTCGATCCCACAGCCAGCAGGGACAACGTGCACTGACTGAGGGCTCATAAAAGCAGATCACCTGCCTGACCCCGGCCACCCTCCATCCCCGCTCCCCACTCACAGCGTACCCGCCCTCTACTGACATGGCCGCCGCAAGGCGGGGCCGGGCAAGCCACACTCACGATGGCCGCCGCAACACGCTGGGGGCGGGGCTGGACAGACGGTGCTCAGCACAACCGCCTCGCCCCGCTAGGTGCGAGTCTACCCAGGCCACACTCAGCATGGCCTCCGAGCCGTGCCTCGATGGACGCGGCGGAAGGCCAATCAGTGTGCGAGGAGCGGGCGGGGGGCGGGCCGCGGCTAGCAAAGTGCGTAGCGCTGGAGCGCAGGCTTGGGTGCGCCGCGCAGCCGCTGCCACGTCGTGGGGCTCTGTGGGGCGGCAGGAACAAAGTGTCCGCCATTACTGTCGTATCGTCGTTGTCCGTTCCCCCCCCCCCTCCGAGCATTGCCCACCCCTTCCTGCAGGAGACCGGAGTCCTGCGACCACTGGAGGCGGGGGGGGGGGTGTCCAAAAATTGGGGCAACTCGGGAGGCACCCGTGGGCGGAACGCGGGGCGGAGAGCCGCGGGCCGCGGGGACGCTTAGCGGGGGAGCACCGAGGCGCGCCGGCGGCGGGGGGGGGGGGGGCGCTTTAGAGTGACGGACGCGTCTCCGTCTGAGGCGCAGGGATGAACGCGGCGTTACCGGAGGTACCGGTGGGCTCTGACCGGTTGTGGGGGACACCGGGCCCGGTCTCGGTTACCGGCGGAGGACGGGGCGGGGAGACGAGGGACAGGCCCGGCTCCTGGGGAGGGACAGGCCTGGTTCTGGGACCGGGGACGGGAGGGTCAGGCCCGGCCCTTCTGAGGGGGAGACAGGCCCGCCCCGCCCCTGGGACTAGATTGGGGGGGTGTGTGTGTCTATTGGGGGGACACAGGCCTGGCCCTGGGTTAGTGCCCTGGGTCGCCTGTCTTGGGCAGAGACCCCCACTCCTCCTGCAGCCCCCGGGGATCACCCCAGAGACACAAGGTCCCCCCCCTGCCATGTCACTGCCCTCGGGGAGTGGCAAATCCCTGGTCCTCCCTGTCCCTCTGGTCACTCTTTGGGGACATTGGTAATTATCCCCCCCCCCCCCCCCCCCCCAAGTTGGCACGATGCAGCTCCTGGCCTGCCAGGGTTGTGGTGACAGCAGAACGCTTTGCTTCGTGCTGCCTTGAGGATGGATGAGCTGTGTTTCCCTCCGTCTGTGCGGAGCTGGAACAAGCACGAGGGTTGTTCATGTGGCTGTTGCAACCTGGAGGCGGTGGGACAGGTGCAAGGGATGAATATGGTCTGTAGCCAAGGGGAGGAGGGTCCCCCACCCCCACTTGTTGGATCCTGAAACAAAGTGAGGGGGTGCATGAGGAGGTTACCACAGTCATCATCTTCCTCCTCCTTCATCCCTTTCCTCTGTGTTGTGGTGGTATTCTGGAAAGTGATAGTGGCTGGAGGCAGTGGAGGGTTATTGGTACGTTCAGAGGGCCTTATGTGTTATTTCGATGGGTGTATTCTGGGAAGTGTGAGTGAAAACTTGCTGAGTACCCACTATACTGTTTGTGTTTTGACTGTTGTGGCTCATTGCAGGTGCTGTGCTTGAGGAAGGGAGCATTGCTAAAGCAGGTGTTTGCGCTCAGCAGGTGAGTGGTCTGAAATCAAACCCAGTAAGTAATACACAGTATAAGGCATTAAAAATGCTCGGTCACTTCTGACTGTCAGAAAACATACATGACAAAAAAAAGTAATTTTTGCTAAGGAAAATCTTTTAATTGTGGAGGGAAGACTTTCAGCTGATGTCTGGGAGCTGAAAGGGCTGTAGGATGTGAAGAAGAGAAGATCTCTTTCCTAACGGGATCTATCTGTGTCTGAGGGACTTGGGCTGTGAGCCTTTGGTTAAGGAGATCAGTCAGATATGTTGTGTTTCCACAGGTGTGTGAAATCAGAGCTTTTAATTATCATCTTGTTTCCTACAGAGCAGTAACACCCAGAGAAAACTGTCTGTGTGCTGCAGGTAAGGCCTCTTAGTAATCCAGTGCAAGGCAAAACTTCATTTACCCAAAATAAATATTACACATTTGAGCATTTGTGTCTCATTTTGATTTATTTTTTTTTAGCCAATTTTGGATGGGTTAAATAACTTGAGCGGGTGCTTTTCCATTTCCATACCTTTTTTTCTAACCTTTTCTTCTGTTTCCCTGTTCTTGGCTAAGCAGGTGGTACTAGTCATGGCATTATGCTGTGGAGTGACACCAGCCAGATGCTTTTCACTGCCTGAGAACTGACTTACACCCCTGTGAGGTCCCACTGTAACTTTTATTGAGCTGGTGGAGTCTGTTGTCACAGTTTAAAATAGAATTTGATTTTGATGTGGAGGCAAAGTGTAACTGAATGGCTTAGATCCTTGGTGTTCAGTTTTTCTTTGCTGTTCTGAGCTTTGTTTATTAAAATGAGGGTTATTGAGGGTTTCATTTTACTCTGGAGAAGGAAGTATAAATAAAAGCTGATGCCGTTTTGATTTGGCTTCCTAGCATATGAATATTTGAACAGCACTGGATTTAAAATTAAGTGGGGCTCAGATCCATCATAGTAGCATCACTGCTGTTGCATAAGAGGAGGCAGATGTAATATTTCATCAGTATCATCACCATCCACTGGTGCTGACAAGTCTGTCTTTTTTTTTTGGTTTTGTTTGTCTGAGAATTCACCTGGGAAATAAGTCATTTTTAATCTCTTCCTTCCTTATTTAAACCATAACCAACTGTGAATTGTAACAGGCTTGCTATGATGCACAGGCTGCCTGCATTGAGCAGAGATCGGCCAAAGCCTTAGCTTGCCTTTGCCTTGTGTCAAAGAACCAAGGACAAATTCTTGTCCGTGGTGTGGATTTTGGGCTCTCAAAGCACCCATGTATGTTTTTTTCAAAGAATGGCTGTCTGCCATTCAGCTGGAAACATGTTTGCTCTGCTTTGATTTTAAGGTGATGCACTTGTGAGTTGCCACAGACATTACAGAGCCTGTCCTACGCATGGTATTGGGAAATTTAAATACCTGCTCCCGAAGGAGGTAGGCATAAAAACTCCCCTACTGTGCTTGCTTTCATCTGACCTGTCTTTTTACAGTCTGATTTAAATGTTGGTATTATTAATTCCATGGCTGATGAATCATATTAAAAAGGAATAATGTAGTGGTTTACTGCTACTTTTCTTGGTAGAGAGTGTTATGTCACATGAAGTACCCACTCACAACACTGCATAAATACTTTCTTTTGTCCGGTACATTCTTGTTTAAGTTAATGGGTAGTTTTGGGAGGGAGGAATCTCTTCCTGATGCTGAGTTTAACGCCCCAACTTCAAATTATTGCCGAGTATTGTGAGCAGGTCTTATTTGCATTTAAACTTTTTTACTTTCCCTGAAATTTGGGAAGACGACAATTTCTGTGGAAGGAGGAAGCATCTAACTCATCTAGACAGCTGCCTTGAAGGCAGGAATTGAAATAAAAAGCAGTTTGTTTTCTACCCCGTGGTTTTTTGTGGAAGAAATTAATCATGGTATGCATGTATTTTCTGTGTGACTTCTGTGGTGCTGCCATCCAAGAACTGAACTGCTCAACTTGAGAACATCTGTTAAGATAATGTCATCCCAGTTTTGTAGTCGGGGAAAGTGAGCACAGATGGGCTATGATATGTTCGACATAGTTCAGCAAACCTTTGTCAGAAGAGAGTACCCTAGCATGGTCTCCTGTGTAGGGGCAAGAGTTAATGTTTTTTTATTTCCAGCTTTGTTCAAAAAAGATAGGCTTTCTATTTTTTTCTAAAATACAGGCTCCAAAGAAGAGAAAGGATAAAGTACAGGTGAAAGAGATAAATGTTGGAACCGAATATGAGTATGGAGATGTCAACATCCAGATGACTTCCTATGATATGTGTCTCGTGGAGCATTTTGCTCAGTATGTGCATAAACTTTGCAACCGACTCTCCATCAGAGTGAATGAAAGGTAGGAAGAACACAGCTCTGTGTTTGTCATCCCTTGCAGTCAGGTTGTGTTAGGCCATGTGAGGCTCGTAGATGATGATACCTTGCAGACAAGGGTGCAGTCTAATCTCTCTGATAGATTCCTACGTGTAAATCCAAATCTTCTGTCATCTGCCTGGTGTTCTCTTTTTGTGTGTCTGTATGCTTTATTTATACAAGGAAGTCTGAAATGGAGTTGTTCAGGCACTGACTGAACAGATCTCAAGGGAAAAAACAGCTGTTACTTTTCATTCGGTTGAGAAAAAGGCTTAAGCCTGTGTGTGCTGACCCCAGGAACGTAGGCTTAAGTATTGCTGACTTTTGCTGCTGTTTTTTCTTTATAGTGTTTCATCCAGGCTCTGCACATATATTGTGCAGTAAGCAAATGATACCGATTATACAAACTAGAATGAGCTTGGGAAACCCCTGGAGATTGTGGGAGAGCTACCAACTGCTTTAGCTTATTATTAGTAGGGGATGCTTCAGTGGCACACTAGATCTCCAAAGCAGGTGTACCCCTGATGGCAGCATTGCTGGTTTTAATGAGTCTGAGGAATGTGATACAGCTTCTTGGTGCCTGCAGTGCACCCAAGGAGCTGTAGTCACTGGGAGAAGCACTGCGTTGCTGTAAGGAAGTAAAAACTCTTCACGGTAATTCTCTGAAATGTGTATCTTTAATTGTAACACTGAGTATAAACACTGGTTTCTGCTCATTACAATTAAACCTATCATTTTCTTTATGTTCATCTACTTTGATGAACTGTTAGCCATGGATCTGAAATCCTTTGTCCATAGATCAGTTGCTCGTAGTCTCATCAGCAGCAATGCACTGGAAAGCATTGGCAGAGAAATCCCACGGCCTGAGACTGTTGATAGCACTTTCAGTGTAAAGCATTATTACCCTGTATCGTGTTTGTGCCCTCTGAGATTGGACTGGGTGTGCAGAGTTCAGTATGTACAGAAAGAAATTATTTGCCCTTTATGAGCAAAAATTGTAGGGTAAAACGTGGACAGTAGGATGTAGCCTGTTGTTATTGATGCTGTGCAAATGGAGATGGGGAGGCTGAGGTCTCTGGAGTAAAGCTAACCGGAGAGCAGAATCTGATCCAGTGCCTGATCATACTCCTGTTAAATTCAGAGGTGAAAGTAATGTCTTTTGAGTGGTGCGTTGCAGCAGTGGCTTATAGCTCTGTTCCCAACGAACAGATTACAAAATAAGCCAGAACTGTTGCTTTAAAGCTCTCCTTTAGCTATAAAGAAGTTAGAAGTTCTCTTCTCAAGCTGGTGTTTGTAGCTGAAACAGTTTTTTGCTGGCAATACTGCTGCAAGCTTCTCCCTTATCTCTTTCCAGTAAAACACCCGGCTTCTGCCAGTGCTTGATTTGCAAGATACATTGTTTGCATAATTAATTTCTCATGAAAAGTTAATCTCCTTCCACATTCTCTGCTGCTGGAGGTAGATTCATTCCTGTAAAGTAGTGCAAATCTATCCTCCCTGTCCTAAGCACTGACCTGTGGTTCCTGCAGCTACGCGATGCCCACCAAAACCAATGAAGTGCTGTTCTTGGAAGAGCGAGGTTCCAAAATGCAGCTGGATGCAGTCCTCACTACCCATCAGAGGGTTGTCCAGGTATGAGCTGGCGTTTGCTGATAGTGCTGCGGCTCTTGTGCAGCACCTCCTATCTCAGGCTCTCAAAACCCCTTAACAATTGGAGTTAAGTCCCTTGAACAACTGAAAGGCATAAATTGAAGCGCAAAGAAGTCTAATTAGATTTTTTTGCTAAAGGTTGTTCACAAAGTAGAAGCAGAGGAGGGGTTCCTGGATTCTGTATTTCAGCCAGAAGATTTATTATCTATTTTATGCAGAATACTTGATAGAATGGGTAGAAAAGTCATATTTAAGGATGAATGATTGGACAAACTTGATGAAATATAAAAATACTATTAGTATCAGGGCCAGCATCAGAAGTGTACAGTTGATTGAGGCAAACAGGTATTTCTCCTAAGTGACTTTTTCCTATTTTACAGTGTCTTCCCTTGCTATATGCTAAACCTCTGCTGAATTACTTTTTAAACCTAGAGGTAGACTTTTTCCACTGGAGAGAGCTGATGGGTGGCTAACACTGGGGCTTGCAGGTTTGCCGTGGCAGTCTTTGCATTAGGGTCTCACCTAAATTGAGGTCTTCGTGTGTGGTTAAGTCTCTTTATGTGCAGGAGAGCATACAGGCAGGGGCAGGAAGCACAGCGTTCATAGAGAAGAGCTGAAACGAGAGCTTTGGGCTGTGCTGCATGTGAGAGGCGTGTGCACAAAGCAGGGAGTGCTTCTCTAATGAAGTGGTTGACTGCCACAGGCTCATACTGAAATGGACTCTCTTCCTGTGCCATTAATATGATGAGTCCGTTTTGTATGTGGTGTTCTGCTCCTGCAGCACTTTTATTTCTTCTTTCAGATCAGCGGTTTGAGTTCAACATTTGCTCCGATACTCTTGGAAATTATTCAGAGTAATCAGCCTGAAGGGGTCCATCTGTTAGTGAAAGAGGTATGTTTAATTTTACCAATGCCTTTGCATTTAGGAAGCAATATGATGCGTGACATGAATTTGCTTTGAAAATACAGACCTGGTCCTAAGGCTACTGTCTAATCTAGACTTAGGGATACCCAGGATCTCCTAGAACCAGGCCCTCACTTGGTCTATCAAAACCCGTTCTCTCTAATTCTTGATGAACATTTCATTTTCCATTTAGCCTCCTATAATTAGTGCCACAGAAGGTACCTTCCCAGCCAATACCATAGATCTGTAGGAAATGGCAGGTTGCAAGTTGCTTTCCTTTGCTGCTGCAGATTCCTTGTGACTCAGAAGGGAACACTTTCCTTCAGCAGTGCTTCGCTGCCTCTTATCTGGGAATCACCAGGAACTTCAAGGAGCAATTGGTAGCAAAGCTGAGATGGGAAACCCAAATGCTGTGCCCTGTTTTGATGGAATTTACTCTGGGAGGGGTTCAGCTTCTTTCCTGCAGAAAGGCCCAACAGTTTTCTCAGCACTGAGGACTTCAGGACAGAACTCCAATCACTGGTGGACCAGGCATAAGGAGATATTTAAACTTCTGTCACTTTACATTTGGATAGAACAGTCCCAGGAGGCCCTTTTTATTCAGGGTCTAAAAGACTTCTGTGGCTGGAAAGGAAAGGCAGCACGCTAAATTCAAACATTAAAACACAGCTGGCTTCTTAAGTGGCCTTTGAAGAATGTTTAGTGATCTCCAGCTCTGCAAAACCAGAAGGAATACAGGCGGTCTATTGAGTCCAGTAATCTTCTCTGCTTTGGTCACAGTCTGGTCTCTGCCTTAGGGCTGCCATGTCTTTTTTTTTTTTTAATTTTGGCTGATGGCTTTGCGTCTGGAGGGAGAACTGTGACATTGTGCCATTTGCAAAGTCACTGCAGTCTGATGCAGGAAGCCCAGGGGAGAGACCTGAGCTGGCTTGATATGACTGGCAGTGCAGAAGAGAGGTGAAAGCCTTGGGATGCTCCTGCAAAGTTCTAGAGAAAGTGGCAGGTCTTGTCAGGAAAGTAGATGCTACGATGATAGGCAGTGGCAGAGTTGGAGATGTCCAGTTGACTTCTTGAGCAGGGTGCCATTGCTCAGTCTTCCAAAAGCAGTTACCCAGGTGAGGAGGAGCCTACAAGGCTGAATTTCAGAGTAGTGCGTGCAGTGATCAAGCATGTCCACAGCTGCTGTGCTTCCAGGTTGAGCTGCCCACAAGATCGTAGCCTGCAGTGACTTTCCACTTGTTCTTCCCACTCCCTGGATTCAGTGGACATTTAAGTCTTTTATTTTGCTGCTCTTAAGTGATTTCTCTTTGGGAGAGGGTTTGAATTCCTCTTGATTTCAAAAAGTATTCAAGAGGTGATTCTGACTTGCTTGAGGGGTTTTTTTTTCCTCCCTCCACAGCACACAGAAGCTGACTTCAAGAGCCGATTAAAGTCTCGACCAGAACTTGAAGAGCTGCTAGCGCAGATGAACTGAAGTGAGGAAGAATGCTCCATCCATTTCAGAACTGCCCCTGGGAAAGCAAGCCTTCTCCCCCATGGCCGCTTGAGCCTCTAGAAGGCAACTTCATGAGCAGTGTACCAATAATTTGGTGAATTGGAAGAAATTTCCACTGTTGTCAAGCAGCTTGTCTTAATAAAGACAAATACATGTGTTTATATCTGACTGATTAGCACTCTGAGAGAAGGGGGGGGGTCACAATGAAATGTGGGTTACTTTTCTCAGCTCTTTTTTTTTCTTCCCCCCCCCCCCCCCCCCCCCCCCCGCATGTTTTGGGTTTGGTATGTGAGGATTTCTACCAGTTTCAGCCTGCAGAAATCTCTGCAAGTTAATAATGCTGCACTGCAACTCTCCCAGATGCTATTGATGTGGAAGCGACTGTCCTGCTCCTTTCTTCAGCTGAAGGCTGGAGCAATGTGTTCTTCTCGTAAGAGCTGCTTAAATTAGAGCTTCACCAACATGAATGGAGCCTCAGAGCCCTGGGAGGGTTGGGGATGATCGTCCCCGAGTAGCTGAACAACCGCTGCTTAACAGAAAAAAGCCTCAGAGGTCAGAGGCGGGAAGGTTGGAGCTGTGTCAGGCAGTGTGTGCAAAATTTTTCCTTAATTTCTGATTTGCCTTTCAAGCCGTAAATGATAAACTTTCCCCTGGATCCCTGAAGTCAATCTACTTTTTACAACAGCCCCTTGGAAAGGGAGAAATTACTTGTGCCTGGGAAGGACAACTTGCAGAAGCGCAAAGCTGTTTGGAGAATTTCCCAGGATGGTGCCAGATGCTTTTCCCGGGACTGCTGCTTTTCCTGAGTGATGTGGGACTGAATTAGACACTTATTGCCATCCTGCAAAACCTAGAGCCTGTGGGAGCTGTGGCTTTTGGGTGCACCTACGGGTGCTGGGTTGAACAGGTCGTGGCACCGGGGTTTTTGCTCCAATCCTTGTTCTTTCAATTCTGAGACAGGGTGCACGCAGCTGTTTTTGCTTAGGCTGAAGCTAAGATACACCTGATCATGCCATCCTATTAGGAAGTATGTTATAACGGATTTTGAGCCCTGCTTTGATGGAAGCTAAGAGAAGGTTCTGTTCCTGCCCCAAAAATGGTTGATTTGTTGGGTTTTTTTCCCCTTCCTAAGCACCAGCTCTTTAAAAGAGGGAAAATAACCATTAACACTCCCCCCCCCCAAACTGGGGCTGCTCAGGTGTTGACGGATATTCACTTGTGGTCCTGTGCCAGCTGTGATTTTTGGCTGGCAGTGCCAAAACCCAGCCCTTCGGCAGCCCCAGTGCCCACCTTCCCAGGAAGTTCCCCCTGGCAAAAGCCACAGGTGCCCTTCCCTTTCCAGCCTACAAAAAGTGATTTTATTTTCATTTTCGTAGCTCGTTCCCTAGGAGGTTGAGACGAGCATCCCACTCCATAAAAGCCCCCTTTTCCCCCATTCCTAATGCTCCTGGGGCTTTCCAGGAGATAAATTCCCCCCTAAAGTCCTCTCCTGTGGGACATGAGGATATCACTGCTGGGAAAAGCTGTGGGATAGGACAGGGAGTGGAAATCCACAGCACCGCTGTTGCAGAGCTGAGACCCAGCCTGAGTGCCATGAATGCTCCCAGTTTGGGACATTCTGGGCTAGAAATCCCCATCTCACCCCACAACCATCCCCTCCAAGCTCCCGGTTATCCTTGGTGGCGCAGAGACAAATGCTTTGGCCAGGACAACAAATGCCACCAGATTTAATTTCCCAACAACGTACCGTGGATTTACCCGGCACGTCCACCCACTTGAATAAAAAATAACACCAAAAAAGGGTCAAATGGTGCAGCTACCCCGTTCCTGGGGTGCTGAGCGTGGGCTGGCTGGCGGTGCCAGGAGTGGGGTTCCCCGGTGATTTCAGTCCCCGGCGGGTGAAGTATGGGCTTGGCGTGAGTCGGATGCTCGGCGCAGTTCCTCGGTATGCTGCCGCCGAGCCATGCACTCGCCAAAAGCCCGGACCTGGGTCTGGCAATGCCGCCAGTCCTGCCGTGCCGCCATGCACTCCTGCAGCTCCCGGTGCTGTGCCGCGCAGCCTGTCCGTGAGATCATGGCGTCCAGCGGGTCCTCGGCCTCCTCATCCTCGTCTTCCTCCAACGACGGACGGTTCCTGGCATGTCCTGGCCTTGCCATCACTGAGCCGGGCTGGAGGGAGGTGGCAGGTGTCAAGGCGCTGCCCTCCTCTCGATAGCCCTGCGTGGGTCGCTGCCCCCTTTTTTGGGGACACCCCCCAGGGTGATCCAGCACCCCCAAAACTCCATGGGTGCTCAGCACCCTCTGCACCCCCCTCCCACCACCCCTATCGGTGCCCCGCACCCTCCATGCCCCCGTGGGTGCCCCCAGATGCTCCATGCACCCCCAGAAGGAGATCAGCAACCCCTCCCATGCAGCCCCCACAGTTCCATGGGTGCTCAGCACCCACCATACATCCTTCCATGGGTGCCCAGCACCCCCCAAGCGCCTTACCCCTACCCATGGGTGCTCAGCACCCCCTAAACATCCTTCCAGGGGTGCCCAGCACCCCCCAAGCGCCTTACCCCTACCCATGGGTGCCCAGCACCCCCCAAGCGCCTTACCCCTACCCACGGGTGCTCAGCACCCCCTAAACATTCTTCTAGGGGTGCCCAGCACCCCCCAAGCGCCTTACCCCTACCCATGGGTGCTCAGCATCTCTCTTATACATCTCACCAGTCCCCTCCCTGCCCTCCCAATGCTGTACCCAGCCCCCCCAGCACCCCTCCGCCCCGTACCAGTCCAGCAGCGCAGCGCGGTCCCTTTAAGGCTGGCGTCGGGGTAGACGCTACGGGGGTGGAGCGTAACGGTGAGAGCGTTCGCTCATTGGAGGACGCCTTCCCCTTTCCGCTCTCGCCTCGCGGGGGTTGACGGGAAGGAAGGAGGCGGAAGAGGTTGTGGGCGCCTCGGCAAGATGGCGGCGACGCTGCGGATCCAGAGCGACTGGAGCCAAGCGCTGAGGTGGGCATGATCCTCCCGGTTCTCTTCCACTAGTCCCGGTCCCCTTCCCCGCACTCACTGCCGCTCTTTCTCTCTGCAGGAGGGACGAGGGAGAGGCCTGGCTGAGCTGCAGGAGCCCTGGTGAGTGCTGAGGGGCCTGAGGAGATCTCAGGGGGAGGCAGGCTGAGGGGGTGTCTGGGGGGCTTGAGGGAGCCCTGTGTGTTAGGAGGGGGTGAGGGCGGTTGGAGGATGCACTGTGGTTTGGGGCGGGGGGGTGAGGATGGTTAGGGGGTGCTGTGTGGTTTGGGGGGGTGGGGAGGGCAGCTGGGGGGGGGTTCCTGTGGGTTAGGAGGGGGTGAGGGTGTTTGGGGGCTTGTCCTGTGCATTAGAAGGAGGCGAGGGCGGTTGGGGGGTTGTCCTATGGGTTAGGAGGGGTTGAGGGTAGCTGGGGGGTTAGGAGGCATTGAGGGCAGTAGGGGGGTTGTCCTGTGGGTTAGGAGGGTGTGAGGGTGTTTGGGGGTGTTCCTGTAGTTTAGGAGGGGGTGAGAGTGTTTGGGAGGTTGTCTTGTGGTTTAGGAGGGGATGAGGGTGGCTGGGGGGTGCTCTGTGATTTAGGGGAAGGTGAATTGAAGGGTGGGTCTGGGGTCTGAGGGGTGGTCGAGCTGATGGCTGCTCTCCCCGCAGGGAAGCCGACCCTGTATGGCAGCCTGACCCGCCGCGGGCTCAGCACTGAGGGCGTCCCTGACATCGCTGCTTCCGAGGGCTTCGTGGTTGGGACAGTCACCAAGGTGCCAAGGCTGGGGTGGAGCGGGGGTCAGTAACTGCCTTCCATGTGCAAAAGGGTGGCTCTTACAATGGTCAAAATAGCAGCCTAAAGCTGTCGCCCAGGCCCTTGCATGGTCCTCTCCAGCTATCCTGGGCCTCCCGCCTCTGCAGTGTCCTGGATTTGGTCTGTAGCATTCCATAGTTGTGCTGGAGCTGTGTGTCATGGCTGGCCAGGCCGTAGTGGCCATCCCTTGCCACCCAGGGCCTTCATCTTGAGGAGGCGTAAGGAGACGAGCCCAATGCTGCACCTTCCATCAGTCTTCAGGCTGTGAGAGACCACAGCTGGGTCCAGATCGTAGTTCTACCTTGGCAGCCTCTGTGTTTCAGTAGGCGTAAGAACACTTCTAATTCTTTTCCCCTCTCTTTCCTCCTCTAGAAAAGCATTCTCATTTCTTGTCCTCACGAAAATGTGTCCACCAAGTTCCTGGCCCCATACACAACTTTTTGTAGAATTCATCAGAAAAGTGTAAGTAACCTTGTGAAGTGAATGAGAAATAACTAGAAGCAACCATGAACTTTCATATGTCTCTGACCATCGTGTGCTTGTTCTGAGGGGTGGTCTGCAGCATGACTTTGTGTGTGAACTAGGTAATGAAATATATCAGACTGTAAGAACTTGGGAAATTTGATGATGGTTATGTTTAGCCCCCAGACATAATCTCTAAAATTCTTTAGACTGTTTTCTTGTAGGTGATGTAATTTCTGCTCACTTCAGGCCCATGACAGATCCTCCTGTAAAGGAATAAGATATGTGAATTAGTGTGTCAAAAACCAAGATAAAAATAAGAGGTTCCAGGCACTGATCTCTTCATCTGTGACTGGTTCAAATCTATCTCCAGTTTATAGCAGCTGTTTGCTCCTATGCAATGAAGTTGTCTGTATTTGATATTTGCTCTATGAATTTCTGTTTGTGGGGGTGGGAATTGAATATTGCATAAACTCACCTTGACCTGTTGAGAGTTCAGACACCAGAAGGGCCCAGCTTTTATTTAAAAAATAAATAAATTGAATGAACTTCTCACTTATTTAAAAGCAGTCCTACTTGTTTTGCTGAAAAATCTTCCTTATTGCACCCCCATCGATCTGCGGGTGCAACAAGTAACAGCTTGTCACTAAACTGTGATACAGAAAGGCTGACTCTGACCTGAAATTTCATTTCTTCACTCAAGAGAAGCACATAACTTGGCTTTGCTGGAAAGTCGTTTGTGTTTTTGCTGAACACTTAACACTATGTGGAAATGATCCAAGAAACTATGGAGTGTGTAGCCTGCAGGTACAGCCAGCTGCCCTAAAGGGAGTCCCCTGAAGGCTCCTGGAAATGTTTTAGTACACTTATCACAACCATTTGCTTAAATCATGAGACAAACCCAGCTGAAAATGCTGAAAAGTTAGTCTCTGTTAATGAAGCTCAAAAGTGGTATAAATCAAGGTGCGTTTTGACATCAAGGCAATTCCGTATCTCTACAGCTGTTTTAAGAGGAAGTGGGGCTCTGCTGAGAGACAGAGCTTGGCAGTAAGGCAGCTCCGGAGACAGAGGTGAATCACTTCTCTGAGCTTTGTGCTACTTAAGAGTCCCCAGCTGCCCTTTTGTGTGATAAATGGAATCAACATTCAAAGCACAGCAAAATGGAAATGCAGGCGTAAGTGGTTAGTCTGCTGTCAAATGGGTGTGATGGGTTACAGCTGCACTGCAGATCTCTCCTCTGGAAAGCAGCTGAAGCAATATCTATTAATATGTAGATGAGTTTAAAGCTGGTGTGGACTAAGCTCCAGTTATCCTTTTACCTGCTGCCTCTTGTTCTGAGCACTCGTGCTTGGCCTTGTCTGTTTATGTATCCCTCCTGAAAATTTGAGGATATGTCAAACATCAGTGAGGCTTTTCATTCCTCCTTGAATGACCTTCACAAGCTTTTCTTTTTTTGCCTTTTTTTTTTTTTCTTTTTTTTACTAGGGACCAAATTACCACAGATTGTTTTGTTATATAAAATGCCACTCAAGTTAGAGTCATAGACTCATTTAGGTTGCAAAAGACCTTTAAGATCAAGTCCAACCATAAACCTAACACTGCCAAGCCCACCACTAAACCATGTCCCTAAGCGCCACATCTACATGTCTTAAATATGTCCAGGGGTGGTGACTCAACCACTTCCCTGGGCAGTCTGTTCCAAGGCTTGATAACCCTTTTGGTCAAGAAATTTTCCCCTAATACCCAACCTAAACCTCCCTGGCACAACTTGAGGCTGTTTCCTCTTGTCCTATCGCTTGTTACTTGGGAGAAGAGACCAACCCCCACCTCACTACACCCTCCTTTCAGGTAGTTGTAGACAGTGATAAGGTGTCCCCTCAGCCTCCTTTTCTCTGGGCTAAACAACCCCAGTTCCCTCAGCTGCTCCTCATAAGACACGTACTCCAGGCCCTTCACCAGCTTCGCTGTTCTTTGGATGTGCTCCAGCACCTCAAAGTCTTTCTTGTAGTGAGGGGCCCAAAACTGAACACAGTATTTGAGGTGTGACCTCACTAGTGCTGAGCACATGTTACCAATATATTTCTCATGTTACAGATATGTAAGTAAATGTACTTAATGGCTGTTGTGATGGCTAAACCATTACCTTGTGCTCTTATTTAAATCTTTTAATTCCTGTTTCCATTCCTGATTTTTTTTTTTCAAGTGGAGGTTGAATATTGATCCTGCACCCTATTAAAATTAGCTGTGATTTGAACTGTCAGAGCTTTTCAGGAGAGGAGTTTGGTCTGACCCTTGCTTGGACAGGAGAACTTATGACTGAAATGTGGCATATCATGTCCCCTCAAGCTCTGGCTGACGCACGTGCAGCAATAGGATACCGTAGGATGTCCTCCTTGACATCAGGAAACAGCTGGAGATAGATGCAGGTCTATTATGCACTTGGTCTGCCCAAGGCCATAATCCTTAAATCTTGGGCCCCTAGCTGTCATCTTTTTTGGCAAAGTCTCTCAATCTACTCATATCTTTGGGTTTGCCTGTGAACATGGTAGTAAATCTGACTGTCTCTTCAGGCTGGCTGCTAGCTAAGGCTGAGCATGTGCAAGAGGGTCGACAAAGCCCAGTCCTGTTTGAGAATAGATAATTGTACAGAAAAGCATTTAATCTGAAGCCTGGCATAAAGATGAGCAGCCTCATCCCTTACATACCTGACCAGGTGGTTGCAACCTGCAAGTGCAGTGATGGACTGTGCAATTTAAGACCAGAAACCTGTGCTTTGTCGTGCTGGTGAGGGGGTTGGAATGGCGATGGAACTGTAATCTGCATTTCTTGTGGTGGATCTGCATTTCTCACTTCTGTCAGTGGATTTTACCACTGTAGTATTTTCTTCTAATCCATGGAGTACAAATGCAATTACTAGGAAGCTTTCGGAGGTAATACAGCATGACTCCGGTATCCAAATCTTGCAAGACAAAGCAGCTATTCCACTACATAGTTGTGATAGTTTTATTGTTTTTTGCAGGATGCAACACTAGTGTTAACCTTTGTTCTAACAAAATCTATATCGTTGTTTTTTCAGCCTGTTTAGTGTTGCTGCAATCTGTATTGGAAATACCTCTGTCACTTGGGAGATGTAATTGTTTCACTCAAGGCTAGAATACCTGTTATATTAAAATATTTTAGAATAGAATAGAATATTTCAGGGACCTGCAATGATCATCTAGTCCAGCTGCATTTATCCACAACTAAAATGCATCTGCCTTTCTCAAAAGGCAGCAATAATATCTGGCATCATGGGAGAGGCTACCCTTTTGCAAGAACATAAGATCAACATCTGCTCTCTTCAGAAGTATTCAGCTTTCCCAGTGTTTATGCAAAGCAGGCAGTTGTTAATACTTTAGTGTGATAGACTGTGAGGAGTTAGCCTGCCTGCATAAGGAACTAGTTTTGAGTCAGTGTTTCAGAAAATTTAGGCTGTGCCATTGGCCTCATAAATATCTCGAACAATGTCTTGTGGGCTTGTGAGTCAGGGTGCTCTCAAGCTGGCCAGTTATCTTGAGCTGGTGTGGAACAGCTTGGCTCAAATTCTTACCTGTGTACAGGAGTTGCTAGAAAAATCCAGATTTCTGCTTCACCTGGGGTAAACCTGAAATACAGCTGCTGTGGCTGCAGGCTTCTGACTCGGCATTTCTTTTTCTCCCTGCTTTGTAGATCTCTGCAGAGTCACAGACAGAGAATAACAATTTCTCTGTCAAATTTGGTGGCAATTACAAGAAATCTAGGGTGCTTTGTGCCAGGTCCCAGTCACCCAACTTGTCTGAGCCCTGACTGCAGGTCAGCCCAGATCAGCAGCTCGCTCTTGAAGGAGGAATGCAGCAATCTATGTAAACAGATAAATTGAAGAGGATTTCTTTTTGTGCTGCCCTTGTCCTCTAGAAAAACCCTGCTGTTAAGGATCCGCTTGTTTTTTGATTTCTTAAGGGCTTAGTTAATATCTCGTAAAACATATCATGAGGATGAGGTTGAGAAAGCCTGTGAAGTCCTTGCTTTAATGTTAGGATATTATCAGGCGGAAAATGTTTAGCTAGGACTATGGAAGCTCTTTTGGGTGTTTTAAATGAGTCCAGCAGTGTGTCTTGGGGAGATAATAGTGCTGAATGATGTACTTGGCAGATGTCCCCAGTACAGAGTTAGGGTCTTGAGCAGAAATACCTATATGCAGGGTCATTCATATAAAGCTAATGTTTGGTGGTTTTACCCTCCTGCAGATTACCTGTCTTGATATTTCCAGTGGTGGAGGGCTTGGCGTGTCTACCAGCACAGATGGGACCATGAAGATCTGGCAGGCTGCGAATGGAGAAATAAGAGTAAGACTGTCTAAGCTTTGACGTTGTATGTTGTCTGTGATATTATTGAAGTCATTCGGCTGTGACTTTGGTCAGGCTATCCACATGCTTTTTATTGAAAAGCTAATTGAAATTTGACATCTCGGTGGTTTTAAGTCAAAACTGTTGGAAAACATGACTTCTCCCAAGGGAAATGATGCTCAGCAATCCGGAGAGGAGTCCCAGGATGAAAATGAGAATGGGTACTTAGGAATGACAGCTAGAGTGCAGAAGGTAACTGACAGCTCCTAACCTGCGTGGTACAAGCACTGAATTTCTTCTGCAGTAGAGAAGACGTGAGAAAGAAAAGACTCCTGCCTGTGGTGGATTAACCCACATCATGGCTATCTGCCTTACCGGTTAAGGTGTTTCTTGTGGAGCTTGACCTGTCCACTGCTTGTTTGGCAGAGGATAAAGACATTTAACCTGTAATTAGAAACAAATGTAGTATCCTTTGCTATGTAATTAGTTACTCAGATGGTAGAGGGAAGGTGCAAAGTGTACCTGCTACCTCTTTGACTGCCTCAAATTCAGATGAGTCTGTTCCAGGAACACAAACCCAGAGGATTTTGAATTAATCCTCTGCCCACGTGGGAACGCCAGGTTTTCCAGTGTCATAGCTCAAAAATTGCTTGGCATAAGGTTGATAACAATGGAACTAGCACATAGTTCTTTGTTTTTCCAGAGACTATTGGAAGGCCATGTGTATGATGTGAATTGTTGCAGGTTTTTCCCATCGGGCCTCGTGGTTCTGAGTGGGGGAATGGATGCCCAGCTAAAGATCTGGTCAGCAGAAGATGCCAGCTGCGTAGTAACATTTAAAGGTCACAAAGGAGGTACAGAGTACTTAGCCTTTAAAATGCTTGATCTGCCGTGTGTATAATTGCCTTGCATCCGAAGACTAACGTTCAGTCGCCAGCCTACTGCCCTTTGTGCTCTGCATTTGTATTAGATGTCCAGAGTATCTTTTTCAAGCTCCCAGAACTTGAATAAAAAGATCAGTAGTTGTTGTATTAGACAGATGAAACTGTTTCACTCGCCTACCTGTGTTTTCCTCATTAATTAAAGTAAAAGGAGGGAGGATGCAGTACATTAGTCTGTCATGAGTGGCAGAGGTCGAGGCAGAGGGCATTCTGCTCCTCCAGAGCAGTGTCAGCTCTCCAAAGTTCTGATCTGCATTCAGTAGCCTTGCTGCCTGCACTGAGAATGCCTCCTGCTTGCACCCAGATCATCCTGCTTACCTTCATTTGCTCCACAGTCTCTTCCTTTTTTTTTTTTTTTCTTGCCCAGAAAAGCATATAGCAGTTCATTATGGTCTTGCAGAACTCAGGCAGGCAGTTACCTGCCTTGAGGACGTGTGCTGTTGAAAGTGAGTAAAGCAGAACAAGAGGAGCTGCAAAGATAATTAAGTGATTATTTCTTAAGAAAGGCTGGAGTAAGCTTGTTCACCCTTGTACCGAGGGCATATGTTCAGCTCTGCCCCTGCTGATGGTCGTGCTGCTGAAAATGAGAGCAAATTCTTCACCCTCCTTGTGTCCTCATGCAGAGGATGCACTGGCCACCTTACATGGTTGAGTTTAGTGCTGTTCCTTGCATTCAGGGTCTACACTACAAACTCCTCCAGTTGATGCTGTCTTAGTCCTAAAGAAGAACTGCAAGGGAAGGCAAATGAGCTACCCAGAAAGGCTCCTGAGAGCTGTGATCAAAGCAAGTTTCTGGACAGAGCCTCTGTTAATCTCTGGAAAGAAGATTTGATTTCCAGGACCCCTCGTTCAGAAGCAGTGTGGATTTATACGTAATGCTTAAGCAGGCTCCTATTTTACTCCTGTTTACACCTGGCCCACAGCACAGTCGCTGGTGGTTGTGTCTTGTCATGGTGATTGCTTCCTAAGGGATGCCGACTTGAATGCTTGGGTGATCATGAGCAAGTCCAAGTGAATTGTGGATGTGGCATCAGATGCCCAAAATCCTGCTCCTAATTATCTTCTCCCTGAGAAACTAACTGCTCTATACAGGCTCGTTTTCCCTGTCTCACAAGATGCTAGGCTTTATTGAAAAGGTTAATTAATAAGCCACGTGGCTGGCTGCCCTAAACTTGATTAACTCGAAAACTTGTCTTGTGCTGAACCTTTCATTGTTCTCATATGATCTATTTGTGTGGATTCAAAATACTTTGCTGCAAATGTCCTGTAAACAAAATGCGGCAGGCAGTGTAACAGAGCTTTGGTCAGAATGATGTTGGCTGGCTGACTTCTGATGACTCTGAAGTTGACTTTATTCGCTGCTTATAACTCTGGCCCAAACTGCTGCAGTTGGTTTGCTTGGCTTGTCCTGTCATTTGAGCTTGTCATGTTTAATGACTGCTTCTGTAGGGAAAGTGTCAATTAAATCTTCTAACCATCTGACTGTTCCCTTCCAAAAAAACACTGCATCATTTTTCAGATCTAGACTCGACAGCCCGCAGTGAAGTGAAGTAGTTAGGGGATATTAGCACCTGCAAAGACTGCTCTTTTGACGTTGCTGTAGCTGGATAATGTGGATGCTGCTTGCCCCACACAACTTTTGGGATTATCCAGAGCTGGACTTGGCAACATTTAAGAGTGCTGGGCCAGACTGTTTTCTGCCCAAGTTAGAGGTTAATTTTGGAGGTAGAAATTCAGCAGTAGCTGTGGTATCAGTTCGAGGTGTGGTGTTGCCGATCATTTTATTGGTAATATCTCGCCTCTGTGTTGGGCATGTGATTTGCTGGGAGCTGCTGCCTTCCATGTACATCTTTCCAGATGCAGTGGCTCCCTGCCCCATGTTGCACACCACGCAATTTGGCTATGTGTGACTGGTGGCACTCTGGGGACAGTGGCTTGGGGCTTGTAGTTGAGTTCACCTTGGGAAATGACATGCTTTGTCTATCTGCCTTCCATGCTGTCTGTCTGAGCATGGTCTTTGCTTTGATGCAGGTATTTTGGACACTGCCATTGTGGATCGGGGAAGAAATGTCCTTTCCTGCTCTAGAGATGGCACTGCCCGCCTCTGGGACTGTGGAAAATCCGCCTGTCTGGGTGTCATTGCTGACTGTGGCTCTCCTGTCAACGGCATTGCTGTGGGCACTGCTGACAACTCACTGAACCTGGGCACGCCTGAAAAATCTCCTAGTAAGGGTTTTTCTCTTAAAATTCAACCTTTGTTTCCCTTCCCCAAACTGCTTAGGTTTGTCACCAATAATCCTGAATGCTTGACATGCTGCTGTGTGCCCTTGTACCACCTAGGGAAGGGAACTAGGGTTGCCAAAATAGAGCACTCCAGTCCTGCAGAGGAATTGAGCCTTATCAAGCAGTTTGAGTGATTAAGACAGGAGTCTCTTTGATTACTGTCCTGCCTTGCTGCATCTGGTGTCTTAGGATATGGAGGAATGGTGTTACAGGTTCAGCAGGGGTGATCCAAACTGTCAGGTTTTGGTACCATCAAGACTTGTTGTATAGCCACTGCTGCAGTTAACTATTGTCCTTTTGTTAGGTGAACGTGAGATTGGGACAGAAGGGAAAATCCTGCTGCTGGCTCGAGAAGACAAGAAGCTTCAAGGAGTGGGACTGCAGAGCAGGCAGCCGGTAAGGAGTCTGAGACTCTCAGAAGTACCTGCCTGGGAGAGTGCTCTGAGATGCTGCTATAAAATCAGCTCCGGGGCCCCAGTCCCTTTGTTTCTATTGCTGCTGCAGCAGCTCCTCAGTTTGTACACTGCTGATCATGTGGCTGTGTGGAGCGCTGGGGTGAGGAATTGAGCCAGGTTAAACCTAGATAGTTTACCTATCTAATTATTCAGTGTTATTCCAGCTCCATTCCCCAGTGAGGTTCACCATGTGGCACAGAAGGGGACAGAACCAGGCTGGAGGCGGGGGAGGGCTGATCTGCCTGCCTTTGGTCTTATGCTGCAGTGTTCTCCCCTGTATGTATTCCCTGGAGGAGAGACTGAAACCTGGTACAATAAAGGGATGCTTTCTCTCCTTCCTGCTGGCCAGATTCTTACATGGGGGTTTGAGGAGGAAGAATTGCTCACGATTTAACCTGGGTATGGAGGAGATGGTATTTAAATTTGAACAGTGGCCAGTAGATGTCATTGTGAGTGCAGGAACTGCAGGCTGTCTCATCCAGCCAAGGTGTAAAGTTGCTGTTTATTCTGGCAGGTGTTTTAAGCAGTGTGTGAAGGGGACCTCAGATGGTCACCAGTCCATCTCTTTCCTCTTGGCAAAGGGAGATGGAGTTGGTAGATCTTGGGTATTGAAGATCTTATCAGGCACTCCTTGGTGACGTAGCAGATTAAACTGCTTGTGGTGTTTGTGGAGAGTAAAATTTGGGTGGAACAGATAAGCTCACCAAGGCTGGTCAGTGAGATGGCAAAGGCTCGCCTGGAAGAAAACTCACAGCCTCTGTAATGATGACTGCAGGTCTGGGAGGAAGGAGTGGTCTTTGCCAACCTGCCATGCAGCTCTGGTCTCGCTGCTCCGTGGGTTTCTGAAGATTAGTCTGAGCTCAGTATTGGTTCGCCTGTCACAGTGACACATCCTTTATCCAAGGGAGACTCAGGAGCATTCACTGATTGCAGTGTCTCTGCTGACTTGGCAAAACTGATCCTGGAGCACTGTTCCCTTCTGTGTTTTGGAGAAGAGCTGAGGGGTTATTAACCTCTGGGTTTGCCAGTTTGTGCCATGACTCGTGGAAGTGATGTACTGACTTCTAAATAAATTATTGCTTCCTTCTCCTGGGTGTCCTGTGTCCTCATCTGTGAGTGTCTGACACTTGAATTTGTTCCTATATTCCCAGGTGTTCCTCTTCGTTGGATCTGATGCGTTCAACTGCTGCACATTCCTCTCAAGTACCTATATCCTAGCAGGGACTCAGGATGGGAACATATATCAGCTGGATGTGAGAAACACAAAGTGAGTGTGTGCTTGGGGCTGCAAGTATTTAAATGACAGCTAGTTTTTTGCCTGGGAAAGAGAGCCAGATCGAGGGTGCTGGCAAACAATGCACCTTCTGAAGGGTAGGTACAGCCCAAGCCATGGCACCGTGAGCTCCTGAGCCTCTTGCAGCCATTTCTTTCTCTTGGGGAGCACTGGGGAGGATACTTTTGCTTGGGTTGGTGATCTGATGGGATGTTCTTTGGGAGGTGCCTTCTAAAAGACTATAGGCTCTGTGTGGCCTCCTTTAGTTACTGAAAAGCTTGATCTGTGACCAGGGGTGCTCTTGGCATAGCCTGACCTCTCAGATTATTGGTTTTTTAATATATATATATAAAAATTATGTTAATATATTGTGTACTGTGCATATTATGTTATATAGGAATATTTGTGCAATTATTTATAATCTATGTACATAAAGAAGTTTTCTGCTAAATCTATCTACAAGCATAACAGCAGTATTCCTCCCACCAAAAGCACAGGCCCTTCCTCTCCTTCACCAATAAGACCTAAGTGTCTTTGTAAGGTCTTATGCTTTACCCTGATCCTCATTCCAGCATAGGACTGGAACTGAGCTGTCGCTGAGGGCAGGAGCTGCTCTAAGTTGGTTTCTATTGGTGTCAAAGGCGAGCTCCGAGCAGGGAGGCATCCAGATGGTGCTTTTGGGTCGGGGCTGGAGAGGCTGGCACCAACATCTGAAGAGTCTTTCATGCTGGATGAGCTCCAAGCTTTTGTCTGTGCCTTGGTAAAGATAATTCCTGTCTATGATCCATGGAGGCATGCTGACGTTCACCTGCTAGCTACTCCCATTTCCATCCTTTGGCAACATCCGCAGGAAAACCAGTGCTGAATTCCATCTGCTTCTAGGGGACAGAGACTCTTTGCTAACCACTGATCAAGTCCCCATGTCCTGTACATTCTCCTCATGTATCTTTTAACCAGGAGCTCACACTCTTTCAGTGTTTGCACATTGGAATGGACTCTTGACTATAGACCATAATACTCATCCCCTGTTTGTGCTCCTTTTTCTAGCGCTCCAATCCAGGTCATCCATAGATCAGGAGCACCGGTGCTTTCACTGCTCCCATACCGAGATGGATTTATTGCCAGCCAAGGTAACTCAAATCCTGTATTGTGCAAGTAGGAATTGTATAATCGAATTGAGGAGTTTTCTGCTCTTTGGGTATTGCTTTCTTAGATAGAAGCACTGGCTGGCTGGGCAGAGTGTCCATGGCAAAAAGGGGATGTAGTAGGACTATATTATATGGTTGCTTTTTGCCTTCTGATTTCTGCCCCCACCGTGTTCCTCCAAAATAGGACCTCTAAGTTGCCTCTCAATGATTAAAGCCTTTTCCCATCTCTCTGACATCCTCACAGCACTTCTCCCTCTTCCTGGGGACTCTGTCCCCTGTGATCAGGCATTTCTGATGGGCCTGTTAGTGCTGTTTGTAATTAAGAGTGTGGCTTATTTCACTAATTGGCTGCTGTTCTTTCCTTGCTTCGTATCTGTTCTGCTCATGTAGGTGATGGAACCTGCTTTATCATTCAGCAAGACCTCGATTATGTCCTCGATCTCACAGAAGCTGACTGCGACCCTGTGTACAAGGTAAGGAATACTGTGTATCGCCCAAGATAAAGGGTGCAGGGAAAGGTGATGCCAGGTAGCAGGCAGCTGCCTTTATCTCAGGATTTGGCAGCCTGCACAACGGGTTCCTTCACACAGTTGACTTTTAAGCTTATTTTTTTTTCTAGCTGAATAATCTTAATATTTTGCGTAAACAAATCTCTGTGGTATACTCTGGCGTTATCTCCATCATGCAGGAACAAAACTGAAGCAGTGGAGTAGCTTGGTGGTTGGAGTAGCTCTGGCAGAACTGTGTTTCTGTAAAAAGCGTGAATTAATTGTGCTCGGAGGATCACTGGGGTAAAAGCAGCAGCTGACTGCGCAGTGCTGCCCATCTTCTCTTGTCCCCTCATGACTTGAGACCAGAAAATGGGTCTTGCTGTTGTGTTTCCAGGTGCCTTGCTGCGCTTGTGCAGATTGGGGAGGGTGACCTGGGTTCCCTGGGCTTTCAACCTGGTGGCACTGGTGGAAATCAGCAATTTTTTTAAACCTGTTCCAGCTCTGCGGTCCAGTTCCCCCTCTCCTAGCCAACGCGCACCCTCAAGGGTAACACTCAGTCTCATGTGGAGGCTGAGATTTGACCTGCACAACTCATTGGCGTGTGCAAAACACAAGAAAACTGTGAAAAAAGTCATTTTCTGTTTCAAATTTAACAGAAGAACCCTTGTGTGAGCACTTACCTGCTCCCTAAGCTCCTGGTAAAACCTAGAACTGCTCTTGGAAACCTGTTAATGCTGTTTCAGGGGACGCTCGCCTCCTCTTCCCTCTGTAAAAGCCCAAAAGGAATGAGAATTTTACTTCTAACTGTCACTTGGGAAATACTATGCTTAACTACTACTCCCCTCCCCGCCCCGGCTCTTTTTCAGGTGGCTTCTTGGGAGAAGCAAATTTACACATGCTGCAGAGATGGGATAGTGAGGAGATACCAACTTTCCGACCTTTAAGTGTTCAGATTGGCCAGATAGTGGAGCGATGTGTCCAAATAGCTCTTCCACGCTTATTTTCCTGTACAGTGTGTTTGAGATGTGTATATAGAAATTTTTGAGACTATTGTGATGACCAGGCTCTATACAGAGGTTTTTGGTGACAGGTAATATTTCTTACTACAACACAACTTTGATCATTTTTTTAATTCTGAGAGTGTCTTTGAGGTGTTAGAGAGGATCTTGTGTTGCAATAATTTTTTTTCACTGCTGAAAAACTGCTGTTTCTAAGGGGGGGGAGGGGGGGGGAGTCGATGCAGGCAACTGTATCACGGTATGGACTGAAATAAAGCTACTGCTTTGATAACACCTGTGTAGAAAAGAAATTTTCCAAGAAAACGTCTTTTTTTTAAAAAAAAGGCGGGGGGGGGGGGGTGTGGAGAAAAAAGAAGAGAGAGGGAAAAAAGAGTGGAGCAGGAGAGAGAGGAGAAAACAGAGAGAGGAGAGTGTGAAAAGAGAGAAAAAAGGAGAGAGAAAAGGGAAGGGGGAAAGGGGAAAAAAAGGAGGAAGGGAAATAAAGGAAAAAAGAAGAGAGGCCTGGGGGCGGGTGGAGTCCGGAAGTGCGCGGGGAGAACTACAGCTCCCATGGTGCCCGGCGCGGCACTGGACCGGAAGTTCCCGTCGCCCCCCGACGCGGTGACCATAGCAACGGGGGAGCGGGCCGCCATGGGGCAGGACTACTACGCCGTGCTGGAGCTGGGCCGCGGTGCCACGGACGCCGACATCAAGAAGGCGTGAGGGGCCTTGGTCTTGTTCGGGGGGGAAGCCCCGGGGTCGGGGAGAGACCTGGGGGGCCGGGACCCTGTGGGTGGCTGCCCTTCGCCTCCCCCTGCTCCCCAGAGCAGGGGCCTGAGGAGGGGAAAGGGCCTGGGAGAAGGTGTGAGGGAACAGCCTAGGCTGAGGGGGCTGGGGGGGTGTTCTGGGGCGCCGGAGCTGGCTACGAGGCTGGGCTCTCTCCCCTCCTCTCCCCTTCATAGCTATCGGAAACTGGCCTTGAAGAACCATCCTTTAAAATGCAAGGAGCCCTGGGCGCCGGAGAGGTTCAGGCGGCTGGCGGAGGCCTACGATGTGCTCAGCGACCGTAAGTGGGGAGACTGTTCTCTTTCTTGGAGTTAAGGCGCAGGAGGGGTCGGACGGGGGGTGAAGCGTCTCTGGTGTGGCCAGAGGCGTGCTGAGCTCTGAACCCCCAGTCCCTGGCACACCCAGGGAGGTGGCATCAGCTTTGCGACCCACAGCCAGGCTGAGAGGTGCCATATGCTCCTGCTTCCATCCCACCTGCTGCTGTTCACAAGGTGGCAGGGAACCCCCCTCTCCAGCCTCCATCCAAGCAAAACCTGGATCTCAGATTGGGGCTCTCACCCCGCACCCAGCATGGGGGGGAGCATGGCCATTCCCAACTCCTCCTTGTTCCCTAAGCCATGAAGAAAGGCATCTACGACAAGTTTGGAGAAGAGGGGCTGAAAGGCGGCATCCCCTTGGAGTCTGGTGGCGAGAACCCCTGGACCACCGGCTACGTGTTTCACAATAACCCTGACAAAGTCTTCAGGGAGTTCTTTGGTGGAGACAACCCCTTTGCAGGTGGGTAGGGGGGCTCTGGAGGGTGGCCCAGGCCAGTCTGTGGCTGTCGTGGTGCTGTGGCCACTGCCAGCTCTGAGCTTTAAGCTTTACAGGGATGTTTCTCTGCCCAGCTACTCTCAGGTTCCTCTGGGGTTGCTGGTCTCCAGTGCTTGGAGGTTAGATCCTGACTTCTCCCAGTCCTGGGCGGGCAAGAGGACCAAGGGGTGCGTGTTCAGGCTGTCAGCTCTTCTCAGCTACTGTTGTGACCCTTTTCTTGGAGGATTTCCATCAAAAAGAGGGGTCAGGTTGGCGAGACTGCCATAAACATGTGAGCAAGATAAAAACACTCCTGGAGAAAAACACTTCAGCTAAAGGAGGAAAGTGGTCCTGGGTAGAAGCAGATGGGAGGTTTCTGGGTGGTGTATTTGGGGTGCTCAGCTTCCACGATGAGGAGGCTCCGGGGGACACCCCTGACCCTCTGATCCGAGTGAGGTGACCCCCTCTCTGCTTGCTCACGCAGAGTTCTTTGCTGAGGATGGCTCAGAGTTGATCCTGCCCTTTGGAGGGCTGCAAGGACGAGGAGCGATGAAGCAAGATCCCCCGATCGTGCGGGATCTCTACCTCTCCCTTGAAGACCTGTTCTACGGCTGCACCAAGAAGATTAAGATCTCCCGCCGGGTAGGGGCAGTGGGGGTGAAGGAGGGGGGAATGCTCGGCAGGGTGAGGAATTTGGGTCTGGGCTCTCCTACTCTGTGTAGGATGTTTTGGCAGCAGAACCTGAGGCTTTAGGGCTGGTCCTGCTCAGGGGACTCAGCAGGCCACAGCACTGTGTCTGGGCCGCGGGGAGGGGTCGGAGCCAGACCCAGCAGAAACGCCAGCAGGATCCAAACCGGTACCCTCCTCTCCTGCCTTGGCGAAAGGAATTCAGCACGAGAGGTGATGCAGAAGCTGCTGGGAAGGAAGGGCTGATTTCAGAGTGGGGTGGAGAAGGACCACAGAGTTTCCTGTGCTCCCTTGATTTTATTTTCATATGGGGCTGTGTGTCCTTTGTGCTCTCAGTGACCTGCATCACCCCCTCTCACTGTCCTGGTCTCCTGGTTTCAGCCCTGAGTTCCTCCTAATCGACCTGACCCCATTTGTTCCCACAGCCACTTTGCTGTGGAGCACGAGCTGTCCTTGCTCTCCTCTCTGCCGGCTCGCACGCAGCTGCATGACCAGAGCAGTTATAACGTCCTCTCTTTGGGCACCTCAGTGTCACAGATCACCGCTCTGTTTTGTCCCTTGGGCCCTGCAGAGAAGGACTTGGCGCTACCGGTGGATGAAAAGCTGGACATGAGCTGGCAATGCGAGTTTGCAGCCCAGAAAGCCAACCGTGTCCTGGGCTGCATCACCAGCAGCATGGCCAGCAGGTTGAGGGAGGGGATTCTGCCCCTCTGTTCTGCTCTGGTGAGATCCCACCTGCAGTTCTGCGTCCAGCTCTGGGGTCCTCAGCACAGGAGAGACAGGGACCTGTTGGAGCGGGTCCAGAGGAGGCCACAAAAATAATCAGACAGCTGGAACACCTCTCCTGTGAGGAAAGGCTGAGAGAGAGTTGGGTTTGTTCAGCCTTCTCAGAAGAGAAGGCTCCAGGGAGACCTTATTGCAGCCTTCCAGTACTTAAAGGGGGCTTGTAAGAAAGATGGGGATGGACTTTTTAGCAGGGCCTGTAGAGATAGGATGAGGGGTGATGGTTTTAAACTAAAAGAGGGCAGATTCAGACTAGATATAAGGAAGAAATTTTTTAAGCTGAGGGTGGTGAAACACTGGCCCAGGTTGCCCAGCGAGGTGGTCAATGCCCCATCCCTGGACACGTTCAAGGTCAGGTTGGACGGGGCTCTGAGCAACCTGATCTGGTTGAAGATGTCCCTGCCCATGGCAGGGGGTTGGACTGGATGACCTTGAAAGGTCCCTTCCAACCCAAACCGTTCTGTGATTCTATGACCCAGCTCTTCTAGCCCTCTCGTCCACTCCCCAGGTGATGAATGAAGATGGTCAAACGAGCACCATCAGGGATAAGATCTTAACAATTGATGTGCAGCCGGGTTGGAAGCAGGGCACCAGGATCACCTTCGAGAAGGAAGGAGACCAGGTAGTGACCGTGATGTGATGTTCTGGGCCAGGTTTCCTTGAGATCAACTGTGTGCTCTTTGCAGGTTTCCCATTGCTGTGGGCAGTTGGCAGCACAGCTAACAGAGCAAATCAGTGTTACTGTTCTCAGAAACACTTTAAGGAGCCCTTCCTGCCTGGATTTTCCTTAGGATAGATAAAAAATAATTGAAAGGGGTGGCTTTCTGCCTGGCATCACCTTTGCAAAACCCAGTCTGATTTCCTTTAGCTGAGCAGGAGTCTTTTATCAAAGACTCCTCTTTTTTTCTTAAAGGAAGAGAATACCTTTCCCTTCTCTGAAGCCAGCTGAAAGCAGCAACAAAGGGACAGGCATTCATGTCACCTTTCCCTGTATAAAATAATTTGGTTTACACCAAACCATTTCCAGGTATCTTTATGTTTTTTCCTTCCATTTTAGGGCCCAAACATCATTCCAGCTGACATCACCTTCGTTGTCCAAGAGAAACTTCACCCGAGATTTAAAAGAGCCAACGACAACCTCGCTTGTGTCACCACCATCCCGCTGGGAAAGGTAAAGAGCCAAGCGAGGGGACGGAGCCAGCCCCAGCTTATGTTTCCCCTCTGGGGCTGCAAATGCAGCTCCAGGTCCCGCTCTGTACCTTGCAGGCGCTGATCGGCTGCACGGTGGATGTGAGGACGCTGGACGGGAGGCTGCTGAACATCCCCATCAATGACATCGTGGAGTAAGTGCCGCGGGGCAAACGGCTGATGGGCTCAGATGGTCGGCTGGGGCCTTTCTGCAGAGCCTGGTGGCCAAGGAGGTAAACGGACGCTTGGGAGGAACCTCAGCATTGGCCTGTTCCTCTTGGCAAGCGCTCAGCACTTCCCAAGCACATCCCCGTTGCCTCAATTACTGGGGTGCTTCAAAAGATTTTCCAGCAGGTTCAGGGCTCGGGGGGTTCCCAGCCTGGAGGAGGAGGATGCCCATTGTGGGCTACTCATCTGGTTGGGGGCCATGTTGGTGGTAGCAGAAGCAGGGAGAGGGCTTGGCGTGGGTGGGTGGAAGACACGAGCGAGACGAAGGCCGGATGGTGCAGCCTGCAGGGCAAGGAACGTGGGGACACAAGGCTGGAAGAGGAGGGCAGGCCACCGGTTGAAGTTGGAGGAGCAAACTTGCCCTAAGAAACCCTCTCGGAAGCGTGCGTGGGGCTCTGCACGTGGACACATTGGGGCTCAGGGCCGTGGCCCCCGTGTCCAGGATCATCCCACAGCTCCTCTCAGCCCCTTCCTTTGCTTTGCAGCCCCAAGTACTGTAAAGTGGTGCCAGGGGAGGGGATGCCACTGCTCCAGGACCCCCGGCGCAGGGGTGACCTCCTCATCTACTTCAACATCGCCTTTCCCAAGAAGCTCACTCCTGACAAGAAAAAGCTCTTGAAAAGTGCCCTCCTCTCCTAGGGAACAATGACCTTCCCCCTCTCCTCCCACCAGTAAAGCTCTGCGGCCAGCACTGTGGCTGGGTAGAGGTTGCTCCAGGTACCAGGGACCCTAAAATGCAGGATCACCCTAAAACACAGCACAACACAAGCTAAAACACAGCTTCCCCCTGCCTGCACCCCACTCAGGGGGGCGGGGGCGATGACCCTGGGGAAGGGGCAGGGGGCTCTCTGGGGCAGCCAGGCAATTGGGGTTCCCCAAGAGAGGACACGGGAGTCCCCAACAAACCCTGTGCTGGGGGGGTGTGTGTGGGGAGGGTCTCCCAGCAAGGACATGGGAATCACCAGGGAGGGTCCCCAGCACAGACTGGGAGGGATGGGGGTCCCCTGCACAGCCCGGGGACTCACCAGCTGCTGTGGGGCTGGTAATGGGGACAGAGTGGGAGGGGCCCTGCTGTACCCCAGCTCTTCTATCATGGATTTGAGACCTGGCGGGTTGGACAGAGGTGGGGGTCCCCCATGGTGGGGGTCCCGGGACTGGGCACAGCCATCACCAGGGCATCAAAGCTGCACATCCCATTGCGAGGGGATGAGCCGTCCTTGGGGCTGGGGGGGTGCATCTGAAGGGGGGGGGGGGGGGGCAGAAGCTCTTTGCATCCACACACTTGGCTTCAATACTTTTTTTTTTTCTTAATCACAAAAATTATCTCTTCTAAAGCTGATCCCCCAATGGCACACGACACTCGGGGAAGTTTTCAGATAAAGGCTGGTTTGCCTTTTCCAGCAGCACACCAGGGCTGGGAGAATGACCCTACCCCCCGCCCCCCAAAAAAAGGCAAGGGAGCCTTGAGCCCTGCTGTGATCACACCCCATAGGGGCGGTTTATTGGAAGCGTCACTAAGGAACAACAGGAATTGCCGCATCCCCCGGTCTTCGAATCGGTTCCACCTGCTCACGCTGCTCGCCTTGTTCCTGCTGCCGCCACTGGGAAGCGATGCTCTTCCCTCCTGGAAAACCTATAAACTTTTTTTCTTCCTCTCTCAACTCCCCTCTGGAAACCTCCGTTTTTCCACATTTCTCCACAAACATCGTCATTTGTCCTTTCATCTCGCCGGTCCCTCTTGGGGGGGATCCCCATCGGGTTGGGGGGTGTTCAGCGTCACTGCTCCCTTGCTGCTTCAGCAATTAATATAATTTACTCCTGTGTCTCGCCAACACTGGCGAGAGGGGCTGGGGTGGGATGGGGGTCAGGATTGCACCGGCCGGGCCAGCACCGCGACGCGCTGCAGCTGCTCGTAGGAGACGAACATCACCACGTTCCAGGAGCCGAGCCGCAGGAAGGAGGGGACGAACCTGCGCCAGGAAAAGCAGCGCTGGAGGGGACATCGCGGGGACACCCCTGTGGTCCCCAATGCCCTGCCTGGCGCTCCAGTGGCGGCATGTGGGTTAGGCATGCTGCGGTGTGAAGCGAAGCCAGCCCACGCCAGTGTCCGTGCGCATTGTTGTGCTGAGTTTGGCAGTGCTCAGTGGGGGGCACGTCCCCAAACTCACCCCTTGTAGAAGCCGGCGAGGCCGTCCTGCATCAGCAGGGCCAGGAAGCAGCTGAGCACGTTCCGGTACTGCCCGGGACCAGCGTTCATGTACCGCGTCTTCACCACGTCCACTGGTGATGCCACCACTGTGGCACAGAAGCCGGCCCCGAAGGCGGCCACAAAGTGGCAGGGGACGTTGTCTGCGGGGCAGAGGCAGGGATTGAGGGTCGCGGGGACAGGGACAGCACCCGGCCGTGTTCCCCCCCCAAGCTGGCACCATCCTCACCTGTCATCAGCTGTGCCCGCAGCAGCGCGTCCTTAATGAGATCGTAGGTGACGAGCTCCCCACAGTTGATGATGGCGTTGCGGGCGATGTTGGGCAGAGTCCCTGCGTGGGAAGGTGGTGGCATTGGGGAGGGCAGTCGCATCCCCTCCTGGAGCATCCCAGATGGGTGCTCCAGCCTTGCTGTCCCCATCCCCATTTCATCCCTGGCCCCTTCCTCATCCCTGTTCCCATCCCATCCTTGTCCCCATCCTCCCCTACCTCTCCAGAGCCCGCGGACGCCCTCCTCCCTGGCGATGGTGCGGTAGGCATCCATGGTGCCGCTGTACCGACGGACGCCGTCTGGCTGCACCCCGTTGGCCTGGAACCGTACCTTGACCACGTCGGTGGGCTGGGCACATGTCACCGCCACCGCCCCCGTTGTGCAGCCCGCCAGCACCCGTGCTGCCAGCCCTGTGCCTGGAGAGGGGAGGCGCTGGGACCCCCGGCCCTGTGGGGACCCCCCGGCTGCCTGGGGACCCCCGGGACGAGGGGTCTGGGGTGGGGTGGGGGAGGTTGCTTAGCAGGGGGGGCTTCTTGGTGGGGGTTGTGCACCCAGGGTGGGTTGTTCACTCCCCCCTCCCCGGGGTGGGCTGCTTCCCATCGGGGTGCTCTGGGAGAGGGTTGTGCATCAGGAGAGAGGGGGGTGCACAGGGACGGGGTCCCGACCACCTGGACACTCACTTTCAGCACCCTTGGGGGTGTAGAGCTGCTTCACCGAGTCGTACAGCCCGATGCGGATGGAGGCGAAGCTCATCTGCCGCTGCAGCCCGGCCGCCAGCCCGCTGTAGAGGCTGCGGGGTCCCTCCGTCCTCACCATGGTGCTCAGCGTCCCCAAAACACCCCGGTACTCCACGGTGCCGATGCTCCGGGGGATCCGCACCTCACCTTGGATCTGCGGGATGCCAACTGCGTCACCCTGCCCTCTGCCCACACCTCCCCCAAAACCCCCACCAGCTCTGGGGTGGAGCTGGCGGGGGGGGGGGGCTGACCATTGTGGGGTGCTCCCTCTGACTGTGGGATTTGGGGATGGGGGGGTTGGCGGATCATACCTGCAGCCGCACTTTGGCAGTGTCCAGGGGGAAGGTGCAGAGGTCAGCGATGCAGCCGGCCACCCCGGCACTGACGAACTTCATGGCGGCTGTCGGGGGCACCTCGGGGGGCTTCAGACCCACCATCGTGGCAGAGGGGCTGGAAGGAAAGGGGAGGGGGTTTGTGCAGAGCCAGGATACTGCATCAGCTTCAAGCAGGTGTCCGGTTTGGGGACGGAGGTGACAATGCACCACGGTGGCTCTCGCTGGCTTCGGACAACCCCGAAAGCCAAATCCTGCCCCATTTCTGCGCCTGCATCCCTGGGGAAACTCAGGCACGGGGCTTCCTCGCTCAGCCAGGGGCTGGCATGGGATTCACCACTGCCCACCCTGCCCTATCCGCCCCCCAGCCAAAATGGGGGGTGCTCGGTGAGAGCGTCTCCCCCAGGGTGACCTGCCCAGGGCCAGGTCCCCCGTGGCCTCACCGTAGGGACCTCGGCACCGTGTCCTGGCTCCTGCCTTACACCCCTCTCTGCGCAGCCATTGCCCTGAGAGCTGGCTCCTTGGCCCCCCCTTTATATAGCAACCAGGAGGAGATTCCAGCGGCTGCCGGGATCAGGTGACAGTGAAGCCCAGTTCCCCCAGTGGCATTTGAGCCGATGAGCGTGGGGCCACCCAGCACCCATGACAGGGTGGCTGTGTTTCAGCCCTCTGCTCCCCCACAGGACTCGGGCATGGGGGGTGTGTGGGGGGGTGTGTGTGTCCTGCCCAGACCACCAGCACCCATCACAGTACAGCTGTGGGAGAGCAGCGCCCAACAATGCGGTCCTGCCCATTTGCTGGCAGCTGGGACCTCAGGAACGGGGGAGTCATTTGGGTTTTTTAGCCTAAAGGCACTCTGGGAAGGACAAGATGCAGAAAACACTTGCCCAAGACTTTAAAAGCAAGCCATTCAGAGGCAAAGCAGCACCGAACACTGCCCTCCCCCCCCACCGTGGGGCAGGTCAGAGCCCTTTGCCCCTGGCACGGACCACGCAGACGGAATTCATCCCGGGCAGCTGCTGAGCTTGCCGGTGGGATTTCCTCTGCATGGTGCAACGTGTCCCCCGAGCTCACGTGGACCAGCCCAAGGGCAGGGGCCACGCGAGCAGCTCGGAGGTAAATCCCTCCCGTGTTTGTGCTCTGCATAATGAAAACCGTGATGCCCTTTCACGTGTGGCCGTGTGCTGGGTCTGTGGTCAAGGGGAAGGCACTGCCAGGAGGGACAGAGTTCAGGATGAGGCTGGAGGCCAAGAGTGGGGTGACAGCTCAAGGAATTCCCCTTTTCCTCCTTTTTCTTAAAACTCAAGTGTGTTTAACCCTTCATGCTATTTAGCACTACACGCACGTTCTCAAGAGATCGCACGTCCCCATTGACATGCAGAAAGCTTCCACTCTTGCGTGCGAGCTCGCCTTGCGCACGAGCACACAGGAGGGATTTCGAGCTGGTTTGATACCCTGAAGTCACCTTTGCTACCTCAATTGGGCTCCAGGCAGAAGCACATCTGGCGCTGACATCTCTCTCCGGCTGTCGGCTGTCATGTTTTCCTGGCTGGCTGGACCGTGCTCCACCACTGACCTAAACATAAGAGAGAGAAGTTGTTTATCTCACACCCTAAATAAAACACGAGTCAACATCGTCTCCTCCCCTATGACAGTGTTCCTGACCCAGCCAGCATCCCACCTGGGTTTTTGGGGACACTCGGGATGCATGTTCACATCCCCACCCTCGTCCAGCAAGGGGATGCATTTGCGGGAGAGAGGATGGGGGCTGCTGAGGCTGCGAGGGGGCAGCTTGCTGGAGGGTCAGAGCTCTGCAGGCAGCGTGCAGGCAGGGCAGAAGGGATTTTACCGCTGGGGTCTAACCCAGCACAGGCAAGTTGTGTGTTAATGCATTTAGGATTTCCTCTGTGAAAAACAAAACCGCAGAGATAGGAGGAAAAAGGGATGCTGACACTTTGGTTCCTTAAATCCTCAATGCAAAGCGTGGTTTGAAAAGCAGCTCTAATTTGGAGCATTCGGTCGCCTCCGAGATCTGACTCGTTCCATGTGGGCTGCACTATACAGCGGTATTCCATTACTTTGCAAAGCAGTGACCTTTACATCTGCCCCCGGCCACACCATCTTCCAGGAAGCATTTCCACGATGTCCTCTCCCGCTCGTTACTGGAGGCTCCTGGGGGAAGGAGTCCCATCCACCTGTTAATGACAAGCTCGTGACCTGGCAGCAGGACAATTTGCACCAGCCAACAAGAAACCAAGGGAATTTTATTGAAACACAAACACTGTAGAGCAGTACAAAAATAACTTAGCTCGGTTGGCATCAAAGTCTGTTATCCAAAAGGTACCTGACGTAAAAATGTACAAAAATAATTTAAAATATAAAAGTTCCATATTTCTAGTAAACCCCTTTTGTACACACATCAGTATTTTACAGTATCCTTGGCCTGTATTTACACAAGCACCTTGAGCACATACATTCCTCTAGAATCAGAAAATTACACTCCCCACCAACTATTTTTGGAAGGTCACTGGGGGAGGGAGCTCATCTTCCCTCCCCATCCACAGCACACGCTGGCAGGGAGGCAACAGTTCTTTGCTTGCCGATGGGATGGCAAATTTCTCACGTTCTCCATCCTTCGGCTGAAGAAAAAGGAGCTGTCTCAAAATGGGATGCTTTGTGTTTACTCAAAAAAAAAAAAAAAAAAAAAAGGTTAATGAATTTCAAATGAATAAATCCCAAAAATGGATTATCTGGAGACCAGATAACAGCTCATCGGTTACCCAAAGTGTTGAGACTCACTGGGGACTTGCCCTTGCAAGACACAAAGTCTCCCAGCTCCCCTTGGTTGACCACCAGGCTTTAAGTCTCTCTAACGGGATACCAATTAGGCAAATGAAAAATCAGATCCTGAAACCTATGGCTTCCATCTCGTCTTCCCTGGAGGCCCTGGCATTGCTGATGCGTCAGGCCGTGTCTCGGGAAGCAGCCACTGCGGACGGCCTCTCACCAATGCTATTCCTTCTTGGACAGCTGAGCAGAGAAGATCCTGGCGATTCTTTTGGTTTCCTCTTCCGAGAGATCGGCCACGGGCCTGGGACGATTCGGCCTTCGGTACGGGATCCCCTCTGGTACTGCTCCGCTTCTGCTCTGCGGAGAGAAGGAACAAGACGTTAGAGCCCTGCCAGTTCTGCCTTGCGCCTGTTTTCTGATTGTGGCAAACCGCGGGGTCATGCAGCGTGCAAGGAGTTGGACACACAGGAAAAAACCCTCATGATGTGTTTTCTGTTGCTCACCGGTTCTCCTTGGAGGATTTTTTTTCTCTTGTTCCGCACACTGAGACACAACTGTTTGGAAAAAGACCTGTTTGCTCCAACTGTTTGGAAAAAAATCCACGATGGTGAAATATTTCCCTGCCCAACACAATATTAGGTGCTGCAATGCTATTCTTTCTCAATGCTGCAGAAAGCAAAAGCTGAAGACCAAAATTAGAAAGGTCCAAGCCACACAGTTTGGCTCTGGCAAGTGAACTCTGAATTTGTGAATCCCTATCCTCAGCTAAAGTCATCTTGTATAAAGCCAAAAGGAATTACACCAGTGTGTTCACTGGGCTCTGATTCTCTGAATTTTGGGTTTTGATTATTATTTTATTTTTAATTTGCAGAACCACCTTGCAATGGAGAGGAAAGGCTCCTACACAACAAATCTAAGCCTGCTGACAAACTAGATGGGCCGGTCTCAGTTGCCTGCAGGGACTCCTAAGCAGCAGCAGCCCATGAGATGAAAACCACCATTTTAAGCATTTTAACATCATCCTTGGTTTGCATGCATCCTCCCAGCAGTCAGGCTTTCTCCCAGGGCAGATAATTTCAGCGTTCAAAGAAACTCGCATTTCTCCCCAACTAATTTAGGAGCCAGGTTGTGCCTGTGAAACACCGAGAAAGGAGAAATCTGGCCTCAGCTGCCCTTAGAGGCTGAAGCAAGTGGTGCTCATTTAGGACATGCTGCTCATTAGCTGCAGGGCCAGGACAGTCTGCTGGCAAGCAGGGTTGATTTGGAAAGCCGATACGACGGTCCGGCCTTTCCCCTACTTCGCTGGGCTGCTTCTCCATCCCAGCCGGGCTCAGCCTCGCTGGGCACAGTCACGGTGGTAAGGTCTCCTGAGGTGATCAGCTCCCTCCCATGAGAAACGGCACCAGGATCCTGTTCATGTGCGCTCCTCGCTTTGATGTGCACTCTTTGGAGGGGGGGAAATGGCTTTTTTGGGAATAAGCGGGTTTGGAGATTTCTTGTGTTTGGTTACCTGCACTTTACAGTCTCAGATGACAAGCACATTGAGTATTAGCTCTCCGACGGCATTGCTGGTGAAGACCCTTATAGGAAAACAGTCTGCAGATAAAAAACACACCCTGATCTATACATCCTGTGTTTGCTAGAGCTAGGGCAAAGCACAAGAGGCTAACTGTAAGCTAATTTAACACCAGCTACAATTTCTGCAAACAGACAAGACCATGAGAGGCCATAACCACAGACCAAGATTTCCTAAAGGACCATTTTCAGATATGCTGACCCAGCCTGCTCCGGCGCAGCCAGATTTGGGAGACAGATGGATCAATGCTCACAAAGATGATGGTTTTGGTCGCTGGCTGGCTGGTTAATAAAAAGGATGACAAGGGTGGGAACAGCTCATGTGGTTTCACATCCAACAGTGCAGAAAAGGCTTCCAACAAGCTAACGATAAATTCTTATACCCTAAATACCATCTCCTAGTTTCATTGGGCTAATTGTGTAAATTATGTGAATAGTGCTGCAAAAGACTTCAAACTGTATCCAGGAAAATGCTAAGGCTTGTAGTAATTTAAAACAGTGCCCACAATTATCATACTGAAAAATATACATCTATATTTACGAGAATCCTTGCTTTGTTTTTCTTTCTCCTTAATGCTGCTCTAGGATGATTTTTCCTAAAGCAAAATGTAAGACGCCGAGAGAGATTAAATGCAGACCTGGCAACATTAGGAGCTTAAAAACCACAAGAGAGAGATGCTTGTTGGACAAACCAACTCCCTTTGACAGCATATTCTGCTCAAGGTTGTCCAGAGAAGACCCTGTCAGTAGCTTATTCCTCCCATGCTGTTTTCTGTGCCAACTGTCTATGAAACAGCTGAAACATGAGTATTGGCTGGAGACAGACAGTAACCAGCTCATGCTGGCTCTGTGCTGGCCCCTGATCTTTGTACAGCATTCGTAAGCAGTTAATAGAGAAAAAATGTTCAAAGTGAAAGCTCAGAGGACTGGTAAGAGGGTTCTGGTTTTAGTGCATCAAGCAGCATTCGCTTCTGAACACCAGTTTTATATATTTGCAAAGAACCGGTATGGATCACCCTATCCCTTGGCCCAGGAAGGTCTGTAACTGTCACAAAAACAAAAAACCAAGGAAATTCTGGCTCTTAAATCTGATACACTGGCCAAGTGGCAGCTAGACAACCCTGCAATGCTTCTCTGCACTGGCACTGTACTTCAGAAACTCTCCTTTCCTTCCAGTTGCGATGTTGTTTGTCCTGTTGTACCCTGGAGGAGGCTACACCACTAACATACCTAAAAAAGATTGTCTGAACAACTACGTGCATGTGAAAAGCTTGCAGGAACTAACTGCAATATTAAAACCGAGGCAGGTTTACACTGTAGCAATGGCTCCCTATCAAATTCTCCAAACCATCCAATTAACCCTATTTCAAAGGGTCACGACACTGCACTTCCTACCTCTCACAATTCCCCTCTCATGCATACTTGTGCTACACACATCTTCATGCACAGCTGGGAACTGAGAGACAGCAACTCACATTTTGGATGTAAGAAATAAACACAGGTGGCTTTCACTGACCCAACAGGACATTTCTAACAAATTTCAGTGAGAGCAGCTGCATGTCCTGCAACTCAGAAGAGAAGATAAGATATCATATGGGATAAGATAAAGGAAAATAGAACTAAATTACCTTAAGAATCCCAGACCCACCTACCATCCCAGAGACAGCACAGCTGAGTATTTGTGCAGAAATGAAACGATGGGGTTTTTTGGCTTGCACAAACCCAGTGACCCAAACCAGCTGTAAAATAATCTTACCCTGGTTGTAAGAATTTGTAAAATTGATTCTAAATGAGAAATTAGATAAGATTTTCTCTTTTGTTCTTAGAGTTAACAATCCAGAGGTGCCACAGTACTTCTCCTGCCTCAGGTGAAGCCAGGGGCATGTCACAAACTGAATTGTTCCTGATCAACTCTGGTTGGCCAAAGAGGCTGCTGCAGAAAATGCTGCCCCTCGCTCACATTTTGCCATCAGTGCAATAATATACCTTGAAAGAGCACTGTACTCTAAAAGCAAAAATACCACAGAAGAGCAGGTGTCTGCTGCTATCAGATGACACCAAGGCAACGGATAGCAGTTCACATGCTCCGGACTGTCAGTAAACAAGGTGTGTTCAGAAAACATACCGCTTGCATACTGTTTCAGATAGAAGTGGCTAAAATACTCCTCCCTCCAATTTTCATACCGTGTGTCCATTTATAGCAACGCAGAGGTGTGAAGAGGCATGTATCTATCCAAAGGACCTTCCTAAAAATGAACTTCCAGCTGTGGGAAAGGTTTAGCAGCATTTCTTGCTGCTATTCTACAGGCACAGGTGTGAACCAAAATGAGAGAAGTTTAAAACCACATTTAACACTCCCAGCTCACACAGATGATCAGAAGCCATATGAAATTACACTTGCAGGTTTAGCTTCACTGACAGTTTTGGGATATGGCTATAGGAAAGAGCTCCACTTCTATACTTACATCTGTATAAAGCTATTTTTCTTTGAAATATGCAAATTCCTCACACATATAACATTTAGCAAGACATTCTAGCCTCAATGCTCCATTTTTAAGACGCTCCTTTGATACATCAAACAGGCTGTTTCAAACAGTCAAAAGTTTTAACCTTCTGCATAGTTTCAAGAGCACACAACTGAAATGTCATGTTTACACCATTTGTTGCCTCCGAAACAGGCTTTGCCAGTTCGGATACGACCTAAGCACAAGCAGTGCTTGCCCTGGGTTTCTCCTTCTTCTAAGCCAACGGAGTCACACACTCCAAGTATCTCATGCTTAGCCATGAAGCACACACATTTAATCAGAAAGGTACAAGAGGAAAGAGGACTTGCGCACAGAAGATCATGCTTCACTTTTCTTTTTATAGAAATGGCAGTGATATGGCAGGACACTTAAACCAGCCGAGGATTATCTAATTGCTGTGTGCCAGGGATTGGAGTAAAGCAAACAGATTTATTAGCATTTTATACATCTTGGGGTGTGTGTGTTGCTTATTTCAAGGTCAAAGAATTCTGGTAACCAAGGCAGAGAATGTTTTGGCCCTGTGGCTCAGCAAGTTTAATGGCTAGGTTTTTTTGTGCACAGTGATGAAGGAGTGAAAACAGATCTGTGTTAATAGGCTACAACCTACCCCTGGAGTGACCTTGCACCTACTGCTGCTTTCTGGACAGGAAAAGGTTTGTATGAAATCACAGACCACAGCCAGCAACTCCGAAATGGATGCGAAGAACACAGCCACCTTTTCTTTTTTTCTGATCATGAAAATGAAAGACAACGTCAGCATTTCTGTTCAGCAGGTTAGGAGGACAAATTCAGCAAGTCAAAGCCTTAGCTCTGTTCTCTGGGTAAGCTGAGTAAGGAAAAAGAAGGGCTTTAGTGGCTGCGACTGAAATGGGAGCAGATCAAGAAGCAGCATTACAACCAAGAAAGGATGTTTGGACCGTTGCTAGCCATCTGTATTTTTAGAACAGATAAAAGCCTGTTATTCTGAATCTGCCTAAGTCTGTGTTATAAAAGTGTTATTTATAATTTACACTGAAGGTAGATCTATGTATATACAAATATTAATTATTCTGAGTAAAACCGGTTTCCATATAAGTTTCCTATCCTTTTGGAATATTCATAGAGGTGTGTGTGTGTGGGGGAAATCATGATATTCTAATGAAAAGTTTATTAACTCTCCAAGTTTTTGAATACTTCCTCCTGCCCTGCAAAAACCCAGCTTCATTACCAGTAGACTGGGCCAATTCTGAAAGGCAGCAAGCCTTAATATCGGTTTCCCAGCCAGCATCTCATTGGAATCACATTCAAATGTTTTTACCCTAGCATATGATTGCCCCAAACCCTGACCAGAATCCATGTTGCAGTGCCCTCTGTGTGAAACACACACCTAGAGAGATTAAGTTTTTGCCCTGAAAAATCAGCAATAGTATATAAAACAACATAGAACACACGAACGCAGTAAAGGCAAAGAGGGAGGAGAAGGGAGGCCAGGGGCAGCAGTCAGAAATAAGATTTGGATAGTAATCCACACACCTACACAATGGCTCAGATTCATTTAAAAAATAGTTGTAGCTTTACAGTAAATACGATAGTGTTGGATGCTGTTAAGTTCAGCCATGAACTTGGGATACTTTTCCCTAAGTTGAATCAGGAAATGCCTGGAGAAGGGCTACGAGGAGAAAAATGCAAAGCTGATCACTGAACTTGTAAAGCATCAGAAGTTGAACCAGGACTTATGGATCAGACAGGACAGCAGGTGACCAGTGTGGAAGAGGAGAGCTGGGAAAGACCTCAAGAACTGAAAGCCTGAGTCTGATGGAATGGAGAAAAAAGGTAAAAAAATTTCCCATTCCATGAGGCTCTGCAAAACTCAGGTCCCTGGAAGGTGACCACAGCATCTGGGCTAAGGCTTGAGCTGCTGCAGCACCTTCTCAGATCCCCATGTCCTCACAGCACGAGCTAAGAAAACCCTTTTGTCTCAAAATGCTGCCAGCTCACTTGACGTGGCTGCCCACTTCACCTCCTAGCTGTTTCTTCATCATTTTGCATAGGAAGACAGGGAAACTGGGGAGTCAGACAAGACAGGGAGAGGAGGCAGGAACACTAGGGAGGCCAGGAGAGAGGTTTGCCAGCTGCCACGTGAGCGAGAGGGGACTGCTGATCTTCAGACGAGAACAGCTCCGATTTCAGCCTTGCTGTCACGCTCTGTGTTTGCTGAATTGCACAGAAACCAAACAAACCCAGATTTAGAAACTGATGTTCTTAAGGCTAATTAAGGACAAAATTATGAGAAAGCAGTTTTCCTGAACTCTGTTTTACCATTGGCATAAACTTCTTGTTCTTCATACAGGGTGTTTGATGCTGGGGGCACAACACGAGGCACAACTGAGTCCTGTCTCAACAGACCCCTACAAGTGCTACAGTGAAGGATTAGCTGTAGCTAATCCTGGAATTAAGCTGGTTTAAGGTCAGCTATATCCAAATAGTGCTAATATTCTCCCTAATTATTAACCACTTTCAGGAGTGTGTTTCTAGCCACTAAGCTTAGCACTGCGGAGAGAGGGAATTCAAGTAAAGCTGGTATTAATATTAAACCGTAGGTTTCAGTGATGATTTGCAGATGCACAGAAAGACATGGTGCTTCCACAGGAAGAACCAGAGCTAACTCTGCAGAGAAAGCAAAACTCAGAAGCGGGGGCATGACAGTGAGACAGAGGGGAAGGGGGTATCAGTGACAGAGGCAAACATGGAGAATTTGAAGGAGATTCCAGAGGAGAAACACATCTGAGATTCTGCTTCTGATTTAATCCAAAATATTTAGACACAACATGAAAAGTATGCTTAACAAACACTAAGACACACTGCAGTCTAGGTGCTATAATCAAGATACATCTTAGGATCCTTGAAGCATACTATGCCCAAGACTCCCTCATAGAGGTCTCTGCTTTCATCAGGAATAAGTTTCAAGGGCTTTAGGAGAAGATAATGTTACATAAATCAGAAGAAAAATAATTTTTACAACACAAATCAGCAAAAAGTCAGGTATATTACCTGAGCTGTAAACATGTTCATTAATTTAAAGTAGTTTCCATTGCTTCAGCACTATTAGATCCCGCCTGTTTCTGTTCTATTTAATCAAGCAAGCTGTTTCTAATTACATAAATGTTCCTTACAGCATTTGTTTCATAGGTCATAAGGAGGGGAACCAACACATTATCTTTTCTGGGAGTGGTAAACAAACAACACAGCTGCTGCAGCGCCCAGGTCCACATCAACATCCACAGCAAAGCTATGGCTGGAAAAGAATAATATGTAGACCTCAAAACAACTGAGCCACAAACCTCTTGCAGTAAATTAATGTTTATGCACATAAAACCACCTATGAAACAGCAAAAGCAATCAACGGCGTTCGCATATGAGAAACGATCACTCCAGCTATTTTACTATTCCCTCCATCATAGAACAGTTACTTGATACCTCTCAAGGAGAGGCTCTCTTGCTGCAAACTCCCTCATTTCACTCTGACCTAAAAGATATAAATTGGTGTCATAATTACAAGTTACAGCTTGTGTCCTCAAAATTAGGCACCTTACCTCCCATTAAAGCACAGAGAAGTGTGGAGTGAGCACCTGCCACTTCTACTGACCCCAATGGAGAAGAGCAACATTTGCTATTGTATATAGACAAACTGGTTAACATAAATGCCTAAGTGCCACCCACAACGCAGCCATGAATGTTAAAAATGATTCTCACAGAGAGAAGAGGTATCAGAAAGATTCTCCTTGACTTGATTTGGAAACCATCACCTCTAACCTGAGCGCAGACAGGCAAAGAAAGGGAGAGGTACTTTTGTTCCTGCTTTGACAAACAGACTGCGTTAAGCTAGGACAATAAAGTAAAGGATGTCCCATACTTACTTTCAGAGCTGCAGAAGGATGAGAAGAAATGCTGAGCAGTCTCATGGAGGCTTCCATCTGCTGGGGTGGAAGGAAGAAGTTGGGAACAACAACAGGATCAGATCTGAGCAGAACTGTTAAGGAACAACCTTTGGCAGCATGTAGTTGCACAGAGCTCCACAGGAGCTGCAGATTTGGAATGCCTGACTGTAACAGCTGTTAATGGATCCCAGATGCTGAATCTCATTCATTTAATCAATATTCCATCATTCTGAACACTTGTTTCTCTCACCTGGCCTCACAGAGCATGGACACCAACTTGCTTTACAATAATACCTCACATGTTTGTAGAGTACTTCATCCTGAAAAAATTCCAACACGACTTAGTGAAACTGAATGTGAGATTTGGCATCTGTGCAAGAAACGTGGCAAGTGTTTTAAATGCAAAATAAACTATGTTTCTTTTAATACAGAAGAAACACAAGAGCTATAATAGTGCCAACATGGGGGGAAAAAAATGCAAGATGACTTGTTGAAACTACCCAAAATGAAATAACTCTCATGGATCACAGAATATATTTGTTACAAATGGTAAGGAAGTCATCACTACGCTGCGCAAAACACAACATAACAAGGTCTTCCAGTACCTTCCGAGGTCATCAATTCTAAACTCATTTCCCAGGGAAAAGCTCCACACGGTGAATTTCTCTTTCCTGAGGCCAGTCAGATTCTAACCAAGAAATAAGACAGGCTCCTTGAATGCAATGTGTGCTTAAGAAAAGAGAAAAGAAGGATACAAAACAATTTTTGGTTTGGCAGACTTTTCTAACTCTTCCAGTGGGTCTTCACTACTGTCATCAGAAAAGCTTTCACCGTTTCCTTCTGAGCCTGCTTGGGCTGATACACTCTTAACACAGATCTCATCAGACCCACTTTCTTCCTCATCTTGACGATCTTCATTTACAACCTCACTGTTTGCCTCTTTCTCTCTTTCTGTGTTTTTTGCATTGGTTAAACCAACATCTGGTGGAAATTCCACTAGTTCTTTGGAGACTGCATGAAACTCTACATTTTGCTCTACAGGTTTAGTGTTAAATGCTCTGTCCCAATCACAATTTCCATTTTCTACATGGCCGTTGGCTGTTCGATGCACTTCTGACAAATGAGTAGGCTGAAACAGCTCTTTCTCCGTTGTTTCTGTGCCACTACTCAAGCTTTGAAAGCCTTCTGTTACTGCCCAAGGACTGCTCTCATCTGCCTGGAGGCTAATGCATGGGCTAAGGGCGGTGAGCGTGCTTTGGTTGTCACCTTGTAGTATGCCAGAGAAGGTGCTGCTCCGTCTGCTGTTTCCTGTTTGGAAACAATCTATATCCACCAAGCGCTGATCTTCAGGCCCCAAGACTATAGGCTGCTGGTCAGCAGCCTGCTCCACTTCAGATAGCACACTGGACCAGGGACTAGTTTTGTCTGTTACGGTTGTTATTTCGTTAAGAGTTCGTGGTTCTATAACATCTTCTTCATATTCTTCTTCACTGTGTGGCTGGATGGCAAAAGCACCTTCATCTTCCTGGATGTAGTCCGTTGGCAAAGGATGCTCATCTTCAGGGATGGCCTGGTCTAGAAATTCATGCAACATGTGTCTCTCAAACACAGATCTCCCAAAAGAGCATGGCTGCTGCGTATCACTGCAAACGCTGGGTGAGTCCAACTCAAGTTGGCCTTGACATACTTCAGGTCCGGCTTCTTCATCCTTCTGGCTGGGTGCATACGTAGCACCCAGCTTTCTGCTGCTGTCTTGATGCACATTAGAAGATTCCTTACTATTTTTAGTTATAGTCTGTAAGTCTGATTAACAGAAAACAGCATCAGTAAATGCACAGAACAACAACTCACCTTTTACCTGATTTATTTGGGCTTTCTGCAGCAAATCAGATATGTAAGAATGGTTAGTAGTTAAACATTCACAGCTTTGTCAAACACTGCTGATGTGATCACATTCTGCTCTCTACTATTGACAAGGCCAGGAGAAGGACAGAAATGCTAATGAAAAAAGGAAATGTTCACGATGAAATACTGGGAAATAAGTAGAAATACCTACATCAATATAAAGAAAAAAAATTGGGACAGTGAAAATACTCTGATATACAAAGTACACCTAAAGCAAATGGAAAAAATTCCTATTGCTTGGAGTGGCTAAAAACAGTCTGGACAGATCAGACCACATGGGAAGGAGAGAGGAATAATCTAGACAGGAAAGACAGATAATCTTACCACCTTTTCCTCTCATAGCTTCCCCAGTTTAATGTAGGGGCCCAGAAGACACAGTTCCTACTGATATTCTCCAGCTTTCAGTTCAATTTACCAACTCGAATCAAATGACAGACAATTAAATATTCATAAAACAGTAATTCACTCAAGGCTATTGCTCAGTTGTGGTGGTAAAATTGTAGAGTCTGAAAACAGAGAGCTGCCTGTGCTCCTAACACAGGCTCTGAAAAGAGGTGATTGGATTAGGAGCCTAACATTAATAAAATCTATACAATCCTAAGAATCTCTGGGGATTTTATAAATTCTTTAAAAAGCCACAGTCACCTATTTTTGGTTCCTAGTTAGCAGCAGATCCTATTAATTTCTTGCATTCTTTGAGAAATTAGTTCACCACTATTAGGTTAAATGGCAACCTACTGCTACTGCAAGGCAAGAGAAAAAGTCTTGCTATAAGGTAATGATGGAGAACATTTGGAAAAGGAGGAGTTTGAGACAGATTGTAGAAGACAGCACATAAAGAAGCAGTAAAAACAACTGATGAGAAGGGGAACAAAAAGAGCAAAACCCTGGAGAAGAAAAAGAAACAAAATGAGAAGATCAAGGTGGTGATATAAGAATGGCAAGTTCTGGCATAATAGAAACGTGCCCTTCAACTCCATCTCTTGGAAGTGCTGCTTCCCTGTAGGTAGCCACAGGCAGAAACAGCACTGAGTAACTTTTCAACTGGCAGCGCTCTGAGCCACAGTTTATTCTCTATTCTGATAAACTGTTTTAAAAGGACCAGCATGGATTTGATTTCCTAGTCATTTTGCTACTCACAGCACCTTTGGTATGAGATCAGAGTGGCATGAACAGTTAAGCTAACATTAAATTAACTGCAGCCAGTGAGCGGTCTAGTGCTGAGATGAAGAGCGGTTACAACAGAGCTGTTAGAAATGCCAGGCAGAGTGAAAAAACGTACATCTGAAAACAAGGTGTACAAAGAGATATGGTTTACCTTCCCTGTTGTGTCATACTCCATCCTTATTAAGGATGTCATTCTGTGTCCAACAGCACTAACGATAGGGAAAAATAATTGTGCTGATGCCTCTAAAAGAGGAAATGTATTGAAGGTGATAAACAGAAAAGAAGCCGCTCACTAAGAGCTTTGTCTTACATATCCTAAAAAAGCCTTATTTTAGCTATTCATCATAGGGCATAAATTTCACCTGAAAACAGAGATACGCCAGTTCCTATTAGCAAAGAACCACAGACTCAGCTCTGTACCCTTCTGTGGACTGCTCTTCTGCAAGACCTCCCTTCTGCTGAACAGACATTGGAATTTAAGGAGAATTTAGGCTATCTAGAGAGGGCCCTAACTCCCACCTAATCTTCCTTCTGAATGTTTCAGTTCAACCTTACCATTACTGACAGGAGTTTGAAAGTCTCTCTGAAGCATTCTCCCAACAGACCAACACACGCTGATTACCAACACCCAGGAACTGGTTCCGATTACGCAAGAAATTTCAAGATACTTTAAGGCAGCTTCTGACAAAAAAATCCAAACCAAGTGACAACTTACCATTGATTAGGCTGCTGACCTTAGACACCAATTGACTAGATTTTTCCAAAAGATGGCATCCATTGGGATCCTCTTCTCTGCTCATCAAGCCCCGATGATCACTCTCCCGCTCCTCACGACTTGGTTTGGATGCGTTACCATAACTGAAGTCAGGAAAAGACCTGGTCAGCTTCTGACTGAAGTATCTTTGAACCTCATCCAGCTCACTCAAGTTTTTTCTGTAAGCAGTGGTAAGAAATTTGGTAAGAGAAAAAAAAGCCTGCAGCAGATTGGTTCTATTGGTTCTGTCTATTGTTCCAGACAACAATGTTTAAACATGCAAATACAAGATTAAGGCTTAGTATTGAAAAATAGATCAGTAGGTAAGTGTTCATGTTGTCTGTCTAAGTAAAAGGACAACACTTACTAAAGAATAAATGCTGAATCAGCTATGAATAAATTTAGGCTGGAAGTTAAAAAAAAAGAGCTAGTTTTAAACTTACTTAATCAAAGAAGGTTGGATTTGAGATGGCCTTCCAACAGAAGTCATAAAGGCAAGGATATTAATTGCCTTTATGACTGAGCTTGACAAAAAGCTAAGGATTTCTACCTGCTTAAGATCTAAGGATTTTATGATATATTGCTTGTGGCAGCATGGGAAGGGATGGAATAACTCAGAAAGTCTCTTTCAGTCCTATATTCCTATGGATAATAAATATTATTCTTCTAAAATTTATACCTGATTTAAACCTAGAGTCTAGTCAAGAGAAAAGTGCTTCCAGTAAGGAGAAAGGCATCCTGTTGGGAAAGGACATCCTGCTCCATGCATCACAAAAACGCTTACAGGCTTGTTCTTGAGTCTGTGAGAACCAACACAGAGGACTATTGGCTTAATAAATAGTGTGTGTTGTGTTACAGATGTACAAAGATGGACAAAGAAAAGCATTCTAATCAGATTTGAAAACACTGCTGTTGCTGTTTCACTTCAGAAACTCACAGCATCACTAGAGCACCTCAGCCCTGATGCAGTTCCCAGCCTAGTCCCTGCTTTTCCAATCTCATCTCATCCTGCTGTAAATGACACTATCTCACTGATACCTCTTAATCATTAATATACAATTACTATATATTTTCATTTTTAGTTCCTTTAAAATTGGATGCAAGAATTCTTCACTTTCAAGCTCTGCTTTGCAAACCTAAGGATTTGAATTACCTTGTTGGCTATATCTCTGCTTTACCTGAGAGCAGTTAGAAGAGAAGCACGTGATGACAGTGATAATGAGTCCATCTTTGCCGCCCGGTACGCATTGCCTTCTGCTTGCTGCAGGGATTCATGAAATCTGCGCACATTCTGCATATGCTCTTCATGACGAGGTGTGTGTGTTCCAGGGCGATTAATTCTGCTAGAAACAGGCCTACGTTTAACAACAGAACACAGGTTGAAATCTCTAATTGTGAAAAGTCTGCCAACTAAGACTATCCAACATCTTTAAACGCACTAAAGAGCCACCGATGGATGAAAGTAGCTCTTTCAAATGTCATCAAGAATGGCATTTACTGTTTCAGATTTAGACTAAAATAAAGTAAACCGCAACTACCCTCTCTGCCCTGATTAATAGTGTGGCTGATAGGGTATTTACAATGTCTGCTAGGAGCTGCCAAGCCAGCTGCGGTGGCCCACGGTCCCTCTAAACTTCAAAGACACATACAGGAAAAGTATCATCTCCTGTGTATGCTAAATAAACAAACCATGAATTAAAATGCCCTTGCACATGTTGCTAGTTAAATATATAAACATTGGTGCTTGTTTTAAGGGACAGAAAGCAGGAATTGCTGCAGGATATCTGACAGTCCTAGTCCTGAACATGCAATACTACAACATTTCACCAGCTGTCATTCACCGGCCATGGACAGGACTTACAGCAAAATAGAGGCAATGTATCAGTAATACTCTATTCTAACTTACACTTATTATCCTTATTAAAAAAAAACACAAATACAGACACAACCCTTTGTAAGAATAAGGCCTGGAAGAAGTACCTGCCAGTTTTAGCAATGGCATAGTGTAAATCCTAATGTAAATGAAACAAATTGGGAAATATCAGTGAGAAGATGATCTGGGTTTTGTAGAAAGGAACCTGTCTCAGGACTGCTATCTCCTGGGCCACCCTCTAACTGGTAAAAAGAATTTGGTATAATCTTTCAGCCCAAACACAGGGAAAGACCTTTGACAGGGTTTGATATTTTTCAGTAGAGTCAATAGGCTTTAGATAGGTAGATTTCTGAGCCCTGAAAATAATCAAAGTGGTTGATAGCCAGTGGACTTACCGCTCTCGAGTAGGAACACTGACTTCTTTTGACAAGGTATTCAGTGTCTGCTTGGAAAAGCTTGTAGCATAACTAGGAAACATTGGAAAGCTGACCTTCACCTGGAATTAAGAGGAACACCGCACATGAGTCTTCCACAGCAAGAAAACAGAGAAATTAAAGTAGTATCTTGCTGAGCTAACAAACAAAAACTTAAGTTTTCTAAGTAGCTTTAAATTTTCAAGGGATTTTCCAGCAGAGCCAAAGTACCATGTCACAACATTCTTGTTTCAGAAACATTTGTTAATTCCCCCCACACTACGAAAGAGTAAACTGATGAAAAGTAGGGTATAGGGGCTCCATTACCTGTGTATATCACACCCCAGTGTAACTGGGAAGTCTAGAGAATAAGAAAAAACCAAACCAAACCCAAACCACAAGAAATGGCAAATCTTCCAGAAAAACAGATTTCTGCCAAACTACATATTTCCTAACCAACAAAAGGCTGAATTTACAGTATGTTTTGGGGCATCTGCTGCCACCCAAACCAGCAAACAGAACAATGCCAGGCTCCCAGACATCCAAAACCACAGAATATTCTCCTAACAAAAAAACCCCTCAGACACCCATGAAGCAACAACAGAGTGAAGCCACTGGAGATCATCATGACCTCAGTTTGAATGACTGCTGTAACTAGTGTTGGCCTGCAGCTACCATGGAAACACAGAGCAGCATTCTTCAGCATTCTTAAACAAGGGATTAAGTGTTTCTAGTATATTTACACAGACTGATCCATTACAGTACTCTGAATTTGCTATGCTTGCTCATTACTTCAGAAACCCCCAGAGTCAGTGCTGATTATTAGCAATCTAATCAGATATGCACAGGGGAGGAAACTGAAGCACGTACTGAAGAACTTGGTGGCTGGGTCCGGATTCTTGCCTGCCTTTCTTCCTTGAGATTATTTATGTTTTGAAGAGGTGAAATTGCTACTTTGATCTGCCCTCGGCACTGTCCACTGAAGTCTGTAATATTGTACCACCCACAAACGAGCTGGAAGCCAGAAAGAAGAGGAGAAAGGTCCACTGATGCAAATCCTATCACTCGCTCAGTCTCTGGGGAAGAAGAATAAAAAAGCAGATATTACTTTCAACTGCATGTAAACAAAACATTTTCAGGAATGCTAAAAATCAGCCAACTATACAGGCCTTGAAATATGCTTAGACTTTACAGGGAAAGACATCTTATAAAACTGAAAAAATGGTATAAAAGCTGACAGCTCTCACAGGGTAAAGAGTAATTAAAGAGTGGAACAAAAAAGTGGAGGAAAAAGAAAACAGAGTTTAAGACAACAAAAACGAGACTTAGATTTTGGTTGTTAACATGCTTCAAACTAAGAGACCTATGGTGCCTGATTGAGAAGCAGGAAAAATTGTTTCAAGCAATTAAACCAGCTTCCTCCCTAAGGATCTGCCAGAACAGCTGTCCCTACTGCAGCTGTTGATAACCTGAACACCTACATTGGTAATAATTCACAGCAGAATGAGTGCCTTGATGCAGGTGTAAGAAAGGACATGAGAGTTATGTATCTTATGCAATACTTAATCAGCAGAACTAGTTAAACCAGGCTTGTAATAAAGAGAAAGATACTCAGCTTGAAAATGGGCTGGAAATAAGAGACAATCAGAGACTTGAAAAAATAAACCTGCAGGCCAACCCGGGAACCTCAGCAAATGCATTCCACCTCCGGAATTGCATTCTCACTTCAGAAACTCCCATTTCTTCCCTTTTCACTTTGCCAAAACTTTCAAAAAATGCTGACTTGTCATTACACTGTTGCATTTTTGTGCAACATTTTGTACTTTCTGTCTTGCAAATTTATCTGAAGTACAGAACAAACAATCCTATCCAAGAAGAGGATATTATTTGGATTACTTTAGCAGTTACATTCAGCTAAAAATGTCCCTGCAATGATAATGAAAGACCAGAACAGGGAGAGGGATTGCCAGGAGAATCACTGTGTACACACAGTACTCTCTATAATACAGAGGAAAGGCTGAGTTACAAAGGAGTTTATTTTTGAAGCAAAAATCAGACAGCTGAACTTTAATATGTAAAAAGAAGGAGAAAACCCCAGTAAAGATCATATCCTAGCAGTTTGAATTGAAGAAGTAGGGCTGTCTTCCCAACAACAAACATGGATTTTTGCGCTTGCTTGGTACCAATTAAATATTGGAGGATCTGGGCTAGCAACAAAGCAAGCAAACACCAGTTTGAACTATTAGCAGCATCTTTTATCATTTAATAATAAACAGCAGGTTCAGTAAATATGCTTACAAAGAGCTTTTATGTTGTTAGGTTTGAAACCCAAGGCCTTCAACTCCCCCAGTGAATGCTGAGACCAGATACAGGAGCAATTGTTAAAATATATCCATGCCACTATAAAAGTATTTGATTACAATTGCCTGGCCACACTTCAACCAACTGCAGAGGCAACAAACAGCATATGAAAGACACAGTAAAGAATTTCCTTCACTAGGAAAAGCCAACCTCTAAAATACTGTCAAATTAAAACCAGAAAGAATACAAACAAACCAAACCTTGCCAGATGATTAATGGGGAAAAGGAGGATGCCAAGAGGCACAAAATCAGTGGGTATTATCTCTAGCATTCTTCTAGTGCAAGGTAAAAAATGTTATTACAATTCTACTCTCCAATTTACATAATAGAATTTACTTTACTTGTATTAAATACAAGTCTGTAAGGAATGCAGAAAAGACACTCCTCTCAATACTGCACTACAAACTTTACCTGCTTTATGCCACACTTTGAAGACCAAGGTTTGCTGTGGATCCAGCAGAAGCTCTTTGGATAATCTGTTGGGAACAAAAATCATAATATTTTATAGAAAGTAGGGAAAAGAACAAGTACAGTAAAATGCCTCTGAAGTTTCTATGCCATTGTATCTATCCAGACAAATCAGCTTCTTTCTGGACTGATGGGGTAGGCGTGAAACACACCAAAAACCCAAATCATTGAGCCCTCAAAAGTGTAACTATCTTCACATGGTTTGGGCTTTTGCTTATTCTGGAAGTATTTCCCTCTCCTCATTCTTCTTGTAAATTTAAAAGACAGGACAATAAACCCATGAAGAAATGGAAATACAATTTATCTCATGACTCAGTAACACAGTGACAGCAAAGCACTGGGGCTATGGTTGAAAGCTGTAATGTTTGAAGTTGATTTCTGGAAAAAAAAACCAACCTGAAAATTGAGGTGTCAAATGTACAACAGCTTTTAAGTTTCTTGAAGCAATTTGGATATGACTCTGAGCATAAGCAGCCTCTGAAACAAAACTTTTAAACTTCAGCTATCAGAGCCTTTCAATGGTTTAATTTTCATATTACAAATTCCCTAAAGCCAAAAACCCAACTCAGCAGTATGGCAGAAAAGACCAGTCCTGTGGAGGCACTCGTATATATTTGTGATTGTCAAAATAAATTCAGTACGCTTTCTTGTTGCCTGTAACAGACTTGTTCCAACTAGTTTAGAAAACGCCTTTGGCTACTGCTTTGGAATTAATTTAAAATCTGGTATAGAAACACTGGGGAAGCAATAAGATTTCAAACACAGGTTTATTTCTGAATATTACCATGTATGACTTGATCTGCTGAGGTTCCTTGGAGTGGTCAATTCATCTGCTCTAATTTAGGTTCATATATCCAAGTCCAAGCTATGTTCCCTACACTATTTTGGCAGTCACTGGAGAGAAATAGGCATCCTAGGGAATTTTGTCTTAAGCTGGGTCTCTAACACAGATCAAATGACTCACTGTCTGGAGGGGCCTGCGTCTCTCCAGTGACTGCAGAGGAAGCCAAGGCTGAACAGCTCTTGAGTCAGAAACCTAACTTTTCAGTAGGTGAATCCAAACTTAAGAGCTCTGGTCCTGAACCAGGACATAATTTCTAAGTATGAAACTAAGTAAAACATACAGAAAAAGCCAAAAAAGTGGATCAAGTCTTACTTAAATTTGCCAAGAGTCCTTTAGCAATTAGCAGCCCCTTCCTTTAGACAGGGAAACTACAGATGAGTGGAAACACACTGACTCACCCAAGGTCTTAAGCCAAAATACAATGCAGCCAAGGTTCCGTGCATGTCAAACTGCCCTTCCTCACATAAGCTTTAAGACCAAGCCTTCTCAAACAACTTTTCACCCAATATGAGCAGCACATGGTGATTGTAAAACATGGAAACAAGCATTTTTAGCTGAGAGTACAGGCCCGGCAAGTAGAAAAGCACCCCCTCCCAACTGGATATGTCCTTTTCATACCTAGCCTGGCTGTCAGACGCAAAGTGTGTCTGTGGGAGCCCACATCGCTTACCTTGCTTGTTGCTGAAAGTCCCAGACCGGTGAGTCTGTATTTTCTATTACTGAAGTGGTTATTGGAGCATCTGCACCAGCAACAGCAAATGATACACAGCTACTGGGTGCTGTTACTTCACGTTCTGTCAAAGGACTCCCTAAAATTATATAGAATTAAATACAGACTTGTTATTAATAATTTTAAAAAGCAAATCTAAAAGCAGTTCAGCAATTAAAACCAGATAATTAACAAAGAAATCCTTTTCATTTGTAGAGCTGAAAATACAAATATTTACAATAGGACAAAATATTACATGAACCTTTTACAGAGCAGAAACCAGAATATTCAAGGGAGAAACAGAAAAAACATTTGCCCAAGATCATCTGAGAAGTCAGAGGCAAAGCTAGGAATAACCCTGGGTCCCCAGGTCCTATTCCAGTGCTTGATCTACCCTCCATGCTGGGCCACAGTTTGGCAATCCTAGCTGCAAACACAGAAAATATTCAGCATTACAAAAGGCAGTTTGACTTAAGAGCTGGACTGCTGAGAGGAAGCTCACTTGTGTCGACTGAATAAGAAAACGTACACCTGGTGTTAACGATACCCAAGCATTAATAAACTTTCTTATAGCCTCTCTTAGGTCTTCTCAAAAAGATCGTAATAGTTAAGAGAAATTCAACATTCCCGCAAAGAAGAAACAAGTACCACTTGCATCCGTTATGAAGATTTAAATACAGAGGAAAAAGCAGTATATAAAATTTTACTTCAAGTTCTTGCTGGCTTCCCTCCCAACTTTTCCCACCACCCTTCATACCCATTGCAGAAGTGGGAGTTTGTGTTACAGATCAATTGTCACAGCCCCCTGTATTTTCCCATGTGCTTTGAGCAGGGATAGAGCACACAGAAAATAAAATACTGGTCACTATGTGTACTTGAAGTGCACATGTGCTCCCACTAGCCCTGCTCTGACTCCATCAGGAAATTTGAGGGAAGAAAGTCTACTGTAGATGAGGCCTTAACATTTTGACCAAAACGTCAAAGTTTTTATCAGAGTTGGGGGGGGGGGGGGGAGAGTGTTGGGAATCAATTGCCTTCATGTCCTAGTCCAGGGAGCTATACATGGTGCAGCAGGTAGGCTTTGCTAAAATTGTTTTTACGTAGCTTCAGGAAATACCATTTTTAATTTATGCACAAACTAGACCTTTGTGATTGCCAAGCTAAGCAACTAGGATGGCATTCACTCTACAATACACCAGTGAAAGCTTACAAAACTCCTTATATAAACATTGTTTCCATAGGGCTAGAACTGTAAGCACTTAATCCCTTATTCATCCTGAAATAACCTGGGAAAAGGTTTGTAAGAAAACAGATAACAAATTAACTAGTCTGACTTAATTGGGCATGTTTGCACTCAGAGGCACATAGTTTATCATCAGAGGAATGCAAGGTCAAATTAAAGGGTGGAGCTAGATGTTCCCCAGATGCTGCTGGATATTACAGATTAGGGATTGTTGAATGAAAACTGTAGAAATTATACAATCACTTGCACTGAATTATAGCCCAAAAAGGAGGAGAGATGCTTAGGGCCTCTTCCCTTCTCTATGTGACCCTTTCTCCAGGCTTGGACCCTTTTAGTCATGTTCACATCAGTGAGATTAATTTGCTGCAGCGTATCATGGCTTGTAAAGCTGCAGTAGCATTTTATTGCTTATGGAACTGTTCAGATGGTGAATTTGCAGCTAGGAGAAATGGATTTAGCCAAGGGGAAACAAGGTCAGACTTTGCAACCAACTATCACTTGGTTATTACAGACTGTTTCCTCCTTTCTGCTTTCCAAGGATTCAGTATGTGGCTTTGGACTTTTCCAAGACCTTGCTGGCCAGAATGATCAAAACTAATGAGTATGAATCTGATTTAATGAAAAATAATTCTCTTTTCTCCTGAAGTCTGATTCTCTGTGAAAATATGATCAAATACGACTGATTTACCGTAGCTTACTGACCTCATTTATGCCTTGACCTTGACGATTTGCTTGAGAACAAGATTTGGTTTTTTTAACCATATCTACAATGACTTCAGTTAAAACATGCCACAAAAAACTCTTTGCAGTTTGGTAATACTGTAGATGTGACAATTCAAACACAGATGTGGGCAATGTGAGCTCTGCTTGGAGAAACAAGCAAGACCTGTCCAGACTAGCTCACCATATCCTGCATGTAAAGATCAACCTTTGTAGTCAAAGGCAAAACCAGCATTTCTCACATGTTAGCTTCCTTTTCTTCTAGGAAAAGAAAGCCTATAATAGAAAGAATTGTTGGCTCTAATAGGAAAGCTCAGCCATCATCAAAGGAGTCTTACAGAGCTTGATTTAGCCTAGCAACTCCTAATGCCTGAACTTTGCAAAGAAGTTACACTTAGAAGTTATGAGTTTCTTTCTGCTTTACAAAAGCAGTGTTTGAAGGACAAGGTGAGAGAAGGAATTGAGATGTGCGACCTGACAGTTCAGGAAGCGGGTGGTAAAACACAAAAGCTTTAAGCCTAGGGCACCTCCTGCATGACATGGTGTGCACTGGCAGCATAGTATCCTGATGACTACCACAGATAGAAAAAAATTAACAGACATCTATTCCATGGGGATGCAAGAACCGTACAGGAAAAGATGAAAAACATGGCAGGAAGAGGTTAGTGAGTGCAAATTAAAGTGACTTCAGTCCTTAAAAGATGCATCGGAAATTCTGTTCTAATATTGTTCAAAACAGTGTTCAAAATGGTTAGAACTAAGTTAAAGAAAAGACTTGTTGGTTTGAACTTCTGCATTTTGTAGAACTTCTGCATTTTTATAGAATTAATTTCATTCCTTCCAACATTACGAAATTTAGGCTATTTCTTTTCTTTATATTATTTGGAAGATGAAGAAAAAGAAAAAAGGAAAATTGATTTTAGACAACGAAAAACATGAAGAGGCTTGGGGAAACATTTTGTATCTTCACTCAGTTTCTGAAAATCGTGTATCTCAGGTAATTCTTGCAAAAATGCAGGAAGCGTATCATCTATAACATACTGCACTGGAAACATATTCCAGCCTTTTTGTTTGTAACACAATAATTAAATTATCATGAAGAATGAAAATTCTTCTTGAAACCAGCTTACATAGCATTTGTTTCAGTGTATAAATTGCCTCTCAGTTAGTTACTTCTAAAAATCCCCTAAAATGATAAGCTGTTTGAAGATGGAAACATTGCAAATAGTGTACGCCATCAAAAGAAACCTCCTTTATCCCATCAAAAACTCTGCAGTAGCAAACAATGTTGCATCAAGTTTCCAAAGACCATGAATTCGAGACGATTATAGAATCATTATAAAAAAAGCCATCTGTAGGGCTCACTATGTGTCAGAATTACTTAAATCATGGCTTATATTTGATTCCTTCAGTGGTGTTACCATACTATAAAACACTGAGTGTTCCTTTCTGGCATATCACCTGGACTGTGAAACTGTTGATCTTAACAGAAACATTTCCAGTAAACTCACCTCGGGTCAGTTCCTTATTCCCATTTTTATTTAGGTGGCATGCAGTGGCCCAAACAAGATCAGATCACTCCAAGTGCTGAGCAAACACAAAGTAATCAAGTCATGCAGTGCTAGAGGTGCCCAAGATGAAGGGTAGAGCACCTGATGCGTTTTAAAGGGTTTAACTCATCTTTAACAAAGATATTCATTTACAGACTGCAACCTGAGGGAAAAACAAAAGGCTCCAAAAACCTGCAAATTCACCAAGCGTGTTACATTGCTGCACATCAAGAACCAAATATCACCTGCTAGGAAGGAATATTTTAATACGCTTAGCATAAATTTAAAAGCAAAGAGCAATTCTTTGGTGACCCTTAGCACAGTGACTAGCCACCGAACTGTAATTCCCACTCTACAGAGCGCGAAGCAGCATGTCAAGCTTGGAAGAGCTCAGACTGCTCTGCCCTTACATTGCCCTTCCTCACTGCTGTGTCTGGCAGTCTCCAGATAGCACAAGTAAGCCAGCTTTACAAAACTGATTATACGCTAAAAATGCAAATTTGCAAGAGTCTTTGAGATGTGAGTGTCTTGGGGTTAAGTTATTCAGATAATGCTTAACTTCAGAATTCAGCTGTCATCTGTAACAGTGAACATTATATTATTTATATTTTGGATTTTATTAATAGAGATAGCTGAACAGTTTAACCTCCTGCTTCCCCTGTACTTATACAATGATGCAATGCTCTCGGGGTTGCAACACTACGAAGCCAAGTTCAAAACCCATCACGTCCATTCACTGTGCTGGAGTAAGTTTGAGGATTTGTTTTTAAATTGCTCCATGCAGTACCTGTTATGAACAGAACCCAGGAAAAAAACCACCACCAAACCCGCAAAAAAAGAAAAAAGAAAGAAAAAAAAAAAAAGGGGGTGGTGGTGATGTTACCTTTTAAACTTAGATGCATTGCTCTTTCCACAAGGATATTGACAGCAACTGTGTTTTCCAGAAATGTCACATCATCTTCTTGTGAGTTGCCATTGGTGATTTCCGAACTTATGATATCCAGTTTCTGACTCTGATATTCAGAGACCTGTTGGCTCAGATCAGGGGCTTTCTCTGTGCCTTCGTCTTCACTGTTGCTGTATTCCTCAGCACAGTGAAGTCTGCTGGGCAGAGCAGCAGAAGTGGAAGAAAGGACAATGTGAACACGTACAGCAGCTCCTGCCAGATTTGCAGCGTGGCATCTGAACAACGGGTAAACCCCTGCGAGAGAATTCACAAACAACCAGCTAAACAAGCCAAAGAAAAACAAGGATCTTGGAAAACAGCTGGCACAGTTCATTACGGCAGAGATCTCACATCAGACCAGCAGAATGAATTTTGATTTTCAATGTAATTTCTATGCAAGGTATCACCCAGTGTGCTTTTAGAAGTATCAGTTTGTAAAGGCAAAAAACAGTTGAACAATCCCCCCAACTGCGTACACCTTCACTTTCCCGCTGGCAGCTCAAATTACTATTTTAAAGAACATCAACTTCCTGAGAGCTCTGGGAATAATGCCTCTGAATAATTTTATATACGTATACAGAGAATGTAACCTATACACAGCATAAAATTTTTTTTTTTAACTCTTGTTCCTTCTCCTTCCCTGAGCATACTCAAAGAGCCAATGACCTGTCCACAAATCTGCCTGTAAGCTGGTGGCTGATGGATACCACGTAGATGACAGAAGCCTAAGTAACTGAATAGAGCAGAAGTTTCCATGACCTTCTCAGTGCTTAGTCATTTGCTCTGACTGCAGGCATTCAGCCTCCTTGAGAGACGTTATTCTTACTGTGTCTCCCTCTATCATGATGCCCAATCTGTAATTCTGAAGAAACATTCTCAACCAATCCATGTAGGCTAATTGCTGTCCCTATTACTGCCATTTTTGCACTCATTTAAACTTGCTAAGTTCTGAATTCAGAGAAGCAAGCGTTTTAACCTTGTTTATCTTCAGTGAAAGGAGGAGTTGAGTGCATGTTGCATACAGGACAAAACAAAGCTGTAAATATTTTGCTTAAAGTGACTAGAGAAGTAACTAAACTAAAACATCAATAAAGAGGAATGAAACATGACAATGTTCTTTAGGAACTTACCACTAATACTTAGTGTTGTCCTTGACCTCTCTGCTAATGCTGCGAGGTCAACATAGGCAGATCCAATAAGACGATCTGTATCAAGTGGTCTTTCCACATCATTTTCTTTACCATATGCCCACCACACCTGTATTTCTAATTTCTCCTCTCTGAAGAACCAAAGCAGTCCTTGACTCCTTCTGAGAGTCACCTTGTTTGGTTTCTTAAAATTCACTGTAACGTTCTTTGTGTCGTCACTCAATTTTGGCCTCCGAAGCAAAGTCCACGTGGCTTCCTGATTATATAGCTTATACCTGAGGTAGCAATAAGTGCTTTTGTTCAGGTGTGTCTGGCCTGCAAGCAGCACACAGTCAACTGGCAGCCATACTCTTGGAGTTGAGATGGTCACAGTCACTGGATTGGCACTCTGCTCCCATTCGTCGCTATCATCCATGCTGTCTTCACGGCTCTCCTCGCTGTTCCATCCTAAAAGCTTAGCGGCCTCCAAAACATGCTCTCTGTCATCCTGATGAGCAAAGGTAACAGAAAGTTCCAGTCCTCCAACAATGGCCTGCATGATGTTTGTGCAATGTGAAGGCATTAAATCTTCAGATAGGGTAACTGGGTACCAGCCTGTAATACCTTCAGGAGAAAAGATCATAATTAGACTTATCCTACCTTTTGAAAAACTGTAAAGAATTTTGTGCTCTCTGCTCATTATTCAAGGAGCAGTACTTGAAGTGTTTATTTCTTGTGAAAGTTTTGAATTTGTCAAATAATTTCTAACCTGAAAAAGCAGCAAACTGTTAGGCCTCAGAAAATCTCGCCAGTGGTTCTGATCCCAAAGGCATTTTGCTTTCCATTTCACTAATGACACTTATTTTACAACAAAATTATATCTCCATATAAAATTAGGCATTCTCAGTTTTTTCCTCCTCTCTTCCCATTAAAAATAAACCCGAAATTTCATGTTGGAGAAAACGAGCACTATTCTGAGATTAAAGCAGAAATAACCAAGACGATAATGAAAACATTATTATTACAAGACATAATCATCACAAACTAAGACTACATAGAGGAGGTATTTTACATTTAGTTTAAGAAAAGTTAATCCAATTGCTTTCTAACTTATCTAAGCCTTTGTTTCCAGCTCTGACATCTGAAAAGCAATCATTGGTCCTCCACGAACACTACAACCCTTGGGTCTTCCCATCTTAAGGTAGAAAATAAACAGCACTGCATAAAATACCTAGGAGGTATGCTCATTTTAGCTGGGATGGAGTTAAATGTCTTCATAGTAGCTATAGAATATTAATTTAGCTACTATACATCCCACACCCTGAAAACAGATCTTCAAACAACAACCTTTATATGAGTTTTCTAATACAGGATTTTTAATGAAGATGTGCAATATCTGAAAGAACTTTGGTCTAAAAAAATGCCAAAACCACAAAAAATTCAAAATGGGAATAAAGACTGTTTTAAGAAATTACAATAGCACTTACTATTGTATGTCAGCAGCTTAACACTATTGTATTACCTGATCTTCTTCTCAGGAGGTCTCTGGTTGGAATTGTGACTGTCCCAAGAAGATAATCTCTTGATGTTCGAGCTGCCAATGTGTCAGTGGCTGGAAAAGAAATAATTTTGTAAATACACCAAATCAGAACACAAGATTTAGAAGTGATGTGAGACAGCATCTCCTTTGAAAGGAAGCTGTATTGCCTCAACAGCAAATAGCTCAGCTGTCATACTGAAAACGCTTTTAACCCATGAAAAAAGGACAAAAGCTAAAAAAATTGCCTGGGACGTATTAGGCCAAAATCCGTGAGAAACAGGGGTGTGAATAAAACCTGTCTGTGGGCATTGATTGCCAGTGCACATTCATGACAGGTGTCCTGGTTTCAGCTGGGATAGAGTTAACTGTCTTCCTAGTAGCTGGTACCGTGCTATGTTTTGAGTTCAGTATGCAAAGAACCTTGATAACACTGATGTTTTCAGTTGTTGCTCAGTAGTGTTTAGAGTATAGTCAAGGATTTTTCAGCTTCTCATGCCCAGCCAGGGCACAAGAAGTTGGCACAGGACACAGCCAGGACACCTGACCCAAACTGGCCAACGGTGTATTCCATACCATGGGAAGTCCCATCTAGTATAGGAACTGGGAAGTGGGGGGGCAGGGAATCGCCGCTCGGGGACTGGCTGGGTGTCGGTCAGCGGGTGGTGAGCAATTGCCCTGCGCATCATTGGTACGTTCTAATCCTTTTATTACTACTGTTGTCATTTTATTAGTGTTATCATTATCATTATTAGTTTCGTCTTTTCTGTTCTATTAAACTGTTCTTATCTCAACCCAGGAGTTTTACTTCCTTTTTTTCTCCGATTTTCTCCCTCATCCCACTGGATGGGGGGGAGTGAGTGAGCGGCTGCGTGGTGCTTAGTTGCTGGCTGGGGTTAAACCACGACAACAGGATACACGCTCAACCACCACTGAATTTGGAGAAACTTTTAGGGGGTATTTCCACAGATGAACATTAAGTAACCAGTGGGGAGCTAGTGGTCAGTTACCCCTAACAGCATGCCACTCCTGACTCTTCTTCCCCAGGAGTAAAAAACACTGTCATCCTTAGCTAGATTTTGGGTTTAAAATAATTCTACAACATGTTGTTACATTGCAAAACAATCCTGCTTATCTGCCACAGGATCATTGGAGGATTTTAAGGTATCATTTTTCTTAACTACCGTTACCTCTCACGAAGTGGAGGCAATAAGGCATGCACATACAAAGGCAGGCTGCTCCAAGAGTCAAGTGCTGTTACTGTTAATTGCATTATCTTTTTATTTAAGAGGTGATCTTAATCTCCTGGAGTCTTAGAAACCTCAACTCTTTGCACAAGGGGAACAGGATCTCCAAAAGCCTCTGAAGACAGTTTAGGTAATTACATCTATTAGCAACTGCACAGAGTAGTCCCCAGAAACATTCAAGGTCAGGTTGGACGTGGCTTTGAACAACCTGATCTAGTGGAAGATGGCCCTGCTCATCGCAGGAGGGTTGGGCTACATGATCTTTGTAACTCCCTTCCAACCCAAACTGTTCTATGATTCCATGAATAGTCTCTCTTCTAAACCAAAAATTAAGGGGACTGGATCATTCTGCAACAGCATTCAGCCATTATAATCACTTGTGCTCCTTACCTGACTTGGTGCTCTGATGGTAGATAGAGAAGACGATACTGGCAGACTGCAAGAGTTCCCCCAGACAAGTGGCTTCTCCACTACTTTTCCGAATGATGAGGTTACAAGGAAACTCTATGTGATCCTCGAACTCTGGGCAGAAAGTACAAGCCACAGCTCGTGTGCTGCGTCTCTCTGCCTCAGGTAGGAAGGAGAGGTGCACAGAGACGTAAGCATTAACTCCCACACCTGCATAGTACTGGACCGAAGGGTTCTTTTGTGCCACAGCTCTTCATTTAGTATGTAAAAAGAAAAGAAGAAAGAGAATTAATATAATGTACAAGAAATCTAGGAACTAATGCAATTAAAGGTTTCAAGTCTTTGTGATGAAAAGATGGGACAAAACAGTGAATGTTGTAAGTCAAAAAAGATGTGGGTTCTGGCTGCGCATTATTTTTCACCATTTTTTTTTCAACTGAACATACTAGGAACAGATATGAAATGGTGAGAGTAACTGTCACACGGTCCATCACTGGTGGCTGCACTTTTATTATTGTCAGGATCTGAGACCAAAGTGATTGAGAAAGTACTCAGCACCTTTAAAAACATCCCACACTGTAGAAAAAGTTGTAGGGTAACTTCCCAGAGAACCTGCTCTAGAAGGAAGCAAAAGATCAAGCCAAATTATTTTTACAGACTAGTACTGACAAGCAAAAGGAGGTGAAATTAACAGGTGGAATTATTTACAAGTAAAACAGACCCAGGTATTACTCAGGTCATACATCTGAAGGATGAGGAGTCTGAGCTCATTCCACTTTCTTTACTTCTCCAAGTACCATACGGTAGTGATCCTCATCTTACAGAATCTACTTGAATTAAGATGGATCAGGAGCTCAGCAATACTGAGAAAGGATCAGTGCACTGGTCTAGAATGGCAGGAGCCGTCCTCTTACGGAATGGACTCCATCTGTTTTAGCCCTTCCTTTCTTAATTCTTGAAAATCACATATTGGAACTAAGTTCAGGTGATACCATGAACTTAGGGCAGCGGCCTTCTGGTGAAAAGGAACATGTTTCATTTACTAGTTAGTTTATCAATGTTTCCACAGTGAAATTCAAGAAAACAAATCTCAGCTAGCTTTTAAATAGCATCAGTAACACCAATATCCAATGCCCAAATATGTACCATTTTATATCAGCCAATTTTTATATCAGCCTTTGGTGTAGAAAAATGTAGAAATGTAGAAAAACGTGTCCTTACAGTCTCAATCCCTCTGCAGAACAAATGCTACCACACTGTACTGCAGCTTAAAGGACAAAAATAACCACTGATGTTCTTTATAAAGTTATTTTCACTTCTGATCAGAACCCAGTTTGAATCTCTGTCTCTGCAGATGGAAAGTTGGCCAGTTACAATTTGTTCTAATCTAATGTCTCAGCCTGCTGCCTCCAGATAAAGCTATTTTAAGAGAAAAATCTTCCTTTTAGAATTAGGCTTTACCTAGCTGCTGCTTGCAAACCAGCTGCTCTGTGTATTTGTACAGAAAGAGAAACAGCTTGAGCAGTTATTCCTGCTGCTGTTTTCATGGATCGTTGGTATCTCACACTCACATCAAGCAAGCCTGGATTAAATAAAGAAACAAAGGAAAGAAATGGTCAGCTTTTTATACAGTTACATCCAATATAATCAATACTTAGTTATACCTCTTAATACAAAACTTACTCTATTCATGCAAAAAAATAATTCCATATGAAATCCATTGAGATTGACTGTGTAAGATGCTGTACTTCAGCCAGAAGTTACAGCCTGATACAGGAAGCACAGAAAGAAATAAAGGACTGCAACCTGACCTACCGGCAGTCAGATCAGATGGTCTTAATGGCTTCTTCTCATTGGCAAATTTATGGCACAGTAAAATAGGAGAGGCTGTTTAACCCAGCCGCGCCCTCATGTGAGCATTCATTGTAATACTTTTAAAATAGCCCACTGCAGTATTTCAACACATCTTTTTTATAGCACTGCAGTGACAAAATCTTCAGAGAGACAGATTTTCTGCTGCTGCACGTGGCAAACCTTCAAAATAATTGAAGCATACTGAACTCCCCCTCCAGACCCAGCTTTTTTTAAGGCCATTCTTTCCAAGAAACTGCCTCAGAGTTCCTTAGTGCCCTGCCCAGAGCTGATGTTTGTATCATTTGAAGGAACCACAGTGAACATAAAGATGTTTCTGCCCACACCATGTACCATAAACAGCCCTTCTTCAGATCTCCCATTCCTTACCTTACACAGGAAGCTTAACTACAGACTGTGGCTTATTGGCAACTAAGCAGTTCAATACACAGGGAGGGCTTTTTTAAACTTGTTAGCAGTTTGAGGGTTGCTCATGTTTAATCGCTGATTCTTCACTAGGTATGGTGACAGTGAAAGCTGGGAGGAAAAACTCTCATGGTTGGTATCAGATGCCAACACAAATATGCATTTTTATTTCCCTTGGCACAGATCTTCACTTTTACACATAAAGTGAAAACCCACAAGCCTTCCTTACCTGAAGACTGCAGATGAAATTCCACTGAGGAATCAGACCTGGGGACCAATGGAAGATTAAAAGTCTGTAACCCTATCTCTTCACGATGCTGCATAGTCACCATGGCACACAGCCGTGACAAAGGCAAGGTCCCTTTGGCAACCATTTGGTCTCTGACATTTGGGTAATAATACCTGGTAAAACACAAAGCAGCAGCATCAATCGTGCTGTTTTGATGATGACAAAATGATCATCATTTCTCTCACAACTGTACATAAGTCAACTTTGTGTGTCTTCAAACACTAGTTAAGTCTCCCAATAGCTAAGGGATAAACTCAAGTAAATGAATTTCCACAAAAAAAACCACCAGTAAGTGCTCAAGTAGATAATGCTACAAATGTTCTTTTGCATTAGTCCTAGCAAGTCAACTAGCAGAAACTCTACCAAAAAATTGGCATCCCAAAGAAAAACAAGAGAAGGATCTGGCACCAAATACTCTCTGCTCTCAATTTTCATTAATAGATAAAAATGCTACTTGCAGAACAGATTTGTGGCACCAGTTTGTGAGTGTAAAAAATGACTCGACTGCTTCTCACTGTGCTACTTGGCTTCAGACTCATCCTAAAGCAAGTTTTGGCACTCTATCTGATGAACAACAGGTAGATCAGGAGAAAGACATCCACTGGGTTTTCAGTAGTAGTAACTGAGTAACGTGGTAGTGCTATAGACTTGTGCTTTCCTTTCCATTTTGGGACAAATCCTGAACATTAATTTATTGTTTGAGTCTTGGGTAGAGCACTGCCTGACCAGTAGTCCCAGTATCTTGGAATATTATACCTGTTGGTTTCTACGTTTTCCCCATACACTTCCAGGAGTAATTCAGGATGCTGGCAGCATCATAGCAGGAACTCTGACTTGGAATCTGGCAGTCAGTATCTAATCTCCTTCCTAATTACAAAGATCTGTTGGTAAGCTTTTTCCATTTCAAATATTGCAAACTGGTAAGAGGATGTTTACAGAATTCTTAAAAGGCTTCCAGCTCAGTAATTTGCTCCTTTCACCCAGAACAGCCTAAATTTACCAGCCACTATCAGTGAGTGGTCAGGGCAAGATTAAACCAAAGTCTAGCTGTCCTCAGGAAACTGAGCTAAAGCCCATTTTTGAAATGCCAGGTACTAACAATTGGCCACTTCAACTGCTCTGGTCATTACCAACACTAATGTAAACACATCCAGCATGTAGTAATTCTCATGTGACTTCGCAAATTTTAAAATAGCTTGGTTTGCTTACTACAGAATGAACATATCATTATAATTACGCTTTTCTAAAGCTATCCGTCTTCATGGTCTCTGCTTTCCACTACTAGTAATTAGCTTCAGTTGCCAAAGAAACTACAATATGAACTTACAAACATTTTATAGTATTTTTCTTTTGTAATCAGTGACTTTTATTAGGGGAAAAAAAAAAACCCAAAATGAAATTATACTGCCAGGGTGCTATTAAGTAAAATTTAGATATGCCAAGCATTTAAAACCTACTTTTAGATCCCTATGCTGATGACAAAGTGGAAGAAAGCAAACTAAGAGCACACACTTTTTAAAGAAGTTGTAAGAAGAAAAGTGTAATTAGCACTCTTGGGGGGGAAAAAAAGCTCACATGTCTTAAATGCAATCTTAAATGCAGATATTAGTCACCAAATGTTGATGAGCTCACCATTTTTTCACTTACTATTAAATATCCATCCCCTAGCTAGAGATTTTTCAATACCAGATATGTCTCCATATGTGTTGCTGTGACATCTACAAAAAATAGGACGTTATTCTGTACCTGCACCAGACTTCAAACTGGATTCCTCCTCCAGCCGCTCCTGGTGCCATAAATGCACGGACCAGGAGCCTCTGGACTGGGACATCAGCAGGAACCAACAAAGAATGATGATGCTCATCATTAAAGATGGGATCGGGGACGCACAAAGTGGTTGCTGTGCGAAACGCCTTTAATTTGATGCCTACAAGTCAAGCAGAGTTGGTTAAAAATGGTTACATTTGGGGGTTTCAACCTTTTCCCGTTTGCAGTCCTTCAGGAGGCAGGACCCAGAGACAATAAGTTAAATCCTCCCACCAGGAGACTAGCTCTTCTGAGTTTCACTTTACAAATCTTTTACAAACAATTCACACAGTCCCATGAACCTGTGAGCCACAGGCTGAAAACTCCTGTTAAATGTGGCTGGAAGCTGACATAGTCCACAGAGCTGCTATGGAACAACGTTACAGACCATCATTTTTCAGAGGAAATGGATATTAATGATTCAAAGCACTCAAAGACAACATTAAGTCCTTTTCTACAATTGCAATTATTTAAATACTCCTTTATAATCCCAATGATTTAAAACATGCAAGACTTCTCTTGGTGTATCCATGAAAATGAGCATCTTGAAAGGCTTGTGTATGTAAAACCTTTGTTGAATTTAACTGTATACAATCTTAGTATTCCCTGCGACTCTGTTCTTGCATCTTTGCAGGATCAGTTGGTGAAATCTTATAAGATCTTTAACAAAAAGGCACCAAGTGAAGAGATTCAGAACTAGGTATCCTTTTTTGCTGGGAACTTTGCCATCTGCCTCAGTCAAAGCAGGCTTTTAATTTACTGAGACAGACCAAGTACAGTTGTATGCAGATCTTCTGAGGAAAGCAAGCACCGCCTGCATTATGGAAGCTCAGAGAAATACAAACCCTCTTACTTAAGCGGAGAGAACATTACTAAACAGTATTAAACTAAAGCAATGCTCTAAATAAGGATGTATCATAAAACAAACTTACCATCTTCATGCAATTCAGTTCCTTCCAATGCACCACAACCAGACTCTTGAACTGGGAAATAGTACTGTACATAGCAGTCAGCCTCTCCCCAGACAGTGGACTGTAAGGGAGTGAGCCCTTTCATACTCTCCACATGGATCTCAAACACATGTTCCATCAGGCCTTCCCCTTCTTGGTCTAACTGCTAATAAAACAAAGGAAATCCATGTGGAAAGGATGACTCGTTAGGAAACAGCATACAAGAGGACTGGGAACATAAGATTCTAAGAAGCCTGAGATGGGGCAGAACCACTGTCTGCCATTTTCCTCCTAAAGTTCACAGAAACATCAAAAGCCTGATAGCAATTTTTTTTTTCTTTCTGCAAAAGCCAAAAAAACACAGCACATAAAAAGCATGAAGGTTCCTACATATCCAATGCAGAAGGTAGTGGCAAAACCTGTATGGTACAGAATAAGGCTGTGAGAATTAAGATTTTTCTCCAATTTCGTTTTTTTTTTTTTACTGCACTTGTCATGTAGATAAAAGCAATGGATATGCAGGGCAGTAAAAAGGGCAATAATGTCAGACTGGTGAGGGAAAGTGGGTAAGAAAAAAGTAAAAGCAATATAATTCTGCAAAGAACGTGATCGTTTATAACAAAATTGGCTACACCATCAAAAGAGATTGGGGATCACTGGTCTGTTAATGAATGCACTGGTAAAATCCTTTTCACGTGTCCCTAACAGCAAGGGAATTTACTGAACAATACCATTGTGGGCTTTGTAGGAGGAGGGTCCAGAGAGTGGGACGGGCGCTGTGTGACAGGAGGTACCATTCCTTCTTCATTTTTTAGCCTTTGCAGTGCCACTATTTGATCAGCTGACCCCATCGCCAGAATGACCCTCAGGCTTCCACTTCTACTGCCAGTAAAAACATCTATCACAGGCATATAGCTGTCCACAGCAATCACTGGATACTGAGCCTGAAGAAGCAGGTGGTAAATCTTTGGATCTCTAGAACAGATTAAAACAAAAAAAAAAAAAACAAAAAAAGACCCAACATCTGAATATGAACATGATCACACAAAGCTCATTTTAGATGGGACTTTCAATGCAGTTAGAAACCAATCTATCTCCATTCCTCAAAAATCCATCTTAATTACATTAGTCTTCACAAAGCACAGATCTGTGAGCTATTTTCAGCAACAAGAGAGCACAGCTCTCCAAAACCTAATGTGGCCTTAGCTATAAGCCAGCCTAGAAATCTGTGAGCAAGGTGATGAACTACAACAAGACTCCCATTAATATACTGTAGCCATATGATATTTTTACGAGGCAGTTATACACCTTTGGGAATTGACTTGGGCAGGAAGAAAAGAAGGAACAAGGACAGTCTCCAAGAGAAATGTAAAAACCTCTAATAATACACAGAAGATACACACAAGTAAACTACAGTGGATTACTGAAAAAATATCCAAATGACATACTAATAATCAACAGTAGTGGCCAGTCGGTTCCAGCACCATCTGATTTCCACCTATCACTAGTCTGACCAAAATAAAAGGAATTAATCCTTCCCATTAGAAAGAATCTCTTCTGTCCAGTATTTCCATCAATTTAAATTGCTTTAAGCAGGTGTTTTATTGAACAAGAAGCCAAAACGCTGAACCAAAAAGAAAAAGAGGTCTGGAGAGACTCATCAGCTAAGACAATTAAAACATGAACTATTTAGCGACCTTTTAGATACCACAAGCATTATCATGTGCTGTGCAAACCAACAGCATCCCTAGCAATGAGATCTATGCAGAGCATAATCACTCCATCAGTCGTAACCTTGGAATATCACCAGTGGGAAACCACACTTACTTTTCCCATGCAGTTACTTTGATCTCTTACAGTTTTACTCTTTCACAGGACCACAAGTTAACCTGGCTCCAAGCCTGATGCAGTGCAGTGTCTTTATTTTTCACAGTGTACTTGTATTTCTGTATGAGGACAGTGTAACTTACTTATATACTGCTCAGTGTAGGAAAGTGCCAGAGGAAGCTTGGCAGGACAAAAATGCCCGTTGCTATAAAGTATAATTATGAACCCTTCCACACAAACCATAGACACCATCCTTCCCTTCTTTCTCTGAGCATCAGTTAGGATATTTCGCAACCCAATAAAATATGGAACAAAGATGTTTACTTGAATGAGATGTAAAATTGATGCAGAGGAAGTTTCACTAATCCTAGCAGTCTGTCACAGCCAGGACTTCCCATCTTGTTCCATGCTTCAATAATCATGACATTGTTCTTCAGCCGCTCCAGGTGTTTGGAAGTCAATGAAAAAGGCATCACCTGAAAGAGTTTAACGCAGAACTAGTACACAGAATACACTGGAAGCTATTGCAAAGTACAGAGCATTCTGGTAATGCTACATTATTCCAGTCTATAGAACTGTGCTCTTTAGATATGAAAATTAAAAATTAAATGTATACTTGCCTAACAAGTTTCAGAAAACTTGGAAGCTTGGAAAAGAGCTAGCCAGGAAAGTAAATGCAATTTAGATAAATTTTAACATAAGTTCATATCCTATCTTGAAAAACATTGCTTTTATCTTTAAACACCTGTTTACTAAACAACAGATAAATAATTTCAGACAACTGTTTCAGATGTCTTTTGCCATGCTTTTACATTTCACTCTTTCAGCTAAAGAGTAAAGAGTCTCACAAATCACTAGGTGTTTTTAAAAATAAAACAACTGCATTTGAACATCCTGACATTTCCAAAGGAAAATGTCCATAATAAAATTACAAACTCATAACATTATTAAATGCTTGAAATTCTGCTGTTTGCCTGGGGAAGGCTCTGGCCCATATAAGGACAGTAACCCACACTTCTGTGCTCATATAGCCATTGAGAAGAAAAAGAACACCAAGCAATGGAACAAAAAAAAAATAAATCTACATCTACATACTAGGATGCCATGAAGATGCCATTAACAATGTGTTTTCTTGCCAAAATGGAATAAAGGAGAAATCAACTTTTTTTTCAGTTTTGACCTACACTTTTCTGACTATTTTTCTTTTGTACTTCAAAAGTCCCATTTATTATTTGGATGATTCAAGGAACTGCTTTTCAAACTGTGCAATGCAGCCAAAACAATACTGAAAGTACCTTTAATATACTGAACAGGGCCAAGAAGAGAAGTTCCTACATATATAAAAGTAACTTAGCTTTGAAATATGTTTGTCAGTGTGGAATAGCACATTTCAATCAGTGTTAAATGGAAGACATGTGACTTGCCTGAGAAAAATTAAAGGCAGGTTGTGTTGTGCCCCATACAACAGCAGATCTTGTTGCCTCCTCAGAGCTGAGGAGCTTGCAGTTTAAATACACATTACAAGAACTGTGGAGTCCATAGTCTTCAGCAACAAAATCCTTTCCATCAGGCACCATCAACAGCACATGCAGTAACAACCCATCCTCTTCAGATGCAGTTATTTGTGTCATCAGATTACGGGCTACAGAGGTTGGTACAGCCTGCGATGGCTGCATGACGTTTATGCCGGCTGCTCCTGTCTTCTGTGAGTCCTCACAGTTGTTAAGTTTCAAGCAGCGAGGGCTTTCTGCATTTGTACTCTTCCTGTTGGGCTCCTGGAATTCCAGACGCGGACTTATTACAGCATGAGCTGGGACCTGCTGCACAGCCATAGTTGACCTGGCAGCAGTGCAGGTGAAGTCTTTGTTGTCAGCTGCAAGCTCTAAGGATACCTGCATTGTGCAAGGCAAAGCGAGGTGATCAGAAGACAAACTCAGGAAAATGCATGGCATATTTTGTTCAAGAACTGTGTTAGATCATTACCCAGGAGGCTTACCTTTAGACACATGCTGGTTACAAGCTACAACTGTCACTGCAAAATAAACTACATGCAGTTTTATCAAATAAAGCATTAACTCATGTACAAAAGCATACAATTACAGCCGAATAAAGGAAATAATTAAAACCAATCACAAAGCTGACCAAAAAACGAACACCTACCTAGCCAAGGTGAAAAGTACTGTGACAAAGTATCATAACTATCATTTGTTCCACTTTGCTACAGCACTTGCTGCTTGCAAAAAATTATTAAAAAGAAGGGTTTCTCTCAAAATGTTTTCTTTCACTGCTCTTTCGCTTTTACATTCCCTGCTGATTTTAGCTGCCCCTAACTCCTCTCCCTTCTGTGGGCTCCTTTTTCTCTCCAACAGTCTACATATTCCACTGCATTTGTCGTCTTCTTTTTCTGAGGTTGGGTTTTTTGGCTTTTGTTTTATTTTTTAACACCCTGTCCTACATTTGAATTGCCTCTTCATGTTGTCAAGATTTGCAAACGAAATAGTTAGATTGGTATGAATGAAAATACGTGTGTGAAAGCAATGAAAGAAACATGAGAACAAAGGTTAAAGGAATTGCAAGTGTTAATTTGCAAGTGTTAATTGCTAGAGCATTGTAGATCTGCTGGATTCATTCACATGACAAGACAGGGAAGTGGAGGAACAAACTGAAGCCCAGAACATAAGGTAACAGGATAAAGAAAAGGACTGGAGCCATAAAATGCCCAAATAAGGAAAACAAAATAATCAGACTCAAGAATTTTGCCTATAACTTAGGAGGGATGAGACAAGATATTGTGGCAAAAGATCCCAAACAGTATCTACTCCTAAAGTGTATAAAGAATACGTCCAAAGATGAGGAGTTCAAGGCCATCTGTCAGAAAGAACCCAAGAAATGCGAAGTGGACTCAATAGCTGACATCCCTTACCCTCCATGCCCTGGCCTGAATAGCTGGACATACATGTATTTCCAACAGGCAGGTATTACACTGAGCAAGTGAAACCTAAGAGACAGGGTGACCAAAATCAGTTTCCTTTAAGTATTAGCTTCCCCTTCCATAAGTTCTGGCATGGAACTTTGGTTCATTAATTCACCACACCACCTCCTTCCGCTTTTCTCCTCTGACACCCTGTTCCACTCCATTCTCTCCTCCACAACACACCATTCCTCCTCCTGCCTTCAATTAACTCCTCTCACACCTAACCTCTACATTTTATGATTCACCCTTCTGTGGCTCCTCTACTGGCAGCTCTGCTGAATGGCTCCCCTGAAAGAAGTTTCACAGCCCCTATGACAGAAAACATTGTTCAACCCATGAATTCCAAAGTGACAGAAGCAGTCCATGATCATGTTCTCTGGGAATAATTTAGGAGCTCTGAATGTAAAATACCTAAATACTCTCTTAAACCTTCACTTGCTAATCTAGAGAGCTGTTTATCTTCAGAACTGGCATATCTCTCAACTGTGCTACGCAGAACTGTTAATTCTTCTCAATCAGAAGTTGAGCATTAGTAGAAACTTTGGCTGGAGAAGCTAACTCCTTAAGTGACAAGGTGGTACCAATGACAGGGAGCATAAGGCCTCTGTGGCAGGAGAGACCTCAGCTCATGTCACGTGTGGAGCAGGAGCCAAAGCTCCCAGCCTGGAACGTGTGCCACTCAAAATCTGCCTGTAGAATGGTTTCTGTATCCAAGCCCTAGCTTCTTGACCCTCATTTTACCCTGCAGCCAGAGGAACATCACACAGCAACATCCTTAGACATGCAGGACATATATTCAAAATATTTCTCCAAAACCCAAAGGAAAAAAAGGGTTCATGTTATCTTGTATTGGTCTTACAAACGTTCCTATCTGACACCTGGCAAATTAAAACAATGAAAGAAAAGAAAGAGGAGGAAAAATTTAAAAAACAGATAATATGCAGCCAAAATTCCAAAATTAGTAACAGCACGTCATGTAACTAAAACTCCATACGGTAAAACACATACCTTTAGTGGTCCAACTTGTGTCTGATCCCTCTCTTTTTCCACAGGTATTTCACAGCTGACAGCGAGCAACTCAGACTGGATAACCTTGCGTAACTGAAGTGCTGCCGAGCCAACGGCCACTGGCTGAGGGCAGAAAAAGAATCAATTTTGCAAGATTTCTGTCAAGTTTAAAGAACTAAGGGCGTAATATGAAACAAATGGGAAGCCATGGTCAGCCACTCCTCAGTCCTATGCCACTAGTTTTACCAATAGAGATTTGTAGGAAAGTTTCCCTTAGTTCCAGTTTCAAGTATCACTAGGACACAATAAGGAAAATTCTCCCAGTACCTACAGAAAACAGTTCCAGGATAATGCAAAAATGACCAGTACAAATCCTAGTAACTGAGCAAAATTTCCATACTTTAAGATGCAATTTATTCACCCTGTAAACGAAAAGCTCCCATTAGAACAGATGGGCAGATATCCTTGGTGATGATTAAAACAAAACATAAGCTGAGTTAACACCTCTCACTGACTTCATCACATGCAGATGATTATGCAAATATTTTTACCCAGACGAAAGATACTTTTTTTTCCTCTCCAAATGCACAAGTTACACCACCTTCTCACACCTCATATTACCCCCTTTACCCTAGGCAGAGTAATGATACCAACTGCATCCACGTTAACTCGTTCTACATTGCTAAACGAGCCGTGTTCTCGCTGAAGACTAATGCTTGTAATTGATCCAACAGCTTGTGATTGCTTCAACAGCAAGAGATAGTTTTAAAGATGAGGGAAGGACAATTTCTTTTGCCTGTCAGTCTCAAAGCCAGAAAACCATTTAGCTGGGCAACAAGACTGAACAGCAATTAGTTCAACATCTAGTATTTGCACATAATGTCATTTCCCTTCATAGTATCTGGCAATGGTCGATTAAGAAGTGGCTCAGTCAAGCCACATTACTTTGTTTTACCTCTGATGGCTGAGATGGCAGCAACTGCAATAAAGCATTGCAGAAGACTTAGAAGCCACTGTTGTCTGCATAAGTATTTGGAAGAAACAGAAATGCAAAGAATTTCTTTGCTTTTCAATACACAAAGTATAAACAACTTTTAATAAGTACCTTTTTCTGTGTGCTTTTTCTCATGTAGATTTTAAAAGCAAGGTCAGAGCTCCACCAGTGCTCTATCATTGTTCCACCAAAACGGACAGGGAACACAAACCGCTGCTGAAATTTCACAGCTGCAAGGAAGACAGAGACTTGTGAGCTCTTAACTGGATTCAGATCTAACCTGTCTTTTGAGCTTGATCAGGAACAGAGAAATCTTCAGTCTCTGCAGAGAACATGCAGGGTGAGTAGAGACACATGCAGTTCAGAAGGTATGAGGGGAAAGTGATGGCACTTCTGAGAAGGATGGACAGACAGAGAGCATTTGCACATCTGCCAGAATCAGAGATCAAGCAAGGCTGGGAGCTGAAGGGGGAAAGTCTGTCGCTGGAACCCTCAACAAGAATCTCTCGAGGTTTCAATCTATTAAATTATGTTACAAGTCTGTGGGTAACTTACTACTTTTTTTTTTTGTTATTCACAGGAGCAACAAATATTCAAAATTAACTGACTATAAATAAACTTTCCTGTGGAGATTCCTCTGTTGCACACACAATTGCTTAATTTTGCATTACTTATTAACACCAAGCCCAAAGTAAACCATTCTTCATTTTCCAAGGCCAAAAAATAGCAGGAGGGCAGCACAACAAAAAGAGTACTTTAAGAGCGTCTAAAGGCTGCAGTTGATACCAAGTCTCTGTCATCCTAGCATGCAATGAGACTTTCCCTTCTTCAGTGGCAGAACCCTGTCTCATGTTAAGCAAAATATTTCAAGACATATCTTGAGAGAGTCAAAGCTCAACTGCAAGAATAATTGCAGGTTCTGGAGAAAAGTAATATCTGCAAGAAAAGACTGAATGAATTGGCATTTAGTCTAGAAAAGAGAAGAACAAGAAGTACAAGAACAGTATTGAAATAGTATGCTTTCTTTGCTCACAATGGATAAAGGAAGTATTCTTGTGATGACAAAAACTCAGGTTAGACATACGGAAGCTTTTCTAACAGGAAGCGCAGCACTTCTACAACTTGCCTGGGACGGCTATGGAATTTTTCCCATTGGGCATCTTTAATAAATGAAACAGCTCTCAGGAAAGGTAATAGTACAGTGGATTGACTTGATGGCTTCCTCAAATTGTTTTCAGCCCTACCTCTTTTTCTAGGTTCTAAAGAGCTGGAATCTAACCACACAAGACAACGTGCAGGAAGCTGTATTATTTTTGTATTACAAAGAGCTAAGGTTCAGAAGAATTAGATGTTTTGGCTGGACACAAATGGAGAATGTACAAGAGAACTGAGAATTACCCCCAGATCTCTCTCTCAAGTGCTACCCAGAAAGATGCAAAGCCAATGAATGACCATATGGGAGAGGCATTTGAAAGTGACCCTGGCATTCCAGTTTCTGGGAAGACTGGGCAGAGAGGATCTTGCTCATACAGCATTCTCTGCTCACTGAGGAGAGAAACATTAACATCAATTGTGCTCAGGGATACAAACACTGGTGGCTCTCAATAAAGAGATTAATGTCTATTGATTTGAGCACAGGACTCAAGATCTCTTGGATCCAGCAGAGTCTCTGAGCTCTTGCAGATATTACATGACATACTTCAACATCTGGAAAAATTATTTATTTGAGATGTACGTATCTCTGATATTTCTAGAAGTACTTCATCATCCTCATACTATTGCAGAAAGGATATTGGGTTTATGCTGAAATGACGGAATGGGCTTACTGACCTGCTATTATGTCCCTAGGAAAAGAAATTTGAAAATCTCAACATCAATACTTCTTGGAAGCCCCCCCAAAAAAAAAAAAAAAAAAAAATCTCTTGGCTTCCTTCTCCCTGAGAGGACCATTCCACTACCTGCAGCGAAGCAACTCTGTTGGCAAAGGTGCCACTAATCATACTGTATTTTTCAGGCAGCAAAGAAAATACATAGAAAATGCTATTAAATAATTTCTAAGAGATGAAGGAGTCAACAATACTAAATACAAGGGGGGAAAATAATGCTCTTACCATCATCTCTGATTTTACTTGAAGCTATTCGAATTACTTCTGTTTTTATGGAGACCTGTCTTTTTTCATCCTTGGAGGCTCCCACAGGAAAGTGGTACTCAACAAAGAAGGTACTATGAATGAAAAAGTGAATGGATGATCACAATCCATCAAAAATCTAATGTACATAATGAAACTGAACATAGCAGGCAAGTTTCATATCCACAATTTATTGTTACTCTATTTTTTTAGAATAATTGAACTACCTATTTTATGAATTCCTTCAACAGATTACATATATGTCAGATTCTCCTCCAACAAAACCCCCTTTTGTTTCCAATGTACTGCCATGCACAGTGCACATTTGTAACTCCCCAAAATCCCAGAAAAAGCACTGCCTGAAGTGAGCCCACATCAGGATAAATTATTCACATCTCTAACTTTCAGAAGTCTATGGTATACAATTTCCTGAGAGGAGCAGAGAAATAGGAAGACCTCAGAAGCCTGGAGAGCTTAGGTAAGCTGGACTACACAACGGACCTCAGAGAAAGCTACCTTGAAGACACAAGTAACAAGCTGGTGAGAAACAATCCCCCTTACCACTTATTAACTGATGCAGGCCTTGGAGGCTTCCCCATGAAACCTTTCTTTCTTGGTGTAATCTGGATGCTCTCAAGAGGGATTTTCAAGCTTTCAATGATGACTCTGGCTAGGTGTATTCGCTCCAGCACTGCCAACCTGTCTGCACTGAAGGATGTGACATGAGCTTCTTCTGTGTGATCTTCTGGAGGAACCAGTGGCCTAATAGGAGAGTGGCTGAAGAGATAAAACAGAATCAGGACTACACAAACATTCTTAACACAACCACATGAAGGGAAAATTGTAGCTTGGTGGGATATTATTTAAAAACTGCTCATGGTTCATTAAAATGCACATTTTTAATGTATTTTTTACAACAAATTTGGTGGTCTCCGTAACAGAAATCTTGTAATATACAATATCTAGGGAACATAATTGTGGAGAAAAAAAAAAAAAAGCAACGGTGTTTCACATTGTTGGAGTTTTGAAAAAAGCTTATGCAGTCTAACTCTTCAAAAGGAAAAGCCTCATTCAATGTCATAAACAAAAAAAGGGAGAAGATACAGTTATACACATGGACAAGTCACTGCTGCAGAGGAACAGCAGCAGGATTTTTGTCATAATTTAAAACCTCACTTGCACTTTATTTGTAAGACTTGACTTGTAAAGGGTTTTGTGTTGGTACCTCTGGAGATATGAATTTTATCTGAATGTAAAAATAGCAGTATTTGTAAGAAAAGTTTCAGAAATAATTGTTTAAAGGTGAATTAGAAAAAAAGAAGTCATAAAAACTTAATGCTAACTGGTATTGTACAAGTAAAGCTTGATAACTGGCTTTTTAGGGACACTGTTTTATTGGTTCTGTCATGGAAAAAAGGGAATACAGTTTAGATCAGGTCAGAAGAGAAGTTTATTTACTACAGCTATAGGAGAGAACACAAATCAGCAGAGAAACAGACTCTGCTGATGTGAACTCTGTCCCTGTAAAGCAGATACAAATTTTATACACATAGAGACATTGTGCAAAGACAGATAATAGGATGTGAGTTATTTCATATCTGTTACATACACAAGGCCACAGAACTGCACAAAGCTTGTCTGGAGTCTGCTTTTTTCAGTACAGGGACTAATTTAGCATGAAGATTACACAGACATTATTGTTTCAGGAGACAGGGCGAGAGTTCAGTTGAGAGGCCCACTCAGGTTTTAGCAATTCTGCTTCCACAGTTCAAAACATTATTACTAGGCTTATTGCATTTTTGGCAAACTTGTGATTTTAACTAATTGCATCTCAACAGTTTCTTTAACAACATATAGCAATGCCTGGGTGATGCTGATGGCTTATCTTTTCCAGCAATGCTATGAAAATTCCCCACCAAAATGGTTATTCAGTGAATTGTGTGATAATAATGGAGCACGATCACATAGTGTGATTCTTGCTAATACTAACTCACAATGAACAAGAAGCTGCAAAACAAGTCACTAATGTAACTATTTACCTCGGTTTAGTTTCTGTCACCTTCTGACCCTCATCAAAGGCATTAGAATCCTTCTGTGGATTCATTGGATCAGCTTTCTTGAGAGTTTCTGTCTTGGTTACTTTTTTGGAGGAGTTAACATCATCATCACTGAGGAAATCACTTAAACTGGAATCAGATTTCTGAAACAGAAATAATGCACATAAAATAAAAAGTTAACTACTGTTGTCAAGAAAGATACATAACGGTCATAATACATAAAGAAAAAACAACTTGCTGATTGCATAATTCAAAACAATTAAAATTGTATCAAAATTTTTTAGAGGTTTAAAAAAAAAGTTTTCATGGACCGCCTCAATCCTAGCAATTTCCAAACTCACTGCTTGACTTTGTAGTCTTAATAGTATTCTTTTAATAATATTAATTTTAAACAATGTTCTCACAAGCTTCTGTATGATACTTAATGCTTATTAAGCCTTACTAATACTGAAATCTGTAGCCTTTATTTTTTGACACAGACTTCTGATTTTCTTCACCTTATGGGCTACATATTAAGCACCTTCTTTTTGATCTCCACTTACAGGAGCTGTGTAAAAAAGACTCTCTAGCAGACTCTGGTCATAATGCGGATCATTGAGTTCACTGTCATACACCTCACTCCCAAGAGAGAGAGAATCCAAAATGGAACCTGACCGATCCCAGAAATGCACAGGAGATAAATCAGCACTGTGGACACAAAAGAAAGAAACATAACTTAGTGTTGCAAGTTCTGCAGTCGATGTCTTATGAATTCTGACAATACTGTCTATTCTATACTGGATTTGTGCTATATAGGCTCCAGATACAGCCAAACTGTGCTTACATAGCACTGTACCCAACCTAATACAAGTCTGTGACCTGATGGGTTATCTTGTGATAACATCTCTGGACCCAATGTGAAAAAAGTGTGTGTGAATATATATCCATAGAACTGCAGAACAGCTGAGGTTGGAAGGGACCTCTGGACATCATCTAGTCCAACCCCTGCTCAAAGGCAGAGGATGCAAATAAGAAAACTGTCCAGTCGGATTTTGAGTATCTCCAAAGCTGGAGATTCCACAACCTCTTTGGGCAACCCGTTCCAGGTGTTGAAGACTTTCATCGTAAAATATATCTATTAATATCTACCTATAATTTTTATCCATAAGTACTTTATAACTTTTGTAATGCTTTAAGATACCACTAATACTTAAGGACAGTTTACTTTAATAAAAAATAAATACAAGCTATATCTGAGTAGGTAAATACAAGTATCTTTAGAACATCATTGGAAAAAGTTGGGTTTTGTTTGGTTTAAGGGTTTTTTATCTGTGCTGCGAGTTCAAAACCATTTTATGATCTGCAAACACTTCAGTGTGATCCAGTGATAAACCACAGGGAAAAAATAAGTGCAGGGCACGAAACACATGATCTGAAATTTTGAACCATATGCAACAGAGGCTGTATGCTTCATACCCCTGATTTGGATAAAGACAACCTTATCATCATTCATACTCTTACTACTCCTCACAAAATGAGAGAAAAAGGTCAAGTTAATATTTGGAGAAAGATTAAAAATAACTATTGGTTCTCGCTATTTTTAATTTGCAGACCGCAAGTTCTTCAAAAAAACATTGTATTTGGTTTATGTACTTCTTAACATTTTAGGGCACAACAGTTACAACTATTTAATAAGTTATTCTTATCAAAGATTGTGGTTACTCTTTCTGACATAATTTTTACATCAAGGTACTTGGAGCTGTCTAGGTTGTCATATATTAAAGTTGAGTGCAAGCTGAGGTATAAAACACCTCCATCTCTTGCACATGTGATTCGCTGGTTACGTTTCCAGAAATGTGCAGAACTTGAAGAGTCAAGAGGCATTTTTCAGTATAAAGTGCTCAAATAAGGACAATTTTGCAGTAAGCCCCAGTGCATTACACTCACCTGCCCAATAGTAACTGTATTGCTCTCTCTTCAGAGTTTAGGTCAAACTGCTGACCTGAAACTTCAGATGTGAAGAGATGGGGATCTTCAGGAGTGGGCACAATATTTGACTTCAAGCCTTTTGGGCTCCTGGATAACAGCGATTGCAGCAGAGACAGCAGTAAAAGGAAAAATAAAGATATTAAGGCACGTTCAAGATTAATCCATCAAGAATAAAAATCAAAGGTTATGTACAGGCTTCTCCAGTTTGCAGCTTAATCTCCAGATACACAAAAACTTTCTGCAACCCTGCAGTCTGCTGCAAGTCACATCCAAAATCTTATACTTTGCAACATGTCACAGAATCATAGAAACATTTAGGTTGGAACAGACCTTTAAGATCATTGAGCCCAACCGTAAAGGTTGACCCAATCTTGCAGTTTAAGCACAGCTACTGCAAACAAGAGGAAATGGGGCCTGAGAAAGACAAACAAGATGTTTATAAATGACACTCTAACAATTTTTCCTGGAAAGTCCAAAATAATCTACTTTTAAACAAATTGGAATAGTTTGAGCAGAAATAATTTAAATTGTGTTTGCAACAGCATCATTGGCTGTCAAAGACAGTGACAGTATTTTCTGGTTTATAGTGGAACAAAAGGCATTGTTAATCTTTTTCCAAAAACAAGGAATTGAAGTTTCTCCTGTAAAAAAACATGCATTTGTCTCAATACTTCTAAATTTCAATTGCACTGAATTGAGAACATTTACTAAGTTGGAGTTAGAAGTTGAAAAAGCACAAACACTTATTTTTTTCAGTCTGCTAAGAAAGATCTTATGGAAGAAGATAATGACTACTAATTCTGAGAACACAGTTATAGATGCAATTTTCATGGGTATTTTGGCATCAAGAGGTGCAAACTAGAATATGCAAAAGTACTCAATTTATGTCACTAATTACTTACATCTCTTCAAATATCTGTTCTCTGTGATCAAGAAACATTTAATTTGCTATGTTCCTTATCATACTCTTACTCCTTATCAACATTTAACATTTCCTTATCAAATAACACTGTACTAAATAGAAATATACTGTGAAACAAAATTAAAATCAGTGGCTTAAATCAAGGCTTACTACATGATGATTAAAAACAATTCACAAAATGTAGCATTTTTTTCACAAGTAGAAGTTAATTTCCCATTTGAACAAGAATCCTAATATAAATCACACGAATCTCAGTATTTCAACTTTTCCTGATAAGGTCTCAAAATTTATGGTTTGGAACTTAATATGACTTCCCCCTTTCCCAAGCTTACTTCGCTGGTGCTTTGAAGTTGTCCCTCTCTATAAAAGCAGGCACTTCATTCAGTTCAATCTCCATGTCCGGGCTAGACTTCATTGCAGAAGCAACCATGGCATCACGGAGTTTATTGCCTTGATCCAAAAGAGCTGAGAAATAAGCAGAAGGATTAAATCTCAGCATTCAAATGCAATTTAAAAGCAACGTGTAAACACAATAAATGTGCCAGCTACAGTCAAGAAACTTCTGTTCTCTGCTGTTATAAAGAGATCTTGACATATTGGAGATTAAGTGCGTGCTATACACTGTAAAACAGATAGCACAGCTGGGAGTCAGTGAGAGTAATCCTCTATCACTCAGAGCTGTACAAATAACTCATCTGCAGGCAACGAGTCAGGCATTAGAGGGGCATTATTAAGATACAGTAGCAAAATTAATGTATGGAAGAACAGCTTGTCACCTTAGGATGTCTCAACAGCAGTCTAATTTTAGGCCGTCTCTGTAAATATAAAAAAATAACTCAAAAGGCAACACACATGGAAATGCGCCCTACTTTGATGCTCACTTGAATCCAGTCCAGGCGGTCTGTGATCTAAAAGGGATGTTAACTGGCAGGTGATGGAAAAGATACTATTTTCCATCTGAAAATGCCAATGGCATAGAAATCCTCCCAAGACCTACCTGAATATGAGTGGAACCTTTGATGACTATCTCGGAAGACATGTCAATGATTAAACAGGTTGCGAAGCTGAGCTTCTTTTTCTTTTAGCCAGGTCAGAGCTCAGGCATACTGCTAGGGCAGCATGTTTTGCCTGATCCTGATACTCAAGCCACCTTCCAGCAAGACTAAATCAGTACTTTTTAAGTAAAGACCATTTTATTATCATTTCCTGTTTGAAATAATATAGTGAGAGCATGCAGAGTATCACTTTTCCTTAAGTCTTTATCTCTAGATAGGCAACTGCAATATTATCAAGAACTATTTATTGTGAAATCTAAAAGATGACGACAATTGTATACAAACCTGAAAGCAGGTCTTTTGTAGCTGGATTATGCAAAGAGAGCACCCGCGTGTTTGTTCTAGCAGGTGCTTCAGGATCAGTGCTGGTGGGAAACGACACTTGCCAATTTGAAGGATTCACTTTCAGACAGTCATCTGGTAAAATCAGACGGTGATGAGAAGCAGAAAAAGCGTCCTTTATGTTTTCAGAGTTCTCTTGGAAGAGCAAATGGTCCTTTCCTCTATTGAAAAATGAAACATTATTTCAGTAACAACTAAAATGAATTGGTAAAGGGATTCAAATCTCTTCAAATTCTCCCTAGCACTGCAGCTGCCCCCCTACAGTACAGGCTCCAAAAAGAAATGTGACACATTATTTTAATGACTCCTTATCTTCCACTTATACCATCAGAGAGACCGACTCAAGTACAAGATCTGTGGTACCTCTTGTGTCAATTAGCATAGCTTGAACTAAGTCAATGTAGGATGCAAATTTATATCAGATGAGAAACTGGCCCTGTAAGCTCTGAAATGCTGAATGTTCTGGATTTCATATAAAATGCACATTCAAAAAGATCAAGTATTCCCTAACTTACAAGTCTATAGACATTGCTTAAAAAAAGTGTTGTGAACTGCAAAATAAACCAGAATTTTGTCATGGGGAAAAAAAAGATACCTGGGAGTTGTGGCTCTGCTATTGTTAACGGACTCTTGGTCAGCAATAGTCACCCGCGTTTGCCTGGGCTGCTGTGATGGAGCAAGAACCTGGGGCTTGCTGCTTCCCTGAGCAGGAGAGACATCTAAACTTGCATCTGTGGTTGGGACAGAGCTGCTGGTGTCATACAATTCTGGCAGAGGTTCTAGAACTAGTGAGACCTGAAAGACAGAATGTGAAAACAGTATTTCGTTATTTTCTGAATTAAGTGCAACACATACTGTATGCAACTTTACTTGTCACACTCTGGAAAACTGTTGCTTTTCTATGCAAAGTAATATTTATATCATGCAGTTACATAACACCATAAAACTCTGACATGTTTACAAGTACTTATTTCACATTCTGTGTTTTCAAATCACAGGCAACTATCTTTCAGCATAAATTGTCCAGAGCCAGGGCTGCAGAACAGAACACCACCTTCTTTACCCCAGATTTCAAAATCTGCTACAATTTGAGACCAGTGAGGCTCTGGAGAAGCGTCAGAACTGAGTATCTGTTTTTAAATCCGCTCTTAAAACTCACTCTCAGTGTAGAGACTACAAATTTTCTTAATCAAGTTGAACTACCAATGCCACACATCCTTCTAAACAAAAGAGAGTCAACACCATCAGTATTCATTTTTCATTTGCTACCTTAGTTCACAAATGCCTTGGACAGAAACCAGGTCTGTAGTGCACCTAGTACAGCTTGATCCTGGCACCTGATTATACTGGTAAGTGTTACAGCAATACAATTTATTATAAAGAGCAAAGACATAAGGACTACCTGCAGCTGTCCTAGTTTATCAGATGTTGGTGAAACTATGGTGAAAAACCCATTGATTGGATGGCTGGGAGCGAGCTGGGACAGTTCAGTGATTTGCACTCTGCCAATTGGAAGATGGTCAAGTTTGGTCATTACCTCCAGGACAAGCACACCCATATCTGCGAAAATTAGGAACAGTTTCATTTCAGTCTCACAGAACATGGTCACAATTAAACACAACTAAAGCTTTTTTGTTAAAATGACAGAGATGCTAGAGGTTAACATAAAGTTCTATCATGAAATTATGATAATGAGGCAGCAGGTAAAGAAGTGTTATACTGATAATAAATTATGATAAATAAGTACAAGATTACCACAAAAGGACTACTGAAGATAGGACAAGGGGTAATGGTTTTAAACTGAAAAAGGGTAGGTTTAGATTAGATGCAAGAAAGGAATTCTTTATGATGAGCGTGTGAGACACTGGAGGAGGTTGCCCAGAGTTGTGGATGCCCCATCCCTAGAAGTGTTCAAGGTCAGGCTGGGCAAGGCTTTGAGCAACTTGATCTAGTGGGAAATGTCCCTGTGCATGGCAGAAGGGTTAGACTAGATGATCTTTAAGGTCCCTTCCAACCCAAACCATTCTGTGATTCTACGAGCAGCAATAGCAGGCACAGGTTTTACAGACAGACTCTAGACATCAGGCTTGCATTAATTTCCTGAAGATCTTTCACTAAATCAATAACCTTAACAATATTACCAGCTCATCTGAGCATCTTTTTATTCTTCCCACCCTTAAAATATGGAAATGTCTATTTAATGTGATATGTATAATGGTAAAAATCATCTGATCTTGACACTAAGGGGACTACAGGAGGCTTCAACAGTTTGCAGACCTGAGGGCTAAACCTGATTACTAGAGAGACCAATACCAGCAATTCCAAAGCCTCCCGAATCAGGAAAACGACCTAAAAAGCCATAGAGCGAAACCAGGACAGGGGTTACTTGGCAGGTAAATAACTCCCCGGGTTTTGTGGGTCTCCTGGCAGCTCCAGCCCGGCCCTGGCCTGCCTGACCAGTGGGAAGCAGCTCTACCTGTCAGGTAGGCAGCGAACTGCCTGGGCCCGCAGCGGACAGCATAGCGGGCGGTGGTTCTCCCCGCCGGCTGCCCGGGCCGGGAGGCGGGCTGGAAGACGGTACCGTCGGAGGTCTCCCCCCACCACCTCAGGCGGACGAAGGGGGCGGCGAACGGCTTAGGGGCCGTCCATACAACTCGGGAGACGGTGCAGCGAAGGAAGCAGCGCAGCGGGCCCTCCACAAGCGGCGGCAGGCTGGTGGAAGCGGGGATGTCTCCGGTACCTGTGGGGAGGAGGGACCGAGAGGCGTCAGCGAGCGCCGGGCTGAGGCGCGTTCCTCAACCGTCGCCGCCGGCTCCCACCACCCTTCATTTTCCCCCTCAGGGACCGGCCCACCTCCCCTCCGCCGGGAACCCGCCGCCGCCGGGGCGACCACCCTCGGCCTCCTCTGCCGCATCCCGCCTCGCCTCAGGCCTCGCCGGCAACCGCCGCCTCGGCGGGAGCGGGACGCCGCCGAGCCGCACTTCCGGGACTACAACTCCCATCATGCACCACGAGCACAAGCAGCACCCACGGGGAGGACTACGTTTCCCAGAAGGCCACGGGAGGGAAGCTACGGGTGCCCGGCGGGGGGAGGCCGCTTCCGGTGGGGCGGTGCGGCGCGGAGCGGGGGTTGGCGGCGGCCGAGGCGCTCGGCGGGGGCGTTTTTTTTTGGTTTTTTTTTTTTTTTTTGGGGGGGTGGGGGGGGGGGGTGGGTGTTCGCCGTGTGTTTCTGTCTTGTTGGTGCCTCGTTCGTCGTCATGTCGGCTCTGGAGAAGCAGCTACACCTGGGCCGTCTCCCTCCGCGGCCCCCGTTACCCGGTGGCGGCGGCCAGTCCGGTTCCAAAATGCGTATGGGGTAGGTGGGGGAAGGGCGGGAGAGGCTGAGGGGACCGGGGGGGTTGATGGGTGGGACAGAAGGGGAAAGAAGCTAACGGCGGTGGGGGAGGGATGCTTGTTGCTGCGGGCCTGGGGGGCTCGTTATCCAGGGGGAGGGGGGGGCTCTGGAGGGAGGGGGTGCTCGTTATTGGGGAGGGGGGGTCTGGTGAGAGGGGTGGTCGGTGGAGGAGAGAGGAGCCACCCTTATGTGGGCAGGTTGGGGAGCCCTGTACAAAGGGGGTGTGTGTTCTGTCCTGAGTGGAGCTGAGGGTGTGCTTTGGGGGATGGGTGATTTCTTGCTGAGGGGGGGGGGACACACACCGGGGGCTGGGGTGTTTGATGGAGGGGGGGCTGTGGGAGAGAGGATTTCGTGGGTGGGGTGCTTGTTCCTGGGGGAATTGGTAGGGAAAGGGAGAAAAGTGGGTGCTATTTGCTTGGGGGGGAGGAGGAGGTGGCAGCCCAGTGGAGGTGGGCGGCAGCGTGGTGGGTCTCCATGGACGGTGACATGATGTGAGAGGCCATCAAGCCCCCGGGATGGGGGGGATTGCTCACCAGTGCCCCAGGAGAGAGCAGCATCTGGCCGGGGCTCCTCCAGCCGCCTCTCCCTGGCAAGGAGGCAGGCAAAGGTGTTACCGCACCGAGAGTATCCTCAGTGCTAGGGGAAGGTGGCTGGTGCTGGGTTTGCTCTTCAGCAGCCCTTTTCTCTGAATCCTTTTGTCATCTGTGTTTGAAGGGAGGGTCAAACGCGTCGTAATTTGTCTGAGTGGTACCTCAAAGTCGGTGAAAGCATGGTTCGGGGCGAGAGGTATATTTAAATGTTTTTTCTCAGCAGCAGATGCTTACGTGAAGCTGTGCAGTAGGTGAGCTCTGCCAAGTGACTTAAGTCCCTGCTTCAGATGATGGAAAATCTGGGGTACAGGTGTCAAATCTCTGAAGCGGGAGTGAGAACATGTTTTGGAAGCTGTGAGGAAGACTGACCAGTGTCTAGCTGTGTGGATGGCAACTAAAAAGGACTGACTGGACAAGAACAACCTCGGCAAAAGCTTTATTCTCTAGCAATGAGTCAGAGGGAGCAAATGGGTTGCAAATGGGATGGCTTTCGGGATGGCTTTGAAGGGAATTTAGTCATTTCACCTCCAGAGGTGTGAGGGAGAAGCCTGTCTTGCAAGCAGGTACCTAATTATGGTTAAATGAGAGAAGATGATCTTGCAGCAGGGTTATGGCTAGATTGTAAGGAAGTTATGGTTGCAGACTTAAGCAAAGGAAGCTGGCAATAATCAGGGGGACTTAGCTCAGGAGAGGTGCGGTCTCAGGATGCTGAACAGAACATTTTGGCAGCCCCGTGCAGAAGTGTAGATTTAAGCAGAATGGCAGAAACATGGAAATTTTATTAAATCTGGAGAAAAGACGTTTTCAGGGCTGTATGACTTTTTGTATGTAGCTGATTGTTGAAGTACGAAATCTGAGGTCTGGATTGTGACAAAGACCAGGGGTTGATCCTCTGGAGGAACGCCAGCCTCCGTGCAAGAGCGAGCCTCTGCGAGGTCCAGGTGTGCGCTGCACGATTTCTGCACGATATGAAGTGCTCTATTTGGAGGATAAAAATATCCTACAATCCCTACAGGAAATCTCCTTTGCCTTGATGCATGAAATCGGATAACTAAAGGAAATAATGAAAAAGGCAGTTACTCTGCTGTGACTGAAATAAACTGTTTGGGTATTTATGGATGGGAGAGACTATTTCTCCTCTCCTTTAAAGCATACTTTTAAAACTTTTATTTTACATCTTATTATTTCTGTTATATTTTAACGCATATAATACAATTGATGTCGTTATTACATGAACTAATGCTAACAAATATTCATCAAATACTTATTTCTTTTAATATGAATTATTTTAAAGCTAAGCTTCATGTAAGTGTTTAGTGTCATGGCTTTGAGGCTAAGCAAAAAAAGTTGTATTCAAGGATTAATTTGTACTGTTAGTATGGAAATAGGCATAGAAATTAGAAGCAGTTTGGAATGACTTTCAGAGGAGGTTGCTCTCTGTCAGGACTGCTGTGCTCTCCTGTATTTCTTGGTTATCTGATGTTGAGAGTTGGGACTCATGGGCTCTGTTGTGTTAACTGTGGCGTTACGAGCAAGTCACTATACCGCTAGTTCACCCATTTGTGTTGTGGAGAGTCTTGTATTTCACAGGAGTGTGCTGAAGGTTACGTGGTACATATAAGGCTAGATTTAATGTTAAATATATTTTTTAATTATGTTGGCTCTGTTCAGAACAGAGTTAACCAAGCAAATCCTTATGCTGTACAAAGTCTGCCAAACACACAATTTTTCTGTTTTAGGTGAAGAAATGAAGTTTTTATTTCTCCCTCTTGTTTTATCCTGTTCAACTTAAGAGTCTTCTCCCTTGTGGTTATTTTGTGTAATTTTGAATGTACTTTATACTGGTTTCATGCCTTGTAAACTTTGTCAGCACCTTGTCTAATTATTTCCATACAACAGTGTATACACCGATGGCACTGTAAACAAACACCATGACACATTGCTTGTTCAGTTAGGTATTCCTACTTTAATAATAAATCTAAAAACTTCCAACATTGGTGTTAAGGTGGCCTTAAACAGGATGAAAATCAGGTTGCAGTTTGTCTTGCTGCTGGTGTCAACTTCTGTCAGCTATTTCCTGAAGACAGGTACCTCCATGTTAAATAAAAAGTCAAAAATTAATTTCCTGCAGCACAGGGTGATCTGCACTCTGCTGCAAGACCTCAGAGTTGGTAAACTAAAGGAGCTGATGTGTTTTTCATGTGCCTTTAATTGGCCGTGTTCTTGCAAACTGCAAGAACTGCTTGTCAGTGTTGTCATTTCTGAAAATCCATCCTCGTGATGATTTTTATTAGAAAAAACAACAAAAGGCCATTAAGTTACTAACTTAACGAGGTGCTGACAAAACCCCCACGATATTTGTTGCTTTGCTTACTCATCTCAGGTAAACAAGCAACTTAGAATTGAGCATTTCCAGGGATTTTTAAATGGATTTTATGATGTATGCCTGTGGGGTATTTTTGCAGGTCAGTAATATTTCTGCTCGTGCAGTGCTCATTAGCAGCAATCCTATATAGTAATTTATATAATGCTTTCTATCTTGCTGGTCTTTGGAGGGTTTTTGAACCCTCTCTGTTAGGGAAATGATTATGAAGGGAAGTTTGTTTTTTGTTGTTCTATAATGCTATAAACCTGTTTTTTTCCCTTTCACGTACTTTCTGGCAGCACTGATATGAAATCCAATGTTGCAGTTAAGGATCAAGAATTCTCCTCTCTTTCCCCTTCGAAGCAGCAGGGAATAGTTCATAATCACATTGTAGTTGCATGGTGCAGTTTTATGTTTCGTTTACTGCTCTGACATCGAGTAAATCCCTTTACGGGTGATCTTCCCGTTGTGCGAGGCACTGCACGTCTGACATGAGGACGGTGCCATCCAGAGAGACTCGTGACTTATGTGTAAAAAGGAGACAAGAAGAAGGGGAATAGACAGCAAGGTACAAGTAATGGTTAGGTGAAGCTGTCATGCTGTAGACACTTTTATGGCTGTTGGAAGGCAGATCTGGCAGGGTGGTGAGGTGGCTTTTTAAATAGGTGTTGACTGTCCTTCCCGAGTGGGTAGGATGGTGTGTAGGAGAGCTCCCAACATTTGTCTGAACATGGAGCGTGGGTAATGGATGCTGCTGCAGCAGAAGCTTTGGCTCAGATTTTTAGTTGAAGCGTTCAAATGCCAGGACTGCATGGGATCGAACTTGTCAATCTACGTTTGTGCGATTGTATCATTTACTTGTCTCTGGCTGCTGATGAAGCTGGCAGGAGATAAGGGTGGCTGGATGTCAGCATCATCTAGACCCTTGTTTCTGAACCTGATTAGTTGTAGACTCAATACTTTGTTCCTTTAACCTTTTCTTCTTCCCCCAAGATCTCTGATCTCTTCTCATCTTAAGCTGTGTTTTTATTTTTGGACAGCAGTGCCCAAAACTGGACGTGGAACTTCAAAAGAGGCTTTCACACATCTGTGAGCTGGAAAGATTATTTCATCTACATTTGTAGATGATAACTTCATTCATACATCTCAGCAGAACTGAGGTGGTTTTTTTGGTGGTATGACTCTGCCCCTCTACTCAGGTTGTGGGCTACAGTTTTGCTGTGTGGCTGCTTGCATCTTGTCTGCTTTTGTGTGAATTATTTCTACCTGGGCTTAATTTAGGCTTAACTAAGTTTAGTCTTAACAGGATGCAGTTCAATACAACCAAGCGCAGGATTCTATAGTCAGGCCACCAAAAGAGAATGTAATTAATTTTATAGAGAAAAATGAGTGTGTGACTTTTGGTGCTGGCAAACGTACAGGGCTATACTGAAATAGTCCTTTAAAATTCAAACTTTTATGCGGAACAAAAATAATTAAACTTAGAGAAACATTTGTTTGCTGTGTTAAGCATCTTGTGTTTATAAACCTGTTTTATTTCTGCACTTTAAATTTCTTGAATTGGAAGCAGCGCCATTAAAAGGGGTTTAAACTTAATATCCAACAGTGCTGGCAAGCTGATTTTTCCATGGCTAAATGCTTTGCTTCGTACGCACCGATCCTCTGACTAGCTGCTGGGTAGTCTTTTTTATTCTTTCTTTTTTTATCAACCAGGCAGGCCATGTTAGTGTGACTGTATGGTGTGGTTGAAAGCAGATCATAAGCAGAGGGTGGAGCAAGTGAGATTGCTTTAGGAAAATAGAAAAATAATTTACTGCAGCACTGAAATTTCTCAAGCTTCAGTCATCCTTGACCGGAAAGGCAAGTTACGGGGTAGGATGCTTTCCCCAAAACATCGTTTTCAAGCTTACTCTGAGATTATTTGTTTTGAAAAGAAGATTTTGCCATTTATACTGAGGACGTCTTAACCAAAATATGTCTTAACCATCTTTTTCGTAATACATCGGTAAAAGTTTAATACATGTTTCGGTAGTTTGTAATAAAATGGCACCTACTATTGCCTTGAAATAGGTGAAAATAGACTCACCTCTTCTTTTTTTCTTTTTTTTTTCCTTTTTTTAAATAAATTTTATTCTTTTTTTGCCATTTTCCAGTATGATTGCTTCCTTATGTCTCTTTACTGGAGAGTCTCATTCAAGAATTCAAAGTGGCCGAAGCAAATAGCTGTGCTGTGCCCGTGGGACTGTCACACGAGGCCAAGTGCTCTGCTCCGTCACTGTGAATCTGAGCTCTGCTGCCAGCTGCAGCCTCTTCCGTGCTTCCAGTTGTTTATTAAAGTAATGACACACGTGAAAATCCTTGATTGTGTGGAATACTGATATTAATATTTAAGTAAAACCACTGAATAGTTAAAATGGCTGCTGCAACATAGTTTTGACTGGCTTTTGCGGTAGCACAAGATGTACGCTTTGAATTTCATCGTATTTCACAGTACATTGCATTGATTTCTGCTACCTTGCTTCCTCTAAATTACAGCCCCCTCCTGCCTGCAGACACACACATGTGCATGCACCGTTCCAGCAACACCCACCTTTGCTGGTGTAGCACTTTCCTGCCTGTATTTAAGTGCTCTCCGACAGAATTGTCCAACTGAATGATGTTACCAAAAGGCTGTTCTTAAAGGAAGGTGGTGCTTCTCTTTGACCTGAGCAGTACGTGAAAATCACACCAGTGAGAGGAACCTGAAGTTCATTTTTCAGTGTCCATTTATTTTCAGAAGCAAGTCTGTCTAAGGTTGTGTTTGAAATTGCCTGCATATTGAAAGTGATTTGTTTGAATTGCTCGGTTGAAATGGAAATAAAGTCAAACTTTATGGTCAGAGTTCTTTGGGGAAATCAAATAATGGAGTTTGCAAAATCACTAGAGAAGCAAGAGGACTGACACTTACAGCAGCAGCTCCTGACAGCTGTAGCAGCTGCTGCATTTGCTGTCTTAATTTTTGTCTTGAGTTTTTCACTACTTTGCTTACAGAACTAGCTTATTCAGAGTTAAGGATCCGGTTGGGATTTGAAAATGAAAGACAGTTTGCTGTTCTTTTCCAATATGTGAATAAAAATTACATATGATCTCCTGAGATCTTTTAATTGTCTAGAAGGGCTTGATTGGATCAGATCTGTGTAATTCAATCATGACAATTTCAACTAATTTCTCCCTTTCTAATCCATTTTTTTCCCTGCAACTTTTTTAATAAAGAAACATTGTATGTATTCAGTATCTTCAAGGCAGAACTTAAAATACTGCCCTTGTCAATTATTAGAATTTTTAAATATAGCTTGTCAAGTATGGCAGTTCTTTCATATAGATTATATTTGATCAGGTTCAAATGTGGTGCAAGAATTAAGTATCTTGATTGATGCACATGATGTTCTTTAATTGCATTAATAGTTTTAAATATGGACTCTCGGTCAACAAAAAAAGGCATTTCTAAAAATGGTTCTCCCTGCTTGGTACAACCTTTTTTTTTTTCTTTTTTTTTTCTTTTTAGGAAAAATACCTGCAAGAAAACCCCTTTAAAAATTGGTGAGAGATTTGTTGAGCCGCGTGGGCTCCTGTTGCTCTGGGATCGCTTGCAGTATTTGCACATTTTCAGTACATGATGAAGAGGACAAACTGCACAATAGGATAAAACTAGCTGTAGAGGGTGCCCAGAATTTGTTTTGTGATTCCAGTTTAATATGCTGGCTGGCTGGCTTCGAGTTTAAGGATCATTCTAGAAAAGTTATTATGTTGGATCCATTTCTGTTTTGGTCTGCCGGATACTTTAAAAAGCAGTAATTAGTTCTGTCAGTTTAAATATTTGGTCAGCAAAATACTGCTTCAGCATAGGAAGGTGCAAAAATCGCAGCTGCTGTTTATTGGACTTGCTTCTAATTTTGAATGTGTGTTGATGTATCGCTAAAAAAAGGAGCTCTGTGAAAAAGTAACAAATCAAAGATACTAATTCTTTTCTTAGGAGAAATCTTTCTCTGAAATCAGCCGCTGCCCAGCTTCCTGCGGTCACCAGGTGTTTTGTGGAAAACTGCATGTTTATTCTGCCCTTCTCAGGGTTCACTATTAAATGAGAGGTCACTTATGTTTTTCCAGGCATTGTTTGGAGGCAAGTATTTTGCTTTAAATTGCAATTTGCATATATTTGTGTTGGAGGTGACAATAGTTTTTAACTCCCCGCTCCTCTTCACTTTCTGCTCCAATTCCCCAGCAAACATAGGAGTTACGGTATATATTGTTCCCAGACATTTCATATATGACGCAGAACTACTAACATTTTCTGTGGAGGTGTTAACTCTTGTTAAGCTGAATTTGAAGCATTTGCTAATGCCACTAAATCAAAGAGTATGGCAAGAAGTAGAGTGGCAACTTCCCAGGGAAGGGCTTGGCTCTGATTTCGTGGGTTCCTCTTGCAATCTAGGAGCTACTCTGCATGGATCTGTCTTGGTATTAGCATATGCCTGCCTCTTGCATGAAAATTTTAGCAGTAATCCTTGCGTTGGACCTCTGCTATCAGAAATGGTGTTAGAAGGAGACACAAAAATACTCAAGTCTTTTGATTGTGCCTTTGTTGGTTTTTTTGTTGGTTTTATTTCCCATTCCGGTTTGCCCCAAGCAAAGTGGAAAGTTGACCAATCTAATCTCACTTTTGCTTAGGAATTATGGATGGCTTTTGTGAAACTGAGCAAAGTTTAACCATTTCAGTCAATAGTTGCTTCACAAATTTAGACTATGGCAATGTGATCAGGCTAACCCTGTGTGGGTTTTTGCTGCTACTGAACAGAGCAATTTGTCTCCTACTGTTCTGCTACTTGTCTTCATCTTCTCCATTGTTCTGTGTTTGGGTGGCCTTGCGGTTAGCCAGGTAGGGAACAGATCTGGCTGAAAGATCTGGGAAAGACCAGAGCAGTTGTGGATGCCCCATCCCTGGCAGTGTTCAAGGCCAGGCTGGATGGGGCTTTGAGCAACCTGGTCTAGTGGAAGATGCCCCTACCTGTGGCAGGGGGAGTGGACTAGATGATCTTTAAAGGTCCCTTCCAACCCAAACTGTTCTGTGACTCTATGAAAACCGTTTTTGTTTTCAGCTAGATCTGTTCACAGGGAGTGGTTAACTCTGGAGGAATGGGGAAGGAAGGAGATGTCTTCTTCACTAGTCTCGCAGGTTTATTCTACGTTACAGTGACTGTGTATCAGTGCTTTCCGTAACTGGAGGGTCACCTTTTCTGATTGTCTGCCAGTTCCAGGAGAAAGAGCTGCATCAGGTCAGCCTAAGAGGCTTGAGACTAATACCAAGTTCTCCAGATTATCTGATCTCTTGAAGACATCTGCTTGAGAAAACGAGCTAAAAATCCCTGTCAGTCTGAGCAATTGAGATGAAGTTAGCTTACCCCTTCACTCCTCCTTCACCACCCTGCCCCATGTCAGTCCTGGTGTGTTTAAACAGGTCAGCCGGTCTTGATGATTTCTACACTTCTTTGAATCCTCCTCAGTTATATCCTTAAGTTATTGATCCAGCTGCAGGTACAGTATTCCAGACATGGTGGCACCAGCACCTTATGCAGTAGTGGTAGAATCTGTGCTCCAAGTCGAGGTTGTCCTTAGATGTCTGAGAATCACGCCACGACCGGGGTCACCATGCTCTCACTTTGGTGTATGCAGTCAGCGGATGAACCACCGGCTTTCCAGAGACCGTGCATCACAGGAGTATGTGCCCCGTGCTGTTAATACCATTTCTTGCCTTGTGCCTTGGAACATATCTCAAAACCAACAAGGTGAAGTTATGTTCTTCATCTGTCAGAAAAAGAACAATGCCAAGTCCCTCTACACCTGCTCTTGCCCGTGCATTATTAACGAACATTTTCTACGTGGCTTGGCTATCGGTAGCCAATTTTGGTTAGTGCTGTGCTTAATATTCCCTCTGGCAGTCTTGAATGCTTAAAAATGTGAGTTTACTGGTAGAAACTATGACATGGGTTTTGGTGTTTGTGACAGATCCCGAGTCCGATGTCATCAGTGACAGCTCAAGCTATTTTATGGTATTGCAACTTGGGCTTGTAGCATTGGTATGCAACTGTGAGAAGTTCATTTATTTTTGTTATGATTTATTTTGATGCTAAATACCCCAAACTTGTGCTACATGATGATTCATGTGATTTCATACCTTTCATACACGATACGGGTTTAATGTCCTTGCACTAGTCAACAGGCTACTGTGTTCCCTTCCCTTGTGCAGTAGTGGCTGTCCATACTGTAACCCTACTTTCACAAAAGTGGATTAATTTGTCACACAACCAAAACTCTTTGTCTGGCATGATACAATTAATCAGCAACTTACTTCAGGATTTCCCCATGTTCTGTCTCCCTTATGGGTATGAGAGTCCACTTACAAACTTTCTGGTCTCATGATACAGGGGAGGTTACCAGGTTGTTCCTGCTGTTTGCCGGATTTATGGGTTATGTTGGAAGGGGTGTAGCCAGGCAGATGACGATAGTTGCCAATCACCTGGAATTACTCAGGACAATCAAACCTAAAACCAGCTGTAACATGCTGTGGAAAAGTCTGACTGTGCTGAAATGCTGCATTTTAAAAGGGTGATCAAATTTGTTGTCACTAGCTGCACATCCTACCTATTCAAAGACCGGTGAAGGGAAATCATCCAAGCTGTGGATAGTTCTCTCCATCTCCAGAAAGAACCAGAAATGGCATAGAGAGAGAGCATGATCAGGGCTGGGATGGCTTCCAGGCAAGGAGACAATAAAGTAGGATTCTCGGCTTGAAAAATACATGGCCCAGGCAAGGGAAATATGATAGGGGTGTATACAATCATTAATACTGTAGAGAAGAGCAGGCAAACATTATAGTGTGGGCTTAAAAGCAAACAGAAGTAATCCTTTTTGCTCAAAGCCTAATTAAATCGTGGCACTGTTGTCACAGATGTTGTAGAAGTAGCTCTGGCTGGAAGCAATTCGTATTTTATGTGACGAGCTAATGGAAACTGCCCTCCCTTAATGCAACACAGTGCTGAGGATGCAGCCTCTGGAGATCCCCATCCTGCTAATAGTGAAAATTTGGAGGCAGGTCATATGCTGTTCCTTACTTAACCCTTTCCAGAGTATTTGCTGTACTGGCATCTCAGTGACACATTGCAGAGCTGGATGGACCTTTGCTGTCTTTCATCATGCCGATTCTTGTGGTCCTAGAAGATAAACCAATTGTAAGACAGGTAGCTTGAAGCTTTGATTAATAATAAGAGTTTGCTGTATTTCGTACCAAAATCTTGCTTAGGAAATTCAGCATTAGTTGTTCTTTTCATCTTGATCTGCACTGGGAGGTTTTGTGGTGTTTTTTTTTCTAGCAGGATGTTTTATCAGTGTCACAGCAAATGTTGTCTCCCTTCTTGGATACTTGGACACTTATGCAGGTGTGCTTGGTTCTTCCCAATATTATGACAACTCATCATCTTGATGTTACTTCACTTTGTTCTTCCTGATCTACAGTATTCTTTGAAAGGCTAAGGTTTGAATGTGGTATTTTTTCTTTAATCAGAGAAAGATTAAGCTGAGGCAGTAAAAGAGATTAATATTTTCTGGATTTATGTAGGTGTGTGACATTTTATTTAATTGAAACTTGACAAGAGCAATACTGAAGTCTGGAAACCCACAGAAGAGAATTTGGACCGTTCAGGGGGTGGTTGTTCTATGTTTCATTTTCTAGAAATATCAGGGGAATATCAGGGAGTTTTGTTTCTACAAAATTGAAAAGCTGCTTTGTCTGTTCCTTTCTATTTCTTTAGGAAGCCAAGAATTCAGGAGAAACTCCCTTCAACGGAGGAGATTTTTCTTCTGTGAAGGTCTTTCACCCCCCACGCCCATGCTTGATTTTAATATTCTGTGCTGATTGCCTCCCCCAGAAGAGTTGAAGTGCAAAAAGCCTGTTAAAATGGTGCACTGTTACTCATCCTGTATACTGGGCTCGAATCTAGTCTAATTATGTCACTGCCGAAATTAAGCACTACTCTTTTAGCCTTACTGACTGAATATCAGCCTGAGAAACAGATTTTGCATCAACTGAGTCATCAGGAAAATTCTGATTGCGGAGCCTTTTGTTAGTAATGGGGATACAAGGAGAGGGCACAGCTGCACCTTTTGATGGAAGCAAAAAATAAATTGGTTTGCCAACTGGGCACCTTTGAGAGTCCTGGTTTAGATGATGTCTGCAAAACAGGTCTTCTCCGTTCACCCAGTGATTTAGAGGAATTTCATTCCTTAAGGTGCTGGATACGACCTGACATTAGTACTACAGGAGAAGCTAATTTAAGATGTAATTTGTTGCAGTGCTTTGTGATGTACCTGTTAACAAACTGCAGCAGAAATTAGCCTTACTATAAAGAGGAGATGAGTCTCACTACTTATGGGGAATAATGACTGTGATTCATGTTTTGGAAATGTGTTACTGGGAAAACCAGGTTGGTTGTTTTGTTGGTTTTTTTTTTTTTTTACTGCCTCTGTTCGGGTATTATTCCCTGGGCATGCAGAGCACTGGCAGGAAGATGCCAGCTTATACAAAAGGAGGAAACCTCTCCAGGTAGAAGTAGTTAGTAGACACGAAGCGCCGTGTAGCGCTGATGTCAAAATCTTTCATCACACCAAGTCCTCTTTTAACACAATAGTTTCGGTCCATCTCCAAAGCACTTTCTCTTCCCCTGGTGTCCACCATTATGATTTTCTTGCCTGTGCAGTGCTCGTTCATCAGTATTTGGCAAACGATGTGATAGAAAAAGAAATCTTGCTTCTGGGCACTAGCTCCCTAGTTTGTGCTGGATAGAACTGGGCATCCAGAAGTCTCCAGTGATTGGAATGTGGTTGGCCAGATTTTACCTTTCTGGGTTGTTTGATTTTATTTTTTTATTATTTTTTTTTTATTTTTTTTTGGATGACGGTAAAGCAGTGTTTCTATATGGGTAGATCATGACTTCTAAAGCAATTACAGCAACCTGGGAATAGGTGCAAAGCCTGGAGCATACGGGAGCCTGAAAGCCCATTCTCGCGTGGAAATATTCTGCCAGCATCTGTGTTACACAGTCTTGTCATTATGATCCCTAATTTAAAACAAGTTTCTAAAGGTCCTACTTTTTTCTTGTGCTTTTTTTTTTTAACTTTATTTTTTACTTTACCCTTTTGGACCAGTACCTTTTACTTGCATTGCTGGACTTGATAGCATCCTTCCTAATGAAATGTTTTTATTATTGGATATTTTCAGAATCACAGACAGTTGCCTGTGTAGCTCTAAGAACAGGGAAGAAGGCAGCTTGAGAAGTGTTTGTTGGTCGTTATTGTGATGCTGTTCTCGTGGTCTTTATACTTAACTGAGGCAAGATAGATATGGAAGCACATACCAAATTAATTTGGTCTTGTTCTTTTCCTTCACAGCCCTGATGTTGCCCTACATACAGTATTTAAATACTAGATCTGTTTACAGATATGTTAAAGTTTTAACCATTGCAATAAATATCAGGAAACTTGAGCTGTAATTAAAACTTGCTTCTGTTAACTTAAACCTGGTAGATTTTTTTATTCTGCTCCCAACAGTGTTTCTAAGTTTTTTCTGTATACGACACTGTTCAATTCTCTCCATAGTTTTTCTACCAGCTGCTTAGCCATCAGGGCAGGTTGACTTTCTGTTCGAATTATATTTCTTCCAAAAACTAGAGGAGATTTCTAGGAAAGTTGTAATCTCGTGACAGGTAGTACACGGTAAATTGGTAGTAACCTTCAGTAAATAGCTGGCATTCTGCTTTTCAGTACTGTGGTGTCAAGGTGATTTCAGACAGGGACATATTATTTTTTTAATTATGATTCATGGGCTGAGTCATAAATTTAGGATGGCTTCCTGTGTTCCAGGCACTGGAGTGCTCCCAGTCATGTCAGCATCAGGCTTGCTTTAAGGCTAGAGCGAGACCATTAAATACAAAGGTATTTAGTGACTTTTGACTCTTGACTTTTGAAGCATCTGATCTATGGGTCATTGCAAATTGGAAGATTGTATTGGGACAGTATCACTATGTGCCCTGTTCTTTTTTCTTTTCCCTTGTCTTAGGTCTGTGTAGTCTAAATGGCCATTGTTCAGTCTTCCTTGGTGTTGCTTTACGAGGAAAATACTCTTCTCTCTGTGTCTCCACTAGTTTTCCTGTGCATCTTTGTAATATCCTCGATAGGAGCAACAATTAGGGGGAAAAAAAGGGAGATTTCCTTATTGACCATAAAATTGCTAATACTGTAGTTGTATGGGAATTTCACTGACGCATCATTTGCTTCCAGTCCTAAACTGTTGTGTAACACCAGTGTGTTCTCTTCAGTGTGCATAATGATGCCTGTATGCCAATTTAAATGAAAGATTTTAAAAATCCCTCTTACTGATTTTTTTTTTTCTGTGTTTGTGTGTGTCTTGCAGCCCTGGAAGAAAGCGTGATTTTTCACCAGTGCTTTGGAGCCAGTACTTTGAATCTATGGAGGACGTTGTGGTAGAAAATGAAACTGGCAAGGATATATCCTTTTTTCCCCAATTGAACTTTTCTTATTCTCAGTGACTGGGGCGTTATCATGTTTAAGTTTGCCATTGAGTTTATGGGCTTCTCTTAATTTTTTTCATGTATTTCTTTTCATCTTCCATTTTTTTCTTTTGTAGGGATCAGTATCAGTAACTAGAGCAATACCTTCTAAGTTGACAGTTAAGATGTACTAGCAAGGTCTATTCCTGGTATTGCTTCTTTTGTAATCATTAAGTTTAAAAAGTGTTTTCAACAGTTTAATACCATATTGTGCAGGGAAATACTCATTAGTTCCCATAGTTTAAACTGTATCAGGATCAAAGCTGTTATTGATTTTTATTAACACAAGTAGTTGACAGGCAATCAGTGAGCTGTATGTTCAGGATCAGTATCAGCAGTACAACAGGTAAAGCCAGTCTTCCAGGTACTGTTTAATTCAGCTGATGGCAGTCATCCTCTTTGACGTGCTCAAACTGCTGTTGTATCCAGGCCATTTGCTAACTGGGAGCACTCCAACAAGTACAGTGTGTGAAGGTACTGGGAGAAGACTTCCCATCAGTCCTACCTCTGCCTACAGCTCTGACAGAAGCAGGTTTGAGAGGTATTTCCAGGTCTTTTGACCTAATTACAAAATGAAAACATTTTAATCTGTGTTTAAATAACACAACCTTGTAGTTTAAATAGTTGCATAGTTTTTAAGCATGCATATTCTAGCTTGGCCATTAGGAAACCCAAACTTTCAAGCTATTTCTCTCCAAATACCAATTTACTGATTACTTCTCTAATGCCGGTAGCATGTGATGCTTTGAAATGAGAAAATTCTCTCTCCTCGTTGTTTTGCTCAGCTTCTCATTCTTTTATGTTTATTAACTGCATTTGTCCAACTGATCCTATGAATTCTTCATGATTTACACCTTGTCTTGCCTTTGATGTAAAGGCCGTGCACATCCCCAAGGCTTCATGAGTAATAAAATAAAAAGTATAAGGGACCTATTTGAATAGGTGGTGTACATAAGCATCCCAAATTTAAGCATATCTTCGTTTTTTGGGATTTATTGTGCTACCTATGACCTTTGACAGAAGCTTGAGCTCCCATATGAAAGGTTGTGGACAGATGTGTACTGTAGAACCAGCTGAATTAATGAATGGAGTTGGTGCCCACTGTTCTGCCCCAGTTACCTGTTACTGCTCCATCAGATCTCCTTCTGTGAACAAACCCCAGCTGATGAAAACTGTTTTTAAGCTGACACAGCTCACTGTGACTGAAACAGTGCAGGGAGCACCTGCGTGAACTGTTTGCAACCAGCAGATCCAAAAGGCACTGCAGTATTCAGCAGAAAAACGATGAACAGCCTCATCAGTAACTGCAGCTATCGCAGTTAGATTCAGAAGAGTGCTTTAGTCCGCCCAAGTCCAGAGGGAGAACAGTGGAAGGGGGTGAAGAAGTGACTTGTCTGATCTGTTGGTCACAGTTTCCAGCACTGAACACAGATCTCACAACTCCCAGTTCTGTGCCTTTCCCTAACTGACATCAGTTTTAGTGATAGTTAAACTGATTTTTGTTTATCTAAATATATACTGTAAGGTGACCTTAGCTACCCTAGTGAAGCATCTTTGCTGTGAGTGTTCCAGAGAGTAATTATATTGCCTTAAAAATCTTGTTTACTGGTTTGTCTGACGTTTTTCTTTTGAAGTAGTAGGAAAATACACCAGATCAAAATTACACGCTCCGAAGTATATGCTCATCATGGTTTGGTTTTTCTCTTAGTTGTTTAATTCACTGTTTTGCACTAGGGGAAAAGGGTGCGGGGAGGAGGAGACCTGGGCAGCAGGAAAACAACTCTTGAAGCTTAAATAAAGTGGGTTAAGTTTTGTCCAGGTTAAGCTTGCACATGCCTGTTGATCAGAGGGAGAAATGAGGCCTTGGGTACACAAGGGTAGAAACAAAACAGTATTGGGCATTGCGGACTCCAAAATACATTCAGCTAAGTAACTTCAAATAAGTTTATGAAATGTCCTTAACTGTTCATACACTTTTCGAATTTACAAAAGCGGATTGGAGGGGCCTGTCTTACTGCTGTTACACGGTGGAGGCCATTCTGCTCTTTCCTGGGCTGTATTTACTGTAAGTAAGCTGCTGCGTTATAGAAGTATATATGCATGCAAATATAGTCCTCTGAGCATGGAAGGCAACTAACCTTTCAGCTATGTTAAGCACAGGAAATCAGTTCAGAAAACTGTCTTATAATCTCCTGGTGTGTACCTGACTCAAGTCTTCTAAATATTTCACTGTCAGTGTATTTATTAAGTAGGCAAAGCACATGCAAAGGTTTATCATCTAGGTTTTAATTATCAGCAGTAACCAAAACTACATCTGCCAAATAGCTTGTCTGTTTTAATGAAGAGCCAAGATGTTTCCCATCATAGCATACCCATTTTTTTTCAGAAGGCTGCTTTTTCATGACTGCCGGTGCTTTATCTCATCATAACAATATTATCTTTGCATGGTTGCAGTCTTGTTTGACTTGTCGAGGAATCTCATTTGATGCTCAGGCAACTCTCTGAAACACGAACTGAGGTGATGGCAATAGGAGTGAGTGTGGGGACTGACCAACCCAAAATTCCTCCCTCCCACCCATTCCCTTTAAAAAATAAGGGGAGTTAAGGAAGAAAACTTGTAAAGGATTTCAAGAAAAGTAAAATCACTTGCAGTGTGTGATTTTTTTATTTGGGACGTTTTTAATCCAGGAACTCTTTGTGCTCTCTACTTAATAGAAGGATGCTATAGGATCACTTTGATGGAAGTGCGACTGGACAGACAAAGTCTTTATGTCTCCCCTGTGCCTTTGGCTGTGTCATATTTGTTACCTTTTAGCAGTTTGGTGGTCTGTAGATCACTTAGCCTTTAAGCAGAGATTCAAATGAGTAACAAGAACCAGTGTTTTACAAGAGTCACTACCAGCTGCTCTTGAATTCCCAACATGACTACTGTTGAGTAATCCTGATGGTGTAATCATAAACCATCTTATAATGTGATGAGACACATTAGAAAAATTCTTTGCCACCTGGGCTGTAATTTTGGTATTGAATAGTAGTTTTACACCTAACAGTTCATTTGTAACTAGCTGACCCAGAGACTGGTGCAGATACAGGTCTTCTGAAACTGTTGAACTTTAAGTCTTAAGTCTTACTAAATCCTGTAGTTACTTGCTTGTAGCTCACTAGTTGCTAAGATGGATGGATGTCTTTTCCTCTGCTAGTTTAGAGTTGGGGTTTTTTTTATGGTATACAAGTGCCTTAAACAGATGTAATGAAGGTCACTGCTTTTAATTGGAGGCAGAGGTATGAAGTCATGTTTTTCTGAGTTAGGGAAGGGGCTTCTTACAAGACACTTCCACCCTTTCTAGAGCTCTTTTTTCCCAATAACAACACCAATACCATTTTTACATTTAAAAATCTCCAGAGCTGAATTTAGCAAAGTGATTGCAGTTGTAACGCTGTACCTTACAGTTGCTGGCTTTTTATGTTACTGTTAGCAGTTATCAAAGTTAGATCATATACAAAATTCACATAGATTTACGCCTTGCACTTGAGGCTGCATTTGGAGAAAGAAACTGCCACATGCAGTTGTGTGGTTGCTATAGAACTATTTCCTTTGTGCATTTTGACATGAAAGTTTGTCCCAAGCAATCAAGTGTTAAATGTTTGGGATGAACCAGAACTTAAAAAAACCAAAACAAACAAACAACCTCTCCCCCCAAAAAACCCAAGAAGAAACCCGAACTGGGAAGCATTGAGAGTAACCATCTATAAATAAAATAACAGACTGCAGGAGTGGCATGCTTCTTCTTTTGCTTATTGGCCTGGTAACTTCCTGGATGATGTGTTTGTACTTCTCATGGCCAAAGTACTCCTATTGGGATAAAATTCAGGGCACTGGAAAGCTTCCCATTCTCTCACATCAGGTTGATGTTCCTCTTTCTTTACTCCCTACTGACAATAGTTTGATTTTTAGCAGCAGATTGCTCATCTGACTAGTTAAATTATTGCTTAGGTGCATAAGCACCTTGCAGATTGAGGTTTCAGGGTGTCTTTAGGGGCTCTAAAATATTAACTTGTGGATTCATTGGTTTTCAGGAGAGCAACTGCTACAGTCATTTAGGAGTTGAATAGCTGAACAATCAAAATATGAGGACTGGGTAGCTTTCAGATCTCTCTGCCCAGTATGTAGGTGGTTCTATTAAGAATCCCTCAACAAATTCCCCCACTCCTGCAGGGCTGTTGTTTAAATAATCAATGATTCTTTAACACAAAAGTCTTCAACAAAGAATGATACTTAATCACTGTGATGCCTGAAGTAACTTACGTAAATTGAGCTGTCAGGGACAAATAGAGCCGTAATTGTATTGCAGCCTTACCTTACTCTGAAAGGATTCCTCATTTGCTCCCCCTGACCTCTTTGGACTAATCAATTTTTGTACATTTCAGCCTTACTGTAAAATTTTGTTCTTTGAGAGCAAATTGAATGTGTGCTGCAAAGCAGCTGCTTCATCTTCATGTCTGCTGTATAGCTAAGGCTGATTTTGTAACATGGGGCTTGGGGAAGGGGGGCATCCCTGTGGTGTCTGTAATCCCGCTGCTGCATTTCAGTTTTCAGAGGTGCTACAGATCAAACATGCATAATGTCTTATGCACAGGGAAATAAATGTCCTCAAAGATGGCGTGAACAATGGTAGAAAGCATGGAGCTTTGGTTAATTAAGGATAGTTTATATGGAATATTCTTGCTTGCTTTCTGTGACACCTTGTGCAATCCAGGTTCAGCCACTTTGTTGACAGTAGCAGGTTTTTGTCGCACCATCCGAGCCTTTGCTGTTGTTTCAGGGAGTCCTTAATGTTGCTAATTCTTTTGTAGATGAGGTGTGGCACTTTGCAAATTATATTATCTTTGTCCCTTCTTGCAGTCTGCAATCATTAACAGGATTCAGTGTAGGATTGTGGCTTTAGATCTCCGAGGCCATGGTAAGTAAAATCACATAAGCATGTTACATGCTCTCGTTTTTTAAAGATGATGTAATGAATCCCTCCCAAGATGACTAAGAAAGCATCCCTAAGGCATCCCAATTTTTATTCAAAAGCAGGGATGGAAACGTGGCTTCTAGAGCTTGGCAGCCACCTGTCCTCGTGTGCCAGAAGCTGTGCCTTTGTGCAAGGCAGTGGTGGACTTGTTCCTTCCTACATACTGGCACCAACCCCCTCCTTCATATTTTCATAACCTGTAGGTGGTCTTTACCATTAGAAATAAGGTCTGTTCTTTAGTTTTAAGATACATTGCAAAGATGGAACAGTTATGGGGAGCGTTTCCTACCCGTAAGCTATAATGCGATAAAGTACTAACTGTTCCTATTAATTCCGGGTTTCTTAATTATTCATGTTAACTGCAGTAGGCTCGCTCTTAATAACTGTGCCAAAAAGCTTTGTACAGTTGCTGCTCTAACTCCTGAGGGATCTGAAGGTTTTCAGCTTACATGAACTTTACTTTTTCTGTTCTTTCAGGAGAAACAAAAGTTAGGAATCCTGAAGATCTGTCTGCAGAGACTATGTCAAAGTAAGGAAGCTTATGTTCTCTCTTCAGTATTTCTCTTTTCATAAACCTTTATTTTCTTTCCTTGAATGAACAATAAACTACTTGAGGACACACAGCCTTCATTCAAGGGAGCTTGAAGATAGTTTCATTCCACATGATTCTGGTAGTTATCCCTTCTTTTCCTTCCATTTCGGGACAGTTTGAAATTATCTCTTCCAGCCGAGTCAGATTCCAAACTGGAGTCATTCTCTAGGTGCCCTCAGTTTTTAAACTCACTTTAAAGATCAGTGGCTTCATTGCAGAGAACACTTTAAACCTGCAATATGCTATAACACTTTGTAGAGATCTCCTAATAGAAGGGGAATGCTTTCCTTGGACATAACCAACTGGGGCACTTTAGCTTGAAATCACCAGTTTGGTGGTTCTTCAGCTCCTCGAGCGAGCGTTCAGAGCATGCCCGCCTTGGACTGGCGGCATCCCAAAGTGTGGGTCACAGACTGAGACTTTCAAGCATGGAGGGAGTTGCTTTTTCAAACTATCACGACCTGCTTTGGGATGCAAATCCCCCTCTTGACAAAGCTGTAAGAAAAGCAAATACCCACTGCTAAGCACATTACGTTATGTCCACATTTAATACAAAGAGACTCTTTGCTATGACTACAATCAAATCACGAAGGATTTTGTAACCTTCATATGAACAAATCCACTTGGTTTGTTGTGGGGAGGCCATGTGTGAAATGTATTCTGACTTCCATTGTATACCTTATTGCTACTGCTTACGGCTTGTCAGATCCTGATGCGTTATTGTCCTGAGGAGATGCCGTATGAAATGATTAGAATGTTTTAGATCTGGAGCAGCACTACTGTGCGGGAAAAACAAGTTCCTTTTGTTTTTAAAACTTTCTCTCCTCTTAGCAATGAGTTTGAAAGTTATTCCAGAATAGCTTTTAAATGGGACTGTTAAATTATAGCTGGTTTTCATTTTATTTTTTTTTAATCAAATCCTCAAGCGATTTTCTCTGACAGAGCAAACAGGCTGGTCAACCTTTTTTTTTTTTTTTTTTTTTTTTTTTGACCTGTTTTCCATTTTCTAGTTGCAATACTGCTCAGGTCTCCGGTTCCTCTGAATAGTTTTAGTCAGGAATGCCAGTTTGGGTGTCTTACACTACAGTGCTCTTCAGCAGATTTCCATCATTAGCTCTGCTGTTGTTTTGGGTTTTGTGAATTGCACCAGCCATCTTTCACATACTGCAGTGACAACTTCAGTTTAAAGTAGGTGCCTTATGGAAAGGATAGGGAAATTGCCCCTTTCCTTGTAGTATCTGTGCTCATAGAGAGTCTGAATCTTGTTGCTTGTGCTCAATGTTGTTTATCTTTGCGTTGGTCAGTAGGGCTCAGTTATTTTCTCTCTTTAATTGCAAACGGTTTCTCCTTTTAGAACGGTGAGTTTCTTAGTCTATGCTTCCATGCAAGAGGCTTTGACAGCTTTTTCTCACCTTTTATTTAAAATTCTCACCAGCTAATGTCAATGTAAAATGTTCTCTTCAGGGATTTCTTTTAAATGAGCACTTCCCGTTAGTAAAAATGGAAGTGACATGCTTGTTCAGGAAACTATTGGCTTGAATGATTTCCTATATCGGTACCTAGATGAAACAGTGGTAAGAGAATAAGCTTATCTCAATTACCTGTGGATTAAATGATCATACAGGCAGGGTTTAGAGCCGGATGTCTGTCTTGGATGTGTACTTTCTCCTCCCATTATACAAATCTGCTTCAGAAATGTATCAAGGTAGAGCTGCCGACCATGCTTTTATCTTGATTTGGCAGAGATGTTGGAAACGTGGTTGAAGCTCTGTATGGGGACCTTCCACCCCCTATCATGCTGATTGGGCACAGCATGGGGGGTGCCATCGCAGTGCACACAGCGGTCGCAAATTTGGTGCCAAGTTTACTGGGTCTGTGCATGATCGATGTTGTGGAAGGTAAGTGTGTATACCCTTGGATAGGGTTCTGTCTTCCACATTGATCTTTTTCTTTTATCCCCAAATCTCTGAATACAGAAAGTTTTGCCCAGTTTTTAAACCAATGCCAATTCCATCCTCCTAACAGATGCTACCTACCAAAAGTCTTTCTAGTGTGACCCCTCTTTTACTTTTCCCAGATGGGCTCTCTGTTTGCTATTTTCCTGATAATTTCTTTGCAATACTTTCTTGTTAGTGGGGAGAAGGGTGGCTTTTTATATAATGCACGGTGCTGATGAGTGGTTACTGCCTTCTCATACTATCTGAATGTCCTACCTGTTCAAATATTAATTCTCTAATGTGGGAGGAGGTGTGACTGTGGACTTAGGAGTACTAAGCTGTACTTTCTTTAACAGCATTAAATCCCCAGTGAGCTCCAGCTCTCTCTGAGAGTGTGTCCCTGGTAGCCAGTTCTGTATAGAGGGGATGTGGCAATTATTTCATCAGATGCCATAAAGTTAAAATGCTTGCTCTTAGGTACAGCCATGGATGCATTGAACAGCATGCAAAACTTCCTAAGGAGTCGTCCCAAAACATTCAAGTCACTTGAGAATGCCATTGAATGGAGGTAATGCATTGGCTTATTATGTAGTCTCCAAAATCACTGGTCTTTGTAGCTTCTCTCCTGAAGGAAACAAAGTATGTAAAATTTGTCTGTTTTCTCCCTTTGTGCTCATTTCCCCAACTATTGTCACCAATTCCTTGGCTAATTTGACAGGGAGAGAGACATCTCAAAGATAATTAATTTCCTAGGAAAGTTGGCTAGGCATTGGAGAAGGATCCTCTAAGAGCTTCAGCTAATGGAAAGCTTCATGGAATGAATTGCAGCTTCTTGTAAGTGTCCCAACTATCACAGAAGCTTGAGATATCCATCCCATGTGTAAGAAACAGGACTTATTTCTGATTCAGCAAGAATTAGTTACACATTTGGCATCTGAGTTTGAAAGTGAGAGGTCTTGTGGTTAAGTTTGTAGACTGGACTACAGAAAGCCCAGATCTGTTGCCAAATACCCATGTAGTTTCTGACCTCCCCCATCCCCTGCAATAAAATGAGTATAACACTATTTCACTGTTTGCCCACGAGCACTTCTCCCACATGTCTTTTAAAGTTACAGAGACAATGGGGCGTTCTGAGTAAGTTGGCATGTAGTGTGAGCCACTCTGAACACTTTCTGAGAACAGAGGGTTTGGGAGTGACTTGTGGAAGTCATGAGCTGTAAAGGGTTTTTGCTCCTGTTTCTGGGCCTGCTAGTTCCTGAATCTGTTTAGTAGATATTTCTGCCTTTCTTCTGAATTTTCTTCTTTTTTTTTTTTTTTCTAGTGTAAAAAGTGGACAAATAAGAAATCTTGAATCTGCCAGAGTTTCTATGGTCGGTCAAGTCAAACAGTAGGTGGTTTTTGGTTTTGTTTTTTTTAAAGCTCTGAAAATCATCTTGCCTGTTTTACAATACCATTACTACAGAGCATAAATGCACTTGAAAGTGAAAATTTCTTCTAGCAAATACAAATTTCTTATCATTTGATCACAGCTGATACCAGCGGCAGTACTGAATCGTAATCATGGCACTTGGAGAAAACCTGGTCAAAATTTCCCTGGGAAAAAATCCACCAAGAGCCATGTTTTAAAAAGTTTAACTACTGCTGGTTGTGTATTCCTTGGTTTGTCTGCCTTTCTGCACACATTAAGTGTTAATTTGATGCATTTTCAGAAATTTTGCCCTAAATTGGGTTGGCCTTCTGGGTATGGTATCTTCCACTTACTTTTAGAAATTGTTTAATTACCTGTTGCATTTCAGGAGTGATCTGAGGTGGGTTTGTGGGGGATCAGAGTAACCTGCTTGTGCCACTCTAATCTTTGACATAGCTGGAGCCTCTACAAATGTCTCATACTCCATTAAGAAAAGCTGTTGTTGATTGATTGACCACTTCTGCCTCCTCTAAGTAGCTATTTGCATTTATATTTGCACTGGGATACATGTGCTGCACAGGCACTCGGTCTCATGGCTAGTCATGACTGTATCTTTCATCCACAGCTACTTTTAAACTTGAGGGTTGGGTTTTTTTTCAGCCACTGTCTGAGAAATTGCTGAATGCTTTAGGTTAAAACCTGTGATTTTTTTTTTTTTAATTTTTTCTTGGCAGGGAATCAGTTTCTGGTTTTATTTTCACAGGTGCGAAGGGGCTGCCAGTCCTGAATGTCCTAAAGCCATAGTGGAGGGTATTATTGAAGAAGAGGAGGAAGAGGAAGAGGATGAGGAAGGGGGAGGCTCTGTCAACAAAAGGAAGAAAGAAGATGACACAGAGGTAGGGAATTTTCTTACTGTGTTTTCAGCTTGTGTTTGCACAATGCTCCCTTGCAAGAGTAGCCACCAGTGGTTATCCAAATCGTTCTAATATAAAATGGAGCAACTCCAGGGACCAAAAACTTTGTATTGTGACTATTGTTTTTCTTCTTCGTCTTGTGCCACTGATTCTATCTTGGACTGTTACCTGCAAGTGTGTGTTTGGTTTTCTTTCCTGAGACGCTCACAGATTTAATGCTTCTGGCCTGAAATGGTGCTTCTGGCCTGAATGAGGAATGCTCTTTTCTGAGTCTTTGTGCTATTTTTGTTCATTTCCAAGGCACAGTGGCATGCAGGAGGTTCTACAGGCGATTGCAACCTAGGAATGTAAATTCCTTGAGGAAAATTGTTATAGCCAGTTTAGCCCCTTGTATTTCTGTGTCACCTAAGTGAGAGCCAAGTCTGAACTTTCAGACAATCTGTGAGCTATTTGTGCAAGTAAAAATAGCAAATTGAGTGCCCTGAATACTCTAGCGTTCTCTTGATCTATAGGTGTAGTTCCTGCTCACTTTCTTGTTCCCTACTTGTGTACTTTGGCTGTGATTTGGAGAGAAATTAAGGAGCAAGGAGGGTCATCCCTGGAGGTGTGTAATCCACCAGAGGGAGCCAGTATTTTTTATATATACTTCCAAGTGGCACTCTGAGTTCATTTTATTTCGGCTGTTTTACTGATCACTAATGCAGAGCTCTCTCTCCTCCCTGCAGACAAAGAAGGAGCACTTATACACGTGGCGAATTGAACTGGCGAAAACAGAAAAGTACTGGGATGGCTGGTTCAGGGGTTTATCTAACCTCTTCCTAAGCTGTCCAACTCCAAAGCTTTTGCTTTTAGCTGGTACGTGTCTCTTCCAGTCCTGCTTAGGTTCAGTGACTGTTCACTTCAGTGATGTCCTACTTGTATTTTAGAGAATACGGCAGCATTTGGCTAATGTCTTTCTCTGAGAATAGCGGACCTGTTTCTTCTACCTTGGCTTTTCTATGTATCTTGAAATACCACAAACCAGTCCATTTGATCTGTGCAGATCTGGAATTAGTTCAGAGCCTCTTAATATCAAAATAGCACATAATGACATACTGTGTATTGCTGCTGTTGGGTAGATGTTTTACTTGTATGATGTGGAAGAAGAGCAAACAGAACAGATCAAAGCTACCCTTCAGCCTCCATTACTATGATATTTTCCTGTATATATGGATGTAATTTGAACTTTTCAACTGAAAGTCAAATTATCGATGTTTTAGAGCCAGCTGTAGGCTCTTTTTGTATCCTGATAGGAAATTAAGTGTGTAGCCAAGATAATCACCCTTTTAAGTTGTTGGGAAGGATGTGTTCATGCATTTTTGGCTGGGGTTCTTTCCTGTCGCTTTACTGTCTTGCAGTGCAGCAGTGAAGAGTCCTTGTGGGTGTCAGAGATGATGTTTCTCTTGAGTTTTTCAAGCCAAATGTCGCCTTCAAAATGTGAAGTAAAGCCCTGCTTAGACAGTCATGTTCTCTCTGGCTTTTCTCCAATACATCTGTTTATTTGATTGTAGGTGTTGACAGGCTGGATAAAGATCTAACAATTGGACAGATGCAAGGTAAATATTTAATATTGTTACTCTATCCTTACTGTAATGCTGGTTTTGGATGATAGCTTGTTGCTATGGGTACACAAATGGGAGGTAGCTGGAATGGCCTTTTAGCAGGTGCAGTCTATATCGAAACAAATGTGCATTAAAGAATTAGTCCATCCCAAAGTGTTCTCTTAGCTGTCTGTGGTTGTAGGTAAAGTGGAGAATTTGAGAAGGGAAAGGTTGAATTAAAAGTTGTGAAGGGCTGTTGCCATGGTTTTTGTTCAGTCTGGTGTTCAACGTTTCCAGCAATGGGGCTATCACACTTCTCTTGGATCAAAATGATTGTAAAGGCTTCTTTCTAATCTGTATTTTCCCTTTCTAACTACATTCCTGATGCTCTTAGCTAGAACACTTGTTCTAGCTTGTCCCAGTGTTTCTGGCAGACATCAGACCAAGATTCGGCATCTGCATCAATGTTTTGTGGTTTGTTTTTTTGGTTTCTTCCCCATCCCATCTTCACTGATTTCCAGAGCAACCAGTACTGGAAAGTAGTATGGGGTAGCAGGGTAAACATTACATTAAGGTAGATCTGACAAAGGTTCCAACTCTGAAAAGTAGTCTCACCTGCATCGAGAAGCTCTAAGAAGTCTAACTTCATTTTAACTCCCGGGAACATGCTTTAGTTACACATGGGGAAGATGAATTAAGGAGCTGGTTCTTGCTTTCTTTGCAAAGATGTCTGCTGTGTGTATTGTACAGTTTGCCCTAGACTTCCGTGCCTTCCCTGATCCCTCTTCACCAGATGCATATAGTGAGATTTAGTGAGATTTGTTCGTAAAGAATGTGAGACCTTTTTTAGAAGAGTTCATAAATTCACAGTGCTTTTAAGGGTGTAGTGTCTGACATTTCCTGTGTGCACAAGAACTGCTTGCCTAAACTATTGCTGTTAGAAATCAAGACCACTTAAAAAGCAGCTCCAATGATGACTCTTTTGATCTGCAGGGAAGTTTCAGATGCAGGTCCTCCCACAGTGTGGCCATGCAGTCCATGAAGATGCTCCAGACAAGGTGAGCCCCACTGTAGGGTTGAAGCTAGATAAGTCACGGTCTTCATGGCTTAAATGCAAAAGGGGTCCGTTGCTTACTATGAAGCAGAGATTATACTTCAGGGGCATTTTTTGACATATCTTAAATGGCTATTTGCAAAACAGCTTGGATTTTTAAGCTGGCTGGAAAGCCTGGGCTGAGATGTTACATGACGCAGGGCTTGGCTAGGTTACAGATTTAACTCTCAGGCTAGTGGTGATACAACTAACTCTTACCATGTGGAGTGTGGATTTGTCCTCCCTGCCTTTCCTCTTTAAGTTCTCCACTCTCCCTTGTACTACGCTGCAGCTTTTGGGGTTGGTCTCTGTTTTTCTGAGTTGGGTGGCTCACATTTTCCAAATACAAAACAAATGTTACTCAGACAGCTTACAGACTGACAGAGCAGTGCTGCTTCCGAGTACAGCTGAAGTTAGTATCCAGATAGAAGCAGGAATGTGGTGCAGCCCATGGAGCCTGTGGTTGGAAACACATCTGGTTTTAAAGTTTGCTCTACACTGACTGCTGTGAGTGTAAAACTCAGCCTTTCTGTGCATCACTTTACCAATCTGAAATAGGGATTTTTATCTAAACATACTGAGTTCTTACATTGTTATTCTTTTTAAACATTCTAGGCAGTATTATTAGTGTCAGGTTACTGTCTTGATTTGTTCTTTATAGGAACAACTTGCATTGTGATTTCACCAGATCTTTTTTCCCTGCTAAACTTGGGCATTGTTTTAAGAATTACTGAAAGAGGTGGAGAAAAAGTTTGGTCAGTTCTTGATTATGAGATCAGTGTCAGAATAAAGATGGAAGCACGTAGTTCCTTTTTTTATATAAAAGCGTGTTACACAGAGCTCTTAGTTTTGAAGGAGCAAACTTGATTCAGCAAGAGGATCCTGGGGACATGAACTGTTGTTGGAAATGCTGCAGGCTTTGGAAACTGACTGGATTTCTTGTTATCTTTGTGTCCCTTTAAATTCTGACCGGTTTTTTGTGGGTTTTTTCCCCCCCTCAGGTTGCTGAAGCTGTTGCGACGTTCCTGATCCGTCACAGGTTTACAGAGCCCATTGGTGGCTTCCAGTGGTAAGGCTCTGTGGGTGCTTGAGCTGTGCAGTCCTCGAGCAGAGTTCTTGCTCTTACCGCCTGTGCGTTTGGCTCTCAATGTGGGATGTTGGAGTTTTAGCATAATGCTAAAAACCATATGTAAACAAACAGCTTTGAATCACAGCCAGTAATATATTCGATGTTTATGTGTTCTCTCTAAACTACTCGCATATTAACTTGTGTTAATGAAACCTTCCATGGAGGGGAGGAGCAAAGCAGATCCTCCCCAGCTGATTCCTTTCTTTATAGCCTGCCAGAAGGCAGAATTACAAACTTTATGGTATTTGGTTTAAATAGTATTTTATTTAAGTAATCAAGGCCCTGTGTTTTGGAAACAACTTGCACCACACTTCTTTGGCTGAGAAATACTGGTGAGATTAGACAGATAAAACTGTGTGCTTCATGTTGCCGACTTTTCATACTGATCTCATGTGTTTTCATATCATAATGAACTGTAGAAGCCAGGCCTCTGCGCTCAGCCACACAGTGGTGAGAGTAGGTTGTGACTGGAAAAACTCCCAAACTCTTAGTTACAGTACCATAAAGCTAGTAACTAAAACAACACAGACCTCATGGAAGGTGCTAATCTGTTTTAGGATCGTCTTTCAGGTGAATGGTAAAATAAACAGGTTTCTGTGGCAGTCCTGAAAAGTCTTCCTGCTTTTAGCTAAGAATTCTTCAAAAAAAGCTGTAAGCCCCAAAATGTGTAATGCTGTAGGACTGGCAGTGCTGAAGGGGTATCCCTGGATGTTCCCTTTCTTTTTTTCCCCTTTAACCTGTGCCCTTGGGGATGGAACAGTAGAAGTGTAGGACTGTGGACTGCCTATTTTAAATCCAGTGAAAGGATATGGTGTAGGTTAATGTGTAAATGGTGAGAGAGGGAGAAGGCAAAAGGACTGTACTACATTGTAATGTTGAATCCCCACCAGGGATTTGGCAACCTGTGCTATCTCTGTGAGTCTTTGAAGGTGGTAGCCTGTTGCTTCTGCTATTACGGTTGTAGCAAAAGCAGCTTTAAAACAAGAGGCTTGGAGAAAGTGAGGTGGCTTGCTGGCTTTATTGTGTCCTTAAGCCACAGACAGCAACATATTACGCTCACTATTACGTAGCTTACAAGTTATTGTTGAGTGCATCAATGCTAATTTTAACCTGCATGATAGACTCCTTTTGGCCTTCTTTTACCTTGGGTAATCAACTAAATTTAGGGTGTTGCAGAGCCAAATATCTGCAGAGAATACCTTGATTTTAACGTGTGACCTTTCTTCCACTCTCCTTTTTCCCTCCTAGTGTGTTTCCTGCTTGTTAATACCCTGGTGTTCTCCAGCACTGAGTCCTGTTGTAAATAAACTGCACCAGAGGCCACTGTGATGTATCCATATCCTTTCATCTCTCCAGTTCAGCAGCAGTGAGAAGTTGGTGTGAGATTCATCCCCTAGAACTAGTTCTCCAGAATGTGTAAATGCTTAGGGACTTCCTTGCTGGGAAGCAGCTTGTACTGAAGACCATGAAAAGCTCTTCAGGCCCTTGGAAGTGGGCTCCTCTCTGCTGCCACAAGGAAAGACCTCCTGAAATCCCAAGTAGTCGATCATACCGATCTCTATCAATTCTCAGGCTTTCTTGGACCCAACTACAAAGGGGCTGTTGGCAGTCCAGATCCACCGAGGGCATTGCAGTATAGCCAAAGGCTTCAGGATTTCTCCATGGAATCGTCTAATCGTCTTTGAAGTGCCCCTTAGGTTTATTTTTTATATACACATGTTTCTTTCCCCTAAAGCAGATGAGGAATCAGCTTCATTGGGAGCTCAGGTTTTGTCTCACCAATGTCAGCCTTATGGGTTAAGCTGCAGGAATAGCCTAGGTGCTACTTTCCTGTGCAAAGTTAGACAGGATTGTAAAACAAAGCGAGGGGGGACCGTGAGCTCCATTTCAGTCTTGCGGCTTTCTTAATACCTGTTTCAAGTTCTCACTGAGAAAAATAGCCTGGATAACTCTTGTCTACTGTAGACACATAACAGGCAGGGGACTCTTTTGCCTGCGTTTATGGGGAAGACCCAAGAGCAGCAGTAACAATGTGGTCTGCAGGCAGTTTGCCTGTTTGGCCATTCTCTGTGCCTGGAATGTGTTTATGCTTCCCATCTTGTAGCTGCTACACACAACTGAGCAGAGATCAGCACCTTTTGGATGAAAAAATGCAAAAAGGGCAGTAGATAAAATCCTGGAAGAGCTTGGAGTCAGTCCTGCTGATGTTGATGCAGAGGTGTAGGCAGCTGCTGCTGCATTATGCTCCCCCCAGTATTGGAGGAAAGACCTTGTCTTCACTGTCGCTTCCTAGATTGTTTCGCTGCCTGCCTTCCATATTTCCATGTAAATGCAGTAGTTTCACGGAGAGCTTTTCTTCAGGGTTAAATTATCCACAGACAGTTCGTCAGATTGCTTTCACCTAAGAATCACTCTTGAGCATAAGAGCAGACACGTTTTGGAGCAGTTATCCTCAATATTTTGCTGGTGGATGTCTGAAATGTCCTTTTTTTTTTTTTTTTTTTTTTTGCCTTGTGTCCATAACCCCTCGATGCTGTATGATGAACGCAGTATTTTAACGCTGTTTTGCTGAGGCAGAGTTCTGTTGTTGGCCTGATTTGGGAGCTACGATGTACATCTATGCGTACGATGTGCATCTATGCGTATGTCCTGTGACAAGAGCCATCATGAATTCTTGGCATTTGAGAGGTGCAGGTGGGGCAAAGGGAGATGGTGTGAAGAGCTGACAGAGCCCGGTTTAACGTTGCCATTTACCCTGATGGAGAGCCGCTCATCTCCTCTGATTCATTACCATGTGAGCCCTGGACATGGCAGTCATGGCCTTGCTTTGTGTCCCTTCCCTGACACATCGGGGTGGGAAATGCCTGAATTGGAGACAAGAAAGCCTCATTCCAGAGAGCTCTCCTCTCTCCTGGCACTTTGGCCATCAGCACTCAGGTGTTAAAAGAGCAATTGCTGGCTCCCAGCGCTTCCTTCTGTAAGTCGCCGTGTTAATTATTGCATTAGTTTGCTGTGACCTTGATGTAATGTCCACCCCTCTTCTAGTTGCTGATGGATTAAATGGATCTTCAGTAGTTGAGATGCAAAATAGCACTTTCCCCAGCTGTATCCTGAAGATTGGCAAAATTCTCGGTCCTTTCCAGATTACTCCTGTGTTCAAATTGTTAGAGATTAAATAATACAGTGTGTATGTCCAGAGTATCGCTTTACGGGATAGTTAAGCATGTGCCTGTTGTCGTACTCATGAATGATCTCGGTGAAGTCACATTCCTCCGTGCTGAAGTAACTTGGAGGATCTGGCTTTGAGTGATTCATTGCGGTAACTCCTTGCGTTTGCCTCTCATGTTATCCCTTTCATTTGCTTTTACAGTTTGTGAGATCTTAAAAAAACCAAACAAAACCCTCCATGGAAAGCAAAAGAAAATCAGTTTTGTATTCTGTAGAAGCACCACTGGGAAATGAATGACTGTTTCTGAATCCTATGGGCTCCCCAGAATTATATTTTGTTGTTAACATTTGAGAAGTGAGTGAAAAAATAAATATTTCAACAGCCTATTTAATGTGGCGTTGCTCCGTGCCAAGCTTTCAGTCCTGACTTGCGCAGAATAGGTAGCGGTTCAGGGACTCATGTAGTGCTGGCTTCAAAAAAAGGCGACTACAGGGACAGCAGCGATAGTGTGTGGGTGGGTGGAGGGGGAATTCCTTTTGGCTGTGTCGAGCCACAAACATTTTTGAGACTGTACTTTGAAAAATATTAACACTCCTGCTGCAGTTTTTTCTGCCTTTTCAGGGAGCTACAGGCAGAGGTAAATGGTATTTAGGTGAAGGATAGCACAGACCATGGTAAAAGTAACTGCAGAGAGAAGAAATGTTCTCTTTGACTCATGAAAAATGAGGACATCTAGAAAATCCCCCCATAACTACCAGCTTTTCACTGCATTTTCCCACAGCCTGCAGCATTGTACTGTCTCTGTGTAAAAGCAGATAAACAGGAGGAGGCTGTCTGAATTGAAAGGATGCTGGTTTTATGCTGGCACTTTTGAGTATTTAGAAATCGCTCTTGCTTTTGTTGCAGTTGTTGGATTGAGGATTGGTGGAAACTTTCACAGTGGAAAATCCCAAGGCTCGGCAGGAGCAGAAGATGCAGTTTGGGAGGCTGGTTTGTTGTGGGGTTGGCTTCTTAAATTTTTCAAATCAGACCCAGGGCGGGTTTTGCCAGCTCCTGGATTATATGCACTGAACAAAACCCTGGGTGACTTGTAGATTCCAGGAGCATTGAGATTGTTGGAAAAAGATGATTCCTATATTGCAGAAGCATGTAGTTTTGCCTTGAATACAGATCCTGCAAATGCAGAGCTCGGCTGTGTGTCTTCGCACATGCTTAAGCTAGCACAGTTCCTCCGTGCTGGTGTTTTGAAAACACTGTTAGTGACCGGGGCAATCGATATGTACAGACGCAGACACTTGGTCTTGAAACGGTTGCCAAATCCTGTTTCTGTATGGAGCTCACTTTTCTTTTGAGCCTTGTCTTTTTTTTGTCTTCAGCCTGCCCTGGTCCAGATGTGAAGTGGGTGGGAGATGATACCAAAGCCAGTTAAAACCACCGATGCTTATTGCCGCTGGAGGTCATTTTCTCTGCAACCAAGACACCCTCTGAAAAAAAAAAAAAAGTAAGTTTTACAGTAAAGCATGGAGTGACTTCTGAACTGAGCTCATGGTCAGGGAGCTCTCAGAGGTGGTGGTGTTGTGAGAGATCCCGTTGGTAACACCAGTAGCCCAGTAAATACTGTGCTGGGGCAGTTCAGAGAGAACCTCCTTCCTTTTCCTCTCTCTGCAGCGTAGGGCTGAGCGATTGCAATAGGGCAAAGCCACTTGCTGGCCTCTCGCTCAGCAAGACCATCCCAGGACTCCAAAAACTTTTATTAGTGTGCTGCCACATTCAACAGGGTCTTCAGTGAACAGGGGAGCAGCGGGGCAGGTATTGGAACAGGAGAGAGCAAACAGCTTTGTGCTGATGTTCTCTACCTCCTTGACTTTAGCGCTGATGTTTCTCTTCCCCTCCGCTATTGCCTTTTGTTTTGAGCGTCAAAGGGCCTGGGAGGATAGATGTTCAGAGGTGTCTGGCAATCAGCCATTCACTGGTTTGAACTGGTGTTCAACACTCCTGAAAATCTAGACCTAGATCTTCAGGTAAGGTCCAAAAAAAAAAAAAATAGTTTATGGGCTGCCATTTCCAAGAAAACTTGGCCCTGGTGCATTGTAACACCCGTCTATGAGCCTGGTGTTCCTCTCGCAACCTGAAACTGCCGTTTGTGTTGCCCAAACCTGCCTCCCTTGGCTGTATCGTCTGCCCTGATCCGTCCGGTAACGCTGCACCCTCAGCACATTGGCTGTAAGGCATCCAAAACCTGCAGGATAGTGCTTGGGTGTTTGCTCCGAGCTTTGCTGGTGGATGCTTGGCTGGTTTAGGCCAAGCTTTCCCGGTCTGGCAGGGTGATCTCTTACCACGTGCTGCTGTTTCCAAAAGGAAAATGTGTGTGTATGTGTGTACGTCAGTTCTCCGGAGACCGCGCTCTGTGTCCCTTGTCAGCCTCATCCTGTTCGTGTCTTGTTCAGTGTCCGTTTCTCTCGCCTACAAATAAAAGCAGTTGTGAAAAGCCTGGGGTAGAAACTCCTTCTTTCCCTTCAGCTGCGGTACTTGGGCTCCTCGGAGCAGCCTGTGGAGGAAGGCTGTTCCTGGGACATTCCAACCTAAATCATTCTATGATCCCTGGGGCCGGACCCAAGCCTTGGGTTTTTCTGGTGACTCACGAAAGCCTCCTGTCATCTGAAATATTCCCCCATCCCTTCTCCGCAGTCTGAGGTGGGGAGGAGGGGGCGATGCTTTAGCCACAGCTTTTGCTTTTTCCCCTCCTCTCTGTGACTGATGGCTCCCACGTGTACAGAAACATCTGAAAGTAATAAACCACGGCGCTCTGGCTGTTAAGTAACCTGTGCTGTGTTGAACCGTCTGTTTTATAATACCCTGAATGCTGGGGTGGTGGTTCCTATCTGAAGAGCAGGAATTTGGGGAAATTTGCTCTCAAATTTTGCAGGCTGTTTTACATTCAAGCAGGCCTAACAGAGCCCAAAAGGGCTCCTGTATCATCTTCCTGGTGCTCCAGCTCCTGTTTCCCTGCCCATCCCCTCTGCATCTGCAGAAGGGTTAATCCAGGGCTGGATAAACCCAGCCAGGGAGCGATAAATGCACATTTTTTAACCCAAAGCAAGCAGGAGAGCTCTGGGAGAGGTCTGCCCGGTGTTTCTATCCCCCTCCCCAGTTTTTGTCCTTTTCCTTCTAGCTAGCAAAAAGGCTGAGAGGTGACGGGGTAGCCTGGACCCCCCTGGGGAACCGGGTCTCCCCAGGCTGCGGTACCCACAGCCTCTCCGTCCAGCAGGATTTTAATCTCGTCCAAACGTCGCACAGATGAGGCTGGATGGATGTGGAGTCGGGGAGTTTCTATGTAGGGGCTGATGGTGTCCTCCAGCTTGACTCTCGCTTCATCCGGGCTGTCCCCCCTCGGAAGCGCCCGAGGAGAGCAGCGTGGAAGCGCCCGAGGAGAGCAGCGTGGAGCGTGGGCTCCCTGCCCGATCTCCAGGAGTTGCCGGAGAGCCCTCCTGCCTCTTTTTGCCTTCCAGTCACGCAGGTGCTGCGGTCAGGCTGGAGAAAGGGAGCTTGTCTGCGGGGCCCCGGGGGAGCGACACTTGCGCAAGCGTGGTCCGAGCACGGGCAGGCTGGGGGCCAGGGCGGCTGGAAAGCAGTGGCTGCCTTCTCCCTCCCCAAGGTCCCTCTTACAGTGACTGCCCTGAAAAAAATCCCCAAACACCCTTCTGGGGTGCAGAGGACGGGGGGGCCCCATGCTGTTGTCGGGATGAGAGCGGAGTGTGGGGCTGTATGATCAGGCCCAAGATGCAGCCAGGCACTGCAGCAGGTTTCTTTGAGGAAGGATAGTGTAGTGTCTTTGCTCTGGTCCTCTATGTCCATTCTGTTCACTCTGAAGCCTACTGATTACCATAGAAATACCACATCACTAACCGCCAGTCCTTTTAGCAGAGACTTTTCATCTAGGGCTGGAGGAGGGGGCTTGAGGACGCATTTAGAGTCCAGGCTGGAATCAGGGGGGGGGAATGTGGGAGGACACGGACGCATACACACCCCCACATCATCCTATCAGGTACCACACTGAGGTATTTCCCCCCGACTCCAGTTTAATGTCTTTTGACTTTATTTTCACCAGATTCAGCCATGGCTGAGCAAGTGCCACCACCCCTGATAGCACCCCGCGCCGCTGCCAACCCCGTCCCTCCCTCCTCTGGCTGGAAGCCTTAGGGACACGCTGCGTGGGGGTGGCTTTGCCACCCACGGGTGCTACGTCCTTAAGCCCACAGCAGCTCAGTCTTGCGGGTCAGTGCTGCACGGCCGCCGAAACTCCTGCCCATGCTCGTGGATCCACTTATTCGCCACTGGAAGGGACAAGGACAAGGACCCCTGTCTGCCTCCATCCCCCTGCACTCCTTTCCAGCTCCGCTCCAGTATTGGTGACATATTTTTCCCTATTACCCAGAATTTTTCTGGGTTCCCAGCCCCTCTCGCCTCCCTGCTGGCAGAGCTGCCTCTCCAACCCCATGTCACCCCAGGGTGACACCAGGCACCGTCTCTCACCCCACTTGTCCCCAGCCAGGACGGGGCAGCCGGCGTGCAGGGTGTCCCCATCACCGTCCCCGTTCCTCCGCAGGTTCCACCAGAAGAGAGCTGCATTCTGTGGAGCAGAGAGGGGGTAGAAACTCTGGGGTTTGGCAACCCTAAAACAGAGCTGGGAGCTCCAAAATTGGGGCTTGGCACCCCTAAAACAGAGCCAGGAGCCCCAGAATTGGGGTTTGGCACCCCAAAATGGAGCTGGGAGCCCTGGGGTTGGGGTTTAGCACCCCAAAACAGGCAGGAGCCCAAGGGTTGGGGCTTGGAACCCCTACAACAGAGCTGGGAATGCTGGGGTTGGGGTTTGGTGCTCTAAAACAAAGCCAGGAGCCCCAGAATTGTGGTTTGGCACCCCAAAATGGAGCTGGGACCCCTGGAGTTGGGGTTTTGGCATCCCAAAACAGGGCTGGGATCCCTGAGATTGGATTTGGGCATCCCAAAACACAGATGGGAGCCCCAGGGTGGGGGTTTGGCAGGCATCCCAAAACAGATCGGGGAGCCCCAGGGTTGGGGTTTGGCATCTGGACAAGCTCGGCCACAACTCCCTGCGAGAGATGAGGCACAAAAGAGCAGCATCCCCCCCCCCCTTTCCTGCTCCTGGGGGGCTCATGCAGGTCTCCCTCACCTTAACCACGGGCACGCTGAAGTTGGCGTAGATGAAGGCAGTGGAGCCGCCAGCCTCCACCGCGCTCAGCTGGAAAAGGAGCAAAAATCTGAGCCATAGCTCTACCTCCCCTCTCCCCTGTGATATGGCTGCTTTCCATGGGGAAACTGAGGCACAGAACCTCCCTTTGTCCCCCACAGCACTTCCCTCTCTACAACATGGCACAGGCTCTTAAATGCTCTGCAGATGTTGTCATTTAACACCCCACCACGGTTTGGTTTAGGGCTGCCCTCACCCATCCCAAACCTTGTTCACTCTGAACCCTACTGAGGACCATGCAAGTGCCATCTCTCTAGGCTCGGAAATGGGGGGGAGAACTCACGTAGATCATGACTGTGGCGATCCTGTTGCCCGACTTCATTCTGTAAAGGGGGCTCTTCCTGGACTGCCCCAAGAGCAAGGAGGTGGGGACAGTCAGTCCCATGCTGACACGGCTTGGCCTGGAGGTACCTCAACCTAACAGAGCTGGTGGCTGAGCTGCCCCCAGGGAAATCTCTCCCTCTCCCTTTTTTTCTCTCCCTCCCTTCCCAGGAACATCCCAGGCACCATCCCAGGGATCACCATGGGGACACCCCCAGGGACCTCCCCCCCCCAGGCAACCATCCCAGGAGCATCGCGGGGACCACCCCAGGCTCCACTCCAGGACCATCAGAGGGACCAGCCCAGAGAGCACCCCAAAGACCACCCCAAGGCCCAAAGACCACCCCAAGGCCCATTTCCAAGAACATCCCAGGGACCACCCTGGTGACTGTGTGAGAGACCACCCCAGGAACCATCCCAGGATCACCCCAAGGACCATCCCAACAGGAACCACCCAACGGACCACTCAAGCAGCTCCCTGACCGTGGCGTGGTCGAAGTGTGGCTCGTAGTGACCTCCCAAGCCGTAGTTGACCACCTGCAGGTACTCGGCGTAGGGTGGCCGCAGATCCAGGCCGGTGACAGCAGCGATGCGCTGCTCCAATACCCTCACCACCGGGTCGGCCGTGTCCTTCAACCAGGCGCTGCGGGAACACCCCACCTTCAGCCCCCCAAAAAATTCACACAGGGCTGGGCTTAACCCTCATGGCACTGCTGGGTGTGGAGGACCCAGGCTTTCCCAGCATGGCTTCACCGCCACCTTGGTGGTGGCAATGGGGCCACGGTGGTCCTGCTGGCTGGAGGACAAGGGAGGGGGTGGCTACTACCTCTTGCTTATCCGGTACTCGGCTTTCTGCTGCTTCTCTCCAGAGGCGACCACGGACCTCTGCAGCTGGAGGACACATGGCGGGGGGGGGGAATGTTGCTGCAGATGGGGACCCCCACACCAAGCAGGGACCCCAATCGGGGTCAAAACTGGGAGGGGGTGGTTTATACCAGCTGGTGGCCAAACATCCCCACCCCAGCGTGTCCCACTGGGGTGATGGGAGCAGTGATAGCAGTTGGATCCAAAGCAGCTGGGTGTCACCACGTCAAGCCTGGCTGGGAAGGGGTTCAGGTGCATGCATGGACCTGGTTTCTCCCCAGTCTTTTTTGGGGGGGCCTCGGTGCTAAGCTGGGCTCATCTCCCCGCCCAGTGTCTCACTGCAGAAGTCTTTGGCTAAGCCCTGGCTTAAAACCCCTCCTATCTCTGCATGCTCAGGGTGGTCCACCCTGGCCCACCAGCTCTTGGGGCATCCTCCTCCAGGAGATGGACAACCCTGGGGATGGCTCACCCAGGGTCCCGCCAGCCCCTTGATGGTCTCAGCTTCGGCATCGCTGATGAAATCATGGTACAATGCCACATAGGGGCGGATCCGGACCACCTCCTTCTTGGCAGGCTGGAGTAGGAGGTAGGGGCTGCCATTGGTCTCGTAGGAGCAGCTAAGGTGCGGAAGCGGCTCCAGGGACGGCTGGGGAGAGAGACGACCGAGGAGGGTATGAGGAGGGGGACAGTGGTGAGGTGGGAGACCGTGGCACCCCCCCTGCCAGCCCCACCTGCCCCCCCGGGCGCTGGCACAGCTCCTCGTAGGCATCGCGGCTCTGCAGGCGGGTGCCATTGGGTCGCCGCAGGGGTCCGGCGCTTGCCGCCATCCCTGTCTCCAGCAGCTTCTGGTACTTGGCCACGTTCCTCACCACCCTTCGGTTACTGGGGTCTGCCGGAGAGGTGCTGTCACCCGAAAACGCCGTGTCCCCATCATCCCCCTTCCCCCGTCATCAGTCCCTGGAGAATCACCCCACGTGGGGGGGCAAGAAACGGGATGAAGGAGGCTGGTGCCATGAAGAGGTGATGGGGGTCACTCCAAAACCTCTCCCCACCTCCAAGGTTGCCCCGCATACCGTAGTGGAGAAACTCCTTGGAGAGGCTCAAGGCATGGGAGATGTTTCCTGCCTGGGTGGGGGGAGCAGAGAACCCGTGAGCATCCCCGTGCCCACGGTTCGGCTCCACCGGGCACCGGGGTGATGGGGATGGGACTCACGGCCTTACCATAAAGTAGGAGAAGGCGAGATGGTCCAGAGCATCCTCCAGGCTGCTCCGGTCCTCGGGATTCCAGCTGCCGTAGGAGAGGCGGAAGAGGCTGACGGCCTCCTCCAGCCACGCGATGGAGTGGTAGTAGTCGCCCGTGTCGTAGGCCACCTGCGAGGCAGCGCACCGCCCAGACCCACCGGCTGGGCCAGCCTGGCCTGCATCCCATCCTCACCCTGTCCCATCCCACCCCATACCATGCTCTCCTGTACCGTCCCATCCTCACCCCCATCCTCATCCCATCCTGACCCATCCCATTCCTTTCTCACCCCATCCTATCCCCATCACCATCTTCATCCCAATCCCACACCTACCCCCTCCCATCCTGTCCCTACCCTGTCTCATCCTATCACATCCCATTCTATCCTATGTCATCCCATCCCATTGCAATTCCCACCCATCCTTGTCCCCTTCCCATTCCCATCCCCATCCCCATTCCCACCCATGCCATCTCCATCCTGCCCCATCCCTTCCTTTCCTGTCGCATCCCCATCCATCCCCATCCCCATCTCCACCTCAAGCCATCCCATCCCACTCTAACACTCCATCTCAGCTCTGCACTGACGCTCAGAAGACTCTGCCCTGAACAAAAACCTCTATCAAAGTATCCAAATCCCCTCCCAGGGATTTACGGACCCACTTTTCCCCCTGGGAGGGGACCAACCCTGTACCCAACTGGGATGCTGGGGTGGGAGGTCTCCCCCAAGCCACCAGCTCGCCTCTTCCCTTTCCTGAGCCACAAGGCAGGGAGAAGGCTCGTTATTTGGGCGAGAGCCGAGAGGCGATGGCAGACAGGAGGATGCCTGCGGGCTGAGTCAGAGAGGCCCCTCCGCATCCACGCGGGAAGAAAACCCAAAGTCTATCCCTATGGAAGCCACAACCCAGGCTGGAAAAGCTTTGCGGCGAGCTGACGGGGGTTTGCCCTCACCTTGCCCACGTGGAAACAGTCATCGGCGGAGAGGGAGACGCGCCGGCCAGGGCTGTAGAGGGGCGGTCGGCTGGTGCCAGCTGGCTGGAAGACGCCGTTGGCCATGCCCTTGACGCTGAGCGCGTAGACGTCCTGCAGCCGCATCAGTGCCCGGGCTGCCCCGTCCAGGTCCTCGGCTCCAGGCAGCTCCTGCTCCACCTCCTTGAAGCCGGCATGGAGTGCTGAGCGTGGGTAATGGGGCGCACGGAGGGAGAGTAATGAGCTTTTGGGGTGCAGTCACCCTTATCAGCCCTTCTCCATCCCTCGGGACTCCACATGCTGCTCCTCCACCCTGCTCTTCCATCCATTCCCCTGCTCCTTCACCCATTCCCTTGCTCCACCACCCATTCTCCTGCTCCTCCATCCGTTCCTCTGGTCCTCCATCCACTCCCCGTCACCTCCTGGCTCTCCCCAGGTGACAGAGGGGACACGCAGCCAAGCACCCCCCCCCCCCTCCCCGTACCCTGGGTGTTCTCGGTGGCTTCATCGCTGTAAATGACGTTGGGCCAGTCGGAGTGAAGACGCTTGATGAGGCTGAAGGCCAGCAAAGGGTTGTCCACCGAGGCCTTGGGGTCCTGGTGCAGCGCCTGGACCTTCTCGTAAAACCTGCAAGGCACCCACCGGGTGACACTATGATGCTCCTGGGTGGTGACACCCCTGGGGTGGGGTCCAGGGTCTAGCCCCCCGCCCCATAGTGGGGCAGCTTTGCCCCAGCATCCATCCACTTTTTGGCCAAGCCAAGGGTGAGGAAACCCCATCGTGGGTGCTGGACCCCATCCCTGGTGGGACGTGGGGGTGACCCGTGCCTTGGCGATGCCGTGACCCACATCCCCGGTCCCCAGCCCAGGCTTGGGGGGGGGGACTATGTCCCCCTCCTGGGACATGACTGGGGGGGGTGGGGGAGTGCCCAGTGTCCGGGCTGTGCTCCCCATCCCCACCACGATCCCCCAAGCTCCTATTTAGGGCCACCCCCAAAAATTGGCAGCTGGGGGGGGGGGTGTAGCTGGGTTACCCCCCCCCCCCCTCCCTGCCAGGAGTGGGGCGGGGAGGAATATGGCTCCCCAGACGGGAGTGGGAGCACCCACGCGTGATCGCGACCAGGTGTGTGTTTGGGGGGGGGGGGGTCCCATACCTGGCGAGGCGGCGGAGGCGGGCGCTCTCCTCCCGCAGGTAAGCTCGGAGCCGGCGGAGCAATCGCCCCTCGGAGCCCAGAGCCCCCCGGACGCTCAGCATGGCCGTGTAAGTCTCGGCCGGGGCGGGGGGGGGCAGCGGCAGCAGCAGCAGCAGCAGCAGCGGCGGCGGCACCCCCGGCCCCAGCCCCAGCCCCAGCGCCCGCATCCAGCCGCCGCCGCCGGGAGAGGCCGGGGGAGGGCGGGGGGGGAGGGAGGGAGGGAGGGAGGGAGGGGCGGGGAGGCCCCGCCTTGGGGGGGTGGGGGGGTAGCGGGGGTAAGGGGGGTGCCCCGGATCCGCCACGCTGGCTGGGGGAAGGGGGGAGGGGAGTGGTGGTGCTGCTGGTCCCCATCCCAGCCTGCCCGTCCCCATCCCGTCCCCATCCCATCCTGCCTGATCCCATCCCATTCTGCCCATCCCATCCCATTCTGCCTGTCCCCATCCCATTCTGCCTGTCCCCATCCCATTCTGCCTGATCCCATCCCATTCTGCCCATCCCATCCCATTCTGCCTGTCCCCATCCCATTCTGCCCGTCCCCATCCCATTCTGCCTGTCCCCATCCCATTCTGCCCATCCCATCCCATCCTGCCTGATCCCATCCCATTCTGCCTGTCCCCATCCTATTCTGCCTGTCCCCATCCCATCCTGCCCGTCCCCATCCCATTCTGCCTGTCCCCATCCCATCCTGCCCGTCCCCATCCCATTCTGCCTGTCCCCATCCCATTCTGCCCGTCCCATCCCATCCTGCCCGTTTCCATCCCATCCTGCCTGATCCCATCCCATTCTGCCCGTCCCATCCCATCCTGCCCGTCCCCATCCCATCCTGCCTGTCCCGATCCCATTCTGCCCGTCCCATCCCATTCTGCCTGTCCCCATCCCATTCTGCCCGTCCCATCCCATCCTGCCCGTTTCCATCCCATCCTGCCTGATCCCATCCCATTCTGCCCATCCCATCCCATTCTGCCTGTCCCCATCCCATCCTGCCCGTCCCCATCCCATCCTGCCTGTCCCCATCCCATCCTGCCCGTCCCCATCCCATCCTGCCTGATCCCATCCCATTCTGCCTGTCCCCATCCCATCCTGCCCGTCCCCATCCCATTCTGCCCGTCCCATCCCATCCTGCCTGTCCCCATCCCATCCTGCCCGTCCCCATCCCATCCTGCCTGTCCCCATCCCATTCTGCCCGTCCCCATCCCGTCCCATCCTGTCCCCATCCCATTCTGCCTGTCCCCATCCCATTCTGCCCGTCCCATCCCATCCTGCCCGTCCCCATCCCATCCTGCCTGTCCCGATCCCATTCTGCCCGTCCCATCCCATTCTGCCTGTCCCCATCCCATTCTGCCCGTCCCATCCCATCCTGCCCGTTTCCATCCCATCCTGCCTGATCCCATCCCATTCTGCCCATCCCATCCCATTCTGCCTGTCCCCATCCCATCCTGCCCGTCCCCATCCCATCCTGCCTGTCCCGATCCCATTCTGCCCGTCCCATCCCATCCTGCCCGTTTCCATCCCATCCTGCCTGATCCCATCCCATTCTGCCCATCCCATCCCATTCTGCCTGTCCCCATCCCATTCTGCCCATCCCATCCCATCCTGCCTGATCCCATCCCATCCTGCCTGTCCCCATCCTATTCTGCCTGTCCCCATCCCATCCTGCCCGTCCCCATCCCATCCTGCCCGTCCCCATCCCATTCTGCCCGTCCCATCCCATCCTGCCTGTCCCCATCCCATCCTGCCCGTCCCCATCCCATCCTGCCTGTCCCCATCCCATTCTGCCCGTCCCCATCCCGTCCCATCCTGTCCCCATCCCATTCTGCCTGTCCCCATCCCATTCTGCCCGTCCCATCCCATCCTGCCCGTCCCCATCCCATCCTGCCTGTCCCGATCCCATTCTGCCCGTCCCATCCCATTCTGCCTGTCCCCATCCCATTCTGCCCGTCCCATCCCATCCTGCCCGTTTCCATCCCATCCTGCCTGATCCCATCCCATTCTGCCCATCCCATCCCATTCTGCCTGTCCCCATCCCATCCTGCCCGTCCCCATCCCATCCTGCCTGTCCCGATCCCATTCTGCCCGTCCCATCCCATCCTGCCCGTTTCCATCCCATCCTGCCTGATCCCATCCCATTCTGCCCATCCCATCCCATTCTGCCTGTCCCCATCCCATTCTGCCCATCCCATCCCATCCTGCCTGATCCCATCCCATTCTGCCTGTCCCCATCCTATTCTGCCTGTCCCCATCCCATCCTGCCCGTCCCCATCCCATTCTGCCTGTCCCCATCCCATCCTGCCTGTCCCCATCCCATTCTGCCCGTCCCCATCCCATCCTGCCTGTCCCCATCCCATTCTGCCCGTCCCCATCCCGTCCCATCCTGTCCCCATCCCATTCTGCCCGTCCCCATCCCATCCCCATCCCATCCTGCCTGTCCCCATCCCATCCTGCCCATCCCATCCCATCCTGGCCCCATCCTGCCCTGGCCTCAGCCTCATCCTGCCTGTCCTCCTCTTGTCTGTCCCCATTTTGGCCACTGTCACCATCCTGTCCAGTCCCCCTCTTGTCTGTCTGTCCCCAAACTGCCCTGGACTCATCCTGCCTGTTGCCATCCCATCCTGCCCCCATTCTGCTTGTCCCTGTCCCATCCTGTCCTGCCCCAGTGGGGTGAGCGCGGTGGGTGGGGGACATCCCGCTGGGTTCCCACCAACACTGGGGACACTTTCTCACCCTGGAAAAACCCCTCTGTGCAGAAAACCTCGTCGGAGCGGACGCTCAAGTGTCCCATTTGGGGGACAGAACCGCAATGGCACCCCAAAATACCACCTCCCCCCCCCCCCCCCCAAGCTGAGCACTCCCAGCCTCCCTGGAGTCTCCCAGGGAAAATGGGCCAGAATTGGCTGAATTCCCAAAGGAAAGGCCAAGAGAAGTCGGGGAGTGTGCGTTTCTCTCAGGGCAGCTGCACCTGCGCCGAGGGCCAGCCCCGTCCCGCACCACGGAGGGGGTGATGATGGGTGCAGGGCTTGGGGTGGGCATTGCTCTGAGATCTTCTGCTCCAGGGTCTGGGTACCACGTTCCATCGCTCGGCCATGTCCCATGTCCCGGGCAATCAACCATGTCCTTCACCCCCATCATTCCATGTCCCATATCCCATCACTCAGCCGTGTCCCCCTCACTCCATGTCATAGGTCCCCATCACTCAGCTGTGTCCCGTGTCCCGATCACTCAGCCATGTCCCCATCATTCCATATCCCATGTCCTCATCGGTCAGCCACGTCCCATGTCCCCATCACTCCACGTTGCACCTCCCCATCACTCAGCCATGTCCCACATTCCGTCGCTCAGTTGCGTCCCGTGTCCCTATCACTCCACGTCCCATGTCCCCACCACTCAGCCATATTCCACGTCACCGCATCATCCCCCTCCACATTCTCCCCCCGCCAACACTCACCCCAAGAAGCCAAGCCCCACCCCCCCCAAACTCCAGTGCTTTCCTCACCCCCCCCCACCCCCTGCCCACCTTCACACGGGTCCCCCCCCATCCCCTGTGTCCCCCGGGTCCCCGCCGGCAGCCGCCGCGGCAGGCCGAGCCGTCGCCCGTCGCTAAACCCCATCCAGCAGCACCCTCCGCGGCCAAACCCCACCTCCCCGGTACCGAACCCCATAAATACGACCCCAGGTGACGACGGCATCCCCACACCATGACCCTCCCGCGCCTGGCCCTGCTCTTGGCCCTGCTCCTGGCCACCGGTCCCCGGCCCCCCACCGCCGGTGTCCCCCAGGAACCCCCCGGCGACGCCGTCCCCACCAGCGCCCGACCTTGCGCCCAGCACACCGGCCGCTGCCGTCGCTTCTGCTTCGCCCACGAGACCCAGAGGGGACATTTCGGTTGTCCCCGGCGCTACCGGTAAGACGGGGATGCCGGGACTGACACCCTCGCCCCCCCAAAAAAAATAACTGGTAATCCCATGACCTTGTGGGGGGGTCATCTTCTCTTCCAGGTGCTGCGTGCCCAAAATGTAGCAGCGGGGTGGAGGTGACGATGTTGGGGGCCATCCCACATCCTTCCCCGGCGGGGTCATCTCCCTTGGGATTTTCCCAATATTGGCTGGATTGCACCCATTTTGGGAGGATTTTATTTGGCAGCAGCACGTGGACGTGAGGTCGCTGTCACTGTCGGGATGCCATAACCTGTCCCCTAAGGAGCAGAATAAAACCCCCCCTGAGATTTGAGTGCTTTTTCCCATGGGAATACGGGGCAAAACTCAGCCTGAACCAGCAAAGTGAAGAAAACGGGATTAAAAAATGGTAAGAAAGGGGAATTGTCTCTCTGCCACATGGGGAGGACACAGGAATAGCCAGTATTTTTAACCAGACCGCCGTTTTGGGGTATTTTTTTCCCCAGGGGACAAGCTGCTCTCAGTGGTACCTTCTGCTTTTTTGCTGCTACCAGGTGAAAAACGCCCATTTTTGGTGACGCAGCGGCATTTCGGGTGCCGTGCCGGCATCCCCCCAGCCAACCCGCAGCAGATCCTCCACCCCCGCCCAGGTTGCCAACAACATCTGTCTGATGGGTGATTAAAAAGCCAAGCGTTAATCAAATAAAAGCTATGCGATGCCGAGCCTCCGGTGCATCCAAAATGTCCCCTGTGAGGTCCTGGCATTTCTGTTCGTGCCAGCTCCGGCTGCTGGCGGTCGGGAGTGACACTTCTCCCTCCCCCCCCCTTGCTAAAATGGGTCTGTTTTAGGAAGTTTTGAGGTTCTGCTCGCCGCGGTCAGAGGTGTCCAGGGTGAAGAGGCAGAAGGCGATTTCCTCGCAGGCGCTGGTGGTGCCGCACTCGAACAAGCAGCCAAAAAAACCGCCGGGGCATACAGCCAGGTCGGAGTAACCGGACGGCCCTGGGTGCAGCACCCATGGGTGCCACCAACCCGCTTCGTCCAGCGGCGAGGGGTTGAGATAGATGCCCAAATCGCGCCGGCGGTGCCGGTCGGTGGGGTGGGAGTAGAGTAACCAAGTCGGTACATCCTCCTTGCCGGTCGGCGCGGCGAAGCTCACCACGCTGCCCTGGCATCCCCGCGGCGGTTCGCCCAGCGCCTCGCACCGCGCCGAGCGCTCGAACCGCAGCCCGCAGTCGGTGCTGAACGCCACAGCCCGGCAACCCCGCGGCGCTCGGGCGTTGCAGTAGAGCAAGGGCTGGCGGGCATCGCTCCCACCGATTTCGGCTACCTGGCACTCGCCCGTCTGCCCGCCGTCGACCAAGGCACCCTTGCGCCAGCGGCGCCCGCCGTCGTCGCTGTAGAAGACGAGGGCGTGCTGCCGGGTGCAGCAAGGCAGCGGCACGACCCCACACAAGCACCTATGCACGTAGTAGGTGTACGCCGGCACGACCAGGCGCCCCGAATCCAGCTGTACCCCGTGGCCCGGCCCCACGGCGAAGGTGGCCCAACGGGACAGGTCGGCGCCGACGGCTTCGTCCGTCACGTCCCGCAGCGGGGTCCAGCGGCGGCCGCCGTCGGCGCTGGTGGCGTAGCAGAGGCGAGCGGCGCTGCAGCCCCTCCAGATTTGGCACCGCTCCGTCTTTCCCCGCTCGACGCAGATGCAGAAGAGGAAGACGGTGCCGCTCCTCGCATCGTAGAGGGGACAGGGGTTCATGGTGCGGCGGCCGGGCAGCACCAACGCCAACAACTCTTCCACCGGACCCCACTGTCGGCAAGGACGAAAAGAGGGCTCAGCCGCCAAACGCGCCGGCGTCACCGCACCCCGAAACCGCTCGGCATCGCTCCCGGGGATGAGCTCGCCTTGACGGAGGTCACAGCTTGTTCCTACAGCCCAGCTTGGTTTTCTTACCTCGACCGAGGAGCCGTGCCAGCGGCCCCGGCGCAGCACCAGGTACTTGGCGTCCTCGTCCCTGGCCGAGGAGCGCTTCTCGGCGAAGGCCAGGAAGGTGGCGGCCGGGGGGACGTAGAGCAAAGCCGGGATGCGGTAGGTGACCCCGCTCGCCTGCCGGAACAGCGTCTCCCGCGGGAAGACCAGTGGGGATCCAGGTGGGGTGGGGGGGGTCTCCCTGCCATCCCCCCGCTGGTGGGAAGGTCAGATAGTAAAGGGTTAAATGATGGCCAAAAAGAAAAGGGGGGAGGGGGGTGGCCCTCATGCCCCCCAAGATGGGGGGATAGGGATGAGGACTCACCTTGAGGCAGGTGATGGCCCGGGACATGGTGGCCCCCCCAGTGGCCCTGCTGGGACTGAGCAGGGTGGAGGGGGTGGGGGGTGAGAGCAGAGCCCCTCGGCGGGGTCACATCCCACTGTCCCCCCCCTCCGCAGTGTCCCTCTGTGCCAGAGGGGGTCCCCTACTCCCCCCCCCCCCCCCAAGGCTGTCCCCAAGGGCTCTGCACCCCCCCGGCCCCCCAATCCCCCATCCCTTTTAGCATCCGAGCCCCCATCCCACCACTCTCCCCCCGCACCCCACCATTCCCCACGCACCCCCAATCCCCCCATACACCCCTTTCCCACCCAGATCTCCCCGTGCACCCCCCCGCCACGTCCCTGCAACCCCCCCATAACCTCCCCTACACTCACCCATTCCAACCCCCCCCAGGCCCGGCCCCTTTCTGCACCCCCCCAGCCCGACTCCCTACATACTCCCACTCCCCCCCATGCACCCCTTTTTCCCCTACACCCTCTCCCTTCCCCGGTTCCCCCCCCAGCAGCCCCACGCACCCCCCACAGCTCCACCAGCCTCCGCCGCGCCGGTTCCGTCCCGCTCCGCCCCCGCCCGCCCCTTCCTGCAGCTCCCGGCCCGGCCCCCCCGATGGCGGGGGGGGGGGGGTGGGAACGGACACGGAAAAACGCGGGTGGGAGAGGTTTAACATGAACCACCCCCCCTTGCTCTGAACCGCGAAACGCCCCAGAGATGCTCCGGAACAGGTTTGACGTCGGTTCTTGCCTTTTATTGAAAAAAAAAAAAAAGAAAGAGAAAAAAAAAAAAAAAAATTTTTTTTTTTTTTTTTTTTAAGAAAATGACGTTTTATCGAAGGGTATGCTAATAGGAAAGGGGCAGCGGGACCAACAGGGACAGTCACAGCTCAGAAAAGCCCTTTGCTTTCCTTTTTTTTTTTTTTTTTCACATTGTAGATAAGCATCGCGGGCAGAACATACAGAAGTAGCATATTTGTCTTCTCACCCCCCACCCCAACACATAAAAGGTTTTTTTATATAAAACAATCCTCTACCCCCAATCAGATAAATACAAAAATAAAGAAAACTTGTTTGCAAGCAGACAGTTGCTTTACAGAAGGGTTTTGTCCTGAATTCCTACTGCAAAAGGGAAAGGCGAAGTTAGTGAAATGCAAATGGTACACGGCCTGGAGCCGACCGATAAAGCACTGCCAGGTAAAAACAGAGGAAGCCAGGGTGGCATCGTGGGTGACAAGTCCCCCCTCCTGAGGGTCCCCACGGGCAAATCCTCCTCTGCGGTCCACCACAAGAAAGGCAGGGACACAGACCAAGGCTTTCCGTAGCTTCAAAAACCTTGGATCCAAGACTAAAAACCCTGTTCATCCAAAACAGAATAGGATTTCAGGACAAAAACAGAGGCAATGATTCACTTTCTTTGCTATTTTACTTTATTGGTGTTAATTTAGCACATTCCCAGGAGGCAGGCGGTGTCAGAAATCATTTTATTTTCCTCTCCAGGGCCAGACTATCGTGCAGCTTGGACACCTCTGGCTCGTAGGCCTCCATGACTAACGTCCCGTTGTTATCAAAGAATTTCGCGATGGATTTGGTGAACTCGGCTTCCCTCTGCTGTTTGGTTTTCCCACTGATGAAAGTCAGCTTCAGGGTGTACTTGTCATCAAACCTGCAGGAAGGGCAGAGAGATTTCAGAGCAGAATTTGTTAACAAGACACCAAAAAAAAAGCTGACGAGAAAGCCTCGTCTTTGTTAAGGGGAAAGCCCTCAGGAATGGAGTCCCTGCCCCCAACACCCCACATGGACACTAACAGCTACAACATGCAGGTGTTAACTGTAACACAATTCAGTATTTTTATATTTTTTGTGATCAATTCCCCCGCCCCAATTAAAGAGAAGCAAAATGTGAACATTTGTGGCAGATAACTGCTTGGCACTGCTCCCATTTCTGGATTGGGACATCTAGATTTTGATGGAATGAAACAGATTTGTAGGTATAAAAATAAAGGAAAATATTTAGGGTGATCCTACAGAGAGATACGGATGGAAACAGTGCACATGAGACCGGCGAGCCCGTCACAGATCGCTGTTACTTCTGAGTAATAACATTCTGCGGTGAGTATTAATCACGAGTTGCCTGGGAAGCCGCAAAGATCGTGGCACAGTAGCTGATCCTTTGCAGAAAGCTCACATGCCCAGTGCTGACACCCCACTATTGCAAAGACACCAATATTTTCCCCCATTTTGTTTAGGAGTTATCCAAAATGCAGCTTTCTGCCCCACCGTAGCACACACGGTAACTACAGGCATGCACAGCACGGGCAAAACGAAGCCGTGCCGGTACCGCACTGCCGCACTCCCGCTCGCTAAGCCCGGGCTGCCAGAGCCAACGATACCGTTTGAGGCTGGAGGAGAGCTGCCAAACGTCGTCGGGGTCCATCCCCGCAGGGTCTTTTCTGTGAGCTACGAGGAAAATACTCTTTTCTTTGTATGAGGTATAGATAGTCAGGATTCCCATCATCACAAAATATGTGCCAAAAAAAGTTAAGGAAACCAAGAAGTTGCAATTAGAAATAGAAATTAGGCAGAGAAATTGCTTGGAACCCCTCAGACACCATCATTTAACCACCTCTCATGACATTACCGGTCCAAACAGGAAGCTTGGTTGATGCCTCGTTAGTATGAGAAATTAAATAATAATTGGGACACTTTCTTAAATCTCTGCCATTGCACAAGAGCATAAATCAATGCCTGGAAGCGGCGGGGAAAGTGGCAACTCCCTACACCCCTTCCTGAAAGGGATTTCTCCAGCCACATAAAATGCTTCGTTCATGAAACCATGAAGTAAAGCAGAAATCACAACAAAATGCTATTTTCAATTATTTTGCTAAATTTTTGGAGCAACATCTGTTGGGAGATAGTGGGAAAAGGTGAGACCAAATTAGTCACAGAATTAACTGCTGTGCATTCCTTCTAAGCACAGATAAAGCAATTAATCTTTGTCATTTTTGGAATGAAATCATTTTAAGTGGCTGCAAGACTTATTAGCTCAACATTTGTGCCCAAAGCCAACCAGAATAACTGTAGCCTGGAACAATGAAATGACTTGCCCACAATCACGCAGCCGTTAGTGGTACAGTGACTCCCAGGCCAGCAATAAGTTACCAGGCTACCAGTTCATGCCATTTCACTGGTACCATCCAAACTGCCCTTGAAAGCGGGCCTGTCAGCAACTCTTGGAAAGCACCACTCATCTGTCACATACATTTGCTGTAAAACCTCTACAGGCATCTGTCTTGCTAGAGGAGCTGCAGGGAAATCAGTGCCATGCTGATGCTCTGAGCCCAAATAGGGAAAAAAACCCCCACCCCAGCCGTGCTGTAATACTGGAAATTTAAGAGTTGATTCTAAACAGGGTTGGCATCTAAACATTTAAACCCCAATTTGTTGCGCTACCCTCCTAAATGCAGTGTCTGGTCCTTTTCAGCAGAGGTGCTGGCAAGAATTACCTCCATTTTACTCTTCACTCTTGGTACCTGATCTGTCATATTAGGGAAGAGCAGGTGTCTCTGTAACCAGGCTATAGGTAGAATTAAAAACAAACAACCCCCCCGCAAAAAACCCAAAACACAAAGCAAACCCCCGAAGCTTTCAAGGGCTGATTTTCAGTTTGAGATGAACACACCTAAGCGGAAGAGTCTCTATGCAGTTGGCATCCAAGACCCAAGGAATCTGCCCAACCCAGTCAGGAGCCTGGAGAGCAGATCAGCTGCCCAGGCAGCTGCTGACTCCTCTGACGTGAGCTGAATTGCTGTCCAGGCTTCTACACTGCTACAGGGGAAGGCTGGACCCCCAGATCACCCAAATTTAAGTGCGTTCCACCCTGACAGGCAGGAGTTTTGCCATCACATGAAAACTGTCTGATTTTCAGCTGATCACCACACCACAGGCAGTAAAATTCCCACAGGCCTGAAAATGAGAATACAGAGAAGGGTTTTCTTGTGCTTTATGTGGAAAATAAAACCCTTCTGGTATAAACAAGAAAACATATGTAAAGGATATGATACAACACAAAATGCAAGAACAGGTTTGGATTCAGGGAAAGGGTGCAGGTAATCCCAAATCAAAGCTACAATTGCGAAGAGACAAGAGATTGTGCAGATGATGAGGCGGCCATCGATCAAACGAAAATTTTCAACGTACTTGTACTTCTCCAGGAGAACCTGCGGGAGAAACACACAGCTGAGTTTATTTTGGGCTTTTCATAAATTTGACAAACCGCTTCTGGAAAGGATTTAGATAAAACAAGTCTCGATTATAGGGGTAAACTGAGCTGAAGCTTTATGCAGATTTAACGTCTGCCTCAGACATCGTAATAATTGCTGATACTCCAAGAACAACCACTGCTTTAGCCATGGGAATCAGAAGAGATGCCACAGAACCAGCACGGCTATAGGCACTTCACAATCAAACCAAAAAAGTTTACAGTTTTTAAACTAAATGTAGAAATCTAAGAAAATAAAGTGTTTCCCAAGAGGGAGAAATCAGCAGTCGCAGAACATACCTTTTTGGCAGAATCATCCAAAGAATTTTTCACAGCTGAACCATCCCATTTGTCAATTTTTACTGGCTTGTCGTCAATCTTCCACTGCAATGGAAACCAAACGGAGTTAAGAGAATTTGGCACAGGTTAGCCTTTCATTTCAATATGCTTGTTCCTGTCATGAGCACAAAGATAGGAGGCAACCCAGAAAATACCTACCTGTTTGGGAAAACCTGACCAGAGATGGAGGGAATCCAGGGCCTGTTACACAGCAGTATCGCACCAAAAATCACCTCAGCTCCAATGTACCATTACCCTTGCAGATTTAAGCTTATACATCTTGTTGTGGGCACTGAAGGTATTTGGTGAAGTGACTTTTTACATCAGTTCTATCCTAATAGCGATTCTGTGTTTTGCTGCTCCTGCTGCCATCCACAGAAAGTGTCAGTTATGACTTAATTCTTGCTTTTGAGGGTGTTCACACTTTTCAGCCAAGCTGTTACAAACGGACTCTTTGGGGACTGATGACAGGAGGAAAATTTCAGGGCACCCTTAACAGTCCGAGTACAAGGCAAGAATATAAAGGCACAAACAAGAAATGAAGTTTCAGTCAGATTATCCTCCAGAATGAAAGCAAAAGACTCTGTCGCTCTTCCATATTTGGATTCTCCTCAGAAGCAGGTCCTTCATCAATAACGAATCTCAGATACAACGGCTCAGCTTTTCAAAGGGGTAAATTTCCTATATTATTTTTTGGTGACGCTATTCCTTTTAGCCACGATCAGACACATGAGTTTGAGCCGTGTGTATTTTAAGTCAGAGCTTGAATTTTAGCTGCCATTAGAAGCAATTCTCAACTTCACTCATTTTATTTCCTGCTCCTGAAGCTCAGAAGTTGGATTTATTAACTACCTGTCAGAAGAGCTCATTTTCCTTCTCCGGCAGGAATGAAACCATTTTAAAGTAAGATGTAAAACCTGATCTACTTCCCCTACACTCGTACAGGGAAAAGCCTGATTATCCTTCAGGCTCTGCAGGTATGAATTATGAGGTGCACAGCAAACATCACTGTGTGTGCACATGCAGTAGTTGGTTTATGAGGGACAAAAGCAACAGCCAGAAGCATTTAAAAGACAGGCACAACTGGGAAAGAGCACTCACAACAAATTTACAAAATATTTTAGGTGCCTACGTTTTTGTAGCATTTTTTTCTAGGGTTGACACATTGACACATGACAATTGAAAGCCAAACACTTTGCAATGAAAGGATACATAAGAATTCTTTCAACTATTTCTTTTTTCCTTATAAAAGCATCTACAACAGTTTTATTTCTTGCCCTTTGAGATTCCCAAAGATTTAAGTATCAAGAGCTAGACTAGGGAGAGGAGAAAAATACCTTTTTTTCCTAATTAGTGAACTGGAAGTCAGAAGTCTCCAAGTAATAACACCAACACCCAATCCCTGTTTCCTTATCCTACAGATAAATTAAAAAAGCGTTCAAGAAACCCATTCGGATTTGACCTCACTGCTCCCAGGTGCAGCCTCCATTTCTCATGAGGGAGTGGAGGGAAAGCCAACAAGCCTGTCAACATGAAAATGTACTCTGCGCTTAGCAAAACCCTAAAATAGAGTACTCTCCTGAAACAGCATCAGCTACAGAATTATTCTTGCAGGGTGCAGAAAAGTCCTGTTATTTTAAAAGACAAAAAAACTGACTAGTAAGACACATGCAAGACACAGCACAGCTGGATTCACTACTGGATACACCAATAACTGAACCCTGAACTCGGATGCAACTGTGGGGAAATACTCTGTCCTTTATTGTAGTCGTACAGGTCAAGTGAAGGCAAGCCTTACCCAGGAGGGAAGGCATCATTCAGCCTGCAGCTTGTTTTTGTTATTGATAAAACTCCATGAAGAGGCTCAGTCTTTATAGCTAGTTAACTCTTCCCCCTGATGCTTTTTACAAGTAATAAAGAACAAAATGAGTGAAAAGTTTTTGACACCACAAGGAACCTCCACAGGCCATTTGAAGCCTTCCTTCAGACCAGATCTGCCTTTAAGTACAGCTGTGATTTTTTTTTTCCAAAAGCCACTAAAGGAATCATTTCAAAGAAGTAAAAAATATATCTGAGCAAATATTTTGAATAAGTTTTCCACATTTCTAGGGCTAAACCAAGACAGTCCTTAGTATAAAATGACAGTGTTCTACAGCTTGTTCCTAAGTGAGAGCAAGAATCCAGAGATACTTGAGAAGGTATTACTCAAGTGGTGGTTTTGTGATATGTTTTACGATTAAACATTTAATATTGGAATCTTTGCTTTTGGCAACAGCAGTTTTCCTGGTATTACAGCACAATGCAACTATGTCCTTGTCAATGCTCAAGTTTTTAATCAATCTTATTATGTCTGGTTTTAATTCCTAAAGCCCAAGAGAATGGAATCAAGGCTTATGCAAAAATTTCACCTCCTCCTCTCCCAAAGAAAACCAACAGCTTTCTAGATATATTTGAAGACAGAATAGTTGGAAAACACCAAGGAGAAAAGCTTGGGAATCAAGAAATAAATGAAAATAAAGCCCCAGGCTTTTTTTTTTTTTTTTTTTTTAAAAACCCTCAACATTTTAAAGCTATTTTATAGGCACCCTGGAAACCAGCCCTGGAGGCACAGGACTGCTAACACTTCACTTGCAGAAGGGATTTGCACAGAGGGGAATATCTGTATGTAAAATGAGTCAAGGCACTGCCGTAATAACATATATAAGACACTGGCATAATAACGTATATCCAGGAAACCCGTGACAGACCGAGAACTGGATTCTTGCCTCTTGCTCTCTGTCCCAAGCCACCTGACACTGGAATTGCCAGATAACATCAGTGATATTTAACTGATACCATAACAGAGAACCAGCACTTTCAGGGGTAGATGTAAAGCCCACATGACACATTTTTTGAAATAAAGCTGTTACTGGGGGAAAAAAAATAAAAAATCTAAACTTAGACCGCCTAAAGCAAGGAGCTGAACCAGCAGTTCTTCAGCTCTTGTTCAGGCTTCCCTGTGACTAAGGCTGTTCTGTTTCAAGACAGTAACAGCTTGATAATCTCAGGGCAGTTCACATCAGAAGGGACCTTGTAATGGGGACACATCTGTGGTTTGGGACTTCAGCCAGGCAGAAGCTTTAGCCCTCCCTTTACCTTGGTCGTGATGTTCCCATGAGGTTACTTCTAACATGGTACAGCACCGTAGTGCTGCTGCTGCTTCTCTTAATTCTTCCAGGCTGATCGGCAGGACCAAAGAGGTAGGGAGGGGCCGGGATACTGCGCTGGCACCTGGAGTGCCAGTGCTGTGGAACATGAGCACAAGGAGGTGCTCAAAGAAAACAATCAACATCCATGCCACCTCTGTGTCCAGATGTGCATAGAAACATATGCACAACTGTACATTGATGTCTATACACCAGTGCAACTGTGGGCAAAACCTTTGACTGATGGCCAACCCCACCTTCAGCTTGGAAGAGAGAAAGAGATTTGGCCCCTACCACCAAGTGCTCGCCCTCAAACAGGGGGGAAAGCCTCCACCCCCTCTTGAGTCTGCAGAACTGCCCTGCCTTGCCTGCGGAGGTGGGGAGGGAAGGTGAAGCTGCACTGACATCCTGTGGAGCCTGGCAGATGCAAAAACGTCTGCTCCTCTGGCTAGTGGATGGTATTTTTCAACCAGTAATTCATTTTGAGCACTTCAGGTGTGAGCTCCAAAGGCTTCAAAAGAAAAGCTCAGATTTTGGTTCCAGCCTGATGGTGGGGGGGGACGGGACCCAACCAGTTGGAAACAGTTTTTTAGTTTGGGTGTGTTTTGACTCCTTTTTAAAAATCAAGTGAAAGGTTATCATACTTGTCCTGAACACATCCCATACTATGAATGGAAAGCAAATATGGTGTTCTACAGCCAGGCACAGCTTGGAAGTGGATTTGGTACTTGAAAGTGTACCCGTGTAAGAACAAGGTTTCAGAGGAAAGGCTGAAATATAGCCAGTGGTCAGAAATGCATTTTCAGAAAGCTGCAAAACCAGTCTGACACCAGAAGCACACAAGGGCCCCAGCTGTTCACATCTGAGTAAAGATGGTGCCTGCAGCTGGATTGCAGCAGGGGAGCATTCTGCTGTTAGCTCCAAAAAAAGGGACAGCAAAACAAGTGCTTGCTTTCACGGCAGACACCACAGGATCTGAGAGCTTACAGGGCTCATTTGTCAAGCTATCACCTTCATTTAAATCCCTTCACAAAGCTCCCTCATAAGCACAAGGCACGGAAAAATCCTACGGGAGAAATTTCAAGAAGTTTCACATCACAGAAGACAGACATGGCACAAACTTAACTTTTTTTGCCCCTGCCTTATTCCTTCTGCTGCTACTGTCAGTCTCATTTATATCATGTCCAATTTTAGCCTGCAACATCTTCTGGGTAGCTAGCTTGTCTCTTCAAATACTGCTCTGAAGTCTATGGCACACTGTGTGTATTAGAAACATAAATAATCAAATCATACAGTAAAAAAGATTTGTTGCCACTGCAAGAGGAGCACCAGTGTAGACTATATAAACTCTTCAAGGGGAATAACGTTTCTGCATCTGGTATGTGTTTTCTGTTACAAGGATGAAGAGAAAGTAACCTCCCCTTCCTAAAGCCTAAAATCAGAAACTCCTCAAACCAGGACACGCAATGCTGCAGCTGAGGGAGGTTGGAGGAGCCTCAGCAGATGATGCACATCGACTCCCTGAAGGCACACAGCTGACACTGCAGCTGATTGCCTTTTCCTGTAGGTTGGGCTGCAGCCCAACAGAGCAGCAAGTCCCAAACCACAGGTCCCAACCCCCTCGGCATAAATTCTAAAATAAGTGACACAGTGCACCGCGACCCCAGCACAAGCAGGATTTGCAAGTGGCGCAGTCCAGGGACACCTCACTGCACTTCAGTTCCCTCCTCTTCCTCTTGAAGGAAGAGTTGTAGCAAACTCCAGGGAGTCAGCGCGTCCATTCTCAGCTCCAATTATCTCAGCCTCTGGCTCGGAGGAAGGAATTCTGGACCTCGCTCTCCGCAAAATATCAGTGCTGCCTGACTGTACTCACAGTCAACATCCCCTAGTACCAGACAGCTCCTTCTGACGCACAGGAGCGGAAGGCAGTTGCAGCAGTTGGTAGCCAGGAAGTGGTTGTAGTCCTGGAACTTGCAAAACCTTAGAAGGTTTTGCTCTAGTAGGGGCAGAATGTGGTTAATAACTTAGTGTTGTGCTAAATGGGTGAAATCTCAGGGTGTTTGAGATGACTGTAGCCACTGCTGCACACCATTTTGAATTCAGTGGGTGTGCACTCTTAGGTGGTCCCAGTAAAGTGAGGAGAGGTCAGGGGGAGCTACCCGATTATCACAAACGCTTAAAGAACACGAGAAGGACAAAAAAATGGGATAGTTAAAACACAAATTTCCCTAATCTCACCCTGATTTAGCTTACTAGCAAGGTACGAAAAGATACACTGAACAAGCAACCTGTCCTAAGACTTTAAAGCCTCACTGATAACCCATTATTTCTCTGTTTGAGAAAAGCTCGAGCAAATTATGACCAAAATTCTCCAGATAATACCTCAGCAATACATATACCAGTTCACAGAAATGACCAGATTTCATTTAAATCATCCAGGGGGAGGAAACAAAGCCACACAGATCAGCATGGAGGAGAGAGGGAAAAGGAGACAGAATATTATCAAGTGTGTATATGTACTTCAAGTAGAAGCCCTACTGAAATTATTCAATGGTTTCTCACTAGAGGATTCAGCTCCCACACCAACAGTGTATTTCCCTCACCAACAACTCTTTTTCCTTCTGAAATAACTACACCTCAGCATCCATAGAGCGCAGCAGAAGGAACAGGAACGCCTCGAGAGCAGGATACTTTCCAGAGTTCTTGAAGTTTAACCACAAAGTGCCGTCATTTCAAAACCGAAAGCTGAGCACATTTGCAGGAGACAGCCAGAAATAATTAATTAGCACACCTTTCCCTAAAAGCACTCGTTCAACAACTTGATCTACTGTTCTAAAGATCACAAGAAAAACCACCAAATTTGTAGGGATAGTAAGGATAACGTCATCTCAAACAGATGCAAGGAAATGATACTCTTTAGAAATGATTAATATACATAAATGAATGAAAATCAAAGTGTTTTCAATTGCAGCCACCTGTATTTTGAATATCAATGAAAGACGCCAAATACACCACTCTGAAGATACACCTTCTTGCATCCAGAGATACAGATGCAACTGCTTCCATCTTCTTGTGGAAAAAAAATGCCTCCCGGTCTTTAGTTTCAGCTACCAGGCTGCCAAATACCACAAAGAGCTGTGACACAAACACCTGACCACTTAAAACTCAGCCGAGATCAAAGCCGCTCCGCAAGCAAGTTCCTTTAAACTACTGAGACAAGACCAGGCTTATCAACAGACTTTTACGGTACGCTCTGCTCCACCTGACATCTCTGCCATGTCCAGCGTTACTTTCCTGGCAAAACACCCCCCGGGAGGAGCGCAGCTGTACCGCTAGCCGGGCTTTTGTCGGGACGGCTGGGCTAAAACCAGCCATGCTGGCAGGATAAAAAAAAAAAAAAAAAAAAAAAAAAAAGAAAAAGAAGCCGTCCCCTACCCGCGGGACGCTTCCTCCCTCCCCGCTCCCCTCCGGGGCCTCTTCTGCCGTTTACTACTGCCCAAATCCTACAAGAAGGCAGCTACGGGTGGCAGCGACGGGGTGCCGTGCTGCCGGGCGGAGGAGCTCCCCACAGCTGAGGCGCGGGTGCCCCTCAGCAAGGCGGCGGGGTGGGGGGGGACGGGACGGGACACTGAGGCCCGAGCTCAGGGCGGGTGCGGCTCAGCCCAGCGCCGGCTCGGCTGTAAGGACGCCGCTAAGGAGAAAGACGGCACCGCCGGGAAGGGGAACCCCGGGAGGGCCGGGCCCCGGGTGACCCGCGGCACGGTACCTTATCGAGCAACCCGTTCCTGCCGCCTTTGGCCGCCATCTTCTCACCACCCTCCGCCCCCGCCCTCACCGCGCAACCTGTTCGCTCCTGATTGGCTGCGCGCGGGGGCCGACGGGAGAGGGCGGGCGGAAAAGCCACCGCCTCGCCGCCGCGTTGCACTCTGGGAATTGTAGTCCTCCCCTCCCCCGCCCGCGTTCCCCGTTGTTATGGCGACGGAGCGGCGCGGAGGGGAGGAGGAGGCGGCGGTGGCGGCGGCGGTGCCGGGCCCGTTCGGGGAACGGGGACGGGAGAGCGGCTGGGGCGGCCCCCGGTCTGCGGGGTGAGGGGTGGGCACCGCTGACTGGGCGGGTTGCCTGGGTCTGGGGCCTGGCGAGGGTGAGTGGTGGCAAAGCAGCGTTTCGCCCGGCCAGTGCCTCACCATGGCGACGTTGCACACAGCTGCCCTCCCGCTTATATTGGGGCATGAACACACAGCGTGAGCCTGTTGAAGAGGAAAGGTACCCCAAATACCGGCACCGTGCGCAAACACCATAGTCAAACTGTGCTGTGGTATGTCAGAGCGGTGTCTGGGCGTGGAGACACCATCAGATGGCACTGGGAGACCATGTCCCGCTGCAGGGGCACAGGGTGAGAGCGACGCAGTGCCTTTGAAGTTTATTTCTGAGGTGTGGGGAGCGGTGACTGGTGTGGTTCTTCTCCCAGAATCCCCACAAGTGCCAAGGGAAAGGATACGGGGAAGGGGGAACGAGGGGTAAAGCAGAAATCCTGTGAGTCATTGTCCACACAGCTGGACTCATGCACATGCCGGTGTCTGCGTTTTGCTATCTTGAGGTGGAAAATAATGCATGTATTCCTGGCACCTCATTTACTTCTCCGTTTTAGGAGGTGATGCTCCTCATGTGTCCCTGACAGCGTTCCTTTGCCTACAGGCTAACACTTCATTTGTGGCTATGCTTGGAAAGGGCTGTTTAAATCAAAGTAATGTTAGAGCCAGTGAAAATTTTAACCCATTTATTTATTTCTCGCTCTCCCCAGGAACGCTGCAGTCAAGATGGCTACGACAGGACAGTATAAAATGGGTGATGGAAGCAACTATGCAACTAACTGCTTCTCTGCCAGGAACATTTTGTGCACAAGTAAAGAAGGTGATGCTTCTTCAAGTGCTGCTGGTGAAGTCACCCTGCAGAATAGTGTCGTGTCCATAGGGGCAGGTCCACCATCCACCCTGTTGTTGGGCCAGATAGAGGGTACATTCAGCTGTGGTTTCTCGCATCAACATCCCAGCTGATGATAGGTAACAGTTGATAACAGAACTTAAAACAGTGCCCAGAAAGTCTTAAAATTGTTTAATGCTTCATTGATATGAAGAGGGCAGGATGTCTACGACACATGTTAAATGAGGGGTCCAGCAGCCATTTCCACATGCCAGCAGGAGGGAAGCTTCAGGAAGGCATGTGGCTAGCACGGCATGGTTCTCCAACAGCTATTCTGAGCTAGAGCTTCTCCTTTTTCTCTGGGCTTTGAGACTTATATTGGTGAAATGTCTTCTATGATTTGGGAAATGGTGGAGCGGTCTACCAGGCTGGTCAGGTGTCTGGAGCACATGACTTTCTAGGAGAGGTTGAGGGTGCTGAGTTTGTTTTTTATCTGGCCAAGTGGAGTCCAAGGGGAGACTATGGCTTACAGCTACCTGAAGGACAGCTACAAACTCGTCTTAATGGTGGCAGATGGCGTAACTAAGCCAAAAATTTCACCTTGGGAGGTTTAGGTTGGATGTTAGGAGAAAATTCTTTGCTGGGAGGAGGTGCAGCTCTGGGCCAGGTTACCCTGGGAGGTGGTGGAATCGCCAGACAAAGCCACAACTGACTGATCTGACATTGCTGATGGTCCTGCTTTGGGTGGGAGTTTGGATTGGAGATCTCCAGAAGGCTCTTCCAGCCCATGTTTCCATGTCTGCAACCTATGGCTCTATTACCATCTATAAAGTAGCACGTTTCTCCTCTTCCGTGGATCTGGCTGTAGCTTTAAGGTTCCTACCTTAAATTTATGGTCACTGAACATTTTATACTCTAGTATTTCCTAATATAGGGGATTTTAACATGATGGATTTCAAAATGATGGATTTCAGTGTTGGGCTGAAACACCAGGCAGAGTGCAGCTACTTTGAGAAGGGCACATTTAGAGGGTTGCATGTTCACCATACCATCTCCTCTGCCTTGGTCCATTGTTGTGCCAGGGTCTGGGCGCTGGGTGCTGACACACAGAGCTACCCCGAGGGCTTGGACTGAGAAGGGGACCACCGGGAAGACACCACTGCAGAGGAGAAAGCCCCCAGAGTCTGCCTCCGTGGAAGAAAATAACAAAGACAACGTCCTAGATGAGCCATTTCTGGTCAGTGCAGATTTCCTCCGTTATTGCCTAAACTTTCTGATAGCACTTTGTGCAGCTGGGGAGATCCTGCTGGTGGATGAACTCTGCAGCTGCCTCTCCCTCCCCATCTCCGTGCCACCTTCTCCCCCCTTCCCACAATCCAAGGCACCAGGTGCCCCCCTCACCTGGGTGTAGCTGAGGTCTGGTTTTGGAGCTCAGGTCCAAGGACATGACATAGAGAATTGCTGTAGGACTAACCATTTGTGGGGTTTTTTTTGTTTGTTTTTTTTTCCAGATGAAGCACCACTGTTTGAAGAACCCCTCCGACCTGTGCTCTGTGAACATAAGCAGCCAAAATCTGGTCTCTGTGAGTATCAGAGACTCAAGAAGCATTAAGAAACTGCCTTAAGTTGAAAAAATTACCATACTGGCACATGAGTGTCCAGAGATCAGAGAAGACACACATTAGAAGCAGGCATATTTCCTGTACAGGAAGGTGGGCCAGACAGCTGTGAACAGTCTTGGAGGATTTGTCCTACAAACTTTTGGATCGTGTCTTCATAACATAAATTAACTTGGTCTTCATCAGTTGTAGATCCTTCCCTACTTTCATCCCCTTGCAAAAATGCTCTTCTTTGGGTTTAGGGATGTTTATCTCAGCTTTGGTAGGAGTTCAACTTCAGCTTGAGAAGCGACTTTTATTTGGGTTCGTAACTAACTTGCAGTGCAAAGAGAAAATGAGCTGAGGTGCTGATAGGTTTTTAGGGTCTTTATAGGGTTCCCTCCGGGTGCTCTGAAGGACAGATGTGCTAAATCATAGGGTGGATGTGTTTGTTGGGTCACACATAGGTATGAGATATGGCCCAGGAGCCCTGCGACACATGTAGGGGATTGAGGTCAGTAGTGAGGACACACTTTGCTTTGGGGCTCAACTAATCCAGGTCTTCTGGATGTTGGTCACTGAGGCAGCTGTGCATTAAATGCATACTCTGAGGGGTGCTCTCCTTAGAAAAACAAATGAAGACCTAATTATGGGAAATGCTATGATTTAGGCATTCTGAGAAAGAGATTCAGTTGTTTCAGATCCATTTAGGGCTGGAGTGGGATGATTTCTTTTTTCTGTATTTTTCAGGCTAAAGAGGATGATTTTGAGAAATTTGATTGCGTTGCTTTCATAAATGCTGCTGACAACCTGCTGACACTAGGTAAGGGATTGCATTACCAAAAAATAGACGCTGCATTTCAAGCCAGGGAAGCTTATGCTTGTCTGAACAAAGGTCTAGAGCTTTACAAAGAGGTTTAAGATACGCATGCAGCACTTTTTTGCAGAATTGCTTCCTTCCTGTTACTGAGTTGAAATCCTTGTGCTAATTCCCTTTATTGTAATGATAATTGTGTGCCACTGTGGTATCCTTTTCATTATTAGAAAACAAAGCTCTTTACAAAGAAAATCCCCATTTAATATATAGAAGCGTGGAATAATGAAACAACTTGTCCCAAAGGCTCAGAAGGTTAATGGTAGAGCTGGGAGGTGAATCCAAATCCAGTGTCATAGGCTCAGTTAATTTGAAGAAGAAAAAATGGAAATCCGTTTATAACTAGTAAAACATATAAGCTAAATGTGTCATTAGTGGCTTCAAGCAGTAATCCAATCTGGGCGGGGGAGCAAATGCATGAAAGCAAACCAGATGTCTAAGGAGTAGGTTGGTGATGCATTGTGTATTGTACAGCCAACCATCTAACTGAGCTGGCATTTTCTTTCAAACATGCCCACTGATAATACTAGTACTCTTGTTCTTGCTGGTTTTGGTCCATTCCAGGCCCAGGTAAGACACGGTTTGTTCTGTTACTGCTGTTCTTCACTCACTGGAGCATTTTCTTTTCCACCCTTGCAGAGCCATTTCGGAAGTTTCCAGGACTGCGGGAACTGGAACTTTCCTTGAACAGACTAAGAAATCTGAAAATCACCACTGGAGACTTCCTGCATTTGGAAGTAAGATGAGTGGGCTCTGAGACCTTATTCATCTCCTACCAGCCGTCATGCTGAAGCCTACATATAGCGTTGATGTATGTCCCTGCAGCATGAGTTCTCTGAAACTGCAGCATCATTATCTCTTCCTGCTTCCTTGTGACTCCAGGAAGGCCTTTCCACTGTGTCCCTCAGGGACCTTCACATCTTGCTTCCTCCTGCAGAGCAATCCCTCACAGATCCCTGTCGCGGTAGAGACGGACACGACAAGTAATAGATCACGCAAAATGGCTACTTTATTGTTCTAACACACCTTTTTATCCCCTTCTTCAGAGTATGTGTTAGTATATGATTGGCTTAGTTAGTAACTAACAATTCATGATTGGTGAGTTTGTCAGGACGGTTCTTCTTATCACTATCTTGTTTTCGTACTGGTCTTCTTGGATCTTTCCAGACTTCTCAAGGATATACTACAAGCTGCTCAAGGTCGTGCTGTTCTCAAACTGTCAGGAATTCCGTAGACTTGTTGCATCCCCCGACAATTCCCCCTTTTTGTATTCGTGCTAAAAATATCATCCCAGCTGCCCTCTGCAGGGCCCTTTGCAGAAGGCCAAAAAGACAGGGCAACATTAGAAGCATAGTTATCACAATCAAGATCGCTACCCCCACAGTCTTGAGCAGAGATATCAACCATCCAGACAATCCCCAACCCTCAAATATCTTTGTCCTTGTGCTAAAAGCAAGAAATCAATTGCAGCTCTATTTTATAGCGTAGCTTGTCTGACACTATCAATGTCTAGCAGTAAATCTGATAATACTACACCAGTCTGTATTCAGGGACCCCAGAATTTGTGATTCCTGGGGTGGCAATGAGGGTTAATGCCCGATCCGTGAAAACCAGGCATTCCCATCCATTAAGTCCATGACCTGCTGCACAGGGGTCTCCATCAATAAGTTCTTAAACTTTGTCGATGTCAGTGTAACCCCCTATTAAACCTGTGAAAAAGGGATTGCTTGGTGTTATTGTACTAAGGTATAAGAAATCTTGTCCAGTCACGTCAGCCAGGGTCATCCAGATGTTTTCTTTGGTTTGCGGTGGTATCCATGCCTACATCCATCCGAGGACTGTGAGGTAGATGAACCATCTGTACATTCTCGTGCTGTCTTGCTCCGCAAATTCAGCCCAGCAATCGGTAGGTGCCAGCTTTATGTGGGCGTCCCCACAGAGGCAACGATGGCCTTGCCGTACACCAGTCCGATGCTCTTCGGAAAATCCCGGTATTTATACATTTGTAGAGGAACGGATTTCAGCACACGTGGCCAGCGGGTGCCAAAAATCCGCCTCATTTGCAACCTATGACGCATGCGCTCGCTGGCCAGGCGCGCTGCATGAGTCATAGTCATCCTGTCTATTGGTTCATGGACTTGGTGATGCGGTTGCAATGCACAGAGAATCTTGATCTGTTATATTGGTCAAGGTGACCTACACTTAGTTTTTGGTTGAGGTGGTATTCATATTGCCGCACCCTGTGGGATGTTCCAGATGATGATGGTCATACAAATCAAGCGGGAGTCCATTGTGGGCCTGTATCTGTAGAAACACAAGCATAACCTCGCCCCCAGGTTAACAGCTCACATGGTCCACTCCACTGACCAGTAACTAAATCTTTAATGTGTACTTTGATGCCTCTTTGTAAATTCTGTGTTGAAAAAAGAGAAGTGTTGAAAAAAGGAGGTAGAGAAGAATTATCCCCATAACAGAGAAAGCTAAGAACATAAACCACGTTATCTAAACATGTCTGTGGTGGTTCCCCAATCATTCCCCCTTTTTGTTTTTGAAGCTGCTGCTTCAGTGTGCCATGTGCACGCAGCTCTACTATTTGTGGAGAACCATTTTGATATACTACTTTGCTGTTCCAGTTGTTGTTTTCATACCATACTACTGCTGCTTTACCTGTTTTTCCAGAACCATCTGTGAAGACAGTAGGGCCTTTCACAGGTTCCGGCTGGCTTAAGCTTTTCTGACCAAATGGTATTTCTCGAGCAAATTTCAGGAGCGGGTGCGACGGTAGATGATACGAGATCTGTCCTTGAAAACCCGCCATGGCCACTTGCAGCTTGTAATTGTTTGCCAGACACCATTCAAAGTACCAATTTTGAACAGGTAAAACAATAGTAGCTGGATCACGTCATGTTAGTTCTACACATTGCTTTCTGGCTTTTATGATTACATCAGCAATAAGTTCAAACAAGCCAGGAGCAGTTTTTCGTGGCCAGAAATGACAAAAACATCCATTCTAAAATATGTAATGGGTCATCCCACTCAGAATTCCACTGCACCAAAGCACCAAATGGCACAGTTTTGTCAATTAGTACAAAGAATTGTACCAATTGAGACAGATCAATTTGAGAAACAAATTTCTTGTGTATACATTGTTCCACCCTGTGAATTACATTTAACGCTTCCTTATTCAATATTCTGGGTTCTGTTGGATCATTGGAATTTTTTAATAAGTCTAATAGAGGTTGTAACTGCGAATTGGTCAGTCCAAGATAGGGCCTGATCCAGTTCAAGGATCCCATTAATTTCTGTACATCACTGAGTGTCTTAACTGCAGGGTTAAGTTTCTCAGGTTGGGGCACAACCTGCTTATTTGTAATTGTCATTCCCAAATATTTCCAGGGTGCTATTTTTTGCTCTTTTTCAGGGGCAATAACTAACTCATATTGTTGTAGCAAATTTGTGGCCAAATTTTTCATGCCATTCAACTGCTCCTTGTTGTCTGACGCTAACAGAATGTCATCCATATAGTGATAACTATAACTAGTAGGGAATTTTTCCCGTACAGGTGACAGAGCTTGTGCAACAAACGATTGACAAGTGGTTGGTGAATTTTTCATGCCCTGCGGCAGAACTCTCCATTGATATCTTTTTGCCGGTTCTGCATGATTGATAGAAAGCACAGAGAATGCAAAAATTTTTTAATTTTATTTTTTTTTAATTTTTTTTTTTTTTTTGTCTTGGGAAGCTAGTGGAATTGTAAAAATAAACAGCCCTTAAGGTCCATGACAATGATTTCCCAATCTTGAGGGATCATGGCAGGTGAAGGCATGCCTGGTTGCAGAGCCCCCATCGTGGCCATGACAGCATTGACTTGCCACAGGTCATGCAAAAATCGCCATTTTCCTGATTTCTTTTTTTTTTTTTTTTCCACAAACACTGGAGCATTCCACAGACTGTGAGATGGTTCAATGTGTCTGGCAGCTAGTTGTTCTGCTACCAATTCTTGCAGGGCCTTTAATTTTTTCAGTTGGTAGGGGCCACTGATCCACCCACACAGGGTTATTTGTTAACCAAGTTAAAACAAGCGTGGGTTGTCTAACACCCTGCAGCACAGTGGCCCCCGTTAAAAATCTGTGATAAATCTCACCCCCCACTGCGAGAAGCAATCCCTCCCCCATCAATTGAGGGGAGCTGCCATCACATATGGTTTAATAACTGCTTGTTGGCCCTCAGGATTGGCAATCGGAACTGGAGTGGCTGCTATCTTCGCTCGTGTGGATCCTCCCAGCCCCACTGCTCCCATACGAGCCTCCTCTGTTGGCCAGGTAGACGGCCACAGATAATCGGCAATGATAGTCACATCGGCTCCCGTGTCCAGGAGCCCTGCAAGCCTTACTGTAGTCGGAGATCTTCCGTGATTCGACAGTGTGCACGTCATGTGTGGTCAGGATGGTGAGACAGTCTGAGACCAGCAGACCTGAGGGGGTCCCGTGGAGCCGAAGCCTCCATCGCATCGCAGTCGCTGTTCTGCTTTTGAAATAGAACTCGAAAAAGGAACAAGTTGAGCAATGCGAGTACCTTTAGGAATTGGTACTGGTGGGTAGGGGGTCGAAATCATCGCGCAAATTTGACCTGTTAAAGCAGCATCAATAACTCCCACATGCACGATTATTCCATTCAACGTGCTACCTGATCTTCCCGGTAGCAATGCACTCAGTCCCCGTCCTATAGGACCCCTTGCATTAAGAGGTACCTTAACGATGTCTTTTGTGGCTAGAGTTACTGTGTCGGCGGTGGATACATCCAACCCTGCTAAGCCAGGTGTTGCAGCTGACAATTGTTCGCAGAGAGGAATTGGCCGGCTGTCGGGAGGGGATTTGTTCTCCTTGCGCGCCCTCTCACACTCATTTTGTGGTTTTCCTGTAGCGGCTGTCCATTAGCATGAAATTTGGAATGACATTGTTTTGCAAAGTGTCCTAATTTCCCACATTTCTTGCAAGTAATCTCTGGTGAGTGGTGCACCCGTTGTTTACCTGGTGATGTTTTGTGTGGAGAAGTTACCATGATGTGCCCTTCGCTGCCACACCCAGAGCACTTTCCAGAATTTCTCATAGCATTGGCTAGGGTGGTCACTGTGTGTGCCAGTGTCCCAACTTTAGAACATGCAGCTACCATGGCAGGGACAGAAGGATCTCCTGGCAGAGCCTGTATGATCTTTTGACAGTCCTCATTAGCATGATCTTTTACCAACTGTTTGCATAGCATTTGTCTTAAGACCTCATCTTCTACCTGTTTTTCCAGGGCAGCAGATATTTTTTCTACAAATTGTAAAAAGGGTTCTGTGGGGCCTTGGCGGATAGTGATGTATTTTTGCTTCGGAGCTGCCATATCCATGGTTCGCTTTATTGCCATAAGGCCTATATTTCGTGCTTGTTCGAGAGCCAGCGGAGGCCATGTAGCCTGTAGCTGAGGCTTACTATACTGCCCTTCACCAAGCAAAGCATCCTCTCCAAGGGCTGATCTCGGGTCACCCTGTGGCAGTCGTGAATTATGCAGCGCCGCCGCGCGTGCCATCCGCCTCCAGGTGGATTGAAATACTTGCAATTGTATGGGCTGAAACAGCACTTGTGCTAGATGTATAATATCATATGGACACAGCAGATCTGTGCTAATTATACGAATAAGTTGCATTACCTCAGGAGAATTGATTCCAAATTTTTGTACTTTATTCTGCAAATCCTGCACTACTCTCCAGCCTATGGGATTGTGCTCATCGTGCCGGTTTGTGCCTGCAGCAGCTTTGAAAACAGGAAATGTACCAGGAGCCTCTGCTGCGTTATCTAGAGGCTTTAGAAATGCAGGTGTTAAAGAGCACGGGCTGAGGCGTTCTACTAGATCCCAGTTGCCGGAGTCGGCAGCATATCTTCTAACTCCCTCCCAAAATTGATCAGGGGATCTCGGGACCACAGTTACTGTGGACGGAGGGAGAGTCCATGGCAGGGGTTCTTTTGGTGTGGTTTTATCTGTGAGCTGCAGGGATCGCATAGCGTCAATTAGAGATTTTTCTGCCTCAGCTTCATTTTTGCTCTCATTTTCCATGCAGCCCTCACATTCGGTTTGAGTCTCACCATCCTTTCGACCCTCACTTTCGGTACGGCCCTGGCTTTCGTTACGGCCCTCGCTTTCCCGCTCAGTGTTAATCGCCACGTTTTTCTCTTCTGGGGGGGCTGATGGAGTCACCCCTTCTGCCACCGCACCAGTAGGTGAGGAGGGCCCCTCATCACCCGGTAAAGTAATTAATGGCATAGGAGGAGGAGGTGAATAAGGGTATGATCTGATTTTGCTCATGAGGGGTTTTCTGCCCGCAACTGCTGATATTGCAGCATTGGCCGCAGCTGTTACTTGAGCAGAAACTTTTTCATTGATAACATTTTCTGATTTCTCATCTTTCTTTTGCTGATCTTTCGCATCACATTCTGCTTTCCATTCCTTCAGGGTCTCACGTAATAGACGCCATACGATCGCCAACTTACAGAGCTCTTTCTGTCCTTTAGAGATCTCATCAAACATTTTCCAGCCTACTGCTTGCCATGCACCCACACTGAATGCAGTAACTGTTGTGGCTGTAAAGCCTTGCACCTTACACCGTATTAAAATCCGTTTCAGGCTTTGTTCTGGGGTTTTAACCCCTTTTCTTTTTAACAGGGCTTTCCAGGTAGACAAAATCGTCTCCTTTTCTTTTGTTAATTTCTGCCCCATTCTAACAGTTTAGTCCCTGGTGGCTCACCTTATTAGGTGTCTAGGCTCAGGTCCGGACCAGGCAGATTCCACTGCTCTCAGCTTCACCGGGCTCCGTCTCCGCAGCTTTTCTCGCTGCCGGTATACTCTTTCACAGCTCTCGTCGCCGCTGGTATACTTCTCTCTAGTGCTGGATTTATCGCCGTTAGATGATCTGTTCGCTCAGGCGCATCGGGGTCACCATTTGTCGCGGTAGAGATGGACACGACAAGTAATAGATCACGCAGAATGGCTACTTTATTGTTCTAACACACCTTTTTATCCCCTTCTTCAGAGTATGTGTTAGTATATGATTGGCTTAGTTAGTAACTAACAGTTCATGATTGGTGAGTTTGTCAGGACGGTTCTTCTTATCACTATCTTGTTTTCGTACTGGTCTTCTCGGATCCTTCCAGACTTCTCAAGGATATACTACAAGCTGCTCAAGGTCACGCTGTTCTCGAACTGTCAGGAATTCCGTAGACTTGTTGCATCCCCCGACAGATCCCCATTGCTCAGCCCCTTGCCACAGGAATTGTTTCCCCGGTGATGGGCTACCCCCTTTGCTGTAGGATCCTCTCCCTGCAGTGTGTCAATCACCCATGGCATCCCTCACCTCTCTGATGCTGTGTGGTCCCTGACAGCTCCCCATCCCCTTCCACACTGTGCTCTACCTCTCCGCATCCCATCGTTCCATCCTTCTCCTCTCCAGATAGGTGTTTGCAGTTTCCCCGACTTACGGGCTGCATTTCTAACACAGCAAAGGGGTCGGTTTGTTTTTTTCTTTAAAAAAAGAGACAAAGCGGGTCTTAAGAACAAGCAACTGTGCCTGGTATGATGGTTTTAGTCGTCCTTTCCCTCCAGCTTGGAGTGGATCTCTGCTATAGAGATCTCAGGCTCTGGCTCAGCTGAACTGACTTTATCTAGGTTTGCTCTCTTTGAGGTGTCCTTGTCTGGATTTCTCTGTTTTCTGATTGCTGCTGGATATAAAGTTTTGTCTTAAAAGGTTTCTTTCTTCTTGTCTTATTCAAAGAATTGTTGGTGGCTCAGCTGTCAGGTCTGTACGCTTGGATCCTGGCCTCCCTCCTGCCTGCAGGCTTTGGGAGGTCCCCAAATCCATGAAATGTAGGAGAGCTTCTCATGTTTTTCCCATGCACTGTTGGTAACCCACTCAAGGGTTTGACTCAGTCAGTGGGCACGTGCCCAGGTGATGGGTAACCAAATTTCCAAGGCTCATGAGGCCAGGGTTGATCTTGTCTATCCCTATGTGCCTCTCTGTGAGCAGCCCTGTCGCTGGCGTCAGCTATGAAATGTGGGGATGGGACCTACCTAAATTCTCCTTCCTGCCATGCCCCTATGGATCTCAGCTTCATCCATGGCCAGTGTCTGGCATCTTGTTTACTGACAGCCCAGACAAATCAGCCCTGGGAAGGCTGATTGGAAATTCATATTAAATTGATTTGGAAAGTGCTTTGAGCTCCTCCTAGGAAAATGCAGCCTATTTTAATGCCCCAGCAAAGCTATTCCTGTTCACGTATCCTAGAAATCCTTGTCCATGCTCCCAGCAGGGTCTGCTCCTTGGCTTTCTCCCGGCTGTTGTCTCATCAGTCACATGTGTGGGTGGGGGACTAGACCTGAGCACTTCTGCCAAGGTGCAGAGTCCCACCGCTGTAAGTCCCTGCAAGTCAGAGATATTCACAGCATCACTCTAGGGCAGGTGGTAGCATGACTGAAAGTGTCCTGTAAATATTTAATATCTACCTGGGGAAAGCCAACAGAGATTGTTCTTTGCTCCAGGGGATTGTTTCTTCTATTCCCCTCAGGTTCTGGATCTCTCCTACAATAACTTGTCCCCCCAGGACATTTGGACATTGGGAAATTTGTCCCAGCTCAAAGTCCTTCGCTTGACGGCCAACGGGCTTCGGTCCCTGCCTCTGGACCTGGCAGGCTCATGGGAGTAAGTGCACGCAGCAAGTGATGGTTCGGTTTGGTAGGGAGCTGCCGGCATGCCGGCAGGATGCACCGGACAGGCAGGCAGGGTGATGGAGCAGTGACGCTGGCAAGGCAGTGGTGAGCGGTGGGGGTAGGCAGCCTGGAATTGATTTATCAGTCCAGGCAGCAGAGCTCTTCCCTTGCAAACTGGAAGATCAAATAACCTAAGGTTGGTGCTGGGTGGCAGGGAAGTGTTATCCCAGCTCAGCTCCAGATCACCCAGGGTATCTGCTGTCATCAGCAGCTAGAGAGGAACCTCTGGGCAGTGATTCAGAAGGCCTGTTATGTGGCCAAGCCACGTGAGTAGGATGTTATTTATTTGTTGTTAATTAGACCCTTCGCATATAGCTTAGCCACAGTTGCCATGCCAAGGTATCCACTGTTTGCCATCCTTGAAGATACAGTGCTGAGCTAAATGGTCCTTTGGACTGATTCAACGTAGCTGCTTTGAGGTAGGATATCAGTTTTCTATTAAAAGAATGAAAACAGCCCCAGCCCAGTCTCTCGGTGGATACATCTTCTAGCAGTGACAGCAAATTATGTGTTTTTCACCTGTCTTTGCTTGAGCATGCTATTAATGAGCCTCTTTGTATCTGCAGCTCTGCTTATTTAAGGTTTCCATCTCTGGAGGTCTTGTCGCTGGATGACAATCGTCTGTCAGACCCAAGCATCTTTGTGAGCCTGTCTCATCTCTGCAGGTAAGGAAGCACCTGGCAGCAGACAGCTCTGGCTTTTGGGGGCTGGCAGCTGCCTCCGTCAGCTGTTGCTCAGTAGCAGGCTTAAAATGAAAAACAAAATCTTTGTGATTCACTCAGATACTTCCCTGTTTAGTCTCTCTCGTATTGCAAATGGGACTGAACGGAAGAAAACAGCCTGTGCTGCAAAGCACAAGCTGGCCAAACCCGGCAGGTGGCTGGTAATTCAGCTCCTGATCTCCAGGCCTGATTTGAGAAATGGCAGTTGCTTTCTCCTTTTTCCCTTTTTCATCCCAGATTCATCATCATTTCAGCGCAGCAGCACTAGGAAAGGCTGCAGATCAGGTCCCTCTGTTTAATGTGGGCTTTCGTGATTCAACCAGAGACGAGTCACTAGGAAGGGGGACAACTCGCCCCTCAGCTGGGCTGGGCTGAGTTTGGGGACAGTGCAGAGAGCTTCTGATGTTCCCCTCGTGCTTCCAGTGCTGTGAATTGGATCTGGCTTGTTGCCCTGGCTCTGCCAAGATGTTCCTGGAGGAAACTGCACATTGTCCGCAGTGTTCCTAAGAGGAGGGGGAGTGGGCGAGCTTTAGGCATGAGACTGCAGGGCTGGAGTCTGGACGTTTGGGTTTCTGCTCTTCCCTGTGCTGTCTTGTGACCTTGGGCAAGTGCACTGGTGATGTTATACTGCCATGGGAAGGTGGAACATTCTTAGGGAATCCCAGTAGGACCACAGCTCCTCAGAGCCCTGCGTGATTTAATGAACTGCCAGGATGTCTCCTTGTCCATTAAATTCTCATCAGGAGGTGAACTTAGAGCTAGGTGACCCTCAGGCTGGTGTGGGGGACCAAAGTTACCGGCTTCAGGGGTAATGCCAGGCTGCACCAAGAACTGAGCCTGTGGTTGGGGTTTGGAGAGGAGGGGGAATGGGGCAGCGAGATGCAGGTGTCACGGATGCCTCTGCACTGCTGCTGGGAAGCTCAGAGAGGAGGCAGGTCGAGGGCCAGCTCCCTGCCCTGCAGGTGCCAGGGCGAACAGATGGCCGGGTGCGTACACCGATAGCAATCGTGGAGTTTCTCATGCAGTTCCTCTTCCAATAGCCTGAGGGAGTTGAATCTGGACAGGAACAGGATTTTGGCTGTCCCCTACCTGCACCAAGCAGAGAGCCGGCAGTTCTTCCTCCACCCAGTGCTGGACGGCGACAGCTTCAGAGCAGAGTGGTACAAGTCTCTGAGCAGCCTCTGGCAGCGGCCCCGGCTGCCGCGGCAGGAGGACATGGAGGTGCCAGCAGAGCTGGAAGGGAAGAAAGTACAGCTTGAATATGTCGTGTTACAGAACAAGAGGGATGCAGACAGGACAGGTGAGCAGCGCCTGCCTTTCTGCCTGCACTGAAACCGTGGGATGTTTCAGTGGGAGAGGGCTCAGTTATGTCAGGGTAAGGGTCTGCTGGATGTTTACTAGTAAATGAAGCTGCTTGACAAAATTAAAACAGCGAGGGAGGGATACATGGAACCATTTTAGACAGTTCAGCGAATGTGTACAGTCCCTCTGTATTTACTGGGAGCAATGGGTGCTTACTGGACACAAGTCACCCTAAAGCAGACATCTCCCATGGTTTGGATAGAAGTGCCCCTTTCTCTCTCCTGGCCTTCTCCAGGGTAGCTTGCTCCAAAGGAGGCATTTCATGCTGACTGGGAGGAAAACTGGTAAAAATGGGGAAATAATTCAGGTTAGGAAGTGGATTACTGTGGATGCTGGACAGGCAGAGGGCAAGAAGGTTGTGTGACTAGGTTGCCCATGCACAGGTCTGCATTCCTGGTGTAGGTCAGCTCTCCCCTCTGGATGTCTTTACTGAAGCGTGATGCTGGGCCACGTGATGGGATGGATCGAGAGGCTGCCTGGTGTCTCCTGTGTAGACCAGGCTGTGTGATGGAGGCTGCCGGTGGGGCTCCTCTGAGCACTTCTCCTGTCTCTTGGCTTGCTGCAGCAGTGCCTGTTGTTAAGTATTTGTGGAGCAGGCAACAGTGCAACTTCTGGTGCCGGTCTGGTGGTAGCAGCATGATGTGGGAAAGGCCTTGTGCTCATGGGTGAGACTCCAAATCAAAATCCACCTGTGGGGAGCTCCTGGCTGCCCTGAGGCCAGTAGCAGGGTTTCTGCATTGTTTGAGGGATGTGGACCTCATCTGGAGTGAAGGGGCAGTCAGCAAGCCTGCTACAGTGATTCCCCCTCACCTTGGGCACGTCTTGCCATTGAGCCAGATCCTGCCTGATGCTGATTTGCTTTTCCAGGGTAATCCCAGCCTTGCCATGGCTGCGGCTGGCCCAGCGCTCAGCTTCACGTAGAAACCCTCATTTTGCTTGTGTTTCATTGCAGAGGTTGTTTTCAATTCTGACCCTCAGGAACACCCAGCGCTGGTAAGAACTGTTGGCTGATCTGTGATTTGGGGTGTGAGCTCCAAAACTTTCCTTCCCCAAGCCTCTCAGCTGAGTTTCAGTAAGCCTGTGGGTACAGACAGGACCCTGGGTGCCTGCAAGGCTTGCAGTGAGTATTGTCTCTCATCAGGGAGATCAGGAGCAAATTTTCCCATAACCAAGGCGCACCAGAGCTTAAACTTATATCACTTTCAGATAAAACCTGGTTTGCCATTTGCTTGTGACCGTGTGCCCTCCCTGCACGGGGAAGTGTGTTCTGTGGCTCAGGTAGGGACCGAAGCTCAGGAGCTGGGAGTTCTTTCATTCTTAGCTCTGTAATTTTTCCCCTCAGATTTATTTACATGATTCTCTTCAGAATCAGCTGTTTGAAGCCAAAGACCCCGATTTTTATTAGAACTTGAGTAAGGGGCTGAGCTTCAGAGATGCTGAGCACTTGCAGGATGTTCTAGTGTAACACACATGCATGCACACGCACACTCTCAGAGAGCATAGCTGCTTCCTCCCATGCCCGCGCATGGTTTCAGTGCTGAATGACGGAGTTTGGTGCATTTGACGTGACACCCTGCAGGGCTCTTACAGTAATGCAGAGACCAAACCAAGCTGCCACAAGGCAAGCTCTGAAGCGGGTCTGAACCAAAAGCTCTTCAACTTATAGCTCTGTTTGGCCTCAGGAGGGTGGTGTCCTGGCACTGGAGGTGTCTTCTGCCACCAGAGCCTCTGGAGCAGTGTCTCTGCTCACCTTCTTCCTCCTCTCTTTAAGGTTGTTCCCAGGGAGGGAGAACCATCTGTCTCTAAGACTCTGCCAGCTCCCTCCGTGCACAGGGATATTCGTGCTCCCTTTCCTGAACTGAAGCATCTCAGCCTGGCCTTCAACAAGGTGATGTGGGTCCTGTGGCTCCGAATAGGTGTAAAGGTTCAGCTGCCTGAGTGTGGCATTAGTGCCCTGGGAGACACCCTGGCCTTTAGCTGCCACTGCAGAAGGGCACAGCTCTCCCCTGCTCCTGTGTCCATCTGCCAGCCCAGGGGAATGTGTCAGACATCCAGGATCTCTCAAGCGGGATAGGACACCTATTTGGGCAGCTGAATTGCACCCAGCTTGTCTAAACCCTTGCATATTCAGGGATTTAATCAGAGAATGGGATATGTGAAGGACCGCCCTCCTCCTGGACTGATCCTTTGCTGGAGCTGCATGGTGGATGGTGATGTCTCATCAAGAACTTAGTGCTGTTTTAGTGCCAGGTTATACCTATCTGCTGAGCCACATCGGGTTCTCAGTGTGCCCCAACAGACAAGTAACACACATTCATTTAACCTCCCCTTCCTGGTGCTTTTGGCTCCTGCCCAGGTCTTAACTCATGCTGCTTCCCCACCGGGTGAGCTGTTGGTGCCGACTTACCACTGCTCAGTGAGGGGCATCCCCTGGGACACGATGGGGTGGCTCTGCTTGCTTGTGAAGTGAGCTCTGCTGCTGTTTCCCACGTGTCATCACCCTGTTTTAGGTCACTGCCTTGGTGAGCTGGTTTCTGGCTGCCATGCCCTGGCCAGGCTGTGGTTTGGATGGCAGAGTGGAGAGGCAGGACTTTTTTCCTGCTCAGAAGCGCTGCAGCTGCAAAAAAAGGAAAAAAAGTCCTGCCTCTCTACCTTGCAGCTCTTCTGAGCATTGGAGGCACCAGTCCTCTGGCTGTAGTGTGGAAGAGGGAGAGGGGAGCGCTGCTTCTGTCCTCTATAATCACAGGCAGTAGAGCTGCTGGGCATCTCTGGCTAAGGGGTGCCATCTCCCTCCTCCTTCTCCCCACTGCATGTACCTGCCCAGTGCCAGGGTCCCCAGGCATTGGAGGAACACGCTTTAGTGGGAGGGTTGGGATGAAAATCAACAGCCTCCAGCTTGACTCAGTGCTTACAGCAAACAGTAAACTATTTTATTTTGCAGATCGCAGATGAGACAGCTCTTTTACCTGTAGCTTTCTTCCCGTGCCTGAAGGAGCTGACATTTCACAACAACCCTCTTACCACCACCCGGAGCGGTACAGTATGAGCCCAGCTCTGTGGGGCGCTCCTGCTCTGTCCCTCCTCTGCTGTTAGCTCTCTGGGACAGGGACCATGTTGCCTTTTGGTGTTCAGACATTCCTGCCATGCTGGCCCTGGCCCCCAAAGAGATGCTTTAATCATTTCTGCTCTCTAAAGAGCAACGCAGATGAACACTGCTCTTGCAAACACCATTAATGCCCTGCTGCTGCTCCCAGCCCCAGTGAAGTCTGTAACAGCTCATCAGTGACTGTGGCAGTGCAGTCTCAGGCTAAATTTTGCTCTCCAAATGGTGTTCATCCCACAAAGGGCTTGTCTGAATTTGGTCCACGCTTCCCCCTGCAGCAGCTATCTGAGCAGGAGGGATAAACCCCAAACATGCCCATGGCCGCAACAGGCAATGTTCGAAGGTAGCCAGAAGGATACTGATGAAACATTGCAATGGTGTTGCTCCCCTGCACAAGCTTCATGTAGACTAGTAAATAAAACAGGTCTGGGCTGCTCCTCTGGCCTTGGTGGCACGTAGCCCAGTCTGATATATGTTCTTAAGGCTAAAGCATCTTCCTACAAAACCGGGTGGCTTCTACTGTGGTCCCTGAGCTGAGCCTGGGGTTAATTGGCACAGCGTGCTGCTGGTGAAGGTGCCAGGCATGGGCTCTCCACCAGCTGCCTGCAGCTCTGGTAAACCTCTGCTCCTCCAGGGCAGCTGCCTCTGCTGACTCGGCTCCTCCAGCACAATCTGGGAATTAAACTTGTCCGACAGAAGAGCCTAGCCGTGGAGAAGTGGCACTTCTCCATCCCTCTCAAAGCCAGCCGCAAGGTAAGGAGGGATGTGCTTCAGGAGTGGGATGAAACCCCTGCTGAAATATTCAGGGCAGGATTGCCCAGCAACCAACTTGCTGGGGAGCATGGGAAGAGCTGGTGGGACACAGGGATCCCAGTGGGCTTGGAAGGATGGAGGGAAGGGTGGGAAGGATTGGAGGTATTTTGCTCAGGATGAGGTTGGGAAGTCCAACCACCCCCTTATTGCTGCCCCAGGCAGGGTTTGTTACTGGGTTTTTGTGTTCAGTCTTGCCCATCGGCCTTGGCTGACGGATCCTATGGGACTGAAGATGTTTCCAGGGTGTCCCTGGAGCCAGGGCTTCCCTGGCACTCCCTGTCCTGTAAGGAGCAGCCTCCAGCCATCAGACCCAACCCCACGCTGACATTCGTGGCAGCACGGGTGGACATCCATTCCTTCTCCCCAGGTCACGTCACATCTCCCCAAAGTCACGAAGCAGCCGCTGATGCTGGAAGCTCCTGCCAAGACCTTTCTGTGGAAACAGCTTCCAGCTGCGGTAGAAGCTGTGAGAGATGCTGCACCTCTGAGTCCGGCCCAGCCGCTGCCCCCCATCAGCTCCGTGACCCCAGCCGGCAGCCAGTGGATGGCACTGGAGGAAGGGGAAGATGACTCCAGGCCTCCTCCTGGCTCAGCCGAGGACAACATTGCATCCTTCTTCATGACGCAGGTGAGGCCGGGCTGTAAGTGTTCAGGACTGCAGGGCTTGTCCAGAAATGGTCCACAGATGGATCTTTGTTTACCTAAGTGAATGAACTGTGTGCACGTGCTGTGGGTACCAGTGGTTATAACCCTCCTTTCATTGCAAGAGATTTAAGGAAGTACTAGCAAGAAGCATAAATCCAACATTGTGACCAAGAACAAGAATTGGTGGCCTATTTCGCAGGGTGGCACAGGGCTGTGCTGGCTTGGTGGGTAGCCCCACTGCAGGAGCTCATCAGTCAAGCATCGTCCCTGCAGCACCTGCTGGAATACTTCCTCCTAGAGCTCACCAGGGCAGCTTTTTGACTTGATTTCCCTGAAAATCTTGGGACTATCAGGGGAAAAAAAAGTCTGTGCCAGGATGGGGATGGCTCCTCTCTCCTCTGCACCCAGTGCCGCTGAGCAGAGATGTGATGAGATGGTGGCTCTGTGGCTCGGTGCCACCGGGTGAGAACTCTGGCCACAGCATGACAGGCTCTGGCTGACTCCATCAGCTTGACTGGTAAGAAAGGGCTGCTGTGAATTCCTTTATTTTGCTGCTTTGAGGTGGAGGATGTGTCCAGACCTCTGCTGAGACCTGTGGCAGAGGGCAGGCTGGAGAAGGGGAGTGAGCAGAGGGGAGAAGGAAGCTCCCAGGTGGTTCCAGAGCAATACAAAGGCTATGAGGAGCTGCTCGGTGGAGATACAGACCCAGATTTTATCGAACCAGTTGGTGAGTGAAGATAGCAGAGGGCTCCTGCTTAGAAAAGCCTTGGCAGGTTGATGAGCAGTATGGTCCACTGACCAAGAAAGAAGCAGCAAAGGCTTTTATTGTCCCCTTTTCCCTCCGATTCACAGGGATACAGAAAAACGTGCAGGCGCTGTACTACATCCTGAAACATCCGCTTGTTTACCGGGACATCAAGCCACAACTGGACAGCGTGCAGAAGCCCTACATGCCTCGGAAAAAGGTAAAGAGCCAAAGTTCCAAAGGCAAACTGGTTGCATCTATATCTGGATCAACCCACGTGTTTGGATGAATGCTGAGAGCCTGAGCGTGGGCTTGGCCCCAGTTCCTGATCCCAGTGCCTCGCTGTCATAGTGCATGCAGCTCCCACGGCAACTGACCTGCAGGGACGGGGCAGCTCAGCACACTGGGGCTGGTAAATGGCCAAGAGCCGTGCTATCCCCTGGGCAGTGTGAGGGAAATCACTTGTCACCAACCCCCTGGAGAAAGCCAGCCCTGTCCCAAGGGAGATGGAGGAAATGGCCTCCGAGCTGCGTCTGTGGGATGGGTTGTAGTAGAATTCCAGTGCCTGAATCCACTGCAGTGCTCTGTGGTTGCGGAAAGCTGATTCAGTGTTGCTCAATAATCTTAAATTGATGTCTAAACCACACCAGCTTGGTCCAAAAAAAAGAGACCGTCTCACCTACCTTGTGCAGACGCACAGGCCCATGTTAGTTTGGGAGAGGGGGCAGGAAAAGGAGGTGGAGAATTATCAGCCTGGAAGGTGGAGGGGAGGCACACTGCAGCCTCCTGGTCTTCCTTGCAGCATGGGAGGATGCCTGGCCCTCCCACCCGCAAGACAAGAGCGGAGGTCCTGGAAGGAATCCTGATGGCCATGAGAAACACCTCAACCATCACTGAAGTCCCCTTGGGTATGTTCCTGCATTCCCAGTCTCTCCTGTTGACAGCACCGCAGAGGCAGGGGCAGGATCTGAACATAAGTGTCCCTGAGCTGGCCGGGCCCTGGGGTGCGGCCGAGTTGGGAATGAGGGTCCCCCCCATTCTGGCAGCCTTCCCCCATGTCCCTGCAGAGAGGACAAGGGCTTCGTCGGCTGAACATCCTCAGCCCACTGCGAGGTTGGACCCCGATACTCCGGCTACTAGTTAACAGAGGAGTAAATGCAACAGACACTGCTGGGGTCCCTTAGATCCACAGCTGGATTAACCCTACCCCAAACCCAGCTGTTGGGAGAACAGCCTTGGAGTAGAAGTGGTTTTGCCCCCTTACATGAAGCAGGACTTGGGCCTCCGAGCACTGGCCATGTTTTATCTCCGTCCCAGCTCTGATGGTGATACAATCCTGAACTGCTAGTGCAAGCAGGACCTGGCTACTCCCCCGTGCTGTCTCTTTTCCCTGCACCAACTGGGGAAGGGAGGAGGAAAGAGAGGCAAGAAATTGAGGCACTTTTTGCAGGCTATAGTAAGAGCCACTGCCCAGGCTTGAGCCTAGCACATCTGTCTCACTCGAGTTGCTCAAGACCACCAGTGTCTTTGCTTTTGGGGCTCATGTGTTTTGTGTGGGTGCCAGGATAGAGCTGCATCCCAGCAGCCATCTTTGTGTCCCTGCCACGGTGAGGTGCTCCTTGCTGCGGGGATGGGAGAGAGCTGGGGCTGCTGGCAGGCAGAGGCACGGGAGGGAAGATCAAATATCGCAGCCAAGGGGCTGTCCCATCCCATTGCTCTTGCTCTCACCCCTGGCCTTTTCCAGCATCTGTTTTGCAAAAGAGGAAATCCAGACCCAGGGCATACCAGGAGGCACGGAAGCTGATGGAAGAATTCCAGGAGGTGTTTGAGATCCCCCTTGCAGCCATTGGTGAGGAGATGGCCAAGCCGTCAGAAGAGGTGCAGGTGGTAAAAGCCTTTCTCACAGAGGCAACATCCAAGCAGGGGAGCCCCAAACAGCTACAGCTGGCAAGGAAGAGAGTGGCCAAGAACGTGCCCAAAGTTTAGTACGCAGTACAGCCAGGGTTGAATAAAGCATCCCACATCCTGGTCCTCTTGGATAACATGTGTGTTATTTTGTAACTTGTTTGGAGCTATTTTCCCCCTCCTGCCGTTAGAAAATCCAGTGCCATGACAACGACAGCACCTACCAGCTTGAAAGCACGGATACAGCCACCATGCTGCAATGACAGCACATGAAAACCATGTCTGCTCGCTGCTGTACTCTGCAGTTCCTGCAAAACAAGGTGTGTCCTCATCCATCCCTGCACAAAAACTGACTTGTAAGAAAAACTAGCACATTCTCTGGGCATTGCAGGGAGGTTTTGCCCAGAAATGAACAGGGCAGAGAGTGCTGTCACTGCCCTGTTCTGTGATGAGCACAGCTCACGATGGGGCTCTGCCTGCACTGACCGATGGGCCGTACAAGGAGGGCTTGCAGGCCAGCAGCAACGCCACTATCATTAACAAAGTGGCGAGCTAATAGGAGCTGCCTGGTTCTCTCAGCTCTCGCCCCCTCTCCCAGCATCGGTCTGTCCCGCAGCCAAGTGCTGGGGAAAATCCATCTTGTGCCGGGGCAGTGCTGCCAGCGTTGCTTGTGATAGCTCTGAGCATGGAGCCCCAGCCCGCCGCAGGTATGTGCCCGACCAGCCGGACCCAAGTGCACTCAGACAGCTGAGCTGGGCACAAAATAGTTATTAAAAACCCAAATCCATCCCCCGGTCTGGCACCCCTAAAAACAGCTGTCAGTGCAAATGGGGGGGTGGGACAAGCGATGGGGAGCAATGGAGGATACTCACTTCCCACTGGCTGCTTACCTACATGAAAAATATGTCATTATACTCACCTTCACCTTCCCCCCCGCCCCCGCAAAACATTAATCAACAACCTCATTCAGCCAAAGGCAACAGTAACTTGTTGCGGATCAGCAGCAGTAGGATCCCGCTTGTTTCTAAGCGCAGCAACTTCAGCAGAAACAGGTAGTTCACTGTCAGAACCTGGTTTTATTCTGTTTTAACCTTGGCCTTTGTCCTGCAGTTAAAAGTCCTCGTTGCTGTTAAAATGTACATGTTATTTGTACACAGTTGGCATATTTCTGGTTTGTGACAATTTTTTCACAAGCAGGATTTACTCTGTTCCAAATAACAGAAGCCACAACATGACAGATGCCTGCATGTCATTTTACCCACACATTTTACACATGCAAGTCAACAGTCCTTCAGTAACTTCCATCGATTTTTAAAACATTCGGATGAAGCCACGCTGGTTCAGCTGAGACCCAAAATGACCGTAAGTCTTTTACCACCCCGGTGCTCCGCTGGCAAGCTGAGGAGAACACGAAAGCACAACGATTTAAAGCATTATTGGAAAAAAAGTGTAGCAACATCTAGATTTGTTTTAAACAGTTTGACAGTAAACACCAAGGAAACCAGGCATACACAAACCCCTTTGTAACCAGCTGAAGGTTTTTCTGTTTGCATAGTGAAGAGCTAATTCTAGAGCTGATGCTTCGCGGTGTTTTGCAGACTTGGGGAAGAGAAAGGTTTGTGTCAGATGTGTGCGACACGTGGGGATCATCCCAGCTTCCGCACTGTAGTTCAAACCGGCGTTGTGTCCCAGTTCCACCCAGCTGCCATCCATGGGGACATCCCACGGGTCTCTATCACGGTGCCACACGAGATCATGGTGTCCAACAGTCATTAGTTTTCATCTCGGGTGCCCCAAGGGGCGAGAGGGGATGGGTTTTCATGAAATGCTTCCCCCCACGCATGGGACAAGCTCCTTGTCAACCTTTCGCCGGACAACTGGGAGATGGCACAGGGCTGTTGGAGGGTCCAGGTGGAGCCCTGGGGTCTGTCCTCGGAACATTGGTAAAGGCTTGTTTTTAAAATCAGTGATAGTCTTTAAGGCTTCAACCTCCCCCTTTGCTTTCACTGAGAAAATACAAAGAAGCGCTTGTTCAAGCTACACTTCATCACTACTGTGCACTGCATGTACAATAGCATTTGAAGAAAAATACTGACAATATAGAACAACATTATACAATCATCTGGCACGATCCCTTCTTTTGGCACTTTTCCTTCATTTATCTCATCTCACTGACTCCAAACTTGGACCTTTCCGTACGGCTTTTCCCAGGCACACAGCTCCAGAGGGTCAGAAAGCAACTTTCCGGAGTCGGTGGCATCTTTGGCAGACACGGTCCTTCTGTCGTCAAACCAACCCCAGCCCCTCCAGCGCTACCGGCAGTGCAATCTCTTGACCTGTCTTTTTCTCGCAAGAGAAGACAGCTTCACATTTTGGGAGGATACTTGCATGCCCATGCTGTCCCACAGCCGGCAAGGACTGCCTTCATCCCAGAGAGAAGGTGGCTGCAGAAAGCAGGAGGATTAGAAATGACTTTCATGTAAGCATAAATAAATACTTGGTTTCATCTTAGGGCCTCTGCAGATCTTGTGCTGCATCCACCGTTCAGCAAGAGGTATTTTACTTCTCAGCTGGCATTACTTGTGGCAATGGTAGCGTCACACCTGACCTTTAAAGGGTAGAGGCTGGGAGTTCCTGCTCTTTTAAGTGTAATTATATACAATTATTTTTTTTTGTGCAAGCTTACACAAACTTACAGAGTGTTAAATTAATAAAACATTCATCCTAGCTTCACATCGCCTCAAGTCTTGAACCCGACACTGCCTCGGGTAGATTTCAGCCGAGGGCAGTCGTGTTCTCGCTAGCTCAGGAAGAAGGCGAGAGGATGAAGGCGAGCGGATCTAGGCGAGCTGGCTGAAAAACAGCCCATGTTTTCCCCAGTCCTTCAGCAACTAGATGGAGAAGCAAATGTAGAAATGCAGCCAGCAGCTTCATCGGACTAAAAACCTGTGGGTGCACAACCTTATGAGAAAAGATCGATCCCACCCTGATGCCTTACTGAAAGCTGCTGCGACTGCAACCCTTCCACGACGTGATTGCAACACCACGTCCAAAGGTCTCCTTCAATGTGGATGCAACGGACTGTGCGTGATGCTTAGGGAGCTGAGCAGCGCTCTGTTTTGAGGGTAGCCGGCTGCACAGTGAAGGCAAGGTTTGGGAAGCCGGGGGTGTGAGGGGTCCCATTAAGCTTTTTTGGCTGGGGACAGCTCCAGCTCAGGCATTGCCTCCCGCGCTTCCACCCAGCTCAGATTTAGAAAGAGGAAATTAACACACAAAAACCTAAATATTTATGTAATCTTTTAAAAAGAAGATATTTAAGACACTGGCCTGGTGCATTGGACTGCGAAATCTATTTTAAGAGGGGAAAGACAGGATACATTCAGTGTGTAAATCTAGTTTTCTGTGGTGTAGGCTTGCTCAGAGAGCGCCCAGCAGCCCAAGCCTGGATGAAACCCGCACAAGTGCCGCAAGAAAAAAGGAAACTGTTCAGGGAAGTCTGATTCGGGCTCAAGGGATTAACCGCAGGGAAGGGGCAGGGAGAAGGCCTGTAAAAATAATTATACATCTAGATGCACTTGAGAAGTGCATGCTTTAGCTCAAAATGTTGGGAAAAAATGGCATGAATTCTGAGTAAAAGCTGTGAGTTTCCCTCCTGAGCTTATTTCACTGCAAAGGGCAAATCCAGGCCACCACTACTTCTCTCTGTGCTGCTCTTCTAGGTCTGTCAAGGCTCTAATTACTTAATTTCCTTCCAATTCACAGCCGGATACAGGAGCAGGATTCGGTTTGGGTCAAAAGCGCCTGCTTCAATCAGCACCTAACGAGGCTGCAGCGTGTGAGAGGGCATGGAAAGCCATCACCCACGAGCCACAGTGGGTAGGCAGAGCAGGCCAGGTCTTGCCAGCCCTAGGTATGACTTCAAAACATCCAGTAGTTTGTGTGTTAAGGAGATACAGAGATAGATAGATATATATTACGGAATCATTGCTATAAGATTTCTCAAAACGAAAGTGTCAATCTGTTGAAATATAGTATTTAAAATATATAAATTTTATCCATTAAAATATAAGATTTCTTTTTTAAAAAAAAAAAATCCAGTTCAATTGGGAAAAAAGCGCCAGGGTCCTTGCAGCTATGCAAGTATGCCAGGAGAGAAAAAGAAAATCAGTTTCCATTATTTTTTTTTTAACCATTTAAGATGGAGGGAGAAATTAAACCATTTTTTAGATAGAGGAAATTGGGCAATGACCGTTCTCTTAGATCGGATTAATCTGTTTAAATGCATTAGTTGTCTTCCCTTCACACCATGGGTCACGGCATGTTTGCCCCAGCACTGTGCTTCAGTTACGTCCTGAAAATACCGCTCGTCATCTGGCACACAGGTCAGCAAGATCGTTAACGCCGCAGCGTCCGCCCTGGACGAAGGTCCCTGCAGGCACCGAGGGTCCCCAGTGAATACACTACAAGGCAGCTTTCAAGTATCAAGCTGAGCTGATGGTTTTTGATCCCAATAACTGGAAATAATCAACGAAATTGTTGTGCTGATAATGGATGATGGGGAAGAGCGTTAGAAACACAGAGTCTAGAGGGTGGGCTGCCACTGAAGGCCATATCTGGGCAGATAACACATGCTCTGCCAAGCCCAGGCTCCGAGCTAGCTCTGGTCCAGGTTGCCGTGCCCTGCTTAATGCCTTTAAGTGGAAATTTTTAGTGCATTGCTCACCTGAGCTTTCTTAGTGGTTTGAACCTGAAGATGGCTAGCTTGGAGCAGGGGCAGGGCAGGCGTGCATCACCCTGAGCGCCCGCCTCCGTGTGCCCACAGGCCGGGAGGGCTGGGCTCCTGTCCCAGCTCTACTGCCAACCCATCAGGTGCCTGGGAGAGGACGGTGATACATAGATACCTTGGGATGCCTCCTCGGACTGCTCTTGGACATGTAAGGACAGGTCTTAGGTGTGCTGAGAGATCTCTTGACTGAGCAAGAACCTGCAGGGTACGTGTCAGCAGGGAGAACGTCCTTCCCGAAATCACCCAGCCAGGGTTTCCCTTTCTAGATTTCAATGTTAGTGGGAAGAACATGAAACCGTCTTGCCTCTGAAGAGGCAGGGACCAGGAGAAAAGCTGCATTTGCTCCCTGGGTCACAGCCCCCAGCGCATGGCTCCCAGCTGCTCTACCCGAGCTCTCTGCTGTGTTGTTAACATGAATGTGCAAATTCCTATAAGGCTTTTTAGTAAAATCCTTACTTTATGTCTTTCTTCACTGCATTTGGCCTTCTACTTAAAGAAAGTAACCTATGATCTGCACTGCCAGTGCAGACAGTGAGATACATTCCTTTATAAGTACTATGGGTGGATCTATTTGGTACTTCCTAGCAGAAATAAGGATCAGTCTCCCTCCCCAACAGCGCTCAAGTCAGGTCATTCGAACATGCTGACGTCAGTAACAGTCTGACCACTGCAGCCAACTGCAGCATAAGGAAGAAAACGGGGCAGGCAGAGATGACAGAAAAAGCCTACTTTCCTCTCCACGAGCAGAGCTCTGATTTCTCTTGGCTTGCTGAAGCGGCAAGGCAAGGAACAGCCAAGGTCCTTACCACATGCCCCATGTGCTGCTCACACAATCCTCCTAGCTGGGGAACCCAAATGTCACCGATCACATGTAGAGGCGTTGCAGTGTATTCACAAGGACAACGGACACTTCTTTCAGACCAATGGACCAGAAAGCTGGAGGATTTTTTTCTCTTTCTCTCTCTCTTTTTTTTTTTAATCTGAAAGGACTCTGGCTTCTCTCTGAACTGGACCTACATATGTCTTACCACCAAAACCAAAAAACAATTGTTGTGGGTGGAAGTATGACAAAAAATAGTTTTCCTATAAGATAATCTGATAAACCTCATTGTCCTCTAGAAAGGCAACATTGTCCAACAGTGCTACTTAGCACCCAGAGTGCTCTTTGACCGCAGCAGATACCGATCGACTCTGACTTTCCGCCTATCCACTGTCCTGTTTTCACTGTCGAAAATCCGCTGCAGATGCAGGGCCAACCTCCTGTCCTCCTCCTCTTGCTGGAGCTTCTGCTCCATCTCCCGTACCAAGCAATCCTCCGGAGGCAAGCCCACCTCCCCTGCCACATGCCTCAGTCTTTTGACGGAGCCATTGTGCTCCAAGTGCTTTGTTTTGCAACGTCTCTTTCGGCCCCGTCTCAGCGACGGGGGCTGTTCCCCAATGATGTTCTCAACAGAATTGCAGGTGCTGTTCTGCACGCTGATCAATTCGCTTTTGTTCAGGTATTTCAGCTGCTTTTTTCCTGATGGCTTGATGGGGACTCCTAGTGCGCTGTTATCAGGCAGCGATGCGCTGACACCCATGAGTCTTCTGCTCAGCATTTTTGGGCCAAGACTAAGACAGGATTTGTCCATGAATGTGTTCACCTTTAGGTCAGGGACTTCGGACACTCGTGTGTTTATGGAGGTGACATTTGATCTCGCATCTGGTTCGGCAGCACTGTCGTCTGTTGTTAAGGCCTGTGAATCTCTGTTCTTCTCAATCCCTCTTCCCAGCTTCGTTTCACTGATGGAAGGAAAGAAATCCAGCTCAGGGCGAGGGTCTCCTGTTGTGTCAGGTGGAAGGTGATCATCCTGTATTTGTGGCTGCTCTTTAGTGCAAGTGCTGGAGTTGGTGATGTCAGGAACTATAATGTCTTCTCCGGGCTCCGTAGCCAAGGACGTAAGGGTTGCTTTAGACAGAGTCTTTTTGATCTGGCGCTCCTGAAATATCTGCTCCCATTTCTTCAGTATTCTAGGACTGGCCTCATAGGTGGTTGGCTTCTGCAAGCTCCGGTTCAGGTTTCTCGGGGTAGACTTGATAATGAGAGGGCTCAGGACTCTGCCATCAGGAAGCCTCTTTGGAGGAGTGCATGGGGAGCAGACGATAGGCTTGAAGTGGTTGAGCTCTTCCGAGATGCTGTCATTGCTCTCGGGGCTGATGGATCGCTCTGGCTTGTGCAGGGCCGAGAGGGACGAAACGGGGTTGAGAACCAGGCGCTTCTCTGCCGTCAGGTCTGGGGCGGAGAGGCAGCGGTTGTTTTGGGTGGATGACAAAACTCCAACCAGCGGCGTCGACGTGCTGGTGACGGGTGGCACCTGCAAGGCAAGGCACCACAGCTCGAAAAGATTGTCATTGAGAAGAATACGGACAAATGTGCAGGAGAAGAACAGGAGAACATGTGGCTACCACACTCAGCTCCTGCAGCAGACCAGCTGGAGAGCTCTCTGGAACAGCCTCTGCTGGTCATGGCACCTTTCATGGCCAATATGTAACATAAGCAGAGGACACCAGAGTCCAGCACAGTCTCAATCTCAAACTGATTTCAGTGTAAGAGCCGTTCTTGCCATAAATGGCAACCACTCGGATGGCAAAATGCTTGAAGCAAGGTAAGACAAGAAGAAGCCGAGAAGCACTGCACCACCATGGCTGAAGGAAGCCACGCTTTTCAAGGGAAATGCTCTCCAAAGGATTTCTTGCTCCCTACCAAGCTGTAGGAGAGAAAGAATAAATACTTGGCCCAGGTTTAACACACTGTGCTGCAAAACGTCATGACAAAAGGTGTGTATGTGCCTGAGGCAGATTGGTGGAGCAACTTTGACAAGTGGTCCCGGACCACACCATGGCCACCACACTGGGCACTGCCTGAGACAGCCTCTAGCAGAGCTTAAGAGCAACATTTCTTGTCGTCTCCAAGACCATCCCCTAATGCTGTTACATTTGGAATGCAACAGAATCCAGCCACAAAAAAAATCAGAAATAAAAGCTGCACATACACCACTGCAAATGGTATTTTTCTTCTCCAAGATGAAATTATTTTATCCAGCAGCTACTTTGAGACAGTGATAACCTTTCCCTGCTTAGCCTGAAAGACAGTTGGTTCTACTAGCTTATTCTGGGGCCAAAACAAATTTGTGGAACACCCTGGTAGTGCAAGTCTTAATTGGCCAGGTCCATAAACCATCTACTTAAAAAAAAATGTCCTGAGGAGGCAGGACAGTTATACACCCTTGCTTTGAGCTCAGTCCAGCTCCTGTCAGCTTAGATGGGAACTGGACCAGGTTTTTAAATACAGACTCTCTGACCATGGTCCATGCCCATAACCTCAGAGATCCATAGCTAGGTGATCACTGGGGTCAACTTAGTGTGCCCAGTGGGGATTTTACCATTTCCCCAACCAAACTCATCTTCCAAAGGATTGCAGAGGCTTTTGTTCCTTATGGGATCTCTGGAATTGAACCCTCCCCTTCTCCATCTGGGATGAAACTGAGCCCAAGAAGCAGGGGTGTCAGCATGATGAGGTGAAACACCCTAGCGAGCGGCCCTGGCAGAGCACCGTTGGAGCTGTTCCAGGCTGACAACTCAGAGCTTTCATAACTTAAGCTGCTGTTGCCAGCCACCAGGACCCCACGGGCCAGAGAGGCACATCGGAAAGGAGGCAGAGGACCTCCGTACTACAGAGATTAGTACAAGAGCAAGCGTGCAAAATTTGCTTCTGCTGTCAGGGCCAAACAGAGGGGTCAGTGGTGCTGCCAGGCACAGTGCAAGGAAAGGTATTTGCAAAGGTCATCTCCAATGAGTGGAAGGTACCCAGCAATTACTGCTGGAAGAGCCTGAAAAACCTCTGGCTCAAATTCTCAGCTGTGCTTCATGATCACCACTCATTTTGAAGCTGGCAGTGCATGAAAAGTCAGGCCTGTTGCACAGGCTAGCAGGTACGGTTAATTCATTTGGGCTGCTGGATGCGACAGGAAGCAAGAGCAGGTCAGCTCTTCCCATAGCGTTAAAGTGCAGAAGAAAGTATCCTAACATCAGGAGAGCAATGAGTTTTGCTCTATTTAAACAGCTTTGGGAAGAACAGGAGAGAAAGAGGAAGGAAGAGAGGATTTTTTTCTGAACTTCTAAAAGATCTTTCTTTAATTGGCTGAGGATTCAGCCTTGAAAAGAAAATTAATTAGCAAACAAAAGCATGATGACTACCCTTCCAACTTCCAATTATCCTCCAATGCTAACAAGCTGTCTACTTTTCTGCTTAGTAATTTCTAACCTAGCAGGTTTTTATTGTGAGCTGCAAGGAAATGATTGGCCCCATGGCGATAACGCACCACCAGCAGCACCACAAACACAGTATTTTTTATCTCCAGATTACCAGTGCTGTGTAACCACAGATAAGAACATTTACACACAGAAATCCTATGCTTCCAGATGCAGCCGGTACCTTTGTTTTGTTGGCTGGGACTGATCTCTGCCTGCTCTTTGATCTCTCCTGAATGGTGTCATTGCAGCTCCGACTCCTTTCCACCTTGGCGGTTAGGTTCCTGAAAAGCAGACGGGTGAAAACAGGAGATTGTTCATGACCTTAGGAACAACCAGCCCAACAGCCCTGGCAGCAGCTACCCATGGGGGAGGCATCAGCCTTGGCAGCGCCCAGCTGTAAGAGATGCCTCCTACGCCCTTGGGGTAAAGGGATCCAGGAATCTTGGATCTGCCACAGAGTCCTGGTCTGCGTTCAAGGGCTCTGCGCTAAACACACTGACACCTCCACCTACGGCTTATAACTAATTGAGGTCAGAGCTAATGACAACGCTGTGGAAACCCCTGTGCTTCTCATGTGAAAACACACTTAGTTACTCAGCTGCTTCCACTGCATCATGCAACAGCTTTCACTGTTAAGCTTTCACTGTCAACACTAACTTAACTCCTAGGATTTTATAAGAGGTAGGAGGTAATCAGACAGATGCTATATTCTACCAATTAGTCTGTTCTAAAATTCCAGAAAAAATACTACTTATTTTAGATTGGAACAACCATTTTAATTAAATTTAAAGCATCTCAGGTATGTTTAGAACAACAGTCAAAAGAACATCTGTAACGGACATTAATCGGTTTGAATCAAGTCTCAGCATCTTACCCTGAAAGGAAAGCAAAGGAGTAGGCACTGGTCTTGGAAACAAAAGCCGACCGATGTGTTTGCTTGCCCTGGAATGGTTCTTCATTCTCTGAATCCGAGAGACGCTCAGGAAACTGAAGTCAATCAAGGAAGAGTTAGCTGATACATATGACAGAAAGAATCACTTGGAAAATAAAGCTCTTTCTTGCAAAGATATTAAAGATTCCAAAAGCCCCCGCTCTGATTTCACCTAGAGGACACAAACCGAGAATGCAAACTGCCAGCAGATATGTGTGCTCGTTCAGCTCTCTTCACTGGAGCTGTAACAGCTCAGAAGCTGGCCCCAAAAGCATAAATAATGCAAAAATAAACACATAGTGCCTATGTATAGCTGCCTGTCATCGAAGAAAGTTAATTTATTGATCAAGGAAACATTGAGAAAATCCTACAAGAAAGGTACTATGAGACGTTATTCAGTACCCACATATGAGCCTATCAGTCTTTAAATCTTAAAAACATTTCCTGCAGAGTCTCACAACTGAAATGAGAAATAGGTAAAACTCAGCATGAAGAATCTGTTGGACTACAGTATCGTATGCCTCCACTGTAGAAGATTCATGGAGAAATGTTCATGGAAATGCATATATGCCCGAAGACCAAGGATATACAAAGCAGAGCAGTTACCTCTACAGATGTATCTGCTATGTTTGGAAGAGCTGCACCTTCAGTCACAAGTGCAGTGGGAAAAAGGGAGTACAGAAACCTCCGGAAGAACAATTGTAGTCATAACAAACCTTAAAAGACAGTTCTCACCAACATGGATCTTTAGCTCATAGCCTTCAAGGTCTATAACGAAGTCAATCAAATAACCCCGGAAAGCTCCCTATGTCAAAGGATGAGAGCTCCCAGTTTCAATGGGCAGGAATAGGAGATACTCAGCTAGTCAGGGGCTTTAAAAAACCTAGTTCTTGTTCCAGGACTGTCTTAGCAGCATTTCACCTACCAGTCAGTGTCTATGATGAGGATAGGAAAGAGAAGCTCAAGCTTACTTACACACTCTTGGTTCACTTTAAGCACTAAAGGTTCATCTTTTTTCTGCTGTTCTTCCATTTTTCTTTTTCCTACTTCCATGTCATCTAGAATGAGCTTGTGAATCAGATCCTCAGAAGCTTTTTCTTCTTGTAGTTTTTCTTCTCTCAGCTGGAAATAATGACAAAAGAGACAGCATATTTAAAAATATTTTAAGTCTTACACCTGGTTGCCAACAAGTAATTTTCCAAGACTCTGGCCACATAATTTAATTCTGTGTCTTCAGTTCTCTAGAGTACAGCGGCCCTCTCGCAAAAATGTGAAGATTGGTTTGTTCCTACAATGCTTTCAAGTTTGTGCACTCTACACAAATATTGTTGATATTATCTTCCTTGCAAAACAGCAAAGGCACTGTTAGGTCCAGGGTTTGACAAAGACTTCTCTGCCACACTACCTTCTAAAATAGAGAGACAAAAGCTTTTGTCTACTTGTAGATAATCATACTACAAATAAAAATGTGCAAACAGTAGTTTCATGCAAGCTAAGACATTTCAATTTTAGTCTTCAAATGGCCTGCGACACAGCACACACACTCTCGCAGACATATAGACAGTATCACCTAAATTAAAATTGGTTAGATAGAGCAATTCCCACGTTGAAACCTACACGCTATATGAAATCCTATTGTTTCATTGACGCATTGGGATGGAGAAGATCCAGAGAGATTACCTAACCCTCCGATGGCCAACTGGAGGCCCAAAGCTTGAATTCAGTTTACCAGCTGAAGTGCAAATGCGGATGAGAAGTGCAGGTGAATGCCAGATCTAGGACACTAGGACACAGAGAAATGCAAACACTTTCCTTCCCTCCGAAAAGCACGGTCCACCACTTAGTGATCCCTTTTAACCAACCAAGGTCAATTTTAGTGTGACAAGCTTCTCCTGGCCAGGCTCTCCCTGGAGAGATTTCTTTCTTCCTGAACCAAAGGACCATCCCCAGCATGATCCATGACTCTGATGGGCTGCCTGTCCTGCTGTGTTATTTTGCTCCCCCTTACCTAAGGAAGAAAACTCCCCATTTCTGCCAGGACCTCTTTTCTGCGGACTTGCTACTCAAAACCAACAAACCCCCTTTTTTCCTCCTTTCCACCACCTTTTCCTGATGAACAGGCTCTGCAGTACATACTTCAGATAACACCAGCTGATTGTCCCTGCCCAGACTAACGTCACCCAGCTCCCTTCTCACTCATTACCCAGCCATTCACCCAGCTTGTCTCTCACCTCTTCCTCAACTTCAGGCTTACACATAGGCCATGAATAGTCTACGTATATATGTATATATACCAGGTCCTCCTTCCTTCTTCCACCCAACCTCTGTGCATAAGCTATCCTCGTCTGAGACAACAAGCCTGACCTTTGACTGACAGATCTCCATCGTGCTGATGAATCACAGCTATGACTAAGCACTAGAAATTCAAATACCTCTGTTTATTCCTCCGATTTGAGTGTAGGCATCTCAGATGCTTAAGAAGCTGCCCTCTTATGTTCCCTCCTATCTTCTCACACCACCGCAATTTCCCCCTCGCCTCCCAGGAGGGCAGCGCTGTGGGACCTGGTGCCCTCCAGTAAAGCTCAAGGCATCCACAGGCAGCTCAAGCACTGATCCTACTGCACTGCACATAAAGGCAGTGAAAGGCACTTCACCTAAAGGGTGAAGTTGCAACAACTCCTCATTCTTCCCAAAATATTTAGTATTTTTCTTCCCTGCCGAAGGACAGGGGAAAAAAGCACGGACATGTGGATGACAAAGAAAACAGTGTTCATGATGCATTACATGAAAAACACGTCATGATCTTCAGACTGTGAAGGACCCAAATCCTACTGAATCCAAACACCCAGAGATGAGGAAGAGAGAGGTAGGAGGAGAGAAGGTAGAAACCAGGAAACCCCCCCACTGTTTGGCTGATTGTGAGTGTTTAGCAAATGTTTTCAAAGACTGGTTTGACTTCTTGTTTAGAGTTGTTTTAAGATGTATCTTTAAATTCCTGATCTATTAATAATCTCAAGCAATAACTACAACACAGTGTCTGACTAATATAGATTATGGCCACATGATGCAGACATGATGAATAGTCTGCTATACGTTTCACAAACAGTATTTCTGCACTTTAAGGAGCCTCTTTTAAGTATCTGAAAAACAAGTTCACATCAAGATTTATCACAAAGATTACTTTTTTTGGCCAGCTGAAATACTACCCAACACTTGTGTCCCTTCCTTATTTTTCAAATGGAAGAAAGCTATATGTAAATCTTCACTTTTTTGTCTAACTTATACAATTATACTCAATTCCCAAATCTAAAGCCACACACATATGTAACAACATACAGGAATATTTAAAGATTTTGGGCAAACCTGTGGCACAGTTAATGGGAGGTGCAAGCACAAGCTCTGCTGACAGTGAAAAAAGCAACAACAGGATCCTAATCCTAATTAACGGCATACAAAAAGGAATTTACATCCTGAATTCAGGTTGCAAACAAAAGCAAACTGTAATGATAAAATTTGTACCGGTTTAAAAAAAAAAAATCATTTTAAGTAGCCTAATGTAAATTATCTCCCAGAGAATTTACTTACAAACGTGGCAATGCTGTGCCGGGACATGAAGACTAGAAACTGAAACAAGCCAGTGTGAAACATCTACCCTGGGAAAAGTACCTTAGGTTATCTGAGTAGCAGCTTTGAAATACTGGATGCAGAGCCATCAGTTGCTATTAGCAGTACGGCTATCAGAAAACGCATTTTAACCTGTCTGTAGCCCTTTCGGATACTGGAACTGCAGGAAAAAATGCTGTACAAGCAATCGCTAATTTTTTGCTCAAGAATTAGTCAAGAAATGAGCATTTCAGGAACATCATTCTTGATACTAACATTCATTTCCAAAAGTTTGGTAAACTCACGTTTGACATCTTCTCTTCACTCCATAAACTGTCCAGGTTTGCTTGCTCACTCCCTGAGCCTGCTCCGTCTACCCATGCTGCTGGAAAGCTGCATGTCAGCACATGCCTCAGGTAGGAGTTTCCCTCCTGATTGCATGTGATTACAAGCAATAGACTACTTGTGATAGAAAGAGTTTAACAGGATTTTTTAGTACACAGAAACATCCTCCTCCTTTGGAAAAATATAAAATACAAGAACACCAAGTGCGCTGCCTAAAAGAGGAAAAAAAATCTTGCCATCCTGCACAGAGAGCAAACATTTCATCTCATTCTGAAAGCCAGTTGAGAAAATTACACTACGAGATTATCCACTTCAAATAAAAATTCTTCAGTACATAATTATGGTAACTACTTTTGTTTTCAACTGCAAAAGGCTGGGAAGCAGGTCAAGAGCTAAGATTTATAAAACAACTCACATCTGGGAGATGTAAAAGCTTTTGAACACTCCTCTCCCTTCCTCAGGAGCAAAGCCAGCACCGGTTATCCTTGTTTCACGGGCAGTGAAGCTTACATGAAACCTCTTGCCTCAAGACACAGAGGGAAGCCCAGTTATACACAAGCTTCGATTCCCAAAACTGAGTTCTCATCTCCTCCTGCCTAATTCGGAAGTTCAGAGACACCAAGTAACTCTCAGTAAGTGGCAACAGTCATAATTTTGCCTGGAATAAGGAAAAAGCGCAAGTGCATCATCAGTTGCCTTTTTTGTCAGCAAAATTACATTGCCCTTTCCTCTTAGATGATGATTCAGAGAACTCCCCACCCCCAAAGCTCTTTCAGACAAGGTTCATAAAAAGTCAGTTTAAGTCAGCAGGGGAAGAAACCAAACCTATCTTCCATCTGCCAGTGAGCAAAAAGGGGAAGGCAGCAGGCTGAACAGGAACAAGACAAAAACATGCCCAAAATGCCAGAAACTTGTTAAAGTATTTCCTTTTGACTGGTGGGGAAGTGAGAAGTGTTGGCACTGGACTGCATGTGGTATATTTTTGCTGAAGTCAAGCAGTAGATGCAAAAACCTCTTCAGCTGCAGTCTGACTATGCTTTAAATGTGCTTACTTGAACTTTATAAATAATATTTAAAGTTGGTAATGGAATGATCAGAATTAACAAGAGGTGACAAAGTACCCATTTTGTCCTGCACACATGCAATGCTCCTATAAACATTTTATGGACCATGGGAGAGAAGATGATTTAATCCTTCCAGAAGATCCACATATGCATCAGTCTGGAGGCACCTGGACGAACTGCAGAGCTAAGATCCTGCCTCAGTGAACTCAGGCGGTTCCTGCTCCTCTGGACACCCAGGAAATTCTGGCCTTGTGGATGGATTGAAGACAACAAGTCTGCAAGCAACAAGTCTGGCAGGATCAATGATAAGTGAGCTCCAATATCATCATGGAAAGTCTCCCATTCACTATTACAGAGAGATTTATAAAACCCTAGCAAGGTTTACAGTTAATACCTACATAAAAAGCTTTATTTCTTCTTTAAGCCAAAGATACCCCGAGTATACTCATCCTGAAGGTTACAGTGAAAAAAAATCGAATTGCCAGATATAGTGATGCATGTTTAAGTTAATTAATAAACTATATTTTTATATGAATAAGATTTCTGTGCACTTAAGTCTTACGCTGCTGCCTAAACAACTGTTTCTCAACAAAGTGCCTCATTGTCGCTCAAATTGCCGCAAGTCACAACACTTTACGCACAAAGCCTGCTTGCCTACCTAGCAAGTGTCACCTGGACCAGAGAAGAGTTTGCATTCCTTAAGATCACTTAATGAAAGGTCACAGTCAGCCAAAGTTATCCTAATAACCTGTAGGGACACTGCCCATCAGTGTCACTGCTAACTCCATGCATAGAGAAGTAGGAAAGAAGACTGTTCCACATTTTTCATTGTCTCCTCACACATATGCTTTTCCCAGACAAGTTATTTACTTTAAATATCATCTAAGCAGTATTTCCCTACTTAGCATCACTGAGTGGACAAGGTTATTCTAACTAAATATCAGCTTCCCAGCGCTTTCTACAGTTGTTGAGATCTTCAAGTGAAAAATGCAAAGAAAATTCTTCAATGATGAAAAATCCCCTGTTCCTTTTCCCCAGCAGGTAAACTAATCAGCAAGAGGTTGGACCCATCTCAAAGCAAAACACCATCACAGAGATCAAGGCCCTGGGACAGTGATTAAATCTATTGACAGAGACACCAGCAGCAGGGCAGAGTCCATGTTTCAGCAGGACGGTGCGCAGGTCCAGGCAGAGCAAGGGATGACAGACGCAGGAGCTATGAGTGGCAGCGCGAATGTTTTAGCAAGTTATGGGCAACTCTCACGAGAGGGGTTGCAATGGAAATCATTATCCGCTCGGCTGCAGCAGTCATTGCTTTCACAGCAATTTTTCTCACTTAAAAAGCAGCCAATTTCCATAAATTACTAGCCACTGGAGACATTTCAATGATTTAGATTAGGAAAAAAATCCCTTTTTAAATGTAAAAAATATTTTCCCAAACTTTAACTCCAAAACAGCTGAAAAGCTTTTCTTCCCTTCTCAGTTTTTTGTCTTTAAATGACATTCTTTTTCTTGCCTAAAAATAGACAGAAAGCTCTAGTTTGGAATAGATTGTTTCTGAGAACGACATTACTGCAGGAGATGCCTTATGCTGCAAAAGCCTTTATACTGATGCTCTAATAAACCCTGTACAACTCAACAGTTGCTCGAGGTCCACCAAGGAAGGTACATTTCCATGTTCTGGAAGGCAGCCTAAGACAGCAAAATCTGGCTTCTACTTGCTCGATTACTGCCAACATTTTCCTGAACTGGCTGAACAGCATAAAGGGAATAAATGACCTTTGTTACAGAGCAGGAATAAAGAGCTCTTCAAGTTTCCTTATAGGTAGAATGGCATTCCTACAGGAAATCCAAGTTATTCTCGAAGAAAAACCGCAATTACACAGAATACCGTACCTTCCTTAGCTGGCTTTCATATTCTTCTCGGAGTTCCCCTGGTTTGCTTAATTTAATGGGTGCTCTGAATATGAAGTCTGGAAAGAGAAGGGAAAAAAAGGAAACACTTTTTAGTGTATGATGACTGGGGTTGTCCATTATTTCCCCAAAAGGGTAAGCTCTCCATGGACTGCACAAGAGGTTCTGCAGCATTTTTTCAAGCACGTATGCTTATATTATGACACTGCTATCAAAGCTCTTTTTAACATACAGAAACATTGGGAGGAGGATGGCCAAGTAATACCATTTTGCACTTCTATAGTTTATTTTGAGATTCTCAAGAGTTCTTGACAAGCAGTTAAACAATCAGGGGAGTATCAGGAGGATGTAAACACAGAGGTTAAGTAACAGCCCTGAGATGTCATAGGGAACCTGAGTCCTAGAAATAAAACCAGGCTTTAAGCATCTGCTCCAGCCAGACACCCAAGAAACACAGGCTGACAGCAGCAACACAACACCCTGAATTCACACCTGTGCCCTTCTGCCATTTAAATGAACACATCGAGAATGCTCTCTATTTTGTATATAAACAGTGGTTTTTACTCCTCCACATCCCTTTCCCCTTTGCAGCTGTTTGCAGTGCTGTCCCACCAGTCCAGAGCAAGCACAGCTTTTGTTCTGCTTGCAATACACTCCCTGAGGTCAGTATTTTGAAGCTGGGCAGGCGGGCTGCTCCGTCCGGCAGGAATTCCCCATCCTGCTCCTGCTTCCTCCCTTCCCCCTCGGGAATTCAGGAACCAAAAGCGTATTGGCACGGGGTTATAGTTTAACCTCCATCCCTAGAGTTCGTTACTCCCCAAATGACTCTCTTCTTTATGTTGGCCTCAAAGCTCCCTCCCGCTTCTGTGCAGCACAAGTCTGGGCAAGTTTCACTACAGTCAGAGGAGCCTGGATGGAAAAGGGAACAACCAGAATAAAACAACCACCCCTGAACAACCGTCCTGGCTCAGCCCTTATCAGTAGTCCAGCCAGGGTGCAGCGCAGCTCATCATCCCAATATGCTACGCTCAGGATGAAACGGGTACGAGCAAGGAGGAAAATTCAGTGGTATTTCCTTTTCCCAGCTTGCTAAAATTAAGGGATATAAACCAGCAGCTTCACCACATGTTTTATTTAGAAAGCAGTTTTATTCCTCAAACACATTGGCCTGAAATAAAAAGTTCATGGTGGGGTATGTAAATCAAACACCCAGCAATCCTCCGGTTCACGGCCACGTGTGCCTCCTCCTCCCTGGGGACAGGTCACAGTCCTGGTGCTGAAACATGCCATTTAAAGACTACTAAATCCTGTTTTCACCTGTCCTGCCTTCTACCAGTTTGCTTTTAAAGTTCTTAGAGGACAGCTCCATAACTTCACTCCCACCTCACTGGTTGAGAGTGAGTGCAAACTCTGGAGCTTCCTGCTCAAGTAGCTCTGGAGAGGGAATGCTGCCAATGCCAGAGCTGAACAAATCACCGAGTATTTCTTTAATACTTGCTTTAAAAGGGGGGGGGGTGGGAAAATCTCTGGTAATTAAACATCAAGCATAAAGATTATGAGGCTTTTTTTTTTTTAAAGAAAAAGCTGCTATTCCCTCTTACTCACATGCCTGTGCGAGCTAGGCTTGTTTTTAAAGGAAAACATCCAAACTGTCCCAACATGTGTGATAAAAATCCCAAGCGGTGGCAATGCTGGGGAGGCCAGGCTGCATTCCTCACTCCTGCTTCTGCGCCTGCAACCGGCTGCGCTGGAAACCGGCTTCTCAAAATGTTTTTTCAATTGTGTCCTTGAGCAGTTCCAGTTCTTTGTGAATTTTATCAAGCTGAACTTCCACACAGACAGTCCCAAGAGCACCAGCAATCTGTAACGCCCCTATAGCAAACTTCAGTTACTTCTGAATGTTTAAGGCTTGTCTCAGACCTTACCTTCATAGCTAAAAAGGTGTATTTTTTTTCCTCCAGGGTAATAAAAGCATATGAGCTAACCCGAGGGAAACATGCAGCAGTAAAGACAAGCCACATCAACTGTTTCATTGCTTACATGGGTTCAGCAAGACAGAGATTTTGAATAATGGAACAACATTTATCTATAAAGTTGTGCTGGTTTAGCTGAAGTGGACCAACACTAGGTGGAAGCAATTTTATCTATAGTGTCTTTATGTACCACTTGTATATTTTACACATGGGTCAAAAGAGACGAGACCCCAAATTTCTAACTCTGTGTAGAAGAGATGAAACCAAAAATGTATGCACAACTGTATATCTACGTTTAAAACACCCCCATGTAGTTTCTGGGGTAAAGCAATGCTGCATGGTGGCTGCCCCCAGCCAAGGATGCTTCTATCTGCACAGAACTGCTGCAAATCGAACCAGACTGGTCCTCGCACTAGGATGCAGGTGGGGAGGAAGGCAAAATGATCACATGTGTTTCTCCAGCACACCTCCCCATGCTAATTCTGGATGTTCAGGTCAGGACAAGGCTGCTCAGCTATTTCGATGTGTGCTACAACCTAGGAGAACAACAGAAACGGCTAAGATGATGGAAAATATGGCCTTTTACTTGATTTTGCAGCAAAGCTCCTGCTTGCTTTTCCTCTCAAGCGAGCTGTGGGTCAACAGAAACGGTTTCTAAATGAAGCTGACTTGGAAGGGCTGTTGGGAAGGTCAGCACTGGGATGCTCCTTCCAAGCAGGGTGATAGCACTGAAACAGTCACAGCGGCAGGATCTAACCTGGCATCCTGCTCTTTCATGCTGGCAGACAAGAGTTTCATCGCGTTGTGCTCAATCTTGGAAAAAACAATTGATTTCTGCACTATTTGAGAAGACAAAAGATTTTCTAATTATTTAACACTGGTTCTCTTTATGAGAGGCATTTGACTTGTAGCCTCAATCCCCTTGAATGACTCCATCCTTTCAACGTTAGCACAGAAGTGTGCATTACACACCATCACTGTTAATCCGCACTCCTGACCAGCAGATTTTATATTTACTGGCAAAAGATTCAGAAACATCCATCTGGTGAATTCAGCAACAGGGGTTGAAGAAAAATAAGTTGAACTCAATTCAGAAACCCTTCGGTTCCCTGTCTGTTGTTCAGAGGCTCCCGGGTTTTGTCAAACCGATGCCATCCGGCAAGTCAAAGCTCTGCCACCTGCAGCTGCGAATCCCCCTCACCTCCAGCTTCTACAGAAACTTTCAGCAGACTTTGTAGCTTCCTTCTCCCCTTCATCCCTGGCAGGTATAATCAAAACCTTGAGGTTTTCACTGGTTTTCCTTTTAACTTCCAGCAGTTAGTGTTTATACTTGGAGGTGAAGATGAGATCTTAATGTTTTCAAAACATACACCAAGAAGTTAGAAGTTTTCTGACTACAGAGAGGTTTGGGAACAGTTTTCCAACAAGAGTAGTTACCCTAGTTCTTTTAAAAGGATGTTAACTAAATTACATGAAGATACGCCAATGGCATACTGCATATATATATATTTCAGCATTGGTGGATCAGGGCATATTTGGAAACAACAAATTAAAACTCAGACCATTTCGGCCACAAATCTGCAACTTTCTTCTAAGTGGAAGAATCAGTAAGGTTGGAGCTGTAAGAAGACTTTGGGCTGTCACGTATCAGTAGGACAACACGTGGCATCGCCAGCCCCCTTCTCCTACCCTGCCACGGGCATCTGTGGTCACAGCAAACCAGAGACAGAAACTCAATCAAGCTAAGACCAATCTACTGAAAAAAATACAACCCTCCAAAGAAGTGTTTTCACCCCAAAGCAGCTCCTGTACCACAACAGGCTCCAGACCAGTTCTCACTCACAGCCAAATGGGACAAAAATAGATTTAATCTAGTTCTGAGCCTGGAGTTCCAGCTGAAGCAGGAGATGACACTAGAAAAATGTTAATGTGGTTGATAGCTATTAATATACTGTCATTTCTGCCTCACTTGCTACATCCTAAATAGGCTAGTACCAATAATTTCAATAATCTCCTTGAGACAAGTCTTCCCAACAGATTTTCATAGAATCATAGAATGGTTTGGGTTAGAAGGGATCTTTGAAGATCATCTAGTCCAACCCCACTGCCTTGGGCAAGGACATTTAGTGGTGGACTTGGCATTGTTAAGTGTATGGTTGGACTCGATGATCTTAAAGGTCTTTTCTAACCTAAATGATTCCATGATTCTATGATCTTCCACTAGATCAGGTTGCCAAGCCCCGTCCAACCTGACCTTGAACACTTTCAGTGATGGGGCACCCTCAACTTCTCTTGGCAACCTGCGCCAGTGTCTCACCACCCTCATCATAAAGAATTTCCTCCTTATGTCTAATCTAAACTTACCCTCTTTAAACTGAAAGCAGTTGCCCCTTGTCCTGTCACTACAGGCCATGGTAAAAAGGCTGCAATAAGGTCTCCCTGGAGCCCTCTCTTCTCCAGGCTGAACAACCCCAACTCTCTCAGCCTTTCCCCACAGGAAAGGTTCTCCATCCCGCTGTTCATTCTTGTGTCCCTCCTCTGGACCTGCTCCAACAGGTTCCTGTCTCTCCTGTGCTGAGGACCCCAGAGCTGGATGCAGGGTGGGGTCTCACCAGAGCGGAGTACAAAGGGAGAACTACCTAATTTTCCTTGATTTATGTTCCAAACAGAGCGACCCGGCTCCCCTAGCACTGATGCCAGGCATAGAAAGCATTGCTTTCCCCTACACCTCTTGTTCCGTTTCTTCATTTTCAAAAGCTTGGCTTAGGGACCTGGGAAAAGGCACACAAAGCCACCAAAAAGTGGATCTAGACATGCATTAAAAGCAAGACAGAAAACAATAAAGTCCATCAGTTAAAGGAAAGAGGGCAGAGAAATAACTGACACAGTGAAAGCTTAAGTATTCAGAAGAGCGATACTTTGGTGTTTACCAAAAATTAACTGTGATCAGGTACTTTAAGAAACAGAAGCGCAGAAACAAGAAGTAAATAAGATGGCACAAAAAGTGCAAAGGAAATGTATTTTGGAAGAACTCTCTTGAATACTGTTTCTCATCCGTATGAATGGTGTGACTTCCCTTGTTTTTATGGTCAGCTAACAATGAATGCAAGGCTGAGGGATTCACAAGATGCATGTACCATAAATAGGTCTTAGGATAGAATTTATAAAATTTGTGAGTTGCACGGTGGTATAAATAGATGAAATGCCATTTAAGCTAAAAGGAATGTACCAAGTTCAAGAATACAATAGACTGTAAATGGATAGACCCCTCCAGGGACGCAGCCGAGAACTGGTTGATGCCTCTGCATGGTGTGCTGAGAGCCAGTCTCGGCTAAGATGGGAGTTGTTCGAGCCATATTGGGTATAAATCCAAAAGATGTGTTCCTGCTGGTAGCAACCCCTGGGAAGAGGCTTTGAATAAAGGAAGATGGAAGATGGAGAGGCTGTCTGGGGATGCAAGAGGGAGAAGAGGTGGCTTTAGAAAGCTGGTGAAATCCCCCTTGGTAAGTTCTGAACTGTTTGTGGTTGTCTTCGAGGCTTCCTGGAGCAAAGGGGTTTTCTTTAAGGTCATGGAGAAGTAGGGGAACGAGAGGGGAAGCAGCTACTTGAAAACTGTAAATCAGCAGGCTTAGTTTCAATATGCGAACGGGTACTACAACCAATTGTTAGTTCATTAGCAAGTATCTGGGAAGTAACAGGCAGACAACGAACTAACACCAATTCTGTAAGAACAACTTGCATTAATTCAATCCAATCTCCTTCTTTGATGGGATAATTAGGGGATGAGAGGGAAACAAGTAACAATATGACTTCATCTCTTGGGCATGAGAGGGTATTTTACCTGCTGTAGAGACCAAGATGTCCACAATTTTTCTTTACAGAGCGAGTTAAGGACTAGCAGGATGCGCTGTGTTAGGGGTCACCCACGTACTTTTGAGCAGCCCATGCAGGAACTGCCTCCTGCACTGTCCAAAACTTGCTCTGGACAGAAATGGATAAAGAAATAAAGCAAGAAAATACAACAGTAGGAGCTACTGCAAAGGAACTCAAAATCCTGCCCTTATGCCTCTGTGGAGAAAGGAGAAGAGCTGGCTGGGGAGGTAGGAGTGTGGTGTGAAGGCATCGAAGGGAAGAAGCTCAAGAGTCCTAGATGGGGAAGCTATCAGGAGTGGGAGCGGGGCAAGGAGCGACAGCTCTTAAACTCATGAAGACGGGTTAAGAAATTTTGCTAGACACGGTTTAGTGCCAACACCCTTGGGGCTCATGGAGACCACTTCAGCTCAGGCGCAGCATTGCACAACCACTAAAGCTCGTGTGCTCTCCTGGAGCTGCCAGACACACATGCAACCCTGCAGAGCTGCCAGGCTGGGTACAGCAGGGCTGGTCCCGAGACGGAGCTGAAATTTCAGCAGACGCAGGCTCATTCCATGGGGTTTCCTTGCATGCCGATTCCCAGATCACCCTCTAGTTCCTGTATTATCTGGATATATCCCTGTTTTGCAGAATAACCCCGACCTCAGCACCCTGAGTAACAGTACGCCAAACCTGTTTTGTCTTTTTCATTTAGAAGCACATAAAAAAGAACATTATTAGATGCACAGTGAGAAAAAAAAGCTAGTCTAGGTATAACCACTATTCAGATCGATGCACATCTAGCTGAAAAATTATTTTCTAAGAGTTAATGATCCACTGCCATGCCAAGACAGCCTCTCACATTGGCTGCTGGGGCTAGTGCTGGGTCTGGTCCTAATCACTCTCTTCATTAACAGCTTGAATGATAGATTAAAAATAATTTAAGTATTGTGGATGACTGGAGAGAGTACAGCGAGGGAGGAGACGGAGGTGCAAGCACTCTGAGAGTCTCATGGCACAGTTGTTACCGTCCCTGCAGAGACACCCCTACCTTATTTCTTTTCCTGGGCAATCTTAAATTTAACCCATCCCCTTCAAACAGCCACACAACACCAATGCTGTGACAAGGAGGAAAAAAGAGGTGGTGCCAACTTTAATCAGCTGGACATGGGGAGTAAATCACTGCTTTTCACATAGCAGGGAAAGGCTTCATCGGGATTGCTGTTTCTAAACTCTTAGCACTGTGGTCTTGAGACAAAAAACTGCTGACAGACTACAGAACAGAAATGACAGGAAATTAAGGAATCACCAGGAAATGCTCAAGAACTAGACTGGTCTGGTCCAGTGGGGAAAGAGGGAAACCACAGCCAAAAAAAGACTTGGAGGAAGGAGGGGGAAGTCATGTTAGAAGTCTGGCAAAAACACCCTACCCCTCGTATAAAAGCATCAGTTATTAATTGTTCTGCATAGCTACCGGGCAGAAGAGAAACAAAAGAAATCAGCTGCATTTATAACAAAGGAGATTTTGATTAGATATTAGGCAAAATTTTTCAAGTGTTCAGAGGCTGAAACAAAGGTGGCCATGGGATTCCCTTCTGCCACCTCTGTATGAATGGATGACTCAGATGTCTATGAGGAATGGTTTAGGTACGCTCAATCCTGCCTTGGTGTACAGGAGCAGACTTCCCCTGTCCCTTCCAAAAGCAGTCATTTTATTCTCTCCCTCCCAGACCACTTTCATGTTAGGAGTTTAAAGCTCTTGACCAGCTTAACAAGCCCTCTCCTTGCAAAATTGAATTTCTGTTTCCCAGTTCATGGGGAAACACTTGTCCTTCAGCAATTTTCCAAGCTCCCTGAAGTCATCTATAATCTGGGACAGTAACGTCAGGATTGATGGGCAAAAATCTATCAATGCGGGTATCTGATACTGAAGGTGGGCCTTGTGCCTGCTGCCTGAGAAGATACAGCCACAACCTCATCTGCTTGTCCTTTTTCACAAGACCCTTTTCTTTTGTCTTGATTCATAGGGTATTCCATCTTCCTTGGGAGAAATATGAAGGTACTTATTTTCTTGCAAAGCAGGCTGAGCACCTCGCCGTGAACATGTTATGTTCTTTCTTCTTCTTGGCTAGCTGAATCCTCAAACACATACCCACAGTCTCCAAGCCTCCCATCTGCTGCACCTCTCTGCCTTCCAAGTCTTTCACCAGGCAACAGTTTTAATATAAGAAACCTTACTTAGCAAAGTATTACAGCCACTACTGCATCTTTAGCTCAAAATCTGGTTTTATAGTAGCATCTAGGGTGCCTTTCCAGCTGCTATATGGTGCTTCGAGATGCCCACCTGGGACCTACGGGCCACCCAGACCCTTCTGGAGCAGCAGCTGGAGGGCCAGGCTGAAGGCAGCAGGGCAGCTCGAAGGGCATCTGGTGCCCAGGAGCAGGCAAGCAAACGCAGCCCACGCTAAGACATAACACAGGCAGCAAGTACGCATTGTCTCTGCTTACTTCTACCTGGTTTTGTTTGACAAGTGTCATGACAAGGACTTTTTCTTCATAAGTATTTGTATAGCACCTAATGCAGAATCCCCAGTCTCAGCCAAGGTCTGAGAGCTCCTTAAGCCCACTATTATGTACGAATACCAAAGTCAATGACAAAAATTGAGACTTGAAACTGTGATTAATTAGCCAATTTAAGCTGGAATAATCAAGGTATGTCAAGAGGTCATACCAAACAGTTTTTAAGAATTTGCAGATTTTAAGTTATTTAACTGAATACATCAGCTTATTCAGTGTTTGATAACAGAATCACAGAATAGCTGAGGTTTGCAAAGACCTCTGGGGACCAAACCCCTCTGCTCAAGCAGGGTCACCAGAAGTAGGCTGGCCAGGTCCATGTCCATCTCCAACGATGGAGACTCCACAACCTCCCTGGGCAACCTGTGCCAGTGCTTGGTCACCTGCACAGTGAAAGGTGTTTTTCTTAGGGCAAGTGAAACTTCTTGTGTCTCAGTTTGTGCCCACTGCCTCCTTTCGGTATATATAGGGGGGTTATAAAACAGATGGAGAGAGACTTTTTACCAGGGCCCGTAGTGACAGGACAAGGGGCAATGGTTTAAACTGAAAGATGGCAGGTTTAGACTGGACATAAGGAAGAAATGTTTTACAATGAGGGAGGCGAGACTAGCACAGGTTGCCCAGAGAGGTGGTTGATTCCCCATCCCTGGCAGTGTTCAAGGCCAGGCTGGATGGGGCTTGGAGCAACCTGGTCTAGTGAAGGTGTCCCTGCCCATGGCAGGGGGTTGGAACTAGATGGTCTTTAAGGTCGCTTCCAACCCAAACCGTTCTGTGATTCTAAGACCAGCTTCAGGAATCCCAGGCCCCTGGTACATGGGGGAAAGGCTGGAACAAGGAAGACCCACCCTTGCTGGAGGGAGGATCAGGTTAGGGAACATTTAAACAAACTAGACATACACAAGTCTGTGGGACCTAATGGGTTGCACCCAGGAGTGCTGAGGGAGCTGGCCAATGTCATTGTGAGGCCACTCTTGATTATCTTTGAAAGGTCATGGTGATCAGGAGAGGTTCTTCAGGCCTGGAAGAAAGCAAATGTCACTCCTCCCTTCAAAAAAGGCAAGGAGGAGGAATGACAGGGCCAGCTCCACCTTGATCCCTGGGAAGGTGATGGAGCAACTATTCCTGGAAACCACTTCTAGACAAGGACAAGGAGGTGTTTGGGAAGTAGTCAGCTTGGATTTATGAAAAAGATAGCATGCTTAACCAACGCAGTAGTCTTCCGTGATAAGATGACTGGCCCAGTGCATGAGTGGAGAGCAGTGGATGTTGTTTATCTTGACCAGTGAAGGGCCATGAAGACCATTAAGGGACTAGAGTATCTGACATATAAGAGGAGGCTGAGAGAGCTGGGACTGTTCAGCCTGGAGAAGAGAAGGCTTGGGGGGATCTTACCCATGTGTTTAAGTACCTGCTGGAAGACAGTAGAGAAGGGAGAGCCAGGCTCTTCTCAGCGGTGCCCAGTGACAGAATGAGAGGAAATGGGCACAAATTGAGATACAAGAAATTCCATTTAACATAGGAAATCTCCTTTTTACTGTCAGGGTGGTCAAGCACCAGTACAGGTTGCCCAGGGAGGCTACAGAGTCTCCAACCTTGGAGACAGTCAAAACCCAACTGGACACGGTCCTGGGCAACCTGCTCCTGCTGACCCTGCTTTGAGCAGGGGTTGGACTAGGCAGTCTGCAGAGGTCCCTGCCAACCTCAGCCGTTCTGTGGTTCTCCAATAAGCCTCACTAATGTTGAGATAAATGACATCCACTTCTCTCTCTCTGCACATCGTAGGTTACCACTCTTAATGGATAAACTACCTTTGATTTCCACGGCGTTAGCCCAACTTACAACCTAAGTGGCCAATTACCTTCACAGCTTTCAGTGTGACACAGCTGTCTGGTGCTGCTTAAGGACAAGCTTGACCCTAGGCTAGAAATGCAGCAGGAATGCCATTCAAGATTACAGCTCATTTTAGCTGATCTCATCGGCTGTTAACTCAACCGCTCTACAGCAGCGAGGTCTGCGGTATGAAATGTGACCAGAGTATGGCACAAGTAGGGGTTAGTCTAGCCCAATTTAGAGTGCCCATGACAAAGCCATACGAGGTGACACTCAGCTGCAGGTGTCTGTCTGCATTTGGGGGTCACATCCCACATTTCTCAGTGCTAAGACGTTCCACGATTCTCTCCAAGACACTTCCAGAACTTTAGGAAGTTCAGGTAGGCAGGAAATGACAACCAACAAGATGACCGCATGCCTTGCTGCAAAATATACACATCTCAGACAATTCAAGACAAGCAGAGAATTGAAACTACTTTTCCTTAAAAAAATACAGCCAATACTGCATAAGCATTCCTGCAGCATGGCTGGATATTCTAATTCAAGCTAGGTTGGACAAAGCTGAGTATATTTAAGCATGACTGACACAACTACCTTGGAGCAGAGATCGACTCAGGGAGTTTCAGTTGTCCCTCCTCCGGCTGGGCCAGGGAGGAGGAACTGCTCCCAGCCATTTGGCTCGGCTCCCTCCGGACAGCCCGTCTGTTCATTGATTCAGCAAATCCTTCTGCACGAAGGCTTCCCAATTCGCTTCCAGCAAAGGTTAGTGGGGTTAGTTCAAACCACCAATTTAAGCTGTTTAAGCTCATCCTGCCAATTTTTCCCGCAGCAAATTAGAGGGTGCTGACACAAGCATGAACCGGGAGACCAGTAACGTGCTCAAAAAGGAATGGTTAGGGCATGGCTGGATGGCTAAAAGGACATTTATCCATAGCTTAAAGCCTCGTCTGCTCTACAGGGCTCCCACCAGCATCGCTGCATCGGTGAAGCACTGGTGTAGGTGCAGCGGAGGCAGCCAATCTCTGCCAGCGCTGCCGCATCACCTCTCCGACCAACAGGCACCACGGTGCTGGCAGAAGATCCCGGCGCACCGGGAGTTTTGACAGCAGCAAGGTGGGCATCTTCTGCAGCGCCTCCTCGGCTCTCACCGGCAAAGAGCCACACCGCTGGCTCAAACGAGGATTTATTTTAAACAAAACACAGGGAGTGGTTTTCTAGAAGTTGAGGAAGGCTGGCGGCTTGAGAGATGGGGAGGAAACGCGTGACACAAAGCCATGAACTCAGAAACGATGGACTTTTTTTGATGTCAACAAGGGACCGGCACTTCCCACGGCGCAAAAGCTTTCCTCGCTCAGAAACCCGCCCAGCTTTTACCAGCCCTTCCGAGGGGTGGCACCATCGTAACCATTCACTTTTTGGGCAACGTTATTATAAAAATAACTGGCCGTTCGCCATTTCAGGGTTCAAGCAGACACGGGGCTGAGAACGGGGCGAGACGCTGCCGGCAGCCTGCTCCCACCCGGCCTTCGCGCCTCCCATCTCGCTGATGCTCTCTGAAGGGGGGGCACCGTCCTGCTGCCCCCCTCCCACCCCATACCTCTTCCCATCGCTGATGCTGTTGGCAAGGGGAGCCTGATGTTGATCCAGGCATGGCATGGGGGGGAAACGTGTGTGTGTGTGTGTGTGTCCGGGCTACCCGTCCTGCCACTGCAAAGGAAGGTGGGCTTAGCCCCGCAGGGACGGGCTGAGCCCCCACAAACTCATCGCACTCCCCCTCCTCCCCGTCTTGGCAGGCCGAGCCGGCCCCGCCCCCTCGGGGCTGAGCCCCCGCCGGCTCATCGCACCCTCCCGCGCGCTGGCTCCGCCCCCCTCGGCGCCGAGACCACCCCACCCCCCCCCCCCCCACTCCCGCGCGCGCCCCGCGCCCCCTCCCTCCTCCTCCTCCTCCTCCTCCTCCTTCCCCCCCCCCGCCTCCCCTCGCGCCGCCGGCGGCGGTTGGAACCGGAGGGGAGGGGGAGGGGCAGGCCCGCCGCCGCCGCCGCCGCCGCACCTTGGTCCGGCGGCCGCTGCTCCCCGCCTCCTCCGGCGGCCGTCGTCGCGGCGGGCTCGGGTCGGGCCTGCTGGCGGCGGGCCCAGGTGGAGAGGCGGCTGCGGCAGAGCGGGCAGCAGAGGCCCGGGCCCTGCAGGCAGCGTTGGAAGCAGGCGAGGCAAAGCGAGTGGCGGCAGGGCGGCGTCACCGCCTCTACCAGAGCCTGGCGGCATACCGGGCAATCCGCCACCGCTAACACCACCTCGTCCTCCTCAGCTGCCGCCGCCGCCCCGGTCCGCCCACGCCGCCGCCGCCCCCGTCGCGCCGGCACCGCGGCCCGGCCGCCGGGGCCCGCCGCCGCCATCTTCTCACACTTTGAAGGGACAGAACGTTGGGGCGCGCGCGGCCCCGCCCACAATCCACATAATTCATAAGGGGGCACGCCCCCTTCCCCCCCCCCCCCCCCACTCCGCGCTTGATATTCAGGAGCACCGCGCCCCGTCAGTACGCGCGGGCCCCGCCTCCGCGTTGGCCACGCCTCCTCATTGAATATTCATGACATCCGTCTATAAAAGGCGGGGGGCCGCTTCATCGTCACCTCAGTAGCCGTGAGGCGTCGGCTGCTGTGGTTGTCGAGTCTCTTCGCGGAGCCCGGTCCCGGTGTGAGGGGCTGCGTGGTGGGAGAGTGGCCCCATGAGGAGGGGCACTGGCCCTGAAGGAGGCCCGCGTCCCCTCCATCGCCCCGGGAAGGGCGTAGAGCGCGGTGGCTGCGTGCTCCTTCGGCGAACTGCTGTTCTCTAGGCTGTTGGGCTGCCATGGGGAAGATCCTCTGCGCTTGGCTGTGCGTGTGGGATCTCTTTTATTTCAGCCTTGCCGGATGCTTCGGTGAAGGGTGTAATCTGGGGTTGGTCCTGCTGGCCTGAGTTTTCACGGAGCTGCTTCAAATCCCTGTGGTTTCTCAGAGGTTTTAAGAGCCTCCCTCTGGGATGGGGCTCTGAGCAGCCCCAGAGCGTGTCTGTGGGGCAGGGCCCTCTGCCTGCCTCCAGCCGCTTCCAGCCTCCCCTTCAACCGTCTTCCAACAACATGCAGTCGTGGGTCTTTAAAAAGACACCACAAAATCCCTGTGTACTAACAATCCTTTTCTGTCTCGGTTTGCTGTTACTTGCAGGTTTTTTTTTTCCTTGTACCCACAGCACATGTTCCTTTTTGGACTCCTCAGTGCTTCTTTAGCACTGCTTGACCCGGACACCAACAGGCCAAGCAGTGGAGAACTCCCATTCAGCTTTCTGGCTGGCTGTAAACACCCAGGAGCTCCAGAGATCAGCAGGTTATAAATTGGCAAGAACACAGGGGCCGGTACCACACCAACCCTTTAGTTTAAGCCATTCTGGGTAATATCTGCTTGTAGGTATTCAGTCAGTGTTTTTGCTTGGTGGCTGCAGCACTCAGTTCCACAGCCACGGGGTTTGGAGGAACCCAAATCCCTGACATGCAGCCTTGGGCTAACCCCTTCTTCCCAGCCCCACACCTGTGTCTAAAAACCTTCAGGTCACCCCTAACCCATCAGTTTCTATTGCTGCGTGAAACAGGAACTTATAATTAATCTCAATTCTTCTGCTAAATAACACTCTGAGGAGGGGTAAAAGAGGTGGTGGGGCAGGTCCTACTCTTGCCTAATTTAGGGTGTGAGCTCCTGGGAGGTGAGGGGCAGGGAGGTTTAGGAAACCACATCATTGAAACGCTGCACTTTTACGCACGGAGCCCACGAAGCTCTGTTCCTTGTGGATTGTCCAGTATCTAGTAATGTATCCCATTTAGTGCAAGGCACTAATTTACATTTCTTATACCTAGCTCCCATGTGCACAGAATATTTTGACGTGCAATATGTTTGAGATTTCTATCTTTCTGTCAGGCTAGTTGAAAGGTTCAGCTGATTAAGAAGTCCTTAGACCTGCAAGGCCTCCTTGGCCCAAGCTAAGAAACCGGGCTAAAAATCTTAACGAAGGTGTGTTCCTGCCTATGGTGCTGTATGGAGCCTTGCAGCCGAATGAACAGCACTGCTGTACATATGCTGCTGTCAGCATCTGAAGGTTTATTGATGCAGAGTTGATTATTTTCATTAACGACATTTAACAAGTACTCCTCAGAGGCTTAATATGAGGAACAGTCATTTCTGAAGGAAGACCGATAGCATTTGGCCTGCAGCATTAAGTGATTAGCAAAAGAGGAGGAGAGCTTCAAAGCTCATGGAACAGACTGACGATTTAACAAACAGCTTTTACTGAGAGAGAAAGGCTTTAAACTATTTTCCTCCTGAGAGGTGCCACATCCTATGGGGGAGCCTTGGAGGAAGAGATGCAGAATCACATTTAATCTTCGTGGGGATTTTTTGGGGAAGGGAGGCTGTGGGAAAGAGGTTGCAAAACAGAGCTGGCATAGGGGAGCATATGCATCCAGAGCGGGGTGGACAGGGAAAAGGAAGCAGCGAACAGCCAGGCAAACAGGCTTTGAAAATAAGCAAGACAGTGAGGCGTGGGCATGAGCAAGGGGTCCTGGCTGTCGGCTGGGATGAGCTTGGTGTATATAATGAACCCCAGCTCCATGCCTGTGGGGTTATCAGCTGCCTTAGGGGCAGATTCCTGGGATCTGTTTCACAGTGGCTTCCCTTTTCCCCTTCCTCCGGGCAGGGTTTGTAGAGGGACTCTCTTCCAGGAGGGAAGAGATGAGGAGAGGAGCTGTGGCATCCAGATGTACGTGCTTTCCTCGGGAACTGGGGGAATGCAAACCTCCCTGCTGCGTTGCTGGTGACAGGGGACTAAGCTAAGTGGCTGATTATTAAAGACAAATGCTATGTGGAGTTTCAGATCCGTGTGATATCACGTCCCGGCATTGCCCAAGGGGGTGCAGGACTCATGGAAAATCGGGCTGGCAAGGTCCCCAAGGTGTTATTCAGTCACCCCCTTTCCCTGCAGCAGGATCAACTCAGCCTGAGTCACTCCTGAGCAATGCTTGTTCATCATGTTCTTAAAGACCTCCGGTGCTGGCAACCCACCTCCCCTCAGTGCGGCGACTGGCTGAGCCTATCCCTGTCATCAGAAAGGGTTGGGTTTTTTCCTTTGTTGGACATAAATCTCCCATAATTCTTGTCTTGGTGTCTCTGCTGGCCCCGTTAACCCTCATCCCTTCCTCCTGCCTCAGGCTGGTAACAGAGGAGTCTAGACTAGGAGCTACCTTAGCACAGCCGCTCCCTGAGGCTGGGGTGAGTCAGATCCCTGGGAAGGGCTTTGTGTTACACCCCAAAGCCTGGCTTTCTCTCTCCTTCTCTGTGCCAGAAACTGTGGGGGGGAAACAGCCTCCTTATCACTTCCAACCCCAGTCAGGTCTGCCCTCGGCCACCCGGCTCTTTAAGGCCACATCTGTACTAGTCAAGTGAGCACAGGGTGCATCCCCAGTGAATTGTTGGAAAGGTCCTTGGCACAGTTTTGGTCTCAGACAGGCATGGTTTTGGGGTTACTGGGGCCACAGCTTATTCTTCAAAAGTGGTTTAGATGTGGCCACTCTGGGAAGGACGAAAGCTCTTAACAGTGTGGCTTTAGCCTGGTTAAGGACTATTTAATTTGTTAGCAGCTGCAGACTCTGTCTGCAGAGCCACAAATTGCTGTGACACGTACCACAAATGGCGTGGCACCCTGGGAAGGAGTGGGAGCGGGTGGGTATGCAAGGGTGGCCATGCTGAGCACCTTGCTGCCACTGCCTCCATGCTGTCAAAATCCCACCCGGTGCCTATCTCTGTCTCCAGACACCTAAATTGCTTCAAAATCTGGGTTCCTCATGATGAGTCTGAGAGGGATATCTGCTTGGAAAGCCCACCAGCACACCTCCGAGCTGGCCTGATGTGAGTGAGGCCGCGTGCAGGCTCGTGAGGTTGGTTGACGGCTTGTTGGGGTGTTAAATGTGAGGAGTGGGAGATGCACAGCATCGGTGCAGGCAGGAGGCCTGGCCATCTCACCATCGCTGACAAGTACGCTCATCCTCTTCTCAAAGGTCTCCAGCAGTGAGGACCCTGCAGCCTTCCCAAATGACCAGTCCCAATCTTTTAGTATCTCACACTTTTGTCTGAATTTCTCTTATTGAAACTTAAGCCTGGGATTTGCCTGGTCCCTCTGGGATGTCTGCCCCTATCCGCCATCCTGTCTGAACAAGTATTTGTTTCTGTTACATATCTTTATGATAAGTAGAGGAAGAAATCTCAAACACCAGTGCAGCTCAGAGAACATATTTCTTCTCACAGGGCTGCCACAGCCACAGTCCTGCTTTGAAGCCCCCTGGCTGCTGCCCCCCCACCCTCTGTGCTTTCCAGCCTGGTTGCTTCAGCAGCTTCCCCCAGGACACTGTTTTCTACCAGGTTCTTGTTCAGGTGTGCAAGAACTTCATTCTTAGCCCTTGGCTTGGCCAGGGTGACTTTATGTGTGGTGGTTTTGGTTTGTTTGGTTTTTTTTTCCCTGGGAAGAACAAAGGTGCATCAAGTCTGTGTGTGGTTTATTTTAAAGTCAAATGGAGCTCTCCCCTTTTTGTGTATTGCCTGACACACAGATGTTAGTAGTGCGTGGGCTGGATGTCACCCTGATAGCGGTTGTACTTAGGACTCTGAGACCATGACTTTGCTTTCCATGTTTCTACACTCGGGGGCTTGAATCAGCTTGAAGAACTGATTTTTTGGGGGGCATTTTTAAGCAAGCCTTAGGTTCAGAATCCCCCCCTTCAGAGGAACTTGGTGCTTGCTTTGGCGAAGGAGCTGGTGCAGGGGATTTCTGTCTGCCTGGCTCCATCACGTGCTCACCGCACCTCCTCTAAGGCCATCCCTTTCCAGCAGGGTCAGGGATCATACCAGCACCCCTGGATTATCTGTGTGCAGGGAAGGTGAATCGGAGGAGGCAGAGACTCTGCACTGGTTGCTATGGAAATCTCTTGTGCTTCTCTTCTGCCTTTCATCTATTTACTGGGGCACTAAACCAATCTGGTTTTCCCCATATTTTAGTGTCAGGTCCCTCTCTGATGAAGGCTCTCATCTACCCTAGACATTGGGTTGGCAGCAGAGAAAATGTGGCTGCAGAGACAGAGGTGAAGCCCCATGCCTTTGGGCCTCCTTGAAACACCCATGGTCAGAGAGAGGAAGGGAAGATCTGTGCCCAAGAAACAGCCTCTAAACGTGTGCCAGGAACTTGCTAGGGGTTATCATTTTCTTGCTATATCTCACCCACACTTCTGTCTTTAGTTGTTTCTAATTTAGCTGTCGAATGTCTAAAATGATATCAGTGCATTGATCCTCGCTGTTGTGGGGATCCACAAAATGCCGGTTGACAAAAAAACCTAATCTCCAGGAAACAAAAAAAAAAAATTGGAGTGACTTTATTAAGATGAATGATGGTGTGAAGGAGGCAGCAGTTTGGTGCTGGGACTGGACTTAGTCCAGAAACTCGGGTACCTGTCCTGTCCGTGCTGCTGCTAGACAGAGTCAGATGGGGTGCGTTATTCCCACAGATGCCCAGGCCTCCCACAAAGCTGCCAGCTCCCCAGGATCAGCCTGACTTAGGAGTTGGGGCCTGGGGAGCCCTCAGGGAGGGACAGAGAACATGGGAAGGGGAGACAGTTCCCCACCAAAGCCACTCATGGGACAAGCCGCTGTGCAGAGCTTTAGCTCTCTGCAGAGGTCCTAGCGACAGCGGATTTGGAAGGGGATCTCTGCCAGATATTCTCCCAAATCATGCCTGCACATCCAGCCCAGCCTGGACAGAACTTGGTTTCTGTGTCTCCAGCTTGTCTTCCAACCCAAACCCCTGCAAGGGGCAGAGGATTTAAACTGAAAGACGGCAGGTTTAGGTTGGACACAGGGAAGAAATCCTTCACTGTGAGGGTGGTGAGGCTCTGGCACAGGTTGCCCAGAGAGGTTGTGGTTGCCCCATCCCTGGCAGTGTTCAAGGCCAGGCTGGATGGGGCTTGGAGCAACCTGGTCTAGTGGAAGGTGTTGCTGCCCATGGCAGGGGGTTGGACTAGATGATCTTTAAATGTCCCTTCCAACCCAAACCATTCTGTGATTCTACAATTCGAGATGTGCGGAGCTCAGTGCTGGCCTGCAGAGGGTATCCTAAGCCCATGCAAGGCTCCAGCCTCACATCCTGCCACCCCAAGCCAAAACCTCTGCCTTGGCCAGCCTGCCAGGGAACATTTCTCTGGTGCTCACCTCTCCTGAGGAGCTGGCAGGGTTTTGCCACCACCGTTTCTTTTCGTGGTCCTCCCAATGACGATGCTGGCCCTGGCCAGACGCTTGCCATGGGGTGCAGGTGGGGATGTGTCACAGTGGATATAGGAGATACGGACAGGCCCATGGCACTGTGCTCCCCCATTTTTCCTCTCTGTCCTTCTCCTTTGCTTTGCCTGGCCTCTCTTCACCCCTCCCTCTTATTTGGTTGCTGATCTCCATCTCTGGAGGGGAATCTTTTACTGACTGTCCTCCCTATACCGCTGAATATAGACTATTTATTGTGTGGTAGTTATGGCTGTTTGTACGGGGAACAGACATTCTCAGATGCTGGCAACCCAGAGCTGGCATGTGGTCTCCCAGGGTTTGACTGGATCCTGTTCCAACTCCACAAAGCCCTTGGGAACACACTTTGCATTCAAGGTGCTGTAGCAAATTATGTTGCCCCCAGCACAAGTCCTGCAGGTTGTTAGATCGCTGTAGGGTGATAGATGAAAAGGCTGCTCCTCCTTTTCCCCAGAGCATGAGTCAGGAGAGGTAAGGTGATGTCCTCAGGAGAGGTAATGTCCTCTGTAGACAGTCTTTGTAGCTCGAGGTGTGGTATGAGACATCATAAAGCTCTTGAGCGAGGCTGAGTTTCTCATGTGGTCCATTGGGCAGAGCAATCTCCGGGACTGCTCCACAGTGAATGCTCTGCTTGAATGTCCCCCAAACACAGTTGCCTTCAAGAGACCTTCGGGAGGAGCTCTCGCTGGTGTTAATCACTCATCAGGATGGGAGCAGGAAATCAGATGCTGGGTAAAGTAACGTTTGTATTAGAATTGCAGCCAGAGGCAGCTTCCCCGAGCTGCTGTGTCATTAGGAGGTGCTGGCTGCTTGCAGGTGAGGTGTCTCCTTGCAGCTCCAGGAGACATTCAGCACTGACTTCTAGCTTGGAGGCACATCTCCTGCCATCACTGAACCAAAGCCAGGCCCTTGGTCGGGGTGGCACAGGAGACAGGCTGCGGAGGAGGCTGCAGCAAGCCCAGCGAGGAGTTCAAGGGTTACACCGTCAGTCGTGACAATGAGGTATCTTCTCTCCTGTGGTTTCACTGCTCTGAATTGCAGCATCACTCCACCACTAGTTTAATGCAGGAGAAGGAACAGCATAAAACCAGGCCAAGGCTCAGCCTGAAGGATCCTTGCCAGCTCTCCTCTTCCCACCCCAATCAGAGCTGCAGAGCCAGCGGTGAGAGGAGCTCCTGGGGCATCATGCAGGGAGGCAAGATTGACTCTGCAAAGCTGCAGAGAGAGATGTTTTGCCTCCCCATCCAGCTGTCCATCTCTGCATGGTGCCCTGAGGGACCAGCAGAGAATAGAGCCACCCCAGCCACCAGCCCCAATTATCCAAATGTCCCTCTCTACCTCCTGGTGGCTTTTGTGCCTGCAGGGGGGAAGGCTGTTGAGCAGGATGGGTCAGGAGCAGGAGTCTTACACTCCTGCTCAACCCATGTGTGGGCTCAAGGCTTTGAAAGGTGGAGGAGACTGGCTTCTCTGTGGTGGCCGCTCTTGGATATGGAGAAGAACTCATAGCTGCTGCCTGCTGGAAAGGCCAAAAAGAGAGACAAATAGGAAAAAGTCCAATAGAAAGCATTTCCAGGGTATCCAGCTTGTGGCTGATGCTCTTCTAGCAGGACAACATCCTTCTGCAGAGAGAGAGCACAATAGTGGTGCAACATAGAAGTGACAAAGGTGAGAAGAGCCCTCCTTAAGGAGGGCAGAGGGAAGGAGGGATAAAGCCCACTGAAACAAGGTGGTGTGGGAAAGCAGATGGAAGGGATCAGTCAGGGCTGTGCCTCAGTCCTGTTTGAACTCTGCAGCAGGACTCAGGCCGGGCTGCCAGTGTCGGTGGCATGTCTTCTGCTCTTTGGGGACTTCGAAGATATCAGTTGTGCCCTCCTGGGAGGCTGTGCTGGAGCCAGCAGCTGGGGAGGTACCATGAGCTTGTGTCTCTCTGCACAAGTGGCATGAACCAGCTTTGAAATCCCCAGGCGAGGAGAGGAAACCCACAAAGCTCCAAGCATAGGATGGGAGTTTTGTGAAGTTGAAGCACAAAGAAAATTTGGGTTTTGCTCAATTTAGCCATACACTGTGGCGTATGGTGGAGAGGTGTCATCCCATTTCATGTCCGTCTCATTGGGATGGGAGGGCTCCATCTCCACTGAGTCTAGCCTGGGCCTCTGGCGTGCTGATGCAGGATGCATCGACTCCTCCTTGAAAGCATGCCAAAAAATAAAGGACATTGTCACTAATCATCAACGGGGATGGAGGAAGACTATGGATTTACAGCAGGAATCTTGTCTCTGCTTTGAGCAACCCCAAATTCATGTGCCAGCGCACCTGTCCTCCTGCCAGCTTCAGTTTCCACAAGGCTGTGATGGTTTTGTTCAAGGTCTCATGCCACAGCCCGTGTTTAAAAAAAAAAAAAAAAAAAAAAAAAAAAAAAGCAGAATCCACTCATGGGAGGTGATTTTACCCGCTTGATGAAAGGATGTTGGTGCCAGCTTGGATTGTGTAGCTGGCTGAGGGTTGGTGGGGTTGGCTGGCTGCGGGGCTTGAACGAGGACTGTGTTTTTCACTGTGGGATGACTGATAATCAGGATTTACTGCTGCATTCCCTGGGACAGGCAGCCTTCATGCTGGGGCAGAAGAAACCACATCAGGCTACGTGTTTTTGCAGCCCGGTGTCAAGTGAGGCAGCAGCTCCTCTGTCCCCAGGACAGGACTCACTCTTGCAGCCGGATTTCTTTAGTCCGGCTTGCAACGGTTCACGGTTCTGCAGGTTTCCAGCTCCATCACCTGCAGCTGGCAGCCCTCGCATGTGCATTTCTCCTGGCCCCCAGATGCACGCCGGATCAAGCGTCAGGGATATTGGGCTACAAACTTCCAGGGAAAAGTACAGTGTGCAGCCAGCTCCTCCAGCCTGCAGTCCGGCCAGCTCACGATCCTGCCACGAGGCTTGCGTGGTGGGGGATGTTATTGGAGCCCATGCTGTTTATTCAGTAGTTTGTAGGAGAATCTCAGTTTTCATTAAAAAAAAATTAAAAAAGGAATCATCTCCTCTTCTCAGTTGCCCAGAAAACATGAAGCAAGTTTGACCTAGAGGCTCAGGAACCAGAAGGCAAATAAAAAGGACCCAAGTTTTATTATTTGCAAGCCAATCCCATGGTTTTTGGAGCCTGATTCATGATCACAGATGGATTGATGTTGGCAGTATCGAACTGTCAGCCGAATCCCTTCGCAGATGATGATAAAGAGCCTCATTTTTGCCAAAGGGTGAATATATTCTTTATGAGATGCAACAGAGATGTAACACAGCACCTTGCTCCTGACAAGGCTGGCCTTTATTTCCTGGGTCTGCGCTTAGGACATGGCTGAACTTTCCCATAAGTTTTAGCCCTGATGTGGGGCCAGGATCTACAGCCCTGAGTTCAGCTGTTGCTGTTACAGCAGAAACGCAAAATGACTTCATTGACTTGGGCTTCACGTCCCCATTTTTCTAAGCTTTTTCATGACTTGCCTGCAGACCTATGCTACAAATGGGCTTTTCAAGTCTGCCCTGTTCAAGGGAAGAGCTGGGAGAGGAGGTACTGGCTGTTCCTGGTGGGAGCTGGAAGCAGCCTGCTGTTTACCCAAACTCCTTTAATATCTTTATCGAGGCATGAAAATAAAATAGAGGAGCATTGCTAGCAAAATTTGCAGGGAGTTGGAAATGAATGGATCAGTGAAAGAAGAGAAGCTGTGTTAGATGGTGAGAAGCTGGGACCATTAGGTAAATTGAAACCGGCCGGTGTGAATCTGCTCTGCATGGAGGCACGGAGATGTCAGCACACCGATAACACAGTGGGGACTGTAAGTTGGGGAAAAAATGCAGGTCCTCCAACCAACAGCATGGGGCATCCCTGTCCCAGGCCTACATGGAGGCTGCAGGGGTGCTGACCCATTGCTCAGAGGAGAAGTGGGCAGCGTGGGCCATCCCGGGCTTTGGGTTGCTCTGACACATCAGATATTGTAATCCACAAGGCATGTTGCTGCCTTCTGTAAAAAACAGCTTTGTAGTTTGTCTTGAAGGTGTGTGGTCATGTCAGGATTGCTCTGGTTAGCCCTGAAATGCAACAGCAATGGTACTGCTTGTGCTTTCTGTAGACGGTGGGTGCCAGATGATGTGCAGAGCAGCCCTGGGTTATGGGCTCTTACGTTCCCCTGTAGTGACTTGGTCCTTCTGCAGAGTCATGCTCACAATTCCCAGGGGAGGGCACCGAGCAGTAAAATTATTTTTAGAGCTTGTAAACAAGTAGACCGGTGAGGATCCCTGCAGATGACCCAGCTCTGTCTCCTGCTCTGCGCACAGGGCTGTGCTCCTTGAGGATCACAGATATTCCTGTACCAGAGAGCCAAGGTGGGGTGAGGACTTGTCTGCATTTGCTAGCCATGGTTTGGCGATTGCCACCTTCTTCCTGAAAGATGTGTCCAGCCCACGTGGGTTCAGAAATGCATCTTGACTTCTTGTGCTCAGAAGATTAAAGAGAAAATAACAAAGATGATGATTTAAACTGTTGTTAAACCAGGTTTTTTATTACAAAGGAGATTTCCCCCTCTCATATCCAGCTCCAGGAACAGGCACCTGCAGATGTGGTTGGTACAGGGGGATGTGTCTGGCTCCTGGGGCAGGGCTAGGGCCAGACAGAAAGAAGAGATGGATGGAAAGAAGAGGTTTTGCTGCAGAAATTCCCCTTGACTGCTCTCCTCTCCAAGCCAAATGAGACACGTGGCTGGTGTGACTGGGATTATAGGTTTGGGGATGCCTTGGAGCTGTTGACAGACTGGGGGCTTGGTGCCACTCTCAAGTGGGTTGGCATTGGGCACAAAGGTCTCACACCCTGAAAAGCCTGATCTCAAGCCTGAATTAATGGAGGAAAATAAAGAATAACTTGGCTGATGGAGATCTTCTCTGGTCAGCTGGTGCCAAAGGGATCGCAGGTGATGACAGTCTCTCCCTGGCCAGTGGTGCGAGGAAATTGAAGAGATGAGGGGAAGAGAGAGACCCTGTGGTGTAGAGGTGAAGCCATTTGCAAAGGAGAAGTCCAGGGCTCCTGCGAGGTCTGGGACATCCATCCAAGCCTGCCCAATGGGGGAACGTGGGCATGAAGGTGTTCAGTGCTGCATTAAAGCCGGTATTTCTTGTGCTAATAAAGTATCTTGCTCTAAGCACCCCTGGAAGTATGAGTTGTGAAGGTGGAGCAGGGGAAACGGGTAAAAAAATGTGCAAGATCTGGCCTTAGGGGTCTAAGGAAGCTGCAGGAACTCATCTCCATGATAAACTGGTGACCCTGGGTTATTCTGGCCATGGGAAGCAGTGCTGCTAAGTGGACATGGCTGCTCAGGGAGGATCCGGTGCTGCCCAACTTCTCCACGAGGGTCCTGGAGAGCAGAAAGCGGAGCCCCACAGGCAGGCAGAGCAGGGCTGGCAGCCAGAGCTGGACCACTTCATGCAGGATTTGGGGAGCAGTGGGAACAGGGTCAACGTGTCTGGAGGCGAGGTGGCTTCTCCAGGGGTGACTGCGTGACCGGTGGCTTTCAAACCGATGGTGTTTCATGCCCAGCAGCTCCATGCTGTGCAGACGAAGGGTGGCCGAGGTGCGAGTGCTGCTCTCTCTGCTCTGCTGGGGGTGATGGAAAGGAGGATTTGGGATTGTGGTTTGGGGCCGGGGGGGTGTGTTCCTGCAGGCAGGGGCTACGCTGGTCATTTAAGATGGCTTTATGCAGCTGGAGGAATGTAAAGCAGCTGGTGGGGAGAGTGAACTCAACCGCTTTGTCATGCTTGCTGCAAGTATGGGGGGGGGCTAGCTGCACCCCACGCCCCATTGCCCCAGGGAGGAAGGACCCCAATCCATGGCCCTGGGAGGGGAACTGGGATTTACTGGGAAAGCAGTCAGGGCACTGGGGGATCTCGGTGGCAGAGCGGAGCCCTGGGAGGGGAGGCTGCAGCCCACATTTCTGCTTTGCCCCACTCGGAGCGTGGGGTGCTCAGGGCTGGGACAGGGCCGGCTTTGCCCCGGGCTGGGGTAGATGCATCTGCGTGGGCTCAACCCCAGCGTGGGGGTTTAAACTTGTCCCGGGGGGGGTCAAGCATCTCAGAGCCGTGTGGCCAGGTGGGGCTTAACAGGGAGAAGGGGTGCAGCCGGCCCTTGTGTGTGGGGGTGATATATCCCACCAGTGTCACCTCCCGGCTGGTAGCACCCCAGGACGGGGTCCAGTCCGGCAGGTCCTTCCAACCCCCCCCCCCCCCCCGCATTGACCGCGGAGCCCCGGCCAGGCTGCAGGGAGGCAGGGGTTAAACCTGCGGCTCCCGCACCCCCTCCCCGCCCGCCGTCCCTCCGCCCTCCCGCCGCCGAGGAATTTCCTAAAACACCCAAAAAAAAAAAAAAAAAAAAAGTGGGAAAATAATAATAATTAAAAAAAAAAAAACCACACCACCACCACCCTGCGGATCCCCCCCCCCCTCATCCCCCCCCCCCCCCCCATCTCCGCCTTTAATACCAACAAACAAACTCCTCGGCTTTCCCTAAAGGAGGCGCCTTTGATCGGAGCGAGACGAGCCCCGCCGGGCACCGGCACCGCGGCACCCCCGGGCACCCCCGGGCACCCCCGGGCACCGGCACCCCCCGGGCACCGTCCCCGTCCCCGAGGCATCCCACACCGGGACCGAGACCGCGGCACCGCTGGGCACCGGCAGCGGGAGCGAAGAAACCCCCGCCCCCCCCCCCCCCCCCCCCCCCCCACCCCGGCCCCCAACCCCGGCACCGGGACCGAGACATCACCGGCCACCGCACCGGGACCAGCACCGGCACGTCGGGCAGCGGCACCGCCGGGCACCGGGACCGAAGCCCCCCCCGGACGCCGATCGCCGGGCTGCGATGCTTCCCGGGGCGGGTCCCCTCGCCTTCCTCCTCCGGTGCCTGCTGCTCCTCTTCGCCTCCGAGAGCCGAGCCCGGGCTCGTAAGTCCCGTCCCCCCGCTTCCCTCGCTCCCCTCCCGGCTGCGCTCCGTGCCTCAGTTTCCCCATCGCCGGGGTCCCCCAAAGTTTTCGGGGTGTGTGTGTGGGGGGGTTGCCGGCATGGCTAGGGACACGGGGAGGCTCCTCGCCGTGGCAGGTGCCGGTGTCCTCCGTGGCTAGGATGTTCCAAGCCACGCAGAACGCCAGGTCCCCCATCCTACCGCGACAATCCTGCCCTCCTGGGGACGTGGCCGTGTCCCCCCTCCACCTGCTGCTGTCCCCGGCTGTTTCGCGGGGACGTACAGCGCCGAGCACGCTGCTGCGTGCCGGTGAGGGGGCTGTGGGGTGTCGTGGGCTGGCAGGGATGTGCTGAAGGTTTGGGACCCCCCCCTCCCGTGGGCTAGAAATCGTGCAGGGCGGGGGGGGGGGGGGGGAATTACAGCTCTTCCCTTGCACGGATCCCACCCCACCTGGGTGCATCTCCCCTCCGAGGGTGGATGGGGACATGGGCAGTTTGGGGCTTTTCTCCATGTCCCTCCGGGGTCCATCTCCATATCCATCCCTTGTTCTCTCCTTGCTCCTGCTCCCAGCTGGCCGATAAGATTTGGGATGGGGAAGGGAAGGGAGGCTCAGCACTTGCTTGCTACAAAAAAGGCTTGAAGGACTTGGCCAGGGCTGGTTAGCAGCTTGAAGGGTGCTGGAGGTGTTAATTGGGGCCAGGAGGTGGGTTTGGCTTGGGCAAAGCACTGGGACCCCACCAGCGGGTGCTGGGCACCCCTACAATATTGCAAAGCCACCTGAGCACCGAGCAAACCAGAGCAGGACCCGTCATGTCCCCACATTTATTCTCCCCTTTAGTGTCCCAAAATCCCAGCAGAGTCTGTCGGTGGCTGCATTAGGGTGATTTACGACTTGCCCGCTGCCAGCAGTGCATTAGGCATTCGGCAAATAATCGTCCTCCCGGAGCGCAGACCCAAAATGTGAGCACTGGATTGCTTGTCCCGGCGGTGGGGTGTGCCGGGGGGGAAAGGCAGGCGGATGGATGGGGCTGTGCAGAGCCTTGGAGAGCAAAATCCAGGTGAGTTTGGCTACTTGCCCTCCCCTGCGCTCATCGAAAGCCGCTGAGCTCAGACCACAGCATCCGTTTCTTGTGCGAGGGATGTGGGTCTGACTTGCTGCCTCTGCCAGGGCTGCATTAACCGTCGTACCCGGGTTAGGAGGAGGATGGAGACATCTCCAGAAGGTGAAACAGATGCTAGGTGAGGTGCTTGCTCTTCCGAGGTGCCTGCTGATGGTAGCAGAGCCCCTAAATTGGGCATAAACCATGATAAGTAGGGGCAGTAGGGGTTTGTCTGCTTTGGGAGGAAGCACTAGGGTCCATTTGCAGGATTTATAACAGTGTTGAAGGGCTGGGGACTGTGGGACAGGGACAGGATTGGAACAGGGAGGTCCAGGATCACCTGCCAGCTCCGCATCGCTTTGACAGTGCTGCCGGGTGCGTCCTGCAGTGTGGGGGGCTTGGCTGGGGCTCCAGGTCCCCTGTGGTCAAGGGCAGGGGGGAACTTGGTGACAAGGTCCTCATCAAATAGTGGACTTTTCTCCACCATCCACCTCTGCAGCTCACTGCCTCACATTTTTCTCGTGGCCAAGCGCTCAGGGAGAATGAAGACAGGAATAAATTAGTTATGAGCAGGCTCATCAGCCAAGAGACCTACAGTGTCGTGGCTAAAAATAGGTGAGAAGCAGAAACACTCGGGCTTGAAGGCAAGTCAGAAAAGAAGAATTTGCCCACAGAAACAGGCTATTTTAGGGGATTTACGCTCTCAGCTGAAACAATATCAGAGGCACAGGTTACTGGGCCGAATGTGCTGCAGTCCGTCCACTATGAGTAATTCAGCAGCAATAGTTGAATGCAATGATGTTTTGGCTGGAGGCATTTAAACACCAGCATCTCGGGAGAGCGCGGGACAGTGGTTTTCCCCAGGAGTTTGGAAGTTGCCATTTCATTTCTTTTCAACGTGGTTCCTGGAGAAAAAGGGGTTCATGGGATCCATCTGTCCTACAAGTTCAGATCCATCGTGATGAGGGACTAAGCAGTCCAAGATGGAAAGGACCAGGATGAAAAATAAATCCTACCAGCAGCCGTGGTAAGGGAGAGGAGGGGGCTGCATGCTCCCCTGTAGACAACCGTGCATCCCCTTGGGAAGGAACGGGGGGAAACGGGGCCCTGTCTGCTGTTCGCAGAGCCCGTGGGGATGCTCTGGGTGTAGGACTTGGCTCCTCCACCCTGGGGAGCTCAGGGATGCTTCATGAGGCTGCATTTGCAGAGCTGCAGAGTTTTCCAGGCTCCCAAAGTCCTGAGAAGAAATTCCCAGCCCAGGACTGAGTAAGGCAAGCGCGTGGGAAGCGCTCTGGACATGAGCGGAGTCGTTAGGATGCCATATGTCAAGGGCCCGGTGTGTTTTAACCAGCCCCTTCTCAGCTAAGTTGCATTTTAAGCCCTTCATAAATACAGGGCTGTCATAGGAGTGCCTGGACTTTCTGTACCAGACAGTGCTTTTTACACTTTATTTATGGCCGCTCTTAAAACTTGCAAACTGGTTTGCATAAACACACCCCTGCACGCCAGGCGCAGTGCTGGCTGGCAGGTGCGTGACCTCCGAAAAAGCTGTCAGGGCTGGGACCCTGGTTCAGACGTGCCTTGCTTGGGAGAGAGCTGTGTGGGGGATCGCCCGGGGACATAGAGGTGGGAGAAACCCCTGTGCCATGAGACAAAATGAGAGAAAAGTGGGGCAAGACCGGCGGGATGTTTTGGAAGCATCCTTGTTGGAGCCAGTTTGGTACCTGGAGTGAAAGTCCCTGCTAGGGAAACTGAGGCACAGGGCTTTCCATGCTTTGGGGTCTCACGGGTGCGTTAGCCCCTCTGTAGCCACGAGTCAAGGTTTTACTTGCAGCAGGGACTCACCTCTGGGGACTCCTCAGTGTCCTGTAGCATGGAGGAGCTCCAGTGTAAGTCAGGACTGATGCGTGGTGATTCCCTATGTGCGGAGACCCGGCTGGGTAATGGGTGTGCGAATGGCAGCCGTTCCCCGGGCTGATGGAGCAGTGATGTAAAACCAGCTTAAAACCAACCATAACCCATAATGACCCTTGGGTCTGGGAAACCCTGATGTGGGAGTGGGGGCTGTAGGGGCAGGGTCTTGCATGTGTGTATGTGGCTTGACTTTGTTGAGCATCAGTCCCTGTATCCAGAGGGAGGTGCAGTGAGCACGGCTCAGCCTGAGCCAAAGGAGGAACTGGCAGCAGGACATGGTCTTTCAGTAGCCATCACGCGTGCAAATTTAATAGCTCACCTTGATTCCTGCTGCCATGCTTGGGATCCGTGCAGGAGACCATCTGACCTGTTTTGGCCATGGTCAAAGTGCCCAGGCAGTGGGATGAGTCACACCACGTTGGGAAACCCATGGGGACATCCTTGTCCGCTGAGAATGTGGAGAGGTGCAAAGAACTAGCTCAAATGGGCTGTGCCAGCGGGTGGGAGAGCTTCAAGGTACACATCTCATGGACATGCTGGCTCAAGGGGACTTGGCTGCATCCGAGGCCAAGAGATGTCGGGGGTGGTCTGACCAACATCGCCCAGTTTGATGGTTCAACAAGGAGTCTGTAGGGTCTTGCTCGTCTCCCCTCATTTTGTGGTCTCTCACTGGATCTAGAGCAGGTCATGAAGACATGGGATGGCATCTCATTGGTGGCTGATGTATGAAGCTGTTGAGATAGATCCTAAAGAGGCGTTTGGGCCATTCTGATGGTGTGAGAGAGACATCAGCAGTCACTGAATGCAGCAGCGCAGGATGGGTTTCTCCATGCCATTCAGTTTGTCGCCCTCAACTGGTGTCTCTAGACGATCTTGTGAAGATGCTGCTCCAGCGGATTCATAGAGTGTCTCAGAGCTTCCATGACAGCCTCTTCTGGGGTTTCAATCTCCTGGTAGCTGGAAAGCTTCCTGCAATACCTATCCTAAATCTTCCAGGCTTTGCTCCAAGCTGATTGCTTCTTCTTGTCCCTGCCATGGCCGGAGATCACTCTTTTCTTGGTAAGAGCCGTCTCTCTTGCTTTGCCCTCCCCATCGTACTTTCCATCTCATATTACATATGCTCCTTGCTGTCCAGGATGCAATTAATGATAATGACAATTAATGATAATCATAGTAAACCAGGGGTGTCCAGACTCTTGCTGCAGGTGCACTCCCCAACATGGTGTTGGCTGGTGCCAACTTGGGCTTTGCCAAATGCCTGGGGACAGCTGGGCCAAGGTGGTTCCAGCAGGTGGGTGTGGACATGAGCAGGGCCAGGCCACCGGCCCCAGACCCTGGCCTGGGGTATTCAATGATTTGGATGTAACCAGGTGGTCCTCACCCAAGAAAACACTGGAGCCGTGGCAGAAAATGGCTGTTGGAGGGGGAGGCAGGAAGAAACCTTCCTCCTCCACGATGTCCCCAGCAGAGCCCTTTGGGGTGGGCAAGGCAGAGCAGCTCCCAGGTGGAGGAGCTGCTCTCTGCAGCATCTCCCACCCTTCCTCTGGGCATGAGGCCACAGGACTTGCTGCTGTTGGCAGAGGAATCATTTCCATGGCTTTCAGTTGTTTTTTCTGGTTCATAAAACCCATAATGGTACTTGGAAGAGGAGGGTCTTGTTTCAGGGACTTCTTATGTTTGAGAAGAAACTGGTTAGATGGGACCTGTTCTTGGAGGTGTTTGCAATGGGGAACTTGCCTCTTTCCACCTCTGCTCCTGCTTCCAGGTCCCATAGGGCCACCTCCAAGTGTGGAGCCTCTGGCTTGCAATCGGCAACCTCTGGTTGTGTCTCCAAGGTGGCATGGACCAGGCTGGCCCGCTGTCTTCTCCTGTCCAGGGATGGCGTGGTCCTCAGGAGTGAAAACAAGGTGATGGCTTCATCTGGGTTTTTGGTACTGCAGCCTTGAAAAAGCTCCACAGCTCAGGAGCCCTCTCTGGAAAATGAGAAGTAAAACAACGTGACTTTTGTGAGCATGCTGTTGCCGAAGACGCAATAAATAAAGAGACTGAACGGCACGGGAGCAATTTACTGCCACAAATGGCTTTTCACTCCAAGTGAATTGGGAAGATATCCAAAGTTTGACCTCTGAAAATGAAATTATTAGCCTGGCATGGGAAAAAATGATCCAGAGCCTCCAGTTTTTAAGCCTTATCCTTCCATCCATCCCCAGCTTGCTTTTAACCAAATAAGCCGGCGCCTCTTGCCAACTACGCGGCATAGTGCTACTGAGATGCGGACAAGTGTCTGCTGCTGCCCAGCGCTGCCAGTCGGCTTTAATTTTACCAGCAGGCCCTTTGCAGACATGAATCAGGCTGCTTTCGAGGGCTGGACCCAAACCAGGGCTCCACTTGTGATTAAATGTTTGAACGAAGCAGCCAACTGGCATGGGAGCCTGCAAGCTGAGCAGGGCCGCGTCACATGAAGGCAACTTGATTTCTTCACCCTCAGCGTAATTCATGAAGATGCTGCAAGCAGGGAAAAATGAAGTCATTTTCTCACCCTTTTGCAAAATGATGATTTTTTTTTTTTTTTTTTTTAGTTTTGTGGATTTTTTTTTTCACTCTCTTCTGGGTTTCTGCACTTTCCAGCCACATGCTCCTTATTCTTGCATGGTTTGCTGTAAGCTCATGTCATGCATGGACAGGACTATGGCTTTGCTGACTTGTCAAGAGGTTTGGAGCAAGCTATGGGGATGATGTAAAGACCTGAGTAGGGAAGAGGAAGGAAGATGCCTCTGCCTGTCCCTCTGATAGCATCCCCCCCCAAATTATTGCAAATCTCCACCTTTGCAGATGCAGTGCTGGCCCCACACTGCTGTGCTTGGGCCAGGTGGTCTGGACAGCAGGTAGCCACCTCCTTTGAAGGTACAACTTGGACAATCATGTGCTTGAAGCCATCAGCTCATCGAGGAGCTCAGGGCTGCTGGCAGACCCATAGGGCTTGAATTGGAAGGGACCCATAAGGATCATGACAGACCCACAGGGCTGCCCTTCCTAATGGCCACAGGGTTTGGCTGTGGTAGAGCATCACTGGGGCTCATCCTGAGGATGGTCAGGAGCTGGAGGAGGGACGGCAGCCCACCACATGAATTTGTATGAGTTTTGCCTGGTTGGTGAGAGAAACACATTACGCAGGTAGCACCTCCAGCTTTGGCAAGGTGGGACAACGCCGGCCAGGCTCTCTAAACTACTGCTTTGCCCCAGGTGACAGAGCGGAGCATGGGATGGCTTTTAGCATCATTGAGGTGGTGAACGCCACTGAGCTTGTTTTGGGGACCCTCTGCTATTCATTGAGGAGTCCTTCCAGCAGCGTAGTGGGGTCAGCACCCGCTAACTTGCCTGACTTCATGTGGCAGGGTGGTGGGAGCTGGGCACCATGCCTTGGAAAACAGCTCTCTCCCCTCTCCCTGCATCCCCAGGGCACTGCAAGGTTTTAAAAGACCCATAAATGCTTCAGGGAGTGTAAATGTCTCTGCTGCCTTTGAGCAACGTAATCGCCCAAACTACCTCAAATCCCCTCGATGACATAACCTTTTAAATCACCTTCAGTTTTTAGTGGGGCTTTAAGCACTGAAACCACTAATAACACATGTGGGCAGGCATGTACTTATTCATGAAAGAGCTTAAGCCCTGGTGGATCCCTGTGCCTGGTCGGGGCTTGGGGGCATGCCACGGGAGAGCAGGAGCAGCCACTGGGCTGCAGTGGGAGTTATGGGGTCCAGGTTCCTGCAGGTCCAACCAGGATCACAGCTCAGTTCTGCAGTACCAGATGATGCTTTTTGATGTGAACATTAAGGATGACTGAACTGGGCTTTCTGGCCAAAGCCCTGTGGTTTTTGGTGGTGATTATGGCCACGGTTTGTCCCACAGGTCCTGCTGCAGGCTAGGCTCATCCTGCCAAAGGTTTGGTGTGTAACCAAGGGCTTGGAGATGGAGGGGTTGATAGGAACTTGCTAAAATCCGGGGAGATGGGAGATCTCTGAAGGGGTTCTCCTTCACCAGTTGTGCTGGGGACCATCTCATCCCTCTCCCTGTGCCACGGCAAGGTTAAATCCATGCCACCGTAGGCAGGGTTGGATCGTTTCTGGGACAGACACCTCCAGTTCAGGAGCACACCTAGAAACTGGCTCTTCTCAGGATGATAGAATCAAGGAGGAAGAGAAAAATACATGGTTTATGCTTTTCGGGGCAAAAAGTGGATGAGGTGGACTTGCTGTCCCCATGGAAAGCCCCATAATTGAAAAGCGTGGTTCAACCCACTCCAGCCAGACCAGTGCCATGTCAAGCCCGGTAAAGCCAAGGACCTGAGCCTGGTGGGATGGGGCAAGCCAGCACAGTCCTGCTCCTTAGGCCTGATGCTGGGCTGGCTGCGTGTGATAGTGCTTGTCCAGGGATCCTTGAGAGAATGAGCTGAAGCTCTTAGGGGGAGCAAAAGATTTTCCTTCAGAATGTGTTTCTACCCCCAAATGTCTTTTTTTTCTTCTTGTTCTTGTTTTTGGGTAAGTCTCCTAAATTCAGGTTCTCCTATCTATCTCCCCCACCACTCCCAGCCCTTCCAGTCTCCTCTGGGGAAATTCAGTCCCATAGCATCACCCTGAAATCACCTGTCCATCTTCCAGTGAGCACTTCTACTGACCTATTTAGAGTGACAACTCTAATTTTTTGCCTCAAAAACATCCATTCTATTCCTTTCTTGCAGAGGGAGTCCAGCTTACTCAGAGGAGTTGCTGTTTGGGTCAGATGGGTTCCAGCCTAAAAAACCAAATCATAGCCAAAAAAAAAAAAAGGCTTTTGGGGAATGTATTCCATCTGGGGTTTGGTGGACGGGATGAAGCTCATGGGAAAGAGCATGAAGGCACAGAGCCGTCCTTGCTCTTCTCATCATGAAGGAAAGACGGCTCTCCCAAGGACCATCCCCTTCTCTGACATAACTCCTCCTGGTTGACTTTCAGGACCGGATATGTTCTGCGACTTCAACGGCAAGAAGTACAGCCCGGGCGAGAGCTGGCACCCCTACCTGGAACCACAAGGGCTGATGTACTGCATCCGCTGCAGCTGCGCCGAGGCACGTCTCCTGTGAGGCGCCACGGGAGGTGGCTGCTACATTGGGGCATCGCTTTGGCAGCTTTTAAGCAGATCGGTTTTGGTGTCTAATTTAACCAGAGAAGCCCTTTCCAGTCCCGTAGGAATGTTGGATTAATCGCTTTCCTTTTGAAAAAGGCCCCCGTCCCCCTGAGGGTGTTGGGTTGACCTTGTGAGGGAGCTGTCTCAGTAGTGTTGGTGGGCTGTGGGTGGAGGTGGCTCAGGGCTGCTGTGGGACCATGGGTGGTCTTTGATAATGAGAGATGGGACCATGGGTGGTCTTTGATGATGAGAGATGAGACCATGAGCTTGCTGGGTTTGAGCCGGGGATGGAGATATCCTTGGCTGGGTGAGCTACACCAGCACAATCTGTTGTGATAATGTGGCGATCATCCAACATCTTCCTCCTCTTGCAGGGGTGAACGTGTAGCTGAATGAACTGTCTTTCTCTCTGTGTCTCCCCAGAACACCAACATCAGGTGCTACCGGATCCAGTGCCCGGCTCTGCAGTGTGCCAGCCCCATCACAGACCCCCAGCAGTGTTGCCCGCGGTGTCTTGGTAGGTGGACATCTTGTGGGGAGGGGCTGACAAGGTGGCCGTGGTCCTGCAGGGTGTACCTCAACTGCAGTCACTTGAATGCTCATGCCTGGGGCAGTGCAGTGATGCTGGGTCTGGCTCTGCTCACAGAGTCACGGCAGCAACGGCAGCTCAGGCTGCTCGTGTTGCTTTTTCCCACCCAAAAAATGTCATTTTGATGGAAAAGGGCTCTCTACCATACCACTTTCTCCAACTCCACCCCATCCCAAGAGCCTTGTAGGGACGAAATGTCAGTTCACAGTTCAGTGACAAACCAGAAGCCGGCACTTTATTCAGATCATTTGCCAGCAAAATGTGTTGGATACAGGAAAAAAAAAAATTGAAGATTTTTAACAAAATTCTTGATTTTTCCCTTCCCCTGAATGTGATGACCTCCAACATCAGTTGGAGTCAGATCAAAAGGGCTAAACATTTTTTTTTCTAATTTTTTTTTCTAATTTCCTAAATCGCATGTGGTTTTTGACTAGCTTTGCCACCACTCTGGCACGGCGAGGGACAAGACCCCAGGAGGTCAGACTTCCAGGTTTTACCTCTATGATGAATTCAGCATGCTCAGGGAAGCCCCATTCTCCAAAAGCTTTTGGGTACTTAAATCCCCATGGGTCACGCAATGCCCTGGCCACTTTTTCATGGTAACTGTGGTGTGTAAAGAGCTCCTTATCCTTTCGGGTCAGACTGATGGGTAGCATCGTGAGCGCCCGCACTACATGGGAGCTGGGTAGGGGCTGGCTCTCACCCTGCTGCTTTTTCATCTTCTTTTCCAGAGCCACATTCCCCTTCTGGCCTCCGGGCACCCGTCAAGTCCTGCCAGTACAATGGGACAACTTACCAGCAAGGCGAGATGTTCACCACCAGCGAGCTTTTTCCCAGCCGCCAGCCGAACCAGTGTGTGCAGTGCAGCTGCTCCGTAAGCTACCTGCGAGCCCTTGGGAGGTGGGGAGGGCTTGGGGTGTGCTCCTGCACCCCGACAGTGTCCCACCAGATCAAAAACCTCATGAGGACCATTGGGTGGTACCAGCCCATGGTGGGATGGTTTATCGTCAGGATCAGGTTATCAGTGCAGGAGACTGAACTTCTGCTGAAATTGTGCTGGGTCCTCCCTGCCCAGCGACTAAGGACCACCGCAGAGCTGAGTGCTTCTCCCTCTGCCTGAATGCTCTTTCTGGCCTTGACCCCGAGCAGGGTGTGCTGCAAATGTCCGCTGGGCCCTGGGGTCAGAGCACAAAGCACTCACCTGCATCTCCTCCCCAATAGGAAGAGCGTGAACAAGCTGCTCCAAGGGTGGGTTATTCACTGGAGAGCCCACAGGGCAGTTCTGGGTGGACACAGCTGGGGCTTCTTGGGGTGGGCAGGGGGACAGCTTTGTCCCCGTTTAGCACACCAGTGGGTGCATTTGCCTGCTGTGAGGACCAGTGCTCTGGGGCTGTTCCCGCAGCATCCAGCTATCCCATCTGCCCCACTGAGGCATCGTATGGCAGATGGCTGGCAGCGAGGACAACCGGGAGCTTTTCTGCATTTGTGCTTGCTGCAAAGCAGATGGGGTTTGCAGCCAGGGGAACCTGGAGGAGCTGTGTGCCTGCGAGGCAACACGGATGTGAGGTGCCAGCTCTTGGGCTTCACAAGTTCTTGGGATGTTGAGCCTGGTGTTGAGCTGGGGAGATTGAGCTGAGCTCCAGAAAGGATTTGGTGGCTCCCAGCTGCTGCTGGGTGCCTGGGTCTCAAGGTGCCTCCAGCAGCCAGCTCCTGCCCTGCATGGCTGGAACTCACCCCCTGATGCAGCCAGGAGATGACAGCAGAGAGACGGGGCAGTGGAGCCTACCAGTCAGAGATGCCAATGGGCAGGCATCTAGCCATCTTCATCCCCCTTGCTTGGATTTAACTGGAAGCTGAACCCAAGGCTGAGATGTGCTTGAGCACCAGGAGCTGGTCTCATCTGGAAACTCCTGCAGTGTGTTCACCAGCCCTCTGGGCTGTTGTGTGCAGAGGTGTGCCCTGGAGAAAGGCTGTGCATGTGCTTTCCAGGCTGTCTACAAAAAACATTTGCAAGAATCATCTGCCTTTTATGCTGAGTTGCAATGACCTTTCCAGGACCACTGCATGCCCATCTTCCTTGATGGTCCTGATTGCCCCATCTGAGGGCTGTGACAGTGGCCAGGATGCTGTGTGGTCCTCAACGTGCATCCCCGTGATGGACTGCCAGGACTGGAGGGATGTTCTTTCTCTGTGAGCTTCCAGCAATGCCCTGAGACAGGGCTTGGCTCCGCTTCACCCAGCCCCCTCCCACAGGCTGAGATTCTGCGAAAAACCATCAAAAACCGAGTCCTGACCCTGCTGGGGATGCGTGAGGCAGCCTGGCCAGCAGCAATGGGGAAGGTGCGTGGAGTGGGCCCGTGCGTGCCAGGAGCTGAGTGTTGGGAGATAAATGGAGCAGCTCCTCCTCCTTGAGAGGGAGAGAGGAAGGGGGATTTAAAGTTCCAATGCTGGACTTGGACACTGTGGGGAACTGTTCACACCAGCTGCAGCCTCTGCCATAAAAAAGAAGAGGGTTGCAGACGTGGCTTTCACCACCCATCGTACAGAGTCCTTGGATGGGACCAGGCTCCACTGGTCTGTGCTTTGCTTGCAGCAAATAATTGGACTAAGCTTGGCCTGGAAAGAAAAAGGGGTGAGAGAGCCCAAACCACCTCCCTCCCTCCTGCCAAGAGCACACACATGGTGGTTACCGTCAGCTGATGCTTGATAATAAAGTATCCATGATACCAGGATAGCTGCTCTGAGCCTTTGGTGCTTGTGCAAGCCTTAGAGCTAGGTGGCTTGGAGCTAGGTGGTGAGAGGAATAGCTTAGATGTAGAAATTATACAGCTTTTGAGGCTGGTTCCTCTCTTATGGAGCCCAAGTTGGTGCCAGGCCACCAGGCTGGGGATAAATGCCAGGAAGGAGCCCTCAAATCTGTGTATGTGCCCACCTGTCCCTGCTTTCCCACCCATCTGCCACCATTCCCAGGAGCCTGTGGAGCTCTGTGTTCCTTTTGGAGGCACTGGCTTTCGCTCAGGCTCTGTTTATTCGGCAGGATAATGCCTTGGATACAAAAGGGAAAATAAAAGGATGGCTGTGGAGCCTTGCAGTGGCGGGGTCTCGCCGGGCTGTGTCTGATGTTGTCAGCTGCTAGAACAGCTGCGTGAACAGCTGGTCTAAACCTCTTTGAAAACTGCCCTGAGACCAGAGCCTCCGGGATAAGTCCTGCTTTTTATGACATTTGCTCTTTCCCGCCTGAGGCAGGTCTTTGCCATAAGCTGCCGGTCAGAGGAGAAAGAAGGAAGAGGCTGCATGGCCAAACCCTGCTCCCTGCAGGTCTGAACCCCGTGGAGGTCCCTGAAGCAGAGAGCAGGGTTTAGTTTGCAGCAACCTCCACCAGCTCCTCTCATTTACCAAACTTTTTTCCTCCTCTTCATGTCCCCTGCACAGCGGCTTGTCTTCCTGATGGTGGAAGAAGCTGCGGTGGTTTGGTTTTCTAAGGATATCCTTGGCTAACCTCTTGGTTTCAGTTGACTGAGAGCTTGGGGATACTCCAGAGAAAATTGCTGCCTGGAGAAGAGGACCTTGCTGTTGAGGTCTGGCTGCTGTTGGGCTGCTGAACATCCTTACCCCTGCAGCAAACAGGTGCAAATCCATTGACTGGGAGGCACTGAAGTCAAAGCTGGCCTTGGCCCGTGGTTTTCAGCTTGAATCACTACAGCAATGATGTTTTCCAAACTAACCACCAAGTCAGTGGAAGAAGGTCTACATCTGAAGGTCCATCCATAGCTCTTGACCCAATGTCTTTGTGGGCTTGGCTCTGGTGTTAGTGAATAACCCAAGACAGAGGGAAGGCAGAGCTGTGGCGTGGACCCGGGTCTGGGTTCAGCATCATGCTTCCCCTTTCCACCTCTCTCCTCCAAGTTCTTGTCCTGGGACATGTCAGAGAAAAGGTTCTTGTGCCACTTCGAACTGGTGGGTGTTATCCAGGTGTGTGGCGGCTGTTTCAGATCCAGTAGCATGAACGATGCCTGAGAGGAAGGCACTGCCTCCCCCTTTTTGGGGAAGACCACTCCACTCATAAGCATGTGGACTGGCAATCAGTGGACCAGCCATGCCAGGGGAGGACACCGCTCACCGTCCTATACCCTGCAGGGTGAAAAGAGTGGCAGGACCAGATTTTCAGCTTTCATCAGTTGCTAGATGATTGGTGATATCTGAGGGTGGACTCTTGGGGGGGGCTTTTGATTTATGCTAGATCTGCAATTTGAAGTGCTGGCACCCCAACACGGGGGACATACAGCCCTGTCCAGATCTTTATAATGCTGACAATGCTTTTTTTTTTTCCTTCTGCCCTCCTAGGAAGGCCAGATTTACTGTGGCTTGGTGACCTGTCCAGAGCTATTGTGCTCCTCTCCCCTAACCGTGCCAGATTCCTGCTGCCAGGTCTGCAAAGGTAATAAGGGGCCCAGGAGCTGCTCCTTAGCAAGGGGTGGGAGACCCCAAGTGGTTGCCATCAGCTGGCAGGAGCCATTTCAGGCCACTTTAGCAGGATTTTGGAAGCCTGTGCTGTAAATCAGGCCATTTGTTATGTCTCGGTTGCACCAGGAAACAAAAGATGAGGGCTCAGCTTTTTACTTGCATGCTTTCCCTCCCACACCTAGTTGTGTCCTGCCTCCCTGCAGCCCATATGCTGGCCGGAGCTGAGCTTTTTGCCCTGCCACTGGAGCATCATGCAAGAGATGTGACCTTCATGGAGGGCAAAGTCTTCCAGACCACTCACCCACCAGGATGGAGATGGTTGTAGGGACCATGTAAAGATGGCGCATGCTACTGTTGTTCCAGGGAAGTTTCCAGGACAGTCAGGGACAACCCCCCCCCCCCGCCTCCACTCCAGTACAGCATGGCTGAGTTTCACTCCTACAACTCTCCGCAGGGGAGAAACTCTTGAATTTTCTCCTGTTTCCCGTGACTCACACCTGGGAGGGTGAGGAGAGACTCAAGTTCCATGTCTCCAGATGAGACAGACTCAGGAGCGAATGGGCAGGTTCACACCTTGCTGACAATGAAGTCACAGCATAAAATAACTCTTTAATATGAGAAATATTTATGAAGCTGGAAAGCCATGGTTGTCTCCTTGTCATGGTCACATAATGACCTTCTCCAGGTGCCTCCTCCAAACTCTCCCCTTCTGCAATTTGTGTTCTTCTCTCCTAGTTTTCTTTGGTGCAGGTGGGGCATGTCACTGACTGGGTGAAAAATGTCTTTGGGTTTGTTTTTAATGCCAGATCATCCCAATCATCTCATACTCTACCTCTGAGCTGTTTTCATGCCACCTAACTTCAGAAATCTGCAAAGCCATGTCTTTCTTGGAGATGAGCTCTTGTTAACAGTCAGTAGGGATAAAAGGGGTTTTGGGGTATGGCCCCAACTGGCTTTGGGTGATGTGAATTGCATATTTGAAGCTTTTCTCTCTCCAGACCTCGCAGGTGGGCCAGCACCCTGAAGAAAGCTGCTTTTAGTCATCTGGTCCCCAGAGAGCAGATCCTCATTCAGCCCTGCAGCATTTCACAGGACAATATTTTTTCCTTGCAGATGGCTCATATGAGAAGTCCACAGAAGAGGAACCCCTGCAGTTAAACAGAGGTGTTGTACGTGATGTTTACATTTTAAAACTTAGATTATTACTTCTAGCACAGCCCCATTAAAGAGCTCAAAGAAAGCCATTTGCCCTTGGCCATAGTCTTCTACAAAGCAATGACCCACAGCAGCTCTAGGAAGGCAGTCAGTTCCTTGGATAGCAGAACCACAGACAGCTGGTTTGCAGATGAATTGTGTCTGGGAGTTGACTTTAGGTGAGGGCTATCAGCATAGGCTGAGACCTCAGACCACCAGGGAAACACTCCTGTCCTCTTCCTCTGATGCATCTCTGATGTCTCTGGAAGAGCAAAAGACGTGTGGGAACTGGAAATCTTGGACACTTCTCCTCCTTGTTGGCCAACCTGGCTGAGGTTGGCCAGTAGGTTAAAACAGCTGAGGAACATGGACAGAGGAGACTCAGAGGTGACCGACAGCCAGATGTGACCCTTATCCGTAGGGTCAGATGGTCCAAATCTCTCTTTGGGGGCTTTTGCTTCAGGAGATGGTGTCTCCTCTCCACCCTGGGCTCAAAGGTGTCCTGCCTCCCAGCTGTAGCTCCCACAGAGCAGCAAGCGCTGGAGCTGGCCACCAGCATGCTTTCCCCAGGCTGTTTTTATCGGCAGCCCCAGATAGGAAAAAGTGACTCCTTGGCTGCTGAGGGTTGATTCACGGTGACATTTCAGAGCTGGGCAGCCCATGCCAGGTCTGTGGGATTAGGTCACTTACAGCTCCTGGCCCTGCCCTTTTCCATACTGCTGGATGAAACGCCAGCATCACACCTCCACCACCTATAAAACCTCCAAAATAGACACAAGGGGACCCTTTGTGCTGCATGTCTTGTCCAGCGGTTTGCTCTTGGAAGCCCAGGCTCTTCCAGGGATTTCAGTGCTGCTGGCTGGCAGTCCCACACCAACCCTCCTGCTGCCAGCCAGGTGAGAGGGCAGGATACAGCCTGTCCTTACCTCTCTGATCCTGGTTGGGTTGCACGGATGCTGGTCCTCAGTTTCCCAGCTGGCATCTAGAAAAGACCAGCCCATTTGCCTGCCTGTGTTAGTGATGTAGGACCTCACCTCAGGGCATTGGGTTGAGTGTGAGACGAGAAGGGTGCTGCCCCAATGAGGGTGACCTGCTTGCAGCATAGGGCGGACGTCAAGGTGCTCAGGGTCCCTTAGGTGGTGGCACGCACCGAAATGGCTCCTGGGTCGTTGCTCATCCCTGTGTCCTCTGGACCTTCCACTCCTGATGGAAGGTGTGCAGGACACTGCATGGCTTTTTCCAGCATGCTTTGGCGTGAGAACAACCCAACTGCCTGGGTCTGAGTCTCCTTCTTTTCTCTGACTGCTCACAGAGGCACTCGCAAGACCAGTGCTTGGGGGAAGCAATGGGCAGGAAGACACCCGGAGCCACCATGTCCACTGTTCTCAGTTCTTCCCTGGAGTTCATTCCCAGGAGCTTCAAACCAAAGGGAGGAGGTGGCACGACTGTGAAGATCGTCTTGAAAGAGAAGCACAAGAAAGGTAAGGGATGGAAGGGCCAGGCAATCTGTAGGTGGCCTAAGGTGACTTCTCCAGGACTATGGATTCTCCACGGAATCTGTTTCAGCAGCAGTTTTCCACCACCAAGTCCCACCTCCCACTCCTCCACTGCCAGCCTCACCCAGCTATCTCAGCTCTGGTGGCCCACAGCCCCATGGCTGCATGAACCTATCACTTTCCAAAAAGGGTTGGAAGGAGATTGGTCCTTGGAGTGTTTTGGAGATCTGGGACTCCACGTGGTCCTTCCAGGACAGTGCCACAGAGGTACAGGATGTTCCTTCTTGCACCTACCCACCACGTGCTGGGTCTGTTCCACTGCTGTGGTCTTCCTTCTGGAGGAGAGGGTAGGAAAGTGAGATAAGGAGGCAATCCCATGGAGCCAAAGGGGAAAAGACAGGTCCCTTCTTCTCTTGTGGGCTCTCCCACCACTGTGTCTCCAGAAGGGCTCTTTCCAGTCCTTGGAGATGAAGCCCTGGAGGAAATTTTGGGACCTCCAAAAATTTTCATGGAGGAGTCAGCAGGTGGCACTCTTCACTGTGCTTCACGCCTGTGACAGCCTTGGAGAGACCCTGGGCTTGCAGAGGCTTGGAAGCAGGTGAGGTCCTGCCCACACTTACCAGTGGCCTCCACCAGGGTGGTTGACCCCAGCAGCCTCCATCTCCTGGAGCCTGGTCCCCCTGCCCCATGGCACCTCCCGGGTGGGGTGTCTGCAAGTTCCCAGTGTCAGCTGCTGCCAGAAGTGCTGCCAGAGGACCGTGCTCCTCAAGACAGAAGGGCCACCCGTTTCTGAGGTGGTGAAATGTCCTGAGCTCCACCAAACCTTGGGTCTAGAAAGAGGAGGAGGATTTATTTCCACCAGCAACTTTTTTCTCTCTCTCCTCCAGCTTGTGTTTACAACGGGAAGACCTACTCCCATGGGGAAGTGTGGCACCCTGTCTTCCGGCTCTACGGCCTCCTGCCCTGCATCCTCTGCACTTGCAGGGATGGTGTCCAGGACTGCCAGAAGATCACGTGCCCCAAGGAGTATCCGTGTGACTATCCAGAGAAAGTAGATGGGAAATGCTGTAAAATATGTCCAGGTAGGTAGGATCCCACCTGCTCCTGCAGCTGCCTTCCAGTTCCTTCCTTTAGCCTTGATTTAAAGCCGCAGGCAGACAGATGTGTAGGGGCTGACATCGCTGGTGACCTGAATTCACACCAGGTGAGTTCAACAGGGCATGCACTGATGTAAGAGTTGGTCTGTCTTGGAGGGCAGCAGGACTGACCCAAGGTGAGGAAGCTGCACCGATCCCCAAAGGTTGCATCAGTTGGGTGGGTTGGAGAAAGATGCTCAAGAAGGGCCATGCTAAAAGTCTTCAGACAGATAGAAGATGCTTTCTGCGGAGAGGGCATGGTCTGTTCTCCAGACCTCCAGCTGGGACAAGAAATCATAGGGTTGAATTGTGACAGCTGAAATGTAGGTTTGAAATTAGGAGGACACTTTCCGGGTGCGGGGTTATCTGTGGCACTCATGGTTTGTTTGAATTTGAGTTGAGGTCCCCGTCCCTGGAAGGGGAGGGTTAGGCACACAAGTATTGGGGTGGGACAGGTAGGACTGGGTTGGTGCTGGGGCTGGGACATGGTGGAGAGGATCTTTTTTTTTTCATGTTCAATGGGTTTTGGATCTCTCAGCTGCTTCTTGGTCTTTAGAAAGCTGTTTACCTTAAACCACAGACCTGGCAAAGATGTGGCAGGGCATGAGCTCTTCTGTTCCCACTGGAAAATGTTTTCTAGGTTATACCTCTCTGTACTATCATTCAACAGTAGATGTTTAGATGATGGACCACCCACTGCTTTCCTAGAGAGACTAAAGATACTTGAGTGTCTCTGAGCCTGACTGCAGATGCAGCAGTTTCTGGGTGATCTCCTCAGATGTGCATCTCCAAGGTGGTTTGGTGGAGGGGTCTCACCAGGGAGAACAAGCAAGGGACATTGTCACATTTAAGAATGGGGGCAAACAGGCTGTGAAATAATTTCAGCTGGGATTTTCAAGGTTTTCCAGCCTCTGAGCAGGGAGGTTCTGGGATGGCCTCCCCAGGGAGCGAAGGGCAGAAGCTCAGCTTGTTTTAATAAGGTTTCTGATATGTTTATGAGCAGGATTTATGACGTGGTGCCTGGTGGGAATGGGATGTGATGACTGAGCAGAGCCCTTTCAGTCTTGCATTCCCATTATAATGGGTCTTTCTGATTTAAAGTCTACAACTTTCTCTGCTGGGATCTCTTGTCTGCTGTTCAGCCTTCATTTATTTCCAGTTAAACACTCTGACCCAGCCAAAATGTTTTTCTTCTTGCTTTTCAGTACTCATAGATAGCAATCACACACACATACACATTGCTCAGCCAAGTTACACGCTTGTCCTTTGCTTCACTGCACAGAGGTTTCGCCCATCTTCTCTTTCCAGGCAGTTTCCATGACTGTCCTCCTCTTTTCTTCATTGTACCCAGTAGCTTGGAGAGAAATGCTGAGTGATTTCTATTTGCAAAAGGGATCCCGATCAAAGGGGAATTGCTGCGATGCATTGGTCAGATGGGGAGACCGTCACGGCTGCTGGGGGCAGAGCTAGTGGCCAGGACCCCCGGGTCCCTGCTCCTCCTCCCCAGTGCTGTTGGCCATGGAGTGGCTCCAGCGTGGAGCTCCAAGGTTGCTAAATACCTGTTGTACCTGCAAGGACGTGTGGTTCCTTCCCCGTCGTGAAGGTGGGGCTTCCTCGATCAATGCAAAGAGCAGCCCTGGAGTGGGTGAAGTTTAATGGTCTGGGATGGAGGTTTTCTTGTACCCAGACCCCGTGACGAGGGTGGTGGGCTGTGGTTGTCCCCTTCGTGTCACACTGAGCCTGCAGAGCTGAACACTTGTCTTCCCGTTGCTGAGAAAGCCCTGCTTTGCATCCCTTTATATTGGGTTTTCCATCCCCTCCCTGAGAAGAGTAGCTCAGGACCGCCCCAGAAAGCACAAGGGAGAGCAGAATCAGGCCTAAAATAACTGTCCTACTAAAATAAACCCCACACGTCTATTTATAGCCAAACTTTCTTTCGAGTAGTGTAAAAAGCTTCAGCATCCAAAATGACTGGGAGAACAAGGCTAAATTCAGCAGAGCTGGGCTCCTCAGCGTTCCAAGGACCACAACCAAAGGCAATAAATCTCCTTCCAAAACCATAGGGGATTCTTAATTACTCCAGATACATTAAAAGAAATTAAAAAATTAGCAGTTCTCCTTTACCAAGGATGTTGAAAAAGTCACGTAGGGTCCCCCCCGGTGCTGCTGGTGTGGGTCTCCCCGCTGTTGCACCCCATACTGGGAAGAGTCTTGGGCTGGGACTGAGCCCACCCGTGGGGCTGAGCCGGGCGCACTGCCCAGGCAGCCCAGCCACGGCGCTGGCTCCCGTGCTGTGGGCTCATCCTTTTGCTTCGCTGACATTGCTCCTCCGGGATGGCAATGGGAGCGCGATGGGAAGCTCAGCATCCAGCCTGGACTTTGCAGTGATGATGGCAGCAAGGTGCCTGCAGCAGGTATGGGGGATCCAGGTGGAGAAAATCCCCTTTCCCCATCCCTGCTGGTATAGATGCTTCCAAAATCAAGGGGAATGGAAAATACAGGGATGAGGAGGTCCACAGATCCTCTATAAATATCTCCCTTTGCTGCTGATCTCGGCTCTGGGAATCGGAGCCTGGGAGACAAGGTCCCATTCAGAGATGCAGCTGTGCCACCTCAAACCCAACAAGATGCCTTTCCCTTGACCTGGGTGCTGAGATGGCTCCTCCAAGCTCCTTCCTGCCCCTATTTAATGAACTCTGTCCTTGTTTTTGCCCAGAAACCAGGGTCAAACCCACCGATGAAATAGTCACCACCCGGTGTGGCAAGAACCCCAACCGCGTCCTAGTCTACATGTTTGTGCCGCCGAGCTCGGAGACCTCCAAGGAGATCCTCAGGACGATCGCGATCGAGAAGGAGCCTGCGGAAGAGGTGGAAATCTACAACTGGAAGCTGATTAAAGGTGAGTACTGTAATGAAACCAGCCAGCAACGGAGGAGGTGCGTGTGGAAAACTGGTGCTTTCCAAACTTTGTTCAGTTTTTCAGGCTTTTCTAGTGGTGCTCCAGACCTTGTGTAATGAGTCGAAACCTGCTGACAGCAGGTTGGCTTTTCTCCCCCGCCCCCTTCACACTCTTTTGCTGCAGTTGCGTGCAGACGAGGGGCTGGAAACCACTTTTGGCCTCGGTGTACCACACCACAAGCTGCAACACCATCCAGAGGCACAGCACGTGGGCAAACAAGGCAAGGGCCATGGGGCTGCTCCTCCAAACCTATCTGCTTCCGTGCCAAATGCACATGGAATACAACCCAAAACTTTGTTCTGGTCACTCCATATTTTTGCTTTTGCTCTTCCCCCCCACCCCCCCTCCATCCATCACTGTGAGCAAAGCTTGCAGAGCTGCTGCAAAGGTGCACAGAGAGGGGAATGAATTGCCCCCAGTTCACTTTTTGGATGGGTGGATTTGGATGCTCCTGTTGGTGTGTCCTCCAGAGGTCAAAGAATCTCAAATACCCTGTCAAATGACACCAGCGTCTTGCTCTCTCCCCATACCTTTAGCTGTGCAACACTCTTATGGACCAGAGGAGCATATCTCTACTAGGGGCACTTGGTCCAGTAGATATTTGTGTTGTTTCTCTTGGGCCCGGGAAAGCATTGCAGCGCCCCAACCCCAAGTCTCCATTGGACATACTCTACCTCTTGCAAAAACTTGTGCCTTGAGCACTTGAGGTTGGTTGCACCCCACCTACGGATACAGTGACCCTCAGCCCCTGTAGCTGGGTGTCTTCTGGACACGTGTGGGCAGATATTCCAGTCTTCTGGATGTGTTTGTGTCTCACCTCACTCCCTAAGGAAACTTCAGCCCTCATGGAGCTGGCTCTTCCCAGCCACCGAGGGTGGGCACACGTGGATAGTAGCCGGAGAAATCAAGTCCAGAGATGGAGCCCTGGCTGCCACCATGTTTCCATCCTCCCCCTGCCATCCTCCATCGTCCATGATGCCCCTCTCCCCGTCCTCCCCCCCGCCTTGGCAAAGCCTCCTTCACAATGGCACCTTGTAGCTGGAGGACAGCTCTGAGCCTGCACTGTCTGGGCCCCACCATTTCCTCTCCTCGCTCCTTGGCAGAGGTCGCCACCCAAACCTTCTTGCCACCTTCTGAGGCCAAAAGCTTTGCGTCTGCACGGAGCTCCTGAGCCCTGCCAGCCAAGGACAGGGGAGGCCCTTGTCCCCGAGGCCAACACAGCTCTTTTGCTTGGCAGAGCGAAGTGTTACTATTGGGAAAGAGCATGAGCTCAGTCACATATGGATTCCACCTCTCCATGGTCCATCACTCTACCAACAGAGCAGCGTGTGTGGAGAAAAGAGGCTGCAAGTCGCACCTGGAGCCTGTCCATCTGCCTTTGTATGGGCTTATGATACCTACGTGGCCTCATCTATTTCTGTGCCGGGACAGTTTCCTCCACGAGGCAGGAGTCGGGAGGAGAAACCGGTGCCAACACCCAGCCGAAAGCTTTACCCAGCTTGCTGGTGGTGCACGACCAGCCCCCAGATGAGTTGCAGTGGGGGCTTCCCCATGTTTTTAGGGGTCTGAACACCTCAGGAGTTTTGAAAAGTGACTTTCCAATGTTTTGGAGCGGGAATTGTCATGGGGAGTGAGGAAAACAAAGGAGCAGGCAGGATCAGCACGGCTTGAAGGGTCTGTCCTTCAAACTTCTGCCCTTCACCCTGCCTCGCTGGAGGTCTGGGCTGTACTGGAGGCATGGTCCCCCCCCGGACCTCTTTCCCACGTTTACCCTGCCAGGCTGTTGATTAGAAATTAACAAAAATACTCCTTTCTATCCTGAAAATCTGCAGCTCTGGGACCTTCAGCAATCCCCAGTGTTTCACCAGACTGGTGTACCCTCACACCTGGGCTGGAGGGGACCTGTGGGATCCAGACCAGCCATCCTCATGCTCTTCTGGCATGTGCTTGGATCTCCTGCCGTGGAGACTCTACGGCCCATGTAATCTCTTCTAGAGCCACAAACTCCTTCTTAAGGGAAGACTTTTCCCAATGTGCAATCTCCCCGCAGGTCAAGCTCATGCCTTCTCATGCTTTCCACCACAGAAGTGAAGAGCAGACTCCTTTCCTCTGATGCACCTGAAGAAGCCACCAGCCCCTGCCACTGTCCTCTCTTACACAGTTTAAGCATTTGATTTTTTTTCAGGCTTTCCTTGATGTTAGAAATTTCTGGTCCTTTGGTCCTTCCCGTAGCTCTGCTCTGGACTCTCTCTCTGCCTTTCTTGAAGTCCAGAGCCCAAAAGAGAGTACAGGGCTCTGGTCAAAGTTTGTGTCCTGCTGGGAGGGGTGTCATACACCCATGCTCCCATCTCCATCCACCTGCCGAGGCTTTGTTTTGGAGATGATTTAGGAAGTCCTGAGACCAGTTTCTTGAATTAGTCTCACTTCACTCCCCAACCCAGCATTAAGTACCACATTTAAAGAGTCATGTTGGTTCCCCATGAAGTCGGCAGAGAGAAGCAGTGAAGGTCTGTCCTGTCCTCCCATTTTAGGATGGGTAGAGTGGCACTGTGGAAGAGCCTGTCTCTCCCTTGTCCCTCCAAAATTAGGAAAGATGATTTGCTCCCTTGGAGATGGGGCTGGTCCTTAATTCGTTCCTTGTGCTCTACTGGACTCTGCTTGGTTTTTGGTCCTGAGGCAGTGCCTAAAGCATAGAATCACAGAACGGTTTGGGTTGGAAGAGACCTTCCAAGGTCATCCAGTCCAAACCCCCTGCCATGGGCAGGGACATCTTCAACCAGATCAGGTTGCTCAGAGCCCCGTCCAACCTGACCTCAAATGTGTCCAGGGATGGGGCATCGACCACCTCGCTGGGCAACCTGGGTCAGGGTTTCACCACTCTCAGCGTAACAAATGTCTTCCTTACGTCTAGTCTGAATCTCCCCTCTTTCAGTTTAAAACCATTACCCCTTGTCCTATCACTGCAGGCCCTACCAAAAAGTCTGTCCCCATCTTTCTTATAAGCCCCTTTAAAAGCACCAAGGAAGGTGATAGCTGCCCAACAGCCCCACCACCTTCCCTCCATCTCATCCTAAACTTTGCAAAGAACGGTCCTGTCTGTTGGACAGGATCTGCTTGCCGGGAAATGGCATCACCTTTTACCAGCTCCATCCTGTAATGCCTGTTTGGCGGATGGCAGGCGCGGTGGGCTATTCTTATCTGCGCTGCCTCATGCTCTCCTTGTGCGTGCTGGAGCATCGTCTGCATTCCTCCGCTGCTTCCCAGCTCCTGGCATCTGTCAGAAACGACCATCCAGGGGGCCAAAGGTCTCAGCCAGCTCTCCGAGGGCTCTTGGGTGAACATTATCTAGGTCGGTTGATTAAAAGATGTTTATCTCTTGTAGCTCTTGTTTAAAATATCCTCTTGGTTACTAATGTACTGGAAAGTGCTTCATCAGCCACGGGGACTATAAGTACACCCTCCTGCTCCTTTCTAAGTATAGACCAGAAGGATTTATTGAACACTTGTGCCTTTCTTGCGTCATTAACAGTTTTATTATCTCCATCCAGTATCTTCTTTTGTTACTGGTAGGACTTCTTTTTCTGACCCACTTAAAGGACTTATTAATAGTCCAAATATCCACATATTTCTCCGGATGTCTTTGACTTCCTGTATTAATTTTCCACAGTCCATAACATCTCGTTTATATGGATTGCTAGCCGGTTCCCATTCGTTACATACTCTTTTTATGTGTAATTGCTGCTGGGAATCGGGGAAAGTCTCTTAACCAAATAAGGGGGACCACGTTGCCTCTCACATCTGCCGACAGCGAGAAGCTGGATGCACAGGGAGCCTGGCTGAGAGGTGGGGAAGGCTATGCCAGGCATACCTGCCTGGTTTGTCATTCTTCACAGGCGAACATGAATATTCTAACCCCTAATCCCACAGAAAGGTCGCTTCCGTTGCTAAATGCAGGTTCTGGTTTTCTTGGGTCAAATGTCTGAGTCAGGCACCTCCACTAACGGGATGATGCTGGCACAGGCAGAAATACCGATCTTTGCTGAGGTCATTCATGGTTTTTTCTGTCCTGGAGGAGTGTCAGGGCTGGGGGCAGAGAGATGGAAAACTTTGGTCCACGGCTGCTTCCAGGAAAGGAAAACATCTGAGGATGGAGGGGCCTCTGCGGGCGGGGAAGATAGGTGGTCGAGAGTCAGCAGAGAGGACGGGGATCCCAAGATCCCTTTGGTCTCACCTTTATTTCTTTTATGGTTTTAGGGGAGATCAGACCTCCTCCAATGTGAGATGCTTTTCGGAGCAACAAAATCTCATTGCTTTCACCTGCTTCGTGGAGTTGTCCCTGCCGTGTTCTGATTTAGCAAGCAGTTTTCAAATGAGATTTCTCCTGGTCCTTGGCCAGCCCTGGATTCACTCCCAAACTCCCACCAGGCTGCGGCAGCAGGCCCTGCATTGAACCAGAACCCTGGGGCATCCCGCGCAGGCAGTGTCCCTTTTGCATCCCAGGAGGGGACAGAGGTGTGCATCCAAACCTGCCTGAGCCTTAAATTGAGCGTCGCAGAGTCTGATGCCCTGTGTTTCCCTCTGCAGGGATATTTCATCTGATACAGACCAAGAAGATCAGCAAACAGGAATTCAAGCAAGAAGCGCAGAACTTCAGGCTGATCACCAGGACGAACGAAGGTAGGGAGAGAAAAATCCCTTTTCCCCGCTCCTCTGGCAGACCCTGTCCCAAACAACCCCATGTTTTGCTGCATAAATCCCAGCACGGTTTGGGGAGCCAACCGCAGGGAGAAGGCTTGTGCAAACATAGCCAGCTTGGGGCTGACCTGTCTTCACGCGCATATGCAACACTCCTGGTTAGCAGTCACATTTTCACTTTATGGTATCAGAAAGGGCAGCCAGCTTTCTAAAAGTGGATGCACGCTTGTGAAATCCAAAGGCTTTGTCTCTCCAAAGCCCGTAAAACTGTTTGATTTTTATATTTAATCCATCTGGCATTGCAGGGGAAAAAAAAAATGATGCAAGGGATTTGAAAAAAATAAACTCTTGAAATATTTTTAAAAATCATTCTTAATGTTCTTGGATGTGCGTAAATGTTACAAAAAGCAGGAATGCCAGTGCACATGCCGAGAGTGCCTGTGCGGAGTGAAACTGCCGTGCTATTTCCCGCTGGCTGCCTCTTCGCGTGGGCTGGGTTAGAGTTTAATGGGTTAGGTTCGGATCGGAGCCATTCCCGTATTGTCCAGCACCCATGGGTCATCGGGTCAGCCGGGAACAGCTCTGCTGCCCAGTGCATACCAGCACATCCAGTGCCCCAGGGAGGGTGGAGATTTGTTTTCACCTCCAATCCGTTTGAGACAACATCTCTTGACCAAACCCTGGGGGATTTTTGATTCCCTGCTCCCCAGCTGGGCTTCACACCCTGATGGGGTCTCTGGCACATGCCCCCTTCTTCTTGCCTCAGTTTCCCCTGACAAATAACCCTGTTGTGAAACCATCCCTCTGCCGTTGCCGCAAGTTCTAGGAAAGCATTGGCCGGTGATTTCTTCACAACAGGAGATTAATTCAGCCAGAAAATATGCCCCCCCCCCCGGGGATAACGACATTAGGGCTGCATAATCCTTGCTGGGATTATGGGGGAAGTGACCACCTAGAGGGAATGTACCTCCAGCCACCTCCTGCACATACGGGGATGATGGTGGTTTGGGGGGGGGGGGGGGGCAAGGAGAGGGTTTGGGGAGCTTTGTGCCCATTTTTGAGGTATTGCCCAGTTCCCTCCAGTGCACTGGCTTTGCAGGGAGTCTGCAGCTCACCGGTGAGGCTGTGGGGGGGTTCTAGGGGGGTTTCTTCTCCTTCTGCGGCAGGATCTTCCCCTACCGTAGGTGGTTGCACAGCCCTGCACGAAAAGCCAAGGCTGGGGCAGCAGCAGAAAAATGGGTATAAATGTGGGGGTTTTGAGCAACCCACTCCAAAGAAATGGGGCTGACAGAAGGGAGGAGAAAAGCATACCTGCCACCGGCCCGCGAAACGTGAATTTTGGCATTCTGATGATGCGTCAGAGGACAGGGAAAATGCTTCTTCCCCCTGAGAGGCAGGGAGTCAGCACAAATCCCAGACATGCCGGGGAGGACATGGCCCTAACCGCTCATGTTAAAGCATCCTTTGAGGAGGCAGAGAGGGGGATTTATCCCTGTTTCAGACTGAGGTCCTTTTCTTTTAAGAGCGTGCGAGTGGTTTCCAGGGAAAGCATTGGAAATGCTGTTGATTGTGCTGCTAATTGCATTGCAAGAGGTATATAGGGCCCCTCTTGATCTCACATACCATTTTAATTGCAAGATGGCAAAGTCCAGGACTGGATTACGGGACCACTGATGAGCTGCTCTGGCCATGGCCAGTGTTGCGGGTAGACCTCTCTCCCAGCATGGTCTTTGTGGGTCCTCCAGTGCAGAGGGTGCTATGCGTGGGGTAAATTGTGTTTTCCTGCTGCAAGGGTTGTTGCTAATGGGTGTCCGTCTCTGCTCATCCAGGTCACTGGAACATCTTCCGAGCCCAGACATCAGAGCTGAGGATGACAGAGAGCCCAGAGAAAGAAACAAAGAACTTGTAAAGAAAAAAACTTTAACCTAGCTATTGATTTATCTACACACACACACACATACACACATACACATATATATGAAAAAAAAAGTTGCATTATTAAATAGACTGGCACAGCAATAAAGGATACACTAGTGTAAATTACAGAAACTCCAGCAAATGAACCAAATTGAACCGCGTTGAAGTCACAGCTGTGGAGGTGCCTCTCTCCAGTGGGAGAGTGCAAGAGGCCAGCCGTCGTCTCCTGCTACCGAAGGTGTCGGGTGTGCAGAGGGAGGAGGGAAAGATGGCAGAGATGTGAGACCTGGTGTGATGTGAAGAGGTGGGATACACCCCTGACACCCCGGCATTTCTGAAGAGCATCAGGAGCTAGCAGTAAAGCAGAACGTGACCGTGCTTTTTACTAACCGCTGGCATAAAGATGACCTGCAAGGAGAGAAAAATCATCCTTATTTCTTTTCTTGGAGCCCCTGTGATCTGCAAAGGGTTTCTTTGGCTGAATACCCTCCAAAGGGCATTTGTTGAGAAATCTTGGGACTTTTCTCCTCTGTTTCAGCTGGGAGGATTCTTTTCCCTTCTTTGCAGGTCACTTGAAGATGTAGTTTTTGGGAGGACCCACCTGCTGACAGGGTCTGAGACCCCGAACACTGCACTAAGGTCGCTACTAAGCATGTTATTATGCTATATATTTATATATATCCTACATAATATCTACTGGGCTGTATTCACAGGAGGGGCATCTCCCAAAGGGCGAACAGGACCATTTCTGCAGCGTGGGGAGGAGGGTGTGCAGCAGCATCACCCTCCCCCTGTCTGGAAATAGCTTTGGGGGATTTTCAGGTTGTTTTGGTACATGTATTTATCCCTGGTTTCTTGTTTTATTCTGTTTTGATAAATCTATTTATTTGGAGATCCAGATCTGCCCGATAAATCTGATTAAAGCGTCTTCTTGATTCAGCCTCCTGTGCCGGCTCTCCTTTCCCCGTAGGGTCTGTGTTCCGACTCAGGGGGCTCTGTTGGGACCCCCGTCCTGGTGGGTTCTGATCCCCTTGCACTCACTCCAGGAACGTCCTCAGGGTTGGGATGCGGGATTGAGGCATGCGGAGAGCATCCCACGGATGCTTTGCTCATCATCAGGGGATCATCCCGCCCCACTTGCTTACGGTCCACAGCCGGTTCGGGGCTGAAAACACAGCTCGGGGCTGGCAGTGGGTGCGGGGGGGTCACGCGAAGGCTGGGGGCAAAGCCGGGCCAGGAAACGGGAGGTCCTGGCGTGCTGGATGGGCGCCCAAGCAAGCTGCTAAGTGAGTGCAGGTGCTGTCTCTTGGACAGGCAACTGCTCACATGGGGCTATAAAAGGGTCAATGCGAGCAGCTCCCACCCCGGGGACGGCCGTGCCTTCCCCTTCTCCCTTCGTTATGCTCCCAAAAACCAGTGGTTGCTGCCACGCGCTCGGTATGTGGATGGAAACCAGGTCTGTGCACGGCCAAAGGACAGAGAAGCCAGAGAGCAAAGCGTCTGCAGCTCCGGCGGACCTGCAGCGAGGAGCAACCGGGGATAATCGGAGCAGCTGGTGGGCACTGACCCGGCACGGCTCACCGGAGCCGTGCAATGATCCAGGCGACAGGGCCGATCTGGTTAAATATAACCAGGAAAAAAATCCCAGTGATGCTTTGAGAATTGGGGGTGTCCCCCATGGTGTGGGGCAAAGGGAGAGGGGAGAAGCCACCCACTCGCCCCACGGCCACCTGCATGACTATAGCTGCATGCTGGCAGGGAGGATGCTGCCAGTCCCCAGGCAGAGCCTGACCCCTCACTCGTCAGTCTAATTAACTCGCTCTTGCATGCTCTAATTGAAGCAGAGCTGAGGCCCAATTTACGCTCGTTTACCACAAGCGGCAGGCGTTTGCAATGAAGCTGCCTGGCTGGGTTCCTAAGGATGGTCTGGAGAAAACCAGCACAAACCCTGCACTGCCTGGCCCAGGTGAGGTTTCCTGCAGGTATCTATAGGTTACTGAGCCCAGTGTAGGTTATACTGAGCCCATATAGGTTATGCTGAGCCCAGACACAGGCAGGAGAGTGCAAATCATATGAGTGCCATGCACACAGAGCTCTACCATCTCCAGGAGGGTGGTGGAAGGTCTTGGCTGCCGTCCCTCACTGACTAATCTCCACCCAGATCCTGGTGCATTAGATTTCTTCTAAAAAGCGTGTTTGAAGTAACCGCTGAGCTGCATCAGCCCTGTCAGTGCTGCATCGCCCTGGACTCCTGGCTGAGCTTTACCTTGGGCAGGGTGATTTGGAGATTGACAGTGATGGGCAAGAGGGAGTTTCTTTGGAGATGCAAGACGGAGATGGAGAAGTGCTCTCATCCCAAGGAGCTTCCCAACAAGAGATGATGCTGCCGCCTGGTCCTTTCCTGGGAAACACGGCTGGCATTGCCCTGGTGCAGATGCTCCGAGGTGGACTGCTCCTGCTGCCGCCATTGTCCTTGCACTGAAGTTGGTCCTGGCAAAGAGGGTTTGGTGCTGAGCATACCCACCACGAAAGTAAGATGTGGAAGTCTCCAAAGATGCCATTTGCATGATGTGGCTGTCCCATCCTCCCATAACTTCTTTTATCTCCCAGACCCATTGCACCCACTGGCCCTGGCTGCCTCTGAGCAGCATCTCATCTCCTCTGGTGTCAGCTTCTTCCCTGCCATCAGCCATTACGCCACTGCCAGCTCTCTGTTGTTGCGAGCCAGGCTTTCTGCTGCCTTTTAGTTATCCCTTTACTGCAGCCCTGCTTTGGGACGCTGTCATAAAAGGCACCCCATAAATTTTATATTGAACAGTAAAACATTTTCACCTTGGCTGCTGTTCCCCCCTCGCTCGCTGCAGCAACACAGACCAAAGGGGCGAGCTCCAGTTAGGCAGGAGCCAAGCGCTGTATCTCGGCTGCTGGCTCCTGGCAGAGAAAACCAAGACAACATGGATTTTTGCTGGTTTGGTTGGAGGAATAAGCCCGGAGGCATCTCGCCTTGCACTGGTCCTGGAGCAGCGCCGGTGTCTGCTGTCCAAGGGACACAGCCACAGATGGCACAGAACAGCTCGTCTCCACCCAAAGAGACACAAAAGTCTCCCCTCTGCTCTCTGCGATGAGGCTGGAAGAGCTTTTGCCCATCTGAAGCGATCCCTGAGCCAGCAGGGACAGGAGGGGTGGGCTCCGCTCTCCCTTCAGATGGCAGAGCTGCAACCATGGGTTTCTTAGGTGGGTTCCTCACCCTTTACCATCTGTCCGTCCAGGCATCCATCCATTCATTTATCCATCCGTCCATTCATCCATCCTTCCCCATCCATCCTTCTCCAGCCATAACATTTTGGGCTCTCTGGCTTTTCCTTCCCTGCAGTGGCATGGGAGGAAGAAAACATCGGCTTTAGCTTGGTTTACCCTGAATGCTGGCCACTGTCGGAGACCTTCATTTCTCCCAGGAATGTAAAAAAAAAAAGATCCCAGAGGAGCGCTGGGGACATGCACAGGGGCCACGTGGGCAGGCGACCAACCTCCGCACATCGCACTGCCTGGGACGCGTGGCCGAGGAGGCACAGAGGGACTTGCTGTGGGGCTGGACGGGGCTGCAAGCGGTGGGTAATCTCCTGCAAGCGTGTCAGTGATACGCCAGACCCGTCCGTCCCAGGAGCTTGCCCTAATGACCATACCTCCCTGCGGGGGACCTTTTAGAGGCTGCTTTCCCCGCGGGGGCATCTCTGGGGATTAACCCTTTTAATTGGATCAGCAGCCACAGATCAGAAGCCAACGTTTCGCGGTCGGTGGCATCGCCTCCCTCGCCCCGCTCCTCCTCCCTGCGTCCGTTTGCCTCTGCAGGAATCACCCCGTTTCCACCCCGAGCCGTGAAGACGGGGTTGATTTGGGGGCAGAGCTGGCACAGCACCGTGGGACCTTGCATCACTTGCGACACTGAGTTTGCAGAGCAGGGCTGGGCTTTCTGCGAAGGGTTTTTTGCCGGGGGGCTGCTCCCGGGGTCTGCAGGGGATGGTCCCTGGGGCCATCCAATGTGTCCCACCATCACCTCTGCTGCAGCCCTGAGCGTGTGGGTCCCCATCCCACCACGGCTGGGGAGCCAGCAGGGACACGGTCCTTCCCGGTGTGTGCCGAGCTGAGGCCCTGCCATGCCTAGAGGAAAGTTTCCATGAACCCTCACTGATGGTTGCATTTGCTCGCCTTACCCCCAGGTAGCTCAGCACCTTTGTAGTCTTTCTCTACAGCTGGGCCACCTTCCTTACAGCTTCTTAACAGGGTTTGCAGCCCTGTCATGGTCCAGTTGTTCTGGTTGTGACTCATTTCTGATCCGTTCAAGGGTTGGGAACAAAAAATCTTGCAATCCTGACTGTGTTTGCACATCTACAAGCAAGAAGAAGCCTCAGCTTGTGGCCGCAGAGATGATGCAAGGTTTGGGAAAGGTGGAGCTCTCTGAGTCCTCCCTGCATAACCTGGCTGATGTCCTCCTGCTCCGGGCTGCCTTCCCCATGTTTCTCTTGAAGTAGCCACAGAGCACGAGAAGGAGTTTCAGCCAGCTCTGGCCTTTGCTGATGGGGATAAAACCTGTGAGCAGAAAGCCAGCGCCCGTTGGTGGCATCGATGGGTTTTGCCACCCTGCCTTCATTTGCCTAGCCTCTGCCAGCATTTTGCATGTGGGTTAAATGCGACTAATTCTGAGCACCGCTGGGTAGCTGCTCTGTTGAACACACTGTGGGCTTCTTGGGGTGTTTGCAGGTGCATCCATGCAATTGGGCCACGGCAGCATTTCTCCCCTTGGAAGAGATTTGGTTCCATGGGGGCAACAGCAACACAAAGGGATGTTTAATGCAGCATCCCTGGCTGGGGCAGTTGTCCCCTCACCACTGTCCTTTCTCAACACTCAGGGAGAAGATGTCATGATTTATTGGCATGCTGTCACAGCTTCTGCAGGACCCACCTCTCCTGTCACTCCTGCAGGACCCATATTTTCTGCTGCTTCTTCTATGGGGCCTGTATCTCCTGCCAGCTCTCTTGCAGCCCCTCTCTTCTCTTGCCGTGATCTGGTTTGTGTGCAATAAGTGCAACAGATATCCCACGGCTGGTGCAACCTGTGCTGAGACACCTTTGCTCTCTGCAAAGAGCATTTGGGCACTGGGTCCAATTGGGGTCCCTAGTACCGGGCAGGCAGCGACAGGCTGGACCCAGTCCAGCTGGAAGATAGGCCAAAAAAGCTTTCCCCTTCAGGCTGATCAAAAGCTGGAACAGGGACCAAGGGAAGGAGGGGCATCCCATCCTTGGAGAAACTCAGCCCTTGCCTGGATGCAACCCTGAGCAACCTGATGTAACTTCAAAGCTATCCCTTCTTGGAGCTGGAGATTGGACCAGGGACCTCCTGGGGTCCCGTCCAACCTGAATTACCCTGTGGCTGTGTGCTCTGGGACGGATGGCAAGTCACCATCAGAAATCTTGGCTCTACCTCTGGGGTCTTAGGGTTTTTTTACGTCAGAGCCATGCTATTTCATGCTCTATTATCAGGTTAGTCAAAACACTTCTCTAAACTATATGTCTATATAATTGCCAGCTACACTCACTTCCTTGGCTCCTGCTGTTTTCCATTGCATTGGATTTTCAGTCATGCAAAATATCTACTTTCACCTTAATCTGCATGAAGCCCCCCTTCCCCGCAGGAGGCTCAGGAGTGAAGGGGAAGCCAATACCTTTCGGCTACATTCGCTGGAGCCTCATTCCCCACCGGGCAAGATGGGAGAGCTGGTGCTGGTGATGTGCACTGCTCAATTTGGGGTGTCACTGCACCATTAGGACTCTGTCATGGGGAAATTAAGTCACATAAAAGAAGGTTTTGTTGGGTTTGGTGCTGCCCTGAGAGTCCCGTATGAAGCCCACAGCTCTGGAGATGGTTTGAATTTTTGGCTCATAGATGAAGCATCTCCCAATGAATTGGGATGTATGTTCTCATACCACCTTCCCCCAGCCAAAGCGGGGCATTTCTCCCCAAAGGGGTGGGATTTCTCTTAAAGCAGTGCTTGCAGCTCTCCATAGAGACCCGCATGCCACGCAGGGCGAGTGTTTCCCCCGCATCCGCTCTCTTCTGCACATCCCTTTCTTTTTCGGCAATGAGAAATGGAGAACCCAGAGGATCGTCCGTGCTACACGGCTCACAGGCTGTTCTCGTGCCACCACGGACCTGTCTCCTCTCCAGACTAAACAGTCCTAATATTTCCTGTCTCTTCTCACATAGAATGTGTCTGTAATCACTCTTTTCTCCTGTTTCTGCACCTTTTTGGGTGCTGGAGCAGCTCAGGATATACCTAATCTGGCGGGTTGTCCAAGCTGCTGGGGAAACGAGATCACATTTCCCTGCCTCTAGCTTTGTCAAAGCTTGGCACCCCGAAAACAGGGAAACAAAAATATCCCTGCAGAGAAAAGCTTTGCCAGCAAGTCAGAACTATCCGGACACTGGAAAAAGCCCCTGGCTGCCTGGAAGACGGGTGCCGAGAAAGGGGTGATGAGAAAAACAGGGAAATCCTCGGAGACTGCAGCTGGTGGGGCTGGAGCCGAAGTAGGGATGGGAGTTGGAGGAAATGTGACCGGCACAGCACGGCCGCAGCCCCGGGGGCCCTTTCCTCCAGCAAGATGCTCGGCCTCTCTGCCCTGTACTTGTTACGTGGCCATCCCCAAACGTGGGGTTTCCAAAGGGGACGTAGGACAGACCCATGGTACAGAGGAGCAGGTGGAGCATCCCGTGGTCCTCCTGCTCCGTGGGATGCGGGAGAGCTGCCCACGCCGCCTCCGGCTGCCCTCTCTGGCGTACCGGGGTGGTGTTTCTTGCTCTCCTATTTTTTGCCCATGAGAGCACACAGCCCCCAGCAGAGAGTCCTGTTTGTGAGGGCTGGATTAATCCGAAGGAAACTGCTTACAAGTCCTTCTCACCAGCATTGCCAAAAGACCATGATTCAGTGCTTTTTTTTGGGGTAGAAATTAATTAGTTCAGGCCCATCACAATTATCTAACTCAATGAGCACAACAATAACCCACTGTTTAAAGGTTGTTCATGGTCATTTAGCACCATCTGGGTCGTCTGATCAGGGGCTTTGAAAACAGTTGAAAATGAAGTAAGAAGGATTGCTTGGCCCGGACCCCCCCCTTTTTGCCTCCCAGCTGCACAGACAATGAAAATAATCCTGATGGACCCATTAGACACAGGGAGAGGGACTGCAGAGCAAACATCACCCTGTATCTCGCTGTGCCCCTCTGAGCTGTGGCTCAGCGGCCCCAAATGGGAAGGTGGTGGCCTTGGAAGGAGCAGGGGAAAAGAACTTGGCCACATGTCCAAATAACAGAGAGTTCTGCCCTAGATATGCTCCTCTTCAAGCGTTGGGGGTTGAGTTTGGGCAGGTGAAGCTTGAGCCATCCCCATGGAAAGGCTGGGGTTTGCAGAGGTCTCTGCTGCTGCTCAGAAGGACTTGGACCGCTTTGGAGACTGGGCAGTTTCTTGCACGTGCTGGAAGATGGATTTGAGGTTTGCCAAGTTGGGCTTCCCCAAGTTGGGAAGGCAGTGGAGAGCACTGTTGATTTTTAAGGGCGAGTGCCTGCTCACCATGTCCAAAGCTGCCCCAAGAGGGGCTCGGAGCCTGCTGGAAATTCAGGACAGTCATGTATAGTCCATCCCTGGGTAGCCACCTGAGAAATGAGGCTCCCAATGTCGTGTGAGTTCGGAGATGCCACATCTGGTAGCCCATGTATACCCTGCATGGCCTTCACAGCAGCCAACCTCCAGGTCCCACAGTCTCTCCAGTAGCTGGCTTGGACCTTCCAGTCCCACCAGTCCCAACTTGCAGCCCCGCAGTCTCTCCAGTATCTGTCCCAGCCTGACGGCTTCTCCAACACCCGGCTGTCACCTGTGGTCTGACTGTTGTTGGCACCCAGACCCCCCAAACACAAGTGCACACGCAGGGGAGAGTCCCTTGACCAGGAAACCAGTTAGACATGGAGCTTAATGAGGAAATGAGTCTAATAAATGAGACAAACTGCGCTGACTGGGGACAAGTGTGATGACCGTCCACCTGCTTAGGCAGAACTGGCCCATTTATCCCCTTATCCCTCTTTTTTTTCACTTGCTTTTATCTCCCCAGACCTCCTTCATCTCTCCCTTTACCCACCATTGGTCCATCCTCTCAACATTGTCTTCTACAGTCCCCAAATGTTCTTCCCTTGGGGTCCCAGCACCTTCCCCCATCCTCATGCCCGGGCATGCATCCCTGGGCCCCAGTGACCCCTTCCTACATGGTGGGGGGACAGTGGTGGCACCACGGGCTTCTGCATCCCCATCACCACCACCTTGTTCCAGCCATGTGAAATGCACTGTCCCCGTCTCCCCCAGGCTGGGGGGGTCTGGGTGCAGATGGGGTCTTGGGTAGGAACAACACATGGATTTATAGCCCTGGTTTTGCTGCAATCATGGCTGTGCAACATGCTTGCCGTACTCACGGGAGCTGGGTGTCTGGCCATGCCTGGTGGAGGCTGTGCACAGTCACCACCATGTCTTCTGCAGGGAGGGCACCCACTTTTCTACACCCTGACGTAGCCACAGGAGCACTGGCATGGGACATATCTTCCTCCATGGTGCACTATCATGGCCACCACAACTTGCACCAGGAGCTTTGCCAGCTGGATGCATCAACCTCTTCTTGTCATCGGGGCGATTGCTTGCATGACTGGATGGCAGCATGACTCGTGGTCAGATCTGAACATACACCCAAACATCTCCTTAGGATGGACTGGACATCCCTGAAATGTGGTTGTATGATGGATTTTTGGTCTGGAGGCCCAGAGGGGTGCATTTTGGGCAGTCAGAGGATGACAACTAACCTCTGCTCTGGGAAGATGCAGGTCCCAGCTGGGGTGGGGTGGTGAGGTTTAACCCATGGGCTGGAATGGGCACCATGTCTTCTTGCAATGGCCAAGTATGAGTTCAAAATGGGACAAAGACAAAGCCATAGGAGGGGCTGCTGTGAAATGTGGGTGTCCAGTGGCATGGGCTCTGCCCTTGCAGCATCATTTCTCCCTGCAGGTCACGGGGGGAAGCCAGTGTGACTGGCCTGGGAGGGGACATTACATTTGGGCATCCTTTTTGGCTGGATGACCCCACTCCTGGTGTCCCAGGCCACCTGGTGAGGCAGGAGACCCACGCTTCAAGGGTCTTCCCAGGTCCTGAGCGGCAGGGTGAATGCTGCAGTTTGTGTTGGACACCGATTCATGGTATGGCTGTCCCAATGGCTTCCTTCTGCCGTAGCACTGCATCTCACCAGGTCGTCCAGCAGCCCTGGGATGAGTTTGTTCTCCTCCACAGGAGGATGAAAGACATCGTTCCCAAACCCCTGTCCCTCTTGCACCGTCCTGGAACTGCCCTACAGCACAAGAGAGCTCTTCTTCTCCCAGTGGGATGGAAAAAATCGTCTTTTAAGAGAGCGGCCAAGCTAAGGATGCATGTGTGTGAGCAATCCATATCAGCAGGAGTCCTGCTTGCACTGGGAAGGGGTGTCTCCATCTCCGAACGGCATCTGTGATCCCTGTTTACAACAGAAAATGAGATGTTTCTTGATGTTTGTGCTCAGCAATGGTTCTTCCAAGCACTGCTAGGGGTTGGAGCAGGCTGTGCTCTTGGCATGGGGTTCCCGCCGAGCAGCATGATGATTGCTGAGGACTGGGTGAGAGATCTTTTTCATCCTGTTGCTGCGATGCCATGCATCTTTCATTTTTGCATGGCATGAAGACCCACATTTTAGGAAGGATCCAGTCTGATTGCCCTCCAGGACTTGGTTCTGCTTGGAGAAAGCTGGACATGTCACCGTGGGCTTGCATACCGGCTCCTGTCAGGTGGGAACCCATCACCTGGTCCCAGCCCCAACCGCAAGCCCAGCTTTCATCCCAGGGGAGGAAGGTCTGAAGAGCCCAATCCCGTGGTTGGGACCTCTTTCTTGCCTGTCTCCACGTCTTTCCCATGGTGGGCTGCACAGCCACTGGGTGCTGGAGACCCAGGGTGACTATGCCCTCAGTGATGGCTGTGGTGGGATGGGTGGGGGCTGCCGGAAGGGCTAAACTCCAGGACAACCTCAGTAACCAGTCCTTTGACCTCCAGGCATCTGTGCAAACCAAAGGGAACCACAGGGTATTAAACCCTTAGCTCCAGACTGAGATGGACAGGCAGGTCTCCAAGAAACCTATCTGGATGGGAAATGTAGGCAAGTGTCCCCCACCAGTGTCCATCACCATCACCAGCTACCATGTTAGTGGCCAAATTTAGGGGGTTTAAAATATTTTTTTTCCCTGCCTGTCTCTCTGGCTGGTTTTTGCTTGCTGCTGAGCGCTCCAGGCTGCAGTTTGCAGTGGGCAAACGGGTGGGCTGCCCGAGACAGCAGTTTGCAAGCGGGGTTTGGCAGGGGGCTGCAGAGGGACCCGCTGAGGTTCCTCCGAACCCCATCAGGCTGACGGCTCCCATTCTGTGGCAGGAGTATTGGCACTAAATAATGGACGGAAACATTGATCCCCTTCCAGGCTGCTTTTAGCACGTCCCGAGAAGTTAGGCAGACAGCGGTGCAGGCTCCTTCTCCTCGGTGGAGCGAGAGAATCTGGAGCCTACTGACGTAGCAGCCCAGATGTGACACAGAGGAGAGCTGCACATTGTCCTTCCCTCAATGACCTTCCTTGTGAGTCAGGAAGACCCAGTTACACCACAGGCAAAGGCTTTCAATATGTGATGATAGCTGCATCAATACATGATGTGGCTATTAGCAATTGCTACCTGGGCCAAGAGGTTTCTAGGGGAAAACTGCAAAGTCCTTTGCTGACTTCCCAAGATGGATTACCAGCATTTGAAGCTGAATGTGAATGACCAAAGCCAACAAAAAAGGTCAGTTAGAGGTGAATATAACTTGGCCCTTCATCTAAACGACCACCAGCCTGTGATAGATACCCAAAATTACCGGAACAAACTCTCCAGACAGTGTTGATCTGCTAACAAGCAAGAGATTGTATGACTGGCACTGGATTTCCAGATCAGCCTCACCAACTGCTGGCCCGAGGTGACCAGATCCCTAAAGGCATTTGGGTGCCTCTTGCTCTTGAACCTGCCCCGCAGGTCTGAGCACCTTGGTGAAAATCGGGGCGTGCTGGAATCAGAGGGAGTTTTGTCCTTCACATTGGCACGGCCAGGGTTTAACCCTGTGCATCCAAAAGGATTTTGAGGGAGGTTTTGTCTTTGAAATGGCAATTTAACCCTTTCTAGCTGGTCATTGCCTTGCAGGAACCATTTTCCCATGACCCAAATCTTGAGTTTTACCTCTCTTCCTTGGCCAGGCAGCATGTGTGCTGGTTGGGATGGGGATGTCTGTGTTGACTTGGCTGCCAGCTAGCTTCCAAGGGACTTGGTACCCCTTGGGGTCATGTTGCATGTCCTAGGAGAAGACAGATGATGGGCTGCACATGGACAAGTGGTGGGAGCTGGGACTTGCACCTACAGCTAGGTTGTAGCCGATTGCTCTTTCTTTTTGGCGAGACCAGCAGTAGAGTAGCCCGATCTTTGTGTGGGGCTCCAAAGCAAGCCTTGGGTCATGCTCTTACCAGCCTCAGGGTCCCTGTTCCTGGTGGGGGATGGTCCTTTCTCCCCCGGCAAGTTTTGCACCCGCGGGGAGCTGCCATGCTCCCTACACCTGGTCTGGGGAAGAGGGATAACGTCATCTGCAGCTCCTTGGCACAAAAGCGATTGCAAAATACCAGCCAGCAGGCCAGAAGAGAGGCCAGCTGGGGGAAAACTTATGGGTGAGCCCAGCGCCAAGTCTCCCAGCCGGGAATTGGTGGGGAGGGCTCAGGCTCCGCTTTTCACAGAGCCTGTGGTTTTATTCCCTTTACACCAAGGTAAGGGGAGGGAGGAGGCATCTCTTGCAACCAAAAAAAACCCTGGGATTTTGTTTTTCAAACATCTTGGTTTGGGATGGTGTAGTGGGGTACGTCAGTGGAAGATTTTTGGGAAATGACATCCCGGTGTTCCCATGGGATGGACTCAGCAGGGCCAGGGTGCCCTGTGACTCTGTGCGTGCTCCTCTCCCATGTCCTCCTCTTCTTCCCTCTCTCCTCTGTTTTTTTTAGACATCCTAGAGCTTTTTTAGAGGCCCAATAGAGTGTTGTGATGGTTCATGATGCTCTCCAGGCTTTGACATGGGCTCCAGCCCTTGCTTTGATGCCGGCAGGGCAAAGTCTGCTCTGCTTTCCAGTCTGTGGTCCCTGCTGTGAGAGGTGGGGTCTTGCAGAGAAGATGCTGCTTCTTGGTCTTTTTTTCCCTGCAGTGAGTTTCGAAGTTCCCAAGCGCCAGCTATGGCACTGCTTAGCCCACTGGAGAGGAGCGTGCAGACACCCCCACCCCCACCCCCACCCCCCAGTCTTGTTTTCCCACATGAAGGAAAAAACCACAAGAAACAAGGTGGGTGGGAGATGCCCCTTCCTCGGGGTGCCCCCCTGGTTCCTGGCAGGAGATGGGTTAGGGCTTGGATGTCACATCGAAACGCACAGTGCTCAATAGCCACCAGCAGCTCCACGTACTCACCTGGTCTCTATTTGAACCCACCCATAATTTTGGCCTCCGCAAAGTCTTGCAGAAGGTCTGAATTCACTGCTGCAGACCTGCAGGAATGCCTTTGGCCCCTGATTGCTCCTGACTTGTACCCAAGCAAATGAGACCCCTAGCAACTGGGGGTTAGAAATGCTGGTTTGTTTTTCTTTTACAATATTTCTGAGTTTCCATCTCAGGAAGCATTTAGAGCCTTTCTTCAGCCCAGTGGGGCATCACTGAGGGGGATGTCTGACCAGCCCAGGAGACCAAAATGCTGCTCCTCACCCCACAGAAACCAGATTTTCTCTCCGGCACTCAGCTCTGACCCAGCATCTGGCTATTCCTGGTATGGCAAAGCCTTTTTTTTCAGGGTTAGAGCAACTTTATCCACCCAACTGGCAATGCTGGCACGGGACGGACTCAGGTGGGCCATCCCTAGACTGTGGTGGGCAGCACTGCAGAGCCAGCGGGAGTGGGTACATCCCCTCCTTTGGCGGTGGCAAGGATTTGTGTTCCCCCAAACACACACACCACCATCCCTTTTCTGCTCCATCCCTGGGCAGGGCAGAGGGTTTCCATTTGGGGCTGAAGCACCGAAGATCCCACTCCTGCCACCATTGCTTTATCCCAGGTGAAGAACGTCACCTCCAGGTGAAGAACGTCACCTCCAGGTGAAGGATGAGAAGAAGATGGGGACAGCCATGGATCAGGACCAACCCAACCTCCAGCTGCATGCACGGGTGGTAAGCCAGGGATGGGATACGCTGGGATTTTAGAAAAGCTTTTGACAACATCTCCACTAGCATCCTCACGGCTAAAACTGGGGCAATATGGGATGATAGGGACAACCCTACAGCAGGTATCCCAGGGATATAAGGATGGGAGTGGGTGAGGGTGGCTGAGGGTGATGTTGTTGAGCTTCTTTGAAGCACATCTGCCAGCTTCCATCCCACCCAAAGTTACTCCTAAAGTCCTTTCGGAAGCACAGCCTTGTGCTGAGCACCAAGGAACACGGTGAGTGCAGTAAAGGGCTGGAGGGATGGGGTCCCTTGGGCTTGCGTGTGGCCATGTGGGATGAGACGAATGCCAGAAATCCATCATTATAAGAATAATCTTATTATTTGAATATTAATATTTAAACTGTACAGTGAGGCTGGCCGCCCTAGCAGAAGACATTCTGGCAGTGGGTGAGCAGGACCTGGAGCAGGAGCAGCGATGGAGGAGGAGAAGGATGATGATGATGAGTAGGTGGAGGAGAAGGGTCAGATCTGCTCTTGGATAAACAGGTCAAAAGTCTTCAAGACCCAGCAGGCTGGGTGACCCCACATTTAGCAGGTGGGCAGGTGCCGTGGTGGTTATGTGATGGTGTGCCATGCCAGGGGGTGTCAGCGAGTGTCACTGGGGGCTGTGCGCTGTGTGCAGCCCCCAAACCCATGGCAACAACTCCCCAAAACCTGCAAACAGCCCCTGCCACCCATAACACGGAGGGGAGGTGAAGATTTAATTCTCCAGGGGTGGGATGCTGTGTCCCAGCTCCATTGCACCCCAGCATCCCCCGGTGGGTGTAGCATCCCGTTTCAGCCCAGTTCCCGGGGAGGGTGAGGCTGGGAGCGTGGGGCAGTTGTTTCGCTGCTGGAATTCTGATAACATCCCTGCGAGTTAATTCCTGGCATCTCGCTCCTTGGCACAGGGGCAGGCTCCGTGCAGCGCCGAGCCTGACCCTCGGTGACGCCGTGCCCATGGCGAAGGACAAGGAGGGAGCTGCACCAGCAATGGCCACACTGGGCACCCAGTCCGGGGGCTGTACTGGGCACCCAGTCCGGGGGCTGTGCCCCCTTCCTTGGGGATGGCTTGGGGACAGTGGAGCGGCCATTGGGGACTGAGGCTGGGATTCAGGGGGATTAGAGTGGGTGTAGGGCTGAGATCCTGGATTTGGGGGGGGGGGGGCAGGTCTTCCCAAGTGGCTCTGCCCGCATCGCTGTCCACACTGGGGTGTTTCAAGGGCCACGGACAGGCCTCGGTGTGGGGTTGGGGGCTCAGCCCCGGGGACACATTCGTGGCCGTTCCGTGCACCACAGGGGACCTGACAAGAGCAGGGATGTCCCTGGGGTGGCTGGGACCTCACAGCCGGTCCCTGTGCCCCATCCCAACAGCCATGGGTCTCCAAACTGGGGGGACCGGTCCCCACGAGCATCCCTGGCACTGAGGATGACACGATGGTGCATCAGCAGCTGGTGCTGAGCTCTGCCGTCCCCAGCCTCAAGCATCTCTTTCTGGGCACAGGGCAGGGTGACAGCCTCGTGCCAGCCCCCCAAAACCACCCCCTGGCCGTGGGGCTGACCGGTCCCCCATGCCGGGGTCCTCCCCCGCAGCCTGCACCCCCTCTCACAGCAGGGCCGGTAGCCGGGAACCTGCACCAGGACCAGAAGCCTGTTTCATACAGCCGGGGAATATAATAAAATTAAAGCTCATTAAGCACTTAGAGAAGGGTTTGCATTGAGGGGGTGTGGGCGGGGGGCCGGGGGGGCCGTGCATCTCAATACTGGGCTATTTAGAAGGGAGAATTTAATAACAGGGGGGTTGGTTTTTATGGCAATAGATTTATTCCACCTGGGCTAAGAAATACATTCCACATCTGCCGAGCCGTGTAACCAGACTCTAATTAAAATCGTATGCCAAGCGAGGGCCTGGCTGTAAAACACAAAGCTGGCTTTTAGAGCGGCTGGGAACCGCGGCTCGCGCCGAGCCCCGGGCCCGGGGCCAGGCGGCCGCGGGGCGGCGGAGGCAGGCGGTGGTGGCCGGCAGGACGGGCACGGGGCTGGCGGGGAGGATTTTCTGCTCCTCGTTGTCCCCATGGTGGGACAGGAGGGGTACATGGTTCGGGGGGGGGTGGCGGTGAAGGGTGATGTCCGTGTGTGCGTGGGGACCTTGGGACAAAGTGACATCTGTGTGCGTGTAGCGACCATGGGGACAAGGTGACATCTGTGTGTACATAGGGACCTTGGGGACAAGGTGATGTCCATGGGTGTGCAGGGACCCTGGGACAAGGTGACATCCATGTGTAGGCAGGGACCCTCGGACAACGTGATGTCCGTGTGTATGTAGCGACCATGGGGACAAGGTGACATCCATGTGTGTGCAGGGACCCTTGGACAAGGTGACACCCATGGGTACGTAGTGACCATGGGGACAAAGTGATACCTATGTGTGTGCAGGGATCATGGGACAAGGTGATGTCTATGTGCATGTTGTGACCCTGGGGACACAGGCTGATGTCCATGTGTGCACAGGGACCCTGGGACAAGGTGATGTCCATGTGTGTGAAGGGACCCTGGGACAAGGTGACATCTGTGTGTACGTAGTGACCGTGGGGGCAAGGTGACACCTATGCGTATGCAGACACTGCGGGACAAGGTCATGTCCGTGTGTGTGCAGGGACCCTGGGAGAAGTAGATGTGCATGTGTGTGCACAGCGATCATGGGGACAGGTTGACATCATTGTGTGCATGGGGACAGGGACGCCCGTGCGTACGTGGTGACTGTGGGATGGGGCGATGTCCGTTGTGTGCGTAGTGGTCACAGGGAGAGCGTGCTGTCCATGCATAAGTAGTGACATGGGGACAGGGTGATGTCCACCTCTATGCAGTGACCATGTGGACAGGGTGACATCTACGCGTACATAGTGACAGTGGGGACGGGAGTGACAAGTGACCGTGGGATGGGGCGATGTCCATCCACTAGCGACGTGGGGACAGAGCGATGTCCATGTGTATGTTGTGACCCAGGGGACAAGGTGACCACTGTGTCTGCATAGTGACGGTGACACCCACACATGGGATGGACCGTGCGATGGCTGATGTCCATGCACAAGCAGTGCCATGGGGACAGGGTGACATCCATACTTCCACAGATGGGGTGACATCCACGTCCACGCAGCGGCCGGCACTGGAGCGGCCGGTTACCAGGGCTGAAAGGCTGCCCTGTGCGCGCCGTCACGGGACACCCGCGCTGTAATTTTACGGTCCCGCGAAGTCAAGCCTAATATTTACCGAACAAACAGCGGTTCTGTCTCGGGTTTAATAGACCGGTCCTCCAGACAGCGGCAAAAAGCGCCAGTTCTGATGGAGAAACTAATGAGACCTTCGAAATAGTTTGTACGGCAGTAGTGAAGCAAAAAAAAAAAAAAACCCCAATGCACTTGATGCCAAGGAAAATACACTTACCTAGTAAAGCATGAGTAATAAGTGGCACTTTTTACAGTGTGAAGATATAACTTTTCATGAAAATACCAAATAAGGCTCCGCGCGAAAGGTGGACGGCCTTTCTATTGATTTTTTTCTTCTCTTTTTTTCCTTTCTTTTCGTTCTCAAGACGCACGTGTGTTTTCCCCAGCGCCCGTTTTGCAGGAGCCTGTTTATGGGGCCGGGCTCCCACCACCCCCGGCGCAGCCCGGCTCGGGTTCCTTCACTGTAAGATGAAATGAGAAGGGAATGGAAAAACAGGAGCTGCTGTTCTGCGAGACTTTCTATTTTTAAAAGGTTAAAAATATCTATTTTCAGACACCAGCCCAGGAAGCGCTGGGGTGAAGCGACGCGGCGGGACATGAAGAGTAAACAAGCACTGGGACGTGCTGGGCGGTGCGGGAGCCACAGCTCCGAGGATGCTCATGGGGACAGGGACATCATGGGCCACCACGATCCATGGACGTGGCCGCAAGGAGATGCGGGGTCGCATAAAAGGGCTGCAGGGCTCAGCACCAGCGGGGATGCTCTGCCCCAAGGGAGGATGCTCAGCACCAAGGTGGGATGCTCAGTATCCCAGATGCTTAGCACCATCAAGGCTGGATGCTGCTGAGCCCTGAGGAATGGTGCTCAGCACCCAGGGAGATGTTCTGCACCCAAGGGAGTGCTCAGCCCCCATGGAGGATGCTCATCATGGAGAAAGGGTGCTCAGCCCTGAGGAAGGATGCTCAGCCCCCAGGGGGGATGCTCAGCCCTGAGGGCCCCAGGGTGCTCAGTACTGAGGTTGGGGGTTGCTTAGCACCCCAGAGGGATGTTCAGCACCCAGGCAGAATGGCTTCTCTCCCCCAGCATCATGGTCCTGGTGGCCTCATGACTCAGTGAGTGGGACGGGATGCTTGGCTGCTGCACTTGGTACCGACCACAGGAGCGGGCTGTGGTACCCACCGTGGGAGAAGGATGTGGAAAACCATCTCCAAAATGCCCCAGATGCTTTTCCTTCCTGCATGTTGCAGCTTTGCTCCCATATCCTCTCTACCAACTCGAAGGTCCTGATGATGCTCTTTGGGCTGACTCTTGTTAGTGGCTGTGCCCTGGTACTCACCCCTCGGACCCACCTGGGCACCATTTGCTGTGTTTTTCTGTTGCAGACATCTAACAGGCCACACCGCAGCCCAACAGAGTGGCAATGTCAGCAGACACCCTGCAGGGAAGAGCCAAACCTCAAAGGACACCACATCAGGGCTTAAATATTGTTGCTGTGATTTTGCATGGCTGCCAGTTTAATTTCCAGACTCGTGGATGCTGGATGGGACCCCTCAAGGTCTCCAGCCCCAAAGCAGGGACAGCTTTGATGTGAGATCCAGCTCCAAAACTAGAGCAGAAGCTCAGGGTTCTCACAGGCGAGTTGTCCCTGTTTTCCAAACTGGGAGTTTTTGGGATGCTCCAGGCAGCTTCCAGGTGCTGAACCCCCTCCTCTGAGTCCTGCAGAGGACACAGTTTAAGATAGGAAGCCTCTTAAAAAGAAATCAAATCATGAATTAAGACACAGGATTTGTGTACTGGTCCTGGTAGGACATGGACTGAAAACATCAAATAATGGCACCAGCAACCCTGGAAGAAGTTCTACTAAAACTCAGCATCTGGTGTCTTGTAGCCAGGGGACACAAACATGGGCAGAATCACCCATAACCTTCCTTAAAACAGTCAAAGATTGGGGATGGGTGATGGACTGGACCTTGTCAGAAGTCAGCGTGGCCCATCTTGGTCCAGGGACAGCACTGACTGCTCTGCCCTGCCCTGGTGTGACACTGGGAGCTGAGACAAGGATTAAGAGTCTCCTGTGGGGAGGTTCCATAACTCATTTGGACTTCAGCCCCACTGCCCTACATTTAACCCTGTCCTTCAACCCAGTCCCAGCCCATCAGCCATGTAGGATCAGCAGAACCACCTCCATCTTCTCAAAAGAAGCCACCAAAATCTTTGAAATAGTGTCTGTAGAAGCAAGTCGTAACCCTGAATTTATCTCAGCCGCCTGTCTTTACCCTTGCATAGTTGTCGGGTCATGAATTGACAGCTTTTGGTAGCAGGAGGGATATTTTAGGTCTTTAAAGCATCGTGAGCCCTAAGGGGCTGGAAACGATGGTTCCTCAGGAGTGCTCTCCCAGCTCCCCGTTTCTCCAGTGCCTTTTTCCAAGGCTCAAAGGAGCTGTCATCGGCTGGTTCAGCAGCAGTTTCCTCAGGCTGGGGATACTGGTGCAACAGGCCATGCCGCTGGCTATGGCTACAAGCCGCTTTGCTCTGATGGGAGGATGGGTGAAACCCTTCCCCCCAGCAGGGAAAGACCGATTTCAGAAGGGGAACAGAACAGAAAAGACACCAGAACTCATCTACCCAGTGCCACATGCACAAAACCTTTTCCCTTCAGCTCTCTGGAAAAAAACCCACCCCAAAGCGACATAAAACCAGCAGCATCACACCGCTTGGGGCTGGTTTTAACCACTGATTTTAACACTTTTTAAATCCTTCCCCAGCTGAAGCGGCCACCACGTGCGACAGCGCTTGGGAGAGACAGATGGGGCGAGAACCACCATCGAGCTTCTGCAGGGATCTCGGCATCGAGGGCCACAGACGCCGTGACCTGCTGCCACCGAAGCGGACCTCAACGTGAAAGGGGGAGTACCCCGAATCCAGCCCTCGTATGCACCCTGGGGTGCTGCAGCACGTACCCCAGAGCCGGGGAGAAACAAGGCACTGACGTACAGCCCTGGCAAGTGTCCTTTTTCCCCTCCACGGAGCTGTTTTTTGCTTCCTTATAAGGCCCTGCTGCTCCATGCTCTCCTCTCCGGTATCTGCGGCCGAGCTGGCATCGCCTGTTGGGAGAGCAAAACAATTCCCCGCACGCCGCTGCGACACCCTCTTGCCTGGCTCGGCTGTGCTGCTTGCCATTTTGTTATCCTAGGTTAGCACCCAGCAGCGCTTCCTGGGAACCATCCTCTGGTTTTTGTTTGTTTTTTTTTTTTAACTAGATAAAGGCCAGGCAGCCCCAGAGTGGGAAATGCAGAGGGTTTTTTTTTCCTGAGCAGGCTCTGCCCTGTGGGAAGGAAGGCTGTAAATCAGCTGAGCTGTCTCCTGAATAAGGGATGGGGATTTTTTATCCCTAGGAGCAGCATTTCTAACCCCTTACCAGGGCACAGGCAGTTGCTGGTTCAGAGGCATCTTGTCCAACAGGAGCTCAGTGCGTCAATAGTTTTACCCCAGAATATCTGATGGTGCAACTTCTTCAGCTTCTCATCCCACCTGGAAAACAAGGAAGAAGCTTTCTCCATCTGAAAAAAAGGCTTTCAGGGAGCCTGACCAAAGAAACACTATAAAATGCGTTATTTAGCAGAGAATATTAAATGAACAAACATCCTCTCCCGCTGCCTCTTTTGAGGCATTGCTCTTCTGAGGGTGGAAGGGAGATGCAGGGGGAAGACAAGGGGAAATCCCTAAAAGGTTTCTGTATCGATTTCTGTACCTCCAGGATGAGGTTTCGGACTCTGAGCACCATCAATACCGAGTCTTGAGCCGACTTGCGAGGCAGGAGTCACATTCCTCGCTTCCAGAGCTGCTGCCTGGCTCCGAGCTGCGCAGTGCCACCAGCTGCCAAACAGGTGACATCTGCCTGTGACAGCAAGAGGGAACCTTTTCCTTTTAACCAGGAGCTGGGGGGACCCAGCCCCATTCCTCACTCCCACACAGCACTTGGGGACGCTTTGGCCTCACCAAGGGGGCATCCAGGGACCTGAGGCCCCCCTGGGGCTGGCAGCCCATGAAATACAGGAGTGTGGAGTATTAGATCATGATTTTTGGAAGTCTGAAGTTCGCCTATGTCCTGCTTCTTCAGACATTAAGTCATTTTCCTGAGGAAGTTGCATATGACGTTGATCTGGTTATAGAGGGAGTCGGGGTGGAGCAGCAGGCTCCAGCTAGACCATGGTAGAGGTGAGGTGCAAGAGCACTAGGACACTATGTCCTGTCAACATCTGCCACAGAAATCAGACTCAAGGGGTCAGTTCAACACAGATCCTGATAGTTTGAGATGTTCTCACCCACATTTCAGATGCCCTAAAATGCTCAGTTTAATGCTTCCAGCCCTGGTTTTGATGGAAGAACTCTTTACCCATGTCACCAGTGCTATTCTTCCACACAGTCAAATGTTACAGCAACCACTGGAAATCAGGATGTAGCACATCTTTTAATGAACAGCAAGGACAAAAGAAAAATCTGTATTTAATGTGTTTTTGTTACTTATCATCACTTTTCAAAACACACCCCCATTTCTACCAAGAAAAAACAGAAACACTACAGCAGTATTTTTATTTTTTTTTTAACAGTTAAATTTTCTTCAAAGAAGTTAGAACAAGGTTGTTCATTCTTTCCCCATGGACCTTTGCTGCCCACAGCACTCCAACATACCATGGGAGCATGAAACCTTTTTCACCTTGTGCAGCAGGCTCGGTGTTTGGATGTCTGCAAGGACCGTGCCAATTCTGCCTTCCCTCACCCATCTTCCCATTATAAGTCTCCAATTCAGAAAGTCCAGAGTTTAAGTTCTTAACGCTTCTGAGGAGCTACATGGGGAGAGTGCTGAGCTATGTATGAGGTTACCCTTGAACAGCCCCGACAGCAGCGATCCACGCAGTGAGCAGCTGAACCCAGCCAGCCAGGACACAAGCACGGGCACAAATCAAGAGAGATCACTGGTTTTAAGCAGATCCCCTCACATCTGTTCAGGATGCAAGCTGCCTAGGGTGACAGTCAATTCACCAACCCAATCTCCTGGTCAGAACGAGTGTGTAAATACACTCTGTTGGCCCTTTTACTGGCCACAGGTCAGAATACTTTCAGCTGGGTACACGAAGACATTTCTTTCTTGGTCACACTCTTTAGACTTCATCTATCTTTCTGCCAACCACAAACACTTTATAAACCAATACGTGCATACATATCCGTACGTACGTCGGCCTAACACCACTCAACAACTGATGACATCAGTTGCCCATTTGGGAGCCTTCACCAGGCCAAGCTTCAGAAATGCTTAGCACCCATCCTCTGGAAAATCTGCCCTTTTACATATATCTATCAAATTTAGCACCAGAAAACCAGAAGGCATCCAAAATGACGACTCATTTCTGATTAATGGGACTGCAGTGCTTTATTCATCTCCAATAACTGGTTCCTCAGGACCATTCGCTGTGACACACTTCCTTCAGCAGGCAGATGACGAGATGTCCTAGAAAACAACTCTTCTGTTGTCTGGTTTATGCCTGTAAAACAACTTCAGGCAACCCAAAACCTACAAAACCAGAAAGCAGCATGCAATTCTTCACAGACAACGACAGCAGGTACCTCACTGGCGTTATCAGAACTGCCCTCTAATCACCCTTCCCTTTGACTCATTAACTTTCAAGGTTAAAGATAGAGTTGCTTGCCCAATAACAGCGAAGCCTTCCCCCAATTACACTGGAGCCAATTGTGTGGGAAGCCTCAAAGATGTTTTTGCAAAGACAGAGCACCAACAGTGTCCCGGTCTATAATTAGGCATCTGAGCAATTTACAGAGGATATGTTCAAGGAAGAAAAGAGTAAGAGAATTTTATATGCCCTGCTTTGTCCAAAAAAAGATTATGAAAGGCAGAGCAAAAACTATTTACCAGTCTTAGGGGGAAAATTAAGTTCACTTCATTCAGTTAAAGCTGAAGCAGATGTTCAATATTTGTGTGTATGTCTGAAGACCTGCTACATTACAGCTTCTAACCAACGTGAACATTTAGATCAATCTAGAGATCTGGGGGTGTAAAAAGAGGGAAAAAAAATGCCACAACTCAACTCCTAATTTAGTCCATCTACCACTTGTGGAACAGGCTTCAGCACTGAACAGGTGAAAGACCATATTAAAAAAATAAAATTTCATGTGAATAGATTAACAGTCTTTCAAGAGTTCCTCTAGATTTTGCTTCTAGCTGGTGATTCCCATACTGCTTAATAAAGACGACTGAAATTATTGCAGTAACAAATAAAACTCTTCTCTGATACAAAATCTAGTCCAGAGGGCTTACTTACACAGTAAGCAAGATATCTTACGTAACTGAAGATTGCATGTTGTTCTCCTCCAACGCAGCAGGTTTCAGAAAGCCACACAAAAAGAGAAACACTCCCAAGCTGCCAAGAGGACCAGGAGAAAGACCCAGTTCATTTCTTCTGAAAAAAACCCATGATGGAGACCTGTTTGTTGGCTCTGTTGGCAGTGGCTGCCCCTTTCTTCAGGTTCTTCCTTTCTTCCTTTGGTTCTTTCCTCATAGGAAGCACAGGCTGTTTGTGTGCAGCTGGTGGCTTGGACTTGGCAAAGTCATCCTCGCTATCCGTACAGGATTCACTCTCGTAAACCTTCTCCGTCACTGGTTAAGAGAGAAGAACAGATGATGATGGTTAAGCCTGTGTACCAAAGAGCAGAGACCTCCCCACTGCAGCCTTCCCACTGCGTTTCTGGAAATAAGCCTTTTGGGTTCAAGGAGTACAAGCCAGACACAGGAATTCAGTCCATTGCTCAAGGTTATGCAGTAGATCCAGACGACTGGACTGGCTTTCCGTATACCTAGTCAAACTGCCTCCCCTCTTTCTTAAGTATAAGATGGCACCTCTAATGTCATCCAGGTCTTTCAAAATAGCTTGGTGTCACCACACACATTCATTTCCAGGCCATATGCACACCTTAAACAGCAGCAGCCCAAGGGTACCCACTCAGAAGGGCTCTTGAGAGGAGAGCTCCCTCTCCAAACCTATCCAAGCATTGCCTGCTTCTAGAAACAAGGCCCAACTGCGCTGAAGACCATCAATTCATCTTGCAGAGGCTGACAAGGAGCTATCAAAAAGTGATAAAACTGAATGAGACCAGAGTCTGTAGTTTAGCATTAGATGATAGAACACCTATTTTATGGTTAAAAACCACCATTCTGACTTGGTCTGATTTCCACAGGGGCCAAAGCAATCAGATTGTCTTGAAATCCAGACAAGACAACCCAGAGACAGACCCAGCCTTCACTCACCAGCACTGCACACATCAGACAGCCGGGGAGGAGTAAAGCAAACGTAGCACATCTCAGAGATGAGAGAAGGAGCACAAAACCTTGGGGGCAGCTTCTTTCTATACAGGTGGGCAAGCAGGGCAAATATAAAGAAATCCCTTACAAAAAATAAAACCAAACCCGTGACTGAAATCAAGGGCTATGACTGAATGGGATTGCCAGCTCACTGCTGTCAGCATCCAGTGATGGAAAGCTAAGGGATATAAAACAACGCTCACGGAAATTAAACTGGAGTCAGCTCCACTGATGTAAGCCATCATTAGATACTAGTAAATGTTGTTATATCAGCTTTCCCAGCAGTGCTCTGGTATTCTTCTAGTAAGCCATTTTTCTTTAGCAACCGTATTCTTTTAAACAGATGTCCTAACTTCCCTTCTTCTGGGAAACTGGCTTTTACTTGTATTAATGCATCAAAATAAATAAGGTTTTCTACATAACCAGAGACCGGGAAGAGGAATGGTATGAAATCCTGCTCTGCAGTGCTAGCAGATGCTCAAACAGGGACTGTAAACCTAAGCTAACCTCCTTTCAGAGGCAACGGGCTTTTCAGTGAGCAGCTTTAACAGACCACTGGCCACTTACTGAGCTTTAAAAAGTTGTCACGTTGTTACCCCTGTCAGTAACTGTTGGTAACTCCAAAAGCGTGCACTTAATCCCCTCCAATTGCAAGATAACACAGTTTAGATCAAATTTCTTTTACTGAGATCTCAGCTGAACTTAAAAATTCTGTATTTGCAGCAGCTGTGGGCACACAGGTAGATACTTAGCAGTGCTCAGCTCACAGCCAGACTGGCTAAATCACGATAACTCAAATTACATGAGCTCTAACTTAAACCAGTGCTGTAAGACAAATTTACCTACAATGTACACATATATATTCCAATATACAAGTCCTTGTGTGTCCCTTCAAACTTTAGAAAGTACAAGGTATAAATGCACTAGCTTAAACCTCAGTAATTCCCCTTCACTATAGACTAAGAGCAGGCACTCAATTGAGTCACAGCTGATGTGCCTTGTGCTTAACTCCACAGATACTTTAATTGCTCAATTTTCCTCAGGGCTAATCCCTAAATTGGTTTTGCTTTTTGACACCAATTCCTTGTTATTGCAGCTATTGTGAAAATGATCACTTAAAATCACGGAGAAATACAAAGTACAGCCTAATCCTAATGTTAGGATTTAATGTCTCTTGAAACCCAGTCCTTGTTTAAAAAAAAAAAAAAAAAAAGACAGCAGGAAGAGGGGGGAAAAAAGCCCCTATAGTTCAAAGAATAACAACAATTTACATTAGCCCAGGAGATTTGCAAGTTATTTAGACTTCAAATGATTAGGCCTGTGCATGGAAAGGGTGGGGAAGGGAGGGGAGGAGAGAAACTGGACAATAACCAGACAGCAAGTTCTGCACAACAGACTGGTAGGTTTTTAGTACAGAAAGCAGCATCTCCTCCCTACCCAGTTCCTCAGTATCCCAGCTCCATCCCTCCCTCCTCCCTAGATGATCTGTCTCCCAAAGGCACAACTGGGGCTTGCATTTCCCTTTTCATAAAATGGTAGTGGATATGAACTGTAAAACCAAAGGTCTGGATTTCACAAGAGACTATTAAACCCCTTGGGGTTAGGGAGAAGAGAAAGAAAGGCAATCTTCCCAGCCCTGATATGTTTGCAAAAGGCTGAACAGAAAGAGAAGAGCACTCTTCGCTGGAAGCTGAACCCGGAACAGTCATTACTGCGAGCTCTGGACACAGACCTTGTTCAACTCAACTCCCCAGCTAACGCTTTTTTGTTCCATTTTCCTTCCAAGTGTTTTAATGGTTCTATCTGGGATGGGAGAGCAAAACACCCCATAACGCAACTAGCCAAAGCAGTCAATAACTTTGTGCAAGTCCAATTTTTTGACAATAATCCAGTACTTAAGACTTCAGTTACTAGCATAGCCAGTTGCTGAGTGCTAGCTTTATATTTCTTTAAAGGAGACACACAAAGTTAATAGGAAACATAAGATACAACTACACAGACAGGTGCAAACAGACACAAGCTGACTCACGTCCAGGCAGCTCCAAATCTGGGCCAAGCAAGCCTGTATCTATCTATGCTTATGCACAATGACAAACCTGTACAACCACAACAGATCTTCTCCTAGAACTGGCTGAGCTCCCTTGACATCTACTCAGATCAGCAAGGCTGGAGAATGTTAAGCATCCCATACAATTGAGCTGACAACAGCACTAAAAAAACCCCCACATTCCACCCTCTTAAAATTTTTAAAATCTTAAACAAAAAAAACCAAAAAAAATATTCTGAACTCCTGCAGCTCTACTTCAATGTCAGGACACAGAGGAGGACACAAGCACAGTAGTGGTATGCAGCTTTCTCCAGGTCACAGGAGGAAGCAGTGTCCAGTCAGGCTGGAATTCAAAGCCTCTGGCTCTCAGTACTTCTGTAGAGACTCTCTTCCCTGCTGAAAGCAGAGCCATCCTTATCAGAAACAGAAACCCTCTCAAGGATTTAGGCCCCAACTTATTCCTTGTTTATCTGGGATACTTGACGTTTATATTAACATATAATCAAGCTCTGCTGCACAGCTCTGGATCTATCCCCAAAAGAAAAAGAAAAAAAACCAAAAAAAAACAAGCCACACTTCTCCCACCCAGAATTTATCCTCAAACCCAGACCTCTCTCTGCACCATCTTTAAAAGTTTGTGTCTTTGGAAAGGAGAGCAAACGAAGGAGGTGCTCATGCTGGCAGGAGGGAAGGGAGAAGAACTGAAAGGAAATCTGTGAATAATCAAAAAAGAGTAAGGATTCAGCCCCAGCTCCATGACTCCCTACCCAGGCCTTCACCAAAAGGGCAGTTACCTCAGTCTGGGAGCATGAGGTTGAAGGGGAATAACAAAGTGATTTTGTGAACCTCTTTCAAAGCCTGGGAGAGGCTGGCCTGTAAAAATCTTCAACACATCTTCAATGAAGTCAGTTCCACTGAGGTATCTTACCCATGCAGCCTTCCTCTTCGTCAATAAACATCTTGGATTTCAGCACACGCTTCCGTTTCCTCTTCTTCCCTCCAGCTGAAACCTGAAGGACATTGCGATATTGTGAGAAATCAAGAGTCAAGACCCCATGCGCGTACACAGGTCATAAAAGCATCAGCCCCAGGAGTGAAATCTATTCTCTCTAATGAAGCTGAGCATGGATTTGATAACTAATTCTGTCCCTTCCCAGGATATCCTAGTCTCATTTTTGCTAATGCCACAATTTTCCCCATCCTACCAGGACAAATTTCAGAGACACAAAATACAACTTAAAGGAGACAGCAAGCTTTCCTGTCTGCCAGCACAGGGGGTACATCCCTTTTCTGGGGTCTGTAACATTTTTAGTTATGCGAGAAGGTGGCACTGGGGTTCCCCAACATACCTCTGAAGAATGAGGAAATAACAAGGTGTGCGAGACTTCAGAACCCCTGCTGTGACAAACAGCTGGACTTTCAGCAAAACTATGCCTGTTTTCTCAGCTCAGAGGTTAACTTCTTGCCAATCACAGCCCACCACCCTTACGCAGCAGCTTCCCTGCGATACAAGGTTGAATACCAAGAGTCTCTGGTTTCATTTCTGGCTCTGCCCTGACTCCTGAGGCCAAGATTCAGAGGGAAGAGCATTCAAATACAAGCCACAATTCATAGAACCATTAGGAGGGAAAAAAGAGAAGAAAATAGAAAACTGTGCTGTCAGCAGAAAAGCTAGAATTTAAATAATAGTCTAGAAAATGAATGAACCAGTGAACATGGTGGATTCTTTCAAGCAGGATGATGTGATGGACTTGACAGGCAAACAGGACCTCTCCCTTAGCATCTGAAAAGTGGCTGGGCAATCCCCATCAAGTCGGATAAAAACAGAAGTTAATCACCCTAACATGCTCTTACCTCCGTGGATGCAGGCTCCAGTTCAGTTTTCAGAGCAGGTACAGGAGGTGGAGATGGAGCTTTCTCTTCCTCAGGCATGGGAGATGGTGGGATATCTGCTAAGATGATGAACATCTTGATAGTACGTGGGTCTAATGCCCCCTTGCAGCTACCCTTTTGTCTCAGATCACTTCATTTAACTCTGAGCAATTGCTTGTAACCTGTATTCAGATCAAGGTTTACAAGTTCTCACTCAGATTCGTTTAATTCAAGTCAGGACAAATCATCCAAAGCAGTCGGCCTCCAGCCAGACAGCTTGTCCTGTGCTAAGGTGCTATGCACTGCAGTTCCCAAAGGAAGGAGGATGGAGGGTGGGATAGGATGGGAAAAGTGCATTTCAGATTTTTGGTAAACCAAAAATCAGTTCCACCAAATTAAAAAGTAGGCACAAAACCTGGTATGTTTTAGCCATATATTTCACTTGCTCATTAAAAAGAGGGACTGTAATTTGTTTAGAAATTGAAAGAGTCAGGGTTTAAGACTATGCATTCCCAAGTCACTGGATGACCTTAGTTTCTCTACCTCTCCCCCATTCGTAAAACAGTTACTGCTTCACAGGTGGTGCTACACATCCCAAACAATTCATGCCATTAGCTTGGAACTACCTTAATCCATGAATTAAGTGCAATATACTATTACCCATCCTAAAAGATTGTTAAGGGACACCCCAACCTTTCATTTGTAAAACAAAAAAAAACCCAAACCACCCCAAAAAACTAAGCCCATTCTCTCATCTGCCATCATCTATGCTGTCCTCCTGGTGCAAGGACAGAGAAAGTGGAATCCTTTTAATGCCTGACCTGACTGAAATGGTCAAGGTCACCTTCACAAATTTGTACAGAGCAAAACCAGCTCTGGAGCCTCCACCAGCAGTGTCAAACAGGGCTTTAGTGAGACTAGCAGGGCTTATAGACAAATGAGAAAGCCAGGGTCACTCTTCTGTGGGGCTGGCAGAGGGACAGAGCCGTGACGGTGAAGAAAAATCAGCACAGGGCAAGAGGGGAAGGAGCAGCACCTTGCACCACGCAGCAGGCACCATGACTAATCTAAACGGCTTTAAGGAATCCTCTCCAAATCCAAGTGAGAAACGCTGCCATGCAAGTCCTCAAATGTGGGGGAGAGCTAGGAACATGGGGGAAGAAACTCCTCATCTGACCTATTGCTTAATAACAACAACGATGCTGCAGGACGGGAGGACAGAGAGCCTGCTTGGCTTCTCCTCCCAGCTCTGCTGGCTGTAGCACTGCATTCATGCTGTCGTTGTAACACAAATTCTGGATCTGTAGCTGTCCCAACCGATTAGGTCAGTGTTAAGAGTTATGACTGTGCCAGGCATATGGCCAACTGACCTTCATAGGTTAAGAAGGGCTCAAGTGAAACAGTGGTTGGCTGCCAAGGCTAAATAATAAATTACATTCTTCAAACAAGGACTCAGCCTCCTAACTACTTCAGTAAGCGAGGCACAGAAATGCAAACAGAGTGGGATAACATGACTCGGTATTTCACCTTGCTCCAAAGAGCTGGATCTGGCAGCTGTGCAAAGATAAAACCCAACAACGGATCTGCTCTAAGGTGCTAACTGCTGGGGCAGCCAGGACCACAGCCGAGGAGCTGCAGGGAACTCAAAATTCTCAATATTTATCATAGTCTCACAGCAACTGCAGGCTGAAGCGCCCGTATACTGCACAGCACCAAACCTGCTTCACAGACAACCCAGGCTGGCCACATCAATTTGGAAATATTTTTAAGAGAGCATAGGCTGAGGGCTGAAAACCAGCCTGGTGAAAAACTGCCACCTCTGGCATGCTCAAGCAGAGGCTGCTGAAGGTATTTTCAGCATGTCAACTCCACTATGCTTGCTTGGGGGAAATTTGGGCTTTTTTTCAGCCTCCTTCAAACAAGTTCTCCCAGTTTTTGGCAGGCAGAAGGCACCTTCTCCCCACGTCAGTGTTTCGGACTACCATCAAGCTGCGTCTCTATTACTTTATTATCCTCTTCTAGCCAACACAGCCCTCTGACATGTGATAACTCCTGAGTCAACCTCTAGCTGCTGCCCACAGTTTACTCAACAGCAACAGCTGCATGAAATGGATACAAGTTGGGCAATTGGATGTACCAAAGATGTAAATCCTGGCTTTGTTCAGTTTGCTCTGACCCTGCCTGGAAAAACTGTGAGAAGCTTTAGTGCTTCTGCTGCGGCTCTCCGAAACCGATAGAGTTTGTAGGTTACAGTGCCACTGAAATCACCCTCCAAAGTGGCTGTAAAACACTTGTCAACACAGCGAAACGCTGCCTGTGTTGGTATAGCTGAAGCTGCCAAAACCTCCTGTCCTCTGTGGACACACTTGTGTAGTTTATTCTGGCACTGGAAGCAAAACAACCTGCAGTGACTAAGGCACCCTCATACCAATATAACTTTTTAATGAAAAATCATTTAAATGGAGAGGATTGTGCCTTATGCCCTCCCTGTATTTTCAACTTGGTACAATGTGCTGACACTTGTGTAAGAAGAGCTTATTTTGGGCTAATTTCAGTACATTAAGAACAGACTAATATAGAACAACACGAAAGACTTGCCCTGACATAAAAGCACCCATACAGTGCTTCGCATCAGTCGTATGGACCCAGTTTCAAACCCACAAACTGTCGCTAAGTCTGCCTGAAAAAGGGCAGTGGTTTTACTAGCAGTTACACAGGTGGAGCCCTGTCTGAACGCCATTCAATCACAGCAATGGCTGCGGACAAGCGTCCCCTTTTATCTGCAGCTGCACCCGCAGGAAAGGTTAGCACCCCTGCCAGAGGCCATGCCTCCTTGAGTTGCGTGGAGCAGCCTGTGCAAGCACCTCCTCGTTTGCTTCGAGCAGAGGTCAGACAGGTTAGCGTGGCGTGTTAGCATAAGCAGCAGCTAGACTGTTAGCCTTTGGTATCTGCTCTGGTGGTGTAGCTTCCCATATTGCACTTTGCATATTTAAAACTTACCCTTAAATCATCTACGGGTGAATTACGCAGGTGGTGGATGAACCGTGCCCTGTCTGGCAGCGATTTCCAAATGCTGTGCAGCATATGGTGCCTTCCTCCCTGCTCCCAGAGGGATGCAGTGTGGAACAATGTCACTCCAGGCCCCATTTTGCTCACTGATGCTGCTGATTAAAATTGCCCCTGCTCTCTGGAGAAACCCGTTTCCAACCTTTCCAAGGGTAAACACTCTCAAAGTCCAGCTGCTGTATGGTTTTTTTTTCTTCATTTGTTTCATCCAACTTACATTCTTATACTTGAATACAGAACATAATATTGCCTACATTACCAGTTTGGATTCAGTATGAATATTTCAAAGAATTCAAATCTATCTTCTTTCATCCAGTTGGATTTAGAAGGGCAAGCAGCAGAACCAAATGGCTGAATGCAGACCTCATCAGGGTGGTTTGGATAGCCATTAGCTTAAAAAGGAAGAAGAGAGAAGCTCTCTCGATTCTCATCTTTCCCTTTTGAAAGGTAATAGTTCTAAGCTAATCTGAGTAATATACAAATTTATGTACACACACTATAATTTCCATAAATTTACAATTCTAATACACAACACAAAGCTGATCCTTAACATAATGGAAAGAACAAAGAGGACTACAATGCAGGAGGAGCAACAGTGGTGACAAGAAAATTCTCCAAACAGAAAGTCAAACTTTCTGCATATATCTCCAGTATGTTAAATAGGAATAAACCAAAAATCAACCCTCCGTAACAGACGAGTGGGTAGGTAGCCTTACTTGTACTGTTTTCAATGTCTAAAGCTACTGAGAATGAGGTTAATAAGACAATTGGGGTCCCAGCCTGACCAGAGGACCAGACCCATGGTTTCTAATTGCAAATCCAGTTAACTCACACTTCAGAGCACAAACAAAACAAGGCAGAACAACTAAACAGACCTACTGTGTGCACTGAGGTAGAAGTATACGCACAGACTCTAGAACACACCTTGGAAAAAATTAAAACAGAAGGCACCACATTCAAAGGCATTAACCAGTGAGCACATGCTAAGGTAATACAGGTATTCAACAAGAGACCAGAGACCTCTAATACTCAAAGCCAAAAGTAGATAGGCAGCAAGCAGGAGTTTGCAGTACCGTCTACAGAAAGCGCTCCTCGATTTACGACAGTCTTATAGCACTGCTCTTAGTCCCAGAAGTTAAAAGAGCTCTAACAGAAATAGATAAGGAAAACAGACCGTGCGGTCACCTCTCGGCTTGCTGTGTGCTCAGAGCACTGTTGTGAACACAGGATGCTGGGGGTCCCCAACTCACAGTAGCCCAAGGAAGACTGAACCAACAAGCCTTCATGATTCAAAGAGCAGCCTCTCCGCACAGCCCTACTGCATGCCTGAAACACAGGGCTCATTTCTGCCTGCTCTTGCTAGCTGAGAACGGATGAGCTGAGATTCCAGCCCAGCAAGGAGCAGTGCTTCAAGTGGCTAAATGGGCTGATTTCAATCTTCCCTCTTCAGAGCTAAACAACGCAGCTTGTCAGTAGGCTGAGTGATGAGTAAATGGAAAGACCAGATAATAGCTTACAAACATCTAAAGAAATAAATACCAAAGAGTGTGGGCATATATATTTTTTTATGGCCAAACAAGGAGCTGCACACAGGAATGTGATGAAATTAAGGCTGATCATGAAGAACAGCTTCCTGAGAGATTTATCATCCTGTGGAATAGTCTGAGTAGAAGTGATGGATGCCTGATGACAGAGATCACTTGAAATTATGCTGGGCAGAAAGAAACCATGAAAATAGGCCTAAGGTGGCATGGAGACTGCTAAGATATCCAACAATATTCGCCTGTCTAACTTGTATTACTGATTCTCTTAATTTCGTGCTTGTTTCTCATGTGCTAGCCGTAGTAAATAAGCAAACAGCTTCAGCTCTCCTGCTGGAGTCCACCTCCTCGCTAATACAACCTGTTTGCCATTTCACCTTTTTTTACTGGAGCTGTACACCAAACTGGTGGTTTCAATTATTTGTCCATAATGATCACCGAATTCTTTTCCTGATCAGCTTGTTGGATGACTGTTCCATTTCACACATACTCCCTAGCTCAATCCCAATTTATTTTCCAGTTATCTATATTGAACGGCATTTGTCACCTCAATTATCCAAATTCTTTGGAATCTGGCCCTGCTGTTGCTCATTATAAGCCCCAATCTTGCGACGTTCTGGGCACCCTGCTCCTATCAAAGCCAAGAGCCACCGAGGAGACGCAGAGTCGCATCGGATATGGCTCAACTGTTTTGCCTCCAGTTTCTCTATTAATTTTTTTTTTTTGGAAGTCTTGCTTCCAATGCTGTCTTCCAAACCATTTCTATAAACAGACAGAATAAAGATACTAAAAATGACCCTGGGAGGGGGGAGGTCACTTTGCGAGTGTTTACTCACCAAATAAACTGGTTATGACCAGTCCTACAATTCTGGAAGGCGCGATATCTTTCACAAGAGATTTGAGAACCTCCTTCCCACACGTCAGTATGACTGGCAGCACACTTGGTGAGGAGACAGCCAGATCTGAGCTAAGCTAAAACAAAGACTGAATGACTGAAGCATCTCAAATGTATGCCCAAGTGCCTGCAGCACAAGATAAACAGACAGCTCAAGCTACAGCCATTTGCACGGTCTTTAGTCCTCTAAACTATTCCCTCAATCGTTGACCAACAGCCTTGGATAGTAATATTGTCTAAATCAGGCCCCTGACCTACATGCCTTGTTGTTTATGCATCTTTTTACCTTCCTCATCACTGCTGTCAGACTGAAGTTGTTTGATGCGCTTCCTCTTTTTCTTTAGATTTTCAGGAACTCTTTCTTCCTCGTTATCCGACTTGTCCACCCTCTTCATTTTACTGCCACAAAAAGGAAAAAAAAAACCAACCAGGAACAAACGTGTTATCCCTTGTGTGTGGATGAAAACATCAGGCATGTTTAGATGAGCATGCTCCTGACAGACGTACTCCTAGCAAAGAAATCAAATACCTCTGTACCTCTTAAAAACATGAGCATCACAAACGCTGAATTATACTTGCCTATATGATCAGGCATAGGTGCACAAGCATTTTCATGCCTCTCATCCTTAGCAATATCCAAGTCTCCAAAACAAGGAGGATTTCTTTAGCCCCTCTGCAGTTCAATGTTTTGCCCAGTACCTCACCTAGCTTGGCCACAGCAACCTGGCAAGAGGGCATTTCTGATCTTGTCTCTATAGCTCAGGCTCCCAAACACTAATGTCCCCAACAGCGTCGCTCAGAAGCTCTTTTGACAGACTGCTTGCCACTGACTGACTATGAGGTAGTGTCTCAGAATCCTGGAGCCATTTTTAAAGACTACTGGAAAAATAAAATAGCTCCTTTCTTTTTAATGTTGGCGAGACGTGTCAGACTAACAAGCCTGGAGGCTAAAGGCCCACGTATCCTCATAGAGCTGGTACAGCCCAAGTGGCCTTCCCAACACCACACTGCCAACATGCAGTTTCCAGGCCCTTGGCTTTTTGAATAAGATTATCAATAAGACGACCAGTTAGCACTAACTGCCATGGTGGGCTGGGCGGTATGCTTACCTATTTAGTTAGAAACAGATTGAGACCACCAATTAATTACTCATAGGCCACCAGAGAGCCATCAGACTGTAATGATTTTTTGTCTCTGTCAGTTTGGGTTGGATTAAACACAAAGGGCTGAACTTAAAATTTACTTGGAGTTGCAGCCCAAAGTAAACCAGTGGCATTGAAAGCAGCAGTACATTAACTATGGAAATCAACAAGCAGAACTTTGTGTGCTGGAAGCTGTGTACATATAAGCTTGGGAATATAGTACCTTCCCTGCAGTACAGGTGCTCCTGCCAGCCCCCACAGATTGCCTGCAGGGTCTATACCAAGTCTGCTCACAGCGTGAGGTTGTCTCATGGAAAGCCACCCCCTCGCACTGAAGACTACCTGGACCATGTCCCTTCCCATTTCCAATGGCACAAATGGCCCTGAGGCATCTACAGCACTAAATGGAAAAGAAATATTAGGAAAGAATTCTAAGAGAGATAATTTTAGCCAGGTTTAATGCAATTTAGTAGCTGGAAACAGGAGGTGAGCCAGTGCTGTATGACCAGCCAGCTCCATGCAGGCCATTGACAAGGAGGTTAACAGATTACAGGGAACCTGAATGACGTGGCCCACCTTTTTTTGTCCTTTTGCTGAATTCTAGCAGACTCTGTTTTCTTCCCAGGTTTCTCTACTACAGGATTAGGGGATGACTCTGGTTCTGCTACAGGAACTGAAGGCTTGACTACTTCTTTCTCCTCCTTTGGCTGCTCAAGCACGGAGTTGACTTTGAGTTTATCTGTGAATAAACCATTAAAAAAAGAACAAACACTGGGCATTCAGTATGAATGACAACTTACAAAGGAGTTGGCTAAACAATGTGCACCAAGAATACAGAAAACACTACGGATGATATATAACAGCATTAAGGGATCTAGACTGACCAAGCTGTGTCATAGATGACAGAAGGGCATGCTTAAATTTCTAGCTGATTTACCAGTTTGGTTCTGTTCCTGATGGCACAGCCCAAGCATGCTGCAAGCTGAGTGTTCTGCAGCAGTTGAACTCTGCAGAAGAGGGCTAGGAGGCAGCAGCAGAAGCCCTGACAGTCACCAGAACCAAAGGCACCACAGAAGGGTTGGAAGCCCCTCTTCTAGACAGCCCCCTTGACATAAAACCATGTCCATCTTTATAGTCAGTTTATCCCTTCTAAACAAGGGTTTTAGTCAAGCATGAAAGTGCCCAGAAACAGGAGAATCGGGACTGACGAAGAGCAACAAGAGGTGTGCGCAGTCTCCATCCTGCATAACATTAGAGACCATGATTAGTATTTTCAGTAATGTTCTCGTCCCACCCCAACCCCAACGTGATCAAGAACCAGCCTCTTTTGCCTACACAGCACCACATACAAGGACAATTCAAAAGGCTTAATCTAGTACCAGAGAAGAGATAGCAGGTGGGAGTGGACAGCAAAATAATATATTTATCAACCTGATAGGTGGTGCTGTTAGCACACTAGCACCTAATTACAGTCTGTAAGCTTCACTCAGCAGCTTTACACACACCCCACCAAAAGAGAGGAGCAGACAAGTTTGAAACCTGTATCATCCCAAGCACAAGATGTCCGAGTGAAGAAAAAGGATTCAACAATATCTACATTGTCAATAGGAACAGAGGCTGTCGAGAGGGCTAAGACTTCATGCCAATGCCTTTCTGACACTGCTTGGAAAACAGGTTGGCTGCTTCATCAAGCAAAGGAAAACATCTCATACATAAGAACTTGAATGACAGCTCTCTTATTTATGATCAACAGCAGAGAGCCGAAGGACCTAATTATTGCTAACTCAGGACCTTCTGGCAATGGTGTAATCTCTTGAAGCCAGGAGAGATGTGCAACATGTCGGGAATAAATCTTACTCCTGGAATCACCCTATCTTTTCTATACACATAATCATTTGAGTTCTGCTTGGTTTGCTCCTTCCCTGCAGCCACCTCACAAGTTTCCTTGAAGTGCTCCCTGACAGCACTCAGCAGAGAAGTGAACCCCATGGGAAATTGTGGAAATGCATCCACAAAGCTTTCTCCATCACCACTGGGTTATCTTTACCACAGAATTTCAACTTCTTGGGTTTTCAGCATATGAACTTTGGTCTAGGGCTCTTCTCAGATCTTTAGTATTTACTTGAGTTAATTGTAGTTAACTGTGCTTAGGCTTGTGAGGCTTAGGCTGAAAGTGTCCTCAGTCTCACAAAAACAGGAACTCAAAAGTGCCCAACAGTACTGTGCCTTGTGTGTTCAATGCTGGAACTGTAACCTGCAAACTGACAGATGCCTGTTAGAAAGTGAACCTTGCCATTTACTCTCTCCCAGTAACTCTTCTTTGAATCCTCTTGTACTTGTTATTATAAGGGCATCTTTGAAGAAAGTCCTACAGTCCTTTTCCAATGTCTATTTAAAAGCTTCAGCATATTTTCTTTAGACTTGTATAATTTAGGTCAGAAGGGACCTCCAGAGGCCACCTAGTCCAAACCCCTGCTCAAAGGGGAAGGCCACCCCTCATTTTTATCCTCCAGTTATTAGCTCTTCAGTTTTCAGTAAAGAAATTAACCCTAAATCTAACTATAGACTCCTCAGTGATTTGTGATGAAAAGCAAGCATCATTAACACACCCTGCAGAACAGGTTTTGGCAAACATTTTACCAATAGCTAATCTTCCAGCCAGAAGTACTCACTTTAAATCAGATTTCTTCTGCACTAAAAATCCTTCCTGGGTTAGTCTGCACAAATATGTCATTTTAATTGATCTCCATCCAGCAAGCTTTTTGTCTGAAAAATTCCACTTACAACCTTTAATTTTTGTCTTAAGAGCCGCATACAAAAACATTAACCCCTCTGAGTCCAAAAGAGCAGAAGAATAGTATGGAGACCTGTAAGAAAACAGGGGATATAAAGAAAATCCAACAAGTTGGGTGGGGCAGGGGTGGGAAGGAAGAGTTCTGCTCCTTTCTGTTTATGCCTCCTATCACAGCTGCATAACAAGACATCTGGTATCACTGATTTTTTTTTTAATTGCCACTTAGCAAAAAAAAAAAAAAAAAAAAAAAAAAGAGATTTCCAATATCCCTCAAGATTTTTATTTTTGTTATAAACTACAGCAGGCTGGTCCCCGACAATAATGGTTTCGGAAAACAGATGCATGTTATAAAGCACTTACTCATGGCAGCTTTTCCAAAGAAGTTGTTCATTATGTTGCCCTTTGCTGGTGGTTTGCTGCTTACTGCAGACACCTAGAAGCAAACAGAGGAGTAACCACAAGAATTATTCATGCAACACAGCCCTCAAAATGCATAGTACTGCTTCTGGACAAGCAAAATAAATATGTATAATCTGTTGACTGGTCAGTGTCTTTAGATTTCAGTGTGTGTTTAGGAGAATTTGAAGATACTAGATATTACATGCATCAAAGGGTCGAGAGTAAGTTACTTACAACTCCTTAGCTAGGCCTTCAAATCTAACTTGGGTTGCATTCCCATCTGATGGCTGACAGTGTTACTGAAATAAGTGGTTGGGACTTGGATCAGTTCCCAGTAAAAAACTGTTCTTTTTGCAAACTATCAGTGCCTCAATTCATGGTAACCGACAGAGGAAAGAACACAGATTGGCCAAACCATGAAGACTTTATCCAGCTACTCTGGCACGTACACTGTTCTGCTGAGCCGTTTGCAAAAAATATCACTGCTCTTTCCACTAATATAGCCACCACCAAAGTGAAAAAAAATCACACACAGAAGAAAAAAAAAACCAAACACCTAAGGAAGCCTGGCCTCCTAATACCATTTATTCTCATGGAAGGAGAAGGAAAAAAGGGCAACCAGACACTGAAGTTCCCAAAACACACAGACACACAGATTTCACCAGTTCTAAATTCACTATAAAAATCAGAAAAATGAACGAAAATGTACTCAGCTGTTATAAAAAAGCCAAACCATATGCAGGGAACATTACCATTTTAATTCCCATTTACTGGCCACATTGCTTTAAAAACAATTACACTAATTTAAATGTAATCCTATCCTCGATAAAACAGCAGTTGAGAAGATAAACAATTTAGTCTTGCCCAGGTCAAGCTCTGAAACTTCCATCGCAGACCAAGTTTAAACACCTTGATACTTTTAAGACCTGGACTTCTCACGTTTCACTTACTGCTCAAAACAAATCCTTTTAAGCACAATGGAGAGAGCAAGATCCTCAACTGGTGTATATATTGGCATAACTGAAGACAACGGAACAACTGTCTCAATAATGCAGCTATGCTGGTTTATACTTGCCGGAGATTTGGCTCAAGGAAGAATGTTGAAGCGCCAAAGTTATGGCAAATATACATTTGTGGATAGATCAAGAATGTGGCACAATACATTTTTTCCTAAGATGACTGACAGAAGGCACATCTGTACTATACAGTTAAATATTCACAAGACAGTGACTGAGCATTCCCAGTGGACAGCAAGTTTAGCACTAGAAGCAGTGGACGAGGCTGCACTATGGTTGTTAAGGTTATTTAGGTCGAGTATGGGCGAAGCGAGAAGAGCGGTTCATTAAAGCTATTAACCCAGAGGGCTGCCAAAGGGTCTGAGGTAACTTACGCCTGGGGCCTCCTTAGCCTCTGCTTTAGTTTCTTTATTTGTGTCCTGGGGTTTGGAAGCCGCTTTTGCTGCAAACATTCCCATGATCCCTCTGGGCTGCTGCGCGGTCTGTTTTGTGGTCGATGGACCGTGGCCGTTGACCACAGGTACGCTGACAGCATTCGTGTCACTTGGTGTCTGGGAACCAGCCTGTACAGACGTCTGCACTTGAGAAACTTCGGCTGACGTCCTGGGGACTGCAGCAGCACAGTGAATGGCACTAAACCTGCGTGATGGAGCGAAAAATTTAATTAGCCTTTTAACTTCTTATTTTTCACCTCAGTTTCCTCTCTGGTAGAGCCTTGCTTCTCTGGTCCTGTGCTCTCCTGTTATGGAGAGGAAAGGAAAAAAAAAAAAAAAAGGCAATTTAATTTGTGCATGGGATAAGAAAGGCAGGCTGGCACAGAACAAGAGCGTTGGAGACCTCTACTGAAAAGATCAGCTGAACCTGTCAGCAAGAGCCAGAGCATTCAAATGCTAAACAAGCTGTTCAGATTTGGGGGGGGGGGGGGGGGGGGGGGGGCACAAAAAGCCCGTCTCCACACCCAGGGTGGAGATGGAGCAGACTGCATTTTATTCCTAAACGGGTTACACTCTCTAAAGTTTGCAGCATAAATTGTATGGCTGCCTGATGACCTAAAACATTTACAACTTTCAGATGCTTTGACAGTCCACTACTGCTGCAACAAGCAGCCACAATCGCACCAGCCAGGTAAGTAAATCACAACTGAAGCTACACTACTTAAATGGCTCAGAAGATATCCACGACATTCAGACTTAACTATATAAAGTCATTTTCATGTAATCACTGGTAGACAGAGATACATCTCAGCTTGTAACAGTCTGAAACGTGATTGTTTGGGGATACAGATATATAAGAACTAAATGATGTGCTCACAGTTACAATACAATTCCCTGACAGTCAGGAATAGCAGCACCCAAAAATAACTGAACTCTACTCCCCACTGTGCAAATCACAGGCGAGGCTTTCCAGATTTCCTACAGAAATGCCACAAAAGAGCACAGACTCACGCCTTCCAATCCACTGAATTACACAGCGTATTTTTATTTGCATAAGAAACAAACCAGTCTTCTGCCAATTAATTTCTGTGCCTCAGCATTAGCGGCTCACATGCACAGTCCACTTCTAATCAGATCAGGAACTGTAACGTATTAACAAGACAACACCATCTCTACAGCATTTCTAGGCTGCAGCAGCAATCTCTTGACATTCAGACCTTTAAAGGAAGGAAAGAAGACATTGAAGAAAAAAATATTCCTACTTTCAATTTGTTTTCAACATGGTCAACACCACTCTCTGGACAGCTTTCACTCCTACTCCACGCATATCCATAAGTTACACCAACAACCCTCCAGATTACAAATAATGTTTTATCATCAATCGTTATATTGACTGTGCAGCAAGTGCATCTAAACCTCACACATTCCAGGCGCTTGGAAGTTAACTTGCCTCAACGTTGCTGTGTGACTATAGTTTATGGGCTTGATCCAAATTCACAAAATAATCACTGAAAAAACAAGCAATGCTTGGACTATGCTGTGCAAGCAAGGAGCTGCTTCCACTTGGAAAGCTGACATAGCAATATACATTAAATCCAGTTATTTATATTAGTACACCTAGCTGCCTCCACAGCATAACAGGTCCCATACAAACACAGAAGAGAATAAGGATCTTGCCTCAGAGCTTATGAGATATATGGACTGAGAGGGAAGTATAAGAAGCCAGCAGGTTCTGTTTGCTATAAACAAGCACATAGTTAAACCTCTGTCTTTTACAGGTACTGCAGGAATTTTGCCCCAAGTGTAAGAAACAATTCATGTAGTTGACAAATGGGAGGGAACACGGTCAGTCTGAATTTAGTTCAGCCAGGTCACAAATGAAGAAGCTGAATTTTTCTTAAGTTTGCTTGGGAAATCCTGCTCCAAAGCCAGGCAGAAATTTAAACATAGGCTTCAGAAAGCTATTTTAGAATCTGAACTCTCTAAACCTTCTGGATGCACCAGTCTGAAAGGCAGACTCCTCTAAGACACAAGTATTGCCATGCAGGGGTGCCTGAGAATAAACAGACTGGAACAAGACAACTGCAGCCAAACCTACGGCACACATCTTCACTGAAGCAGGGTTTTCTAGCACTTACTAGGGTATTGACATTCACATTTGAAATGCACAACTTCTAGGACATTATTTTTTCAGCCACTCTCTTCTCAATGTTTTGAAGACAGCTACATTTCTACTTTCAAATTCTATACTCTATGACACAACATTCAGGCATCCCCCTTCTAAACCAGATTGGTCATGGCACTGTACATCCTGATTACATCAAGCTGAAGCTGTCGTGGTGGAAACAACATATAAATGAAAAGCCACAGCTGCCAGGCACTGTTCAGGAGAGGGGACAATGACCCCTGGAGACTGAAGTCCCTCTGAATTCCAGGACAACCTTTCTCTAGTTCAACCATGAAGGACATCTGTGCTGCTTGGTCTGCTTTGTATGCTTCCCCTGTGCCTCAGGCTCTCATCTTCTATATGGAGAATGAGCTCCTGCAGGACATCTTCAGGGAGGTGGATGAGTCCAGTGGATGAAAACAAAAGGCAAGCTCATGTTAGCGCTTTGCTGAGTGCATCACTCATGTTGTTATAAGTCTGTTTCAATTTACTCTTCCTGTGTGACTGAGAACTGGATAAAAACGGTCATGATGAAGTGTGGCCTAGAAATGAGTAAAAGGTTTCTAGCCATCAGAGAAGAAAGGTACTGGAACTGTCTGCCCACTGGAGTAATGGAGCAAGTGAACCAACTGTAAGCTGGAAATAGCTTGGTTTACGAAACAATCATACAGCGTGCTGTCTGGGGACTGATCTGGCATGAATTAGAAGATATCTTTTTCTAACTTTCTAAAAATCCAGGCATATCTGGTAACCATTGACTTTTGCTGAAGTGCACTACGTAGCAACATCTCATCAGCCTTAAATCACACAGCATAAGGAAAAAAAAAAAACAAACCAAAAAAACCAAGATGCAACTTACTTGCTGCAGTTGTGCAGGTTTGTCTTGACAATATCATAGTCTGTGTTGTAGAGTGGCCCACTGTCCTTGAGCAAGGCTTTCTGAATGCTGTAGACATGCACACTCGCAATCGTGGCTAGTTTAGACTTCATTGCTGGGGGGGGGGGGGGGGGGTGGGGGGAGAAAAAAGTCCTCTTTTAGCACAGCCTTTACAGAATCAGGTGGTAACTTTAAGTATCAGACTCTACCAAGGATGGAGAAAGACTGACAGAGCACTTGACAGCAAGGACCTGAATATAGAAATGTGTAATGGCACCTTCTTCCAGTGCTCACTAATTGAGAATTCAAGGTAACAGACTCCACAAGCCTGTCAAAACATGTTTTCCACTATACACTCTTGGTTCTTCCACAACTGAATTAAGAGCAATCTCTCTGTGTTTACCTTCAAAGCATCCAGTGTTTGGGATCCAGAATATCTATATGACTACCTAGAGCTAAGGAAGAAAATAGATGGTCATAACTCTGCCCTGCTGGAACCGCTCTCTGCCATTAAGGTGGCATCCACTGTATCGGCTAGTGTCACAGATGTCTTCTCTACTAGTGTGCTGCAATCAATGTTTTGTCTCTTCTATGCTATTTAGACTGTAACCCCCTTGAGACAAGGGCTGTTTTTTTAGGAATTCTTTGTTCATTGCTTATATTGTTCTTTACACACAGTCCTGGTCTGAGACAGAGCTTCTAGGCACTGTAAAAATACACACAGTAATAATTTCTTGGGGCTAGTCCTAGACTATGTAGTCCTACTCCCATCACAAATCTCAGCCTCTTCCAAATGCAAGTCATACCTTTGGCCTGTCTTCTAATACAAAAAACATGAACAACCCTTTCCTCCACAGCAAAACAGAACATTACGCAGCACACATAATTCAACAAACATGACAGATAGTAGTTGCACTGCTTGACAATCTACTACCCTGATGAAGACAACTTTAGCTAGAAATCCACTTCAGATTTCAAAAGGAAAATAAGGGAAGTCTTTCAAACAAGGTTAGAACATTAGCATGGATATTTAAGGTCACAAATGCCACAGTATGTTCTCAAATGCCAAAGATGTTATTTGAAAGGGATGAAGAGCCTGCAGTTGTGTTTCAATTGTTACGGATCAAATCTCATAAGCAGGACCAGACCTGGAAAGATGGTAAGACACCAGACAGTGCGTGGAGAGCAGTTGCAGGAAGCAGTGTTATAGCAGTAGGGTTTTTTTCACCTTTTACTGTGAAAGCAAATACCCCAGACAAAAGTGAGAGCATTCTTGTGGGACGTTTAACTAACACCCACATCACTCAGGGCAAAGCGACTCCAACTGCATTTAACCATTAGCTAGAATTACCTGCTTCAACATCCTTGGGAACTGGAGCTCACAATTGTTCTAAAACACTGTGAGACACTGCTGTACACTACTCAAATATTGTTGCCTTTAAGGAGGAGCCGTCTGGCAGTGGGAGGGAGGTGGAAAAGAATCACTGACTAAAATGTTCAACGTTGGAAAAAAAAAAAAACAAACCAGACCCAAATCACAAGTCTGTGAAGTTACACAGCTGTTGGCTCAGATATTCAAAATTCTGAGAAAAAGCTAGTACAAAACGTACACACCTGAACCCAACAGCCTGACTAGGCATTTACGTGCAGATGGCAAGTTCTGAGCTTTACTCACTTTGCTGTTCTTTCAAAGAAAATAGTTAAACCCACATTATTTTCACGATCTGCTTACCTTCAAGTTTATCCTCTCTCACTACTGCAACCTTGTGGCACTGTAAAAAAATAAACGGCAATCTTAAAATTTGAAAAAAAACTGTTGTACATGACTGATATTTGCAGTTATCTATTGAATAAGAAAGTCTAGTGATTATAGGTGAAGCTTTATAGCTGCAAAGAACACTGCCAATGCCTTTAAACAGTCATCAGCCACTAGTTTTTAAAGCTCTGTCTTCCTACTTTTCTAATAGACTGTTTCACAGACCACTACAACCCTAAAGAAATCCTCTGTCCTCCATTCCTGACACTGGGATACGTGAAACAGATGAAATAAGAACTAAACAACCACGCAGTGCAGTGGAGAAAAGAAAACTAATGCAGCTGATGACCCAACTGCTAGATATCTGCCACACCAGCCCACATCACCCATTTGTATTTAGATGGCCAGTAAACTCTAACATAGCAAGCTGTAGCACAGACAGAGCACCAGAGAAACAAAACACTATGAGAAATTAAACTTTAATTTAAAAGCCAGAAATTAATGTTTCTGGAATTGTGCTCTACAGCCAGTCTTCAAGGACTATACCTGCTCTGTGACATTTAACAAGCTGCAGTTAATACAGAGAGCAGCCAAAGAGACAGACTGGACAAAATCCGACCATTAATTTTGTGTTTAACCAATAACCACAGACTAGCCAGCAAAAGAGTAGGAGGCAAGAAAACATAGGCAACCTGAAACAGTAAATAAAGATGGAGATGCTCCGTCTCTCAGTGAGGCCAATAAAAAGCAGCAAGGAAAGAGTGTGCAGTGCTTAAGACACAATGAGAATTATTTGTGACTGATTTCTATCCGTATTTCCCTTCAGATGAGTCTCGCAGTTGAATCCACAGGCTTGTGGCTACACCTACTGACAGCAGACAGTAGTGCAGGATTACCAGCAAAGAGGGCTGCACCTGAAGCACTTGCATCCCTTTCCTACCCAAAACTGACTTGTGCCAGATACTACCCACCAGCTACTCCAACACCTGCATGTCTTCTGGAAGTACCTTCCAGACCTGACATCTTCTCCCACCTGCTCCGGCTAGTCCTCAGACACCCACTTGGAGGAACTTTAAACTCCTCTTGTGTGGCATTCCTAACCCCAGCATTGCTTCGTCACTGCCCCTAACAACCTTCTGCACCTGCAGGTCACCTTTCATAGCAGGTGCTACTATTGCAGTATTCAAAAACAAGATATCTAAAAACAGGGGAAAAAAAAGTGACCTTTATACGTTTACCTTGGTAGATCTTGTTTTAAAAATATGCAAGCAGCTAAGACAGAGTTAAAAATTATTTGTTCCTGTGTCAGAATTCACTTGTTTGTTTTAAATACATTACGGCAAATTTTAAAAATAATAGAAAGCATTGACAAACCTCTGGCCAGTTCTAGTGAGCCAAGACATGCTACCTTGTTATTTCCAAAAGAAATCCAGGGAAAACTTGTTAAACTCAGGTTATAAATGTGATAGTATCTGTACTGCTTTAAATAAACATATTCCTTTATACAGAACTAATGCAATAAATAATTATCTTCAATTTCAGGCAGATTTTGAGATTTAAAGAGAATATTGTATGCATGTGAACCAGTTTATTATTACGAAAAACAAAAACAGGTTTGTTGGGGGTTTCTTCCAGTCTACAAATAAAAGCCAGGACACCTTGAGATGTACTAATGCTAAATGAAGACTGTGGATTGTATTGTAAGAGATATTTGGGTATCTAAAAACAGGAATAGACACCTCGTGGAATGCCAAAGGCATTTAGTGTTCGGCTATTGAATTCTTCTGAGAGCAAAGGGGAACAGGCACTCAATTTGCTCATTTTCTTTCAAAAACCTCTGGGGTACCTGTCTGAAATTTTAGATGACATTCTTGAAAATCTGACAAGAGCAACGAGAAAAAAATAAATATATTAAGTAGCGATTCCTTTGCTTAGTAACTCAAACCATTCAAAATACAAAATACTGTTAATAAATTTATGCTTCTCTTGTATACCAGGATAAAAAAAAGTTGCTTTATTTAACAAGACTACTTTACTTATTATTCTATTTATTATTATTCTATTCTAACTGAATTCCAAGCTCTCTCCAAGCACTACTCTCCACTCCACAGCTGATTGTGGGAAATGGATTAGCTGATCTCACAAGGGCCCCTCCGGACTATTTTATAATCTTTGCTGTCCAATAATAGCGATAGGATTGAGAGATGCCTGGTAACAGCATTTAAGTTAATTAAAGAAAACCCCTGGTGTGTTATTAGCACTGTATTACCAAATCATGATCAACTGATCTTTCCTCCCCATCATTTGTATGCTGGGACTGAGATAGTGCCTTGTTTTGTACACGTACAGAAACACACTGTGCCTGTTACTGGAAAAAGAGAGCAAGTTCAGCTTTTAACCCAAAGATTACAAAACAAGATGGAAGACACGAGAACAAAGAGCTCACAGACACCTTTGAGAAATGAAACACTCACAATGTGTCCATTCTGGATGAGGTTTCCTGCTACTAAGTAGGTGACATGAAGCTGAGCTCCTGAATTCTCCTTTCGTTTCCTTTCTACATAATCATACAGCATCCTGCACAAAAGAAACCAGTGTTAATCACCTAGAAAGGAAGGAGCCTGTCACCACCCCTTCCGTGAAGCTTACATAAAAAAAAGAGTAAAGCCAGCCTGACATGGAAACATTTCACATAAGCACACTTATTTCACCAGGATTAAATTAATTTTACTGAGACTCCTCTGCCACTTTGGAGAGTCTCAGTCCAACAACCATATAAACCAAAGGTGAAACAAATACAAGTTCTCAAAGCTTTAATAGTTGGTTGCAGATGGTGTCACATCCTCTGGGCAGCTTGTGCCAAAGTCTCCCCTTGAGAAAGGCCATTTCCCTCATTACAACCCAGCATTCTGAAACACCTGACAGAGGAACTGACGTTTTTTGGAACATGATCACATTGCCAGGTGTAGGTATAAAATTCCAGTTACATCCACTGACACAGTGATCAGAAACGGGAGGAAAGAGCATGATTAGTGATGACGAGATTGAACCGAGACTTAATCTTTCAGTTCCCACTTATACCACTGATTTATGATGAGTATCCCACGTGACTGGGCAGAGACACTACCACACACTCCATGAGGATGCCATCTAGTAAAAATACTTGGAAGATCCTCATTGTCACAGAGGCAGACTGCAACTACCATGCTGCCACAGCCAGCACAATCACTAAAATAATTCACTTGTGTTATCAGGCACTTCTCCAGCTTCTAGGAGAGAGTTTAAAGCACAAAGATACCACAGGAGTTCTCCATCTCCAGGTTACTTTCAAGGGTATGAGAAGGTGCCTCCGTTTCACCTGGGCCATCCTCTTCACAGCAAAAAGTTCTCTGGCTCCTTCTAGTTTACTGTATGACCAGAATTGTTCCCAGCAGAGTTCTCCAGTAAGGTCTACACCACCACTGAAGCACACTCAGATTTACACATCATCTAAATCATTCACACACATGCAAAGGAAAGAGACCAAACAAGCTCTTCATTACATTAGATGCCCAAGTTGATTCTCTAGTAGTTTGAACAAGACAGGTGAAGCTGGGCTCAGTACACTGCAGCTGAGCATGCAGCAAATGCCCCTTTAGGTCCAAGCTATAGCCAGAAACAAGGAGAGAAAATATTTGTATTATGGGACTTGACACTCTTACGGAGCCTTCAAATCTTATGCTTAACTTTACTTTGCTGTGTAGCAACAGCCCCAGAAATCTTGAGAGCTCATTCTTTGTTTTATAGTATATTTAAAAGGTTACAGTAATTTTTATTCTTCAAAATACACCAAGACAAGGCTACATATTTATGCTAAATTTGGAGAAGCGAAAACATTCTGACAGCACAGCTGACTTCCCCATCCTTCAAACATTTACCTGTGCCCATCAAACCTGGCAAGTAGTTATTTATAACGGGTCACGCACTACGCAGCAGGGCTATCAGAGCAGATAAGCATTTGCCATACACATGAGCTGCAGCTACTCTTAGTGCGATTTTGCATTTTCCCGACTCTGCTCCCAGCAATATCCACTGATAACGTATGGCATCCTAAGCTGGGTGTATTGGGTTTGCATGGCAAGGTTTTGGTAGCAGGAGGACTTCTGTGAGACACTGTTAGAACCTTCCCCATGTCCAATAGAGCCAATGCCAGCTGGGTCCAAGACGGACTCACTGCTGGCCAAGGAAGAAGTTTGTGGATGATTGTCTCCCATGGGAGGGACCCCGTGCTGGAGCAGGGGAAGAGTGAGAAGTCCTCCCCCTGAGGAGGAAGGAGAGGCAGAAACAACACGTGATGAACTGACCGCAACCCCCATTCCCCATCCCCCTGCACCGCTGGAGGGGGAGGAGGTGAAGAAAACTGGGAGTGAAGTTAAGCCTGGGGGAAGGTGTTTTTAAGATTTGGTTTTATTTCTCATTATCCTACTCTGATTTCATTGGCAATAAATTAAATTAATTTTTCCCCAAGTTGAGTCTGTTTTGCCTGTGACGTGACGGTAATTGACGAACAATCTTCCCCTGTCCTTTTCTCAACCCACAAGCCTTTTGTTATATTTTCTCTCCTCTGTCCAGCTGAGGAAGGGGGAGTGGTAGAGCCTCTTTGGTGGGTGTCAGCACACCACACTGGGATACGCAGCAGCAAATTCTCACAGATGCATAGCTCTGTCTGCTGGACGGGAGCCAAGTTCAGAAAACATACCCGTATTTCAGGATGAAAGGAGCTACATACATTTCTTGTAGTAATATAATGCTAAAACACCTATTCTAACCAACATATTTATGATATAAAGCAGCATAAGGTGTCCAGCTGAGCACTGCTCTCTAAAGCACAACTCTCATCAAAGTTAAGGCAAGACCTACAGGAGGAGTAAGACATGTCGAATAACAAAACCGACTGTACCTGAGAAGACATGCAGGATTTTTAAATATTTCCAGAGAGATAATTTTAATACACCAACCACAATCATGAAAACAGTAATTAACAAGGCTTTGCCACAAAACAAAAGGTTTGTGGGATGCACTAATACTTACTGTTTAGCCTGGTTGACGTGAACTCCCAGAGTGTAGCTTAGCCATTTGTATGTTACCTGTAACAAGGAAAAAAAACCCACTTTAGTAAGAAATCCTCGGTCTCTTGACTTGTTAAACCTCCCATCCTTTGCTTGTTTCATGGGTAAGTCAAACTCTTTAGACCCTACCACCACCCAAGAAATCCAGAGCAAAACCTGTTGGAAGTGAGACCACATGGACACCCACCCACCTATGCTTTAACGAGTAGATTGAATCCCTGAGATCTGAAGAAACTACCTACCCTGAAAGGTGTGGTTTTGGGAATGCCTTCTTGAAATGCCATTGCATAAATGAAAGTCATTTGAAACACCCACACTGCTTAGCTTCATAAAGGAGAAAACAACTAAAAAGCACAATTTTTAATTGAGAGAAGCTCTTATTGCTCTCCCAAACAAATACTGAGGATTTCTTGGATTTCTGCCACCCTCGCCTGTCATGGGGACTCAGGGATATCCAGCTGCATCATAAGTCTGACAGCACAGTGTGCCAAATCTCAGGAGGCTACAGCTTTAAACCCAGTCCTGCTACTGAGTTGCTGTATTATTTAGGCAAGGCATGTCTTTTATACCTGCTTCTCCTCCTGCTCTGCCTTTTTGAACTAATCATCAGGCTAGGGCCTCTCCTGTCTCAAATACAACAAATTAAATTGTTATTAGTCTAGCAGTTTACTGAAACAACCTGTAACGACATAGGCAGTTCATGTTAATACAACTGCTTTGACGGACAAGATGCACCAACTTTACTGTATCACTTCCCAGGCAAAAATCCTTGTTTTGAAAGAAACAGACACACACGCTTACTGATTTTCTGAATTGTCCTAAACAAAGCAAGGCTTCCAAGAGGCTACAGACAATAAGTAGTAATTTTACTTTTAAGCTGAAATAGTGGTCCAGACTGCCTCAATCTTTCATGGAAAAAAACACTATTTCATACACTTGTTGTTTATACCTTGAGCTAAAACACTGCTGTCACTACAGTGGGGTTTGGTTTTGGTTTGGTTTTGGTTTGTGGGTTTTTTTTTTGGGGGGGGGGGGGGGGTGGTGTGTCAGGTTTGGGGGATTTTTTTGAGGAAAAGCAGCTCACCTATTGGGGAGCATAAGGAACTTGGGGAGAGCTCTTTTTCCTGCAATATAAACGACACCATTACCAATTGCCTTCAGAGACATTAAATTAATTTAAAGTCAAAGAGGGAAAAAAAATCCTGACAAGAAAGAATCTCCTGTCCAGCTTAGCAAAAAGCCCACACTAACTCTACCCGTTGTGACCTGTGGAAAAGCAAACACTGCAAACGCACCCGGGCACCGCACATACACCCCCAAAGGTGTCTAAAACTTGAGCAAACAGCCCTGAGGGGAAAGGCGCCCACAGCTGCGGAGGCCTCCTTTCTTCTGCGCCTGCCGAGAGGAGGCTGGGCACCCACGCGTGTCCCGCAGGTGGGTGCGATGGGGGGGGGGAGACCCTGCACACACACAGCCCCCCAGTTCCAGCACCCCCAGAGAGGGTCTGGGGCCCAGCCTGAGGGGGTCCCCCAAACACGCAGGCTGACACACACCCCCCTCAAACGGCAGCCACGCTAGGGGGAGGTGTGGGGGTGTCTCTCCCTCCTGAGGGGGGGTCGCGCAACGGCGTCGGCCTCCCGCACCCCGCGCAGCCCGGCCGGCGGGACTCACGATGCGGTTCTGATCGGTGACGAACTCGTCGATGTTCTCGAGGTAGAGCTCGTCCTCCATGGCGGGGCGGAGCGGATAGGGCCGGGCCGGCTAGGCCGCGGGCGGGAAGATTCCCGCGCAGCTCAGGGCCGCGGCCGCCCGCCCGCCGCCATGGCAACCCGCCGACACGCGGGCGGGGGCGACGGCGGCCGCGCGGGGACAAAAAGGAGCGCGCTGGGCGCGGCGCTGCCGCCGTCGCGTGGTCCCTGTGCCCGCCCCGTTCCGGCTAGGCCACGCCCCGCCGCTCTGCTCGCCCCGCCGCCTCGCGACGTCCTCTCACAGACCCACGCAGTCCCCTCATCGACCCACGCTGGCCCCTCACAAACATACAGACCCACGCTGGCCCCTCACAGGCACACGCTGGGCCCTCACAAACATACAGACCCACGCTGGCCCCTCACACATCCCCACACTGGCCCCTCACAGGCACACGCTGGCCCCTCACAAACATACAGAGCCACGCTGGCCCCTCACACATCCCCACACTGGCCCCTCACAGACACACGCTGGCCCCTCACAAACATACAGACCCACGCTGTCCCCTCACAGACCCACGCTGTCCCCTCCCACAGCCACAGACCCACACTGTCCCCTCACCTGTCCCCACGCTGTCCCCTCACAGATCCCCACACTGTCCCCTCACAGACCCACACTGTCCCCTCACAGACCCACGCTGTCCTCTCACAGACCCACAGACCCACGCTGTCCCCTCACAGTCCCACACTGTCCCCTCACACATCCCCACACTGCCCCCTCACACGTCCCCATGCTGTCCCCTCACACGTCCCCACGCTGTCCCCTCACAGACCCACACTGTCCCCTCACACGTCCCCATGCTGTCCCCTCACAGACCCACGCTGTCCCCTCACAAACATACAGACCCACGCTGGCCCCTCACACATCCCCACACTGTCCCCTCACGGACCCACGCTGGCCCCTCACAGACCCACGCTGTCCTCTCCCACAGCCACAGACCCACACTGTCCCCTCACCTGTCCCTATGCTGTCCCCTCACAGACCCACAGACCCACGCTGTCCCCTCACAGTCCCACGCTGGCCCCTCACAGACCCACAGCCTTCCCACCATCCAGCTGCTCCTTGCCTCCATCATCCCGGCTGCAGGCTGACCCAGCACCTCGTCCCTGACATCCAGGGTGGGATAAGCCGTGGTGTGGAGCAAGGGAGGGTAAAACACCCACTTGTTGGGAATCACCAATTTTCCTTTTGTCCAATTTTCCTGTTTTTTTCACCCCTGCCTGATCCTCACTGGGATGGCGGAGGCAAACCAGGCATTGGAGTCTTGCTGCTCTCTCCCTCAAATAAATGCTGCTGCTGTTGAAAGGCAGGGTGACATGTTATTTTAAACCATTCCTATTCTCAGTTAAACTGTCCCCATATTTCCACTGGTGACCACCTCCAGCACTTCTCACAGCACTTGCTAAATATTACTCTGTGCTTGCTTTTTTTTTTGGAGATAAATAGCAAATGCTGGAACACAAGATTCCCAATCTTTAATTCCCAGTCCTATCCCATGTGCATCCTGTTTTTAATACAGCTTCACAGTAAGCTGAGGACTTCATTGTTACATCTATATTGTTTTTCTAAATACTTCTCTGTGATAAAGTTAATTTAAAATCTGATAAAATCTATGACGTGGTTTTGAGGGTGGGTTTTTTCCCCTTTCAGTGTGGATTATACTACATTTTATTTGCCATGTTTCTTTATTTACCTGTCCTGGCTGGTTTATAGCATGGTCCCAGGCAGGGGCTGTCTGGGTCTGAGAGAAGACAGCATGGGGACGTGGGTCTGCCGTCTCCCACCCTCCCTGGACCTCATCGGCTTGAATCGCTCTGTCTCTGGCACATTTATCAGCTTGGTTTAGCTCAGTGAATTGCTTTTTCCATCTAGTTAGGTTAGCAAAGTGTTGCCTAGAAATTGAGCCTAAGATTTAAATGGTTGGGAATAGTCTGTAGCATATGAGACCCCCCTGAATCGGTTTCACAGACCTCTCCCTTGACTGGGAAAGTAAAATTGTTATGGTAGGGACCTGTTCCCCTGCCGCTGCATGCAGAGGGCTTTCTTCATTTTACTGATGGTTAGGTACAATCAACAGAAAAGAAATAAGTTCTCAGTGTCTATCAGTGCCACGACATCCGTTTCTGTGGGGGAGAACTGATGTGTGTTTCCTCTGCTCTCTGCGTTTTCAGGTGGGCCACAGTGCTGAGCTGAAAAGAAGTGCTTTTAGGGTCAGAAGCGAGTTCCTGTGATGAAGAGATCACTGAAACATTACCTTTATGAGCATTAGGTCTTTTCCTGATTTATGTATTGTCTCGAGGAGTACTGGCATCAGGAGAATCTCAAATGAAATTTGGGTGTGTGAGATGAATGCGTTCATGTATTGGTACTGAGAACTGTAACAGAGGAGAAGCAGAGAGACAGACTCTGCTGGTTTGCAAAGAAAGATCACAAAAATAGCCTTAACATCTCAAAGGGGTAATCTTCCTCTGGGTACCTGAGGTCGTGACACCAGCCTTAACCTTAGTGATGCTGCAAGGTAGACATTTAATTAGCAAGTGCTGAGCAAGAACCTTTCACTCTGTGAAGTCAGAAATTTTCTTTCCAATTTCAAAATGAGCAGGAGAAAGGTCAAAATCATTACCCACATACTACTCTTCATTATAAAAAGGCAATGATTTTTTTTGCAGGTTCTGGGACTTGCTAATTATTCTTGTCACTGGTATGAGACATCTCCAGTTCTGCCCAGAGCTGGTGAAAAGTCATTTTGCAATTTCATCTCGTGAATCAAGTCCTTGGGCAAAAATGCTCCTATCCAACAGTGCTTGAAACACAGCAGCTGAAAGATGAAGAAATGAAAATTACAATCCGTGACCAAAGCGTGGAGCCATTTAATATTAATGTCCTTTTACATTTTTCTTACAGTTAAAAGAAAGGGTGATGTGACAGACAGAACCACTTAAACTCCTGAAATAGCACCACAGAGAGGGATACAAAGAGGCTTGGGGTAAGTTATGAGACTTCCCTGAGGCTGTACATCAGGTCAGGATGGAGGAGGAGAAGAACTATGGTGCACTCATCCCATTTGTGACTTTATGTTCTGAATGCATTGATTCCCATACAAATAGCACAGTCATCAGCTCCAATAAGCTCAAGAAGTGGGTCCATATGAATCTCATGAGGTTCAACAAGGCCAAGTGCAAGGTTCTGCACCTGGGTGGGGGCAACCCCCATTATCCATACAGGCTGGGGGATGAAGGGATGGAGAGCAGCCCTGCAGAGAAGGACTTGGGGGTACTGGTGGACAAAAAGTTGGACATGACCCAGCAGTGTGCGCTCGCAGCCCAGAAAGCCAACTGTGTCTTGGGCTGCATCACCAGCAGCGTGGCCAGCAGGTCGAGGGAGGGGATTCTGCCCCTCTGCTCTGATCGGGTGAGACCTCACCTGCAGTTCTGCGTCCAGCTCGGGGAGACCTTACAGCAGCCTTCCAGTACTTAAAGGGGGCCTACAAGAAAGATGGGGAGGGTCTCTTTATCAGGGAGTATCGTGATAGGACAAGGTGATGGTTTTAAACCAAAAGAGGGGAGATTCAGACCAGATATAAGGAAGAATTTTTTTTACACTGAGGGTGGTGAAACACTGGACCAGGTTGCCCAGAGAGGTGGTCGATGCCCCATCCCTGGAAACATTCAAGGTCAGGTTGGACGGGGCTCTGAGCAACCTGATCTGGTTGAAGATGTCCCTGCCCATGGCAGGGGGGTTGGACTGGATGACCTTGAAAGATCCCTTCCAATCCAAACCGTTCCGTGATTCTATGATCAGCGGAGATCAAACAGCTTGGTAACCGAACACTCATGGACCTCATACTCCAGCTAAGCTAACCAGGAATGTGTGTCATAACCTGGATTTTTCTCCTGTGATCGTACCTCTGCTTGCCCTTCAACCTGGCACATATTGCCACTTTTCAGGTTGTACATACTAGATCCAAGGTGTAAACCAGTTGCATCTCCCTGATATTACTGTAGACAGCAGCAATCTAATTGGAAATTAGTTAGGTCCCTTCTCAGCCCTGGTGGTTTTGGGAGTCCGAGTTTATTCTCTAAGAATCTGGGGTTTCTTTTTGTTTGTTTGTTTGGGGTTTTTTTTGTTGAAAAAGCCAGAAAAGGTGATCTGGAAAGAGATGCAGCAGTGGGGACTCACACAAACCCTGCAGAGCAGTCCTTGGGCCCCAGCAAATTCTCCTGAGGAAAGCAGGGTGTGCAGCGAGCGCCCTAGTAGTACGCACAGCCCAGTTTTCAGTGCCAGCATCAAGACCTGCCAAAGTACAAAATGGCCTTTAAAACATCTCCTTGCAACCTGGGTGGCTTTGTCAATTTTTTTTTATCATAAATCTACTGAATGTTACACTGATCTTGGAAATAAGGACAGCACTAGTTGACTGGGGGGCTGCACAGATCCTTACAGTCTGTAGTGAATGTTAGTTACTTTTGCACATTAAAGTAGAGCCATACAGCTACAGACAGGCTCATTAACTTGAACAAGGAGCTGAAGACTAGAATCCACCCTGTCTCCTTTCCCTGGATGGTAACACTTGTAAATGATCTTTCACAGCTAAGGTATGTAGAGTAATTTTAAAAAGAAGGAGAAATGGGAACTAGAGAAATAATCTCATCATAATGCAGCAAACTGACAGATGCTGAAGCTAATGTGCCTGGGTTTTCTCTCGCACAACTGAAGATGGTAGGGTGTATGAATCCTAATGCAGGATCTGAAAATACTTTGACAGAATTCCCTTAAAAGGTCTGATAATACTCTTTTGTATAAGATTTGCAGTACTTTCATATGAGGCCCTGAAAAAAGGCCCTGAAATATATTAAACATATATTCCTCTTTGAAGAAGAAAAGTGTTATCCCCATTTCAAAGTTGAAGACACTGAAACACAGAGAGGTTATGTGATTTGTCCAAGAATCTTTCAATACTCCCAGGTGTAAAGCCCAAGTATCCCAACTCCCAAACTTTTCTCTCAAAGCACTATAAAGGATTCTTTCAAAGATCGCTTGTTAGAAACTAAATGTCTTGTACTTACAGCTGCCCACAGCCAAAACCACCAGCACCAGCAGACACTGAGCCCGAGGACTTATAATAATGGTTGTTTCACAAGTGCTTTCCAAAAAAACAAAAAAGAATGGGCAGAGTCTCTGGAAATTTATTATATATAGTTGCTGGCAAGCATCTGCCTGAGGAGGAGTTTTGAGTGAAAGGAGTTCTGTTGAAGTTTTAATTAATGCCGTATGAGGGGGGACTTCCTTGAGCAACTGAGCAATGCTGAAGAGAGAACAGAAATGTAGAGATCCCAGTGTCAAAGCACAGTTAATTGAATCTGCCCAAAATTTATCTAGATCCTGGCACCCATTTCCTTTTGGAGCTCATCAAATCTATTAGAGGCTTCTGAAGATCTGGGTTTTGGGCACAAATGCATCCTGTCTGAGCAAAAGTGGAGATTCCAGTTAGGAAATGAAAGTCATAAGACAGATACATAAGGAGGTACAGAGCCTGACCCTCCCCCATTCTTCCACCAAGGTGGGTTGCAAACAAGCAGGTAGAATTAGTGGGATCTTTTCAGTAGGAAACCTGTCTGATGGGCGAGTCATGGCTAAGGAAGGAGTCAAGGCGATGGCTCCTTCATTAACTATACAAAATGGAAAAGCATAGCTGGAAGACTTAGGCTCAAACACAATCAGAAAAACAGTGGGAATTAGAATCATAGAATCATAGAATCATTTAGGTTGGAAAAGACCTTTCAATCATCGAGTCCAACCATAAACCTAACACAATTAATTTGCTTCTAGGCTTGCAAGGGTCAGAATCAGTACAGGCAAGTCCATAAACTAGAACAAAAATTGGCATCACAGGAGACAGCTACATTTGAGACAGATGCATATGTTTGCATGGCTTAATTGTCTTTTCTATGCTCTTTTCTGTGCATTGAGGTGCTCAAAGAGTAAGGCAGTCATAATACTGACAAGGGAGAGGCACCTAAGAAACTACTAAGATAAAATTTCAGGTGGAAGAAGAACATATGAGAAGGAATGCATCTCCCCTCTGACAACCAGAGGAGAACAGCAGTGTGACTGCTGACAGCTGGTTGCTGTCTGTCTTAGCCAAATCACTCCTGGCACCGCTGACAGTACTGACTGCTGTCTCCACTAGCAACATGGAGAGTTTTAGACACCCAGCATATGTGGAGACACCTAAATATAAGTGTCTTAATCTGGAGCTGGTTCCCAGTCCACTCACATATTTTGTGGTGCGTCACAGTGCCACATGCCTTCATGAAGAGAAATGTTGTATTGCTAATGGTACAAGCAGATAGATTTACTTTTATACTTTGTATAGTCTTTTGTGCCAAGATTTCTTGTACTTTTGTATTAAGAGTCCCTTCTCAAAAAATAAAAACGCAAGGTTTAAGCATTGTAGTAGAAGGCAGCACGTGTAGCCATCTGCGAATGTATCAGCCAGAAGAATATAATCTCTGCTACCACCAAGTACATGTTAACACATCTAAACAAAGATGACTGACATGAATGTCTTCAAAAGCATCACGACAAATTTCCAATGTTGAGTCACATTAGTAGCTGGCATTCCTGACTTCAGGTTATTAACTAATACCCACATCTCATTCTGAGCATGTTCGCTGGGCTGTGTGCATGGGAAGGTGGATGGAATAGTTTCCCTATGGACTCCTGTTCTTGATGTCCTTTATTTCAAGATAATTAGTGTGCCTCAGCATGGTGTATTTGACATTTATTCAATAGTAGGATGGGCACAGAAGGAGCTGTGGCAGAACAGCTTGTTTTCTAGCAGTGATGCAGATCTGTTTCCACAAGCAGACAGGCTATTAAAGAAGATAAACAAGAATAACAGCTACAAAATAATGAAAATTCTCTGAAGAATAACTACTGATAAAGCAGAGATGAGAATGAGCAGGAAAGCATCTCCCCAAATACAGGGCAGCGCACAGCTACAGCATTGTGGGGACAAGCAGGCAAGGAGATGTTGGGAGCAAACTCTTAGGAGTCAGCTTAGCTGTGTCACGTACTGTGCCCAGGGTGAGAAAATGGGGCCACTCCTTCCCTTCTCCCTATCCTATTCCCTAGTCGAAGAAAGTTATAAGAAAATTTAAACTACCTCTTGCACTACAAGATCTGAGCTCTGGGAATAGGCTAATGATGGGTTCTTTAATGTCTCTGTACCTCTTTACTGCTAGTGAGATTCAACTTCAAAAAAAGGTGGTTAGTAGATTTGGGGGAAAATAACCCATAACAGAGTTGATAAGCAGGAAGAAACAGCAGTTCTGAAAAAGACCCACTACAGTCATGAGAGGTGTCATCTACTTAACAGAGCTTGCAAATGGGCAAACAGCAATGATAGCTGATGCGGTCTGTGAACACATGGGCCTCATATTGCGGCATGGGCACCACATTTCCAAAATCATTGCTTCTGATGCAATTCCCTGTCTGAGTCAGCAGGTGACAGTTGGACCCCATGCTTGCCTGGCAGCTCTGGAGCTGCAAGCCACCAGCCTGGGCGACGAAGCTCTGCTGCTACTGCTGGGAATAGCAAGAAAGCTACATTACTCTTCAGTTTGTGCAAGCCAGAGCTTCTGCTGCTCTTCCCTGCCTGCTTCCCACCACCCACCGTCTCCTCCTTACTGCCAGCACGAGCATTTGTGCAGGCATGCTGCGAACTGGGTCAGGAAAACTAACTTAGGGTAAAACAAACTTTTTCCTGGACTAATTTTAGTCTGGATGAATCCCTCCCAAACCAGCTCGACACCCTAGCACACAAACACTGCTGCTGGGGAGCAGGAGGATGGTGGCACTGCTGTGTCTGACAGCGTGCAGGCTTATGCCATTTCGAAGTGTTGATGAAGTGGTGGCATGAATCATAGAACCATGGAATCATTTAGGCTGGAAAAGACCTTTAAGATCATCGAGTCCAACTGTTAACCTAACACTGCCAAGTCCGCCACTAAACCATGTCCCCAAACACCACATCTACATGTCTTTTAAATACCTCCAGGGACGGTGACTCAACCACTTCCCTGGGCAGCCTGTTCCAATGCTTGACAACCCTTTTGGTGAAGAAATTTTTCCTAATACCCAACCTAAACCTCCCCTGGCACAACTTGAGGCTGTTTCCTCTCATCCTATCACTAGTTACCTGTTAGAAGAGACCAGTACCCACCTCACTACACCCTCCTTTCAGGTAGTTGTAGACAGAGATAAGGTCTCCCCTCAGCCTTCTTTTCTCCGGGCTAAACAACCCCAGTTCCCTCAGCCGCTCCTCATAAGACACGTACTCCAGGCCCTTCACCAGCTTCGCTGTTCTTTGGATGTGCTCCAGCACCTCAAAGTCTTTCTTGTAGTGAGGGGCCCAAAACTGAACACAGTATTCGAGGTGCAGCCTCACGAGTGCCGAGTACAGGGGGACGATCGCTTCCCTAGTGCTGCTGGCCACACTAGTTCTGGTACGAGCCAGGATGCTGTTGGCCTTCTTGGCCACCTGGGCACACGGCTGGCTCATGTTCAGCTGGCTGTCGACCAACACCCCCAGGTCTTTTTCCACCAGGCAGCTTTGTTGGGGTCGTTGTGAGCCAAGTGCAGGACCTGGCACTGAGCCTTGTTGAACCTCATACAAGCTGTTGCTTCACAGCAACTTCAGCTTATGCAAATTGTGGCTGAGATGGGCCCGCTCCCCTTGATCTCCACTGCACAGTGTGCACTGGCACTTCTGAAACCACCTGCTGGGATGCCTTAAAGAGGTGAGCAAGCTGAATTATAAACAAATATCTGGGTTTTGGGTGAACAGGGTTGTGTGATCCCAGGAGGAACTGTGCTCTTGCACAGCTCCAACAGGCATAGAGTCCCGAAGAAGAACCGCTGGCTGGGGAGGGCACACAGCGATGCCACCCGACAGTAGCCACATTTAGCAGGAGTGTACCTTGTTCTGGGCGAAGTCACTCACTCCATGAGAACTCTGGGCAGATACAGATCCTCACTTGAATGCAACAATTTTTTACCTGGCAAAGGTCGGGGAAGGAAAGTGCACACGTTCAATAAGTGTTAAAATAAACTCCCATGACGCACGTGGCCCCGCAGCGTGCTGGAGTGTTTCTCTAGTGGTCACAACAATCGCATTACTCAGCTGGCATCGTGTTTGTTTTGCTGGTAACAAAATTATATACATCCTCTTCCTCCTGCAGTCCCATGCACTTTCTCTCACACTCTTGTTCCCTCTTTTTCTTCGTTTCACTGTAGCTATTATTGTACTGTGACATTTCGCTCCTGGCTTGACGTTTTTGTCTGGTTTACGGAAGGAGTGCGCAGGTCTTAATACATTACTCATCATTTTTTTAAGAAAAAGTATCTTTTTGTCTTTTGTTTTTTCCTCCTTTAAGTTTCCTGCTTTGAGATTTCTGGATGATTTCCTGACCCAGGTTAACGTGCCTTGTAACTGTGAAATTACAGTTTTCACCTTCAGGGCACAGTGTGTGTGTGTTTTGGTATTGCAGATTGGCTTGAGGGTAAGAACGAGTTTATTGAAGTTCTTAGCTGAGGATTTCTTTTTGGTTTATGAAAATGCTGTGGGGACTGGTTCTGATCTCAGTCATACTTGCTTTATACTGAGGTAACTAGACGGGCACAAGTCGAAACAAGCGAGGTTCGAACTGGATGGAAGGAGAAGCTTTCCCTCCATGAGGATGGTCAAGCAGTGGGACAGGACCCTGGGAAGGTTGTGCATTGCTGTTCTTGGAGGTTTTCAAGACCTGACTGGATAAAGTCCTGAGCAACCCAGCCCGATCTCAGAGCTGACCCTGTTTTGAGCAGGAGGTTGGACCTGAGACCTCCTGAGGTCCACTCCATCCTGAACTGTGATCCTACAAATGAACTTCTGTGATACCTGCTTTGCAGCATGGAAATGAGAGAAGCAGCAGGTCTCTAGTACAGAAGAAAAGAGAAGAAGGGGTAAGAACTTCATTAAAGCCTTAAGATTTATGCTTTTGAGTTTAAAAAGACTTTGAAGACACTGAGCACTGCTAAACAGCATTTTTTAAATTTTAAAATTCTTTCCACTCAGAATCTAAAAGCATTTAACAAATAAAGGCAAACACAGTTGTTTCCACATCACACATGAGTACTCACATCTTTTGACCCCTAACGAGTCTCCTGCCTAGTCTGGGTCCCCAATTCCCACAGCTCACACCTCTCCTGGCTCGTTCTCCGACAGAAGACCACAGAGTGCAGGGAAAAAGGATCATCTGAAGTACAATCATCCCAAAGGGATTCATCCCAGTGCTTCCCACAGGGGCTGACTCCCTGCTGCACAGCACGTGCCTGCGGATGGCTGCACGAGAGGGGTGATGCCAGTGACCTGCCGGCTCTGCAGTAAATAGGATTGCATTTGGGGCTCGTGTGCACCCCAGTGCTGCACGGACTCCCTTAGCAGAGGCTGAGCCAGCAGTGGTTTGCTGGGGGGGGGATGCCTGTGAAAAGATTGGCCACGTTACCCCAAACTGCCAGTGAGGGAGGATGGGGAGCAGGGAGAGTGGGAGGAGGTAGCAGTAATTCAGAGGAGCTGGCCCTGACCTGCAGAAGTCTTGGTGGGGTGAGGAAGAGACAGGAGAAATCAGCGTCTCAAGCTAATAAGGTAGAGGCAGCCATCGCATTGCTGTCTGGAAGGTTGCTGTGGTGGGTTCATGGCCTCTGAGGCCTGCTTTAGCTCAGATTTGGGGAAAAAGGCAGTGTCTTCTGACCCATAACTGTCCCCCATGATGCCAGCCCCGCTCTCCTTCTAGTGACGCTCAAATAGCAAGTACACAGACAGTATAAACTGCAAACCTGCACCTGAAAGTAGCTGAATTCAGCCACACCTCTGTATTTTAAAGGGATATTATTGGTTCAAACACAACTAGAACAGCAACTCCTGCAAATCAGTGTGTGCCAGTAAAAATGGAGTGGGTATCTGAGACGTCTTCTCAAACAAGGTACCCTTATTGCAGCTGCAGCTCACAGCTCCCACATGGACATTTATGGGTTCATCTGCTCCTTGTCACAGCAAGAAAAAGCACCAGGTCTGATCCCTGACAGTTGGAATAAATGATCTTTTTTCCAGTCTGATGTCTGAAATAAGACCTTTTAAAAGAGACAACTGCTTCAAAGCGGAAATAATTTCTCTCAGGAGATTAATCCCTGAAAAAACCATTCTGAACTGGCAGGTTTTTGGCAGCAGAAAGAGAAGACAGAAGGAATAGCAATTTTTACCATCCCGACTGTCACTTTTCACATTTCTTTGAGCAGAGCACAAAGAGAACAGTATCAAATCAAAAGCATCTCAAAATTCATGCTGCGTAGAGATAAAAATGAAGTAGCTGAGATTTGGGTGTGAAGAACTTTACTCACCAGGATGGCAGCACCAGGCCTTGCTAGGGGAGCCACAAGCCCACATTTCTGTTTTCATAACAGTAACTTCTGTCTACTTTGTGCTCATTTTATTAATCCTCTGCCCACATCAGTCCCTGCCTGCATTAGTCTCTGCCTATACTGTGATTGCCAGAGCAGTGTAGCCTGGCATGGCATCTGCAGTGGTCCAGAGGTAGCCAAGACACACATTATTTGATGTAACAGATGAAGTTTGGTAGTGATTTCAAATCAGCACAACTAGGAGGTAAAATGCCTTCACTGCACTGAAACAGCCATCCCTTGCAGAGGGCCTTGCTCTGATCTCTACACATCTGGGCTATGGCTCTGGAGAGATGTCATAGAATCACAGAATCACAGAACGGTTTGGGTTGGAAGGGACCTGTCAAGGTCATCTAGTCCAACCCCCCTGCCATGGGCAGGGACATCTTCAACCAGATCAGGTTGCTCAGAGCCCCGTCCAACCTGACCTTGAACATGTCCAGGGATAGGGCATCGACCACCTTGCTGGGCAACCTGGGCCAGTGTTTCACCACCCTCAGCTTAAAAAATTTCTTCCTTATATCTAGTCTGAATCTGCCCTCTTTTAGTTTAAAACAATTACCCCTTGTCCTATCACTACAGGCCCTACTGAAAAGCCTGTCCCCATCTTTATGTAGGCCCCCTTTAAGTACTGGAAGGCTGCTGTCTCCCCGGAGCCTTCTCTTCTCCAGGCTAAACAATCCCAACTCTCTCAGCCTGTCCTCACAGCAGAGGTGTTCCAGCCCTTGGATCATTTTTGTGGCCTCTTCTGGACCCGCTCCAACAGGTCTGTTGTCTCTCCTGTGCTGAGGACCCCAGAGCTGGACGCAGAACCGCAGGTGGGGTCTCACCTGGCCATGTCCCCAGTGTCCCTTCTGGGGCTGCTGTCCCCAAAGACCTGCCAACATCATTGCGTGATAGCCCGCTCTCTAACTGAGCTCTTCCAGAGGATCCTTCTTAAAACCAATGCTGTGATGAGTGTTTAACCTAACCGGGATGGTTTTGGCAGGTCTGTGAAGTCGTGTTGGTTGACCAGAGGGGAGGGTGACCTCTGGCAGGGTGGCTGGTCAGCAGCTGGGGACAAACCAGAGACAACGGCATCTTTGCTGGGGTCGATGAAGGCCAAAGCATCCCAGCTTTGTGAGTGGAAACACCAGCTCCCAGGGGCACAGGAAGCTCGGAGGAGCGGAGCTGCCTGCCATGTCTGCTCCGAGATGGGTCAAAAGATGACGACGGCTGAGAGAAGGACCATCAACACAGAAACTCACACGGGCTCTGCCCCCTCTCCCCAGGTGCAGCAAGGAGCTTCCTTAACTACTTCCTTAATGCACCCTGTGGTGCACGCACCCTGCGGCACAGCCTTACACGTGTGTTTCCTTGTTTTTCTTCCCCTTTGTCACAGCCTCGGAATGTGATGTTTTTATCAATGAATAGATGGGGGGGTGGGGTGGGGAGACAACAGTTCTGGCTATCGGTCACATCTACTAGGATCCTGCCTGAATGAACTGGAGAGCTCAGCCCTAGCAATTCCCTCTCAGCATCCTCAGGGAAAGGTTTATTATGGAATGAGATGTATTGAAAAAGTTGGTCCTTCCAAATGACTGCAGGACTGGCAGCTAGGGCTTGCAGCACTTGATTGATGCTGGTGTCCTGTGTGGGGAGGTTGGCTGACCCTTCCAGGGTATTGCACAGGAACCTGTGGGCATGCAACTGGTGTAACACGTATCAAGGAAAAATAAATCCATAGCTTAAGCACACAGCACCACCTCCTTACGTACCAAGCCAGGAGACCTCTCTATCACTGGAGGTCTTAGAGACCCAGCTGGACGTCAGTGGAGATGGCCAGCCAGGATCAAACTCCTCCGGGGCAAGGGCGACGGATAAGGTGACCTCTGAGCTCCTTCCAGCCCTACGGCAGAAGGGAGGCACGTGGCGATGATTCCAGAAACGCAGCCAGGGATGCTCTGATGTCTTCGGGATAGGCTTTTTCTTCTGAGCTTGTGTAGCTCATAGCACAGCTGGGCTCTAGCCTACGTGCCAAACTCCTGCACTCTTCAAATAATTCAGGTAATTAGTACAGGCAAACAGAGCAGCCGGTAGCCCTGTTGCTGCTGTGGCCCTCAAGTACAATTTGCTTGAAAAAAACCCACGGGATTTTGCTGAAAGACTTGGGGCTGTCTAGGGAGGGGGTTGCTGTACCTGCAGGTGCGAGGAGCAGCCCAAGCTGGGCACTCCGCTCCTGGCTCTGCCTGTGACAGCTCCATCACCTCTCCATGACATCCCGGCCTTGCCAATGTCAACAGGAATTTTGTCCCGGACTTCATGAGAGCCAAGGTGTTGCCCTTTGCATCCGTCTGTAGCTCTCTGTGAGCTGTGACAGTCCCTCTTGCCAGGCACCTGTTTCACAGCCACCACCTTCGTCCTCCCCTCCCCTTCCTGCTATTAAGCCCTGACTTGCGTTAGCTCTAAAGCTCCCCAAGGGAGGCTCTCGTGCCAGAAAAACGGGCTCTGCAATTAAAGGAATCGGTGAGGATTCAAGAGACTCAGCTAACGTTTAAGGTACCCAAAGGAAAAGGTACGACAGAACAGCAAGTAACTGTACCTTGAAGAAAAAAATACCACTTTAAAAATACTCAAACCCTGACAGAAGGATAAAACGTGACCCATCCGTGGCTCCCGTCCACACAGATTTCCTCCCTGCTTCAAAAGCAGGATATTGACAGTAAATACCCCAGCGACGCAACCACGCTCATCTCTGCCGTCTTATTTACAAGGATCCCAGACCTATTACACACAACTCTCCTCATCTTACGCATGCAGCGCTGCGACAAGCCAAAAAGGAAGAGCATTTGGCTTTGATCTTCAGCAAGAAGTTGATGCTTAATCATAAAAAAAAGGAAATAACTCAATACACACACAATGTTGGTGCAAAATACGAGCCGCTCCTGCCAAGGGCAGAGGCCTGGAGCAGCTCTCCTGAAGTCGGTGGTTGAGGCGATGATCCCACCCGAAGCAAGCTGGGTGCTGCTCCACATGCTCGAATACGAGCTGACGTGCTCACCTGGTGAGGTTTATGGTGGTTTTTTCCCCATTTCCCCGCTCCCCAGGCTGTATTAATTTCATAAGCCATTATAGCGCTTGCTCCTTTTCATCGAGAAAATGACTAAACAAAGGGAAGTGCCTTCCCTTCCTTGCAAATACCCGCACAGAAGTTAACACTGTTGTCAGACGACAGCTGAATTACCTGCGGTGACCAAGGGTAGATTACCAGCGAGGCGTATTTTTGATAAAAACAACAGTTTATTAACACCGTTGATTGCTCTATAAAAACAAAACATACTTTCACACGCTTAATCCGGTCGATAAGTTGGAAGGACTGCAGGCTGGGAACGGTTTGCTCAGGTTTTAATGGTTGACTCATTAGCGGTCCAGCTAGACTTGCTTATTTTCTACATTTGGAATAAAAAGGTGAGGTGGGAACGTCTTATCGCTTTCAAAGCCATGGGGTGACTAATTGCAGCGCAGATCAGCGCTTCGGCAGCACAATAACCTTATTTACAGTCCACGACCTTGAGGTACCACCCCAGAATCCCAATTTTACCCCATTTTGAGCAGGTCTGCGATTGCCCAGCCCACCCTGACCCAGCCCCACCGGGACGCCCCATCCCCGTGTCCTGCCCTCACCCCCTGCCTGTCCTCCCCTCGCCCCGTCCCCCCCCTGGTGCCCTGTGCCCCACACCCGACGGTGACGGGGGCCCTATCTCTCCTCCCCATGCCCCCTCCTGCACCCCTGGGCCCTATCGGCCACCCCCAGGCCCCTGACCTCGTCGCCGTGCCTTATCCCCCCTCCCCAGGCCCCGTCCCCTATCTCTAACCCCCATCCCCGGGCACGATCCCCCCTGTCCCCAATCTCCTACCCCCTGTCCCCATTCCCTCTCTTCCATCCCCCACCACAGGCCCCATCATCCCCTGGTACCCTGTCTTGGGCCATGTCCCATGTCCCCAGGCCCTGTCCCCCATGTCCCAGCCCTGAGCCACCATCCTCTATCCCCCTGTTCTGTCCCCAACCCCTGCTTGTCCCCTATCCCCCCATCCCTGTCTCCTGTCCCCAATCCTCCATCCCTGGTCCCCCCTGTCCTGTCCCCAACCCCTGCTCGTCCCCTATCCCCCCTATTCCTGTCCCCTGTCCCCATCCCTCGCACCTGTCCCGCATCCTCCAGCTCTGTCCCCTCTCCCCTGTCCCCACCATTCCTGTCCCCTCTCCTCTGTCCCCATCCCCCGTGCCTGTCCCCTATCCCTCCATCCCTGTCCCCAATCCTCCATCCCTGGCCCCCCCTCCCCTGTCCCCAACCCCTGCTCGTCCCCTATCCCCCCCATCCCTCTCCCCTGTCCCCCATCCTCCATCTCTGTCCCCTCTCTCCTGTCCCTACCCCCCCGCTCGTCCCCTACCCCCCATCCCTGTCCCCCACCCTCTGTCTCCGTCCCCCCCGTCCCCGTCCCCATCCCCTCCTTCCCCTTCCCCCGCCGCCCCGGGGCTCCCCCCCCCCCCCGCCGCCGAGCTCCGCTCCTCCCGTCCCCCCCACACCGCCTCCCGGCGGGCCGCGGCCTGCCGGTCTCCCGTTCCACCCGGTTCCGCCGGCCGGCCGCCATGTCGCGGGGCCCGGTGCGGGTGCTGCGGCTGGGGCTGCGGCCCTACGCCGAGGCCCTGCGGGCGCAGGAGCGCTGCGTGGAAGCGGCGCGGGCGGCGCGGCTCCCCGTCCCCGTCCCCGGGGAAAGCGTGGTGCTGAGCGAACCGGCGGAGCCCGTCTACGCCTGGGGGCTGCGGGGGGGCCCGGAGGCGGAGGAGGCGGCGCGGCTGCGGCGGCGGGGCGCGGGGCTGGCGGCCGTACGGCGCGGCGGGCGGATCACCTTCCACGGGCCCGGGCAGCTCCTGGCTTTCCCAGTCCTCGACCTCCGCCGCCGCCGCTTGCCGCTGCGGGGCTACGTGGAAGCGCTGGAAGCGCTGGTCCTGCGGCTCTGCCGCCGTTTCGGCCTGCCCGCCGCCCGCGCCCTCCCGCCGCCCTTCACCGGCGTCTGGATGGGCGACAGCAAACTCTGCGCCATCGGTGAGCGCCGAGGAGGAGGAGGAGGAGGAGGAGGAGGAGGCGGGGGGGGGGGGGGGGGCATGGGCCGAGGTGGTGGTGGTGGTGGAGCGGGGGGGGGGGGAGGACGAATTCGGGCCCCCGCAGCCCAGCCGGGGCCTTGCACCCGGAACCGGGGCCCAGCGCTTTGCACCGCGGCCCTTGCAACCCGCGGCTGGGTGCTTGTGCCCTTGTCCCCCGCCTCGCCCTCCTCTCCTGACCCCTTGCCCCCAGCCTTGTCCCCTTTTCCTGCCCCCTTGTCCCCCACCTCGCCCCCCTCTCCTGCCACCTTGTCCTCAGCCTTGTCCCCTTTCTCCTGCCCCCTTGTCCCCCCTCTCCTGCTCCCTTGTACCCCGCCTTGCCCCCTTCTCCTGTCCCTTGTCCCTCGCCTCGCCCCCCTCTCCTGCCCCCTTGTCCCCCGCCTTGCCTCCGTCTCCTGCCCCTTCGTCCCCTTTCTCCTGCCCCCTTGTCCCCTTCCTTGCCCTCCTCTCCTGCCCCCTTGTCTTCAGCCTTGCCCCCTTCTCCTGCCCCCTTGTTCGCCTTCTCCTGCCCCCTTCTCCCCAGCCTTGCCCCCCTTCTCCTGCCCCCTTGTCCCCCGCCTTGCCCCCTTCCCCTCTCCCCCTCCCCAGGCCCCGTGCTGTTCCCCTTCAGGCCAGGCAGACCCCCCACCTCAGCCCCATGTCCCGCACCCCTTCCTGGAGTCCTGCACCCCCAGACAGGCTCTGCTGCCTGGGCTCGGAGCGGGGGTCTTGCAGCCCGGATTCCCCTTTGCACACACTTGAAACCCTAGCGGTGGGAGGTGCTGGGGGATGAGGGGCTGGGGTGGAGGGAGCCGGAGACGCTGTGCCCCACCTGCCCCGAATTTGGGGAGTCTGCCTGCAGGTTAGGGGGTTTTGCTGGCAGAAGCGGGGAATGCGGCATGCAGTGGGGTTTATAGTGGCCTGAGCAGCACAAGCCACTAAATATCTCACGCCGGGGCATCCCTGGGGATGGGTGCTGACGGGTGGGTGCTTTGACCCCCCCAGGGGTGCACTGCGGGAACCACATCACCTCCCACGGGCTGGCACTGAACTGCTGCACCGACCTCACCTGGTTCGACCACATCGTCCCCTGCGGGCTGGAGGGGAAAGGTGTCACCTCGCTGAGCCGCGAGCTGGGGCGGCACATCACCGTCGACCACGTCCTGGAGCCCTTCCTCGATTCCTTCCAGGAGGTGTTCGACTGCACCTTAGTCTTTTCGGAAGACCCCGGGGACTAGGAGAACCAACAGCACCTCCGCTGGGTGTTTCGGCAAATCCTTGGCGTGGCCGACGAATGGCAAAGACAAGAGCTCTCGTGCCTTTGCCTATAGAATGTGCATGAATGGTGACACAGAGGTTTGGGCTGTTGCTTAAACATCCATACTGCCATCGGGGCGGCTTTCCCCAGCCCCGCGGGTCTCCATACCTTGGCTGAGACCCCCAAGGGTACCAGTACCACGTCCCTGTCGCTTGCTGGGGAAATGGCCAAACAGTCACTTTTGTGTGGTTTTTTTCTACCTCCTCCCTGCCAAAATCTGAAATTTGGGTGAATGCTCGCATGCCCTTCGGACAAGAGGAAGAGGGATCATTGCTGCGTAAAAAGAGGCAGGTTTTCTATAAAGAGAGTTGCTGGGAACTTTGGCTGCCGATCCTTTGCTTGTTTATTTACCCCCAGACTTTATGAATAACAACCTTTTTCTTGCCCTGTGCCCAGAGAAATCCTCGCACTGCAAAAATCCTCACCGTGGTGTCAGGGCGGGTGGAAAATCGCTGATAAGAGGCTGTAAACGGTGGTTGAAAGGCCACCGGTGCAATGCCGACACGGTGGGAAAGCGGGAGGAGGAGGGGAAGGGGTTGGGGTGCCCGAGGAGACAAGTGGCAGCCATCCCGGATCCCGTGGGACCACGCAGCGTGGGATTGAGTGTCCCGGCTGGGCAGTGATGACCTGCTTCTGCTGGGCCCGTGGTGCTGGAGGAGATGTCACTGGGGTCTGGTGCAGGCGGCATCAACTCCTCCAAAATGGCTGTCCTGGCCGTGTAGCATCCACGTGGGCTCGCAGCCACTGTCCCGGTTGAAGGGACACGGCCACCCTGGGGTCCCAATGGCACTGGGGTCCGTGCCCATCAATGCAAACCTATAGGTAGACACATATAAACTTGATTTTAATAAACAGGTTTCTGAAGGGGTAAGAAGCCAGCCCGAGGCTGAGCTCCCCAGAGCTGCCTGCCGCCCCTCGGGGATGCTTGCGGCTCTCCTGGTGCATAGGCAGGAGGGGCAGCACCCAGTCTGGGCTCCCCGAAACCTTGCCCTGTTGGTGCGTGGCACGTCCACAGCCATTTCTGAGTCACCCCGGTTACTGGCAGACCCAAAGCCTGTGTCGGAGTCACTGACCATGGGCAGTTGGGAGCAGCCCCGCAGCCAGACAGATGCTTTGGGGTCAGGAGAAATGGAAAATGGCAAATAAAGTCCCCACGCCCCGCTCAGAGCAGGACCTGACCCCTGCCTGCAGCTCCCCCCCACTGCTCCGGGCCTTCTTTCTGCCCCACAAGCTTTGGGGTACCTCTGCCGCTGCGCAGTGCTGGTGGGTCCCCATGAGCCACCCATGGGTGCCTGCCCGTGGGCACCCACCCCACAGCCCCCAGGGCTTTTGTGCTGGGAGCAATAGGGCTGGAAGGGCCATGGTGGGAGGGGGCTTTGGGAGGGAAAATCCTATTTCATGGAGCCAGCTCAGCTCTGGGAAGGGATGGTGAGCGGGGACGAAGGCACCCCAGGCAGGCTTGGTGCCCCATGCGAGGGCTTGGGGACAGCGGGGATGGACGGAGGAGGGACAGGAAAGCGTGACCGGCAGCGTGTGCCAAGAGGGAAACGCAAGGTCCGGCTCTCCCGACCCCGTAAGGCCTCCAGTATCCGGCCAGGGCGAGGGGGCCATGGTGGGACCCGTGGGGTTGGGGACAGGCTGGTGGCCCGTGTCGGGGCTGGGTGGCTTTGGCAGGTGGCTCTGCCCCGGGAAGGGGAGGAGGCTGTGCGGCACTCCCAGCCCGGCCGGCATCCCTTGCCACCGCCCCGCGATGCTCCAGTCCCGGCTCAGCCTGGCAGCAGCACAGGCAGGGAGGGCACCCTGGGTGAGTGCGATCCCCCCTTCCCACCTCCCCGGTCCTCCCTTTCCCTCCCTGTCCCTATCCCCCGCCCCTAACGCGAGGTTCTCCCCATGCCGCAGCCCATCTGTGCATCTCCTCCTGGATAAGTCCAGATCTTGCCCTAAATCTCCCAAATTCAGCCTCTTCCTGCTTCAAACTTGTCTCTAAGTCGGGAAGACAGCCGGGGCTGAGTCCATCCCCGTGGGCTCATGGCTGCTCAGCCCCATCCTCCTCGCTGCTGGGGTCTCGTCCTGGGAAATGCACCTTGGGTTTGGGGTGACCTTTTTTTTGGGGGGGGTCAGCTGCCTGGGCATGAGGCAGAGCTGCCAGTGCTGCAGGCACAGGGTGCTTGGGAGCAGGGGGGGACGGGGTGGCTACCCTGGGGGATTTAACATTGGACAACAGTGGTTTGTGGGGCCGGTGTGTCCCGAAGGATGGCACACATGGGGGACCGTGTCCCCGTGTCCCTTCCCAGCCGGCACCTGCTCCAAGGCCCTGGCGAGACACGAGGGTATGTGAGGGCACATGGGGGTCCAGGGTGGGCTGGCAGAGGGGGTCTGGGACCCATGGGGGGGGAAATCCCCAGGGGGGTTTAGGGCAGTGACCCCTTGGGATGGGTCCACAGGGGTGTGTGGGGAGCTGTGCCCCTCTGCCGGGGCAGTTGTGACTCCTGGCCTCGGGCTAGGACCAACGGGGAGAAAAGGGGGTCCCTGCTCAGCTGGGGGGGACCTGGCCTGGAGTGAGTGGGGTTGATGCATGGCAGGATCAGTCCTGGAGCTGTTATTTAGGGTGGGGGACCCCAGACAGCCCCCCCCAGGGTCCCTTGGGTGCTGGCTCTGCACCCTGGAAGGGTGCAAGATGCAGGTGGTGCCCACCGTCACCACGCATCCCTGTGGGGAGCAGGCTTTGAACAAAACCATCCTGGCACCCTGGGACAGCTGTGTCCCCACATTGTCCCCAGCCCCAGGGAAGAGATGGGGGCAGGCAGCTGCCCCGAAGGTCTGGGTGCTTTATTCCCTCCATGGAGGAGTGAAATTTGGGGAGAAGTCTGCCACGAATGCAAAGGGTTTGGATACCCCTGCTCCTACCCTTGCTGTGTGGCAGAGACACTTCAAGGATCATTGTGGGGTCATCGTTGGGTCTGGCGGGACATCCCTGGCATCGTCCCGGAGGCACTGCTACCATGAGGGCAGCCCCAGCTGAGCCTCCCTGTCCTTCCCCACAGCCTGAAGCAGGACATGGAGGAGGACAACCGGACAGAGACCTGGCACCGAAGCCTCCAGGCAGTGCTTAATGCCTTGAACCAGACGCTGCATGGGGTCATCCTCTGTCCCACTGACCGCCCCACCACCATCGCACGCAACGCCAGCACCCGCGCCGGCCATCCCGGCCGCAACGACAACGCCTACATGTACATCCTCTTCGTCATGACGCTTTTTGCCGCCACGGTGGGGAGCCTCATCCTGGGCTACACCCGCTCCCGCAAAGTGGACAAGCGCAGCGACCCGTACCACGTCTACATCAAGAACAGGGTCTCCATGATCTGAGCCCGGTCCCGACACCTTGGTCCCCGGGAGCTGGTGGGTTTGGGGTCACGTCGCTGCTGTGCATCCCACTGCTTGTAGGATGGGGCAGAGCTGCTGGCCAGCCTGGCCCCAAAACTGCTGGGAAACTGCCCTCCCACCCCCTGTGCCCCCATGGAGGTGCTCAGCCCTGGTGTGAGTAGCGTGGGGACATCCTAGCTGGGTAACAGCTCCCATCTGGCAGGAGCTGGCAGGGTGCAACCCGTGGGCAGGTCCCGGTTCCGCACACCCACCTCGGCTGAGCCCTTGGGCGGGATGGGGATGGCAGAGGCAGCTTCTTTCCCACCGTGGCCTGTCAAGGCTGGCAAGGGTCTTCAAGGAGAAAAATTCACCATTTCCCCGCTCGGATCAGCCAGCGTTGACCTCCGTGGGCTCCCAGCAGCTTCATGACATGGACTAGCGGGCTTTTCTGGTGCTAAAACCCTGTAATTTTTGAGCCAGGCTGGGCCCCGCTTTTCTGGTGGGGAATTAAAGGAGGTGGCGGTTTCCAGTGGGGTTGCGTTTGCTTCTTCTCCAAGCAAAGTGCTCTCTCGGTGCCGGGGGCGATCTGTAGGGCACCTCTCCATGCCGGTGCCCTGCCCTGGCTGCCAGAGCCCAGGAGATGTGGTGAGGGCTAAACCTGCTCCCTGTGTGCTGCCGAGGTGGCATCAAGGGCAACTTCTTGGTGACATCGCAGCCTCCATCCCAGGACGCGAGATGCTTCCTCTCCGCTGCCATCCGGGGAGCATCGCTTGATCCACGGGCACACGCTGCGAGCATGGCCCAAGCCTGGCCGGAGGCATCTGGCTCTGCATGTCCCCAAAGGTCTCTCTGGGCTCCGGACGGTGATGCTGGAGTTTTTCCTGCTTCCTTCCTGCTGTCGGCTGTAGCTTTGGCCTTTTGTACCGCAGGTCCCAAATGTGTTTTCCACGGGGCAAGGGCGCAGCGGTGGACGGGAAGGGGATGTTCTCGGGTGCTGCTGGGGTCCTTGGCTTCAGCTCCGCTATTAAGCTGGCTGGGTTTGGGACTGGCCTGTGGCATGGCTGGTGTCCAGGACAGTAAATGTTCCCGTCTTTCAAAACAGGCTGTGGGGCAGCATCGGTGACCCAGTCCCTCGCATGTCTTAACCCGTTAATAATGGCATAATTAATATCTTTAATTGCAGCTAGATTAGCTGGCCCATAGGGGCCTTTCCGCCTGCATTCAGAGGTTAAACAAGGCTGCGATGCCTGAGCCCAAACAGTGACGCCAAACCTTAATCCAAAAAATAATACTGGATGTGAGCTTGTTTGGGGTAGGGCTGGAAACCTCGGCACCAGAGGCACTGGGATGGCAGCAGCTCAGCAACCAATTCCTGATTTCCCATGCCTTCAGCTTGGGCACAGAACCTGAGGCAAGGGGTTTTGGGGAGCCCTCGGGGGCTGCCTGCTTTGGGGCTGAGCCCGCTGTAAGTTCTGAGCTGGGCATGAGGTGCAGGTCGGGCTTTCTGGGGACATGGGAGCAAATGCCACCAACGTCCCCCGGCACTCAGCCCAAGCAGGAAGTAGCTCAAGAGGCTTCACTGTGTTTGTCTTGCGGTTGCAGCGCTGGGAAAGGAAAATAAACCCTTTATCTGCAAATAATTCAGGGGAATTGGGCCAGGCAGGGACAGCCGAGACGGCAACAATCCGCCGGGTTGCTTTGTGCAAGCACATACCACGCTTGGGTTTTCTCCACTTTCACGGTGTTTGTCCTCCTCTAATTCTAGCTCCTCCGGGGGGATGAGCTGCAGAGCAGCCACTCGCACCAGGGCCAGGATGGGGGTGATGGGATGGGTGCTGGATGGTGAGTGTGGTACCCCAAACCTCCCCGGTGATGTGGTCTTCTTGCCTCTCCTGATGGCCACTGGCCCTCCTGGGACAGGGGGTGGCTGGGGTGGATCTGGTGATCCCAGAGTCTCTTCTGCTGCTGTGACCCTTGGGGACAACTCTGTTACAGGGTGTCATGTCATAAAAATTGAAAAAAAATGCTGCTTTTCCCTAATCCAGACAACCCTAAAGGGGAAAAAAATCCTCCTGCAAGACTTAGCTGCTGCAGTGATTCACCTGATTTCCAATCCATCAGCAGCTCCTCCCGTCCGACCCGCAGTTAAATTCGGAGCAGAGCCCGCGGCAGGGCTGGGGGGGTGCCCTGGGTGCCCCCAGCTCTGGGGCCTCTCTGGCTGGATGCCACCAGGCTGGGTGACAAGGTGCCAGTGCCACCTTGTGGCAGCTGCCTCGGGGTGCCCCTGACACGGGCATCTGCTCCTTCCCCTTGGCACCCTGGGTTCTCCGGGGCCACAGCAGCCAGGCTTGTCCCTTCAGGACCCACAGCTCCAGGCTGGATGGTGTCCCCTTGGGATCCGTGGCTCCAGGCTGGATGGTGTTCCCTTGGGACTCATGTCTCTGGGTCAGCTTGATGAGCTCAGCCTCGCAAAATGGGTTTGCTTCAGCTGCTGGAGGAAGGGTTTCAAGACTAATTAGGTGCTCATCCCAGAGTTCAGAGATTCCTTGTCAAAGCTGATGGGGCTCTGGCCTCGGTCCCTGTGCTGCAGCCCCAGGAGCAGATGATTTCTGGGTAACACTCGTGTGGTTTGTTTTAACAGCAAGGAGATGCACTCAGGTGCACAGAGAGAAGAGCTGGGGAAGCACTGGCTTTGGCTGAATCACTAAACCCAACCATGCAAATCGTAGCTGACTACATTTGGGTTTTAAGCAATGAAGCTAGAAAAAAAAAATAGAGCTCATGTGAAGCCAATTTATTTAAGATTTTTTTCCTTGGCATGCAGCAATGAATCACGGGTGAGACAATGTCTGCAGCAGTTTGCCTGGTACTTGGAAAAGGATATCGAAATGTCATGTGTATGGGAAGTTCAGGCTGACCTTGGCTGGGAGGATTGTCAGAGCAATGGGAATTGTGGAGGTCTGTTCCTGGAACTGCTTCGATGCTGGGCATTTCGATAAGAACTGTGCAAGGTGAAATGGTGGCAGTGCAGTGACTGATAGCAATGGTATCGCCGAGCAATGCCAGCAGGTATCAGTGAATGTTTAGCTAACAGCATGAGGTGCCTCCAGCAGTTTGTACTATACTGGTTTTGACTATGTGGCACAGCAGAACTAAGGGGTGGGAAGGTGTGTTCAAGGGGAGCTGCTTCTCCAAGACAGCAGTCAGTGCTCGGTGGGAATCGGGCGCTGCTGATGGGGCAGGCATGCAGGATCCTAGTGGGCTGCTGGTCTGGGAAGGGCACGCTGCTCTCCTATCAGGTATGCTGAGCCAGGCTCACACGAACGAATGCTTATTTGCAGCCTGTGGTAGACAGGGATCATGATGGGGAAAGTTAATCTTGGGAAACACTAAAAAAAGGGGGGGGAGGGAAGGGGAAAGCACTCCCAGTTCATGGCAGGGCAGAGAAATCCTGGACGAGCATCCCCTGCACTGCAGCAGACAGATGCTGGATGAGCATCCCCGCACTGCAGCGGATGGATGCTGGATGAGCATCCCCGCACTGCAGTGGATGGACGCTGGACAAGCATCCCCTGCACTGCAGCAGATGGATGCAGGACAAGCATCTTCCACGTTGCAGCAGGAGGTTCCCTTGTACATTCCTGGGGTAACTTCCTCAGGCCCCTCTTGCCCTCCCTGTCAGCTGTTCTTGCTGGTTATGCTCGTTGTGCTGGCTGGAGCACGCTGTGATCTGCGGCAGATGCTGCAGCACGATTTGGCTGATAGGTTCGGTGCATAGATACTGCTGGGTGATGTTTATTTGCTAATTAAATGACTGCTAGCTACTAAGGAGTCTTAATGAGCTCTATTTGTCCTATGTATAGAGTACAACTAAATGCTACAAAGCAAGGGGTGGACAAAGCTGGGGCTGGGAAGAGGATTAAGGGCAGTTCGTGCATCAGTGGCAATCGCTACCCACAAGAAATTGGACATGAAGCTGTAACGGTGTCCTGGCTGCACAAGGTGCAAGGCTGTGGGGCTCAGTGCTGCGGGTGTTGGATGAAAACCCTGTGGCACAGCTCACAGCATCCTATGGAAACATGACCGGTTTCAAGCAGTGACATTACTTATTCATTATTGCCTATCTTCCTCTGGAGGGAGAGTAGAGGTGATGTCCTCCTGTGAGGTAACACAATCAGCCCTGCTGAGAGATGGGGTTGGCCATTCCCTGTGCTATCTTAAAAGGATTTTCTGGGAGGTGACGAGGTCATTATTACGGGAAGGGGGCTGCTCCTGGACACACAAGCTTTCGCTTCAGGTCAGAAACTCTCACTGTCCAAAACACATCCATTTCTTCTAAATACATCAGTTCCTCTGACTAGAGACGCAGCCTGTTCCTACAACCTGCCTTGCTGACAGCCCTGTGGCATCACAGCTGGAGCAATACCCTTGTTCAGAGGGATGAGAGAAACAAAAGTGACTTAAACCAAAGAACCTGACCTGTTTGGGAGCTCTGTAGGAATTGCCATGCAGGGTCAGTCGCTTGGAAGTCCTCTGTGGGCCTTTTCCTCTGTTTTCTATCATCCTGCTGCAATGGATGTCTGTCTGGGTCGCCTCTCTCACACCGGTCTGGTGTCAGATGCTTTACATAAAGATGTGGGAAACCAAATAAATTATGTGCAGGCATGAAAAACATTTATTCTGCCCCTCTCAATTTTCTGCCTGTCTGAGCTAGCCCCCTCCAGCCCCTCTGTGAGGTTGGGTGTGCGTGCTGCTGGCAGTGTGGGATGCATCTCTGCACCTGTTCCTGGTGGCGTTTCTCCAGGGAATGCTCAGCACAAAACCCACCTCTGACACGTCCCTTTTCCCTAAAGCCGCTCTGATGTTTCCTGCTGCACTGTTTTTCACTCACAGCCCTCCGTCAAGCAGTGCTGGGCACCTAATCCAGACAAGTCTTGCCCGCTCTTGCCTAACCCAGATAAGTCATTTTACAAGATTTTTTTTTTTAAAGCATACAATGGAAAAATGCAGTGTTCAGGAGACTTTGGTGTTCTGAGCCTCTGTGCAGAGCACCATCTCCTTTCCCTGGTGTCCGGTACCATGGTGACCTGCATGTGCGATGGCACAGCTAGTCGTGTGCGCTCCCAAATTGGCACCGAGAGCTGCCAAATTAATTAGCGGAGGAGCCCTCAGCAGGCAGAATCTGGGTTTGGGGGCTACATTGGACCCTCTCTACATGAGACATGGCCCTGGCCTCCTTTGCACCGCAGCTGTTCCAGCAACGCAGGTCTGTCTGGCTCCTCTTTTCCTGCTCATTTTTTTCCTTTTCCTCCACCGTTCTCATACAGGTGAGAGGAAAGGGAGACCTGGGGTCAGTCCAGCTGAAGGATGATCTGCACGTGCTGGCAATAAGCTATAGCGATGTTATCAAAGGTCTGGTCATAAAATAACTGTTGGGACTGTGCAATCATGGGACAGTTCAGTTCAGCCTGACTGCCCTAGGGGTACCTACAAAACCTGCACCATATGGTAAGAAAAAGCAGCATTTCTTAATAAAGACCAAAGCATCATTTATTTTTCCTGACAATCAGGAAATCCCAGACACCCAGGATCTCATGTACTCTCCTTGCAGAAAGTTTTCAGTACAAATTTTCTCAGTTCCACACAACTTACCTTGTACTTTGGGATTGAGAGGATAAATTGGGGTGAAAAGCCTGGTCCATACTTCTTTCTTGTTCTCTCATCAGAGGAAATGGACCCATCACATCTCTTTTCTGCAGATGGATGTGGCTGGTGGACAACTGCTCAGCAGAACACGCGTGTGGGCTATTAATACCGAGAGGGGAGGATTAAAAATAACCAGGTCTGTGTTTGGTTTCTGGTTTGCAAAGGACAGGCATTGATATACGAGGGGACTGGTGACCGAAGCCAGCTTCCCTGGGGTGCTGAGGCCCCAGCAAGCGGGAAGCACTGAAATTTCCCCCAGTGAAACAGCAGCCCTGGAAGGAGCCCATGCCCCGATCTAAGGGAGGATGTGGAGAGCTGGATCAGTGCCTACTCCAGAGGGGTGCTGGGGACGGGGATGCTCACTGTGGCTTTCCCACACCTACTCCTGGTACACTAGCCCACTCTGCTACTCGGCCTCAGCAAATACCATCACCCCTACACGCAGTAGTTGATTAAGACCTAGGTTAAATGCTTAGTCACCAGAGCCTATAAAATGGTTTTTATCAGCTAGGACAAAAGATTAGGGTGGGAAGAGGTGATGAGCCTGAGTTTCTCTCCGCTTGCTCGCTCAGGGCTGCTGCCTCGGACACATGCCCGCTGGCAGAATTGGACTTGTAGTGTGTTTTTGGCTCCAAGCTGCCCGTTATGAAAGATCTCATCATCAGCATTTGCCGGCTGCGGTGGGGCCCGCAAACTGGAAAGCTGAGACTGTGGCGATGGTGAGGAGAGCTGCTCTTTGCCCTCTCTTTGGGCTGAGAGCAGAGGTTTTTCCAGCAGCTCTGAGTTGCATGTTACATACTGCTTTTAAAGCATAGGTATTTAGGGTGTTATGCTCCTGAGGAAGCCAAGGAGTGTGTTGTCAGTGCAGGGGGCTGCAGGATCAGGCCTTCCCAGGGCTGACATCGTGAAGCGCCAAGCCAGCGGCAGCTGCAGAATTTGGAAGCCATTTCCTAATCCTGGTGGTCCCTGCTGCATCCTTCCCACCTTGCCAGCGTGCTCCCTTTCTTCATGCTCTGCCTGCAGAGCGCCTGCGCTTCTTCAGGACAAAGCACTTCATCTGCTTTGACCCCAGATCAGATTAAAAATGGCATTCAGGCCCAAAAAGGCAACCGCCTCTCCCCATGCAGCATTGTTATCAACTGGCAGGGATGTTATTACTGGATGCGTTTAGAGTTGCACTGCCTTTCTGGCAACACGCTACTCTGAGAGAGGGAAATGAAGGAATGGGAGTCGCTGTGTTATTACCAGGTAACCCAAGAGACACAGGAGAACAGGGTGTTCAGGATACATAAATAATAAAACAAAAGTTGTGTTGCACAGCGAGGGCATGCATAGTGCCTTCTGAGAGGCTCGGCAGCGAGCTGCAAGGATGCACTGGGTTCATCCAGCATGGCCCCGGCTCACTGCAGAAACCAGGGGCAGAAAACCAACCTGGAATATCATGGGAGCCCTGGGCCGTTTGCAGGCGATCCGGAATAAACTGTGTGCGGTAAAATTGCCATGGAAACACTGTACCGGCTGGGTTCAGCCCCGAGGCTCTCCAGCGCAGGGCTGGACAGAGCTGTGCTATCGACAGAGCTAATCTGGTTTCTTGTGGGTGAGGATTTGGTCTGCGGTACCAGATCACTAAGGATGCTCATGTGACTGTAAGATGTTTTTAATTCTGATGTGCGGTGACATCACAGTGTGCTTAGCCCTTCTTTTGCGGAAAAACCCATTAAACACATTGGTAAGAACAAAATATGTGCATCACTGTTCAGGGGTCTGATACTGAGACACTGCAAACCCAACGCTGCCAGGAGGACAGGTACATTTAACCATGTAAAGGAGAATGGATATGCTCTTTACCCCTGCACGGCATAAACGCAAATCCCAAACAAGAGCTATGTGTTATTAACTTACATGCTTTTGTTTAGAGGAAAACTCATGTTAGGGGCACAGACAGTTACCTGCCATTTCATAGTTGCAATTATGCTGCATGTGGGAGCTCTGGGTTTCATAACAGCGGCAGAGAGAGCAGGGCCTTTCCCTGAAAGCAGCAGCAATGCATGCACACAGTCATACATATGCATATGTGGATGCACATGCTCGTTTTGGCTAGGAAGAAGTCATTCCCCCCCCCCCCCCCCCCCCCCCAGCTGAGCCCCGCCATGGTCCCCACTGGCTCTGGCAGCTCCCAGCACACGAGCCGGCGGCTGCCAGCAGCCTGTCAGCCCTTCTCCTCCTAGCCTGGCTCGTATTCATCGCTGGCACTGTGGCCTCTCCCATGGGTTTTAGCCCCCAGACTGTTTGCTGCTGCTCAGTTTGATCTGAGCATGCTGTGCCTCAATTAGGCGAAATGATATGTGAGGTTGAAAACTTAGAAATGTTGGCTTTCCTTCACTTGCAGATTAAATTCCTATTTTCTGGCTTTCCTCCACAGCCATAAGGACTGGAAATTTTGTCGTTAGTAACAGATGATGAATATAGAGATTTCTGCTGGCAACATGTATGGCCAGTGAGTGTGGGGAGGCTCTGCAATCACCCCAAAGTGCCCCGGAGAGCCGTGATTTGCCAGGTCCCAGTGCAGCGCAGTCCAGAGTCATACCAGCTTCTTTGCTATTGCTCTCTGCGACAGCACGAAAGCAGATGGGACTCAGTTTAACTTTCCTGTAGCAACATAATCAGCTTTAAAAATTCTTCTGGTGCTGATTAATCCTCAAATACATTGGACTTAGTTGTCATCTCCCATGAGGTCAGTGTTTTCTCCAGGCCAACACAGCAAATCTCCATAAGCATGATCTAAGCCATATCACCTATAATCTTTTTATATGATTGCCCTGCTCTGGAGTTGCTCGGGCTGCCTGGCATCTGCGATATGTACTGTGGTGCCTCGGAGCTAGTTAACCAATGTCCTCTCACAGGGAAATATTTGGAAGCCAGATTGTCACTCTCTGACTCTGGATACATTGGCAAGAACCCGTGAAGTTTCAAACCCTCCACGCTGTGGTTATTCCTGGTAAAGACATAACAGGAGGAAGCTTTTATTCTCTATGAGGCTGTTTTAGCTGTTCTTCAGGGAAATAATCATGGAGGAGCACTGACATCTGAGAGAATGATAATTCTCCTATCTAGATATCTGAAGGGAAAACCCTGCTTTTAGTCATGGCTATGTAGCTGAACGCTGATAACACAGGGTGTGGGCACAGCTGCTGCTGTCCTGCATGAAACCACTTAATGAGGTTCAAGCTTTCATGTACAGAAAAGAGCCTGCCTGCTCTTCAGAAGAATTTAAAGCTTTCATTAAGCACATAGGGAAAAAAAAGGCAAGAATTGAAGCATTTGAAGTATGAAGTTTCCTTTTAATATCTCTTACTGCCTTTCCAAATAGCTACAGAGTTTTTGTAAGAAACGCTCTTTGGAGAGGTATTTAACACGGCCATTGCCCTTTTTTGAGGGGAAAACAAAGGTTTTATGGGCTGGAGCTCCTATTATGCTGGGCTCTGGTCTCCTTTCCTTGAAGGCAAAACACAAAGGAGGAGAAAAGAGCAGCAAAGGTATGAAAAGCAGGTGCTGTGCCTCTTGCCGACTCTCAGATGCAAATTCACTGCAGGAGTCACCCTTGTCAACTATTCTGAGATCTGGAGAAATGTGCTAGCATCTCGCTGTTTGGGACATGGTTTTAATCAGACTGCTGGGCTCAGGATGGCATCAGCACTGCTACAGATGCCACCTCTTTATGTGGAGATGTACAAGAAAGAGAAAAAATAAGGACGGGAGAGGAAGCAACATGGGGGGTAGGTGGCAATGGGTACAGAAGTCCATGGGGTGAAGCCAGAACTGGTGGGAAGTGTGGAGCTGCGTAGTCCTGCTCACAGGTTGGGCTGGCAGGGCCACCTCTGACTCGTGGTCCTGCAAGGCCCACCACATGGCAGCTCTGGTTATAGGGCCCTTCCCTACTGTCCTGCAGGCTCACTCCTTCTCCGAGCATCAGTACCAAAGGATGGATCCCCCAAATCCATCTGGAGATGGGAATATCCCACTCACTCACTGTTTGAGTCCTCTATTATGCCTGATTTCCTCACTCTAGCTTTATCAGTCTCCAGACTCTTCTCCTTCTATACCAGAAACAGCCTTAGGAGAGTCCTTTAGTGATAACAGAGCACTTATGTTGACTTACTTCCTTCTTATCTTTATCTTCTGTTGACTTCTGTCAGTAATTTACTGTAATAGACCAATTTAAAGGTTCATTTCCCCACACCCAAGTCAGACCTCTGGACTGGAGAATTTGTTTATGTCTGCAGCCAAGAAAGAGGTCCCTTCAGGACGCTGACTTGTGAGCTTTGAAGGGGAGAGGTATTAAACTGAGATTTCTAAGCTTTCTTATGATGGACGATTCCCTTCTGTATTTACAGTTTTCAACAACATCCTTTGCTACACTGCTTGGGTACCCCAAACTGCCTCCCCACATCTTTGCCATCCCTCCATTGCATCTTCCTCTGCATTCAGTCTCTCTTTCCACCTCCCCCAGGAGCCTGTGCCGCCCACAGCCCTGGTATTTTGTTCCTCCCTTCACGTCCAGCGTCCCCCGGGCAGCAGTCCCACTGCCCTCTGCCCACCTTCCTGAAGGCTCGCATCCCTCTGCAGTGCCTGCTGTCACTATGGCAACCTCTGCGAGGATGCTCTGCAGGATGAGGATGCGCTGTGGGATGAGGATGCGCTGCGGGATGTGGTCACTGCCGCGGCCTTCTGCTCGGGGACAGACGATTCAATTAGAACCGAAGCAGCTTGGGGAGGGGAGATGGGGGGGTTATGATTTTCCTCCTAACGGCAACTGAATTGCTGCTGAAGCCCGTCTGGAAGCGCTTCTGAACAACGAGCTCATCCCCGGGGGTTGCGCCATTTCTGTTATCCTTTCAGAGGGAACAGATGATGCACTTGGCAGCATGAAGGCTGCCTCGCAGGCTGAAGGAGGAGGACAACCAGGGAGGTTGTTAGCTTTTCCTCATACAGATCACCCAGGAGGCAGAGAGCGCCTGTTTAGGGGGGTGATAAGAGACACACTGTACATTTTTTTTTTTCTGCATCAAGCTAAAGGAGAGAGCCTCCACCCAGCCCTCTTTGCCTCTACCCTGACCCTGCTCAGGCCTCCTGAGGGCCAGGCGCTCTATGACACTGATGGCCGACGGCTGCCCGCCCGTGGGGCCGGTACCGCCACCCCGGGGAGCCCGGGGCGAGGGCAGGACGGAGCCAGGCTCTCTCCTGAGGGGAGAGACGCGGCTACGGGAGAGGGTGTTCGGCGGGAGAAGCCGGGCCCCCCGCAGCCGGGCCGACTGAGGGAAGCCAAGCCGCTGCCCCCTCAGCCCTGTCCGCTTCCCCTCACCCTGAGGCGAACTAGGCGCGCCGCAAGGCCTGCCGGGAGTCGTAGTTCCTCCCCCGCCCGTCAGCCCCTCTCCTCTGCAGTCGCGGCTGCGCTCGGACTACATTTCCCGTCATGCAATGCCGCCCGGCCCGGCCGCCTTGGAGTGGTCGAGGCGTGATTGGCGGAGCCGCGGCGCGGGGGCGGGGCCGCGGCGTTGTTGTCGAGCGGCGGCTGGCGGGCGGTGCTTGGGCGCGGCGGGAGGGCGGGCGTCCGGACCGCTGTCGGCTGAGGCGGCGATCGCCGTTACTCGGCGTTGAGCTGAGGTAAACAGCGGCCGCGGCGGGGAGCACCGGGCGCCCATCCCCTCTGCTGAGGCACCGGCCCGCCTCGCCTCCTCTCGCTCTTCCCTTCCCTCAGGCGATGCGCGGTGCCGCGGCGGGAGTCGCGAAGTGAAGAAGCGAAGCCGCCGCCGCCGTCGTCGTTGTCCCGCGTTTCCACCCCGCGACCGCCGACATGGGCGAGTGCGGAGCCCCCGGGGACGTCAACTCCAACGTCCTCATCGCCCGCAGCACCGGCGACGCGCAGCTCGACAAGGCGGTGTGGCAGTGGCTGAGCTGGGACAAGGTGGGTGTGTGGCGGGGAACGGAGGCGGCGGGAACAGCCCCCTCCCACCCCACCAGCCCCGGTGGGGGCTTCTCCGCCTTCCCAAGGTTGTTTTGTCATCGGTCCCGTCGCGTATGCCCTCTGCTTCGTCTGCTTCCCATCCTGCCCGGTGCTTTCTCCCTCCCCGGGGTCCGCCGCGTTCCCTCGGCAGGGCCCTTTCCCCGCCCCCCCCGGGGGTTGGGGGTGGCAGGTGCCCTTCGAAAAAATAGCAGTCTGGATCCGGCCAGATCCCCGAAGGCAGCCGTGACTGAGAAATTCTTAAGCTGTCGGAGGGGGAAGGCGATGTATGCGGCCATCCAGGGGCTGTACCTGACGATGGGATGGTATGATGTCATCCTGCTGGCACATGGAGTACGGCACCTGCTTCGTGTTGCCACCGCTTCTTCATTAAGACAGAAACGTGCATCTTGTGAAATGGGATTTAAGGAAGGACTATTTGATGGTTTAAAATGCAGCTAGGGTCAAATGGCGTAATTTAGCTTTACTTAGCTTCCTGAATTTAACACTCTCCCCAGGAAAGAAACAGGCTCCAGAGGTCTAAGTTCTGGCATGCTCCTTTCCTTTTCAGCTCCAGCAGGGTGTGAAGAGGACTGCAGGCTTGGGTTAGTTCTGATTAAACCATCCAAAGCACATTTGGGGCCATAATAATACGGTATTGGAGGTTATTTTGCTGAACTCGTTGTTGAAAGGGTTACTTTCTTTTCAGCTGGTTTATCCAAACATCATGGCCTGTGCTTTAAAAAAAACACAACATCTTGGAGTTGGGGGAGGGTAAGCTACCAGTGGTTTAGGTTTCTGTCTGTGGCTTCTTTCTTTTTTTTTTTTTTCTTTTCACTCTAATGAGAGTGATTGTCAATGTGTTTATACTGTTTCCTCTTTAGTTTCATCTTGTCAGGATCAAAGCAGGAGCGCTACAAGTAAATTCTATGTGATGGCCCTTGGATGAGCTTTCTGCTACTTGGAAATAGGCTCTTTTCTTTCATTTTTGTAGGACTTGACACTTGCACTCTGCACATTCTATGCTCAGAGCTGCTGTTGTGAAACTATCTGGGAATAGTAGCATGGGGGAGGGAAGGAGTCGAAAAGGGAAATAACATTCCTGATAATACCCTTCATAACCCAGATTGAACTCCAGTAAATGGTTTTGGGGTTTTTATATAACCTCTTGTTAGTGTATTGAAAGGTGTTTGTTTGGGTTTTTTTTAACAGATTAATAAATGCTTATCCTAAAAATGTATGAAGTAGGAGAACTTACACTTTTTAATGTTAAGGTTACTGGGGAAAAATATTTTGATTAATACCAGCAACAGTGAAATATTACTGTTTCTATAGCTCCTTCTGAGGCCAAAATTAACTGATAAAATATGAACTGAAGAGTCAGTTTGATTGCACCTGTTTACCCTTACTTCCTGAGGTGATAATCATGACCTTTTCTACAAGGCTGCTTGAACTTAATACTTTGAGAGATTTCAGAGAGAGTTCCTGTGAATTTTGAAAACTCAAAATCACCTGGAGAAGGCGGACTCAGTGCTCCTGCAGGACTTGGGGCTGCACAGGTGGTTCAGAAGCACTTGCAGTTGCTCTGTTGAGGATGTAAACAAAAGAAGTGAAGGTGTTGTGGGATGGGAAGGCGAGGAGAAACCAGCAAGTACGACATGAGGAGGGATTATTTGTCTGATGCTCTCGTATTTCACCAGAAACCTAGGAAATGAGTTCTCTGTAGGTTTGCTGCTTATCAAGCAGCTTGACAAGGAGCTGTCTCTGTCTTGCCCCTTCCCCACCCCCCAGCTTCCTGAGCCATAGGGACTTTTGCTGCCTCTGATCAAGGAAAAAAATCTATGCACTACATTCACAGCTGTATTTAGCTGTGGAGAGCTTTTGTCCTCTAACTTAATTGAAAATTACTTGCTGCTGTAATTAATTCTGAGTTGTGCTATTCATCCTTTTTGATTTGGGTATATATGGTAACCTCTTCTAAAACTGTAACTGATTACAGGCTGGGGGGTGTGTGGGTGGAGGGGACCTGACTATATGATGATCTTTCTGCTTTCCTCCTTTCTCTCAGCAGTTTTGTGCATCTTTATTAATGCTTCTAACAACAGACTTAAAGGAAGCTCACTAACTAAATCTCCCTCCTTTTCCATTCTCTTGCCTTAATTGCTGTGTGTTTACTTTTGTCTTTGAGACAGGCTTGGAGGCAGAAGGCACCCGCCTTTTGTTTGGTCCTCATTGGTAAACTATGTGAACAATTAGTTATAGTTCTCTATTTTCTCCATTTAATTTCTCTTCATCCACTAACTTTCCTATTGTACTTCCACATCTGCCTTGAGTCTCCTAAAGGAGTCTGGCTTGTGTAGAAAGCTGTGATCAGAGCAGTTGTCTCCAAGAAAGCTGCTTCTCTTTAGAGCAAATGTTACAATTTTGGACCTTGGTTGCAGTAATGATTTTATGTGCTTGTCTTAAATGGCTTTATAAAGTGGCAAGAATGTGCCATGCAGAGTGCGGCACGAAAATGAGGTGTGCTCAGTACAGTAGCTGAGGGTTTGTTGTATGTGGCAGCAGAGGAGGTTTTGGTGTAAGTCTGAGAGTCAGATACTGGCTCAGCAGCTAGTGGGAGAGAACAGTATGATCAAGATCCTGATCTACTTAATCAAAAGCCTGGTTCCAAAGAAAGGTTCACAGCTTTGCCTGAAAGTTGGAGTAGATAACAGGTACCCTCTTGCTTTCCCACAGTAAGTCCTCACTCTGTAAAAATGAAGCCTAAGCTCAAGCTGTTGGCTGCTGGTTTATTAATTAGCCCTGTAGGATGGCTGACAAGACTCCTCTGGGCATGCTCAGTGTAGTGTAGCTTTGCCCATCTTCTATAAAGATACGGAGGAGTGTTTGTACACAAACTGTTCCTGGGCTGTGGTTGTTGTGGCGGAGTGTACCTGGGAGAAGGGGATGTTTTATGGTTATTACAAAGGCACTGTTAGAACACCACACGGGGAGAAAAACTCCAATTAGTTCTCCAGGAGCTGTTTATGCAGGCCCCTTTCACTGTACTCTCATTTTATTTTACTAATTCACAGACTCATTGTCAGTGCACAGATGTAGCATGGATAGCTTCCTACTTGCTAACAAGGTGGCTTGGTTGGTTTTAGGGCTTTTTTGGAGTGCTCCTCAGTGTCCTCTTAATTTTTGTGACTTGTAAGATGTGTTTCAAGGGGCAATGGACTTGGTAGTTAAAGACCAATAACCTGCTCTTGCCATTCAACTTGCAATAGTTTTTACTTATTAAGACTTCTAAGTGAATTTTTAAGAATAAAAATGGGAAAATAAAGTCTAGGAATTGGCCACAAGTGAGAAGGTAAGTTCTTCAAAATTACATGTATGCATTGCAAGCTCTAACATTAAAACATGGAAGATAAAATGGTGAATTATTGAAATAGTTCATTCTGGGTCGAGTGAGGCACAAAACCTGTCTTGATACAACTAACGCTACTGAGCATGTAAACAACTTTGTGAAATGGGGGAAGCTTTGAAATAACCCAAGTGCTGTGCTTTAGTGCCTGTTCTAATTCATTAAAGTACATTAAGTCCATCAGGCTAGTCTTGAAACTTATACGTCATGGCATTACTGCCTGTATTGATAAACTGTATTGCTGTTTGTTGTCATGGAGGCGCAAAAGGGTATCGCTCTTCTGTGTTTACACACTAACTTTTGGATATCAGAAATAAGACTTGAGCATTGGCTTGCTTTGTATAATTTGGAACTTCCCTTTGCTAGGTACCTCGGAGTTTGTACATGTAAATATTCTGTGTGGTGTAGGATCTTTTGTGGTTTTTTAACTGCTGGTCTACACATATTTGGTTGGTTTAATGATTTAAGTGTTTTGAGAAATGAATGGTTCTTATTCTGCATCAGATCATAATGAGAGAATTGCAGAAAGAAGGTAGTCCCACCCTTCCTCACTGTTGTACTTCCCCCTTGCTACCTGCCTGAGCTAGAACAATATTCATGCAGTTGTTTAGGGAATGGATCCAGGGTGGTGGGGGGAAGGGAGTGGATTTGTTATTGATCAGACTCACTGCAGCTGCATAAATGTTATTTTTTTCCTGACACAAGAAAGGAGCCAGCATGTTAGTGGGAGCAGTCTGGGAAGCTGTGAATGGCCTCCTTCAGCAGCAGTGAGCTATAAAGCATTACTACAGTAAGTGTCAATCCAGTTCATTTAAAAAGACATGTGGAATTGGTTGTAAAAAAAAAAAAAAGAGGGCAGTTAAGTAAGGTTTTTTGTTTCTTGTTTTGTATTGGGCCAATATAAAAGAGGTGGCTTGTCTGCTGGCCTGTGCAGCTGGCTCCTGGGGAGCCCTGCAGCACCCAGCCCTGGTGCCTTCCACCCACCCAGGTTCCTATGTGCAGCCCTCAGATTTATTCATAGGTACCCTTTAGGTATGTATATTTATATATGTGTGCATATCACATTCATATATACACACACTTATTTAAAGATGCATAAATACAAGGAAACAAGGACAGCAAGGAACAACCCCAAAAGGTTACCAAAAAAGACAGCACAGACTGGAAGAACCAGCCAGTGGGTTCACGAATCAGAAACTTTGAGGAACTTTATGTACTTAAGATGGGTGTTGGGGAGGGTACTCTGTTCATGGCTGTGGGGATTCTCTAGCTGCTGGTAGGGCTGTAGAGGGGTACAGAGATGGAGGGTGGTGATGAGGTTACTTTTGTCTGTGGCTGTGGGGAGCTTCTGTAAGACAATGACAGGGTATGGAGGTGGAGGAATACAGAGCTGGTGGGTGATGTGGAGATCCCTTTGTCCTTAGCTGTGTGGAGCTTCCAGATACCTGTAGCTCCATAATGGGGTGTGGATGTGGAGGGTGGTAGGGTACAGAGATGGTTGGTGGTGTGGTGCTCCCTTTGTCTATGGCTGATGGGCTTCTAGCTACCTGTGGGACCATAATGGGGTGTGGAGATGGAGGGATGGTGTGGAAATCCTTTTGTCCTTAGCTGTGGGGAGCTTCCAGCTGCCTGTAGGACCATGACAGAATTTGCAGAATGTAGGTGGGTGGTGTTCAGAGATCCCTTTGTCCTCAGCTGTGGGGAGCTTCCAGCTGTATGTAGGTCCATGATGCTTGTACAGGCTGGGGCTGTGTGTTTCCTTATTCTTAGGTCAATGTCCTTGTAGAAAGGTGCAGCGCGCTCTGGCTGAGTAGTGGAGCCTCTGGTCTGGTTATGTCCACATCTGGGTCTGCAGCTGTCAAAGAGGTGTACATGTACCCCAAGTGGGTTGTCAGAGACAAGGGGTGTTCTGTAGGGAAACTTCTGCCTCTCAAGTACAGTACCTACAGCCATATGTAGAGGCTGTGATTTGCTCTACCATCACCTTTACCTCTCCCACTGTGGTAACTAGTCTGAGTAACTGCTTGCCTGCAGTTAGCCAACTGATTTTAACATAAAAATGTTGGTGTGGTTGCTGACTAGAAAACAAGCCTTTCTTGCTTCACAAGAGGAAATAACCTACAATTTTCAAGAAATTGTAAATGAGATCTTGATGCAGGTGCCACTGCTGGTCTTAAGTTGTATATATAAGGTGACTAGCTATGCCATGGACAATGCTCCATTTCTCTTCATTAGGAGTTCCTACAAATAGATACTCTGGTGTGTTTGCATCTTAGGAACTGACCTTGACTTTATTTGAAAAAAAAAAAAAGCTTAAAACAATTGCTGATTAAAAACCAAAGGCTGGCTGGCAAAGCTTGATGCACTTAATTTGTGGCTGTTAAATTTGCTGAATTCTAAGCAAATTTGAGACTTATTGTTTTCTTCTCCCAGGCTACATATGCAAAGAGTGTCTGCAAAACAAAAAATGAATTGCTATGAGAGTTGTAAACTGCCACTTATTTTGACAGGGTATTAACTTTGAAACCTAACTCTGGCAGTAAGTACACATTAACAACGTGATTGGGAGTGAAAGAACCAGTGAGAAATATTCAACTAATGCCTTTGTAGTTTAATTCTCCAGTTGTCTCAGATTATGTATCCTGATGAGCCACAAAGAAAGTGTAATTCTTTATCAGTAGGCAACTGTGCAGTACATGTAAAACTGAAGATGAAGAATATATTCAGCAGAGAATATTTTTTTGTCTAATAAAACCTCAAGCCTTTCTTAAATATGTTGATGTTGCAGTCTCAACTACTACCCTGGACTGCTGCAGGACATGACTCTACAGTTCTGCCCTACATCTGATTCTGGCACTGACTTTGAACAACTACTTATAAAAATTATATCTCACATCCCCAGCAGGCTCATCCTTCCCTCTTCTTAAAAGCCATTATAATCACTTTAAACTCCACAGGACCACTAATATAGGTTATGTGAAGTTCCTGAGTGAGAACTAAAATCAGAAACAACACAGGTAACTTGCAAAAAACATTTTATGAGAAAGTAGTGCTAGCTTTCTAGAGATGGAATGTATATATATTAGTGTAATAATTTTATAGGAAAAAATAATGCAGAACTTGCTTTTTTCTGGTGTGCACATAAGTGGCAGAATATGCTCAGACTCTTACCCGTGCAGCAGCCTGTCTCTGTCCCAGATGTTTCTTATTTCCATTTCTTTGTGACTGAATCTGAAGGGGAGGTTCAGATGGTCTCATTCTCTCTCCTCCCAGCTTGTTAGTAATGCAAAACCCTGTTCTCTTTGAGAATGAGAGGCCTCCCTGAATGCACTTGGTAGAGTCTACTTGAAATGGGATAGGAAAACATTGCCTGACCTCTGGTTGCTCTTTACGTCCCATGTATCAAACGGCAAGCCTCAAAGCTATTTAAAAATTAAGAATGCTTCACAAATTTAATCTTAATGGTAGATTAATGTCTCTGAGGGCACTCATATCACATTTGTACGTGCTGCCAGATTGGGAAGTAGACAGTCGGGGGCAGAGCTGCTATTCAGGGGGAAGTAGACAGGTGAGGGGAATGGACCAGCAGGGACGTTCAAGTTAAATTCAGTGAGGACAGGCTGCACTTGAGGAAGAGGGACCCTCTATGGCAATGGAAGCTGGGGCTGGGCTCTGCTGAAAAGGCCCTGGGAGTCTCTGTAGGCAGCAGGCTGAACAGGAGCCAACGGCCACCTCTGGCAGCCGAGGAGGTTGACAGCATCACGGGCTGTTGTGGGGAAGGAATTCTTTCCCTTTGCTCAGCATTTGTTAGCCCACATCCAGATACTGCATCTGGTTTTGAGCCCCCTTCACCCCCCCAGTACAAGACAGGTATTGACAAACTGGTGCAAGTTCAACAGAGGGGCTCCAAGATGACTGGGGGGCTGGAGCACTTGCCCAGTGAGGTGAGACAGGGAACTGGTGCTGTTTTTCTTAGTTATCCTATCCCTGCTGGACCAAGGGGAAAGCCACAGTCAGAAATCCAACTCTAGCCCAGCCACAGGCACCTTCTTTCCTTCTCTGTCCCTTTTTCTGACCCCAACAGTGTATACTCAGGTAGCATGAGCCTCTTCTTCCAGGGCCCTCCCGGCTGCTGTCACCTTATCTGCTGTCTCCTTGCATACTGCTGGCAGTGGCCAGGACCCCTTCCCCACCCGGAGCAGGAGGAACAGCATCTGTTGCCTCTTGATTGCTGCCTTGTCCTGCCTGCTGACCTACATATATATATGTGTGTGTGTGCGCGTGCCCAGCTGCAACGGGTGGAGCCCTGTGGCTTGTCAGATGCGTGGAAAGCTGTTTGGCTGGCAGCAGGCGTCTCCCCATCCCTGCAGGGTCTGTGTGTGGGTCTTGCCTCCCTCTCTAGTGCTGCCCTCTTCCCTGCCCTCTTTGCCTTTGGAAGGTTGGTCTTTGTGGGCTTGAAGGACCCTGCTCTCTGCCAGATGCTTTTTCCACCAGTAAGTAATCCTCTGAAAGCCAGTAGCAGCGTGGGGCTCGAAGGCTTTCAAGAGTCTGTCTCCCCTTTCTTTGGGGAGAGTCAGTGCTGCTTCTGCCAGACATCCTGCCCTGTCCTGGGCTCAGGCCTGTGCACACACGTTCCTATTGCAGCATGCAGACCCTGCTAAAGCCATGGTACTGAAATGGACTCAGCCTCTCCTTTTCCCCCTTCCCTAACCACTTCCTAGTGTGGGACAGCAACTGCAGCCTAGTTACTGGGATATTCCCTGCTCAGCTTCACAGGGCGATGAAGGAGAAACCAGTACTTGGCAGTCAGCCCCTGAACCTCTTGGGGTATCCCGACCAGACAAGTCACCAGTGTGTCTGGAGTGGCTGGGGGACCCTAGGAAAGACCACAAGTCATGTTGGTGGGGTAAGGCTGCAGGCACTGAGCTCACCACAGCACCTTTGCCCTTGGATCGCACCCTCTGTGCCTCCAACAGTGATGCTGCGCTTGCTGGCAGGCACAGCAGCTGGGGTCCCTACGCTGACCTGCATTCCCTGAGCTGCGCTGCTGTCTGTGAGGGCTTTAGCTGCTCTTCCACAAAGTCTTGTTGGCCAGCAGTGCAGAGATTTGGAGTGTTTGGTGGGTATTGAAATAAATGCTCTTTTCATATCTGACATTCGCATACTGCTTGACTTCAGACAAAGCACTGAATTCTGTGGGCTCTTCAAATCACTAAATCCATGAGAAGAATTTGAATTGCTTTGTTAGAGCCATTAGGGATGCAAGCATATTTTAGAGCATTGCTTTTGTTAAGAAATGACTGGTTTTGTATGAAACAGCCTAGTTTATTTCTACTTAGGACAGGAAACTTTAGGCAGTCTTGTGTTGTTGTTTTGTTTTTTTTTTTAAGGGTACTAAAAATAATGTCCAAACACTGTAGTTGATAATCTCTAAGGAACTTCCCTTTTGCTTATGCTAGGCTTCTGCGTTGTGATTAACGGAGCTTACTGATGTACTAATCCAGGCAGCGGTTAACAGTGGGCATTTCAGTTGTTCTGAGTTTGTATTTCTAAGCTAATTGAGTTTGGTGTTAACACTATGCTGCTGCCTTGCTTGCCTTCAGAAGCTTGAGAAATTCTCTTCTAAGCAGTGATCTGTTAGAGTTATTTTTGAATACATCAGTGAACTACTTAAAGCTGCTAGTAAGCCTCTCGCCTCAATGTCACATAATTGCATCCGTAGGTGGGATTGATGATATTTCCTTGGAACTTAGAAATACAATGGGATGCTGCATAGCTTGACTAATCTGATATACCCTCCTAGTGCCTTTTGCTTCACATGACAGGAAAGTTAGTGTTGATAGAGAGAGTGATTGTGCAGTGATACTAATGACTTCAGAAAATGTACTTTGTATAAAGGCATACTAGACTTTCTTCTTTGTAATCCCAGTCTCTAATGTTAAAGTCTGTTCTGTGTTTTAACATTACAACTGTTCCGCTTTGACAAATGAACCTTCGGATTGTGCCATGGATGGTTGTGATAACAGCTGTCTTGAGATCAGTCTTTGATGCATAAGCCAGAGTGTGAGACAGATCATCACCACATCTGAATTTATACCAAGTCTCATAAAATTCCTTCTTTTTGTTGCCCCAGGACTTTCAGGTGATATGTGGAAAGCTTTGACATTTTCTTCTTTTTCACCTTTTTTTCTCCTTCCTTCTTTTCTGACTGCAGGAGATTTTAGCTAACCGAGCACAGCCTGAGCAAATTAAGATGTTATTTGGATGCTATTTTGGCTGACTCATTTTTGTTCCCTAGGAAATAAATAAGGTAGCTTCAATCAAAAATGCACGTTAATCTATTTGTAAAATAAATGTTTGCACTGTTGCTTCAGGAAAGTCTTGCCTTAGTTTTGCAAAACTCCAGACCATAAACTGTGTAATGTACTACATGTTACTCTATTTTTGCAGGCAAGCAATACAGCATATCCTAAAAAGCCATTAAAGTTGCTGTGTAATTTAATAACCTTATTTTAAAGCAAAATTATGTATTGAATTATGATAGTGTGAAATGAGGCTTTCATGTACTCTTGCCTCAGACTCTTCAGATTAGTCATTTGTTTTCTGGTTGGCTGCCTTTGAACTGCTAAAAGAGAAGCTTTCACTTCTGGGATTTAATATTTGTTGTGTCCCATTGTTTTTGTTTTATTCTTAAGCTTTTTTTTAAGCTGTGTTGTGAGTAATGGCTTGCTCTGGTTGGAGAGCCATCTGAGACCCTGAACAATAATGGCTTGCCTTTTTATTTTACAGCACAAAGACATTAAAATTTATTTTAAATTCGCGTGTCTCATCCTGCTAGTGTTCAAGATCTGTTGTCAGGCTGCGGAAATAGTTTCAGATTTTTCAACAAGTTTTATGCAGTATTTTTTTCCTAATGAAAGTGTGCAGCTTGTACCATTGTGCTTTCCCCAGCATTTTTCAAATCCTCCTGAAGAACTTCCCTCTGTGCAGAGCAAGTTTCCCAATGCTGCAGAGCCTGCCTTGTGGCAGGCAGTGTGGGAGCTGAAGCTGGCTGACCTCTATTTTAAATGTCAGGGGTGCTTCACCCTTGCCTTTCAGATTCCATTTGCCTTTTTTAACCCTTCTTTAGGACCCTGCTTGAAGCAGTGCTGTTCTAGAGAAGCACTTGTGCAGCCCGAGCTGTACTGTTACACAGTTGTCATCATTGTTTTTTACAGCTGTGTATCGATTGCCTTCTACACTGTCTGTGTTGTTGGCAAGCCTGACTGGGTTGTGCTATGTTTATAGGATCTGTGAAGTGTCTTGTCCAAACTGGATGTCAGTAGACAGGCTGAGTTTCTTGATGACCAAATGAATTCACTGAGCCTTCAAAATCCCTGTGTTTATAAAATGTGGGTACTTATTGATCCACTTCTTTCAAAACAGCATCCTATGGGTAAAGTGCTCCCTGTTACTACATGTTGTAAAAAGGCAGATGTGGATATTCTTCTATCATTGTTTTTCTTTGTCAAACTGGACTTGCCTTCTCTTGCTTTCCCCCAGGTCTCCCTAGGTGTGTCCAGGATAGTGTGGTTGGTATTACCATGACTATCTAATTCTAATCATCATAGGTAATTAATTTTGAAGTTAACCTATTTTGTCTCATTGTTTCCTAGCCTCAATATCAGTTGAGGGTGCAGAATAACTATGAAGAACAAACTGTGTGTGTGCATTTTGTAGACTTGGAAGTTCATAGCTTCAATGGTGATGCAAGTGTAGGAAAATACTGAATGAGCAGAGGGAGATTTCAATAATCAGTGTCTCTTATCCACCCTCCTACATAACATACTGTGTGCTGCATAGGATTGACTTTAAAACACTCATAGGATTGTAAAATTTCCTACCTTAAGGTAAATATTGAAATTGAGTCTTTCAGAGATGTGTATAATCACTCCCTCAGCTGAACTATGAATGATAACTGTATTCTCTATACATGGACATGACAAACACATTCTTTCGTAATTGCAATGACTCTGTTTAAAATGAAGTGGGTTTCAGATCAGAAGAATTGCTTCTTACTGTTCTATTTAGCCAAACTTTTTCCTTGTCAGGTGGCCATTCGTTTTAGTTGTGGGTTTTAGATGATAAAGGCATGTGATGACAACATTTTTTTGAAATGATCTGTCCTGATTTGTCTGGTGTTTGTAGCCCTTTTGTTGGTACAAGCAGCCTTCCTGTGCAGATCAGGAACTCCCTAAGCAGCAAATACTGAGATCGCCCTTGCATCTTTGTCCAGCTTCCCACCATGATTGCACTGTCCTTATGCCTTTTTTGCAGCCCAGAAAGCCAACCGTGTCCTGGGCTGCATCACCAGCAGCGTGGCCAGCAGGTCAAGGGAGGGGATTCTGCCCCTCTGCTCCGATCGGGTGAGACCTCACCTGCGGCTCTGGGGTCCTCAGCACAGGAGAGACAGGGACCTGTTGGAGCAGGTCCAGAGGAGGGACATGAAAATTATCGGAGGCTTGGAATACCTCTCCTGTGAGGACAGGCTGAGAGAGTTGGGGTGGTTCAGCCTGGAGAAGAGAAGGCTGCAGGGAGACCTTATTGCAACCTTCCAGTACCTAAAGGAGGCCTACAAGAAAGCCAGAGGGGCTTTTTACAAGGGCATGTAGTGATAGGACAAAGGGTAATGGCTTTAAACTGAAGGAGGGCAGGTTTAGATTAGGCATTGGGAAGAAATTCTTCACTGTGAGGGTGGTGAGGCACTGGCACAGGTTGCCCAGAGAAGTTGTGGCTGCCCCATCCCTGGCAGTGTTCAAGGCCAGGTTGGATGGGGCTTGGAGCAACCTGGTCTAGTGGAAGGTGTCGCCGCCCATGGCAGGGTGGTTGGAATGAGATGATCTTTAAGGTCCCTTCCAACTCAAACCGTTCTGTGATTTTTCTAGGCATCTGCTGACAGTTGCTGTCATAGTGCTGGACTAACCAGCCCTTTGGTCTGACTGGGTATGGCCTCTTTCAGGTAACGGCAGAGCAGCTGATGAGCAAGTCCCTGCTGCGATACACACTATACAAACACCAGCACGTAACTGCAGGGAGCTTTCGATTGTAATAAGCTGTGCGAGTGTAGGTGAAGTGGTGTAACAGTTGGCTAACAATGACACCAGAAAGGGAGAATGTCTCTGGCTCTTCCATATAAACCGTAACACTGTTAATATATTGATATACATCAAATTAACTGACTTACATGGTATGTTGATTTTAAATATTTCCTCTGAGTTTGTTGGTGGGTGTATCTTTTCCTGGTTTTGGTGGCAAATCATAAAGCAACTGCTATCTCTTGTGTTCTCTAAGACCAACAAGTGTTTCACTGACATGACTACTGCTTTTGGGAGCAGAATTTTTTTTTCTTCAGAAAGGTGCTAGCTGTTAAAGATACATCTAGTGACTTCTTTGGAGAATTCTTTGTTTAGTGGCTGTATCATGTACTGTGTGAAATGCCTTCTTTCTGAACTTTTAAGTAATTGGAAAATTTTTTTTTAATTCTCTGGTGTTTACTGACAAGATTCTTAAGACCTTTCTAAGTACAGTTAAAAAATCTAAGTTTGGAGAGTAGGGCAATTGGCTGTTACAATGATGCATGTAATACTTACCTTCAGGAACAGGACTTTTTTTTTTCAACCCACTCGTATCCAGTGTAGGTAATGAGAAGGGAAGGTGTCAAAAATGGCTGGGATTTTCTGACGGAAATACCTATCTTTATTTGAGAGTTTGTGATTAATAGGGGCTTTGACTCTCTTGTACCCACCTCACTAAAGATTAATGTAACTTGAAAAGACAAGCTTTATTTTTTGTTTTACAATGTCAGCTTTATTTTGATGTGCCTGTTTACAGACCTTCCCTGCAGGTGGGGAGGAAGGAAATACTGCTTTGAAGTTAGGATTTTTTTCTGTCTTCCAGCAGCACAGATCGAGAATTAACTTGTGCCATCTGCCTTGGAAAAACCTGTTCTGAAGTCTGTGCTCCTCAGTTATGGGCTTCATGTAGCTGGAAGGTGTATTAATGACTAGGCAAACACATGAGTGTATCAATGGCAGCAAGAGATCTTGAATCTTTTATAAATAAGGATGATACAGAAAAGAATACAGTGGAAATGAGTTACGATGAAGGCTAGTTTGTGCAGACAGGCATTTTATAGGATAGGAAGAACTTGTTGCACTGCAGAACTAGGAGTTATTTAAAAACAATGAGCATATAGTTCAGATCCTGATTTCAAGAACTAAATGAAGACCTTAATCTTCTTTTGCAGAACCAAAAAACAAAAGAACAGATTGAAAGCTTGTTACAGAATGGAAAGCATAAAGAGTTACGGGATCGTCTCTGCTGCAGGCTGACCTTTGGGACTGCTGGGCTTCGCTCTGCTATGGGAGCAGGCTTTTGCTACATTAATGATCTTACAGTGATCCAGTCAACACAGGTAAGCTGAATAGTTGCATAGGAGACAACTGAATGATTTCACAGTAAATGTTTGGGTCATACAGTGTACCACTGAAATACAAGCAGCCATTCAACAGTAGAGTGATAATGTGAAATGTTTAGTGCTGAAAGAAAATAAAGTAGCTTGAGCAGGTTTAATTGGACATCCTAGGAGGCAGAATATATTCAATTCCACTGGTATTTGGCCAGTAGTTAAAAGTCTATTATACTGCTCTGTAGTTGACAAATACTGAAAGTTCTTATGACAGATAATGATTTCCAGACTAAACAAAAAACCCCAAGAAAACCCAAAAAGCAAACCCACCTCCAACGAAACAAGCCTTTCCTTTCATTTTTAGCCAAAATTGTGAATAACTATACAAAAATAGCAGGTGTTGCTAAGAAAATGAACAGGAAGGTAAGATGAAAAAGCAAATATAGACTGACTGAGAAGAATATCTGTACTGTAAATTGTTTAACTTCTGGGGAATCCTTCCAGTAACACTTGGTTGTGTTACCTACAACTGGATTGGGTGGCTTTAGAAAATGTTGTGGTTAAGTGCACTGGCATTGCTGTAGCTCTGTCTCTTAGCTCTTCACACTTTTTTAAGTAGAGAAGCAAGAAAATAATTTGAGATACAAACTTAAACTCTCAAACTGCAAATCTTATGTTAAGTATTGTATCAGAGAGGTCAATGATTCATGGTTTATCTATTAGTTTTTGTGTATTTGGGTTAGAGATATTATAGAATTATTTGCTAAGAAAACATTGTAAACAGATGTTGATATTTTTGAGGCTAGTTCTTTGAAGTTTGGAGTATTTTGGGATGGACATCTTGATTTGAATATGGGCAGGGAGATTGTGGAACTTAGATGTAGCTCTTGACTGCCATTTTGACAGTTGTATGTTGTTGTTGGAAAGGGTCTGATGGGATGGGTGTGCATGTGGGGTAAAGTTTTGGTCAGGGCGGCTTTAGTCATAATTTCCTGCTCCTCTTGGTGGTGGCACTGGATACATATTTAGAAGGGCACAAGAGCTGGTACATGGAATTGAGGAACTGGATAGGGGCTGCTGTGGGGACACGAATGATACCAGTGCTGAGGTGGGGAAGGCTGGTGGCAGAGACTCCTCACTTCTGACACATCTTGCTGTTTAATTTAACAACCAGAAATACAATTTTCTGGACTTGTTTCTTCAATATCTTTTACCTTCCTTTTTTCTCTGTTGATTTTGGTCTTGCATGCCAGAAGAGGTTTGGAAAATGATCAGACTCTTCTGTTTCCCCCCCTGCTTCTCTGTCAGACAATGTTAATGATTTGTCCGTGTGTCGATTGTCTGAATGAATCAACCTATTGATTAATATAAGGCTTAATCATATCTGTTTTTCTTTGAAGTGCTCTTTTGTTCAAGGGCAGATGATACAATCTTTCTCAAAGAACTTGGTCCCCAGTTGTCTCACTTTCCCCACCTTTTTGATAAACACCTTTGGAAGGAACAGTTGATATTAGTTTAGTTCTTGATCCAAAGTGATCCATGCTTCTCTTCTATATTGCGCTCTCATAGTGGTTTTGTTCTTAAATTTGCTTATTGTACAGTACTAGGGTGCTTTTCAGCTGATGTGTTCCTCTATCAATTTGTCCCCCAAACAAGGAGATTAAATAACTACTCTTCACAACTTGACCTCATAAGAAGTTAATTCAGAGTACATTTGAAACTGCTTTGATATTATCAAGACTTTGAGCATGTGAAAGAAGAGTCTGAATTTGAACATTATTTAGCTAGGATTGTAGTCTTGTTAAACTATCATTCCTGACTTTGATAGTCATTCTTGCACATATTTTATTATGGTAAATATTAACAAAAAAGCAGTGGGATTCTTAATCTGCAAAATACAGCTTTTTTTCTCACCCCAGTAAAGGTGCCCAGTGGGCAGCAAGGAAAGAGAAGTGTTGAATCCTTTTTCAAAAGAGTAGCATTAGTCAGAAAATGGATGTTCCAGATTTCCTTCCCTTATGAACATCTAAAATACAAATGGGGTTGGACTGTGTATATTAAATATATTTAAACATCTTATCTGACCCCACCTTTAGTCTTGACTATTGAAAATATAATGAACTAGTATATTTGTAACTATTTTACTTGGAACATTCCTAAAGATTTTTCATTATGACAAACCTACAAAATCTTATCGAATTTGTCAAGTACTTCTTTATAAGTGGAGCTGCAGCAATATGATAAAAGGTGTTTTATTGCACGATTTACAAAAGGTTGATAAAATCTCTCATTTAATACCATGTACTTAAACATTTTTAAATAGTTGTCTCTTTGCAGGTTAGTGCTCTGATAGAAAGTCCCTCAGTAGACAGGACTGAAATAATTTATTTTCTGTTGGCTCAGGGTAAAGTGATGTGCTTAAAACTTGGAACAGCTGGGACTCTAAGCTGTTTGACATACTGCTAATGTCTGACTTGTACAACTGGAGCCCAAAATCTTGTGGTGAAACCAAATTCCAATAGCTGTTTATATAGGCTTTGAAAAGGAGAGAAATAATGTGTTGGAGCTCATTGGTAGGGTTTGCAACTCACCTTGTATCTGACCATTTTTTCTCTTCAGTATCATCTTGGGTCTAACAAAGTTTTCTTTACATTTCTAATCTGTAAACTGGACATATCTTAGAATGAGGATTCCTTTATTTCTACCCTTACTGATCTGAGTATACCAAACTCATCTGCTACAAATACTGTAATGGTATGAACAAAGCTTACTAATGTGGTACAGGTGGTCTCGACTGATCCAGTGGGAATGAGCTGAAGAGAGTAAGAAAGAAAACAACTAGTAGTTTGTTGCCACTGGTGAAATTAAGAGTAGCAAAGTTGCTTTAAACAAGTCCTCTTTTCTTTGAAGCAGAGTAAACACTTGATAATGCAGAGGAAGTTAATAACAGTCGTTTTATTTTTTGGCCTGTGTAGTCTGAATTTGGAGTCGCTCAAGCCCTGAGCGACTGAATGTTACATGCTGCCTTTGTGTTTCCAGTCTTATGAAAGTGTGACTGAACTTGGATAGGGTGACTAATATGCATTCTTGGCAGAAAGTGAAAAGTTTCATTTTGGTCAGCAGGGAATGTGTTTGCAAGTTCAATTTCATGGACATCGCTGGCTTCTGAAAGTAACAAACTGGGTTGTATTCACTTGCTTCCTCTGTGGAGCTTCTATTTTTAGCTGCTTATTGAAGCTATATATCAAGTTAGGAAAAGCAATCTCTGGGAAGCAGATTAGAACTTGTTTCTGAAGTAAACTGCATCAGATTTAATCTCTTTGAGTACTCTTGTTTCAGAAGCTAATGACATAAACAGTTTTGCTGAACCTAATCTGGAAATGGGTAACTGTGTCTCTCTGTATTTGTCCTTACCTGCTACAGGAATAAATGACCATTCAAAAAAGTAGACTTCAATGTAATAAAACTTCCTTCAATTAAAATAAACCTTGGTTAAGTTGCATGCTTAAGCGCATGCTGTGTCCTTCATTTGCATAATTATAATGATACCACAAAAAGTCAGATCCAGAAAGGTACAGAATATCCAGAAGTTGCTTTTGACTCTTCTGAGGATTGTTGGTATGTAACCTAAGCATGAAGCCTAGATTTTCCTGCTCAAGTATTGCTTCTGTCCTGCTGAGCCAATTGCTGTTATTAGTAGGTAAGTAACCCACCACTGACCTCCATAATGACAAAACCAGTCATCTTTGCATCATTGCTATGAGTTTTCCTCTGCCTGTGTAAGCAAAGCTAAAGAAAATAGTTGAAAGATTTAAATACTGGGCTTCATAAAGCTGTTACTATCTCTCTTCATTTCATCAACCAAAAATCTTTCCATCCCATTCTTGATACCATCACTTTCCCCTCACTTCTCTTTTGAATTTCATCATAAGGGACTGGACATGCAAGAGGATTATTTAAAACATGGCAGTAGAAGCAGACTAGATCTGTCTGTGAATTTTATCTAGGGAAATCACCTGAACTGTGCAGTGGTATAAATACTTATAATACTTCAGTGCATCTAAAGAGAATTTTGTTTTAGACCCACTGAGGTGGTTATACATTTGTATGCTGACACTTGCTAATAGGTTATTAATTATCACCAAGTATGCAATGGCAAGTTGTTGACTTGGATATCTTCAATTTAGAAGCAGTAGCTATCACAGGAAAAATTAGATGGGGACGCTGTCAAAAACTGAGTCTTGTAAAAAGGAAATAGAAGTTCTTTAAATTTGTTCAAGAAAGAACTTATCCCAAGACGTGTTGGAGTTACTAACTAATTGCTGCCTGAGAAAGGGAGAATATCTGGAAAAAAATAGGTGTGAACTTGAGTAGAGGGTTCAGATAGTGGAGAGACTCTGCATTCACTTCCTCTCACTGTCATTTTTTATTTATTTTTTACTTCCTGCAGCTTTAATAAAGGTATTTGGATAGTAAACAAGTCCAGTAGGGCTAGACTAATGTCAGCTGTGGGATCCTTGGCTAAGCTTAAGGTATTTTGTTCTCATACTTCATATTGCATTGTCTTAATTTTAAGCAAAACTTCTCCATGGCAGAAAGAAAAGACGTTCCTGTTTTCATTCATATGAAATCCTTGATATCTGTCAGTGAAGCTGGTTTAAGATGATGTCCTAGGAAAAATCTTGCCACACCCTTGAGTAGAGTGTTACTTAGATTGTAGTGGCACCCAGGAGCTGCCAAAAATGCTCAGGCAGAAATAGCTGGGATGAGGTACAGGGGAGAAAGTACAGAAGATCAAATCTACTAAAAAAAAAAAAAAAATATAAAAAAATAAATATAGGCCCTGACTTTGCAACAAAAGTAAATCAGCTCTTCAGTGTTTGAGGAATGGAGGGAGTAGGAAGCTGGGAGATGTATAAGGGTGCAGCCATTAGAGCCAAAAAGCCAAAGCAGCTATGATGGTTGTCATTGGGAAGCAAGGGGTGAGGAAGAAATTTGATGCGCAGAATCCTAGAGAAGCTAAAGTTGCCAGAACGTTCAAGGGATGCCTCTGCTGTTGAGGGAAAGCTCCTGGGGGGTAGGTGTGAAATAGAAATCTTGTGTAACTCTTTTACAAATGTAAAGAGTGTTTTGTCATTTATAATATATTGACTTTCTTGTGTGGACAGGAGCGTTAGTTGTTCTAGCTGAACTTACCTTGATTCATGCTGCTTCTGAAAAAGTTTATATGCCTCTGTTTTCTGCTTCTAATTAGTACCAGTTTGTTTAATAGGGTCCTGCTTCTTCTGTAAATATTTTTTGGTGCAGTTTCTTGATGTTTGATGAACTAGTACAGATAAAAAAAACCTCTGCAATGTCCTCTGATCTCAAGATATCACTAGCCTAAATAAGGATCTGTTGATAAGAAATCTGTTGCTCATTGCTTTAAACGTTAGTCAATCTGTTCAAGTCAAACTTGAACAAGTTTTTCCCATTCCTCTGTCTTGTATCTATTTACAACTGTGAATGAAATTTCTTGAAGTTGTCAGGGTGATGTGAACATGTTTGTGTATCAACATGTTTCAGTTCGGTGTGAAGGTGACTTCAGTGGGTGATCATGCCATGGCACAGCTCCCAGTGCCATCAGTATTCAAAGATTTTTATTTATTTTACAAGTTGTTATCTCTCTCTGAATCCCTCTATAGAAGCACTACATCTGTGGCTGAAATGGTTCTCCAAAGAGATGCCAATATCCACTTATTCATATTTGAAGTATATTCTTTGGTGGAAAGAATTAACCATTAAAACCATTTAAAAAATTGAGCTCAACTGAATTTCATGGGTAGGAGTCAGGCTAACTTTCCAACTGAGCGATTGCTTATTGGTGATATCGAGTCAGATTCAGATAAGGACACTGCAGAGAATTGCACTTAATACTGCAGGAAAAATCTGTTTAATTCTAGTATGAAACACCCCCACCCCTCCTGTAAAGAGGAAGCTCGTGCCCTCGTGAGAGGTAGCCATTTTAAGATAAGCTTGGCTATGGTAAGTTCACAGTGCTGTGTTTGTGTTAGGGAAGGCTGCTTTCTGATTGTGGTGAACTGTAGCCTCTGGAAACTTCCATTAACCATAGTGCTTCCATCTTTTTGTCTAAAACTGCTGATCCATCCTGGGTTGTTTCTGTGATGGATCTCCAGAGAGATTCTAACTGGGAAATGAATGGAGGCGAAGGCCACAGGGAAGGTGAAGCTGGAATACCATGTAATGCACTATTTCAAAGAGTGCCTATCTCTTCCTTTTTTGAAAAGAAGGGGTGGCTGACTGAGAGGCTGTTTTTCTTCTGTGTGTGTTTCAGTGCATATTTCTCCTCACCTGCAGTGTGTTTTAAAAGTTTACTCCCTTTATCTGCTTCCCTTTCTTTTCCCTGCATGGGAGCATTCTCTGATATCTTGCCATTGAAAATGTTCTGTCTTGATGTAAAGAAGACAGCTTGTATTTATGCTATTTTATCTGCATAGTATATAAACTGAGGACTCTAATCTCTCCACCTGGAGCAGGTCACTAGTAATAAACTTTTTGTTTGAAAAAGTGCGTATGGATGAAGCATCCTTTTAATGCAAATTTAGAACTAACATTTTGGAACCAGTGCTGAAAAGGTGTCTGACTTATGCTGTGAACACAAAGATAAAGAGTAGCACTAGCCTTACATTGCCTGAGTGGATGGACTTCTAAAAAATGGATTTTTCTCAATCAGGTCTTTAAGAAGATTGTTTGAATACATAAAAGCACAGTATGGATTGAAAACAAGTGTTTGCTGCTTGAGGATTTTGCTGGCTTGAGCTTTCTTTTTATGCTGTTTGGTCACTTATTGTTGTACCGCTTTTATTTCCCACAACTGTTTCTCTGTTTGCTTGCTTTCTTTCTGTGAATACTTTGGGGAAAAATAAATACACTGCTTTTTTAATATCATTATTGATGATTTTGCCTACTGACATTATACATCCTATGTGAAAGATAATTTTTAATGTTTGTGTGTGCTGCACGAGAGCTAATTCTTTGCTACTTTTTTCTTTTTTTTTTTCTTTCCAGGGGATCTACAAGTATCTTGAGAGGTGTTTTTCAGACTTTAAGCAGAGAGGCTTTGTTGTTGGATATGACACACGAGGTCAGGTGACCAGCAACTGCAGCAGTAAGAAGTATGAGTATTGATTACATTTGCAAGACTAGAAATTAAATTGTGGCTTTAAATGCATTCTGTTCTATCAGAATATTTTTGTCATGAACTGCACACACTCTTTCCCCTCCTTTAGTCCATTTTAATAGTAATGAAGAGAGGCATGGACTAAAGCCTTTATAATACCAATTGCCAGCAAATGTGGAATGTAAGGCTAGTCACATCACCAAAGAATTTACAGTCTAAATGCACAAGAACATTAGGCAGACATTAAGAAGTTGATATGCCTGGAGAGAAATTTGAATGTGAAGGTAAATTCAGAATACTAACATCTAGCTTGAAATCACTAAATGTTAATGCACTATTATTAACGCTGTTGTTCTCTTGTATTATGCATTGATTTAAGCTTGCTTGGGGGAGAAGAATTCTACTTGCAGCCTATTGTAACCCGGTATATTGGTACCCTTATGCTAGTCTGCGATTTCAGTGTGTTTCCACATTGGGAATATCTTACCTGGAATGCTTAAAATGTAAACTTTCAGTGATGCCAAATTGTGCTCTTTGCAAGGAAAGGGGATCTGTAAAAGAACTGCTTTCTGAATTCTATAAGCAATCCTAATCCTGTCTCATTTGCGGAGTAAAACACATCTTGTAATGACATCCTTCACAAAAAAAGCCAACGCAGTGGGTAATTATTATTTAGTTAATGAGTAGTTAATTATTGTAGTTAATGTAGTTATTCTAGTTCATTGTTGTAATTAATGTAGTTTTTTATTTTGTTTTTGTCAACATTTAAAATTCTAGGGATGTAAGTTCTTGGTATAATAGAGCACAGAATCTAGTGACTGTCTTGTAAGAGTTTCTCCATTCCCCTGAAGTTTGCCTCTCCATGCCTTCTTGTCTGGTCTTCAGATGTGTGGCACATTATCCACCAGGCTTTGGCATAAGGGTTTTAAACTCCTCTGTTACACTGTGTTTGCAAGACTTCTACCCAAATTGTCTGGGTTATGCAAGCTTAAAAATGTGGAAATGTAAGAAAAACATTCCTTTTCAGCCACACAAAACTTGGAATTCAGACTTGATGACAGCACAGTTGTTTCATGTGTCAAAGGAGCAAATCAGTTCTTAACTACCTGTTTCTTTTGCCCCCTTGGGATGGAACACAGTTACAGTAGTGATAAAATCAAATTGAACCTCCTCAAAAGAGTGTTTTCAATTGGATCAGCGTGCTTATCCAGCGCAGTGTGAGCAGGAGCACCCCTTTCTTTGCATCAGTTCCAGTGCCAAGGGAGATTGCAGACCGTCCGGCTGTATTCCATAATTAAGTTGACGTAAACCATTGTGATACACAAGCAAAATTTCAGTAGCTTCAACTAAGCTGAGCTCTCAAACTCTTAAGTGGTTTCAGGTTACATTTGATAGGTGTTATAGTGAAATTTTGAGTAGCTGAAATTTAAGACTACAGCATACTACTCACCATGGGAAATAAGGAAGCAAGTACTAATGCTTGTCTGTAAAAGCAAGTGAGCAAAGCAAACTTACACTATTCAATCTCTCATCTGTTTTGACTCTGAGACTTCCTATTAATTGCTGAGCTGTGTGTACCTGACTTGAACAGTTTCATATCAAACACCTGAAAGAGAGTGAGTCTCGCTGCTGCTTGAAAGGAAAAGTTTATAATAAAGGCAAAGTTTAAAAACATGGGTGCTGTTACTGTTTCTAAACTTTCTGGAATAAGAGTGGGCTAGTTTGCAGACATATATATTTAGGAATAGATTGGCTTCATGGGTATTGTCTGAAGCTGCTGAACAGGGCTGGCAGACAAGCTCTGCTGTGTGAAATACTGAATCCTTTTCCAAACCTGCTGTTGCAGACATCTGGCACTTTAAACTTCCTGGGAGATTGGTTCTGTCCTTGAATGAAGGACAAATGTCATACCAGTAGGTTCTGTATCTCTGTTTTTTATATCCCTGGTTTATTTAGGTGGTTGACTGTCCCTTGTGTTCTTCAAGCAATGAATAAAAGAGCTGTGTTGGATTCTACAGCCTGAAAACTGTATTAAATTGACTGTGCAAACTGTAGGATACTACTCTCGGTGTAAGCCAAAAAATAACAGAGGGATTTAAGAAACAAGTGAAATGAAGGTTACGGTAATGCCATATGGCTATCGAATTGTCATGGGCAGTTGGGTTGACTGAATGTTTTCTTTTTCACATTGGTAGACTTGCAAAGCTCACTGCAGCAGTCCTGCTGGCTAAAGATGTACCTGTATACTTCTTTTCCACATATGTCCCTACACCATTTGTGGTGAGTCATCTTTTCTTTTATATTGTTGAACCATGCCATTAAGGGAGTATTTGAAAGCTTACTAAAAATGTGAACTAGCAATTTTCTTCTCACATTCCATTATTTAAACAGAAAAATAGAAGCTGCTTGGTACACTTGGCTCTTCAAGGAGGCTGTAACAAGAATGTCACTGAATTCTTCTGTGTGCAGATAGTCAGTAAAATCACATTTCACCCTAGGCTGCTATGCGAGGGCAGTGGTTATTGCAGTCCAGGCTTTGCTGTAGAAGCATTCTGTTCTTCTTTTATCCTGTGCTTTAACACCCAGGTGTTTAATAAGGGTCAGATATGATATTTATGTGTGTGAGAATACATACACATACATAGGGACTGTATGTTTTTGGACATAAGACTTACACTGCTTAAAGTAGAAGAAATTAAGGATTGCCCCTATTTCTAATATATCAAAACCCAGAGCTTTCTATTCTACTCACAGAAGCTTTTTCTTGTAGGGTTTTAAATCTTTTGTTTTCTATTCTGTAAGCTTTTCTAGTGTGCTGTGTATGCTGTGGATCTTGTTTTGAAGGAAGGACTGGATGCTTTTTAGCTGGAAATACCTGTAACTTGTTTTTCAACAAGCCTTTTGGTGAATTCCTTCATTCTGTTTCAACTTGTTTTCTCTTTCTCAAATACTAGTGTAATCTGAGTGTAGACTTTCTTTAGTAGACCTGTTAACAATTGTGTTCATGTAATTGGTGAATGGAATAATGTTCCTATGCAACAGAATAGAACAAGCTTTCTCTCTATTACTAGCTACAGGAAACAGAATGATGAGCATTCATGTATACGATTTTCAAATAAGCGAGTGAAACATTGACCCACTTCTCCTGTAGCATCTTATTTCACAACTGACATAATATAATGTTATTTATGCCAGCTGCAGAACTCTTGGGTAAATAAACATTTCTGGGTTTCCTTTGTAGCCCTATGCTGTTCAGCAGCTCAAAGCTGTAGCTGGTGTGATGATCACAGCATCCCACAACCGGAAGGAGGACAACGGATACAAGGTAAGGCTTGAACTTCAAGTTTGTAGCATGTCACAGCCAGCTGCTTACCAGTATTACCTACGTGCCTTTGGCATTTGGCTGCTTCTGGAGCACACAGTTGTGTGTGCTAGAAGAAGTGATTTCAAGTAACTCATTCTTCTATAATAGAAATTACACATGCTTTCTTCTGTGACTAGAACTTAAGACCATGCTGCTTGTGTATCTTGAGCACAAGTCTGTTGTGACGTTCCATAGTGTCTAATCAGCAGCTGAAGAAATGCTTAAGGAGTTTATTGTGTTCACTTCTCAGACTTAAAAATGAGTTTAAAACTAAGCTAGAACTTAGGTGAATTAGTCCATACAGTACGTAACTGTCCTGGAGATGGTGATGGTTTGAGAGTTGATTAATAAAACTTTGTAGTAGCCTGTTGCTCCCTGTAAGGTTGGTTTTTGGGGGCATTGAGAGAGAGGTGAGTGGCTTCATTTTGAAAGCTTGGAACAGTATAACCACCCATAATAGCAAATGCTGCTTATGCAGTATTGTAACACAGTATTTCCTTTCTAAACTTTATAAGAATCTGAACTAAACTCTAAACTTTAACTAAACTTAGCATTCTAGAAGCTTAGTAACAGGTCAGCAAGTAATGGCAATAATGGGAGAACCAGTCTTACTCTGCACAGAGATAACTCTTGGAGGTGATTGAACTGCACTTGTCCTCTGGAACAAGTTGTGAAGTACTTCACCAGCCTTTACTTTTGCTTAGCTATAGCAATGAATAAGAAAATAAGCCACATCAGTTTTCCAGTTGCTTCATTTATCAAGAAGCTACTATGTTTGTGTCTTCTGATACAAAGCATTTCACTTTTGTCAAGATACTGTTTCTTCTAGTCTTTCACGAGAATTGTTTTATCTTTCATTATTTCCCCTGTGAATTGAGCAGCTTCTGAAGGTTTTGGACAATTTTATCCAAACTTGACAAACCCATAGTTTTGAAGATGCTGAGTACCTATGGGTTTCATGAAAGCCAGTGGACAAGAAAAGAGAGATTGGTCTGAGTAGAAAGTCTGCACTGTGAACTCAACCATGCTACTGAAAACAAACTGTGGGAAAACCATCATCTAAATAATTCTTTAACAAAGACTTTTTATAGTTCAGAATTTGATAATGTTTCCAGCTGAAAGATTACAGTTGTTCAGTTACGGAAAAACATGTACCTTGGCACGTTGCTTATCTCTTTTTGTTTTGATTTCAAAAACAAGTTGTGCTTCTTTTTCAAAAGGAATGCCAGACTATGTAGAAGGTAATCTTTTTCTTCTGTTACAGTTTGCACAACACTCTCAAATGTAAGTGCCCAGTTTTGTTTTCTCACATCTGAATGATTTCAGTCATAATAGTTAAATACCAGCTTTTCTGAAAATAGGTCGTGTTGCTGAGTAGCTGTCATTATATAACTGAAATAAACTGTGATTCCAAATGACTTTTGAGAATCAAGCCAATCTGATGCTAGCCTTTTCTGTATGACTTCAAGAAGCAGGAAGCATGTGGAATCATATAAGTAAAAGAGTTTATCAAGTTAATATTTGTAAACAAACTGTGTCTTGTTTTCCTTAAACTTATACCAGGTTTATTGGGAAAATGGAGCACAGATAACCTCTCCTCATGATAAGGAAATTATAAAATGTATAGAAGAGTGTGTTGAACCATGGAATGGCTCTTGGAATGAGAACCTGGTAGACACCAGTCCCATTAGACAGGATCCTCTGAAGAAAATTTGTGATTGTTACATGGAGGATCTGAAAAAGATCTGTTATCATAGGTATTGTATAAATCAAAATGTACTTAAATTGTGGTTTGGTTTTTTTAAGTAAGCTCTGGGTTACCTGTAGAAAACTGACCGCTGACAGATAGACTTCAATAATAAAGCATGTGATGCTGCTATACATAAACATTTTTGATTTGGGTATAGGGATTGGTCTGTCTTCCAAAATTGTAACAGTTTTGGACCTGCCTGTAATGATTTTTATCGGCACAAATCAGTTGATTTCTGCCTTTGCAGTTCACAGAAGCGAGTGCTGCACTCTGCTACTGACATCACTATCTGGTTGAGGCTGTTGCTGTGTGCTCTTCATGGTGGGAATAATTTTTGGCCATCTCTCTACTCTGTCTCACCCCATCCCTTCTCTGATATGTCACTAAAGTAGATGGTCACCATCATTAGGACTAAACCACGCTTTCTGACAATAAAGCAGCCTGCCTTTGGACACTAGGCTACAGTAAAGCACCCTGATGTGAGCAGTTTGATGCAAATGAGTATGCTGAAAGTTCTGAATAAAATGCAGAAATTCAGAGTAAAGGTGAGGTGTAGATGCATGGGATAGAGGCGAGAAGATGAAGTTAGATGGTTAGATGCGACAGAAGACAAATAAAAGGAGGAGGATGAATAACGTAGGTAGAGTAGAGCCAGAGTAGGATCTTCAGGGTGGTGGAAGAGCTCAAGTTTGATGCAGAAATTAGCAGTTCATTCTTGGGAGACTTTCAGCTGATTCAGCAGATGGTAAATTTCTCATTTTCCAGGAGAAGCACCTTTAAATCAGCAATTTCTAGTGAAAGTCCAAATGAGCGCTTGGTTTGAAATTAATGCAGAAACCAGCAGAATATGACAAAGTATAATTGCATTTTTCTTTTGCTTTCCCACATGAAAGTAGTCTTGTTAAATAACTAAGTAAAGGCTTACTGAAATTCTTTTTTCCTTCTCAGGGAGCTAAATGTGCAAACAAATTTGAAATTTGTTCATACCTCTTTTCATGGAGTTGGACATGACTATGTGCAGTTGGCTTTCAAAGCATTTGGCTTTAAGCCCCCCATTCCAGTACCTGAACAAAAAGATCCAGATCCAGACTTCTCTACTGTCAAATGCCCAAATCCTGAAGAAGGAGAATCTGTGCTGGTATTCTTATTTCTACTTTATCAGATTTCTATGAGCTTTCCTCTGTTTGGATATGATATTGTGTTGAAAAACAAATTGAGGAAGAGAGCAGGGAGTATGGGGCTTTCAGCTGTGTTAATACAGTGGGCAATCCATACGAGATTTTCTTTCACTGCATGTTATATGTAAGTAGGAAGACTGGGGATTTATTTGCTCTTGTGATTTTATTTTATTTTTGTTTCTACACCCTCTTCTCCCACTAGGAGTTGTCACTGAGGCTTGCAGAGAAAGAAAATGCTAAAGTAGTAGTGGCTACTGATCCAGATGCAGATAGACTAGCAGTGGCAGAGCATCAGGAAAAGTAAGTGACGGGACCTTTTATTCTATCTCTTTCTGCAGAAGAGGTAGTGAAAAATGCAGAATGTCCCCAAATGGTAGACAGGCACACACCTTCAACACACTCTTTTGTGTTGTAACTTAGCTATTTGGGTATTTTTCTTGCTAGCTTCATCTTTTGGTATAGCTCCACCTGAAAGAATTTTATTTTAAATAAAATCCGTTAACTCAGAAAAGATTAAATACTTACCAGTGTTACAGTAAATGGCCAAGTAAAACTTAACTGAAAAATTGAGTGGTTACTAAAGACAGTAAAATCTTGTTACTGTTTTTTCACTTCTATTAGGCAAACAAATTCTGCCTTGGGACAATTAACTGTTGTGGGCTTTTTGGGGTGGTTTTTTTTGTTTGGGGTTCTTTTTCCCTCTGGTTTCTTCATATTGAATAGAAATTATTTTTCTTCCACTAACAGGCCAAAATTCTGATCGATGTGTAAGTAACTGTCTATAATGCGCAGTTGTGCAGGCATTGCCTGACTGCAATATATAGACTGCTATACTTCTGTTTGATACATTAAAAAGACCTAAACTGTTTTAAAGCTGAAGTAAGGATACTTAAGTGGTATCTTTGCTATCTAACAGAATGCACTGGGCTTGTAAATCACTGATACGTGATAAATGTGGAGTCCTGTTAGTACAGTGGCTTTGTATAGAGCAGCTTGTCAGTAGTGTGCTCAGATTCCTGTTGTTCTAGTGACTGCAGAAGCATCTTCCCCTGAGTGGATGCTCCTGGGAAACCTGAAAGAGCTCTTACATTTTCTGTCCTGTTTGCAGTGGCTGCTGGAAGGTGTTCACTGGCAACGAGCTAGCAGCTTTGTTTGGGTGGTGGATGTTTTCTTGCTGGAAGGAAAACTGCTCTGAAGATGCTGATGTGAAGAATGTTTACATGTTAGCGACCACAGTCTCCTCAAAAATTTTGAGGGCAATTGCACTTAAAGAGGGATTTCACTTTGAAGTAAGTGTAGTTTTTATGATGTCTTCTTGGCAGAGTAAAATCTGATTGCCATGTTCTCTATCTAGCCACTCCACTTACGACTTTACAAAATGAAAAACACATATGATTTCCAGTCTTTTGGCTGGGAGTTTCTATGCATTCCAACTTGCAGAGAATGCTACTTTACCTAGACAAGCATGATTTCAGCATCTGCAGTTTCTCAATGCATGTTACAGTGAATGCAGACTGTGAGATCAACTTATGCAAAGCTGCAAGGAGGCTGCAACAGGTGATGCAAATTAAAAGGTAAAATATATATAATAGAAATGCCTTTGTCTCAGTTATTTTCCTAGAGATAAACTATTCTGTGTGAGAGAATGAAAGTGTGTGCAACTTGGTGTGTTTACTACAAAAATTGAGTACTTTTTAATGGATTTGTAACAAACACAGGTTACACAATGTTCTTTCAGGTGCCCAGATCACTAGTATGTTTTAAATTTGGTTTTACTTCAAATTGTGACAGAGAGGAACTCTTATGTTCAGATGTTTAATGCAGTTTCATTAAGGACTTGCTAAAAAAGAAAATGGGGGGTGCCCCTGCAGATTGACAGTTATTATTTTAGTTCCTGCATTCAAATTAAGTACTTGCTCTGATTTGAGACTGTTGGATGTTAGCCATAACAGATGCAAGTGCTCTGAAGCTTAGCACAAACATGCAAAGGTCTGGGTCTTGTTTAATACGTCTTAATTAAATCTATGTGCTAGGAAAAAAATTTTTGCCAAACAGTGAGGAATTAAAAACTAAAATTGAAAGCAACTCTGAAAACCGTTTTCAGTGACTGTCCTGATATGCTTAATTGGGTTGGATGTCACTGCCTTGTAGTGAATTTCATTATCTTACTAAATACTGTCTTTTTTTTTTGGTCTGGAAAGGGATACATTTGACTTAAAAAAAAAAAAAAAAAAAAAAAAAAAAAAAAAAAAAAAAAAAAAAAAAAAAGCTAGGTGTTTACAGAACCCCTGGGTCTCCTTTGTACCTTCCTTCTCTCCAAGAAGGACTGTTTCTAAGCTTTTGACTGCTTTTGCATGGTTTGAAGAGCACAAGCAGTGTTCTTCCCTCCCATTACTCAAAATTGCTGTTTATATTTCTCTAACTTTTCCTCTTGAATAACTTTGTACTGTTGTCTCATCTGATAAGCACCACAGAAGATCTTATCTGATCTGAGAGAACCGTAGTCTCAAGCATGCTTACTCCTCGATTTGATATTTACGCCCTAGTTGAGTATTCACTAGTAAAATGCTATCTGGTGACTCTTTACCTTAGATTCATAATCTAAGCTGCAGATATGAGTTGTCTAATGTTTGTGTTTACTGTCCATATTCTGTCAGTTATTTAGATTTAAATTCAGGGAAACTATTTCAAGAAAATCAGGAAAATGTCCTTAAGCTTTAGTGTTTTGACTCTGCAGCAGTCTTTCCCATTGACCTTAAAATTAAAAAAAATGCATCATCATTTTTTACCCTTTTTTGTTGTTGTTGTCTGAAGCATCCCAGAAATGAAAGGAGTAGTGGCTACATTTTCTTCGTGACTTGAAACTAAATAGAAAATGTGTATCTAATGCACTCTCTTTTTTTTTTCTGTTTCAGGAAACACTCCCTGGTTTTAAATGGATTGGAAGTAGAGTAAAAGATCTTCTTGATAATGGAAAAGTAGTTCTCTTTGCATTTGAGGAGTCTATTGGTATGTATGTTAATATCACTTTAAAATGTTGAGAACTGTGTGGGGGAAATGCGACTGAAAAGGAGTGGGTTTAGTTATGAAACAAAACACAAAAGTACTTTATTTTCGTTCTTGTTAGTTATTAGTATTGGTATTTTGCTCTCATCATATCAACTTGCCAACTATCATAATACATGATACACAAATCTCTGATTCTGGTATTGTGCTTGTACAATTTCCTCATACAAACCTGTTCTGATACAGATTGAAAGTCCTGAGATGCCAGAGCCAAACTGCTGTTGCTTTGTGGCCTTTTAGGTGAGATCAAGCATAGGATCTGTTCTTAAGCAGTTTAATACCTTACAGGTCCTCTCTGTGAGGACTTACTATTAATGACTATGTGGAACTGGAAGGTGGCTTGCTTCGGTCATGCTGTCCATCACACCAGTGCTGCAGTTCCTCCAGGAGCTGTATACTGTCCCCTCATACTTCAGAACAATATGTGAGGAATCCAAATGTGCAGGAATAGCATTGAATACCTTATGGAAGTGTGTGAATAGTCCTGCTGACCTTTCCTTGAGCACTCTATCTCTGTAATCTTGCTGATGCCACTTACCTGTAGAGAACTCTGTAGTGAACATTTTGGCTATAGGAATTCTCCACTTAGGATAAATGGCAGCTTTCTGGGACAGCATGTTCACATATAATATGGCATTTGAAAATGAAGCACATGGTGAAGAGGGTGTGTGCTTATGCCAGTTTCATTCATAAAATTAAAGAAGCTTTTAACCATAAGGAGTTAAGATCTTGCTCATGCATCCCTTCAGAAAGAAGGCATCTTGGAAGTACTGTGGAGCAGTGGTTTTTGAGTTACCAAGGCTGTATCTGTATGGGTTCCTTTGGCTCAAATTAGCGGCAAGACTCTTTGCAATATCGGCGTGCTTGCCCAAAACCAGCAAACTTTTATGGTTAGCACTGTACTATGAGAGATCTCCTCAGAGAGTAGATGTTATCAATCTGTAATTAATTTATTATCTTTCCAGCCCTATAACCCCTAAGTCAATTAGGTTTCTTAGGAAAGGGGAATGCATGTATTGGCTAATTTTCTTTTATAGGAAGAAGGTTAAAACTTCAAATAAAGCAGTGTAATAGTATGTCAGATTATTTTTCCACGATCATTTTTTTTATTTCTAGGCTTCATGTGTGGCACATCAGTGTTGGATAAAGATGGTGTAAGTGCAGCTGTAGTTATAGCTGAAATGGCAACCTACCTGGAGGGCAAGAACCTAACACTAGCACAGAAACTCATTGAGATATATGAAATGTAAGTTGTATTTTTCACTAGTATGTTCTACCTAACTATTTTGGAGCTGGGAATAATCTAGTAAATATTTTTAATGTGTCCCTCAGATGTTTTCTCATTGTAAGTTGTTTTTCTATTGCTAAGATGGACTACAGTCTTGAGTATTACAGATACCCCTTGAACACCCTATTTCCCAAAGGACTAAAGAGGCCCTTTCTATCATGTGTCTGCAATAAATTCTGAAAGAGTAGAATTTTGCATATGGATCCACCAGGACAAACTTTTCTCTTCTATTTGATTCATGCTATGTTACTTCTCTTATCTTCTGATGGGTAGCTATATTTTAGTTGTGGTCTGTGTGCTTCTCTTTAAACACTTACTATTTTCACTTAAACACGGTCTGGGGATTGTTAGAAGATCATGCGCTGTTCTTGTAGAGATTTGTAATAGAACAGAGGTTAAAGGAATGGCCTGTGTTCAATAGCTATGGACGCAATTCATGGCAATAAAATGAGGAATATGCTTATGTCGGAATTAAGTCACGTACTGTGATAAGCCCAGTTCATCAGCCAAAGTTTAACAGAACGGGTGGCACAGTTACAGCAAATTGTATATGCCATTCCTTTTCCTGCTGGCCCAGCAGGAGGACAGACTGTGGCCCTTAGAAACTTGGAATGAGGAAGCACAAACGATGGTCAGCATTTATCTCTTTATGGCACTCGGGAATTTGTGCTGTCATATGCAAACTGTAGCAAAAACAGTTCTGGACAGCTGGATTGAAAAAACTGTCAATGATAGTGATAATAGAAGGATTCATCTTCCAGTCACATTTCATTTTGTAAGCTGCAGAGAAAAGGGTCTCTGCAGGATGAGGAATGGGTGGAATATAGTGAAGAACAACTTAAATTTCAATGTGCGAACATGGTTGCTACACTGAGTGCTTGCATTAGGTCTGATTAGGGATAGTGGTTTTAACTTGGATTAAATAATCAGTTACCTTCCTCAGAAGCTGTTGAAATAACCTGTTGTTGTCTGCCATAGCCATGCAAGCAGCCACAATTTTTCATGGTGTCAGAATAATGCTGCATATTAATTTCCTGAGGGCTACCAAGGCTGTACCTAGCCAAATGGTTGGTATTTATTTCTTTGGAACTGAAACCTTTGCTTCAATTTAAAAATAGCTTACATTGATCTGAGTAATGCAGTGAAATCTTCTTCAAAGTCCAAACATTTGTCTATAAGTATCTGTTTCCACAGCTGTGACAACTGCATTCTTTTTCTGCTATTGCTTTTCCAAACAGGGACTTTCTTTAGATACCAAATGTGCAGGGAACTCCTGAATCTTGTGACTGAAAATGTTAATCTGCTTATAGGTATGGATATCACATATCAAAGACTTCCTATTTCTTGTGCTACGATCCTCCTACTATCAAAAGGATATTTGAGAAACTTCGGAACTTCGATGCCCCTCAGTCTTACCCAAAATGTTGTGGTATTTACAATATATTACATGTACGAGATATTACCACTGGCTATGACAGCAGCCAGCCCAATAAGAAATCGGTGAGTTACAAAGTATTTTTGCAGGAGAGGTTCTGTTTTTGAAGAGACTGAAAGTTAAATACACCAAAAAGTATGCAGAAAGGTGTACTATGTTAACTAAGATGACATATAATTACCATCATCTATTAAAACTGCTTAATAACATTTACTGGAGAGGAAACTGCTTAAATGTGAAATGGCTTAGTTATTGTTGAATATTTTGATATAACAATGAATGAACTTTATTAGTTGGAGTGAGCTTGATGCTCCTGCAACTCTTAAGCTGTCTAGCAGGCATCTAGCTGTTGGAATTCCAATGGGAGTAAGGGGCAGTCCTGTTACCCTGAAATACTGAGTCTGGTCTAGGTGATAGGCCTGTCAGGCTGAAATGACTTGTCTAGTCTGTTGCATTGGCTGGTGGATGTATGCTGCAGGGGATTTCAGCATGTTTATTTAGCTTTGTATGTACTGAATGTTGTATTAAAAAAAAAAATCCTACTTTTGTGTGTTGGGGTGTTGTGTAATAGAATGTTGTTGTTCGTTTATGTAGGTGCTGCCAGTGAGTAAGAGCAGTCAGATGATCACTTTCACATTTCAAAATGGTTGTGTTGCCACCCTTCGGACAAGTGGAACAGAACCAAAGATCAAGTACTATGCAGAGATGTGTGCGCTGCCCGAACAGAGGTCAGTAACAGGTCTGCATGCACACATTGCAAGATGCCTTTGGGCTGAAAGGTTAGTACACAGGAATCGATTCCCTGCGTGGTGGGGATTCCTCTGCTGTCCCCTTGGAGACCTGAGCCTCAGCTGACCATTGCAGCCTGTTAAACTGGCCAGAATGATGCACATTCCTGCTCATAAGGGATCCCCTCTGTAGTGGATAAGACAAAGAATTGAATTTTCAGCATCTGCTGCAGTAAGACTTCTTTTATTAACCTGATTTCTCGTTCACTTAGAATTAAAAAGGGACAAAACTGTGCTGCTGCTAGCAAGTATGCTTAAACCCAGGTGCATTCCTCTTGCATTTGGGAATCTGCTGTGTTGCTCTAAGCTACTGGATAGTAACTAGAGGTTTTTCCCCTTTTGACAGCCACCTGGATTGAGCTTCTTCCAGTTTAGAAAGGGTAAAAAAATGTAGGGTATGTTTACACCATTAGAATCAGGAGCTTGAATGAGGAGGCTAGGTTCTCAGTCTAGCTAACAGAGAAGCAGGCCCTTGAACTGGATTCCTAATCTAAATTGCATGAGTACCTTTCCTTTTAGACTCAAGTCCCAACATTCTTGTGGAGTAGAGAATTGAAAATAACATAAAGAGGCCTCTGATTTGGTATTTACTTTTACCTATTGGCAGGAATTCAGGGTGAGTGTATTTTTATCACTGAATGTTTTGCTCAGATTTAGGTAGTCAGTGGATAGTGAGTGGTAGATTGCCTTTGCTTGTGAAATGTGCACGTGAGGGGATACACAGATCCATGCCTAGACGGCTTTCCACAGGTTGCTGAAATATTCTTTAAAACATCTTTTTTTGCTACATGAACTGCATTAACACAGGTATGGCCCATCTTTTGAATCATGTTTTCAAACTATTCTGAACTGACCATGGAATAACAGCAGGTCAGAGAAGTGGTAGGAGTTCTACATCCCCTTTTTCTGAACGGCAGCTCTTGCCAGAAGCTTGTATTTATTTGGTCAGAGAGCTTTCTGATTGTCTGGCATATGAATGCACTTCTCTGTTACATGGGTATGGAAATTCTCACTTCAGTTAAAACATGCTTCCATAAACCTGGGAGTGGGCAAGGTACCATTTGGTGTAAGCGCTGAAGAAAAGGTAGGATATAGTTGAGGCAAACAACTGCACCAACAAGGAAGAAATACTAGAAATACTGTCCTTAACCTAATCTTAACATAAGTGAAGGCCAGACAAGTAAGAGTAGCGGGGAGAGATACAAAGTACCTGAGGATGCTCTGATGCATCATTTGGGCTTCTGTTCATTCTGATAAGTCAGAAAAATACATCAGCCTTTAATTTTAATAATACCTATGGTTAATGGCAGTTATTATCTGGAACATGAAATTGAAAAGCTTTCAAGCTTCCCTGGTTCAAGGCATAAAATGGTCCGTAGGAACCTCAAAAGGCATTCCTCTCTCTAATAGCTTTGCAGATATTTCTACGAGTTGCTGTTTATTGATTATTCTTAAAAGCTGAACATCAGGAAAGTCAGTTTTATTGCAGCATTTTTGGGTGTTTTCTTGAAAATGAAGTGGTGACCTGAAGGGCAATGCTACATTGCCAGTTCCACACATGAGTAAAGCACATGTAAATAAGCCTGTTTTGCCTATTCTGTTAAAACCAGACTGAGTTTCTTTCTTTCCAGTGAGACTTCTGGGGTAGGAGAGGGATTATGCATTTTTAAAAGAGCATTGCAATGCATTAGTGTTTGTGCATGTGGATGTTATCTTTTTACTCAAATGAATGTCTGGGCATTTAAATAGGAAAAGGGTCAGTATATTAGTGTCCTCTTGTGAGCTGTGATGCTTTGCCTGATTACTCAGTCCCCCTGAATTGCACTTTAGTCAAAATACAATCAGATACCCTACATGGGCATCTGGACACCATGTAGAGAAGAATATAGGGTATCTACCTCTTCTATTAGTAGCTCATTCTTACTTTTTAATCCATTTACAGTCTATGTCTGACCAGCCTTGCATCGTTTTTGCAGTTAGTTCTTGTGTCCCCTCTGTTAGCCTAGAGCCCTCTAGTGGTGATTATTTTTTCTTTAATTTAACAAAATTTAAATTAATATTGCAGTAGCCCCTACTGAAAAGTAGCTTGTTAAAGCAAGCAGGTTGGAGTCTTTACATGTTGATGCTCGTAGGAAACATAACAGAGCTAGTTCATCACCATCAGATCTTGCTTTTTATTTCTTTTTAATAGATGTTTGGTGTTTATTAAACCTCTTGACATGGTACTGTTCTCTTTCTAGTGACAGAAGTATGCTAGAAGAAGAACTTCAGAAGCTTATTGAAGCTTTGATTGAGAATTTCCTTGAACCTGATAAGAATGGACTGATCTGGCGCTCTGCTTAGATCTCCTGTAACTGGTGTTCAAAGAAGTGACTGCCTGCACTGCGTCATGTGAAACAAAGGAACCAAGAACAGAACTCAGTTTAATATGTGTGTGTGTGTATGTGTGTTAAACAGCTACATTTTTATTCTATAAAGAAGAAGCATTCTTTTGTCAGGCTTTTCACCAAAGTCTGGGCTAGAAAATTGGGATAAGGAGAGGAAGTAAGGGAAAAGGGTGGAATTTATTATTATCATTTTCTGTCCTTTTGACCAAAAGACTCATTAACCTGCACCAATGCAAATGAACTGCCCTAATAGGTTTAAGGCAGCTAGCTGATCTTAGCCACTAGATCTTATCTTAACTAATTTCAGGTACTCAATAACTTTTGTGTGAAAAGGTTTTTAAAATGGGGTGGTTGCAGTGCTTGAAAGAAGTGATCACTGCAAAAAAGCCTGCTTCTTCCTAGCTGTTGTGCGTGAATGTAGGTATCATTGTCACCAGTCTTAATTTCCAAAAATGTTGAAGTAGAGTTCAGTGCTTAGCATTTCTTGTTTAGGCAAGTTGTTCAATATGACATTTTTCAGCTACTTAAGTATCCTTCTGTTGTTAAAGGTGCTCTTGGTGCATTGTATCTTTCCTGTGTGTATCTTAAAATATTTACTTGACAGTGAAACAATAGTGGCAACACATGTAGTTCCACTTGCAGTCTGGGTTTTGAATTATGTAGTGCCTTTCCAAGGCTTCCAGAGGAGTATAAACTTGTTCATTCCTTGGTTAAATCCCCATGCTAAGTACCATAGGCCTTGTAACCATTTTTTTATCCTGCATCTCCGAAGGGTCGTAAGCTTTTTTTTTTCAATAAAGGTTTCAGAAATTCAGTAACTTTGAATGGAAATTCCAGCTAGTGACTGTTCTGGTTTTGATAGCTTGAATTCATACTGTCTGTGTACTTAAAAAAAAAAAAAGGGGGGGGGGGGGAAAGTGGAGGTGTGACATTGACACCATTGATTAGTTTTTTTTAGTTACTAAATCATTTTTTTGTCATCTAAGCTAATTTCTGTTAGAATAGCAAAATTTCTGTTTGCAAATACTCTTTATCTTCTATGGCAAATTTTTAACATCTTCCCATTATCTGTTTCCTACCATTGCTTGAGTAGAAAGTGATACTGTTAATCACTTTTCCCAAAAAATAGACTGATACAGAAATTCTCAGGTAGATATCTAGGATTTCAGAAAATAAAAGCTGTGTTTTGGCAGAGAAAAGCTGTGGAAGATACTTTAACTGAAACAACCCTTCAAGAAAAATTGCATATTGATTAACTGAGAATAATACTTGTTAATGTGTGCTACAAAATTGTTAATATTCAGAATAAAGTCAGTGATGTTCTAGACACCTCCCTGCTATCACTTTACAGTAATTAAAAGAAATAGATAAGACTGGACGCTTAACAGCAGTATTGAAGGTTATGTGAAAAGACCCTAAGATGCACTTAAGTTAAAGCCATTGTTTTGCCACTATTGTTAAATCTCTAGATTTGTCCTCCATCTTATTATACCCTTACAGCTTGATGCCATAGGATTGTGCAGAGTGTTGTTGTATGTGTTGCATCTAGATGGCTTTAAAGAGCACCAAGGTTTCCGTGTCTGTGCGGGTATTGGGTATTTCATGCTGACAGAAGCTTTGCACTATAACTGTGGATAAGTATTTTGCTGTATATGAATGTACATGTACTGCAGAAGGTCTGTGTTGCACAAATTCTTATTTGCCACTGATTCTTATTTATTTTTTAAGTTAAGAGAAAATATTTCCAAATTGTTCTGCAATTGAGTGAAATGTATCTAATGCCAAAAACCTTTTTTTTTCTTGATTGTACATTTGACTGATGTGGGGAAAATGGGTGAAAGCATTTACACTTAGAGTATACTCATGTTATTGTACAGCGCTGGGTAGGTCTAAGAAGGTGTGAAGGCATTTCTGACTGCTGCTTTGTTTTCAGCTTTCATGAAAAGGTGCAGATCTGGATCCCGACTGCACTGAATTTGAAGAAGGTCTTGACATTTGTTCCACTGGCAGCAGATTAAAGCCTTAGGCGTTTTGGATTTTGTTTTTAAATGGCCTAGTAGTAGTACAGAAGAGAGTACTTGGAATATAATTCTGAACTAAGGTAAACACTGTAAAAAGCGTAGTGTATGTGATGAGGCCAGCTGTGTGTATATTGTAGCAGGTAGCATTAGGAGTTATGTCTTGTGAGTTATGTTTGTGCTCTTACAGAGAGCAGGAATCTGCAATTTCCCAGAGAGATCTACTTTATATCAGTAGGCAAGTGTTATAAATGCAGTATGGAAGAAAATAGTGATTATGTTTTCAAATCAGCATTCTTAGAAGTTGGTAACTGTTCATAGTCTGAATATCTTTAAAAAAAAAAATACGAGGAGTTAAGTATCTGGGATTCTTCTCGTTGATAGATTTGAGCAGTAAGTTATAGATGTCGTAGTGCTTTTGGAATGACAGCAACAGGCACAATGTGTTGAATGTATTCTAAGGGTATAATAACTATTGCTGTTTTAAAACTGCTGCTACTGTTGTTTTCCTACTGTATTTGAACTGTTTGATATATTTATACTGTTCCATTTGTGGAACTCCTCCTTTACCTCCTCCCTCTGATCTTGCTTCCCTTACTTCTGTTACTGTGAAGGACTGTAATTCTCTTACTTCATCACCCTGTAACTTTGTTATACCTCGTGTTAGAGTTTGGGCTTGTGCACAACCTTCTTTCAGTTGTCGGTTGTTCTTTACTACTTTTCAGATAAGAACAAAGGCTTTTCAAACTTGAGTAGGAAGCAGATAATAGATCAAAGTACGCTGTGGATGGTGTTTACTAGGCGCTTCCAGTTAAAATATGCCTTTTCAAAGGCTGGTCTACAGCAAGTCACTTGCTTTAAACTGCAATCATACAGCCAATGATTTGGTTTTAGTATTTGATAAAATTAGGAGGGCTTGGTTTTGTCTCTTCCTTTTTTGATGTGACAGACTTAATCTCTGTCTTACTCAGCTATATGGTAAAGTTGTGTTTCTGTGAGCCTAGGATAGGACCTTTGTAAGTACAGGAGACTTGCCAGGCCAGGTTGAATATCTATGATACAGACCTTGTAGCTGAATTTTTTTCTTCAAGTTGTGATACAGCGTCCAGTCTGTGGATTAAATAGCTTCAAGTGCTCTTCATGTCTCTCCTCCTGCATCTCTAAAGGATGCGTCCTGCCATGGCATGAGCGAACCACAGACTCTTGCATGGAAGAGGAGGAGGGAACGTGTGTAACAGGAGAAAGTTTGACTGGAATCTTCAAGCACAACTCTAGCTATAGGCCAACATAGCATAGCCCTGGCTTTGTTTGCCGTTGGCGTGGTGTCCTGTTCAGGTGGCAAGCCAGTTCTGTTTCACTTGCCCTTTCCCCCAGGTTTCCCTGGGGCTGCAGGAAACTAGGAGCTTGCCCAAATATGTCTCCTCATTTTCTTAATTTTAAATACCCAGCTCTTCCTTCTAAGGAGGGGAAATACATCATTCAGAGTAAATTAAGAATTAAAATTCTATGTGTTCCTGTTTCAGGCATTGAGGTGAGTTACAACATGCTGTACACACTGCCTAGGGCTCCTGTACCTGCCTTGGGCAGTTCTTGACTGATCTCAAGCTGTTGCTGTATTTTTGCTTGGAGGATACTTGCAGCTTGAAATTTCTGGCATTATTCCCTGATTTAACAGTACTCAGGTAGCACACTGTCCCCCTTCTCTGCCTGGCTCCTGAAGTATTAGGGATTTCAGCTCCTGTTTTATTAAAGGGAGTGTGTTTGTGTGAAACTATCAGGGTATTGAGGGAGAAGACACAAGGCAGAATGATGGTTTTGGTTGGTTGGGGCAGGGTGGGATGTGTGGTCTGCTTTAGAAAGCACTTGGATGTTCTCTTTAATTTAAAAACTAATATTGTCATCACTTTGTTTTGTCTTTCCCACCCCTTTTTGCCCTCTTCTCCCCCCCCAAGTAAGGGGGGGGGCTCTTTGCATGGTGAAGCCTGGGTGGTTAGAGTCCATCTTGATAACCAGGACATTTTCCATCCTCTCTCTCCCTTTGTGTGTTCAAGAGGAGCTTTGTTCGAGGTGATTGAAGTATCTGAAGCTGCATCGTTCTCCTTGTCTACAATCCTGGGGAGTTCTGGAGCTCTAATCTTGTTTACCTGATGTCTGTTCTTCTGTAAAACTAGGGCATATTACAAATACAGAGTGAGAATTTGCACTTTTCTGAAGAATTTTTGTGTGTATTGCTATGTGGATTTAGTTGAATGAAGTGTTATAAGTAATAAAATATTCTCTTCGTAGTAGCAATCCTTCATGTTTCTTCGGTGGTCTTTAGTCAAACACTATTGCCCCAAAACCCGAGCTGGGGGATAACTGTTCCTGACTGAGTGTAGGAGGAATATTGACCATATGCCCGCTCGGATATCTAAAGCCCGAGGAACAACAGTGTTTCCTGAAGAAACTGTTCAGAGCCTCATCCTTCTGGTGGTGACGCTAAATGAGTTCTCTGTTTCCCAGGGGCTCAGCACCAAGGACTGACGGGCTTAGTTGTGACCTGAAGTCACCACTGATGCCACCACGGAGCAGGTGGGAAGGGAGTTGGATGTTTGGGGCTGTAGGACAGGCGGGCACAAGCCAGAACGAGGAGAGGCTAGGGTTTTGGGGGTGAATTTGCTTCAGGAAAATCAACAGTCTGGAAGGGAGCTGGGGAGGGGAGCAAGAGGGTCTGTTTGTGAGCCCATGGTGGGGATAAGGGGAGCCGCTGTTGCAGGTGAGCTGGGGTGGGCACTGTGCAGGTGGGAGTGGGTCTAGAGCAGAGGGTCCAACCTGGGGCTGACGCTCACCCAAAAGAAAGGTTTCAGCTCCATATAGAAAGTCCCACCAGGAAAGCTGGTGAGGGAGAGGGACCATCCTCTTGCTGGTCCCTCTCAGGAGATCACCCTCTGCTCAGGATTTTATGGGGTTCTTACGCCCACTGTTAGATGAGTTGATTTCACCCCAGCTTGGCTTTAATATTTTAAGACTACTTTAAAGCATTGTTAAGGTTGATGTAAGATGGTTCCTGGGGCTGCAGCAGCATGTCCAGGAGGGTTCCTGCATCCCTTCAGTGACAGCTGCAGGCTTCATCCCCAGGGGGGTCTGCATCTGAACTGTTGGGGTTTTTTCTCCTTGCCAAGGCTGAAGAGCCCCCCCTGCTCCAGATCAGAGCTCCTCTCCTCCTCCCAGCTCACCAGAATTAGCTCTGAATTATCCCTTGGTGCTTTCCAGGGAGATATTTAACCATACCCCTGTTACAGAGGCTCATGCAATCAAATTCAACAGGTGTTAAAAGTCAGATTTATTCCTCAGTAAGCCTTCAGACTGGTTGTTAAATGAAAAAAAAAAAAAAAAAAAAAAAAAACAACCCAAAAAAACCCCAAAACCAAGCAGTAGAAGGATGCGGAGATGGAGGGCTTTATTCGGGCTGGGGGTGAGGGGAGAGCGGTGTCACCCACGGCCACGGCAGGGCACGGACCGGGTTTGGGGGGGCACACAGGACCCGGACGGGCTCCACCGTCTGTAATTGCAGGAACCGGCGCTGGATGTCACCGTGAGCCCGTACAGAGGGACGCAGCCCCGGTGGGGGCTGCAGCTGCCCGGCTGCGCCCCTCTGAAGGTGCGGGGACAACCGAGGGACGGGCTGGGGACCCCCCGGGCTTGGGGCTGGGGTGCAGAGCAGCCGGGGGGGGGGGGAGAGGAGGACCCTGGGCCCAGGCTCTGCTGCCATGATCCCTGCTGAACTGGGATGTTTCTTCCAGGAACGGCATCTCCCAGCCTTCTCCAAGGCCCGGGGGAGCGGTTTGGGGGACCGGAGCATCGCGTGGAGGCTCTGGGGGTCCGTCCGTGTTGCTGGTCCAGCACTGGGACCCCGGGACATGACTGGGAGCAGCCACGGTCACTGGAGGCTGCTGAGTCCTGGCAGACAGCGATGCCTGGCTTCGCATTCAGGTCTTGTCAATTTAAATGTTAATTTAGTAACTAAATTAATTACTGATACGCCAAGCCCGGCCCACGTGGCCTGTCCCTTGGGCTCAGCTCTCCGGCGGCTCACGAAACATCTCTGGAGCCCGTGTCTGGTGGTTTTCTCCTGCTGGTTGGGTCCATCTCGCCATGGAAGGACGCGGCTGGTGGCCCGGCTGCTGGTGGGGGCTGGGGGCTGGTGTCCGTGCAGCAAGAAGCCATGAGGGTTGCTGCTTCCCATCACGTTATGGGGAAAGCTAATGAATAATTTCTGTGTGCATGCAGCAACGTATGGAGCGTGCCAGAGCACCAGAAGTCCCTTCAGAGGGCTTGGGGTTGGAGCAGGACTGGCAGCCCCCAAAACCTGGTCCCTGGGGTCAAGGGGAGCCCTTCAACTGTGCTGCTCCCTAAAAGGGAAACTGAGGCACAGAGCAAGAAGGAAACACCACCCAAAAGCCCAGCGGTACAGCTAAATACTCAGTCCATGTCCACTGAGCTACCAGCTCTGGTCCATGGGTGACGTACCCTGCTTATGGGTCACTGACCGGTGAGATACGGCAAAGAGGCGGCAGCGATGCTTCTCCCTTGGTGCCAACGCCACGCCAGGCATGGGCAGCTCTCGCTCCTGCCGAGCAGGGAGCGATGAAGCAGGAGGTGAATCCCACGGGACTGTTGCTGCAACCTCGGCTCCCCCCCAGCCTTCAGGGTGCTTACCCTAATGGCACGACGTCAGGCGGTGATTGCTGCGCTGCAGGGGTGTCCCCTTGTTCTGTAAGGGACAGGGAGCTGGGTAGGACCAAGCTGAGCTCCTGGGCTGCTCGTGGTCCCCAGCTCCTCTCCTTTCCCAAGCCTGAGCTACCTGCCAGATGGCTGCAAGTGGTGTATGGAAATCCACCTCTAAGGCTGCCGGTTTGGACCATCCCAAAGGGAAGGGCTGCCCTTCAGCTCTGGAAACCTGTCCCATGGGGATGGAAAGGGATTGATCCTGCCCATGCAGAGCAGCATCTCCACGGCTTTGGGATGCAGGTTCTCCAGAGGCACATCAGAGATGATCTGGGTTCCTCTTCACGAAGAACGTGGGAACATCCCCCAAAAGGGCATCACAGAAAGGTCCTTCTCAGGGGCTTCCTTTGAAGCAGGGAGGTTTGTGCAAGTTGTACCATGATGGGGAGGGAGTGGAGCTGCGAGCAGATGTAGTGTGGCAGCATTACTGAGGCCTGAGCTAAGGGCTGGGGCCAGTCCCACTGGTGTAAAATTGCAGGAGGGGGAAGGACCAGAGAGAGGGAACTGGGTTTGTCTCTATCCAAGTTGAGGATGTGTCCTCTGAGGCTGAGGAGCCTGAACAATTAGAAGTGATGAAGACCATCTAAAAATAGTAATTGTAAATGTCAGGCTGGCGAGTGCTTGGGAAACGTGCTGGGAGGATGGAGCGGCTCTGCGGGGTTATCTGTGCCCGTGCATCCTTATGCAGGATGAGGGACCAATACTCACCTGCCCTGGGTTGATCCTGCTCACCCTGGCTCTCTGAGAGCCCCCCCAAAGCCCCAGAAACTGGCTGACATGGATCACCTTGGACAGCCATGGCCAGAGACATTTTCTGTGCTGCTTTATCCTGACAGGAGCTGCAGAAGATCCCAGCCCTGCTTCGGATGGAAGGTGGGGTGGGAAGACATAGGCTTCGGGGCTGACACCAGTCCCTCAACATAAATTCTTTCTCAGTGGCTTTTGATGGGGGAAAACTTCAGTGAAGACCCCCCCGTTGCCCACAGTAAGCACCATGGGATGATCCCAGCCCCGCAAGTTGGGTGATGTGCTGCCAAAACCACCTAAAAGACGCTCTGGTCCCCACTCTTCAAGCAAACGATGGGAGCCAGGTGGCACAGGAACACCCAGCAGACACATTACCCCTTTCATTGCCTCTACCCCTGCCAGCTTCTCCTCCCCATCCCCAGAATCCCACCTGTCCCCAGCGTGCCAAAAACTTGCTTAAAACAGCTGGGAAAGCAGGTTTATTTTGAAAAAAAAAAAAAATAATCCAGATTGGGGCAGATTAGTGGAAACATGTCCTTCCCCATCTGCCTGGGCTGTGGCTGAAGACACGCGATGAGGCGAAAAACCACCCCAAGGAGGAGGACGAGGTGGCCCCACGCTGGGGACCTGCGTGGCAGGGAGGGCATGAGGTCGTGGGGCTGCAGCCCGAGCTACTGGGGTTCAGACCCTTTTGGGGGTGTGGGGAACTACCTCCCCTCCATCCCAGCTCTGATCAGTCCTAGGTGCCCTGCCTGCCCATCCCTGCCTCTCCGGGTCCCAGATCTGCCTATCCCTTGCCCATCCTGTGCCTGTCCGTCCCTGCCTCAGCATCCTTGCCCTGTGTACCTCTGTCTGTCCCAGCCCATACAAGCCCTGCCTGTCCCTCTCCTGCCTGTCCCTGCCATCCCGGGGCAGGGGGGGCACACCACTGTTCTTGCTGGGGGCTTTGACCTGCCACCCTGTACCCTGGCTGCGTCCCCCCAGCCCCCTCTCCCCCAGGACAGGTCCCCAGCCCCTTCCCTGCCACTGAGGGCTCATCGCTGCCCTGAGTGGGTCAGTGCTCAGCTGCACCGGGAGCCCCCGTCCCCCAGTATTATCCCAACACGGCTAATGAGAAGCACTCACAGATAAATAGGTGGGATCCTATTTAATCGAGACTTTTTTGGGCAAGGTGCAGGGGTCACCTCTGAGCCAGAGGAAGGACAAATAGAGCGGGCACTGTCCCAGGCTTGGAGGTCCCAAAGCTGCCCAGAGTTTTAAGTGAACCCTGCTGAGGTTTTAAATCCATTTCTGTGGGTTTTTGCTCTCAAATCCTTTCCTGCTATCAGGAACTTAGCCCTGCTCGCTTTGTGCCTCGGTTTCCCCAATGCGTGAGGGTGACAGCTCCCGCTTGCTCTTCCTAAAGGAATAAATGAAAAGCAGAGGGTTTCTTCCTTCCTCCAAAGGTGGTTTGGGTTAATCCCTGCTAACAGAGGAGGAGGATGAAGGAGCCTGGAGTGAAGCTTCACAGGGTTGAAGGCACTTGGGCAGAATTACTTGTTATTAATTCTGTGTATTTTTGGAAGGGGGAGGCAGCCAGTGGCTGACTTTCTTCCCTGCCCAAGTGCTGGGGTGTCGCAGCCCTGCGGTCAGCAGGGATGAGGATGATGCTCCAGCCCAGTTATTTCCACTTGACATATCCTGACAAACTTCCACCAAACTTGAGGAAAAATGCTTCTTAAAGCACACCTGGGATGCCCTGGTCCAGCAACGCAAGCCCCTAAAACCCACAAGGATGTGTGCAGGGGGAGGATGGATGCAGGCAGGGCAGGCAGCGTTGCCTGGCCCAACTCTGTCTGCATCCACATCCACCTCCTCGGCTAAATCTCACTGCTTGCCTCTTGGCCGGATCGGCCCAAGAAACAGCAGAGCTCTTTGGGAAATAAGGAAGGAAAAGCAGATCTGAAAGACCATGCTGGGTTGGAAAGCACCGGCAGCTTATAAGCATCTCATATGCAGGGCATATAAATAGACATTTTTGGGGTTTTCCCCTCTTTTTCGGTGACAAGCCACTGCAGAGGGCTCTGAGCATCCTTTGCTTGATTCACACCACAGATGCTGTTTATATCCTGCATTTCAGTCGGCTCAAGGAGCTGTCAGGGTAACTTTCCACTTGGGTGGCAGCTTGCTGCCAAAGTCTCGGGGTGCCGGGAAGTTCGCATCGTCCGCTGAGCCCTTCATGGAAAGGGACCGCACAGAAATGTGATGGCAGCTGGGTTTCTCTAAACGCGCAGCCGTCTTTGGGAACCCAAAAAGCACATTTTGAGTCTCAGCTTGATAACAAGTCTTGGTTTCGCTAATCCAGAGGTTCCCTAATCCTGCTGATTTGTCATGCTTGGGGTATGCGCCATGCAGAATAATATTAACGTTAACAAGCCACAAGAATTACGCTCCTGCAGCTGGTTATCTACCCAACCACCCACATCTGACCGCCCACACGTCACCTTTGCTGGGCTGACGGGGCTTTGCCTCCCTGGAGGGAGTCGGAGCATGCAGCCCGGGGTCTTGGTGCACCCAGTGAGGATGGGGAACGCGATGCTCCGAACCTCCCGCTGCTCAGTGCCAAAAGGAGGAGTGTCCTCATCCCTGGGGACCAAAAGCCACTGCATCCCTCCCTTTGGCCTCAGAAAAGGCTGGAGCAACCGGCTGCCCACGCCAGCTAACCCCTTTGCCAAAGGGCTTCGGGGCCAGGATGTGTTTGGCCACTTTTCTGTCTGCTTGGAGGCAATTTCCTTCCTATCATCTATCACCAGGCACCAGCAGCCGCTGCCAGGCGGATGCTGCGTTCCCTGTCCAACAACCACCCATCTGCCTGCAAAGCCCTCCGGGCACTTCTCCTCCTTGCTGCAAGATGTTAAATCTCACCAGGACTTCCCAGCACTGTACCCATGAATTGATGCTGCTCCGGTGGAGTCGCAGCCCGGGACGCCCCATGATGCTCAGCAGCGCTCACTCCCGGCACGGTGTGCTCTGCCAGATGTGGCTGCCAGATGTGCAAATCCACCCCATTGCCCTTTCTCTTGCTCAGGGTCTGTGTTTTGGCTGCAGGCAGGTGGGAAATGGAGGGAGGAGGGAGGAAAGTGGATGAGGTTGAGGGGCAGGCTGAGATTTCTCCCCCATAAACCTGCCCAGTAACTCATTGCGTGGGGTGGTGAGGTGGGACCAGAGCTCACAAGCTCCTAGGATGAGGAGAAAACCTCGAGAAAAGGTCCCCAAAATGCAACAAGTTTCTGCCGGAGCAACTCATCTCCAGTGAGCTAAGCTGTGGGGGTCTCTGGGGCTTCACTGGGAACTGGGGCAGAGCCAGGACCTGGCTCCAGTGGGGAACCAGCTCCCTGCTCAGCAGGACCAGCCCAGAGCACCCAGGAAACTCATTTTGACTCCTAGTGCCATATCCCTATCTGAATACAGCCCTGGCACACAGCTCTGCACCAGCTCCCCTTTCCGGGCTTGTCTACTTTGATACTGGGCTTTGCAAGGGGAGGAAATGCAAAAGGGGAAAATGCAATAGGGGAAAAAGCAAAGGGGTAAAATGCAAAGGAGCCTGCACCAGGTTGCATCCTTCCTGGGGCCTCCAGGAATGCCTGGGATGGAAATAACTGTGCTTTCCCCCAGCAGAGCTTTCCACCCAGTGCAGGAGCTGGATACACACATGCAGGCTCAGGGGACCATAAATCCCACAGAATTCTTATTTACACACCCAAGATGCTGGGTACCTGCTGCTCCCTGCGTCAAGGATCCCAAAGCACCAGGCAAACACCGGCACTGGTCCCAGCGCGGCTGCAGGGCAGCGAGGATGCAGCCCTGGTCCTCACCTCTGCCCGGCTCTCCCGTATCAGCCTCCCGGTACAGAGAAAGGCAAACACAGATGTATCAAAACGCAACAATTTAAGTTTTCAGCCCGGCACCGAGATTCAGCATTTTAAGCTTAATTTTGGGAAATGTTGTGAGTCACAGCCTTGCACTGCCTCTCCCCACATCTGTAGATGCTCAGCGCTTCAGTGCCTCATGAAATAGGTACCAGAACACCCAGGAGATAAAAACTGCTTTAGAGACCTATTACCTGGATAATTTTCCCAAGTACCTGCCCTGCTACCGGGGAAGGATCAGGACCAACAGAGCCTGAGCTCAGGGCACAATGCAAAACCTCTCTGCATCCCTGGCCACCACACCAGCCCAGGAAAAGAAGTTTCTAAGCACCAGCAAAACTACAGAGGAGCCCACAGCTGCCTTCCTCCGGCAAACCAGCAGTGATAACATCGCCTCAGCCAAGGGGATATTCAGAAGTCATTGCAAGAAGCTTGATACAAAATAGACAATAGAGTGGATGCAGCTTTCAATATATTTGCTCTAGGATATAGTAACAGGCACGGTTCTAAAGCAAACACGGGCGAGTGAACTAGGTCGAGAGCTTTTGCTTCACTCATTTTGAATTACAAAGTGCTGAGACAGCCTAGTCTAGGATATATTTTAGAGTCAGAAGAGGGCTGCCCCCGCATGCCCTGGGGAACATGCACGCAGCCGGCGGAGGCATTTCCTACACAGCTGCATCATTTTGTGCCTGGAAAGAGCTGGAAATGTCATCGAACAGAACCAAATGGATAAATGGGCTCAGAAAAGCACATCGCTTCTCGAGGGGAGCGGCAGGACGGTGTGTTTTCCTCTGTGTTTGGAGAAAAAAAAAAGAAAAAGAAAAAAAAAGAAATCAAGTTTTGCATCTGTCAAATAGAAATCTAATAGGAAAGAGAGCTGTACATGGTCAAAGTCAAGTCCAGGCTCCAGGAACATCCAGGAGGACAGTTTCAGGTATTGCCCGCTGCTTCCCGGGACGTGCCAAGCAAACACTCACGTGTGTGCGGTGCCGAGCCCCGCCGGCAGCGTGGCATCCCGCAGTCCGCCGAAGAAACCTGCCGCTGGAGAGGAGGTGCGGGAAGCAGCTTATAATCCTCCCGGGAACATCGGGGCTCTGTGTGCCGGCATCCCGCGGGGCCGATCCGATGCGATTCCCCCCGCCCGTGGGCACTGGGATGGGGCAGGGGGGGGAACGGATCCAGCCTGGTCCCCTGTGGGAATCAGCGCTATGGGGGGTCGATTAGGGCACGGGCAGGGAGAGCCGGTCCGGAGCCCTCCGGGGAGGGTGCACCCCACTCTGAAGCACCCCAGCACCCATGCCCGAGGCCGGCTCGTCCTCAGAAACTAATTTTTTGGCGGTGCCATGGCGATGGGATGGGAACGGGGCTGGGGCGAGATGGATGCCGGGAGCGGAGGCGTCGAGGGGCGGCATGGCGGGCGGATGCCGGGGAGGCCGGAGGGGCGAGGGTGGGATGCTGAGGGTGCCGTCAGAGGCCGGGGGTGCCGATGGCGCTGGTGCAGCGGGGATCGGCGTCCTGCTCGTAGCGGTAGTGGTAGCCCTCCATCTGGTCGCGACAAGCCTCGCGGAGGTTGTGGAGCCAACGCTTGATGCCGCGGCGGTTCAGGTAGAGCACCATGAGGAAGACGATGCCGATGAGGGCCAACACGATGCCGAAGAAGACGTAAGAAGCCGTCTCCAGCCGACCGGGCTCGCCGCCCTCGGCGGCCGCGCACGCCAGCCCCTCGGGCCGCAGGCGCAGCAGGTTGGCCCCGCGCAGCGGCGGCGGTGCGGCGCAGCGCAGGCCGCGGGCGTCGGGCACGCGGGCGGCGGCGGCGGCGCGCAGCCAGGCGAGGAACGGGCGCAGGGCGCAGTCGCAACTCAACGGGTTGGCCCCCAACGTCAGCCGCAGCCCCCGCAACCCCGGCGCCTCCAGGCTCCGCAGCTCGGCGGCCGCCAGCCGCTGCAGCGAGTTGTTACGCAGGTCCAGCTCCTCCAGGCCGGCGGGCAGCAGGGCGGCCGGCAGCGCCCGCAGCCCGTTGCCCGCCAACTCCAGGCGTCGCAAGCTGAGGTTGCGCAGGGCCGGGGCGAGCTGCTCTTCCAACGGGGCGGCCAGCAGCGCCTGGTTCAGCTGCAGCGTGCGCAGCAGCGGCACGCCGGCGAAGGCGCCGGCGGCCACCGAGAGCAAAGGGTTGTGGCTCAGGTCGAGGGTACGGAGGGCGGGCAAGCCTTGCAGAGCCATGTCCTCGATGGTCTGGATGTTGTTGTGGCGCAAGCGGAGCAGGCGGAGGTCCGGCAGCGGGCGGGCGGCGAAGGCGGCCGGCCGCAGGACGCTCAGGTTGCTCCCGACGATGCTCAGGTTGTGGACGGTGACCGGCAGCTCCCTCGGCGGTTCTTCCAACCTCTCGTACCGGCACTGCACCAGCTCCGGGGTGGCCACGCAATAACAAGCGGACGGGCAACCCCCGGGGGCGACGGCGGGGGGTACGGCCAGCGGCAGCAAGGCGAACCCCAGCCAGGGCAGCCAGCCCCCGCCGCCCGCCGCCCGCTCCTGCCTGCGGGCCATGCTCGCTGCCCGGGCATGCAGGGCCGGGGGGGTGGGGGGGACAAGGGGGGAGGGGGGTAGGACGGGAGGGGGGACCCGGGGGGAGCGGGAGGGCGCGGATGGGGGTGATGGAGGGGTGTGGGGGGACGGACCTGCCTCCCTTCACCTCCCCCCCCCCCCCCCCTCCTCCTCCTCCTCCCCCGCGGGGCTGAGCTGCCTCCGGCGCGGCTCCCGCACACGGCGGCTCTGCTGGGAGCGCTGGCCGCGCCGCTGCCCAAATCCGGCTGGGGGGGAGGAGGAGGAGGAGGAGGAGGAGGAGGAGGAGGAAGGGGGACGGGTTGGGGCTGCCTGGCGCTGCGGGCTGGGCGGAGGAACGCCGCGGGCTGCTGCCGTCGGGGGCGGGAGGCGGCGAGGTGGGGGGGGGGGGGGGGCTCGGGGTGTTTTTGGCACGGCTCGGTTCAGCTCGGCTCGGTTCAGCTCGGCTCGGCACCGTTCGCAAGCCCCATGGTGCCCCCTTCGCTGCGGGAGGGGGGTTGTGGGGGGCCGGGGTCTGATGCGGTCTCCTTCCAGCCCGGGGAGGGAATTAGGGGATGGCTCCGTCCCCATCAAAGTCCGGGGAGGATTTAGAGGGGGGTATCCTGGTCCCCTTTCAACCCGGAGAGGGATTAGGGGATGTCGCGGTCCCTTTCTAGCCCCGGAGAGAGGTTTGGAGCTGTACCGGTCACCTTCCAGCCCGGGGAGGGGTCAGAGGATGTCGCGGTCCCCATCCAGCCCGGGAGGGGGGTTGAGGGCTGTCCCGGTCTCTCTCCAGCCCCGGAGAGGATTTAGGGGGTGTCCAGGTCCTTTTCCAGCCCCGGAGAGCGTTTTGTGGCTGTCCCGGACCCCTTCAAGCCCGGGATGATTTGGAGGTTGTCCCGGTCCTTTTCCAGCATGGGGGCAGTTGGGGGCTGCTGCGGTTCCCGACCCCGCAGCCCTGAGGAGGGGAGGGGGGCTGTCACGGTCCCTTTCCAGCCCAGGGAGGATTTGGGGGCTGTCCCGGTCCCCTTCCAGCCCCGGTCCCCATTCCCCACCCTGCCCTGCCAGCCGGGCACCCCGCAGCATCCCTGAGCGTTGCAGCCTGGAGAGAGATGCAGGCAGGGTTGTCACCGCTGCCTCCAAGTTATCACCGCTTTTGCTTTTCGGGACTTGGTCCTATCATCCCTCGTGGGTCCCCATCCCCTGCCCTGCTTTGTGGGGAGCCATGGGGTCCAGCCACCGGGATGACCCACGCTCCAGGGAGAAGCGATGCTGAGGGACGGAGATGTCATCGCTTTTATTGGACCAGCTTGGAAAAAATCCTGACCGGCGTTGGGCATGCAGCGCTGGCCCGTTGTGCACTCCTGGCTTTATTTTCTCCTTATTGTGGCTAATAAAAGATATTACCTCTGCTGCAAAGCCTGCTTTGGTCTCACCGCCATCCCAGGGGGCTGCCCAGGGCTTGGGGGCTGGGGGGGCACAGGCTGCTGTGTCTAACAGCAGCCAGAGAAATCAAGGAAGCTTGTGGGAGGGGCAGGGGGAGAAGAATAGTTTTGGGAATATGTCAAAAAATTGTGTGCCATCAAATATTTAAGCGTGGGGCAGCATCCACTCTCACACCGAAGGAGAGGGAGTGGGGAGAGCCAGGTGTGCACAGTGGGTCATGCTGAGCCAGCGCTGCAGCACTCATGGATGGAGCCTCCTCTCCCCCAAAATAGCACTTTAGGGCCCATTTATCACATTTAACTGCTATATTTAATGAATCAATAACGCTCTGAAAAACAAGGCAGATGGTGGGCCAGGTCCACCGCTTTGCGTGGAGGTCCTGGCAAGCTCTCATCCACCGGGCTGCAAAAATCCCGGCACCTTTTAGTCCTGCTCCGTGGCTGCTCGGAGAAGGACCATCTGCCGTAAAAACCAAGGCTGAGGCAGGGCACCTTCGCTCCCTCTCCAAAAGCCATAAAACACGGCCGGTGAGCGACATTAGAGGTTATGGGAGAGCACGAGGCTCTCTGCAGCTGAAAGGGAGCCGAACTCCTTGACTTTGAAGGGTGGAGATGCTCCGAGGTCTGGAGGGGGTGTGAGCTCTAGTGCCGTACTGTGGTGGGTGGCTCTGGGGACATGGGGACTCTTGCTCGGTGGGACCACGGTGCCTTCCTTGCCTGTTGCAAACACCCTGGACTTCCCCGGGGACGGCTGGTGTGGGGCATGGCGAGAGGGTGATGAAGTCCCAGCATGGGAGCTGGATGCAACCGTCATCTCAGCAAAGCTGTGAGCCTTTGGGGAGCTGGGGCTGTGCCAGCGTCTGCAACTGTTCCTCCCCTGCTGTCCTTCTGCTCCTCCTTTTCACCTTGTGGCATCGTTGCTCCTCGTTTTAGCCTGGTCCAGCACAAAACCAGCTCAGGACCTCTGTCATTTCAGACACAGGAGTGGAGGACAATTTTTTCCCTCTTTCTCTTCACAGCCACTGTTTTCTGGCCTCTTTTCAGTTGGGTCATAGCTTTCCTGAAGTGCAGAGCCCAAAACTGAGCCTCCAGGCACCCCAAGGAGCAGAAGGACAGCCCCATCTTCTTCCATCCCCAAAAGGATGGGTCGCTTTTGGATTTATGGTCTCCTCTTGCCATCCATCCTATCGGTCCTGTGTGTTCGTCTCGTCTCTAGCAACATCCACGTGTCCTTGGTGGATGGCCCTGGATCAGTTTTCCACCCCTTTTACCAGTCTGCAGTCTCAGTCCTGACATCTCGGCATTGACCACCAGGTTGATGCTCTTCATTCCCAGTTAATAATGGTCACACTGGATCCTGCAGCCCCTCAGACATGTGCTCCCCTTCGAGCTCCTGTTGGACTTGGATTGGTTTTGGGTCCTCCTACACCATCTCCCCCAGACCATAACTCTGCATTTGAAGCAGCATCAAAGTCTTCTTGCTGTTAAAGGCAAGGAGATCTGCATCACCCCAATGCCGGGAGTCCATCGCCATGTCGCAGGACAAGATTAGGTTGGGCCGATGTGATTTATTCCTACAATTAATACAGACCATTACTTATCACCTCATTATCTTCTGGAGGCTTCCAAAGAGAACTGATTACTTGTGCCGTGTCTTCAGTAACCAGTGTAAAGCCACCTGCTCTGCAGTATTGCTTCTCTTTTCCTCTCTTTGATGATGGCCCATGGTATTTTTGTTTTTGCAGCCTGGGGATGTGGAAGCATAGCTCTGGTTCAGAGCTGAAGCCCTTTGGGCTTCCCAGCTCCTCTCCCAGTGCGTCCCATCCTCGTTTCTTTGCTACTGGTGCTGCTCCCGTTGGCCGATTGCAGATGGCTTTTTAGCGAAGGCTGGAACAAAAAGGCACTAAATGATTTGGCCAGCTCCTTCTTGCAGTAAGAATATCGTTCCTTCCTCCTCTATCCCTCCTCATTTTCCATTGCTGCAAAACAAGGCTGAAGGCTCTCCTCGTCCTCCTGCCCACATCGCCCTGTGGTCTTGGGCTGTGTAATGGTCCATCTATTTTTTCTTGCATTTTACTTGGGGTTTGTGGACAGCTTGAAAACCACAGCTTTGGGTGTAAGGCATGCCATGGTTCCAGAGTTTCCTTGCCTACACTTCCACAAAAGAGGAGGGCTGAGAGCAGTGGGGCATGAGACCGTGGACGGTGCAGAAACACTTCTGGTGCTCGCCGGCCTTAAACTGGCAATTAACAGTGTTAAAACCATGACCCTTTGTCTCCCCCGTCACACGGTCATGGGTAAAGGGGAATATCTGAAGACATAATAGATGATTAAAAAAAAAAAAATAAAATTCATTTTCTGGCCTCTGCGCCTCTCCCGGGCACATTTTCAAGTCTTACTCCACAAGCGCAAAGGCTGAATTGCTTTTGTAGAGGGATGCTCTTGCCCAGCCTTGTGCTGCCCCAGGTGTCAGTGTTGGGGAAGAGCTGATGTGCCGGTTGCAATATTGTCGTGAGATGTGTCGGGATGGAGGGGGAAGGAGCAGAGTGGAGCTCGCCACATGCAGCGGCTCTCTGCCTCCTCTGCCCTCTTAGAGGGGGCATTTCCACTTCTTCTGGCTCCCTTTTGTTGGTTTTTTTTGCTGTTCCTTATAGTCCCTTTCAAGTGATGGTTTTCTGCCCTGGCCACATGCTTTGGGGCAGTGTGAGAGCAGCCCTCTTGCTGCTAAGAAATCCTATAATCTGTAAACTGCAGCGTTTCAACCCGGCTCTTAACCTTTGCTCAGCAAACGCCAGCAGCAGCTGAGCACAGCCTCCCTTTAAGATTCATGCCTGTGAGACTGGAATTGCTCATTTCTCTGTGGAAGGATCCTTGGAAAAATGCTGGAAAATGAGGAGTATTTTCTTTTGACAGCTTCCATATGAAGCTGTTGGAAATGGCACTTCTTTCACTTTCAGAAATCCTCCCACCTGTATTTGCAAGGGATTTGGCACTGAAGTGTGAGGTCCTGTTTCAGGTTTTGCTTCGTCCCAGACGATTTCTCTCCCTCACTTGCACCCTTTTGGGATTGCAAAAGGTTTTGTAAAAATCCGCTTTTAGCCCAACGTGGGACAGTCCCCAGGATGCAGGAGAATGGGAGAAAAAGTCCCAGATTTTGTGTCTGGGATGGTGCAAAGATGCGATGGGCGCTGGGGCTGGGGGCCAGGCTGGGACTCCCTGGTCCCGTGGCCAAGCTGTTTCCCCATGACCCAGCAGAAACTGCCTTCCCCCGTCCTGTTTGCTCAGCACAAGCAGATAAGAAGTGGGAAATGAAAGGCAGGCCAGGACGGGCAGACAAAACAAGGCGAGGATGGCATGTCCCCGCAGGCTGTGGCTGGCCATGGCTATTGCTGCAGGCACGAGGTCATCCTGGGGATCGGTGGTCACCAGCAGAGACCCACCACCAGCTGGGTGCTTCACACCACCTCCTTTTCTTGCTCCACAGCTCCCGTGTCCATATGTCCCAGCTGGTAGCACCCAGATCCCGTATGCCATTTGGTTAGAGGATGGTGAGGGTCATTTTGGTAGCGCAGCCACCATCCATCCCGCAGGGTCCCAGGCCACCACGCTTCTGCTAATTGATTCATTGGCATCCAGACAGCCAGGTGGAATTGGACCTGCTGAGCTAATTGGTGCATATTTTAAGATGGTATCAAAGATTTTGCATTTAAACATTGTGGACTTGCAAATGCAGCTGCGGGTGGGCAGGTCTGCTGGGGCTGGTCACGGTCATCATGGTATGAATTGGGTTGCAGCGACTTCGGACCTCCTGGGCACGGGACCTCGAGTCATCAGGGTGGTTTTTCACCCCAAATAAATGAAACCCTGCAGTGCTGGGTTGTGATGGCCAGCTCTCCTCACTGTTTTGTAGCCCCTGGGTTGAGAACAAGGGTGCAGATTAGTGGGTGTCAGGGAGCGGGTGTTTGGGTGCCCACAGCCAGGCTTGGCTTCGCTGCGTACCCAGGACACAACAGATGCAGGGAGCAAACGCTACACCAGCCCAGCAGGGAAAAAAAAAACCCCACCCATGGAAAAGCCACAAGATGCAGGAGGGTAGAGATGGCCCCTCCAGCTCGTCAGGGCTCGAGTACAAAGGCAACGGGTCAGCAGAGCCCGTGTTGTGTTTAACCACTCTATTTATACCGCGATATCCGAAGGAGAGAGGACCTTTTCCCCAAATGTCTGCAGAGCACCGTGCATGCTAGTAATGCTCTATAAATACATTAGCAATAAATAATGAATAACCTGGATGGGCATTAAAGTGTAAACAGGAGGTGAAGGGCTCTCTCCCATTACCAGTCCCCCGAGACACCGGAGCAACCCTCTCTCCAACTCTGGCTTGATGCAATTCCAACTGCCGAGTCACAGCAGCGACAATATCATAGATCAGTGGCTCCATAGTTAAGAAAAACAAGCCAAAAATAGTCCGGAGGGCACAGTCTTCCTCCTGATGGCATGCTCGATTTGCTTGCATCAGCGTTTTTGCCTGCGGTGCTCCTCTGCCTGCGTGGGCTGACACTCCCAAGGAGTCAGAGTCCTCTCCATGGCACTCTCCATCCTCGGAAAGCTTGGGAGCCCCCTGATTTGGGAGGTTTTATCCCCCTCAGATGTAGGAGAAGTGGGGAGCTGTGCCAGCTGGATGTGGTCCCCAAAAGTCCCTGCTCTGTGACCCAGGGTGGCCCCATCCCCTGGATGGGGGGGGACTTGTCCCCATTGCGATGGGGTCAAACAGGATCATTCCCGCAGGTGGTCCCAAGAGACAGCACGGACACTCACCTGAGGTGCAGGGAGAAAAAAAAGTCCCCATAAAATTTAATGTGCATTTTATCTACTAGATCTCTCCCACCCATCACCAAGACCGGGGCCAGTCTGTATCGGTGAGAGTGCATATGTTTAATAAAGCAGCATAAGCCATTAACATACATACAAAAAGGATAATAAATAGGATTGCTGGGCTGCAGCAGAGAGCCACCTCCATCCATCACTGATTCCCCTTCTCCTGGTGTGGCTACGGTGGACGATAACAGCGATGTTGTTTAATTATCTTCCCGACACTTTCTGGCTGCTGCGGGATGGGTAATTAGGCGAAGGGCTCCAAAGCGCTCGCTTGTAGTATCGTCTCTGTCCTCGCTGCAGAACTGCCCCCACCCCCAGCGCCCTTCAGGCCTGTTTATCTTTTTGTGTTGCTTAGGAGAACTATTATTTTAGGCTTTTCAGGGTGTCAAATCCATTTCTAGAGTTTAACAAGCAGGTTGGAAACCACGTTAATGACGTGGTCTGCTGGGGAGGGTGAGCAGGATGGCGCTCACGGAGGAGCGGGGAGAGCCGACCTTCCGCTGCCCCGTGCCGCTCGGGGCTGAGCTTCGTACCCAGGCGACGGCTGATGCGAAGCTGCTTGTAGCATCCCAAATTATCAAGTCAAGTGGAAGCCGAGGGAGTGATGCAATTAGAAAGCAAGCAGCTGACGGGCTGCCGTGCGCTCCCTCCGCAGCTCCGATGTGTGCTTCCCCTTGATATTTTTCATCGCCAGCCAGCTGAGCTCTTGCTACTATACCAAGAAAATAAAAAGCTATAAATTTTCCTGAGCTTGGGACTTGGGGGGGGACACGGGGACGGGATGACGATTACTCATATCAGAGCTGACAATTAATAATGGAGACATGACAAATTACACACTCACCTGCAATAGCGCATGGCACCTTGAGAATATTTAATGAAAGCTCAGTGCTGCGGCTCCCAGCACCCTCAGCATGGAGCTTTGAAGTCCTGGTTTCGATGCCGGACGGCAGAGCTGAACTCAAAGCTCCTCCCATGGGCATGGTGAGGGCAGGACTGAGGGACAGGCATCCTTGGGGACAGGGCCATCACCTGGGGACGTTGCTGTGGGGAAACGCGCTTAGAACAACCTGTTCCTGGGGGTCTTCCCCCTCTATCCTTGCAGGATGGGGGATGGCGTGGAGGAGGCTGATCCTGGCCACCACGGGGCTGTGGTGATGATGATGATGGTGATGGCTCTCCCTGCTTGGGGTCATGGAAATTAGCCCTCGGAGCTGTGAGCGCAGATGGGCTGGAGGCTGTTGTGAATCCTTTTCCTTCCTGCTATGGGAAATTAAAAAATAACCATGGAGGATAAGAAGGGGAGTGGGGGGCACAGGAGAGTCCTGCGGCTTCCCTCTCCCCTTTCTCTGCCTGTTCTGCATCTGCTGGGTCATGGGGCCAGGGTTTAGCATAAGCCAGCATAGTCCTGGCCAGGCTTCCCTCGGTGGTAGCCACCCAAATTTGCTTTCCCTGGAGTGCTACAGACCTGCAAAAATGTTTCCCTATCTGCCCCATGCCGTGTCCCACAGCATGGATGCAGATGTTGGGTCCTGCCTGTGTCTGTTCTGGGGGGAGGCTCTAGGGGCTTCTCCAACCCAGCAAACTGGTGGCCAGTCCTAAACTGGGGTGCAATGAACTGGGGACATCTCTGCACCCTGCCTCCTCAGGGTATTTCTGTCTTCCAGCTGCTGAAATACTGTGGTAGGGCCTGGTTTTGCATTATGCATGTGGCATAAGTGGTCTCCTGAGTCTAAAGGGAAAAAAAAAAGGCAGCTGCCATGGTCATGCCGAGTGTCCCTCTTGCAGAAGGTGATCAGGGGTCACCGTCACCAGTGACAGCCCTGCTCTGGATGGGGACCGGGCAAACGTGCCTTTCTCGGAGACAAGGAGAACCTAATGTAAGACCCCTGCAAAGGAGAGCACGAGGCCTAAGTGTCTCAGAGACCCTAAAGGATAGCTCAGACTTTGTTCCTCATCTCCCACGGGCAACAGGATTTTCATGGTATTCGGGGCTACCTTGGAGTTGGGAGGGATGATGATTGTGTAGCATCCAGCAGCTCACCTGCGATGAACCTGGGCTCAGCGGATGAGGTTTATGGCGAATTCTTCCTAAGGGAGATTTGATGATGATTTCTGAGCAAGGAGTGACAACAGAGCTAATTGCAATGTTTAAAAACTCCTGCCTACTGCCTGCAGAAGGGATGCTCGGGGGAAAAGCGGAGGCCAGCAATCAGCAGGATTATAAATAATTTGCCGTGGGGACCTTCCACCTTCCCTTCTGTGGCACGGTCATAAATAGTTTGCTTTGGGAAGCACCGGTGCATTAGTGAGAGCTGTAAAACATCAAGGGCTTTGGCTTGGCGCTGCTGACTGAAACCCCAGCAAAAACCCGGGGAGAAAAATGAATCCCATTTTCTTTTATGAACCACAGTGATCTGCCGGCTAAAAAGGGATTTTAGGAGACTCACAAACTAAAGCCCAGCAAGGACAGACCTGCCCCGGAGTTTCACCCAGGGGATAAGTTGTTTGAATGAAGGTGATGCAAAATGTGTCCCAGCAGAGCAAACCATGAAGCCACCCCAGGTGTTGTCCCACATTGCAAGATGGCACAGGGAGACACCCACTGGTCATGCTGTCACCTTGGACACTCTGTCCTTGGCGGCACCGTGAGGAAGAGGAGGGGTTCAGAAGGGCAACAGGATGGTCTTGTGGATGCTATTGAGGAGCTCCTCCCCAGGGAGCAATTTGGGACAAAATTGCAACGTGCAAGTGGAAAAGTGGAGGTGTTGGACTTGCGTGGTCGTGGGCAGGACTCAGCCCAGCAATGCCAACTCTTTTAGGGGGATAAATGCTGCCCCAAAAGGGTGGCTGGGGGCCTGGGTTGGTCACCAAGTGGTTGCAGCAGAGCTCTGGGTGGGTGTGGGATGGAGAAGCTGCCCCGCCACCCCGCATGGGCAGGTCTCGTGGCGTTGTGCTTGGAGCAGCCAACACCAGCCAGAGGTGTGGTGAGCTCGGACCTTTTTGCCTTCAGTCTGCAAGATGTCAGTGGCAGGACTGGGGCTGTGCACTATCCATGCTTGGAGAACTTTCCATCCCCATCCATGGTGATGTCTCCAAGCCTCCTCCAAGTCTTTTCCTGACCTTTCCACACCATCCCTGGCCAACGTCTTTGTCCTTCAGCCCAAATTGCACCAAGAGATCCCATTTATGAGGTCTTGAGGAGAGCGTGGTGGCAGCCAGTGGGCTGGAGAGCCCTGGCTGGTCTCCTGCGCCCTTGATAGCTGTCACCCTTGTCCACGTATAGCAAAAACCGGTGGGGTAGGAGGTGTTGTTGGACAGAGGGCTCCCAGCTGGGTGGGGAAGGCGCTTGCAGCAAGGCATTGCTGTTGAAAGCAGCGGCGTGACTCAGCAGAGCAGGCAACCTGATATTTCCCGCAGGAGCATCTCTAGCACCATGAATCAAAGTCACGAACAACCCACAAGGCAACCGCCCTCCAAAGCTTCCTGAGCCTGGGCTGGGGCAGAGCTCTGGCTTTTCACCCTCTGCTGCTCCTCATGCCTTGCACCCAAGCAGGGTGGGCTTTCCTATGCCACCGGAGAGACCTGTGCCACCGTGGGCAGGGCAGCAGAAGTGGTACCTGAGCAAAATGCTGCAGCCAGAACATTTTGCAGGAGAAAATGCAGACAAGGGAGGTGATAACATCTGGTAAATGATCCTTCTGTTATTGCTGTTTTATTGTTGTTTAATGGTTGGCGTATAAAACCCTAACAAGCTTCATCAAGGTTGCGATGAAACCTTCTGAGAATCAAAGCAAGGGCTGCTCTGAAACTGGTGCGTGGGAGGGGGAGCATGGAGAGCCCCCAGCTTTTGACTTCTCAAAGACATTTTCTGAGTCACGTCCCTGAGGACCTCTCTGCTGATGATGTGGGACCTGAGGGAGATGTCATCTCCACAGGGTCCCTACACCAGGGAGGGCAGATAGATACCTTTCAGCAGCCCCCCAAAAGCTTTTACGCTGGGCAAAAAAAACCCCAACCAAAACCAAACCCTGCTACATGGAGAAGATTTTAGGGATGAGAAAGTGGGATGTGATCACGTCCAGGGTTATTATTAACGTCAGAGCTGCCAGAATTGCTTGACTCTGGTGATGCACCAAGGGCGTGGGACCAGGTGGGCTGGGAGCAGAGCCAGCTCCAGTTGCCAGTATCCATCCTCACCTGGAGGCTGATGCACATGGGGAATGGGAGCAGGGAAGGCCACCTCCCTGTGCTGGCTGTTGGGGACACATGGCTGTCCCTGGTGTCTCCTTCTTGGCAGGGGGAATTATTTAGTCTTTGGCAGCCCTGCTCCTCTCCCAGCCACAATCGCCTCTCCAGGATGAAAGATGCTCCTTGGCATCTTCTCCTTGGGCTGCTGTGAAACAGCTTGGGAAGTGTGAAACAGCTATTTCTGCAAGAGGACTCTGTCCCTCCCTCTTTGCCCAGGGTTGTCCCATCCATCTACACTCCAAGGGTCTTTGTCCAGGTACCGTCAGGGTGTAGGATCCTGCTCAAAGCAACCATCTCCATCGTCTCTGTTGAGGAAGCATCTCCCTCCTCTCAAGCACGGACCATGCTAGTCCTTGACGTTTTTCCAGAGCAACCCACCCACGCCTCACCATGGTCACCACTATCCCCAGGGCTGGAAGGAGCCACTTGCCCCTGAAGACCCCAGGACACGGTCCCTGGAAGCAGCTCCCTGCAGAGAGCTGGTGGGTTGTTTAGCACTGGCAGAAGTGATGGTCCAGCCATGGTGGTTCTTGTTTGCTGGTCTGAAGCCTGCAAAAGATTAGGAGAAAACAGATGGCTTCTAATTGGCAGCGCCAGCTTACTTCCTGCTCTCCAGATAAACCATTAAATTAAGGCTTAAATCAAACTTCATACAAGTTAAGAGGCTGCTTGTAATTATTTCGAAATCTAGACAGACTTAAAGGCCTGGATTAAGGCTCTGTTTACTGTAAACGATGAAAAATGCCTGCTGTTTCCTGTAAGGCTGAGCAGCAAAGGGCTGAAGTGCTGGAGATGGGACTAGCAAACTCCTCAGCTCCGATGCCCATGGTTTTGGGGGAAGAGCAAGAGGTCATGGACTTTGGCCATGCTTTTACATAGTAGCAGACCTGTGGGGCCACCTGCAATGGGGCTATTGAGGACAATGCAGCTCACTATGGGACATGCCAACACAAGCAGGAGACTCTGGAGACCCATGGGGAGCGAGAGCTTGGTGGCAGCCAGGGAGCGGTCCAGGGCTGATCGGAGACATGGGATATTTTTAACTGAAGCTGACTTCAATCATATGCAGCTCAATTAAGATAAACAAAAATAAATGAGCTACCCATCAGCTGGGGCTGCTTAAAGGGAGTGATGCCTCTGGAGCGCCTGTGAGCATCCCCCGCCGGAGCAGCACGTGTTTATGGCTGGTCCAAGGATGCACAAATGCATAAACCCATGTGTTTGGGAAAGACCTGTGTCCCTGTGCCAAAGCAGGGGCATTCCCACCAGTCCATTTCCACATTTCCAGGGTGCATGAAGGACCCTTCCTGGCCTGACTCCAGGTGCATTTACATTTCAGAAAAGCCAGGGGACATAAGCACATACCCTAAAGGATTTTCCCAGGTGCTGTGCTTGAAACTTCAGACTTCGCTGGATCAGACCTTCAGTTCCTGACCTGTATGCGTTTGAGGTGTACACAGCATTTGGAGCTATTCGGTTGTCAGTCATGAGTGTGACTCCTTTTTGCCTTCTAGGCAACAAGTAACAACATCTCACTGAAGAACACCAATCCCCCCCCAAAAGTCTCCAGGAGGTGAGATTTTTGTTGTTTGTCCTAGAAGAAACCAACATGCCTGCAACTCTGGCCAAGCGATGTCTGAAACTTCTCCCTTTCTCAGTCCATCCAAGCAAGGAAAATGCCCTCAATTCCACCCTAAAACCACTGAGGAGCTGCTATCTTTTCCTAAGATTTTGTTTGGGTGCCAACATTTAACCTCTGCAGGAGCTTTCTCAGCTTGTTACCACTACGAGCAAAACACAAACCTCCAGAAACCTGGAAAGAGGGGAAATATCTGGAGAATGTTGAGACTCATGATAAGGACCCATCCTTGAGGTATTAAGGCAACCAACTCACCCCGAGTCAGGGTGATTCAGCTTTTTAAGAACTGGGCCCAAAACCCTTGTCTAGGGTCACACTGGGAGTCTGTGGCCCAGGCTCGTATCCAGTGTCAAGGTCTTATGTGCTGGTAAAGCACGGCAGGCGTTGAGCACAGCAAGTTATCGGAAATAAATACTACCCCTTCCCTACTTTAAGTTTTGCAGCTCGTGGTTAAATGCCAAGATTAATTAGAGGGTTCTGCAAATGTAAAAGATTTATTTGGGGGGGGGGGGGGGAAGTGGTTTACTTGAGTATGGCATGAAATTTTAAGCTTGATTGCTACGTGCTTGGCTAGGTCTGTTATCCAACAGCATTTAAAAAGCTATAGATGCTTTGATTTGTGCACCACAGCCCCCTCCTCCCGACGGCTGTGCAGGATTAGCCACCTATCCTGCCACATGCTTTACTCTCTTGTAATGCCCATTAATAAAGTTTTCTTTAATCCCAGATGCTTCACAAGCAGAGGGAAGATGCAAGGGGTAGAGAAGTGGAGCCAGAGCCTCGTGTGTGGCTGAGGTCAGCGCAGCATCCCGGGGCTGCTTTTCCTTTCCCCCTAATTGGGTTTAGGGGATAGCTAAATCTCATCTGAATCCATAATGCCGCATGGCAGGGGAAGGAGAGACATTGGGGAGGGCTGTGATCCTGCACCACCCCCGGAGAGTTTTCCCATGGGAGGTGGGACCACAGGCAAAGGCCACCCAACCCTGCGGCATCTGGCATCCCCCCCCCCCCCCGCTCTCCTCGGCTGCTCCGTCCTTCCTCCCCTTTTGCTCCCTCGTGAACTTTCCTCCCAGGGCAGCTTTGCCGAGCCTTGTTTATTTGGCATCCCTGGCTGACAGCTTGCTGCAGCGCTAATCACTGCTCCAAAATGGCAATTAGATTTGTTGTTCATGTGCATAGTACAAGCAGCCAGATTTACCGTCCTCTGCAGCTTCGCATGCAGGCACTGCTGCTCTATTCAATCTTCATTAGCAGCGCCGTATGCCACACAGGGTGGGGAAAAAGGTGCAATTACAACAGAATTTAAAGGTGCTTTCCCAGGAAAAGTAAGACCCCCTGGGTTTTCTTGCAAAGGATCATCCTGGGCTCCCCTCCTCTGCAGTATCCATCAGCCCAGGAGGAGGTGAAAAGCTCAGATGGGAATCACAGGAATGTTGGTCCAGGCCCCAAGAGCGGATTTAGTATTTACTGAATCACATAGTGAAAATAAGAATAATATAAGTGATGCTAAGGTGTCACCTTGGTGCCTATCCGTGACATGATGGCAGGAGCAGGAGCTTCTGTGCCACTACCTGAGAGGTTGGACCCCATCGGACCCCATCTAGCAGGGAGGGAAAAATTTGGACTCTGTGTCCAGAGAGGTCCCAGCTGTCTCCAGCAGTGAAAGGACACGCTGCTGCATTTCCCTGGCTCAGGGGACCATGCACTGCCGACTGCAGTCCTGCCTCTGCACAGCCACACCTTGCTGAGGCTGGAGCAGGGGATCTTGCTCTCAGCATGGATTTGGCATCCTCTACCCAGGGATGCAGGGACTCATTGCAGCTCAGCACAGTGCTCTGGGTCTGGCCAAGTGACTCACGGTGATTCGAGTGCTGCAACGAGGTTTTGCAGCAATGGTGGCTGCTGCAGGGGCGATGCAAGGCTGCAGGGAGGATAGAGAGCTGCAGGAACAAGGTTGGGCTTCTTCTGATTTACCACGGACTGATCCTAGGGAAGGACGAGGACAGGGTGTTCTCATGATGCGTGCTCTCTCCTCGGTCTTTGCTTGTGCTTTGCTTTGAGTAGCTGGGGTTGGTTTTGGGGCTCTGTGGGGAGCCTTGTTGGGGGACTCCTTTTCATCCATCTGTGCTCATCCTGGGGCTTTGAGACCCCGCTTTGAACGGGGTAAATGGGATCATCACCCAGATCAGTTCCAGCGATGGGGCTCAGAAACCAGAAGTCAGGATGTTTGCTGGACCTCAGGATCTCCATGAAGTATGACTTGCTCTTGACCAGAGGAGCTTTTGCCATGGTGCAAGCTGAGCTGTCGGGAAAGTTTGCTCTGTGATGGTCCTAATCTGAGGGCTCAGCTGAGTGTCTTGGGGCTGAGGGGATCAGGGCTGGACTTGGAGTGCAATTGCAGGTAGAAGCTTCTAAAAAGAGAGACTTTTTTCCCCAGAGTGTTACTTTTTTCCAAGCTGCTGCTGGGTCCTTCCTATCAATGCTTTTCCTGTGGGATCTTAAATCAAGGAGCTGCTTGTTTTTAACGGGGTCTTGACGAGTTTGCAGATTGACTGCACATGCAGCACATGCCCAGGACACCAGTGTCCTCACTGCCGTACCTCCAAACACTGAGAAGTCCTCCCCAGATCCTGCCACACTGGCATGGAAAACTGATTGCCAAAAGAGATTCTTGCCCGCTGTATGGTTTTAGGCTTTCTCTTGAATGTGAGTTTCATTTTTCAAGTTTCCCCCCATATTGTGCAGACTGAAGGGAGAGAAAGAGTATGAACCCCTTGATGGCCATCCCTCTGGAAAGAGAGGCTGGGAGGAGAAAAGAAAGCATCTATCATGGCACTTGGGATGAAAAGGGAATTGGCAATGTTGGATGTGGAGAAAATGGAAATACTGGTAGTGCTCACCTGGGAGAGAGGATCTGGGATGTGGGCATTGCCTGTGGAGTGGGAAGGGAGATGGGCTTATGTCCTAAAGGCCATGTCTCCTTCAGGGGCTGGCACCCTGGCACAGAACAGCAGCTTACTTTGGCCATAAGGAATTGCTCTACAGACCCATGCCACCCCTCGAGCCCCCATTTCCAGTCTCTCCAGCCACCACTGATCTTAGCTCAGGCTGAGCTGAAAATAAAAAAAAAAGAAGGTTTTAATGGAAGCCACTCTAAAATCTCATGAATAACCCATACAGGGATTGTATTAACCTCTCAGCATGAACTATGACTATTGCTAATTAAACCTTTTTTTAGAGCAAATGGCTCCCAACAGGGCAAGTGCCACACCATGTGCCCTGCCTCCTCTGAGATGGTGTCTGAGCATCCTAGAGCTTTGGCAAGCCAGCTGAGCATCCTTCGACGGAGGCGGGAGGGAGAGGTGTTGCAAGCCCCATGCAGCAATCTGTTATCAGCGGTCACGGCACCTCCAAGGAGAGCGACTGACCGAGTGCTACGATGCTGTGGTCCTCCCTGCTAACCCCAGCCCATGCTGACTTCCCCCAAAATCAATTTATGGTGAAAGAAAGGTTGTGGAGAGGAGCTCCATCCCACATCTCCTCTAGCCATGGGCTGCTCCTCCCTGGGATGTGTTGGGCATGGTGAGCAGAGGGCAGGACGTGAGCTGCCATGCACCAAGGAGCCTGGGGATGAAAGCAGGCAGGGTGTAGTGAGAGGGTGACAAAAGCACGAGGAGACAGCAAGGGGACACTGGACACGGTCCTGGGCAACCTCCTCTATGTGGCCCTGCTTGAGCAGGGGGGGGTTGGACACCCAGAGGTCCCTGCCAACCTCATCTAGTTTGTGACTCTGTGATGCTGGGATCATTGAGGGATGCTCCAGCTCCTGACAATCACCATCCCAAGAACTGAATGTCTCTGAAGGGCTTTTAAGCAGAGGGTGTCCCCCGGAGCTGAGCAAATTCTTCACCCAGAGCCAGGACTTTGCATATATTATGGCAAGTAGGAGTTTGTATATATTATAGCAGAGTCTCCTGGCTATAAGACAGACACAGTTGCCCTTGCAGAGGGCAGGTTACAAAGAGGGGTGGCTTTGCTGCCAGCTGGGCTGCGCTGGGACCGACATCATGGTGGTACATCTGGTGGGCCAGGCTCTGCTGCTGCCCTTGTTTGAAGATGGGGGTGATTCACTCCATGTGGTTGCGGTTCCCTGGGGTTACCTTACCCCAACGGACCCTTGTTTCATTTCTGAGGTTTCCCAGACCTACAGAGGAGTGGGGCAGGCTGATCGGGGCTTGGATGTGATGTGGAGGAGGTGATGGTTGGACTCGATGATCTTGAAGGGCTTTTCCAACCTAAATGATTCTATGATTCTATGCTCCCAGGCATCACCAGGCTCAGGACCCAGTGGAACCATCGAAGTGTCCTTGGGAGGCAGCCGCCCTCCTCCCCACCTCTCCCCGCATTGAGGTGCAACACTGCAGGCACCAAGGCCTCGCTAAGGTGGCTGGATTAACGATCCTTGGTGTTTCCCTTCTGCTGGGGGCTGTGGAGAGGAGAGTGTGTTAAAATCAAATTTTGATTTATTGCTGGGCTGAAGAAGGGGAGAGCCAGGAAAGCCCCGGTGATGATGAAAACAGAGCTGAGGCACCGCTAGCTGCAGGTGTTTAGGAGGATGCTGGTTGTCAGTTTAGCCTATTATATCTATGTACTAATTAGCCACACTATTTTATAACAGGATCTTTCCACTTGAACCATTCCCTTTCCATATCCCGAAGTTTCCCTTTTTCCTGTCTCTCCTATTTATTATTTCTTCTCTCCCTTGTGTTGATCTCCAGGCCTTATCTGCAAACTGAGGGAGCTCAAGATGGTCCCTTAAAAGGAACTTTGCCTAAACCAGTAAGTTTTCAATACCACAAGCAAACAAAGACCACAGAAAATCTACGTAATTCAGCGGTATGAAATATTTGCATTTGATCCTTGTCTGGAAACTGCAGGAAAGTGATGAGTAAATGTAAGAAGAAAGAAAAGATGCTTTGAATTAATTAGAAAAGATTATTGCAAAGAGACCTGACAAGGAGTTAGCCTACTAGGAGGTAAAATCTGGGCATCTGCAGGTGGAAGCCTCTGCTTGAGCCTGCGTTCAGCGCTGCAGGAAGGCTAAACCCTCCTTCCTCCTTATCTCTGTTATAGTCATCTTAATCCTTAGAGGGCAACCAGCTATCACTGTACATCCCACCTGCATCTAAGCAAGGTAAAAATTATCTCTACTATGTGATCAAGCTAGTTCTCTGGCTTTCTACCTCTCATTTACCATGTTGCCCAGTAACTTCATTTCCCATCAAACTAATGAAAACTAATTTGACTGCAGCACATCTTGTGGCCACACCTCTGGGAAGGACAAGGGTCTCATTTTAGCTGGAATGGCAGATGCAGAGATATGTTGCAGGCACGGAGGTGCCCCATTTGATCCCCAGCCTATTTCCCATGCTGTTCCACAGATGCTCTACTGCGGGGAAAGAGTTGATGTATTTCTGCGCATTGCCCAAGAGAGATGGTCATACCCCACGCATGGGTACTGAATCCCTGACAATTTCCTAGCAATCTAGAGAAGTATTGATTGTGCCAAACAGCATATTCATGCTTCATCTCAGAGTGAAAAATTCAGTCCTGCCATGCAGTAAATTCAGCAAAGCATTCACAATTAATGCACAGTTCCTGGCCATGCCTTTTGGATAGGGTGCCACAGGCTGATTGATAATAGGAATTTTGCTAACTGCTTTAAGGAGCAAATGAAGGAACAAGTTAAAATATCTGTGCTGTGGGCACTGAAAAACAGCCTCAATGAGTAAGCTTTAAGTCGCATTAGTTTAGATGAGCCTTTCAGCTGTCCCCATAGGATCTGCCTCTTTATCCCCTCCCACCAGCCCCACTGAAAATGAACAACATCCATGGGCACATGGAAAGGCAGACTTAGGGCTCAGTTCTTGCTCCCACAGGAGGTTTCTAAATTCAAGCTCAGCTTATGTATGCCTACGCTGGCAGGCAGACCAAGGTCCAAGCTCAACCGCAGGTCTGAACTCACCCACTACTCCCCCTGTATCCCACAGACCTATGCTTAGTGGTTGTCTCAGCTGGAATTGAGGAGCCCCAGGAGCTCCAGATGAGGCTGGTCACCGGCACTGGCTCAGCCAGGACCGAAGGACTCCATCCAGCACTCTGGATGAGAGGGCAGGGCAGGGCAGAGCAGGCTGCAGCCCTGCCCATACCACAGACATGGCTCTTCCCGATCCCGGTGCAGATGTTTTGGGGCTGGTTGCCACCAGGCTCATGGGCAACACATGGAAGGATACCACAGGAGCCACAGTGCAAACTAACAGGGACGTGGCAGAGGAGAGACTGACACCCACGTGAAGGGCTGCAGGTGCATTTGCCAGCACAGGAAAGATCCGATCAGTGAAAAACCCAACAAAGTGATGATGAAAGGGACTCAAAATGCTATTGCTTTTTTTAGCGGATGGATGCGAAAGCTGGAGGTGCACCAGACCTTACAGCAACAGCTAAGTGCCTCGAAAAACAAATGACTCAAGGAAAGATTGCCTGCTAAATGGAATAACAAATACCAGTATCAATGTTCACTAGAGAGCTCGCGATCACTTCTTCCTTGTCATCCAGGAAAGGAAGTCAGGCAGAACATCTGATAAAAAGAAAAAGGGAAATGTAGAGGCTTAACAAACAAGATCCCTTCAGAAAACACCTCTGAGCGAGGAAAGATGAACAGGACTTTGCACAGAGCAGATGTGCAAAAGGCTGGGCAGGAACAGAGATGCCTTGTTTGCATCCAAATGGGCTGCATGGGAAGGGTTTGGGCACAAAGGACTTTGCCAGTCCAATCTCATAAGACCCAGCTCATAAACCCTCCATTCAGGAGGTTGTTGGGATCTTTCCCATCAAGGTCTATTATTAATTGACCCTCTGCCTCTGCTTGCACTCACACCTTCCTACGGAGCAGCACATTGTAAAATTAAACAGCGCTGAGCTGCACTGTGAAGTCCCTGGAAGGGGAAAGCAATTTCAGGCTGACCGAAGCAATGGCTGGTCTAGTGCTCAGCCAGCTGTGCTTCATAAACACTGAAGACCGAGTTGCCTGTTGAGTGCATGCACCACCAACATAAATGCTTTTGAGCAGCAACGAAGAGGGCTCAGCTCAGCATGTTTATATATTCCAAAGGCTTTGCTGCTATTCTCGTTTCATTTTGAGAATGGCCACATTCAGCTGGATGGTAATACCAACAGGAGAAGTCGTGTAACCCCGGCACAGTTAGATGTCTCTGCAGGAAAAGCAAGCAAAGGTTGTTTAAAGAACAAAGGAGCGCTGAAAAGCCTAATAGCATTGCAGAGTATGCACAGAAAAGGGCTCTAACAGCCCATTGAAAATCAAGTGCCATTAAGGTATGAATAACCAACCGAGGGAAAAAAAAAAAAAGGCCTCCATATTATAAAGAGGGATGAGGAAGAAGGGAGCAATTCACTGTAGGGAATGAAAGTGCTGTATCAGTCTGATGGCTCCATCAACAGCCAGAGGGACTGATCTGTATGTACGCTGGGAAACATGCCACAATCCCAAATGGCGTTTCCCCAGTGCTCTCCCGGTCACAACCCCCTCTCCTGAGTTGTGGGGGTGACTGACTGCAAAACTATCAGGTGCAAAACGCCTCCCTGGGTATGCTGGTGTGACTGGACCCCTCTGCAGAAAGGATCTCCCAGCACAGGGTACGAGGTGGTGTGTTGGCCCGTTTATAACTGCCTGGGATTCCTAGTTGACTTAGAGCTCCTTTTCTGTGTTCCCAAGGACTTCTGCTAAACCCTCGGCCAAGCCTGGCTGGGACATGGGGGATGGAGGGCTCCCAGGAGATAACTTGGCTGTGCAGGATTTTCTTCTCAGACACTGAGCTCTGCCCAGTATTTTTCTAACATGACACATTCAGTCACATCATATCGTACCTTCTCAGAGACACAAAAAACAGCCCATCTGGTTTCCTCCTGTAGATACAGCTGACCTGATCATCCCCATGTCTCTGTGGCTGATGACCACGTCTTTCCGTTTCCCGTCATATTTCATTGCACACTGTCACATCCAGCCCGAGATGCAGAAAACCTCCAAGGCAGAGATTATGTGTTTTTATTTACATGGTACGCTGTTTTTCCAGTCCTGGCTGGCCTCTGAGATCTATGGATAAAGAGATTTTAACAGCAGACAGTTGCAAAATAATAAAGATGATCCAGATGGGCTTGTCTCCATCATCCTGGCCGGCACTCCCATAGGTCTGTGGAAAGTACAAGGCTCCTTTGGTTTGTTCCCAATGTCCTCCAGCTTCCCTGGCTCTCAGTTGTCACTCCTGTCCAGCACACATTGTGTATGAAGTGCTACCCAGCTGTATTAGGTGTGTTTCATGGGAGTAGAGCAGCCAAATAAGCGTCTTTCAGCTCTGGTTCGGGAGAGACTGACAGCATAGCCCACAAAGCAGAAAGTGGCTGAGAAGGCAAGAGCAGGAGCAATGAGGCCCTCTCATAGCTGGGATTAGACAACCAATCCTTCTGATTTCATCCAAGGGGTCCATGAGACCACTTGCACCAGCCAACAGCTTCAAAGCAAAGAGGTTTATGCCGTGAATATGGATGCCAATCTGCAGGTTAGAGTTCTGCTTTGGCAAAACCACCCCTTTAAGGCAGAATTGCCTTCGGATTCATGCATGACCAGACATAAAGAGACTGTAGCTTTAGTCCTGACTCCTCCATGACCTTGGAGCAAAACCATTGGCAAGTTGCAGTGACCCAAGAGTTCAATCGCTGAGCTCTAGAGGCAGAACTTGGAACAAATATTCAGACACATTAAGGGAGGGTAATTGCAGGTAAAGCACTGCCTGGAGACTCCGAAGATATGATTCAATTTCCAGCTCTGTTGGTGGGGTATGGTGTGATCAGAACTGTGCAACCTTTCTGGACTCCGTTCCCAAACTGCAAAACCGAGGTAATTCTGCTCTTTTATTTCTTGACTGTTTTATGTAGGCTGGAAACTCTTTGGGGTTGGTATCATAACAAAGTCTCATTCTTCATGTTCCCTTATAGCATGAGCCGTGAAGGAGGAGCACAAGTAGGACACAGCTGCATTCAAGTGATACCTATGCATCATCTTCATACTAAGTTTCCTGTATAAATGTACAGCACTGTGAATTTCATGGCATCCAGTTGAACTTGGCTGTGGTCCAACTCTTCTCATCTTTTTCTGAAATATTCCTGTCTATCCCACCCCTGCTTTGTGCTGGCCATTTTCCCAGTGGTTGCTGCTCCTTAACAGTTTTTCAGATTCTGAAAACAGATGATAAGGGTAAGGAGAGTGTTTGTGTACTGAAGGAGAGGGGATGCTGATGGGCGACCGGGGAGGAGAGCCAGAAGTGCCAGTGGGTGATGGATGGCTGCGATGTGAGGGGCACGACTGGAAGTGCCTCCTCCCGCAGAGCCTGGGTTACGCAAGGGAGAGATAACAGAGGGGAAGAAGAAGCAGAAAAGTGGACCAAAAGGATTTACAGCTCCTGCACAAGAATGGGGGGAAAACTCTTTGGGGTCATGAGGGAAAAGGCAGGGATGATTGCACTTGGCTTTGCAGCTGGTGTTGCGGGAAGGTGACCCAGATGCCAGGCACTGCAGAGTTAAACAACTCTCTTTGCTTGCTGGCTTCTGACATAGAAATATGATTTGTTTGGGGGAACGCTGTATTTTTACAGCCTTAACATAATGGTGTGACATTCTGAACCTTCAGTATTCCCCTGGCAAAGTGCTGGGTAAATGCCATTGCTGGTAAAGTCTAATGACCTCTCTGGAAATTGAGGGGAAGTTGTACAGTCTTCACTTGGAGGAGGATTTTAAGAGCCTCATCCATGTTGGCAAAAGCCCAAATTCAGACCACTACATATTGAACAGCAAATGTCCCGTGTCCTGTGTCCCATATCCCAGCTGATGCTAACCAGTGTCCCAGTGCATGTCCCAGTGCTACCAGCTGAACACTGCGATCCCAGTCTTCAGACTGGCTGGCGAACAGCAGGAGAGGAGCGTGGTCGTGGTCTGTTGCTGTACAGACAAGGTAGTACATCAAGAAACAGCTGGGAAGAATGTTTTGACATAAAAAAAGGGGGAGGGGGATAAAACTGATAAATGCCCAGGGTGCATGTAGAGAGATATGGAGTGTGCCCCAGGTGCTAGGAAAGTTATTTGTAAGCAGCCATGACTTGTTAAATGAGTTTCCCTGCATTATCTGTCAGGAGCTGACTGCAGCTTCGTCATCTTTGCTCATGACATAGGATTATTGCCAAATTATTTCTTGCTCCGTTGATGGCTCCTGAGCTGTCAGAGCTTCCCTTGCAAACAATTCCAAGCGCAAAACTGGAAGATGTTTTCAGTGAACCCTGGTTCCTCCCTGGCTAATTGACAGGAAGCGGACACGGCAGGGACAGTCACATAGCAGAGGGGATTACTGATTACGGACCTAGGGGAAGAGTAGAGCAATTTTTTCAGTACAGGTTTCTTCCTGAGACAGGCATTAGGGACCGTTTAGGGATATCGTGGAGGATGCAAAGATTTAACTGCTTAACAGCAGAACAAAGCGAGAAAAGGTTTGAAGGCATCTTTGGGTTTTCTTTATACCCGCAGGAGTTTAGGTGGTAGAAATGAGAGTATCTAGGTAGGAATTCCCTCCCAGGGACATCCCATGGTGCTGTGGCTCAGGTATATACCCCAGAGTATCCTCCTCTCTGGGCGTGGGGGGACCACAGAAGCCAGTCTGCCTGTGAAAATGCTTGTGTGTCCAGTCCCCAAATCAGTTGTTGCAATCCTCATCCTCTCCTCCTAGGTCACCACTTCTGCTTGGAGCTCCTTATCCTTCAGTGCAAGCAGCCAGAGATGGTGCACGGTGCTGCTGACTGCATCCCTCACCATGAGCTGTCTTGGGTTTGGGGAAGGAACAAGCTACGTTCACCAAGGCAGAGCCTGCACCTCTTCATGGGAGTCTTGCAGCTCTTGTGCCCTTGTTTCTGCTCTTCTCAAGTCCACAACCATCATTAATCACACCCTGACCAGCTGCTGGAGGGTTTGTTTTAAATCTCCCCAGACGGTTCTGCAGAGAGTTCATTAAACACGAGAGCTTGCCATCCTGAGAGGGAATTAAATGGGAGTTAACACATCTTAATGAGGAACTTAAGTGCCGGGTAATAGAAATAACAGCTGAACACTGCGGATTTCGACACATGGATGGGACACAGGGGACTCGTCGTGAAGTGCCAACTGATCTTACCTCTTGCTGGCAGGTGACCTGATGGAAACCGTCCCAGAAATGGGGATGATGTGCTGTGCTCTGCCCCTAAAGAGTTGCACCATGGTGGCCCTTCTGGGAAAGAAATGTCCCTAGGATCCCACATCCGAAGGCAATTTAGTGCACAGCTGGGTGCAACAGACAGTTGGGTGGAGGAGTTAAGCATGTTTGCAATGTGCTGCTAATGAAAAAGACGGAGAGTGAGGAAGACGGACAAAGAGAAAGGTAAAGCAGGTGGCCAGGGACCGGGAATGCAAGGGTGAGAAATGAAAGGACGCACTGGGATTAGGGGGGGAAACAATGAATGGCCACAGAAACAGCATTGTCCCCTCAGAGGGCAATTAATACTTGATATACTTTGATGTTATTTTGCTCCTACTAAAGTCAAAAAAGCTTAGCAAGGAAGATGCTGGGCTTCGGAGGAGCTGTTGGTACAGCTCAGACAGCTAAAGAACGAACTTTTGCACCTTGGTCGTGAGGTCAGCCTCAAGTGGCAACCCTCTGCTAGCAGATTGGCCCAGCTAATTAGTTAATTGGCTTTGCATGTTGTAAAGTGGCACCTTGAAGGTAAAATCCCCTCCAGGGAGGGTTTCTTCTGCAAGCCCTCTCCCTCTCAATGGGACCTCTGGGAATTAAGCTCAGGTCTGGGTACCATCAGCCCTTCCTTTTGCTTTGCAGAAGCAGCGCAGTCGTGTGAGTGGGCTGTCGCTCTTGGTTTATCAGAAAGGTGGCATAAAAAAAGCACTGAAAAGAAGCTTTAAAATGGTAATGTCTTATTTTTCTGATGTCTCTATATCTGGGGGCTGATAAATATTCGCATTTCCCTTGATAAAAGCCAGTGCTTTAGAACTGTAATGGGAAGTAGGTCTGCTTCGAGGTGGAGTATAGATCTTGATAAATTCTAATCAGCTGCTCAGGAATAGACATGGGGGAGTAGGGAATTGATAGATAAAGCATCAGCTATTAAAAGAAACACCGTACAGCTTCTCTGGGCTGGATAAATCAAGGAGCCCTTTATATTCACATTCACGTGTAACCAAGGAAGGCAAATTGATGAGGACTTGAGTTGTACTCTTGTGTCGGATTAATCTTTGATTTATGGCCTGGAAGATTACATTTAAATGTACCTGCTGGGGAAAATTCTTGTCTCCATTTTTAGCTGTGCTTCTTCCCTAGCAGCTAGGTGGTTAGTCAAGAAAATAAAAACTTTTCTAGGAAAGTCGAAGAGCCAAACACATATTTCAGCTGGGCATGCAGGGGCTAAACTCTGCTCTCCGTTATGTCCATGTGACTCCGCAAGGATCCTTTTGGAAGCAACACGTGCTCAGACCAGAAGAGCTTAAAGTGGCCTCTGACCACTTTTCTCTGATCCAGAGCTGGTGTGTTTGGTGCTGGCACCCCTCCTTGACCCTTGTGGTCTGAGGCATAAGGATTCACACGGTCGAGGGAAATCTCGGTGAGGATGGAAACATCTGAGGCTTTTTCTCACCTTCATGTCGACCCATCTGTGATGGAGCTGCCTGCGGTTTTCCTTTCTCAAGTGGACTGGGTGTATTCATCTCAGCCAGGCTTCACACTGGTGCCGCCAGCAGTGCTGGGGCCAGCCTGGGGCTCTGCACTGCATCGCTGTGGCACTCCTGGGATGCTCTTCAGCATCGAGCCTGACCGCAATGTGTTGTGGGTGCACGTGATGTCTCTTGGTGCTTTATTTAGCTGGGAACTAAGAATCATGAAAAGAGGATGCTGGAAGAGCTCCTTCTTGTCGGGAAGGGAGCTGACAGCACTTAAGGGATCCTGGGTGAATAATTTCTTGGTGCATCTCACTCAGGGGCTTTGCTAGGCTCTGTGTCTTCAGGCTTTTTCTGACTTTTGGTGGCCAGAGAGGTAGGAAGTGGCCAGGGATATGAACAGCAAGGTTCAATATGAGACCTTGGGGATGAAGTCCAACTGCCAGTTGCAGGAGTGACCAGAAAGAGCTTTCCAGACAGAAAGTGAAGGAAGAAATATTGCTCAGGTGATAAAGTAAGAAGGACAAAGCTGGGCAGGGTGACCATGGTGCTGGCCTGCTTGCTCTGGTGTGTCGGGGCCAGGATCGAGTGCTCACCTTGCTCCCTTGGGACCAGCTGCAGTGATGAGCTGGAGCTGGGATTTGTCCCCCTTCCCTGGTGCAAGGTGCCAATTCCCAAAATGGTCATTGCAGCCCTCAGCTGGAGGGTAACCAGGAGGGAGTTGGGTGAGAAATGAAGAGATTTTCCTGATGGTCACTTCAGAGGGGGTCGTATGTGGCTATTGATGTGCTGGGCCTGGCTGGGGAGATTCTGTCCTGTGGGGAAGGGTTGGGATTTGGGGTGGCTGCTTGTAATCACCGAAAATAAAGCAAATACAGACTGGACACTCACCATAGATCTGTTTGTGGGTTTGTTTCTCATTTCATTTCAAGGTTTAATTTATGAACCCTACCTGTCTTCAGCGAGGGATGGCAATGAAGCTGCTGGAGTCTCGGGGCAGCCTGCAGTCTTGATGTGACCTTGGGCACTCCTGGGGACACTGGAAAATAAATTTTGGAGGTAAGCGTTTCCCCAAAGGCACAGACAGGAGTTGGCAGTGTATCCTGCCACCACCAGCCTCATCTGAAAACAGTGAAGGATTCTTACTGACTTCTAATTTGTGGCTTTTGTGTTTCATGCTCTCAGGCTTTCCTCTGAAAGCAGGAGGGCTAGAGAGAATAATAGTTTTGGCATCGCGACTGCTGTTCTCCCATAATCCCCTGACTCCCAGAGCTTCTGCTTTAAGCCAAGTTTTTCTAATGCAGCCTGTGACAGTCCAGGCAGGTGGTCTCATGCTTCTGCATGGCAATGGTTGAGATTGGTCCAGGAGGCACATGGAGAGTGATGGACTGATGTCCCTTCGGTCTGGTCCCCCACATCTTCCAAACCATGAGTCACAGACACCTCCAGATCACACCTCTCCTCTCCTTGGCTCTGTCCCTACCTTGTCCCTGAGCCCAGATATGTTGTGTGACATGGAGCAGTCCATGAAATGCATTTGCCTGGACCTGGCTGCCTGGCTGATGCTTGCCTGAGCTTTCTGTTCCCAGCTTCAGCAAGCCCAGAGCAGGTGCCTTTCTCTTGCTCTGCTGCAGACTACTAGCCTGGATAAAAAACCTGTTTGCAATTACCAAACAGAAGGGAGAGGAGAAAACTGCTCATCATTATCAGATGTGGGAAAGACAAGAAAAGACGAGGTAGACTGAATATCATGTGGGGCAGGGTCTGTCTCGCTCTCCTTCTGAAAAGCTGGTGGAAGACCTTGCCCACTCAGATCCAGAGGCATACCGCCAAGCAAACATCAGTCCTGGGGGGGATGACCTATAGGGCTGAGAAGCAGCACAAATCCAGTATTTATCCCTTTGGGAAAACTGCATTCACTGGGTTTGGCAAAAGCACAGATAAACTGCATGGAGCAGCTTGGAGTGCAGCGTCCAAGCATTGCATGAACATCTCCTTCCATCCTCCCCTGTCCCTGATTCTGCACCTGTGTTTTGGACCTGGTGGCAAACACACCTGGACCCAGGAAGGTGCACGCAGTACTGGTCCCAGGGTGAGCTTTTCAGAGGGGTTTCACCTGTGATAACACCTGGTTCCCCTGCCAAAATCAGTCCTTTTCATCCTGCAGAAAATCTGAAGTCTGCACCTGAACTGCCTACAGCAGGTGAAAGTTTTGAATTGACTTGATGAGAGGAAGGTTTTTAGCCCAGCTGAACTGGGCTGGCTGGGTAGCAACATTGCTTTTCTCTCCCTTTTCCCCCTGGCATGAGGGGACCGTGACATTAATTCACAGAATGGAGCAAATAAATGCATAACTCTGCCTACATGCAGATCTACAACTCACTGTGAATACTGGTGCGCTGAGCCCAGGCCATTACAAACACAGACTTCTTTTTTTTTTTTTTTTTTTTTTTTTTTGGCTGAGCCTGGTTGGAAGTGGCTGAAAGCCCAGACAGTCCTGCTCAGCTGCAATGAGTAAATCCTGTTTCATCCCATCACCTCTCTTCTGGCTAACTCTGTCAAGGCTCATATCCATTCCCAGAAGCAATGTGGGACAGCTGTGGTGGTATATGGAGATGGAGGAGGATGGGGTCACCACCCTCTGTCTACCTGATGCTTTTCATGTCCTGGTGAACGCAGCATCATTTCCGATGTTGGCCTCAGCAAGGCATCATGAAACAACATGGTCTGTCTTCTCCAGGCTGAATATCCCTGATTACCAGTCCCACCAGTTTGCTATGCATCTGCTAGAGAGAGAAGGTGCTCGATGAGGCTGATTTTCCTTCTCTGATCTTGTCCTGGGACTCCCACCCTTTCCCAGACCTGGGGACACTCTCATCAAAGAAAGAGGGCTGTGAAGCATCCAGCTCACCCGTGGTCCTTGGAAACACCTCTGTGTAGTTCCTAGTGCCGAACGAGCCCGGCGTGTTTCTAAGGCAGCGCGAGGGGGAACTCTTCAGAAGCTATTTGGAGTTATTGATAACCCAGGCAGGAAATCCTCATTATCTGATGGAGTGCCAGCAGCCTCCGCAGAGCGGTTTGGAGGAGTGCTACGTGCACCGGCTGCACAAGCGCTTGCAAGATCCCTTGCTTCCCAGGGCAGATCAAACTCTTCTGCACCCTTCCCTCCAGCCCCCGTGGTCGTGGCGGGGTGGGGGTGGGGGAGCCCTGGTGGGTCGCTGGCATGTTTGCAATCACAGACATGGTGGAGAGCTGATGTGCGTGTTCAGCGTAGGGAAGGAGGCAGGGAGCAGCGAGGGAGAAGGACCGAGGAGGGAGGAGGACAGCCATGGAGATGTATCATCTCTGGAGGATTCAGGAAGCAGAGAAAAGAGGCATTTTAGAGCAGTAATAAATCCATATTCTGCATTGTGTTTACCAGCAGGGAGGGTACCCAAAGTATTTAGCTCCCCAAAACTCTGATGTTCAAGCTCCTGAGTAAAGACTGACAGTCACGGCAGCAGTGTCCATGCAGAGGAAAGCCGGACCAGCTCCTGGGCTGCCCAGACTTCAGGCTGTGCCGTCCCCACTGCCTGCAGATGCTCAAGCCCCTGGATAAAGCCAGCACATGCCTTTGTGCTGCTCAAGTCCACCCTGAGCTCTGTCAGGGGGATGGTCAAACGTCACCCACTTGGTGTCATTTAGTGCCAACAACGGGAACTACCACCCAAGTCTCCGGTGCAAGCAGTGCCCAGCTCTCACTCATCCCCTCAGTCCTGTTCTACTGGACAAACTGGTCTGAGATGGGTCAGACCAGCCCTGTGACAGCAGCACCGCCAGAGAAATTACACCCACAGCACCAGCCTTCCTTAGAAATTAGGAGCATGTTGACCAAGGGAAGAAGCTGCTTGGCTGACTGCTGATGAAGAGCTTTCATTTCCACCTCGATCAATGTGCAAATAGCTATTTGCAAAGGGAAGTGGCTCAGAGAGGGACATTAACCATTCGCTTCCTCCCCCTCCTTTTCCTTCCAATGCCTGTAAGTGATCCTTGGTGATACCTGCTGCATACAAAATGCATTTTCTTGCTGGTTTCCAGGTCAAGACTTGCTGCAGTATCAGAAGGTTTTGTCTTTGCTCAGGTCCCATGGGGAGGAGCGAAGACAAGAAAAGACCAACATTTTCTCTTTGAACCATGACCTTTAAGTAAGTCATTTGGTATGTCAGGGCAGGAAAGGAGCATTGAATGTTTGACCAGAGCTCACCTGAAGGGAGGGATGACTCTGCTCCCGGATTCAGATAAAGTCTTTGGAAAGAGAAAATGCCACTGTTGTTCTCTGGCTCCTGTAGTACAGCAATGCACTTTCTCCCAGGCAGCTCCCACCCCACTGCTGGTGCCAAATGAACAGCATGATATTACCTAAAAAGAAAGCTGCTCAGTTGCCTAAAAAAAAAAAAAAAAAAGAAACCAGAACAGCCTCAGGTGATCTACAGGCCCATTCAGCACCAGGGAGAGAAAAGATCTCACAAACTTGTCAGGAGATGATAGAAACCAGAAGGCACTTTCCACCTAGCTCATGTGAACTTGGTTTGCTCTTTTCTCTGAATGCCTTCTCCAAGGGGAACCTATAGAGGTTGGAGCTGCAGTGTGCTGCACTTAGGTGCCATCTCCATCCCAGGTCACTGGGCTCCACCATCTTCTGTGAACCTGGCAGGGACCACGGTGGAAATATCACAGAATCAGTGAATAACTAAGGGCAAGGAAGGACCAGCTGGTTTGTGGTGTTTGGGACCTTGTGCTGCCCAGGCTTGAATATCTCCAGGAATGGAGAGTCCACGGGCCTGGGCTGCTTGGACTCCAGCTTCTCCTGCTCTCCCCAGCACAGCTGCCTCTGTCCTGTCCCCAGATCATGTTTTCCTGGGAACATCTGGGAGATGCAGCTCCCTTTTTAATTAAAATAAAAAAAGTGTCAACATTGGTTTTGGTTAAATTTGAAACATTATCACCTGTAGACCTGCTGGCTAAAAGTGGAGCTATTAGCAGAGAGCCCTACTGATGAGGAGCACAGGAGAGCCCAGTGCTTGACCAGTGCTAGCAGCAGAGCTGAGAGCAAAACCTTAATTCCCTCATTCCCTATGTATTTTTAACCATGAGAACACTTTTCCTTGGAAAAAGTTCAAAAACATAAGATGTGCTATTATTTGATCCATCAGTAGGTGGGGTAGAAAGAGGGGTCCCTGGGACACCCTGCTCGCCCTCCTGCAGCTGCTCGAGGAGAGGCAGGGGTCTCTCCAAATCTGGGGACACAGCAGAGGGTTGGGGACCTGCTTTGGCTTTAGCACATCTGTACCATTTGGGGTCTGGTTTCTGGGGATATTGCTCTCCTTCTCATTCCCTCTTTCTTTTAGAGAGCTGAGCAGAGAGCACAATCCACCTTGTAAACCCTCTCCAACTTCAGTTGTACCAAAAAAAAAAAAAAAAAAAAAAAAAAAAAAGATGGTTTTCATCCTGAGAATGCTCCAGGCCCTGAATATTCACTTAAAAGCTTGACAAAGGAGGAGAATTCAACTTTCAGCCTCATTAACTAACGAAGCTCCCCACAGCTCTGCTATCGCTCACCAGCCACCGCTGCCCAAGAGGGGCAGGTCATCATCGGGGGGTCGGGAGAGGGCTATTTTTGAGCTGTGCTCCTTGTGCATGTTAATGAAGCTCAGCAGGGGATGCGACCTATTTATTCTCTCTTTGGTGGAAATGCAACCAGCCCGCGGGACTCAATGCACTTGGGTGGACAAACGCTGGAAACATGTCGGCGAGGTGAATGGATGCACCAGAGCTCATCTCTCTCCACTGCCCCGTGGGGAGAAAGTCGCCACTGCTCCACCTGCCAACAACCCACCATGGGTCTACCATCTGTGAACTGCTCTCCAGGTGGAAAAGTCTCAGGGCCACCCTTCAGGAGATGCTGAAGAGGTGCACGTAGGCATCATGACCTGTGTGACACACTTGGCAGCTCAACACACAGAGCCCCTCAGCCACGGTACCACCAGAGATGTTCCTATTGGGAAACACCCCATCCGTCCCTCTGGAGTTTTGTGTTGTGCCGAAAAGCTTTCACTTTTAGCACAGAGAGAGAAATGAGGTTTTATTCACTGCAGGCTGAGGTGACCCAAACTGAGTCACTTCTGTCTGCTGAATCACAGTCCTTTGTTTTTGAGTCAGTTTGACATTTATCAGCAACATTTACTGTGAGGACATCAGAGGAGATGAGAAGCCTGGTGCTCCTCTCTACCTCCTCTTGCAGACCAGGAGGGGGACCTGGCTGGTCTGCAGCGAGCTCCATGTGACAGCGTGGCGTGCTCTGAAAAATACAGAAAAGCCCAGAAAAGTTACGAAGCACCTGAATTTCCACTCTGGTGACTTGCTGGAGCAGTCTGATCGATTTCATTCAGATCAAGTAAGCAAAAACCAGACTTTCTGATATTGCTTAATATTTTGTCCTTGTCCTTTTTCTCAAAGGGGAGTTTCTCTATTTTGACATTTCCATTAGGGATGAAGGTGGGTGACGGAATTTCCCGAGGGATAGAAATTCTCATTTTCCCTCAGGCCAGCCCAAATAATAAATCTGTAACCAATTAAACCTCCCACACATCCCTATTCCACAAACCATGGCCTCTTGGAAGTTCATGGCTCCAGCTGAGATGAAGATCCTCCATTCCTCTCACTTGCAAAAGGCAGAAGCTCCTAGGGCACCCATTTTCCTGGTTTTTGGTGATTTTATTCCCGGCATTTACCTAATCTAATTGTACCACCTTTCATTTCTAGCCCACAACTGCTCTAGTTTGTCTTTACAAGGCTGCCAGCAAGCACTCTGGATTATTCACACATATTTTGCTTGCAAACATCGGTTAGTTTGGTCAGAGGCAGGCCCTTGTAATCATTATTCTTTCAAAGACCAGAAGCTTTTAGCCTGGTTTGTTTATTTTTTAAATGTCAGAATCAGTGGAGTTTGCAAACACAGAGAGGGAAAGGGCGGTACAAATGGCCCATCCTGATGTTAAAGCCAGGAACTAGAGGTAAATTTAGAGACTTGCAGGTTCAGAGAAAGGGTTGTGGGTGAGAAGAGGACAAGAGAGAGGAGAAATGGTGGTAGTATCTGATAGACACATGGAGAAACTTTCCTACAACAGAATACGGTGCAGATAATTGCTAGGTCTGCAAGTAAATCCCCTGGCACTTCAAGAGGGATACTTATGATCTTTGCACTTAACGAGGGATTTTCCTGTTACAAGTTCTCAGCAAGTTTGCACTCAGGGGACACCAGTGCACAGGTGGTGAGAGCCCTGCCATCCCTCTGGGCTCCCCGGGGCGGGAGGCGTCGGCAATTGGGGTGGAGGTTGTGGGAGAGTAGGGAGAGCTACTGATAGAAAAAGAGGCACAAGCAAATGGAGAAATCCTACATGTAAAAGGGGCTGTAAGGTGCTATTGATGAGCCTCTGAGACGCTCAATGCCCTGCATTGGAAACTGATTGCTCGATGACATCCCTTTATCCAAATCCTGCTAGAAAATGCCTCTGCATATGCATAGCCTCTGCAGGTAAATCTAAGAGACCCCTCTCAGGACCGAAGCAGCAGCTGGGACTCATCCTGGGTTGATATCTTGTCTTAGGGTCACCACTCGGAGGCGAAAAGCCAAACTTCCTTCTTGCAGAGAATCAGGAACTGCGATGCATCCCAATAGGGACCTGTCATTGTTTCTGGGGCTGTGTCATCCCAGAGGGAGAACAGCAGCGTGTGGCCGTAGCCCTGTAGCAAGTGTGGGAGGAAGGAGATGAATCTGACTCATGCGCTGGTGCTTCTGCTTGCAAATGGGAGCTCATGGAGGCTGCTCAGGAACTAAAAGGATTCGGTGAGGCAGTCAGCTTGGACCTTGGCTGTTAGCAAGATGGATGGGGACCATATGCTTCATTAATAACAGGGACTCAGATGAGCAGGTTTGAGGCAATGGATGGCTGTCAGCTCTGTCACGGTGTCAGGTAGTCTCGCGTTTGAAGGATTTCAAACCCATCCTTTATTTCCAAGTAAACAGTAATGCCAGATGGGTACCCTCACTGCCTAACCATCCACCTCCCCAGGTCCTCCTGGATGCTCACAGACGTGCTGTACAAGCTGTCCCCTTGCGAGATGACTCCAGGTGGCTTCAGACTCTTCTGATGTTTGGCTTGCAGAGGATGAGGATAGGAAAGGACCTCCAGGAACAAGAAGGGAAAGAAAGAAATCTGGCAAGGGAGTTGTTAGGAAACAACCACAGGGACAACAATCAGCCCAGGAATATGGGAAATGAGAAGAACCTGGATTGCTTTAGAAATGAGGGAAGGAACTTTGCCTGTGCAGAAGAAGGGGTGCTGGAGAGGAGCTGGGTGGGCTGGGGAAGCAGGCAGAGATGCGGCGTACCCGTCTGTGGTGGGAGGGGGACCAAAGTCTGCAGCGTGAGCCATGGGGGATAGGTGGGAGCACTGCTTGCCTTTAAATCCATTTTTTCCCTTTGAAACTACATTCCTACTGCCAAAGGTCTCAAGTGGAATTGCTGCTGTGGCTTGAATTGACTTAGACTTGATGGATTTGCTATGCCCAGGGTGGGAAAACAAGAGACCTGGAAACCTCCAAGGTAGCTAAAGAGTGGAAAATGGTGCAGCTGGTCCTGCTAGGAGAGGGAACCTGTCCTTGGGCACAGACAGCTATGGATATGGGGGTGTTACCAGCACAATTCACCTTAGGAGATGGCATTGGGCTATGGTGGGCTGCTGGATGAGGGAGAACTTGGGTGATTTTACAAAGGACTTTGTCACCATGGAGAAGGAGGAACATGTGTCCCTTGCATACACCTCCAGTGTTGACCTTAGTCAAGAACCACAAGCATCAGCAGCCTCTGGGTTAAGTTACAACCAAGAAGCCTCATTACCTCAAATATAAGTCTTCCCATTCAGTCCCCATTAAACCACACTGTGAAATCTGCCTGCCCTGATTCCCAGCAGTGCTGAGTGGGGAGGGAGCACTGCAGGGTCTCCTAGAGCTTCCTGACATTTATCAGCCCAAAATGCTGCATCACCGTGAACGGCTTGCGGTTAATAACTGATGCAGCAGAGCGCTGGGGGATGTGCAGGTAATAGGTGCTACAAATGTGCAAAATGGGACTTTGGCTCCAAGGTCAGGGCTCGGTAAGGACGCAAGATGTACCAGGGAGCTAAAGGGCAGAGGGACAACTCCTTTGTCCTCTCTCTATTGCATTTTGCAAGACGTGGGAGCGAGTGTGACCGCTCAGCACAGGTTGAGCCTAACCCACGTCTCTAAGGGTGCGGCAGCAGTAGAAAACCTGCACAACATCCCTTGCAGAGACAGCAAAGAGACAGCTTGGGGAAGGGCAGCGGGGTGGAGGGAGATGACAACTGATAAATCACAGCGAGTAGATCAAGACTCCTAGAAGGACACGATGGCTCCAAGACTCGTGCAGAGTGCCCAACTTCCAACCCACCCCAGCCTGCAAGCAGGGTGACCCCCCAGCTGTGAGCTACCTTCAGGAGCAGGTATGCAATACACCCAAAAAGTCACCAGTCCCAGGCTTGTATACACAGGCAGGACCCAAAGGAATGGCTTTTGGGCCTCAGAAAATGGAAATTAAGGTTGTAGACTGTTCTTTTAATTTTTTATAGCTTTTCTCTCCCAATCTTTAATCAAATGTTTCTTCAGCTTTTTATATAGTTCCTATCAAAAACCCCATCTATAGAACTAAATTTCCCTCATTTCTAGTTTAATTTTTTTTCTGCGAGTGGCAAAATGTTCTTGTCTGAAAAATGTTTAATGAATTTTCCACTGTCGCTTGCCTTTATTAGCCGTGATTTCTTATTTCTGGCGATGCGCTCTGCCATTCCCATGTTCCAGAGCCCACTAAATTATTCAACCCATTTATTTCTGACTTTGGGTATTGTTCTGATCTACCAGTATGTGCTAGTCAGGTGGTAATGGGGAAGCTTTTCTTCATCAAGCCAGGGAATCAGCACAGGCAGCACCCGATGTGAGTGCACGGGGCCAATTCTCCCCATCACACTGATTTTTAGCAGCTCCACTGCGAACGTCTCTACCACCCTCAAGTCCCTCCCATGCAAGATGCTGTGCCCTTGGGTGGCAAGCAATGATCCTGGCCCCTCGCTGTCTGTGATCCCACTACCCCATGATCAGAGAAAGCTAATCCTGTATTTAGGGACTTACCCAAGGCATGGATACTTGTGGGAACAGGCTGGTTTTAAAGACCTCCTGTATGGGAAAAGCTCCTCCAGGACATCTCTGCCTTGTGCTATGGAGAAATCCACTCTGTCTCCAGTTTCCCATAAACACAATGTCGAACCTGCTCCAAAAGCAGACTGGGCTGTTAGTATTTATGTGGTGCAAGGACGGTGGGGGATAGCTGTGAAGGGAAAGCAGCCCACATGTGAGAAAACTGTATTTTCACACACTGCCTTTCTGACATTTGTTTGCCAGAAAAGAAATATACCTCCAGGCATGAAACAAATTGGTCCTATTTATGTACCTTCCACCCATAAAGCAATCATTTGCTGCCTAAAAGCTCCATGCTGTTGGAGAAAAGGGCTTTATTATTTTGGGAAGCAGGGATTTGGGGAGGAGATAATTGTCAGAATTTAAGAGCTAGATAGAGACTTATCTGTTGCTAAAAAGTCTGATATTAAATGGGCTTGTTTACTGATATTCATGCTTTCCACCTGGCAACCCCCCCCCCCCCCCCCCGCCTTGATTTAACAAAGGATATCAGTACAAAGTATAAACTTGTCAATAAGATTTCTAGCTGCGTGCTCCTTTTGATTACCCAGTACCCAACCTTTCATTAAACATACATTACTGCAAGGTGGTGACTGAGGTGGGATAGGCTGAGAGAAACTAGAAGACAAGAGGTCACTGGTCCCACTTTTGCCCTAAAACAAAGAAGTCAAGAACTGTATTAATAATTGCAGATACTATTCAGAGAAAGTGTCGCCCCTTTCTCAGGTGTTTGTGACCCCAGACCAGACCACAGAAAAGTTGAGTCCTCATCTCCAGGAGTGCCTTGCTCTCACACTCATTCTCTGTGACATCTTTCCCCACCATTTGCAGATGTATCAAGGTCTAACCGTCTTGCACTGCTTCATAACAGCAATTAGCAAGTGTCACACCTGATCCAACCCATAATTCTGCTGCATGGTTTCCAAAGCTCTGATTTCACTGCTCTGCCTCACCAAAGCACCATGATCTGCTCCTCCTTGGTTTAAGCCCCTTTGTTGTCTATCCCTGTTCTCCACACCATTGCTTCTCCAGCATGGAAAGCCTGGCTCAGCTTGGCCTGGGAGATGACGAGCACAGATGAGTTTCTGGAGAACATCCTTTGTGTTTTCTTCCATTCCTTCCCTCACTTTTCTGCATAAACTTCAGTACAGCCACATCCTTGGTCTCTCCTTAGTCCCTTCTTGGATGACTTCTGGGCTGTGATGCCTCCTGAAGTCCTAACAGCAGTTGGGTTCGCAGGGATGTATGGCAAACACTCCCACCAATGACCAAAACTGCCTCCTTGTAGCTCCACCTGGCTGAAGATGCCATCTCCATCCATCTGGGACATTAAAACAACACTGCTTTTCCATTCAGCATTTGCACAGCACCCAGTGATGGGATCGAGTCCCTGAGGCAGCTCCTCAGCACTGCAACAACAGGAATAACTTCAATACAGTTGACCCTCCGTTGTCCGTGGGCAGCTCATCTTGTTTGAGGCTAAACCCTGCCACGCATGAAGAGACATGCATGCCATTTTGAACCCAGCAGGGTTGATTCCCTCTGCCCACAGCAGCTATTCTGTCTGGAACCTCCTCAGGTCTGGCTACTGTGCAGTCCCAGCCTGGAGAGGTGATGCAGGGGCTCCTGGAGGTTCTGCACAGCTCTGGACCACCTGGAGATCTACATACCAGGTCCTGGGAGGGCTACCAAACTGTATGGACTCATCAGGGACTCAGATAAGTTATTTCTGAACCTAAGCAACTTCTTGTGTTTGCGTGATGCAGCATTTGAGATAATAAATCCTCCGGGAACAGGGTTGTGCTGCAGAATGCACCACCGAATGCTCAGGCTGGGTCTGGAAGCAGCAGAGCTTGTATTAGCTAGGTTTTTCCTCTTATTTGCAGAATTTAGTCTCCTGTTACCCTGGATGAGAAAGAAGCTATTGCAATCATAATTAAATGTCACATATATTTAACAGAGCACAAGTCTCTATTCCACACTCCCTCTTCCATCTGGCTCCAGCACAGCTGAGATCAGACTCTTCACAGCCTGTGAAATGATATTAGGGCAGTTTCTGTTTATCACAGCCATGATTGATGCCTGCAGTCAGCTCATGATATAATGAAGGGAGTTCAGGCTGTACAATGGGGGTGTATATTTAGAAGATGAAATAGTACCTTGTGAGCCGTTAAGTATCATAACATTAACACTGGGGAGTGTAAATAAGAAGCATAACATAAGGGTTGGTGAGTCACCATATAGGGGAGTTGCTCTCTATCCAATAAAGTATGTATTCTCTCTCAAGAGAGAAGAGCTGGAGCTGGATGGCACTTACTGGGAGCCCTTTTGTACCAGCGCCTTCCCTTCTGCAAGCTCTGCAGATGGCTTGAACAAGTGACTCTTTCATTTACCTGCGCCAGATAGGGGAACAGGCTTGTGAGCATGGCTGGTGAGTGGTTTGGCCCCCAGACCTGCAGGCTTGCCAGTGGCAATGTTCTCCGAACACTGCCGAGCCTATCTGCTAAGGGGAGATGATTGCATCTCTGTAAACAGAGCCTTCCCAGGATGCCCCATCCCCTGCTGGATGGCTGTTTGCTGATACAAGCCATCACGCCAGACAGAGATGGATGGGGGATTCAAGCCGTATGTGAAATGGGCACGTTTTGAGTACGAGGCCAAGGAAGGCACTATATATCCTGGCCGTGGCACGGGCAGCAGCTAGTCCTGGTAGGACCTACCTCCAGGGATGCAGGCAAGCTTGGGCGAGAAACCTGGGGAAATTGACGTTCTGCAGGAAGATGAAGATGGTAGCAAGAAAAAGACTTGGCCTTTTTCATGATGGTTATTTAAGTAAGAATTTTTGCAGCCTGGCTGACATAGTAGGACATTTCAGATGTGTGCGGACATCTTTGGCTGTAGCTCTGCTCTTCCCCGAGCATGTGTTCTTCTCTGCAAGCACTTGTCTGGTGACAGAGTGACTTGTGCAGCTGTGGCTACTTCTTTTGGATGAGGCCCCTCTTAATTATGGTATCATGATTGCGGTATCATGATTACTCACATCTTTGCTCTCAAAGTAGTGCCAAAGGCTCCCAGTGTGGACTCAAACATCTGCAGAAGAAAGCAGAAATGACAGCATAGCACATGAGGTGGTGAGAAGGGTATAGTATTTTCTTGAATATCAAAGGCCATCCCTGGGATCATGGTGGGAAATCACAGCCCTCTGCTTCACCCAACGTCCCAGGTGCATGCCGAGCACAAGCTACAGATATTCCCAGGACAAAAGTGGAACCAAGCTTTGCTCCATTTCTGCTTCTCAGTTGCCCTAGATGGACGAAAGACAAGAAGAGGAAATCTCCCAAGAGCTTGAGCTTCTGCTGAGCTTGCACCAGTCCTCTTGCATTGCCAGTTCAAAGCCACCAGCACTGGTTCAGCCCTGTGTTTGCCCAGGACCCGACATCCTCCATGGGCCCTCCTGCAGTCCTCAGAAATCCAGTGTCCCCTAATCCCAGAGAGCTTGCTGACACTTCTGTGCAACCGCCTGTTTCCATGTTCCTGCCAACAGCCTTGTTCAAAACATGTTAGATCAGGTTTGCAATTAAGTTCAGCAGGGGCTGGTTTATGACAGGTAATCACAGGGCTGTTGCTCATAGGTAGTGACAGACCTCACCAATCACAAATAATTTCAATGTCTACCTTGCCACATGCCAGTTTGTATCTTCATTTCAGCTGCGATTTCCCTATTTGAGCTGACAGCAGCTCTCGCCATCTGGAGAGAGGTGTGCTTCTCCTTGGCTGAGCTATTCAGCGTGGAGCTGCCGGAGCATCATTAGCAAACATCAGAAACTGGAAAGCGTCAGGTGTTTATTTCTCCACAAGCTGTTCTGGGATGCCTATAAATAGGAAGTGTGCTCCAAAGTCACCTGAGAGCAAAAGCATGTTAGACATCCATGGTTGGGTGACCTGAGAGCAGAAGGTTGCTCAATATCCATGGTTTGGTGATCCGAGAACAGAAAGCATGCTAGACGTCCGTGGTGGTGGCTCTCTGACTAAACTGGGGCTGAAGCTGGGAGCGTTGTCCAAAGCCGCTTGTTAGAGGGAAGTCCTTTCACTGGTTGTGGTGAATTTTGCAACAAGCCCTTAATTTCTACAGGTGAGGTTTCACAGGGAGCTTCAGCTAATGGTAGCAGTGCATGGAGAATAATGGACACTGCCTTTGGAAAATCTCCTGTCCCGGCATGCCCTGGCCATGCCTCCCACCCTGTCCCCGGTCTGGTGCAGGGATTGGTTTGGTTGCATGACCCAGTTTGGCCAGAGACTGTATTTTTTCCAGAGGGTATATTCAGCCACAGCTCTGTGATGCAGGTCCCTGAGCAGCCCCATGGAGAGGAGAGGGGTAAACCAGAAGGCAGATGGGACTCCTCTTTTTGAGTATCAGGTTGTCTTGGAAATAGCAACCTGCAGAGCCCATGCATAGAGTCTACCTTGGAGTATCATGGTCCCAGAGGAACCTTCTGCTTGGCCCTCCACCTGGGACAAATCCTATTGACTTGTCCGAGCCCAGCTGGCTTTAGAAGAGATCTTGGCCCTGCAAACGTCCTGGTCAGAGTGAAGATATCCTCTATAAGCTACCTTGTAGCTGGGAAAAAGCTGTACCATAGGTGTGCCCACCTGGAGGAGACCAAGAGACTGCAGAACCCAAACATCTGTGGATTTCCTTGTGGGGGAGGACAAGGTATCGAAAGATGGAGATGGAGACAAGATGACCCCTTGGAGCTTTGCCATCTCTGTAGGAGATGTTCCAGGGCCTATTTCCATGATAATGCCAGCTACGTCTAAACATGGCTATGTGAAAGAGCTAATCAGAAATGTTCATAATGATCTTGTGCCTGTAGGGGAATTTGGGTTCATTCAATGAGCAACATTTCGCAGATATGTTTAATTTCAACAAATCTTTGAAAAATCCCCAGAGCAGAGTGTTCTTGTAAAGTTGAAATGGAGCAGGCTCATGTTCCCTTTTGGAAGTGCTTTTGGGGGTTTTAATTTAAGCATGTTAGAATTAAAAAAAAGTCCCAAACCAAACCAGAGCATTGTCCTCTTTAAATCAAAAGCAGAACAAGATCATTTGGCTTCCTGACAATTTTTTAGAAATTATTCTGAACAGAAAAAGCTACAGTTATATAGAATTTCAGAAGAGAAAAGAAAATAGTTTCTGTCCACATCTGGGGTTGGGTATGACCCATGGGCTGGGGAACTCTGACTGATTTTCCAACATCAGCTGTGAAACCACGCAGAGATTCGCTACTTAATTCAGTGCAGAAGAGTGAATTATCTCAAGACATCTGTGCCCTTCTGGCTTTATTAAAGGCATCAAGCAAGGAACCAGCATTGCTGAACTACTTTGTCAGAGAGAAGAAAACCTAGAGCAGGAATATCGACAGTTTATAAACTCTGTCCTGACCTTACCTCCTTCAGATAAACTTGCTGGCTGAGTCAGGACAATAAATCTGCCGCATCTCATTCGGGAAGGGAAATGATTATCCGTCTCTCCATAATGAAAGAGATTTTATTCTGATGCCTGCCGTGTTGTGATTTGCAGACCTTCCACACGGCAAGGAGGGATTTATACAGCAATAACGTGGCCGTGCATCGGGGTGCAGCTGCATGGCGCTTCCATGTCACTGAAAAGTCATCCAGATGATTTTGCATAAATGCTGGCTGTGGGAAGGAGAAAAAGAAGCAAGAAGAAAGATCTCAGCTGAGATGTAGAAACAGATGGGATATGGATGATGCATGGAGAGATAAAGTGGAGAGTGTGCTGGCCCCAGAGCTGGGAAAAGAGGGATTTTGCACCAATACACAATAATCCAACACAAGAGTAGACAAAGGGAAGAGAAGCAGGATCTGTTTGGTTCTTTGAATAAAATAGTTTTGCACCTTTTGCAAAGGTTCCTCCCAAGACCTTTGGGGAGTGCAGCAGAAAATAGAAGATGTGCCTGGCAAAGCTGAGGTTAGACATAAGGACTTGACTCAAGGAGCTCTTCCCACGCTGGACCCAGCCTCCTTGGAGTAGAGAGGCAGAAGCAGGGTTAATTTTCTCCTTGACAGCAAGAACCAAGAGCTTATTTATGATGGACAGCAGCTTAGTGGAGCCATGTTTAAACAGCCTTATAAAGAGCAGAAGTAGTTTGAAAGCTCTGAATGAAAGCCAGTCAATTTTTTTTTTTTTTTTTTTTTTTTTTTAAAGCCTCAGCAGGCTCTAAGCAGAGTTTGGCTTTGGTGCATGGCAGATGGCTCAGGAGATGTTTCTCTGCTCTATACATAGTAATTTTTGACCTAAATCTACTTTTGCCTCTTCTACAGAAAGCACATGTATTTTTGCTGGTGTGGGAGATTTCCAGAGCTTTTCCAGGATAGATCTTCTGGGAAAGGAGGAGGAAAAGCCCACTGCCATCCCCTGGCAGGACAACAACCCATCCCAGAGACCATGCCAGGTGCTCTGCAGTTAGTAGGGCCAACAGCTTTCCCCTCTTGAGGACATGGATGCAACTGGGCCAAATTCATTGCACCACTTGAATGTCTTTCTGCACCACTCCCATGTTTTGGAAGCTAGGCTGCAGCTCAGACCTCCGGGAACAAAATGAGCTTGGAGTCTGGCTCACCAGAAATACCTGAAGCGAAGCTACTTTGTCCCTGCATGTGCACCTCCATAGCAATGTCGATGACAGATATATCATGATGTGAGAGTGCCTTTGCTCTGGCCACTGAGAAGCTCAGACCAGCAGCTCCAAAATGTCTGCTTAAAAGCAAGATATGTATGAAGAAGGTGGATCTCCAACTTCAGTGCAACTGTATCTGAGATTAGAAAATCCATTATCTCAGTAGGAGCTTTAAAACCTCTTAAAATGTAATACTTCTTGTCTGCAAGCACTGCTTTTTGGGCTGGTACCTCCAGGGGTTTACTTCCAGTCCTGGTTGCTCACCCACAGTGCCATGAGGAGCCTTAGAGGTGGGACAGGATCTGAGGCCACCTTCCTCAGGCACAGATGACTGATTGAACTATCAATCCCAAAACCCCAAAACAGAAGGATGTTACAAGGTCACCTGCAGTGCTCCTGGCAGGAGATCGGGACCGGTGGCCGAGACTCACCCTGCCGCACAGCTGCTTTGCAGTCAGCAGCTATTTGCTTTCGCTCTGCAGGCTTTCATCCCCCTACTTGTGCCGGTGTTTAAAGAAGGAAGAAGAAATGAAGTCATCAGGGATGCTGTAACACAGCAATCCTTTCAATGTGCTAATGCGCTTGCATTAGTGCTAATGGGCACCACCACCAGCAGGCTCTCGGGAGGAGGGAGGATACAGAGCCCACCCGCGCTGAATTCCTCTAATGCTTCCTTAATCCAACCGGTCTTTAAAAGTGTAATGAAAAGAGCTCCTGTTTACAAATAACCAGGGCATCGTAGGGTTTTGTAGCCATCTTTGGACTTTCTCGCTCTGCTGAGACAACAGTCCTGGGCTGCGGGTTCTTCCTTGCATTGCGTTACCAAATCCCATCCCCAAAATCAGAAATCAGAAGTGTGTCCTGTTAAATGACCAGGTTGCCTAAGCTTGGTCTGATGTACTGAAACAACATTTGCAAAGTGCAAATCCCGCTGCCAGTTACGTAACTGAATTATCCTTCCATATGCCAGACAGCAATTCTACAGTTAATTGATTTTAATCTAATCATTTGTAGCCAGTCACCAGTTTTAATGAACCCTGCCCACCCCCAGCCCATCGTTTTGCATGAGCCATCTTTCCAGCAATTACTGGTTTTAATTATATGAAAGTCTGGTTACGTTTCATTAATTCTTGTCACATTACCACAAGCCTCCATTTCCACATCCAGAGTCCAGCCACCTCGGCATCATGATCCATTACAGCGTACAAACGAGAGCAGATCCTTGTTCCACTTTCATTAGATTTTGAATGCTAATCAGCAAGATTCAGAGAAGGCAAAACATGGTTACTCACCCCTTTGCCTCTCCCTCCGCTCGTCTCTGCAGCCGGAGCAAAGCCTGGCTCCAACACCGGAGACCTGCTTCTTGCCTGATGGCATCTGGTGTGGGGGCACCTGAACCAGGGCAGAGCCCCAGACAGTGTCTGTTTTGCAATATGCTTCATTTTTCCTTGAGGAAAGGTACTCGGGACCTCCCAGGTAAGGGGGAATATCCCATTCATCTGCACTACTCTAATCCCAGCTTTTATTAACAGCGTTAAATGCATCCTTGGGGATGGGCAAAGGGAAAGGCACAAAACCTTGCGCTGGTTGGGGTGCAAACACAGCTGTGAGTCGCTGTGCAACAAGGTGGATGGTCTCCCGAGGTGGTGGGTGATGGAGAAGAGGGGCAGGGGAAGAAGGAGAAGGAGGAGGAGGAAGGGTGGAAACTGACCTCCAGGAGCATTTGAGAAGGCAAATTTCATGCCACGGACCGGGCAGCGCCTGCAAGTGAAGGCAAGAGCTTGGATTTGATGCAAGGCTGGAGAACCTGACTGTAATTGGGATCAGTGGGACGTATCTGGCTAGCACTCAGGATGTGATCTGTGCCAGGGAAAGAGGCAGCAGAGGCAAAATTCCCCACATTCAGCCTTGTTTGTCTGACTCCAGAGGCTCAGAAATGGTGACCCAGCACATGGCCCAGTTTGAGTGGGCAGGGTCTCCTTGACCTGTTAGGAAAAGTAGGGTTTGGCCAGGAAAACTGCAAGCAGCGCTGGATTTTTAAGCAAGTGTGAAGTTCAGGGGCTCTTGGATGTTCAGAACTGTTGCTGGAGCAGAGATGTCTCCTTCCCCTCCATATAGCTCCATACTCCCTCCCCATTTTCCAACAGGGACACAACCCCACTGGCTGATGGGGTGGTCCAGGTAGATCCCCAGAGATCAGACCTGTCACTGCTCCTGTGGTAGGGAACCCTTTCCTGCTCCCATCACTGACCCAAATGGCTAAATGATGCCAAGATGGAGAAACAGGCATCTTCCCAAGACCAGGGTTTGAGGGACGAGCAAAGGCATGGGAGGATTTTGGCTCTGGAAACAATCTACCTACAGGCTGCCCATTTTCTGTGTGAGTCACCCCAGCCATGCGGCCCAGTTTGTTCCTAATTAAACAAAAAAATTCCTAATAAAAATGAAGGATTACTCCCTGTCTAGTTGGCAACAACAGCAAACCCTGCTATTCACATAGGAACATGGATATTTCCTTTTCCTAAAACACCTTTGCGAGGATCCACTTGCTATAGCCTGCCCGAAGGTAGTGTGGGGGAAAGGAGATGCCAGGGGGTTTCACAGGGGTTGTCCCTGTATCCCTCCTGCTGATGCTGGGGGGGGGGGACATGGACTCTGGAAGTGTCCTGGCCGTGGGGCTGGAGCAATTCTGTCCTGTCCTGTGTCTCTCTGGACATGGCAGGGCAACCCCTCAAGCCAAGAAGCAACCCCAGCTCCAGAGGGACAGAAAGCCCGCGCACTCAAAACGGGCCAGAAAAGAGAGCCAATCACTCCAAATAAGGAGGTGTCGTATATAAATAATGTATTACCAGTGGAATCGTATAACGAGGCTTTTACGGACTACTAATAAAACAAACAGTAAAAGTCTCATTGCTGTCTAAGGTAACGCAGCCAGCATGAGCAAGTAATTTTGGCTCTGGGGATGACTTTGTGCTTAATCCTCCCTCTCACCATTTAGTCCAGTTTTATGCAGATAGGAATTACTGAATGCGGCCAAACCCGCCCCGTGCTCCAGCTAGCCATGAGCTCCATTGCCGAAGACTTGTGGTAACACTAGTACAACCACAGCAATAATACTCTCATAGGAGTTTCTGTGTGTATATAAATGAGCTAAAATGATATCTATAATAACTAGAATGAGATCACAAGCTTTGTGCTGGTAATTGTATGGATTATCCAAGTTTCCTAGCACCTCTACATGTAGTATGAGCATTTTATACACATGCATTATGCTATAGATAAACATTGTATTAATTATTCATTTATAATTTCTAAGATTATCTAGCATAAGGTGAAATGGAGAGTACTCCAGTTGAGTGTTGACATTGGAGGCAGACTCCCAGCTGTGAAAGCCTTGGTGGCTGGAGCAAGGTGGGGAGCACAGAAGCATTCTTGCCTTCCAGAGGGAGCTTTCTCCACCTCCAAAGCAGAATGCATTACAGTGTCTGCCAAGCCCAGGATGATTTTGATGGCCCAGAGAGGCTCGTCAGCTCTTTGTGGTAGAGAATCCTGCACGGCTGGAGTGTAGCTGTTGCAGATGATTAGTGGTGGAGACTGACTAGGTACATGGGATCCTGGTGCTTGCGCAGGAGAAGGAACTGCCTAGACCTCAGTGGCTTTGGAGTGTTTTGTGTTGGACACCAGAAAGCCCCATCAGTCTCCTTCCCTGCCATTGCCAAATCCTCAGAGGTACTGAAGTCACATGAACCCATTTTTAAAGCAGCACTGCTGGGGATCTGATGAATCTCTCCCAGCACACCGATCTCCACTGACTGTGTCCACCTCAGACCTTCAGTCTTAGGCTCTGGAGAGGTGGCCAGAGCTGGTGAGGAGTACCATGTCCCCAGTGCCTTGTGCTACAAGTCCGAGGAGACAGATGGGTGGACAGCAGAGGGCTCTGGAGCCCTCAGCAAGAACAGCCGCCCGGCTGGAGGATGCTCTGTGTGCGCTTGGCCACTTCGTGAAACTCCTTTGGGCAGGCTGCAATGAATCAGCTGCTGGAGATAGCAATGGTGCTAATAGGAATTTACTTCTGCTGTGGAGAAAGCACGTTCCCCGATGAAATGTCACCCCTGTAGCTGCCAAAAAGGTATGGTGGGATTACGTACAGACAGGTTTCCCTGCTGGCTCCTCTTCTGCCTGGCTGTTTTGTTAAAGCTTTTCTCAATAACTATATGAGGAATTAAACATCTTTTGGAGATAAAAAGGGAGAAAGAAAAAAAACCCCAAAACAACAACAACAAAGAGAAAGCTCTCTTTTCTTGTGCAGAGAACCAGTCTTTGGGGAGCAGTGCCATGGGTGATGAAAAGCTGGGAAGCTCTTGTGGGATCGGGGCTGCTGGGTCCTCCCCTTCCCACCCCACTGTCCCTCCCTGCAGGGACTTGTTATCCATCTGCCTTTGGCTCAAATCCACGCAGGGGAAGGAGAAACCCCCCTCCCTCGGGATGGGTTGGGAAGAACCTGGAAGATTATTTGAGTATTTCAAGTGGGAGTCAAGGGGGGGATACCAGACTGGGCTTTTTGTCCTTCCCACATTTCCCATTGGAAAAAAAATAAACAGAGTTTGCCACCCACCCCCTGCCAATGCAAGAAAGATGCCCCAAAGAAGCAGTGGTGGGTTTTTCCCATATAGGGCTTTGGAGGGCTAACTCCCTTGGGATTCACATTTCCATGGGGTCATCCACATCCCTTGTGATACTGCATCTTCACCATGCTTCGGGTCCTATCTGTGCGATGAGGACAAGGAGATATTTGCTTTTTTTTTAATGGCAATGGCTATTTAGGAAGCCAAGAGAGGGAACTGAGAAGCCCCGACAGGAATTCAGCACTTTTCTGTGCAGGCTCTGCCCTGTGCAATGCTCAGGGATGCCTGCCGGTCCCTTGAACCCACAGCACAGGCAGCACCAAGGCTCTGCCGTATTCTCCGCACATCCCAGTCCCAGAATAAAGCTGTCCCACGTGATGAGATTGCAGAGATTGTGTAGATTCATGCCATTTCCCGGGGCCATCCCCCTGCCCTGGTGGGATGAGGGTGGGCGAAGCTGAGGGTTATCTCCACCTTTGCAAAGCAGGGAAGGAAATTGCCAATAACACCTTGCTCCTTGCCACCTCTGGCATCTATTGTGAAGATTTGCCTTTCTCATTTATGTGTAAATAAGCCCTTTTCTTTCCGACACTGAGCAGGTTCTGCAAGTAACTCTAGGTACTGGGCTCATCCTATACCGGGGCTGTGAGCTCAGGACTCTGAATGTGCAGAGGGAGTTTGGGAGAACAAAAGGCTTTCAAAAACCCTCGTCTCTGGCTAATCCATATGACCTGACATCATCCTCAGCATGGAGAACAAGGTGGCAAGCCTGGCTGCCACTGAGCACACCTATTAAATTGTGTCTGCTCCGTCATGAATTATGTATCTTTGCATTTCCATTTCACCACTGCTGCTTGTTTGATGAAATTCTCCTCTGTTGATAAGGATTAAGCCACCTTCTTCAAAGCACAGCACTGAAGCAGCCCTGTGTTAATAAACTGGAGGGAGAGTGTTGCATTCCCTGGGCAGGGTTTGCCCTGTACCACTCCAAGGTTGCAGCATCATCTTCTGGTGCCTCCCAGAAGATGGGAGGAGAGGCAAATGCAAACCAAAGATGGGCACCCAAGTGCAAAAAGTTTAACAGAGGTGGTGGGGTTGTTTTGTATCCTATGCAATGTGTGGAGGTGGGCTGAGGACTGGCAGACCTCATCCTGAGTCTTCCTTGTCTAAACACCAGTACCTGATGCTGGTTGAGATGCCTTCTAGCATCCAGCCCACCACCCAGCAGACATTCCAGGAGCAGAGAGGCTTCCCCTGAGTTGTGTACCCTACCTGCCAGCCCTGCATGGTGAACAGGGGTGATGTTTAGCTGCCTGCTTTCTCATCAAACCTTGCAGATAGGAGGGAAGTGGTTTACTCAGATATCATAACCTGAGAGGCCGGCACAAAACCAATCACCACCTCTGTCTTCATCTTGTCTTTTGTTTTTTTCCTGGGAAGAACAGCCTAGTGTCCCTACAAAAGCCATGGCTCTGCTTTGGACAGGGGCCAAGCCTGCCTCTAAACTGTCATGAGACAGAGCACTGATTGCAACAGCTCATGGGTTAAACAGATGAGATGTCATGCAGCCATTTGCAAATATTGGTCAGAGTCAAATACAAACAGCAGAGCGCATGTGGACCTGCTGCTCTCTTTAGTGACAGAAGCCAGGGAAGGTTTGTCCTGGTTAAACACTGTCAGGAGAGGAGGAAGGTGTGTACATGTCTGGCTTTGATATATTTGTAAGGTATGTGGTGTCCAAAAAGGGGCTCAAGGACGGTCCAGTTGCTGGTCCTCAAGAGTTTTCCCTGGACACTTTAAGATCCCAGTGTGCAAAGGCAGGAACATTTCTATAGCAGATACTACCGAGAAAGCTCTCTACCAGGTAAGAGGCTGGAGGGTACCCAGAGAAAGGAGAAAATAGGGTCAGAGTCAGGGAACACTAGCAAATGCAATAGCATTTTTGTGGAAAATGGTGATCACTTGTAAAATCAAGAGATCAGGAGGGTTCTTGGGAGCCCAGTGTTAAGACTGTGGTGTCAAAGCAGCAACTGCACATCCCATCTGGGATGTAGGTGCTCTGCATCCTTGGAGCAGCACGCATTGGCAGGGATGGTTGCCCACCTGCTCCTGCAAGGAGTTGTGCAGCCTCTTCCATCAGCTTGGCAGCTTCCACCTCAAAAGCTGTTAACAGGCTTTTTCTTTGGGCTTTGCCCCCATACTCTATCTGGATGGAAAGAAGAAACCACCACCTGGCGTGAGGGTCCCACAGTGGAGAGAAACAGAAGGTAAGAGTGGAGAAGAAACAGCTAAATGAGATATAATCAGGCTTGACATCATCCTTCAGGGCAGCAGTGGCCCAGGAGGAAAGGACACATCTCCTGCCTCCTTGTTCCCCTCAGAGCAGATATTCCCAATGAGCAGCCAGGGTCCGCAGCAGGCTCATGAATCTGGAGGTGCAAGTGGAAGTGGGAATCTCTGGGAATGGCTGCCTCGAGCCATGTCCATGCCACAGCACTTAACTTCTGCAGGATAGATAATTATTCCTTCCTTGAGCGTACATCCTCCCTGCTTGCCACCAGCTGAGGTCCCCTGCTTATCCCCTCTCAAGACTTCTCATGCATCAACCCAGGCCTACCTGAAATGCTCCTGCTCTATTTCTGGCTTTCTCTGACGGCATCATGACATAACTCTTTAAAAAATACAACGCAAACAGGAGCGATACGCCCAGACAGCCCTGTTCTCCATTTAACCAGTGAGCCAACATTTGCTTTGGTGTTTATTTTCTGAAAGGAGGGAAGATTGATGGGAGAACAAGGCACGCTGCTGACGTAAACCCCTTTGGCTGCAAAGTCCATCTTCTTCCTCTGCACGGGTGTTAAGCACACACACAGTTTGTCCAGGGGCTGATTAAAGCAGATCCTTCCCCTGCCCTGCACCCTTATCTCACCAGCCCACTGCTGGCCCAGTAAACCTCTGAGGGTGTCACACCCCCCTTAGAGTTATTTTCCTGCTGAAAATTAGATTACTGAGGTTGGATTTCTCTTCACCTGGATCGTGTTGTTTCACTGGTCCAACTTGCTGCCATGAGAGGTGAGCTGCCAAGAAGGGGTGACCAAGAAGACCCAAGCAGAGGAGGACGTCCTAAATATCCTTTGCTTTCAGCTTAAATACTGAAGGCAAAGTCCTTGCATGGTATTCAGTACTAGCAAGCCCTCCCACAGCTCTCCCCAGAGTGTGCTGTAAGTGGTTTTCTGGCTGTCCTTAGCTCTCGAGTGCCTTGCAGCCTTGCTCACACCTACTCAGCCTCTGCGGTTGCTTTCAGTCCCCAGCAAAACTCCCTGTCCTTGACCTCTTCATGAAGCTTTTCTCCTGGCTGCTATTATTTGAGGACTTTTTTTTTTCCCTTTTACCAGAAAGAAGCATAACTGCTTCATACACTTTTTCTGCAGATTATCATCTGTACTAGCTTGAGCCCACAGAGTAAGCATGTGGACTTAATGCCTGCATAGTTGTCAAGTGCAAGGTCAACAGTCTTATTCAGATGGATAACATCTGCATGAACATGTTCTTCTTCTCATACTCATCAAAGGGTAAAAGGTTTGGAATGACAGTAGGGATCTTACAGGGACATGTGGAGATGCTGTCAGATGTTTCTGCAATTGCTTGTCAGCTAGTAAGCCATGAAACCAGTCACCAGACTGGCTCTCTTCACCAAAGTATGGGCAATTTTCCCTAATGAACCTACTAGAAGATGGGAATGGTCTGTTTCTGGTGTTGTCTCTCCCTGTCAGTGTCTTGTCAAGCCACGCACAGCTCTGGAACATCCTAGGATCTGGCTGGAACATCTGCCCAGCTCTTCCCTGCCCTGAATCTTACCTGCCCTCCCTGGGATGGGCAAACAGAGCCTAGATACACCCAGGACCTGTCTGCTGCTCCTTTGCCCACGTGGGCAGGGAAAACTGGGGGTGAACACCAAACTGGAAGGAGCCTGGGGAGAGATTTAGGCAAAGCACGGGTGGCAGATGCTGGGGAGAGATCGGGGAAGTTTAGAGATTTCCATCTGTATCTTGGAGGTGGTAGTAGTGACCATAAGCAACCCAACAAGCATCCTGGACTTCAAGGGGCAAAACATTTAATGCAGCCGCAACACCCCCAATACACAAAACTCCCTGCTTACCTCCTTCCACTTCCCCATCCTGCCAGATACCAGGCACCAAGCAATTTGAGGCCAGATCCACGGCATTTAGACCACTGTGCACGACCACATGGTGCAAATGTGAGGACCAAGCTCATCCACAGCCTCCTGCCTGTGCTGTGACCCCCACTGCATAGCAGAAGCCCCTCTTTGCCCAGCTGCACCTCGTAAGAGGGAAGGCAGGGCTGAGTCAGGCCATGGAGATGTTGCCCAGAAGCTTGAGCAGGGACTTTCCTTGCAGCCAAGGGTCTTATAACAGAGCTGTGCCCTGAAGGTCCTGATGCAGGTGAGGCTGCTTGGATGATTTACACCGAAAGTTATGAAGCTCTATAGCCTCCACCGTACCTATCCGCATGGGGTAGCTGGATGAATTGGCTTCCTTTATCTCTGCTTTCTTTCCCTAGCAGTTTGTCAGTAAATCAGAGAGATGTCAGATGTTATCAGCACCTGCAACTTTTTTTTTGGAAGTGATACAGAAGCGCATAGGTGACTTTGAGAGTGCTGAAAAAAAGGAAACAAGAGGTTAATAAATCTTCCTGTTAGCAGTATCCATGCCAGTGTCCTTACCCCATTCCTGGCCTTGCACAGAGATGTGACACCCACTTATTCCTCTGCTATGTTGCAAAGCCCTGCTTTGAGCTCCCTCCTCTCTTTCTGAAGGGAGAAGAGGTGCGTATGTCTTGGGAGAAGGGGAATCACCCCAAGGGTGAGTTATTGCAGGGGAAATCTGACCAGGGTCCCAGTTCTGACCCTCTGCTCCCTGTGCTCAGCGCAGCCCCACACTGCATCGCGTAGATGTGCAGCGGCTCAGCTCCAGGGAGGTGAGGGCAGTTCCCCAGGGTGAGCCAAAAGGAACCTGCCGGGGCATCTGAGACAGCAGCAGCAGGGGAAGAGGGGAGATGGGACACTCAGCAGGACCAGGAGTGATGCTGGGTACATGGGCTTAGGCAGCTGCATCTCACCTGGGGCTGGCAGTCACCTCCCGGCTGCAGACACCAAAACACGAGAGGTCCTCCTGCATCCCACCCGGCCTCCAGCCAGTCTGGCATGGCACATAGGTCCTGTGTCCCCTCTGTCACCCCTGTGCGGATGGGTGGCTGAGATACCCCAGGGGTCTCACAGGGTTTCAGACACTCACGGACAGGCAGCTGGACTGAGCCGAGGGATTTAATGACATATATTGGTATCTAGAGCTGCGTTGGAGGTGCCCCAGGTGTGGAAGAGACCTGGAGGCAAAGCAGGATGCTAAGGGCAGCTGAACTGAGTCCAGTGGAGGATAGGGTTAGTGGTAGGTAGGTGCTTATGTCAGGGTTAACAGAATTGCTCTCCAGGCTCCACCAACAGCAATGACTGTATCTGCATTGCATATAACAGGTTAGACACCGAGCACACATGCAGGCACTTCTTCCTAGACATCGCCATTGCTGTGTCTACATGCTGGACTCAAACTGTACCCCTATTTTCCACCAAAATGCAATCCCCTAGACTGCTCCATGCCATAAAGAATGTTGAGTGGTATTACAGTTGCTGCCCCAAAAAAGATCTCTCTACTACCTCTACATCACAGGTCTGACCTGCAATTTATGGGGCTGCCCCAAGTCCAGGGAGCTCATATCCAGACGTGTGCCAGCATGAGCCTACGGCCCCTTTGGTTATGCTACTTCCAAGATGAATGCAGGCTTCTTCTCTTCCATTTGCTCCTCAGCTTTTCCTCTTGAGGCAGATGTGGCTGTCCCATCCAACAGTTAAACCTGATCTTCTCTTTCCTTTGCACTTTTCAGATTGTTTTCCAGAAGTGCAGCTCAGCACTGGAAGAGATCTGCCATCTATTAATTAACTCAGTACCTGACGGGTGTCATCACGCTGAAGGGATTTTTGAGGACAGCATTGAAAATTATTAAGGGTTAGACGGGAGTGATTTATTGGCGGAAGATTAAAAGAGTTAAATATGTAAAGCTCGAGTGAATGATGGCAAAGGAGAGTCTGACGCCTGTGCAGAGTGGTTTGAAGGGTATAAACACCCAGAAAGAAGTGGTGGCGTTCCTGAGATGGGGCATTTCAGCAAAAGCCCCTGGGGAAGGCTCAGGGCAAGCAAAGGGAATTGCTCTCTGCAAGCCTGCAGTTATCAGTGTCCACACTTCCAGATTCACTCCTTTAATTTAAATGCAGTGAAGGATTATTGGCTCTAATGCAGCAGAAACATTGTTAGAAGGTCAGAAACTCAGTTTCTCCTCCCTTTTTCCCCCAGCACGGGCTCCTCAGTGCCTCAAACTGCTCTGTGCTCAGCACTGCTGCATCTTCTGAGCCCCAGGGAAACAGAGACCTACTCAGGACCTTACAGAATTGTTCTGGTGCTGGCACACATTGCAAACGCCAGTCAAGGCAGAGGCACAGAGAGCAATATCTGCTTTCCTCTGAAGCACTAGATTTTGCTATCATAGACTTGCCTGATCAGAAACTTCAATCTGTATGTGTTGGTCAGATGCTGTCTCTGCAAAGCAAAATAAATGTGGTGCTGGGAAGCCATAAGTTATCCAGGCTGGAAAAAGCTTCTCAGGCACGGTTGTTAATAGCAAGATCCATCCAAAGGAGTTATGGACGGGCTGTGTTTCCTTCCTGTTCGCCATGAGAAATCCTGCTTTCCTGTCTTGCAGAAATACTTGTTTCCAGCAATACTGGTTTCCCTGCCTTCCTTCTAGCTGAGTTCACCTCTGTATCTTAGAGGGCTGCAAAATGTTTATGCACTGTTCAGATAATGGTTAAATGATAACCCAGCTAATGAGTTCCTTGGTGTCAACCAATGTAGCTGAGAGGTCACTGACAAACTATTCCAGCGTCTGTGCAATTAAGCATCATGCTCTTCTTCCCTGTTTATCTGACCTCACTCTTGCATAGAGCTGTGACAATTACCCAAAGCTTCCAGAAGGTGTAAAAAAAATAAAAAAAGTGTTGCAGTTAGTCTAGTTCTTAATCATTTTTTCTTTAAAAAGTTTGTCCCTCTTAAACCAATGCTAATTATACTTTTCTTATGGGCAGCATTTTATCAATACAGCCAACTGGGACTGGAACACCAATTAAAGTCAGGGAGAGAACTACAGCTGTAGCAGAGCACCTGATTTTTTCAAAATTATGACATCAATTTAATTGCAACTTTCCAATCCATTTTTCCCCCAATTAATCTAAAGTGCTCTATTCTTAGGAGAATTTCAGAGCTGTGATAAAGCAAGTCAATGACCTGTTTTCTGACCCTCTGCTAAACTGCTAATGACTTTTTTGGCGGGTTTCATCTCCGTTTTAATTGATGATGGACACAGTCAAAACCTGGTTAGGAAGTTGTAAGCAAAGTTGTGCTCTGCCTTTTGTGGCAGGGCCATCCAGTTTGGCTTCGGATGCGGAGAAAAGAAGTGGCTGGAATGACTCAAAACTGAGTTGTCAGCTATAAAAAAGGTAAGTAAGCAGTGCAATTAACGCTGGCAAAATTGCCCAGCTGGACAGATGGCCCCTCTCCATCGAACTTGCATCAGGACTTTGCTGTGTGGCTCTTTAATCCGGTGTGTTGGAGCAAGGCTGCTGAATTTCCAACAGGAAGAAGAGGGGAGCTGGTGTCGGCAGCGGGGAGAGGGCAAAGCAGGAGCCTTGTACGTGTCCGTCACCAGCTGATGGTAGGAAACCATCTGCTAATACTCCGCACCTCTCCTAGTGAACCCCCAGCAAGGCTGCAGCCCACAGCTCTTACCTGTTCTGCCCCAGAGCTCAAATCCCCCAATGTCTCCCCCGTCCCTCATTTCCCACTGCTCTGCCCTGCAGCTCTGGTCCTCTGTCCCAGCTCCTTCTTCATTCTAGGTCATCATCCCCACCTCCACCAGGCTCCTCTCTCTCACCTTGCCCCATAGGCATAACTGCATGGTCGAGACCAAAGGTCTGCTCAGCCCAATGTCCCACGTCTACAGCAGATGCCAGGTGAAGAAGAGGGCAAGCATGCAGCAGTACTGCCCCAAAGCAGACATGCTATTATCTGTCCCATTCCCTGCCTCTTGGTTCTTCTCTGGCTTTCCCTGAAGAGGCAAATCCCAACTTCTCCATGGGCGATTTCCATCACTTGCAGCTTCCAACACCCGTACTTTCCAAAAGCACGCTTGAGAAGGACCCTCAAAGCAGCAGGGAGGACACACGTAGGTCTGTAACTGAAACAATGCTGAAATAGTCAGTTCCTTTGGGGTTAGTGAGTGCTTACAGACTTCTCAGGAATGCAACCTACAATTACCCACACTCCTTAATTGCTAGCTCTCCTCCAGCCTGTGCCAGCCAGATCTTCTCCAAATAACGCTCAGACATGGATCAGAGTGGCACAGACCAGGGATTGCTCCTGGGCGGCAAAGTGGATGAACCCTCCAGGTTTTGGGGAGGAGAGGATTCAGCGGCATGGGCACTGCTATGCCATGCTGCCTGCCTTTGGGGCTGGTGAGCATGTCCCTGGGTTTAGCGTGGAGGAGGCAGTGAGGGAGACTCCCTCCTCCCATCTCGAGGTGCTCATGGACTCGGTGATTTTCTTAGGACCATAAGGACCCATTATGATAAAGGAGGGAGACCGTGGCATTTTGTAAGCAATGCATAGTTCTTCAAAGCAATGGAAAATCTCTGCATCCTTCTGTAATCTGTTGTAGTGGCTAATTACCCTCAGTTTTAGAAATGGGTGGCTTTTTTGCAGTTTGAACATGTTTGGCCCTTGTTATCTACTAGCCATTAGCTGGCTAGAGGTAAGCCTCCCTTCATAGCAGGCATTCTCTGTCTTCTTTGGGAAGCACAGAAAGCAATTTAACAGCCTCTTAACCTTTGCTGTAATAATCTCCATAACCAGGACTCCTTTCATCTCTTACAGTAGTGCATGCTTTTCTAGTTCCTGAATCATTCGTATAACTTTTCCCTGCAGTGTCTCCCATTTATTTCTCTGTTCTCTTAGAGCCTGGACACAGGAATAGATCCGTCACTTCAGAATGACTTTCCAAAGGGTGCAGCTACAACTTTCCCCTCTTAGCACATCCCAGAGCTGGGTCACCCCAAAACACAGCGCTCAGCTCATGGGCTGTTTGTAGCAAACATAGTGCAAACCATTATGGGTGTTTGGGATGTGTGAGACCAGATTAGTACAAAACAAGACTGAGAGGGACTGGGAGAGCTCAGCTAGACACTTGCTGTCCCCAAAAGAGGGTCGATGCAATGAAACCCCTTTTGGCTGACTCCTGGCTAATAACCTCCCTCCTTCCACAAGCACTCAGCCCCCAGGCTGTGTCCTCCTTCTAGCTATAAAGACTATCTCAGCCTGGTTCTCCCTTGCTGTAATTTCAGTCCATGACTTCTTATCCTGTCCCTGGAAGAGCTGTTTATTCTCCCCCTCTTTGCAATGACCTTTTACATAATTGAAGACTGCTATTGTGTCTCTTCACAGCTGTCCTTCCTCCAGATTAAATGACACCAATTGCTTCCCAGTAGCTCATGTTTTCCCGGCCTCTGATTATTCTTATTGCTGTCACATGAACGCTCTTTGGGTTGTCCTTGAAGCAAGATGTTGAAACTGGACCCAGCGGTCCACCCATGGTCTGTAAGCGGAGAAGAGACAAAGTGCCACCTCTGCTGTCACCTCCTCACTGTGTCAGCCCCGGAGCGATCTCCCAGAGGTCTGTGCATGCCACAGAAGGGTAAGTAAAGCCTGATGGATGCCACAGGGTGGTATTGCTCCTGCGCTCCATGAGCCAGCTTGCAAGAATCGTAGAATCATAGTATCATAGAATCACAGAACGGTTTGGGTTGGAAGGGACCTTTCAAGGCCATCTAGTCCAACCCCCCTGCCATGGGCAGGGACATCTTCAGCTAGACCAGGTTGCTCAGAGCCCCGTCCAACCTGACCTTGAATGTGCCCAGGGATGGGGCATCGACCACCTCTCTGGGCAGCCTGGGCCAGGGTTTCGCTACCCTCAGCATAAAACATTTCTTCCTTATATCTAGTCTGAATCTCCCCTCTTTTAGTTTAAAACCAACAACCCTTGTCCTATCGCTACAGTCCCTACTAAAGTCTGTCCCCATCTTTCTTACAAGCCCCCTTTAAGTAGTGGAAGGCCAAGAGGATGCTGCTTGTGGGAATTGCACCATACACGTTTCCTAGCGAGGCTTAATGTTGCAAGATCATGGAGATAAATGGATTGTGGTTCTCCAGAACCAGTTTCACTTGGAGAGCCGTGGTGACAGTCCTGAAATTACTGAGGACATTGCTGTCACAGAAAGGAAGACTGAGGATGTATGACAAGAGGAAGGCAATTAAGATGCTCCCGAGCTATCTGAAAGTGTGATGCACCATTTATCTGGGTCGGAAGCCCTCGCATTTGTCAAAACTTAAAGAGAATCAGACATAACTAACCTGGAGGAAAAAAAAAATCAGTGAGAGCAATTGACAGTTGTACAAACGAAGCAGGTTAGATTCAATTCTCTGTTCATAAAGGAAACCATTAGAAATCACTGAACCCGCATTTTGTTGGTGAGGATAGAAGGAACTAATGAGTCTGGAAGTTTTACGAGCAACTGCCTGTGCTGCTGGAGCAGGATGATTATTGGGGAGGGTATGCTGTTTGTCATGATAACCATACCATATATTTGAAGATTTCTAAAGAAAAAAAAAAAAAAAAAGCTGTTTACAAACTGCACCAAATATTATAGTCTTCCCTCTGTTTTCACTCAAGACAAAGATTTCTGAGGGTCAAAATTTACATACAGGCTAAGCTCTTTGTGGTGCATTCACAATATGTTAAAAGCCCCATTTGCATCATTAGGTGCAAAGCAGCCATCTCAGGGGTCTCTTGAAGATTGTGGCTCCAGCTGAAACTGTTTGTGCATTTATTTCTGGAAATCCCCAATGTAATATCTGACATGCTAGCCCCGACATGGGCCAGTGCCTAGACACAAAACCCCCTGCAAACTTCTTCTGCACCAAGATTTCTCCTTCTCTCTTTCCACTAATCTAGAACAGAGATATTATTTGCATTCAGAGTTGCTCAGAGTTGGCTGGAGACATGACAGAGAGAAGCCAGGAAGGTAATGAAAGCAAGTGGAAATACTGGCTGAGGAAACAGAGAGAGTATTTTTAGTCTTGCAGTGTCACAAAGCCTCTTAACTTCCACCTGGAAGCAGCAAGGTTGGTCTTAAGGATTTCATACAAAGACAAAAAGGTCAACTGTGTTGGAAAAATCTGTGCATTAACTCTTTCGGTCTCTCACAAGTATTGAGGATTTAGCTAGTCTAGCCTCTACCTTAGACCCTCTAGCATCATTGCCACTCCTATTCACGCCCCTCCAACCATGAGCACCGTAGCCAGGCTCTTACTCTGTGTGATTCACTGAGAAATAAAGAAAACTCTGAAAAAGAAGAAAGTAAAGTCTCAGGGGAGTGCACGTATCCTGTGGCAACCTCCCTCTTCTTAAAACTGGATACAAAAAAGTTCCAAATTCTCATCAGCTGAGACAAACGCCATTCCAAACCAGCAGGAAAAAGAGCCATACCTTCTCCCAGGTAACCCAACACAGTGGGAAGGACATGTCTGTGACCATAGCACCACATGTGTGTAGGGCTGGGGGGACCTCAGGAGATTGCGTAGTCCAAAATCTGCACCAAAGGGTGGTGGAAAATGGCTGTAACCCCCTCCCTTCATCTCTTGGGTCAGGAGAAAGGCTCTTCAACAACTCTGCTCACTGTAGCACCTTGCTTTGCCTTGCATGCAGAGAGCACCAAGCAACAGCATGCTGGCAAAAAGCATTATGTTCTGACGTGAGTGAATAACATCCCGGGAAGGAAGGACACAGATTTCTTCAGTACCCTCCAGAGAGGGAATCTTTCCCCATTCCTCTTCTTTTTTCTTCTCTATGCTCATCATTGCCCTGGGGACCACTGCCTTGGAATTCCCCATGAACCCCTCTCAGATGTTAGGAATGACCCTGGAAGATATCTTAGGGGAGGAGAACCAGCTCCCATCCCCAAAGGGTCCCGTTCAGGCCTGGCACCACCTACGACAGCACATGGATGTCTCCTTGGCCTTGGATGGAGTCCTTCAGGCTGGAGTTGCAGGACCAGGAGACACATATGGGACTCACGGGACGTGCCCTGGGCTGCAGGCTCATGACTTTTTGGAGCATGAACCTCTTGGCAATGCAGCCATGTAAGTTCTAATGAAAGGTTTTCCTATTTCCCTGGGGTTTTATTTCAACAAAAAAAAAGCGATTTCCTAGTCAGTTTTAGCTCTTCTTGATATGTTGCCTTCATCTTTGGTACTTTATGGTGTTAAATAGCTGCCACGTTTCACTCCAGGAGAGTGCAAATCCCTGTATTTCTCCCCCCAAAAGGCAGAAATAAACACAGAGGTAGTCACAAGTCAAACCACTCATTCTTTTTCTGTCTCCCTTATCTCTGGTACTTGAACAAGATTTCTCCTGTGTCTTTCTTCTCCTTGATCTTGCGTTTTTCTGTTCCCATCATCTTCTTATCCTCTTTTTTTCCTTCCCTGGGTTTCTGGAGTCTCTACCTTTTATGCACAAAACCCAGCAGCTCTCTTTAATCAAACACAGCAATTAAGAAACTCTAAATTACAAGTGTCACCCATGTCATGATTTATTCTTGGCTTCAGGATTTTAAGTTCACATTATTTCCGTGTCTGAAAAAGTCTGAGGGGAATTAAGCACAGAGGATTGGATCACAGACAGAAAGCACCCCAAAGAGCAGCATCCCCTGTCTCCAGCAGCCCCACATTGTTATCTCCGGGGATTCACCAGCTGAGAGTTTTATCCCCATGCTTTTGCAAGCCAACAGGCACCAGATACTTACCAGCTTGCCGGGAAATCTTCCCAGGGACACACTCCCTCCTCTGAATTCTTAGATGGCTGATGGACGGGGATGTGGGAATGCTGCCCAGAGGGAGAGGGGGCCATGCAAGTGTCCTTTGTGCTGGGAAACTCCATTAGGACAAAAGGTCAACTTCTCAGCTGGGTCCTTGTGGTCAAATGGGACGAGGGCTATCTGGGGTCTGAGCCAGCATTTGAGACTCCTGCTTGGGAGGATGCTAATCCCAATCTAGAAATGCCCATGTTCTCTCCTTGACTGTAGGTTGGCCCATGGATTGTGGCTCTGATAGAGATGTTTCCATGCTGTATTTGGTCAGATGAATCTCCCTGCAATGTTGTGGCCATGCTGTCCTGTAGCTGATGATTTTGTTTGACCAAAAGACCTAATTTTTCTTGATTTGGAGGGAGACTGTAGCTTACTTTTGGGAAGGAGTTGATTCCCAGAGGAACAAATGCTGCATTCTAGAAGCCTAAAAGACACATGGTGATTTCAGGGTACAACAGAAGCATCTCCTTTCTTCTTTTTTTTTATTAGGTATCTTTGATCTATCTTCTTCGCTTCATGCAAGGCAAACGTGGAAGTGAAATACACTATCTCAAAACTAAAACCCCATAGCTCTCTCTGCACTAGAAGCTAGCCAGGCCTGAGCCACGAGCTCCAGGCTTTGCTCGTTATCTCCTAGATTATTTCATTGTTAGCGGATTCCTGGAATGCTGTTGTGATTTTTCCAGGCCATGCCTGAGTGTGGTGTGGAGGATAACACGGGCCAGAGGTCTGATCCAGATAAGCAGTTTGGATGCAGCCCATCACCCAGGGAAGGGAGCAAGTTCATCTCTGCAGACATGTGGACGCTGTGCTTCTCACCCTCCTCTTATTTACTGAGACACAGCCTTTAGCAGTGAGTAAGCGCAGTTGCACAGGGGTTTACTGCAGATTAAACAGCTTGCTGTACCATTTAGTTCAGACAACGATTCCTGAGCAGTGAAGTGAGTTGCAGTGAAAATGAGCTGCAGAAAGATCGTAAATCTGAGAGGCAGAGGGCTGCGGAGAAGTTTCTGATGCTGCTTTTTGGATTGCAACTATCAAGCACATGCTTTTATCCCTTGGGGCCGCAGATTCCCCTCCATAAATGTTACTGGTTCAGTTGCCTACCAGAGGTGTCCAGAGCAGTTTGAGATGCCTTTGGGTATCCTGGCAGGACCCCAGCTGTCAGCCACCAGGGGCAGAGGTTTCTTGTAGGTCCCATATTCAATAGGATTCACTCTTGATCCAAGCTGGTCTGTGCTTACATAAAGCTTTTCATGCGCACACATGCATAAACCATGGCACCGAGGAGGTCTGTGCAGCCACAGACAGGGGGTTTGGACTAGATGACCTTGAAAGGTCCCTTCCAACCCAAACTGTTCTGTGATTCTATGATCCTCCATCCGCTCCAGAAGCCCTGACTTCTAGAATCATAGAATAGAATCACAGGTTTGGGTTGGAAGGAACCTTTCAAGGCCATCCAGTCCAACCCCCCTGCCATGGGCAGGGACATCTTCAACCAGATCAGGTTGCTCAGAGCCCCGTCCAACCGGACCTTGAATGTGCCCAGGGATGGGGCATCTACCACCTCTCTGGGCAACCTGGGCCAGGGTTTCACCACCCTCAGCGTAAAACATTTCTTCCTTACATCTAGTCTGAATCTCGCCTCTTTCAGTTTAAAACCATTACCTTGTCCTATCACTACAGGCCCTACTAAGAATTCTGTCCCCACCTTTCTTATAAGCCCCTTTAAGTACTGAAAGGCTGCAATAAGGTCTTCCCAGAGCCTTCTTTTCTCTAGGCTGAACAACCCAACAAGAAGGGGGAAGTTCAGCAGCATTTGCTTCCACAGCACAGATAAATAGTTGTGTGGTTTCCTTTTTTGCTTTCCTCTCTTGAATCATAGAGACTGACATAGAATCTCCTCTTGCCCAGAAATGCACCTCTGAGTATTTGCGTGTGCTTTGCTTCTTGGTGTGGCTTTGATGCTGTGCTGCAGACGTCCTCTGGGTACATGGTCAGTGGCTTTTTCAGAGTCCCGAATCCCCATCCAAGGGAGTGGGGTATGCTGGCTCATGGAGGTGCAGTCAGGACAAGGGTTTCTCTTCCCAGCATTTTCCTCTCCAACCTTTCCAAGCCAAATCCCTGCTCCTGTGTCCCCCTTCACTCTGTGCAGCACTGATGCCCTGGAGCCCAGGCTTGTTTATACCCATGGATTGTCCTGTGGTAGAGATTATCACTCTGCTACCCCCACTAAACCATTGTTTGTTTTGTTGGTTTTTTTAAAATGCAGAAAGCACCAAACGTGGAATTGGGAGAGCTGCTTTGCCCTGTGCAGTGCATGTTTCAGCAGTTCTTGGCTGTTCCCGGTGCTTTGGCACTGACGGACGTGGATGCTGAGGGTGATGTTGTCATCCCAGGGCTGGGGATGCTGCAGCCCAGCTGAGGTGCAGTGGCTGATCCCAGGTGACAGAGGCATGCTGGGACTCTGATGACTTAAATTTCTGCCCTGCTGTGTAAGACAGAGAGCTCTGTCTTGCAGGGATAAGCACGCTTTGCTGGCTAGCAGCGTATGGAGGTTGTTAATGGATAGAGTAAAAACCACTTGCACAAAGTGGAAAACTTCACACTCATGCTGCAGCTGTGGAGGGACATTGGATTTAAAAGCCAGATGAGGCTTTCCCAGCTCTTATTCCTCAAGTTGCTCCGTCTTGTGCAAGGAGTCCCCATGGGCTGATGTGCACAGTGCTTGCTGCACCTGACTCCAAATCAAGCCAGCGACTCTCTGGTTCATGACGAAGCCAGGGAGGACCTTGAGCCTTCTCCTCCAAGCTGTCCGTGGTGTCCTGCGTCCCTTTCCACTTCGTTTCATCTGTTCATTTCTCACTTACCTTTTTGCTTTTGTTCAATTCTTTCTCCTTCCCTATTTATTATTAATAAATACATTTGCCGCCTAATTTCTCCCTCCTTTTCTATTATTTAACTATACCCAGGCTACGGGTAGGGTCCTCTGCCTCAAAAGATGCTTTTAAATTAAAGCTGCAGCTGTGCATGGACCAGAAGAGATTAGAGGTGTGTTTGAAAGCCTCCATCACCTTCTAGGGCTCGGATCAGCCCCGCTGGGTGCTGCTTTCCAGCATCCCCAACACGATGGGGTCTGAGGGTGTTCAGGATCTGCCGTGTTTTACAGAAGCATGTCCCTGAAGACTTGTCCATTCGATTAGTATGTGCCAAACTCAACCTTACCAATAACAGCAGGGCTGTTATTGTTGGAAGGGTTTAACCCTGCAACCTGCAGGGTTATTGTGCTCCTCTGAATAGTTTACATCCTGCATGATTCAGTGGAAAGGGGAGCGAAGGAGGGGGCTGCTTGTGTCGGAGGGGTGGGCTGGGCACCCCGCAGTGAGATGTGCTTCTGATCCCAAAGGGATGTGCTGGGGAATGGCCCCCTCCCATGTGTTTCCCAGCACCAGCACAGCCTTCTCGCTCCCCAGTCCAGAAACAAGCGGAAGGAGCCGTTTCCCTCTGGGAACCTGGAGAAAGTTTATTATTTTGCATTTCTGGAGAAAAATAAACATAAAATTTCTTGGTAGAAGGAGGCAGGGCAGGCACAGCATTAACCCTTGTGCATCTTCCTCCCATTGCCCTCTCTCAGAGAGGCTTTGTAGGCAGAAACCATCTTGTTGGTACCTGACCTGGTCCATCACAATCTCTTCTGTGGCCTCTGCTTGGTGGCCCTGCAGCAGCGGCAGCTTGTGTGCATCCGTCGTGATGTGCCAGCCCATGGGATGCTCTTTCTGGGTGGGGTATGCAGGAATATATTTTAAACATTTAGGACCCAAGTGTCTTAAATAACGCTACACAGCTGTGTTTGTATAGCCAAATCTAGGCTGTAAAGGGAGCTGGAATTCTCAGTGCACATGTGGACGTCTACATTTAGGGGATTTAACGTGGAAGCTGAATCACATCCTGGCATCTGTACAGGGGGAAAGGCGCTTGGGGCTTGAAAATTATCATGGGCCTCATCAGTCATTGGCTCATTTCTCTGCTCTGTGCACAGCTTGCACTTTCAATGTCTCCCAGCCTTAGGAAAAGGGGTGTGTGAGACCAGTACCCTAGGGGCAGCTCCAAGGGGGTGGCGATGGGATGGTGGAGACCACACAGGAGATCAGGCATAGCACTGCTGGGAGATGTTCTTGCTTTGCAGCATGCTCCCTGCAGCTGATACCTCGCTTGAGCTGCCCCAAACTCCTGGCTTTTTTTAGATACCCCTCAGTCCTGTGTCCTCTGTTCCCACAACATCTTCTGCAATTGCTCCCTTGAGATATGAGGAATCCAGGAGACTTTGCAGCTGGGTTTTCAGGGAATGACATTGGCATTTGAGGCTGTTAATCGCAGCTTTTCTCCAGTTTCCTGGAAACAGTAAAGCTGTAATTTCCTCTGGGCTTGCCTGTCATCACCACCAGGGTCCAAGAGGAATGCATTGCCTTGTGTGCCTAAATATCTTCAGTCCAGGATGAGCCCCAGCTGTGTCACATTTCTTCTGGAGGGGACAGTCACGAGAGCTGTGCCTCTTTCTGCTCTGGATGTTGGAGATTGATGCAACAAGACTCAATGTGAGACCTTCCATAAGGGAAGGTGGTACTTACTTTAGTCCAGATGGGTTTCAGTCTTTTGCTCCAAGATTTCACCCACTCACCCTCTGCTACCCACATCTGCCAGCGCCAAGGCGTGCATGCCTTAGTCTGCTCAGGATCCTCTATGTGCAATGAGGAAGATCAAGGCTCCAAAATGTCTGATCCTTCCCATCTCTCTTGGATTCCTCTTCGTTGGCAATGACAAACATTTTTTGGAAAGGGGTCTGTAGGGGATATCTTTTGCCTCAAAATCTTGCTTATTTTGGCATCTGTAAATCTTAGGCAAAGCTGCTGCATCTCCTTGCTCTGGGGCTAAGCACGGCTCCAGCCTGTCTCCCAGTGGGACAGCAGGATGAGGGCAACTCCTGGGGCATGGGGTGGCACATCCTTGCCACCCTCCCATTGCCAGCGCTGGTCTGTGCCGAAGGGTGGTTGTGTGGGCTGCATAGGAGTGTGTCCTTCGGGTGGAGCGGGAGTAGGGCTTTCCCCAGTGTTCCCAGTTTGTTCACTGTCGATGGTGTCCTAATTTGTCAGCACCCCATCCCTACCCACCTGGCTTTAGTGTTTCTAGAGGTGATTTCACACACAGGCATTTCCCATCTCACTCCACCAAGACCACCCTCAGCATCTCTGTCACAGACCCCTGGGATGCACAATGTGGGACCCACCTGAGGGCACAAAGCCAGCTGCTGTCTCCTGTCCCCATGCTGGAAACTGTTAGGGGATGGAGAGAGAAGATCTTTCTCCATAACTTGCTTCTCTGGAGACTCTATGAAGGCAGCAAGCCACAAGAGCTGATAAGAAGTGTTGTCCTTGGCTATCATGATGCGTTCCTCTCCAGCATTCCTCCTCCCTCCCCTCCATCTGTGTGGGGTCTCCATAGGCTCTGACATGCTCATCTTTCCCTCTGTGCCTCTGACTACTCCACATACATGGAGGTGTACATACTGTCTCTATGCTATCAAGGTCCTTCACGTTGTGTCCTTGCCCACCGTGGCAGTCTCTCAGCCCTCAGGTCACCGCTGTATCCACATCTCTCTGTTTTTTCTAGGGTTGCCTGATGGAAAATCTATCTGTAAATATTTGCAGATATCTAGCTATCTACATCTGGCTTGCCTCCCTCACATCCCACCTTGAAGGTCTCTGTTGAGAACTGGCTACAAACAGAGCTGAGACTGAAGGAGCGAGTGATGTGCAAACCCACCGTGTCTCAGCCTGGCCAGACCCATGTCCTCCCTAGGCAGCTGCTCATCCTGCTTGCAAAGATTTCTCAATATCTCTGTATTTGTGCCCAGCCTCTGCTCCAGAGCACTCCTGCAGTCCCAAGAAATCAGAAGCTGGGGAAAAAAAGATGAGCACAGAGTCCCCAAAACTTTATGAGTGCAATTTGGATACATCCAGTCACCAGTGTGTAGTTAGTTGATGGCACTGGGAGAAACAGGAGATGGAAGCACGAAAAGGGAAACTTTTTTAACAGCAGGTATAGCAGCAAGAAGGTTTCAATGGCAAGTTTAGCTGGGGAATGTTTTTTTTTTCACTGAAGTTTGCTCAGAAAGTTATAATGGTGTGCACAGCTTGGAACCATCTCAGGTTCTGGTCTCTTTAGCAAATGACATTTTAACTAGAAAAGTGAGGTGAGAGGGATTAAAATGTTATGGCAGCCTTTATCAGCGCTGTCTGAAAGCACTTCTGTCCTTCAGCGCCCTGAAAGCAACAGATTAGGATGAAGCTGGGAATATGCTCAATGACGCAGTGTCAGCTCTTATCAGATCCAGAGGATAAAGGATGTTGTTCCCTCGCCACAATAATTTCAGAGCCTTCAACAACAAGCTCCCGCACAACTTTGTTATAAGTACATTAAGCCCCAAAGATGAATTTCATATTTCATGAGTAATCATTACTCAACCTGTCTCTAAACACAGAAGAGACTTCCTGATTTTTTCTGCTCTGTTTGTCTTGGACCTTCAAGTAAGCACAACAGGAAAAGAAGAGGGGAGGACATCCAGCAATAAGCAGAAAAAACACGTTCAACTTAGCAACACGAGGAAATAATTTTATGCCTCAAAGTGCAAGGGGTCATAACTTTTCCACATAGGACAGCAAGTGAATTCTGGTGAATGCCAATTTAATTTAAAGGGATGATATGAGCTTAAAACTCTTACAATGAAAGCCCAGCATCTTGGCCAAATCCCAGCAAATTCTGCCTCTTGTGCGTTCAGACAGCTGCCATCTCCCCCATGTCCTGCTGTGCTCTTGGCCAAAGGACAGGGAGGTCACCCCAGAGAAGGCTGCATCCCATGGATAGGATGGTCATTCTTCAATGCATAGCTCATTAGTTCTTTTTTTTTTTTTTTCTGAAAGTACTTTGAGATTCAGCTGAACGAAGAAAGGTTTGTAAATGGCAGGTCCTCTGTGACCTTCGGTGTCACAGGTCTGCAAGGAAAAGTTGACCCAAGTAACTAGGACTGCAATGCAAGAACCTCTTTAAAAGGACAGTCAAATGCCACAAAGCACTTCAGAACTTCCTTCTTCAGGAAACGAAGAAGGGAGTCATCAGATAAATGGCTAACAGGGATGATTTTCTTGGTCTTGGTATGATGGTGCAATTACTGCTTACACAAAAAGCCCACCCAAGCAACCAGTAGGATTTCATGGAATCTGAGATATTTCTTTCTTGGTTCCTGTTGCCTAAAAAAAGCACTATTTTAGAAAGCATGGCTGTCTCCTACCTCTCCCTGCCATGCACCAGGCAGACCCCAAATGGTGGGTCATTGATGAAACCCAAGAGCAAAGCCAACCATTAGATGACAGTAATGTTTCCTGCAGGACACAGTCTTTTCTTGATGATCTCCTGTCCAAATAGTGGTGCTGCCCCTGCTCTACTTGTGAGCTTTCCCAGAGTCAGTGCATGGCTCCAGCTGTTTGCATGACTGCAGTTTGCTTGGAAACCCGAAACTCTACCTTTAGAGACCCTGTAGAAAGTAAAAAATTGGGGGTGATACCTGTTACACAGTGGAGAAGCATCTGTGCCACTTTAAGTGGTGCAACAAGACACGGTCGCAGCACAGAGAAGCAGAGGAGCAGGTCAGATCCTTCCTGAAGCCATGAATCCCTTGGCTTTCCCGTTCCTCCTTTTATTTGGCATGGTGGAAAAGGCAGGTGACCCTTTCTTTGCAGTACTTCTGTTGGGCTGCAGCTGCACCGGTGTGAGACCTTCTGGAAAGCAGCATCAGATCAGGCCACGTCGGTGTGATTCAGTGATTCTCTACCTGCTACAGGACTACAGGGCCTATGAGCCCCCATATTGCCTTGTTCATGGATAGTCTCTGTCAATCAAGACACCGCAGGGTCCGTGCTACTGGACTGTCAGATCCCCAAATCTGCTCCACACCTCCCCTGGTGCTGGGGTGGGAAGCCTGGCTGAAACCCTGGAGTCCATGGACTTGTAGAGCCCCTGGGATGCTGGCTCTGTTCCTATCCCTGGACCCAGATGTGTGATCAAAACCCACAAAGCAAGGCAGCGAACTGACTGATGGCTGTGCCGGAGGCTGTTTTCATGCTTGCCTGCGCAGTGCAATGATGTCCAACAGGAAGCATGAATTTCTCTTACAGATTTCCGAGTCGGGGTCTGCTTTCTTTCATGTCGCCAGCTGGGGGACAAGCCACAAGACCAAGACACATGGACATGAGTGCTGCCAGACCAAATCACAGCGGTGCTTTGCATTGCTCTATAACCTGTCTCAGATGCTGAACCACAGCAGAAACCCCAAAAGCAAGCTCTCCTGCTCCCCATCTGACAGAATATACTTTAAACTAAGAGTTGTTCTTCCCTTTTACATTTGCAACCATCCCTGATGTAATTCTGGGCATTACCAAGATCTATATGGGTTTTACATCCTTACAACACCCAAATAAGTCTTGGCTTTAGCTCTCCCACCCCCTAGCGAGACACGCAGGTGAAAAAAGTTGTTCTTTGGGAAAATATTTCCCGTGACCGTACTGAACAGGTCGCCTGTCAGGTTCACTCACTGTCACACAGCTGTCAGCACCGACACAGCAGCGATCCCGGCAGTGCTGCCAGCCCCTGAGCAGTGCCAGCTTGCACGGCATCCCCACGGGGTCCCAAGAGGCTCCCTCCATTTCGCTGCTCTTCAATGCTTCAGTAGAGCCTGGGAAGGGTGGGTTGGAAGGGGCTCAACAGCCTCATGTATATTTTGGTCTAAGAAAAGACTTTGCCTTTGTGATAGTCACCCTGTGACTTTGGATTAGACAGATGGATACTTGCATCTCCCATCCCTAATACCTTCCATGGAATGCACCCAGGGCTTTACAGTCTGCTTGGGCATCTCATTGCAGTTGAAGCTTTTTCCTGTTCTTCCACCTACATCTTTTCTCCAACTGATAGTTTTTTTCTCCCAGAAACAACTGATCTTCACTCCTCCTTACAGCTACTCTGTATGAGAGGTGGCTGCCACATCCCCTTTCTTGCAGGGCAGATTTTGCACCCAAGCCCTCCTTCCTCAGCACCACCATTTTGCTCTCAGTGTTGAATCCCAGCATTATCGATTTCAGGCCATTTCTCCAATCTGCCGTGAATGAGTTGAATTCTAATCCTGCCATCGGCAGCACTCGCGACTGCAGGCAGAAATTTTATTAGCTCCTCTTTCTCTCATCATCCAAGTCATTAATTAAAATATTGATTAGTGCCAGAGACAGGGCAGACCTTAGTGAGATTCTGCTAGATAAATCCTTTTGGGTAGGCAGTAAATTACCCATAACCCCTGGAACTGAAGCTTTCCAATTAAGCATGCTCTTTCCCCTTCTTTTTTTCTCCTCTCTGCATGATAATTTCATATGGTTGATAATTAGTTTATGAGAATGTGGTGGGGTAGGGTCAAAATCCTTACTTAAGCCAAGAGGTCGCATAGCTTCCCCAGATGGGGCAGTTACCTGCCCAAAGGAGAAATTAAATGTTTGATGTGATCTGTCTGTGACAATCCATGACATTTTTATCCAAGTGATTGTACATGGATTAGCAATTGCTTCAGCATCTTTCTGGTGTTCAGGGCTAAGCTGGGTCTGGATCTGCCTGATTTGTCTGTTTTCCCTTTCTAAGATCCTCCAGAACCCCCCAACCTCTGCTAATTGTGCAGTTAGTTAGTAGTACTTCAGTGATGCCTTGGCTCATCTTTTCAGTATCCTGGTGGGAACTTCCCAGACCTTCCTAAATGGAATATTTTTACATTTTGTATATACATATATGAATTATTTGCCTTTCTCTTCCCCAGCTTGGGGATTAGATTTCTTTCACAGCTCTGCCTCAGTCCTATGCTATGGCCAGGCACCGCGATTCTTCGTGTTTTTGCGGCAAACTGGGTGTCTTCAATGAGAATTTTCTGGGAACAGCTTTCCGGTTGCCGAAGGCAGTTTGAGTGAATTTTAATAGAAACGTTCAGTGGGTTTTGATACACATTCTTTGTTGGCATTCTGCAAACAGTCACCAAATCCACATGAGACCATCCTTATCCCCTCTGCTGAAAAACCTGCTCCTTTAACAGCAGCAGAGGACCAGGAGAAACCCTTTGGGCTTTGATTGCAGGGTGGCCAGGAGCACCCCTGGGAGAGATCTAGCTGAGATAAGTAGATCAAGGGGTAGCTAGGTTATTTAAAAGCTTTAGCTTTGCTCTTTTCCAGAAGAATGAGCATTGTGCTTAGCTATAAAGTAGCATTCAGCTCCATAAATGTCTTGAATCCTTCCCCACTCAGACAGACAGACACCAATGAACCAGGTTCACCGAATCTTTGGCAAACTCTCCTGATGTTTTTCTTCTCCAGCCTGCAGAGATTTGAACCAACAGTGAAGATTCACAGGTTGGACTACAGCCCAGCAGATAGGCTGTTTAGCGGGAAGGGGTTAAAATACCAGGAATAGCACCAGTGCAGATGTCTACAAGAAGCAATGTGTTGAAAAGCCTCATGGGAATGGAGGTTTGGAGTCTGGGTTCCTCTGCCCCAAGCAAGGGCTCTAATCATGGGGCAATTGGATGAAAAAAGAGAGGTGTTATGGCTTTTTAGGCAGAGATCTCCCTCACACCTCCCTGCTATTTGTCTCTGTTGGGTTCAAGCAACTCCCAGTACTGCACCTTAGCTTTTGTGAACCCCATCTTGAGGTACTGGTCTCCATCCCTGCCTTGTGTAAGAGACTGTGGAGAGGGTTATCCCAGCCATGAGCAGGATCTCACCATGCCAAGCGCTGGAAATGCAGCTGTGGCCTTTCTTGAGCCTTCATCTGTGCTTGGTGGGACTTCAAGGCACCCAGCTCCCCCTCTACTGCTGGATGGATGGAGTCCGGGTGTTGGCCAGGGACGCCCGAAGAACTGCTGCGTTAAGCTGTCTCAATTTAATACAGTTGACAAGAGCAATTACTGAATTTGCTGCTCTCACCATTTGCACCGCCATTTGTCACTCCTCGGTAACGAGGCAGGCATCCTCCCGGGCTGGGACATTGATGTCACATCTTCTGCCTGAGTAATTGCTGGCCTCTGGCAAGGGGCTGCTGTGAAGGACTGGGTTATATCTCATCAGGGATGGCAGAGGTGGCCTTGGCCCTGCTTTGAGGAAATCAGACAACCTTCGGAAACTTTTCAAATTCCTCCCTATCTTCTTTTCTTCAAGCGTCAGTCTCTGTCAAGTGTTGTGCTGATCCCCCACACCCTCTCCATTCCATCTCCCCAGCTCCCCTGCAGCCGAGCGGTACTTGGGGCATGCAGCCCCTGTCCTGGACACAGCCACACTCCAGTGCTGTGGGTTCTCCCAGTTGATGTGGGCTCGGGGATGAAAATGCCCTCCGGAGATGTTAGCACTAAGCATCATCACTTTTCTGCTCTGGCCAGTCCTGAAGAAGTCCCAGCTGTGCTCAGCTGAGTGCTGCACTTTCAGAGATGTATGGGGGAACCAGAGAGAGACTGGAGGAGACAGTGGTGGATTTATTAAGGGTTTAGAAAACATGAACTAGGAGGGAGAGGTGGTTTGTTGTCTGTTGTTTGTCTGCTGGGTTTGTTTACTCCAGAAAAGGGAAGGTCAAAGGGTAATGGATAAGTAAAAAAAATGTTGCTGTCAAGAGGATAACAATCAGGTTTTCCCCTGTGTTTCCGAGGAAAGACAAGAGGAAGTGTGTTAATTTTGCAAGGAGAAGATTTGAGCTGGCTGCTCTGAAGGGCTTCCCAGTGCTCTGACCAGTGGGCTGGGCAGTGTGGGCAAAAGGGGAAGGCCAGCTCTGAGAGGACTGGTTCAGCTTTATTTTGGTGTCTCAGCTCCTTCTGGTTTGAGGATGGTTTGAGGAGTAACTTGTTGAGGTACTTTGGGGTGGTGCCTTACTGTTTTGGGTATCATTGCTCTACCAGCATCATACTGTCTTGGCTACTGAGGGATGCTATGCAGCTGTTGGTGCAGAAAGCTTGTCCGGACTGGGTGAAAAATGCACCAGTCTGGGTTAGGTCTGCCAAGAAAATGAGTTCAAGGCTGGTAAGAGAGGAGGGGGAACTGGATCCACCAGGAGAAGTTCTGGGCTGGAAACCTCAAGCTGTTAGAGACCTCAGGTCACTACAGCAGCAGTGCTGGTGGTTGGAGGCTGCTCTGCAGGACAGAAACCTGCTGGCCAGACCCGTCATTTAAGGAGGCTTGCTGCTTGCCTGGAGCCCAGATCCATGATGTTATGGAAAAATTGCTGAGGCTCATCCAAATTTCCAGCTTCCCATGGCTGTTATCCATGTGGGCATCACTGACTCAGCCAGGGGACAATGTCAGCAGATAAAGATGAATACAGTACCCAAGGTGTGAGGGAGTGGGGACCCACATGTGATCTCCATCCTCCAGCCAAAGGGAAAAACCCAAACAGGTAACAATTTCCTGGTGCAGATCCTACAGGGGCTGAGTAAGGTGATGCTCTATCATGGAGAAAACCAGAAAGTAAATATGGCCACAGGGACAGCTGGGGCTGCTGCTCTCATAAGATGGGCAAGCTCAGGATCTGGAGGAAGACAGGGAAGGTGAACAGCAGTTATGCCTCAGGAAAGCAGATTTTTGTTTGTTTGGAGACTTGCTAGGCAGAATCCTCCAGGAGCATCCATAGAGCGTTGGGGTTCCCAGCAGAGTGGGACTGTTTGTAAAGAAAACTTAAGAACCAGGATAAGCCATCATCTTGGGCAGGAAGAACAGTAATTTCAGGGGAAGGCTATTGATAAGTATCTTATCACTGAGCTAAAACACAAGAAATGAGCACACCACAGGAGTGAGTGCAAATGCATTGCCTGGGCTCATAGGGACACAATCCAGCACACCAAAGCCCAGCTGGAGATAAGGCCGATGAGGGACAATGTGGTAACAAGAAGGGAGCCTATGGGTATTCTACTTGTCAAAAAAAGATCAGTGAAAAAGTGACTTCATTGATGGATGGGGAGAACAGCTGGTATTGGATGCTATGGAAAAGACTGAAGTGCTCAGAACATCTTTTTAGCCTCTGCCTTTGCAGGCAAACCCATCTCCTAGACCTTATTTCCCCCAGGATGGTTGGGGAAGTAAGTGGAGAGCCCAGGGACCAGCAGGACCACTCAGAGAAGCTGGAGCATTCACATCCATGGAGTCAGATGGATTTCACTGGAGGCTGATGAAGGAGCTGGCTGACATGTTTGCAAAATCACTCTCTATCATCTATGAAAAATTGTGATGATCTGAGTCCCAGACAACCAGAAGAGGCTGAGAAGGTGTGGGCTTGTCGGATGTTAGATGGGTTGAAAACTAGTGGGACTGCCAGGCTCAGAGGGTGGTGATCCATGACTCTACATCCAGCTGATGGCTGGTAGCAAGTGGAACTGTTGATCCTCAGGGATTAATACTGAGGCTGATATTGTCCGTGACGTATATGATGAGACAGAACACATCTCAGCAAGTCTGTAGGAGTTACTAAATTAGACAAGGTCACGTGATGAATGTGACAGCTTCAATCCACAGGGTCCTTGAGAAACTTGATGGTTGGGTCAACAGAAACCTCTGGGAAGTTCATCAAGGGTGAGGTACTTTGCACCTGGGTCAAAATAAACCCACTCACCCGTATAGGCTGGGAACTGCCTGGGTGAGTAGGGACCCACTGAAAAGGATTACAGTGCACACTGAGTTGAAATTAGGCCATCAGAGCACTCTCATCATGAGAAAGGCAAACCACGTGCTGGCCAGCATCAGAAGGATCTTGAGGAATATTTTTATCCCCTATACTCAGTCCTGGTGAGCCCACACCTGGGATGTAGTGTGAAGTTTTGGGCTCCCCAGTTCAAGAAAGATAGGGATAAAATGGAGAGTGCCTGGGGAGGACCTGGGGCACATGGTCAATGGGAAGAAGTTGAGGGAACTGGTTTGTTTAGTCTACCCAAAAGGATGCTAAGGGTAATCTAACACCACCCTACAGCCACCTCAAGGGTAGAAAGAATGGATCTAAACTCTTTTCATCCACAGCAGACAGGATGACAAGGGGCAACAGCCACAAGATGTGGTTTGGGTTGTTCAGGCTGGACACTAGGAAAAGCATTTTTCACCAGAAAGGTGGTGCAGCCCTGGCACCAGGGAGGCTGTGGCCTCTCCATCCTTGGAGGTTTTTCTAGGTCAAGTCAAAGTCACAGCTGCCTTCATCTAGTGTTGGTGGTGGTCTTGCTGACTAGATGACCTCCAGAGGTACCTGTGATCCTGACCCTCAAGACATGAGAGTTGAGCTCATGAGGGTCTCCTACAATGCTATATTTAGTGACTGCTTAAACTGGAGGCTGCATGGTACTGGAGACCAGCCACCATGACCACATTAAAAACATATGTATAAAGAGTATCAGCATATGATGAAAAGATGCTGTAGACCACAGATGAATTCGCAAGTGACTGACATGAACAGGGTGATTCAAAAGTGATAACTGCACAAAATCAGCTCCCACCCTTGGAGATAATTTCCTCCGGAGCTATCTGTCCCTACAACCAGCTTACTGCCTTTGCTGGAACGCAACGTCCTTGCGCCTTGCAAAGCCTTCTTGTAGTTGTGGAAATAGCCTTCCCTCCCATTTTAATTCATCCTGTTGACCCTGTGCAATTCTCACCAGCCCTAGAGGCACTGTTCCATCTTCAGGTCTGTGACCCCTGGTACTACAAAGTGCTGCACAGAAACATCCAGTGCATTCAGTTCCTGGTCTGGACATCTTTACTATACCTGCATTGCTGTAGGTTATCTCCTTCGGCCTTCTGGAGCACAAAGGAGCAAGACTGAATAAAGTCAATGGAGTTATGGCCCAGCTGGACTGACTCATGTTAACCTCCCCTATGCAATTTATGGCTGTTGCCTAAGGTATATCCTTAAGTGCTTTGTAAAATCTATTTTAAACTATCTCCAGGGCAATATTTCCTCTGGGGAAAACCTGGCAAAGCATAACAGCACAGGGTGGATTTTGCTGATGCTACACCTTCCTTTGCTTCTTTTGCTTTCTTTTTTTTGCAATCCTCCTACCTACCTGCCCCTTGCTCTCCATCAAACACTCCTCGTCCTACCTTGGTGCTGAGAACCTTTTCATTTTTCCTGGTTTTTATCTTCCTCCCTGCTGGCAGTGGGAGCCAGCCTTTCCAAACTACCTCTTTTTAATCTTCTCTTGCAAGCCAGTCCCTTTCAACAGTGTTCTTAAAGAGTACAGAGGAGGGGAAGGGGAAAAAGTGGTTTTATTTCTCTTTATAGAAACTCCAGCCCGAATTAATGGCAATTACCACAGCAAAAGCATAATAACAGGTCTATAGATGGCCACAAAGCTAAGACACGCTGTTTGCAATTGCCTAGGATGCTTACCCACAGGGAACTGTCTTCTGCTGGAGGGATAACAAGGAAAGGAAGAATTCAGGCTGTACCAGCTTATGCATTGCCTGAGAAAAATCTCTGTGTGATGTGATCGAAGTTTTCCAAGTGGAAAATGGATGTAGAGTGCTGACCCCAGCCGTGAGAACAGGCTGTGTTGGGAATGAGCTGGCCAGGCCATCCTGCGGGTTCCTTCTGCATCCACCATGAGCCCAGCAGACCCGGCCATCAGTCCAGTCAGATGGCCAAGGGATGGTGCAGCCTGCCTGCCGCCTGAAATAGCACTGTGAATCCAAGGGAGGTAATTGAACTCGCTGTTTATTTTTGCATGATGTTGTTTGTGAACAAACTTACAAGACAAATTGCTGTGTAAGGGTTTTTTTCCCTCTTTTCTCCTCCTTTCTATAAGCAGCACCACTGCTTTGGTAATCAAGAGGATTAAGAAACAGCTGATGCAATCTGGAGGGCTTCCAGAAAGGCTGCACGGTCATCCCTCTGAGGGTCTCCCTCTGACTTGTAACAGGAGAAGTCTAGTGCTATGCTGTCTGCTTTGCAAGAGCACAGCTACCCCCGAGCCCGTCCCTACCACTGCCCAACAGCCCGGCACGGCAGACCCAGCAGCACAGGGTGAGCAAAGGGTCGGCAGCGATTTTGCAGAAAGATTGCGCTGGCAGACCAAAACACAGAGCCCAGGACTCCTTGGACCTGTGCAGTGGCCACCGGCCAGGCCGTGCTGCTCTGGTGCTCAAGCATGGTCTGGTCTCCATGTGAAGTCAGCTGTCCTAATGGTAGGGAGGTGCAGCCTTTCTGACTTTATAAAGTCATTCTGCAACCCCATCCAGGGGTATTCCTGGCAAAGCACGTTGCAGGTCTCGACTTTTCACGCCATACAAAATGAATTGTGTTGTTATTACTTTGTTGTGGTTTGGAAAGCACCTTGGAGCGACTTGAGGTTGTGCTGAACAAGGCAGGAAACCGTCTGTGAGCCGAGGGCTTGTGCTTAGCCAGGAAAGAACCTTCTTCTCCATTGGATGCCACAAATTTATGGGCTGCCAAGAGCTGGAGGGACAACTGTGAACATTGTGGACTGTCTCTTCCCTACTCCTGTCCAAAGAACCTCATTCCTGTTCCACACCTGCTAACACTCTGGTTTAGAAACAGATGCTACCTAGTCATGGCTTGAAAACCGAGAATAGTGCAACACTCCTCCAGATTTGGCTTTCCGATGCTCATGGTGAGCATATGCTACCCATCCTCCCTTGAATGGGTCCACCTACATCTCTTCAGCATCCACTCTCACGGCTGTCTTCCAACACCTTCTTTTGAGGCATAAGTCACTTCTGTGTGTAGGTACCTGTGAACAGGGCTGTAGAGTCTCTTAACCATCTCCTCAATGAACAAAAGGCACTGCACAAAAACTATGCAAAAAAAACCCCCAAACCTAAAAAAATAAAATAAAATTAGTCTCTCGCTTTGAAGTATGTTAATTGGGTCTCTCAAAATGGCTGGGCAAACAGTCTGGTGAAATATCTAAACCAGCCACTTAACCACTGGCCTGTCCACCCTCCCTCACCATACTTCTCTACACACCCCAGATCTTACCATAGGATATTTGCCAGGGTGTGAGGAGTTAATGAATGTTCTTCACTGTGTATTTCTTTTATACTCTGCATATTTGGGCTGAACTTAGAAGTTTTGGTTTCTCTACTGAATTCCATTCTGGAGCCAAAAATTACAAGTTACCCCATGGTCTGTGGTTGCAAACTGATGGTATGAGACCAGCAACACAATTTGTGCTTGGGTGGAAAGGAGCTCTGAGATGGGAAGAATGCAGAAAAATGAGGCAGCTGCACCAAAATAACAGCAGACTCAACTTTCACCCCATAATTACAGCTGCATCTGACAGTAACCCCTTCAAGGAGCACAGCAAGGCTGTTTGGCTCTGTGGTCAAATGGCTTAGTCACGAGCTCTGCCCAGTCTGCAAGAGGGCTGGGTTCAATCTTCCTTTCTGGTCCTGCATCCCTGGGACAAGTACTGATAATGCAAAAATAAGATTTATTATTATTATTGCTGCAAAATGTGGCCATGCTGCCAAAGTCTGCAGGTATTGGAATTTCTCTCCTGGGCTGGACCTGCAGCTCCTTTTGATGTCCTCCCCTCCCCAGCACCCTCATCCCTGCCCCTCGCCATCAAAGCAGCATCTACACAGCAGCTGGGTGAAGCATGTGAATCAGTCCTTGCAATGGTCCACAGCCTGGGACAAAAATCCCATCAATGTCAGCTGGAGCTGGATGAAGCCTTCAAGGAAGTGAGACCATCTAACACCATGAGAGCAAAAGGAATGAGCACAACTGACATTTTGGGGGCAAGGACAGACCATCATTCATGGAGATGTATGGGTTCAGTACAAACCCATTTCTTAAAAATGATTTATTACAAAACCCCACAAAACCCTTCAGCTATATGGTTAGAGCTCAGTGCTGGCATCACTGAGACTGTCAGCAGGAACAAATGCTTTGGAGGACATAAATCCAGAAGACTTCAGTGTCCAAAGTTTAATGTGTGTGGACTAATCCACATGAAGGAGCAAGCTGCACCATTGAGGTGGAGGAGGAGGCGTAGAACAGCGTATGGACAGACTCTCACAGCAGTACAGAAGTAGTACATCCTACCCAGAAGATTAGGAAGCAGCCCCATCGTCTGTGACTCCAAGAATCCATCCTTCACAGTTCAAGTGTTGGGTGATTCACATGGCTTCACTTCCCCTGATACGGATTGCAATTCACATTTTTGGTGTCACACTTTGGATTCTGGGACCTTTATGGAGTTTCCTGCCAGTTTCTCCTTCTCTGGCTCTGCCTTTGTCTCTGCTGCATTGCTGGCTTCCCTCTCCTGCCGTCTGAGAATCACATACACGGTCACGAAGCACAGGAAAGCACCCACCTCAAAGAAAAACTGGAGACCAAGATACCTGTGGCGTGGAAACACAATAAATCAGGGTAGCAAGGGTGTTCCTGTGTGCACCCAGCACCAACACCCAAGGTCCCCAGGCACCCAGCAGACACTGAACATGGGGATGGGCTCCTTGGTCACATTCAGCAGTGCGCAAGCAACTGCTGCAAGCCTGGGTCCTGAGAAGGGGGGCAGAAAGAGGAGGAGTAGCTATCAAGATGCACTTCTCTTTGGTGTTACTTTAAGAGATCATACCTCCCGGTAAGAAGGAGGCATATAAAAACATATCTTGGGGTTGAGGGTGAATAGGACTTGCTGCAGCTACTGGTCAGTGAGTCATTCAACAATGACGAATGTGCGGTGGTGATGGAAGACCACCTACAGCTGCCTTCTAGCCTCCCCACAATGCCCAGGCTGGATTTGGTGTCTTCTGCCTGTTGAGCTGGGCCATTCTGCTGGAAGAGGAACCCCCGGGTGCAAGGCACCCGGCATGGACCCTGCACCAACTCACAGGCAGCTTTGAGGCTGGGGTCACCCCTGCTGCTGCATTACCTCCATGCAGAAGGTGTCAGGACAGGCTGCTTGTGTCTATGCTGGTAAAATGAGTAATCATAGCATCACACAACAGCCCAGGTTGGAAGACACCTCAGAAGATCATCTGGCCCAACATTTCATGGGAAAGGGAGCCTAGATGAGATTATCTAGCATTTTGTCCACTCACATCCTGAAAATCTTCAGTGATGAGGACTCTACCATGTCTACAGGTTTGTCCAGTGAACGATTGCCCTCACTCTAATGCAGGGAGTGCTTCTGGAAGTGTACCTCTGGTCTATAGCAGCAAGTTAGCATGGTCCTTGGCAGGGTTTTGGCTTGTGCCAAACTTTGACTTTCCAAACCATTCCTGGGCACTGCTGAGAGTCCGCACGGGCCAGGAGGACGCGAGTGTCCCTGTTTGCTTACCATGGCATATACAACAACTTATCCCATGTCGGAGGTGGCCTGATGCCATATTCCCCCTGGATTTCCCTCTGCACCCTCAGCCCTTATTCTGACCGCTCATCCCTACCTTTGCCTGAAGAGGTTATTGTCGTAGTATCTGCAGGCTGCTTTCCTGTCGCACTTCTTCTCCCAGAAGATGCAGGTCGTGTCAATGGCGCTGCCGTACAGAACGGGGCCCGGCATCCACGCTGGAAGCAGAGGTTCAGAGGGGGATTTGTTTTGGTATGGGAGTGCCTCTGCTGGGGCAGACCCAGTCCTGGTTACTTTCCCATGTGCTAAGGGGGTGGAAACAGGCTGGGGATGGTCATCTTTGCTGTGGTCCATGAAGCCACTGGTCCTGCACAGCACGCCAAGGGCTGGCTGTGTGTTTGCACCCCACCAAGATGCAAGATGGTCCTTTGTCTCTTTGATAAGGGACCATCGCTCATCCCAGGAATGATGCTCACATCCTTCATGCATTGTGCATATACGCTCCTTCCCACGACTGCAGTGGCATGTTCTCAGGGCCTCTAGGTGAACATGATTTTTCACCATAGGAAAAATAACTAGCGGGATCACAGGACGTAGTTTACAGCCACCCTGATACGCTGGAGGTGAACATGGCAGTATCTGCACACAGCCAAGGGCTGTCCTCCTGGACCTAAATGTATTTCCTCCCCTCTTTCATTTAGCCGCATAGATGTACTCCCACAGAGATGCCTCGTTCCCCTCCCCACCACGTGCAGCCCCCCTCGACCCTGCAAGGCAGCATCTTTCCCTGGCTTAGGACAGGCTTTGGTCAGTCTGAATCTCTGAATAAACAGCACTTCTGTAGCCCTGGGGCTGCTCAGGGATGAAATCCCCACGAATCCCCAAGTTGCCGTGATTTTCCAGGATGGCATTTCAACACGTTTTAATTTACCTAAAACTCTCAGCAGCATGAACTGTATCCCAACCGCAAACGATTTGTCTTCAGGCTGGATGCTCCTGAAACACAAAATGGAAAGTGTGCCCGCTGGCATTTCTGCAAAGATGGATGTTTCCTTTCCTGGCATCGCACGAAGCTTACAGCATCTCACCCAAAAAGTCATCCTTCAACCCAACCACCAAGGGTCCCAGGCAGTTCCTGTTTACATCAGCAAAAATGATGAAGTTTCATTCATTAGGGCTATAAGCTTTCCACAGCCTTTTCTTGGCCTGAAATACCTACCAAACTCCGTAAGAGACAGGGAGGAGCTCAGCTAAGTATTTTTGCTTTTAATTTAAAGAATCTGTATGAGTAAAACACAAACAGAAACCAATATAGCTGCTGGCTCTGCCAAACACAAGCAATACAAGGGATGCTTTTTGTAACTGAAAGAGAAAAGTGATTTACCTGTTGAGGAAGTGGCTTTTTTTTGAGGTGGGATGCCCCAGTGTCTATTTTGGTGGTACCCCAGTTTTCTGAAATAAATATTTCAGGCTGTGGATCCTGCTGGGGTCACACATGGGAGAGGACTGGGTGGCAGAGGATGTCCAGATCAGCACACCTCAGGGAATTCAGTTTCCCTTTCCTCTCTGACTGTCTGGTGCACGTATAGCTCATTTGTGGCATAAAATGTGATTTAATAACGCCTGGGAGGCAAGGTAAAAACAGGTTTTGACCACAGCTTTTCCCTAAAAAGCAACTGTTTGGAGTGTTTTGACCACAGAAATGTGCTTGGAAATATCATTTATAGACCAACACAGAGATTGCCCCATGGCTTTCCTCTCTCCCGCAGCACAGCGTCAGCCTCTCCTGCCCATCCCAGGCTCCAGCCCCACCAGCCTGGGGCTCGTGTTGAGGCTGGCTCCAGCCTGCCGCTGCCTGCTCCACAGGCACCTTTCCAAGGGTGTGGGAAACGAGAGTCCTAATTGCTTCTCTGCACTGGGAAGGGAGGCTGTGCTCAAGCGAGATCCATCAGAAGGAAGGAAGATAATTAAACTTCTTAAAACAGAGCTGCGTCAAAAAATGCCACAGTACTGCCATGCTAAATTAATTCCGAGTTAATGGTGCATCTCGTTACTGAGGTATCAGCCGTGGGTGGGGAGAAGGAACAGGACGGCTGTTGGATCTGAAGGTTGTGCTGAGACCAGGAATGGGGGGTGCTGAGGGCAACGTGGGGTTCCAGTGAGCCCCACAGCCCTGTTGGTGGGTGGAGGTGGCGTGGGGGCCTGGCACGGCGTGACACCCATGCACCCGCCGCCTGCTCCTTGCCTGAGCCTGTTGGTGACCACCACATCACCTGCAACAGCAATTGGCCATGCAGCACTGGGGGTTCCATGATAAAGCCTCCAGCAGCCTGAAATCTCCACTCACTGCTTAACTCTGCAGGGATCAGCGGGAACAGCCAAGGAGACCTTGGGAAAGCCTTTGTAGTGTTAGAGCAGCAGGAGCTCTGTTAGTGCAGGGTCTTCAGGAGCAAGTCCCGAAGGTCTCCCCTGCTTCAACATTTGGGACTAGATACTCGATGTTTTTGTCCTGTTCAGCCATGCCAGATCTTTACTAAGAAAGCACAGCCTGCTCCCGAGCCAGACATAGCCTACAAGATGGACAACCGCATGCACTGCCAGATGACAGGAGCAGGGAAGCCCTGTTCCCCATTCCCTGCACCAACACATGCAAAACCTATGTAAAAGCAACAGGAGCAACTGGGCAACAGGTACAATACAGGGCTGACTTAACCCTCCAGTCCCTCAGCTAGAGAAAACCTTCCTCCTCCATTCAAGGGCCCCTTGGTTTTCCAAATGCCACCTCTGGATGCCTTTTCTGCTTGCACTGAGCCCATGGCCAACAGCGGAATAATTGCTGGAGGTAACATTGATATGTCCTCCTCTTAAGGGAAGGTGAACCTCCAGGGTGGAATGCAGTGGATATACATGAAATCTGTCCCATAATAATTCCCTAAGCAACATAACCTGCAACCTTAGATGTTAGCAATGCCAGGGGAGCTTGGTTTTGCTGACTCTAAGAGAAACAACGTGGAGGGTGGAGCAAAGTGGAAATACCACAGCCAGGCTCTGTGATATCATCACAGGGATGGGGAATTGCAACTACTGGAACAAGAATGGAAGGTCCCTGCATTAAATCCACTGAGGCAAGGAGGTGAAACAATGGGGTTCTGTCAATGCTATTGCCTTACTTCTGATTTATATCATAAGTAAATGCGCAGTTCTGGAGTAGTCACACGCAAAATCATGTCCCCTGGGTGAACTTTTTTCATTATAGTACCAAAACACACCTCCATCCCAAAGGCTACCTGCCTTCAAGATGCGACCACCCCTCACTGAGCATGTGGTCTGCATTTTCTCTAGCATATACCTTTAGAAGTAAAGCAAGGAGATTTTATATCATGGGTACATATAACTAGGGTCACTCAAGCTCCAACTAAAAATAAGAAAATAGTATAAAAGGGCTTAAGAGAGGAAGAATGCTAGGGAAGATGCCATCATAAACAAGGAGGACACTGCTGACTTCTGGGATCAGCCGACGGGCTGAACCTCTCTTCCCCCCATAGGGATGCCTATTGGGTAAGATTCGAACCCTTGGTTTTACCAAGTGGTTCCCCAGGAAACTTAGAAATCTCTATAGAGTTTTTCTGTAATTTAGCGTGCTTCTAGTCAACTGTATTCTTGGTACTTGCACGTGATTTTTAGACAATGTATTTATCACCAGCAATCCAAATGAATCTGTACTTCTGTTGCTTTAATAAACTGTACTGTTCATTAAAATTTAGCCATGATAGTTCGTTGAATGCAACCAAACTTCTTAAATCTGGCCATGATAGTTCGCTGAACGTGACTAGATTGAAAGTGTATTACGCTATTTTTGCATCCGTAGTCGTGGTAGTTCAATATATATAGAACACGATCGGCCTTACAGCGTTGAACTGGACATCACACAGAAACTAAACCTAGCCACCCCCAGTCCCTCTGATATCTGAGGGCAAGCTGGAATGCAGGGAGGTTTATTTTCTGACAAACTTCTTTACCACTGAATGCAACACCAACCCAATCTGCTCACCTGAGGATGAGCATGAAGGACGGCGTGTGGGACGTGCTGGCAAGGATCCCCGCCAGGCACGACAGAACCACAAAGGGCAGGAAGAGGTGGGAGCAGCCGGTGCCGCAGGTCCCGGGCTTGGCAAACCCCGCGAGCCCGTTTTCGGAGATGCAGCTGCAGTTGGTGTAGTTCTGCAAAGAGGAGAGAAAACCCAGAGGCTGCTCATCTGCTCAAGGCTATGGAGATACCAGGGATAGCTGCCAGCTGTCAGAGGCAGGGAGGGTGTTTAGGTTTTGTCTGTAAATTATTAGCAGTAATTAGCACTCAACACTTCGGGGAGCAGGGGAAAAAAAAAAAGAAACATATACAATGAAGCTGGGTGGGGATTACAGACTGAGTGGATGAGGAAACACATATCCCCATCCCCACTTCCAGCCTCCAACATGCTGCCATCTCTGAAAGGGGGTCCCGGTCCCACCAGGTCCCATGGGCATCGTTAGATGTCACACAGGTGAGCACACACAGCTGGTGGGGAAGCTGGGACCGCTGCGGTAGCTTGGTTCATCTACAGCGGTACCTTGGTTCATCTCTCTCTGCTTCCAGAGACACCTGGAAGTGCTCCCAACCCAGACGCATCCTTGCCTCGTTGGTGTGAGACCCAGTCATGCCTCCCTACCCCCCGCAGCAATCCTTCTATGCTTGTGCTTCCAGTCCTGTGTTTCACGCCTGTTGTGCACTGAAGATGCTTACACACAGATTTATTTCAATGTCATCATTCACCAGCTGAACGCTTTGGCATCCTGTGTAAATCTGGACTCTTGGCATGGAAAAGTCTCACCCGCAGCTGATAAAACATTCGAGCCTGATGTGAGCTTACTCGCCTGTATTATATCTTTTGGAGGAAATCTCCAGGGAAGCAGCCTGGGCTCTATCACCTGCACCCAGCTTGTCTCCTGCTGCGAGACCCTTCATCCAGGGGCTAGGCATAGAGCAGAGCTGACAATCAAAGCCAGAGCCTAAGCTCAGGGAGTATTAAATCAGAAAACACCTGCTAGGGGAAAATGCAGAACCTCACCTTTGAGAGAGGGTCATAAATAACTGGCACAGCGTTAGCAAAGGAAAGATGCCCCGGGGCGAGGGATATGGATTTTTTCTTTTTCTCCAGATTTTAGTCACAATTCTCTTTTGTTTAAACAAGAAACCTTTTTTTTTTTTTTTTTTTGGAAGAGACCTTTAAATAAAATGAGCATGATCTTATTGCTGCCAGAGAGGGACAGATTCACAGTGGGATGGCAGTTTGCAGCAGGATGATCCCAGAGGCAGGAGCCAACCAGGGTCTCCCAACTCCCCATTCCCACATCACTGCCTGGGGAAATGGCACGGCTGATGCCCATAAAAGAGACCCACAAGGAACTGCTCCCAGCTGAGAACACAGGGGGAGATCTGGGATGAAAGGGGACACAATCCCTCCTCCCACCTCCAGGAAAGAGGATTTAATATTTTAAATTAAGACTGGGATTTATCTTCTTCAGCCATCTGAAATGAACTAAACTAAACTCATCATCTGGGTTCCTTTTGCAGTCACGGAGGGAGAGGTGGGTCTCCAGAGGACCCACCACAGATAAGTGCCTACGATAGCTGAGATGAATTTGGGCCAAAGCAGTTAACAAAAATGCAATTAGATAAATCAAAACTCGCTTGATCTGTGCGACCACCACCTTTTACAGAGTCGTGACATTGAGGGGCTTCGCACAAAGCCAAACGGAGACAAAGGGCTGGAGGTGCACGCGATGGAGGCACAAGGCAGGGCTTTGCTCCTTTCGCTCAAAACCTCGGAGGATTTTAGAGCAGGGAGCAAGACCCCAGCTGCAAAAACCTCCGAGCAAAGGGGACAAGCTGCAAAGCCACCGGTGGCCCGTCTCTCTGACATGCGTCATCCAGGCAGCAGTGCCACGAGGCTGACGCAGCACAAGGGCTGGGAAAAACCACCCGGCAAAGCGGGGAGCAGAGAATAACCGTGGACAGTCCTGAAACTGGGGCTGTGGTTTCTGGGCAGGGATGGGCTGCTGAATGGCACACGGCCAGCTCCAGGCTTTTCAGGACTGTGCATCAAACATCCCCACCATTTAGTACCATTTAGCAATGGTTTTCTTAAGAGAGAAAGCTGCTCACATCAACTCTGCCTGATGCTGTCTTATTTCTTCTTTTTTTTCCCCAGCTGGGACCTGCTGGTACCCTAAATTTTTTTGGGGGGGGGTGCTGGCCAGCTCAGATCCAACCTGGCTGGCAGTAGAGGGATGTCCCTGCTCCTATCCGTGGCCATGCACGATGAGAGCACAGCGGGGTTCAGAAACCCAGGAGCCCCGTGGCACAGAGATTCCCACAGTCCTGGGGGAGCCCCCGTGGCCACCTCACTTTGACAAGTCACGCTGGACCCGAACAAGTAGCAAAGCACTAAAAGGCTGTCACTGCAAGGTCCTGCAAAGTTGGCAGGGTCCTTCCTTCTGTTGCCCATGAAATTTGTGGACATCAGGCAATGCAAAGAACAAATCGCTTTCAGTGTAGAAGAGCTTTCAAGTGAGAGTGTTAAAATCAAGCTCGTACTCTGCAAGCCTCCTCTGGAAGGGCTGCAGCAAAGCTGAGCACAAAATTGTAGGTTTTCTTGCACACCACGAGGGTTTCTAGCAGCCCAGGCATTTGGGACATGGAAAGCAGTAGGCAGCAAGTACCACACATCCCTGCACTGGCAAAGAGATGCTGAAAATGGTAAGAAATGTGTAATATAGCAGAGAAAGCAGGAGCCAGAAGAATGCCGTAAAATCCAATAATTTCTTTTTTCCTTTCCTGCAACAGGTAATACCCCAAACCAGAGGGGGACTGAGGCTGCTCTGCAGACACCTGAGCTCAGCTCCTAGTCCAGCATGATAAAGGAGCAAAGCTCAGCATCTGTAGCCACATCATTGTGTGCCATGAACCTCCCATCCCAGGGCAATGCAACGTGCTCCAGCTACTACATGCTGGCACATGGCTTGGCATTTTTAACAACATATTGAGATACAGTCCCTATGTGGAAGAAGCTCTCACACAACTTAAATTTAGTCAAGATGCATCAGGAGGTGGAAAGAAGATTCAGCAAATTTATCTCAGCGCTAAAGGGAGAGTTTATGCTGGCTTTACCAAGCAGCATTTGCATGGCACCATCAAGGGAGACCTGATTTTGTTGTAGCTTGTGGCTACACATAATAATACATATAATGAATGCAGGTGTGGGTCATGTTCAAGAGCACAGCATGTTAAAGGGCTGGAGGCATCTTTGAGGAGGAAGAAGCAGTTGAAAAGGATCTGCTGTACAAAAGGCAGGCACAGGGATGCAGAAAAGCACATTTGGGACTAAGCTCTGGCAGAAAACATAGTAAAGTGAAGTGTTGTTAATTAACAAAATGCTGCTAAAAAGTGCCCAGACAGTCCCATGCTGCCATTGTATCCTGTGCCAAGAACCCAGCAGAAAACTACTCACCCTATATGGATTGCTAATATTTTTCAGATAGGTATTTGAATTGGCAAAGATTTCCTTACTCTTCATTTGTTGAACTGTATTGCCTGGAGACCCAACAGATAATTGGCACTGGGAAAACTCAGTCCTACTGGGGTTTTGGTGACAAGTGGGGAGCAGCAGAGGAGAGAGAAGCAGATGGAAGCAAAATAACCCTGCCAGCTCTGCAAATCGAGGGAAAGCCAAGAGCAAACCCCATTTCCCTAGCCCCTGCATAAGGACTCTCCCATTAAATTATCCTCTCATGCAGACACTTGGCTTGACAACTGGTACTTATGGTGAGAATGCACACTGCAACTTGATTATGACTTTTTAAACTGCAAATCTGCAGGCTGAAAGGTGGATTAACATTGCTCTAATGAGGCCCTCCTAGAGCATGCAGTGAAGGTCTGCTAAATGTCGGTGCTATGTGTACTGTGCAATGTCCCTCCAGCCTTGGCTTGCCCAGAGCATACAGAGTTGCTCCCTGAACCCCCAAAAGCAGCACTTGCCTTCCCTCTCTTCATCCCTATACACAACCTATAGATGTAGCATAAATAAAGCAAGTTATATGATGAAAACACCCAGGCTGCTTCTACAACTGTAGGCACCAGTTGAGTATTTTCAGCTAGTATTTGCCCCCCAGTCTGCAGAAGGGCAGCTTGGACCAATTGCAGGTTTGCATTTTGCTTCCAGAAAAATAAATAAATAATTTCATTATAATTTATAAATAATTCATAAATAATTTATTCATTCTGAGCAGTATTTTAGGTCAAGTCCAAGTAAATGCTGTTGGGTGAGCAGTCTGGGTGATACCTGCTGCAAGACATCGAGGTATGTGAAGATGCGCACCACCTGCATTGATATTTTGCCTTCACAACCCTGTGAAATGGAAACACTCGGACTTCTAGTTTCAGAGAACTTTGGGCATGTGATGCCTAAATTGGGTGCCTGGTTTCTGTAGGTCCCTATTCAAGGAACACAGATGGGGCAATACAGAGCAGGAGCCTGGAGGTGGGCTGACTCACCCCATGGAGAAAACATCCCGGGTGTACAAGAGTCATCCATGGACTCGGGGTCATGCTAGGTGTTGTGACTAGCCCTTCCCATACTACACGTCCTGCTGTCCTGCCACAAGAAACACAGCTAAGAAAGGTGACCTTGTTGGTCATCATCATTTAGGGGTGAAGGGAAAGCAGGAGGTCCTTGCATCACCCTCTCCAGCTGCTGGGTACTATGGGAGATACTGAAGATAGGGTTTGTGGAGCAAACCCTGACCTGGGGTGGAGCAGCGGATGAGGAAGGACACCATGACATCCTAAAAGGCTGGATGCCTGAAAGGTTTCTCACTGCTGCCTTGGCCAAGGATCTGTACTGGCAAGGGCTGTGTTGTACTGGAGAGTGCTAAGAGACACCATCTACACGGGGTTTTCCTGGGACGTTCTCAACCCTCCCCTGCTCATCCCACAGGGTCACGCAGAGCTTGTCCAACACTAACGAACATCAGAAAACCTAACTGCCAGATGTAAGCGCTGCATTGGTCATCCCTCATTAGCCATCCCAAGCCAGGACACTAGCGCAGTGGGAATGACTTACCAGGACCAAGTTGTCTGCATTGATATTTACGATGCTGCAGCCGGCGGAACAGGGTGAGATGTATTCAATAGCGTTAGAGCCGCAGATGGGGTTATAGGCTTTCTCGGGGCAGTTACACTGGAGGTTACACTCCAAGGCGTGGTGTCCAAATTCAGAGCTACAGCAGGAAGAAAATATTAATGCATGGTATTGAGCATCATTAATACGCATCTTATATAGAAAATATACCACATGTATCTTGAGATTAGTAAAGAAACACTTGATTGCTTAACGAAACCTTCCCCATACATAAATGAGGACCCACTGAAATTCCACTATAACCCCCCAAGCCTTTGCTCTGCCTGGGCAAAGCATCCTGACCATAAATGGTCAAGGGAAGCACCCACTTCCTTCATATTTGGCCCCAAACGTGGGGTCTTGGGGTATCTGCAACACCACGCTGTGGGAGGTGGTGAGCTTCCCACTGAGGGCTCAGACCAACTTCCACCAAGACCACAGGATGCTGAACATGTAAATTTACAGCAACTTGGATCAAGCCTTGAGGGAAGACAAGGCTCTGCCTGTGTTCAGCTGTGTAGGAAAGCAGCCACAGCTTTGAAGGTGTGATCCCAAGGCTCGCCCCTGCCCAAATTATTTTCCTCTGAGTAATGCACCGCACTTTCCAACATGAAATTTTAATCTTGTGTTCTTTGTGCCAAAAAGATGTTCAGTTCGGGTTTCACCACGAGTCAATGAAGTTAGAAGGAGTAAGGACACAGCTGATTCACTGTTTATTCACAAAAGTATTAATTTCTAGCCTTATTTTATCATTAACTGTTTCTCAAGAGGGAATAAACCCATTTCTGCATATTCTGCTTAACATCCACCTCCACCCCTAGGAGTGCAGCTGGGATGGGGGGTACCCACAGCCCTGGGAATCACCCACCCATGCCCAGCCTAGCTGGAGCTGTCGGTACCTCTCGCTGTAGGTAATGCCCGCGACCTTCTGCGTGGGGCAGCCGAGGAAGAGGAGCGGGAAAGCCAAGAGCAGGCAGAGGAACATGCCAAGGACGCACATGGCGCTGCATTGCCTCAGGGACATCTGGAACCGCTTCAGGATGGCACCACCCACCACGATGCCGACCATCGCCCCAGGGATGTTCACAGCACCTGGGGAAAGGCAGGTCCTTGTTTTCCACCCTCCGAGCCCTATCAGTCCCTTCACTACAGCGAAGGCCCAAGAGGATTTGTTGTTGGATTCCTGTTTTTCAGCACTGGTGATCTGGAGGGGACCAAGGTCTTTGCAGGGACTGGTGGAATAATGCTAAGAAAGAGCAACTTTGCAAAAACAGTGGGAACCTACAGCAAACTGGCTGTCTTAGGTACCTGTGCATGGAAGACACAGGGACCAGTGAAAAGCTATGCTTAATCCAGCAAATGTGATTTTTCAGTGTAGTCAGGAGAAAACATCAACGGAACCTGGAGAGGATATTTAATTTCTGCATAGTGCAGTAATGTGCCCACTTCTGTTGTCATCATTACAAAACTGTGAATGTTTCCATGACAGACTTGGAGTTTTGCAAAACCCACCTTACCATTGGATACCAAAGAGTGCAATCTGTTTAATTCAACAAAGAATCAACAGGGAGGTTGCTTTCAGCCCATAAATACCCATACGAGGAAGGGATTTCCAAAAATCTTTTTGATCTATACAGGAAAAGGCAAAGCAAGATTCAGTAGCTGGGAACAAAAGATAGATAAATTTGTGCAAGAAATACTGTGCACGTCTTTAACAGAGCGGGTAAATCAAGCCTGGGAACAACTCAGCAGGGCACATCAGTGGAGGACACTACTGCTTCAGCATTTAACCTTTCTGTCTGTATTTAGCCTGGGTTGCTGGCTTTGCCAGTCTGCTCTGCTCACTTTCTTCTGATTTATTTGTTGCAGACTTCAGAAGACTCTTCCTCTGAGGATGCATGCTCTTTGTTCAAAAATCTATTTAAAATACTTCTCTGCCTAGATCTCTGAACTCTCCAGCTGATTGTAAGAGTAGGGCTTTATTCTTCATATTTTTATTACCATGACAAGCTCTCACAGGGAGACCTCAGTCCCGTGCAGGACATTCTGGATATTAAAATACCAGCAAAAGCAGTCTGATCTCATGAGAACATATCCTGCGTAACACTTATTTCTTTCCTTCACAACAATACCAACAGCAAGCAATTAGCCCAACCATTATAAGCAATTAGTCTGGCTATAGCAAACATTTTGAAGAGTTTAGGCACAATCAGTACACCAGCCTGACTGGTCTCTCGCTGCAAAGTGTCTTCAAAATGAATGCATATGTTTCTGCAGTTTTTAATTTTATTTACTAAGCACTTTTTTAAAGACCCTTAACCCAATGATCAATGTAGAGTAATCCCTGCTAAAGAAACATGCACAATTCATATCTGACGTTTCTTTGCTCCCTAGATGCAATGAGTTGGTTTCCTCTCCTTGATTATAGTGAACAGCTTTAGATAACATTTCTCCAGGTCTTAAAAGATTTTACCCTAGCAAGCTCAGGCTGCAATGTAAAGGAAGGAAAGTAAGTAGTAGCTGAGAAATCATATGGGCAAGGACCTTGTGCCACGTCTGTCTGTAGGTAATGGAAGGAGACTGGCAGCTCCAGAGGAAGAGGTGTTTCTTAGTAACGTGTAGATTATTTTCTTTCAGGTGCTCAAATGCTGGCAAGCCTTGACAGCAATGCTTACCGATGATCATGTTGGCCAAGGACGCCGTGAGGGAGAACTGCCTCTCCAGGAACTTCCCCATGAACGTTGCTAAACCAGCAACCATGGCAGAGAGGTTGACCTGAGCCAACACCACCAGCAGGTAGACGGGATGACGCAGGTTCCGCAACAGGACCAGAGGAAAATCTGAAAGGAAAAGGGGAAACCTGTTGCATACAGAGGAGGTGTACAGCAAAATATTAATCCACAGAAAGTGGCAAAACCTTGAATTAACTCTTTAGGAGTGGTGAGCTGTTCTGGATGTTTCACTTACAAAAAGGCAGAATATGTGCTTTCAGGGTTTATCATTTTAGGCCTTGATTGTGTGACAATTTGGATATTAAAAAATCAGGATGAAGGGTCAGGACATTGCAAAAATGAAACACATGAAAACTGCAAAACAAGGTGAGAGAGGGAAGCCAACGATCCCTCATCCCACCCACCTCAAGAGCTAGCTGTGGGATGGGTGAATCAATGGCTGAAGTTAATCGTTGCACAAGATGAAGCAAAAACGTAGGGTTTTCGGTATGAAGACTGTCCAGCCTCAAAGTGAACATCAGAAGAGAGCAACTCCTCTCTGGACACATCCCATCCCTGCAGAGCTCACCTCCATGTATGTTAATCCTTTTGATTTGCTGCTAAAGTCAGTCATGCTTATTTGCAGCTGAAGCCCATGCAGTTGAGGCTGGGAACTGCTCTAAACATGTGCACGCAGGCAGCGTATAAAGGGTCTGTGCCAGCGCAATGGGAAAATGTTGGAGCCACCAGCATCCATGGAATGGAAGAGAAGAGAAGAGAAGAGAAGAGAATAGAAGAGAAGAGAATATTTTCAGTTGGAACGGACCTACATTGATCATCTAGTCCAACTGCCTGACCACTTCAGGGCTGACCAAAAGTTAAAGCGTGTTGTTAAGGGCATTGTCCAAATGCCTCAAACACTGACAGGCTTGGGGCATCAACCACCTCTCTAGGAAGGCTGTTCCAGGGTTTGACCACCCTCTCAGTAAATAAATGCTTCCTAAGTAAATCCAGAATGGAGCAATCGAGAAGATTGATATCTCACGTCAACACTCGGGTGATGTGCTCAAGCAGCCCTGAACATCTGCTAATTCAGAGGAAAAATCTGCTGCCTTCTGCAGCGATACCTCCTGCTAAGCTCTTCTTCAGAGCTGCCAGGGTCTTACGATGCCTTAGGAGAAAGGCAAGTGGCTCTGCAATATTCTTCAGCCTCAGCTGAACCTCTGTAAATACTGTCTATATCTCCTGCCTTCAACAGGTAGACTGTACTGGGATGGCTGAGAGCAACATGGAAACCTGCATGTCTTTCCCCCACCACCCATGGGCTGAGGGCTGCAGCGTTGAGTGATTACAGGCGTTGTTATAAAGACACATGGCCCGAGCAAACACGGCCTCGGTTTCTTTCCCTGAAGCTTTCTGGCAGGGCTTCTGCTAAAACAAATACAAAAGTAGCTGGGAAGTCATTAAAAGTTAATTTATTTCTTTGCTGTGGTTGCAATTTCAATGTCCTTTTTGTTTCAATCATAAAACTGTATCTTTTGATTACAGGCAAGAAACACTCCAGCAAATTCCCCTGTGGCTGAACCCTTACTGCTTAAGAAAAAGCTATCTCCAGCCTGCTCAGCAAAGATAGCTGCCCCGCTCCCAGGGCCACAGGAATCAGGATGCCTGGTGCTGACACCCGCCAGCTGGGAGGCTGCAGTTCTCCTTCGTGTGCATCCGAACCCGCTTTCTGCTCCTGCCTTTGCTCCTCCTGGACCATCGCTTTCCCCCTTGCTCTTCGTCCGGCTTTGCAGCACGCAAGCAAAGGGCGTGCGTAAGGGCAATTTCCAGACAAACAGATGATGAGTTTCCCAGATGAGGGCTCTGAAAGCCAATATGCTGAAGCACAGATAAGGAATTAACAGGGAGGATTAATGCAAGGGCCCGCCATAAATTAATGGTGTTAATTCTTAGCAGCTCACAAACAATTGGGGCAATCTCTCTATCTGCTCCAGCACAGAGGCGCTGGGAGACTGCAGCAGGGAGAACTATCCGGTGCTTGTCTGAGAGTTGCCCCAAGCTGGGTATTTTGTTTTAGCTGTCCTAGAAAGTTATGCGAAGAGCAAAGGTCCCTCTGTGGATGCGAGGGGGTGTCCCATATGCGAAGGCAGTGCTCTCGTTCATGGGAGTATTGCCTCTCCAGCTCAGCACTCTGCTCTCAAGGTTAGGCAAGCAGCTGAAGACATTGGGGAGCAGCAAACTCAGGGCACCAGAGAGGCTCCAAGCGTGCAAGGCACATTCAAGGACCCTGAAATACTGACACGGTGGAGAGCTGGGAGGCTAGCAGTCCACCAGCGAGGGAATGAGCTGCGATAATCTCTGCGCTAGACCAAGGTGAACCCCAAAGAGGGGATGTGGTTTTGCTCTTAAGTACCACTAGAGGTATTGCTTTTTGTGGCATATTCCTGCCTAGTTTGCACACTGAAATATTGCAAATATGAAACCTCAACTTGCTTGCTGAAAGATCTCCTGAGAGCTAATCCAGCCTTTTGGAGGAGGTAGTGGGAATCTTCCACCAAAAAGATTTCCCTAGAGTTCTTTGGTCTTTTCAATCAAACTACACCCCCTCCGCCACCCCAGATCAGAGCTATAAAGCTACGACAGCGAGCAGGTCTCCCAGTTTGTGGTGGGAGGCAGCAAGATTGCTGTCCTCTGCAATCACCCTCTCATTACTAATTCGATCTTCCTTACAGCTCCAGAGGGGAGGCTGGGCAGATACTAAAAACAAGTGGAAACTTTAAAATAATAATAAAAAAAATATCATTGAAACCATCTTACGGCACAATAGAGAAACACACAAGTCACGAGCCCGGTGTTTTAATTGCTTTGAAGATCACCTTTAATGGATTAATTCCCAGTATGTGCAACAGAAGCTGCACATCCTCCCAGGTGTTTTCAACAGAAGCCTAGAAATTAGCAATGGAAATTACTTCAGCCTAGCTAAATCCTACTTTCTTGATTACTGTGAGCAGGTCCAATGCCTGCAAAAGGAGCACTTTGTGAGCATGAGGAGCAGGGTGCAACCCAATGTCATGCAGAGCATCTGTGCAAGAGCCAAGATCGTTCCCCACAGTGCTCTGAGTTTCCTACTGTTGAATAACTCTAGCCAGTGGAGCCTGCTCCCTTCTAGGGTAATTGACCTCATTGTTTGGAAATGTCCCCAGTGCTTTGCCTGAGTATTTATCCTGTACACAGCTCCATCCTGTTATTGCTGATTGTGGAGGGAAAAGCTCTTCCTGTCCTTGAGGCAGAGTTTCCAGGGCTTTGCAAACTGTTCTCTGCTCATCATACCTTGCCCCAGAAAGATTTAAAGCCCAGTGGCTTCCAGAGAAACAGAGAATGTGAAGCTCCTCATGGGATGGGCTCTAACTTATCCTCATTTTGTTCCCAATAAAAGGCAAAAATTTCCGCAAGCCTTATTTTGCTCTCAGTGATCTCCATGTGCACTGAAGCAACAGAACAAATGACAAAATGCATTTCCTTCTCCATAATCATGCTTCATTTTGCATCATTTAAGTTGAAATAAGTGACTAAACAGCATTACTGAACATCTTCCTCCTCCAGGTCAGCTTAGTAATTTAAGGTTTGCCCCTGCCAAGCCCTTAAGAAAATTATGAACCCTTTCAGGCACTCTTCAGCCTTATCCTGCTCAAGGAGCAGCCTCAAGTGCTTTGCTGAATCACAGCCTAAATAGACAGTGTCCTTCTCGTCTGGAGCCTCCCTCAAGCTTGGGCCAGCTTTGGAGCAGGACCTGCATTTTTTCCACCCGTCAATGCCGAGGGAAAGCCTTCCCTGCTCCCTCCAGCTGACAGGCAAAGGGACACTTCCCAACGGGAGATGCTGCCTTCCACACAGCAAAGCACTCCTCACCCCAGCTTGAGTTTGCAGCCATCCCTCATGGGTGGCCCATGTGAAAGTATGAGGCCAGTTTGCAAAACGCTTTAACACTAGTGATGAGCCAGTTGTCCAAGTGTTGGCTCAATTGACTCCAAGCCCAAGTGCTTTGTTTGGGCAGACCCAACACTGATGGTGCAAAGTACCTTCTAACTGAAAGTGGATGAAGATCTGCAGATGAGCCAAATAACAAAGCATAGCCCTAATCTCCAGGGCCATTTTACAACCTAACTGAAGTATTCAAACACCTCAAATGTGTTCAAACACTTCAACCAAAGGGAGGAGTCTGTCTTACGAGGGATGCAGGAGGAAGAGCACTGAAATACCATATGGGAAAACCTGAGATCTCGTGCAGTCCCTGTTTGATCCAGTCCCTGCTGGTATCCTAATACTTTCCTTCATCCCACCCTGAACAGGGGACCCAGAGACATCAGTCACCTTCATCCCACCCCAAAGCGGGGACCATAGCCATCAGCAACCTTCATCCCACCCTGAACAGGGGACCCATAGCCATCAACATCGGGCAGGTCTGGGACTACCTGTCCCAGGGACAGCACCAAAGTACCAGGCAGCTCTGTGAAGGGGACCATCCGTAAAAGCTCCCCTCAAGATGCAGACGGACCAGCAGGCAGATGAGGTCCAATCCACTTCTTGCCAATAGCCATCTCCAGCATGAGGCTTAGCCCCTTGCCCATAAAACTAATGTATTTTTTTACAAGCAGTGAAAAGGCATGAGCATAAGACTGAATTAATATACAGGTTGCTATTTCTCTTGTAAGATATTATAGGAATCTGCTTTGTGTCGTTTCTGCTGGTGGATTGGCAGTGCCCATCTCCTAGATCGCCATCTCCTGCCTTTCTGCAGAGTGGTCTCCTGCTCCCCATGCTGCATGCAGAGATGCCAGATGCAATCAGAAAACCAAGAGGTACATCTCAAGGACTTCGCAGCACAACCCCATCAGTTCCAGCCTGCTGAGATCACAAAGTGGGACCCCTTTCCTTCAGGAGCGAAGTCATCCTTTTGTACTGGGGTATGGTGTAAAAAAGGCTCCCTATGAACATGGTGCAGGGACCAGACTGTCCTACAGCATTTCTCCATCACGTGTGTTTCATTCTGCCTCTCTTTTTAAACGACAGAAGGTACGAAATTGCAAGATGATTCAGGCTGGAAAATCTCCAAACGCTGTTTTCATAAACTATCGTATAGAAAAGAATAGTAAAAATAGAGGGGAAAGAATGCTTGGTGACAGAAAGAAGAAACAAAATAAGCAGGAAAGTCACAAAATGGAAGGTAAAATTCTCTTTCCAGTGACCCACAGATGAGCTAGCACTAAAGTCTTCAGACTTCACCCAAGTTGTCCCCATCTACACCATCACACACTAGCTACCATCCAGTTTCTGGCTCTAAAACCAGTTTTGTATTAGAAATCCTGGTGATTTCAGCAAGATTGCTCTTCTGGCAAAAAAATACAGACATTTCATTTTTTTCAGAACTGGGCTGTAGGGGATAAATTCTCAGAAATAATGAATTTATTAGCATAGCTCCCACAGCCCTGACAACAGCAACCCTGATGCAAACCCCGAGCCAAACCTGCAGCTCGAGCAGAGGTAAGATATTTCCTTCTCTCTTCACCCAGGAGCAGGGAGCTAATTTTTATTCATTTTTCAGAGGCAAAGAGCAGAGTGTTGGTGTGAAAAATCTCATCTGAGCACTGTAAATCTGTTCCCACGCAATCGCTTCCATCACACGAGTTTTCTAAATTGACAGTGCAACAGGGTCAGTGGGGGAATAAACCCCTGACGCTCTAATTTAGCATTAGGCTAGTGAGCAAATGGTGCAGCTAGCAGAATAAAAACCTGCCCACGCTTGTCTAGCTGTGCCTGCCCCAGCACTGACCTTAATAAAACAGAGAATTTCCAATAAATTAAAGGGATAATATTCAGGAAATATGGAGGAAGCTGACATGGATTGATTTCAGAGGGTCACTTTTCTTAAGTAATTGCCAAAGTGCAGAGTATTTCCTTCAAAAAAACCAGCCCTGAGCGGTAACCTTCACAGACTAAAGCCCAGCTGATTCCCTTCAGCACAAAGAGCCTACTCATTTCTAAACAAGCTAATTGCACTGGATTAAGATCACCCTGTACAAACATGTATCTGATTTTTATTGCTTAGACACTGGCTCCAGGCAGCACTGGCCATCCTCGGTGGGACAGGGAGGGCGGTCTGGATCGGATATTGTCACCAGCCTTGAAAGAGGGGGTCTGAGGAGGCTTTTGCAGAGGAAAAGATGCCAGTGCTACTGGGGGTCTGACTTCTGCTATGACCTGGGAGCTGAGCAATAGCAGCTGGATGCACCCAAGCTGCAAACCTCCCTCTAACTGGGGGGCTCTTCACTTTCCCATGGCTCTGCTCCGGGCTCACAGCTTGCACCCCTCTTTGCTGCCTGGCTTTGAGCTCCAGTGAGGTTTTGGCCCCCTGTTTCCCACTGCCCAGATGAGCTATAAAGCCATGCAACTTTGAGAGCTACCAACCCCAGATGCTTTGATCAGCGTGAGGCGGAGCGGGGTAGCCAGAAGGTGATGGCAAGCATCTGCTGTGAGCAAACCAGGAGGAGATCTGCAGATCTAATTAAACCCAACAGGACACCTAAGTTGTACCTTGAGGGCTTATCTAGGAGATGGGCTGAGCACAGGGAGGAACATCGCTTTTTCTTGCCAGCATTGCAACCTGCCCATTGCCAGGACATATGTTTGCGCAAGCAGAGAAACCTTGTCCAACCGTGAGGTGGAGGATGCACACACTTACGTTTGATGAACTTGGTTAGAGAGAGGTTTTGCACATGTTCGGATCTTGACCTGAGCTGGCTGAGCACATCCCTGCTCTTCTTGCTGTCGCTCTCCTCGCCACTCGCCACCTGGGGACAGACGAGAGGCTATCACTGCACCGACCATGCCAAAGTTTCCACCAAACTTGCTTTTTCTCTCCCAGATTGTGACAGACAGCAGCCCATGCTTCTTGCAGACAGAGTTTGTAATGTTTCTGGGCTTGGCCAGCACTGTCCATGCCCAGTGCGGGATGTGCAGCCACCGCCAGGCAGGCGTCCTCTCACCCACGGCTGCTGCTCCGTGCCCGCGCCATCGGGTCTCCGATGGGGCTGAAAGCATCCATGCAGATGCCTGCACTACTGGGGTAAGAGCCAGCTTTCCCAGCCCCCCCCCCTTTTCCCAACAGTAATGAATCACACTTCCTAAATATCGAGCTTGGCCATTACCCAGGTACAGCACGCCACGCACTCAGCTCACATGAATATGGAAATTCAGGAGGTGTAAGCCTTTGCATCAGGAAAGTTGGATACCCTTAGAGAGATGCTTTTCTTTCCCAGAGGGTCTGTTTTACCCCTGTGTGTGGGGGAACAAGCAATGCACCTAGACCTCCACCCAAAGCAGGTTTGGACACTGGTTTTGGATGGAGGATGAGCATTTCCCCTGCGTCCCCTTGTGTCCCCTAATGAGCTGCTGTGCAGGTGCCTTTGCCCCTGCTATGGGTGAGGAGACCGGGCAGCAATTGTAGGAGGGGAAGATCCAGGCGAGGAGGGGGTCTGGGATGGAGGCAAAATATTTCTCACCTCCTAAGCTAAGAGGGGCTGACCCAGAGCAGGGATGTGCCAGGGGGCATGGAGAGTGGACGCAGACCCCTTCCATCTCCCAGCACCTTTCCATTCTTCTCCTGCTCCTGGAAACCCCAGCTGAATTCTAGCAACTCCTACTCTCTTCAATGCTTTTGACTTCTTTTAGCCACCTCTTTCCCACGGAACAGCAGCAGTATGGAAGGGACATCCTCTCCCATCCTGGTCCATGGAAGGGGACAGATCCTGCAGCTCCCTCCCCTTCTTCCTTCTCTATTCAGGGGAACAACGCTTTGCAGCTGGAGGTCGGATGGGTCCAGGTGTCTCTGCCTCATTTAGCCTCAGCTGGTGCTTACAGCTCTGCAGGACGCTAAGGCAGGTGCTGGCAGGATCTGTGCCCCAGGTATCACCCTGCCACCGCTGCAAAGCAAAGAGATGCTGGCAGAAGAGGAGAGGTGGAAGATGGAGGGCTTGGATCATCTAAGGTCCATTGCAGCCTCATTAGATAACTGCGCGTCCGAGGCAAGTGTCCAACATCCCATCAGCGAGTGGGAGGGGAGGATTTCTTGGATGTGCATCCCATCGCCTGCTCTGCAAGCTTTTAGGGGAATCACTGGATGGAGGGCATTAATTAGATTAGATGCACTACTATATATGAGTAATAGCAGAAAGTGTTTAGTGGGAATGCGGTTTTCACGGAAAACCACAGCATATTTTCAGGCAGAAGGACAGAGCCAGTGGCCACATCTCTGACATCCCACATCACCTCAGCAATGGAGTTGTTGCAATTCCCAACACATATCTAATATGAGTCAGACAAATAAGTTCATTCAAAAGAAATTAGATGTTCTTAATTCACAGAAAGAACTGGACAGCTCTTTGGCTAAAATGATCTCTTTTCCTTTGAAACCCATACTGATTATTAAATATCAGAGAGGTCAAAATGTCCCATGCTGCAGATGCCACATTCCCTTTTTGAAGAGCCTCTACAAGGCAAAAGTATAAAACTCCTTTCACGGTTTTTATTGCGAGAGCTCAGGGTTTAATACATTTTTCAAATGCAAAGATAAAATCTAGCTTTCTTTCACTTTTCAATTAGGTTACAGGGTCTCTTCTCTCTGCTCTAAAACCGCAGTGTTTTCCAAAAATACATTCAAGCTGTTACTGACTGTGGCTTTCTCAGCTTCCAGCTGTTTGTACTTCAGAGAGCTAACAGTCTGCTGGGCACTGTCTGCACATCCAAAAAAAAAAATCAAAAAAAAAAAATCCCCAAATTCCCCCAGATTCCCCAACCTGGGATGACTCTGCATGAGTGTGACCCTTGCAAGTGGGACATTTCTGAGCACATCTGCTGGCTTAGCACCCACCCAAGGATCAGCTGCTGTCTCTCCCCAAGGAGCAAAGCCCTCGAGGAGGAGGAAAACTCCTCTCCCTGCATTGCCTTGGCCCCAAGAAATATTTTTTTGCACTGCCTGAAAGGATCAGGAAATGCATTCCCCTGGGATAAAGCAGTCACATTGGGAAAGCAAGCTGTAGAAGGACCGGCACAAATCCTGCCTGCTTGATGCGGGCAGGGAGATGAACGATGCTGGGTCTACTGTTAGAGACGCTCAAGCCCTGACGAGGATGTTGTGCTCCTGCTGCAGGGAATTTTAGCATTACCCAGAGCAGACAATTTGGCAAGCCAGAGTCAGTAGATGCAATAACACGGGCTGGTTGCTCAGTACTACCCTGGCCGTCTGCTGCAGCATCATGCCAAGGAAAAACAAATAAATGTGGGAAACATCTTGCAAAATGTCCCCACACTTGCATTTTTCAGGATGGGTCCTTAAAGGACTCAGTTTCCTGGTGCACATCCACTGGTGAATGGGGTCTCATTACATCTCTTGTTTTTGCAATGGGATTTTAGCCATCACCATCACTTCTAGCCTCATGGGGAATGGAAGAGGCAGACAGGCTTTTGAGGAAGGAGGATGAAGCTCCCCCCAACTTCGCATTGGGAAGAACATCCCTAACCTGACTTTGACCTGAGGAAAGCCCCCGTTTCCCTGCACGGACATGAATAAATAAGGTATGACTGAGCAGGGCTGAGACCTGGACTTGCTTTGCAGGAAAAACAAATGAAGGCAGCTTACCTGCGAGCCAGGCTCCTGCTTTCACCTGGCTGCTATTGCACCTGCGAGAAGGGCAGCCAGAGGTGCTGGCAGTCTGGTTTTATTCAAATACACCACTGGGAAAAGGGATAAATGACCTGCTCTGTGACAGAGGTTTCCCTTGCTTAATTTGAGGCTTCTGCAGAGTGTCCTTCTGGCTGTGCAGAACCTGGAGCTCCTGGCTCAGTGAAAAATAAGGTCAAAGAAGCTATTTTCATATTAAACAAACAAAAGGTAAAACCTCATGGCTTGAAAAAGAATTATTTTCTTCCTGACAAGGCCATGCTCCCTACAAACTCTTCATTATGCCTCTTCCAGCAAGTGTGGGTCCCACCAGGGACCCTATTTCCTAGAGCATTAAAATAACCAGCCAACAGGCACCTTGCTCACACGAAATGGGATGATTATTTTTGGCTGCCGTTTGCTCCTGTCTTTAAAGCTCCCTGGGGAAAATCTGAACTTAGAGACCAGCCCATTCCTGTAACATGCCAGTGGCACCACCACGCCCTGCCATTTGGCCCCCAGATAATGCCCTGTATTTCTAGACTGCCTTTGCTGGTGCTTTAGGAGCTTTAATGAGGCAGCCTCAGAGCATTGCAGCCCCAGCAGCAAAGGTTTCCAGACAAAGACTTAGCTTTCCCTGTCCATGCTCTTTAACCTTTCCCCATTAACTGATAACCCAAATTGGAGCAGGCGTTTAAGAGAGTTCCCTGCCAGTTATTTTCATTTTGCATGCACTGGAAGCGCACCAGGTCACTGCTGAATAACTGTGGGAGGATTTGTATAAATGCAGGCAAGCTGTCCCGAGACCGAAACTGGAGGAGTTATTTTTCACTTCCCCAGCACCATTGCACAATGTCTCTGCCTGCACAGAAGGGTCGAGTCACTGACCCGGCATCGTCCCACCACGCTGGACCTGGGAAGTCCGCTGCAACCCCTGGGGATAACGCCAGACAGAGCTGTCAGCTGTTTGTACCCTGCAAATACCCGCCGTAGGTTGGGAAGTTCCCAACAACCCTGATGCAGGGCAGGAGGTTCATTGCAGGCTTGGGCATGCTGGTGCAATCCTGTGATGTATCCAACAGCAGCACCAGCATCCACGGGGCATCCTCAGGGCAGGGCAGGAGGGGTCCTGGCTGCATTTTACCTGCAGGAGCTTTTCCTCATGACAAACCTTCTGCTTTGGGACTGGAGGGAGTGGCATTGCCTGGAGCTTGCCAAGCAATGCCACCTCCAGCAGGAATGGCAATGCCCAAACATTTGAGATGGACATGTGTAGCCAGGACACAAACACATCTCTTTCAAGCGTTTATCTGTGCTTGCAGCCCCCTCCTGCTACTATGCTTTTTTAGGGGGATGAAACAAGTTGATCCAGTCTGCAGGTTGTGGTTCTAAAGTTGCCAGCTCTCCCTGCTCCATGGCTTGAGGCACTGCCCAGACAGATGGGGTTTGCCCTGGGAAATGGGGGGTGACTGCTTAACCCTCTGCTCTGCCATGTACATCTCCTCCAGGATGGAGCTGCACCTCCGGCTTGGCGTTCTCCTCTTTCCTCAAGCATCTTCTCCAACTATCCAGTGGGGCAATTTAAAGTAAAACCTGGAGATATTGTACAGATGAGAGGGGACACGTCCTCCACCATCCCAGCAGAAAATCCAAGGAAGGAGCATGGTTTCTTTCCACCCCATTTTTGCACTTCTCCTGGTTTGTGAAGCTTTGAGATGAAGAAGGATAAAACATGAAAGAGGCATCATCCTGCTCATCTCTTCTGTTTGGCACCCACATGTCCCCCAGATGGACGGGTTACCTTGGGTTAGAGGCTGATGGATCAGCAGCCTGTTCTCCTTCCTCAACAACACTGGTCTTTAAATAAATAAAGGGAATGCAGTAGGTCTAATCTCTACAGAACTGAGCAAAGCAGAACATGCAGCACCAAGTGAGAAACCATTAGCAAAAAAAGTGAAAATTAGGAGAGTAAACACAACATGGCTAAATAGGAGCAAGAGACCACAGCATCCCAGAGGGATGTACTGAGCTTCTGGGAGGTGCTGGTGGCTTCCTTGGTGGTTTGGCGCAGAAGCCCCAGCTAATATTTTCAGTAACTCCCTTGGCGTGGTGAGAAGACATAAACTACTTAATCTGCAGAGGAGAAGGAAGGTGGGAATTGTCCATACAGAGTTGTCTGAGACTCCATATAGGAAAAATTAGGCAACTAGAGAGCTGAAATAACAGCAACTGAACCAACTTAGTGGTCACAGCCATGCACTTGGGGTCTAAAAATAATTTCTGCTGCACAGCTGGAAATGTTGGAAATGAGAAGAGAATGACAGATAGCTCCAGGTCTATCTCTGCATAAGTCTATGGTGCAGCCAGAGAAGGAGTAAGTGAAATGTGAGGAACAACCGAAGACGGTGTTTCCAGGAGAGCTGGGGGAGTGCAGACCCTTCTGCACCACCACGGGAGACCAGATCCAGATTGGTGCAGCACCGGGAAAACCAGCTTGTGGCTGGGATGGGTGACGAACAGGGCTGCTGGAATGGAGAAGCGCTTTGGCAGTAGAAGACTAGCTAACCTCCCTTGCCCAGCAAAAGGAAGGCTTTCTCTAACCATGCCAATATGGCAATCATTAGGATCAAATATTTAATCAGGACTAGGAGCAGAATAACAAACTAAAGACTAAAATATAGACTGAAGATTAGACAAAGCTTTGCAACATTCAGGGAAATAAGTTTTTGAAACCTCCTACCAGTAAGGCTTAGGAGGAAAGCACTGATGAGATGGACTGATATCCCGAGAGGATTGCGTGACAGCAAAACAGAGTCTCCAGGGCTTGGACACGACGGGGACATGTAGACCTGCTTCCCATAAAACCCATCTGTGCTTTCTCATGAGGCATGTGTTTGCAGATGACATGTGCTGACATTACAGAGAAGGCTTCATCAGGGTGAGGAGGAAGTGTCACTCACCCCCTTTGTATGGCGTTTGGGAGATGTTTGATTCTATGTGACTTCAGAGTGTCAGAACGAAACCTGAACGGGGAGATACCTGGGTGTACAAGACCGAGCTTGCACATAAGAAATGCTGAGCAAGGGCAGTGCTCCTGCTTTTGTTCAAGGCTCTCCCAAGAGGACCTTTCCCCTTTTCAAACCCTTTTCACATCACCCATGAAGATGCATTGACTGGGGAGATGCTTTACCAGCTGCAATGCAACAGTCAGTAAGCCTGCAAGACAGACAGACACTGTGTGCAAACAAAAGCACAGCAAAAGCCTTTAGCAGTCAGAATACAACTGCCTGGGTTGGGATACGATAACATTGCCAGCAACAGATGGTAAAGCATGAGCTAAACTTTGGCTACTCAGCAGTAGCTGAGCATTGGGAAATGCTCAGGTGCTGTAGTTCCCCACAATCCAGGACACAACCTCAAGAAATGGTTCAGGCTCATGGAGGCAGGATTAAACTGGAATTATTGGGGAAAAAAAATGGTCTTGACTGGAAACGGTTTGTCCAGTAACAGCCTCATCTTCACACCCCCTGCCTGAGATCATGACAACTTTATAGCTTTGCTGTGATTGTCCCTCAAATTAGATTATTCAGGATACTTCGGTGCTAGAAACTTACTGACAAGTTTCAAAGCAGAGAAATAGAAATGTTCCAGGCCCAGAGTGATTGATTTATGAAAAAAGATCAATAGAATGAACTCTTATTATCATTAATGTTAACTTTAAGTGCACAAGTCATTCCAGGAACTTCAAAGAAAGAAGCTATCAAACAAAAGTAAAGCTGAAATGCAGTTGTAGAATAAATAATCTAGATCTGTCTTGGCTGATGGGAGGAGGTCAATAAATTTCCAGATAGACAGAGAGCTGTGCTGTTATTCAGTGCCTGCTGGATGATGCCCATTGAGGGGGATGGTCCTTGGTCCAGATCAACCACCAAGGGCTCAGATGAGTTGTATAGCGTGAGGCAGGAGAAAGAAAGGCAAATGAAGGTAGGGTGAGAATCAGAGAAGAGAAATAGTGCTTTTGGCAGTGAGGACTGAGCCATGGGCCAGTCTTTGCTACTGGGATCTTGTCTGGTGCACTCTGCAGCTGGGAAATGTACCCACAGCTTGGTGTGGACACATTATTCCCAGGCAGCCCCATCGTCTACTGAGACGTGCGTGGTCCCAGCGGTCTGCAGACAGCAAGCGGCACAAGGACAGCTTGGCCGTGAAATTCCTTTTTGGCCTCCAGAAATGAAACCCCCAGCTGGTGGTGCAGAAACATCTCAGCTTCTTCTGTGGACAGAGCAGATCTGTGCTTTTCCCAGTTGTCATTATGGATGCCGTGCCTGGAGGTATTTGCTGTGGATACGATAAGGCTTTACAAACACAGTGGAAAAGCCCAACTGTTGCTTTGAGTGGTTGCTCTGCTTGTAGCTTCTTTCCTGCTTTGGCCAGGCAGAAACCCTGAAACCGAAGGCAGCCAAGGAAATGCTGACCATCTTTGAAGCTGCAGCTGTATTTAGGCAGGGTTGACCCCAAGGTTATCACAATGTCCATTCTTGCTGATCTGCTGGTCTGTAAAACCCTGCACTGACCCCATCCCTCCCCTCCCCTCTGCGGTGTGTCAGGGATGGGGCTTCGTGCTGCAGAGCTACCAGGGGGGTCCCACCTTTCCTCACTGCAATGCCCCACTCCCCCTCTCCATCCCAAACCAGAGCCAAGCACAGGAACAACAGCTTTGCTCTGTGCAGTGAGAGGAAACCTGGAAGTAAACCTAAAGCCACAGCACGAGCCAGCGCAGTGCCGGGGACCTGCTGGAAAAGGGCGGCTGCTCCGGCTGGGGCAGAAGAAGGCAAAATTGGGGTCAATGTTTTACCAGCGCTGAGCTTTGTGCCTGGAATCGCACATTTCCTTCCAGTCTTGCATGTCTTACCAACTCTACCCATCCCTTCTGCAGGGTTTTGCAATATATCCCTGGCTGATGCTCTTTTGAAGGGGAACCATGGCTATAACAAGTTCAGGTTCTAATAGTAATTTGGTGACCTTAGAGATGCTGCTTCCTCCAGCTCGCTGGAGAGGAAAGGGGGCTGCCCTTCATGATGGAAAAGCGGTCGTGCTTATACCCTTAGCCAAACACTGATTTACTCCAAGGGCAAGCAAGAGAAAGTGATTATATTTTTTTTTCTGCTATGCCTACAGAAAATCACCCATGACAATGCAGATTTCCTACAAAGCTTTGAGTGCTTCCACAGCAGACAGATGTTTTACCCAGAACAGCATCTGGCAAAGTTTCTAAAGAGGCCTTTTTTTTTTTTTTCCAGCAGGGACTCTTCTGCTGGTGGCAGTGCTGATACCCCATGGGACAGGCACAATCTGGCTTGGATAGCCCTGGCATCTCCCATCCTGCAAGGGGGGGGGCAGAATTTTGCCACCACTTTTAGATTATTTTCCTATTATTATTTGTTATTGTAAGTAGCTTCCAAAAGCTTTCTGGGAGAAATGGTAAAATGGGGAGAAACTCAAGAAGATCTGGGCTACAAAGGAATAAGTGGGTGCTCAGCCATGTGGGAGCATTCCCTACAGATATCAGCCAGTAGAGCAGGGTGAAATCCTCCTGCTGCTTTTTTAAATCAATATGCAGCCAATCCTTCCTTAACTCTTCAAAAATGCTCAGACTGATCAGAGCACAGCCCTTGCAAAAAAGTGCAGTTGTTTTAGTTCGGAGTACATTATTTTCTCTCAAGAGCCATTTATGAAATTAATATTCCCATCAGCCCTAATAAAGAACCTTTCTCCTCAGATGTAGTGTGCCACCCTTGCACGCTGAGCAGGTTCTGCTAATATAGATCATCTGTAATGACTTTAAAGTGAACCAAGCTTCATGAGGATAAATCAGGCACATTGCATTTGGTATCACCCTCATCCTGCAAAGCACTGAGCAGTTTCCACCCCATTACCTTGCAGGACTGCGGCACCTTTGCAAACCTCACAGCATATATAACCCAGGAGCAGATCATTATATCCCCAGAAGTGTAACTGGTACAACAGGTCACATTTTCCCAGGCAGGTGAAACCCAAATCTCCCTCAGAATCACTCATTCCTGCAGAAATTCAGGCAGCAGCAGGAAAAATTAATTATTCTGCACCAGACAGTGCATGGACCTGTTTAGACAAGAAAGTTTTGACGCTGCCCCACGGTAAAATACATGTGAAAGACAATTACACAGGTTCAAGTATGGCCAACACATTGAGGTGAGCCCAATTTCACCTACTAAGCGCGTCCCAACAACTTCAATGACATTCAAAACCGTAGCATGATGCCTCCTCTAAAAGAACAATTTGTTTTGCATTATTCCTCATGACACGCTGGCTGCCAGAAAACCAGGACCCGCAGCCAGCGAAGCGCTTGGGAAGCTCACAAGCTGTCTCACATCTTGGCGTGAGCACTGAAGCACTCAGAAGGGCTCCAGAGAACTACAAAAACTGGTAGTAAACACAGAGCAAAGTACTGTCCCACCAGCGGGCTCCAGCAAGAGCCAGGGACAAGCATCCCCCGAGAAAACTGCAGGCAGACAGACGTCAGTTTGTCTTGCAATAACAGGTTCAGGCTGCTAAAGGTCTTTCCCTGCCAGTTATCTCTGAGGACTTTACATAGCCAGGGTGTTTAGGGACTGGAAAGTGTCTAAAATCCTTTTGGCCAGCAAAGAGCTCACAGTGAGAAGAGGCGGTGGGTGAAGCTGGATGCTGGAGCAGCAGCTAACCCCGAGCCCCATGGACAGCAAGAGGTGAAAAGGGGCTTTTGTGGTGGAAACGAGACAAACCACCCTCCAGCCTCAGTATTTCAAACACCCCGAGAGTACAACCCACTTTTAAGGAAAGGCTCCTGACGCAGTACTCGTATTTCCTATGAACTGGGACCAATTTCCTCATCAGGTACACGTGGGCTCCTCCTGATGGGAAACAAGGGCCATCGGTGCAGCATCTCCTGCCAGCTCCCAGATGAGATGCAGCAGCAGGAGCAGGACCATTGCTTCCTTAGGGAAGGCAAGGAGTCCCACCTCCAGGTGAGTCAAGAGGGTGGCTGTGAGAAGGACCTCAATCCACATAGAGCTTGCCCCATGCTATATGTTCCCATGCAGAGGAATCAACATACAGGCACTAATTCAGTGCCCAACCAAGGAAATTATCACATCCATTAAGCTGCTTGCACCACACTGGGTTTCACTAAGCATCTGCTTAGCATACAAGAGTCTCCGACATGGGCAATGACAGCAAACCACAGCTCATATCTGACTTTGGGATGCAGCTATAAACTGCACAACCACCCCCATAGTCGTGTTTCCCACGGACGCAGCAGCCAATGCTGGCGGCGAGGTAGGAACATGCATATAAATACACGAGGTATTTGTGTGCAACGCAATCTGCAGCACCTCTCCTACCTCTTTCGGCATTTCCCGTGGGAAGAAGAAATAAGGCACCGCAGACAGGGCCACGAGACTGGCTGCAACCAGGAAACCAAGCCACCAGGCACCGACCCACCGCGGGTCTTTGTTGGTGAGCTGGACTTCACCTGCAACGCAAATGGAGAAATGGGCATTAAATCAAAGGTGAACGGAGGGACCCCAGTGCACCAAAGGGATGGGGATGGGTGGCCCCAGTCACCCCAAATGTCAGCCAGCTCCAAAGTGGTGGCTCCCAACCTGGGGACCATCGGTTTTGGGGTCTGAGCAGCATTTGCACCTGATTCATCCCATGGTGCTAAATCACATTTCATTCTTTGTTATCACCAGGGTGTCTAAAAACCCACTCAGCCTTTGGATGGAGGCAGCTGCGACAGGGATGTCCTAGAGCTGGAAAGGCAAAGGAAAACATCCCCATCACAGCTTTTTCAGAGAAGGGATGCCCATGTTGTGCAAAAGCTTGGAAATACTTACTCAAGGGGATTAAGTCATGATGTCTGTCAATATAGGAGGAAAAATCCTTTCTTATGCTTAAAATGGAGTCAGCTACAGTTAACTTTCAGCATCCAAGAGCACTGGTTTAGTTTTTTACAGTCTGGCTACCCTGTTCACAGCAGGACTTGCGCCCCAGAGCTGTGCCCACCAGTCCGGTCCATCAGCCAGTGCCTGGTTTGCAGCTCGACCAACAGAAGCTGATCTTTAAAAATGCTTTCATAAGGATTATATCACTTTCTCCTGTCTGTCTTCTTTCAGTTCACCCAGCCTCCTCTCCTGTTGTCCTCAGGGCACTGCCAAAGATAACATTTTCTGTGGGGATGGTACTTGGCATAAATAAAATGGGATATGCAGAAGCTAGAATGAAAATTCACAACAGGGTGATTCTGAACCAAGAAATATTTCTACAGAAAAAGGAGATACCTGTGGTTAGATAGTATGAATGAGCAATCCCGGGAAATGAGTCCTCCCAGAAACTTCTTCCTTAACTGTGAGGTTTAACACAAGCGAGCTGTTCTCACTGGGGGAGGTGCAATTAAAACTGCATTCAATTTACTGGATTTCCGTATGGCGGATACTGCCACATCTAATCTCCCATCTCTGGAAGTAACAAGTGATAGGTCAAAGAAATTTGATAATCTCCTTCCTGCACAACGCATTTAGCAAACTGGAATTTCAAATCCCTTCCTGAATAAACAACAAGGTTTTTTTCTAGGAAAATGCAAGTTTAAATTAGATTCAGCATTAAGCAGCCAGAGTTCACTAGCTTTTCCCAGTAGGCTGAAGACATCTTTAGGCTGAAGACAGCTCTAAAACTGGGTGTTCACCAGTTCTGGCTACTCAGGCACATTTCTCATTCAACGTCCATCTGCAGAAGGTGGTTTAAAAGAACTGAGCATGAGGGTGTGCGGGCAGACAGCAGCCTCTAATCCCCTTTCTTCATCCCTCAGAGGCAGGTAAGGCAAGACTCCAGATGCCTCACCACGGTTCACCCACTGAGGAGGATGGATAACTGCAGCAATAAACTTGGATGTCACCTGGCAGGAGGAGGCAGTGTCAAGACTAAAGCGCGCTCTTGTGCTGCAAATATCACAAACGTAGATGGTGATGAAGTCCGGGTGAAAAAAGGTCTGGTGAAGTCAGTGAGCAGGAATGAGCTGGAGGCTCTGAAAACGAGCCAAAGCTAATGCATCTGTAGTGTCAACACCCACAGCTCACCCAGCTCCAGACCCGATGCTGTCTGCTCACCACCCAGAGGAGCCTGACCATCGTCCTTTTTGTCACGTGAGGGTACGCTGAGCTGTATAATGTGTGTCTGCTCTGTTAATAACCAGGAAAGAGCCTCTTGTTTTCCAGGCCAGGATTCAAGAGTGGCCAAAAAGGAGACGACTACGACTGCTTTAATAGCACAGCTCGGGAAGAGGCATTTGAGAAGGAAATGCCTTTCATGCTCCTTTCTTGCCCTCTCCAGCATTTCTCTTCTACTTCCTCCCATCCTATCCTTCCTTCCCTCTGCTTCTTCAAGTCTCGGGGTCCTGGTACCTATTCTCCATTCCTTCTCTCTTATTTCTCCCCTCCATCTTTCTCTTTCATGTTTCTCTCTGGGTTTTGTTCATCCTCCACATCCCTACTCTTCCCTGGTGCTGGCTGGCAGCAAAATGGTCCTGCTGCTATTGCTGGCATATGGCAGAAAATTCACAGAAGAATAAAAATCAGGCCTCCTCTAAAAGCACAACGCAGATGGGCATCCCTCTAAACAGACCTGGCAGCAGCCCGGAGGTGAGGGATCCCCAGGTCTGAAGGATGATTAAAATATGGGATTCCAGCAGCCACGGGACAAGGCTTAACCTTGCAGATGTGTGTGTGACACCGAGTCGGGTGGGAAGGACCCACTTATTTGCACCATCCACCCCAGCACTGAGAGGACCAGTCCCAGAGCATTCCCAGGTGATGGAAATGATTTACCAGGGGAGACAGCAGGCAAAGGGAGCCAACCCCTGCCCCACAGGTTGCACCCTCGGATGCCCAGAGAGGGGCTGGACCGCTGCTGGCTCAGTAAATGGGATGCAGGGCGAAGGGTGCCGGCCAGCTCTCACTCACCTCCGGTGACTTTGTCAATGTCGACGTAAAAACGCAGCATGGCAGAGCCCAGCATGAAGGCCACCCCTGGCCCGATGACGGTCACAGAGAACAAGATGCCTGCAGAGGGGCGAGAGCAGAGACGGGCTCAGCCCTGTGCAAAGGGACCACAGGGGACAGGAGGTGCCTTGAGGCAGGACCGGCCCAGATCAGAGCCCACAGCATCTGTCTCCAGTACAGGTTAATTCCATGGCAGCTTTCTTATCTCACACCTGTCAAAGGATAACAACGCCATGCTTTCCACGCTCGCTTCACAGGAAAGGTTTTGCAAAACTCAGATTTTTCCTGCCACTTTTCTTCAGCCTCCCAGAAAGACTGAAATACAGCCAGGAACAAGACGTGGCCCTTGGCCTAAGAAATGCAAGAAATGCAGGTTTTTTACAAGGTTAAGGAGAGAAAAGTTATCAGTAAACTCTCCTACGTGAATTACTGATAAAAAAATTAAACACAAGTAAGATTCAATTCCTATCTTACAGGGGATCCTTTTAAATATGGTTCAGAGGTTTGGAGCATCCACCAGAGCAGACTTTGATGCGATACTTTCAGTTTCATGATGGTAATGACCTGTTTTTGAGCTACCCTTGCTGTCCCATTCAGTTCAAAAGGCTGTCACAGATAACAGCTGGAAAAGGGCTAGAAGGATCTGCAAAGACCACCTTGTCCATCCCACCACCCTGGGACATCCCTTTTAGGCATGTACTCCAGCACCCCCTCCGCTGAAGGATACTTGTCTAACCCCCAGATGGCTGACCCTGCTTTTTTTAGCTTTCTATAATTTTTGCTATATCTAAACAAAGTTTTCACTGCTGCATCTTAAGCTGCCTCTTGTGAACACAAAGATCAGATTATTCCTCTTCTCCTTGTTGAAGCCTTTTTGGAGGAGTACATGGTTATTACGTCCCTCTCCAGCTTACCACTCTCAGGCCAAAAATCCCAGCACCTCCCCTAAATCATATTTTCCAGCACTCGCGGTCTGTCTGCAGTTTGCCCAAGCTCGAAGCAGATAAACTACTTTTGCAGAAATCTTCCTAGCCCTGGGTAGAGCAGAAGGGCTATAGCAAGCTCTGCTCTCATTAATGCAAATTAGTACTGTCTGGCCTTGCTATCGATGGCTAATTCTGGTTTCTCCTCTTTCCACAGCAGCCCCAGTCTTACCCAAATAGAGGGGAGAGTTCCTCTCACTGGCAAAGTCGTCGATGTAGGAGATCCCAAAGGGCTGGATGGGGACGCCACCGATGCCCAGCAGCACCTGGGCGATGAACATGACGAGGAGAACCTCGTGGTTCTCCCTGGCAGCATGGGGCGTACAGCCGGCAGTGCTGAGGTTCCCCCAGGACCCCGGGACCCCGGGCTGGCACAGGTCGGTGGTGTTGCTGAACATGCCTGCAATGACAAGGGGAGCCCGTCTAAGAAGCTCGGTCTGGAGAAAGAGCTTCCCTAAGACAGCAGCAAGGACGTAGACATGCACTCAGTAGATGTCAGGTGGGAAACTTCGGTGAAAGAAAATGCAAAGGAAGCGCAAAGATGCTCTGCAGCTGTTCACAGTGAGATGGATGCATGTGCCATGAAAAGCCACCGCCATGGAAAAAGCAGAGCTGAGATCACTTCCAGGACCTTTGATAGATCTTTCAATAAAGGTAAGCGAGCGAAACTGCAGATTTCACGAATAGCTACTCAGGAAATGAGAACTCATTTTACCCAGAAATGGATTAAAAAGCTGCCTAAGTGCAAGTGCTGATTCTAGCACCCTTATCTTCCTTAAAATACTGGGGGAGGGTGTGGTAGTGTTTATAGCAGAATTTCCATGGTTATGCCCCAAATCAAATGCAACTCTGAGTGCTTGACACAGGGCCACCTGCACCAGCAGTCCTGAAAGGCACAGCTAATTGTTTCCAAACTGTTGTTAGCACCTGACCCTTGTTTGCATCCATGAATTATTCACCTATTAAGTCTTCCTTTGGTGGCTGCAGCTGCGTGAACCACCTGCGCTCTCTCTGATGAGCCAGAAAAAAAAGCTGTTTAGTGGAAGCTTCTAAAAGATTTGCCGGAGCTTCATAGCAGGATTTGGGAAGATAATGAGAGAGTGTCTTTCTCCTTTCTTTCTTTTTTCATCCCTTCACCTTCTTTCAAGGAGAAAATCCCAAATCTACCCTGACCTGTTCCTCCATGAGTGATTTAGACCTGCATGTTTCTCACAGGAGGTTGATTTTCTGATGGGGTCTAAAACCTCAAAGCATTCCCTCAAAGACAGCTCAGCTAGACAGGGGAAGACAGGTGAGGTGCCCCACAAGTAGGAGAAGTTAGATGTGAAAATAACGTTCCTTCATGGCAGACAACAGCGTTTCACCCCCAAAGCTGCCCCATTGGGTTGAGTCAAGCTCCTTCCCGTACTTCTTGTTTCCTTCCCATAAAGGGCTTCTCTGTTCACGAGACCTTATCTTATCTATGTTATGAAAACAAGGGAGCGGTTCATGTGCATGAGGACAACTTGGCTCAATGCACAGAAAATGAGAGCCCCGATGGCTGGGGAAGACCTTCCTGCTACCCAATGTTTGTCTGCTGCGTGGATGTGCAGAAGACAAGGGGAATCAGAGGCACAGCCTACATTTTTATGGTTTTCTTGCCCTTTCCTGTGGTTTCAGCTGTCCCCTGGCTCTGCTTCCCACCATCAGCTGTTGCCTCTAGGGACTGAGATGATTTCATTCTCATAAAATTAAAATTCCTTGAGGACAAACCTACAGCTTGCAGCTCCCAACACTTTGAGGGAAGGTCATTTCCTTTATCTGTCCCAAAAGGCATAAAATAAGTTCCTAGAGTACATACTGGCAACGGACTGGTCATACTCGTAGGGTCCAGTTATGAAGTGGGGGAGAGACATGAGGAACCCAGCCAAGGAGACGAGGACAGCACCGCAGCCGATGAAACGGGGTCTGTGCACTCGGCTCCCGAAGTAACTTATGAAGACGATCAGCAATGTGTTTCCAACCTGCAGCAGGACACACAGACCAAGAGGTCTCACAAGGGAAGGACAGGAGCATGGGAAGAGCGTTTGCCAGGTGGACTGGGAGAAGCAAGCTGGTTTTCACCTCATTGAAGGAAGCGAGCAGCCCTGACGTCTGGCTGGAGAGGCCATATCGTCTCTCGATGGTTGAGATGGAGCTTTTCAGATAGCCAGAGACCAGGAGCTGGGAGAGCTGCAGGAGCCCGTGGCAGAAAACGAAGAACTGCCAACACAAAAAGAGAACACCCAGTGTGATTACTGCGAGCTGCAACATAACAAACTGCATCTCCTACACAAAGGCACAATTATTGAACATGAACCTTTGTGACCATGAGACTTTGAAATACTACCCTTGCTCCTGCCATCAGTGGTCTTCTGAAATTAGGTCAGGGCCATTAAATAGTCCTCTGCCAAAAATGACAATAGGGTTAGTATTTGCAAGGAGAATGTAGTTTCTTCAGCTGAAAGTGGCTTTGGACAAACAGATCATTTCACTTGGGATGCTGCTAGTTTGTGTTGGCCTTGACCCCGAGATCCAGCAGCAGAAGTGGGAGGTTGCACAACCTTCCTGGTCCTGTCCAGCCTGAAGCAGGCAGCTATCCCCAGTGCTGGCAGGAGCTCTTCTGGGTCAGGAATGAGCCCTTCCAAACACAGCAACAAACAGCTTCTTTAAAGAAGGTCAGGAGAAGGTCAGGGAGAATAATTCAGACTTCCCTTCTTGCAAAGCCCTGGATGTAAATCACATATCTCCTTTGGGAAAATGTGATGGTTCTTTTCCACTTCCAGAAGGAAACCTTGTCAAAGGCTATCATCTCCCAGAATATCATCTAACCTCATCTACTCCAGAGTTTGGGATGTACTGGTGCTCGGCTGCCCAGGCAAACATGTGGCCCCACCGTTACCGAGAGCAGCATCCATCTTTCTGCTCCCCAGGCAGAAGCAGTTTGCAAGTGCCAAATGAACTGTCCCAGGAGGGATGGAGACCACCTCCCCTTCATCCACAGCTCTGCAAGGTACTCAGCAAAGGAAAGGTCGTGGCAAGCAATCCCCTTCCCTGCTGCCACATGGATCTCCACAGGCATCCTTCCAGTCCCCAGATGAGTTATAAAATAAACTAACCAACCCAAACCGTCTCATGCCCTACGGAGATGGGCCACTCATCTCGCTGCAGGACAGGCTGAATATCCCTGGGTCCTTGCAGAGCTGCTGCCCTCAGTTTTGGATGCTGCCCAAAGCCACGAGGTGCTGCTTTTTAGTAGCTGTTTTCCCAGTTGCTGGCCAGAGCAGGGCATTGCTCCGGCTCTGCAAGTTTTGCAGCCAGCTCCTACCAGGCAGCAGTCTTGCCCAAAGGAGCTGCTCAGCCTGGCCTGGATTTCTGTTATGTCTCGTTCTGAGCCAGTGCTGAAGTGGGGTGACTGCCAAACTGGACTGCTCTGTAAGTAGAGGGACTATTTACAGCACAAAAAGGGAAAAAGAAGATGGTCAAGCCCCCTTGGCTCCCTGAGGACTGGAGTACCGGGGAAAGGGTACCACCACCAAAAGTGATGCGTTGGCATCATGCAAAGCAGGATGCAATCCAGGACCTTCCCCCTTCCAGGGTCATGTCACCACTGAGGGGTGCAACATGTTTGGACAAGGAAAATGTTTCCCAGCCAAAGGAAAGATTTCCTAGAGTCAGCTTTGCTAAAACTCCCACGTTCCTGCAAGACATGCTGGCTATGTGCAGACACTCTTTCCTGAATACATGAGTTCAGATGGAAATGTTGAAGCCAGATTCATTTTCTCCAGGCATCCATAACACACAGCACAATAGGTATCCAGCACCTGCACAGCATGTTGGTTTCTATCAGTTCAGCAGCCACTCACCACTGCCCCACATCCTCTTCAGCACAGGACGTCAAAATGGGTTGGGAATCTGGTATTTTATTCTCCCCTATCTGGGCAGACTAAAGCACAGAAAAGAGAGATGGCCCTGCAAGGACTTGCAGTGGCTTGGTGTCACCGCTGGGCAAGGACCCCAGTTCTTCTGGCTCCAGGGACTGTTTGCTGTTAGCCACCAGATCACAGCACAGCTGGTGATCTGCCAGGAAAAGAAGGAACAGACTCACGGGCTTTAGATCTGCTGGAGAGATATATGTCCCTCTTAGTCTTTGGCTGCACACACAATTTTGTTCTGCAGCAAAAGTCACTTGTTTACATTTCTGTAGCAGATCAAGACATCTGGCTCCCTAACTTGTATGGTCTGGAAAGATGCTCTTCGCGCCTGGAAGGAGAAACCATTTACTGACACCAGCATGACCCTCATAAACAGAGGGAGATTTCCCTGAGGACCAACTGCTGCAGAGCATAAGCTCAGCTCTGCTCGAGAGCCACGGGGCATAAATGCCTACAGCATCTCCAAGTTGCCAGAGGTCATATGGACATGCACACCAACATGCGCTTCTCCTGTCCCAGGAGATCTGAGTAGGGCTAACCCTACGAAGCCTGCTTTCATCTGTTTCCTTCCCTGCCAGCAAAGCCTCCTTCATACTCCCAGCAAAAGGAGGGAGAAGCAGCAGACAGCACTGTTAAGAACGAAGGCAATGCGCTAAAATCAAATTATGTCTGCTTATCAGCTCCTGGGAAACAAACCTGCCAACCTGGAGCACCCCTTTCCACTCTCTGAAAGTATAGGCTGTGAATCCTGTCCACATTACAAGCCTAACACAGGTTTGAAAACGGATGTGTGACACCTAGAGCCATGATTCAGGTCTACTCCATTCAAATGCATGGCTGCAAGCCTAGTTTTGGTTGAGTCCCAAAGGTTGAGTCTATACTTGTAAATGAAACAGGCTGGGGCCATTCCCTGATGCCAAGGCCAGTGAGAAGAAAATAGCCTGCATCCATCCTACCAAACTCACCGAGGCTTCAAAATAGGGTGTTTTCACTCAAAATGCTTACTGGGAACAGTCCCCTGTCCTCAGCTGCCCAGTTTTTGGGGAAAGTAGTAGCTGGCCTAGGGCCAAGTCATGGAGTAGGTGATAATTCAGAGGTACAGCCAGATGAGCTGGAACGTTTAGGTCTGCTCGGGGTCTCGGTATGCAAAATGCCCCCTCCATCCCTGGAGGACCTGATCCGGGGACCAGTGTCAACATGCCTAGCCATGCTCCCCCAGCCTGTGTTGGGGTGAAGCTGCAGGGCAGGCTCAGTCCTGCCTTTGGGATGCGCCCAGGAACATGGCCACACCACGATGCTCATCATAAGAGGGTTTTGGTTTTCTCCCAGCATGCTGCTGCTTGCAGCTCCGGTCATCCAGACCAAATCTCTACACTGGAAGAAGGATCCCTGTCCTTCTGCAGCCCACAGAGCACCTACCACCTGTGTCCCCTCAGTCTGCTTGGGTTTGGGGGATGCCTCCCATGCCACAGCCTGGAGGGCAGGGGATGAACATCCAGCCTTGGAGTGCAGAGAGCTCCTTCGCTGAAATCTGCCGTGCATTTTTATAGGCTTATCATTCCCTTTTCTAGAAGAGAAAAGCAGTACTGCAGGTACATAAGAGCAAAAGCCTGGGTCAATGCAAGTGTATGAGGACATCACTGGTGGCAGGACATCCCGAGGGGATTGCAGCAGCTTAAGGAAACCGGAGGTGGAGTAACTGGGTAACACCAGGAGCTGGTGGGGTGGTTAAAGACAGCCCAGCAAGAGCCCTCAGGTATGCACCGGGTCCCACCAAGGCAGCGGGGGCGGTGGAATTGCTGCAAAGGCATCTGACCACAGTGCAAACAGCAGGATGAAACGAAAGGAAGGAAATCCCCACAGACTGCCCGGCAGAGCTTCCTAAGATCAAGCTATTGATAACAGTTTTTAATTAAACATTTCAATCTCTTTTCTTCAATGCGTGCCTTTTTTAAAAATGACTGCTAACAACCAAACACACTAGAGGGGCCGACATCTAACACCTCTGCACTGTGTTGAAAGAGCAAAGACCAAGAGATTTATAAAAACTTGGATACCCAGATGGTAACTGCACTAGTTGCCGCACAGTTTTCAGACACAAGTCAGAACCCCAGAGCAAGCAGGGAAACATTTAGAAAGTCAAAATCAAGATGGAAATAGTTGAGAAGGAAGAAACAAACAGGAATGCAAAGACCATTGCCTGCACTTTCTCCATCTTTTGCAGCGATTGTAAAAGTCAACTAGTTCTGGGAAAAAAAGTCACAGAAAAACTCAGCTTTTTGCAGGATTGGCCAGACTTTCTGTGCTTTCTATCTCTCCTTGATGGTGATTTACTTTCCTAAGGTAGCAAAGTGGGAGGTCTTGCAATTAAAGCTCTGCAAGGTCAAGTCTCCTTCTTGCTCCTCAGGGAGTCATTGTGGGCAACCACCCTAACCACGGGGCATTTTTAGGCTGGGGTATATTTTAATGAGTGAGAAATAGAGCCGGTAATCACTAGCGTGTGATTTCCAGTTTGGCCCATTGTAACTGTGATGATGGTGGTGGGTGGTCGAGCCCCAGCAGTGTGTCTATCACAGGGCTCCTCTGGGGCCTCCCATTTGGTGCAGGGCTGACCACATGCAGACTCCGATGCCACCCTGCGCCTTTCTCAGCTAGATCTGGGACACAGCCCATGCCACACGGCAGGCAGATCCTCTGCATCACCTTTCTGTGCCATCCAGTTACTTCTCCCAAGGACTTGAGGCTGGGGTACCTTCCCACCTGGACTGGGTCTGATGGGCTACCCCAGCAGCAGCAGAAGATCAGAAGGCAACCTCAGTCAGCAGACGCCAGTCTTTTCCCAAGACCCAGGCCCTGACAGCAGGTCACAGTCATGGAAAGACAGGAGCAGCCCCAGAGCTCGGCGATCCCAGAAGCGACCCCAAGCCCAGCTGACCAGCACCTCTTTCCCGTGAAGGGCCAAGCCATGCTCACACCATCTCTCCTCTACATCAATAGAAATAAAACAACTCAGAAAATCCAAATGAGTGCTTGCATAGGTTGAGGAGGAAGGAAGGGAGGGGGGGGTTAGTGGCTTTTTTTGGGTAAACGTCTGTAAAGCATTATTATAAGAGCCTGCTCAGGCTCTATGTTGGGATAACACCAAACATCACACTAGACCAGGGACAGAGGGTGCTTGGTACTGATGTACTCCTGCCAAAAACAACTCCCTTGCAGTGCCAGCATGCAGACCAACCTTCCTCCTTCGGACATGTGCCACCACCACTTCCCACCACCAGTGAGGCATGAAGAGTGCCTGAGACATCTTCCCAGTGCCCCAGAGGGAAGAACAACATCCCAGCCAGGTCTTTGGTGAAGTGCCCTCACCCACAGGCAACGACATCCCAACCCTCCACAACCAGCAAGTTGGGACGAATGTGTCTCCACTCTATCACACATTGAACGAGGAGCTTCTCCGCAACTGTGCGCTCTCTGGGGAACTCACTGCTTTTCTGCTTTTCTCTCTATTTTTCAGTATATTTTTGCAGGCTTTGCTCTACTAAGCCTTGCATTGTGTCAGTGAGGTAGTGCTGCTCCCACTCTGTACATGTAAGAGAATAGAGAAATGCACTCAATCCTAAGCAGCCAATAAACTGCAGAACTGGGGATTAAATACCAACATCTCCTCTCTTGGTGGTCTGGAAAAAACTTCGTACAAAGCTTCCATTGTGTTTCTAGTGTTGATCATGCAGTTTGGCAACAAATCCTCCATGTAAGGCCTCTGAAAGCTGCAGACACAGTCTTGCCCCAGTTGTCACAGAGAAGTCCTTATCACGCTGTTTTTCCATGTGTTTGGGAGACTCTTGCTGCTATTTTAAGAAAGGGGTTTGTGCCATAGCACATGATAACATCCTGTGCGCTGGGCTGTGCTTACAGAGAGGAGAAAAAGGGGCTGGGAGGAATCAGCTCCTTCCAGTTTAATCAAAAACAGTTGCGTGTAATTGGGCACAAGTCCCTACCACTGCGCAGATCCATTTGTAATAAAGGCTTGGGGCAGGGACAGCTCTAGTTTGTTCTTGAACTAAAGCACAGAGCAGAAAACGTCAAGGGCTGAAGCTCCCACAGAGGGTGAATGTCCTCAGCCAGCACCTCGATAGCTTTAGGAAGTGTGTATTGCACGCCATCCCTTGAGGAGGGGTGTTGGATCCACAGCTGTATCTGCAAAAGAACCTGGAAGCCACCTCTGGGGCATTAAGGTCATTGGGCACATCCTCAAGGAGCAGGATGGCAACCAGCAGGGTCTGGCAGGGATGGGAAACGCCTGTCCATGGGACCATGGTGCTCCTCTGGGGCCACTCACCTTCCCACGCATGTCCTTACCGGGAGGGGTTTCACCAACCTTGTCAACAGCATGATGTGCCCCTCATACAAGCCAGCAGTGACCACATTAGCAACCACAGTCTTCAAATGTTCAACTGGCCTTTCAGGTCTTCTGGATACCCCAGTTTTCTTGGACAAACCCTCTTTATATTGACTACGGTGGATCACACTATGGACTATGCTTTACTGCCCAGCAAGTCATTGCTCTCAGTCTGCTTCATCTTCATCTGCAGGTAAACTGTTGCCGTAACACACACATAGTATTTCCAAAAAAATTTCTCCTTCTGTAACGGTATCCATCAGAGGATGCCAAACTACTTCTCCACATCTTTGCAAAACCCTGCAGGGAGGCAGCTCTTTGGCAAGACCACTCTTCCCAAACTCCTGTGTCCAGCATGGGATGCTTAATGCTCCTTGAAGCCAAGACAAGGTGTTGGACTTTAATGGACGCAGCAGCAGACCTGATTTAATCTGCTTTGATGGACTGTAGGAATTCATGCCAGGTATCTCTAAAGGCTCAGGGACCATCAGCCCTGGGAACGTTTCCCAGAAGGACAGCTTTGAACTATGCCTTTCAGTTGCATTTTGGCATGTGGCAATTAGTTTTCGTGACACACTCTCTCTCTCTGGAGAGAGATAGAGATATATATATAAAAAAAAATTGCAGTGTTGTGATTTTTGGTCCTTCAGCCACTTCAAATGCATAAACCACATTGTGCAATGGTTTTGTGTTTCTGCAAGAACCATTCATACCCTGGTCTCAGAGTTATGTTCCCTGAGGAAGTCATTTAGAAACCGGACAGGGTGACCTAACTTCTTGAAAGAAAAAAAAACCAACAAAAAAACAAACACCAAAAAAAGAGATCTGGGGAAAAACATCCTGTGCTGAGTATAATTCTGTGCTTGGTGACGTGTGTGGTCAGGTCAGCTCTGCCTTTGGGGTGAAGACAAGCCCTTCAGCAGTTTACTGTGAAACATGTAATTGGAATAGAGGATTTGCTCTCCTTGGCTGTGGGCTGCAGCCAGGATAACACCTGGCAATGCCAGGATAATGCCTGGCAATGGCTTCACTGAGGTTGGTCTCAACCTGATGTGACTGCAATCATCCCTGCAGCCTCCTGTGATGCTGCTCTGACCTGGAAGGATCAGTCAGGGTCTCCCTGCTGAGCTTTCCAAGCAGAAACCCAGCAGTAGGGTGTCCATCAGGACCAGAACTGGTCTCCACCAGAACCCCCTCCCTTCCTGCCCTTCCCAGGGTGGGCTCCAGGGACCCTTCAGAAAGCAACAGACTCCAGCAGACACAGGCAGTTTCAGAGCTGCCCATTGCTCTGCTCAGGTCTGGCCTGCAACACTCCCCACCCAGAGTTTCCTCTACATCTACCTTCACAGATACCTTTGCTCAGCAAAATAGATCTTGATTCTGCTCACAGACCCAAGCTGACTTTGCACCTCAGCAGCTTTAATCGTTGAAGTTCCGAACCCCTTTAAAATATCTCCGCGAGGAAAATCGATTCGATTTTATTTTTAAAGATAATCTTGCTGGCAAGTAAAAAAAAAACAACCAGCTGAATGGACTGAAAAGAGGACAGAGGGAGAAATCTCAGGACTGTATGGCACCGAGCTCTCCCCTCTCCTGTGCCTCCAGCATCTGCAGCTCTGGTAACCCTCTGCCTCAGTGACTTCTTCTGAGCTCATTTCCCCTGTGCCACAAAGGATGAGGGTATAATTAAATTCACCAGCATTTGTAAAAAAACCTCCCAAACCCAAAATCTTCCCCACAAAATTGACAGAGCAATCCTAAGCCTCTAACACTGGCTGTCATCTTTTGCTCTACAGCCTGGTGAGACTCTCTAATGAGTCAGGTAATTGGCTTCCAACTACACTGAGTGTCGCAATAAATTGATGATAATGCTATCTTTCCTGATACAGTGCAATTATTCAGCCAAAAGAGAATGAACCAGATGTTGCAGGACAGAGGGAGCCGCCTCAGGGGCAGCCCGTGGCTCTGCAAAGAGCTCCTCAAACTTTCGGCTGGAAAGGACCTGAGGATGCACTGAGTCCAGCAGGACACTGACAGCACTGCATTGCTGAAAGACTTTGAAGAAGCAAGGTTTATACGACTGGCTCTGGCCTGTGTTAAAATTAAATGGAAAGGCAACAGAGAGAATGAGGAATGTGGCCTCCCAGCTTACCAGGTGGCTACCAACTCTCCTAAGCAGATGAAACCATCATCTCCCGCACACGCTTGCAGTGACATGCTAAGAGCAGCTCATGTCAATTCATGTATGTACATACTTCACGTATACAAAGAAAATCCCCAAAACTGTGGCTGCATAGTAACAGAAAAAAACCCACATTTTCCATCTCATTCTCCATTTGTTCATCCAGCAGTTTTTGATCTGCTCCCACATCATACCACCTTTGGCTCCCCCAGACCTCTCAAGCTCCCACTTCACAGCTCTCTATTCCCCTAGCAAAACACTCCATACCTGCCATCTCTGTTTGTTTAAACAACAGCATCTTGAAAGTTGATGTTAACAGGCCAAACAACATGCTCCATTGAACATAGCAATTGTCATCCAGCTAGACCAAGAGTTGGCTTAGTTTTAGTTTCTTGCTTCGTGGCATGTGAGGAAAGAGCACAAAACTTCTAAAATGTCCTTTTTGTAGAAAAGAAGACCAAAATATGAACTTGATTCTGATGCAAGCTGAGCACTCACTTTTTCCAACATCACTGTGGTGGATGCTGATTATTGTTTCCATTTTGCAGATGCTTGTCTAACTTAAAAGTTTACACCTTTTTTTCTTTTGACTGTTGCTACACTTCTCCAATAGTACCTTGCAGCAGACCACCAGTTGCACAAGTGGCATGATCATCATCATTACATGGGATTTTTAAAAAATGTAATTAGCACTATACAAAGAGAAAAGTATTCTCTGCCACCTCCATAGCCAAGGATCATGGATCCTCCTGTGCAAACAACTGAGTGTGCAAATAATGAGCTGAGGAGCACTCTTGGCACCGACGCAGCCACGGGTAGGAGACAAGAGGCCACGCATATCTGCAGGCAAGCTCAAGGTCAGTGTGCTCATCCCAAACAAGCAGCACTGACCCCACCACCAGAAGATCTCAGCTTCTACTGCATCCAGCCTCACACCTCTTCCCACTTTGGGAAGGGGAGAAAAAGGGACCTTCACCCAGGGTTCCCTATGGTTCAGCAGTTTGGGTGCTCCGGGACAGAGGAAACGTGGCTTCACGCCTACGTTGGTGAGTCGAGCCGGTCCTCTGCCTTCCCTGGGCAGCCCCTTGACCACCAGACTGCTGTGCAGACATGACCACCGCCTCCTGCCATCACAACCAACTTCTGGGGCTTCTCCAAAGGGCTTAATGAAGTCCCCTCATCTGGCTGCCTGCACTGGACCTGGCAGAGCTCTTGGGTGGAGGTGTGGAGGAACCACCTGCCTGCATGACCCCAGACACCCAACAGCAAAACGAGGAGGAGCCGGGTGAACTTACATCAGGGTCAGGCGGCGTTGCAGGGCAGGTGGCCTGAATTGGTGCTTAGGGCATGTATTTTCAGTGAATAAATTCAAGCAAGGGCAGGGTTTAAGCCAACCAGATGCCATTCTTTGCCTAAATGGGGACTAATACCCAAAGTTTTGCAGGCTGCTATGTGCCAAGAGCGAGCACGGATTCCCCCTTTTCTCCAACTCTGCTGCCCCTGTTACCTATATGCATTTATCATGGATATCATAAAAAAATTATTTCCATGAAGACTGAGGCTCATAGCTGCTTTAAGATCTGGGATTTGTTTCCTTTGAAGGTTTGCTTTGGGCTCTGGGAGTTTCACTGACAGAAGTTAAACACTGCAGAAGCTGAAAGTTAAACGTGCATTGCAACATCACTGTCCCAGCACTTGCTTTTGGTTGGAGACGGCTGCAGATCCAACATCACTTCTGCCGTAGGGAGCACCTGGAGCATTTTCCAAATACATTTGGTAAACAGAACTCCTATGAATGCCTTCTGCAGAAAGCTATACTCCTCTTTAGCAAGCGAGTAATCCAAGGGGGGATTATAGAAAGCAGGAGGTATTTACCTTGATACTGAGAAATGGATTCCTGCAGAGAGTTTTCTGGGTCTGATCCGGGTAGCTGCTCTTTGTAGTGGTACTTGTCATTCTGTCAGGTCTGCTTTATCCGCCTGCCAAAATAAATCATTCAGCACAATGCTAAGTTGCTCTGCCTGAATTCGCCTTGCTCAGCACAGCAAAATCCTGTCGTGCTTTGCAAACACCCACACGGCAGGCACATGGTTGTTGTAAGCAATTATTAATTATTCCTGGTTTTCATTTCTTCTAGCACTTTGTGTCTGCAAAGCAAAAAAAGTAGCATGGAAAACACTAATATGCTAATCACCGGGGCACCTGAGACATTAAAAATTATCAGCCATTTCACTTCAAAGCAACAAAGCAGTGCTGGGCCAGGATCCTGGTATTCCCAAATCCCAGCCATACCAGAGGACAACTGGGGCCAATGCTGTTCAACATAATCAAGGACAATACTGTTTAAACATTATCTGGGTGAGTACTGTTTAACATCCTTATCAATGACCTGGGTGATGGGGCAGAGTGCATCCGCAGTCAGCCGGCAGGAGATACAAGACGGGCAGGAGCGACTGCCACAGCCGACGGTTGTGCTGCCATCCACAGGGACCTCAATGGGCTGGAGAACCTCATGAAGCTCAACCAGAAACGGAAAGCCTTGCTCCTGGGGAGGAACAACCCACAGGCTGGGGGATGACCGGCTCTGCAGAGACGGACTTGGCGTTGAACACGAGCTAGCAACACTCCCTTGCAGCAAGGAAAGCCAGCTGGGCTGCATTAGGAGGAGTGTTGCCATGAAATCCAGAGCTCCCTTCCAACCTCAGCCGTTCTGTGATCCTATAATAATCATTTCAATACCCGTAGGAGGAAAGTGGGCAATTTTTACTGTCCCAAGCTACGGAACTCTAATTGCTCTGATCAGCCCCTTCATATCCTTGAATCACACAAGACACCTTGGCTTCTTTTTGTTCTGGTATCAACCACATGTCTAGATCAACCATCTCAACTAGTAAACAGATCTCCAAACCTCCCCTAATCCCCCCCTGAACCCCGGCCACAAGCAGCACCCTAGGGTCTTCATACAGTGCCTGGGGCAGGCTCTGGTCTCCACCGTGCTGGTGCAAATATCCTTGAGCCTTATTCTCCTTCCCATGGTAGTGCAGCTCCACAAATGCCGTAGCAGCTCCTCCGATTTGATTAGATACAGCTGAGACCAGGATCCAGCCTCTGCATTATATATTACACTACATCAAGCTGTCTTAGCTTTCTAGGTATGTTTGCAACATGCATTACACAGTGACACTGTAGCTGAAGGTCAATGCTACAGAGTGAGAAAAGTACCCACAGCATTGAAAAGGTGGGAAAAGGGGTTGAGAGGAAGAACCCAGCTGAGCATTAGCTCAGCTCTTGAACACTACTGGAGTAGTCTTGGGCTAAGTGTGAGGGATCTGCCCAGACATCAAGGTCCCACCAAGGCGAGGCCAAGCTCACCAGCTGTGGCTGAGGTCACATTTGCTGCTATACGTCCTCATGGGATGTAACTGGTTTCAGCTCCCCATCACACAGGGCTGATGGTTGCACGGGGCCATGGTGTGCAAAGTGTGCGCGTGAGATTAAACATCTTTGGAGAGGCTGGCTGGCCAAATTGCCTTCCCAAGAGCAGGCTATAGACAACCATTGCTCTGCCTAAATGATGGTGGGTTTGGGGACTTCCCTACAGGCTCAGAGGCAGGAGCTCCTGCCTGCAGGAGGGGGCTCAGCAAGCCCTTCTCCATCCCTCCGTACACTGGGTGTCTGATGGAGGAAAGCCCTCCTTTCCTGCCTCTCATTTTCACGCACAGTGTTTTCACATCTCCCCTGGAAGAATCCTTCTCACTTGCTTTCTGGCTCCCAACCACCACTTAAATTTAACCAGGCAAAGAAATGTAAACCCATGGGAAGCCACTGTCCCCTTCCCTGCACCGCTGACCTCCTTCCCTTTGGACCCGCTCTCCCTCCTCCCTTCTCACCGACTACATCTGCGGAGTGAATGATGTGCGGGAGGATGATGTCTTTGTTGGGATTTTAGTACCCAGGCTTCCTGCTCAGGAAGCTGTATTGTTTGGAGGCACGTTAAACCCATTAGGCTTTAGCCTGTTGTTCAGTACACTCTAATAGATGTTTCCACCTCAGTGGCATCTGCAAGCTCTACAGCAAATGGGGTGAAAGGCTTTACATTATTATTTTGCGTAATTCTATTTCCCCCATGATGAGAGGCAAAGGAGCAAGTACCGTAGCCTCAAACAAATTAACAAATGTACGGGTTGATGTAAATTCTAGCAAGAGGACACTGTCTTAACTGTGGCATTTATACAACCCTTGAGTGCAGTGCACAGGAGAGGTAAATTCACGAGGGGGACCTGCACACCACTGAGTTACAAGCTCCACAGCATCCTCTGCAAAAAGCAATTGCTGCCCTCAGCCCCATTTCAAGAGATGAGATACGGCTACAACAAAATGGGATGGGATCAATAAAGTAAATTTGATGGTAAATTAAAGCATCCATGAAAAGCTCCCCTGAACCTCTGGAGGGTTAAGCAATGCAGGAGCAAAAGCACCTGCCTGTCTCCAGACCACGGCGTCCAATATTGCCTGTCTCTGAGAGCAGCGCTGTGATGAATTATTTACAGCTACCAAGTTTGCTGCTGGAGCCTCTTGAAAGCTCAGGGGCGACACAGGGGAAAGAAAAAGGGTGCCAGGGTAGCAAGGGAGGAAGCCAAAAGGAGTCTGAGCCCGGATTTCCAGGGATGGGCATGTTCATGGAGCTGGTAACCACCGTAGGTTTAATGCCCTTCTTTCCCTGGTTATCTACATTAATGTCTTTGCTAGCCCTTCTCACCAAAGACAGATTCAGTTAGACCTGCAAACAAAAATCCTGTGGTCTGTAGGAGTATTTTGGTCCCTCTGCCCATCCTTTCCAGGCCCTCCTTTAAATGTGTGCCTCCTTTAACCCTTCAGGGTGGCCAGGAAGCTGCTACACCTGGAATTAGTCCAACCTCTTCCCTCATCAGCTTTCATAGTCTTCTTGGTAGAAAAAGATGCTAGAAAGCACTGATAGAAATGTTTTCGCTAATTCCTGACCAAGCAGGGTGCAAAAGCCCCTCACCCTTTGCCATGCGCCATAATCACCCCAAATTTCCCACACTGCCATGGAGGGACTCGGTTCTTCTTTCTCCAGGGCTGGGTGTCCTTTGCGTTAAGGACAACCTGCATCATCTGTCAGCAGCTGGTGGCCAAGGATGCACAGCCATGTCTGACCCCATTCCACCACGCACACCTTCATCTCACCTTCAGCGAGGTTTCCTACTTCCATTTCAGTATTACCTGAGGGTGAGCACTGCCTGTGAAAGAGGGAGGGTGGGTGAGCTGCCGAGAGACCCGAGGAGAAACACTCAGCAGAGATCTGAAACGTTGTAAAGGTTGCCAGGAGTTAAAAATGAAAATAACCTATAGCATTTAGATACCGTTCATCCACAACGCTTCTTTAAGCATAAAATGAAACAGAAAAGTACTTTGGTCCAGCACAAAGGACAATGAGCAGACCAAATAAAAGGCAGGTAAGTCTTAACTGGTAAAAAAAAAATTTGCATGAAGATAGCAGCATGCTAAGATCAGTCTGGTTCTTGTTTCCTTTGACTGGATGGAGCCCAGCTGTGGCAGCATCCTCTGGGGATGTCATTTGCTTGCCGAGAGACACATTTTTCTCCTAGTAGATGGACATCTCAAGACGGAAAGAAAGATTATTTTCGATTAATGCAATTTCTCCTAGGTAAGGTCAAGAGGTCTCACTGAATCTGCTCCTCTGCAGGAAGGAGGCAGAACTGGTGCTGCAGGATTAGTGCTGCAGGCTGGGTACGGCAGGGCAAGGAAGCAGAAAGGAGGGATGAGATAGCAAATGCCAGAAGGTATACTGGCATCAGAGTAAGGAGAGAGGAAAGCAAAAAGAGCAAAACCCAATGGGATTGGGGTGGGGACACACACGTGCCCAGCTCAGGTCTGCAGCCCTCAGCTCCCTGACGGCCCAAGCCCCCTCCAGCAGCCCAGGAAGAGGATGCACGGTGGGAATTGCTATCCCTGCCTTGCTCCAGGCCTCCCAGCACATTTGCTGTGGTACCCGTGGAGCATGCAGGGGCCACGCCGGCACCATGGGAAAAGGTGAGAAATAGTCAGTCCCGGAGTGCCACCCCTTGATTTTGGAGAGCCTGACCCAAAACGCGCTCCCAGACCAGCCCTGCAGGACCAGGACCAACAGCACCCACCTCCCAACCTCGACTCCAGAGCAAGCTGCTTCCCATCTTTGTGCCTCAGTTTCCCTGAGAACAAGCCAGGGAATAGATACCACCTGCCTCTATAAGTGTTTGGGGAGCAGTGGATAAACCGGGACAGGCAAAGGCTGTCGGCTGCAACAGCGGGGGCTGACTTAGCACAGCTGGATCCATTCCCCAGCCGTGCCGGGGAGGAAAGGGTGCTGCAAAGAGCCTTGCTTACTCCGTCTTGCAACTTCTGCACTCTGCACCCAGCTGTGCCCACGAAGGAACTTTGTCCTAAACAATAAAGCACGAGCTGAGATGCTGCTACAAGAGCTTGGACTTTCTAATGACTTCCACAGCAACCCTGCAGCCGAGATCTGCTCCGTGCCAAACCTCCTCCTCCAGCTCAAAACTGCATGAGGAGGGTGTCAGACCAAGGTTCCCCCCCCCCCCCCCCCCCCGCCAGCAGTGGTTTTAAGCCAAGCAGCAAAACATTGCATTTGGTTTTCAGGGTGCCGTAACGTAGCAGGGGCAGCTTCGGTGTCTCTCGCAGCTGCAGGAGATGAGTAAGCTCCTTCCCAGAAAAGCATTTTGCAAGGCCTTTTTACAAGCAACGATCCCGCTGTGAATGCAGGAGGCCAGCACCTTAGAAACACAAGCCCGAAGTGGCCATCCCACTTGTCTTAATTAGCTACCCGACAGCAATTAGGCTGTGTTTGCACTACATAACCCTGATTATACAATGTGCTTAACGAGTGTCAGCGGCTGCTGTTTTCCAGCTGGGGGATGCTGTCTAGAGGGCTGGGGCGGCTGAAGAACCGGGCTGTGGCCACGGGCAAATCCCTGCCTGCAGGAGAGAGGGCAGAGGTTGCACTGAGCTGCCTGCAGACCCAAGGGCAGCATCCCCCCTCCTTCCCGAGCCCATCCAGCCAACCCCAGAGACATGGTTTCTGCACGTCGGTCTGTTGGCACTGGTGATGGGTCATTTCTGCAAAGCTGGAGTAGATGCCACGTCTTGACTTCAGTCCTCTGCTCCTGGCAAGATGTAAAGCAGGACAACACAGCTTGGTGAGCTGATGGCCTTTCCGTGACTGAAGGGATGAGTTTGCCCCGTATGTGGATGGGAAGGAATTTCTGAGTGGGGCAAGGAGTGATGGCAAAGGCACGTTTCTCCCTGAAGACCTCCCAGTGGAGGTGCCTTAGCAGCGGGGATCTCCTCCTCCAGGGATGGTCTTCACCATGGATGGCAAGCAGCAACAACAGAGCCAGAGTCTGCTCCCCATCACGCCTTCTCATCTCACTAGCCTGCAGAGCAGCCTGGTGCTGAGAAACCCCTCTAAGCATCTTCATCCACAGCGTGCAGCCCCACGGTGAAGCGGCTGCTCCAGCCAGCCCTGGCGTTTCTGCGCTGCTCTCTCCTGTACAGCTGTACCCACCAGCTCCGACACAGCTATATCCATTTACACACATCATCAGAGGGCAGAGCTGTTATCTCAGCCCAGCAAGGTATTTCTGATGCCACACGCTGCTCTGCTGGAGCTCTAACAGTGCCTTTCACCTTTTCTCCCCCAGATCACAGGAGCGTGAAATTCATTTGCTAGGAAGACGCAGCCACCGAGAGGCTGGTGTCGGGTGGGATGCAGGGTGACAGGCAGAGGTGGCAGGATCCATGACCACAAGCGGTGTCACTGACCCTGGCGCAAAGCCCTTTAAAGCCAGCGCTGCACCCTGACGAAGCAGAAAATTGCTTCCTTATGCACCTGCAAGTAAACTCTTAAGAAAAAATTGCTTCTCCCATAAAACTCAGTGGGACTTCCCATGCTCAATAGCAGTGTTTAGGAGTCTAACGAGGTGCATGGGTGGCCAGGTTTCACCAGGGATGACCTCTGGGAGACAATGTTTTCGGTGCAGGGGCTCAGTGGAGCAGCTCATGCAGCAGGACTCCAGCCAGCAGCTACCAAGCACCCATGGGATTTAGTCATATACTTCAGGGAAGATGATGGATGGATGGTCATTCAGAGAGCAAAGGTGCCTGATGCTGCAGATCCATCAGCTGATATTATTCCTTCAGCTATGGATGAAGGATTTGTCCTCAGAGGCCTGTTTTTTCCACATTCCTGTCCTGGGTCACAGCATCCCTCGGGAAGGCAAGCCTGGCACGACAAGCCCTGGGTGTTGTGGGTACAGTGAGCTGAGCTTGGACATGCCAGCGGGTCGGTCCCACACCAACTAATGCCATCAGGCTACAATAAAATATTACCATTAATTATAGCCGTACTTGCCTGACATCTTACCACTGCTCCCAGGAGACAGTGACCTGCAAAGTGGCAAAGTGGGGGGCTACAATCTGGGCAATAATCACTATAAGGACAGAGCTGGGCCAGATAATCTTGTAAACCTTTGCAGCACAGATTAAAATGCTCCACTTGTCCCCAGGCTGTCCTTTCTTTGACACCAGGGCAGCAGAAGTACCCCAAAACCTCCCAGTTTCTCCAGGACGTGCACAACGGTCCTGGCTGCGATAGCAGGGGACTGGGCTTGGTGGCACCAGAGTCCCGTCCTATTCCCGAGGACATAAATTTATCACAACGCCTTTATTAATAGCAGCGCAGCTCCTGTTAGCTGAACAAGGAAAAGCACGCGCTGGGCTCAGCAGAGCTTAAGTAAATAACGGCGAATGTAACACAGCAAATTAAATCCCAGCAGGGGAGACAAAATGCCAGCAAATATCCTGTAATCTATCTTCCTTCTGCTGAATTTCTAGATAATTTACATTCACCAGCAGTAAAACTGGAATAGTGTCAGTGTGTGTATTTATGAGCATGCCTGTGTGAAATGGGAAGCTGGTTTGGAAAATGTGGGTGCAAAGATGCTTTATAATACAACAGAAGGAAAAAACCAGTGCATACACGTCATTCCCTCCCTGGGAAGAGATTGAGAAATAAAAGGGATGCGTAGATGTGCCCAAAAGCTGTTGCCATCTTGTACCAACTGGCAAAAAGAAAGTGAAAATGAGATCAGCCAAGCTCAATGACTCTTTGTAATGAGAAATGTGTCAGGGATTACACACCCCAAAAACTCACAAGAAGTTAAACAAAAGGAAATCTGCTACTGAGAAGTTAAAAAGATTAGAAGAAAAATTGGTGTTGAAACCCATGAGACACAACCATGAGTGATGAGGGAGAGGCATCAGCCCTCTTCCAGCCCAGGGCAGGACCGGCTGCTCTCCGGAGGTCCCTGCCAGCCCTGACCCCCTCTGACTTGGGAAGGGCGAAGCCCTGGCAGGATAAAAGGGAGAGGGTCTCCCCACTGCAAAGCAATAGGTTGCTTTTGGGTGGTCATTTCTGAGAGAGCATGCAGCTATTCCCGCAGATCAAGGCCAGCAGAGCCATACACACAGCGTGGGGACTGTCCCCGAGTGCCAGAAGACCTTCACGGTGGCGGTTGCCATCATCGTGCATCCTTGGGAAGAAGGCAGCGCCCATCCCATGAGCTGGAATGGCCTCGCCTGCAAGGGGGGAAAGTACCTGAAAGCAAAAGTGGCTTGGAGCACAGAGGGAAGGAATTGCAGAGGTTACGGCAAGGGAGGTGTTGGGGCTGAGATCCCCAATCTCAGCCAGTTACATAAGCAGCAAGGCTGGGAATTGCATAATGACATGAATCATTCACACGGTTTCATTTTCAAAGGCTGCCCAGGGCTACGGAGCCGTCGGGGTCCGGTACCCCCAGAGACCCCCTGATCGCCGTCTATGCCTCTGCTGCTTCCCAAGCTCCGATGGGATGCGTCCTGCCTCGTGCGAAAGCAACGCCTCATTAAACCTCGTAGCTCCTGCCCTTGTTTCTCCCCGTGTGAACTCTGGGTTTGTTTGTGCTGGCAGTCATGCTGTGGGTGAACGCAGTTCAGCTCAAGGATGTGTAAGATGTTTGCCAGACAGGGATCTGACGGCTTTGCAAGTATTACTTCTTCTCTGTAAGATTTTATGCAGGATACAGAATAAAAAGTTAGCCCTCTCCTCTGGACTGTGCCAGATTCTGAGCATACTCTTGCATGGGGGACAAACAGATGTAGTGTGTACTACAGAAAAGTGATGTCTCCTCAGCGGGGATTTCCTATTTTAGCACCACCTCCTGTGGGTTTGGCAGGGAAATATTCCCTGCTTCAAGCAGCTTAAAACCCCAGGATAAGAGTTAAAATGATGAATGAAGTATGAAAAGCCCGTTCCCCAGTGGGGACCTGCCTTTCTGTAGGCTGCAGAGACGGTGCTTGAGTCTGTGGAGAAACATCTGCCAACAGAAGTCTGAAAGAAGGTGATCCCAAACCAGAGTTTTTCTAATTTGGGGGTTTATACACCATAAATACCTTCCTGATAATCTTTGCCCTCCTTATTTTACTGACGCTTGGACAGGAGTGAAGACTGAGAAAAAAACTGGCTTTTTGCTGAGTATTTCTAAAGAGCTGCGAGACTTTGCAGTGCCATTTGCAAGGAGCAGCTGGAGGAAACGTATGAAAGCAAGAAAAAGGCAGCAGCCAGGGGGGCTCCAGTGCCTGACAGATGCAGACACTCTCCGATGAGAAAAACTAACTTTTCGAAGGGGAAGCTATTGCAAAATGAAGTGCAGAAGACGCTGCAAAAGCCTCATGCCTTGTACACGCAGCCTGAGTGAAAGCTCTAATAGCTCCCTGGAGCACAGTCTTCCTGGAGCAATCCAGATGTTGTTTGCTATGTATTATCTATAAGTTCTAAAAAAAAACCCAAAACCTACAGGATTTTTCATCTGCACACACGGTTTTCCCAGGACCATGGGCCTGATCCTGAGTATTGCATGAGGAGCACGTACAGACCAATTCACTTGCTTCCTACCCATCTATTTCCAGGGGACATTCAAGGGCAGCTCTTTCCTCCCTCCAGATTAATGCATAGATTAGCAAACAAAGTGTCCCCAGATTCTGGGGGGAGACCACTAAGATTTATTTCACCAGGAGCTGGAAACAATGGCAGCCACCCGCACGCAAGAGGGATTGATGGAAGGGTAGGTGCAGAGAAATGCTGCTACAAAGAACAGGGAACTGAGAGTAGAGCTTAGGAGAAATGAAAAACTTCCTTAGCCAGCAAAAGACAGGCAAAGAGGAGCTGTTTATAAACACCCAGTAGGAAACACTGCGGGTAGAGGAGAGTTGGTGACATTATGGGGTGATTTTGGAACAAGGAGCAAGCGCTGGAGCAAGTCCCAGCCTAGTGCAGCTGTCAGCAGCTGGAGCTGGCACGGGAAAGGGAAGAAATGCTGATATTTTGGGCAGCAGGGGAAACAATTCACGTCACAACTAAGTGTGCTTCTTCCATTATTTAATATTAACGGGCTGCAGAAAGTTGTCTTTATTATGGAGGGATGTTGCTTCTTTTCTTTTTGCTGCCAGGTCTCTTTATGCCCTTTGGAAGAAGCATCTCCTACTCACCCCGAGAGCAGGTACAGGCTGGCACACTCAGAAAGATCAAGGAAACCCAGTGAAAAAGGAGATTATTTTCTGGAAGTCCCCAGACCTGCAGCTGGAGCCACAGCTGGCCCCAGCCAAGCTGCCTGTCTGCAGTCCGGTGCCCGGCCAGCAGCGAGCCATCTCCTGCATCCCTGGCAGCAAACTTGTCCCGGGGTTTCTCCAGCCATCCACCCACGATCAATTTCTCCCGGAGGATATTGCAGAGCCTTGCAGCATTTGAATCATGTTTCAAGCCAGAAATTCCCCGCGTCGCTCGCTGTTCTGCAGCTTCTTACACCACTGCCTCCATTTCTTTTGAAAATTAACATTTTCAAAGCCTGTCGGCTAATGACAGTTCCTGAGTAATGAGGCTCCCAAGCCATCCCTCAAGTCCACATTTAGCAAAGTAATGGCTCGAGACACCGAGCATTTAATCCAGGGGATGGCTCAAGCCTGGGCACGTGCAGCAGGTTCAGGATAAACCTGGGATGTGCCGCCAAACTACAGCAAGAGCAGCACGGTGCAGACCAGCACCCCCAGGGAGGCACTGGGACCAAACTGGGAGCCAGGAACCACAGAGAAAGAGGGGTTGGGATCTCTTTTGGACCAGACCAAGGTCCCCAGAGATCCCTGGGCTGCTGCAGGGGAGGCAGCAAAGCCAGCAGCCCAGCAAGGCTGAACGGCTGGGTTAGGAGTGCTTGGGTGAGCCAGGACAAAGCATTTCAGAGCCTGGAAATGCCACCCATGCCCAGCAGCATGCCTAGCAAAAGCAAGAAAACTGGAAGAGCAGGAGGGAAAACAAAGAGAAATGAGAGTATATTATAAAATAACCAAATAATAAATAACAACCAGGAGGGCTGGGAGTCTCACAGCCAGCTTGATGCCAGTGGTTCCCCCAACAGCCCTTCAGAAACATTAGGAGGGAATTGGCCAGAGCAGAGCACAGCTTTGCACATGTCTGTGTAAACAAAGTGGGGAGCAAACCCCCGCTCAGGCTGCATGGCTTTTCAACAGCTGCTGACTCGTAGTGGATGACAAAGCCAATGGATGCCACAGCGGGGAGGCGATGCTCCTTTCTAATGCTTTTCACCTTTCTGGCATCTTCCACCTGAGCGCAAGGCACCATACACCAGTGCAGGGCAGGGAGTGGAAAAAAATGCAGTCATGAAATTGCTGCAAATAACTGATAAAAGGCCCCTTGGACCAGATCGATATTGCTTGCACCACTGGTGAGAAATCAGATCCTGATAGGAGCTTGGATAAAGGATGCTCCTTTGCCCGCTGGAGCTGTACCAGCAACCGCAGGCGAGCTGCACTGCACTGCCTCAAACGAATGCAATATAAGGTTATCATATACAGCTGGTAGGGTGAAATATAGACATGAATTTTGATAAGCTCCTGAAGCAACTCGGCTTTGGCCTATTTGTACGGCTGGGTATCCTTGGTGCTGCTCATAACCAGCCCTAAGTGTCTCTCTTTTTTGCCTCATTTGCCCTTGTTCTTTGATTTACTCCAACATCCTTGACTGGCGTTTTCCTTTTTGCTGCGGACCCGGAGCACTAAGTGCAGCACTGAAGAGCTCAGAGCCTGCTCGGGTTGGACAAAAAGCAGCAGGACCTGATAGCACCACGGTCCAGAGATCCCACCCGTCTCCTGGTGCACTGCAGGGTCTCCAGCTGGAGAAAGCCCACGGCAGGGCTGCAAACCCATGCACGCTGTGAAAAGGTGCCTCAGACACGTATCCAGGTGAGACAGGAGGGAAGGAGGGATGTGCCCTTCTGACACAGGAATTGCTCAAAAGCACCACAGATATAAGAGGTCCAGGGTACATCCATACGCGCACCTTGCAGAGAGCCTTGGGCATACCGTGCCTCTTAAACAGAGAGAAACCTGCTCAGTACCTGGAGCAGTAACAGGTTTTACAGCCTCCGTCGACGGACACAAAGCAACCGTGGGCAACCCTGAGTCTGTGCCCTGAGGTCTCCCCAACCTAACCTCTGCTCCCTCTCCCTACAACCGGGATGTACTGCCAAGGATGGGGCAGCCTTGACCCTGGCTAACCAGATCCGCAGGGGCTGGAAGCGGAGGGGTGCACCAGCCCCCACCCAGGGTGGGATGTCTCCCCCCCGTCCCCGTCCCAGCACAGCCAGCCCCGTTGTCCCCAAGCTCGGCAGGGAGACTACAGCTGAAACCTGAGAGAAGCAGCAAGAGTGATCAGCTGGGCTGTGCAAAGCACAGCGCCTTCTTCCAGCATTTAATCTCACCTCTACCTGTTAAAAATCAGGGTTTTCAGGGAGGACAGGCTGGTCCCACAGCTCACTCCCAGGAGGCCATGCCCAGCTCCAAGGCTTTAAGCATTGGCTGGTTTAAGGGACACACCAACTCCGCCGTTTGCAAGACCCAGGAGAAACCAAGAAGCCTGCTTCACCCAGGACCGCCCCAGCTAAGAAAAACTCAGCAGGATGCTGACAGGAGCAGGCAGAGGCAGCAGCTCAGCCCTGAACACAGGGCTCGTCCCGAGGCTAAGCCCACACGTCTCCTGAGCAGCAAATGCACCTAATAAATAAGAGGGATGCAACCCATCACCTTGGTCACTGGGCTGTTTGCATCTTCACCCACAGCCTGCAGAGCTTCACACCAATCCGAAGCAGGATCACAGTGTTGGTTACAAAAAGCTGATGTGACCTCCTGGCTCTGAGAAAATTGGTGGCAGGGAGCAGGAAAGGGTTAACGCCAGGGGAAAGCCTTTGTGCAGCTCTGTGCCAGCCCAGGTCCGGGTCAGGTCCATACCTGCCTGGCATCCTTCCCGAGAGCCTGCCAAGACCTGGGGTGAGAAGAGGCATTGCTATAAAAGAAGCAGCAAAACTGTAAGAGAAACCAACTGTGGCAGTCTCTGGGGTTGGGAAAACTCCCTGCAAAGGGAGAAATAAGTGGAGCTGCCTTATTGGAAAAAAAGGACTCAAATACATAACCGCAAGCAGAGAGGAGTTGACAAAATACATGTGCAGAAAGCCGGCATGGAACAGGCGTGCAGAACATTTGTAATTGCTCCTTTTTTTTCCCCTTTAGCTTTCAAGCTGCTGGAAAAATCCAGCTCCTGAGCTAATGCATTCAAGGAGTCTTGCAAAACAACACAGGGAAAAGCAGCGTGAGAAACTTCACATCTACCAAACCCTAAGCCTGTCCTGCAGCCTGGAAGCAGACCCCGGGCGAGCTCGGTACCAAAGTCATCCTCAGCATCTCCTCGCAGCGGGCAGGCGCTGCTATACTCACAATTTCAGGACTCTCCCGATCCCAATCCCACTGCACTCGGAGCAAAAGTTTTCCTCTGCCAGCGGTTGCTGGGGCCATTCACTACTTTTACTTCCCAGCCTGGAGGTGGGGATGGGTGTGTGGAGGTGGGGCTTAGGCTGCGATTTCAAAAGCCGGAGTACATTTTGACCAAAACTTTTGCAATCTCTTTCAATAGGATTTTTTTCTTTTTCCTTCTTCTGCAGTCGCAATCCAAAAATGACAGAGCTGCCCATGTGGTTTGCTGATACAGGGCTTTGCAAACTGCTTATGCAGTCCCGGTCCAAACTGGTCTTTGCTTTTGCTCTGTCTCCTGGCTCCCATCCCCTCTCCCGGCCATGCATGGGTCCCATCCCTCTGGGTCTTTATCCTTACATTCATTTTCTTACTCCATTTGCTTTATCTGCATTTGTTTCTTTAACTTTCAAAGCTGTGGTGGTAGCCTGGGATTTGTGATTGCGAGTGTTTGTTTATATAATCCCGGATTGTTTATTCTTCAGTAACTCTTCCCATTGCTCTTTTGCACTAATCACTAAGGCATTTCCAGCTAAGAACCGGAGGAGTTAATGAACAGGCAACCCCAGTTAAAACTGTCAAAGGGAAACTAGGATTTCTCCTTTTGGGGTTCTTCTGGTGCCTTTGTGTGTTTGGGTTGCGTGCGGGGGATGGCTCCGGGTGGGCATTGGGGATCTCTTCTCCTTGCTTGGATCCAGGTGGATGCTCTGCCTGGCTGCTGGCACAGCTCCTTCACTGCGTGTTCCCCCTCCTCACCCCTGGTTGTTGGGTTTGCTCCATCTGCTGCTGGCTTGGCTGGGGACGGTGATGCAGGTGTGCCCGCTGTGCCACAGACGGAGCTGGCCCTGGCCCCAGCCATCTCCGTGCTGCAGAAAAATAAGGGAGATGAGCTGCTGCCTGCACTCAGACACCATGAACACAGGCATGGGGTGAAAGCAGAGCTACCAACTTGTTCTGGAAATGCATCAGCAAAGAAAAACTCAGTTCGTTCTTGTGCACGAGCAGGGGCGCAGAGGTTGTCGTGCAACGTGGGAGTCGCCAGGACCCGCTGCTGAGCATCACCGACGAGGCAGAGCAAGACGGGGTTTGGCTCATCACAGCTGGGGAGATACCCTCAGTCTCTGGGTGGAGGCAGGGGGATGTAGTGTGAGGATGCGGTCCCCAACAGGAGCTGGCTGGAGGGACTGTGTTTAAACCGCGGGCTTGGAAATACATCCAAGCACCCAGGTGAGGATGCTCTCCTTACCCACTCGGGAAGCTCGATCCACTCCAGGAGGCTCTTCTCAGTCATCTCTGCAGAAGGAGATGATGGATTACACATCACCAAACATTGCTGGAGATACTGCAGGTTCTCCAGAGAACAGCATCAACTGCCTCTCTCAAAACAGGGACCTGGATGCCCAGCCCCTGGACCTCCAGCCCCGCTGGCTTTTTGCAGCTTCAAAAATCACATCTGACTGGGAAACCTGGCTCTCCCCACCACCCCTAACCCTGCTCATACATTTCCCTACTTAGAAAACCCAGGAACCTCTCTGCAAGCATCTGCAGATGGACTAGCTCAGATGCAGAGTAACGATTTATAAAGCTTTTAGGTGGGACTGGGAAGATGGTCCCTCTCCAGCTCCCTCCCCTCTCACTCTCCACCTGCCACTGTGCCATGGTGGTGGGAAGCCCAGGGGCTGCTCAGGGACCTGATAGCTTGGAAAAGGGTCAAGAAGGGAAAGGTCTTAGCAGAGCAACCTCAGTTATGGATCCTCCGAGGCTCAGACTTGCCCTCGGTCCAGGGGAGCCCAGGTTTGGTAGCGCTCCAGGACTGCTGTGGCCATCGTTGCCTCCCTTGAGCTTTTGATGGGATGAAGAGGGGAAAGCAAGGCTGGCATGAGGTATTGGGTCTGGACAATTAATGCTGAAGATGGTTTACTGCTTTGCTTGATAACCCACAGTCTCTGGAGGTAACATTTTCAGGACCAAATGCCAGGAGACTCCATGAGCTGCTGCTCTCTCAGAGGATCATGCAGCCTTATCCTGCACACACTTTTGCAAGTTCACTTTATAGTCTCCATAGAAGCCATTTGTGTGCATCTTTTTCCAAAAAAACCAGCCAAACAGGTTGTTTTGAATGTCTTCAAATACCTGGATTTCAAACGATTTCAAAGCTCTGGGGAACTGCGTCCGTCCCTTCACCTGCTGCTACCCCTTGGCCAAAACACTGCACCCTGCCCAGGTGCTGCTGTCGGCCCCTCCTGCTGCCTTCCCCAAGGGTGCCGGGGTGTACATGGCCTCGGCTGCTCTCAGCATCAGTGTCCGGGTCTGTCTCAGCTGCGAACGGGTGCACCAACCCAGGCGAGGTTTGCCAGGGCAAAGTCACACTTGGATTTCATGCTGTTGCAGCTTGGGGACCAGGATAGATGCAAAGTCACATCCAAAGAGAATATAAGGTACCGGGGGAGATGGAGAGACTTTTGGTGGGTTCCCCATTCTCTTTTCATCCCAAGAGCCACAACAAGCTCCCAGATGGAAACTCCAGATGAGATATTTTCCAGTTCAGGGTTGTGGTGCAGCAGCAGCTGAGAAAGGCACAGCCACGTTTTCCTCCCAGCATTTCTTGCTGGGGCCTGACAGATTGGATGACCAGCCATGGGCAAGGGGGCTCGCTGGGCAGAGGGACTTGATGTTTCTGAAAGGAAGATTATCTGCTTTCCCTGCACAAGCTCATTAAATAATAATTAAACAACGGCTTTCTTAGCTCTAGCAGCAGAGATACATTTTGCTAAGTAGGAGACAGCCAAAGCAGTGCGTTCAAAAATACTCTTTGCCCAAGTGACCCTGAGCTGTCCTCTCAAGCAGGGCTGCATCAGACAGATAATGCACTGCAGAGAAAATAAACTTTATCAGCTCTTGTTGGCTCTGCGGTATCTCAGGAAGGCATTATTAGATCTAAAAAGTGTATTATTAATATTTTACAGCTGCGTAACTCCTTTCTTTCCAGAGAGGCTGTGCGGCATGCACAGACAGCCCCCCAGGACCCACAAAACGTGTTTAATTTGAGCGTCGGAGGTCAGAGCTCCTCAACAGCAGGGAATAACCCGGCGGGAAGAGGAGACTCTCCAGCTGCAGAGGAGCAAGAAGCAGACACCCAAAATGGCCCGGACGAGGGGATCATCATCCCCCATGCTTAGAGAGCAGCAGGGAAAGGTGGACAGCCCTTTCGGCAGCAGTATCACGCTGCGATATTGCACGAAAGAAGAGCACCATCTACCGACTCCTCTTCCTCAGCACCTCATCTGTAGCTGCTGTGAGCCAGCACGAGTTTCGCAAGTGCACAGGCTGCTGCTCCATCCCAGGTCCCGGGTATTTGCCAGACACCCTCAAAGGCAGAGGAGCAACGTCTCCTCGCAGCAAAATGCCCTTATCCCACTGGTCCAAGCTGGCGACTCGATGGCACAGCACTGGGTTGCATGTCCACGGTCAGACAGGCTCCTCCTGCGGCCCCAAAGGCTGCTCACTCATCTTTTCCCTTGTAGGATGCAAACAGCTTTCTGCAAACCATCAGAGCTGAAGGGAATTTGGCTCTAACCTAACAAGTCGGTGGGCACATGCAGCCCGGCTGTGGCCATCACACGTACCCCTGGGCCAGGGGAGTACAACAGCCGCCATCCCCTTGGGCTCCAGGGGTTCGATTAGCTATATATGAATTAGCAATATGAATCGGTATTGCATTATGTGGGAGAGGGATGCAGGTGAAACGCTGGCCCAGGTTGCCCAGGGAGGAGGTCGGTGCCCCATCCCTGGGAACATTCCAGGTCAGGTTGGACGGGGCTCAGGACAACCTGATCTGGTTGAAGATGTCCCTGATCCTTGCAGGGGGATTGGACCAGATGACCCTGAAATGTCCCTTCCAACCCAAACCATTCTACAATTTTAAAAAAGCCCATGAACTCCTTGGAAGGAAAGTGTTTCTCCTGGTGCCCTAGCCCCGTGGCTCCCAGCTCGGAGCCGTCTCCTGCCTGCTGCTGCCACTCTCTGACCAAGAGCTTTCCTGCAGTTCTTCCAGCTTTTAGGTCACGGCAAGCCTTTGACCTTCAAATATTTGGACATGCAGACCCTGAGTGCATCCCGTGGAAGTGAAAAGGATCATTCCTATTGAAAACCGAGCATTAAGAAAGTCCCAGTGACTGAAACCTGAATGTGCTACATGGAGTGCTTTAACAGCCATCTCATTACAGTCAGTTCAGAGGTGTTAACTCCTCCAGAGGACGTGGTAGAAGGACTATTTCTTGGAACAATTAAAACCAGTTTGCAGCAAATGATAGCAACACTTACCTTGTGCTAAGAGATTATAAAACGACACATGTCTGAGATTATATATGTCCATAGATGAATAAATCGGGGCTTTCAACCTGGAATAAGGCACATTAATGAGCTCTTATCTGCCCAGGCTCTGCTGGTTACTCCAACTCTGCTCCTGGTCCAAGAGTTAAGCTGGGTTTGCAAAGGAGCAGCTCAGTGTCCTGCATGGGAAATGGGACACATCGCTTGTGGGGCTGAGGCTGATTCTTTTCCATGTGTGGGATTAGGAAAAAACAGCTGGATTAAGGCTGGGATTTTACATTTGAGCTCTGCTGACGTCTTACAGAGGGCCAGCCAAAATCCGAGACACAAATGTTTTGAATTCTGCAAAAATTGTTTGCAGAGCGGGGATCTAAACTGGGTGCCTGGAGTCCAACAGCAGTAATTAGCTGCTTTGCTTCTATATATTTTGGGGCTGCTTTCTGAATGCCTGCCTTGCCTTTTAATGCACGTAGGAGTTGCACTGAGAGCTGTCAGCAACCGTAGCACAGATGTCGATGCGGGCCAAGTTCAGAAGAGGAAAGCTAAAGACAAAAACAGAGGCTGAACTCATGGTTCCCTTTCCTGTCCCTCAACCACGGGACTTTCCTTCCTGTCCTGAAGAAAGAGGAATCCCATGGGCTGTACAAAGGCAATGAGAAGTATCCTCATTATTCTGCTGCTGAACTTCATCCCAAAATTCTTCTATAGCAGCAGAGGAGGGAAATTTCAAGGCATATATTCAACTGAAATTTCAATTCTTATGAATGGGCAGTGCTATGGAGACACCCAGGAGAGCAAATTGTGAGAGAGCTGGGTTTCAACATCTGCAGCAATAGCTGGGAAGGGTCAGAGAGAAATCCTGTCCTGGGTAAAGAGGAGGAAAGCAAGAAAAAGGGAAAAAGTACAACTTTTCCCCATTCCATTCTTGCGAAACTGCCAGCCCACTCCCTTGGGCATAACTATTTTGGGACAGCAGCGCCTGCAATGTGTGAGATGCCTTCAGTCTGGGAAAAGCTTTCAAAATATGAGAATGGGTTTTTATGAATAACACAGAAGGAATAATGTTTCCTGAAGGATGTGCTTTGACTTGAAAACCTTCCAGCGGGGGATTTACGCCGCACTCAGAGGCTGCCTGAGCTCAGAGCATTTATGTTGCTGCATAATTGCACAAGATGCACTTCTTGGAGAGTTTCAAGTCTATTAATGCACTTCACTCCTCGGGGACGTGGTGTCAGAGAGACTGCGATTTATGGACAGGGGCCATCATGCTGTTTGTAATTCAGCTTAAAAAAAAAAAGCTTGCAAGTCATGATCCTTCATAGTCCAGTCCAGATTTCCACCCCGCGCTACATCTGTGCTAGGTGTTAATTAGGAAACCTGATGGCATTATAGAAAGGCAAGTGGCTAAACCGTGGGTATGCACATGGGAAGAATGCACTGAAAGAAACATCTGGTTTTCTGCTTTCTTTCCTTTCTTTTTTTTTTTTTTTTTATGAAGTATGTCATACAAGTTGGAGCATCATGGAAAATGAGGTCTTTCCTTGGTTGAGGATGTCAGCTGGGTGAGCACTTACACCCGCTATCCTCTCAGCACAGCTTTAAAATGCAGAAGGTCCTTTGTAACACCTTCGTTGTCCACACAGACTTTCTGCTGAGGCTGCAGATGGATACTAATTAATGGCATTTGTGGTGGCGGCAGATTTATTGAAGCTTAATGTATGGAAAACAGCCCCCCGACTATGTCCAGTGCAGGCAGCTTGGTCCACATCTAATGGGGAGATGCAAGGTCCTGCCACCTCCTGCTATTCCCTAAAGCCTTTCTGTCCAGGCAGGCTTAGAATCAGTCTTAATTGCTTCTAATGACCTGAGGGCTGATATAGCAATGCTGTGAGGAGGGGCAGAGCTTCCCCTAAGAAGGATCTTACTGAAAAGTAATCCGTCACTGAGCCAGACTGCGCAGGAGTTCAAGGCAGGCACCACCGGGTGCTTAATAATTGAACGAGTTCCTGCTTCTTGGAAGCATTTGTAATTTTCAGTTGTTATTGAAGTGAAACTTTACATGAATTTATACACAGAAATCCTTAGAAGAGCTGTGCTTTTATCAGCCCTCAAAGTTATCTAAATTATAATACATTTCGTCTTTACTAGAGCAGGCTAAATAAATTGCTATATAAGTAAATGTTATTACAGCGCTGATAAAGCACTGCATTCTTCCCATTTTCACCAGTATCCTTTCTCTCTTTTTTTGAAGATGTTTACTATCACCTATCAATTGAAATATAATCACACCAAGACCACACCCAGTCAGTCCTTAAGGGATGAGAAAGAATTGTAGTCAGTTTCTAGAATGGAAAAGTCCTTGGGAAGGAAAGCCAGGCTGCATGGCTCAGCCAGGAGAGACATAGTTTGGGCTAAACTAATTTAAAAAATCATTTTGGCATTAGAAGAGTCCATCTGGGAGAATTTCAGTTAAAAATCTGTGGGACTGAGAGATACTGTCCTTCAAGAAATGCAGCCCAAGAAATGAATGAGATATGAAAACCCTTGGGGGAAGAGAAGGGCTTGGGGATTTTGCTCTCTGTGATGCCGCCAGCTGGGTATCGCTGAAACAGGAGAGCGATGCTGCAAGGATGCCGGGGACAGGGAAGGGCAGATTGTCTCCAGCAGACTCCAAACTGGGTTTCCCCCAAAAAACCAAATACGGCAGGTCAAAGATTTTTATTTTTTTTTAACCACGTGCTTACCAGGACAACCCAGTAATAACAATCATCCTGAAATTGCTCTGCCCTAGCACAGACTTTGTTGGGGAGAAGGAGGCCAGTGGAGGTGGGGGGAGGACGCATGATGAGCAGCTCTCTGCAGAGGGACTCACTGGCTTTCATCCATAAATCCTGAATGAGGAGCAGAGACGGCAAGCGGGGAGAGCAGGGAAGGAGTGGGACCCGGGTGAGGACCTAGACCGACGCAGAAATAGGGTTAGTCCTAACAGGGGTAGAAAAGAGGGATGTGGTGTGCTTGGGGAGTGCTTAGATAATCTCAGTTTTCAAACTGCTTGGGCCTTATTTTGGAGGACTTAAGGACAGGGTCAATCCCAGTGCTGGCTTTGGAAGGTCATGGTGAGAGGCTGTAAATCTGGAAGAGCGCAGAGCAAAAGCAGCTGAGAAAACAGGCAGGAGCCACACTAAACCGTGCCATGCCAGCTGCACACAGAGATAAGCTGAACTTAGAGCCAGCTATTGCTGACAGCCGAGGAGGGACAGCACGGGCAGTGCCATGGTGACATTCAGCAAGCTCCAAAGTCCTCTCCATCAGAGCCTTTGCCCAAGCAGGATGACACAGAATAACCTCAAAGTATTAAAATTTAACTTTTTGTTTTCTTGATTTCCAAGTCTCACAGCAAAGCTGACATGCTCCATCGCTGATCTCTTTTTTTACTCCAAGAGAGCCTCCCATGAGCAGGACACTCGGCCACCTCTCCAAAGGGCTGACCTCAGCTGTGGCAACATCAGAATACCTCCCAGGCACAATGGCACCTTCTTATTAAGCTGGACTAATTGGATTTTCTAAATAGGAGAGGAAAATGTCCACATCCGAGCAATCGTCCTGCTTGTGAGGAACTCCCAAAGGCTACAGGGAGCAATTAAGAGGACACCCATGTCCAGGTGGCTAGCAGCCCACCTCATCCATGAGATGGTCCAACAGTAGCCCCAAGACTATAACCATTTACAGCTCAACGTTTCCCCCAGTCAGGACAGTCATTAACTATTTAGCAACCCTGAATTTCTCTTCCACTGACATCCCAGGTCCTTCCTTGAACTTGTGTCAGATTCACCTTGGAGTATCCCACGGGAGGGAGCTTCACGACAGGACAGATGGGACCCCACATGAAGAGCCACCTCCTCCTGGTTGCTTTGATGCACCCGCTGGTGACTTCATTGGATGTCCCTGGAGTCACAGTGCAAATTCGGGCACTTTGGTTGCCCAGCGAGGTGGTGGATGCCCCATCCCTGGGCACATCCAAGGTCAGGTTGGACGGGGCTCTGAGCAACCTGATCTGGTTGAAGATGTCCCTGTCCATGGCAGGGGGGTTGGACTAGATGACCTTGAAAGGTCCCTTCCAACCCAAACCGTTCTGTAATTCTAACATGAGGTTTGCAGGGCCCTGACTAGCCCACGTCTCACGGTAGGGCTTCACCTGACCAAGTGGAGATTTCTACCTCCAGGTAGCTCCTTTGAGCTCAACAGAAAAAAAAAAAAAAAGGATGCTCTGAGGATGTGGTGCCCTGATCCATGCAGGAGACAGTCCCATTTACAGGGGGAGGCTTGGCTGGTGGCCACGAAGCCTTTTCCAGCCAGCTCTTCTAGGGTCTGCACCGTGGGTCCAGGGTCTGCACGGTGGGTCCAGGGCAGACATTGCAAACCCTGGTGAGCCTTGCTCCACCAGCGCATTTGTCCAAGTCCCTGAGCTAGGCAAGGCTGTGCTGATATAATCACAAACCATTTCTTGTCTTGTAGCACTGCGCTAGGGAGCATTAAAAGCATGTCCATCGGTCATAAATCCAGCCGCAGGTGAAAACCTGAATGCCGTATATAGTCAGGGGTTTGGTGTGACTGATGGACACTGCAAGGAGGTAAGGCATGAGGGACACTCACCCGAGTGCCAGTCACTTGGTCCATGTATCCCCCCAAAATAACTAGGTGGGGGCTATTTACCTGCTGAGAAGCTGGTGGAAACATGCAGAGCCATCAGCTGGTCGTTACCACTGCAGCTTGGGACGGAGATGGGCAACAGAGAGGAGGGAGGGAGGGATGGATGGGTGGGTGGGTGGATGGGTGTATGGATGGATGGGTGGGTGGGCGGGTGGGTGGGTGGATGGATGGGCGGGTGGGTGGGTGGGCGGGTGGATGGATGGGTGGGTGGACGGGTGGGTGGATGATCTCTTCTGCCACTGGCAGAGAAGAGGAGGGGGTCGGCAGGTCCTGGGGACACTGGGCCCCCCGAGGCCGGGGAGCTGTGTGCCGGTGTGCCGGGGGGTGGCAGTGTTAGAGCAGAGAAGAAGGACGCTCCCTCCGTGCGGGCAGGGAGCTGGCAAAGTCCCGGAGTCGGGATGCCCCGAGCATCCTTCACCCCGCAGCCCAGCAGCTCTCCAGAGAGTCCTGGGGCTGGGGCTGAGTTTTATTTCTGTGCATATCTCTGGGCAAAGGGAGGAAATAAAAAAAAATAATGACTTTAACTGACAATTTTTAGCGAGGCAAAAGGAAAAACCAAACAGCTGTTCTGGGTTCCCGCTGCTCACAGTTTTATGTGAGCTAGGATTGCACCCACCCACAACTTGAGCAGATCCCAAGGACATCTCGGCTTCCCGCCAGCCTCAGTTTCCCCATCTACAAAGTCAGGGCTGTTCAGATGCATTTCCCAGTGAATCAAGTCACCGCCACCCACCTCTCAACCCACTGCACAGAAAACACCCAGCCCTGCCTATAAATTTGGGGCTGCTCACCTGCAGAGCATCCCAGAGCCTGTGGGGTACAAGCTGCTTAGGACCAGTTGTGCTTCAGGGAGTCACCGAGTCCTTCACCCCTTTTTAACAGGATAGCACATCCCTCATGCACAGAAAAGCCACAAGCACAAGGGACGAAGGAAGGTGTCATCCTCACCCTGCCCCCATAGCCCTCTCTGTTCTTGTTTTTGCAACTTGAGCTATGGGAGTGATTTATATAGAATTCACGTGCTGTAGGGAAAGGCATTTTTATGGCATCCAAATGCTGATTAGATCTAGCTGTGACGCTCACCTTGTTCATAGCATATCCATTTATTAATCTTCCCTTATTCAGCTATTTTATTAATTATCGATCATGCACACTTGGTGAAATTGGGTAGCCGAGGAGTGACATCCAGCAGTTCAGGCACACAAAGAGAAATGAGCATTTTCCTACCCAGAACTTCTGAAATTTGAAATCAATGGTGTGGTCAATAAACTTTTAAACTGGGGCAAGCTGGGTTCATTATTCCAAAAGTATTAGTTTGCTCCTACAGAGGATCACTCCCAGCTCGAGCAGGGAGCAGGATGAAGGGGATGGAGATAAGGTGAATGCAGAACTGGCATTTGAACCACCCCCAACAGGAGGACCAGGGGATGCTCACCAAAACCAGTAGAGGAATGGTTTAAAACAGGAAAGTCCTGGTTTTGTGCAGCAGGCAGTGCATCTCAGGGATTTGCAGCCCATGAGGCCGTAGAGATGCAGAGGACCAGCAGGTCAAGTTGAGGGACAATGGGTCCATGAAGAGATGGCAGAGGGATGGGGTGACAGTTTTGGCTGCTGGGGTAGTGTGAATGCGAGGAAGCCCAGGAATGGGCTGTCCCTGTTGGCATCTCCACTGCGGACAGCAAACAGGGTGAGCTGGGCCATGGTCTGACATGGCTGGGCTTCAGCTGTGCTCTTATGTTCTTGGCCAAACACTGCTAACTGATTTTTATGCAGACACGTTATTTTTATTGTTGGGGTTTTTTTAAAGAAATAATGAAATAGAAAGTTATTTCAGATGGCATCAATGTAAGAAATTTTTACATAAATTAATTCTTCGCTGGGTCTTTTCTCTTTAAATCTAGCATATATGTGAAAATGGAAGTATTTTCCAGCAAGTCATAATTAGGAGAATGAAAGCACTTGTGCTACTCTGGGACATCCGCAGGGTACAGCAGTGTTCATGAGTTTACTTATGGGAGAACAAAAAGTGGCTCCAGGATGACGCCCCATATCTGCAGAGCAGCCCAAAGTGTAACCTCCCTCCACAGACCAAGTCACCCAGAGCTTCTTAACATGTCAGGACTGGAAAAACAAAACAAAACAAAACAAAACAAATACCAATTTAAAGAGTTTAAGACCTTTAAAACTCCTACTGCGTGCTCCCTGGGACCCATGCAATCGGAGGCTCCGGCTCCCCTAGGCTTCAGCACACTCCAGCGCCGGCCATGCAAGCCCTGATTGTGCCGTCCCTGGATATTAATTATTCTGAAAAACATTTCTAAAACCCCAAAGATCTGTGAGCCACCAAGAGACCAATTTGCACTGTTTTCACTGGCGTTGCCACACAAGTGTAAAAATCAGTGTTTCAAAACAAACATGTTTGGAAACGCAACTTCTCCTGAATGTTTCTGGGGAGTATTTTTAACATGAGGACCCAGGAGCTCTGCCATCAGGGGCACCATGTCCGCTCAGATGCAATCAGAAATTCACGTGGGAAATTGCTCCAGAAGGTGTATGTCAGAAAATGCATGGAAACGAGCAGAGTCATTACCTGTCCTGTTTGTGCGGAGCGTGATCACGGCTTAGCGTTGACGTTACTTGCTCTCATGTCCATGGAGCACGGCCAGATCCTGCCTCCTGCACAGGCAAAAGGAGACACATGCCTTTGGTCTTCTTGCACCAAGAGGTGCTCCAAGAAGTGATGGCAGAAACCAGATGACCAGAGATGATCATGCGAGGAGGGACAGGGTAGAAGCGGTAGCAGTGTTGATTTGCAAATCTGAAAATTTTTGAAAATTTGCAAAAAATTTTCAGATTTGCAGATTGAGGGAAGGTGAGGCTGGGACACAGCGGGGTTTGGGCTCCAGGCAAGGAGAGGAAACCATAGGGAGCACCAGTGAGGCTCACACAATGGCAGACGGCAGAGGAGAAGCGATTCATGAGCTGGAGGAGCAGAGTGTGGCAGTGGGAGAAGGTAGCTCAGACAAGTCTGACGGCAAAGGGAAGGAGGGAGAAGAAAAGGAGATTAAAAAGAAACGTGGGTTGTAAGTAATGAACCGAGCTGAACTAGCATGGGGCTTGGCTATTCTGCCATCCCAACAGGTGGTCCCAGCTAGGAAGAGGGGGAGCACCCACGTGAAAGGACTTGGCATTCAAGAGGCACCAGGGTCTCATTCAGGAAGGTCTGGCTGGCTTCTGTCTGACAGCTCTGCTGCCCTGTCCCACACCTGGCCAGATGTGCTTGGGAAGGGGGGATGGCATGGGGCGGCTGCTTCTCGGTGCAACTGTAGTTCAGGGAAGGGATTTGTCCCCCACCCAAACACGGGCACAGGTTGCTCAGGGAGGTCATGGAGTCTCCATCTGTGGAGATATTCAAAACCCAGCTGGACGCAGTCCTGGGCAACCTGCTGTAGATGATGCAGATGATATCGAGAGGTGCCTTCCAACATCAATAATTCTGTGATTTGGTCATTTGTCCTACAGCATTTAGCAGCCTCCTTTGCTGACATCTGCCAGACACACTTGAGCAAGTCCCCGCGACTTCATGTGTAGCATTTTCATGGTGCAACTTCTCCAGCTATTCCAGACATCTGCTTCTGAATGAGATGAGTTTCCCCAGAGAAGCATCTCACCCATCTGGTCAGATACCACCAGACATTGGTGCGCTCAAGGCCATACAACATTCAAGTCTAGCGGACTGCTGTGAACCAACTGACACCTTGACCCTCTCTGTCCTGTCCCTAGGGAAGCCAGTGATGACATTTTAAGCCGGAGCAGGTCTTAGTCCTGAGTGTCTGGGTTTTTCACAGAATTGGGTAGTTTAATAAAATTGCCACCCTGAAGGAGGGATTCTTGTCCTGTAACACATTTTTCCACCAATTTGTTGAGAATGAGCAGAGGCTAAATAATTCCAGGATCATCCATAGTGGGTGCATCTGAAGCTACCTGTAATTAAAAATTAAATTATAACTGACAAGACAAGATCACAGCTCAGATGGTTTATAATCAGCAATGAGTTCCTCCTTTGTAGCATGCAAAAGACATTTTATTACCTGTTCTCCAAGAAGAATATTAGAACTAAATGTTCAGGTGACTAAAGGTAGGGGAGATATTTCTCATCCATAGTCTAAGCTCAGGAAATCATAGTTATGTAGGTTTGTCTGCTTGGAAACATAGCTGGTATCCCCCTGTTAGTCCCTGGAGCAAGATGTGGACTGGAGGATAACAACCACAGCAGAAACATGACAAAGAAGGTGTGAATCTCACACCAAAACCTCAAGAAGTGTTGTGAGCACTTGGAGGCTATCAATCAAGGACACTAAGTCCATTCAGGAGGGACTTGCACAGCTCCACCATATTACTGCTTCTGGCTGTGATAGCTTTTGGTCAGGACATGACTAGAGAATGGCACGGGATGAGATATTAAAATATACTGAGCATTCCAAGATGCATGCAAACCATGCACTACAGTAAAAAGTTTATTTCAAAGATTCTGTTTAAAATCTGACCCAATCTGGCATGAATCCCATTGCACACTTCACACATCAAACCAAACTGGGATCCATCTTTGTCCTCAGGTTCCCCAAAAGATCTCAACCTCTTGCCAAGCCCTCAGCAATGCTCTGCTGACCCCATCTCTCCCAGTCTGAGGATTCAGCCCCAGGACATTGGATCTAACGAACTGGTACATAAACCCCACCTATATTCTGGCTTGACTTCTCCTCCCAGGGATCATCCTGGGCAAAATGACTTTGAGGACACACTCCAGGAACACCACCAGATCCCACCACTTAGCAGAGCTCTCCGGCTCTTTCATTTATCGAAGACGTGACTGCAGTTTGGAGAAATAATTGGGTTGGAGCTATGGAAGTGAGACTGATTCAAGTTTTTGTTATGTATCTAGATGCTTCTGAGATGCAAGTGGGTGCATTATTCATGAATTGCTAATACTGTAATCAAATCTTTATTTTTCCATACGGTGTCCAAGGATGCATCCTGCACCACAGAAGCCTGAGTGCATCAGAACCTATTTACACAGGACAGGATTTAACCCCTTCTAATTGCCATCCAACAGTTTTCACTTAAGATGGTTAGGGGACAGTGAAGATATTTATGTAGGCATCTGGAGCAAGAGGACATTTGCCTGGGAGGACATTTGGAGAAGGAGTTTAGTTTAGTAGCTATGAATTGCCCCTCAAAGGGAATGTCTCCCTCCACTGACTATGGAGCCAGCTGTCAATGGCTTCTCATGTTGCATGCCTGGATTTCCCAGTCCACACAGCTCTCAAGGGCTGTCACTTTTCCCCTTGGCCTCAGCCACACTTGACAAAGTCTCCAAAAGAAGAAGCTGTGAGGTTTAGAGGCAGTGGTCTCAGGGATGGAGAGGGCAAGGAGATAGGCTGCTCACAAAAGTGGCCCAGGGACGGCTGAAGTAGTCACCTGGTTGCCCATGTAAAGGGGCTGGATCTTGGCCGACATACCTAAGCACGGTGTATGGAGCAGTCCTGGGCTCCTGTCTGAGGTGAAATTAAGAACCAGAGGCCAACCTGCAGGGATGGCACCCAAGGAAACTCCTGAGCAGCCAGAGATATTGCCCAGCCCAGTCCCATGCACGTTGTCTTTGCAATTGCCTGCTCCTCCTGCACCAGCTAAGCCGTGTAGCCGGCTTGACCTGGAAATCCTGGAGAAAAGAGGTGGAGCTAGAGCAGATACAAGTCGGGATCCTCTGCGGTTGTGTTTGCATTTGGGCTCTGCCCGCATTTGGGCTCTGCCCACATTTGGGAGAGCTGCTGCTGGCCCTACCGGAGAGCTGCTCCTCTGCCTTGGCCGTGCACTGCATCTCGGGTGGTGTAGAGGGGGTGGTGGAGACCTTCACACCCCCCGAGTGTGACCCGGGCATTGGGAAGGAATTGCCAAAGGAAGCGCCAATACTGAATTATAGTAAGCTCCTCCAGATCTGGAAAGAAAAGACTGGTCTTCCTCCAGTGTTTCTCCACCAGCCTCAACACAACAGCTCACTTCCATCACACAGCAAATTTTGGGCAGTGAAAACTCTCCCTTCGCTCCTCTTGACTATGCAAATCTGTTGTATGATCTCCATCTGCTGTGCAACAGGGGGATTCAAAACTGTTGAGATGCTCTGTTGGGAAAATAACGTGTGGGTCTCCCAGCTCAAGGTAAGAAAACATCACGGAGAGCATCTCTGGGGAGCACCTATGGGTGGGGAGCAGGGCAGCACGTTCAAGTACGTTCAATATCAGTAGTGGCTTTGCCCATTGATTTATTGCAGGAGTTTTGCACTTCCCACTAAGGATAACGTTAAGGAAGGGGAAGACCTTGTTATAACTTCAAAGTGCATGTGAGTTATTGTTGATACTATCCTGTTAATGCAGTAATATTTTTCATACTAATTAAGTGTTTCATTTTTATTTACTTTTTTCTCATGGGGTCCAGGATGGAAAAATATGATTGTAATACATGTCAACAGGCTCCAAAGATCGAGAATTTGATCTACTATGTCTGAAAACAACTTCAAATCAATGCTAATTTTAAGGATATTACATGCTGGCAATTTTAATTCAATACGATAAATTATCTTGGCTTTTTAATAGCATGGCATTGTTTACACTAATTACATATTTGAAGCTTACCAGTTTGGAAAAAAATAATAACAAGGAAGAGAAATGGAGAAGGGTAGATTGGATGAGAGGTAGAGAGTAAATGAAATATCAATTGTATTTCAATCTCAGTGTGGCAGAAAATCTATTTATTTGTAATATTAAATGGATCTCTCCTATATGGTTATGGAGATGACTTTCTGGGTGAAAGGTAAAACTATCTGAAAATTACCAGAGATTTAATAATATTAGGAAATTGCATGAGACCAACCATTACTCTCAACTACTTGTGGCCAAGCACAAAACATTTCCAAGAGAGCTTTATTTCCCCTCTCTTAAACTGGGACAAGGAAACCAAGAAAAGGCATAAAAACTTAATTAAGCTTCATTTCTCCTTCTTTTTTTAGCATAAACCTAATGAAAACAAGGGACGTTTTTCTTCTGAACATTATCTTAGTTTTGATTTACCCAATGTTAAAGAAAATAGATACAATCCAAAGGAATTTGTGCCTATGAAAGTGCAGCGGCTGTTTCATGGCTTGAATAGAAGATGCTGGAAGTTTCCAAAACACTGCTTTATTTTTTTATTCCATAGAGTTTGGGCAGAATAGTCCTTTCCAATATGCATTAAACCTTTATGAGCAACAAAGGAAGTATTTCTATTGAGAGGAAGGAAAATCTTTGTAACTCAGGAATCTTAAAAGCTCATAATGTAATATAAATGGAAAAGTATGGCACACTCTTTCTTATCCTTCCTGGGGAAATCCAAAAAGTATCACAAGCCTATATGAATAATGCAGTTGTAGAGTACATTATATAAAATAAAGATATGTAAGGGCTGTAAGCTTTCACACATCGTGTCCCCCTCCATCTGAGCTGAAGTCATTGACAGATACTTATTCCTAGTTTTTTATTACAGTGTCTTTGAACTTCATGAATTTCTAAAACATTTCTTACTATGGTAAAAGGCATGATGATGACCTACATCAGCCAAAAAAATTACCATGAAAATTCCTTTGCTTTTATGTACCGGAAAATGACCTGGAAGTCAACAGAAATTCTACAATTTCATCTGAATTACAGCAATAGCAGCAGAAATCAATTGCATGCTGCAATGATCGTGGGAAATGCAGTGAGCTGCAAGCAGCCAACCAGAAGTAACATGAGCATGAAAAACGGTGATGAGAATGACTTTGGGTAGCAAAGATTGTAATAACCTAGCAAAAGAGAGATGGATGATTGACTGCTTCTGAGCTAATTCCATGAATTCCCTTAGAGAAGAGCAATGGGCACTTCCATAACACTGCTCATCTCCTCGGTGCAGAATGGGGCAGAGGAGCTGCCTCCCCCAAAATGCCCCTTTTCCCCATGGACCAGAAAAGGGACCCAGGAGGACCAGTGCAGATGGCGGGGCTCTGCATGGAGAGCGCCCAAAGCTAGGTGAGACAAATCCTTGCCCTTCGCGCCCAAAGCTGAAGAGCGTGCCATCTATAGACATAATCCACATCAACAGAGAATTCAAATCATCTCAGTTGCAGGTTAGAGACAAGAGGGGCCAAGCTGTGTCTTGCAATGTGCTCAGCTCTGTGAGATTTCATGCAACGTGTGTTTTCCTTGCAGAACCTCTGCAAAGCTCCTTAGAGAAATGTCTTCCTATACATCAGCCTGTTTCCTTACTCCCTCTTCATCCTTGCAGGTGTTTTGACCAGCTCCACCATGGAAAGCTGCAGCAGCAATGCTTCCACTAAAGTCTTTTTATTGGTGGGGTTTCCAGCTCTCCAGGATTTCCAGACCCCCCTCTTCATTGTGTTCTTGCTCTTCTACCTGCTGATCATGGTTGGTAATGCCATTATCATCACCGTGGTTGTGGTCGACCATACGCTTCACAAACCCATGTACTTTTTCCTGATTAACCTCTCTGTGTTAGACATGCTGTTCACAACCACCACCATCCCCAAAATGCTGGCGATGTTCCTGGCCAATGCTAAAACCATCTCGTTTTGGGGCTGTTTTCTGCAGATGTACAGTTTTCACGGGCTGACGGTAACTGAGGCACTTCTCCTGGTGGTCATGGCTTACGACCGCTACGAAGCCATCTGCAACCCCCTCCAGTACCCGGCCAAGATGACAAGAAGAGTGAACATCCAGCTGGCAGCAACTGCCTGGATCACTGCACTCCTAATACCTGTACCCGTCGTCATGCAGACCTCTCGGCTAGCTTACGGACACACAACCACGGTTCACCACTACTTTTGTGACCACTTGGCAGTGGTACAAGCTGCGTGTTCGGACTTCAGTGCCGATTTCCAGACTTTCTTGGGGTTCTCCATCGCTATGACAGTGTCGGTTGTCCCTCTGTTGCTCGTCACCCTCTCATACATCCACATCATCCTCTCTGTACTAAAAATCAACTCCAAAGAAGGACGCATGAAAGCTTTTTCAACATGTACTTCCCATCTGCTTGTGGTGGGCACTTACTACTCCTCCATTGTTGTGGCGTACGTGTCCTACAGAGCAGACATCCCCGTTGATGTCCATGTCATGAGCAACGTTGTCTTCTCTATTTTGACTCCCTTGTTAAACCCCATCATTTACACTTTACGGAACAAGGAAGTAAAATATGCAGTTAAAAAGTCTATTTTTCTGAAAATCTTTCCCCTTTCTAAAAAATTCAATTTATTTGGGTAAATTTTACAGCAGTGCGGAAGCCTCATGCTATTTATTATTTCAGTCGTCTGGTTGATTAAGACATCATTGCCCTTGGAGCTCTGTTTTGTTCCCCTGAACTATGGTATACCCTCTGTTAATGTATTTCAGCCTATTCTGTGAAGTTTTTAGTAGAGCTGCTGTAATATTTATAATTTTCTAATTTGGGTTCTACCCTTCAGTGACTAAATCATAGATGCACTAAAGCAAGCTGTGAATGCACTAAATAAAGCTGAAAACGCACTAAATAAAGCTGAACTAGGGCAGTACCATGTTTCTTTACACTTTCCCCTCCACATTGCACCGTTGAGGATGCAATTATTTTAATTCCTTCATATAAGAGTTTCAGGGGTAGTAGCAGTTATTTTCCCTACAAATGACAGAGGTGACCCTGGACTGTTACTCCTGGGTGAGGATACTACAAAATCACTTTACAGGACTGCAGAACTGTGGGAAACATTGAAGATAAATTAAAAATGCAGCATGTACATCTGGATGAACCGGTGCCTGTGTGCAATACGGTGCCATCAACCACCTCTTATATCCAACAACCTGATTTACAGGTTTCTGCATTATGAAAGCCAATGTGAAGCAACAGTCAATAAAACACCATGAACCACAAATTTAAGGCAGAGATGCTATCAAGCATTGGAAAGTGTGATTGTTTGTCTAGAGCTTATTTAATTCATTTTTTTCTCCAGAGCAGGCAGATAGTTGGGTACAAATGACCATCTCTGACCTTTTGAGACATGCCTGATTTTTCATAAGATTAACACACTGAAATATATGTCTGTCTTATGGCATCTGTTTAACAGAACCTTTCAAAGCTCATTAAAGGTGTTAGGGTGTGCGGCAGTGATTTGGGGGAAGGCTTGGGCTATCTCCTCACTCATTCTTTCATTAACATTTTTAACTCGAGATGCTGATTCAACCCAGATACAACCCATTGCTTTGATAGCCCATGTAAGACTAGAAGGGTCTCTGTTTCCAGTGTACTAACATCTTTACCCTCCTGTGACCAACCTTCAATGCTCTTGGCTGCCTCTCAGCAGAGGACCTCCAGCCAAGGGGGGCTGGAGAGGAGAAGATTCTGCCAGGTGGGCAAGGACATGACATGGGTACTCTCCTGCACTGTCCACCACCAAAAATGTACACATAGACCGGGAATGCATTGACAGAGTTAAGAAAGAGTTCATCTAAACATAGTGGTTGATTTTGGTAGAAGATGTTGGTTTTAAAATGTTTTTCAAACATTTAGTGTTTCCCACTACATTGAGTCCCTAATGTTCAGAGCATCTTCTCTATCATGAGTGTGTGAGCAGGAGCTGTGAGCTTGTAAGAGTCACTGAAGGCATTGGCATGGCATCATCTTGGTAGCCGAAAAGTGGCCACCACGCTCAGGCGTAGGCTTTTGCTCCAAATGAGAGGTACTATGGGATCCAGACAGGGAACAAAAGATGCCCTTGTGTTCCTTAGCATGTGAAGTCTCAGCACTGATCCCCTGTTCACAAGAGAGGACACCTGCACGCATGTTAAGAAAGAGGTTGCCACCAGGGATCTTGCAGATGCACTAACAAGCACACCAAGTTTAGGTGCCCGAAGACCTTTCATAGGACCAGGAGGTCTCTAAAGAGCTTTGGGGACTTCCAGGATTAGATTGTGTTAGAGAGTGGGCACCATGGATCATTAATTTTCCCTTGGTCCCAACTTTTGCAGACTGTGGCCTTTGAGTCTGAGGCAGCTGAGGTCTCCTTGCAGCACAAAGCTCCATCACTTCTAGTTTGACTGGAGTGGAGTTTTCAGATTAAATCCCCTCCTGACAAAGTGTTTAGCAGCAAAGAAACGTTCATAATGACCAGTAAAATGTTCTTTTTTTATTACTCTAACTGTTAAAAACTTAAGCCTTATTTCCACTTTGATGTTACTCATTTCCCACCGTAAGATCGTTTCATTTTTTGTCTGACACCATATCCCTGTTGCCCATGTAAATTTACAAACGAGATGATCAAGCTCTTCCTTATGAAATGAGTGCCCAGAGGGTCTCACTGTAATACACATTTTCCAAACTTTTAACCATTGTCATGATTTTTCTCCCAAGCCGCTTTATGTATTCACATTCTTCTTGAAGGATAATCATAAAAGCTCAATATAATAAGCCTGTATTGGCTGCACCATCATCAAACAGAGATTATCGCTACCTAATGCTTCCAGCATTCCCCTCCTGATACATATAGGATTGTTTTACTCTTCTCAACAAGTCATTTTGCAGCGACAAGCGTTCCCGAGAAAAAAAGCCCTAAATATATGAATTTTAGCTACTATTTTGATTGCATGGATTTTTCCAAGTGCCCTGAGGACAGCAAGCAGCCAGCACATCAAGCAGGGAGCTATGCAGAGCCCAGCATTGTGGAGGTTCTTAGCCCAGAGAGGTATTGCCCAACCCATCAGAGCTTGCACGTCTTTTTCATCCACAGCTTGGAAACTCTTCCCAAAGCCCTGAGATGGGACACTGGAAAGGGATTCAAAATTCATTGCAATCCAGAGGAGAAGGGAATGCGGTCTATGAGGAAATGGGGAGTGCTGTGCTCCCCCCTCAGCTAGTCATCAGGAAAAGAAAAATTAAGCCATGAAGAAAGGATGCATTTGGTTTTCCCCAAGTACCAGTGGGTAGGATGTTACCAGCTGCCATGAAAATCCCATGGTGGTCTTGGGTGATGGCTCGTAAGCATGAACTGTGGTGGGAAATCAGCCACTGCAGCCATAGGAGTGAGATGCTGAGACCCACCAGCAGCACCGCTCCTCCTCTTCCAACACCTATGGGCAAACTGGGGTGAAAAAGCCCCAAAAATGAACAGAAAATGAACATCACCTATCACTTCTTAGAAGTTTGTTTCATTATAAGTGAATAAATGTCCCCCATGCCGCAGATGTCCCCTCCGTGTCCTTCACAGGAGCTGTACCCAGGAGGCATCACTCTTGCACAAGTGCCTTTATCTCAGGAAATTATGAATATAAAGCCATTACTTGGAGTTCTGTCCCCCCTCGCACATTGCGGTATTGCTGGGACTTAGCCTTGAGGAGCAGAGGACCTTTCTAGGACCTCCCGAGAAGGAGCGGGGCCTGTAACCAAGGGAAGAGCCCTAGTGCTGCACCTTATTGGCACCATGAGTCTATAAAAGAATGAAATCCACCCAAAGGACTTTACGTAGCTTTCAAATAGAGTTTTCCCCTTGCACAATGCAAGCTGCTCATTTACTTTGAGGAACTGGACTTTTTTACCTGGGTAAAGCCTGATGCTGTTGGCTGCTCAAGAGGGAAGCAAAGACCTTGGCTGGCTCTTAGCATCTGCATTCAAGGGCAAGATTAGAGCAGGCAAGGTAGAGAGGCTTGCAACCGACATTCAGAATAACATTACAGCAAATAACTACCAATATAGGATGCTAAAGCCTTCTCCACTTCCCTCATTCATCACGTTTGACAATATAATAATTTTGCCTAACAGCTAGAAACCATTTCCAGCTAATATTATTTGTTATCTGCAGCAATAGCATTATACTAATATCCAGAGGGTCATGCAGCTGCCTTTTACAAGACATTGGATTCACATAATGCGTTTTCTGCTCCAAACCTTCATCTCAGTTTTATATGAAACAAAAAATAAATAAGAATTACATCGAGCAGAAGAACTTGCAGACCATGAGCACCAGTTTTCCAGATGTAGCTGGGTATTTCTGAGCCAGGAGATGCAGTCTGTTTATGAATATGAACCCCCAAATCCTTCCCATATCCAATTTGTATGTCAGCCAGAACAACACTGCCTAATACTTTATTCTCCATCCAAGCAGCAAATTTTCTCACCTAATACTCATTATTGCCCTTAAATTACTCCAGTGCTCTCCACCTCACCTTCAGGGATGTCACCCCTCCTTCTCCAGCTCCTCCACATCCCAGCAGCTCAGACCACTCTCCTTCTTCAACAGAAACCTTGCAGGAAAACCATGATTTGATTTATTTTTTTTTCCTATTTCCAAATGAAAGCAAATCAGAAAATCAAAATAAAATATGTCCAGTTTTGCATATAAAAATACATGTACCCCAAGGAGCTTATCAGTGCCCACATTTATCTGATGGTCTCCCTCTCCACTGCGAGAGCCCTCTGCCCCTTGACTTGCTGCTGCTTCTTCATGCCTGAGATGCCCTTCCCAAGTGGGTCATGAGCTTACATGTTGTGCAAATTATGTACACATGGATGCAAAGCAAAGCGAGATTGTTTCAAGTGCCATTATAATAATAGCTTAAAATGATGTAAGAGTTTATGTCACCTATTTTGCGATCAGAATTCTGCTACATAAAGTTCTTGTAAAAGCAGATATTCTTTTTCCATGGTTCCTTTATGCTTGCCATCGAACACAAGAACTTCAAAATACATTTGCTTTCATTATTTTTTTGTTTCGTTTTGTTTGCTTTTACATGGCGTGAAGTGAAAGCTTGCCTCACCTACCACAGTGCTCCACAGAGAAGGCACCCAAGGGTACCCTCACGCACCTCCTTCCGCCCCCAAAAGCACAATCCTCACCAGGGTCACTCAAAAGCCTCCAAAGAAACCCCTGAATGCCGCAAGCAACACCTCATCCCCCCCAGCTGATGTCCCCCCGTTCTCATCCATCAGGGCCAAGCTCTCCAGCTGAGCTCTTCCCTAGCCAACAAGGAAAAAAAGAGACATATTCAGGGGTAAGTGATCTTGCCTCTTGTATTTCTCCATGTGGGATGGTCTGCACCTGGAAATGTTTGCAGTCACCAGGGTGACTGGGCTGGACACTTCTCCCCGTAAAGCAGATCAGTTCTGGTCAGCTCACAAGGGATCTCACAGCAGCATCACAGCAGGGAAATACAAAGCCGTGAGGTTTCCAGGGCTGCTTCTAGATTTAAGAGCCAGGGAAATCTGGGTTGGAAATGTCATAACATCTGCAGTGGAGCGATACACATTTTGGGTTGGGTTTGGGGTTTTTTTTGGATAGAATGAAAGTAAAACTGCAGGTTGAGAAGTGGGTGTCCCTGCAGGCAGACCCTCAGTCATTCCCCTTCTCCACTGGGACACATCACAGCTGAAGTCCCTGAATCTGGAGAATGAACTCATCATTCCCTTGGTGGTTTAACACCATTTTTCATCGTTTGCACCAACAGTGCAGCATTTGGTGACACGGATATCTGTTTTTTCCCTTCTGCTTTTTGCATAGATTTTTCTGCTTTTGACTGCTTCCCTTCACTCCCGGAGAGCTACATGACATTTGCTGTGTATTTATCATGCTGGGAGAGTCTGAAAATAGTCGAGGGGGTGCGGGGGGGGAAGGGTTTTTTTGCACATAGAAGAAGAAGAGCCTTATGGCCCGAACCCCAGGGAGCCCAGGGAACAGCTGGGAAGCCACTCCCAAGTCAGGCTTTACTGCCGTTTCCCTGCTTAATGGCTTTCTTCACCGTTTCTTCCTCGGAAAGCTGCACAGCTGCAAAGCCCTCCAGGAGCCGGGTATCTTTCAGAGTCTGCCAGTGGTCATGAAACCCTTGGTCTTCCCCGCATGCCTCTGCTTGGAGTTGTCTCCTTTCCCATGTCCTGCGTCGGTGACCTGCACTTTCAGAGCAGGGATGTTGCTGTGTCTGGGATGAGATGGCTCTTTCACCTGACCAGGCAAGGAGGGATCAAGAGGGATCCTCCTCCCTGCTCCTGCTGCTGAGACCCCTCTCCTCGGTCCCTCTGCACCAGGCTGGTGGGAGCAGGGGAAACACCGTGCCCTGGAAGATGCTTTTCCCATGTGAAAAAGAAGCCTTCCCTGCGCCGGGGCTGAGCTGAGCCCTGCACACCCCAAGGGAAGCGAGCAGGAGAGGCAGATGTGCAGTGTCTCACCAGGAACCAAATCCTCCAGCTGTTGCTATTAGAAAGGATGGGGCTTGGGGAGATCATTGCAAGGATCCTGTTTGGCCCCACGAATCTTTCTACGAGTCTTCAAGACAAGAAAATGTAATAGCATCCTTCTGCCCTTGCAGCAAGAAGGTGAATGGTGTCCTGGGCTGCATTAGACAAAAGCATTGCCAGCAGGTCAGCGGGGACCCTTCCCCTCTGCTCAGCATCAGAGAGGCCACAGCTGGAGTGCTGTGTCCAGTGCTGAGCTCCCCGGTACAAGAGAGACATGGACATACTGGGGAAAGCCCAGAGAAGAGCCATGAAGATGCTGAAGGGACCGGAGCGTCTCTGCTATGAGGAAAGGCTGAGAGAGCTGGGACTGCTCAGCCTGGAGAATGGAGAAGAGAAAGCTCAGGGGGATCTCCTCCATGTACATCAATAGCTGCAGGGAGGGTGCCAAGAGGATGGGGTCAGGCTCTTCCCAGTGCTGCCCAGTGCCAGGACCAGAGGCCACGGGCACACACTGGAATGCAGGACGGTCCCTCTGAACATCAGGAAACACTTTTCCCTGTGAGGGTGACCAAGCACTGGCACAGGTTGCCCAGGGAGGTGGTGGAGTCTCCATCCTTGGAGATACTCAAGAGTCACCTTGACATGGTCTTAGGCATGTGGCTTTAGGTGGCCCTCCTTGACCAGGGGGTTGGAACAGAGGACCTCCAGAGATCTCTTCCCACCTCAACCAGCCTGTGATTCTGTAGCTGCTGGGGGAGATACTTGGTGTGGTTGCAATCCCACTGCATGCCAGTGTCCATGCCAGGGAATTACTGCTCTGCAAAACTAAGTGAATCCTAATTCCTTGGGGGGGGGGGGGGGGGGGGGGGGGGGTGAGCTTGTGAGCAAGATATGGGCTTGTACTGTCTTTGTGCCACTTTGTGCGCTTCTCAGCCCTTGGATTTGCTGTCCGTAACAGACATTTTATCCGTTTGCCTCCAGGAACCTTCTGGCCTTCCCAATGTGTGTGTGCACAGATAATGGAATTAGGTTTTCTGGTCAAACCTGAATCTGGTAAGTCTCTGTAGTACTTTGTGCTTGGTTCTATTTAAAATGTGTCGGTGGTGTCATTCCTCTGCTTGATAAATGTACTCATGCTGGTTTGGCTTTGTAATCTGCTTTACGAATTAAAATGCAATATTCCTTTCGGTCATAGGCTGGAAAGGTGGAAATGCAAGGACACTGCCTTTGATGAAGCATGTTTCTTATTCACAGCACCATTTATGGTTTTAGGAGTAGCTGCCCAAATTATATGTAAGTTATACTCGCTAACGTTTATCACCTTCATTGCTAAGGAAGGAGGACGAAGGTGAATTTAAAACAACATCTAGAGAAAGCACTGAAGCCCTTGCCATGCAAACCATTGGATTTTCTGACTGTGGGTCATTTGAACAAGCTGGAAACTGCTGCTCTGTCTCCTCCTGCAGTGCACAGGACAGCCAGGAAAGGTCCACAGCGCATGCAGCGATCTGCTTCTGGTTTGAATAGGAATCTATGCGTGTTCACACCCAAGAAGGATTTGAGCAACTGAGACTGGGCACCCAGTTTTCCCACCCTCACCAGTCCCCCACCGCCTCTCGTACCTCCACACCCGCTGCCAGCCCTTTCCAGCCCCTGCACTGCACTGGGGTGGGCTGGCCAGGGCTCAGCCAGCCGCGTCCCCTGCAAGTCTGGAGAGGAGCCGGGATGGAGAAAAGCGGCAGCAAACATCAGGGCTTTTCGAGCAACGGGACCTCTTGCTGGCAGCTCCGCTGCTGGGCTGGAGCAAGGCAGGAGAGCACATCCCCAGAGGATTTTTCTGCTTTGCTGATTGTTTTCTACCTTTAGGGGGTTAAGAATCACTTGGTGATGAGCAGCCCCTTGCAGAAGGTTTTATTTTGTAGGGAAGTTGGGGGTTTCTGCCCCCACCAGGGAACCTCGGCGTGAGCCCAGTGCCTTGGGGCAAAGACGCTTTCTTACTTCATCACATGGACAAAGCTGCACTATTATTGTACCCAATTTATCAGCCTTTCTCTGGTGGATGACATCTAACTTATTTCATACCTCCTGGCTGCCCTCACCAGTGTGTTCTCATCCTGGGAAGAGCCACTGCTTCTACCGCTTCTCACATCAGCCATTTCCTTTGATTCTTCCCCTGACATCTCTGTTTTGCTTAATTTAAGCTGTTTTGTTCTGCAACTTAGCTAGCATTTCTATTTCGAAGACCTACAGAAGCCTGTCAACGTTAGTCCATCCCCTCCAGCAGTCTCTGTACATGGTTGTTCCTCCTTTATGCTTGAATAGTCATTACTTTCTGTCTCTTACCCTCCTAAAAAAATCCAAAAAAGGAACAAAGCTACCGTGGGTTAAAAGAAGATGTCTCCTGTAAATAAATACCTGGTTAATAGAGATAATATTCACAAGGGTGGAAATTAAAGGGGAGACAGCCAGGGACTGGTTTGAGTCCCACGTATTTTGTCATGCTTTTGCAAGGGAGAGAAAAGGAGTAAGCAGAGAAGCAGCAAAGTTTCCCATGATACAAATTATGAAGGGTAGTAAACATCATTTGGGAAGAGCCGCAGAGAAATGCTGCAATCCTGAATCACTGGGTGATGGAGAAGTCCCGTGTTGGTGCTGACAAATGCAGGGTAATGCACTGGAGAAAGACAAACCAACAGGCACTAATGAGTTGGAAATTAGGTGTTACCACTCACAAAAGGGCATGAAGACAACTATGGTAGGTCTCTGAAAACAGCAACTCGGCACCATCAGCTGCCTCCGAAATGGAGCAGAATAATCATGAACACGGGGAAGCAAACAGAGCAAAAGCAAAAGCATCATTATCCCACACAGTGCCCTGAATCCTCAGATACTGCACCCAAAGATTTTTATCTCGCCATCCACCTCAAAACAGATTATTTGGTGTTTCTCCTGCCACAAACACACCTGCAGAAGCTTTCCTCTGGCCCGGGCTGGCTCTGACCCTTCATGTGTTGCTCCGCTTTTGCTTCTGCCGTCACACACCATGCTCATCGTGCTTTGTGTCCTCTGGTGGGGATCATCGAAGGGCTCCCACAGGGCTGATCTCTCCCTGCATTTTTTGTCTTCCCTCTACATTTCAGTACATTGCCTCTGCTTTGCAGCCATGCCCTCAAAGCCATTTCTTTAAGGACCCACCAGCCCTTAGCCGAGGAGTCACAGGCGACCAAGGTAGCCGGGAGCCTCCATCCCAGGGGAAGCCACAACATGCCGGGGTGACACGTCCCGGAGAAGAGCCTCGTGCCATGGGCAGGAGACGGGCTGAGCTTGGCCCTGACCCCCCCGGCCCAGCGCCGTGCCCCTGGGGGGAAGGAGAGACGGCAAGCATGGGCGATGCAGCATTTTCAGTGTAAGTGTTCCGATGGAAGAAAGACAATTTCAGCATTAACGGACCCCTGATTTCTGGAATTCAGTTATGTGCTGCTGGGAAAGGCACAGGATGGGGGGGGTGGGGGGGGGGGCTGGGTGCCAGTGGGAGGGCAGAGGAGTGGACTCAGGTAGTAGGTGGTGGGACAGGACAGGGTGGGAGAGTACGGGTGGCAGTGGGCTGGGGTACTGGGAGGTGGCCGAACAGCCCAGGTGGCAGTTGGACAAGGGATGGGTTGGGATGGGATGGGATGAGATGAGATGTCATGGGTTGGGATGGCATGGCATGGCATGGAATGACATGGGATGACATGGGGATGGGATTAGATGGGATGGGAAAGGATGGGTGGCAGTTGGAGGAGGGATGGCGTGGTGTGGCGTGGCATGAGACGGGTGGCAGTTGGAGCAGGGAGGGGAGGGATGGCAGGTAGGAGGGGGTTGGGTGGGTGGGAGGTGGCAGATGGAGCCCAGGCGGCAGTTGGAAGATGGCAGGGCAGGGCTGGGTGACAGCGGGGTGAGGGGCTGGGGTAGGGGCAGGACGGGTCGAGGGGGGGACAGGACATGCAGGCCCCCAGTGCCAGCTGGTGGTGCAGGAGTGGAGCTGGATGAGGGCAAGAGCAGGGGCTTGGGCGCAGGTTGGAGCTGGAGGGTCTGGTGGCAGTTGGGGGGGGGGGGGGGAGCCAAAAAGGGTCCGAGGGAGATGGGGAGTGGGGCCCGGTGGCTGCTGGGAGGGGTGGGATGGGGCCACAACCAAGCAAGGTGGTGGGGATGGAAACAGGGTGACAACCCCCCCAGGGTGGGCTGAGGCCAGGGGAGGTTGAGGTGAGGGCCGTGGCTGATGGCGTGTCCCCACAGGGCTGGACCGGTCCGGAGGGACGCAGGGATGGGGACGGGGGGCTGGCCACCCCCGAGGGGTGCGTGGGTCAGGGCACTGATCCTGCTCCTTTGCCCAGGTGAGGGGCAGGGAGACGGGAGGATGGAGCAGGGCTGGGGTACCCCGAAGGGCAGGGTGGAGGGGCACAGGGGGGTGCAGGTGGGATGGGAAGCGGGCAGGGGGGGTTTGCATGGGGGGACACGGGATGGGGGACACGCACGGGGGGATGTGGGTGGGGGACATGCACGGGAGGAGATGCGCTGTGGGACGCAGGCATGGGGACACGTGTGGAGGGACACGGGGGACAACAGGGGGAGGGATGTGGGAGGGGGGATGCAGGCTGGGGACACGGGCTGGGGGACCTTGGTCGGGGGAAGGCAGAGGGGGGGACACGGGCTGGGGGTGCAGCCTGGGGCATATGGGTGGAGGATGGGGATGGGGAATGCAAGGGCAGGGATGAGGGTGGAGGATCCAGACCGGGAGACACGGGCAGGGGATGCAGGGTGGGGACAGGCATGGAGGGACACGGGCTGGGGAACGTGGGCTGGGGAGGAGAGCAAGGGGATGGTGCACGCTGGGCTCAGCTTCTTGTAATTACTGAAGTCATCTCATTTTTCCCCTTTTTAAAAAATGTTCTCCAGAGTTTCTTGTATCCTAAGCTTCATTAGAAGCCAGCATTAACAGCAAAGAGCTGTGCAACCACCTCCTCTACACCTCTCATTGAAGACAGATGGACTCACAAAATTTAAACATACCAAATTTTTCAAACTTCCACTTAAAATCCTCCTTCTGCACTGCAGGGATGGGAAATCCTTCGTTGCCTGGTGTGATTAATGCCCTTTTTTCCCTAAATGCAGAATCTCTTACAGGTTTTACTGAAGCATCGAGAATCATCTACTCTGAAGTTACAGTGCCCAGGCGGCTGGAGGCAAAGGATGGGACCTTCACAGAGGTCATTTGCTTTTTGGGAAATGCTGTTTCGACCATGGGTCTAGACCTTGGCCTCTGCAGGGGCCATGTGTGGGTGCTGAAGGGAGAATGGGGCAAGGGGACAGATCCAGCTTCCCAGCCAAAATCAGCCTGTAAATAGTGTTTCCACTGTTGGATTAATTTGTAAAGTTAATCAGTGCCTTGGCCATCCCAGGGGGACACATCCTATTTAATAACAGCAGAGGGAAACCACCACATCGTCCATCTGACGCGGGCAAAGTAAGGCTCTTCCTCAGTTTTCCTTCCTCTGTTTGTTTTTTGCACGGGGCCATTACAGGGAATTAATGGACCCGCACTGAGGATTTTTGCTTTGCTCTTCAGAAATCTTATAGCCAAGGACATCCCGGTTTTCACATACAGTCCGGAAGGAGACCTGATAACTGAGTTTCCATATATTCAAGTAAGCTTAGGCATCTGTCAAGGATGCATCAAGAGCCAGAAACACATGACCCTCCTCCTCCTCACAGGCTCATTTGAATACATCAGTGGATCTAAGCAAGGGATGACTTTCTGTTTCCAAAAAGATCTGTTATTTCGACACTCTTTGTTTTAAAAAAGGAAGGAAATTGTATAGAGACTGATAAAAACTAGAAAAACAATTTCAGATTGATCAGCACACTTGATTTCCCTTTCAAATTTTTCAAGTTTTTAAAATAATCTTACTCCATCAAAAGAAAAATCAAGAAATCACAAAATACTCCACCGAAAATTCATCTACCCAGTGATGAGCTCTCAAGCTCCTGTTTTTTCCCTATTTACCTTCTATGCCTTCACTTTTGTTTTGCACGTGAAATACCCCTTTCAAAGTGGTAAAACCTGGATTTGGGGAGGTTTTTATGTGTCCCTTTACTGATGCGGGGTTTTTTTGACCCGGGCACGGGAGCTTTTCCCACAGCCTGAAGCCACATTCGTACCTCGCAGGACGACTGCTACTACAAGGGGTTTGTGGAAGGCTCCCCGGGATCCGTTGTCTCCCTCAGCACGTGCTTCGGGATCAGGTAGGGCTCTTCCCAGGGAAGAATGGGGGGTTCAGTATCAAATTAACTGGGATGGGCGTAGAGCTCCCTTTTTAAAGCAGGTGTCCTCACTTCCACGTGCGATGCTTTCTGCTGCATCTCGCTACTAAAATTCAAACCTTCAAACACAGCTGAGATTTTTTTTAGCATTACAGATTTTACAGCCTCTCCAGTATAAATTTTAAAGGTGCATATTTTATAGAAAAACAGGGTTTAATGAAATTTTTGGCCAAACAATGTGCTTTATATTCTTCTGGCAGCCTGTAAGCAGGTAGCAGGTTTGACATGTCAAGAGAGTTCAAAGACTTGCTTTAAAAGACAGTAAATTAAACAAGCACTTCTCGAGAAACTTCTTCCTCAGGTGCACTCCATGTATTTATTTCTGATAGTGCAAGCTCTGAACATGAGACTTGAAAGCAAACCTGTATGGGCATAACAGTCTCTGGCAAATCAGACTTCCCAAAATGCTGTATTAAACTGGTGGTCACCCATAACCATCAACAACTTCCCTCTTGAAGTCCTTTCTGTAGAACTTTTTTACTTTATGGTATTAGTCAAACAGAAAGGAATGCCAGCATAACCTCTCCTCTGAAGATTAAGACGATATTTAAATGAACCATGCACAGCTCAACAGTCCTCTTTTACATTATCCCTCTGCAATGTTATCGAACTCAAACCTTTGATCTTCTCCAGAAAAATCAGTCCTGGGGAGCAGGAGCTGCTTTTTTTTAAAGAGATTGTCCTAACTTTGAAAATGTTTAATTTTATTTTCTATTATTTTCACTGGTTTTGGTGGAAGGAAGTTATCCAGCCTTCCATGCAGCCATCCATGATTTACAGCATCCAGCTGCCCACACTCTGCACTGGTGTCAGACTCCCCACAGCAAGACTTAAATTCCTTCACAGCCTGGATGCAGGGGACTCACAGGGTGGGAAACCGGCAATTTTTTCCCATTAAAGACCTTCTTGATAAATCCACTAGCACAACTGCCTTAGCAAAGTCTTCTGGGTTTCCAGCTCAGTGTTTGATGTTTTCCTATTGTGATACACAAACCAGTAATTATGAACATTTTAGGACTAAATAACTCAATCTCTGGCAAAACTAAGGCCCATTGAGCCTCTCTTATAAGACCAGACATGACATTGAGTTTTGGTAGACCTATCTGCACCTTCTTTCTCAAACAAGCACCCCAAAAGGTCCCTGAATTAAGTGAGGTTTTTTAGAATGCAAACTTACTAGCAGATGCAGCTTATTTAGCTGCAGTGTCTATGCAAGGATAAACAGATCTTAAAGACAGATGCTCCTTGGAAGAGCCGTAGCACAGAGCTTTTATTGCCTTCTCACTTTCCTTTAATATATAGCATTTATCTGCAGCTTCTTTACTTTTTTTCCAAAGCTGCACGATTGCTCTCTCAAGGCGCTCTTATGTAACCTAAACCTCGGGCATGACACTTCTTTTCCATAAAAGATCTTTTAGGCGAGCTCCTTGTATCTTCTCATGGGATCCCTACCCACAGGAGCAGTGGTATGCAAGAGCTAAATCTTTCCATATCCCCCCCCTTCAAACAAAAAACCCATAAAATATGCGTTGATCCCAATAGCCCTGAACCTCAGAGGCGGCTCCTGGAGCTTCTACCTGTTGGCGAGATGCACAGGGCTGCCCTGCCTCTCCTGCTACGATAAGCAACCTCCACCTTGTTTATTTTTGTATTTACTAAATAATTTAAGAAGTCATTTAGTTCACATCTCTTACCGACTCCTCTGTTGGAAAATTCGCAGTGGAGTTTTGCAAATTGGAGATCTGAGGTACGAAATCGAGCCCGTGGAGAACTCCTCAACGTTTCAGCACCTCGTTTACCGAAGGGCGTTGGAAGGCGGCTCACGTCAGCTATGCCAAGTGCCCGAAGAGCACAAGGACCACCTGCCTGAATTCGGAGAACTTGCCGACAGGAGTCATAAAATCCTTGTTATCGAAGTAAGGACTCCCCACCCGCTTGTGTCAATGTTGCACGTTCGTGTGTGTACGTACAGGTTATGTTAAATGCTGGGAGTGATCCGACCATAGGGAAAATTCCTATTGCATTCACAAAAGCATGACAGGGGTTTCACGCAGTAAAGCATCTGCAGGTCTGGAAGCAAACAGGCTTTCTGTTTAGTGACAGTGAGCAAAGCACCCTCACATGATATGGAAACCATACCTCCAGCCATGCCTAAGCATCACACTGTGAAATGAAGACCCCATTCCATTTCTGAGAAGTGTTAGGTAGCACTTTGTCAGGTGCAGATCATCCTGCCCTGCGTTTGCTTCTCTCTTGAGATCCTTTCCCGCTTGCCTGTTCATCTCACAAACCCTGAAAAAAATATTCAGATCTTAAAAATGGGGGTTGAAATGAAAGTGGAAGTAGCAAACAAGAATTTTTTTAAGACGGTGATAAAGAGGGGAGTTGACATGTCTGTCAGCTCCAGAGGTAAAAGCAGCTGGAGGTTTCAGTAAACAAATCTGAAATGATTAATTATTTTTAAAGACAGTTAGAGAACATTTCTAAATAAGCTGTGATCAGAAGCTATAGAAGCAGTGATTTCAATCGTTGCTGCCTTTCTATTATAGATAATCTATCGACAACCCAGTATTTTACTGCCTGACTCCAGAAAGGAAAGTGTAGACTCGTGGACCAGGTGTCTGCACCCAGAGCTCTTCCCTCCAGACCCTCTTTTGTAGGGCTGCCCAGGCAAAGAGCCTGGGAAGGACACCGCTTGGGGGTGGGATGTGTTCCTGGGCTGTGGGTGCTATCAGCCCCTCTGACAACGGTCTTGAGCTCCATCTCATAGGGTCGTAGGATGGCCCAGGTTGGAAGAGACCTCAGGAGGTCTTCGGTTCAGCTTCGTCCTCCACGCAGGGTCGGCTCTGAGGTCAAACCAGGTTGCTCAGGGCTTTATCCACTTGGATCTTGAAGACCTTCAAGGATGGAGACTGCACAACCCCTCTGGGCAACTTCCTGCAATGCTTGAATCATCTTCCTTATTAATGTGTCGGGAAGAGATGCTCTGGGGTTGTAACTCGTCTTTTGTAGAGAAACCCCTGAACTCCTCTCAGTGCTCTGTCTGTGCTGCCTCTCCCTTCCCTCCAGAGAGACCAGGAGGTGCAAGTCCTCGGGGCCATGGCTGGGTGCCTCTCTCCCCACAGTCAGTTTTGCTGAAGTCCTGTGAGCACCGAGTAAGGGGGAAGGTTACATCACCTGTCTTACTGACGCGACTCCTGCTGCTACCCTATTTGTTTGCCTTTCTTTTCCCTCATTGGGCAGCAGAATAATTTCGAGTCTCATCACTGTTCTTCGTGCCTCTCTGATGGAGTTGTCTGCAAATCTGCCAGCACGCTGTGTTAACCGCAGGCTGCTGGGATTGGCGTTGAACAGTTTCTCTTCTGGGTCTGACTCTCTTGGGACTTCATTTAATGCATCTTTACATCTAGGCAATAAAGATCAACAACTTCTCCCTCTGTGTCTTTAGTTAGTATTCACCTTATGGTAAGAAAATCTAAACTCTACTCCCCAGTTTGCTCAAATTACACTCACAAAAAAAGCTTTAGCTATGCCAAAATGCACACATCTGTTGGTTCTTTTCTGTTCAGAAACAGTTTCCATGTTTTCAAAGGAAATTAGTTTGTTCTGACATCATTTGATATTGGATATTACTGATGCAGTTGTTATCAGAAACACCTTGGTTAGAAAAATATTTTATTTGCTTTGATTTGTGAAAGCTTTTACAGCTTGTGAGGACTTTTGTCATTGCTGTTCCTGCTTTCAAAAGAACTGAGATAAAGTATGTTATTTTTGTACCTACGAGTGTGGATTATTTATAGCGACAGCCTGGCCTATGCCAGCGTACTGTGACTGCATTCACTGAAAGAAATAAAGAGTGACATTCAGAGATGCTGCCTTCTGATAATAATATGAAGCATTTAGGTGAAAGAATTACTTATCAGCTCCCATGGTGGAAATATTGTTTTATAAATTGCTACAATTTCACTGAATTTACTGAGAACCTGCCAGGGAAAGAGGGTAATTTAGAATAATAATAAAGTGGTATTTGTTCACCAGAAAGGAGACATGAGTCCCCATGCTTAAAATGACTTAAGCAATAGCATTTTTCTAGCCATGCATACTTCTGCAACAGCTAAACCATTTAGAAAGTTGTCTTTCTCAGAGATAGAGACTCGTCCTCCTCTCTTCTACCACCAGAACTCCTGGGAACTACTCAAGAGAAAAGCCAACGTGTCTTCCTCACCCCCACGTCAGCCAATGCCAAAGCTACCAGCCAGGTTGTTGTAGGGTCAGCTTCTTCCAATCCTCGCCGCTTCACCAAACCTGCAGATCTTGCGTGCCCTCACAGTCTCCCTGTGCGCTCACTCCATCAGAGATGGGACGTTGCTGCCAACGAGCAATACCTGCTGCGAGGAGAAGACTAACCCCCCAGATTACCCATTAACCAATTGCTACCAGCAATTAATGTGCTGGATGTACATAGGAGAAGTCAATGAGCTCTACCCAGCCCAAGACTGAGTGCATCCCACCTAGAGCAGTTTTTCTTCCACCTATGGAGCTGCCCGTGCACAAGTAAACACACAAAGGGCACTATACCAAAACCCTTATTTCCAGAGGCTGACAGATCCCAGGCATGGTACACGGTGCCTCTCACTGCCTGGGTCTACCGGTGGGCACGCTCCCATTTGCTGTATTACGCAGGCGTGCTGGGCAAAATGAAGAAAAACTAAGTATGAGTTCTTTTCATGGTTTTCATATGGCTTGAACTATTTCACTTCAGGACCAGTTTTTATCTGCAATTATCTGTTCACCCTCCTGGTTTCTAGCATTGAGCTGCTTGATGCAGGCAGCTCATGTTGACCCCACTCAATTCTCCCTTTGACACAGTTTTTGTGGTGCCAATTGTAAGGATTAAAAAATGGTCTGAGCACGTGCAAAAGTCTGCAGCTCATAGTGAGCTGATGTAACATGAGCAATGCCAGGTAATCCCCCTCCTACCAAGAAAACCCGACCTACAACTGTGTTCTGTCTCTGAATGTCTCTGCTCTCGCCCTGATTACTCGTTATGCTCATTAATCCTTCTCTAATGCATAATTGCTCTGTGTTCTTGTACTTAAGGGAAATTCTGGATTAGTTTGAGTAACACCACTTTGATTTTTTACAATGCGGTGTAAGCTTTAAAGCTCCTGAACGTATCTCAATAACCACAGTGTCATTTGTTCACTACCAGGAGGTTCCTGGTCTTCAGATGCTGCCTGTGCCCACCAGATACTTGGAGCTGGCTCTGGTCACAAACAAAGAGCTGGTAAGCATCAGAAATTATCGCCGTGCTACGGCCGTCGTGTTATATTGGAGGGAATCCTTGGCGTTCAGCGTTGTAACGTAGCCCTTCTCCCCTTTCAGTTTAAAGTTAAGAACTACAATGAAACCCTGATGCTACATCTGTTCATTTCCATAAGCAACCTCCTGAACACGGTGAGTTTTAATGACGTGGTAATTACAACTGCCGTTCTGCTCCGTCAGCTGGCTGTCTAACCCGCTACCCTGGGAAAGAGACGGATGATCTGTGCCTGACTGCAGCTACTCTACCAGGAACCAACGTGTTCCTCGATGCTATAAAACCCACCTCAACTATTAAGAAGTTGCTTCAAATATGAGTGAAGCCCGTTTAAAAATAATTTTGAAATCATCCCTATAAAATGGTTGACTTAGAATCGGCATTATTCTTACTAAATGCTTTCTGGTAGCTCATTACGACCTCCCTTTCTCTCCTTTACGATCGTCCCCCTTACGAGCCTCTTCTCACTCTGAACCCTCCAAAACAGCACAAGAGTTTTCCTCTTCTGCTCTGTGAATACACCAACAAGGAGCCAGTGCATCAGCCACGAGCTCAGCCATAAGGCACTCAAAAATGAGCTACACAGAAAGCTCCATTAAATTAATACAATGCACAAAAATAAGCGGCGTGCTCAGCTCCTTCAGCTTTAGCCAGAAACTGGTCCTTGCACGAATAAAGCGCGGAGGCAGGCGCAGTGCCCGGGGTCGCCGCGCGCCCCGTGGGCTGCAGGGGATGCAACGCTCGCCGCCTTCCAGGTGTACAGGCGCATGAAGCTGCAGATCGTCGTCAGCGCGGTGGAGATGTGGACCAGGACCGACCGGGTGACGGCCGCCCACAGCCTGGCCCGGACGCTGCAGGTTTTTGCCGCGTGGTGTCAGAGGGATGCCGTCGGTCGTGTGAATTATGACCATATCCAGTTACTGCTGTAAGAGTGCTGCGGTTTAATCGCCCAGCTCACGTGCCGGCTGTGGGGAGATAAGCAGGGAGCAAGAATATTTTCATCTCTTTCTTCTTCTAATTTTTACATATATGTGCTGATAAGTCTTTTGTCCTGGTGATATCTTGGGGGAAAAAAATGTAACAGCTTAATCAGTTCTTGTACTAATCAGCACATATTTGTCATGTAAATTGGTACAAGAATTCTCTTTTGCCTTTCATTGTCTTCTTTTACATTTTTCCACACACGTACACAGACAGAGCATACAGCTTATTTCCAATTTTGATACAGTTGTCTGTAACTGAATTATTTCAATCTCATTTTTAGTTTTTACTTATTTTTATATATACAAGCCACTCGTTTTTTAGATAGAATAATTCATTGTTATATGGTTTACAACGCTATATTTCTGTTAAACCTTTTTGCTAGGACAAGGGAGTTAGATCTCAAACTGCAAGATGTTTAATCACTTATTTCACTCATTTGCTTTTTAAGACCTAGCACCTTGTTTCTGTTTTGTCTGTTCCTTTTTCCTTTATTTTGGGGGAAAGAAAGCTTCAACATATTATATTGCCAAATCTTTTAAAAATAATTTTGAATAATTATTTTTTATTGAAATAGCCTATAGGCCACTCTTCCCTTTAAAGCAGGGAGGATGCCAATGAGTTTATAAACCGTGGCCCTGCCTCCTTAGCATGATGCATCACCGGTGCTTGCACACCTGATCTGTGGGTACCAGCCCAGCTGCACACAGGGCTCCCATAGGAGAAATGGGTGATGCTGGGCTTTTCTTCAAGAAAGGAGCCCCTCATTACCTGAAACCATTATTTTCCAGCTGTAATTCAGGTGATGCATCCCATTATTGGCACAAAGTGGTTCTGCATTTCTTTAATGTTAAAACTTTCCTGCTGCAGTGGCCAGCACTACAAGGAACGGGGATTTGCCTGGAAGGGGACAATGTGCCAGACGAACTCCATGGGTGTCGTCTCGGTAAGGGGGGTAAGGGGAGACCTCGCGGGTTTGCACTGAAAGGAAAAATAAACCTTTCATATTCACAGTGAACCTCGGGAGTTAATTCTACATAACTCCTGGGCTCAGGCTTTTACCAATTAGCAGGTAACACCTAAACTGGGCATCTAAAGGAGTTGATGTTGGTCTTGGTTTTGCCATTTCTTAAAGAAGATGAGATGGTGAAGGAACAATTCTCCAGTGCTTCCCCAGACCAACTCTTTAGGGGTCCTTTGGTTTCCCTAATTGGTTGTTTGCCAGTGCAAGTCCCCAGCGAGCACAAATTGCACAGTCACTGAGCAAAACATTGGAAGTCTGGATCTGAATTTCTCCACATCAACATACACTGACTTGAGAAAATGTGGACCTGTGGTTTTTCTTCCCACCTGCAGTTCCCTGGCCATGACACCATCAGCGACATGATGATGCTTGCCCATGAGATAGGCCACAGTTTAGGCTTCAGCCATGATGACGCAAAACAATTTCAAAACAAATTTTGCAATTGCAACTGCACCCAGAGAGGATGCATCATGCGAACATCCCCAGGGTAAGTGAAGCTTGGCTTTCCCTACATCACTGAGGGTGAGATTTGGGTCATTGCCTTCAGCTGTCCACCTCTGAGCAAACGCTGTGTTTCTGTAGGGGGGGTGTATGCCCTTTCCTCTACAGCATCTTTTAATCTTCCAGCTCAACTTGGCAGAGGAATGGGAGTCTGAGCTGCCCCTGCTTTGTGCAGGTGGTTGGACTAGGGACTTCCAGAGGGACTTTCCAACCTAAATTACTCTACGATGCTTTATCAAGTGAAAATAGTTATTTAGATAAGACAAGAGACACCAGTTCTCCCTGAGACACAAATCCACAGAAAACTTGGCTTCCTTGGATCCACTGGCCACAGAATATTTATTTTCCATCTGCTTTCTCCAAGTGCTGCTTGGTTTTGACTTCCTCATAGCAGGAGCTGCTCCTCATACCTGCTCTCTCGATGTAGGATCATCATGAAGAAAAAAGAATTCCACTAATTAACTAATGTCTCCTGAAACCTGTGAAAAATATTTAGTAGACATCAGCTTCTGTTGTTTTAGCATCAAAGAAACCATATGATATTGCAGGAGCATCCTTGCATTGGTCAGCTCCACATACTGCTGATAATAAAATGTCCTTAAAAAAGACTCATTCCTCTTAGCTCTAGAGGACTGCCCAACACACAGTGGACTTCAGCAGGCAGTGAAGGCTTCTTCATTGAAGACTGGTTTGCTTCCAAGTCCTAAGATCCTTTTTTTGCTGTGAAGTCCTCATCTTTGCTTCACTCTCTGCAACGCACATACTGCAGCAATGAGAAAGACAGGCTCCATGCTTCATATTAGACCCTTATCTTTACTAGAGACCAGCTAAGCCTCCCTGAAGACATTAAGGATTGGAGAAACTGAAGTCTCCTAGCAGATTTGTCTGTTCTTTCAATGACATCAGGATTGAAACAGCCATTTCAGTGGGGTCACCAGCAGACCTGCTTCACCCTGTGATGTCCCTCCCATCCCATCCACCTGGAAGTCACCTCTATGGTGACCTCAAGGGGACTGAGGACCCAGCACACAAGGGCTGGGGTGAGAACCTCAGCAAGTCAGAGCGCCATGTTTCATGGCTCTTTGATCCTTCAGCTTTTGCTGCCATCCATTCCAATAGTAACCTCATTATCCCAACGTACTCATTAAATTTATCTGTTTCCAAACCTCTCACTTTAGCCAATAGTTCTTCCAGAATTCCTAAACAGCGATTAATCAACATGTTCAGTTGAGTCGTTTCCAATTTGGCCACAGTAATTTCCATGCCCATATTTACACATGAAAAAAGGAGAGAAAAAAGACTTATTCCCACTAAAACTGTCCATGTTCCTCTTTGCTAGTTAATCTATTTGTTCTTTAAGTCCATCAAGTCATTTATAAATATGGTATGGTCATATATAAATTTTTTTTCTTACAGATCTTGCTTGGCATTCAGTAATTGCACTATGGGAGAATATTACGATGAAGTAATAAGAAAAAATCTACCTTGTCTACTCAACATACCATCTTTAAAACCATTTCTTCTTGAACTCTGCGGCAATGGTGTCTTGGAAAAAGAGGAAGAATGTGATTGTGGCAGTGACGAGGTTGGCAACTAAAAATTTAACTGCAATCTACATATTAGAGTAGTGTTCATAAAACTGTGGTGGTTTTGCAACTATGAAAGCTCACTGACTCATGGGAAGAACTGGTCTTTGAAGTGTTACACATTCAAATGAGCCCACTGGCTTCCACTTCTGTGAATTCTGTGAAGTGGGGTTTTTCCCAAATATGGCTTTATTTGTGGGCAAAATATGCACGATTTGTGTAAACATATGCAGATCATATCTAGAGGTAAATTCAGGGGGGTTTTCCATGACTATGGAGGGACCTTTCGTGGCAGACTCCGTGCAGAGCTGACGGTGAATTCTGTCTGCAAGTGTCTGATAAGGAGTCACGCTGCTAGGACAGAGACGAAACCTCTCCATACCTTGTCCAAACAGAAGGGTGTTTTCCTTCTGGTTGTACTAATGTTCCTAAAAATGAGGGGTCTGAAGAAAACAGAAGTATCTGAGCAGTGCTGCAGACAAAGTGGAGACTCTGCAGAAGGGACATGTCTTTGCCTCCAAGCCGCTCTATATACAAGCAAGTTATGAGCACTTGCATCTTCTTGTCTGTAAAATAAGAGTTTTTCTATTTCTGTTTTTTCTTAAATTTACCCTGAAGTCCATGAAAGAAGTGCTTTTCTGAAGCACTTGCATGTTGGTATTTTTGCAGCTCTCATGCCAGGATCCATGCAGTTGTGACACGTTGGAAAGTTTGAGTTTTCCAGTGGAAACTCTCATTTGCGTTTTGTGTAATCATTATTTGTACGAAGCTTCTGTAGCTTTGTCAAAACTCGGCCGTTGCACTGACATCTCCCACACAGAGCAATTTGCATGTGTATTATATCCAGGCTTGGGTTGAACATCGTGCACCTTGCTGGTAAAGAGGGTTCACCTGCTTTAAGAAATTATGCTAGGAAAAACCAAATCCTACCACCTACAGCCCCCAGAAACTTGCTCTCTCCAACCACTTATCCCAGACCTCTTCTTCTTAATCAGGCACAGCGCTCAGCCATACAAGTGCCCTGACCAGGAGACCCTTTTTACCACCCTCTTTTATCCCCCCTCTTTTCAATTTTCCCACACTTGTTCCTCCCCAATCCACCTTAATCTCTCCCTGCCTTTCATCCTTCCCCTCACCATCTCCGACAAAGCTTTGCACATCCCCACATTTGCCCTAAAACATCCCACAATAAGTTTTACGCAGTCCTACGTTCCCTCTTAAATACCACATCATAAGTTTGAGTCCTCTTCAGGAGAACCAAAAAAATCTTGGTTTTCCATCAGTGACCCGAGAGCTCTGGTCTTTGCTAATGTTCCTATTATCTCCTCTTCATCAGCATTGTGTGATCAATTCATTCCTGTTCCTGTCTCCTTTCCTTGTTTTTATCCTAAAAAACCATTAACCAGCTCTCCTTCCAAAGCAGATACCCTTACATCCCACCATTCTTAAAGTTTGGGTAATTAGTTGTGTTTATGTGCCAGAGTTGAGAAATCCATCAGCTCTAGCACCTTGAATGTTTGGGATTGGGAATTTCAACTTTTAAGGAAATGGTGGATCATTGCTGAAAGAGTTGAAAAAGGGAAGGAAGGAAGGAAAGTACAAAAGAAGGGAAAAAAAGGATAGAAAGGGAGACTAATATCTCCCGTTGTGCTCAGAAGGATTTCCAAGTACTTTGGAAACATTAATGGGCCTATTCTTAGAGCACCCCTGTGAAGCAGGTAGGTTGGCTGATTAACAGAGGAGATGAGATGGAAGCACTAGTGTTTAAAGAAAAATGTGAATTGTTTTAAAAGTGTCTACACAAGGCATAGTTCCCCTTGACACAGAACTCCAGAATGTCCAGAGTCTGAGAAGCAGCAGAAAACAGCAGATTTTTTTTTTTCCCCCTTTATTTCCTTTAATTCTGTGTCTCTTAAGCTAGAGAAGCTGATCCAAATAAAGAAACTCTTAACACTGAGATGGTGCAACATTATTTACTTCCAGGCATGCCTCCAAGAGGGATGCTGCTTCTCCTCCAGCTGCCTGCTCACACCAGGGTCTTCTTGTTACAGAGGTGAATGCTGTCACAAATGTCAGGTAAGTCACAACAGCAACAACCACTATTGGCTTTGTAATCTAGGGCAAACTAATGATTTAATTGTTCTTCAGAGCTGTTGGTTAGGTGCTATAGTGTTTATTTCCTGTATTTCTCAGTATATTTGGTCTGAAAATATCCATAAACTTGATTGGAAACTGCTCAAGCTGAGGTAGAAAACAAATAGTTTAGATACACTGAACTTATGTCAGACAAAAAACATCAGCAGGAGCAGCAAAGCGAGGGTGTAAGGCCAGGACCAACTAACCCAACACAAGCATCGGTGTCATGGACCAAACACCCAACGATCACAAGTCTGGGTGAAAGGAAAGAGATTTTAAAACCTCATTTACATTCCTGCTGATTTTGAGCTTTTAGGGAAAATCCAACAACACTATTTGTAGAGGCATTTCAGATTCAACCTGAAATGCACAAATAAAACCACGAGTTTTTCTGCTGGAATATCAGTGATCATCATCTGCAATGTCTCAATTTCCATAGGACAGCAAGGACTTTAGTCCCTTATACCTTCCTCCAGTCCTTATTCTGTCTGACTTTTTGCAAATTCAAATTGCTGTCCTTCATCTTACACTTTTGAGGCATTCCCTAAGATTTTGCCACATGGGTTTCAGTAATTTGGGCCAGCCACTCCAGAAAAAAAAAAATAAATCCATTCAAAACTAATTTTGTGGCCTTTTCTTTACAGTTTCAGCCAGCAGGAAAAATCTGCAGAGAAGATAGGAGCATATGTGATCTCCCCGAGTACTGCAATGGCTCTTCAGGGAGCTGCCCCATGGATGTATTTAAGCAAGATGGAACCCTGTGTGGCGACAACGACCGCTGCTACGATGGACACTGCCACAGCCACGAGGCACAATGCAAAGCTTTATTTGGCAGAGGCAAGATACCTCATCCAAGGAACAGCCAGATCATCTCATATGGAATTAGCTCTCACCTTCAGATAACACTTCGTCTTGTGTCTCCTCCCCCTTCCCTGCCCTCTGCTTTAAAAAAGTCTGGTTTTAACACAGTCACTGAAGATTCACTGTTTACTCTTTGTAAGGCAGGCAGGCTTCAATAGATGGGCCAGTTACTTAAGAATATAAGTACTTGCATAAAAAATACTAAAGAATACTTCTTAAATACCCCATGTTTTTATAACAACAGCTATATAACTACCATATATATATATATATATCAATGTGTATATAAAACATAGTATTGGACCTGATGATCTTAAGGGTCTTTTCCGACCTAAATGATTCGATGATTCTAGATATTTATTAGTTAGGGTAACAGAACAGGGGTTTTCTCTGGCAGTGGTTGTTGCAGTGCTGTTTAGGAACATCCCATGCCCGTTGTGCAATGGGAACAGCAGACGTGGCCACCCTCATCCATTTGCCAGTAGAGGGTCCCAGAAACAAAGACGTGCTGGAGACAGTCGTTGAGATCACTTTTATGCCTTTGAAAGCAACCCCAACCTTTAATTCATGCACCTACATTTCCCCCAGTTCAAACTTGAAGCATGCATGTGATTTTTTTGAATACCCGCCCACATCCTCTTTCCGATTATTTCAGTTCTGTAGGAAGTAACCAAACTTCCCCAGTGCATGTGTCCTGAAGCTGCAGCAGAGCAGATCTGTTCTGCACTCCCTTGTTAGTGACAGCAGTGATGCCCATCATGATCTGAGACCTAGGTTTCTCTATGAACATATGAAAGTCTTCTGCAAGTATGGCCACAGTTCCTCTGTGATCTACCACATTTATGAGAAGTTTGGAGTCTCTGGGAACGCCTGCACATGAAGACAGTAGCATTTCTCATGAAAGGCATTGCTGGGAAAGGCAAGGATATTGATCAGGCAGAATATTTTTGTCATTATTTTGATGTGGGGCACCAAAGGAATTGTCACGCGAGTATTAAATGGTGCTAACACGGCCAGCAGTGATCTCAGCCACCTCTGCAGGACAGCTGGGAAGTCTGGTGGTTGGTCTTACTTTGAGAACATTTTGAATGCTTGAAAACTTATTAAAATGCCTGATGGGAGTCCTGCATTGACCACAGGCTCTCCCTCTTTTCCCTCAGTGGTCTGTTACTCTTATACAACACTTTGTGAATATAAAAATGTTCTGAAAAAACTGGGAGTCCCCTGGGTTAGAAGTGGTCTTGCTTTACTGAAATCCAGATCTCTGAGCTGTTTCTGACATCTAACAGAAATTAGTGTTGCTAATACTGAATATAATGGCGGTGATCCTAGTTTCATGATAAATGTAAGATACATTAACCTGTGTCACCCAGCAAGTTAGAATTAAAGAAAAAAATAGGTTTGGGAAAGATTTTAGGCTTTTAATCCAATTTTATGCTCCATGTTGTTCTGGATAAATGACCATAGACATTGTGATCACTGGTTGATCTCTTGGTGGCAAATCTTCATTTAGTCACTTTAGTCTCACATTGATTATTTTGGTCCAAAAGAGGACCAGAACCAAAAGGGGGGGAGGGGGGGAGGGGAATGCCCATAAAACATGGCAGGTAAAATGCAAGCTGTGGTTGACTGGAACTTCATTTCAGAAAAAAAAACACAAATATCATCTGGAGGGATTATGGGGGTGCAGATAGTCCCTGCCTCTCTGTGAACATCTCCTTTTTCTCTCTCGCTCTGCAGCCGCCCACCGTGCCCCGCTGAGCTGCTTTAGGGAAGTGAATGTTCGAGGCGACCGGTGTGGGAACTGTGGCTGGAACGGGACATACTACACTAAATGCCTGGAAGAGTAAGTGCTGGTTACTGGTGGTTACTGGTGTCCCACTCCAGCCAGTAGCCAGGCAGGACTGGGACACCACTCTTGTGCGTTGTTATACAAGGCATACAAACAGAGCACTGCTTCTAAGGGGTTTTCAACTTGATTTTTTTTTTGTTGGGATTAAGCACAAGAGAGGCAAAAGCAAAAACAGTGTTGGGAAAAGGAGTGCGGCTTTTTTGTATGACCTGGAGGCTCTGCTAGGCTTTTCTGGTTGGTTTTCATAGGTGAAGGCGTGATGTACAAGCATTGCTGAGAGCCTACCTGTATAATGGTCAAAGAAAGGGAAAAACGCACATGGCAATAGGAGGAATTTGAGGCAGCATTTCTTTCAGTTAGGTTCTTCTTGCACTTTCAACCCAGAAAGTTAAGTGAGGACGGTCTTCTTTTTACAGGAACTTACAGATTTTTCTTCTTTGCTTGCCCAGAACAGCCTTAAATCTTATCTCCCAGCATGAATGGAAGTTCAGCACATGATACTTTCCAGCTTTCCCACAGTAAGGGGTCATCCCATCACCAGGCGAGGCCTGAGTTTTCCTGTTCAGTTTGATAACGGGTTCTCCAACCCTTTTTCTCCTTTAGCATGAATTCTTTTCACGTTGCTGTCATGCGCAGCAGTCACCAGTCAGTACGTCTTCAAAAGCATGCCTAGATGAGACATTGTTGTAGAGTGCTGTCCCTTAACCTTTGAACTCATCACTCTCCGAGCCCTCCTCCGTGCTCCTGTCCTGAGAGCAGGACCTGCTGAGAATGACCCACATCTGAGTGTGGATATGGACAATCATTCAAAAGGAAGGAGATTGTTTACCGGGACCATCCCTACGCATATTAACATTCACTCAAAAATATGCAGTTGCTAGTACCTAACCTTCATGCTTGCACTTTGGCAGTTCACCAAGGAGGGGGACATTGCTGTCATTAGAGGAGATATTAGGTTGCAAATTCACAGCTTGAGTTTATTTCCTATTTTCCTACTGAGCACTACACAGGCAGCACCTGAGCTTCACTGTTGCCATCTCTGGGCACAGAGAGAGTTTCTGAATAACTACACTCAATTTTTCCTGGCATAAACAGCAGTATTTCTCATACAGTATATAAAATGGGCAAAACACATGAAAAGTGAGGGTCAGATAGTCAAATGGAAGTAGCTCTGCAGCTTCTGGAGAGATACACCGAACGGCTGTGTCCATGTGTACTGATACCAACAGGCATAAAAAGAGCCCGTGTCAATACTAGTTAAATGTCTTAACCTCAGAAAAGGGGTGGTTGGGTGCAAACTGCCTAAAAGGATTGGTCCTGGACAGTGGGAACCTCTGACCATGCCCAGGGTTGTTCCCAGTGTCCCAGCACCACGGATCACCACACCTTCAGATGTCTCCATAGACCTTGCAGCAGGCTGTTTGTCTGCCCCAGGAATGTCCTGTGTGGAAGAGTGCAATGTGCTAACATTAAAAGAGTACCAGTCAGGCAAGACGGTGAGACCGTGGTTCAGACTACCATGAACGATCAGCTCTGCTGGGGACTTGAGTTTCACTTGGCTCCAGACACTCCTGACGAGGGATCCGTGAAAGACGGCACATCGTGCGGTAGAAACAAGGTACTCTTAGTGAGCTAGGAGGAGATATGAATAGTACAGGACAGAGATTAAATGGAAGGATTTTGTTCCTAAAGGAGATGTTCTTGATCTCTGACATAAACCCCATAGTGCCTTCTGTTAAAGCCTCCTTTAGCAGCTGAAAAATAGCAACATATTGTATTGGTTTGGGGGGGAGGGGGGGGGCTGTTTACCTCAGACTCAGTGACTAACACAATAGCTGGTACTTTTTTCTATTAGAAGGGAAAAGAAATAGATTGTACTCTTCTTTTGAAGCTACTAATCAAAGTCAACGTTTATTTGTTGTACATACAAAAGAATTTGAAGTGTTTTTCCAAGAATAGGACTCACTTCTTCCCTCTGACCCACACAGAAGACCAAACTCCTGCCAAGCTGATGACACGCTAAAGGATGAGTTTCCTGCTATTACATGGCAGGGAAAATATTTCTAAGAAAAACAGGGGTGCTGAGTTCCACCAAAAGGGAAGGAGCTGCTCAGTGTTGGCTTTGGTAGAGTTCTCCTTTCAGGAGACATGGGTTCCACATCACCAAATGCAAACATTAATTCCAAAAATAACTAATTTGCAAGGCTAAAAGTTGAAAATATATCTTCTTCATTCTCCTTCTGCACAGAGGAGATGTGTTTCTGTCTCCTAGAGCTAGGAAAATGCTCCAAGTTATTCACTACACAAACAGAACATCTTCTGGAGTTCCAAGGTCTTGTTCACGTCAGGGACTGGACAGGACAAGACCAGAGTTCCTGAGCCATAAAGTGCCAGGAGCTGGAGAGTATGCTGGGGAAATAGTGTTGCATTTATGTACAGAGATCAGGATGGTTGTGCAGGGTCAGTCCAAGAGTCCATCCAGCCCAGAATCCTCCACCAGTTGTGGGCAGGTACCTAGGGAAGGGTATGAGCGGAGCAGGCACATACGGTACTTCCTACTAATACTGGCACTACCTTCAATTATTTTCAGCTCTTAAGCACTCAGTTCCTGAGGTAGAAGTGGGTTTTGTGCATTTCGTAACCCTCAAGGGTTTGTTCACTCTCCTCTTTGGTTTGCCTTGAACCCAGAACTCGAGATCTTCATTTTATGCTTCCCTGGTGCCTGCTTGGAGAAAGAAAATTAAATGAAACTTTTCATGACTGAAAAGACTTGGCCTCCTATTTCTCACTACTTTTATCCCTATTCACCAGTCAGTGCCCTTTCCTAGTATCTATTCACTAATATAAACCTGCCTCTTTCTGCAGATATGTATGAACAGGACATGTGTCAACGCAGCTTTTCTCAACAGTGATTGTAGGGAGAAAAAATGCAATGGCAGAGGGGTAAGTAGAAAACATCTAAGTACCCTTTGAACAGTAGAGTATATGAAATGTAAATTTGTCTCTCAAAAGCAGCATTAGAAGTCCAGAATCATTCCTGGTTCAGCAGCACAGAGATTATTTTGGTTTTCACCCATGACTCTCCTCCCAGATTCTGCTCTGGCCCTCCACAGCTCTTCATAGCAGTTTTGCTGGTTACTTTACCATTCTTCTTATTTGTTCCCTCAAATACTTTGAAAACCAACTTCCTCATCATAACACTTCATCCTTCATCGCACCTGCCAGTGCTGCTGAATTTAAATGAGGTGGAGTTGGAGAGATCTTCTAAAAAATGCATGCTCAGTTCTGTAACATTGCTTTCTTTACAAATACTACAGAAATGGCAGATTTTGTACAATATTGGCTGCACTTATAAAACCTACATTCCAGACATTAATACTGGCAGAATTATTTCACGTGTGGAGTTTTTTTATGACATCACTTCCAAGGTACCTGCCCCTTTCCAGACAGATATTATTGTAGATGAGCAGAAGATCTGTCTGGGTGTTAGTGTGGATGCTAAGGGAGAATATTAGGAAGATTTGCCATCATCTGTCTTTTATCTGTAGTATTGCCAAGGACCAGTAAGAAGTTACTGGCAGTCTGTCAGCCTGTAATTGGAAGGGTCTGAGGTCTGGTTTTCTTCTGCCCTGTCACCAGCTGCAGGTGGCCGAGTCCTTCAGAAGTTATGTTCTTGGCAACACTGGTCTCAAAGTAGTTGGAATAACCATGTCGTTGTACTGTGTTCAGAGAGAAAGGTTATAACCCAAAAAATGCACGCTTTTTTCTTGGGAAGCCATTCTCCAAACTAAATAGACATCCTTGAAAATTAATAATTACTGCTCTATGTGGTTTGGGCTGCACAAATGAGTGAAGAAAGCTAGCCTCAACCCTGTGTCCCCAGAAGAGAGAAAATGTTACTCAAAGCGGACCTGCTATATTTGGGTGGGAAACTGCCACTACCTACACGGGCATGCAAATTTGAGATGCAGGGAGCGGAACTATGGGTCCATACTACCAAGCAGTAACACAAACCTAGACTAACAACATATAATAGGAAATCAGCCGACGAGCATCTAAAGAGCATCAACTCAGTGCGTGCCGCTGACACGGGCTGACCGCAGACACACATTGCGGCACGACCCAAAATCAGGGCAGTAGTCCCAGGGGAGCTCTTCCCTCTGCTCCTGGTCGACAGTGAGGATACTCAGGCTGCTTGGCAGCCCTCGCTGCGCCCCATGAGAGGTTCAGCTGTTAGGGACCGTGATTGAGAACCGAGGAACGCAGGAGCTGAGTAATCCAGCCTGGACGGGACAAATAAATGTGCAACCAAGGGAGTTATGGTCCTATCTTGCAGGAAAACCCATAATTTTTGAATCACATGAAGGTGACAAATTCATTTTGGACATATTTGTGAAATATGTAGTCACAACAGAAACAGTCAAAGCATTCAAAAGGGCAGGGTAGCTCTGCAATTAATAAAGACTGCAAAAAGGCTTTCCAACTTTCAGATTAAAAATGGCTTGAGAAATGCAAAAAGCATTCCTACTAAGTTGGAAAAGGCAAATGGAACCATCTCTCGCCTTCTGTGTGCTGTCATCTCTTCCCTGCGGTGTTTGTCGCACCTCTTCCAACAGGACCATCACCTCAGCGATGGATCGGGAACTCCCACTGCCCTCCCTGCACAAACGTAGCAGACATCTAACGATCGGTACAAGCCACACAGCCCACGACAGCCTGTGACCAGGGGCACCAGTCTATCTATCACCTTTGCACAAAACAGGCTGAACATTTCCACAATGGCAGCTAAAGCAGAGTAACAAATTTATCTTAGGACACGCATTTCATCCAGCCTGTCTCTGCAGTGCCTGCCAATAAACTGTGCTAGCAGCCTATTCCCCAGGGAAACACAGGGCCACCTACTGATTTCTTTATTTTTCATGCCATAAAGTCAGTGCTTTCTTTTAGGTGTGCAACAATAAGAAAAACTGTCACTGTGATTTTGGATGGGCCCCTCCGGACTGCAAGCTGGAAGGCTTTGGAGGCAGTGTTGACAGCGGACCACCTCCTCCTTCGCGCAGTAAGTGCCGTGGGGTGGGACTTCTCTGCACATCGCGCTGCCTGGCTTAGCTTTACTTTTTCTTCAACGAGTTCAGCAGCTCTCCATCTATACTTTCAGATCACTTTAGACTTTGTTCAGGCGTCTCTTTGTCCCTTGCTATTTAGCCACGTCAGGTGGTTTTTTTTCTCTTACCTCACCTTCTTTTTTTATCATGCTAGTTGTGCTTGCCTTGCCTGACTCTCTCAGACCATTCTCAGGGCATCCACACAAACTGCAGGTCGATTTCACTAAGCACAGGGGCCAAGCAGCCAGCAGACATTCATTAAGATGGTTTATGAGGGGTGTCATTCTGAGCATTCAAAACCCTCTTAGGAGAATCTTCCTCTCCTCTTAACAGAGATCTCCAGCAGAGCTCCAACCCAGAGAGGACAGGACATAAATAAATATGATCCCGGCAAGTACCTCTGAGAGGTATACTTTTGCCTTCCTATACATTCGGTGTTCTAACTTGCTGATTAAGAAATACCACACAGTCACTCAGCAGTACTCCACAAACCCATCAGCACCCGACAGCTGACAGCCTTCAAGCTCTTCCCCAACCCTCTTTGCTCATTAGTTCTGCTACTGACAAAGAGCTATTAGATCTTTCTGCTCTTTATTTGACCAGGCAAATGGCAAGTCACTCAGGCAGTAAAGGGCCCACGGCACCGCAGAAATATAACTCTTTTGAGCAGATAACTGTTTATATGTCAAATCAGCTGCTCTTCAAATATCAACCCACTCTAGTATTTCACCTGCTTGTGAGGAGGGGAAGGTACCCAAGTGGTAATGTTCTGCTCCTCTCAATTCACGGAGAAAGGCCGATGCCAAGTTTTAGGCTTCTGCTAGGGTCTCCTTAACAGTTGCTTATGTGTGCTGGAAGAAGCCAACCCTTTTACACTTTTCCCTACGAAAAATCTCTCATACCTGCTTATCCATACACTACCTACGCATTGGAGCCTCAGCCATTAGCTGAAGTAGGTGTTCAGCTCACATTACTCATCCTTCAGTGCTATACTTGGGTATTTCTTCATCTGCATGTCCTCATCAGGGAACCCCATTGGAAGCCTTCCTGCTCATTCATTATGTCCTCAAACTCCTTACCACACCATCCCAAAGACTCCCGTTTCCAGGCCTATATAGCATTCCTTTAGCCTCTACACGGTATACGTCAAGGCTTTTTATTGTTTCTCAGAAAGCTAAGAACGCTGGTAGCTCCCAGGTAGCAGTGGTGGAGGTGCCTTGGAGACCCAGCCCGAGAGCAGAAGGAAGGCAGCATGCAAGTGAGCATCTGCTCGTTTGGGGTTGAGTGTGTGCACTAATGAATATCCAAACATACGTGACAAACTGCTGTTTCCACTAGCGTTCTGTTGTGCCAGAAATGCCTGGTGTGCACAGAGCATAATGTTCTTTCTCTCTCTTCCATTCCAAGTGTTGAGAGCTGCAAGGATTATGGGAAAAGCTGCCGGAATGCTGCTTTTACTCTTCTTGATTTTGGCCTTTCTGCTGCACAAGAGGGTTGCCATCGCTCAGTGGATCCAAAGGTAGGTAAAGCTCCACTAATCTTTGCATCACTTGGCAAAACTCAGGCACGTTTAACAATTTCTAACCAAGGTTCTCAGCATCCCTTTCCATGAAGGGCCTTCCCGTGAGTTCACGGTGCAATGCCGGCCACCTCTCTTGCAAACCAAGATTGTCTTGCTTCAAAGACAGCCTGCAGGTCTGATCGACAACCAGAGCTTTGTCACAACTGCCTCTTCTCCAGAAATGGCAGCTACAGCTTAATAATTTTTAATCCTTTCTAGCACTTTTAAAAAGTTTTCCATAGAAATTCTGAAACTAAAATTTTTGTCTAACTTCAGGACAATTTTTCATAAAATTTGGCTTTTTCTAAATCACTCTTCCTTTTTTCTCCTTTGGAATGCTTAATCTTTTTCTTTTTTTTTTTTTTACTTTTTCCTTTGATTTTCACTTTTTTCATTCACTGAAAAATGTGAACAAAAGTTGAAAAAAAGAAAGATTTTTAAATGGTGTGCAGAGGATAAACACTCTCTTATCCTCTTACTGTTTTCCACATATTTCCCAGGTCAAATGGGCTTATAAGCTTAACTGAAAGAATATGGGAATGTGACTGCAGGGGGGGGAGAATGTTCAAAATCCCAAACCAGAAAATTAATGATGACATTCCCCTCGATGATCTCTGCACATCCACATGCTTCAGATTTGCTGGGCTAATTTATTCTGCCAAGAAGTAGGAAAAACCACACGGAGGTTTGTTCTGCTCTTTGCAGCAAGACTGTCTAGTACCCAGCTACCTCATGTACTACCAATTTAAGTATCTCTACCCTATGCTACAGTCTTCAGAGCAGATATAATAAATGCTTTCCCCTTACCACAGTGATCTGTGGTATCTCTGCAACTCAGGTAAGAGACAGGATTTAACTTGCTTCATAGTTTTATTTTCTTGTCATTTTACATATCCATGTCAGAGGAGACAGTTTCAAAAAGACACCCAATATTTCTCATAAGGTACTTGTCCATAAACTAGAGCATCTTATTTTGCATGAAATCACTGTCCAAAGTTCATGTTCACTGAGCACTTTATGTTATAGGTGGCGACTTAGAAGACAGGAAAAAAATTGTAGTACCACTCCTCCTTCTCCAAAAGAAGTAAGTATATTCTCCCATCTCTAATATAGAAATTATGTTCTCAAAGGGGTTTGGAAAACTTTAATATCTCAGTATTTTCCAAACATCTTTTTCCTTTCTCTGTAATTCATGCTCCCCCAGTTATTTCAGTGCAAGTCAAAAGCTGCCAGTGAGGACATACCCAAAGAGTGTGCACAGCATACCTGCAGAAAATTGTTTTGGTTTATGTCAAAAGACAGTTTAGGGTAAAAATACCAAGTTCCTATAAATAGAAGTGCATTCAGATTGACTGCTTCAAGAGCTGGCATTGGCATGATGACACAGCTGAAGAAAGCACAAACAAAACACTAGTCAGAAAATAAGAATTTTGTCTACATTGGGACAAATATGAGATCTCGCCCAAAATTGGCAGTACGAGGTGGCAGACATCATAGTGTCCTTGCAGGGAGCCGCCAGGCAGGAGGGTCAAGTTCAAGCCTCTGCTCTCATCCTGGCCATGGGGCTTTTCTGAGGTGTCTGCCGCTGTTCTGCAAGGCTGCTCTATCTTCCAGGAATCTGGCTAATCTAAACTATGTCAAAGCTGATGCAGTTTCATCAGATCAACTTTTCCAAGGAAAAGCTCCGTGGAAAAAAAAAAAAAAAAAAAAAATCCTGCGTCTTCCAGTTAGAAAAGCAGAAGAAAACAGGCAAGGAACCAGAAAACAGAAAGCACAGTAAGAAAGAAGAGCACCTATGGTCTCACCTCACACCACATGCACAGGCATCACCCATCCATGAGGCCCAGGGAAGAGCCCTGGGGTCAGAAACTCATGGTCTTCAGGGAAAAACTGGAAGACACGAGTTCTATAATTTGAGGAGGTGACTGAGGGGATATTGGATAATAACCCCCCAATACAGTCAAGGCAACCATAAATTCAAACCTTGCTTTTTAGGTTTATTGCATGCAGAACAAAAAAAATGATGAGACTAAACTGCAACACAAGAGATTTTGGCTAAGAAGTGAAAAAATGCTGTGCTGCTTTTTATATAGCACTGAGGAGGTCCACCACAGCTCATAGAACAAGTGAACCTGAAGAGACAGATGGGGAAAGTTACTTTTTTCTGTCAATAGTTAATTCAAGTATGGCAGTCATTGTCACAAGATGCTGATGAAATCAAGCACTGAACATAATGCAAAGAAGATTAATCACATGGAGAGACAACAAGATTAATCAAAATTTTAATAGAGTAGTAGCATAACCCACAAAATAAGTAAGAGGAGAACAGAAGAGGTAGTCTAGGAAAGGTATGTCAAGTCTGCCACCTTTGTTGCTAATACATCATGTGTGGTCTCTAAACACCACAGGAGTCTAGAAATGACAGTTTTGATAAAATGCATGTAAATTAATTCCATTGAAGCAATGCAGTTTAAGAATTTTACTACAATTTTTCAAACATTATAAATTAAAAAAGCCACTGAAGACTGAAAACATACATTAATTAAGAAACCGAGGAAGCACTGAGACACCAGGGCAGAGGTTGGAAACTCCAGCCCAGGGAAAAGGAGCAAAGAGAGGAGGTGCCTTGGTTACATTTGCAGGCAATATGCCTAGAAATTTAATATATCGTGACAACTAAAGGAGTTAGAACATGAACTGGCCCGATCAAGAACCATCCAAAGCAGCATCTCCTCTCCAGTGTGCAATAACAGACTGGGGAAAGCATCATCACCAGGACACGGTGAGCTGATCCTGGTCTCCTAAAGTTCTGCTGATGGCCAGCTTGCATCCAGGCCACTGTATTTAAAGGTCCTGTTGGACTCACCCTCCACAAATGCGTCTAATCCCTCTGAACCTACTTATCCTACTGCCTCCCCAGGATTCTGCGACTCTGAATTTCACCAGAAAAGAGTCTTCACCTTCTGGAAAATGCATCCTTCCAAACAGTTCCGCTGTTCCAGTATACATTCCTTAAAATTGTAAACACTGGACTCTGCCACCAGCATGCTAACAAAATAACCTCCGTTTAAGTAGAATATGCTGTACTAACCTTAGCATTTTATTTTTCAGGAGAACCTAGCAGAGGAAGAGGAAAGTCCTTCTAAGGATTAAGCCAGAGCAGTGCCTCTTTGCAGGACACAAGACCTCACGGGGCTGAAAAAACCCTAGGCATGGCTCTGAGAGCAGCCTCACACATCACTGGCTCTGCAGGAACCATAGGAAGCCCTGCTTCCCAAATCTATTACATTAGTTTTGGTGGCACTCAGTTTTAAATAGGAATGTTACCTTCACTGAAATAAACCAGGTTTTCTTCCTATTTCTGTTTACAGCAAGTATCTTGCTTTCTAGGAGGAAGCTGGACTCTGCTCCTGCAAGGGTTTCTATCTCCGCTTCCTAGGCCCTTTATGTCTGCTGCTGCAGCAGTCCAGGTCATCACTTTACAGGCCTTGCGAACTCTGTAGGCAGGCACACAGCAGGCTGTATCTCAACATTCTGAAGTTTTTAGGCTGTTTTGATCTGTGAGTCCAGAGCAACTGACTACAACACACAACCCTAAGAATGCAGACCTTGCCTGCGGCCAGAGCAAGCTCAACACTACAAGCCAGTGTGTATCTGAAAGGACGCATGGATTGCAGGATGAGTGGTTTAGAGTTCTTAGGATTCTTCAGCCTCCTTTTTTAGACTGGCTGATGGAAAGTCCACCTCCCAGTTCCCCACTGTCTGCTTGGTAGACCAAAGAGCAGACACATCGTTCTTTGGCTTCTCAGACATAAAAGAAAAGATTGCATTTGTTTGAAATATTCATCCCTGAACATAATGAGCCATGCCATTGCCTTGTATGGGTCTGGATTTCAGAGTCACAGCAGAGCACAGGGCTGGATGGGCACTGTGGCCATAGGAATGTCCACAAGGTCTGCTGCCTTCAAATACTGAGTGAGAACACAGAACGGGGAAAAATATTATATCAGTCTGTTTGCCACAAATGATCTGAGACCAATTCTTGGTAGCCATTCCTGTTCTAAATATCAGCTGATCTTCCCCCAAAGAGCATAGCAGATCCTTGTGGCTCAAAACAGCTAACTCCAAGACACGGTTTTGAAGAAATGACCTTCCCACCTCTTCCTGAAGATAAGCAACGACTACAAGGGAAATACAATAGTCCCAAAATTATGTTCTGCTTGCAGGGAGGTCCTGAAAACACCACTGTCCACCACCTTCTCCCTCATTTTCATCAACATGTCACAGTGACTGGCACTGTCTTGGCCAGAGCGAAACACTCTGGCTTGGTCCAAAAGGTAGGCTCTTCAGGGCAATGAGCCTGCAAGAAAGGCAGGTCTACCAAACTGTCCAAGAATTCATCTACATCACTTTGAAGTTTACTACAAATGTACAAGGGGTGATCACTCTTGGCATGTGTCGTGGTTTCAGCCCAGCCGGTAACAAAGCACCAGACAGCCACTCGCTCACTCCTCCCTCCCTGGCCATGGTGGGATGAGGACAAAATATAGAGAAAGGCTCACAGGTCGCGACAAGGACTGGGAGGGATCACTCACCACTTATAGTCATGGGCAAAAGACAGGCTCAACTTGGGGAAGAAACAAAATCAATTTAATTTACTACAAATCAAATCAAAACAAAGATATTAGGAAGTAAAACCAAACCTAAGCCTCTGAGGGTGGCTCAGCTATAGAAATAGCAACTGGAAATACTCTTTATCCTTGTGAGTAGCTACTGTGTAACATTCAGACCAGACTGCTCAGACATCCAGTAGGCATGTACCATTTCGTTTCACTGAAGGAGTACACTAGTTCTCACAGTGACAATTTCCATTCCTAGCTCCTTCATGGTTTCCTTTCCCAGTGTACATGTCTCCAAGGCTGCCCAAGACCAGACACAGTGCAAAGCCAGCCGGCAGAGAGAAGCAACTAAGGTTGTAGGTACTCTCGGTCTCCTTCACTTTGCCAGGCTTTCTGCACGCACAGAACCTGCTGGGGAAAAAAAAAAAAAAAAAAAAAAAAAAAAAAACCCACCCCACATCAAACAAATGGGTTTTTGTATTTTTGTAATATATATATGGCAAAGCTACACACCAAGGCATAACAAAACAGCTTAGCCTGTTCCTTTTTTTCTAATTCTGTAACAAATGTTACCAATTTTATTCTTTCCTCTTCAAATTTTTGAGATTAAAATATTTCTTTTCCGGAGAGATTTTGAAAAAGCCTTAAAATCTTTTATTTTGTTACAACTTAAATGGTCATTTCAGTTGTTACCTTCATTCAAGCCTTGGTACTTCAGAAAAACCCTGCACTGTGTGTAGTACTGGAGGGCTTTTTCTCCTTTCCCCCCTACTTACCCACTTAGTACACTCAAAAGATAAAGAGAAGATAAAATAAAAGGCAAGAATGTGCAGAGAAAACTGTTTTCAGGCTCTCTGCTTTCCCCACATGGACTCCACAGCGTTCAGCCAGTCCCGCACTGTTCTGCCTCATGCTCCTTCTCAGACAGTGGCCACCAGGAGATAATTTCCAAATACTTATTACCACCCCCTAAACCAGACGTTGGAGTTCAGGAGAGACACAACCTGTTCCTTTATGGATTATAAGCGATGTAGGACGGTACAAGAGCAAGGTTGCCCCATGGCTCACAGCCAAATGTCTGGCTCCCAGCCCTTCCTTTGCTATTTCTCCTTCTCTCTGTTCTCACACCTTGCTAGAGGAGCACCTTGAGCTGACTTGGCCACTCGTCTGCCTCAGGCTAAGCTCGTGTCCTGCAATCAATTCACACAGATGAGAAAAGAGGTAACAGGAGGTGACAAAAGGCTGACATAGCTCTGAGTTCACAGAGTGCCACACCGCTGTATTCTCATGTGCAGCTGGTACTGTCATGGCTTTACTTAGGAGCAGCTGAGGGAACTGGGGTTGTTTAACCTGGAGAAAAGGAAGCTGAGGGGAGACCTTATCGCTCTCTACAACTGCCTGAAAGGAGGGTGTAGTGAGGTGGGGGGTCAGTCTCTTCTCCCAAGTAACAAGTGATAGGACAAGACGAAACAGCCTCAAGTTGCACCAGGGGAGGTCCCCAGCTCACTCCAACATCCCTCACAGGCTTCTAACAATCAAAAGTATTAAAACAATCATACTGTTTGCATTAAAAAAAAACACCCTGCAGTCAGTTTGTTTCAGATTCTTCACAAGATATTTACTCGACGCTTTTCTTTTTGAATCATAGTATGTAGAAAGAATTGCTAAGACAAGGGTTTTAGTAAATTTCAGAACATTGAGCTATTTTACAAAAAATAACGTGAATGAAATACCTCTCCCTCTGTACATGAGAATTCTTGCCATCCTTTCTCTGAACAGTTCTAATACCAACATATCCTGAAGTGACAAAGTGGAGAATGTCAGGAAAGTAACCACAGGTGAGAAGCGCTTCTCACATCAACCAGCTCCAGTTACTGCTTCCAGAGCAGCACGCAGCCTCTTGGCTGAAGGAAGGGGTCTGGCTTTCCACCCTGGTTTTCACAGCACTTCTGCCTCTGTACCTGCTTTTGCCCTTGCTTCTTTCTCACTCACTTCTGTACTGAGAGCTCTGAATTAGCCCCGAGCACAAAGCTCAGACAGCACAGCCTAAGTCTGAACCCATCACGTCACCCAGAATGTCCTACCCCCTCTCCAAGCACTGCAGGAGCCCAGGAAACTGCACTACGAAACCGCCCAAAGCACCTCTATTCCTCTCTGACAACTTCTGCAGGACTGCACACTGAAAAGTGAGAGAAAAATAAACAATACAGAATATCAAATAACATAGGAGATACTGCACAGACTAAAAGATTCACGTTCAGATGTATTTCTGTAAAAACAAGTCATTTTCCTGATTACTCCAGAGCCACCTCAGAAGCTGTAGGCTGCCACCTTGCAGTGTTACAGAAAACAGACACAGCTTGCCTCGCAACACTGTGCATGCCAGCTAAAACCCAGCCAGAAGACAGAAAAAGCACAACAATCCGTAATAAACTCCTAATTATCGCTGCTGATCCTGAAGCGTCACTGTTACTGGCAGTGAACCACAGCTAGAAGCGAGTTAGCTGCACCGATCCCTCAGCACCTGGTCTGAGCCTATACTGGAGAGAAACGGAGAGGAACGTAGAGCGATCGCCTTCTGCAAATGTGGGCTCAGACCTGCAACCTCGGTTTGAGCAGCATCCTCTTGGCAGGGGGAACTGGAGTCAATGTGATGATACGCAGCACTTGTCAGAAAAACAATAAAGTACCCGAGGAACGATACGCATTTAGTTCTTAAAAATAAACCAGCAAAACCTACGTAAGGAAGCGTTGGTTGGGAACCGTCATGTAACCACGTTATACAGAGGCACCGGCATAAAGGGCAGAGGTTAGGCTGGCTTTTACAAAGACTGGGGAAACCTCTGAATTTATCACAACTGCGCACGGGTATTTCTATTTGAGAAGACGCACAGCCCTGCGCTGCGTCACCACCCCTAGGACGCTTACAAACCTGCACATGAGCCTGCACCGCCACCTACACCCCAGCGTTCTGAGGGTCAAAATCAATTATTAGCATCAAATCCGATTAAAGACAATACCTCAACGCGACCCAACCTTCCACACACACACCTCCCCACGTGTAACACTGCGAGCCCCGCTCCCCACGGGAATAACGCTGCTCCACACACCCCGCTGCCTTTTTCCCCTCAGGGCGGCGGCCGCGTCCCACCCTTTCCCTCACAGCCACCGGCGCCGACCGGTTTTAACCGGCCGCGACCGCTTGTCGGCCATTTTCCACCCCCTCCGCCTCCACCCGCCGGACGCTCGGGAACGTCACCGCTGCGCGCCGCCGTGTGGTGTCAGAGATGCGCCGGGCGGGCGTTGCCATGGAGGCGATGGGCGCCAGGGAAGAGGAGGAGGAGGAGGAAGAAGGAGAAGAAGAAGAGTGGCTGCTGCAGTCCCTGCGCCTGTGAGGGAGCCCCAGCCCCGGTCCCGGTTCCCGTTCCGGGTCCCCCGGGCCCCCCCAACCTCCCCTCCGTCCTTCTCCCCGCAGGTACGAGGACCTGCACGCCTTCGAGCTCCAGGCACCCACCCGCCTTATCGAATGGGCCCGGGGGAACCGTGAGTGAGGGGGGGGGGGAGGGGGGTGGCTGAGGGGAGGAGTGGGGACCGAGGGGATAGGACGGGCTGGGGGGTGCTGGGGTAGGGAAAATGGCCGCGGGGCCGTGGAGGAGGGAGGCCGTGGGGTCGGGCCCCAGAGGGGAGGCCAAGGCGCAGGGCCAGGACGCCAGAAGTGGGGCTGAGTGGCTGGGGCTAGACCGGGGTTCAGCTCTGGGTCTAGGGTTGAGGATGGTTTGCACCATAATTCAGGGGTCTAGGCTCGGGGGGGGGGGGGGGGCATCCCTCACCATGTCCCTGGTTCTTCGTGCCCACCCCCAAGGTGTCTGTGTAGCCGGGTACGGACAGTCTGGTGGGAACGAGATCCTGCAGCTTCTCCCACCGCCAACGCTGCAGGTGAAGGAGACCCAGGTGGGTGTTGCAGCCAAAGTGGCACCAGAACTCTCTGTCTTCTTTGGCACGGTATCTTCAGAGACCGGGCTGGGCTTCAGAAGCAGTTACCTGGTCTCTGTTGCTCTGACAAGGGCTTGGCCAGGTTTAGAGCAGCTTTGGTAGAAAGGTAAAGCACAAAAGTCACCCAGCTGCTGTCCAGTTGAGGTAGCGCAGGTTGGCGTGCCAGTCGTGCAATCCTGCGGCTCTGCGGGCAGCTTGTACCATGAACACTTTGTCTCCAGATGTGTGAATGAAAGCGTTTCATGGGGAAATAGGACAGATGAGGACACCAAGGCAAATGAAGAAGGGACTTGTTGAGGTGCCCAAGTCTGGGGGACCACACTGCTGAACAGTGAGGTTGGCCCTTGGGTGGGTGACCTCTACACTAAAGTAGAAGGTGGCGTTTGGCCACTGGGTAAACAGAAAGCTCCTGAGCCAGACGTGCATGGATGGCAACGAACCCAGGCAGAGCTCTTGACAGGAGCTTTCTCCAGATTTATTTTTTTTTCCTCTTAACTATTTTGGGATCCTTCACTCCTATAGCTCCTGTTGAAATAGGCATTACTGGACAGGCAAGAGCTTTACCAAGCAAGAGTGTGTCTTGTGTCTGTCTTTTTTTCACGGTAACTTTCTGCACCAAGTTCTGCGCCATTGAGTGTGAAGAAATGAGTTTGCCTCTGATTTCTAGGGCCTGTGTCCAGAGAGAGATTTCAAGGTGGAATGTGGTGGATTTTCAAACCGCCCAGTGTACAGCCTGAAATATGTGCCGGATACCAGGTATGGCCACGAGGTCCTTCCAGGGTGTGTTGGAGATGGAGAAGGGGCTTGTCCACTGAGAGAAAACTTATCCTTGCCTACTTCCCAACTCAGCTGGTCAATCCTGCCAGCTCTGAGATCAGAGTGAGTCTGGGTGGGGAGTTGCTGGCCAGTGGTCCTCCCAGAACCCTGTCTTAGTGTTTGGAGAGGAGCCGTCTATCAGGGTGCTCAGCAAAACGGAGTGCACCCTGCTGCTGCTGTACTGAAAGGTGCAGTGGGGCAGCTGGCAGGGAAACTAAAACTGTTTCTGGATAAGTGGAATCCTCAGCTTCTTCCAGAAGTAAGCTGCAGGGGCTGCTGACATTGATGCTGGCTCACCAGGGATCCCTCCCTACCTGACTTCTGAGCAACAGGGGCCTGCGTAGCTTCCTTGCTCTGCCTTCTTCATCCTTTCCTTCTGCATTTGGCACTGCATGGAGGTGCTCAGCAGGCAGAGCAGGATACTAGTGGCTGCTGCCGCTGCTCTGTAAGTCCCTGCATATGCAGGTTCGGAAGGTTTTTTCCTGCTGTGGATTGTAGGCCAAGCAAACACGCTTCCCTCTGGCTGATTCATTTCACTCGTTCAGCCCTCTCCTACGCAAGCCCCTGTTGCTACTTTGGAGCTTTTTGCGCCATTCTTAGTCTAATGCTTTTGGAAAATGTGCTAATTAAATGCCATTGCCTGGGACTGTGTTTGCCTGGACTGCGTAGACCACCCTGGCATCAGGAGTTCTGGGATTATGGTCCTTATGGCCCCTTCTCTGCTCCAAGTAGAGGCCAGAGCTCCTGAGCACAGGAGGAGCAGCAGACCAGTTTGTCCCAGGCTGGGTTAAAAAAAAGGCTGTTCTCTGCTCCTGGAGAGTTTTGTGGGGTTCTTTTTGTCTCCTCAGCTTGCTGGTGACAAGTGGCCCACCAGACAGCTCCCTCCAGGTCTGGCAGGTGTCAGCAGAGGACTCGGGTAAGGGAACATGTTTCTGAGCTGGAGTAGTTTCTCAATGTAGTCTTTGCGTCAAGCATCTCTAGCTTCCCCTTCTTCCTGGGTGTAAAACAAGGAGAGGAGTGCCAGTCCCATTGAGTGAAGTTCTGAGTGACTGTCCTTGTGTGGCAGGGGCTGGAGAAAGGCATGAGACAAGCGTCTACCCCAATTCTGGTGGCTTGGAAAGATGTGGACTTGGCAGCACAAACCTTGTAAGGGAATTAGTAGGTTTAGGCCTGTCACAGCGGCTTTCCACTTATTTGTGAGCTCTTAGTCATACAAACGAAAACCCTGATCATATAGTTAGCATAATGACTCCCAAGGGTTAGAAATAAAGAGCTCCATACATCACCTTTCAGGATATAACATGAACCACCTCAGTTCTCCAAGCCTATGTCTGCCTGCTTCTAGAAAAGGATTGCCGTTGCTTTGTCTACTCTTGTGAAATACATTGAAACGAAACCACCAGAAAGGAAGTGCAAAATGCATTAGAAGTTTTCTTATTCTTCTTCATTGAAAGTAAACATCTTGATTCACAACTTTCCATGCATTTTGCTAGATTTTAAATGGCTTCTTGTCAGTCCTTGCTGGATGTGTTGGAAAGAGTGGTTTTATTCTGGAGAGGGGCTTAGTCATAATTGGATTTCTTATTGGTTCAGTAGGTCACTTTTAGCTTTGGGAGGCATCTTTGTGAAACAGCTTGATCTCGTGGATTACTTGACTCCTGATGTGTTTTACAGCTGCTAACATCTCTTTCAAATAGATGTTATTAAACCTGTAGATGCCATACCTACAGTAAATGGCACTGGGCAACCTTGGGCTAAAATTGCAACCGTTTCGGCCAGAGCCCCGTGGGTCCTTCATGGCTCAAGACTCAACAGCGTCCAAATTACAGAGGTTGAATCAAGGAAAAATGTCTACATGGCAGGTATTCAAACCAAGTCTAATGTCTGATTTGGGAAAGTTAGGGTTTGTGTAAAGCAAGGGTAATTGCTCAAGTGGCAAACGTTTCACTGGGTGGGTACTTCCAGACATGCGCCACGGGGTAGAAAGATATTTGCAGAAAGTACATTGTCTTGAGGAAAGGGGTTACAATGCTCTGGTCCATCTCCAGCTTCTCACTACTCCTGTGACAGTGATTTCTCAGGCTTCTGCCCCAGATCTGTGCACTACAAGAGCACCATAGATGGTGTCAGTGAAAAGAATTGGGTTAGCAGAAGGCTGCTGCATATGTCATCCCAAACGAGGGAGGTGCTAGCCCCAGAGTCACGTCGCTTGGGGTCGTTGAAATCAGCATCAGCTTCTGAGCGAGCTCTGTGTTACTCTGATCTGTCCATGCGCATGGGAGGAGGGATCATGCCAGCCCTGCCTTACCTCAAGGTGGTTAATCCAGGTGTGGTTTGTTGGGGGTCCTGGAGACCATCTGCCTTCACTTACAAAGGAAGACTCGGGCCTCACACACCTCATCCCCTGGTGTGGAAGATGTGTGTGTATGCATCCAGTGGCCGTAACAGTGAGCTGAGCAAAAGGAAAGTGTGTTTGTCACTGCTCTGCCGTGTCCCCATGCCACAGGGACTCATGTGGCTCCCACTGCTGAAGGGTAGGTAGTACTGGAGGCATCTACTGTCAGAGCCCTGGTCTGTGTCACGTCGCCCATGGGAACTCGAACAGAGCTAGTGTTAGTCATGGGCCTGCCTGTCTCCCCTGCCTGGGTGCTAACATCACCTGTTGAGGGGTACAGACTGTACCTACTCCATGCGGATCCTGTGCAGCGACAGTTCTCGAGCGAGCTGTCAGTCTCTGCTGCTGGCTTTCCTGAAGAACTAAGTAGCATTGCTTGAAAGCCATTTCCAGGGACAAGGCTGGAAATCTGCTTTCTTAGGCAAGATTGCAGTAGAAAAATCATGTGAATCCTCCTCATGGTGTCTGAGATCTGCCTTTCTTTTCTAGCCTCCAGTAACAGCGAGGAGCTCAGCGGCCTGGCATTCCTGGATGGCAACACGTTGCTCCTCTGCTGTGCCAAGGGGCAGCTGTGCCTGGCTGATGCTCGGCAGCCGCAGAGTCCCTTGGAGGCTGTGTCCGTCCCCTCGGCGCCGTGTGGCGAGCGGTGGTGCATGGGAGTCGGGCGCGGACCTCAAGGCTCTGACTCAAGCTCCCAGCCCGTAGCTTGCCTCTCGAGTGGAGGGCACCTCGCTCTAACAGACCTAAGAAAAACCTCAGAGTCCTTGGCCTCAGCAAAGTGCAGAGTTCCCTCTCCCAGCTCAGGTGCAGAGTTTCTGTGTGTCTCCTGGGCTCCTGCTCTGGAAGGCTGCCTTGCCATTTCAGGTATGTGCTTTGAGCAGAGATCTCCTTTTCTGGATGCTTTTTTGGTCTGTATTTCTATCAAGGCCCAGTTCACCCCACCTTACTTTAAACACCCTGGTTGGCGGGGGTGGTTCAGAGCTCCTCCTGAAGTCAGCAGAGATATAAGCTAATCGTCCTCTGCAAGTGCCTCGCTCCAAAAACTACAGAAGAGGCCTGGATGGGTTCTGGGGGACTCTTGCTTCCCTCCTGGCAGAACAAAGTCCCCATGCTCTTAGCAAATGCTGCCCTGATAGTGCCAGTGACAGCCTGGCTGCAGGGATACTGCACCGATAAGACCAGCTGGGCAGCAAGGCTGCCTCTTGGCCAGAGCTTTGCAAATTCAGGCTAGTGGATCTGCAAGCTTTTTGGATCTGGCCCATGTTCTCCCCGGCAGCTGTTAGCTTGAGACAAGCTCCTCGGAGGCTTGGATGCTCTGCTGTTGCAGATTGTCAGTCTGGGCCTTTGTCCTCGTTTCTGTCTCAGCAGCCCTGCAGGGAGGTGAGCGTGAGGCCAATAGGACTAGAGCAAAGCAATTTACTTCTGCGGTCTCTCTGATTCCCTTTTATTGAAGGTTTTGATGGGACCGTGCACGTGTATGACACGCAGAGCTGGGACAGCTCTGGCAGGGAAGCAGAGCCGATCTTTGTTCACAGAGGCCATGCATTCGGCGGATCAGACAGCAGTGGAGGCCCTCCCCTGGTCACAGTGCACACGTGGCATCCACAGAAACCAAGAACTTTATTGTCAGCAGCAAGCGATGGTTCCTTGCACATTTGGGACTGGGTTCAGTCTTGTGGGAAGTGTGGGTAGATCATACTTTCAGTGAGATGTGGTGTGTTTCCTGTCTATGTTCTAGTTTGTGTAGGCTGCGAGGTATCTGTTTGCATGCAGATACTGTTTTGAGACAGTTGTAGTGAACAGAGCCAACTGTAAAGAGTGCTATTTTAATACAGTAAAAAATTTTGATGGTGTTACTTGCTCTCCTGTGTACCAGCCTTCAAATGATAGCTGTGACAGTGTAGTAGCCTGTAGTTCTGGTTGCGTCCGCCAGCAGAGAACATCCTGCCATCATTTTATCGCAGACCCATGTCATGTCTGCACCATACTTTTTAGAAGCAAACAGACAAAAAAGCATGACTACAGTTTGAGGAAATGGCCTAATCTGTGGCATACTTAACCCACCGCTTTCCAGGCCCGCAGCACTGGGGGGAAGGCTGCAAACCCCACAGGGTGTTGGCATTTCATCACGTGTGTGTGTCACGAGCAGCGGCCTCCGCTCAGGAAGCCACAGCCTGCAAGTGCAGACTGCTTGCAGCCTGCAAAAAGGAACAGGAACAAACTTTTGAGCCCCAACCTCCTACAAAGCTTTGCCCTCCCCCTGTGTAACTGGAGAGCACCCAGTCTAAGAAAAGGCCTTGGTATCTTTTGGCTCTTTTCCCACCACCTGAAAGTTTAAATTTGATTGAGCTAATATGATTTCCTGGGCCTGAGGAAGCCAGGCAATGACTCTTGCCAACGCCTACGCTGTTACCAAGGTGTTATTTGGGGGGGGGGGGGGGGGGACTGCTCCCTATCCTGAACATGAAAAACAGCATGTTTCATCAAGGAGCTGGGGAGGGAGTCAAGAGCTGGGGCAGGGCAGGAATGCAGGCAGGGGGTGCTCACCCACAATGTGGGGGATCCCAGCTTGCTCTGGTGCTGGGGGTTGCTTGTACTGGAGCAGCCAGCCTGGATCTTGCAGTGCAAATGCTTGCACAGGGCCTGCCATGCTGTTTGCCTTCTGTTCTGTGTCCCAGCACCCAGCGTTTGCTGTCCCCTTGTGCTTCCAAGTGCCTTTTCACGGTTATTTCTGGGGTCAGGAACTGCCGCTTCGCTTCCCTCAGAGGAGGGGTGTGAAGAGCTCCCCACTTTTCTGGGTGTAAGCTGAGGTGGGAGGGGAGTTTGAGGGCAGGCAGGATGCTGGGCAAGTCGGGGTGAAGGTTGTATTTTGCTTGAAGTGGCTGGGGAAGCCTTGGCGCTGGGAAGGCAGTGTGCTGAACTGCTCTGGGTCATGGCAACAGCCCTTTGCCTGCGGGTGCTAAGGCTGAAACCTGCTCCCATCTACACCGTAATGATAATGCGGGGAAGCTCCACGCTGCTTGCCTCCCAGCACAAGCCACGTGGCCTCTTCCATTCCGCACCCAAAACCATCCCTGCCTATATGGCAGCGTGTGAAATGGGGGGAGCACGTCCTGCCCAAAGGCTGGGGGGTTTGATGCTTCATGACCTACCAAAGCCATAGGTCTGTGTCACCGCCAGCAGCAGCAGTTGCTGTACCAGCAAAATAAAAAGCCTATTTGAGCCCAGGAGGGAATGCCTGGTCCTCCTTTCCACCCCTGGAGGGTCCCCAGCAAAACCAGTACAGCTGTGCCAATGTCAAACTGGTGTGAATAGGTTCTGGCCAGGGGCCTGGGAGGATTTCTGCCCTGGAGAGGGGTAGCTAGGAGGGCTCCTGGCTTTCCAGTCTCTCTACCTCTGCTATTGATTGTATTCCTGCCTGCTGTGGGAGAGCACAGTGTGCCCTTCCCCTGCACCTAGGCCACTCGGTTTGAGTTTAGGATGTGGCTTTTCTTTTAGGACGTGGCTTTTCTGGCCTGAGGCTGGCACTAGGTACGGTCGCAGGAAGGGCACCGTGTGGCTGGTACACAGGCATGGAGGATTCCCCAAGCAGGACCCTGCTGCTTATGGGATCTTTTCCAAGCACCCCTGGGAGCGGGAGATTTGGCAAACTGAGGTGAGCAGCTCCGCTGCTCCGGCTCCTCCACAACACGTGGTTTTTAGATGGAAACACCCACCAGGGTGAGGGTCTGGCCCTGGAGGAGGTGGGCTCTGAGGAGGAGAGGTGACTACTGCAGTCTTCCCAGAAACCAAGGCCTCGCCTTCCTCGCCGTCTCCTTTGCAGGGACGTAGTGGAGGAGCTGGCAAGCAGAAGCAGCAGGGCCAAGCCTGACCCCATCCCACGTCATGGTGATGCAGGTAGTGGAAGCAAACTTGCTTAGCTTTCCAGAGAAGTGGGGCTTAAGCAATAGCACAGTTTGTACTCATCTAAACTTCCCCCCTTTTTTTTTTTCTTTCCCAAAATAACTTAAGCCTGCTTGTCCAGCTTGAACCAGATTTGACAGGGGACTGGAGATGTCCAAAATATTAAGTACTTGCAGCTGCCGTAGAAAGGGATTAGGCACAGAGGAGGGATCTCCCTTTAAACATGACGCTGGAGAACTCACACTGGGCGGTAAGGGCATTTCTCCCAGAAATGCACCATGTGGACCTTTGGGCAAAGCCTGAATGTTTGATCAGAGAGTCCAATTGTGTGACTGTAGGGACTGTGGCTTTACTGGAGCCAGATTTGCCCTTGGTGGGGAAGGTTGGGATGGCTCCTGCCCCCGGCACAACTGTTGACGCCCCCGAGATGGACCGACTTAAGGATGGTCTCTCCTTCCCCATAGCATCAGCGTGGCAAGGGGCAGCTCGCAGCTGCGTTGGACATGGATGTGTCCAACCTCTGCTCTCCCTGGGACCTCAGAAAGGTCGTCCAGGACCCCCGTCTTCACTGAGGCAAGCTGCCCACAGAGCTTTCCTCTCTGGTTTAACGTAACAGAGCTTGTGAGAGCAGAGGGAAACTTAATGCCACTATTTTGTGCTACACCAGGGGCTGGGAAGAGGCTGATGCTTGCAGCACCACTGCCAACAGTGCTTTTGGAGGGTGTCTGGATGTTTTTAAGGACTGGGGACTTCTGCTTCGAGGCATTGCATTGCTCTCTAAAAGTGCTGGGCCGTATTTGTGGGGAGAAGATGGGCAAGGGCTGGCCTTGGCTGGATTTAACAGGGCAGTGCCTGTGTGTGCCCATTCCCCTGGCAGCTGGAGCATCCTCTACTCCTTGAGGACAGGACACCTCCCTTTGCACTGAGGGCCATCCAGATTGCCCTGTCCCACACGGCAATGACACAGGCATGGTATCAAGCTCTCGGCATCATCCCTGGGAGCCATTCCTCCCTTCTGCTACCCTGGGTACAAATGCACAGCAGTGGAGAGACCTCGGCTTTTACAGCTGTCCAGCTGCTGCAGGAGGTTGGGTTTTATGATGAATGCTGTGTTGGTTGGTCTTCCTTCACGCTTGTGGGCACCAGCTCCTGGATGTATTGAGCCCTGCAGTGCCAACCTTTAGGGCACAACTTCTTAAACCATCAGCTACGATTTGTTCCTCAGCAGGACGCAGACCAGACATTGCTTGTTTAACAAGGAGCTCGTTAGTCCGCCGTGCTCACCAGGTACTGCGTGGCCTCGCATTTCATTTCCGAAATCATGCCCAGTCCCTGCTGCAGGATACAGAAATCTTCATCTCCTCCCTGGCTCCCGTTGAAACGTCTGCATGTCTCTGCACCCTGGATTGCAGGGGGAAGGCTGTCATCAGGGCAGCGATGGGGACAGGGGGGTATAGAGGGGCTCGGCAAAGTGGCCACAAGCAGGACAGGAGCAGGATCCCCCATGGTGGCCACGTCCATCTGCGCTGGTCTTTTAGGACGACATCCCAGCTGATGGAGAGACGCCGGCGTTTCTGGGGCAGGGTACAGCCCGTCGTGAAGAGCGACATGTTGGTTCGATGCCTTGCCCTGGATGTCTGTCTCTGCTGGCAGGGAGCCCAGGCAGGGAGGGCTGAAGCTGCGTTAGTCATTTCTCACCCAAATGACCCAAGATTTCAGATGTTAGCTGAGAGCGACGAGGGTGCTGGGGTGGTGGGAGCTGTGCGGATCATGCCTGGGCAGGTGGCTCTCCTGTGCTCCCACCGTGTAAAAGACAGCTTGGTGCAAGTCTTGTGGCATTTTAGCATTGATTTCTGTGGTTTCTGCTGCAGCCTGAAGCTTGCAGAGCGCACACACAGACGGGGACATTTGGTGTGAGCTGAGGACAGAAGCCAAGCCGGCATTTACTTGCTGTGTCTGTGTGAGTTTGGAAGCCAGGACACAGCGGGGAGCAGGGGGGGCACGATGGCCAAAGTCTCCTCCAGCCAGACCAGAGGATCTGGGGGTTTCAGAGGGGCAGCTGAGGCAAACACCAAGTCCCAGAGAGCGGGCAGGGGTGTCCCAGCACCGACGTACAGGCAGGCAGCAGCCGCACGGGTGCTGGAAACACCAGGGCTAGAGTTGGGACGCTGCTGGAGACTTACTTACGTGTTAACGCACGAATAAATTTGCTAGTGAGGAAACGTGCAGCTGAGGACAGGAGCAGCAGGACCGTGAGATGCTGCGACAAGGAAGTCTGCTCTCGTGAGTTTGCATTTGACTTGCTGGGGTGGGACAGAGCGGCAGAGAGAGGGGCGAGAGCTTCCATACCCCCACCGGCACCATGATCGGGTGCCACATTGTAGAAGACCCCAGGACTGTGCCAGCTCCCCTGTCCTGAGCCAACAGAAGTGTCCAGGTACTGGGACTCTTTTTTTTCCTTTTTTCTGAGTTTAATAAACTAGAATAATTTATTTGACAGAACACAGAAACATCACAGATATGGTGGAGAAACCAAAGAAGCAAGTATCCATGAACAGTACAAAGTAACCACTTTACAAAAAGAAGTACCACGCTGCCCATCAGCTTTACCCAAAAATAACGGGGGGGGTTCAGCTCCGCATCCCCCCTGAACAGGGCAGGATGGAGCTAGCCCCATGGGTTGCTCTCAGATGACAACGCTGACCGCAACGGCACAATAAATAGTGAGAACGGCCTCTCGGGTGGTGGTGGGAGACCCAAGACCCCTGCAGACCCCGGTGGGGGTCTGTGGGGTGGGATGGGTCCCGGGCACCCAGCAAGGGAGCCCCAGGACGGGCACTGCCAAGCCAGGAGGCACAAGCATCTGGTGACACACTGGTTAGGGTGGCAAACACTGTGTTCCCCTTCCCCTCCCCACTCCCAAATAGGTGCTTGACCCCATGCAGGCACAGATCAGGGAAAAACATCAACCAGGGGAGCTCTGCAGCTTGCGGGGGGGGGGGGGCAAAGCATCCCCGGTGTAACCCCGCTGGGAAGAAGGTCGTTACGCCGCGACCCTGCTGTGGCTGAGAAGAGGTGTTTGCAGCCTCTTCCAGAGCAAGCGTCGTGCAGCCAGCGGCACAGATCCACAGGGGCTGCACTTCCCCCTGCCAGCTCCAAGTCCGCCGGCATTACCCGGCGACTCACGGCTCTGAGCTCGCTTCCTCCAGGGAGGCTGTACTGGTGTAAAAACCGACACAGCTGAAGAATAAACCCCCGGGGTTGGCCGCTTTAGGACGATTTGAGGGTAAGAGCAGGGGGAGCGATGCCCACCCGTCTTGCCGGCTCCAAACCCTGGTGCCGGGTCGAACCTTTGCCGGGGAGCAGCTGGGCTCGGGTCTCGGGCAGGGTCCAAGGGCCAAAGCCAGGCTCGTGCATCCCGGGGAGGGAACGCATGCAGCAGGGCCAGACAGGAGGGGACAAAGGAGGGGACATTCGAGGTGCACGGGTGCCCTTTCCCATGAGCAGGCTGCCTAGAAAAGACCCCCCCCCAGTTCTGCTGCAACCCGCCCCCCCCTTCCCTGTAGCAAACTGGTGTTGAGACTGGACTTATATAAAACACATAAAAGAGGCAGCTCATAGGAAAGGGCTTTGAGTGCAAGGGGGCCTAAGGAGCAGGGGGCTGGACAGGGAGCGGGGGGCTAAGGTGAGGGGTGCCGCGACCCCACAACCCCCCCCATTGCCTCCAGCACCCCTCCGGCCGTGCCCTGCAAGGGAAACAGCAGCTCTGGCAGCTGGATGAAGAGTGACAACACGGCACAGCTGGAAGGTTATAATTGCTGTCGCCATCGGGCGATCCATAGGCTCCCAGTACAGGTAGAAAACAAAATTAATAATTATACAAAAGAGAAGAAGCCTAATGCACGGGTGTTACTGGCGCGCGCCGGCCCGGCGAGCTGAGGGGGGCTCGCTTATCTGTCGTTGAGCTGCGGGGAGTTTGTCCGCTCCTCCTCATCCTCCTTGTCGTCCTTCATACCTTTGAGTCGCTGGCGGGCGAAGTCTTCAAACACAATGTCATCGTCACTAGCGGAGACACAAGGGAGAGGGGCTTTACAGGGGGGGGAACAGGGTGCACAGCGAGCCCAGGATTTGGGGGCACCCACCAAAAGGCTGTCCCGGCTTGCACGGCGAAGGCAGGCGTGCTCAATCCACACCGTGGTATTTCAGCAGCTCAGGGGGTTCTTAAAACCCCATCCCTCAGCAAACAGCCTCGCTTTTCAAAGCTTTACCATTACTTGCCCTCTGCAGCCCCCAAAATGCCCCCAAATAGGTGGCTGCCTCGGTGCTTGCTTGGTGAGCAAGGTGAGCAACCCAGGAGCGATGTGTAGCCTGAGAGCGGTGGGTGCAGCTCCGCATCGGCAGCCCGCGGCATCACCGGGACTGTCCGCACCGTTCGCTCCGCTCCTCAAGGACCGCAGCCCCGCAGAGAGCAGCTGGGTTGGCGGAGCACTGCAAAAACCTCCCCAAACCACTAATTCCAGTACAAACACAGAGACGGGGATTAACCCGGTCGGTGCAACGCAGCCGCAGCATCACCAGCCCCAGGGCATGCACCCCCATCCGTGGGGACACCCCCCCGCCAGCCCCCCAACACATGATCCCGGCGGACGCTTTTTTACTGCAGTTTCTCCTGTTTTTTGGAAAGCCGTGCAGGGAGATGGCGAGGGAGGAGAGGAGAGAGGGGCACGGCATGCGTTACGGGTTACGCGTGCGGGGTTAGTTATTGTGTGCCGATCCCACGGCACGGCACAGCAGGTGTTAGTGGGTTAGGGGGGTGCCATGCAACCTCTGTAAATGCTTCGCGTCCCCACACAGCCCCCGGGGGGGATGTTTTTTGTCTCTTACTTTGTGTCAAGCTCTATCAGATTTGTATCTATGGGCGCTTCGTTCTCTGGAACTGAACAGAGGGAAGTATGGCACAGGGTTAGTCACCGCGGACACCAGGGTCATCGCTGCCGTCCCACCGGGTGGGTGCGACCCCCCCGGGGTTTGGCTGCACCGGGGTGATGGGGGCACCCCCGTGGTTTTAGCCCCAGCACTTGCTGCCCTGTGAATGGGTTACCACGGGCTCGACGGGAGGCGAAAATCTCCATCGGGCACCGCGGCAGCCTCGCTGGCACGGATAGGGGAGCGGGCTGACCCCTCTGTGGCCCCCACCCACCGCCACCCCAAAGCGGGGCTGCCCCACACCTAGGGCCGGACACTCACCGTCCCGGTGTGCCGGTTCCTCCTTGGGTTTGGGATGCATCAGCGTGAAGGGCAGCTCCACCGCGACGTCGCTGCAAGAGATGCCGGGGTAAAGCACGGGGCTGCCTGCGCTTTGCAGGCAGAGCAGGGCAAAGTTGGGGGTGGGGGGGGGGGCGCAGAGCAGCATCCCACATTTCAGCTGCTGGGGAGACCACAAAGCCGGGCAAAAACCTGTATTATCCTCCGCGTAGCCTCTTTACAGCTATCGTGCTTCTTGCTTGAGCTTAACGCCATGGTTTGGGATCAGCAGAACCCCCCCAGCCCGGCTGCGGGGCCGGCAGCTGGGCCAGCCAGAGAGCATGAGGGAGGAGACCAGCGCAGCAAAAAATCTGCCTTTTAACAGCTTAGCAGCAGCTGGGGATCCAAATCCCCCGGGTTTAGGCTGCGTGCCGGCAGCGCCATGTGAACGGCAGCGGGGTCTGGGGCAATCCCGGCGCTACGGGAGGGATGGAGGAGGTGCACCGAGTTTCCAAGTGCTCAGCGGGCACAGCGATGGCAGGGTGGGACAGCCCAAAGACGGCCCCGAGCTCTGCTGGGCATGGGGTAGGACAGAGCTCTGCTTCTTCCACCCGCAAGCATGTTGCAGCGGGGGGGAAAGCTTGTTGTGAGTGTCAGCTACAGCCCCATCGTCCCCCAGGAATGGTGAGTGGGGACAGGCAGGCGTGGGGAGCCATGGGACCCCACGGGAGGGGAGCGATGTGAGGATGGAGTCCGGGAAAGTCCCGGAGACTCTCCTCCCCACGGCCGGAGATGCTCAGCTCCAAGGAGCCACCTCCGTGCTCTGCTCACTGTCCCCAGCAACACCCATGGTCCCTTCTCGCACCGGCCCCGCTGCTCTGGCACAGGGCAGGAGGGATGCAGGATCCGACCCCCACCGACATCCCCAGCCCCACCACTCCGGCCCCGTCTCTGCGGGCTGCCTGGCTTTTGGCTTTGGGTGAGCCAGTGATCCCAACGGTGGTGGCATCCCAAAGACAAGTGTGGGGTCAGGGTGGCAGCGGAGGGGACCCAGCGGGTGCAACGGGGGGCTGCAGCAGCGATTCAGGAGTGTTCGGGGGGAGCGGTGCGAGCATTACCTGGAGGCGAGATCTCCCAGCAGGCTGGCATGGGTCAAAGGAGACAACACATTAGTCACCGCTCCCCAAGGACACACGACCCCCCCACCTTGTGTCCCCCCACGCTGCTGAGTCCCAGGGGAGGTTTGGGGGGGGCTGACAGGCCCCATCCACGGCACGGGAGGGCTGCAAGCAGGGCCCCATCCTGGAAAAGGGGCTGCAGCAAAGACAAGGGGGGGAGCAGGGTGTTGTATGGATTAATGACACCCCCCCCCGGCAATGGCCATGCTGGTGTCACCACAAAGGGCCACCTTGCCCAGAGCTGGGCTCTGCCACAGCTTCACCATCCCAGGAACCATGCAGCATCCCGGGGGAATGCGCCGAGGCTGGTCCCAAGCCCGAAGGAGAGAGCAAGGGAAGAGAGGGGGTGCGGGGCAGGGGGGTGGTCCCCAACACTCACCCTCCTCGTGACACCACCAGCTTCACCTTCACCTTGTAGGAGACAATAATGCCCAGGATCTCCTTGTTGGCTCCATCTCTTAACCTGGAGGAAGGGGTAGGTGGGCATCAGCAAGGGGATGTCCATGGGGAGCAGCCCCCCCATCCTCCTGAAGGTCCCCCCACCGGGTCTCCTCTACCCTGAGCATCACCCCTGGAGCAGGAGCTGGATGCCCACCCAGGCTCGGTCCTCCCCCAAGATCTCCCAGCGCTGCTGGAGGGAGCAGAAGCCCCAGAGGGAGTGTTGGGGGGGGCTCACAGCGTGCTGGAGGCCAGGTTCGTGTCCTCATGCTTGAGCTTGCCGTCCAGCGCCAGCCCCCGCTTCTCCCGGTTGTTGGCGAGGAAGGGGGTCAGGGTGTAGACTTTGCAGAACGTTGAGCTCGGGGCCACCATGTCACTGGGGATGACAGCCACCATCAGCCAGAACCCCAGCTCCAACAACCCCACCGGCCACCTTGGACATCTCCACCCCAGCCTGGGGAACATCTTCCCAGGACCAGCCTGGAGGACATCTTCTTCCTAGCCCCAACCTAGAGGACATCTCCAGCCCCAGCCCCAGCCTGGTGAACATCTCCATCTCAACTCCAGACCCAACACAGCAGACATCTCTGTCCCTGCCCCAGCCTGGAGTTTATCTCTGGCTGGGGGAGACATGCAGGGTGATGTCCCCCAGGGTGTCATCAAAAAAAGGGTCTCCATCTCCCCACTCCTCCCACCAGGACCCGCTTGCCAAACACAACATCCCACTGCTTTGAAGGTGCTGCGTTGGGGCAGGAGTCCTCCAAGGCTCCTCTGAGGTCCCTGGGGCCCCTCACGATGTCCCCGAGCAGCCGGTACTCACTCGGCGTCCTCCACGGCCACCGGGCACTTGTACTGGGCGGTGTTGAAGAGGCAGATGTCGGCGTACTGGCGCACTGGGGCGAGAGATGAAGAGACGGGGGTCGGGGAGGGCCCCCGTAGGGATGGGGACAGCAGCCGGGGCGGGCAACGTCCCATTCCTCACCTGAGATTTTGATCTTCTTCACCGTTTTGTTGGTGTTGTTAGTGACATGGACGTTGACACTGATGGGTTCTCCGTGGTAGTAGATCTGTGGGGAGCAAAGGAGGGGGGATGGTGAGTTCCCCGTCCTCGCCGGGGTCACCCCACCGGTGTCCCCTCCCTGGTCCTCACCCACCTCTTTGTCCAGGGACGCCTCGAGATGCAGCGGTTTGTCCGACATGAGGAACTGCCGGGTGGTCTCTGCCATGGGCTGGGGGCCGGGTCGCTCCGGCGCGTACTGGACCTTACGGATCACCAAGCGCACCGAGTTCCTGGGAGGAGACGGCGAGAGGAGAACCCAGGCGTCTGGCTGCCTGCAGGCACCTCTGCCCGCAGGCTGCCCTCTTTCTTGGCCCGTTTTGGGGTCAAATCCCTCTTTTCTTCTGGTCTGCTGGGTCAGGAGAAGGATGGCATGGGAAGTCCCGGCTGGATGCCCAGCTTGCTTGGGCTGCAAGGGGGCAACCCCACGGCCGTGCCAGCCTGCCTGCATGGCCCCACATCATGGCAGGGCTGGGCTCCTTGCCTGCAGCGCAGCTTTAGATGTCTCCATCCCAAATCCTAGATCATCTCCATCCCATCCCTACCCTGGAGAGCATCTCCATCCCAGCCCCAACCTGGAGGACATCTCTGTCTCAGCTCCATCCTGGTGAACATCATCACCCCAACTCCAGCCCCAGCCTAGCAAGTATCTCTGTCCCAGCCTCATCGTGGAGGACATCTCCATTCCAGCCTCATCGTGGAGGACACCTCCATCCCAGCCGCATCTCGCCCACTGTGGGTAGCAAACTGGGGTGCCCCTTTCCCAATACTGGGGGTCATAGCCCCAGCCAGCACCCTGAGGATGCTGCTCCCACCCAGGCTAGACGGATCCTCTCTGCTCACCTCTTGTGGATTTTCTCCTCCAGGTTCTCCGCACAGAAAGCTTTGACCTCGTAGTCCACGCCGCAGGCCTGGAGACCAGGAGGAGGCAGAGAAGGAGACAGAGAAACCCCTTTGCACCCCCCCAAAAGGTGACCCCAACCAACAGCTGGTCACCACTGCCCGGTGGCACAAGGATGGGTGGACCTTACCTTCCCCGTGTCCTCCGGGCCCGGCTGCAGCGTGACGGAGCAAGGCAGGTTGGGGGGGATCTGGAAGGGAAAGGGGGGGTTAGGAGTGGGGCTGGGACCCCCATCCCCGAGCCCACCCTCCATCCCCTGGAGACCCACGGCATCACCCGCTTGGCTGTGGGGCTGGGCACTGCATCCACTCCCGGTGCCACCCCAGCACCGGCACCGGAGCCAGGATTTTCCTGGCGCTGCCAGCATTGCCCCTTCCTGCCTGTCGTGGGGGAGGAGAGCCAGGAAGGATTTCCTCATTCTCCTAATTGCATTTCCTAATTGCACGGTGCCCTTTTCCTTCTGGCCACATTTCAACCCAAGTTCCGTTCTGAATCCGTCCTGGGCAGCAGCTCGGCCTCACCAGACCCAAACCCTGAAGGGTTAGGAAAATCCGTGGGCTTGGGGTTGGGGTTTTTTGTTAATCTGGAGGATTTGGAGGAATTAAGATTGTTTCACTGGGACTCGGGGATGTTTGCGAGCCGACGAGGCTCAAGCTGGGAAAATGCCACTGGGTCCCCCCTGGCTCCAAGGGGGATGGGAGCGGCTGCTGTTGCCAAAGCTGCTCCAGGAAATTTGGGGTGTGGGAGCACAAAATGGGGGTTTATCCCCCCCCACCACCACCACTATTCCCTGCTGGAGCTGCCCAAGCCCTGCTTTGCTTTGGGGGAGCACCCTAGGTTGGTGTCACTCACTGCCCTGGTCACACTCAGGGCATGGACCCGCTGTGCCAGCATGCACCCCATGCCTCAGTTTCCCCACCGGTGGCTGCTTTTTGCTCCTGAGTTTTAAGCTCCACTAACAAAAGCTGCATCTTCATCACGGGTGGCAGCATCTCACCCCCAACCATGACCCTACAGGGCCAGAAGGGACCCCAGTGTCCCTGGGGGGGGGTCACCGTCCCCTCCAGCAGCAAGGGAAGAGCCCCCAGCAGCATTGTCACCCACTGCCACCCTACCTCGAAGGTGAAGGGGTAGGCATGCTCGCCCAGCTTCTTGATCAGCCGCTCCTGCAGCCGCGTCAGGGGCTTCTTCTCCTCAGGGACCGGGGGGAAGGCCTGGGCATTGGCCACGAAGAGGTCCTTGCGGAAGGTCAGCCCCAGCACGTCCAGGTCCTCGCGGCCATAGCGGAAGGCGCAGGTCAACGTCACAAAGACTGGGGAGGGCGACAAGGGGTGGAGGTTGGTGGCAGGGTGGCATCATGTTGTGGTGCTATGGCGTGGTGGCATCATGGTGCGGCGGCATCATGGCTCATCCCAGTCCCACCAGCACTGGGAAGTGGTGGTGGCTCCCAGGAGGTGCCATGGTGGGGAGATGGGGACGCAGTCCGGGCACCAGCCAGACGTGCCTTGGGGTGCCCACCACAGGACCCCCATCCTCTGCAGAACAGGGCACCCACCGTGGGGACAGGGGGTTGGAAAACATCACCCAAGGGCCCAGAGATGCCAACGCGCAGGGACACCGGCCGTCCCCCGCAGTAGTGCCACGCAGGGAGCCGTTACCTTTTCTCTCCTTCAGGTACTCGGGATCCACCAGCACCACTCCGTCTGCAAGGGAAGAGCGCAGCGTCAGGGGACACGCCGGCAGGGACGGGAGGGGGACGGGGGGGGGGTTGGGGGGGACACGCTGGCAGGACTGGGGGGGACACGCTGGCAGGGTCAGGGGGACATGCCAACTGGGTCAGGGGGACACGCTGGGATGGTTAAGGGGATGTGGCAGCAGGGTCGGGGGGCATGCCAGCGGGGTTGGGGGGGGGCGTGCAGGCAAGGTGGGAGGGGACACGCTGGCAGGGTTAGGAAAGGACATGCCAGCAGGGTTAGGAGGGGACGTGTGACATATAAAAGGTCCCCTTTATACAGAGAGGCATCACCTCAGAGCCACCAGCCAGGGCTGGGTGGGGGACACGGTGGCAGGAGGGGGACAGCCTGCACCCGCTGCACCCAGGGGACAAAGACAGACACGGGGGGGGCCGCGCCAGGGACCCCGGGAGCCCCGCGGTGCCCAGCTCCTCATGTGCAACCAGCCATGCGCCTGCCACCGGAGACAGATACATCTCAATATTTATGTCTTTTTTTAAATTTATATATCTATTTAAAGCCTTCTCTCTGCAGGATGAGAGATAGGGGGGATTCGGGCTCTGCCTCCCAAGGTAATTAATCCATGGAAGCTGCAGGCATCTTAAATGAGTAATAAAACAGGAATACATTCAAAACCGGCTGTTTCCTGACTCCTCTGGTGCGGGTACTTCTCCAGCAGCTGTCCCTTAGGGATGCAGCCGCTGCCAGTGGATGGGGACGTCCCCAGGGCATCTCCCGGGGGGGAGTCCCTGCTCCCCAAAAACCCTTCTTCCCACTCACAGAGGCTCAAGCAAGCCCAGCCCCGGCACACCCCCCCACCCAAAATGAGTCGTCCCCACACACACATCTCCCCGGCCCCACATACCCACGGGATCCACCACGTCGATGTGATCCACAAAATCCCTCTTTCCCAGGTAGACGGTGAGCTGCAGGGAGGGATGGGAGGGGCGGTCAGGGATGCCCAGAGCAGCCCCCCGGGCTCCCATGGCCAGATCCGTGCTGGCAGAGCTCCGGGGGATGTCCTGGGGTCCCCCCGTCTGGTCACCACCCACTGGGGTCCATCACCCCCATGGTCCCCACGTGGCACCCCATCCCTGCAGCACCCAAAAGCCAGCCCCCCCCGCTCCCAGCCCCGGTCTCAGGCAAAGCCTGGACCTCCCCCAATGTCCCCAGACCTGGTGGCATCTGGAGGCACTTGGCATTTGGGGACATTTGGGTTAAGGTCAAGCCTCAGCTGGGACCCCATGGGCTGAGCCCCACAGCACCACCCTCCCGACTTTCTCCTGATGGGGAAACTGAGGCACGGGACACAGATGCATGAATCACTCAAGGGTCAGCAGGAGCATCCTCCCCTGGGAGCGCTGGGAGATGCCAGGTGTGATGGAGAGGACCACCAGCTCCAAGCCGGGAGCGAGCCCCAGTGCCAGCGCACACTGCCGCCAGCTCGGACAGTCCCCGGCTCACCAGCTCAGCATCCCTGGCACCAAATCGGATTTGCCTCCCACCGCACAGCCCCAGCAATCTCAGCGGGATCCCGGCTGGAGCTGGTGAGTTCCCAACCCCGGCCTCATCCCATTAGGTGATTGAATAAATAAGCCTTTCCCTCCAGCGCAGGGCAGGCAGGAGCAGGCAGCTGCCAGGCAGGGGGTTACACTGCCAGACCCACACTGGGGCTGCCTAAAAACCCCACGGGCAGGGCTGCCTGCACCCCGGCACCCATCCGCTCAACCCCATGGGGGGGCTGCAGGCAGCTTCATCACCGACTGAACCGCCTGACCTTGGGCAAGCCCCCCCGTTAACCCTGCCGTGCCTCAGTTTCCCTTCCTGCTGGTGTGGCAGGATGCTCAGGCAGCTTGCAGGGCCTTTGGGTACGTGCCTGTCCCCCGCTCCTGGCTGTGCTTGCAGGATTTGGGGGGGGGGGGGGATCACCCCAGGAAGCACCGGCTCCCCCCACTTTCCCTCCCATCTCCCCAGGGAGCCACTGGCCTTCCACTTACCTTCCCGTTGGGACTGGCTTTCTTAAACACCCTGCAAAAAGAGCAAAGGGAAGGGGGGGAGGTTAGCGGTTAGGGCAGGGGGCACCCATGGGTGCTGCGGGATGCGTTTCCATCACGCCAGGGCAGCACCGGGCAGGCAATGGTCCCTGACCCCATAGGGCACGGGACCCACAATGCCCAGGTCTGGGCACAGAGTGAGGGTACCTGACCCTATATACCATAGGGGAGCACAGACAGCACAGACCCTATATACCGCAGGGGAGCACAGACAGCACAGACCCTATATACCGCAGGGGAGCAGAGACAGACAGCACAGACCCTATATACCACAGGGGAGCACAGACAGCACAGACCCTATATACCACAGGGGAGCACAGACAGCCTGCTCCTGGCCCCATATGGCGCTGGGGAGTGGGAGGGGACGCCCAGGGGCTGCACGGCTCTGCCGCTGGGAGAGGAGCAATGCAAGGTGCAGAGCAAGGTGCCACGCAAAGGCACGAGTCGTGTAAGATGCAAGGTGCCCTGTGAAGACCCTGCCGTGCGAGGTGCCGTGCGAGGTGCTGCACAAAGGCCCTGCTGTGTGAAGCCAGGCTTTCTGCAAGCTGGGGAACAGCACGGCGGAGGGGCAGCCCCCGGCAAGCGGCACAGCCCCCTGCAACCCCGTTGGGTGCCAGGATCTGGCCGACCCTCGGCATCCTGATGAATGAGCAGGAGCAGCCGCTGCCAGCGCCCTGCTCTGGAAAACAGAGGTGTCGGGAAGCCAGCACAGCGTATCGCATGGGGAAGGCGCCCAGATACCACCGTGATGGGCAGCAGCCCAAAGCCCACAGGCTGCAGAGCCGCATCCCAGCACCCAGCTGCCTTCCAGCACCTTCCTTGCTCTTTATGGCTTTAATTTGTTTCTAATTACCTGAAAGTAAATTAAAAATAAGGTTTGCACCGCACACATGGATATTAAAAAGGGGGTTGGGGTGAGGCTGCATCGCGGCACTCCCTGGGGATGGGGACAAGCCCTGCAGGCGCCCGCGGAGCTGGAAGCAGTGGGGGACCACGGGGACACATCACCCAGGATGGGGCTACCCCGAGGGATAAACCCCCCCCACCCAGCACATTTGCACCCACTCTGGCTGTGGGATGACAGCCCCCACCGTCACCTCTGCCCCACGGGATGTGGAGCACACGGATGGATCCCAAAGCTACCGGAGAGGTGAGGAGAGATGGGGGGTGCTCCTGTCCCCGGGGCTTTTCATCCATCCTCCATCCCAGGGGCCGCCCTGCACCATGGGAACAGCCCCCAGGCATCCCCTTTGCCCCCCCAAATCCCTCTGCAAGACCCCACGGAGCTGTGGGGGAAGGACGTGGGTCCAACATGCCACCGTGGCGTTGCAAGTGCCGGGAAAGCCAAAGCATCCCCAGTCTGCCTGCTGCAGGCAGGGAGCAGGCAGGGGCAGGCAGGGCTCGCTTGCCCAGCACTGCCTGATTTCAGAGACTGTTCAGAGCCTGCCCTGGCACGAAGCCACCCATAATGGGTTCTCCTCGGATAATCCCTCCTCGCCTTTAAATTCCATTAAAACCATCCGGGAAGATTAGTGACGGCGGTTTGGGCTGGGAAAAACAATTCCCAGGGCGGCTGCTCGGCTCTGCCGAAATACCAGGGGCTCCTCCGGGCGCTGCCGGGATGGACCCTCACCCCACGGCCAAGGAGAGCTGCCGGCATCCCGCTGCCTGCGTTTCCCTGCACCCCGCCGAGGGGCAAGCACGCAAAGCGGCAGCCGGTGGGTTTGCTCGGCCCAAGCAGGGAATTAAAACAGAGAGGTGCCAGTTTGGGTCAGATCCGACGCACAGTGTCCAAGCCAGGGGTGACCATCATCCTGGTGATGGGGTGGGATGCACCAGGCTGCCACGGGCACCACACCGGGGGACGTGTGGGCACACACCGGCAAGGGTCCTGGCACGGCCAAGTGCCGGTGGCTCGGTCCCTGCACCGAGCCCAGCCTTGACAGGAGCATCCAGGGTCCTGCTGCCTGTGCCGGGGTGTCCCCTGTCCCCATGCCAGGGCCATCCTCATCCTCATGCCTACATGCCAGGGTGACCGACATCTCTAAGCCTGGGTGCTGGGGTGACCCTCAGCCATGCCCACGTGTCGGTCCATGCAGGAGGGACAGCAGTGCCAGGAACGCTCCCGAGTGCCAGCAAGCCCCAGCACCAGCCTCAGTGGTCCAGCACAGCGCCAGCATTTGGCACAGCACGGCACAGCCCTGGGCTACCAGGGACATTCATCCCCTTGCTCCCGTCATGCCATGTCACCCAGCAGGCATCACTGCCAAGTTCGTGGCCAGGGAGCAGGATGCGGCCCCACCACGCAGGCACGGGGAAGCGGTGTTGCTCCTTCAGGGAGCAAATTTCCACCATCCCTGAAATCCTAGGGAGATTCCAGGAGTTGGCCAGAATTCCCGGGACCGGAGCCGCTCTCCCCAGCCCTGACAGGGAAGGGGCTCAGCACGGAAGAGATTTCCTCTGCTGGAGACGCAGCAACTGGGAAAAGGGGGGAAAAAGGGGGATTACTGAAATTCAGCATTCCCTCTGAGCAAAAATGCCTGGTTCTGCTGGGAAAGGGCCCTTCCTTCATCCGCTTTCAGCCCTGCCGCCTCCTCCGGCAGCAGCTCCCATGCCAGGGAAGCCCAGGCAAGAGGAGGAGGAGGGCAGGGGGCTGGGCTGGGTGCTCCGGCAAATCCCCGGCATCACCCACTCCAGAGGTCCGGCTATCGCACAAGGACTGGGAGGTTGGCTGGGGGGGCTGGGGGAGGCTGGGGGGGGGCCAGCCCACATCCCCACACTTATTCCTTGACCCCAGATGAGCCCCAGGAGATGACAAGGGCTGTTGATAAATCCTCTCCCAGGCACATAAACACTCAGGAGAACCCACAGGCTGTCCCAAAACCACCGGGAACATTGGGAACATCCCGCCAGCCCTTCCCGGGTGGCCTCTCCTCGACATGGCAGCGGTGGGGGGGGTTGAGTTTTCCCAGCCGAGATGGGAGAGCTTTTCCATGGGCGGGATGCTCGGCACGAGGGTTTGCCAGCACCGCGGTCCCCGGCATGCAGGGCGAGGTTCCGGGTCCTGCGCCGGCGCGAGCAAAGCCGGCGTTGATGGGAACACTGCTGCAATTAAATAAATGGGGGGGAATAAAGGGTCTGGGCTCATCAGGAAAGGGCGGCAGCACTGTTACTCAGCATTTCCCCTTCCCCACAATTGATTAATTAATTGTTTTTTAAGGCCATGGGGGGATCAGAGCACCCAGTCTCGAGAGCTGGGGATGGAGGGGGCGATGCCATCCTCCTGAGAGCCCGGAGCAATTAACAGGGGCATTCTTCTGGGTAATTAATGAGGCGTTACATAAAAGCAGGGCGGGGAGCATCCTCTGCCAGCCTGTCACCCCCACACTGGCCCCCCCCAGGGACCAGCACCCAGAGGAGACCCCAGAGGCGGCTCACACCGGGGTCAGCGCAGGGAGGTTTCAGCGTGCCGGATCCTAACCCCAAGCCATGCCGGGAAGCCCTGAGAAACACGGCCAAAGGATGGAGGCTCAGCTGATCCCACTGCCAGGACCCCCCCAGGGACGCTGGAGGGGGGGCAGGGAGGGAGCGGCGATGCCTCCTGCCCATCCCTCGTTACACAAACCCGCTAATGAACCCCGGCCAAGGCGAGATCGATGGCGGGTGCTGCAGAAGTGCCGAGCAGGAAACAATTACTCACCGCTCCTCCCCGGCACCGCCGGCGTCCACCCGTGCTGGCCGCACGCTGTGGGGCAGGGACCCCACGCAGCCCCACGCTGTGGGTGCAGGAGCCTGGGGTGGCCCCACGCTTCGGGTGCAGGAGCCCCACAAAACCCCGCGCTGTGGTGCAGAAGCCTGGGGTTGGCTGTGGGTGCAGGAGCCCTGCGTGGCCCCGTGCCACGGGTGCACAAGCCCAGGCTGGTCCCACATGATGGGTGCAGGAGCCTGCAGTGGCCTTGTGCTGTGGGTGCAGGAGTCCTCTCCAGCCCCACGTTATGGGTGCAGGAGCCCCACAGAGCCCGAGACCTGCCCAGCCCCATGCGACGGGTGCAGGAGCCCCGCGCAGCCCCATGCTACGGGTGCAAAAGTTATGCACAGCCCCATGCCGTGGGCGCAGGATCCACGCGTGGCCCCGTGCCACGGGTGCAGGAGCCCAGGCTGGCCTTACGCTACGGGTGCAGGAGTCTGGGCTGGCCCCACGCTGGGGGGGGCAGGAATGTGGGGTGACCTCAGGCGACGGGTGCAGGAGCCCAGGTTGCCCCCCAGAAAGACCTCCACGGCCGCACATCCCGACGGCCAGCTCTGCCCGAAAGCACCCACGGGAGCAAGCGGGGAAGGTGGCACGTGGGGACACGGTGGCCTCTCGCGTTTCAGCATCCGCTCGACGTCGGGGGGACCCTCGCCCGCTGCCGGATCCGGAGGGAGGGAAGGAGGAAGCGCTGAGCCTTCCCTCCCCCTCCAGCCCTTCCTGGTGTCGAAAGGCCGGAGACACGAGGCAGGAAGCCGCCGCCGCCGCTGCCCGTCGGTGATTTCCAACCCCCGGTGGCCCCACGCCATGGGCCGGTAGCCCCGGTGCCCCCTGAGCCCCCCGGCACGCTGCCGCAAGGCCGAATCCTGCTCTCCTGCCTACCCTGCCCTCTCCCTGCCATTGATCCGGTACCTTAATGAGCTCGTTAGGCACACGTCCGGGGGCTAACGATCGCTTTATTTGGTGGCTGATAATTGAGTGGGGTCCGTTTGATCTCTGTTGGGAAGATTTACGAGGATCTGATTCCTCGGGGCATCGGAGCGGGGTCTGACGGCAACGCCATCGATTGCCTTTGAACTTGGGGCGGAGGAGCCGGCGTTTTCGCTGGCTGTCACACTAATGGGGCCGGCGGGCAGATCTAATTAGCCAGAGCCGCGTTAGAAGGGACCTCCGGGGATAACGGAGCCGCCAGCAACCACATCACACACACTGGCATAACCCCGCGGCGGCGGCCGGTGGCTCCATGCCAGCCGTGCCGGGATGAGCCCGGAGCGCCGTACCAGCCGATCCCAAAGCAAGAGCATCCCACGGGCCGAAGGCTGCATCCCGCATCCCCGTTGCATCCCTGCTGCATCCCCGCTGCATCCCCTGCCAGGCTCGGTGGCAGCATCCCCCAGCGGGGTTGGAGCTCCGCCGGCTTCCTTGGCAAGGAAACGCCTTGGCTGTGGGATCCGGGATGTGTCTGGATCCTGCTGTTATTACCAGAGTTTGTTCTCCAAACAACAGCCAGGAAGCAGGAGTCTCCCCTCCCGGGCCACCTTCCAGGGCTCCTTCTCTTCCTAACGGAGATCCCTGTCCGACTCCCGGATCCTACAGCTTCATCCAGAGGAACGCACAGGATGCTGAGACTGCAAAGCACCCCAGGGGACCGGCTGGTCCCAGAGTGGTTTGGTGCTGCAGAGGGGCAGGATGGGACCGTGGGGCCAGGGGGATGGGTGCGGAGGGATGCCCGGTGCCAACCGAAGTGGGCTCTGCCACGCCGGGACCACCACGGTGCTTCCCCAGCTCCAGCTCCAGCTTTGTCTCCACTGACCGCTGGGAAACCACCCTCAGCCGCAGCTCAAACCACGGGCCACTGGCCGAGCATCCCACTGGCCCACAGAGGCCAGCGGGTGCCTGTGGGGCTGCGGCCAGCCTGGCTGGGTGCTGGGTGGGAAGAGCTGGGGGAGTGATGTGTGTTTTTTGGAGAAGCTGCAAATAATTAGGCGATGTGTTCGGTGGCGGCCGGGGCTGGCCCGGTCCCCGGCGGTGCCAGCAGCCACAAACTCGCCTGTTTACTCCACCGAGCCACTTCCTCCGGCTCTTCCCACCACGGGGCTTTGAAGGGGGCTTGGCAGGAGGCTGGGAACGGCAGCACGATGACGCACAGAGCCGCAACGGCCAAGCCCCCGAGCACCCCACCAAACCCGGGGACGGCTCCTGCACCCCGCGCTGGGGGTTCGCCTGCACCCCGCATGTGATCTTCACCCTGCATGGAGCACCCAGGGCCATACCGGGAGCAGGGTGACCCCAAACCTTGTGGCACCGAGGCCGGTCGGTGGCAGACGTGGAGATGTGACGCCCAAGAAAAGCGGGGTGGCCCCATGCTGGCACCGGAGGAATCAACAGAAATGATGCTTTTGGGGTATCTGATGGAAAATCAGCTCCCACGGCCGAACCCCCCGACCCCTCTCTGGTGGCTTTGGGATGAACCCGAGTGGATTTGGGGTCAGAGCTCTGAAACGGAGCTGAAAGGAAGATGGGGAGCGGGGGGAGATTTGTCAGCCTAATTCCACACACACACCCCCCAGCTCCCTCCGTACGCGCTGCGTGGGCAGGGATCAGCTCATGCCTCTCCTGCCTGCACGCCTGCCCGCGGTTGCTGCCAGCCTATGGGAACGCTGCTTGCCCGAGCTCCCCCGGGCACCCGAAAATCTCCTGGGGCCAAACCGGCTGCAACCCAGGGATTCCCCAGCTTTGCTGCTGCGAAAGCGGGGCTCTCCTCCCGGGCCCCCCAACTCTGGGGGGCTGCTCGCCTGCTCCAGGGGTGCAACGCGCCGGGTCTCAAGAATTAGGGATGCTGAGCCGGGGGGATGCGGATGCTGTTGGCCACAGCTGGGGCAGCAGCACCCAAGCAGCCCGTCCGGCAGCAATGACCCCCCCCAATGCTGGGGGGTCAGCGGGAGCCCCCAAATCCTATCCTGCCACCCTGAAACGCTGCAGCGTTTCTGGAAGGTTCTGCCAAAGCAGGGCCGGACCCCCTCGTCCTTCCCTCCTGCCGTAGGGCACGGCGGTGGCATCGGCTGCACCGAAGCCCCCTGGTCCTGACGCCCAGGTGCCACGGCGGGGGGGACCGAGGGGAGGGCAATGCCACCCCCCTGCCTGCCCGCCAGGGTTGGGGGTGAACAGGAGCACCCCTAAGTACCTGGCCCTGAATAATTAATGACGGGGAGGCCCAGGGGACAGACAGCTGTCAGAAAGGGATCAGGGAGACGGATGGCACCGAGCTGAAGCATTAACCCCTCGGCCACCCCACCAGGACAGCCAGAGCCACCTGGGGAGAGGGTGTCGAAGGAGACACCCCCAGACCCTCCCCAGCCCCCCCATGCACGGGCTGGTGGGGGGGGGGGGTCACCAGGCTCTCCCCCGAGGTCCCGAAATCCCAGGGTGGGCACCTCCGCAGGTCCCTGCGTTCGCCGCAACCATCTTTGCCGTTCTCCGCACCCAGGGCCCTGGGAAACGCAGGGCGGCCGGAGGGTCCCCATCGGCACGGGGGTCCCCAACGGCCGGCTCGCCATCGTGGCGGCTCCCATGGGACCAAGGCATGGCGTGCCGTCATGGGGCCCGCGCCTCCACGCCTGGCATGTGCTCCCAAAAATGCTGGGGGGAGGGGGGGAAGCACACCAGGGGCTGGCTCCTGGGGGTCACTCCAGGCTCCCACCTGAATCACGAGTGGGAAGAGCTAGGGTGACCCCCCCACACCCCCAAAAAACCCATCCAGGCTCCAAATCAAGATGGGAAAAGAGCGATAACGCCCCCGAGCACCCACCTCAGACCCACGGCGGGGCAGGGGGGCGGGCAGGGGTGCAGCAGGACCCTCTCCCAAAGGCTCCGGGTCCCGTCCCCCGTGTCGTGTGTCCGTCCGTCCCCCCCCCCCCCGGCCTCAAGCCCTGGGCCGGGGTGCAGCCGCTGTCTCCCACCTCGCACCCAGCAGCCGGGGGACCCCGGCGGGGACCCGGGGGACCCTCCGTCAGCCCCGGCCAGCGGTGGCCAGATGTTGCCCGCAGCCGGGGCGGGCGGGCAGTCCCGGAGGGCTCGGTAAGAGGCAGGCGGCGAGCGGGCAGCGCCGAGACGGGCGGCGTTCCGGGATCCCCCGTCCCCTCCTGCCCCGTCCCCCGCCATGCCCGGGGCTGCTCGCCCCGGGGTGCCCGTCCCCGTCCCCGTCCCCCTCCCCGCCCCGGCCCACTCACCGGGTGCCTTTGTCTCCCATGGCCCCGCCGATCCTCCGGGCGGCTACAACCGGGAAACGCCGACCGGGCTTGGAAAATTACTGGCTGGTTGGTGGCGGGGAGAGGCGGCGGCGGGGCGGGCGCTGGGCCCGGTACGGCCCGGTACGGCCCCGGGGACGGGGGGACGGGAGGGGGGGGCGCGGGTACGCTCGGCTCCCCTCGGCTGCGCTCGGCTGGGCTCGGTTCGGCCGGGCCCGGCTCCGCTCGGCTGGGCTCGGCTGGGCTCGGCCCGGCTCCGGTGCGGGCGCTGCCGCCGCCTCCGCCCGCCCGCCCCCGAGCGGCGCGGCCCCCGGGGCGGGGGGCGGCGGCACGCGCGGGGCCACACGCGCGGGGAAGGCGGGGACACGCGGACACGGACACGGGGGGGGGGGGGGGGCTGGAGGGGGGGGGGGGGGGGAAAATGTGCGCGCGCGGGTACAGAGGGGGAGGTGCGCCCCCCCGTGCCCGCACAGGCACAAGGCGGAGGGAGGGGCGGCCCCGCCCGCACCGGGGCGCGCGCGCGCGCGATCACGCACAGGTGCGCGCCCCCGCGCGACCCCCCCCCCCCCCCCCCGTGTGTGTGCACGCGCAGAGGGAGGGAGGTGTGCGCTGCCCCCCCCACCGGCCCCGCACGCGCACACACGCGCGCAGGTGCACCTGTGCACGCGCCCCCGCCCCCCTCCCCCCCCTCCCGCGCCGGTGTGTGCACATGCACGGGGGGAGGTGCTTGCACACACACGCGCGCGCGCGCACCCCCCGGCCCCTTTGTGCGTGTGCGCCTCCGTGTGCGCGCACACACGCACCATGTGCACACACGCACCCGTGTGCACACACCCCCACGTGCACACCCCCCCACACACACACACGCGCACCCAGGTGTGCCCACCCCCACGCCCACTCCCCCTCCCGTTGTGGGGGGGGACCCGGGCGAGGGCTCCCACGGGGTCACCGAGCCCCGGGTGGGCGGCCAGAGGGAGCCCTGGGGACACTGGGGACCGTCACCCCCGGTGGCAGCAGGACCTGCCTTCTCCCACTGGGGACAGGCGACATGCGTGGGGACACGGGGACATAGATGGGGACACGGGGACATGGGGACATGGGACATACGTGGGGACATGGGGACATACATGGGGACATGGGAAGGTAGGGACGTGAGGACACGGGGACATGCGTGGGGACACGGGGACAAACATGGGGACATACGTGGGGACACGGGGATATAGATGGGGACACGGGGACATGGGGACATGGGACATACGTGGGGACACGGGAATGTAGGGACATGGGGGCATGGGGACATACGTGGGGACATGGGGACACAGGGACGTGGGGACATACATGGGGACACGGGAATGTAGGGACATGGGGACACGGGGACATACGTGGGGACATGGAGACACAGGGACGTGGGGACATTGGCACATAGATGGGGACATGGGAATGTAGGGACATGGGGACACGGGGACATACGTGGGGACATGGAGACACAGGGACGTGGGGACATTGGCACATAGATGGGGACATGGGAATGTAGGGACATGGGGACACGGGGACATACATGGGGACATGGGGACATACGTGGGGACATGGGGACACATGTGGGGACATGGGGACACAGGGACATGGGGACAGACATGGGGACATGAGGACACTGCAACATAGATGGGGACATACATGGGGACATAGACAGGGACATGGGAATGTAGGGACATGGGGAGACGTGGGGACATGGGAACATAGATGGGGACATAGATGGGGACATGGGAATGTGGGGACATGGGAACGTGGGACACATGGGGACATGGGACACAGGGACATGGGGACATGGGAATGTGGGACACACATGAGGACATGGGGACGTGGGGACATGGGAATGTGGGACACACACGGGGACATGGGGACATGGGGACATGGGGACATGGGACACACCCGGGGACATGGGGACATGGGGACATGGGAATGTGGGGACATGAAGACGTGGGGACATGGGAACATAGATGGGGACATACGTGGGGACATGGGAACGTGGGACACATGGGGACATGGGACACAGGGACATGGGGACATGGGAATGTGGGACACACATGAGGACATGGGGACATGGGGACATGGGAATGTGGGACACACACGGGGACACGGGGACACGGGGACATGGGGACATGGGACACACCCGGGGACATGGGGACATGGGGACATGGGAATGTAGGGACATGGGGACATGAAGACGTGGGGACATGGGAACATAGATGGGGACATACGTGGGGACATGGGAACGTGGGAACGTGGGACACATGGGGACATGGGGACACAGGGACATGGGGACATGGGAATGTGGGACACACGCGGGGACATAGGGACATGGGGACATGGGACACAGCCGGGGACACAGCCACGGGCACAGGGGGACACGGCTGGGGACACGGACGGGGACACGGCGACGTCCCCCCCTGCCCGGCCCTCGCCCGCTGCCCCCTCGGTGCCGGGCGCGGACAGGGCACACCCCCATTTCGCTCCCCCCCACCAATGAAGTTCAGCCCTGCCTGCCGGCAGGCCCTCCCCTCCCTTTCTGATTGGCTGCCTCCCCCCACTCGCCCGCCTCCTGCAACAGAGCAACCAATCAGAGCCGCCGTGGGAATGGGACCCCGTTCATTCCCACGGGCGCGCCCAAACCCACCCACCGCCCACCCCGCGTGGGGGCGGGGCCTGGGCCTTGGAGGGGCGGGCAGGAGCGGGCAGGGACGGGCAGGAGCAGGCAGGGACGGGCAGGAGGAGACAGGGACGGGCAGGGACAGGCAGGAGGAGGAGGCAGGGACCGGCAGGGACGGACAGAAGCAGGCAGGAGGAGGCAGGGACGGGCAGGGACAGGCAGGAGGGGGCAAGGATGGGCAGGGACGGACAGGAGCGGGCAGGGACAGGCAGGACCCCCCACCCCCGGTGTGGCGTGGCCCTTCCCGCCTGCGGCTTCGCACCCCCGAGGCCTGCGGGGCGGGCAGCAGGGGGGGGCCCTGCCTGCAGCACCCCGGGGGTCGGGCCGGCCCCCCCCAACACCCCAACACCCCCCGCCCTGCCTGCACCTCGGGGTGGGCACGGGGGCCTGGCGGTGGGGTGCTGGTCGGTGCTGGGTGGGGGGTGCAATCCAGTGGGTCCCATGGGTGCGCAGCACCTCGGGGCAAGGCTGTTGCTGGAGCCCTGAGCCCCGCTCAGCATCCACCGACCCCCCCCCCCCCAAGGCAGCACCAGGAGCCGGGTGCCCCCCCAGACCCCCCCCACCTGTGACCAAGAGGGGGTCCCAGTTGCGTCCCCACGGCGCACAGTCCAAATCCCGCTCCCCCGGCCCCTTTGGGGCAGGAGGAGGGGACCGAGGGCTGAGCCCCACGGCTGGGCACAGCCCTGACCCCCCACCCCCCCCCACACACACACCCCCTGGGCAGACCCACGGGGACCCACCGTGCCAGGGTGGAGGGACGGAGACATTTTGGGGGGGTCTGGGGCTGCCCCAGGTCTCCCACAGTGTACAAGGGGCAGCACGGGCAGGGCCCGGGGGCAGGATGCGACCCCCGGAGCCCTGACACAGGGAGATGGGACAGAAGGTCCCCGGCTCCCAGGGTGGGTGCTTGGGGGGGGGACGGGGACAGTCTGGGGGTGACCCAAATCTCCCGGACACCTGCACCCCACCCAGGGGATACCTGCGCCCCGTGGGGACGATGCTGCGTGGGGCACAGCCGCCCACCCCAGCACCCTCCTGAGGCCCCCCCCCAGGCAGCGGGGACAGGGTGGTGACAACCGGACAGGCAGCCAGGGTTGGAAGGACAGACAGAAAGCGATGGCTGAGACACACGGGGGGACAGCCCCGAGGCCGGGGTGAGGGGCGAGATGGGTGGCCGTGGCACCCCAAGTGCACCCAGGAAGGCGAAGGGACGTCACCGAGGGCACGGAGCCATCGGTGGCAGAGGGAGGAGGGGGCTGCTCCCAGCTGGGGACCCCAAATGCTGCTGCTGACCCCTGGCACACCCCAAGCCCTGCTCTGGGACTTGCTCAGCATTAAAAGATTTAATCCCAGGACTAAATCCCAGAGCTCTCGGCTCTGCTGCCGGGTTTAACCGTGGCCAGGAGCGGAATGGGGGACACTTGACAGGTTTTGCAGTTTTTCACCCCAATTTTGGCAGCTCACACAGCGCTGGCGCGTGCCAGCGGTGAAGCATCCGGGGATTTCTCTGGCATTAAATACCGCTGCCCGGGATGAAGCCATCAGATCGGGCCGGAACGAAAGCACTGCATTGATCCCAGGTAATAAATTGCTCATTAGCGGGCCGGCTGAACCACAGCCCCGATGCGACGGTGACGGGCAGAGCCGAGCTCCGCTCGGGGGTTCCCACGCAGGGACGGCTGCGGGAGCCAGAGGAGCAGCCCAGGGTCGGATCCTGCACCCCTGCAGCCCCATGCACTGGGGGCAAGCGCCCACAGGTGACTCGGGGTGCATGCACTGCAAATGGCAGCACGACCCATGGCCGGCCGTGGGTGCTGGGTCCTGGCTGGGTCAGATCCTGCCCTCCTGGCTGAAGGATGGGGGATCCCGGTGCCAGTGGGATCCTGGGGGGGGGTTGGGGGGGCTGGGAATCCTGTCCTGGCGGGGTCCTCTCGCCCCATCGCATCCTGGCACAGCCCAGGACTGGGCTGGATATAGAGGGGTCCCAACTGGGGCTGGATCCTGACCCAGTGTCAGGGGAGCTGGAGCATCCTGGGGCAGGGCAGAGCATCCTGGAGGTCTGGAGCATCCCAGAGGGTCAGAGTATCCTGAGGGGTTGGAGCATCCCAGAGGCTCAGAGTATCCTGAGGGGTTGGTGCATCCCAGGAGGCTCGGATCATCCCGAGGGATCAGAGCATCCCAGGGGTCCGGACCATCCCAGGATATCGGAGCATCACTGGGGGGCTGGAGCATCCGAGGGGTCTGGAGCATGCCGGGGGGGGCACCTTGCAAGGAAACCCCTGCATGCACCCCCAAACCATGCTGTCCCCACACCAGCACTGCCCACAGTGTCACCCGCTGCGCGCACCTCGCACAGCTCACGCACTCGGGTTCATCCCCAAACACAAGCTGTCCCTCCCTGGTGCACATCCTCGAGGACACCCCCGCTCCTGCTCTGGAGCATCCTCTGGGACCCCTGACACGAGGCACCCACCAACCCGCCGCGGGGAGATCGACGTATGAAATTTATTTAGGAAAATCAAAACCCACCAAAAAAAAGAATAATAAAGAAGGAGGAGAAGGATAAGAAGAGGAAGAAGAAGAAGAAGAAGAAGGAAGGAGAAGACGGAGAAGAGTTGTCTCCTCCTCAGGCTCTGTTGGAGCCCAAAACAACCAGCGCCACGAGAGGGGAGGACAGAAAAGCCGGAGGAGGTTTTGCACGCCCGCGCACGCCCGTGCACACTCGTGGGTGAGCCGGGCTGGGTGCCGGCCGCGCTCCCCAGTATCCATAGGGTTATGTACAGGGGCGGGAGCCAGGAAAGTATCAACCACCTACGCACACCAGCGGTGGGGGCTGGAAAAGTGGGATACAGCTGGGAAACGGGCATCCCTGCGTGCCCCCCTCCACGGCGTGGTACCCAGGATGTAACACCCCAGTGCAGGACCCCCCCTTCCCCCATTGGCACCACCTTAGGATGGCGAGACCCCGGCATCGCCAGGGACCCCCAGACTGGCACCGGGCTGGGAATGGTTGTGCCCACCAGCATGTTGGCAGTACGGCCGTGCCAGCGTCACGCCAAGGATGGAGCCGCCTTCCTCCTCTTGCAGTTTGGGGGTTTGCTGCCTTCTGGGACTGTCTCTGCCCCCCCCCAGCCCCATGTCCTTGCATGGCGGCGTGGGGAGGGGGCAGAAGGGCTTGAGGGGGTCTCGTAGGCGAAGCCATGGGCCAGCAGCCAGACGTGGTCACCGGGCAGGTCCTACCGGGGTTTGGGCAAAGCATCTCGCTAAAGGCATCTCCGAGTAGGTAAGGCAAAAGGAATTCAGTTCACTTTGTCCCCGGGGAGCAGCTCGGCTTTGGGGGTCTCCTGTTGCTCCCGCAGACACACGCGCTCCGGGTACCCCGAGAAAACAGGCGAGGCGTTGCTTACAGACGAGACAACGAGGAGCGGCTGCCCCGCAGCCCAAATCTGGGAGGGAGCCATCGCACCGAGAGCATCGCTGCGCTGCAGGGGCCCGCCGCGGCACCGCCGGGACTCGGGCGCGGGGACGGTGCCGTGGGATGCTGCAGAGGAGCGGGGATGGGGCGGCAAATGGCCCCGTGGCTGCACCCGGGCTGCCCTTGACCCTGGTGGGACCAACGCCCGTGGGACCGACCCCGGCGGGACCGACCCTGGCAGCACCCGGATTTCACCGCGCCGCTTCCGTCGCCTTCCCCTGCCGTGGTTGTGAACCCACCAGCTCCCACGAGCCGGATGATGCAGCCGGGGGGGCTCAGCGCACCCCAACCCCTCGGGGCTCAGCATCCACCCTCAGCCCCATCCTCCCCTTTAACTCAACCTTGGCAAGGAGACCTGCTCACCGCGGCTCGCCCTGCCCTGGTTCCCCTGCTCGTGGGTGTTTCGGGTGGCTTTGGTTGGGGTGACAAAGACCTGGGTCGTCCACAGCTGCAGGGACCCTGTGGGGCTGGTTGAGCGGAGCCCCCGGGGCTGACGGGGTGCACACATGTGGGGTTGTGGGACTGGAGGGACCATAGGGAGGCTGGCAGGGTCCATGCCTGGTGGTCAGTAGGACCAGAGGGACCCCAGGAGGCCACCACTGCCCATGCATGGTGGTCTGTAGGACCAGAGGGACCACAGGAGGATGGCAGGGTCCATGCGCGGCAGTCAGCAGAGCAGGAGGGATGGTGGGAGACCAGCAGGGTCCATGCATGGCCAGAGGAACCGCAGGAGGCTGGCAGGATCCATGCACGGTGCTAAGTAGGAGCAGAGGGACCACAGGAGGTCATCACTGTCCATGCATGGTGGTCTGTAGGACCAGAAGGACCATGGGAGGATGGTAAGGTCCATGCGCAGCAGTCAGTGGGATCAGAAGGACCACAGGAGGATGGCAGGGTGCATGCATGGCAGTTGATGGGACCAGAAGGACCGCAAGAGACCATCAGGGTCCATGCACGGTGGTCCGTAAGACCAGAGGGACAGCAGGAGACCATCACCATCCATGCACGGCAGTCAGTGGGACCAGAAGGAGCACAGGAGGATGGCAGAGTGCATGCATGGCAGTTGATGGGACCAGAAGGACCCCAGAGACCATCAAGGTCCATGCATGGTGGCCTGCAGGATCAGAGGGGCCATGGGCACTGGCAGGGTCCATGCATGGCGGTCAAAAGGACAGGAGGGACCACAGAAGACCATCAGGATCCACGCGTGGTGGTCTGCAGGACCAGAGGGACCATGAGACGCCAGCAGGGTCCATGCACGGTGGTCAGTATGGTAGGAGTTCGGAAGCCGCTGCGAGCTGGGGATGCTCACGGATATGTTGGTCCCCAGAGCAGCCGCTTGCAGAGAGAAGGCTCCCAGGTGGGGACCACGGTGCCGAGCCAGAGAAACACCCACGTGGTGGGGACACGGCGGGGACCGGACCCCCTGCGGTGTCCCTATGGGAGCACAGCCCCCCTCGTGCGTGCAAACCAGGAGCAGGAGCCCCCCCAGCCTTGGCACGCTTGTAGCCCTTGCAGGGGATGTGGCTGCGTGGGACCAAGCTGGGCGAGGGAGATGAGTCCTTCCATGGGTGAGTGGGTCCAGGGGTCCCCGGAGGGGGGCTTTTAGCCAAGGGATGCTCAGCAGATGCTGGGAAGAGGCAGGAGCCGGTTCTCCAGCGTGGTGGGGGCTGGTCTGGCAGGACCCGGCAGGGGATGCGGTCAGAGCATCCCCATGGTCATCCCGCTCCGGGTGCCTCTTCCCTCCTCCAGCGAGAGCCAGCCTCCTTCCGTGGGCCTGATCCTGACTCCTCTGTCCTCAGACCTCCCAGCCCCCCTCCCACAGCCTCATACCCCACTCTGGGGTCCACAGAGACTCCCCCCCCCCGCACCCTGCAGCCCACCCCACCAGCACTCCCACTCCCCATCATCATCCTGCCCCACGCCATCCCCCTCTGTTCCACAGCCCCCCACAGCCCCACAGCCCCATTTCAGAGGGACGACGTCTCTGGGGCTGCTTCCACTGAGGACCCCTCATCCCTATTGTCACCCCGTGGAGACAGGACCTGCAGCCTTAAGGCAGTTTAAAGCACATCCATCCCCCAGCCCCGCGGTGTCCCCGGCCACCGAGGCAGAGTCCCAGCAAAGAGGAGTCCAGGGACCACCGGGTGGAGGGGACACCTGAATACCTGCCCCAGCGGGAGGGGACAGTCACCCACCGGTGGGGAAGGACCGGCAGTGGGTGCTGGCAGCACACAGACCTTCCCACAGTGGTCCGGTGTCACCCATGTCCCCCCCCAAACCTCCTCCCCATGGGCTGGAGATCCAGGGTTGGGGATGCTCCTGACCCCCAGCCCCAGCTGCAGGCCCCCCCCCCCCCCCAGTCACCCCCCCTCACTCAGCCCCTGCCTCAGGCTGCCCCCCCTCGGGCTCCAGGCAGCCGTTGAACTGGGGGTCGGGGGCCTGCGGGTCGTATTCCTCATCCAGAAAGTCCAGGGAGTTGTTACTGGGCAAACCCCGGATGGTGAACTTGTGGGAGACCTTCGTCCACTGCTCCCGGTTGCTGGCCACCCTCTCGTAGAGCTCCGCCGCCTTGGGGAAGAGGTCCTGCAGCAACCTGTGTGGGGGGGCACCCCATCAGCATGGGGTTGCACCCCCTTAGTTGGGTGGAACCCCGCTTCCCCCCATCCCCACTGCTTGGAAACCCCCCTAGCATCTGGAAGACCTCCCGCCCGGCACCCCCCCCATCCCATTCTGGCATGGCAAGAGGGGGCAGTGACAGTAGAGGGCCCCCCCCCCGGTGCCAGCTCACTTGTAGATGGGCATGGCGATGTGCTCCATGAAGCTGATCTGCAGCTCGGGGATGTAGGCTTTCTCCCGGTCCATCATCTCCAGCGGGCGGTTGCCCATGGCCTTCTCCTGCAGCCATGGTGAGGCCAGGGGGGGTCAATGCCGGTAGCCATCCCCTCCCCATTCCCGGCCACAACCTCCCCGTCCACCGCCCCACACCTCATCCAAGCCCCCTTGGTGCTTGCCAAGAGCGTTGGCCAAGCCCAACCCTGCACCAAGCCCTGGCGCTACCTACCAGGTCACCCTGGGAGAAGAACTCCTTGTAGATCAGCTCCTGCAAGGGACAGGCTGTCAGCAAGGGGGGGGGGGGGAGGGGGGGTGCATGCCTGGGGTGACCCCCCAACCCTGCCTGCCCTCCAGACCCCTCTCCACAGCTGCAGGGGAACGGTTCTGCGTTGGGCAGGGATACGGTCCCGGCACAGGGGACTGCTGGGTGGTCCAGGGGTCCCTGCATGGAGGGACCCCCTCCCGTGGGGCATGATGCCACTGCGAGGACCAGGCTGGTCCCTGGCACCTGGGGATGCGCGGGTGCCCCCGGGGAGTGGGTGGGGGGGTGGCATGCAGGGGGTCAGGCGCTCACCGCAATCTTCCTGGTGGTCTTCCAGCCCTTGGTCTGGTCGGAGAGGTCGCAGGAGGTCATGAGCAGGCAGAGCAGCAGGCTGCGGTGCTGCTTGTTCTTGGGGTCGTAGCCCACTGTCGGGCAGGGAGCGGGGCAGGGGTTGGGGCGGGGGGGCTCAGGAAGAAGCCCCATGGCCCCCAGAACCCCCTGCACAAGGACTTTGGGGACAGGCAGGACCTGCCATGCCACCTCCCAGCCTTGGTGGGATGAATTCCCACCACAGCCCCCATCCCAAGCCCAGGAGCTTCACCTTCTGCCATCTTCTGGAGGTCCTTGAAGATGCGCAGGTGGTGGGCCAGGTCGGTGGCCAAGATGATGTCCCTCATGAGGTCCAGCATGCGCTGGTAGTCCTGCAGGGCCAGGCAAGAGAGCTGGCGTGATCAGCTCTGCGCTCCCTGCCAGCCCCTGCATCCCAAGGGCCGGATCCAGGGATGGGGAGCTGGGGGTCCAGAAGGGATGAGGGGACCCAGCCCGGGCAGGGAGGGTGGCGTGGGAGAGATGCCAAGATCGGGGGCCCACCTTGCGGGAGAAGTGGTCGAAGATGTTGCAGCCCTGGCTGTTGAGGATGGCGATGGCTTGGGCGAAGTGATGCCTCTGCGGGAGAAGCCGGGGCCGTGGGAGCAGGCAGGGTGCGGGCAGGGATGCTGCCACACAGCCGGAGCCCCGGGGAGCTGGGCAGGGGGAGGTTTGGGGGGGGACACACCTTACCTCCATGACGGAGCCCTCTGAGCTGTACAGCGCAGCCAGGACTGATTTCTGCAAGGCAGAGCGGTTGGAGTCACGGCGCTGGGGGGGGTGAAGATCCCCCCAACTCCGTCCCCGTCCCCCCAACCCGTGCACATCCCAGCGCTGGGCTCGGCTCACCGAGGCCACCTGGAAGGAGTTATTGGTGCCTCTGTGGTCCAGGTCGTGGCACATGCAGGAGATGAAGAGGGCAAAGATCTCGATGTCTCTGGGCGGGGGGGAAAGGAGGGAAACTGAGGCAGGCGGGAGGGCAGGGAGCACCCCGGCCGGGCCAGGGGATGGGGACGGCGCCTGGCCTTACTCCAGGTAGTTGACGAGCTCCAGGTTCTTGTAGAGCAGGTAGCAGAAGTGGGAGACGGAGAAGGCGTGCATCCAGTTGTGGTAGGGGGGGTCGCGGTAGCCCTTCTTCACCATCAGGCAGAACCTGGCAGGGGGAGGCGGGGCTGTGAGGACAGGGGGTCTTTGTTGTCCCTTCCCAGGGACCCCCCGCTTGCCCAGAGGTCCCACAGGTGGGCATGGGGACAGGGATGGGGACCCACCTGGTGAGGGTCTGGCGATCCATCTTGTAGTTGTTGATGAAGTTCATGTCCTGCAGCATGCTCAGGATGGCCTGCGGAGGGGACACGGTGGGTGGCAGGGGGTGACAACGGCCGGCAGGGTCCCCCCTCCCCGTGCCAGCCCTGCCTGGCAGGCAGGGAGATGCTTGGGGATGCAGCTGCATCCCCCCAGCCCAGCCCCCCGGGGTTGGGGTACGTGACCTGACCGAGGGGACGGTGGCAGTCGGGGACCATCCCCGCCCTCACCATGGAGGTGTCATCCTCGGGCAGCGAGCGCGGCGTGTAGGTGAAGCTGGCGAAGTTGGGGTCGATGGTCGACACGGGCTGGATGCCCTCGCTCAGCAGCTTGGTGTACTCGTCGTCCGACACCTGCGGGAACCATTGCCGGTGACCGGGTCCCCAGGGTGTCCCCAAGCTGTCCCCTTGGCCACATTAGCCCCAGCAAGAGCAGAAAGCCCTGGGGTATCACTGCCCCCCACCCCGTGCCACCGCCCCGGGGTGGAGTGTGGGGGCACCACGCTGGCAGTGGGGGTCCCAGCTCGTGTCCCCAGTCCTTGTCCCCATCCGTCCCTGTGCCACCTCACCTTCATGTGGTACATCATCATCTCGTTGGCCAGGTGGCTGCGGTACTGCGCCTCGTTCACCTTCTTGTACAGCAGCGACTGCGGGGTGGGAGGTGGGTACGGGAGCGCTGGGGGTGGGCAGCACCCCCCTGCACCCGCCAGCCCACCCCGGCCCCCCCAACACATCCCTGCTCCCCGTGTGTGCCCTCCCATCCCATCCCATCCCATCGCCACCACCGCTTGTCCCCATAGAACGGAGACCACACGCACGCGTCCCCCCAGCCCCGTCCCCCCAGCCCCGTCCCTCCGCGCCGTGGCCAGCTCTAGGGCAGAGCGGTGGGGGTCCCCTCGCCCCCCTCCCCAGGTTGGGGACACCCCCCCCCCTCGGGCACGTACGTGGGCGATGCTGATGCCGCAGTAGATGGAGAAGGCGGTGGCCAGGTCCTCGTCAAATTTGCTGAACCAGGGGCCGTTGATCTTGTTGACCAGCTCGGCCACGCCGATGACCTCTGGGAGCAGAGGGGGGACAGGGGCAGGATCAGGCCCATGGGCTGGGGACAGGATCGTGCCCATGTACTGGGGACAGCGCTGTGCCCACGGCGGGGGGGCAGGATCGTGCCCACGGACCGGGGACCCAATCGTGCCCACGTGCTGGGGGACGATGCCGTGCCCGCGTGCCGGGTGCCGGCACCGTGCTGGGGTGCAGGGGGACAGCGCCGTGCCCCCCAAACCCGGTGGGCCCCCCCCTCACCCTGGTTCTCGTTCTTGATGGGGAAGCAGAGGATGTTCCTGGTGCGGAAGCCGGTGCTGTCGTCCACCCCCCGGTAGAAGAGCGGGTGGGAGTACGCGTCCTTGATGTTGAGGATCTTGCCGGTGGTGGCCACGTGCCCGGCGATGCCCTGGTCCGCCGGGATGCGGATCTCGTAGCTCTGTGGGTAGGGAGTTGGGGGGCGGGGGGGGATCAACAGCAGGACCCCAAGACGCTCCCCCCCCAAACAAAACCCTCCATCCTCTTCTCCCCATGCTCACCTCATCGTCCACCACGCCGCCATCAAACACCTTGGCCACCAGCTCGTGGCTGAGCCGGTCCAGCAGGAACACGGAGCATCTGCAAGAGACGCCGACGCCGAAGCTCGCACCCGCGGGGGGGCCCGGCTCCCCCCCCCCCCGGCGCCCCCTCCCCGGTGTCGTCCCCCCCACGCCAGGGCCCACTCACATCTCTGCGTTGCTGAGGTTTCGGGCCTCCGTGATGATCTCCTGGAGCAGGACGGAGACGTCGTCTGCGGGGGGGGGGGAGAGGGTCAGGGAGCCCCCAGCCAGGCAGCTGCCGCCCGCCTCATCTCCCCACTCGCGCAATGAAAGGGGGGGGTCTCAGCTGAGGCTGCACCGAGGGTGGGCTGTGCCAGCCCCCCCCCCACTGCAGGGGCACAGCAGAAAGGCCTGGGGAGCGCAGAGGAACGGGGTCCGCACAGAGCGTGTGCATGCGCTTGTGCACGCGTGTGCGCACGCTGTGCAAGTGTCGCAGCGTCACAGCGTATGCAGTGCAGCGGCGTCCTCGTGTGCGGCGTGAACTGCAGCGGTGCAGGGGTGCGTGCAGCAGTGCAGGGGGTGTGGGAGTGCAGCAGTGCGTGCGTGCACGCAGCAGCGTGTGTCTGCAGCGGTGCATGTGTGTGCGCAGCAGCGTGGGTTTGCCTGTGGCAATGCGAGTTTGCCTGCAGCGGTGTGCATGCATGCAGTGATGTGCGTGTGTGGCAGCATGTGTGTGCACGCACAGCAGAGTGCATGTGTGCATGCAGCAGTGTGTGTGTGTGCAGCAATGTGTGTGCGTGTGCAGCAGCGTGTGTGCACATGCAGCAGTGCATGTGTGCGTGCAGCGGTGTGTGTGCAAGCAGCAGTGTGTGTAGCAGCATGTACATGCAGCAATGTGTGCGTGCGTGCAGCAGAGCGTGTGTGTGTGGCACTGTGCGTGCAGCAGCGCACGCGTGCCTGAAGCAGTGTCTGTGTGCAACAGTGCGCGTATGCATGCAGCGGCATGCGTGCATGTGCAGCAGTGCATGTGTGCGTGCAGCAGGGGGTGCGTGCAGCAGCCCACGTGCGTGTGCAGCAGCGCATGTGCGCGTGCAGCAGCGCGTTCACGTGTGAAGCGGCGCGTGCCTGCAGCAGCGCGTGTTTGTGCATCAGTACGTGCGTGCGCGGCTCTGCGTGCGCATGCAGCAGCCTGCGTGTGCGTGCACGTTTCCACGGGCACGCAGCGCTCCGTGCTCACGCAACCTGCGTGCCTGCAGCCGTGCAGCATCAGTGCCAGCAAGGCTCCGCGCAAGCTCCTGGCTGCGCCCCTCGCCCCGCAGCTGGCAGCTCAGGGGACAAGGTCCCCCCAGGTCCCCCGGGGCTGTGCGTGGGGGGGTCCGTCCGCCACCCGCGCCGTGGGCGCTCCCTGCGGCGTGCACCTACCCAAATGCGTGAAGAGGTTCTTTGCCACCTGCAGCAGGGCCTGGGGGGGCACAGAGGGGACGCCGTCAGTAACCGGCGTGACGTGGGACACGCGACACGCGTGCGCCCGGCGTGACGCGGCCCCCCCCCCCGCTCACCTGGCACTCGCACTTGAGCTTCTGCTCCTTCTGGAAGGCCAGCGTGCTGGTGAGCACCGTGGAGGTGTAGCAGAAGCAGTGCTGGATCTTGTGCTCGTCCGCCTCCGTGTAGCTGGGGGGGACGACGGACTCACCTCGGTCCCCTCTGTGTCCCCCCCCTCGGTCCCCACGCCCTTTCCCCCAGGATGGAGATGCTCCACCGCCCCCAAAGGCAGCTGCAGCTCAGGGCAGAGGGGAAGGGGCGAGGGTCGGATCCTGTGTGTGCCCCCCCCGAGCCCAGCCCGCTGCTCACCTCTCCCCGCTCAGCTTGTTGAAGGCGCAGGCCAATGCCACCACCTGGGAGGTGGCCCGGCTGATGACGGGGACGCAGAGCATGGAGGTGACCTGGCAGCCCAACATGCTGCTCAGCTGCTTGTGCTCCTCCTGCGGGAAGGAGGCGAGATGGGGCAGGATTTTACCTCCAACCCCCCCGGGAAACCCCGGGCGACGCTGGGGACGAGGGGGACACCGTGTCCTCGGGCGCAGGGAGCGGGGGGACACGCACGCAGAGTCCCCGAGCCGGGGCAGGGACCCACCTCGCTGATGTCCTTCAAGGTGATGGACTTCTTGTCCTCCACCACCTGCCCCAGGCGCCCAAAGGTGAGCTGTGGGTGGAGGGGATGGGTGAGCCCATGGGACCCACCGCCCCCCCTCCCCGGCACTCCGTACCCCCCACCCCACCCCTCGCCACCCCCCGACCCCGCTCACCGAAAAGCTGATCTCCTCCTCCAGGACCCGGTCCCCCACCACCTGGAAGAGATGGGCAGGAGGGGGGTGAGCTGCCACGGGATGGTGGCCGATCCCCATGGAGCTGTGCCTGGCGGGGTGCAATGGGACCCACTGACCCCAATGGGACCCACTGACCCCATGGAGGGGGGGTCAGGGTGGGGGGACCGGCCCGGTGGCACCCACCTGGCAGAAGAGCTGGTGGTTATCCTCGGAGACGAGCAGGAGGCAGCAGCAGAGAGACTGGGTCTCCTGCTTCAGCTGGGGGGGCAGAGGGTGGGGGTCAGCACCCCAGCCTGCCCCAAGCCCCCCCCAGGCAGAAGCCGGCCCCTCCTCTGCCTCCCTGTGCCCAGGGTACCCGTACGTGCCACACAGAGCCAGGTGCCACCCTAGAACCTCTTCCCTGTGGCTGATCAAGTTCACTCTGGAGACTACTGATGGTGAGGGCAAAGCTGTTTACTCTGAACACTGCTGAGGGTTGTGTGCAGGACACTAGAGAGCAGGAGGGGGACCCATAGATTGTCTTTTGCGATTTCTGTGGTTATGGTGGCACTGTTAACTCTGGACACTATTGATAATTATTACAAGGCTGTTCACTCTGGTCACTACTGATGGCTGCATAGCTGCCGCTTGAGTTGTTTCTTTGGTTTAGGGGTTTTTCTTTTTTTGAAAAATAAAACAGGGCTCCCCAGTATGTCCTGGGGCTGAGGGCAAGGGGCGGCCAGGGGGGGCAACTACTCACATAGTTGATGACCTTGAGCTGGAGCGAGGCGGCATCCAGGTCGTACAGCTCACCTGCGCAAGGGGCGAGAGTGCCGTGAGGGGCTCAGCACCCCAACTTCACCCTGTCCGCCCACTGCCCCCTCCCCGGTGCTCCCCCCAGCCTCACCGCAGAGCTGCAGGATCTTGCAGTCCAGGTCGCTGTAGCTGCTGTCGGGCGCCTTCTCGGGCTTGGCCAGGGAGTTCTGGGAAGAGCTGGTGGAGAGGCTGACCTGCGGCCAGGGCTGCAGCTTCTGCAGGGCTTGCAGGCGCCGGTATGCCACCAGGGTCTGCAAGGAGGAGGGACAAGGGACAGGGGGGCTTGGGGAAGGGGGTGGCAGGTCCCCAAGCGCCAGGTCCCACGGCCAAGCCAGGGTCACTCACGTGTCTCTCCAGCGCACGCAGGTTCTGCTCGTCAGAGTCACTCAGCTGGCCGCAGTGTACCTGGAGGGGGGCTTGTGGCATGAGGACCCAGGCGTCGGGGCCCCGTCCCTGCCCCCCAGAGCCCTGCCCACGTCCCCGCACTCACCAGGATGACACACACCACGGCCCCGCTGTCCTTGTCCACCAGCGGGATGATGAGCACTGCAAGCCGAGAGAGGGTCGGTCCTGAGCGGGCACCGGGGGCAGCCCGGGGCTGTGGCACTGAGCCCGCGGCGTGCGTGTCCCCACCATGTCCCCATGTGTCACCCACCCACCTGTCCTCCCATCCATCCACGTCTGTGCAGCTGCCCCTCTTTCACTGGCTCATTCCTCATCCACCCATCTGTCCACCTATCCACCCACCCACCCACCCATCCACCTCCATGCCTATTTGTCCCCCAGGCACCCATCAGTCCCAGCGCCCACCTGTCCCTCACCCCACCATCTTGCTCCCATCCACCTGTATGGGCACCCATCCACCCATCTGCCTGCCATCTTGTCCCATCCTTCCTCATCTAACCACCCATCAATTCACGCACCCATTTATGCACCCACCCACCCATTTATGCACCCACCCACCCATTTATCCATCCATCCATCCATCCATCCATCCATCCACCCACCCCTATGCCCACCCATCCATCTACCTACTCACCTACCAACTCTCCCACTCATCCATCCACCCACCCACCCACCTACTGACTGTCCAGCCCATCTACCCACCCATCCACCAGCTCATCCACCCACCAAGCCTCCCGTCTATCCATACGTACCTTCACCCACCCATCCACCTACAAACTCTCCCATCCATCTCCCCATCCATCCAGCCATCCATCCATCTCCCCATCTCCCCATCCATCCATCCATCCATCCATCTCCCCATCCATCCATCCATCCATCCATCCATCTCCCCATCCATCCAGCCATCTCCCCATCCATCCATCCATCCATCCATCCATCTCCCCATCCATCCATCCATCTCCCCATCCATCCATCCATCCATCTCCCCATCCATCCATCCATCCATCCATCTCCCCATCCATCCATCAATCCATCTCCCCATCCATCCATCCATCCATCCATCCATCTCCCCATCCATCCATCCATCTCCCCATCCATCCATCCATCCATCCATCTCCCCATCCATCCATCCATCCACCCATCCATCCATCTCCCCATCCATCCATCCATCTCCCCATCCATCCATCCATCCATCCACCCATCCATTCATCTCCCCATCCATCCATCCATCTCCCCATCCATCCATCCATCCGTCTCCCCATCCATCCATCCATCCATCCATCCATCTCCCCATCCATCCTTCCTTCCATCCATCCATCCATCCATCTCCCCATCCATCCATCCATCCATCCATCCATCCATCCATCTCCCCATCCATCCATCCATCCGTCCACCCATCCATCTTCTCATCCACCCACCCATCCACCCCTATACGCCCCCATTCTCCCACCCACCCAGCCACCCCACCGATATGCCCCCCCATTCTCCGCAGCCCCCACCTTGCGTGCCGGGGGCCAGGGGTGCTGCGAGGGGGCCCAGCTGCCGGCCGGGGAGCTCGGCGGGGGGCAGCCCCCCACACTCCAGCCGCTTCTGCCTCCGCACCGCATCCCTGCAGGGACGGGGACACCCTGAGCCACCGCCCCGCGGGGGGGACCCCAACACTCGGGGAGGGCCCACACAGCACGCGTGGGCACGCGTGTCCCCCGCGCACACGCAGGGCTCACCTGAGCTTCCCCTCGGGCGGCAGCTCGTGGGGGGGGTCATCGCAGATCAGCCGGGTTTCCCCATCCAGCAGGTAGATGTAGACGTGCTCCTGGCGGGTGGGAGACCGGGCGGCACTGAGGGATGGGGACCCCCCCCTCGGATCCTCGCCCCCATCCCTCCGCGGGCTCAGCGGGCCCTTGCCCCCGCGCCGCTTCCCCCAGCCCGGCTCTGCAGGGACCGGCCGGGGCGGCACTGCGTGCCTCAGTTTCCCCAGGTGCGCGGGGCTTTCCCAGGGCAAGAGCCACGACACCCCAGGCATTAACACCCGCACACCCGCACATGTGCATAAACACGCATACACACCCACACACGTATGTAAACACATGCACGCACCCACATATGTACATAAACACAGGTACATACCCGCACATACACCCCCACAGGTGTACATAAACACAGGTACATACCCGCACATGTGCATAAACACACATACATACCCACACATGTATGTAAACACATGTACATGCCTACACACGTACATAAACACATGGACACACCCACACATGTATGTATACACGTGTACATAGCCACGCATGTACATAAACACATGTAGATACCACACATAAACACACGTACACACCCACAAATGCATGTAAACACATGTACACACCCACACGTGCATAAACACACGTACACACCCACACATGTATGTAAACACATGTGCACACCCACACATGTACATAAGCACATGTACATACCACACATGTATAAACACGCATGCACACCCACACATAAGTAAATACACACAGCCACACACGTCCATAAACACACGTACACACCCACACATGCACGCTCACACACTCGTGCACGCACACACAAACAGAAACCTGCACATGGTTGTGCACAGGTGTGCACGCTCACCTGCACAGACCCACACACATGCTTGCACGCACACATGCATGCACACCTGCCCGTGCACACTCGCACGTGCACACCCCCCCCCCCCTCTTTGGACCCCCCATGGCCAGGGTGCCCCAGCCCCGCTGCCCGACGGCTCCGGGGGTCCCGCGGACCCCAGCTCTGCCCTTGGCCTCGTGGCCGCGGCTGCGGCTCCCCGTGCGACGGCGCTGGCACGGCGCCTGCCCACCACCAGTACCGGGGCCACCGTGAGCACCAAGGTCACCGGCACCCCAGGGCCACCACCAGCACCCCGGCGGCCACCACTGGCACCAGGGCCACCAGCACCCCAGGGCCACGAGAGGGTTAGGGGCTCTGCAGCTCCTGGCGGGGGGAGTCTGTGCCGCTCCCTGCCCGCTGCTGGGGGGCCACTTAGGACCAGGGACTGAGAGTCACAAAAGTCAACCCATGAGCAATTTTGCGCTTCAAATGGCAACCAGGGGACCAGCGACACGTGGCCCGTATGGTGGAGGATGCTGAGATGGGTCGGGGAGGAGGAGACCCCCCCGCCCCAGGCTCAACCTCAGTATCAGCCAGCAGAGAATCCACCACCCGCAGGGCTCCCCCCAGCCCCAGGGCGGGGGGGGCGGGCATGTCTCAGAGACGCAGGATCGGGCCCCTTACCCCCCTCCCACCCCCCCACCTACCACTCTGGGCAGCAGGGAGACGAGGGCATGGCGGAGGGCGTCCCGCAGGCAGGAGACGTCGAGCACGGCCCCCAGGCTCAGCAGGGCGTCCTGGGGAGAGAGCAGAGCGGGGCGGGGGGGGTTAAGGCGGCCTGAAGCCACGGTGAGGGGCACCAGGGAACCGGGCCCCCTCCCTCATGTCCCCAAGACCCCCGTGGCACAGGTCCTCCTTCCCCCAGAGCACCGGCCACCCCCCTCTGGAGCAACCTCCAGCCTGGCTAGCTCCATTTTGGGGCCAGAATGTCCCTTTTTGGTCAACGGCCATCACGGGGGAGCTGCGGGGTCCCCGGAAAGTGGGAGAGGCTGTGACACCCGGGGGGGGTGCACTGTGCTCAGCGTGGCAGCATACTGGGAGCACTGGGCTGGAGACCCGGCCCCGCGGGGGTGGCACGGGGAGGGTGTCCCCGTTTGCAGGATGGTGGCCCTGAAGCCACACTTGGGTACGTACACAGAGCCCTGCACTAGCCACGCCGACGGCTGCACGAGCCACATCGGTGCCTGCATTAGCCAAACCAGTTTCTGTACCAGCCATGCCAATGCCATGCCAGTGCCTGTGCCAGGCATGCCACCACCAGCACTAGCCATGCCAATGCCTGCACTAGCCACGCTACCCTCAGTGCTGGCCACACTAATGTCTGCACTAGCCACACCAATGCCTGGACTAGTCAAGCCATCCCCAGCACTAGCCACGCCAATGCCAACACTAGCCACGCAACCCCAGCCCGAGCCACGCCAACACCTGCACTAGCCACGCTAATACCTGCACTAGCCATGACAATGCCTGCAGTAGCCACATCTATGCCTGTATTAGCCAAGCCACCCCCAGCACTAGCCACACCAATGCCAGCACTAGCCACACCAACACCTACTCTAGCCATGTCGGTGCCTGCACTAGCCATGCCACCCCCAGTGCTGGCCACACCAATGCCAGCACTAGCCACGCCACACCCAGAACTAGCCACACCAATACCTGCACTAGCCACGTCAGTGCCTGCACTAGCCATGCCACCCCCAGTGCTGGCCACATCAATGCCTGCACTAGCCATGCCAACACCTGCATTAGCCATGTCAATGCCTGCACTAGGCAAGCCACTCCCAGCACTAGCCGTGCCAACGCCTGCACTAGCCACGACGACGCCTACACCAGCCACGTCAACGCCTCGTCTCCCTCCGGGCGCTGCCGCTTCCTTCCTCATCCTCAGCCTTCTTCAATCCTTCACGCACGGGCTGAGCTGCTGCCCGCGGTGCCGGCAGGGCAGGCAGGGCAGCACGTGGCTGCCTGGCCCGTAAATATTTGAGGCAGCGCTGGTTCCTCTGCATTAATAAACAGGGGGCCAGCCAGGATCCGTCCCCCCTCCCCATCCCATGCCACCCTGGGGCACCCATAGGGTGCACGGGGTGGAAGGACCACGCTCCCCCCTTTGCTTCCCCCCGTCCCTTGGGTTTGCCGGAGGGTGCCGGGGAGCAGCCGTGGCCGCCGTGGCTCCTGCCAGACACCCACAGGGAGCCCCGCAGGCAGCAAAGCTCCTGCCGTTCCCCTGCCAGCGCCGCCATAAATCACCGACGGGGAACAGAAACGGGGCGAGGAGTCGGATAAAACAACTCGTGGGCGCTGAAAGCTCGTCTGAGGATTAACGACCCCGCGGCGGGACGGGGACGGCGGGTGGGAGCGTGGCCGGCGGCGGCGGTGGCGCTTCCAGCTGAAGACATCGGCACTGGCTGTTATTCCAACAGGGCTGCATCTCCAGTCGCTTACTCACACTGGAGACACATGCACTGTAGAATACAGCCAGGCCTCGGCCGGGTGTCCGTCCTGCCGTCCCTCGGTCCCTCCGGTCCCTCCGCCGCGACTCAGCATCCCCGTCGTGCGTTGGGGGGGAGATGGGGCAGAGCCCGCGCGGGACACCCGGGGCTGTTCGGAGCATCAAATGCCGGCGGCACGGTCGGCGTGGGGACGGACAGGTGGCAGCTGGACGCGGGTGATGGCTTTAATAGGGCCAGGAATCCGGGTACGTCCCCAGAGGGGGTGGAAAAAGCTGCAGGAGCTAAAAAAAACCATCCCCAAGATGAAGAGAGAGCGGCGGAGCCAGGCGGGAGTGTTTGCTGTGCCGGGAGGAGGTGGGGGGAGCGGGGCTGGCCCTGGAAGGGCATCCTGCTCATCCTGCTCACCCTGCTCATTTCACTCATCCCACTTGTCCCACTTATGCTGCTCATCCCAGGCGTCCCATTCGTCTGGCTCGTCCCACTCGTCTTGCTCATCCCACTCATCCTGCCTGTCCCACTCATCCCGCTTGTCCCGCTTATCCTGCTCATCGCACTCATCCCATTCGTCTGGCTTGTCCCACTCATTTTGCTCATCCCACTCATCCCACTCACCCTGCTCATCCCACTCACCCTGCTCATCCCACTCATCCTGCTCATCCCACTCGCTCACCCCACTTGTCCCACTCATCCCGCTCATCCCACTCATCCCGCTCATCCCACTCGTCCCGCTCCCAGCCCAGCTCCTCCAGCCCGCAGCGGGACGTTTTGCCGGACACCCCTCACCCCACGTTGCTCAGCCCTGGGGATGCTGCCGAGCCGCGGCCGGGGCTCTGCACCCTTTTGCTGCCAGGATGCAGCCCTGCTCCGCACCGGGCAGGGAGCCAGCGCGCGGTCGGAGCCGCCATCCCGACCGCATCCCATTTATTGCCATAAATAGTATTTCCCGATGGCCTCGGGCCGGGACGATCCCGCCGCAGGCTCAGCCCGGCTGGGGCCCTGCTGTCAGCTCTGTTTCTTGCTTTTATTTAATGACCCCACTTGGGAGCTGAAGCAGCGAGTCCCTGCAGGCGCCCAGGGCACCGGGAGAGCTTGGAGCCACGCCAGGAATGGGGTGGGGGGCACAGGTTTCCCTGTATATCCCCCCCCTCCCCAATTCCTTCCTGACGGGGAAGGGGGTTCCTCCTCCAGCGGGATGCGGTGATGTGCGGGGTCCCTGCGTTTGCCGCGGAGGTGACGAGCGTCCTGGGGCCGTCACGCAAACTGGAGAGGGGAATGCGGGGAGGGGGTTATCCCTGCTCTGGCTCCCACGGATGGATCCCCACTGCAGGCAACGCGCAGGCAGCATGCGCCCCGCTGCATCCTTCCCCTGCCGCTGTGGGATGGAGGGGCAGGATCCATCCTCCCACATCCTCAGCCTGGGCAGGGAGCACCCCCGAATGCCAGCGGGCACCGGTGTGCTCTCCGCAGCCTGGGATCCAGGTTGCGTCCCTGCCAAGGAACTAATTAAAGGGCTAATTAGCCTCGCAAAGCCAGGCACTCGCATGGCAAGCTGAGCTTGCTTCGCCATCCCCTGGGATGCTGGGGTTGGCAGTGAGGGGATGGGGTCCCCCACATCTCGCTCCTGACACTCTGCCCCACGGGTCCCAGCCATGCGCCACCGCAGTTTGGGAGCTGCAGCTGGGAGACACGGAAGCGGGGAGCTCTCCGGATCCGTCCCTGGCTCTGGGTACACTTGGCTGGGCCGGGGTGTTTGGATGAGGCCATGTTGGCACACACATCCCTGGTGCAGTGGGATGCTCCAGCACCCGGCGAGGAGACGAAGCCATCAGCCACCCCGCTGCTGTCACGGGATGTCACCAGGACCCACCGAGCTGGGCTCACCACAGCCCCTAGACCTGCACCCACCAGGGCAGGGGACCCAAACGTTCCGCAGGAGAGGCTTCCCCATCCGCCGCTGCCAGCGCCTGCTCCGTGTCCCAGCTTCCCTGGAGGGCAGAGTGATAATAACGCTTCCCGGGAGGGCACGGAGGGTTAATTAACTTCACCGAAGTGGGGGGAAGCGTGGAGCGATTGCATTTCCCAGCTGTCAGAGCAGAGCCTGACACCCTCATCCCGAGGTCTGCGCACCCAGCAGCTCCGAAAATGCCGCCTGGGATGGGGATGCCAGGAGATGCGTGCTGGGGGGGGGTGGATTTGGGGCCAGACCCAGGGACAGGGTGCAGGCAGCAGCTCCGGTACCCATCCAGACCCAGCGGGCAGGGGACACAGCACAGTGCTGGGCATCACCGGCAACCCCAGGAGCTGCAGAGCAGGCTAGAGCAGGGGACCAGCACCATCCCTGTCCCTGTCCCTGTCCCTGCGCGGGTCCCTGCAGCACAGACAGCAGCCGTGGCCCAGTGGGACCATCAGCCTGGGACTGGTGTCAGCTTTGCTCCGGCCTGGGAGGATGGGGACGCTGGTCTCGCTCTACCAGACACCCGAGCTGACTGGGTGACACGTGCCATCGCTGACCCCCCGGGTACCCCATGGGACCGCGGTGCCGGCAGGGATTTTGCTGGCTCCGCTCGGCTGGCACGCCAGCATCCCCTGGCGCGGCGCAACGCCGGAGCCCTATCTGCCTCAATATTTCCCGCCGGAGCCATCGAGTGATTAATGAAGCCATTCATCTCATTAGAGTAAGCAATTTGTCTTTGCTCCGACACGAGCCAGGGCACAGCACGGCCCCGCGTGGCACAAACCCCCATGGCTTCAGCAAAGCCAAACCTCACCGCGGCCCAGCTGGCCGGAGCACGAGCTGCTTTCCTCCCCGTCAAAAATGGCACCTTTCTATTTTCCCCCTATTATTTTTCTCCCTCTTTCCTTTCAAAGAGCAGCGGCAGCATCCCGTACCCAGGCATGCAATGGTGGGAACCCCCAGCGTAGCCCCCCCGTTCGTCCCACTCGTCCCACCCCAGGCTCCAACAGACCCCGCTGGGATGGAAAAGCGTCTTTTCCAGCAGAGGGAATTCACCAGCAGCAAAAACCTGACTTTTTTCACGGAGGGATGGCTACATGCTAAGTGGAGATTTCTGGGACAGATCCATCCCCCTGCTCACCCCCACCAGCCGCAGCAGCTGGGTTCAGCCCCCCCCACTGCCCCCCCACCCTGGCCTCTCTGGATGTTTATGGAATAGAGAAATCCCATCCTGGCCGGCTTCCTCTCCGGAAAGGCTCCTCTCACGCCTGCCATGGGGATGGAGAGGGACTGGAGGGGGGGGTCTGGCATCCCCCCCACCAGCACCTGCATTTGCTGGGTCTCACGCCTCGGGGCTTGTGCCCATTCCCCGGGCCTCACTCCTGGGCAATGGATGGAGATGATTTTTCCCCCATGGGGGAGCTCAGGGTGATGCTCGCCTGCCCAGAGCCCCCCCTCAGGGTGAGGAGGAGCCCCCCTCGGAGTGGGGAGAAGCGGCATCCAGTGCAACAAGGTACCCGCTGGGATGCTGAGCACCCTTGGGGGTACCTAGAAGCTGGCGTCCCTCTCTGAGGGGGGGCACCTGGGCACTTGGCAAGTGGAGTTAGCACCAGCAAGAGCTCAAATCCAGGACCTGCCACCCACTGGGCTCCTCTTTAACCAAGGGGAAACTGAGGCACGGAAAGCGAGGCAGCAATACCTGGCACCTGGGAGCATCCTGCTCCTGGAGGGACGTGGAGCTGGGCTGCAGGACCCCCACCCTGCCTTGCAAGGGGGGGCCGGGGCTGGGTGTCCTGCCCGGCTCCCAGGCTGAGGATAGGGTTCCTGGGGTGGGGGGAGCCAGGTCTGCAGCCAGGCTGGGTCCTGCCATCGCTGTGGGAGCACCCATGGGTGCTGGCTCCAAGGGAGGATGCTGGCATCAGCCCAGGCTTCAGCAGCAGCCTGCTGCTGCGTCCTTCCTCGTGCCGTCCCCGTGGGGACAGCAGCCCCTGCTTGCTGCGGGGCCAAGGAACCTCGAGGAAATGAATCATCTCCCGGCTGAGTTTCCAGCCCAGCTTTTGCCATAAAAACTACAAGTAAATTACTTGACCGACACAACCCTGCGAGCTCGGAGGCGTCCGTCTCCCTTCGAGCCCTCAGAGCCTGGCTTCTGCCCCTCCCACGGGACTTTATCCACCTGGGAACGCGAGGGAAATGATCCCAATTAATTCTGTAAGTGGATTAGTGCGTTAGCCCCTCAGTGAGCGATCGCTGTCGGGATGAAGCCAGACAACGCTCCGTCTGGACGACTTCACTCCCTGAGCTGGGGCACCCAAATCAAATTAGAGCATCCAAGATGCTGAGCATGCAGATTTTCATGCCCACGGGCATCGCATTCCACCCCCCCAGTACCCACGTCCCACAGGCACCATCCCCACCCATGGGCAAACGTTGCCCAACGCATTTGCCAGGCTGCCGGCTCGGGGTGCAAAGAGATGGGAATGTTTGAGGGCACGGCGTACAGCGAGGGGGTGTCTGGGGCAGGGAAAAGCCCCCCCATCGCCCCATTTATCGCTTTGCCCTAAGCCCTCTCCGCCAGCAGACGGGGTGAGAGATGGCAGCCCTGCAGCCGGCAGAGCCGCGGTGCAGCCAGGACCCCCCTGCCAGCCCCCAGGCCCTCTCACCCCAGCCCCGTTGCCCCTCGCAGGGTGTTTGCAGGCGTCAAAGACCAAGGAGCTTCTCCCAGACCCTGCCGCTGGCCGGGGCAGCCCCTGCGGAGCAGAGCCCTTGACAAGGACGATGACCACGGCTGCCTGCCTGGGCTGGGAGCCCGGCCGGGGTGGTGGCCCCATCACGGTCCCGCAGAGCCGGGGCTGGGGGCTCGGCTCCCTCCCACCTTGGGGTCTTCCCATCGGACGCATTTTTAGCCTGCACCGGCTCGGCCGCAGCCGCCAGCCTCTGGATCTCGTTGCGTTCTCCCGTCTGACAGGCAAAAAGCAAATCACATTTGTATTCCTGCCACCGCTCGTTGCCATCTGGGAGGCAGCCTGCCTCCGCCGGCACAGCCCTTTGCCGGTCCCCATGGCCCCAACCTGGGGACACCCGGGTGCTCGGGTCACCTCCCCTGGCCAGGGCAGCCCCAGGGGCTCCCTGCCTGCCCCCAAACCTGCAGGTAGCGGGTCGGTGCCCACAGGCAGGGACATCCAGGCCCTCTCCCATGCCATAGCTCTGGCTTTCCCCATCACTTTCTCCTCTCTAGGCCACTTTCTCCCCTCCCGCCTCCCCTCTGCAGAGGAAGATGCTGGTCCAGGACCCCCTCCTGCCCCCACCGATTGCACCCAGGGTTGTCTCCCAGGGCATGGGGACAGACGTCCCTTCCTTTGCCACCTCTCCAATGCGTGGCAGCAGGGTGACAACACCATGCTCACACCCCAGGATCCCAGGGGAGCAGCCAAGGACCCCCCCCAGCCGCTCCAGACCCCCAAGCTGAGCCCCAGCAGCCGGTGGCTGCAAGCAAACACCCAGCCCCGGCGCCCGCGCCGCCCTGCCCAAGCATTTGCCAAGCAATCTGGCGATGTTAAAAATATCCCTGAGCCGTGATTCATCCTCCTCTCCCGCCTCCCCCTCGCCTCTGGCAATGCTGAGCCCCCCAGCCCCGCTCCCCTCCCTGGGGGGCTGCTCCCCGCTACAACCCCCCCCCAGCTGCACGGCCCCACGCTCCGGCCGCGGCGGTTAAATATAGCCAAGCCCTGGCTGTGTGTTAGCAACGCGGAGCTGACAACAAGCAGGCAGGGCCAGGCAGGAGCCCTGTTGCAGGCAGAGAACATCGCCGGGCTAAAACGCTGCGGTGCAAGTGGGGAAACTGAGGCACGGAGCAGGGAAGCGACTCCTGAAGGCAGCAGGTCCCACTGTAGGCAGGAGCTTTGCTGTCATCTCCAGCCAGCTCTGCCGTGGGCAGTGACACTGCTGAGGTCCCTGTCACCGTACCCATACTGCTCCAGGGTCCTTCCCCCAGCCCCAGAGCCACCGTTCCCCAGGGAATCCTCTCCATCAGGGTGGGGATGTGGAGGCAGCATCCCTGATAACCCCTGCAGCAACGTCCCTGGGGCAAGGTCCAAGGCAGCAGAAGATGGAGCGATGGATGGACAGACAGACAAAGAGAACCAGCAGCTCTGCCCAACCCCAGCCGGGAAAACATCCATCGTCTCCGAGCCTGCCCATCCCGGATTAGAGCACTGCTTTCGATCCCAAATTACATTGCTTTAATCTCATCAGGCAGCAACAACCTGTAACCCGAGGTAGCTCCTTAATTACCTCATCTTTTATAGGAGGATAATGAAGGTAAACGGGAAGGAAACACTTCTGGGATATCTCTTGCCTCCCCGCGGTCATTTGCCCGGGGTCCTGTTGCAGCAGATAGATGAGGAGCTGGGCCCCGGCGGGCAGCAGCCTGGCACGGAGCTGCCCCGGCATCCAGCGATGCTGGGCTGAGGCTTCCCAGAGCCGGAGGATGCAAACCTGTGGGACCAGCCACCCGAAAAAAGCACGCTAGGAGCCCTGCGCGCCCGCGCCTGCCTCAGTTTCCCCGGCTGTGCAGGGTCGCAGCCGTGCGGGACCAGCTCCGGGCGGCACTGGGGTTGAGTCCAGATGGGAAGGGCTGTGCTGAGCCCGGCATCGACCCCGGAGCTCGGCGCATCCCTTGCCCGTGCGCCGGACTCGCTTGAGCCTGCCACGCTTAACCGCAGCCTTCGACACCACCCAACGGGCAGAGAGAGCTGACTAACTGCACCAGCGTGAGCTGTTCGCTTCTCCTTAAATAGCACTTTAAAAGTCATTTCAGGTGCTCTCGGTCTATTAGTGAGTCCCAGCTGATGAGGCTGCAACATAATCACAGTTGAGCCCGGCGGAGAGCGGTGGCTGGCACGGCATCGCCCTGCCAGGCACACGGCGGGCAGCCGGGCTCGCGAGCCCCAGCGGTGAGTGCAGGGTGGTCTTATGGGGCAACCTGCACGGGGCCACGTGCACAAGGCGCTTTGCACAGGCCATTTGCATGGGGTGGTTTGCACAGGCAGTGCAAACCATTTGCATGGGGCAGTCTGCCCATGTTTGCACAGGGTGAGTTGCACGGGGAGTGCAAACCATTTGCATGCGGCATTTGCACGGGGCAGTTTGCGCAGGCCACTTGCAAGGGGCAATTTGCACAGGCGGTTTGCACAGACCATTTGCACGATGCAGTTTGCATGGGCGTTTGCACGGGCCATTTGCACAGGGTGCTTCGCACGGGCAGTTGGCACAGATTCTTTGCACAGGGCAGTTTGCACGGGGCATTTGCACAGGCCTGTTTGCAAAGGACATTTGCGCAGACCGGGATCAGGTGGACCGACATTCCCTGGGGACGCCGCAGTCTCCGAGCAGGGCTTTTTAATTTCACAAGCAAATTTTCCAACCTAACGCCATCCCCTGAGACCTTCAGGGATGCTCCCCAGGTCGTCCCCCCGCATCCCGGCCTCGCCTCCCGGGGCGATGGAACAGGGCTGGAGTCAAGGTCGCTTCCTGTTGATGTCCCTTTGTCGGGCAGGACAAACGGCCGGGACTGCGGCCGTCCTCCTCAAGGATTTCCCGTCCCCGAGAACATCGCGGCCTTCTTGGAACAGCAGTCCCCGGCCGGGCTGGCCAAACGATTTGCCACTAATTAGTTGTTGATAAGAGCGGAGCTGGAAAGGGCCGGGGGTCTCTCCCGCCGGGAAGGGAAGGAAGTTGTTATTTCGGTGGGAAACGAATTGCGAGGAGCAGATAAATTGTTGGTCAGACAGCCCTGCCCACCCGTGGGGACCCCAGCACCCCGGGGACCACCGGCGACCCCCCGTGCACCTTGCAGCCAGGGCTGCTGCCTGCAATGCTGCCTGCACCCTGCTCAGCCCCACGTCACTTGTCCCTAACCCACGTCCTGTGGCAGAGAAGGGGACCAGGACCCCACTCAGCCCACTGTCTCCTGCCCCAGCCCATTTTGGGGGTGCAGCAGTGCTGCAGTGACACCCCAGCATCTCCAGGAAGGGACCTGACCCGGCCGCCCTTCTGTTCCCACGCGGAGCTGCCGGCCCCGCAAGGCTGCGGTGCCGATAAATAATGCACCAGAGGATGGGAATAGGCAGGGACGGGGGGGGGGGGGGGAGCGGGCCCGGCTGTGGGGTACACGGGACCAGGGGGGTGCCCGGACCTGGCAGGGTGATCCCATGGATGGGATGGGGATGCAGCTGGGGCCATCCTGCAAACTCAGGCCAGAAAATGGTCCTGGTTGAGCATCCGCTTGGACCACCAGCCGCACGCTGGCAGGCGATGCCAGCCCCCTGCCAGGGCTCGGGGGGCATCTGGGCAGAAAGAGGGCAAAGCCATGCCGGTCCCTAAAATCCTCCTCTAATTCCACGGGCACCACATGCCATCCCTGCGCCACAGCTGCAGCCCCGGAGCCGTCTCCATCCTCCCGAGGCAGGCGCAGGGAAACTGCTCCATCATTAGAAGCATCCCTGGTACCTGACCGCCTTCGTCCCGAGGGACACGGACATCTATAGCAGCTGCCGTGCCCACCCGGGCACCCAATTGCCGGGGTTGGCCGGTACCGAGCCTTCGGCGCTGGCACCGGTGGCAGAGCCGGGCACGGGGCCGAGCATCGCTGTCGCAGGGCCCCGGCTGCAGGCAGTGCCGGGGGGAAGCTGGCACCATGCGCATCCCCGGGACGTGCCGTTCCTGGAAGGCTTTCTCTGGCACACGGTCCCCTTCCCGTCCCCGCCGGCCACCAGCACCTCCTGGCTGGGTTTTAAAGACTTTCCTAGATGTTTGCTGGTGGATTAGCCGTGCCGAGGTTCCGCTGGCCCGGCTCTGCTCGGGAGCATCGTGGCAAAACCTCCACCCTAGGCACTCCAGGGATGCAGCCGGAGAGGGGCTCGGAGGGATGGGGACAGCCAGGTCCCATGGGTGGGGACTTCAAGCGGTGGGATGGGAAGGGGAGATGCAGTATTCCCGCATCCACTCCCGGCGCAGTCAGCACTAATGGGATCTGCGCAGTGATTAGGGAGTTTATTTATCAGCCTCTGATGGAACTGGGAAAATTGAATTCCCGGCCATCTGCAGCTGGGGAGGAATTCAATTTGGGGCAGCACTCCGGAGCAGGGCCCGGGCGGCCAGGGGCTGGCAGAGCCGCCTCCCTCAGGGGATTTGCTGGAGACCTCTTTTATTTTCCATATATAAGAGGGTTTGGTTACGGGATCCAGCTCTCAGCTGCCGGGGAGGGGTCTGGGAATTGTGGGGATCTCACTACTAAGATGGGGAAAGTGAGGCACGGCCAGGGGAAGCCCAAAGCCACCCATTAAATGGCTCCCCATTCCAGAAGGTTTCCAGTGCCGGCCTTTAATGGATCAGCACCCAGACGGGCAGTTGGCTGGGGGTCCCATCTCCAACCCCCTTGTCTATGGCTGGTCCCAAAGCCAGCCCCAGGGCACCCAAAGGTGCCAGGCATCACGCGCCCGCCACAGCCACGGGCACCATCCTGCCTGGCGCGTGGGTGGCAGAGGGGTGCGCCTGCGGGGACCTGCCTGAGCCAAAAAGCAGAGAGAAAATCCCCGCTCTGGCTGACACACAGCTGCCAGGGAGGATTTGCTTCTGGGTTTGGCAGCATCCCGACAGAGCTGGGCTGGGAGCAGCGATCCCCTCTCCTGCGCCAAGAACAGGGAGTCTCAGGAACCAGCCCTGCTCCCCATCTGCTCCCCTCCGCATCCCCCAGCATCTCCCTCCCCACGCACCCTCCTCGGGGCGAGTCCCCAGCATCCGCACCCCCATGCCCGTGGAGCAGCCAGGGCAGCGATGTGACTGCAGAGATCCAGCAGCTCCAGATCCCAGCCTGGTCCCCAAGTCCACGGACCCAACTCCAAGAGGGTCACCCTGGAGCTGGTTTGGCTGCTCAGCCCTGGAACCCATTTTAGGGATGAACCCTCCCGTGGCTGTGGATGCTCGGGAGGGGGCTCAGGTGAGAACCGGGTTCAGCCCTCCCCATTAACACCCCAACTGCCACGTCAGTATGGGATGGATGAGAAGACCCCGCTGAATTCACCCCTCTGTCCTCCCTGCACTGCCACGGATGCCGTTGTCCCCGCAGCGAGCCCCCCCGGGTGCCCGAGCCACCCCCCAGCCTGGCCTTGCCGGCAGCAGGCAGGGCATCTCTGCCATCACCTCCCTGCAAAATGTCTCAGCTCGGCTCCAAAAAGTCAAGGTCGGCCGTGGTGCCCATCGCGGCCGGAGAGGACGATGCCACGCTGCCGGACCCGGCGTGAGAAATTCCTCCCCTCCAGCAAACAGCAAAGGTCAAATCCCACCCCCCAGCACCGGCTGCCCCTAACCCGACTCTGCATCTCCTGGTGCTGATGCCTGCACGCAGCCCCCCCCCTGCCCGGGGTGCAGCAGGAACACCCACACCCCAGCCAGGCTGTGGGCTCACCGTGCAGCCCCCCCCCCCGATGACGCAGGGCTGTGCCACCCCAGCTGGGTCATTTCTGCACCCCAGCCTGGTTTCCACGTGCCTGGAGGTGCCCACAAGCCTGGTGTGATGCCGTGGGGCATGAGAGGGCCGGGACCCGAGGCCTGAACCCCACAGCCCCCCCCAAAAAGCAGTGCCGGGGCACACGCAATGCCGGCGAGGGTTGATCCTGCACCCTTGAGCAGTTGCCTCTTGGAGCGGCCGTGCAGAAAGAGCTTTTGCCGGTGAGGACCCCCCCCAGGCTGGGGACCGCTAGGGTGCACCCACCCGCCCACCCACCCCAGTCTGGGGGTCCCGCTCTGCCCTGCGGCTGGGTGGGGGAGGAAGCCAGCCCTGCCCCACGTCATGGAAAGAAGCGCCCCTGCCGCATTGTGCGCCGCGGCCCTTTCCTCCCCTTTATTGCCCTGCTGATGTGTTTTGTGTCTGCCGGAGGAAACGCCGGCAGCGCCGGGACAAACGCCTGCACACCCATGTCCCCGAACCGCCCTCGATGGGTCCCCCACCCAACCAGCCCAGCCGGCCTCACGCATGGGGAAACTGAGGCAGGAGCACCCCACACCGCTGGCCGAGGCACCCCGAACCCCGGCAGGTCAGCGTAGGCATCCCCTGGGGAAGGATGGGGAGCGCGGGCAAGGGGTGCCCGAGAGTGTCGTCCCCCCCAGCCCCTGGGCATGGCATGCCCCCCCAGCTCCTTCCTGCTTAGCCAGGCTGCGAACATGTTATCAATTAGGGTTTGATTCATGGGCTAGTCAGCGGGTAATTGCATTGGGGCCAGCGGCTGGGAGGAAGAGGAGGCACAGACATCTTCAGCCTCACCCCACAGCGGGGTGGTTGGGGGGGCCGGTGTGGGAGGTGTAATAAAGCCCCAAGCCCTATATACCCCCTACATACCCCCCCAGGCTTGGGGATGGGGGTCCCAAATGCAGCCAGCACTCAGGGCACTGACAGGGACTGGGGTCCCAGAGTATTTCTGGGGGGCGACGAGCTGTTCCTCACCCACCCTGGGCTGGTGTGCACTGGAGCAGGGCAGCCCAGCAGGATCCGTCCCCTGCCACCCATCCCTCGCACGTCGCCGGTCACGTCCCTTTGCCCCATGCTGCTGTGGCCTCACGCACCAGGGACGGCCATGGGGCGGCTCTGCCCCAGCACGCGTCCCCCTCCTCCTCCTCCTCGGTGCCCCCCCAGCAGCCCCCAGACCAGGCTGGTGTTCCAGGTTGAAACCAGCCCCCTCTCACGCATCTGGGTGGCTTTTGCTCCCCCAGGACTGGGGCTTTTCCAGGTCCCCACACACCTCCGGGTCCCCTCGGGGGGGCTGCAGCCGGGGCTCGGTGCCCACCCAGCTGTAAGCACCCTCCTGGGACAGGGCTAGTTGGGTGCTGGGGGTCTGGGACCAAGAGGGGTCACAGGGACCCCCGCACCGCAAAGAGGGCCACTTGCCCTGGCCAGCAAGGAGTCACGCGTCCTGTCCCTGTGCCGGGTGACAGCTCTGATGTCCCCAGGCTTCATCCTGCCCCTCCTGGGGGGGCTCAGTGCACCCCATGGCGAGCCCCGGCCCCACCTCGGGCACAGACCAGCCCAGCTCAGCTTCTTTCCCTCCGTCAGCAGCTTTCAGCTGTTTCCCGGAAAACATTTCCTTCCCTTCGTTTCCCAGCGCAAAGCCCCGGGTCCCTGCCTCGCTCCGGCCTTGAACCCGGAGCCACCCGCTGCGCTCCCGCCCAGCCCGAGCCCACCGGCCGGCTCCGAGCACGCAGGGGGGACCACGGCCACGGCTCTCGCACCCAAAACCATCGGCGCTGCCCGGCACTCGCGTCAGGGATCCGGCGTGGCGGACAGGCGGACGGCGAGAGGGGTTGGGAATGTTCTGGGCCGGGGTGAATCCCTCCAAGCAGCCCCTTCCCCAAAAATTCGGGTGCGTGTGAAGGTGCAGGAGCACAAAGGACCGAACGTTTTCCCATGCACATACTGGGGTGCAGCCTTCTCTCCCCCAAAATGTGCAGCTGGTGCTAGGAGAGGGTGGGGAGGCCTCGGGGCAGGGTGCTGCCGGAGGGGTCTGATGGGGGTCCCCCCCCTTCCCAGCACAACCCCCCCGAGGACTGGCCCCGCAGTGGGGCAGGCTGCCTGCCCCTGCCTTGACCAGGCAGGGCTGCCCGCAGGCGAGCTCTCGGGGGTCCCACGGCGAGCAGAGCAGGGCAGGGGGACGCGGAGAAGTGGGGACCCCAACCCCAGCACGCCGATACCCCCAGACGCACGGGACCCGCGTTCCCAGGCACTCCCAAGCACAGCGCACCCCAAAACCCTCAGCACACAAGGGACCCCCAGCCCTCTCCACCCCCGGCCCGGAGGTCACCGACCCCCCGGGGTCCCCGTTTCCCCGGGTGACTGGGCAGATCCTCCCCCCCACCCCCGCCCCGGGGTCGCTTACAGTGTCCTGCAGGGTGCCCATGGTGCGGGCCCGGCTCCCGGCTCGGCTGCTGGGACCGGGACCGGGACCGGCACCGGCACCGGGACCAGCACCGGGACCGCCCGCCCGGTCCAGCCCATTTCCTCCGACCGGCGGGATCCGCACCCCCCCGCCGCCTCCTTCCTGCGTGCCTGCGGGGGGGGACGGACACGGGACACGGAGCCCAAAGTGTCCCCAAGCCCCGGGGGGGACACGACAGACGGACACGACACAGACACGGCTCCCCCCCCCCCGCCCCGGGCCGGTCCCGCAGCTCCGTGCCTCAGTTTCCCCAGCGGGCAGGCCCCCGTTCCCGGCTCTCCCGGGGGACTCGCAGCCCTCCGCCAAGGAGCGGGGAGAGAAGCGGGTACAAGCGGGCTCGGGAAAGCCCCCCCCGGCCCCCCGGAGCGGGGAGGGGGGGTCCCGCAGCCCCCGGTCCCACCGCACCCCCACCCCCTGCAGCGCCGGGTACGGCGGACCGGGACCCCGGGCTCCTCCGCTCCCCCCCGCCCCCCCCGCCCAGCGCTCCCGGTGCCCCCCCCCCACCCCCCAGCCATAAACCCGGGGACCCCCAGCACCCCCGGGCCCCGGTGGGGGGTGGGCTCAGCCAGGCTGCCCCAGTCCCCGCTTCCCCGGGTCCTGGGTGGGAGGGGAGGTGGGCCGGGGGTCTGGGGTGGGAGGGGAGGCGGTTGGGATGGGGGTCTCGGGTGGGAGGGGAGCGGGGGGACACCCGTGGGGTGGGATGGAGGGGTGTGTGTGGGGGGGTCCCCGCCGTCCCTACCTGTAACGCCTCGGAGCCGTGCACGGCGTCCTCCACCTTCAAGAAAACCTGCTGGCCCCGTCTGAAAAATTGAAGGAGGGCGGTGAGGAGATGCTGCAGCCCCAGCACCATGCCGGCTCCCGGCTCTCCCGGCTCGGCTCGGCCCGGCCGGGCTCCCCGCCGCTCCCCGCCCCGCTCCGCCCCGCTCCGCTCCGCTCCGCACCTGCTGCGCGCCGGCTCCGCGGGGTCCTAAGGGGCCGGGCTGGGAGGGGAGGGGGGCGGAGGTCCTCGGGGTGGGGGGAGGGTCCCCGGGGTGAGGGGGGTGGGGGTCGGGGCGAGGGTCCCTGCGGTGGGGTGGGGTCGGGGTGGAGGTCCCCAGTGTGGGGTGGGGGTCAGGGTGGAGGTCCCTGGTGTATGGGGGGGGGGGGGGGTCAGGACATCGCTCCCTGGTGTGGGGTTGGGGTGCTCCTGCTATGGGGCAGGGGGGTGGTAGTGCTTTCCTATGGGGCAGGTACCGGGTGTGCCTCCATGGGTCTGGCGTCCAGGGCGGGGGGACGGCCCCCCCCCCATGGTAAAGCCTTCCCTTGTCGGGTTTTGGGGTAGAGGGGTCCCCTGCACCTTCCCCCTTCTTGGGTGGGGGTCACACCCCAATTCCCCCCCATGGTACAGACAGACACCCCCCCGTCCCCCATCCCCAGGGGATATCGGGGATGTCCCACCCGCCACCCTGCATTGGAAGAGCACCCCCTTATTCTCCAGCTAAAGTGACCCCCCTCCCTTAAGGGCTGTGCCCCAGGCTTGGGTTGCGGGTTCCCCCCCACGGTCCCTGGTCGGACACTGGAAGCCTCCCCCCATTTTCGGACAGGGACGCCCATCCCCTGGCTCTCGGATGACTCTGCTGCAGGGCTTGGTACAGAGAAACACCCCCCATACCCCCCAAGCCCAGGGGATATTGGAGATGTCCTACCCCCCACCCCACATGGGAAGAGCACCCTGTCCCCATTCTTGGACAGGGAGGGACCCCCATCTTACACGCTGGCGAAGTCCCCACTTGGGGACCCCCCCATAGGCATGCAGGGGCTGTTCACCCCCAGCCTCCTATATATCCCCCATCACCTTCGGTGAGAAGTGACACACCCCCCTCCAACTCTCCCATCCTCTCCCAGGGCCTAGCACCAGGATTTTGGGGGTGCCGCTCCCCCTGTACAGCCTGAGCCATATGGGGACCCCGGGGACCACTTTGCCACAGCATGCACGGAGGAGAGGGGTGGTCCGCCACCCCGACGTCCCCTGGGGCGCCGGCTCAGCTCGGGGAGCCCACCCCAAAGAGACGGGGCTTTTGGGGTGACAGATCAACAATTTAACAGCTTCTTCACGCACGGCAAGGAACCGATGAGGATCGGTCCGGCGGGGACCCGACATGGCAGCCACACGCCACGCTGCGCGAGGGACGCAGGCGGCATGACCAAACGAAAACACAGATAAATGGGAAATAAAGGAGGCAGGAGAGAGATGTGCAATCGAAGAAGATACTATGCCAAAGAGCGCAAAGGCACAGGGCCTGCCAGGGCTGGCATCCCACCTCCATCCCCTCTGGACAGAGGAGGAAGGTTTGGGCTGGGGGAGGAAGGCCTCCTGCTCTTCCTCCAAATCCCATGAACCCCTCGGCTCACTCGATCTTCCCTCGTCACCCAGATCAGCTAAATCGGAGCTAAACTGGCCTAAGCCACCAGTAAACAGTCACTTAAGTGCCGCTCATGTTCTTATCCTCTCCCTGGGGCTGCTCAGCAGCTATCGCCTCTGGTATCTTAAGCCAATTCTTCAGCCAGGCTTGCGGAGAGGCTGGATGGGGTGGGAAATCCATCGGGTGCAGGGCCCTTCGCAGGGTGCCCGGCATCCCGCCTCGCAGGGCCTCAACAACCCCCAAATTAGCCTTTCTCCTGAACTCTTCCCCTCCGCTCAGCCTTGCTGCGGAGGGGTGTCCCCAGGACCTCTGCTTTGCAGAACACCCCGAAGACCCTCCTACGCGCTAATGCTGCGTGCACAGCCATGCTATCAGACATCAGAGAACACACACACGCAACCCCCGGCAGCTGAAGGTGCTGCCCGCCACACCGGAGAAGCTTTGACCGGAGCAAAAGCACGGATCCCTGGTTTTGCCTCCCATCCGCCGGGAGCTAAAGGGGTCCCGCTGCTCCCCAGGGACAGGGTGCTGTGGGGATGCGCTGGTGGCTCATAGGGGCTCAACCCCTCTCGCATCATCTCGCAGCCCATGGGGGAACGCCAAACCCACAAAAGCCCGGCTGCTGGTGGAGGCAAAAACGTTCCCAGAGGGTGGAGGGATGGAGGGAGAAGTTCCTGAGTGCCCTCACCCCCACGAGCGTCCCGTGGGGACACGGGGTGACAGGGTCCAGGCCACCTCGGGCCAGTGGCCAACTGGGGGAGGGTTTGGGGGCTACTGAAGCGGCCCCCCGCAGCTAACCCCCCCTCAGCGGCTCAGGGAAGTGCATGGTGCTGCAGCCTCAAAGCTGGGATTTGCACCCTGCAGCCCATACCCTGCACCCAGCAGCTCCCTGCGTGCTGCACCCACCATCCTGCACCCACACACACCCCCACCCTGCACCCCACACCCCACTCCCTGCACCCCACAGCCCCCGGGTGCTGCCGGGGCCAGGGCACGGGGGCCTGGTGGGGAGGTCAGGGCGGCCAGTGGAGCCGCAAGGTCATCTAGTGGCCAGAGCCACCAAAGCCACCCCGGCCACCTTGGGGCGCTCATCCCATCCAGCCCCCACGGTGCCCCAGGGCACCCTCCCACAGCCCCCCCGGCCTCACCCTGGGACCAGCCGCCGTAGGCAAGGGGGTCCTGCCCCGGGGGGGCTGAGAAGCCCCAAGCTGGGATACCACAGCCCCCACCTCGGCTCGCAGGTCCCCGGCCCTTGGTGCTGCGCTGGCATCGTGCTGGGACCAAAGGGTGACGCAGCCACGGGTGCAAGGAGAGGGGCACCTTGTCCTGGGTGATGGCACGGGGTGATGGGCACCTCACCCCAGGTGATGGCACAGGGAGATGGGCACCTCGTCCTGGGTGATGGCACAGGGTGATGGGCACTTCACCCCGGGTGATGGCACAGGGAGATGGGCACTTCATCCTGGGTGATGGCACAGGGTGATGGGCACCTCACCCCAGGTGATGGCACAGGGAGATGCGCACCTCACACCTCAGGTGATGGCACGAGGCCATGCACCCCTACCCTGGACTGGGTGCCAGAGGAGTTCTTCTTTCTCCTGGGGCCTTGCCCTGCCATCAAAGTCCCGTGGCGTGGGCAGGCAGCCTGCCTTCACCCCCTGCCTGCTCCCTGCCCACCTCGCACCTCGTTAGCTGCTTCGCTCTCTGCTCCCATCCCCGGCAGCGGCCGCTTCGGCTCCGGTCCTTCTTCTCCTCCCACCAAGCAGAGGTCGGCCACACACCAGCCCTTGCAGCCGCCGAGGAGAAACCCTTTGGACAGGTTCTTCCTCCACTCCAGCCTCAGTTTCCCCTCTCGCCAAGAGGGAATCGGCCAGATCCGGGTGCCAGCATGATTTGTTTCTATGGCAATGGGGATAAGAGCCGCCCAGAGGGGAGCAGATGCTGCAAACAGGTTTGGAGCCGTGGCTGCCAACCACACCGGGGTTTGGGGAGCAGCACCCCTGCATGGTGGGAGGAAGGACCCCACCATCCCCACCCTGTACCCAAGCAGGTCCCAGGGATCGGGTCCCTCTGGGAAAGGGGGATCAGGGTGGGCGAGGGGCAGGGATCCAGCCCTGGTGTGTGGTGGTGCATCACCCTGATGTGCCCATGGGGCTGGGGAGGGGGGGAAGGACCCCACTGGGGGCTGGGTGCTGCTCCTGGTGAGTCACCCTCCAGCTGGGCTATAATTAGCGATGGCAGCAAGGGGAGGTGCAGAGAGCTTCGTCAGCCGCTGGCCGTAATGAGGCAGGCAGCAGCAGGGCACCAGGGCGGCCAGGCGAGCGATGTCTCAGCACCGTGTGGCAGAGTGGGGAGTGCAGAGGGGGAGGGCAAAGCCAGCCAGCACCCAGCTTCAAACGCTGGGGGCTCCGGGGCTGGGGGCTCAAGCCTTGCACCCCAAGTCAGCTCCCATGGGGCAGGGTCTCACCATGCCCATCACCCTGACCAGGCCACCACGGGACCCACCAGGTCCCCAAGATCACGCCCTGGGGTCCCCAGCTCTGGGGACACCCCGCTGCAGGGACCCGAGCATCATTTCAGCCTGCCGGCTCTGCCCCGCCTGGATGGATCCTGCCAGCTTGGATGGGGGTCCTGTGCATGAAGCAGATTTCCCCACGGGGCTAGCAGATTTCCCCACGGAGCTGGTAGGCAGCAATCAGCCTCTGAAGAGCTGGGCGCTCTGCATCAGCTCCCAGGCTCGCAGGATCGGTGCCGAGCCTGGCACGTCATCGTCACTAGAGCCACACAGGGAGCAGGTCACGGGCCCGGCACAGCTGCCCGCAGGACAGAGAGCCATTGCTGAGCCCGCACAAGGGCACAGCGTGGGGCTGTCCCCAGGTTCCCCGTCCCCAACTGCTCACCCGTGGGTGCCTGGGGACGGAGCGGTGGGACGCAGGGGTGCAGGGACGCAGGGCTGCAGCACCGCGGTTGCATGCAGGCGCTGCTTCTTAACCTGCATGAACGAAACAGAGCTCATCTCCCCGGCCAGCTTGTTAATGATCTGGTGTAATTATGAGCTGCTCCAGCTCACTGGCTCATGCAGCCCCCCGGGATCGATGTCGCTCGGAGAGGAATGTCACCATCAGTCGGATGGGGACATGCAGCACCGGCCCCCCGGCCCTGGTACGGGGCTGGGAGATGCTGGGGAATAAATCCAGGTGCTGGGGAGAGGCAAAGGAGCATGTTTCCCAGCCATGCTTCCTATATTTCCACTCTGCCTGTGGTTTTTTCCCTGTTTCCGACGCAGGGTCGATACATTGGCGCTGCCCATCCTGCCTCTCCTCAGGGACTCGAGGCGGCAGCCTGCCAGGCATCCCAGCCCTGCTTCAGCTGGGGGTGTTTAATGGCATAGGAGGGAGCAAAGTTCATGCACGCTTGTAAATATTAACCCTTATTTCACGCAAGAGAAACCAGGAGAAATCCCCTTTGGTGTTTGAAGACCCACAGGCTCAGCTTTTCCTTGGGAGGTGCTGGCAGCAAACGGCACCAAAGCACCAAAGCCGAGGGATTTGGAGGGGGGGTAAGAAGCAAGGCTGAGCCTTCAGAGCCCACGTAGCCCCAAAAGACCAGCAGCACGCTTTCTCCCCACGCCCAGGCCCCTTTGCAGGGCATACATAGGAGGGGAAGCTGCAGAAACCTGCCCCCAGAGCAGCATCTTTGGGTATACTGGGTATACTGGGAGCGCTGGGATACCAGGTGCCCCCTTGCACAGTGCAGCCAGGGAGCCGTGGCGGGAGGGGAGCGTGGCCCGGCGGTTACCAGCTGTGCCAGCATTGCCGTAAATCATGTCAGATCAGTGAAGCTTCATTAAGCCGCCGCGGCGGAGCCGGGATGGATTGCAGGGCCGGATCCTGACTCCGACAGCGGCTCCGGTGAAGCACAGCCGGGGTGAGGACCGAGCATCCCCGCAGCATCCCTGCCCCGCAGCTCGCAGGAGGGAGGGGACACGCGCCGTGGCCAGGCACGGGGACACGGTGCACGTGGCCGTGGGTGGCTACGGCGAAGCAAGGCGGGATGCCGGGGGCTGCGGCAAAGCCTCTGGCACCGAAAATGCCTCATTGCACCCCACGTCCCGTGGGTCAGCGGCATTGGACCGGCGACTGGGGAAACTGAGGCTGCGGGGTCCCTGCCCGTGGACCGGTTCCCTGCCGCAGAGGCGACCCGGACTCAGCTGGCTCGAGCAGATCTCTGGGGACGCGGCTGCTGATCAAGCTGCTGTATCTACAGATAAATTGAGGTGTTATTGCTCTGGAGCTGCTAATCTGGGGTACTCTGCCAGCTCTAAATTCGGGCGGAAATAAATCCATCTGTTCTCCTGCTCGGCCACTAATCCCCCCGGCCGGGGCTCTCCACAGCAGCCAAGCCTCGCCGCTGGCTCGGCGGGGATGTAACCCGGCGCTGGGCTGGACGCGGCGGCTGCAGATCGATATCTCGTTTGCTGCTCACGATGGTTTCTTCACTGATAAATCCTACCCGACGCCACGGCCCTGGCTGGCGGTGGCCAAAACGTGGCTGCACCGTGGCAGGGTTGCGTTGCCCGGCCGGAGCAGGGGATGCTGCAGCATCCCTCCCCGGGGCGATGCTGGGGGTCAGCCGCCGCCGAGCCCTGGGGACCAGGCTCGGGGTGCCGGGAGGCTCCGTGGGCCCAGCCGGTCGATAGCACCGGCTGCCGCGGCCAAACCGCTTCGGAGCAGCAGGGAGAAGCCACCGGCTCCTTCCCTTCCCATTAAAGATGACATTTCTGCTCCTGGGCAGGAGCAGGCAGGGCCCCTTGCCCGCAGGGAGGCCTGTGAATGTGCAGGAGTGAGGAAGACCTGCAGCGGGACAGGGAGGAAGAGCGGGGCAGGAGGGCATCGCTGCTGGGGGTGGTTTCTGGGAGAGCTGGGGCTGGCAGGGCAGAGGGACGTGCGTGTGTGCACAAGCGTGTGTGTGTGCACAAGTGTGCCTGCACGGGTATGCACCGGTGTGCGTGTCACCTGTGCGCACGTGTGCATGCACGCACGGGGGTGTGCACACAAGCGGGGTGTGCGCACAAGGGGACGTGCACTTGGGGTGCGCGGGGGGTGTGCTTGTGTGTGCGTGTGAGCGTGCACATGGAGGGGGCGAGGACGGGGGTGCATGCACGCAGAGCGTGTGCACGCGCGAGAGACATGCATGAGTGGGTGTGTTTGCGCAAGCGTGGGGTGCATATACGCACGGGGGGGGGTGCTTGTGTGCGTGCGCTTGGGGGGGCACGTGTACGCTGGTGAATGCGTGGGGGGGGTGTATTTGTGTGCATCAGATGTATGTGCGTGGGGTGTGCGTGCACGCGAGTGTGAGTACACACGCGCTCCCCACCTTTCCCTCTGCTCCCCCCATAGCCGACGGCCAGTCCCCGAGGGTGACCCCAGACTCAGCGCGGCACGGGCATGTGCCAAATGTCCCATGGGCCGCAGGACCCCTCAGCCGCCCCACGGGGGTGGGGGTCCCTCAGCCTGGCAGCCCCCGCACTGCCCGGGGGGATGAGCAGCAGCTGAGGGGGCAGCAGCCTGGTGTTTGCAGTCCTGTGGTCCCACGTTTGCACCCTGTCCAGCCCCACATTTGCAGCCCGTGCAGCCCAACGTTTGCCCCCACCGCACGCCAGCCCCACGTTTGCACCCTGGTGTTGCATCCCATGCAGCCCCACATTTTTACCCTGTGCACCCTCGTGTTTGCACCCCGCGCAGCCCCACTCTTGCACCCTGTGCACCCCAGTGTTTGTACTCCTTGCAGCCCCGCATTTTTACCCTGTGCCCCCAGTGCCTGCACCCCGTGCAGCTCGGTGTTTGCACCCTGTGCAGCCCCGTGGCAGCTCAGCCCCATCCTGATCCCCCATACCTGCCTGCAGTGGGGCAGGGGCTCTGTCCCGGCCAGGGACGCCCCTTCCCTTTCCAGCACGGGCTGGGGGCAGCCAGCTTACCCTGAGCAACGCAAAGGGATCACCGACCCACCCTGTCCCCATCCCCGCCGTCACTGGGGCCACTTTTGTCATCGCTGCCACGCAAAGAGCCGAGAGCATCCCTGCCACCCCGGGTGCACTGCGAGCCCCATAGACACCCAGCAGCCAGGCAAAGGGATGCGACCGCAGGAACCGAGGCACGGCACGAACCCGGGGCCGAGCAGGGATGCAGGTGTCCTGGCACCCCGTCCCTTGGCGGGGACAGTCCCCGGGAGATGCCAGTTGCAGGGACCTGGTGGCAGCACATCCCGGGTGCAGGCAGGGAAGGTTTTGCTCGTTTTGCTGCTGCTGTCATTACTATCGCCGGATTTTGAGCTGGATAACGAAGGGGCCCGGCTGAGTGAGCGATGCTGGCGATGAATAAGTGATGGAGCCCTCGAAGGGTCTCTATGGAGACAGCTCAGAGCACGCCGGGTGCCAGGGGGCCGCCGGCAGCCCCCGCATCCCATAGCCGCTGCCGGGGAGCCAGGGCTAATTAGGGGGATGAGCGTGATGGCAGAGCCCTCTCTGCTCCCCAGCAGATGATTTCCCTTCCCAAGAAGGTGGCCGGGCCCCCGCAGGGCTGGTTGGTAGGGGTTTAAATGGCTGTTTGCTTCGTTCCCATCCCTCTCTCCCCAGCGGCAGCTTCTTTCCGTTCCTTGACCGCTTTCCCAGCATGGAGCCAGCTCAGCCAGTCCTGAGGCTGAGCCATGGGCCGTGGGCATCTCCGGCTTGGCTTGCAAGGGCTTTTGCACCTTGGGTGGCTCAGCCACCCTCGTCACACACAGCCTGTCCCCTAAGAGCATCCTGCATGCGTGGGGTCAGAGCACACAGCCGCTGCATGCTCAGAGGGACGAGGGCCAGATGACATCCACGGGGACAGCATGCATCTGAGGGGACAGCACGTGTCCAGAGGGACAGCATGGGGCTGGAGGAACAACACGGGTCTGGAGGGACTGCGTGCGTCTGGGACAACATGTAGCATGTATCTGGAATGACACCACACACCTGGGGGACAGCATGTGTCTTAAGGGACAGCATGTGTCTTAAGGGACAGCACGTGTTCTTGAGGGACAGTAGGTGCCTGAAAGGACAGCACGTGCCCAGAGGGACAGCGTGTGTGTCAAGGGACAGCACGTGTCTTGAGGGACAGTAGTCGCCTGAAGGGACAGCATGTGTCTGGAGGGACAAGATGCATTTTGGGGACAGCACGTGCCAGGAGAGAGAGCATGCGTTAGGAGGAGGGACAGCAGGTGCCTGGGGGACAGCATGCACTCAGGGGGCAGCATGCACTGGGGGGGGGGGGACAGCATGCACTGGGGGGGGACAGCATGCACTGGGGGGGACGGACAGCATGCACTGGGGGGGACGCAGCATGCACTGGGGGGGACAGCATGCACTCAGGGGGCAGCATGCACTGGGGGGGGACAGCATGCACTGGGGGGGGACAGCATGCACTGGGGGGACAGCATGCACTGGGGGGGGGACAGCATGCACTCAGGGGACAGCAAGCGCTCGGGGGCCCAGCACACTCCAGACACGCAGCCCCCCAGCACCGTGTGCTGCGGGTGCAGCAGTGTGCAGGGTCCCCCCCAGCCCCGCCAGCCCCTGCTGCCAGTTATTCAGCCGCAGACAACAGGCTGGGACTCCTGAGAGCGAAGCTTAGAGCCTGACCTGCCTCCAGCCCCCCCTGTGCCTCAGTTTCCCCCGGAGAAAACAGCCCTGAACGCCCCCCCGCCCCGAGTCCCCAGGGCTGCCCCAGACAGCAGGCACAGCACCGGGGCGCAGACTGACCCAGCCTGGCGCAACAGGAGCCTCATTTAGCAGCTTCATTTTGGTTTGCCTCGGTTTTTTTCCCCCCTTTTATCACTGTAAATTTCTCTTCTGATACATTCTAGGCGAAAAATAAGTGAAGCATCCGAGCCAGGCGGGCAATGTTCTTCCAGAAGTACTTACACAAATCGTTAGCATGTTAATGATTGTGCCACGCCGGCTACTCCAGGTGGCTGAGCAGCAATAAGGAAGACCCCAGACCAGCCCAGGCGTATGGAGGATGTAAATATATTGCCGGATTAAATAAAAGCATAATAGGGGATATACATTAGCGATGGGCTGCGTTGCTCCATGCTGGCCCCGCTCCAGCTGCAGGATAGGGGACTTCTGCCACCCACTCCCGCTTGTCCCCTCCGCTTGCCTTGGCCCCTCGTTTTGCGGTGGGTTTGCTTCCAGGTGACAACAGATTGAGGTGCCACCATGAGTACCAGGGGCTCTGCTCGGGGACGGAGAAGCGGGGCTGGTTTCCATCAGCTTTTGAGACTCCTGAGAATTTTGGTGCACAGGGAACAGGGTCCCTGTCCCCCACACCCACATCCTAATCCCATGGGATTCTCAAAAGCAGACCTGAATGATAACACCACTTAAGGAAGGGATGCTCTGAGCCCTGACCCCAGGGATACTCTGGGGATGCTCAGCACCTCTTTGAAGCGATCCCAGCCTGGGTGTGAGTGGCCAGCACAGCTCTCCATGCCCATGCCCCCTCCAAACCTGCTCACCCCCTCCCGGCACAGGCCGGAGGGCTGACTTGGTTGATTTACGGACACCTTCTTCAAAATGGCACCCGCTTCAACCTTCCTCTCGCCGCAGGGACACGAGCACACGCGTCTCAGCCTCTGTTTCCCCCACAGGTTCCTTCGCTGGTAGGACCCCCTCGTACTCCTGAGGAGGGACAGCTCTGTCCCTGAGTGCACCACAGATGCCCGGGCGCTATACCCTGCTATGATGACGCTTTAAAACACGCTGTGCCTCAGTTTCCCCTTCTAGACTCAAGTGACACCCACCTGATAGAAGGGGGACAAAAGGGGACCCGAGCTTTTCCCTAGTGCTTTCAGGCACCTCCTACCCTGCTCCTGGTGGAAATCTCCTTGGAGACAAAGCAGACCACGAGGATGCTCCGCTTCGGCAAAGGGGTGACAAAGGGATGAGTGGGGTTGTGGGCAGCGCAGGCAGGAGCCTGGCAGGACCGTCCCCAGGGACCCTGACGTGGGGGTGACACCCGGCTCTCGCTCCCCTCCCCCTTGCAGGTTCCCACTTGCATCCCCAGGATTTTTTCCCCCTCTCAGGCCGACTCTCATCCCTTGGCATCCCATGTCCAGGCGGCTGCTGCCACCATCTCGCCTGGCACCTGCCTGCTCCAATTCCCCCTCGTTATCTCTCTTTTGTTAACGATGCATTCACTCACCAATTTAACCTGGATTAAAACCGGCTCGCTCGCTCGCTCCCTTGTTCTCCTCCAATTAATTTGTTCGTCACTTCTATTTCCAAATTAATTCGTCAGGTTCTTTGGCAGGGAGAAAACAGCAGCGCCCGTGGTCTGCGCTGCTCAGGAAGGGATCAGGGTTAATTATCCTGGTGGGAATGACCGGGAGGGGAAGCGGAGCAGGGGCTCATCCCGGGATGGGGACCCAGATCCGGGGTGAGCAGCATCCCCTGGACCAGCCACGAGCATCCCACCGAGGGGGGGCCATAGGATGGGGAACCCACAGCTCAGCCGCACCAGGCCCATCACTTCCACGCTCCTTCGGGAATATGTCACAGGGACAAAATCCTTACAGAACAAAACGTGGCATCTCCAGGGGGGTCGCCCCGGTCCGCAGTGGGGCGAGGTGGGGGGCCAGGCTGTGCCCCACAAGGGTTAACGCTGGGTACAGCACGGGGTGTTCGAGCTAAAAATACACGGTGACTTTTTCTGTATTTGCTCTAATGAGTCATTCTCTTTAAGTAATTTATTGCTTGTTACATAATCACTTTCATTTTCAGCTTGAGAAAAATGGAATTTTTTTTTCCTTTTTTTTTTTTTTTTTAATGAAAAGGGCATTTAGCAAACCCTGCAGGCACATGAGCATCGGCCATTTTCCCAACTCTTCCCTGTATTTTTCCGGTGAAGGGCCAGGATGCTGCTGCCGGCAGCTCCTCGGCTTCTTTCACATCCTCCAGCGAAATCCTTTCAGGAGCCCGGCAGGCACCAGGGTGATGCTAAAGGGGGTGGCTGTGGGTGCAGGGGGCTCTGGGTGTTTGGAGGTGGGGCAGACCACCCCAGGGCTGGCTCAGTGGGGACGGTGGCAGCGGGGAGGCTCCAGGATGGGCTTGGGGGGGCCAGATCCACGGTGCCCAGCCCAGGCACGTCTCGCCCGGCTGGGGCAAGCGCTTACCAGCACTGCCCCGAGGGCCAAGCCTGGGCTCCAGCTGTGTCCCAGCAAGCCCAGTGCGATGTCCTAGCAATCACAGTGCTGCATCCAAGCCAGCCCTTGTCCCAGCAAGCCCAGTATGGTGCTCCAGCAATTCCAGAGCCATGTCCCAACAAAACGAGTGTTGTGTCCCACCAAGCCCAGTACCGTGTCCCATCAAGCCCAGTACCATGTCCCAGCAAGCCCAGAGCCATCTCCCAGCAAGCCCAGTGCCGTGTCCTAACAAGTCCAGCGCCATATCCTAGCAATCCCAGTACTGCATCCCAGCAAGCCCAAGACGGTGCCCCAGAAAACCCAGTATCATGTCCCAGCAAACCCAATGCTATGTCCCAGCAATACCAGTGCCGTGTCCTAACAAGTCAAAGGGAAGGGGACCCCAGCTACCCTCAGTGCTGGGGGGGGGATGGGGGGGCTCCAGCTCAGGCCCCTGTGGCACTGGGGCGGGATCTGCCGGCTGGGGGGTGGGAACCCCGCTGTCCTACCCCTGCCAGCCCTCGCTGCTGGCAGCTGCCTGCTCCCCTGCCACCGAGGCGAGGGGGGTGAAAAGTCTCGGGTTTGGAGCTGCAGACTAGGAATTAACTACGCCAAATGTTTTATTTGTGTAGAAACGCAATTATGCTAATTAAAGCATATCTGTAATTACAGCACTTAGTGGCCCATAAGTGCACAAGTGACTCCGGTGACTTTGGAGGAGCTGGAAACCTGGAGGGTGGCTTGGCCCTGGCGCCAGTGAGGTCCTCGGCAGGGAGAGAGCCAGTGTCCCCATGGGGTGACAGCGGTGACCCCAATGCCTGCAGAGCTGGCGGCAGGAGCGAGCTGGGGCTCGTCGCAGAGGATGCTCGGAGCACGCAGGGATGGCAGGACAGATTGGTACCCGCAGCTGCACTTCGGCACAGGAGCCTGCCGGCAGCCACACCACGGTCCTGCCTGTGCCGGGTGTGAAGGCAAAGGGCAGGCGATGCCGCCAGCGCCCGAGGAATGAGGGAGCGGGGGGAAAAGCGGGTCCCCGGGGGACACGGGTGGGCATCACCCCCGGCTGCGAGCAGGGCACAGCTCCGGGTGGGCACCAGTGCCCAGGCAAAGGGAGAGGCTGGTGTGAGCAAGGCGGAGGGGGGAGCAGGCTCGGAGCGCCGGCTCTGGAAGTGGCTGAGGCTCGAGAGCGTATCAAGAAGGGAGAAATAAATGGGAAGCAGAGGAACACGACAGTCGGAGCACCGGCCAGACGGACCCGCGGGCTGGCTGGGATCAGATAACTCGGTCTCCAGGCAAAGGCAGCGCAGGAGATCGCATCTGCCCCTGCCTCAGTAAAGCCCTCGCTGTGGGCAGCGTGTGATGGGGGGGACGAGGACCACGGCGGGGGGACAGGATGGGGCTGAGGAGAGATGCTAAGGGGGCACAGGACAGCCCGGGGCAGGGCGAGCAGCAAACTCGGGGCGTTTCGGGCTGGCAGAGCGGCAGGCATCGATGGGGAGCTCCGGGGTCCCTGCACACCCAGGAGACCTCCATCCTTCAGCGGTGAAGAGCACCCGGAGGCAGCCAACCTCCCACGCCGGCACCTGCCGAATCGGATTTCATCTTCCCCGGTCTCAAGCAGCGACAGAAAATTGCCTGTTTACTGCAAATGCCGAGCCTGAAGCCGAAGGATTTCGCCATGCGTATCTGAGGGACGGATCACGGCGCGGGCATGGGGGTGCCCCGTGGTTAAGCATCGCCGTGGCATCCGCGGGCAGGACTGGCAGGGATGGCTGCTGAGCTCCTGTGTCTAATGTAGAGCCATTGTCAGCTCTGGGTAATTACAGGCCCGCATATTAATGGGCAGGTGCTGCAGGATGCCGGGCGGTGACACACCAGCTGGCAGGAGCGCGGGAGGGAAAGGGAACGGTGTCACCGAAGCTTTGCCGGGTGCGATTTATTTGCTTAACAAACGCATCGAGCCCTAAGTGCCTTCGATAAGTCTGCGGGAGGGCTGAGCTCTGTTTGCACGGCAAACGCACTTCCCCGGCTGCTGCACGGCCCTTAAGTGTTAGGTCCCGTGCAGGCAGCTGCCTTCGCTGCCAGGCTGGAAAAGCAGCTCCCCAGGGCTTCGAGGAGACGCAGGAATGCAGCCTGGCCCTGTCTGATGTGGCTGGAAAGCCTGGCAGCCCTGCAAGCCTGCAAGTCCCCATTGCACAGCAGCCCTGCAAGCCTGCAAATCCCCATCCCCATCGCACTGCACCCCAAGACGCCAGGACCCAGCTCGCTGGAAGCAGGAGGGTATCCCCGAGCCCCCCGGCAAGCCGTCCCCAAGGGGGACGCTGGGAATGCCGGGCGATGTGAGCTTTGCACGGCGGCACCGGAGCAAGGAGGAGGGGAAAGCAGGAGTGCCACCACCTTGGGGACCTCCAAGCGAGGCCACCGGCACCCCGAGGGAGCCGTGCCCACGCCACAGCCCCGGCACCAAATCAGGCAGGAACAGCACCCGGCGCGGCAAAGGCGGCGAGAGAAAACACACGGTTACCCTGAATCTCTGGGGAATTGTCCTTGGATAAATGCAGCGTTACAGACTCTGCCAACTCATCTTTCAATTAGTAGGTTTAGTTGATAACCAGAGGAAAAAAAAAAAAGGCAGCCGGAGGTAGTGTTTTAGCGTGTGTTTGTTATCTTCCCAGTGCTGTTTGCTGTTTTATCCCTTTCCTGGCTTTTTTTCCCTTCCCTGAGCCCACTCTCCAGCCTGCCCATCCTGATGCACAACCAGCCCCACTGCTCATACCCATCCAGCACCAAACTGGGCTCAACCCCACATTCAGGGTCTGGGGTCCCCTCCATCCGCTGCCATTGGCAAAATCCCACGGGAATAGAGCAGGACTTCAGCATCCCGCCTCTGCTGTCCGTGCCCCATCCCTCTCTGGGAACCACGGGTCCTCCGGGAGCAGGGATACTCTTCCAGGCTGCAAAACCCTGGATTTGTCACCAAAACCTCCGTGTCTGACCATGGTGCAAGTGGCAGCCGCTCACCGGGCCAGCCTCCCCTCCAAAATGAGCCAAATCTCCATGTCAGGGAAATAAACGCAGTGCAGGCACCGTGCAAACACAAATTATTTGTATTAGCAAGAGCGAGCCTGGGGATCTGGACCATCAGCGGAGGGAAGGGAAAGGACACGGCTAAAAGACGCTCATGCCTTTGAGGCTCGTTGGGGTGAGAGCTGCTTCATCTGACACCCATTTGCTTAAAAGCCCCATTTCGCTGAGCCAAGCTTAGTTTTTAATTTGCAAAGCTCTGCCTTTCCCTGGGAGGAGGGAGAGGGCTGGCAGAGAGATGCAGGGGCACGTTAACCCAGGGATATGCCCCGGGGGATGGCAGCGCATCTTGTACCTTAATCAAGCGATGAAGCGGTTTTTATGTCTGACCAAGCCTCTCCCGCAAGGAACGCTTCCCCCCATCTCTCTCTCCTCTCCGGGGACAAGGTGACAGCGGGAGGGTCAGAAGAGACCCCTCCTTTGGTGGGGCACAGGCAGCCGTCCCCAGCCCCACTGCTGTCCCTGGCAGTGGAGACACCGGTCCTGGATGCCTATGGGAAAGCCGGGATGGCAGGCAGCTCGCCCCCGGGATGGGCACGGAGATGCCGCATCCTTTGGTGATGGTCCCTGGCGCTGCCAAAGCCCCCGCGCAGCGCTGCTCGCCCCCGGCTCCCTTGGCACCAACTCTCCAGCAAGGAACTATCAGCTCCTGCAGTGTGGCCAGATCCTGCTCTCGGTGTGACCAGTGCTGCAGCAGGTCGGGTTATTAATGCTGGATTGCACTTTCTATGAATTAATGGTTTTTCTGCGGGGTGAACTGCTGGCCCTGGCTTCTCTGCCATGCCGTGCCCAGCCGGGCACCTGCGGGAGGGCTGGCAGCCAGGTGCCACCTGGCGAGAGTCCCCAGCCTCATCCCCTTCCCTTCGGTGGGGTCCCCATCGCAGGGTCTGGTTGTCTGTGGTGCAGGAGCGACGGTGCCAGGATCCCACCGAGCTGCACAGGCGAGGACAGAGCAGGGAGGGATGAAACAGGGTCCCTGGGGTAGCACCTTGGTCCCACGGTCCTCTCGGTAGCACCTTGCCTCTCTGCTGTGCCTGCAGGTTTGGGGCTTGCAGGAGGGAGGGGAGTGGGGGGCACGGCCGGGGTCCCCCCTGCCCATACTGGTGTCCAGCTTGGGCTCTCCGCACGCTCGGCTCGAACACGGGGCTCGCTCCCCGGCACGCTCCCGGCTCCCGTGCACAAGCGATACACAGGCGTGCCTGACTTTGCACTTCTTGCGGAGCTGCGGGCTCGCCAGCCCACGGACCTGCTGTCCCATCTCCCTGCCAGCGCGGCGGGGGGGGGGGTCCCCAGCAGCGCCGCAGGCCCCTGCCAAGCCCCCACCTCCGCAGAGCCCCTCCATCCTCACTGAAACAGCCGTGGCCGCAGCACACCCACGCACCCCAGCAGCCAGCTCCCACGCTATTCCCTGGGGGAAGAGACCCCCTTTCCATCCCCGCATTCCCATGGGAGCAGTGCAGCAGGACAGCCTGCTCCAGCTCCTTGAAGAGGGGGTGATGATCACGGCTGGACCGAGGGGGGCCCAAGGACAGGCCCCCAGCATTGCCCTGATGCAGCTCCTGGGATTTGGGAGGGCACGAGTGGAGCTGCTGGCACCAGTGCCCCTTCCACCCAGCCTGCGGTGCGGCACGCATCCTGCCCTGGCTCTCCCTGGGGACCACAGGCAGCTGGGCAGCCCCAGGGGTATCCCGTCCATCTGGCAGGGGCAGGATCAGAGCCGGGTGCCTGGCAGGGAGCCACAGCAATTCCCGAGAGTGTCACTTACCTGGGGACAGCCAGCCCCAACAGCAGCCCCCCTCAACCTCTCCCCGAGTCCCCCCGGGGCACGGTAAGCCTGGCTCCCACCGTGAGCATCCCCTTTTCCAGCAGCATCCTCCAGAGCAGGCACTTGCTCAGCTCTACGGCTGCATCCACTCGCATCCCAGGTTTCACCAAGGGAAACCAGCACCCAAAGGGCACCTTAGTGCCCTCGTGCTTATTTCGGGGGATGCTCGACCCTCAGCAGCTGGGCTGGGGTTTCCTTTGGGGCAGGAGCCTCATCGATGCCGAGCCATCCCCCTTGTGAAATCCTCTGCTAGTATCTCATGGCTTCCTTGTGATGGGCGGCTGTGCCAAGAAATCCATCTGCACGGCCAGACCGAGCCCAAACTCACCGTCCTGGGGGTACGGCAGGGCAGCAGCACCCACGGTGCGTGCAGGTAATACCAGGCTTGGAAGAAACCCCATAATTAACACATTGCAGCGCTCTGCTGGAGGAGCCCAAGCCTCTGACAGCGCAGAGTACTGGAGGGAACGCAGGGGAAATAAAAGAGCAAAAAATTCATTAACAAAGGTCACGCTGTTCCTGGCTCACACTGCTGAGCTGCAGCGCTGGCTGAGCCTGCCCCGACCTTCTTCCTCCCAAGGGACCCCCGGGACGCCCTGCAGCCGAAGGCAGCCGCGGGCGGCGATGGGGAGAGGAGCTGGTGCATGCGTGCGGCCGCGGGGCTTTGCCGTGGGTGCCGGCGGCTGCAGACATGGGCTGGAGCAACCAGAAACCTCTGTGAGTAAATGCAGTATGCCCACGTGCCCGTCACCCTGGCGTCTGACACCGAGATGGGCCCACACAACCCCCTTGGGCTTGCTGCAAATTCTCACGCCTTGAAAGCTGCTTTACCTGCAGGCTGTTGTGAGTGCCTCCGGCCTCGCACCGTCATTCCTGGCTCAGGCTTTAGCGAAACACTCAGGTTTTGGAGGTTTCACCCACGAGCGTTTGCTGACTCAGCATCAGTCCCACTCCCCAGATGAGGCCGGGAAGGGTGGGAGACGAAGCCGCCCCATGCGACAGGTCCCAGCCACGCTCCGGCTCAGCCGGTGGGTGAAGGACGTGCATGGGGAGACCCCAGAGCTCTGCCGCCGGGGAGAATGGAGCCGGCTGTGCTGAGCGAGCAGAGGGAAGGTCCCCAGGTCCCCTGTCCTGGGAAAATGAGCCTGACCCTAGTCCGAGCCCTAGTCCTAACTCTAATCCTAACCCTAAACTTAGACCTAGCCCTAGCCCTAGTCCTAACCTTAGCCCTAACTCTAACCCTAACCCTAAACCTAACCTTAGCCTTAACCCTTGTCCTGGTTTCAGGACAAGTTAGATATAACTGTCTTCCCAGTAGCTGGTACAGTGCTATGTTTTGAGTTCAGTATGCAAAGAACCTTGATAACACTGATGTTTGCAGTTGTTGCTCAGTAGTGTTTAGACTAATGTCAAGGATTTTTCAGCTTCTCATGCCCAGGCAGGGCACAAGAAGTTGGCACAGGACACAGCCAGGGCACCTGACCCAAACTGGCCAACGGTGTATTCCATACCATGGGACGTCCCATCTAGTATAGGAACTGGGAAATGGGGGCAGGGAATTGCCACTCGGGGACTGGCGGGGTGTCGGTCGGCAGCTGGTGAGCAATTGCCCTGCGCATCAGTTGTACATTCCAATCCTTTTATTACTACTGTTGTCATTTTATTAGTGTTATCATTATCATTATTAGTTTCTTCTTTTCTGTTCTATTAAACCGTTCTTATCTCAACCCAGGAGTTTTACTTTTTTTTCCCGATTTCCTCCCCCATCCCACTAGGTGGGGGGGAGTGAGTGAGCGGCTGCGTGGTGCTTAGTTGCCGGCTGGGGTTAAACCACGACAACCTGAACCCTAGTTCTAGCCTGAACCATAACCCTAACCCTAAAATTAGCTATAGTTCTAACTCTAGCCCTAGCCCTAGCCCTAGCCCTAACCCTAACCTTAGCTCTAGTCCCACAGCAGCCGGTGGGAGACCAAGCCCATCTGCCGTGCACCCCAATTTCCCACCTGACCAGAACCCCAAGATGCTGCAGAAGGACCCAGGAGGGTCCCATGTCCCGGGATGATCATGCTCAGGACCAAAGAGCCTCCCACGGGTCCCATCCGGCAGCGGGAGCTCCCAGCTTGCAGGCAGTGACAGGGCAGAGAATTCTTGCCTCGAGTAGCTGATAATAAAATCATTAGGGGATGTACCATCACCCTGCTTGAGCTGGGAGATTACCAACTTTGCTGGTACTGACACCTCTCCCCATTGCCAGAGCCACCTTGCTCAGCCCTGATTCCTTATTTAAAGGCTGCACGGCTTCCCTCTTGCTTTTTCCACATGGGAAGGATACTGCCATCAGCCTGGCTGTGTTAGCACTAGTAAAAAAAAAAAAATGAGGAAAGGCCCCATTTTTTTGGAGAACAAGTCAAAACACAGCAGCACCCATGGCTTGTGTCCTTCCAGCCAGGCATCGGCTCAAGGACAGGGCTGCAGACCCATCCTTGGCTGCACGACCAGGGACACAGAGCAGCCCCAGTGTTATCCCCTTGCAGCAAATAAACCCCAGCCTGCAAACTGCTGCGAAGCCGTACGGATGTCCCAGCTCCACTCCGAGGGGAGCAGAGGCTCTGGCTAAGGATGATGCATCACCTCCCAGCACCGAGCAGCCGCTGGCCTCGTCCCCAAGCACACGCCGGCTCCATCAGCATGATATCCTCACCAGGCTGATCAATCCCACTGCTTGGCAGGGCTTCACGCCCTCGGAGCCAGGCTGGGTGCCATCCAGACCACCGAGGTCTCGTGTCCCAGGCTACGGTTCCCTGTATTCCCAGGGAGGAGCACGTTCCGGCAGCCCTGCCCGTACCTTGCCCCCGCAGGCAGGAGCATTAGGGGCTTCTGCTGCAATGGGGTGAGGTTCGGGGTGCCCAGCAGCAAGGAGGGGCTTGCAGGGAGACTTTGCATGCCAGGCAGAGGGGAGCATCAGCATCTTCATCCCGTAGCAGCCAGACCCTGAACCTCAGGGGACGGGGACAGGTCCCCTTCCAGACCTGCCTGTCCCAGGGCCACGTCTGCCCACGGCCAAGGGGAGCGCAGCCGCATTTGGCAGGCAACAGCTCAAGGAAAGAGGGGGGGGAAAAAGCCCTCCACCAGTCTTAGCCTTTCAAATGCTCCTTATAAATAGATCCTCAGTGTCTTCTGAGTCACCCAGATGAAACGTGCAAGTTAATAACGAAGTGGGAAGGGGCTGGGAAGCGATTACAAGCCAGGAGAGGCTTTCTGGCTAAGTCATCACTTCTGTGACAGGGCTGCACCGGCAGCTGCTGTTTGCTTTTTCTCTCCTTGGGTGCAACAGTCCTCCACTGCATCTGGCGAGCAGAGGGCTTTGGGGATGCCAAAACACACTGCGAGGCCATCCTCACCAGCCGCGACCCCCGGGCCAAGCCTTGAACCCCCCCCTAGCCCCAGACAAAAAATCAGGTTTTAATATTTTCTATGGGAAATAAACCCACCCAAAACCACCTCCTTTTTCTATTTGATTTTTTATAGAAGATGCAAACTGACAAAGACCCAGAAGGCTTGAACCCACCCAAAATGCTCCCTGCAAGGTCTCAAGCCATCCTTTTCCCTCTGCCTCCCCACAGTGGCATTGCAGGCAGGGCTCTGCTAGGCTATGCCAGGGCAGGCAGGGCACAGGATTTGGGGACAGGAGCAGGACCAAGGGCTGCTGCTGCCAAATAACACCAAGGGCTGCTGCTGCCAAATAACCTGCCACCGGGACATTTCTGAGCCGACACTCGGCGAGTCCCACAGGCTGCTGTCCTAGTCCATCCCTCGAGGATGCTACATGGGTGACAAGGTTTGGGGACACCTTCCCGGTGCCTGGGGATGCCACGGCATCATGGACCACCATTGACTAGGAACGGCTACCCGAGGACCAGCCGGAGACCCTCCATCCAGTCTCCAACCCCCCCAAAACAGCAAATCTTGGGGTCATCACCCATCGCTGCAAGGCAGGCAAGACCCCCACCCACCCTTGACACCTCGGCCGGGGGGGTCCGAGCTGCCAAGCTGCCCGTTGCCTGCGCTCTGCCGGCTCTCCATTGCCTAAACCCTGCCGCTGCTGTGCGGATAGAGCCGCAGCAGCAGACAAAGCATCTCCCAGTGCTCTCCATCCCCCTCGCTCCCCCCTCCAGACAGGCCCATCCATTAACAAGGACAGCTCAGCCCTTTGCAGGAGAAAGCTGGACAGGCAGAAAGTCCCAGGCAGCTCCGGGCCCTGCCTGCATTTCTGGCTGCAGCCCAGCGCAGCTCTCAGCAAGCCACGTGGGAGCCGGGAAAGAGACAAAAGCGAAAGCGGGGATCGGGGTCGGGGAAGAGCGGGAGGCAGGAGGGATTCCCAGAAAGGGCTGCTGCATCCCCCTCTGCCCCGGGGAATCCTGCATCCCCCACGCAGGAGCTGCCGGCGAGCTGGCTGCCCACCCCAGATGGATGCTCGTCCTCCCGGAGCTGATAGAGCAGCGCAGCTCTCGGAGGGATGTGCTTGGGGCTCGGATGGAGATGATGGCCAGGGCACGTTCGGCGCAGCTTCTCACCGGCAGAGCCGCTGGTGCTGCCGCCCTGGGCCGTGGCCAGCCCCGCGGTGTGCCAGTCTGCCCGGCGGAGCGGAGGCTGGCCTGATTGCCTGCATCTGCGCTAGCATCTGGCTGGCAGCCGGCAAGCACCGGAGGTTAATTCCCCAACACTTTAAAACCACTCGCTGCTCTGAAGCTGAGGATGCTCAGGGGGATGCCCCCGGGCGACGGAAGGGAAGCTCCTGGCCAGGGTCCCCCCCACCCAAGGGACCTCCCCGGGGCATGGAGATGTGCAGGGTGCCAGGAAACTCACAGCCAGGAGCTTCCCCTCCATCCTCTCCGCAAGGCACCTCTGAGCTCCTGGGCTAGGTGCCCAGGCGGGTGGGTGACACTGAAGCGCCCCAGACACCTCCCAGCCAACGTACTGGCACCAGGCTGTGAGAAAGGCAAAGGCACAAACAGCCTGAGGTTTTGGAAAAGCCCAGAGAACATCACACGCAGCCGCTTGCAGATCCCAAGGAACCCAGCAATGGGGGACCAGGCTGCCCTCACCCCACTGAACCCCTTTGCCCTGGTAAGTGGGTGCCCGTTAAGGAGCAGAGCTGCCCCAGCCACACTGGGAGCGGCGATGGAGTTGGTGTTTTCCACGGCACTTTACACATGCAACTCAGGGGCTGGCAATAACCACGAGGCAGAGGTTTGGAGCGGGGTCCGGCGGGCTCGGCAGCCTGCCCTCGGCTTTGCAGATGCTCAGAGATCTCCAAAAGGTGGCTGAACCACCTCGCCAGGCAGCTCGTGCCCTCCACGTCCCAGCTGGTGTTGCTCCCTGGCTACCTGCAGAGTTAATGCCACCGGAGCAAGCCATAGAATCATAGAACAGTCTGGGCTGGAAGGGACCTTTAAAGGTCACCTAGTCCAACCCCCGTGGATGCCACGTCTCTGCTGCCAGCGCTGCCCTTCAGGACGTGCTTTGGGAGAGAAGCGGGGAGTAATGGTGAGGATGCACGAGGTGGGGAGGGACCGGGTTTCCCTCTGATGTGTGCCCAGGCCACACAGGTAGCGGCAGGTAGGGACAGACATCAGCAGCATCACGAATGTCACCTCATGCCATCAGCCCCTCCAGCTGCTCCCCTGGGCACCCCCTGGGCCGGGACCCCAGAGGAAGCGGCTCCCAGGTGGATGCACAAGGGAGATAAAATGGGGATGGTGCATTACACATCGCCCTTGCATGAGCCTTGATGGGGACACACCGTCCGGGTCCTGGCATTGACCTGGAATACCCAGCACAGAGACTCCTGCACTGCTGCAAAGATGCATAAGAGCCATCTTTGTCCCCTCGGGGGACACCGGGCCCTTCCTTCTGCCAGTGCCCACCGGCTCCCGGCCACTCAGCCGGCCGTGACCCGGGCAGGACAAAGCTCCTCATCCCAGCTGTGGCCACAGCCACGGTCCCTCCTCCATTACGTGCCTGGCACCGACCCTGTCACCGGACCAGTGCTGAGCATGGTGACACTTGGCCAGCTCACACATCCCCCGCATCTGCTCCTGCCAGGCAGCTGCCAGAAGCGAACTGGGCAGCAGGGAGAGCTCGATGAGGAGCAGGCAGCCCTGCCTGCACCCTGAAGGAAGCCCTAACCTCTGCCCAGCCTTCGCTGAACCAGGTGCTTCCCTGCAGGGATGCTCCGAGCATCGTCTCTGTGTTTGCAATCTGCAGAGCTCGGCTGCTTCTCCCCCAGCTGCTGTCGGATGCTGAGAGAGCAGCAGCTCCGGGCACCCCGGCATCCCACCCGCCGCTAACCGGGTCAGGAGCCGCCCGCCTGGGAACACGCTTCCCACCGGAGGAAAAAGAAGGAGAAAATGGGTTAAAACATGACCTGGATAATGCAAAATGGCACTTGACTGGCTGCCACCCGATGCTCCCCTGCGATAAATCAGAGCTCATCAACCGCACACGTGGGAGACCTGGCCCACCGATGGATCTCGGCCCCACGCAGCATCCCCAGCTGGGCAGCAGCACTTTGAGACGGTGGGCAGTGGCACTGCTAAGATCTGCCGTCAGCACACAAGACAAGCCAGCATTAAACAACACACAGCTGGAGCGGAGGCAGAGAGCCGGCAGCATCACCCCACAAGCGCTGGCCTCACCGGGGACGCCCGCTCCAGCTGAGTGCTGAAGGAGCAGCCAGCTGCACGGGCAAGGGCATCGTCTGAAAGCTCTTGGGAAGCTTTTCCACCTCTATATATCCCCCAGGGTGTACGGGAACAGGGACAAACATCTCCTAGGAAGGACATGAGATTATATCCTGGGTAAAAGGGGGAAGCATCTTGGCTCACCATTCCTGTCTCTCCTGCCCTGGGCGGCTCGAGGTGTGCAGCCAGTCCGGCTACACTAAGTTTCTATAGCATCTACCTTTCTTAAAAGCCATTAAACAGCAGCTGCAAGTCAGGAGAGGCACTCCAGCTGGAAGAAATATAGGGAAAGCATGGCATTTCAAGACCTTTGTGTGTTTTGCTTAAAGAAAAGGACATGGGCACATGTTCTGGCAGCAGCATGAAAGGATCTCTGCAGGGAACAAAGCGCACGCAGCACCAGAGAGCGAGCCGGGAGAGCTGGGGGGGAAGGATGCCGCCCGCAGAGAAGACTGGACCCAGCACCCACGGCAGCGTAGGGGGATCAGCAGCTCTTGGTGCCTCTGGAAGGTGGGTCTAAGCCCCATACCACGTGTAGTCAGGAAAGATGCTGGAGGCTATTTTCTATAGGGAAAGGCAAGCTTCTCATCTGAAGGTCACCTCGTTGAAGGTGCAAAAACCTGGTGATGCCAGAGGGAAACATGTGGGGCTGGGGCAGGAGCAGGCGGCAGCTTCCCTTGCACCCTGATGGTCCTGTAATCACCTAAAGCACCCGCTCCAGGAGACCTGAGGCTGCTCCTGGGCACATCCCCGTGTGGTGAGGCAGCCCCTGGGAGCGGTGGTCCCGGTGCAGGCTGCCGAGCCAGGTGGTTCGGCCGGTGCCTGAGCACGTGGAGCCAGCACCACCAGACAAAGGAATCCAAGCACCGAGCAGCTTTCCTCCTTGTCCCCTTACACCCGCATCCCTTCCCCGCCAGATCAGCTCACCCCTCTGGCAATGTGGGATCTGATCCCAGCAACTGCTGGGGAGGGGCAAGGGATTGGGAGCACCCGAGATCTCTCGGCACCCGGGAGGCAGAGCACCCACGTACCGCAAATTGCCTGTGCACAGCCTGCTACCCAGCAGCTGTGGAGCCTCGTGAGTGCCACACACACGCGCGCGCAGAGCCGGGGGTCTCCGCCATCCCTAGCCGAGCCCGTGGGCGATGGGAATTCAGGCACCGCATGCTTCCCGTTAGCCAGCTCAGCCCCTCTTCCCACGTGGGCTCTCTGGAGCATCACCCTTCACCGCTTCCAGGGAGCACTGTCATCCCTCAGCAAGGTCACCCCACGCTCGCATTGCAAAGCCCCTCGTGCCTGCGCCGTGGAACAAGATCCCTGTGAGCCCCAAAGCCCCTTCCCCACCTCGCTGCATGCAAACAGGCGCAGCGACACCGGGACCCCCAGACCTGTTGCGTGGGTGGGTGTGCGGGGGTGGCTTCTCATGTCCTGCGTGGAGCTGCCGAAACCAAAATTCAGAGGCCTGACCTGCATTTCACAAAGTCACCCATGCCCCCCCAGCCCACCCTCTGGCCAGGGGCCTTCTGCCCCCACGGGGAACCACCACGCCGTGAGGGTGGCTCGCGAAACAGGGAGATGCTGTTCACACCAGCCTTCCGGCACCGAGCCCTTCAGCCAGCCGCCAGCGATGACCTGCCCTGGGCTAACACAGGTGGCGAAACGAGGGGGGGGGGGGGGGGTCGCAGACACTTGTCATTTCCCTGCCACCCCCTCCCCGCCAGCTGTCAGGCAGAAGGAACTTTTTCCTGCCTCCCCTCTCCCCGATGTCTCCCTCACTCCTTCACCCAGCATCACCCCCGGAGCATCCCTCCCTCTTGGCGCGGTCTCCCCCCCGCTCCATGCCCGGTGCCGGCGGGAGGGGGGACTCACAGGTCAGACGCGGCCGCCTGGTACGGCTGGCTCCGGCAGAGGATGGAGTGTCCACAGCCCTGGCCCATGGCTCCGCATGCTTCGGCAGCCCTGCCAGGCGGGCGGCGGGGGCTCGGCTGCGCCCGGTTCTCGGTGCTGGCTGGGAGCGGAACCTCCCGCCGCGCTCGGCGAGGGTGTCTCCAGCTCGCTGCTGTCACCGAGCCCGATGCAGCGCGCCGAGGCGTGCGGGAGGGGAGGGCGGAGGGTGGGGGTTGGGGGGGTGCGGGGGGAGCCGCTGATTGACGGCGCCGCTGCGGCTCCGCGGGGCTGGGCGGGGGCCGAGCTGCTCGCCGCGGAGGGGCCGAAGGGGTCCGCACCTGCCGCCCGCCGCGGGCCGCGCCCGGCCTCGCCCGCCGCGCCGCGCCGCGCCGAGGGGCCGCCGCCTTTGTCTAGCGAGGCGCACGCTGGCCCTGCCCGCACTCCCCCCCCCGGCTCTCCCTGCGGCGACAGCCGACCCGCCGGCGTCCTCGACCCGCCGGGCAGCGGGTCCTGCTGGGACCGCAAGGCCGTTCTGCCCCGGGGGCATCGGGCAGCACGGAGCGATGCTGGGCAGCGCTGGTTCCGCAGGCGAGTCCCTGCCCCAGGGGTACTGAGCAGCACTGGTCCCACGGGTCCCTGCCCCAGGGGTACTGGGCAGCACTGGTCCCACGGGTCCCTGCCCCAGGGGTACTGGGCAGCACTGGTCCCACGGGTCCCTGCCCCAGGGGTACTGGGCAGCACTGGTCCCACGGGTCCCTGCCCCAGGGGTACTGGGCAGCACTGGTCCCACGGGTCCCTGTCCCAGGGGTACTGAGCAGCACTGGTCCCACGGGTCCCTGCCCCAGGGGTACTGGGCAGCACCAGGCAGCACCGGACCCACAGGCAGGTTCCTTTCCCAAGGGCACTGGGTGGCATCGAGCAATATTGAACAGCACTGGCCCACAGGCAGGTCCCTGCCGGGGCAGTACCCTCCTGCAAGCAGGTCCCAGCCCAGGTAATACAGGGCTGGCTGTGCGCCCCACCACCCCCCAACAGCTCCCTGTCCGGGCCATCCAGGCGGTGTGGAGCTACTGGCTGCGGGATGCTGCCCACTGCATTGCTCACCTGGGTCCAGCAGCAGGGAGGGGATGCTGAGCCCTCAGCCAGCCCACATGGCTGAGCCCCCAGCTTGAACCTGCCCTGGTGTCAAGACACCCAGGCTCCAGCCCACTCCCAGGTGCCTGCAGCACCACTCCATGCCAGTGCCCATGCTGTCACCCCCTGAATTAGCACAGCTTCCCTCTGGGAGTCTTACTGAGCACACAGCCATTTGCATGTGCGCAGCACCGCTGGAGCTTGTCTTGGCTGAGTTGGAGGAGCCGCTGCACTGTCCATTTGGGCTTGTAGGACATCAGGTCCGTTTGTCCCCCACAACCACACCAGGATATCCCGCCCTGGGCCTCTCTGGGCTGGGGGCTGTCACGGTGAGCTGTCACGAGAGTGGGAAGGTGGCAGAGAGTGGCTGGAGAAGGGCAATAGTTGCTGCACTGCCAGCCCCAGCCATGCTGTCCAGTCGGGGCTCATCTGCCGCAGCTGAAGACCTGATGCACTGGAGCTGCGTTCCCAGGAGGGACTCTGGGGAAGGGCATCCGTCCTACGTTGAATCAGGGTCAGACAGCCTTTGCCTGCTATGAAACCCCCTATCTCCTGGCCCAAGGGGAGGGGATGAAGAAGGGGCGAGAGCAGCCTGGACTTTCAAAGATATTTAAGCATTTCAGCTCCTTCCAATGCAACCACCGGAGACATCAGGTGAAGTTAACAGGAGCCAGGTCCTGAAAAAAGAGTGGGAGGAGATCATCCCACAGGTGAAGGAGAGGAGCAGAACTTCTTGCCTCAGGATGTTGTGGATGCTAAAAGTTCACATGGCTTAAGGGTAGCATTTGCACGTACACAACAACAGTACAGCAAGCGTCAGTAGCTCGGGACATCCCTGAGCACCACGTGGTCAGAGGCCAGGAGAGTAGTCGGGGAAGTCCTGCATGTTCTTGCTCTGCTCTTACACTTGCCCTTGGCATCTCTGGGTAATGGACCTTTGGTTTGAGCCACTACAGCCACCCTGGTATTAGTCTGGTGAACCCAGGAGCATCTCTCCGGCCCTCAGGCTTAGCAGCATCCCTCCGCGGGTACCCGCATCCTCCACACAGCCGCCATGTGCTGGGTGCTGCACAGCGGTACCAACCCACACCCCCAAACTGGGAGCTCAGCTTCGTGTAATGAGATTTTGCACCAGAAAGAGCTATTTTGGTTGCTCTTCACTAGCCTTGCAGATCTCCATCCCTCCAGGGTCACTTTTTGTGGGGAGAGGGGAGGAACGTGCTGTAAAATCAACGTGGATATGCTGCTATTCTCCTGCTCCATCGTGAACCTACCAGCTGGGACTCTAAGAGCAGCAATAAATATTAAGAGATTAGCACTCAAATCACATCAGTTCCTGTCAAATTCACAAGGATTAATATCCCCATGGTCTACATAAACAGGCAGTGTATCATAACAATTACACGAGATCCCCTGCCTGCGTTGTCTGGAGGGGGAAACTGAGGCCCAGACCTGCCATGACTTGCCCAAATTTGATCCCAAGAGCTGATAGTAGAGCCAGGGCTAATTTGAGACTATTTTAAGGACTATCACTTTAATCTAATCCCTATTTCCATCCTGAGTCACAGGTTTAATGACATTTTCATCCTCTGGCTGAGCTCACCTGGGGTTTTCAAGCACAGGAGGCCTGGCACTGCCTTGCTTTCTGCTGTTGTTTCTTGCAGACTTTCTACAGCCCAAAACCTCAGGCTGACCTCGAGTTCACGATTGCAGGGGCTGTGACCAGAGACCCACGCGGATGCCATGGGACTGAACCGGTCCCTATGCCCTGCAGCAGCGGTGATGGGCGCAGGGAGCAAAGCGGGTGCTGTGTACGGGCCATGCAACACCCAGTGAGCCTGCTAACCCCCGTGTGACGGAGCCGCCTTTCCACGTCATCTTGGCACGAAGACATCTGCAGGGAGTCCCCTCCTTCCCGGAAAAGCTGGTTCTCATGGTTGTTTATCCCAGCCTCTCTTATTCCCAAGAGGCGTTTTTGTCTGGCAATGGTCCCCAGCCAGAAGCAGCTGAGAAGATCAGAGCAGATCTGGGTGCAAGGCCCACCAGAAGGAACCATCCCTCCCAGATGCGAGGCAGGGACCACCATGTCTGTGTATTCCCAGCATCCAGCCTCCTCTCAACCCTCTGTGAACCCTCCCATGCGGCCAGCATGATGCCTGGCTCTCTCCCCTCTCCAACTGTTATTCCTGGTATTTAAAAGACGTGGTTTTCTCTGCTCCACGTTGCTCTGTACTATTTTCTCCTCGAGAAAAAAATCAGCCCTGTATCCAAGCAGCTTCTGAGAGCCCTTCTGCAAACGACAGCACGGGTGCTCAGGCTCTCTCCCTAGGAGACATGGTTCCTCCTTTCAGCGTGTGCAGCCCCGGGAGTTTCACAAATGCTGAGAAATTTAAATAGCCTGATGGAACACTTCCACTGCTTCTGAAATATTTTGACGCATTTCATTAAAAATGCTCAGTTTGGGGTTTTTTTTTCAGATAAATCCCTGCTCGCTCTTGCTTGGAAGCACCCAGGAGGGCTGGACTGGTGCCTTGAGGACCCAGGGGAATTCTGGCTTGCTTTCATAAGCAGCCAAGGACTACAGGATCCCACCCAGGGTGAGGGACATCGCGCAGATGTCAGGAGGATGCGACCTTCGGGTGGATGCCATGAAAACAGGCGGCTGGTTCAGAGGTGCCGAAGGCAGAGAATCCTCAAGGGTTGAGCTTTGGCTTTCATGCCACGTCTCGAGGAGGTTTCTCAGCAGGTTTCTCCACCAGCCTCAAGCAACAAGGTCTCTGCCTCTGCTGCAGCTCCTCATCATTGTGATGGAGACATCCAGCCGGCTTCACCATCACCTCTGCACCCATCAAAGCTTCTCTTCCTCCAAGTGCTGCACTTTGCGGGCAGACACTTCTCCACCAAAGCAGCTGGTCCCCACCTGCTCCCTTCAGACGGTGTTGATCCATTCCCTGCCAGCCCACACCTCCCCAAGAAGCTGCCGTTTGGAGAAGGCAAGGATTTCTACAGCAACCCCCCTTGGTGTTTGCAAGCATCCCCTGGTTTCTGACCTCCCAGAGCAAACCCAAAGTGTCACAAGCAGAAGGAGCGCAGGCGCTGGGTGGGCATCACTGGGTGGGCATCACTGGGTGGGCATCGCTGGGTAGACCCTCGGCAATGCAGGGAGCAGGAGGGATGTGCCTGGTGAGGCGGTGTGGGTGCTGTCTGCGGTCGCCCATCCTCTCCCGTGCCTGTGATGCCCCCGGTCTAGCAGGGTTGCTGCAGGGCAGGGACTTCAGGTCTCTGGTCCAACCTCCTGCTCAAAGGTGGGTCAGGCCAGGGCTTCATCTGATCCATCTCCAAGGATGGAGACCACACGACGTCTTAGGGCCACCTCTTCCACTGCTCTACAGTGGAAAGGTTTCTCCATACATCCCGCGTGAGTGGCTGCGCTCGCTGTGGACACCCACCTGAGCTGCTCCGTGGGTTGCTCGCAGCCCCCAGCCCACGCTAGGACCCCGTCACTAGGAACGCAGCACCCTCCAAGCCCTCCAATGCCCAACCAGCTCCAGGGCCACCTCCATCTTCTCCACGCGCTGCCCTGCACCCACAGAGGTCCCGTGGGGCTCAGACCCCCACAGAACTGGTGCTGAGCCTGGCTGCTGGAGGTCCGTGGGGTGGGCACCCCGCAGGCAGACAGGGACGCCAGACCTGGGCTGTGGTGCAGGAGCAAGACCCCGGTGATGGCCAGCAAGATCTACCAAGAAGCCTTCTCCAGGTGCATCCAAAGGGTGCACCTTACCCCGACCTTCCAGCTGGAGGGAGAGGGTCCCAGGAGGGTCCGACACGGCGTCCTCTACAAATCCCTTTGTTTCTCCACGCAATTCTACATTAGGTGCAGAAAACACCCTTTTAATGGAGTTCATGGCAGTCCCCACTCTTGGCACTGACACGGGCTGTATATCTTTATTGTCAGGAAGACGAAGCACTGCCGGTGTTTCAAAAGCATCGTTACAGTTACATGCCCTCGTACCAATATTTGTGGTGTGAATATGAAACAAGCCTTGCTTTCGACTTCTGCGGAGCCTCCTTAGCTACAGGATTGAATTTTTTGAGCTCTGAATAGCCGTGCATTGTCCTCGAGTGCTCATTGTGCAGGATACCAATTCCACCGCTAATGTAGATGTATTTGCTGATACAAAGCAATTTGCTCTGCAGATACTTTCCCTACAAAAGGGCTCGGCATCGCTGCCGCCCTGCGCTCAGAGCTGCAGCCTTCCAGAGAGCAATTTGCTCCCTTGCTGTGCACGCGAGTGTTCCTTCCTCCAGAGATACTCCGGCAGCTCAGCCCAGAATCCCGGGATGGTCCCTGGGACCGAGCCACATTCTGCTTTCCTACTTCCAGGTTTTCTTTACGGCTGTCTCTCAAGCATCCCTCTGCGTGCATCCACCGCCCCGTGTACCCTGAATAAATGCCGGGCAGCCACGGAGGTGGGGGCTCAATGCAGGGTGCTCGCAGGGGTGGCAGGGCAGCTGCTGCTGCAGGGTGCTGGGGGTGCTGGGGGCAAGGAATAGTCCCTGCCGGCAAGAGAGCAGAGCATCGGGTTTGGGAGCTGCATGCACGTCAGTTTGCAGCCCCGGCTTTCGCTCCTGCAAGCCTCCAGCGTGCTCAGGTGAGCCTGGCGAGAGAGCCAGGGCAGGCACTAGCTGCAACGTGCCTCCTCCGCAGCCCCCAGCAGATCCTATTGCCTCAACGTCTGCTTTTTTGTGGCCTGACCCTCCAGCCAGGGCAAAAGAGAGAAATTTGGGAAGCCCCGGTGCTTTTGCATGACAGGCACGCAAGCCCTGCACAGCCCAGCCGCCCGCCTGGAATGGATGCGGCCCTGCGGGACATGGCCAACATCGTCGGTATTCTCACTGAAGAAAGCGCTGGTCCTGTCACACCTGTAGAAATATCTACCAGAAAGTTCAATTTCAGCAAGTTGGGGTTTTTTTCCCCCTCTCTGATTTTTCTGCTGTTTTCCCCAACATGCTCGAAAACCTGAGGAGTCTTTCAGGGAGGGAAGAAAACAGCGAAACGGAGAAAAGCTTTTCCATTTTCACTGACATTTATCCTGGGAACAGAAAAAGAACAGAAAACAACACCCAGAGGAACCCAGAGCCTTGTTTTTATCGCAAGGTCGGTACAAGCTGTTCTCAAAAAAAAAAAAAAAAAAAAAACCAAAATGAAAGAAATCCTCAATGATCAGGAAAATTATTTCCCACATCTGCAGGTACAACAGCTCTGCCGTGGTGTGGGCAGAGCGGGGACAAGCCCCCCCAGGTATTTTGGGGCAGGAATGGGAGTTCCGGGGAACTGTTTGGAGGTTGTTTAGGGGCTCTGGGGGTGCAGCATCCTACCGCATCATAGTCCTCATGCTGGGGAAGACGCTGCATGGAGAGGTGGGATGCGATGCCGGCTCTCGCCGGTGCCCCCCACCCCATCCTGTGCCGAAGCCTGTTGCCTTCCATGAAAGGGAGCAAAGGGACAAGCGGGGGACGCTTTTGGGGGGGCTCTTGGCATCCCCTGCCCCATCAGCACTGGGGTGACTGGAGCAGCACTGGCGGCAGCCGAGGAAGCAGCTGATGAAAAGATCTTCTGACCAGATTAGGGAAGGAAAATGAAACCCAGCATTGTGGGGAGGGGTGATGTGCTCGCAGGCTTACATCGAATAAGGCCAAGGCGTTGGTGGGAGCGGTGTGCTTGGTGGGGGGCTCTGGTCATGGCCAGCAGCCCCTTCCCCACCCAGCAACCCCCCGGTAAATACCCCACCTTCATTTTCTTTTTTTTTCTTTTCCCCCTTTTTTTGCTGTTATCCTGTTCCCCAGCAGCAGAAATGAGAGCAGATGGCCATGCTGGTTTGGCTACCCAGAATTGCCATTGCATTTATCCACCTCCTGCCCTGGGGCATCTCCCGGTCCCGTGCCGCTTGCCAGGACGGTGCCGGGGCTCTGCGGCTATAGTAGAGATCCTGGGGAAAGCCCACGTCTGCGGTGCCAGGATCCGGCCAGTCCGGCTGGGGATGGAGCATCCCAAAAGCCCCAGGAAGGGTCTCTCGCAGCCCGGAGGGGGCAAGGACTTTCCCTGGCTTTGTGAAAGCAGTTGGAGAGGGAAGGGAAAGGGGAAGGGGAAAGGGAGGGAGAAGGAAGGGGAAGGGGAAAGAAGGGGCAAGGGAAGGATGGGAAAGGGGAAGGGGAAGGAAGGAGAAGGGGAAAGGGAAGGATGGGGAAGGGGAGAGGGGGAAGGGGAAGAAAAAGGGGAAAGAGAAGGGAAGAGGAAGGGGAAAGAAGGGAAGAGGGAAGGATGGGGAAGGAGAAGGGAGGAGGAAGGGGTCTGAATCGGCCGCCTTCTCCAGGATGGTTCCACACCATTGCAGGCTGCAGGCTGGTCCCAGCAGCCCCCCCAGCTCCCCTTGCGTGACAGGGGCAACAGAAGGGCGGCTGGTCCCGGGTCCTGAGGCTGCATCCAGCACTCGTCATTGAACCTGCCCTCCAGCCACTGCCGGCGTCCCCTGCCTGGTCACATCTGTCAGCCGGGGTGCGGGGAGGAGACAGGGACCCGCTGGCTTCATCGCACCGAGGACTTCACACGGGTGCCCTTGCCCAGCGCTGGCCCGGGGAGATGAGGCGCTCGGGGCCGGAGGGACCCTCTGCCCGCCCCCCGCCTTCCAACCTCCATTTTCATCACCCAGCAAATACCTCCCACGTCCCATGGTCTGATGTATCCCCCAGATCCAAGTCTGGAGCCAAATCCCCACAGTGCCGATTCCCTGGGCAGTAGCATCCGTCCCCGGGCTGTGCTGGGGCGGGGGGGGGGGGGTGGTGACACCCATCATAGAGGCGGTGGGGAACAGGAATTTAAGCAGGGCTGCAGGATCAGACCTGGAGAGACCCGGCCTGGCTGTGGGAATCATTGGGAACCACTAGGTTGCTCCCAGAGTGCTCCCAGCCTCCTCCCACGGTCTGGGCATCATCCCCATAGCCCTCCACCATCCCATGGACCCCAGCTCTGTCCGCTTCCACCGGTTCCCCATCATGAAGCTGTTCGAGGTTTTGGAGATCTTTGTTGCCACCCCTGACACCTTCCCAGCTCTCACATCGCTGCCCGTGGAGGGGAGCATGGAGGCACCCAGTCCCGGGGTGGCACCGGGGTGCGAGCTGACCCCAGAGGTCCCGAATCCCCACTGCCCCTCTGCCCATCACCCAGAGGCAGGGGTCCCTCCCCTGGTTTGGGGGTGATGGGGTCGGGGGGGGCTTTTCCTCTCCACCCAACACCCCTTCGCCCCCAGGGTGGGTTGCAGTTGTGGCTGGGAAGGGCTGGGGTCAGGGGACGGGGCAGGGACCGGGCAGCCCAGGGGACACAGGAGGAGCAGGACGGAGCTCCGTGTTCCTGGGAAGGGGTGTCCTGGTGGTCTGCACCCCAACAGTGCTGGGGCAGCTGGGAGGTGTCCCTGCACCCTCAGTGTCCCCTTGGCACGGCCCATGGGTGCACCCAGGGTGCAGGATGGGACCATGAGCTTCTCCCTCCCTACAGCCCCATCCACACGCCAGCAAAAAACAAGGGCTAAAAAGCACAATGGGCAGCTGCTGAAGAAAAATCAGGAAGGCAAAAAAGAAATCAAACAAAATAATCCCCTTGTCCAGCCAGACGCAGGGCCGTGGAAATTAGCAGCATTACTGCCCGCCTTCTTCACGCGCGGGTTGGCTCCTACAAAAGGGAGCAGAGAGGGATTAAACATGCAGAAGGCAGTAATAGATTGCACAAAATCAATGCCAGGCGGCAGCGGGGGCTTTTGTTGGGCGATGATTAGGCGACGCGCTACACGGAGCTGTGCAGATAATCGTCTTGTTGTTGAACAAGCCCCAGGGGAGCGTGCGGTCGGTGGCACCCACGCGCTTGGGAGTGGGTTTGTCCACTGTCCCCTGCCCCAGCCAGGCCACCCTCTGCACCTGGGACACCCTGTCCTGGGAGCAGGGATGGGGGTCCCACGGGACAGGGGCTGCCCTTGGGATGGTTCTCAGGGACCGTGGAAGGGATAAAACTCACTGCTTGGGGTATGGGACATCCGTAGCCGGAGTCAGCCCTTTGCTTCAGTGGGGTCTGGGAAATGTCCCCTCTGCCTCCTGCTCCCCTCCAGCAACGTCCCCTGCCCTGGAGTGAGCCCAAGCGAGGGCTGAACTGCGGAACCTGCTCACTCCCGCCCATCATCCCCTTGAAGCCACCAGGAACATCCCCGAGGGACAGCACGAAGCTCCAACAGCCTCTTTCCAAGGGTCTCCTTTCCAATCCATCCTCCTCGAACCACGGCCCACGAGCAGGGAGGAGAGAGCTCAGCCCCCCCCAAGGGTGGTGAAAGCATGTCCCCTGGGTGACAGCCCTGGGCCCTGCTGTGCTTCAGGGCTTCTTGGGGTGGGGAAGAGCAGGGCTGAGGTTTCCAGGGGGACTCGGTGACCACCTGCGCTGCAGAAGGGTTGCAGGAGGGATCTGTAGCCCTGCAGCATCCCTGGACCATCCCTCCCTGGGTGGTGGCTCGGCTCTGCTCCACCGGCTGCAAACAAGCTCTCAGCCATTCCTTCCCAGCAGTGAAATCCCCGTGGAAGCAATCAGGGTCACCTGGAGCCCCGGGCTGCAATGACCACAAGGTTCGGAGCAGGGACGTGGATGTGCAACGTGTCCTCCCCATCTCCAGCTCTGCCCCCAGATGCACCGAGCCGGCGGTCACGGCTGTGGGGTTCACATCGCCCGCAAACGGCGACGCGGGGACGGGCACACCGGGCTCTCCCCCATGGCCGGGAAGCGATGGGGTAACGGTCCCTCCCCAGAGGGACAGGGATGTCGGTGGGGATAACCCCATCCCCTGGACATCCCCTACCCCCAGGGCTGCGCATCGCATCCCGCTGCAGCCGTGCCAGTGCACGGCGGGGGGGGGTCTTCCAGGGCATCCCCTTCCCACGGAGCCTCCCCGCTGCCTCCCATTGCCAGCCTCTGATCCCTTGGGATGAAGCCCAGCGGCATCTCCCCAGGCAGGTACCAACCCTCGTGGTCCGGGCATCGGGGTCGGCACCCCACACCGGGGCTGAGGCCGATGGAGTTTGCCGAGCACCGCAGCAACAGGTGCCGGTGCGGTGTGAAGGTTTGTCACCGGTGGGACCGCGGGGACACGCGCCACGGCACATGGGGCTGGCACGCTGCCGCCCCAGCAGTGGGCTGCCAGGGCTCGCAGGTAGCCATGGAAACCTCCCGGCGGGATGCTGTGCCGATAAATAGCCAATTTAAAGTGATTCTCCTCAAAGAGCTTTTTTATATATATGTGTGTGAGCAAGTCCCACCATTTTTTTAGGTTTTTCCTTTTTTTAATTATTTTTTCTTTTATGCTGCATTCAACGTCTGAACGCTGCCGTATGATGGTGACTCGCAACACTTCGTTTTAAATGAAACAAAGCAGGTTTACCCTGGTGGCAGCAAATATGGAAGCGGGATGAGTTTGTTCAGGGGGTGCTGGGCCGTGCACGGCCGTGTGTGCACAGAGCTGCTTCTTACCTGGGCATTTATTTAGCCATGCACACTGGGATAAATAAATTTGTGTGCATCTGAGTGTGTGTGCACATATTGGGATGCATGGGCACGTGTTCTGCTCATGCGTTCCACTTGTGCATGGGATTGTGTGCGTGTGTGCAGATCCGTGCAAGCCGTGTCGGTGCAAGCATCCCCGCAGCAGCGTGTGCTGCCCGGGGTACTCGTGCACGCACACGTGCACGTGTTAGGGCTGCTGCAGCCCAGCGTGGGCTCCTCTGCAGCTCCAGGTCCTCTCTGGAGTTTCCATGGGGATGGTACGAGGGTAAATGGGGATTTTCGAGTCCCGGTGACCCACATCCACCACAGGAGGTGACAGCCACCCCCGGCTGCAGGAGCTCTGGCCCCAGCCAGCTGCCACCTGGGCTTTATTCTCCATGGGTGGAGAAGCAAATCTGTGCCTCTAAGGATGCAAACTGGGTTTGGCTGCAGGATCAACCCAGCAGCCCAGGGCCATGCTGAGTCAGTAATTAGATATATCTGTATGTCCCACATTGCACACATGTCTCTGGGGATCCCATCCTGCTGGCTCGGCACTGCTCCCTGCTCTGTGTCCAGCCCCGGACGGGGTTGGAGCAGGGATCTCTCCCGGCTGACAACCCAGGAGCATCACCGCAGGGTGGCCGGGGTGGGAGGCGATGCTAACAGAGAGATTGAAAGCTCTGTTATTTTTAAATAAATTCCAATTGACATCACCTTAATGGAGAAAGACAAGCCCAGCTCCTCCTCGCAGCAAGCGTGACAAAGGCGGGTGAAAAACAGCCCCGTGCTGCTGCTGCCAGCGGGGCGAGGAGCCAGGGCCCCGGGGCTTTGCTGAAATCAGGCTGCTGTGCCCAGGAGAGCAGCAGTGCTGGTGCCCCCCCCCAGCCACCCTGGCAAGCCTGGCCTGGAAACCCAGCTGCTCGGCCGCAGAGGGGACGGCCGGAGCATCCTTCCCCGGGTCTTCTGGATGTAGCGGCACCGTTTGCATCTGGCAACGCTGCCTGCAGTGTGGGCAGAGGTCTGGCAGCTGCCTTGTGCCGGGGGCTGCCTGCTCTGCTCCCACCATGCCCAGTGCTGGAGGGGGACACGGGGCTGTGTCACCGGCCGCCCCCAGCATCACCGAAGCCCTGCGGTCCCTGGGGAGCGGCATGTCCCTCCTGTCTCCCCATGCTCCCAAAAAGAGCACTGGCATCGGGACGGGCCCTTGAGAACCCTGTGGTGCTGGTGGGGGGTCCCTCTGACCCAGGAAAATCCCAGTTTGCCTCCTGCCTCTGCCACTCGCCACCAGCTGGGGTTGGCCATGACTCCCTGGCCAGCTTTGGTCATGCCAAGCCAAGAGCAGCCACCCTCCCAAACCCCTCTTTCTCTATCCCTCCAAGGTGCTGAGTCCCTGACACCCACCACCGGCACTCGGCCCCGAGCCCCCCTGGCGCTGCCAGTGCCCCACGGGAGTCGGGAGAGGTGGATCCCCCCATCCCACGGGACCCCAGCACTCTGCCTGCGGGTAGCATTTCCCCAGGCACAACCCACCACTGCACGCCCTTCTTCCCCGCGCCTGCTCGACATTTATTTAGTTATTGAAATTTCCTTTATTTTTCCTATTAAGCCAGGAGTGGCGAGTGGGCGGCTGCTGGGGAGGGAGGAGGGGAGCGCAGGGAGTTGGGGGCGAGCATGGGGATGGATAAAAGGCTTCAAGCTGTGGGGTCCTTCCCCTTCCCCATCGCTTTATGCTCTTAAAACCCTCCAAGGGGCTCTTATCCCCCTTCTCCACCATTGAGAGCCCCTTCCCACTGCTCTGGCTGGGCTGAAACAAGGAGAATTGCTGGGGGGCTGGGGGCCAGCTCGGAGAGCAGGGCTGTCGGTTACGTTTTCAGCATGTTTCCCCAAATCCTTCCCCAGCTTGAGCCCATTTTATGGATGGGTAAACTGAGAGCAGAGGGAGGTGGTGATCCTCCATCCCTGGTCACCCTTCAGTAGCATCCCGAGCAGGGAGGAAGCTCCACGCTCTGATAAAAAAAACAGGGATGGAGAAAAGGCGGGAGGGAAAGAAAGGGGAAAAAAAATGTGAGAGAGCCTGAAAAAAGCCGGTGACAGTTTAATGGGGCTGCTGATGAAATAATGACTGTTTTAAAGTCTGCTGGAGTGTGGCTGCGCCTCTATTAAATCTGGGAGCTGATAATCTGCTGAGTTCATTACCACGGTGGGGGGAAAAGCAGCCGCTCGGCAGGACGTGGTGCGGGATACACGTGGGGGACACGGCTGGCCCGGTACGGGGGGGCCCGTGGGGGCAACTCATACATGTGCCATGGGATGTCTGCGGCATTGCACCGGGCTGCCGGCATTGCCCGGCTCCCCCTTAGGGTACCCGAGATGAGGAGGGGGCAGGCACCCCAGGAATGGCAGCAGCCTGGGCAAGCATTTCCCAGGGCAGGCAGCACACGCCTGCCATGCTCTCGGGTGCAGCCCTCGCATCCCCACCGCTCGCCCACCCGGGACCCGTGGGAGCTGGTTGAGGCTGTTTCAGGAGGGGCCAGGGCCACGGCATGGCCCTGGGGGGCAGGGGAGCATTGCTCAGAAAAGCAAACACTCGTTAAAATAGAGTTAAAATAGACCCACAGCGGTGTATTTTATATACTCTGCATACTACAGGGCTGAGGGGTGCCCTGTGCCTCAGTTTCCCCCTCTGCCAAGGGATGAGCCCTCAGGGACTTGCCCTCCACCAGCCGAAGGCAGAGGAAAGCCGGGGGCTGGTCTCGAGCCCCCTGAGCATCGTCCTTGGTGGCACACAAGTTCCCGGCGTGTGCTCTGTGCCACCTCGGCGGTGTCTCTTGCCTGGCATTTACCTAATCCGTGTGTTTGGCACACAAAATCACCGACGCTCCTGCCACCCCCAGACCACGGGCAAGAGCAGGGTTGCCGCCGGTTCGGCCACGTGCCGAGGGCTCCCGCACCCCGGGAGGAGGCACCGGGTTCCAGCCGGCAGCTGCAGAGGGGCTAGAAATCACCCTCACGTGCTAAAACACTGCCGATGTCGGGAGTTTATTAAGTTGTTTGTAAATGACTCCACAATTAATCACTTGTCTGTACAAGGTATCACATGGCGCTCGCCTCCGCAGCTCTATATATAGAGGGGAGGTGTAGGTAGGCTCCATCCATCCCGCTCTTGAGAGACAGGCTCTTGGCTGGGCTTCCTCCCGTGGCAGGGCCAAGGCTGAGCACACGCCAGCTCGGTGCAGCTGTGGGGCTGCTGCCCCAAAGCGCCCTGGCCCCTTCGTGCCTTCCCTGGGCTCGGGGACGTTAGGGCAGGGGGTCCCCAGCATCCCTGCTGCATCCCAGCGGCTCCTGCCTGCTCCCCTCAGGTGGTCCGTCAGGAGCTCCCCGCCCATTCTTTCCCCAAGGATGGAGATGAAGGGAACCCCAAATCTCACGCTCGTGGGATGCAGGACACTATAGAAACGATAGGTATCGATGTTGGGGCATCAGCCCCAGGCCAAGCCGTGGCTGCGTTTCGGAGCATCTTCTCCATGCAACGTGAGCCAGGCTGCAGCGCAGCCCCAGAGCATGAGCTGCCCTCGGGGGGACAAGGCCAGCCCCGAGGAGCTACGCTGGGGTCCGCTCCCCTTTCTGGGGGCTGCGCTGCTGCCTCTCCCACCCTGTGCAGCCCTCGAGGGGAGCGCCGACACCGAGGGCACGCCGCAGAAACCCGGCGTATGTGCGGACACTAAATGCACGCGCAAACGCCCCACGCGTGCGCAGATGACGTGTGTGTGTGTGTGTGTGCAAACCGGGGGTGCAGAAGCACGCGCAGACACCGAGCACGTTGCAGATGAGCACGTGTGTGGGCTGAGCGCACATGCAACACTGAGCACCCGCTGCGGACATCGAGGGCATGTGCAAAAACGCAGGCACTGAGCGCATGTTACAGACGGTGGGCACGCTGCAGCCACGGAGCACGTGTCGCATGCACTGAGCACATGTCGCATGCACTGAGCACACATTGCATCCACGACAGCCATTAGTGGGAGCTCAGCTGGTTTGGGGGCCGAGAAGATCTTGCTTGGCTCCTGGAACAGGGCAGGGTGAGAGTGGCTGGCTGTCCTGGTGACGAAAAGATGAGACGAAGGAGGACAGATGGACAAGGGCATGGCTGGAGGGACGGGTAGACTGCTGAGGGGTGGGTGGAGGGAGGGATGGGTGAAGGGGTAGAGGGGTGGTGAGATAGATGGATGGATGGATGGATGGATGGAGGATGGATGGGGAATGAGCGGATGGATGAGTGTCGGGACAAAGCCGAGCACTAGTGGCATTTCATGGCGCATCACTGGGCTTTGGTGTCAGGCACCCGCTCCCCTGCAGGGCGCTCTGCCTGCAGAGCCCGGTGCACCAGCAGCCCCATGGGACCACCCGGCACAGCAGAAAGGGAGAGGGGCCACGGAGCCGGGGGTGGCAGAGGTTCTTCCCCCCTCCCCAACACCCAGGTCCTCACCCAGGCACGGCGAGCAGGGGCCCGAGCCGCACGCAGCTGAAACCGAAGCGTGCGGGGGGTTGGTGCTGGGGGCCAGTGGGGATGCAGGTGCCTCCCCTCCATCTCCCATCTCGGCAGCTCCACCACCCCTTGCAGCGCCGCGGGTGACGCCGCCAGCACCGCCGCCACAAACACGCAGCCCCGCCAGCGCCTGCGGGTGATTGACAGCCTTCTCCCACGCATGACTCACCGCCCAGCCCCCCTGGGGGGGGCTCATCGCGCGGAGGGGACCGTGGGACACCCCCACTCAGGGCCACCGCAGGCAGCTCAGCGGGCGAGCGATGCTCCCAGGCCCCTGCATCCCTGCATCCCTGGGGACGTGGACCAGGCAGAGGGACAGCCACCTCCTGCCACCCAGGCTGAGCTCCAAGGAGGCTCCCAGCAAGGACAGCAGCGAGGTGGAGCTCCAATGGTTTTCATGGCAAGGACCGAGGTCGCGGACAGCAGCAGGCAGCGGTCATGCGTGGCATCAGCCACGTGCTGTGGGGCTGACACGGGTGTCGTGGAGGAATTCCTGGGGGTGCCGTGCTCCGAGGAGGAGCCTGCTCTGCCTGCGCAGAGCGTAAATAGGCAGCTCCTTACCTCCGGCATTCAAATGCCCATCGTGCCTCGCGCTGCAGGGCACCGCTCCCTGAAACGCACCTGCAGACGTGTCCTTGTGCATGCACGTGCACACACGTGCTTGCACACGCACCTTCCTGCATGCACATTCATCCTCCCCTTGACAGCAGCTGTTACGGAGCAGCACCAAGCGGCCGTGGGTTTAACAGGGGTTTGGCTGTGGGTTTAGGCTGGGCTTGGCCATGGGTTTAGCGTGGATTTGGCCCTGGGTGTAGCGCGGGGTGGCCGTGGCCACAGCAAGCACAGGGCTGTGGGATGCATCGCCGAGCAGGACCTGGCACACAGGCTGCACCCTGGGCTATACCCAGCACCCTGCACCAGCCCCATGCAGCACCCGGCGGGTGCCCCCACCAGTCCCCAGGGCAGTGCCCATCTCACTGACCCCCCCACCCAGCCCCAGTGACCCACAGTGGCAGTCCGGCCTGGCCCTCCTGCCCCCCCCACACCCCCTCCGCTGCTCCCCATCTCCCGGTGAAGGAACATGCCACCACTCCTGGGCATGTCCCCAGGGCCACCCAGGTCCTTGCTGGCACCTAGGGAGGCAGAGCCATCCTGCGAGCGGCAGATGCGATGCCATGGGAAGGTGGGTGCAGGCAGGGGAACTCCAAACACTCACCCCCCCCAGCAGCCACCTTCCATCCCAGTGTGCCAACACCCCAGCACTGGCACAGCATCCCAGCGGCACAGGCAGGGCTCGGTGATCCCGGGACTGGGCACGGCAGAGGACCGTTGAGACTGGGGTGCCACCACTCTGTCCCCAAAAGCAGCTTGGCAGCTCGCTGCCTGCTCCGTGGCATCACCCATGGGCTCACCAGCTCCCGCTGTCCCCTGCCCCGGTCACCCACCCCGTGTGGCCGGCAGAGACACGGACACCTCCGCACCATTTCCCCGAGACCTTTAATATCATTGAGATGTGGCAGCGGGAAGCGGGGGCAGCTCCTGCTGCCCCCCATCCTGTCCCCCCTGGTCCAGTAAAGGCTGGACCTGGGGGGGGGGGGGGAACAGAGGCCAGATACACCCCCTCCCCAATTTGGGGGGATGCAGAGGGTCTTGACGCCCTGCCCGGCATGGAGGGGACCCCGGGGATGGGGCACCCCCCCCCAGAAGCAACGGGAGCACCATGATGCTGGTACCCAGAGCCGGGCGTGCATCCCATGGGAAGGGCTGCTCCCGCCTGCCTTGTCATTTTAAAGGTGAGAGACTTAAAAAATAGAGGGAGGAGGAGGAAAAGCAAGAGCCTCCGGCCGCAGCCCTCATCCCGCGGCTGTGCCGGGGTGGCCGGCCGGGCTCTGCCTCTCCGCCTGGAGCACGGAGCAGAAGCGGCAGCCGAAAGCAGCCGGGGCGTGGGGTGCGGGATGCGGGGTCGGATGGGCTGGCACTGCCCGGTCCCCGTGGGCTGCCTGGCCGTGGCTCCCGAGAACTGTTCCGCCGGCAGGTGGGTGGCCTCGCCGCCGTTTCCCCTCCTGGCTGCCCGTGGGTCACCGCGGGGGGAGGCGAGAGGGCCTTGGCGGAGGCTCCGGAGCCGGCGGGACCCCCGGCAGGTGCCGGGTGCAGGGCTGGCACGGCTCCCCGAGGGCTGCCCCGCTTGCGGACGAACCTGCGGCACAAGTGGAGAGCAAAGGGGTGGTGAAGAGGAGGGGGCTGCCATGTCTGTCCCCCTCCCACCTTGCAGGGGGATATGCGTGGGTGGGGGGGGCACAACCGTGCGTGCATGCATGTGCCCGGGTCCCCAAACCGGGGTGGCAATGGGACAGCCAGAGCCATCGGCTCCCACCTCCCGCTGCCTCCCCTGCCTGCGCACCGGGGCTGGGGCAGGGGCTGCAGGCAGGGAGGGACACTCACCCAGCGTGTCAGGCTTCCAGCTCAGACGTTTCGCAGGAGCTGGGGACAGAGAGCAGACAGGTTAATCCTCAGCCTCCTCCGTGTCTGGGCATCACCGGCAGTGCCGTGCCCGGGGTGGGGGGAGGCACCAGGGGATGGAGGAGAAAACCCAGAGGAAGGGGAACTGTGATCCCCAGTACGTCCTCCCAGCTGCGGTGCCAGCCACCCCATCCCACACTGGGACTGCGGTGGGGGGGACGCCCACAGCACTGTCCCCTGGGAGCCCCGCGGTGCTGGGCCCTGGCCCTGGACCACGCCATCCGCTGCTCCATGGCCCTTGGGGTGCAGAGACCCCCCTGCCAGGGGTGGGGGTCTGAGCTCGGACCGGAGGAGCGGGCAGGGAGGTCCGTGCCTCGCACGCTGGCACACGCACACCACGAAGCACAGCCCACCGCAAAGCCCCGGAGGAGCTTCCCCACTGCTGACCCCCCTCCTCGTTATAAACCTGAGCCTGGGTGGGGGTCCTGGGGCAGGGCTCCCCGGCAGACCTGATCCCAGGGGACGGGCACAAGGCAGGGGCCACCGGAGCGGTGACGGTGCTGCTCCCAGCCCTTGGGGCACCCTTGGACACCCGTTGGGCAATGCCCAACCAATGCCGATGGTGGGATCTTCCCGTCCCCATCCCCGGCACAGCAGCATCCTCAGGTTTATAACAGCAACGAGGGCCCGAGGGATCGGCTCGGGCGCGGTGGGACCGGAGCAGCTCTGTCCCACCGCCGGCCGGCTGCACCGGCGGGCCCTGTGGCTGAGCGAGGCTCCGACACCCACGGCCAGCACCGGGGTGGCGGGGGGATGCCCGGTGTGCGACAGCCCCCGGGGAGGACGGCTGTTGCACAGACAGACAGAAGGACAACAGGAGGGGGGGACTGATTTGTGACCGGGGTGGCATTTCAGAGAAACCCACCCCTGTTATAGGAAAAATCAGGAGCCTGGCAGCATCCCCTCTTCTTGCATCACACGGTTTGGGACACCCCTGCACCCAGGAGACCACCCACGGGCCCCAATGCTGGACAGAGCACCCCAAGGATCAGTCACACACACCCCCCAACTCTCTCTGGGGTGACCAGAGGCTGATGCTGGTACATAAGCAATGGGAGCAGGGACACCACTCTCCCCCCCACCAGGTTTGGGGACCAGGACCCCCCAGCGTGTGATGCAGGGGAGATGCAGCCCCCACGCAGAGGGACCCTCCCCAGCACCCCCGTCTCACTCACGGTTAGCGGGTCAGTAGCAAAAGCAGCCACACTGTTCCTCATCTCACTCTCATTGCCCCGCAGCGGGATGAGGGAGATGTTACCCAACCTGGAGTCCTGCTGCGACCGCGACGCCCGCACCTTGGAGGTCTCCGAGGGCCACAGGGCCCCGCCATTCTGGGGACAGAGGGGACAGGGGGTGAAGGAGGGCTGGAGACCGGCTTTTTGGTCCTCAGCCACCCGGGGATCTCTCCTCTGCCCTGGGATGCCGGTATTTAGGGATGCTTGGATACCCCGAAGGGTTTCTGCTAGCCAAGCATCCCTCCGCAGCCCAGCTCTTGGAGGACGGCGTGCACTGTCCCGTGCCCGCTCCCTACCTGCACGTGGAGGAAGGTGGCAAACCACTCCCGGAGATCGGCCTGGGTGTCACAGCACAGGTACCTGCGGGGACACGGCGTCAGCGGCCGGAGGGGACGGCAGGGAGGGACACAGGTTCTGTTGGGGATGGAGCCGGGACCCCAGCTGCTGCTTTGCATGAGGTCTTGCAGACCCCAGGGGACCAAAGGGGACAAGGGTGACAACCACGGACACCGGTGGTACCCTGGGCAGGTCCACGGGCGCCCAGACAGGCTCTGCCCACAGAAATCCCCACCTACACCCTCTGCGGCGAAGGCACGCCGGCTCCGGAGAGCAGCTGCCCCGGCAGCATGTCCATCAGTCCTGGGGGATGAGTTTAGTGTCCCTGTGTCCACCCCTTTCCTTACCATTGCTGCTTCTCGTGCTTCTCGTTCTCGTAGAAGACCGTAAAGCCCCAGCTGGAAGGGGAGAAGTGAAACCATGAAGGCGAACGTCACCCTCGGCTCCAGCACTCCAGGTACCAAAGTACCCCAGCAAACCCCCCCGTCCCTGCAAACCCGCCGTCCCTGCGAACACCCCATCCCTGCAGACAGCCCCCAATCCTACAGCCACCTGCATCCCTACAACCACCCACGTCCCTGCATGCCACCCTCCTCCTTGCAAGCCACCTGCACCTCTGCGAGCCACCTGCATCCTCGCAAGCTGCCTCCAGCCCTGCAAGCCCCCGCAGCCCTCCACTGCTGGGCGCGCAGGACAGGTTCCCATCGGATTTATCAGCTCGACGCAATGCTGCGCAGCGATTCAGGGCCAGTAAAGCAGCGGCAATGGCCCTGGGTCCTTCCCAGTTTGCACCGGTTTGCAGTCCAGCAGGCCAGGCGCAGGTGCAGCTATCTGAGCCGGTCCTTTTGCTGGTGGTATTTCTTTCGTGGTCATACTCTGCCACCTCTCAGCTCCTGCCTGGCCTCAGCTATGCCCAAATGTCCCTGCAATGCCTGGCATGGGCACCAGCCTCCCCGCAGTGCTGGGGGGAGCCCCCCCTGGCCCCAGCCCTGACCCAAAGCCCCAGCCGCTGCTAGCCCACCCCAAGACCTGCAGCAATGCTGCCTGGCACCGTGGCACACACCCAAACCCCTGGGGGGGGTCAGGGTCACGGCCTTGCACGCTCACATGCATACACACATGTACGTACAAACAGGTTTCCTGCCCCTACAGTGCAGAGTGGCCCTGGAGCGTGGGGACTGGAAGCCTCCCAGCAAGCCTGCATGGCTCGTCACATGCGCTCACATGCACACACAGACGTGCGCTCGCACTCGTGTGCGCACACATGCACATGCTCACATGTATGCATGTGCATGCATTGCATGCACACACTCACATGCACACACCCACACACCCGCACACATGCGTGTGTGTACTCAGATGCACACAGATGCCGCCACGCATGCACACACGCGCGCACACAACTTGCTGACGTGCATACACACACACATGCACACACACATATGCCCATGCACTCATATGCACACACACGCGCACTGACACGCATGCACACACACATGTACCCAGCTCGCTGACACGCACGCACCCACATGCACACACTCACATGCACACACGCAGGCTGCAGAAGCGTCCTCCGAGGCTGCTCTGACATCTGGTGGCAAAAGGCACGGCCAGCAGGAGATGTGTCCCAGCAGCCAAAACTGTCCCTGTCCCCATCCCTGTCCCTATCCTGATCCCCATCCTCATCCATCCCCATCCCCCTCCTTGTCCCCATCCTCATCCCTGTCCCCATCCCCATCCCTGTCCCCATCCTCCTCCCTGGCCCCATCCCCATCCCTGGCCCCAGCCCAGCAGGGCACCGCGTTGCTGCTCACCACGTCGGGGGCCGAAGTTTCTTCTTCATGCCCAGGTAGACCTTCAGGTTCCTGACGGGCCACTCCTTCTCTGGCTTGTGGCTCTGGGGGAGAAGAGCGACCCAGCACTGGGTTGGGGGCTGCCGGACCCTTTGCCACCCGTCCCCCCCCACTCTAGCCCACACCGATGCCAGGATGGGGTTTGTCCCCCCAGCAGGCAGGGAGGAGAAGCCATAGGGATGCGGTGACGGGGAAGGGGAAGGGGCTCAGCCCAGGTCTGGGCTTGCCAAGGATGAGGGCAGAGCGGGTGCCCGTCGCCCACGGCAGAGGCCACGGGTAGAAGGGAGGGGACACAGGAGGCCTGTCCCCCCGGCGGGGTCCCTTAGAGATGGTGGCAGTTGCCTTTGGAGCTGGGACCAGCACTGGCACACTGTGATGGGGTCTCAAGAGCCTGGCACTAGATGTCCCCCATGGGGACGCCCGCATCACGTCCCTCCTCAGCATCACGGCCACGGCAGCAGTAGCCACAGCCCCACTTTGCTGGTGGCTCTCTGCCCCGACCACATCCCCAAATGTCCCACCACCGGCACAGCACGGCAGGTGGGCACTTCTCTGCGGTGGGTGAGGATGGGTGCCCTGACTCCCTGGTACCACTTAGGCTGTGCTGGGCTCCCCCTGCATCGGAGCATCCCTTTTGGGGTGCTGGCTGCGAGCCGCACCCTGCCTCACCAAACAGCCTCCCAAGGGGAGGGATGGGGGGAAAACGGGATGTCTCGGCAAAGCCAGGTCACCACCGGTGCCAGCAAGCTCCTTCCCCGTGGTCTGTGCCATGGCAGCCAGCCGGTGCAGACATCACCCTTTGCTGGCAGATGTTTTGAAGGGCCAAAGCCCCGAAGCTCCCTTCCCTCTCGCCTGGGACCTCCCCGATGCTGGCTGCACCTCGCCATGCCACGCAAGCCATGCCCTGGCAGCGGGTGACATGACGGGGACCCCCCCACCCCGTACAGCTGCCCACCTGCGTTTGCGTGCAAGCGGCATGACTTACAAGAGCCCAATCCAATGCCCGTGGGACGGGGGAGCCAGCTCAGCCCGTCCCCTCTGAACAGCATCAGCCCCTTCCCCATCCCCATCTCCAGCTGCCTGGAGCAAAGGGCAGCGGTACCCCCAAACTGGAGGAGCCCGGATTACAGGGGTGCAAGCTGATGCACCCCCAATGCTGGGGGCTAACGGGGAGGGATGGCAGCACCGGGGGCAGCTCCGGCACGGGCAGCACCCCATCACCTGGGGCTGCCGCATCCACGAGCGCGCGGTGATCGGCACACGCGTGCTGCGGGATTGGATTTGGGATTGACCCCGGGCAGCCTTGTAAGGGCAGAGGGCGCGGGAGCCCCTGCGCGCCTCGGCTGAGCCCCCCGGGCTCCTCTACTCACGTTCTCCAAGAGGGGGGTCCGCTGCTTCAGGCTCTGTTCAACAGAGGACGGGGGTTAAAGCAGATGCGGAGGATGAGCCGCAGTGGGAGGAGAGGGGACGACCTCCCTGCAGACCCCATGCTGCCTACAGGCAGGGGACGGGGGGCAGAGGCAGCAGTGTGCCAGGGTGCGGTGGTTGTCACACCAGTGAGCCAGGGCAGGGGAACCAGGGACAGAAGAGCGGGGAGCAGATGTGCCAGCACAGCTGGGATGCCAGCATCCCCCTCCTGAGCCCTTGCATTGACTCAGAGCCAGCTCCGGACCTGCTCCGGGAAAGCTCCGGGTCTGGGAGAGCAACACCACTTCTGGGATCAGCCCCATCGCTGCCTGCAACGCCTGTGGGATTCCAGCCCCATCGCTGCCTGCAACGCCCGTGGGATTTCAGCCCACATGGGTCCCACGTCCTCAGGGACTCCCGGCACCGGGTCTTGTGGCACAGCTGGGAAGGAGAGCGAAGGCAGGGGAAGGGAAGGGAAGGGCAGGCAGGGGAAGGGAGCGTCGCCTCGCAGGCAGCCAGCAGGCAGGGCTCACCCGCACTTCCTTGTAGAGGCGCAGGCAGGTGTGGTTGAGGATGAAGTAGCGGTCGTGGAAGCCGGTGCTCAGGCCGAGCCCCAGCAGGTTCCTCTCTTCCCGAAACTTCATCATGCCGTGCTTGCAGTCGCCCACTCTGCTGGCTGGGGGCACACGCCTGAGCGGCTCCGGCCCCCCAGGGGGGGTCAGGCCCCCCCAGGAAGGGCACAGGGTGCAGCTAGACCCGGTCCCGCAGGGCAATAGCAAGGGCAACCCCCCCCCCTTCGCCCCCAGCACCGCAGCCCACCGGCTGCTGCCTGCTCCCAGCCCAGGCAGGGCAGGCAGGACCATCTCCTCCAGTGCACTGTGCGTGGCCTCCAGCCCTGACCCCACACTGGGGGGCTCCCAGCCACACACTAAGGGGGCTGGTGCCCCCTCCGCTTACGCGGCCAGGCAGGATGTGGCCTTGGGATGGTTGATGCCACGGAGATTCTCCGCAGGGTTGCAGCCGGCAGGACAGGGAGCTGTCCCCATCCCCATCCCCGTCGCCATCCCTGTCCCTGTCCTCATCCCCATCCCCATCCCTGTCCCCGTCCCCTCCCTGTTCTCCCTGCCCGGGCCCCGGCCCCCCCCAGCTCCTCACCGAGGTAGATGAGCATGTTCTCCATGGACATCTGCTTCTTCACCACCAGGTAGCTCTCTGTTCCCAGGCAGTGCAAAATGGGCAGGACTTTTTCCGAGTAGTGCAAGGGCCGTTCTGTCGGGCAGGGAGACAGGCAGGGGTCAGACAGCATCCCCAGGGGCTGGCACCCACCAAGGCGGGGGTCACACATGTGTCCCAAGGGTCTGCCAAGGTCCTGCCTGTCTCTGGGCAGACCTCCCACGCAGCACCATCGCCTTTTAATTGGATTCATTTCACGGTGCTGCTGCTTACTAATTGTCCCCTGGGGAGGTGACTTTTGGCCCATGGTACGTGAGCAGCGGGGACCTGCGGGGACTGGAAGGTGGCTAAGGAACAATTGCCAACAGATATTGCAATTGCAACACACGTATGTTTTGAAAACGTAGGCTGCTGTAGGCAGTATGTAATCTACACACATGCACGCAAAAGTATGCACAGAGGTATTTCAAACATGCACATTTCCACACAAGCAAAGGGCGAGTCAAGGATTTCATAGTAGTTCATAGGTGAATATTCAATTTTAGGCTAATCGGCTAATCATTGCCCCTGCACAGCCTGACGATCCTTTTTATTTTTAAGGGCTGGATGTTGCTTGGCTGAACACGGTGCTTCCCCGAGCAGAGGGGGGAAGCAGCACCCACCCTTTGCAGAGAGGAGCCTGATCTTGATGGCTTGGGGTTGGCAAGGACCAAAACGTCTCAGCAGAGGCTTTCAGTGATGCTGGGATCAGCACCCTGCCTGTCTCCCTGCCAAGCACGGTCCCTGGGCACGCTCAGCCCATGGGAGTCGGTGGCAGGAGCTCGAGGCACCAACTGCCGGGACCAGGGGCTCATCCTGCTCACACCAAGCTCTCGCTTGCTGCTGCCTACGGGCACCCCAAGGCTGCTCCCTTGGGTGGCCGGAGAGCCCAGACACCCCCATCAAACTTCAAAAGCATTTGGACCCCTAAGGATGCAGACAGACGCTCTGTGGGTCCTGGCCCAAACCACGCGCCCATCTGCAGCGCTCGGCCACCTGCAGCCTGGATGTGGCGAGCAAAGCTGTAGCGCTGCAGCCGTCCTCTCCTGAGCGCCTGGAGCCCGTCCCAGCATTGCTCCATGGTGCAGTCCCCATGGGAGCCTTCTCATCCCCAGCCCCATCCCTACCTGCATCCCTGTCCCCATTCCCATTCCAATCTCCATCTCCATCCCCATCCCCATCCCTGTCCTCATCCCCATCCCCACCACCCTCATGCCCCTGCACCGACCTGCCTCCTCCCTCTCGTTCACTTCGAAGCAGCTCCAATAGTCCTTCTCCTTCATGACGATTTTCCTCCGGTCTAGGATCTCAAAGGTGAGCTCCTCAGCTGTCATTGTGGCCGGGATCTGGGAGGGAGGGAAGGGACAGGTCTCCATCAGCCAGTGCCCAGGGCTGTGCCACCCTTGTGCTAGCTCAAAGCATCTCCCCATGCCACCACAGACATTTGGGCATGCAACAGGGGGTCCCTGTCCCCTCTGTGAGCTCCCCAGGGCTCACCTTGACGTGCTGCTCTGCCTCCGTCTTCTTCTCCTCCAGGTAGACAGTGCAGATGAAGTCCCCGGCTTGCTGGAGGGCAACGGCAAAGCACTTCAACCTGCAGCTTCACACATGTGGGCTAGATCCCCCCCACCCAGCACAGACACTCCCTGTCTGGGGCATCTCCAGGAGATGCTGGAGCAGGCGCTGAGGTCCTCACGCAAAGAGGGTGCCCCCGGAAGGTCCTCATGTCCAGGACCCACCTGCGTCCCACTGGATGCTGCCTCCCGCATCTTCATGATGGCCATGATCTCGTCCTGCTGCTTCTTCATCTCTTGGTCGTTGACCTGCCAAAGAAGAGGAGCCCAGGGAGCCATCAGGGCTGACCAGAACACCCTTAAGTTCCACTGCAGAAGCAGACGTGGATCCCCAGGGGAATCTTCTCCCCTGCCCAGCAGTGCCAGCACCTCCATGCTCAGGTGTCTCCAGGGTTTGCAGGGACATGGACCCCCCCTCCCCTTGTCTCCGAAGCAAGATGTCTGCAGACAGCTTCCTCCTCTGTCCACCTCCCCATCCCCTGGGAATGTCCACACGTCAGCCTGATCCAGAGCAGCGCCAGAGGTGGGGTGAACCTACGTTAAAGATCTTCACATAATGGCTGATGAGGTCCTCCACCACGCGTCCTGCCTTGTAGTCCTTCCCGTCTGTCTGGAAGAGCGTGGGCCCAAAAACGATGGCCAGGTTGTGCGTGTTCATCTGGTTCTCCCCAGAGAAGCGCTGAACCCTACAGGGAACTCTGTTAAGATTCCTCTCCCGGGACCCCCCCCTTCAGCCTTGCCAAGGGGAATGCCCCCCACACCGGGATGTGATGCTCGGCTTTGGGCACAGCTTGACCCCAAATCCCCCTCCCTTCCTTGCTTGGGATGTGAGCCAAGGGATGAGGGCTCTCCTCCACCCCACAGCCTCCCCAGGACCCCGCAGTGGATGGGACGATGCCCCACGGGGGCTTGGGGAGCCCGGGCTCCGCCGTCCCACAGACCTGCCACCCACGCCGTACCGAAAGAGGTGGTTGATGAGCGCCTTCAACGTGGCCCGGTTCACCGTGGGGAGGGTGCCCAGGAGCCTCCGGTACTCGCTGATCTTTGCCTCCTCGTCCTCCAGCGCTGCGAGGGGAGCACGAGGGAGGAGATGAGCACGGAGGGACATGAAGTTGAGATTAAGACCCACAGCCCCACCATCCCCTCTCTAGACCCCACCTGGGACCCTTCTGCCCCACTCTGGGGATAGAGCATCCCAGCTCCACAGGAGTGGAGCACCCCAGCTCCATGGGAATGGAGCATCCCAGCTCTGTGGGGCCCAGAACATCCCAGCTCCATGGGAACGGAGCATCCCAGCTCTGTGGGGCCCAGAACATCCCAGCTCCATGGGAACGGAGCATCCCAGCTCTGTGGGGCCCAGAACATCCCAGCTCCATGGGAACGGAGCATCCCAGCTCTGTGGGGCCCAGAACATCCCAGATCCATGGGAACGGAGCATCCCAGCTCTGTGAGGCTGGAACGTCCCAGCTCCATGGAGCTGGACCATCCCAGCTGCACAGCAGCTTGGCTCATGGCTGTTTAGCTGCTGGGTGCATCCGACGCTGGTATTTAGGGGCCGGATCCAGAAGCGAAGGGTGGGGGGGGTTTGGCGCTCTGCCCTGTCTCAGCTCCAGCTGTGCTGGAGCACAGGGCTGCATGGGGTCAGCAAGGATGCACTCCGCTCCCCACCCACCGCTCGAGCCCCCAGAACATGTGGGGCCCAGATGTGTTCCCCCCACCACATAGCCCAGAGGAGAGGACAAAGGGGGCTGCAAGCAGATCCGGGGAGCCCGACCCCCTCCTCCCACCATCTCCCAGCAGCCCCCCCCAGGGCTCACCCGTTGCCCGCAGCCAGTCCTGGCCCCATCGCCCGGTGAAAAGCCCGTCCCCGAGGTCGCGGAAGAAGCGTTTGAGGGTGTTGGCGACGTCGTCCACCTGGTGCTCGCCCTCCTTCAGGCGGACGCTGCGGGCGTCCCGGCGCAGCATCTCCAGCAGGCTGGTGGTCTTCGAGTTCTGCCCGCTCTTGCGATAGATGCCCTCAGACGTCAGCCCTGTGGCAGAGCCGGTGGGGATGAGCTGGTACCGCGGCACTTCCCACCCTGCAGGTGTTGCCGCGACCGCCGAGGAGCTGCAGGCTGGAGCCAAATTCCTGCTCCAGCCGGAGCCCTCCCACGGAGCTGGAAAGGATGCTCAGGGAGCGAAACACATGTCGCAAGCATGTCGGGTCTCAGCCTGCCGCGCCACACCGATGGGGTGACCCAAATGATGCGCTCTGGTCCCCGCCAGCATCCGGCAATAAGCGATGGCACATACCGCACTGGGTGATGTAGTCGATGCAGCGGTCCACCAGCAGCGGGACGTCCGACTCCGTCAGCTGCTGCTCCGACAAGGTGTCCCCCGCGCTGCCCGCAGCCTTCTGGATGGCGTGGACCCAGCCCAGGAAATCCAGCTTCCTCTCCCCCTGGATGTACAGCGTCCTGCCGGCAAGCCCGGCATCAGTGGTGGGGGGGCCAGCTGCCCCCCACAAAACCCACTGCGTGGCCAGGACCCCTGGGAAGGCTGGCCCTGGGGGCCTGGGGATGGTCCCACCTCTCTTTTGGGGGGCCCCAGACACCGTGGGGAGAGCGAAGGCACCCCAGGATGAGGGAGGGGTGCTCGGGCAGGGTGTGATAATTTGCTGGAGGGGTCTAACCCCCCCCCCCACCTCAGCTCTTACCTCCGCCTCTCCACCAGAACCAGCACCTCGTTGTCTCCCTGGATGGCTGGAAGGGAAGGCAGAGAGCCCATCACCTGCGGGAACGTGGGGTCCCCAGCCCCCCCAGCCCCACACACCACGGGAGCAGTGCCAACGGGTCCAGCTCCAGCCCAAATGGGACAAGCAGTGACTTCCCAGGGATGAGGAAGAGGATGGAAAGGAGGAAGAGCGGCTGCATCCCACCCAGCGGAGGGACCCCACGCTCCATCAGAGCAGCATCCACCAGCCTCCCACCAAAAGCTGGGGTGCAACCCAGCTGCTCGGGGCAGAATTTGGGGGATACCCCCATCCCCAAGGTCCCTCCCAGCCTGGGGGGGTGCCCGTGGCGGGGCAGGGTCACGCACAGAGCTCCTGCAGCTTGCGCAGCTGGAGAGGCTCCTGCCGCTCGCTGTCCTCGAAGCAGACGTGGAGCGTGGAGCCGGCCAGGGCGAACCAGCCCTCCTTGGCTCGCTCCAGGTTGAGGCCACCCTTGTAGTGCAGCCGGCCGATCCGCTCGAAGTCGAGAGCCAGCAGCTCCTCGGCGCGGGGATGGACGAAGGACTGAGCCGGGGGAGAAGAGGGACCCGTCAGCGCCGTGGGACACGGCTCCCTCCGGCACCCCCAGCCACCCCCAGCCCACCGCATCCTACCTTGGCGATGGACTTGAGCCATTCCCGAGCGGAATCGGGGCTCTCCAGCCCAAAGAGGTAGAGCCTCTCTGACTCGATGTAGATCTCAAACGTGCTCTCGATCCTGCAGGAGGGAGGCAAAGGGGAGCCTGGCCGCCCGCGGGCAGTGGGATGGAGCTGGTTGGGTACCAGGGGCATCCCATCCCGGGGGTGAGAGTATCCTGCGGCATGTCTGCCGCCGGCTCTGCCACTGGCTGATCCGGTTTGGGATCCCCCCTCCCACACCCCTGGGTCCTCCAGCATCCCTGTGCTGCCATGCACACTCCCACGGGGAGCACAGGAGCTGCAAAGGGATCGCAAAGGGGTTGCAGAGGGTCCACAGAGGGGCTGCAAAGGGATCGCAAAGGGCTTGCAAAGGAGCTGCAGAGGGATTGCAAAGGGGCTGCAGAGGGGCTGCAAAGTGATGGCTGCAAAGGGGCTGCAAAGGAATTACAAGGGGTGCAAAAGGGTTACAAAGGGGTTTACACAGATTCCTTGCAAAGACAGCTGGGTCAGGCATGCCACAAGTGCTGGAGGGGCCAGCGGTGGGCTTGGGGACAGCAGCCCCCCATGCCACCACCTGTGAGCGGCCATGCCAGCCCTGCAGGAGCGGAGGGGATGTTGGGGTGCTATAGGGCTGCACGTAGGGGTACAGCCTTACCCGTGGGCGTTCGGCGGGTTGTTCACCAGGCACACGATCTCCTCCACCTTGATCTCACCATTGGGCACGGCGTTGCGGTCGTTCTCGTAGTAGCTGAGGACGCCGTCCTGCAGCGTGCACCACCGCCGGCTGAACTCTGCACGGCACAGGATGGTGCTGGGCAGCCCCGCATGTTCCGGCCAGCCCGAGATCGCCCACCAACCCAGCCTGGGTGGCCCTGCAGCACCCACTGGGTGCCCACCCACTGTGACCCCCTACTCCAACCAGGCTGGCCGGGTGATGCTGCACCTCCCTGCTGCCTTTGCAGTGCCCTGGGGAGCAGGGAATGGTGCAATCCCCCCAGCAGCACCCCTTTTGGGGCTGGCTCTGAGCCCCCCCACCCCCCCTGCACCCCTATTTCCCTGCCCCATGGGCCCCCACGTACCTTCCTGGCCTTTCCGCTCACCGACGGGTTTGGCCATGGAGGGGGTCTTGTAGAGGAAGCCATTGTGGGTGACGGAGGGCAGGGGCACCGAGTAGGGCTTCTCCTCGCTGCCCCCCACCTCCAGGCGCGGCGTCTCTGCAAACAGGGTGACAGCCTGTCATGGGGAGCTGGGGGGTGCACCCCCACTTTAGAAGCCCCCCAGACTGCTGCTGGTGGGGACCCAGCAGGATGCAGCAGGACCCCACTGGGTCAGGGATGGGGTGACAGTGTTCCATGTCATTCCCCGGGTGCTTCGCTGATGTGACGTGAAGGAGCCAGCTGGACAGGGTGGCAGTGGTGACACCGGCCACATTGCCCCCTGCCAGCCCCCCAAAACAGCTGGGTGTGTCCCCCGCTCAGCACAAGAAGCAGGAGCCCAAAAGCATCCCACAGGCTGCACCCCCAGCCCCCACCATGCCACGGCTGGGGTGCGAGGAGCAGCTCCAGCCCCCAAATCTGGGGCTGCCTGGGGGTCAGCGGGGTCTGGCTTATCCGCCGGGAGGGCATCCTGCATCCCACATCCCAGATCCCGCATCCCCCCCTGCAGACTAGCCCCAAGCACCGAGCTGTGACAGGATGAGGATGTTATGGGAAGGTGGGGACCGGACTCCCCCTCTGCCGAGGTCTCTCCCGGGCTGTCCCAGGTCCCCGCCGCTCTGCGGGAGGAGAAGGGCAGAGCAACCGCAGTCCTGTGGCTGAAATAACGGCGCAGGGCTCTGCCACAGCCACCCGTGTGACTACAGGCATGTCCCCCCTGCCTCAGTTTCCCCACCTTGCCTGCCGGTGAGAGGCACCCCCCTATTTCCTCCGGGGACCAGGCAGAAACGGGGTACAGTGACACCCCTAAAGCACCCCCAGGGTGGACCACGGGGCTGCCCAGAGCTCTAGAGACAGGGAAACCCGGGAGGATGCAGAGCCCTGCTCCACCAGCCCAGCCCTGCTCCACACACGGCGCTGGGCTCATCGAGCCCAGCAATCCCAGGACTCCGGAGATGGCTGCCAGAGCCGGCCCCGGCAGGATGAGCTCAGGGATTTGGTTTTCTCCGGCTCACCGGGCAGCTGGGAGGCCTCGCCGCCCTCCCAGACCCCTTTTGTGCTGACATGTCTGGAACAGCAGGGCCAGCCCCAATCCTGGGCAAACTCCAGCTTCCGCGGGACGGACTTGGCCACCGAGGCAGCGAGGGAGGTGACGGCTGCGGCAGGCGCTGGCCGGCCCCGGCACACCTCCATTCCAGCTGCCCGAGCTTTCCAGGGCCGGAGGCTCACTCCGTGTTAGAGCCTGGATCAGTCCCGTGGGAGCCGTCAGCCCACCCGGAGCAGGGCTCGGTGGCGTGGGCACATTAGCGGCACAGGATGGGGGGTTAAGGGGGTTGCTCTGCAAAACGGTCGGACCCCCCTTGGTCCTTTTGGGGATGCTGAAGGTGGGGGCTGCCCGGCTGGTAGGGGCATGTCCCCCCAAGGCTGCAGCATGCCGGGACGGTGCGACAGAGCTGGCCCAGTCATTCCCAGCGCCCAGAGCACCAGCCTGCATCCCCACTGGGGCTCTGGACCTGCGTCCCCCGCCGGGATAGAGCCTTCCTCCCCGGCCCCCACCCAGCCCTGACCCAAGGGTGCGGGGTCTTCCCAAAGCCCCTCTCCTGGGGTGCACAGAGCCCAGCAGCGCCAAGCAGCCAGAGAACCCCATGCCGGGAATCTGCCAGGCAGGACACAGAGCCAAGTCCGGCTCAAAACATGCCTGCGTCCCCCGGGACACCCCAGCAGCTCTCTCCCCCGGCTCCAGGAATGCCAGCAGTGGGTTTAAGCCCATGGGGGTTTCAAGGGGTCAGCCCTTACCGGAGTTTTTGTTGTGGAGCAGGAACTCCATCTGCAGCCTCTGCCCGCTCTTCTCGGCCAGGGCCAGGGGCGTCGGGCACTGGGGGTCTCCGGTGGCACAGGTCACCGCCGCCCCGCAGAAGAGCAGAGCCTGCGTCTCCGCCAGGTCACTGGTGGTGACGGCCGCGCACAGAGCCTACGGCAAAGCCGGGAGGGTGGCGGGTGAGGCCGAAGGCTCCCGAGGAGAAGGAGGAGACCCTTGGCGAAGAGCCACGCCGGCAAAAGGAGCCAGGTGGGAGCGCGGCGAGCAACCGGACCCCCGCCGCCTCCCGGCCGCCTCGGCAGGACAAAGGAGGCTGGAACTGGGAGAAAAAGTTTGGAGCGGGCGGGCGAATCCCTCCCTTAAGGAGCCGGGGTGAAGTCATAACGGCAACGGGGCGGGACAGGCTAGCCGGAGTAGAAAAACAAACAAGCCCACATGCGAATTCCCGCGGCCACCCGGGCCCCCGGCGCGCCCCCGGCTCTTGTGCAAACACGGCATCGCCGAAGGCAGCCGGTGGAGCCATGGCGGAGCACGGAGGCGAAGGGCCGGCGGCCGGAGCGCCGGGATGGCGTTCCCTGTGCCGGTCGCGCAGAGCGCCATGAAGCCCCAGTCTGGCACTCTGCCCACGGCCGGGACTGGGAATGGGTGCCCTGGCCAGGGTTTTGAGGGGGTGCTGGCCGGACACCTCTGCCCCCGCTGCCGTGGGGTGCTCCGGGGAGCAGGAGGGGCTTCGAGCTGCTGCAACCAGGGCATCCCCCCAGCACCAGCCCTCCTGGAACCCCACTCCAGCCCAATGCTGGACCCCAACGCCGTTCCCAAGCCAGGGAGAGATGAACCGTGGGGATGTCTGGCTGCGGAAGGGGGGATCCCACCTCGGACCAGGCTCTCCAGCCTGGAAATGAAGCTGGTTGTGCCCCATCCCAGAGACGGTCACCCTGTCCCCGCAGCCAGCTCATCCCTCCTGGAGACCCCAGGCTTTGGCTGGGGGTGCACGGTGGGGACATAGGGTGTGCAATGAGGGCTGGGGTGATACAGGCGGGGGTACAGGCAGGGAGGGAGGGTGGGAAACCATCCAGCCCCATGTACGGGGCCAAGCAGCCTGCTCAGGCAGGGACCTTGCTCCCCAAAACAGCCTGGGGACCCCAGCTCAGCACCACTTAGCACCCAGGCGGGACCCCCGAGACGGTGCCCGGCCCCGGGGGCCACTGACCCTGTCGAGTTCCTCCTGGTTGCCGAAGAGCGGGTGGTAGCGGCGGTACTTGCCCTCCCGGTATTTGGCAATGAGGAAGCGCCTCCTCTCCTGGCTGCTGCTGGCAGGGGTGATGGCCTCGCTGGGGGGCACGTTGGCAGCCCAGAACTGGTTGGCCACGGCATTGCCGATCTGGTGGAAGAGCTGCGGGGACAAGGAGAGGCCGATGGGACGGTGCTGCCGGGGGATGGAGCATGGCTGGGCATGGGAGGGGGGGGCTTTGTGGGGCTTCTCCGGGGGTCTTTGCTGGGGCAGGGAGGGGGGGATGAGCACGGCAGTAGACATTCACAGCCCGAAGTTGCTGCATTACTGCTGCTGCCTGGGAGAGCAGCGGGGTGCGGGCAGAACATGGAGGGGAAGACGGGTGGTTCGTGGGGACCACGGGTGGGCAGGGTGCAGGAGCACCCACCCACTGCAGGCACGCAGGGCTGCTCCCTGCCCAGCCCCGTGTTCCAGCAACAGCGGCGGCTCAGCCCCGGCGTCTGGCAGCCCCCACCGCCTCCGACCCCCCTTCCTGCCCCGGAAAATCTCATCTGGAAAGCAGCACCCAGCTGTGGGCGAGGAGGAGGGGATGCTCAGCATCCATAGGGGTGGATTTAAAGGGCTTTCCGTGGCCCCTCACCATCCTGCTGCCTGGCACCGAGCGGTGCTCAGCCCACCATTAAGAGGTTTAGCCCTGTCTCAAGGACCCCCATGTTGCTCCAGCAAGCCCATGGGGTGCTCTGCCAGCACCCCTGAGCTTTTTGGGGTGGCACGGGTGCAAGCGGGGCCGGGGGCTGGGGAGGGGCTGGAGCAGGCAGGGGGCCAGGGGATGCTGGCAGCAGCTCCCCGCCAGCCCGGTGGGGTTCAGGGCAGCCTTCCCGGAGAGGGGAGGGGAAAGGGAGCAGCCGCAGGCAGCAGCTGGAAGCGTTTGGGGGCTCGGGGAGCAGGCGATGCCGGAGGCGGGGGCTGCGCGGGTGGGACGCCAGGCAGGAATGCAGGATCCAACCGGGACGGCTGGGAAGAACGGGGCCAGCCAAGGTCTGCCGGCTGGAAATGGCGGCCGGGTTGGGTCTGGTAACAAATCCCGGCTCCCCCCTCCCCAGCCCGCCCCGGCGCTGGCTGCGCCGACGCATTCCTCCGCGCCGGCGGCCGCACCGCTTCGGGGGGCTGCTCTGCTGCTTGGCCCCAAACCCTGGCCCCAGGGCTCCGCAGCCATCTCCCCACGGACAGACAGACATCGTCTGTCTGCAGCACGGACACACAAGTGCCACTTGTCCTCGCCAGCGTGCCCGGGTGGGTGCCGGCCGGCGGCAGACAGCGGGGATGGGGATGGAGGGCTGCTGGGGGTCCACTCCCCAACCAAGCCACACCACCGTGTCACCCCCAAGGGGCTTGGATCAGGCTGGAAAAACCCTGCCGTGCTCCTGCAGTCCCTGGCCTGTAGCCAGTGGGTCCATTATGGGGATGGGGATGGGGTGTCTCCCCCCAGGAAGGTCTTTTGGGGTTGGTCTGTACCAATACCTCGATCAGCTCCTCCGTCCACACCTTCCTGTCCATCTTCAGGCTCCGGACTTTGGTGATGCCGGGGCCCAACCCCCGGTGCTCCCCTGCCAGCAAGATGAGCCATTAGGGACCTGTTTTGGGGTGGGAGAGGCCGAGCCGCCGGGGTCCCCCAAGCCTTGCTGCCCTGCATCCCTAGCCAGGGCAGGGGATGCCCGGCCCCTTCTCTCCCCCGCCGGGATGCAGGTACCTGCGCATCTCTTGCAGATGACAACGCAGAGGTTGATGGAGGCCCAGTCGGGCTTGGGCGAGCCGCAGTCGGCGCAGAAGCGGTTGGACTCCACCACCCAGATCCTCTCCGCCACCTCCGAGTTGGAGAGAGCCTCGGCGATGGACTGCTGCATGGCTTCCACCCACTCCTCCTTCTCCTGGTCCGAGTCGGCGGAGAAGCTGCCGGCGGGGACAGGGATGAGGGATGGCATGGCCGCAGGGAGGGGCAGCACCGCCGGCACCCCCTCCCCTCCCTCATCTCACCTGAAGATCCTGTACGGCGTTGTGAGATCGAAGCCCCGGCGGTCCACCTCCTTGACATTCCCCACGTTCATCTCGATGTAGGTGATGCCGATCCCCAGCCGATAGTCCTGGTGGGCGAGGGCGGGGCGGGGGGGTTGACGGAAGGCAGTGGGGGGGGGTTACGGATGATGCACTGCCTGCAGGAGCTGGTGCTGGCACTGACACCCGCACACCGCACCGGTGCTGGTGGCTGCGGGTCCCCGTGCCCCTTGCCAGCCCAGCTCCCAGCCCCGGGGGTGCACGGGGAGCCACAGGCTCTGGAGCAGCTGCAGTGGGTGCGATGGTCGTGGGGGTCCCCGAGGCTCGGAGCCGGTGGGGAGGGGGACTGCAGCCTGGGGGTCACCAGCCTGCAGGGTCTGAGCAGTCCCCGTTTGGGGGTGGCAGCTCCGGGGTGTCCCAGCTCACTGCCGCTCTGCTCAGGCTGTGGATGCGAAGGGAAGGGGTCCCCCTCGAAATGGCATCGGGGTCCCCCGTGGTGCCACAGCCCCCCCCCCACCAGCCACCCACCTCCGCGTTCTTGTAGAGGAAAACTTTGTCCCCGGCCACCGCCACGAACAGCTTGTGCTTAAACCCTCGCAGCTCCAGGAAGCCGCTCTTGTCGGCCGGGTCGGCGGCACCGCTGGTGGTCGGGGACATCAATGTCCTCTCCAGAGCTTTGCTCTTCCGCTCCTCCGCGATCTGCTGCAGGGTCCGTATCCACTCGTTACGGTCCGCTGCGGGGCCGGAGGGGAGACAGGTCAGGATCAGCCCGGGGCCAGGAGCCTCCGGGGCTCATCCCTTGGGTCAGGGGAGGGGGAGGGGGAGCAGCTGGGGCCACCCAGGAGCAGGGACCCCCCCCAGCCCTTGTCGCTCACCGTCACTCTCGGCCCGAAACACGAAGTTGCGGTTGTTGGTGATGACCTCGAATTTCTGGTCCCCGATGCTGGTGACGCGGGAGATGGAGGAGACTGGGATGAACCGCTTGGAGTAGGCATCCTGGGGCAGGGCAGGGGAGGGGAGACACACTGCTCACCACCGCGGCCTCAGGGAGGTGGGATGGGTACCACCCCGGGCTCACGATGCTGACAGCGCCCGTGTCCGGGAGGCTCCGAGCATCCCACATCCTACCCCGGTGCCAGCATCACCCCAGCAGCCATCCGTTGCTGCTCCCTGGAATGCCGCCCTTTGGCACGGCCACGTCTCACGGCCGGGATGCCCAGAGGGATGTTGTCCCGCTGCGGCAGCTCCTCCGCCACCTTCTCACCGTGAGCCCCCAAATCCTTTCTCCCTACTCGCCTTTTCGCTGTCGAAATAGCGGAGGTAGTCAGCGTCGAGCTTCACCCAGCGCTTCTGGTAGATGTAGGACCTGGGAAGGGACCAGAGCGACCCGTTGGAGGGGATGGGGTGACCCAGCTGCACCCTCCACGTTGGGGCAGGCAGCCGGGATGCAGCGGGTGCTGCAGCCCACCCGAGGCCGGTGCTGGTCCCGAGGGGACTGGGGTGCAGGAGGGGTGCTGTGAGCCCCCCGGGGCTGGAGCAGCCCCCCTCCCCGCTCACCCCTTGCCGGCCCCAGCCCCGTGGCACGGGCTGTGCCATGCCAGGCAGCCCCGGCAGCTCCGGGCTGCACCGTGCGCCCTTGAACTCGGGGCGACTCTGCTTGTGTGTTCACGCCCCAGTTGCCAAAAGCCTGGGGCCACCTCGCCATCGATCCTGCGCCGTGTCCCCAGCCCTGGTGTCACCGATGGGGACAGCGATGGGGACTTCGTGCTTTCCTCCGGGCACCAGTTAAAACATGGAGCTGGGAGAGGGGGCTGCCCCTAAAAGCCCCCCCAAATCCCTATTCGCAATTACTGCTCAGGACCTACAAGCTGGTGAGAGTTCACTCCAGGGGACACATGCCAGGCAGGGCTGGTGGCACCCTGGCCTCTTGCGTGGCAGATGGATGGGGACGAACGGGAGAGGGGGGACCCCAAGGCTGGGGCAGAGCCCCAGGGCCCCCTTCGCCCTCCCCAGCCCAGCACGCAGACCGGCCACACAGCACAGGGCAAGGCATTAAACCCTGCAGCCCATCCACCCCGGTGTCAGGGCTGCAGGAAACACCAAGCCACTTCCCACCGCTAACCCCCGCTCCGACAAGCCCTGCGATGCAGCCCCCCACCAATCCTGCACCCCCAGGGTCCCCCCCGCCGCCGTGCCAGCCCCAGCGGCTGTTGCTTAAGGGTTTGTTTGCTCGGGAAGGATTTCGCCATTGCCGCACGTGACCCCGGCGCTCGGCCTTTACGTAACCAGCAACAGCAACCAGGATTAAAAGCACTCGGCTCTCCCGCTCCCCGTCAGGAGTTCGTCCCTGTCCCATGGGGTGCAGAGACCCCCAACCCTGCTCTGACCTCCAGCTGCTTTTAGCTCCTGAGGGGTTGGGGTTTCTGGGTTTTCTTCCATTGCCTTCCCCAGGCTTCGGCTCCCCTCCAAGCAGCCGCCGGAGCAGCTTCCCCAGCTTCCCAGGGACCTTCCAGCTGCTCTCACTTCCCCAGCAGCCAGGCTGCTCGCTGCGAACAGCCCGAGCTTCCTCCTCCTCGGCAGGACTGCAGCCTCGGGGCTTCCTCGTAGCCCAGATTAAGCAGCCCCCAAATATCCCTCGTGTCTCCTGCTTGATTTTTACCCCCCAGCTGGCACGGTGGCTCGCTGACCTGGTTCAGTGTCGGGATGGGGGCAAGCGTGCTCCCTGCGTGTGCTGGGCTCACTGAGCTCGCTGGGCTTACTGGGCTCGCTGGGCTACTTGTGTTTGCTGGGCTTACTGGGCTCACTGAGCTCACTGGGCTTACTGGGCTCGCTGGGCTCTCTGCTCACTGGGCTCACTGGGCTCCTCGCCCTCGAGCACACGGACACGCACCCAACAGCTCCCGTAGTTTTACTTCTGCAACCGGGCACTCTGCAACCCAGCGGTTCTGCATCGTGAGCCGCCGGGGTTGGGGCTGGCATCCCGCAGGCGCTGCCAGCAACGTCTCCTCCCGTGGCAAACACGGCGAACGCCAAACCCGCCGGCCTCCGGCAGAGGAACCGTGGAGGCAGCGCCGTCAGTAGGAAACCAGCCCAAAACACCCCACTTCTCCCCCATCAGCTGTTTTCCCGGGTCGCTGCTATTTCAGGGCTTCCCCAGAGCAAAGGCAGCTCGTTTCCCAGTGAGACCAGCCCATGGCATGGGGCTGGGGAAGTTCGAGCTGCAGCCTTCCCTCCTCCTCCTCCTCAGCCGGCTCAGTGCTACCGTTGGTGACACTCGCTCTGAGGAAGGCCCTTTCACCAAAAATGAGCGTTTTTAACCTAAATCGGGGGGTAGGAGGGAGCTGAAGGAACCCCTTGGGATGGCTTCTCACCAAAGCAAAATTACAGCCCCCCGTGAGCAGGAATTACAGGTGGAAAAAGCAGGGAGCATCTCCCCTCCAGGGAGGGGCACCCGAGGGGGGGTCCGCGGCCCCCCAGCACGTCACTCACCCCTGCGGCGGGTTCTTGTCCAGCCACCCCGCTTTGATGGTGGGCGAGAGCGGGGCGGTGGCGGCGGTGCCTTCCATGCCGTCGCCGAGCATGCCGGGGCTGCTGCCGGAGAAAGCGGGAGCGGGCAGGCGCGGGCTGGGACCGTTGTCACTCCAGCTGCTGCCACTGCTGGGGACGAGGAGCCGAGGGAGGGGGTTAAGAGCTGGCGGTTCGCCGGGGGTGGGGGGCAGGCACGGCCCCGACACACGCTTCGGCCTCCCCTTGCCCTTCCCCGAGGCACGGGCAACGCAAGCACCGGCTGTTTGCGAGCAAGGACCCTGGTGGCAGTCCCCTTGGTGGGGGTCCCGGCACGTCCCCCAGCTCCTGGGACAGCAGACACCCGGATCCCAGCCCTGGGAAGGGGGACGGGGGCACCCCCAGGGCCACAACCCCAGATTCAGAGACGTGCAGAGTTGCTCTCTGCTCGTGCACGCACACACGCGCGCACACACACACCCCCCCCCCCATCGAGTACTGACAGTGTGTGCACACACGCATCCCGGGAAGCCGTGCAAACACGAGAAGTCTTGACCTGTGCACACACACTCCCCACCCCATGCACAAGCGCTCTCTGCCTGTGCTTACACGCACACACACACACACACCCCCACCCCCATGCACAAGCACCCCCGGGCACACGCACACATACCCCTTGCCTATACGTGTACCCACGCACGTGCATGCATCACCCGCTGTGCATGCACACACACAAAGTACCCCCACCCAGGCATTTGCATCCCGTCCACGCACACGTGCACACCCCCCCCGCACAAGCATCCCCAACTGTGCACACACACACGCACGCGCGCGTGCGCGCACGGACGACCCCTGCCCACGTGCAGGCGTACAGATTCCCCGCCCGCACGTGCACGCACACACGCGCTCCTGCCCTCGTGCGCTCACACGTGTCCCCTGCGTGTGCGCGGGCACACATACACACGCGGGGCAGACGAGCTCCTACTTGGCGGGGGGAGCATCGTAGTAATCCTCGACGAGCTCGTCCTCACTGAAGAGGCTGTTGGCGCGCAGGGACCGCGGCCGCCCCGTCACGGGCTCAGCATCCTCCTGCAGGGACAGAGGTGGTTGACGGGGGCAGCCCCCTGCCCTCCCCGCTGCCCAAAGCGGGCAGATCGCGGCGGGGTCCCCTCGCTGACCCCCTTCCCCACCTGCCCTGCACCGTGAGGGATGGGCAGGGGACAGACTGAGAAAGAGGGGACGAGATGCAAAGCCACCATCCACGGTTCCCGGCTCTGCAGATGCCCACGGTGCCGGGAGGTGCCCGGGCGCTGCCGGCCCCCGGGGAAAGGGACACGCTCCTGCCCGCAGCGGGACAGAAGCACGGCCGTAGGGAGGAGCTGAGCGCCAGGCTGGTTATTTATAGCAACCAAAAAAGTCCGTGCTTGCTGAGAAACCCTGCATTTCCCCCTCGTTGGTCAAGGGCGGACGTACGCACATGGCTGAGAGCTGTCGGGGGGGGGTGGCGGGAGCTGCAGGTTTGGGGGTGAAGGCAGGACCGGGCAGAGGGGAGCCTCTGCCAGCAAGGTGCCATGGGTGTTTATCCCCAAGCCCTTGCCCCACGCTGCAGCCCCCCGGGGCAGGGGGCGGTGGCTGGGCCAGGGTTAGAGGCAGCCAAGGCACATCTCTCCCCATCAGCCTGTTCCCAGGCGAAGGCGGATGGGGGGGGTCCAGGCACTCAGGGGTCTCTCTGGCTGCTGCAACCCCTCAAATCCATCCAGACCCACCCAAATTCAGCCTCAGGAGTGCAGGGGAGATATAAATCCCAGATCCAGGGATTAAAACCGGGCTGCGATGCTGCAGATGTCCACTAGCACGCACTCTGTGCATGCAAGTTTGCAGAGAGGTTGCCCTGCTCCCCACGGACCCTGGGGCTGCCCGTGGGCCGGTTCCAGCCCCCGTGGGAGACCCAGTGGGTGCTCGGTGAGGTGCGGACGTGCTCCTCCAACCCTAACCGGTATCTCCAAAGCAGCCCAATGCCAGCGGCTCTCCCGAGGGGACGGTGACCCCGAGGGGTCCTGCCCACTCCTGCCCACTGCCAAGCTCTGTGTTGGGACCAACCTTGTCGGCCATCTCCCCCACAGGCCCGGCTAATTCCTCCTCCCAGGCGGAGTCCTCGTAGTCCGAGTCATCTGCAAAAGCGGAGAGAAGATGCTAGGAATCATCTGGGGTGGAGTTTGAGGGGTCCCATCACCCCCTGCCACTCCCCTGCCTGTCCCCACCAGCACGGGGACGTGTCAGCGCTGGAGCCGGGCAGGGAGGACACCGGCACGGCAGGTTTCCCCCCTTGCTCTGCCCTTGGCAAACAACCGCTCCGCCGGTGCGACAACAAGGGTTTTATCAAGGAGTCTGGAGAAGAGCAGGGAAGGGCAAAGTCCTGCTGGTGGCAGCTCCCAGCACCGTCACGAGAGGGGACTCGGGTGCCACTAGCCCCAGCACCACGGCTTCATCCCGGCTCTGGTGCCTCTGCCCGGCAGCCCCTGCTGCTGGGGGGCCCCAGGGGCTTTTCCTACAACTTGTTTTGCAAGGTGGATTTCCCTCCCTCCCCCTCCATTCCTTATCAGCTGTTGGAGAGACTGGAGCAGCAAGTGGCTCTCGAGCCTGTGCACCCACGGGGAAATAAGATCCCGGAGAAGGAGAGGAGCAAGGAGCCGGTTCCTCCTCACCTACCCATGGCAGCAGAAATCCAGGACAGCAAGCACCCATCCCACGGGGGACAAGTGGCCCCAGACAGCCTGTCCCTCGCAGGCACCCTCTCCCAAAACCTGGTGATAACCTGGACGAGATTTCTCCCAAAAATCCTAATCCAGAGGATGCTGTTAACATCCAGGGAGCCCTGGTGCTGGCGGCAGGGCGAGGATGCTCCCAGGCTGCATGGGGATGAGGGGTGCGGGCAGATGCTCTCCCTGGGCATGTCCCTACAGGGACACACACCCTCCCCGCAGACTTTGCAGCACCCAAAGCTTGTTGGCTTTTGGTGCAGAGGAGCAGCCGACCCGTGGGGGCACGGGGCAGAAACAGCTTTCCTCCCTGCACCCCCCAACAGAAGGGTAACCTTTCTGTCCGTGCCTTCTCCTAGCTTTTGAAACACACCCCAGCTCCCAGTTAAACCAGTGCCCCTTCGTGCACGGCTGCTGGCCGGGCTGGACCCCGGGCAGGCACCCAGTGCCCGGCAGAGCCCTGCCCTTCCTCTTCCTTTCAGCAGAGCTATTCAAGCTGGATTGGAGCTATTAAATAAAGAGGCAGATAAAACTGAGTTATTGCTGTTACAGCCCCCAACCAGGGCTGCTCCCCAGGCGATGCCCTGGGACCAGAGCTTTGCCCCTCCATGGGGGTCCCCAACTCAGCATCCCTCCCTGCAGCTGGTGACCCCCCCGAGGAGGGGGCTGGTGGGCACAGAGAGCTTCTGAAGGCTGCACAGGGGGTCGGGGGTCCCAGCAGTGGGACTGAGAGCCGTGTCCTGCTCCTGCCGTGCTCCCCCAGCAGCCTCCAGCCCCCACCGGCCGCAGCTCGGGGTCATCTGAAGGCGTACGCTTTTAACACCCCTGATGGGTTTATTTTTCCTCCATGAATTGGTGCGGTTGATTTCCGAGTCTGTGCAAACCCTTTGCTCCCCCTCTCTGGAGAGAGGGTGCACCCAAATCCCCAGCCTGGATCTTGCACCCCATGAGAAACCCCAGCCCAGAAGGCAAAGAAGGGGATGGAGGAGGGAGAGACCCAGGCAAGGCTGGGCAGGACAGACGGACTGACTGATGGGGGAGGAAGGCACAGCACACCACCCAAGGTGGTGGTGGATGGGGAGACAGACCCAGCCAGACATCCCAAGGGAAGATTTGGGACAGGGGAAGATTTGAGGGGCCCAGGCTTGGCCCCCCTCATACTCACCGAACTCGGGCACGAAGGGGAGGTTGGCCTTGGAGGGCAGCTCCGGCGGCAGCGGGGCCGGCGGCTTCGTGCGGGGAAGGAGGACTGGCGGGGATGGGGAGACTGTCAGGGGTGCTCTGTCGGGGACGGGGACCTCCTCTTTGGCAGGGATGCTGTGGGAGAGAGGAGCAAGCGCTGCCTTACGCCGGCCCCGCACCTCCCCTGCCCTGCCTTCCAAACCCCAGCGCACCCGCGGCCATCGGCGTGGGGTCCCGGGGTGAAGAGGACCCCCAGCACAGCCAGCTTGAAACTCCCCTCAAAGGGATCAAACACCCTAAACCCCAGCAGACCCAAGCCCACAGAACAATTCCTAACAGCCTCCCACGGCAAAGGCTTCGCATTGCTCAGGTTATACCGGTGCTTTACCAGCCTGAAAATATTTTCTGGCATCCGACCTCACTTGCCTGTCGCTGCCGCTGCGGCTCAGGTTCCTTCTCTGGCTCTCAAGGACACCAGAAGCCGCCTACAGCCTTGAAGCCCACGTCATGGATCAGGTTGTGGGTTGTTTTTTTTTCCTCCTCCAGTCTAAACAACGGCGGTGCTGCTTCCTCGGCTGGTTTGCAGGTGGCCATGGGGTCCCCCGAGCGGGACGGGGGTCCCGGGGATGTTCCCTTCCTACCAGGGTCCCCGCGGTGGGGTGGGCACAGGAGATCTGGGGCAGCGAGAAGCCCTCTGGAAATGGAGCCTTGGGCTTCTCCTGGGTCAGTGAGCAGCACACCGTGCCCCCGGCCCCAAAACCTTGGCCAGGGGAGGAGAAGGACCCCGGGGACTCTCCTCCTGCCTGCAGAGCCCCTGGGAAGCCAGGCTTGACCGCTCCTGCCTCCCGTTCTCCGTTTGCTTCCTGCCTTCCCGACAATCGCAGGCAGACGGGCAATAAATAGAAACCTCTGGGGTTATGGTATTTTTAAGGGCAGGAAATTAAGAGGAAGTTTCTTCGGGGTATAAAAATATGAGGCACCTGATTGACCAGCCCTGAAGTCAGGGAGAGGGCAGAGGCGGCGGGCAGGGAGCGGGCAGCTCTGCCTGCTCCCACCCCGAACCCCTCGCAGCCCCACAGCGAGCCCCAGGGCACCCGCACGCTGGCGCCGAAGCCACCGTCCCCATCCCTGACCCCGCTACCTCCCACCGCAGCCCCGAGCCGGAGCAGCCGGTCCATGACCCATCCCACCGAGCACCGAACCCCGGCACGGCTAACGGCATCGCCCCACGGCCACGCAAGAGAAGGCTCAGCACGGCCACGGCTGCCACCAGCACCCGGCGGTCCCTGGGGACGGCCAACCCTGGTGACTCCCAGCCCCACGGCCGGTGCGCGAGAGCTTTCCCCCAGCTCGGGGGTGAGCTGCGGAGAGAAAACTTCTCCCTCGGCTGCCCGCACCGGAGCAGGGGGAGGATGGCAAGGGAGCGTTGGCTCTCCTCTGGGTCAGGCTGACCTCATTTCTCAGCAGCCATTTCCATGGGAACCAGCCACAACCATCCATACATTAGGGAATGCTGGCAAGGGAGGGCAGGGGAGCGCGGGCAGGGGAGCGTGGGCAGGGGAGCGTGGGCAGGGGAGCGTGGGCAGCGAGCTGTCCCGCAGCCCAGGGCAGCAGCATTGCTCCCAGCAGCCCCAGGCAGGGGCTTGCTGGGGTGGGGGGGCTGCCACCCAGGGGTGCGGGGACACAGGGACAGGGAGGTGACAGTGTGCAAGCCACAGAGCCCCCCCCCCCCACCCCAGGCAAGAGCCCGCCTGGGGTCTGCATCTTCACAGCCACCCAGGATGGTGTTTGCCCCCCCACCCCGGACTGGGGGTGGGGGGCTGCAGTGCCAGCCCCAAGGCCAGCAGCGAGCCGACGGTTCCCCGGCTGTCTCGTTTTCTGCAGGCATGGCGCGACGGTCAAGGACAACCTCTGTCTTGTCGTTGGGGATATCTCAGGAGGGTTTAGGAGGAAATTGTCTCCACCCCTGCCCCAGTCCTGCCCACCCCCACCCCCTGCCGGGGGCTCGCAGGACAGGCACAGATAACACCCCGGTTCCCCAAAACACCCTCCCTGATGCTCTGGCCACTCTCCAGGTCATCCCCAGCTGCCTGAGCATCCCTGGGCCTCGTGTCCCCCCACGGCTCCGTGGGGCGGCGTGGGTGCCCCATCGCCTCCTGCACCCCCTGACCCCCCCCACCCTGCAGCTGTGCCCAAAACCGATGCCGATCCTGCTCCGGGCAGGGTCAGGCTGGTGCAATGTCTGCCGTTAGAGAAGTGCCAACCGGCGCTTTATCTGCTGTCCTCCCCACCAGCAACGGCTCGGCTGGCACCCCCCCCCAGGCCAAGCTTTGGGCAGCAGGGGGGCTGCTCTCCCGTAGGCAATGCCACCTCAAAGCCAAACCACTGCCGGGGCCACCGCCACCCCCCAGCCCTGGGCAAACACAGAGAAGAAACCTTCTGCCACCACCTTTTTGGACGTCGCTCCCTGCCCTCCTACACCCCACCCCGGCGATCAACCCCCCCCCAGCTGCTTGGGGGGGGGGCCTGCTTTGCACCCCAGACCAACCCCCAGGCATGGGGAGGGGGTGCCCTCGTCGAGAGCCTCACCCCGTGATCGGGGTGCAGACGCGAGCATCCACCACTGCTGTAGGTCGGAACCATCAGTGGCCAAAATCGGCAGTGGGGGAGGCGGGGGGAGGCCCATCAAATCTGGCTGCTTTTGGGAGCTGGTGAGAAGCGCTCGGCGTCAAATGCGGTGACCACCGTCACCTCGTGGGAGGTGGCATCGCAGGCGGTGTTGTCGGACATCCCGCACCCAGCAAGGCTGAGATGTCCCCGTCACCCCCGTTCCCTGGCACAGGGATGCCCGGGGTGCACCAGCACAGTGGGACCCTGGGGGGCTGGGGGACTCACATGGTGGGACCCCAGAAGTGAACACAGCACGGAGGAAACCACAACTTGACGCTCGCCCTCGGCAGCTCAGACCCCCCCCCCAGCCTGGCCCCGAGCAGCGCTTGCAAAATGCCAACCGACCCCCCACCCCGGGCCGTTTCCCCTGGGGGGGGTGGGCAGGAGGGTGCGGGCACGGGGCCCCCGCGGGGCGGCCACCGCAGCAGCCAAACCCCACGCCGCGAGCGAGGGGCCAGGAGGAAGCGCCGGGGACCACGGCGGTGCAGCCGGAAGCGAGGAGAGCCGGGTGGGTGGCATCACCCCAAAAATGCCGGGCTGCCGCAAAGGCCCCCACCGCACCGCCGGGTCCCTCATCTTGCCCCAGGCTGCCTGCGCAGGCGGGGATGCCTCAGCTCTTTCCTGGACCTCGTCCTCAGACATCCCTCCCTTGGGGGCGCCCCCGCCTCCAGGGGGGGTTTATGGTGAGGGGCTCATCCCCCCACAGAGCCAGGGCTGCCAGGGCCAGACCCACGCAGCAGCCTCGGTGCCTGCTGGCAAAGCAGCCGGGCAGGAGCCAGAAATGCTGGCATCAGCCTGGATGCAGCAGGCGTCACCCCCAGGATGGGCAAGCATCACCCTGACGTGGGCAAGCACCACCCCAGTGCGGGCAAGCATCATCCAGACATGGGCAAGCACCACCCCAATCTGGGCAAGCATCATCCAGACATGGGCAGGCACCACCCCAATGTGGGCAAGCATCATCCAGACATGGGCAAGCATCACCCTGACGTGGGCAAGCACCACCCCAGTGCGGGCAAGCATCATCCAGACATGGGCAGGCACCACCCCAATGTGGGCAAGCATCATCCAGACATGGGCAAGCATCACCCTGACGTGGGCAAGCACCACCCCAATGTGGGCAAGCATCCTCCAGACATGGGCAAGCATCACCCCGCTGCTTTAGGTCCCTGGGTGGGCCGGCAGCATCCCCCACAGCCCCAGGGACCTCCGTGCTCACCAACCGCAGGCAGCCCAGGGCAGGTCCCCAAACGTCGGGGCAGGGGAAGGTGTTTCGGGGCCGGCAGCAACACCCCTGCGGCCGTGGGGTTCCTTCGGTCCCAGCCAGTGGGCACCCCGGTGCATGTCACCGAAGCTGGGCACCCCGTTACCCCCGGGGGAGCCCAGGGAGCTGCAACGCAGGCGGCTCACGGAGCATCCCGGCACATGCCAAACCGCACGCGGAGCCGGGACCACGGCTCGCCGGTGGCCGAGCCTGCTCCAAACAGCCGCCGTGGGCTGACTCACGCCTGCGCCCGCCTGAATGCACCCCTTGTCTGGGCTGGCACTCCTGCACCGCCGCACCTCCTCCATCACTGGGCCTGGCTGGGCACCGGCACCGACACCGGCCCCAAACAGACCCGGTGCCCGTGCACGCACCCATCACCAAGGCCCAGCACAAGGCCATACCCTGCTGTATACATCTGCTATAGGAACCAAGCACCAGTTTGTACATACCCTGCTGTATACATCCGCTATAGGAACCAAGCACCAGTTTGTACATACCCTGCTGTATACATCCGCTATAGGAACCAAGCACCAGCTTGTACATACCCTGCTGTATACATCCGCTATAGGAACCAAGCACCAGCTTGTACATACCCTGCTGTATACATCCGCTATAGGAACCAAGCACCAGCTTGTACATACCCTGCTGTATACATCCGCTATAGGAACCAAGCACCAGCTTGTACATACCCTGCTGTATACATCCGCTATAGGAACCAAGCACCAGCTTGTACATACCCTGCTGTATACATCTGCTATAGGAACCAAGTATGTGCCTGCTATAGCAACCAAGCACCAGCGTACTGGATATATATGCTAGAGTAACCAATTAACTTATCCATACCCTACTGTATACACCCACAACAGCAATCAAACGTCAGCACATACATACCCTACTGTATGTATCCACTGTAGCAGCAAGGTATATATGCTACCGTATACACCCACTGCGGTTACCAAGCCCCAGTGCATACGTGCCCTGCCATACATACCCACTGCAGTAACCAAGCACCAGCGCATGTACTCGAGGATATACTTATGCATCATTTATACCCGTAATGTACACACTACACGTGCACCAGCGCACGCAGAGCACTGGGGCCCCGCTGTCCCCCAGGAGCCTCAGCGGAGCCTGATGAGCGCAAACTGCTCAGAAACAGCCCAAACCGCTGGGGCAGCCATCCCTCTGTCCCGGCGGGCGCTGCTCAGCCGCCGGCACCCGGCGAGGAGGACACCCGTCCCCTCCGGCGCTGGACACGTCGCTGCCAGCTTGAGCCGAGCCGAGTCAGAGCGTGGCCGGGCGCCCGTCGGCCCTGGCACGCAGCTCGCAGGGGGCCTGTGCGGACCCCGCAGCCGGTGGGCACGGCTGGGCCATCACCGAAATCCCCGGGGGGCAAATCCCAGCCCCAGAGCTTGCAAAACCTTCCCGGTGCCACGCCGGAGCTGGGCACCGCCTGCTCGCCGCTGAGCCCCGGGGCAGATGCCCACGTCCCCCAGGGGAGCAGGAACTGGTTGCGGGGGGGCATAAATGTGATCCAGCTGCTTTTGGAGCCACCCAAACTTTCAGCATCTGCAAAATCCTGCGGCAAGGTGTTCCCCGGCCCAGCTGCCCCCAGGGGAGCCCAAGCAGCTCCCGACACCCCCCCCAACCCCGGAGCAGCCCCGGCCACCCTCCACGATGGCGTGCGGAAAGTGCCGTGACAACATCTCTTCCCTCTTTGGGGAAGCCAGGGCTGCCGGGGACCTGCCCCGCAAACCACCCTTTTCCCACCGTGCCGTGCCGCGCCACCGCAGCCGGCGACCCCCAGCCCCGCACCCCCTTACGGGGAGCAGCTCTCCCCGCTCGGCCCCCCCCGTTCGATCCACCGGCCCCCGAAAGCGCAGGCAGGGGCAGGAAACACTCGAGCGAGCAAAAGGAGGCGAGACTCGCGCCTCGCAGCACGGGCAGCGCTCGCTTCCCGTGCAAAACTCCCACCAGCCCCGCTCCGCTGCCATCCTACCAACGCCGCCTCGCACCCAGCGCGGTGCCAGCGGTGACGTCCCTACCTGGGAAGGCAGCGGGGATCCCTGGCAGGGCCTGATCCGGCGTCGCCGGGAACGTCCGGCGAGGCCGGCCGGCGATGCCGGCGAGGCCGGTTGGGGAGCGGAGCTCGTCACCCCGAGCACTTCCTGCACCGCGCTCGACCGCGAGCAAAAAACTTCCTGAGCTGGCCAAAGTGGTGGCACGGCCGGCACCAAACCGGTGGGCACCGGCCTTGCCGGGCACCGGCATCCCCCCGGCCAGGGCAGGATGGAGAGTGGCTCCGGGGGGATTTTTGGGGACCACCTCGGTGCGGAAAGGCAGCGATGGGGACAGTCCCCGGGGCTGCCAGGAGGGACACCGCTTCGGCGGTGATCCGGAGCCCCCGGAGCCCCGGGAACAGGCGCTTGCCCACCCCATGGGGTGCCAGCCCCCCCCTCCAGCTGAGCCCCCTCCCCAGCTTGGCATCCCAGCCCGCTCCCTGGCTGCATCGGCGCCAGGCAGGGGGCAAAGCGCGGGCCGGGGGGGTCATCTCTGCCTGCCTCAGCCAGGCAAGGGCAGGGGTTCTGCCCCCAAAAAGCCTGCCGGGGCACAAGGATGGGCAGCTGGGGGGGGTACAGCCACTGTGCCCCCCCCCCCCGTTCCCGTCCTGACTGCACAGACACCTCGGGGCAGGGGGGGTCTCATCCACCACCATCACCCAGGGCTGAAGAGATGGGACAAACACCCCCCCCCCCCCAGAAGCAGGGCTCTGCCTCCCCTTGGGGACCAGCCAGACCCCCCCAGCTCCAGCAGCACATTCCTCAGGTTTGGGGGGGCCTGGGGAGGCAGGGGGGCACGTGCTCTCACCCAGGGTCTATTCTCCCCCCCCCAGACTGCCAGAACCCCACTCCCACCCCTGGTTCCATGCCCGCCTGCTGTTCTGCAGGATTTTGGGGTGCAGCAGCTGTGGCACGGTGAGGGGGCGGGGGGGGGGGGCTGGGTTAGGGGAGGTCATGCCGTGGAAGCTGCAGCAAAAGCAGCGCAGCCTCGGTGCAGCAAACCCTGTTTTTGCAGGGAGGTGCTGCGGCTCAGCGCGTGGGGGGGGGCGGGGGGGAGCACCAGGGTGGGGGGACATCACGGGAGGGCTGCGAGCGCTGCTTTCGCCAAACCCCAGCCTGTTCTCTCGTGTCATCCGGCCGCACCAGCCGGCAGCTGCCTGCTCCCCCCCCGCGCTGCGGTTTGCTGTCTGCCCCCACAGGGTGTGACGAGTTCCTCGGGCCTCAGCGCTGCCCGCGCTGCAGGCAGGGCTATGACGGGGGTCTGCATGCCCACTCGCTGCCAGGCACTGGATGGGGGGGGGGGGGGGGGGGGGAGAAGCCCAATCCCAGGACAGGCTGGGGTGACCGGGGAGGGGGGGGGCCTAATCCAGCCTGTATAACAACCCCTGAGAGGCGCATTGAACCTGGGAGTGAAACGAGCCGCAGACCCCTGCACTCACGGGGCCCGTGGTCAGGATTTGGCCCCTGTACGCTGGCCGTGCATCCCCCCACGCATCCCCCCGAAAAGGGGATGGGGACAAAACTGGGGTGTCCCTGGAGGTGACACCCCCCCCCCCCGGGACAGTGTGACACTAGAGGGCATTGCTGTCCTGGACAAGAGCAGCCACAGCTCCTCTCATGCCCCCCCCCAACCTGCTTGGGCCCCCCAGGAGATGTGCTGGGGATGGGGGACAGGTACCCCAGGGGGATGTGCTGGGGTCTCTGGGGGGGTACCCCCAGGCAACCCACGCCATCACCACGTGCACCCACCTGAGGGTCCCACTCACATCACAGCAGCCCCCCAAGGGGACCCTGCCTCCTCGGGGCACCCCCAGGCTCAGCACCCACCCCCCCAACTCCTACAGCCCCCTTACCTCCTCTGGGACACGGCCCTTGGGGGCAGCACCGGCGGGCGGCTGGGCGGCGGGGGGGTCTTCAGGGACTGGCACTTGCCTTCCAGCTGGTGACGCTTGGCCGGCAGCGGTGGCAGGGGGGGTCTCGCCCTGCTTTCGGCCAGGGGCTTCTCAGCCACGGTTGGTGGCGAGGGCAGCTCCGGGGCCGGGGGGCGGCTGCGGGGCACGAGTTGGGGCTCGGGGCTGCCGCTCGTTAGCGACGGGGAGAATTTGACGGGGGGGCGACAGCCCACCCTGGGTGGGATGGGTGGGGGCAGCTGGGTGAAGTTCGCACCCCCCTCCGGCTCTAGGAGCGGGGACCCACTGGGCACCGCCGGGCACGGGGGATCCGGCTGCTCCGGCTGCCCCAGCACCGCTGCGGTGCTCAAGCGGAAGATATGGCGTTTCATGGGCACGGGTCTTCTGACGGGGGGTTGAGGGGTCCCGGCGGGCAGGGTGGTCTCGGCAAAGGCTTTCTGGAGTCCCAGGAGGATGCGGCGGCGGTGGCCGGGCAGCACCACGCCGAGGCGGGTAAGCGCCTCGTCCGTCAGCGCCCGGCAGTCCCACACCGTCCACAGCTCGCTCTGCTGGAAGCTCTCCACGTACTGGTCGAGGTGGAGGGCCGCCAGCCAGGCGGCCACAGGCAGAGACCCCCCGTCCTCCATGGTGGGGGCCTGGCCGCAGAGACCCCACGCCGCTCAGTGCATCTCCTGCGCCCGGCAAGGCTCAGGACGGCATCAGAACCTGGGGACGGAGAGAAGCGGGGATGAGTGGGGGGTCAGGATCAGTCCCAAACTATGCACCAGCTGAAGCCCAGGGGCCCAGAAGTACGATTTCCCAGTTCAGCAGTGTGGTTTTCAGAGGGGCCTCCTCGCCTCCGACCCCCCTGTGTCCCCAGCAGGACCTGGCACTCGGGCACCGGCACCTCCCCTGAACCGAGGGGGCTGCAGGGATCCGGGAACGCCGGGGGGTCCCGATTTAGGCCTCTAAATGTAGATGCCATCCCCACCGAGGCTTGCCAGATGACGGCATCACGCGGCGCCGGCACGCTCCCCGGCCGCAGCATCACGCCGGGAACTGCTGGCTGCCCCCCCAAGGGCTGTCACCACCCCCCCCCCCAGACTCAGCTCCCTCCCACAGCCCCCATTTACACCAGCACCAGGATCCGACCCTGCGCAGGAGGGCATGTGGTCTCCCAGAGGATGCTCGGGCAATTATGGGCTAATCGATGGGGAGCGGAGGCGATGCATCAATAGCTGCAGAGCTCCTGCAGATGGGCAGACAGCCACCCCCCCCAGAGCCCCCCGCTCTCCCTGCCCTCAGCCTCTGCCTGAGCGAGCCCAGATGGAGGGACAGAGATGGACGGATCCAGAAGGCTGCACCTCACCAATGCCAGACAAAGCCTTTGCATGGCAATGGGATGCTGAGAGGAGCCCCCATCCCCTCTCCCGGGCCGTCCCCAGCCCCATCAAACCCACAGGTCCCAAAATGTTGTCTCCCAAAGCCCCACGAGAGCAAGCGCAAGCTCTCGCTGGCTCACAGCCTGCCTGGTCCTCGGTCGGTCTTAAATCTGGTTTAGGGGTGAGCTCAGGGCTTTAGGAGAGGGGCCAGATCCTGATCTCGTCATGCAGACACGGTCCTTGCTGCCCACTGGTCCCAGCCCAGGCAGCTGGAGACCCTGACCCAAACACCCACCGAACCCCACGGGCCCCCCCACGGCATCACTCCCCAGCTCCCAGCCTGGTCCCGGGGTCCGGGCAGGCACACGAGCCCCGGGTAGGAGGCAGACCCCAGCCGCGCTGGCACACGGGCTGCGCTCCTCCCGGCACTGCCGGTGACCCTGGCGCACATCTTATTTTGGGTTTGCCAGAGGCTTTTTTAGACCTGCTAAATAAGAGGCAGAGGATTTCCTGGTGCTGTAAATACGCCAATCGTGAAATCTGCCTGTCAGAGTCACATTTTCTCTGACTCAGGCAGCTCTGACCCCTCCAGCCAGCACTTGTGGTTTCGGCAGCGAAGACGGTCGAGCGGCTGCCGCTCCTGCCTAATGCGAGCAAAGTGTATGACAGGGCAAGGCTGGTCGTCCTCCCGGCACTAACCGGGCACAGCCGAATCCGGCAGACCCCCGCAGCGCTGTGAGGCCCTGGCTGGCAGCAGGGCTCACCCGGCGGCCCCCACGCCTCCAGACACCGGCATCCCGGCGTTGCCACAGGGGTCCGGCCACAGTGCCTCTTCCCCGGCACCTCCCGGCACAGCTTGGCTTTGCTTCAGGCTGCAAAAGCCGTGCGTCCATCTCCTGCCAAGGAAGGAGCAACGGGGACACCGGGGCTAGCTGTCACCCAGGGCTCCTTGCCAGCTGCACCAGAGAAACCAGCAGCACCCAGGACCTTCCCACTGGTTTCAGCCAACCCAACCAGCAGCACAAAAATCCCTGAAGCAGCATAAAACCCGACAGGCCACGCACACACAGACCAGCCCTTTTCCTCTCCCACCCGTGCAGCTTAAAAAAAAAAAAAAAAAAAAAATTTACTCTTAAAAATAGACAAGTGACGGTGCTGGGTGACATCGCTGTCACAGGACGTCTGCTGCTGCCTGCGCAGGCAGGCTCCTTCCCCAGCCGGTCACTGCCTGCGACACGCTTCTTGGCAAAACCCCACGGAGGAGCCGAGGGAAACGCGGTGGCACCAGTGGGGGGGTCCCACGCGTGTCCCCTCCCAGCAGGAGCCAAGGAGTCACCGCGAGCATCACACGTAGCCACGGCCCCGACCCAGCGAAGCCGCGGTGGGACAGACCCATCTCCGGCAGCCAGGAATTTGGGGTGGCATGGGGGTGGGCGTGCATCCATGAGCCCCCCCACCCCCGGGCACAGCGTGCAGCCTTGCCGGGAGGAGGAGAGTACGCAGCGGTGGCACCGGCGGCACCAGTTTCACCACCGGTTCTGCTTTTGCACCAAGTGGGAAGCGGATGGGTTTGTGCCACGCGGCCGATGTGGGACGCCTCTCCCCGTCCCCCCCCACCCCAGGACGGACCCTGTGCCGCTGCGAGGCGAGAGCTGCACCCGCCGGGCGCTCACCTCCGCTCGCCACCGGCACAACCCCGGCACCAGGCACGTGCCGGCGGAGTGCCGGGGCGGCCGCGGGGCCTCGCCGCTGCTCGCCGGGGACGGGGACGAAGCTCCAGCGAGGGACCCAGCGGGTCCCTGGTGCAGCAGGCTGGCAGCTCACCATCGCCCTTCGCCCTCGCCCAGTAAATCATTCATCAGGACCTCGCTGGGCTCCTTCCTCCGGTCACTGGTCATTTATAACCTCTGTCCAAAAAGAGACGAGGAAACTCCAGAAACAAAATCAACCCGGAGAGCCGCCGTAACCCAACCAGGTGTCGGGGACCTGGGGGGGGAGGGATCACCCCAGCCCTCGCCCCCGCCACCCCTTTCGGCTCTCAAATCCTTGGCGTGCTTACCCACCGCATTCCTCCCCGGGATTAGGCAATGCCGCCGAAGCTGTTTTGTAAGAGACTTAAAGGCTGTAAGAACGGCGTGACGAGGGGCAGGCGAGGGCTGTAAACCACCCCCAGGACTGGGGCAGGGATGGGCAGCTGCCTGCAAACCGGGAGGATGAGCCGGGATGCCGAAACACACCGCAGGCTTGTAGCAGCCAGGGACAGACCCCGCCAGCCCCATCCCAAGCCCGCACTGCCTTCGGTCTCCCCGTTCTGGGGATGGAGGACCTGGGGTGACCGGGGATGGTCCCCATGGTCCCCATAGTCCAGACTGAGGGGCTCGGCCATCCCCTCTGCTCTCAAACAGGGGTGCTGGCAGCTTTTCTGCGGGGCTCCCACAGCCGCCACGTCCTCACCAGCCCCACTCAGATGTCCCCAACCTAGCAGAGGGGTTTGGATGCTCTTTTTCCCCGGCCACCTGCATGTGAGCCCCAGGAGAGCCGAGCATCGTGCCGGGCTCCTGGGGCTCAGCCTCCCGCGAGGTACCAGGGACCCCCTCCCCATCCACCCCCATCCCTGCACCAGCATCCCCAGCCTCGGGGCACATCCTGCGCCCACAGCTCCTTTTCCAAAGTGGAGTCAAGCAAGAAAACGGCCGTGGCCTCCCCTTCGCAGCCACCCCACCTGGGATCCCAGCCCACGCCAAAGCCTTGCCCTGGCTTTGCTTGCCGGCGGTGCCGGCCAGTGCATCGGCTGCCAAGCAGCACCGCCAGTGTGCACAAGTGGCCCCGGCACGCACCGCAGCAAACCAGCTGCTCCATTTCAGGTTCGCCCAACGCCATACACCACAGCTTTCCTGCCCAAGGGTCTGCTCCGGGGTTACCCACCCCTGGGTGCCACACGCGGGCACGGGCAGGAGACCCCAGGGATATGCCCGTCCTTATCCCGCTGCTGCTGTCGGGGCCGTGGGTTTCCCATCCTACAAACCAGAGGCAAACAGCCACGGGCAGCGGGAGCACGAACAGCAGTAATGAAGGCCAGGCTCATTAGATTAACGAGCTGTGTATGGGATGGGAAGGGCAGTGGTCTCTGATTGGGGGTGGCCGCCGAGCATGCTGCCTTCACCGGCTCCGGTGAAGCCTTGACCACCGCAGAGGTGACTGCGCGCAGCCCCCTGCACCCTTGCCGCCCTGCAGCACCCAGCTAAATCATCGTTTTACCCCTAATGAGGTGCCAGGAAATCAAGCAGTTTGACCAGGGCCAGTCGGTGCATCAGTGGCAGAGCTGCACTTGCGGCAGCACCATCCCTGGGCATCGGCAGCCGCACCGTGGCTGCCCCATGGCTCTTCCCTGCCCATCCCTTCGAGGGCACCTGGGCTAGCGGTCACGAGCTGGAGGAAAACCGGCACAGGAGCCCGTCAGGTGTGCAGCACCCGCTTGATAGGTCTCATTCCCATCCCAATTCCTCCTCCAGCACCGGCAACCCGGCAGGCGGGGGAGGCAAACCCTGCCTACACCCTGGCGTTCCCCTTTCCCAGGCTTTTGGGCTCGTTAATCAAAGAGAGCTAATTAAAGCGGGCAAAGCATGGTACCTTGGCTCAGCTGCAGGAGGCAGATGGGCGAGGTGGCCGATGTACCAGCAGCCCATGCCCGGCTCCCCGGAGGCTCGCGGAGGGGTCTCTGCCCGCCCAAGGACTTCCTCAAACACCGCCTCGGCAATCGGGAACTTGCCGAAAAGCCGAGCCGGGCGTTACGAGCCCAGTGCGCGGGGGGACGTGTTGCAATAACGGCCCCTCGCTCGCAGCTCGCCACCGCGCTGCAAGAGCTCTCCGGCCCCGGCAAAACCCGTGTTATCTCAGTACGGCCGAGAAACGCCGACTGCAGCCGCCACGGGAGAGGAAGAAGCCGGACCCTGGTACCAGATGAGCCCTGGCTGACGGCAAGACGGGGCAGGGCCTTCAGCAAGAGAGGAAGGAAGAAACGGGGAGGGTGGTCCCCGGAAAGCCGCGCGGCATGGCACGGCTCCCCGGCACTGCGACGGGGACCGGGGCACCGAGGATGGGGTGTCCTGGGGCCAGCAGGACAAGCCGAGCCCCGGCCACCAGCAAGGAAGGGACGAGTGGCCGGGTGGCTGCTGCGTCCCCACCACCCCAGGAGCCCCACGGACCCCCCGGGAGGGCAGCGAGCCCTCACCCATGGGGGTCCCGGTGGGCGCCGGGGACACGGAGCCAGGTTGTGGGGGGACCTGTGGGAACGGGAATGGCCATCAGTGGGAGGGGGGTTACCCAGCCCCCATATCCCTGGCTGCATTGGGCAACCAGCCTCGCACCAAGGTGATTTTTACCCCTTTCTGCCTCGATTAAGAAAGGATCCGCAGCCGGGACCATGGCCATCCTAGACGGGGCCGATGTCCCCAGTGTCCCTGCAGGAGCCGGGGACAGACCCAGCCTGGCCGAGGAGCCCAGGACCGACTCGCCTGGGCCCAGCCACAGCCACCACCGCTCTCGGCTGGGAATCGAAAGCGCCACATCCTCGCACCGAAACTTGCCGACGCGAATCCTCGGCTAGCAGAGAATGCCCAAAAGCAGAAGCAGGGGCCGGGGATCGTACCGAGCCTTGGCTCCCAGCAGCACCGCACCCCAGAGACCTCCCACCGAAACTACTCCAGTGCTTCACCTCGGCAGAGTCCCATCAGTTCAGCAGCTGCAAAGGTCTCACTTTGGGAAGATGAGGCTGTTTCGTTTTCAAGATCTCACCGTGGAGCACAGGCCAGTAAATACAACATGCAAATAATATTCAAAGACACCAGGCCTCAGGCAGCATTCAGAAATCAAGTTAAATCTTGCAAAGTCATCAAAATCTAGGGGTGGAAAAGGTTCTTCAGAGCCTCTTCCTGCTGCCAGTGATTCAAATCTCAAAGTGCTTCATGTTTAAGCAGCCGGGACGGTACCCCAGCCTCGCTGCAGGCTGCTCAGCTTGCTTTACAGCTCCTACACACCGTGCCTTCCTCCAAGGGTGCCACTAGCTGCCAAGCTCCCCGTGGTGGGAACTGCCCGAAGGCGGCTGTGCACAGAGGTGAGGGGTGTGCATGGAGATGTGGGATGTGCACGGAGATGTGGGGTGTGCACGGAGATGTGGGATGTGCACGGAGATGTGGGGTGTGCACGGAGATGTGGGGTGTGCACGGAGATGTGGGATGTGCACGGAGATGTGGGATGTGCACGGAGGTGAGGGGTGTGCACGGAGATGTGGGATGTGCACGGAGATGTGGGGTGTGCACGGAGATGTGGGATGTGCACGGAGGTGAGGGGTGTGCACAGAGATGTGGGATGTGCACGGAGATGTGGGATGTGCACGGAGATGTGGGGTGTGCACGGAGATGTGGGATGTGCACGGAGGTGAGGGGTGTGCACAGAGATGTGGGATGTGCACGGAGATGTGGGATGTGCATGGAGATGTGGGGTGTGCGTGGTGGTGAGGAGTGTGCACAGCTGATCGGGGTGTGCACAGTGGATTGGGGTGTGCACGGTAGCGTGGGGAGCACACGGCAGCTGAGGGGGTGCACGCCTGGTGCCCAGGAGCAGTGCAGCAGCTGGGCCGTGCTGGAGGGAAGGCAGCGGCACAGGGAGGAGAGGGCAGCAGGAGAGAAAGCCGTGAGCCGAGACAACGCCAACCCCGCTCCTTGGGATGGGGCAGCTCGTGGGGCGCTTCCCCCTGCTCCGACATGCAGCGGGAGGAAGGTGATGAGGAGGGCGATGAGGAGGGTGTCAGGGACAAGGGGGCAGGGAAACGAGGGGTTCCTCATTTCCCCAAGGTCCTGCCCGTGTTTCCCTTCTCCCCCTGGAAGTAAAACCCAGGAAGGTGAAGTGTGCCCTGGGCTGCGGCATGAACGAGGGAACCTGAGCTCCTGGCATCCCCTCCCAGGGCATCGCTGCCTGCCTTGCAAAGCTAGCCAGAAAAGGGGGCAAATCCAGCAAAAAAAGGAGCAAAACCAGCAAAAGGGGGGCAAAACCATACAGCAACTGATGTCCCTGCCCACTGAGCCCCGACCAGGATGCTCTCAGCTCCTGACACACTTTCTGGCAGCCGCCTGCAAAATAGGTCAGGAAACTGTACCCCGCATGCACAGCCCCCCCCAGCAGCCCCGCTGGGACGGTGCCGAAACACCGGCTGCAAGCTGAGGATGCCCCCGTGGAGCACCGGTCCCGGGGGGGAGCACGACACCAGCGTCCTCCGTGGGGATCATCCACGGCACCCAGCGCGCAGCACCAAAACCAGGCCGGTCCCTGTTTTGCCTTCCTGTAAGTGGGAAGTGAGAGTCTCTTGGTGGGGGGCTTGACCGCTCTGGCTGTGGCCGGTGGGGGGGCCCTTTGCCGGCCCCGCTGCCCTCCCGCCTCCTCTTCTTCCTCCTCGGGGTGCAGTGGGCACCCGCGGCACAGACGCAGCTCACCCCCAGGGCCACCCAAAAACCTCTGCCTGGAAAGAGCCAGCTCATGGGGGTGCAGCAGCACCCAGACCCCCTCCACCGTGCCGGGGCCACCTCCCGTGCATCCCTGGTCACCGCAGCACCGCCCGGGCAGCCCTTTGGCAAGGACAGAGCCAAGCCACGGCGCGCGGATGCTACCGGCGGGGACCCCCCCAACCACATGCACCCGCTCCCCCCTTTGCAAAAGCCTTTCTGCACAACCAGCCCCCCCGCCCCCATCACCTGCAGTTTTGGGGTGTCCAAGTGCCATCCCGGCCACTCCCTGGGTGCCCCAAACTAGGGCACCATCGCCTGCCCGCACCCTGGGCCGGCAGCACGGGCAGGAGGAGGAGGAAGGCCATGCCGGGGACGGGGGGGCACGGCAGCACTTTCTAACCTGTCCTGGCCAGGCGGGAAGCCCCAAATTATTTTTAGACTATTTTTTCCCCTGAAGCGTGACGTTTGTGCTGTCGCAGGCAGAAGAGCAGGCAGGGAGACACCGACTCGGGCCACCCCCTGCCACATTCCACCTGCTGCTACGGCGGGTTCTGGCTCTGCGTTTTAACGATTTAACAGCTCGCATCCATCTGCAAAATTTCCCGGAGCACTAACACCCTGACAGCCACGGGGTCCCTGCTGCAGGACACTCGCCAGAGCCACCCGAAGCCCCCGGCATGCGGTGACAGTGCCTGTGACCCTCCCAGGCTGATGGAACAGGACTTGATTTGCTGGGGGGGGGACACACCAGATGTGTGGCACAGGGTGGTAAAAATAGGGATGCGGCAACCATGCTGCCCTGCCCGAGAAGAAGAGCCATGAGATGCTGGCATGGAGCAGCATCACCCCCTGCCTCCTCCCAGACACCCCCAAAATACCCAGAGCTCACCCCCTTGGTGGGTTTTCTAAGTTCTGGCGGCAAACGACCCACTTTCAGGGTGGGGGGACAGGGGACGTGGGGTACGGAGGGATGCAAAAGTCCAATATTGCTATAAATATCCCCATCCCTGATGTCCCGGCTGCTTCCCATAACAGCTCGGCCCCGGTAGCCGCTGCCGCAGTGGGGGGCACCCCCAGAAAACAACCGGCAGCTTGTGGAGGGGCTTTCCCCGGCGCAGACATGGCCTTCCTCCCGACAGGGTCCTGGGACCCCAGGACAGCCCGGAGAGAGCTGCCGGCGAGCCCTGGCACGGCCACCCACCCGCAGCACCCGGGTCTGCTGCATGGCACCAGCCCACGCCTTCAAAGGCTGTTTTTTTAGGGGTGAACGCTGCAAATTAAAATTGCAGCCCCCGCAGTGGTGCCGAAGCCCTGCAGACCTCCCCCCGGCGCGAGGGACCCCCCCCCCAGGCAGGCACGGCCCCCAGCCCCGCACCCCCGAGCATCGTCCCGATGGCCCCGGGGACGCGGCGGCAGCAGCAAGGCGACACAAGAAGCCGGCTCGACGTTACCAGAGGACGAAGCAGCGACCGTCCCGGTTCTAGCCGCGCAGCGCCGGCAGCCTGTGCCCGAGCAATTCTTCAGGCCTCGCCAGACATACCACGACGCGGTGAGGAGGAGGAGGAGGAGGAAGGCGAGAGAAACCCGCCGGCGGCATTGCCCGGCGTTTGGGAGCTGTTGGCGGCGATCGGCGCTGCACGGGCGCTGCTGGCAGGGATCCTGGCAGGGATCCCGGCTGCCCCGGCAGAGCCGCAGCTGCCGGCGTTGTTTGGCCGTGAATTGGGACGCGCCGAGCTGGTTCTCAAACAGAAAACAAATCTGCCAGCCGGGCCCTCGGGGTTCCGCTCTCCTGGGCTTCACCGCTCCGTCACCGGCCCCAGCCCCGCCAGTGCCGCCCCGGCGTCCCTGGTCATGTCCCTCACCCCACCAGGCACGGCTCTTGCTGCACCTCGACTCCCCGGGGTGGCCCGGGGACACGGGCTGTCGGCACAGTCGGGGGTCCCAGGGGACCGGGATTGAGCTGGGTTATGCTGGGGACGAGCTGGGGTATACTGGGATTGAGCTGGGGTGTACTGGGGTTGAGCTGGGATGTGCTGCTGGGGGTGAGCTGGGGTATACTGGTGATAAGCTGGGGACTGCTGGGAGGGGGAGCTGGGCCATATTGGAATTGAGCTGGGGAGTACTGGGATTGTGAGCTGGGATATACCGGGGTTGAGCTGGGGAACACTGGGGTTAATCTGGGATGTGCTGGGGTGCGGGTGCATCCAGCTGGGGGGCACAGCCATGTCACAGCCGAGCATTTTTGGAGCACGGGTGCAACCTGCCCCCCAACTCCTCTGCACCCACGCAGCTCACCGTGTCCCCCCCCAGCGCCCCCGCAGCACCGCACGCTCCAGGCAAGCCGATGCCCCAGCAGCACGTGGGGAAGTGCAGGAGAAGCATGACCCCCCCCCCCCGGGAAAGAAACCGTGGAGCCGAGGAGGTCGTGTGTGTGTGTTTGTGTCCCATCGTTCGTCCCCCCCCAGGCTGCGTTTGCACCCCCAGCCCCCCCCCCACCCTGGGCATCGCCCACCCCACCGGGCAGCGAGGAAAGCGCGGTGAGAGGAGCACCGAGTACCTCTGTTCGGCGGCGCCGAGGATGCCGAGGCGCTTCCCGGGGCGGGGGCTGGCAGGGCCCCCCCAGCCAGGCATGGCGGCAGCCCTGCCAGGCCTGGGCTTGTTCCCGCATGGAGGTTTGGCTGCCTCATGGAAACGGGAGCCGAGGGGAAAACCGTAGGGACTTTCCCCCCGCAAAAAAAAATAAAAATAAAAAGGGGTTTGGTGTTTTTTTTTTTTTTTTTTTTCCTCCCCACCCAGTTCCCGAGGCCTTGGCGAAGGGAAAAAATGAAGCCGGGTGGTTTGGGGACGCGGGGGGAGACGTGAGGATCCCACGGCCGCCCCACATCGCTCCCCAAGCCGAGGGGGGGCTGCAAGCCGGTCCCGGCGGATTGCACTTGTGCTGGCCGGACAATGCTCCTTTCATACCGCAGAGCAGCTCGGGGACGGGGACACGCTGGCTGCCTGCTCCCAGGGACGGGGGGGGGACGGGGGACGGGGGGTCGGTCCCCACGGTCTCGGCCCCTCGCCCACGCGAGGCCGTGCCCCGTGCAAGGGGGGGCCGGGCTCAGCAGCACCCACTGGGCGATGCACCAGGCTCGGCCCCGCATTTAGGGGACGATGCTCTGCGGGGCTTCAGCCTGTGGGGCCGATGTCTGACACCCCCCCCCCCAAAAAAGAAGCCCCTGCAGCTTGCATCCCTCTCTGCTCGCAGCGTCCCAGCTCACCGGGTCCTCGGAGCCATCCCTATGGGATCCCCTGCCAAAGCCTTCAGCCCGAGATGATGACGGTGCCGTGGGTGCCACGGCCTTGTCCAGGTCACGGGGTTGTATATCCCAAGGCCCCAGGGGACCAGCAGCAACGCCGGAGGGTCATCCCGGCGGACCCGAAGCCTGGCAGACCTTCCCACAGCATTTAGGGGATCACTCACGTCCTCCCCGGCCAGCGGTAGGACAGAACCAACGCGGCACTGCAAGAAAGCCCCCCAGCCCGGCCCCGGGGTGCCCAGCAGATCCGTATCCTCCACCTGCGCTGCCGATCACCCACAGCCTACCTGAGCCCCCGGCTCTGCCCGAAGCCCCCCGGCATGCAGCTCCTCCGACACCCGGCCACTCTCCGGAGCATCCTTCGCTCCCCTACGGAGCCATTTCTTCTCGCAGCCCCCCCGCCACCGAGTCTCCGGCGGTACCTCCGACAGGCGAAAGACCTAAAAAAGCCCCTGCGAGGGGCTTTGCCCCCATGATCGACCCCCCCCGTGCGTGCCCCCCATTGCTGGAGCCGGCCCTGGCTCTGGTTTTGCTCCGGTATTGTCCCGCGCAGGGGTGGAGCGGAGGCCGGCTCCCTTTTTAATTGGGTCCTATTTTTAATGTTGGTTTTCGAGAGGTGTGGGGGAGGATGGGGAGGATGCACCAGATATAAATTAACAGGCGAAATCGGAAACGAGTCCCCGGTGCCCAGCCCGGTCCCACATGTGACGGCAACACGGGATCACGCCTGGTGCTGGGGTGCACCGGCTGCACACCGGGTATGTCACGTCGACCGGCCACGAGCCAGACCCTGGCGCGCAGCCGTCGAGCAAGACCCCGCCGGCCGGCGTGCCAGGGCAAAGGGGGGGAGCTGCGCTGGCCGTAACCGCGTGCGCCACGGCTGCACCCCACGAGGACCAGGGGGTCCCAGGGCTGAGCCCACTGCAGTCGGGCTCCACGCAGGGCCATGCTCCCCGGGGGGTGCCAGCCTGTCCCCCCCCAGGACAGAGCATCCCCTCTGACGCCCCCCGGTGCTCCAGGGACCCCAACACCTCCCAGAATCCTGGTCCCCTGGCGGGGGGGGGGGGGCTGCCTGTCACCCCAGAACGGAGCATCCCCTCTGACTCCCCCCTGGTGCTCCAGGCACCCCAACACCTCGCAGACCCCCATTCCCCTGGGGGTCCCAGCCTGTCCCCCCAGGACGGAGAATCCCCTCTGCCCCCCCCGTGCTCCAGGCACCCCAACACCTCGCAGCCCCCAAGCCCCCCCCGCACCCCAAACCCCACACCGCAGCGCGGCACATCCCCTCCCGGACCCCGCTGAGCTTTGCAGCCCCCACCGCCCGGGGTGGGGGGGGGGGGAGGGACACGGGACGGGGACCTGCGGTCGCCCCCCCCCGGCAGCGCCGGGGCCGGCTGCCCGCCCAGGACCCGCCGCTCCCCCCCCCCCCCCGGCCGCTGCCCAAAGTTTGCGAAGAAGCAGCGGGGGGGGGGGGCTGGAGGGGGGCAGCCCCCCCCCCCCCGGGCAGCGAGGGGTCTCCGCCATGTGTGTCCGTGTCCCCCCCCCCGGAGCATCCCCGGACTGACCTGGCCGGGCGGCCGCGGGCTCCGCCGGCGGCTGCGGGTACGGGGGGGGGGGGAGGGTGGGAGGGGGGGTAGGGGAAGTGGAAGGGGGGGGAGGGAAAAACCCTTCCCAGAATTAAATAAATAAAGAGCGGCCTTTGCAAAGGCCGACGGCGGCCGGCTGCCTGCTGCCTGCTCAGGGTCCCCCCCCGGGCACCCGGCCATCCTCATCCTCCTCTTCATCGCTCCCCAGCGCATCCCCCACGCTCTGAGCATCCCACCGCCCTGGCTCGGGCCCCGTGGCTCCGGGGGTCCCCGCAGCCCCGGAGGGTCCCCCTCCTCGGAGGACGCCGTTTTGGGGTTTCTTGGCAAATATCAGCGGGATCGGAAAAAGAGGATGAAGGCCTCGGGGACGTCACGTCTTCCCGAGCTCCATCTTCCCTGCTGCAGCAGCGCGTGGGTCCCCTTGGATGCCAGCGAATCCCCCCGTGACGGCGAATCCCCCCGTGACACCCACCGCCCTGGAGAACAAGGCATCGCTGATGGCCGCAGCCAGAGCAGGATTTCTCCCCTTGCTGTCACCTGGGGGGGGGCAGATAACCTGATGTCCCCCATCCCCACCCCAGGAGGAGCCGCTGGGACCCATCTCACAGCCCCCCAGCTCTGAAAAATTATGGGCCACTCGCCATTTCCACCTTTTATTCCCATTTTAAGGCTTTTCAAACCACCTCACAGTGATGGAGAAAAACTGGAGAAGCCGGGGGTGTACCCCCAAATTGTGACCCCCCCCCAAAGCCCCCCAAGCCCAGTGCCTGGGGCATCCTCTCCCAGAGGTGTTTTGGGGGGAGTTGTGCCCCACTTGGGGTGTTTGACAGGCAGTACTGGTGTTACTGGTCTGGCTGGGGCAAAACCCACCGCAGGGGCAAACAGCCTTGTCCCTAATTAGTGCCCAGCACTAATTGGGTTTAGGGGTTTCTCTGGCACCCTCTTGTAGCATTGCCACCCCCGAGGCCCCCCCCTGGGCCAAAGCCCACAGTGGTTCCCTGGGATCAGCATGGGGGACCCCAAGGGTGAGCAGGACCCAGCAGCACCCACCATGACCAGGGACCCCCAGGGACCCCCCCCCCCACCCGAGCTCACCATGGAGCCGGGGACAGGGAGGGCTCCCAGGGGACCGATGCAGGACAGAGAGGCTGAGTCACCCCCTGCGCTGGATTTATTTCTTTTATTCCTAAATAATCAGCTCCGGTACAAGGTACAAAATCTCCCTCCTCCCCTCACCGCCCCAAGCAAAGGAGGGGGGGCGGGAGGGCAGCCAAGGAACAGCTCCAAAATCCCGATTCAAGGCCTCTAATTCTAGCGTAGAAAGTGTTCAAACACCGAGCTTGGGGCTCCTCGCCTGGAAAAGGGGGGGGGGGGAGGGCAGGAGCCCCCCAAGACCCCCAGCATGCCTGGAGGTGCCAGCAGACCCCCAAGTCCCCCGAACATTCCTGGAGATGCCAGGAGCCCCCAGAACATCTGGAGATATCTGAAGATGCTTGGAGCCCTCAGAGACCCCCAGAATATCTGGAGGTGCCGGGAGCCCCCCAAGTCCCCCCAACATGCCTGAAGATGCTGGGAGCCCCCAAGACCCCCCAGCACACATGGAGGTGCCAGGAGCCCCCCAAGTCCCTCCAACATGCATGGAGGTGCCGGGAGTCGCCCAAGTCCCCAACAAAATGCACGGAGGTGCCAGAAGCCCCCCCCTCCCCCAGCACATGTGGAGGTACCAGGAGCCCCCCCAACCCCCCCTGCATGCCCGGAGGTTCTGTAAGACCCCAAAGACACACACACCCCTCGCATGCCTGGAGGTGCTGGGACCCCCCCCCAAGCCTCCCCTGCATGCTTAGACAAGCCAGGAGCCCCCCAAGCCCCCACCTGCATGCCTGGAGATGCCAGGAGCCCCTAAAGACCCCTTTGCACACCCAGAGGTGTGGGAAGACCCCCAAGCCCTCCCCCACTTCTGGGGGTCCGCTCAGGGCGGGGGTCCCATGGGAGGAAGGCAGTTCTGTTAAACGATAACAGAGGAAGACGGGGAGGAGGGACAGGGGAGCAGGGGGGGAGCACGGGGAAGGGGTGCCCCCAGGGCTGGGGGGCAGGGGCAGGGCCCCCCACTTTCTTCTGCCCCCCCCGGGGGCAAGAACTGAAGGGCACTTTGGGTTTGCCACCGACAGGGACGACATCGGTGTCCCACGGTGGCTGCGAAGGGACCAGATGCCCCCCGGCTTCCCACCCTGGGATGGGGGGGGGGGGGATGGCAGCCATCACCCAAGGGGGGAGCCCAGCACAGCCCCCCTGTCCCCAGGCAGGGGGGCACCAGCCCCCCCCCCCCCCCCTCCCCGAGCCAGAAGCATGGGTGCACGTGTAGGCGCGTGCAAGAGACACAAACCGCTTTGGGGGGGACAACAGGGACAAAACAGCCCCGGGGTGGGGGGGAGTTGGGGGTGGGGGGCTCAGTTAACGCTGTCCTCATCGCTGGCCTCGCCGCGGTCATCTTTGGTCTCGGCCAGGGAGCTCTCGTCGATGTTCTCCAGGGAGTCGGCGTGCTGGAGGGAGAGCTCGGAGAGCGGCAGCGCCGGCAGCCGGCTCTGCTCGGGGAACAGCCAGGGCTTGAAGTGCGGGTTGTGCTTCAGCTTCCACTCCGGGTACTTCAGGCACGCTTTGTATATCTTCTTCATCGCCTGGGATGAAGGTTGGGTTGGAGCTGAGCTGGGCCGGGGCGGGGGGACACCTCGCCCTCCACCCCACCGCACCGTGGGACCCCCCGGTGCGACCGACTCACCTTGGGGGCCAGGAACTGCGAGGATTTGTTCACCACCCATTTTGGCAGGGAACCTGCCAAGAGAAGAGAAGCCGGGCTGGGACCGGGCACGTGGGACAGCCGGGACCCCCGGGCACGGCACCGCCAGCCCCCCTGGGTCACCCTCCTCAGGGACAGGAGGGCTCGGGGACACACGTCTGGAGAGGGGACAGGGCGAGCGGCAGCGGGGGGGACAGTCCAAGGAAATGAGGATTCAACCCAAACTGCTGCCTCAGCTTCTTGCCGAGTTCAAAAAAAGCCATTTCAGCATGTTGGCCACCTCTTCTACCCCAAAAAAGAAATATTTCAAGAGAACGGGCCCAAAATGTTTCCTCCTGGCATTGCTCCAGCGCTCCTGGTCTGGCTCCGGCCGTGTCCCGAGATGCTCCCGGTTGCCTCCCTGCCTGCTGCTGCCTGTCTCTGAGCCCACCCCGAGCCCACCCACCCCTCCCAGCCCCGGAAAAACTTCCAGCCCTATTTATTAACCTCAGCTGATCCGTTACGACAGACCCCTAACCAGAGGGCAACCATCCCCAAGGGACACGAGGGCAGGACTGGGGTGGGCTGAGCCCCAAGGCATTAGTGTGGGGGTCCCCCCCCTTACCTTTGGGGTCCACCTGTGCCAGGTAGGTGATGGTGCAGCTCTTGGCTCCCGTCCCTTCGATCAGGTAGCCCGTCTGGATGGAGACCGCTCGCACCATGTCCTTCCGAGGGGGGTAATTCTGCAGGGGGGACAGTGAGGATGGGGGGGGGGACAAGGACGCATCGATGGCAGGGGCAGGATGGGGTACAGGCAAGCACCAACCGCAGGCAGGGCTCCCCTGACCCCCCCAACAGCCCCCCAATGCCTCCAGCCTGACCTCCCACCGACCATGGGGCAAACCCAGCCCCGTCCTGGTGCGGGCAGCACCCCCGGCTGCCCCCCCCAGGCCCCCCAGGGACTCACGGGGTGCTTGACAGAGTAGTTCATGATGATGTAGTCGGTGCCCATGGGCAGCCAGGAGCGGAGCGTGATGACGTCCCGGTTCTTCAGGGGCTTGGGGCACTTCCCTGGGGACAGCAGCGGTGGGAGACCAGGGTGAGACACCCCCACCCCACTCAGCACAGGCATCCCTGCTGGGGGTCCAAGCCTGCTCCCCAACTCCCTCCCAAACTGGTACCCGGCCTCCTCCCAGTGATGCCCAGGCACCACCGAACCCACGGATGCTGAACCCAGGAACGCTGCCGTGACAGCCCCGGGGCTCAGCTCCCCCCTCCCCAGCACCCCCCAGCCCCCTCCTCACAGGCATAGTAGCCCACGTCGGAGTTGACGGTCAGCTTCCCGATGTCAAAGGTCTCGATGACGTTGGTGTCCCACTTTTTCCGATACTCGATGTCATGCAGCACGTCGTACAGCGTCTCCGCCGGCACGTCCTTGCACTCCATCCTGCACTGCAGGGGTGGGCGGCTGAGAAACCGCCCCGGGGTGGGGGGGGGAGTGGCCGTGGGGACCCCCGGGCAGGAGGGCGGCTGTGGGGACCCCTGGGTGGGGGGGGTCTCCTCTCAGGTTCCCCAAAAACCAACGCAAAACCCCCCAAGAGGAGCTGGATCCCAACCTGCAGCTCAGCCCAGTCTGGCCCAGTTTGGCCCCCAGAGCCACCTTATAGCCCGAGCACTCAGAGCCAGCTACACCCCAAGGCAGCACGCAGCTGCACCCCGGATGCCGGGGGAGACTTTCGTGGGGGGGCATCTTCCCACCTCCTCTCTTCCCCCCATCACTGGTCTTCCCCCAAAGCAAGCATCCCTGCATGGGGCACCAGTGGTGCCACGGGGGTCTGGTGCATGGGGCCATGGCCGGTGCTGTGGTGCGGTGTGCATGGGCGTGGGGGGGGCTGGCTGGAGCCGGGAGCAGCCCCCCCACCCCAGGGTCAAGAGCAGCTCCAGTAACCATGGCAGCCAAATCCTTGGGAAGACAAGGAGAAGAAGAAAGGAGAAGCTGCCGTCCTCCCCCGGCAGCGGGGATGCCATCTGGCCAAGGCCAAGGGCGGCAGGAGCCGTGCCGCGGGGCAGAGTGCGGGCAGGAGCCGGCAGAGAGGGCAGCCAGCACGGGCAGCGGTGGGCAGCGCAGGCAACCCTGCCGTGATCCCTGGGGATGCTGCTCCGGCACCCCGGCAAACACACATGGCCCCAAGTGCCTCTGAGGTGGGTACTGGCATCCTGCCCCCCGCCAAATGCAGCCGGCTCCTGGTCCATCCCCAAGGACGGCTCCCGGCCCCTCCTGGACCCCCAGACCCCGGGCACCCAACACCTGGGGGGAGCGGCTCTTGGGCCCTTCCTTTAGGAGCAGATTTAGGGAATTAGGGACAGAGGACCCACAGCCACCGTCCTCGCCCAAGCATGCGGTGCTGGAGACCCCCGACCCCGGCAAGAGGAATGGCAGCACCTGGCACGAGGGCACAGCCCCGCACCCGGACCCTTGAGTGCGACACGGCTGCTGCTCGCAGAGCCAAAGCCTCCACACGCAGACCCCGTCCCCAACCCCACAGAGCCCGTCCCCAACCCCATGGAGCTCATCCCCAACCCCACGGAGCCCATCCCCAACCCCACGGAGCCCGTCCCCAACCCCACGGAGCCCGTCCCCAACCCCACGGAGCCCATCCCCAACCCCACGGAGCCCATCCCCAACCCCACGGAGCCTGTCCTCAAGCCCATTGCCCCCATCCCCAACCCCATGGAGCCCGTCGCCAGCCCCACGGCACTGCTGCTCATCCCCCTGCGCCTTGCATTGCAACCCTGCCACGTGAGCCTCCCTTCGGCCAAAAACTCAGACGGGGACAGCCTTGCGAGGCGTTTTCAGGGAGCACACCCCCGGGTGACATGCTTGGGGACCCTCTGCTCCCCACCCGCACCCAGGAAACCCCAGCACCGTGCCTGCGCCGGCCGGGCTGGATGCGGGAGCGGGTGCCACCGCTTCTCCCGTATATTCCCAAAGCGGCGAGGCAGGTCGGCCGAGCCGTGCCCACGCGGGCAGGACCAGCCGGGTGACTCAGGACCTGCCCGCGCTGCCTGCGTGCCACCAGCTGCCTGCAGCCCGTGGGTGACTCATGTCCCCAGCAGTGCCGGGGGGGTCTCGTCGGGAGGGGGTACGGTGCCACCCGGGAAGCGCCCAGAGCGGCCCTGAGTCAATATTGACTCTGACGTCTATGGGGCGAGGAGGAGGAGGAGGAGGAAGGAAGGAAGACCAAAAGGAGGAAGGTTGAATGCAATGGGTGCAAGGGGCCGACCGTGCCCTGACACCCTTCCTGCCCCAGAGATTTTGGAGGAAAGGGGCTCGCGGGGGCAGCTCTGGGCAGCAGGACAAGGGGCTGCCTGTGGGTACCCAGGTGGTTGGGGACTGAGGGGACCCCCGACATGGGAGAAAAACTGCCCTGGGGGTCAGCTCAACCCCCAGCCCCGCATCGTCGGGGGGCTGACACTGCCACGAAGCCCTGGTTTCACCAGCAGCATCCCCTCCTGTCCGGAGCGGGCTTCCCTGGCCTCAGGGGTGCACGGCACCTGGTGCAGGCAGCGCCGGCGGCCACGGCCACGTGGGTCATTAATTAAAGAGAAGATCTCCCCCGTGGCCCGGATGTTCGACGCAATCATTAACGACCGGGTGCCACGTCTCAAGGTGACCCGATGAATAAAGTAATGAGCGGGAGCCGGGGTCCGGGCAGGAACGGTCAGCTTGTGCATCCCAGGTGGCTTCCCAGAGCCCGGCGGCTCCAGCAAAGCCCGGCAAAGCTCCAGCCCCCTCCCGATGCTTCCCATGGGATGGCTCCTGGCCATCCTTTCCGAGCAGTCCATTCCCAGGGGCAGAGTCTCCCCTGGGGCACTCAGGTCCCCAGGCACCAGCTCGCTGCTCCACTGGGGTGGGCAGGGGGTTCCCAGCCGGGGTCCCCCATCCCGCAGCCATCTCGGGCACCACGACGGTTAATGGGCAGCCCGGAGGCCACCGAAGAATCCCGTGTCCTGCCGAAGAATCCCGTGTCCTGCCGAAGAATCAGCCCTGGGTTTTGTCAGGTCCTGGTGGCACAAACTTGTTTCCAGACTCCAGAAAACAGGTTAGACGAGAGCTGCATCCCTAATGGCAGGAGAGAAGGCGAGGGGGGGGGGGGGGGACGGCTGCCGCTTCAAAGCGGAGCGAGACCTTCGGGTTTCATTTAATTACAAAGCAGCAGCAGCAGGAGCGAGAAAGCCAGCGAGCAAACAGCGAGGAAAACAGCTCTTTGGAGGCTGCCGGTGCCAGGCACAGCGGGCAGCCCCCAGCCCCGTCCCCGGGGAGCTGCGACGTTGGGGGCGAACACGCCGGGTCGGCCCCGCCGTGCCACGTCAGCCATGCCACGTGTGCCAGGGCAGCTGCCCGTCCCACCGGCCAGCATGAAATCCAGTGGGAGCATCCCATCCTGGGTGGGAGGTGCCGGGTCTGGGTGCTGCTGGGGACCACGGGGGTGGCACAGGGACTGTTGGTCCCCCCACGGTCCCCGATACCTGGCCGGGGCAGCCCGGTGCCGCTCAGCACACGCACAGCATCAACATATAAACACCCAGCAGGATCTTTCCAAGCAGGATCTGGCCAGGAGGGCGCTGGGGGGGTCCAGGACCTGACGTGGCTGTAGGATGCACTGGGCTGTTGGGGGAGCAAGGCTGGATGCTGGAGGGAGCTTGGAGAGCCCCATGGGGGTGGTAGAGGGGCTGCCGGGGGGGGGAAAGGTTTTGGGGAGGGAAGCAGGGAGAGGAGCAGGCACGGGAAGCAAAGGTGGCTGGAGGGAAGGTGACCGCCCCCAGGGCAAACAGGGACCTCAGCCTTTCGGGGATGAAAACTCCTCGATGGGGTTTAACTGAGCAGCACCCCAAGCCCGGGGTCCCCTGGCACGGAGAGCCAAGGACCAGGCACCCCTGGGGTGCTGCCAGGACTCGGGGACCCCCGCAGGGGTGAGGGAGGGCTTTGGGTACCGACCGCCCCGTGGCAGGAGCGTGCTGTGCCAACCGGGGCCAGGACATCCTGGTACACACCTGGGGCTGGTTCCCTGCCACGCCGACGTGGCACACGGGGATTGTTGGGGCGGGCAGGGATGCACCCCCCCCCCCCCCATGTCCTCCCTGCTGCGTGCTCGCACCAAAGCAGCTCTACAGAGAGCGGCACCTCAATCCCACCGGAGACGTTTTGGGATGCAGCAACACCCCAAGAGCGAGCTGCAAGGCTGGGGGGCACCGGGGGCTAGGCGTGGGGGCTGGGACGCGCCGCCCCGCAGAGCTGTGCCTACGCCAGCGTGCCCGGGGATGTGCAGACCCCATGGAGATGGGCGCTCCATGTCCCGCTGGCCACATGTGCCGGCGTGGGGTAGGGCTCACACCTCTGGGGGGGGGGGGGACGAGCAGCACCCCACACCCCAGGGACTGTCCCCGTGTCCCCCCCCCCAGGACTCACTGCTACGGCACCGCAGGCTGCTGCCACCGGTGCACGGTGGGGACCTGTCCCCGGGTCACGGCAGCCCAAACACGCAGCCGTGGCTCTGCCACGCCGGCGGCCGGCCGACGCTGGGGAGCAAACAGAGGCGATTCCCCGGCGGGCGCAGGCGCGGTGGAAGCCAGGCACAGCCGGTGCTCCTGCCACCGCCACCACCCCAGGGACAGGTTTCTCCGGTGCTGCCGGCGCCGCTTGTTTGCGCAGCTGCTGCAGAGCGGCATGCAAGCAGGCCGCGGCCGCCGCCGCCACCGCCTCCGCTCCGCCGCCGACCTCGCCGGGCTGCCGCCATCCCTCGGCATGCCGGCGAGGGCAATATAGCCCGTTGCACCAGGGAAAGCTTTGTAGAGGTGCCGGCAGGGATGGGGACGCCGGCCAGCCCTGCAGAGAGCCAGGCAGAGGTTCCAGCGTGGCACGGTGGCCCGTGGCCACCGGCAACGCCAGCCTGATGCCGCTCCTGTCCTAAGTTTTCCCTTGGATTCCTGGTGCCCGGCTGGCTCTAACGCCGCCTGTGTGCCCACTTTGCCAGAGGGATGAGCATGCACCCGCCTGCGCCAGCCCGGCAAACCAGCACCAGGGAGGGAAGGGACCCGCCGGAGGACGCCGGAGGGACCCGGAGAGCCCCAGGAGCTCCGCTCTGTATTGTGGGGGGGGGGGTTGCAGGGCTGCAGCGGGTGCCACAGGGCGAGGGGACAGCCCGGATGGGGACAGCCCCGGTGACAGTGGGCTGGTGCCCGGCAGGCCCCGAGGAACCCTCCAGCCCCGCTCCGGCCCCGGCTCTGGGTGCTGGGGGGGGGGGGGGCAGGCAGCACTGAGGCCCCACGGTCCCACATGCCCGAGGGTCCCTGTTTGTCCCTGGGTGAGTCCCCGGTCACCCCTGTGCACCCCCCTTGTCCCAGGGGACCCTACTTGTCCCCGCTCAGCCCTGGGGTCTTGTTTGTCCTGGGGTCCCCACTCACTCCCAGAGTCCCCATTTGTCCTGGGGGGCCAGCTCAGCCCTGGGGTCCCACTTGTCCTGGGGTCCCTTTTTTGCAGTAGGGTGCCAGCTCGGCCAAGTCCCCACTCGCCCAGGGGGCTGCAATCACCTGAGGGTCCCCACTTGCCACAGGGTCCCCGCTAACCCCTGGGGTTCCTGCCCACCCCGGGGTGCCGCATCGCCCCACGGTCCCCACTTGCCACAGGATTCCTGCCTGCACCCATGGCCCCTGCTCACCCCGGGGTGCTGGCTCTCACCCCAGTGTCCTTGCTGTCCCCCAGGGTGCTGGCTCACCCCAGGTCCCTGTTTGCCCCAGGGTCCCCCTTAACTTCTGGGGTCCTCACTCACCCCCAGGGTCCCTCTTCACCGCAGGGTGCTGGTTCACCCCCAAGTCCCCACTTGCCTCAGGGTCCCCGCTAACCCCTGGGGTCCCCACTTGCCACAAGATTCCCGCTTGCACCCGCAGCCCCTGCTCACCCGGGGGTGCTGGCTCACCCCCCGAGTCCCCCCTTGCTGGGGGGTCCCCGCTCACCCCAGGGTGCCGCATCACCCCAGGGTCCCCGCTCGCCTCCAGGTTCCCCCCCCGGGGATCCGTGCTGGCCCCCAGCATCCTCCCCGGGTCTCCCCTACCCCCGGGGTCCGCGCCCCCTCCGCGCTGCCGGGCCCCCGCCCGCCCCCGCCCGCCGGGTTCCCCCCGGTGCCCGGTGCCCGGTGCCCGGTGCCGGTGGGGGCTCACCTTGATCTTATGGAGGGAGCGCTCGGGCTCCAGCAGCTGGACCCAGACGGCCACCCCCGCCTTGCTGTAGGTGAGGCTCCAGCCCCGCTCCGACTCGCACTCCGCCCGGAACGCCCCGAAATCCCGGTCGTCGGGGATCTGCACGCTGTCGCGACCCGACGCGCCGTCGCGACCCGACATGGTGTCGCGACGCTCCCTTTCTCCCCCTTCCTTCCCCCCCCACCCCCACCCCAACCCTCCACCGTTGCCGCTGCCGGTGCCGCGGGTCGCGGCGGCCCCTACGGCGGGGGCGGGGACGGGGACGACGGGGACGGCGGCGGCGGCGGCAGCGGCGGCGGCATCCCCGGTGCGCGGTGCGCGATGGGCCGGGGCGGGGCCGCGGGGGCGGGGCGGGGGCGGCCCCGGGAGCACCGGGAGGGGGCGGAGCTCCGGGGACGGCACCGGGGCGGGGCGGGGGGGGGGGGGGGGGCCGGGGGAGCACCGGGAGGGGAGGGCGGGGGAGCACCGGGAGCACCGGGGGGGTGCACAGAGGTGTTGCAGTTGCACACACCCCCCCGTGCAACCCCCCCGCACACCCAGCCTGCCCGTGCACGCGTACCGGCGCCTGCACACGCACACGAGCCCCGTGCCTTTACACACGCACGCACACCCCCCCCCCCCGCCTGCACACACGCGGGGGTGCACGCACGGGGGTGCACGCGCACACACACACACACCCCCCGCCTGCACACCCAGGGGTGCACACGCACGTCCCTCGCCTGCACACGGACGTGGGTGCACACTCAGGGGTGCACACACACACACACACCCCGCCTGCACGCACACGGGTGCACACGCACGTCCCCCACTTGCACACAGACATGAGTGCACGCACAGGGGTGCGCACACACACACACACACCCCCGCCTGCACGCACACGGGTGCACACGCACGTCCCCCACTTGCACACAGACATGAGTGCACGCACAGGGGTGCGCACACACACACACACACACCCGCCTGCACGCACACGGGTGCACACGCACGTCCCTCACTTGCACACAGACATGAGTGCACGCACAGGGGTGTGCGCACTCCCCCCCACCTGCACACCCAGGGGTGCACACGCACGTCCCTCACTTGCACACAGACATGAGTGCACGCACAGGGGTGTGCGCACTCCCCCCCACCTGCACACCCAGGGGTGCACACGCACGTCCCTCACTTGCACGCAGACATGAGTGCACGCACAGGGGTGTGCACACTCCCCCCCCGCCTGCACACCCAGGGGTGCACACGCACGTCCCTCGCCTGCACACGGACGTGGGTGCACACTCAGGGGTGCACGCACGCTCACCCAGGCACGCTCACACCATCCTGTACCACAACCCCTGCCTCTCGCCCGGAGGCCCCCGGTGCTGCGGGAGAGGGCCCCAGCCAAGCCGTGCCCCCCCCCCCGGTGCCCCGTCCTCCCCGGTTTTGAAGGATTTCCTCTGACAGCGGGGAGAAGGGGCCACGGGTGCCGACAGTGCAGGACTGGGACCCTCTCCCTGACTCGGTGCCCCATGGCTGCACCACCACCGTCTCCCCGAGCATCATCTCTCCCCAACCGGGGACACGGGGGGCCGGTGCCTGGCAAGCGTGTCCCCCCCACCGTGCCGGTGCCAGGCCCTGCTGCGGCAGCACCGCGGTGCAGCTGCCCCGGAGCGGGAAGGCACGCTGTCATCGTCGGTGATGACTAGGAGGCAATATTTTGGAAGAGCTGGGGCTCCCCAGCTGGCTCTGGAAATGCTGCAGACTCAGGATTTCTTTCTCTGCGCTCAGAAATGCGAAGGAAGCATCTTCCAGCTCCCGCTGCCGTGAATAACCACTTAAAGGAGGACGAAGCGGCACGGCGTTTCCCTAACCCAGCAAAGCAAGGTCCTTCTCGGCAGCCTGGGACCTGCAGTGGGGAGGGGGGGGCACAGAGCCCCTTCCCGAGCTCCGTGTCCGAGGATGGGGCCCTTCCTGGGATGTGATAACCGGAGGAGAAGGAGGGGGACGAGGGGGTGTCACCGTCCTCAGCGCCCGTGGCACGGGGACCTCGCATCGCTGGGCTGGATGTGCCGCACTGCTGCTCCCGGGAAAAACCTGACCCAGGAAAAAGAACCAAAGGAGGCTTTGATCACCCCGCCCCAGCCCAACGCGGAGAAGCCACGTGCGGGAACCCTGCTGCCATCACCCGTGGGTGACAGCAGGGCTGGGGACAAGGCTGGGCTTTGCTGTGGTGGGTGCGGGGGGGACCCTCTCCCCTCGTCCCCCGCTGCGCAGCCCTTCCAGACAGCCCTGTGTCTGCTCCGCTGTTGAAACCTGGGGGGTTTTCCCACCCTGTCCCCAGGCAAGCGGAGCGGGTGCCAGCATCCCGCAGCCTTTCCCAGCCCGGTGTCGTCGTCCGTCCCCCCCCCGCCGGGCAATTCCAGCTCTCACTGGGGAGCAGGAACACCCACGTCCCCAGACAGGGCCTGCCGTGCACACCGCGGTGTGCAGAACCCGAGCCGAAAATAGGACAGACGTCATCTGCAGGCCTAGAAATCCTGCCTGCGTGCGGGGCACGGTGCGAGGGGGCCAGCTGCCTGCCGGAGCTGGGCTGGGGGAGCTGGGGGAACTGGGCTGGGGAGCTGGGGGAGCTGGGCTGGGGAACTGGGGGAACTGGGCTGAGGGAGCTGGGCTGGGGAACTGGGGGAGCTGGGCTGGGGGAGCTGGGGGAACTGGGGGAACTAGGCTGAGGGAGCTGGGCTGGGGAACTGGGGGAGCTGGCTGGGGAACTGGGGGAGCTGGGCTGGGGGAGCTGGGGGAACTGGGGGAACTAGGCTGAGGGAGCTGGGCTGGGGAACTGGGGGAGCTGGCTGGGGAACTGGGGGAGCTGGGCTGCAGAACTGGGCTGCCTGCAGCGCTGACAGCTCCTGTGACACAACTCGCAGCCCAGCTGAAGCCCCGCACTTGGGGCAGAAATGCCAATTTCTGGCTGCTCCCAGTACCCGGTGCTGGGAACAGGGACCGAGGGGACCAGCTTCCTCTCCTCCGCTCCAGGGCCATTTCCATCTCGTTTCCATTTGCCCCGTGCTCTCCCCAAACCCCGTCCTTTCACCCCGCCATCTCCTCGGGCACCCCGGCAGCTCTCGGGAGAGATCACGGCACGGCCAGGCTGCACGGTGCTGAGCTCGCACCAGGGCCAGCCTTAACCCTGCTCCTCCAATCTGCATCCCCCTGACAGGCTATAATTAGCAGAGTGCACAGCTAAATTAGCTGTGCAAACGTGGCCCACGCTGCCAGGCTCCACCGAGGGCTGCGGATGGGGGGGGGCGGCCGCCGGGAGCCGGTGGGGAGATGCAAATACTGGGTTACAAAGGCTCATCGCCGAGTCAAAGAAAATGGGTTTACTGCAGGAGGCTGAACTGCTGCGATCACCGGCGAGCTCCCACGATCTTCCCAGAGCTTTCTGGCACGGCTTGGCATGGGTCGGCACGGCTTGGCATAGCTTGGCATGGCTTGGTGCTTCCTCGTGGTCCCAGCAGCGCCCAGCGTGAGCCCCACATTCAGCTCTTCTCCGGGGGCTGGTGGGCAGAAAGCAGATATTTAATAATGCATGCAATAAACCCAATTCTTCTCAATAAACCTGATTTTTTTTCATCAACTTTTATTTTGCTTGCTAAAATGCAACTTATTAGCAACCCAGTTTAAACACCCAGAAGCCGTGTCAGGCACCAAGCTCGTTAGAGCCCATTAAAGCACTGAAGTGACGGCGCATAATGTCAAACCGTGCAAGTGGCTGCTGGAATAACGAAGAAGCGGGGAGTGCTGGCGGCTGCAGCCCCCCAGCAAATCCCGGTGTGGAAAAGGGCTGTGGGCAGCTGCAGCTTCCTCTGCATGTGGCATGGTTTAATATCGTTTTCTTCACCAACTAACGGAGCAGAAACGCCTGTATTCCTTCTGGAGCTGTAAGTGCATGTGAGAGACGGGGCGAATTCCTCCGGTTCTGAAATATTGATGGACTTGGAGGAGAGAAACAGGAGACGCAGCCTGCTAACAGCCTGCCTGCCGTCTTCGCGCTCCTTTAGCTGCCAGATATACGAGGGTTGAGCAAAAAGCATTCCCGACCAGTGCACGATAATTTAAGCGACCATTTCTTTTGCCTTTGCGGCGAGCCCTTCTCCCAGTGAAACCCCACGTGCCGCTTGCCTTTCATCTTGTCCCTTAAATACGCAATTTTATGTTTTCCTTCTCTTAAGCACCCAGTTATACGCGTTTTTATCATCTACCAAGAAGCTTTTCTCACGCAGGGCAGTGACGTACTGTTTTGTGTAGTGGCTCCGGGGATGGTGGGGACGGCCCTGGACCGCTGCCGGCGAGCAGCTGAGGGGTCTGGGGGGCTTTTTGAGGCTTCTTGATGCCTTTTGGGGGAACAGAGGCGTCCAAGGGCGGAGAGGAGCAGAGGTGTTTGCTGGATCCATCCCTGGGTCCCTCGTGTCAGTGAGAAAGCAAAGCCCTGGCCACGCACGGGTAATTAAACCAGCATCAGGCCGGCAGTGGGGATGGAGCCGCTGGTGCCACAGGGGTGGGATGTCCGTGGGGCTGCACCGCCAGTGCTTGGTGCCTCCTGCCAGGACACGCACACGTGCACACACACGCATTCGTGCACACACGCACACACGCATGTGCACTCAGACAGACAGGCAGGCACACACACAGGCACGTACGTGCATGCACGCACGCGATTCACGCGCGTGCATGCACGCACACAGTTCGTGTGCATCCACATACACGTGCACTCCCGCACACACGCAGACACACACGCGCGTGCACACAGGTGCGCTCACGCACCTCGCACACAGACACGCGCACACGCACACGCAGGTGCGCTCACGCACCTCGCACGCACACGCAGGTGCGCTCAGACGCGGGTGTGCACACACAGGTTGCACACACGTGCGCACACACGCTGGGGCAGGCCTGGCGGGACCCCTTCACACCCCACGCAGGGCTGGCTCGGCCGGCTGCGCAGAGCAGCGTGGGGGGAGCTCTCCCAGGGGCCCGGGGTGCGGGGCCGCCTCTCCGGGCCGCTCCCACCCTACGGTGACCCCCGCTCCGCTCCCTTCCCGCACGCTGCCTGGGGGGCTCCGGGCAGGGACGGGCAGAACCAGGGTGCTGGCTGTCCCGCCGGTCGGTCCTCGACTGCGGCGTGAGGTGGGACAGAGCCGGCTGCTCCCCACCCAGCCGGGTCTTGAACCCGGTTCCCTTCGAGGCACTACCCACCCCCCCAAAATACCTCCGCCGTTTTCCCGGCATACCCCGCGCGGGAGGACCTGGCCGCGGCACCCCCTGGGAGTTGTAGTCCAACCTGTTGTAGACTGCGCGGGGTCAGGGAGCGGCCAGGACTACAACTCCCAGCAGGCTTTGCGCGCGACCCCGCGCCGACGCCCTGCTCTCGCCGGGCAGCCGGCGGCCGCCATCTTGATTTGCCGGTCTTCAGCGGCAGCGCCGGGGGGGGGGGGTGTGGGGGAAGGTACCAGCGGCGGAGCGTGGGGACGATGCTGGCCTCCCTGACGTCCCGCCCGCCGCCGCCGGGTCTGGCGCGGCTCCTCCGGAGGCGGTCGTGGCCTTCACGGGTTGCTTGCGGGTTTCCGGTAGCGGCTGAGGGAACCGGGACCGGTGGGCCGCGGTTGTTCCCGCCTTCGGCCGCCAGGGGCCGCCGCGAAACCACGCTGACGCCCAGCGCGAGGCTGTCATGGCGGGCCGCGGCCTGGGGGGGGCGACAGCGGGGCCCGGGGGAGAGACCCCCGGTAACGGGGCCAGGCCCGGGGGACACCCCCATAGATATGGGGCCAGGCCCAAAGGGGGGCCCCACGGCGGAGGGCCCGGGGCTGCAGATCCCAAGCCTGGCCCTGCTGCGGACCCCCAGGCCGAGCACCACCGGCCTGGCTGGAGCAGGCTGCCCTGTGCTGGGGCGGTCGGGCCTGGCGATGTCCCTTGGAGAGCCGGTGCTGTGGCCCTCGGGTGCTGAGCGGTGCTGTCGACACGGAGGAGACCCCGGCGGGAGTCGGAGCGGAGGTGGGAGCTGCCCCCCAGGAGCTGCGGTGCCTGCCCTCGTCGCTGCACTGGCGTACTGCTACATCAGGGACCACCTGTCCAAGGGTGACTATCGCCGCTTTGCCGGCCCCAGGGTGGGAGAGGGCTTGATGCGGAGCAGAGGAGCTTGTGCCCCTCAGGGAGGGGGGTGTGGGGGTCCCTCCTTGGAGATGGAGCCTGCTTGCTGGCGCTGGCCTGGGAAACCCTCCAGGGAAAGTGTTGTCCTTGATCCCTAGCCCAGAGGCGTGCTGGTCTGTGACAGATACCCAAGCTCCTCTGTATTGTGAAGATAATGATCTGCATGCTTGCCACCAAGATAGAATAGCCAGCGCTCTTGTCGGCTGCACCCCAGCCCATCTCTGTGGACGGTTTTGTGATGTGTGTTGGGAAAGGACCCGGCTCCAAGACCCCGTGGGTGACAAGGCTGGCAGGGGAGGGTTTGAACTGTCGGGGTGCATGGTCTCCACAGGGCTGGCTGTCCCCAGTGCTCTGCTTTGAACGTAGGATATTTTGGGCAAGTACAAAGGTTTTGGAGTCGGGAAGGGATTGAGTTACTACCCTGATAAGCCCAAGGTTTCTCACAGAGTGGCTTATGTCCGCCCCGCTGTGGGAAATAAGCAGTTGGTGGGTGGCCACAAGCCCTTGTTGCCCCAGCATTAGCTTTGGATCTAGGAAGGCTGACGTCTGTCTGAGCTAAAGTACGCAGGATAGTCCTAGCGATCTCTTGGGGCAAGTTGCATGCTTCTAGGTTGATGCATAACTGTAGGTTTGCGCCACAGCAAGTCCCATTCTCAGCACTCATGCAGCGTTTTGCGTTTGGGAGTATTTGGGGTGCAGTCCTATGCTTGGCCTCTCTGCCCCAGGTTGTTGCCACCCCCTTTCCTGCTGCAGGAGAGGAGATGGAGCGGCCTCGTTGGTGTTACTGGTCAAGGTGGTGGTGGAGCAGAGACATCTTTGCTGCTCTTGCTGGGCACACAGGGCATCAACCTTCAGACCTTCAGCTGAGCAAGGTCAGGATCCAGCTCCAGCCGGTCCTAGCTCCAGAAGAGATGGTGTGTGCACAAGGGGGGCCTTCACTGCGGTCCCTTCGTCATGAACCAGCGCTCACTGCTCACGGGCTTGGGCCTGTGGGCAGTGAGCTCATCCGCTGCTGTGACAGAGGCCTGGGGCAGGGGGGGCTGTGACTTCAGAGCAGGACAGTTTACTCAGTAGTTTCAGGCACGTCAGAGGTTGGTTTCCCTGTGAGTAACGTGCCAACTGCTGCGCTGGGCTGCTGGGTTGGTTACCCAGGAGGTTTCACCATCATTATAGAGAGTCTTGTGTAATTAGTGCTTAGGAAAGGTCTGTGAGACCAAGGTCTGGCTTTGTTGCAGGAGCCGGTTTGTGGACTGGTTAGTGTTTAGAGCCAGGAAGCCACGTGGCTTTGGCTGCGGGCAGAGGGGACAGAGCCATGAGTGCCCCAAACCCTGCAGCCAGGGAGGCGGGGAGAGTGCGGGAAGCAAGCAGGCGAGACGCTTTCCCGGAGAGGGCAGGGATGCAGGGACACGGTTGCAGAAGGTCAGGGCCAGAGAGCTCAAGGGTCCCTGCAGAGCTCACTGAGCCAGGCCACGTGTTGGAGAGCTTTCCCCTCACTCTTCTTTGTGGGTGGGTTTGGGAAAGCCCCATGTTGTTTTTTACTAGGTATTGCGTGCAGCCCTGGTGTCCTCAGCACAGGAGAGACAGGGACCTGTTGGAGTCAATCCAGAGGGAGGAGGCCACAAAAATGATCAGACGGCTGGAACACCTCTGCTGTGAGGAAAGTCTGAGAGAGTTGGGGTTGTTCAGCCTGGAGAAGAGAAGGCACCAGGGAGACCTTATAGCAGCCTTCCAGTACTTAAAGGTGGCTTATAAGAAAGATGGGGACAGGCTTTTTAGTAGGGCCTGTAGTGATAGGACAAGGGGTAATTGTTTTAAACTAAAAGAGGGCAGATTCAGACTAGATATAAGGAAGAAATGTTTTATGCTGAGGGTGGTGAAACACTGGCCCAGGTTGCCCAGAGAGGTGGTCAGTGCCCCTATCCCTGGACACATTCAAGGCCGGGTTGGACTGGGCTCTGAGCACCTTGATCTGGTTGAAGATGGCAGGGGGGTTGGACTAGATGACCTTGAAAGGTTCCTTCCAACCCAAACTGTTCTGTGATTCTGTGACTGGGAGGAGGACACTGTGCTGGGCTGAAGTCCAGGTTGCAGTGGCTGAACGCTCAGTCACTCAGACATCAAAGGTTGTTTGGCCCCAACTGCCTGGATTTTAACCCGTGTCTTGGGCAGGCCTGAGTGCTCCATGCTGCTCCTGAGTGCTCTGCTGTGGTATCCAGGCCAGCAAGCAGCCATCATCACCCCAGAGCAGGGGGGACACATAAACGCACCCACTGCTCCCCTCTGACATGCTCAGCCTGGTGAATTGTCCTTGAGACAGCATACTGCCCAGGTAAACCCCTAGTGCCCACTGATCTTGGCTTTCCTAATAACACCACAAGCAATTTGTGCTCGAAAGCTCTTAGTTTGGATGCACTGATGACAGCCAAAATAGCTCCTTGCAGCACACTGACTGCCGTTACTTTCAGGGCAGCAGAGGAAACGTTGAGGTTTGTGGTGCAGCTTGAACCTCTGCAGAAAGCTGGCTGCTGGGCTGAACTGTAATTGTTGCCTCTGTCCATTTGTGGCTGTATGTTCTCTCAGGAGAGAGGGACCCTCACTCCAGGACCAGGGCATGGGGTGTGCAGGACAGAGCCCTGTCTGCTGGGGCTGCTCTCTAGGAAGGCAGGTTGACAATGCAAGGCAGAAGACTGAGCCACAGGCACAAATGACTTGGAGAAGGGAAAGGAGGCAGAAAATGTTGGGAAGAGAGCAGGAAGCACCTGAAGGCTGGTAAGAATTGGGGAGAATTGTCCCAGCTTCCCAAATACCCTGGTGCAGCTGTGCTGGCTGCACTGTTTTTGAACAAGTCCTGCTCCAGCAGCTCTGTGCATCTCTGAGTCAGAGCTGGGGTGCTGTCCTTACCCCCTCTAGCCAGAAGATGTCATTCTGAGCCTGCAGTAGGAACTCGCTGGCCTTGCTGTGATGTCTGGAAACCTCTGGCTGATGACAGTGCCTGTCTGGGCTGACAGTGCCAGCTGCCCCATAATGCCTGCTGCAGCTCAGAGCCCACCATTTGTGGGGTTTGCTTTGCAAACACAGGAGAAGTCTTTGTTTCTCCAGTTGTTGATGCAGTTGGTTCCTTGCTGGAGCCGCTGCTGCCTTGCCCTCAGCCCCAGGTGGCCAAGCAGGACCTTTCCCCTCTGCTCCAGCCTTTTGCTGGGCCCATCCCATGGCACCTTCCAAGCCAGAGACTGGCAGCGCCCACAGTTGTGAGCTGAGGTAGTTTCCTGCAGACATGGGTGATCTCTGGCAGGCTGGGAGAGGCTGGTCTCCCAGGGAGGAGCAATTTACATCCCTGGCTGCGTCTGCTGAGGTGCTGCCCGGGGGATCTCTTATGTTATGATGCGGCATGTGGGGAGCTGCTGTTTCAGCTGGCTGAACATCCGCATTTGGGCTAGGAGAGGCGAGGAAGGGACTTGTGCAGCCAGGCCAGGGATTCAGCTTGCACACAGGTTGCCATGTGTCTGCTTGTGACTGCCTTTTGAGAACTGCTGTTCAGTCCTGCCTTCCCCAGAGCCTAGCACCAGGGCTTGCAGGGAGGCTGTGGGAAGTCAGCAAGCAAGGGATTTTGGAGTGACCTGCTCACAGAAATAGATCCTTCCTAACCTGTGGTGTTTGATAAGAGCTGTAAGCACAGGCCCTGCCTTCTCTGCTGCAGTGGCCTGTGCCACCTCCACGTTTTTATGTGTGTGTGTTTCACTGCTAACTCACTTTCCCATCTTTTTCTGCTTTCAGAAGATGCTCTGCTGGAAGCTGCAAGGATCAACAACGTTTCAGAAGTCAACAGGTGAGCAGGCTTTACAGAGGTATGAGAGAACAGCACTGCTGAGGGGGTGGGAAGGCAGGAAAGCTCTGTCAGCACTTGGCGAAGGGGTGGGCTCATCCTCGTTACTCGCTGTGACTCGGCACTTGTTCATGTGTGGGTAGGCATCCCAAGGCAGAGCTCCTGGGATAGAGCAGCGAGGACTGGCTGCTTCCAGAGCCTTTGGGGTGTTCACCTCGCTGTCTCGGATCCTGAGTGGGTCAGAAGGGATGGTGAGCGCAGTTACCTGTGAAGTGGAAGGTGGATCACAGATCCCTGTGCTGGGAGAGGACAAAGCGTGAGGCCATGCAGTGCAGCGTGGTGCGGATGTACCCCTCCAGGCCAGAAGCCACAGAGCCTTGTTTGTTGGGGGTCTGTCTGTGAAAGAGCAACCCTTGTGGGCTCCTCAGCCAGAGCCAGCAGCTCTCCAGCCCGCACAGGGGCTTGTGTCCCACAAGGAGCACAGGAGAGAGCTCGGGTCTGCCTGTGCTGTCCAAGCCAACCTGTCAGTCAAGTGGCTGGTTGGGTGGCCAAGCACGTGCCTGTTGGGGAGTCGAGCTGTCCATATGCTCCTGTCCCACAGGCAATGGGCCTCCAGCGCTCTTGTTGCCGTTGGCCTTGCCTGCCTCTGTTGGGGTTGCGCCATGGCATCATTGGGGAGCTCGTCTAGCAGTGTTAGATTTCCTGGGGTGTTAACGAATGAGCGCGTTTCTCAGGCCCAACTTGTGATCAGACCCTGAGAGGCATGTTTGCTCTCTGCCCACCAAATCCTCCTGTGGCTGTAGCTCTTGGGAGGGACGTGGATTGGCTCAAGTGGTTCCCAGGATGGTTTGTGAGCAGCAGCGCTGCATTAACGAAATATGTCTGCTGGCAGGCCAGCACTGACCTCATCTGCAGCGAGTGCCAGGGACTCAGTGTGGAGCTGTGTGGGGGAAACAAATGTCCTGAAAACGCAGGGTGAAGAGAAGTGTCTGAGAACCAGGCAGAGCTGCTTGTCCAGCAGAGCTTGGCCATCCTGCCTGCTCTCTCTCAGTAACCCAGTGGTGATGAGGTCTCCCATGCCCCAAGTGTCACCCTCAACCAGTACAGAATTAAGATATTTTTATTTTTTTTAGTAGCCTGGCAGCTTGCACAGGACAGGAGCGGACATTGCTGCTCTTCTGTGTTCACCACACCTGATGTTTCTCTTTGGCTGAGATCTCCCACCCAGTGCAGGCATCCAGGGAACTCGGTGCTGCCAACTGCTGTCCTTGTGTCCTCCTGCGGCAGGGGAGGAGAGCCCTCCTGGCCTGCAGCCAGGGGATGCTCCTTCCAGTCTCCAGGATCTCAAGAGGAAGCAGCCTGACTCTGCTGCACCCCGGGGCTGAGATCTGGCCTAGATCAAGGACTGAAGAGGATATTAGCATGCAGCTAATTGGCACATGTGTTCTGCTGTTTGTAATTGCAGGAAACTGCTGCTTAGGGATGTCTGGGTGATTTGTGAGCCTGGTCAGGCAGAGCAGTGAGAGGGATGCTCTGTGCTCCCCCTGATTAGGGAAGGGCTGGCAGCTGTACACAGTCCAGCTGTGCTGCACACCCACGGCCTCTCCCTTTGTTTCTGTGCTCTTCCAGTCCCGCTCCCTGGGAAGCTGCCTTCCCCCTGCAGCACCCCTGTGTTTGGAGCTCCCTGCCTACCTGTGCCTGGCACGTGCCTTTGCTGCCGGGCATGGGCAGAGGACTGTGAAAACTACTGACTCTCTCCCTGCTGCAGGCAGCTTCGGCCTCTGCTTTACAACAAGCTTCCACAGCCCAGGAACCCCAAGGCTGCTGCAGAGCTGACAGAGGAGACAGGGCTCTTGCTCTTGCCACCTGCAAGGGGTAAAGCCCCAATTCAGTCTTAGCGGGGCAGGAGTCTGACATTGAGCTGTGCAGTGTGGGCTGCACCCGGGAGAGGGCAGCGCCGTCCACGTAACACTGTTGGTGACTCGTCCTCCCCTCTGCGGACAGTGCTGTCCCCTGCCTGCTCTCCCCTCTGATCCACACAACTCGCTGGTGGTGAGTTAGGGGAGGTGAGGCTGGTGTGATAGAGTTTTCTAATACAGCTTTAGACTCATTTAAACTCTCTCCCATGGCCTAGTGTCTTGGTATAATAACTTAAAGGCAGTGAAAAGCTGGTGGTGCGATAGGGCTGAACTCCTGCACGCCGTCTTGCTCGGGCTTCACAGAGCGATTCAAGACACATGTTCTCTGCTGTTCAGCAACCTGTCTCATTAGGCCGTGCCAGGAAAGCTGAGCAGAGACATGTTGCTGCTCGTGTTGCGGAGCAGTTGCTGATGTTGTTCAGTTCTCCAGCCTCTTGGCTCAAAGACTATTAGAAGAAGCAGCCAGATGTTTATAATTCTTCAGACCATGTCCTCTGCTACACGCTCTCTTCATCTGCTGCTGGGGACTTGTTTTCACTTGCTGTGCAAACTGGGGAGCTGGCCTTTTTCAAGCGCCTTGTTCAGCTGATGGCTTGTCCTGGCCCTTTACACATTAAAACATTGTAACACAATGACTAGGAAATGTAGCCTTTTGGTCTGAAGTGTAGAAAATGGACCTGTGAGAGAAGGTGGTGTGAGGTGCAAAGAAGATAATTTTGAAACCATGAGTTAAGTCATAGTTGTGCTTAACTGCAGCGGGAAAACAGGGTAGAGGGAGGCTCCAAGGCAGTCTGGAGCAGAGGCTGTGCTATAAGCAAAGAACTGAAGAGCTTTTAGGATAACTGCATCCCTTATCCCAAAAGAGTTGTGTGTTCTCTCTTGGAAGAGAGTGCCTCCATCACCCTAACAGCCACCTGTAGGATGATGGAGTCAAGGCTGTCATCCTTGTGGAAAATCCCCATAGAGGATTTGAATGCCAGCAGGGATAACCAGTATCTGTTTCCTAAAATGAATGATAGTCAAAGAACAGGAGGTGTAGAGGCCCTGGCGTGTGTGTCCATAACCTGCTGCCTGTTTTGAGGTTGTGTTCCTGAAAAGTGTGATGATGACCTGGTGCAATGAAGAGTGAAGCAATTTTTCCTGTAGGAATTACTGTAAGGAGGGATTTTATGTGGGGGCTTCAGAAATATACCTTAAATACACAGGAACAGGGTGCTTGATGTGAAAGATGGAGGGGCAGGAGCAGTAGCATCAGAATCATCAACCAGAGAAGATGCTGGCTTTTTGGAGTCTGGCTCTTCAGAGCAGGTCACCCTTCCAGAATACCTCAGCCTCCCCATCGTCAAGCGTAAATCTTCCAGTGCGGGTCTTCTCACTGCCTCTTTCTGAGTATTTACATCTCATCATCATATTCCTCAAATTAAAGTCAATCGCATCAGTTGACTAGGAAGGTCAGAAGATGGGGTAGTGGCAATGGTTAGAGGAGCACGACATCAGGCAGCTACAGAACTCCTAAACAATATACGGAGAAGCGACAGATAGCAGGGTGCTGCTGTACAAGTGCTTCCACGTGCGTAAGGAAGTGGATGACACTACTCAGATTATGCTGTAATAAAGAGCTCACATTTCACGAAGCTGCAGGCAAACACGCTGCTTTGTTCCAGCCGTCAGGATGTGAATGGAGTCAGAAAATAAGTGATACAGTTATACAAAATTGAAAGCATTTGATCTTGGAAGCCAAGCTGTCCTATGCCTGTCCAGATCTTCTGTCTGGGAACTCAAGCACAGGCACAGGTGAAAATTGGGCCGAAGGGACTGAAAGGAGGGTTTGTGTCAGGGGCACTTGGGCAGCACATGAATTTGCCTCGGGCTGGTTAGCAGCTGTGCCTCTGCACTAGCATCTCTCTGAGTTTGGGCGAGGATACTTACACAGGCCAGCCAAGCTCTACTCACAAACAGCGTACAGAGCACCTTACTCTGAAAGGCTTTCTCTGGGTCCTTTTTTGCTGCTAGACAGGGAAAGTGATGAGACATAATGAGTGTTAATTCAGCTGGTAACTGGAAATTTCTCAATTGGGCTTGGAAAGACTAAGGTTATGAATACCAGAAATGAATGGGAGGCTTTTGTTCAGGGGAATTTCGTGTTATTCTGACCAGCAACTTTTTCCTTGGTTAAGGATGAACAGGCCTTTCAAACAGACCAGGCAGACCTCACATTAACACACACGTTAGTTTTGCTGCAGGAAGGATCGCGTGTCTAAAGGTTGGATCCAGCCCCTGAGCCGTAGGCTCTCCTCTTCTCTGTCTCCTCTTAGCTCCTAGACAGGTTTTCTCATCTTTACCTGCTTGTTAAATGCAAGAAACCAGGCCGAAATCTTGATCGAGATCAAGGAACTTGTTAACTTCTGAGACCATTCCTTTTGGGAATGTGTGGCAAACCTTCAAGCTATTCCCTTCAAGCCCTTCATGCTGTTAGGCAGTACAGAAGATAACACCTAATTAATGTGGATAGTTTAATTTCCCTCAACCTCAGTTGTTCCATGCATTTGGAGGGAAAGCAAGAAGCAAAGCCATAAAGAATTACTGCCTCAGTCCCCCTTGTGTTTATATTCAGTATTTATATTGATTCTCTGTGTTCCAGCTTTGTTTCTTAATAAGCCACCCACAAAAGCGCAGGCTTACAGCGGAGTTTCCTTGCCAGATAAATATGATGGAACAGTATTCTCATAAGCACTGTACGACTGTGACTCATGGAAACACGGTGCGTATGTCAGTTGGCTGTTATCAGGCTCATTCACAACAGCAGGCAGCAACCCAAATCTGCATGTTAATGAGATGTGGAGATGACCAGGCGCTCTCCTGCTCTCGGAGGGATCCAGCCAGACATGGTGCTGGGGCAGGAAGCTCTGTTTCAGCTCCTGCAGCTGGTTTTGCTCTCTCCAGGCTGATTTTTAGGTGGAGGGTTGCAGAAACAGCTAAGTCAATCTTGATTGCCCCAAATGGTGATCTCTCCCTTTTGGTCAAGCAGCTGAGAATAGCTCATCTTGTTGTTTCTGACTCATCATTGCACTGCCTGCTGCCAGACTGTGTCTGTCGCTTCTCCCTTGTTTTGTAGGCAGCAAAGCTCGTCGAGCAAGAGATCCCTTCTGCAGCAAGATGGGATTTGGCCCAGCCTCGGCTGCTGGCCATGACAGGGTTACACCTGATAAATGGTCCTGATCCCAATGGCAAGAACACCCTGCTCTGCCCAGTTGGGAGAAGGGTGGTCCCGGTCTGTTACCAGCCTTGTTATCCCCTGCTTACAGTCCTCTGAGAGCACAACATCTCCCCTTGCTGTCACAGAGAGTTTTGCTGCCCACCAGCATGGCGCTCCAGGGATGTTCAGTCCCCACATAGTTCTAATTCAGATCAGTAGCAGAAACGCTGATGTGGGATGTACTCTGGTGCGTATGGCATACACAGGGTGTGTGGTGGCAGGGCCAGGCTTCTTTCCCCACCATGAAAATACGTCTGGCCCAGGGCATACACTGTCGTGCTGTGTTGGCCTGCTAGTGGGGAAAGATTAAACCTGAGGCTGTGGTCAGCTGCAGAAGACTGAGCTGAAGGATCCAGGGCTGTGTTAGTTGCTGCACTGGCTGAACTGTGTAGTCATGGTGGTGATTTGCCTTCTAATCTATACCTGGCACGGTGGTCAGATGTGCTGGAAAACAAGGTTGCTCGTCTAGAAAGCTGCAAGCCCTTTCTGCTCTGGGGCACATGTGACATGGCAGGATCTGGACAGTCCTCTCAGCTAGACCAGAGCAATTTTTTGTTCTTGTCTTTTATGCCTTTTGTATCTTTTTATGTTTAAATGGCTAGGAGGAGCTGAGATAAGCTGCCAGTACCACAGTAGATCTGTGAAGACACGTCTGTTTCTGGGTAAAACATTGTGCTCCTGGACATTGCACTTGTCTCCTTATCAGTTCTCTCCAGCTCAGGGGGTGGACTAGGGGTTCAGCAGCACCTTCTGTTTGCTTCCCATTTCAAGGGTTTGTTAAAGAATTCAGAAACTGCATGTAAAATCACAGACTGGGCAAAAAACCCCTCTGTAGTGAATCAGGCGTTGGTTACCAACTTGGAACAACACCCTCCTCAGTCCTGGAATGGAGTTTTGAAAGTCCCTTGTCTGAAACGAGCCCAAATCGGAGCTGAACATGAGCCATATGCATCAGAGTTTCCTGGAGCTCAGTCCCGTTGGTGGCTTTTCTCTCCTGACCTGGCAGCCCCGTTTCTGCCCCCACCAAGCACAAACTGGCAGTTCATGTGGGGTTGTGCTGCCCATGCCACTGTCTGAGCAGAAAGTCATGCCTGCAGCTGGGAAACCATCAGATCATGGGGAGGAACCGTGGGGAGGGTGTGGGCCTTTACGGGAGGCAATATCCCGTCCGGTACCTGTCAGAGCACTTCCTGTCTCAGAATAATTAGCAGTACTGTGAATATCGTGCATGTGGCCTTATGCTCGAGGGACACCTGAATGCTTTGTAGGGTAAATGTAGGAGTTATGTCAACGGCTACCGAAGCATGACTGCCTCTGGCCACCAGCCAGACGTGTACCTTATCTTCTGTCCCAAACAGCTGTGAAACATCTTCAGTAGTATCAGTGAGGGAGGGTTAGAGACAGGATTGGAAGATTATTTATAATTACATTTATTTCCATTATTTTTTATATTATACTGTCTGTTTACACTTACCGGGCCTGTATTTGTTAGTATATATCTGAGTTAATGGACACCTGGGTTTTTTAGGATAAACAGATCTTTTTCCTGTAAGCGACCCCTTTAATCTTTTCTCCTAACATGTGGACCAAATTACACAGTACTTTGTTTCAGTGGAAGTTTTTGACTGGTTATTGAGTTTGATTTGGCACGTGGCCTTGGGGACTTGGAGCAGATACAACAGCCCAGATTTCTTCATCTTGGTTATGAAATATTGGAGGAGACTTGTGTGCACTGTGCTTTCCCGTATTGGGAAAAACTGAAACGGGACAGCCTTTACCAGGCAGCACTGCAGCACAGGTTTCCCAAACAGGGCAGCAAGGACTGAAGAGGAAAGATGGGAAATAGTGGTAGCTTCTGTTGTTGCTGCTCAGTTTCTCACTGGTTTTGCAGGAGCATTTTGCTTTAACACTTCCTCTGTAGTGACCTTTTTTCATGCTGCTTGTTGTATTTTGTCCTTCCAGGACTGATGGTGTTTGCACACTGAGTCATAAGACCAATCTCTTTGCAGTTGGTGGCCAGCCAGCCAGCCACAAGAGACAGAAGAACTCATGCGTCTTTCCAAAACAGCTTTAAACCTTTTACTGTGCCAAAATCCCTCTCTCTGGAAGCAGAGACCAACTTATCTGGCATGGCTGGATGTGTGGTAGTTTCTGCATGTGTGGAATACATCTGGTAACCGTCACAGGGTTAATTCCAGTTAATGTAGGTGTTTATCACTCTGGCAGCAGCGGGGCTGAGTGCAGGATAGTCTCCATGTGAGGGAGATGGCCGAGCAGCTCTGGGTTTGGAGGAGAAGCGGCAGCAGCACTGGGAAGGGCAGTCAGCCAGCGTGGAAGTGGCCTGTACAACCACGAGCGATGGTGACGAACGGGAGCAATTATTCCACTTCCCTCACAGCTCGGGAGCCAAGGAGCACCCAGGGAGATGTCAGACAGCAGGTTTAAAACAAATGCAAAGTGCTGCCTTAATGCGGCACTTACTTTAACTGTGAAACTCAGTGGGTGCTAGGGAGTCTGAAACTCAAATTCAGATTCGTGCAGAGTAAGCCTAGCAGGTAACCATGTGTCACCTCCAGCTCAGAAACCAGTGTGTTGTAGATTGCCAGAAGTTAGTGTATTATCCTCAAATCCCTCTGCAAACAGTGATTACTCATGTTCTTTCCCCAACTATCTGCCAGTGGCCGTTGCCAGAGACAGACTGTCAGGTTGGTGTAGTCTTTTTCCAACGCACAACTTAGCTGTTGTATTGCAGTGAAGTCAGTAATGAATCAAGGCTCCTTCAGGTGAGGCTACATTTTCTCTTCCTCCCAAACCTGGTGATGCCAACCGTAGCACACCTTAGCCAGTAGTGAAGCCAGTACTTCTAAACTCCTGCCCTCCCCTGTTCCCTGGGCAGCAGCAGGAGACAGGGTGTGTACATTCCAGTCCTTTTCTCCCTCTTTCAGCCTGTTTTGAAAAACAAAATCTACTTGCAGTGTTGCAGCATCTCACAGGCCATGTAGGCATGGGGCAGAGACCAGCATCTCACCCTGTCTGTATCAGTCTCTTCATGTTTGCGTTGTGCCACTTTGGCTTTCCCATCGTGTGTGTTCTTGCCTGCGGTGCTTTCGCCCACCCTCTGTGCCCTCAGACAACCCCGCTCTCATCTGGGAGCTTGGTTTGCCTTCTGAAATTCAGATTTATAAGAGCTTCCCTTTGATGTTGGAAATTTATTTCCGGGAGTTTCTTCTTGGCCACTTGCCTCTCCACATGCCCTGTTTGTGCTGTCTGGGTTAGGGACACTGTCCTCTCCGGGACCCCTGTGTCCTCGGAGCAGCCTGCCTGCCTTGGGAGCTGTGGAGAAAATGCTGCTCCTCTCCTTGTCCCTTCCCTTCCCGAGCCTTGCTTGAACCATCTGCACTGACCCTGCCCAATGCTTTATGGGTTCGTGTGTTTTCACGAAGCACCATGGTGTGTTACTGGCCCCAAGACAATCATGAGGGGTTGAGAAGCAGATGCGAGCTATCACAGGGAAGACAGCAGCAAGATCAAAGGCTTTTCAGCAGCGTGCCATGTTCTCCGGAGTGGACAGATCCTTTCCCTGGCCTCTAACAGGGATTGTGCTTTCATGTTCGGAGATATTGTTGGGTTTGGATGTTTTTCTTCCCTTCCTCTTCTGCAAAGTGGAGGGCAAGTCCCAAGAGGATGAGCAGGTCTGAGGGTGTCCCCCATCCCTGCAGTTAAACAGTGACATATTGGGGAAGGGGTGGGGGAAATGTTTAAGTGGCCGAGAGAAACAGAAGCTATTGTTGTTGCAAAAGTTCAAGTTTCCAGCTTCCTCTTCCTCCACCTGTCAGGAGGGAGCGCTGGGCATGCTCCCAGCACTGAGCACAAACTCAAACATGCCCTCTGGGCTCGGTTGTGAGCGCAGTGTCACCGAGTTAGTCACCCAGAACCCCGGCAGCGGGGTGAATAGGAGGCACATCTGTCCGGGGGCAGCGGGGGGAGAAGGCTCATCGCTGCAGCCGACTTGGGCTCTTTTTCTCTTTTGGGTGGATCAAAGTGCTGAAGCTTTGGGAGCTGCTGTCTCGAGGTAAAATAAGGCATACGCACAAAGCAGTGGGTGCTGCTCTGCCCGGGCTCCTCCGGCAAATTCCAGAGCAGCCGGTGATGTTCTGCTGGCCAGGCCCTGGGCTGCTCCAGACCCTCTGCTCGTTTCCAGAGAAGTCTTGAGTTCTGCAAAGGGCCCCCATTGCTGCCCTTGGAGGTGAGGCTCTGGAGGGAGAGGGGACGTTCGTTGAAGACTGGGACTGGGAGCTGTCACTGCTCGCTTGCAGGCTCTCTAGCTGTTAAAACACTGTCAGGAAAATCTGTTCACGCAGAATACCCCATCTCTCTGGAGAAGCGGACGAGCTTTCTGCCCTAAAACCCTAAAAAAAAAAGGTTTTTCTGAAATCCTTAAAATACAAACATACCACCAAACAGAAAAAGCACCCGCTCGTTATTCTTCTAGTGACTGGGTCTTGGTGGTACTGCTGCAGCCGAGGACCAGTTTGTCATTTGAGAAACACTGAAAATGGTGCTAATAGGGCTATATACATCTGAGAAACTCTTAGGAGGTAGGAGTGAGTGTCCTGGATCTTATTTGGTTAAAATGTGGATAAACATCCTAAACATTGATCAGAGGATTTTATTTAATTAAAAAAAAATACTCCTGCTGGTAAATACATTTGGCTGTCTAGGATCTGAGCAGTGGTCATCACTTTATCGATTGTCATATCATTAAATCAGGCGGGGAAAAAATTAATGATAGGCTTGAAGACCCTGAACATAAAGTTCAGTTGTCTAGAAAATCTGTTAAGTTGCTGAGCATCTTGCAATGATTTAAAAAAAAAAAAAAATCCAGCTCCTAAAGGAAATGTCAATGCATATTACGCTAGGTGATGTGATGCTAGTAATTCTCTCACTGGGTTTGGTCATGTGGCATTCCAGATGCTTACGATTATCTGGATTCCTGAATGGAAAACTACTTGATTAATTCTAGTATCTTAGCTCCGAGCCTGTAATCAAATCCCGCAGCAGAGTCTCCAGCATCCTTCCTGTTGGATGCACTATGTTCTAACAGGTTTGGCTGCTGGACTAGGATCTTATTTCATTATTTTTTTACCTAAGAGTGAAGATAATTCATTGTTCAATAAGCCCTTCCAGTATGTCTGTAGAGGAAAAAAGCCTTCCAGTGAGTTAAAAATATAGTTTTTAGTGGCTCCAAAGTCCTTTAAGTGAAGGTTGCAGTCCTGTCCCCTGTCTCATGAAGAGATGCTGAAGTGTTTAGCTGCGGTTCCCATTCATGAGGAAACAAATGTTAAAGCATGACATATGGAGGTAAGACCAAGGTTTTGCAGCCGAGCGACCCAGTGGCTGATGGAAGGCAACCAGGACAGTCTGTTTGCGGCTTTAATGTTAAATCATATTAATACTGTGGTCAAGTGCAAATGGGCCTAATACTTTGTGAATTACATTAATTAACCCCTGTTAAAGATGTTAATAAGTGGTAGGTGTTGGGCTGTGAGGTTTTAGCTGTCAGACAAAAGTTCCCAGCCTGAAGGGGTATGGCTGCCTTAATCCCTGCTTAGCCGATGCCGATGCCTTCGTATCTCGGGAGGCTTCGTGTCTGGCTTCCCCCTGCTTCTCCTGGGTTCCCCTGTCAGGCTTCCTCTCCGACGCAGTAGTATTTTCCTTTCTTTTATTTGCTGGATTTTATGTGGCTATTAGACTATCAGACTGACATACTGTAGAAAGGAAGTGGAAGTTACTGTGTTCAAAGTACTTTCAAATGGCCAGGTAAATAAAATGAAATTCAGAAATAACTTGTACACATCCTTCCATGCCGCTCTAAGAGAAGAATGGAAGATGACTGGGCACCGCGATGGCTGTGAAAGGATTTTCCAAAGCACCTGGTGTGATTCAGAGGGGAGACGGTGAGATCTCAGTGTAGGTTCCCCCATCTCTTGCTGGGCTTGGCTACAGCTCCTTGTGGTTTCTGGGGGAGCTAGGGCTGAAGCTGGTCCCTGCAGTGGCAGCAACCGAGCAGTTCTTCTTCTGAAGGAGCAGCTTTCTGTGCCTGTGCGGAGGACGCGGTGCACATGGTGGCACAGATGGAGCTGCGGTGTGGATTTCTGCTGCAGGCAGTGTCCCTCCAAGCAAGAGCAGGTGATTGCTGTGACGAGCAGTGGCTGTGGATCTGAGTCAGGCTTGCTTATCTCTCTGTTGTGAGTGCAAACACCCTCCATATGCATAGCTGCAATGAGAGCTGATCTCTAAAGATAGCAATCTGCGTGGCGTACAGGCTGCCATCATCTGTGTATCTAGGCACGTCCTATGTTACAGGGACAGGAGAGCCTTGTGGCTGCACATGGATATTTCTCCTTTAAGCAGTCTGCCGTCTGGGAGTGGTCTTCAGGCAACAGAGCTGGCAGCATGCTCTTGTTGTTTGTTTTCAGAGATTAGTTGCTGGAAGAAGGAGAAAGCATAAGGACATATCCTGGGGAGAGCCAAGGCTGGTCCTGTGCAGTACCTCATACTGTAGTTTTCAGGACCATTTGATAATACAGGAGCTGCGACCTGCCTGAAGTTAGTGACGTGCAGATCTGTGTAGCATGGATCTGGTAAGGATTCTGCATGAAAATTTGTTCCTCTGCTACCATGTAGTATCAAGTACCAAACTTTTTTGGAGCAAGGACCTGTTGTTTACCTGCCAAATAGTTCATTATCATTAAACTTTTAATTGTAACCCTGGTAAAGAGAACATAAATCTTCTGTTAGTGCTGTGGATCATTTACAGAGGTCATGGCCTCCTGAACCACAGTTGGGAGCTATGAATAAAGGCTACCAGTTACTATTCTATTTTATTAACTATTGGATCTCAGTCCAACTGCCTGATGAGCAGTTCAGAGCATCTGGTACCAGGGCACCAGCACTGGCTACTCCTCCTGTCAAAAAAGGATGGTCAAATTACCCACCTGTACCCATTACCTACATATCATACCTCCACTTGAGTCAGAAGAGTTATCCGACCTGCTAGTTATCCGACTTGGCTGAAGTCATCTGCCTGTTGTCTCTCATGCCCCCATTAGTCTCAGTCTAATAGGGCAAAAAGTTCAACTGGAGGGGGATATGGATGATTTTAGGCATCTAACTTGGATGACAGTTATCTGGCTAGTTTCTCAGGTCAGCGGGAAGAACTGTGTTCAACTGTGTTCAAGACAGGAGGCAAAGCTTAGGCATTGGTATTGCTGGTCAGAAATAACTTTAGGATTATATATTTGTTCCTTGGGATAAGTTTTTAGTGAAACCGCTGTAAGGATTTTTGACTAGGTGGAGGAGGGTTTGCAGAGACTTTGAGTACAGCTGTGGGTGTTTGCTGGGCTAGCGTTTGTGGTTTCCTTTATCTTTGTTCCAACTGTAGGAAGAGTAATATGGTACATTTAGCTCCTTTTCACTAATTCCATCCCAGCACTCTTTATTAACCACCTGACAGATTTACCACCACAGCAGGCTGAGGGCAGTTAATTTGAAAAGGGTTGGCAAGTTCAGGCACGTAACTCTCTTAAGTCCTTAAAGAAGTGGTCTGACTTTTTCAGTGCATGTGAGCAGCCACAGCTGCCATCAAATTCCTTCTCTGTGGATCTGGGGGGATTTTGAAGTGTGGTGCTTGCATGTGTGGAACGTGGCTTGTGTTTTCACTTGTGTCTCTCACAGCACGGAGTTTAATGGTAGCTCTTCCCTGTTGCATCTGTGTGGAGGATGTGCTGTGCAGTAACGGCCTCACCCAGAAAGGAAGATGGAAAGCCTCAGTTTGGGAGAAGGAAGGAGGATTTGTGTCTGAAGTCTGAACTTCCCTCTTTCCTTGTGGTCTACAGAGAGAATGGTGCTTCCAGACTGTCATTTCATACCATCTGGGTTTGGCACTTGTTTTAGGATGAGCTGAATTAGCTTCTGCAAGGACCCATCCCTTGCCATTAGCTGTGGGGAAGCATAGGCAGCTAGGGTAGGCTGGACTCCCAGCATTCACATGCATTTGGCTAGAGGAGGTTATTTGGATCCCATGGTTGGCCATGAAAGACAGAAGGTTGGGTAAGTTTGCCTCTATGAAATATCGCTGTTCTTAAGTACTGCTTGGAATCTGGCACTAAGAGTAATAGTGTTGTTGCTGCAGGATCAGAGGATGCAGAAAGGGTAGAGAAGCCTTCTGGTGCTTTAGAATCTGAAGAATATAAAAGCCAGCAGAAGCCATGTAGGAACAAAGTTGCTAAAAGGTGCCAAGGCGGGACTAGGGAAACAGTGCAAAGGCTGAGAAAATTTCACAGAAGAAGCACCAAAGTTGTTTGATGCCTTGTATTTTTTGCGTTTGTCTCATTTGTTCTCATGTCATGCACAAAATCTGCAAAATATCTCCTGTTGGCATGGGCTTTGGAGATCTGCTGAGCTTCTTCCAAAACCCTAATGGTTGCATTGCAGCCTATGATCCAAACCTGTCATCAGATTGTAGGTTAATCAGCTTTGCTCTCCATCATGTTGCTGGTTGGTTCTTCAGGTATTAGACTGAATAGAAGAAAGAAATAAAAAACAAAGATGGTTGGCATTGCACCATTTGAAAGGACTATGCTTGTTATCACCTACCAGTTCATTTCAGTTTGGTAGCTGATGAGAAACTGGATTGAATCAGCTTTTCATGTTGGGTCTTCTAGGCTGCACTGGAGCAGGTGCCTGTGAAGTAAAATATTCCGCTTTCTGTCATTAGCTCCAGTGTGCTCGGGATGCTTTTGCTGCGTCTTTTTCCTGAATGTGTCTCTCTTCTGTCCAGGTTATTGCTGGAAGGCACAGACGTGAACGCGAGGCACAAGCTTGGCTGGACTGCTCTCATGGTGGCAGCTATCAGCAGAAACTCCAGGTACGTTCGTCTCGGCATTCACCATTATGTAGTGAGTAAGTCACTTCACAGCTGCCTCATCTTTTCCTAAAGTCATACTGAGCTCCACAGAGGGTTTCCAGAAAGTTTGGGCTGGTTTGGGATGCGTTGTCGAGCTAAACCCGAGGGAGCTTTACACTCTTCCTTTGCCCAATACGTTGTGTGACAGATCGAGGTAGGCTGCTCTGCAATCCCAGAGAGGTGACTGCTGAATTGGCAATAGATTTCGGCCTCTGATGCGTCCATACCCTTGGGATGTCATCGTGGTAGGTAGTCTAACACCCCACCACTAGAAATAGCTCCCCTAAGAGCTGCTGCATCCCTCCTAGCTTGTGGGGCCATTGCTGGGTCTTTCATGCTAGGCCTTTATGAAGCAAAAATGCTGAATGCTGTGCCCTCCCTCCTTAGTTCCCATGATGATCGCTGTGGCTTCTTGTAACCTTTTAAAGACACTCTTAAATATATTCAGTCTACAACTAAATTCAATTAGTTTTTTATTTAAGGAAAAAAGAGAAAAAGAAATCCAATTTTGGAAAACGTGGGACAGACGGGAGAATGAGCTTTGATGTTACAACCTCTCAGGGATGCTTTACTTAGTCACAAGTTCATAAGCAAAAAAGCCTAATTACTTGGGAAAACACAGGATTAAAGCAGTGCACAAAAGCTGAATATCCGCTCTCGGGCGACACGATTCGAATCCATGTGCCGAGTTCGTGTGTGGTGCGAACTTTGATGTGTGCTATGACAAGCTGAAAGTCGTGACCTCCTTGGGGAGCTCCTTAAGATGGGCACAGAGGCGGGGGCTTGGGACTGTTTGTTTAACTTTGATGTCCGAGCAGCAACGGGCCCCGTTGTTTGCCTGTCCGCAGAGGGACGGGCTTTGGAGCCTCCCACCTTTGCCAGTAGACAATGGTCAGCAATGGAGTGTGACGACTGTTGACCATTCCAAGTGACCGGTGGACCAGAACAGGGCTTCCCGAGTTGCAAAGGCTAAGAGGAGACAGGGAAAAAGGCTGTTCATGGTACAATAATTGCCTAAAATCAGGTAGAAATGCTAATGAAAACATCTAGGCATTAAAAAGCGTTCAGCACCCAGGCTGGTCCCTTGTTACAGACTGGCAGAGTGATAACAGCGGTGTGTCTTATTTGGGTACCTGGCAAAAAAAGCGCTTTTGGCTGTGTTGGGCAAATGGTGTTTATTTTTCCCACATTTTGGATGAATACTGACTTTAATTGAAAATTAAGAAGTCCTTGAATATCTGAAGCTTGGTAGGACTTGTCTCCAACAATATAGTGGAAGAGTAATTAAATAGTTCACGGAGGCAAACATAAATGCAAGCCAGACTTACTCCTGGTGTAACAACTCTGTTGATACCGCTGGGGTTGTGCCAGACATGTTTTTGGCCCTCCGTACCATTTCTAGCTTTGTAACGTCCACAGTGGGGTCTCGCTGCTGGCTGGGAAATGTATTGAGCTGGAACATGACACACGGAGTGTTTGAAATTCCCTACAAATCGTTTGCTCACGGATGTAGCCCAGAGGGTAACCCTTTTAATCCAAACCCAGCTGAACTGGGCATTGTGTGTGTGGTCAGCTGTGGAAGTGGAGAAGGCAGAGTCTGGGGAGCTGATGGCTTTGACTCAGGAGCATGGGTTTAGCCTGCAGAATTTTAAATGTTTAGTAGCTTTTCCCTTCCAAATGCAGAGTGCCTACTGTTTTTCTGGATCTCTTGCAATCCTTTTGCATACATTAGGTGGGAATTAGTCTAAATGTGACTTACTCTGCTTTGTAGTAGGATGCAGGATTATATTTTTTTTAGAGTGTGGTCCCTCTGTGAAGAGTGATGATCTAAAATTGGTTTATCCAGCCACAGCAGCTGATTTGCTGGATTATAAGTTGTTACGACTTTTGATTCTTAACCCATCAGTCAAACAGCCTCCAGGGGCGGTGAGCTGGGTCTCTCTCTGTCTTGCACATCAGAGGAGAGGTAACGAGTAGCTCAGAGATGGTCAAGATGCACCCAGCTGAGCAAGGATCTCCATGTATTGTTACCCTGCAACAAGAACAGGGTTGTTTGGTGTTGTTTAACCTGCTTGCTCGGTCATCACTTCTTTTTTTAAGGTTGCCAATACCTGCACAAGTTACTCAGCGTGGATTTAGGGGCCTGTGATGTTGGTAGCTGGAATGAGTGTCTTCAGCTTAGAACCGCTAAGAAAAAGTAAGCCTTCAGCCCCAAATTGCTGTCTTTCCAAAGTCATTTTTCAGAGAACTATGTTCTCTGCTGTGCTGCTGGAGATTTCTGTGACCTGTCCTTTAGCTTTGTAATGTCTCCTAATTTTCACGGCCCTCACTCTTCCAATTAGACAGCTACAGTCCATATGTTTAATTTAATTACAGAGGCACTGCATTAATGATTTCTGTCAGTTGCCATCAGCTACAAGATGAAATCCCGTGTGCCGGCAGGGAAGTTTGGGGTCTGTCTTTCCTTTTTACAACAAAACAATGATCATTCTCATCCTCTTGAAAATGTCCTGTATCCAAAACATGGCAGGGCATGAGAAGTGTTTGGGTACATTCCTACTGATAGGTTTCAGAGGGGATATGGGTACATAGCTGGGCAGGAGCGCGGTCAGGGCTTCATGTCACACTGAAGCAGAGCCTTTCTCATGGGCTCCCAAAGGCTCCTATCCAGGTGAATTTAGCCTCATAGTGCCCTGTGAACTGGGAGAGGCACTGGCACTTCCAGCAGCTCCAGGTCCAGGCAGGCCTTTCTTTCCCATTGCCCGTGCTCAGGGGATCACTCTTCTGCAGGCAGGGAGTGTTTCTAGTCCTAGCTGGCATCTTCCTCTGTAGAGCATTCTGTTCTGAAATGCAGATGCACAGCATGCAGCGTGATTGCAGCTTAGCTTTGGCACCTCTCAGCCCGGCACAGTTTGTGGTCTAGTGGAGAGGGACTGGGCTACTGGGACGCCTGAGATCCGCTCTGGTCTCTGCTCAGCGGCTTGGAGGAGCTATTTCTTTTTTCTAGTGTTATAAAAGTGAAGGGAAGTGGCCAAATACTTCAGTCTGGTGTCTAATTTTGGTGTTTGTGTTTTAAAAACACTTCACTAAGGTAACATAGATGATATAAAAAAATTGTTGTGAGAATTGTGTTCCTTTTTTATTATTATTCTTTTAATTAGCTTATTACCTTGTTTCAGACCCTTTCTGAAGTGTGGATAGGTTCATTTATGGCTCTTTTTTTATGTGAGTGAGAGTCCAGGTCCAAATTCCTTGGCTCTGTAATAATACAGGTTGTAACCGGGTTGTGGACTAAAGGCAGATCAGCTGTGACTACGTTTACATGAGCAAAGGAAGGTTTTACACTGTAATTCTCATAGCTGGGGGAATTTACCATAGCTTTAACATAGCTGATGAGGCAATGATGCTGGTTTTAGTCTAAGCATAACAACGTAACTGCCACTTTATGTAGTCTGCAGTGCTGTGTCATATCTGTGCATTTCTGTTGAGGCCTGAAGAGTAACGCAGGCAAGTGGGTGTGCACGTACACACACACACCTTCCACCTTACTTTTCATTTACGTTTTTCAGTTGGAGTGACTCCTACTCTGTTTTATTTTTAGTCTTTGTGAAAGCCTATTGCTCTTTTGGATTTCTAGAACTATTTTAAAGTGGTTTCTTAATTCTCCTGGAACGACATCGGTTTTAAAGGGGAGGATTTACAGTCTATGTGAAAAACACTACTAGGGGCTTCTTTCCCTTGGCTGCACCTGCTAGATTTGCACATTTAACATATTTATAGTAATTAAGCTTTAATTAAATGCTTACTGAAAGCTTTGTTGGTTTTGTGCCTTTGTTAAAATAAGCAACAAAGCTATAGTAAGTTAAAAACCAAAGCAATTAGGACCTTAGCAGGCTAAGTGTCTATGCATTTGTAGCATAGTGACCTTTTCTACTCTGTTTTACATTGTTCTGGCAGAAATAAAATGGCAGTGAAATACTGAGTCATCCTCTCATCCCCTTATAAGGTGGAGAACTGATTCTCCAGAATCCCATGGAAGGGGAAACTAAGGCACAGAGCAGCATGTGCTGCTAAGCCCCAGTGGGATGAGTTTGGGCAGTTGTAAAACACTGGTGCCCAGTTCTGCTTCCATTCTTACCGTCAATGCAATGGACCTGTGCCCCAGTCCAGCAAGGAGGGAGGGGGTTGGAGCATGATTTTAGGGTTTCTGAAGTTATATGGATAGCTCAGGTGATGGGGAGGAGTGCCCAGCTGTACTCGGAGGGATGACCTTCTCAGAGTGGTTCGGGGCTCTGCAAGGCTGGGTAACAGCTTTCTCAGCAGCAGCAATACCCACGTTTTACAGGTGGAGAGAGAAGATAAAGAGAAAATTACTTGGCCGCAGCTGGGTCTCTGTGTCATAGCAAGGTCTTTGTTTGCTGGGACAGAGACACGTGCAGCTCTGGGGAGGGAGATGTGGGTGAGAGTGACAGGCACATGACTGCTTGCATTAAGTAAGTTTGTGCGTGTTTTCTCAGGTTTAACAGTCAATCCTCTTCTTTCCAGCTTCCCTTTTTCTTCTTTACTAATACATAGCTACAGTACTTCTGTCCGTCTTCCTCCCCCCTTTTTTCACATACCCATTTTTTCACACACCCATCTTGTTTTACACATAAATGAGCCCTTCATTCTCACCCCCCAAATGCTGTAAGCAGCTGTGCATGGATCTTAGGGTGATACCCTCTATGAGTGCGAGGAGGGTGGGAGGAGGGACAAGAGCAGAGCGCAGCTCCACGTAAAGAGCATTTCTTTATTTGAACAGGTGCTTTCTCTTGGAAGCTTGTCCCTGTCTCCCCTTGCCCGTGGGTGTTCTTCTGTACGGACTGCTTCACATTCTCTTCAAGCAGGAGGGGACAACCTTAATGCTCTGTACTGGTGAACCATTCATTCCATGTGCTTTTAAATGAGTCCTGCTTGTTCATCCAGCTCATGGTATAAGCACCTCCCAGGCATACCTATTCTTGTTCTGTCAAGGGCTTTAGCCTGTGATTCCTCTCAGCTGTTCCCAACATCATCTTCTCTCGTCCATTTTCTTTTCACGTCTTTGCCTTCCTGCACACCTTTTCTCCTTCTCCCTCCATCTTCAGATCTGGTTCTCTTTGCCTTTCCTCACCTTTGCTTCTCAACACCTTCCTGCTGGGAATGACCAACGACAAGTGACTCCTCCCTGTGCCTTGGCTCTCCTTTTCCTTCTCTGTCTTTCTATGTAGATCAAAAGAGCTGTGGGTCAGAGGCTTGTACATGGAACCAGAACCAGCAGTGCTTGGCCCAATGTGGTCTTGTTCTTTCCCTTGCCCTCCTCCTGCAGCCTGCCCTCCTCCGTCCCTCCTTAGGGAGAGGAGTCAGGAAGCAGCGCACTCTCTGCCTCGGTGTAGATTGCTGGGACTTGTGCCCCTTCCATGCGTACCTAGACTTTGTGCGTTGAAGGTGCTGTATAGATGTTTTATATTGGTAATAACAGTACATCATGCATAGTAATATTCTGGTGGGTATGTTCTAAGACTTATAGTGAAGGGTGACCTATCTGGAGCCATTTTCTGTCTATAGGCAATGACATGATTAACTGGTGCAGTCTTATTACCTATATTAGGTACATACATCTGTCCGTGTGATTTTTTTCACTCCTTTCACTTCAGGCAACTCATTCAGAGCTGTCTGCAGCAGAGCTGGAGAAATATCTGGATGCCTTTGGAAGGACGTATGGCCCATAGCGTTGCCTGTCAAAGAGCTGAGGAGTTGAACATGGTTTTCAGCTGTGATGACAGCACATTTTGAGGGCTTGATCTGACAAACTGGGGCATTGTCTTTCAACTACTCCCCTTCTGGATGTCTTTGAGGGACAGTGTCCACTTGGCCATTCCTGCATTGTACCTGCCCACCTGAGGACAGGCCAGTGGCAGCTGTTGCCCACACTGCTCCTCCACTGATTCGGCAGTGTCCCCATCTGAGACCTCTGTGCATGAGCACCCCTCTTTCCAGGGATGAATGGCATTCGGTGTCCTGCAGGTCAGGCATAATGAGGTATCGTCAGTTTAGCAGGTTCCTGCACCTCTCCAAGCCACAGAAACTGCCTCTGTGCACGTTTTCTTACCACTGCATGCAGGTAGCCAGACTTCTTTTAACGGTCCTTTGTGGATGGCTGGGGGTATGCAGCAGCAGTGCTGTACCTTGACCATGTCTCTGAAGCACAATTCACCTGAGTCACAATCTTAAGAGAAAACTGTTGTGAACAACATAACAATTCTACCCTTCAAGATTTTTTTTTCTTTTTGGGTTCCTTTTTGGGGGGAGGATCATTTTTATCTGGGTCAATAACAAACCGCCGCAGAGTGAGGGAATGCCACGGCTGCCCTGCTTTCTGTGCCACAGGTAGGCGTAAACGTATTCCTGGGAAGGCACACATCCACATTTAGACCTCATCTGAGAAAAAAAGGAGAGAACAGGGGCTGGAGTGTAAACAGCAGCTCCCCCCGGCCCTCCTGCCCCTGCTGAGTTTTACAGAGAGTTAAGGTATAGCCATACAAGGGATCTTCTTTGTGTCCAGGCAGGACCTGTGGCTTCTGCCAGAGCTCAGGGCAGCCGCGTATCAAAACCCGTCAAGGCTTTTGCATTGTGCTGATAACTCACGGTCATGGGGATCACTGGACTTCTTGGTTCACCAACCCCAGCTGCCGGCGCGTTGGTCCCAGCACAACGTCTTCCCTGACGCAGCCCCAGTCACGTCCAGCCATCTCGTCATTGATTTCCCCACCCCCTGTATTGTATGTATGTATTTATTTATTTAACAATATGTTGGTCCAGCCATTAAAAGCAGAAAGCACTTTCTCCAATCGATTGAACTGCCCAGCAAACTTCAGTTAAGCGTTGCCCTCTGAGTCATCACCAGGGTCAATTTAGATTTATATTCATGCTGATGAATAGGCTGTGCCTCTAATCTAATGAAAACTTGATCAGCAAATTAAAACTCAGCTTGTTGAGGCTGTTGAGCACAGGTGAGTTATGGAGGGAAGCCTGCCTTCCCGGACCAGCTCAGCCTGCCGTTGGCGTCCCGCTCCCTCTAGGTATCTGCACGGAGTGTTGTTCTGCCCCAACACCTGGCAGCAAGTGGAGGAAAACAGGAGGTATATGGGCCAAAGAATCCTCCATTTAAAAGTCACCCCTTTATTAATAACTAATAGCTGAGCTGGTGCAGAAGAGAAAGATGCCTTCTGCCTTCTCTAGCACATTTGCCAGAGCTTCCTTAATTGACCCCCACAACTGCCTTATGAATTGGGAAGTAGTTACACCTCTTCTCACTGGGAAACCTGATCATACTTTGTGACTGTCATCTCATTTTTGAAAGTCCCTTGCTTATTCCAGTGACATTCACACGCTTTACGCTGATGAGCACAGTTACTCTGTATTTTGATGGTGCCGTTACCTTTCCTAAAGGCTAATTTGCTTGAATGTCCCATTACCTGCAAATTGGATAGGTGCGATCAATATTTGTGATTCCAGGAACGTCTGGCTGGTGCAGAAGTGCCTGGAGGGGACAGCATGTCCCAAAAGCAGGAGGTGAGATTGAAAGATGATGGGAGAGGGAGGCTGAATGTGCCACGTGTTGTTATTAGACCAGTGAGTCCTTCCCGTGTACGGAGCTGGATCGCAGCCCGAAACAGGGCCAGGCTTTTGGAACACTAAATTTTGCCAGTAAGAGATTATATCTGTGCGTATTAAACTTGAGCCTCCCAGTTATCTTAAGAGCTAAGGATATGTTTCTTATCGCTGGGGGGGTAAATGGTGTAGAGGGTTGTTAACAGAGAGAGCGGAGCAGTTCTGACATCCTCACTTCCCGCTCTCACTCTTAGCCCAACTTGCATCTAGCATTTGTGGTCCTCTGCTAAACTTTTCATGAAAGGACATTGCCCAGCGAGAAACACTGAAGGTGTAGGCAATGCACAAAGAGGAAAGGGCTTCCTAAGAGTCACTGACAGCCCACGAAGGTGTTATCTGATGGAAGTGCCTGGGAAGATCATTCATTTCAACGTAGTCACTAAGAACAGGAAAGGAAGATGTATGGAGTGACCAAGGAAATTACAAGTCATTGTGTGTTATCATATGACTCATTCAGTACCCGTAGCTCACCCCTGGCCTGCAAGGTTGTGGATTAAAGTCCTACACTGGGACTTGGGATCATTTCTCTTAAAATGAGAAAGATGCATGGACCTTAAAATATATCGTAGCCTGTCAGCTAAAATTAGAGTAGAAGGATCTCTTTGGTCTTGACAGCCATGAGGACGGGGTCCAAGAAGGGTGGTTTGACCATATCAGAACCTGTACTACTAAGGATTTGAATGATGAGAAAGGCCTGGCTTTCTGGTGTACATGCTGGAAGCCCTGATGCGAGAATCACAGTAAGTCAGCTGCTGGGGCAAGATCATCAGAGGCTTAATTGAGGCACATTGCACTAATGTTGGCTTCTGCTCAGTAGCTAGATGTCCATCTCTAGGATCATGGAGGTCATCAACAAAGATCCCATAGGGCAACAGGGCAGCATCTGCCCTACCATCTTCCATCCTGTACCTCGTGCTTTCCATAGGGACTGCCTCTTCCAGATCTCTGCTGCAGTTCTCTCGATGACTGACCACAGCAGTACCAAGTACTGGAGATGCAGGATGTCTCCAGAGGAATCCAGCACTGGATCTCCCAGAAGAACTTTGCACAGATCAATGACCTGTTCTAGAGCTTTCCTGGGTAGAAAGCCTGGCTGTGGCACCTCTACTTCTCCTGTTTCATAGACTTGAGCAGATGGCACACCTCCTGCCCAGCACTGCCAGCCAGGCACCAAAAGTAGGATTGACAGGCTGAAACCTACTTGATGACCTACCTAATGACCAGAGGTGGAAGAGCCTGGGCTGGCAGGCTTTGACTACAGCTGTTCTGGACAGCCAAGGCTATGCACTTGGGCTCATGTGGCTTTATTTGCAGCCAAACCTCTCTCTTGCTTTCCATTTTGCTGTGGCCATAGAGGTCAGTGGTAAAGGTCATGCAGTGTCCCTTTATATGAGGCAACATGTCGGACCTGTGAAGTAGAGGTGAGTCTGGATCTAGCTGTGTTCAGAAAAGCCCTTGCTAGAGGTGCTGAAGGACTTTTAGGATAGGTTTTGTGCCCTGTACCTTATCGATGCTCCTGTGGTGGTCCAGAAGGACCTACAGGCTTCTTGTGTGGCTGGAGAGATGGCAGCCCTACCTAAGGTGTCCTCACTGATGTGGCCTTCAGGAGCAGTGTAGCAGGACAGCGTAGACACTGAACACAGAGGGGGAGACTTTTATCAGTGGCTTTGCCCTGGCAGCAAATTGTCTGTTCTGAGAGGACTGAGGATGAGACAGTAAGGTTATATCTCGCTGGAACTATGCTGAAGATAGTAGATGATCTCACACAGTGATCCTTGCACCAAGACCAAAACGGCAGAAGGAACTGAAAGAAAATTCAGGCTAGTTGGAGGGATTTGAGCGGTAAAGAGGGAGCACATCTGTGATGGGAGGCTACTTAGGGCTTCATGTCCTCCATTGCTGATGTCTGAAAGTAGGTGAGATGATCCCCATCCTTAGTGCCAGTCCTAAACCGTCAGATACCTAATTTGATCATGGGTGTGCAACTCAAACTATTAGAGAAAATCTTTAGTGCAACGTGCTCCTGACTACATTGAAATGGTGAAAGATCATAGCTGCTGTTTGAAGAATAAGATCCAGTGCATCTCAACCTAAATATTTTAGAACTAAGGGTGTTGTTAAAATACAGATATAAATGAACTCTGTATGCTCACACGGGAGATGGCGGGAGGTTCTCCTGACTTCTAGCCTGGTGCTTTGCTCACTAGAAGTAACTTTGTACGTGGTGAAGAGCGTACCAGTGCCAGTAAAGAGCTGGCTCTATTGTACCATATTCAAAGAATAAAATAACCACCTTTTATTCCGCTAATGCATTTATGGCGTAAATGGGAGAGGAGCTTAAGTTAAATTCTAAATGTGACTTGACAAGACACAGCCTGCAGATACATGTCAGTCAGTCTGCAGTGCATGTCGCTGTCAGCCCGTGAGCCATGTCATCAGTGATGAATGCTAACTAACGAGTTACTGTCTAGTTGTCATGGAAAGCTTGAACCCTGGAAAAAAATTAAGAATTAACTGGCTTCAAGCTGCTTTCAGAAGTGGTGAGAAATCTAATTCTTGCCTGATGATTGTTTGCGTTCGGGAGCAGAGATGGAGGACTTCCACACCAAAATTGCCTGGCCTGTATGTCTCGTGTTGATCTGTCCTGCTGCAGTGTGTTGATAACTTTACAGGTCTGGAAACTGAAAGCCTCAGTCCCAACGCGTAGGAGAGTTGTAGTCTGGTATGTCCTGCCTATGTTGCCATGCTGGTCAGCCCTGGGAGGACCTGCCTCTCCAGTGGGCCCTGCAGCTACATTATAAAAAAATGGGGAAGTTCTCTACAAATTCAGAGGTTAAATCTCTTTCAGAAGTCCTGACAACTGCTGGGCTGGTTGCAGATGATCAGGCTGTCTTCAGTGGTGATCTCATACGAATTGTCTGGTTCTCAGAAACGGAGGTTTGCCTGAACTTCACGCAGCAGTCAAATGCTTTTCTTCCAGAACCCCACATAATTAATGCAATTGAAATTTATTTTTAAATGCTGAGGTTGGTGTTTCATCTTATGAGGGCAGAAAGAGGCAAAGAAAGACTAGGTGTCTCTCATAGCCAATGTGGGTGCAAGAGATGCCTCTTCAAGGGTGGCTTCCTTTAGCTGCATCGATGTAGAGGGACCACTCAAGTGAATGCTATAAATTGTAGGGCAGAAACCTCCAGAGTGAATAGGGCCCTTCCAGCCCCCTGCCTTTTGTCGTGCTTCATACTGAAATGCTATATCCTTCTTGTCTTGGTAGGATGGCACCTTTATTAAAGGAGGCTTCCCAAAAGCAGAAGTAACAGCATAACCTAGTTTTGCATCCCTTAACCTGAAGAGTATTACAAGACTCTTCCTTTTTGCAGGGGCAGGGATGGACTTGGAGCCAAGATCTGGCTCTGACTGTGCCTTTACTGTGGCTGGGGACAGTTTCCACCACTGATCCAGACCCACAAAGTTATGGGGACATAACTGATTCCTATCGTGGACTGGGAATATGACTCTTGCTAAGAGCCTGTTCTGTGCAGATCTTCTTGGGAGGGCTGTGTTTCCCTACAGTGTCACCCCTGCCTCAAGTGCCTCCACATCTAATTGGTTTGAGAATATGCTGGTGTGGTTGTATTTGTTGAAATGTTCAACTATGGCTGTTGGTTTAACTTTCCTTTGCTAGCTGGCAATGTTTGAGGAGGGCTCTCCCTTCTCAGTTTCTGAAGGACTTCGGTTACTCATGTTCTACCTCTGCCTTATTTTTGTTCTAATTTGTAACAGTGTGGTGAAGATCCTGCTCGCAGCTAACGCAGATCCAAACCTTGGAGATGATTTCAGCAGCGTGTATGAGACTGCCAAGGAAAAAGGCCTCCATTCTTTAGAAGGTAGTATTGATTGTGTGCAGTTACCTGCATTTGCTTTTTAGGTCCCAAAATTTTGCTTCCTGGCTTTGAAATGGAAATTTGACCTTGTTTGGTTTTTTTTAGAGCTAGCTTCAGCTTCCTTTTAAATGCAGAGTAACTGATGGTATGTGGGTGAGCATAGGTCTGAAGATGAGCGAAAACATTATGTAGATGTTTATGAGAAGCAATCCTTCAACGTCGTAGAGATAACCTGTTTTTATATAGTCAGAACATAACACAAAGTTGTAGATAGGAGCGTCATCCCACTGACCCACATGCAGCCACTTGCTGGGGAAGCAGAAGGGTTCAAGGCAGTGTATTCCACCAGTAGCCTTACTCTAGATCTTATAAGTAGATATAAAATAAAGAAAGACTTGTCCAATTGAAATAAAGCTGAATGACATAACTGGTTGCTGTTACTGCTGCTGGTTTTCGGGCAGGCATTAACGCTAGCTTTCAGCCCTTGAAGTCTATGTGAAAACAAGGAAATTTTCTGCAGCATCATTTCATCTTGTTATGATTTTCCACAGCCCATGTCTCAAGTTTCTGAGCACTTTCTCCCTTCTCAGTCTCTGAACAACTTCAGTTACTCATTTTCTACCTCTGCCTTATTTTTGTTCTAATTTGTAACAGTGTGGTGAAGATCCTGCTCGCAGCTATCCCCATTGCTGGGATGTTGATGCAGACTTAGAATCATACAACAGTTTGGGTTGGAAGGGACCTTTAAAGGTCATTTAGTCCAACCCCCCTGCGATGAGCAGAGACCTGCTCTGTCTATTCAGACCAATTTAAATTTCCCAGACTGTTTCCACTTTTTATGACGATAAATGGTGGTTAAAATTTCTTGGGTTTGTGATTATCAATGGAATCGTGGGGGGGGATGTCTGGATTCCTGCTGCCTGGCTGTGCTTCGAAGAGGCCAGCTGCACGTTTTAAGGATGCTTCTGGTCCACAGGCTTACAGCTCCCAGGCTGGCAGGAACGCTGGCAGGACCTGACTCTGCTTAAATGTCCCTGGCTGTTGCTTTCCCTGTTCCAGAAGCCTTTTCCCCATCCAAGCGCTTCGCTGACCCACTGGCGTTGGCTCTGAGCTGGCAGTGTCCCAGCCATCCCCAGCAACCTGCCAGAGCTCAGCCAGCTGCTGAGACTTGCGTTCCCAGGGACTGCTGCATCCACAATGACTGCATTTGTGTGCTCTAACCTTCTCCTTTGAAGTTAAACCTTTTCCTAGCTGCTGTAAGGAGAAAATTGGAGGAAGCCACACAGGTTGTCCAGAGCCTCTTTGCCCTGCATGGTTTGCAGAGCCTAAATCAGACGGTGATATTATCCATTGGTCTGTCTGTGCTTTTTGCCTCACCGCTAAGAGCTATATAAAGTCTAATGAAGGTGTAATATTTGAACCTTTCATAAAACACAGGTTGAGTTAAGAAGATGAATCAGTGAGGGGACAGTTTTGACAGGGCGTTATTTTATTTTTAAAAGCTCTCCGCTCTCATCCCTCACTTTAACCCACTCGTGCAATAGACCTGCTCCTTGATGGAAGTGAGAACACGCATATATCAGATTGCTGTAGCAGTGAATGCAAAATGTATGAAACAACATTAAAAAATGAACAATGGAATGCCAATACATAATGCATGTACGTAGACTTTATTTAAGACAAAGTATATCAACCAATAAAGTTAATTGTTTTTGTCTGCATTCATCCCTCTATAATGTTATATATTTTTGGGGTGAAGAAAAGATAAGGCCACTCAGGAAGAAGTTGCATTAATTCTTTGGTTGACATGTTTTATTAAAAAGAATAAATTCAGTTGCATTTTTAAAAAGAGAGGGAGAGAGAGAAACTGCCTTTGTTTTTTACTTTTTTTTTACACATTTACATATTTTGTGTATAAATATTTTTTCATAAAAACATCCAAATCGAGAGGGTATGCTCCACAAACACTGCACAAAATATATTACAGACATTTATATGGATGGCAGGAAGGGAGACAGAGGGCTGAAAATTTCCAGGCACCCAGTGATTGATGGTAGACGAGGCTTCCCCTGACGCTTTATTGAGTTTCCGATGATTATCTCTCTCTGAGACATTTTTTACAGATGACGGCCGAGCTGTCACAACGGACCATGGGGGAAAAAACCCAACAATAATAACACTTTAATCTCTTTACTGCACTGCTCCCTAGTATCTCAGATTCATCTTCCCTGACGCACGCAGTTCATTATCCTGCTCCTCCCTGGGTAGGAAATGACGACAAATAAATAAATATACATACTCACCCTGTATGCTTGGAGAAAAGACCCAGGAAAGGAAAGGAGCCAGGGCATTAATTGATCTTCCTGGAGGTACTGCGGTTCATTAGCAGAGATGCTGGGCTAGGACGGCATCAGGTATTCATTACAGTGTTTTTCTCTTCTGAACTTTTCAAATCGTTTGGAAATCTGTCGGTAGCTCTCAGGAGGGATCGTGGAGACTGCCCTGCAGGGGATCCACAATCCGGGTCTGCTTGCTTTGCTGTGAGAAAGTATTAGGTGCTCAGAGCCCTTTCAAGTTCTCGATGGCAAAGTCCTTGAATTTTCGTGATATACCCATTCACCAAGGAGCTGAATGCACCTCCAGGAGCAGAATTTAGCTCACCAACTGGGTGATGTTCATTCAACAGGAGACAGCACATGCCAGCCCCACCATCACTTAGACTCCATGGCGGGGCTGTGTGCTTATGGGGCTCCCTCATCTCCCAAAGCTGGGGAGAAGGGTTGTGGCCAGGCCTGGCCCTATTGCCTGCCCCCCACCTCCACCAGCTGAGTGAGAGGTGGATTAGTCTCCATTAACTCTGGAATGGGTGCGACAGCCTCACTTTCCTCAAAAATCGGATATAAAGTGCAGCGCCTGTCCAAACCCACAGCCCTGAGTGATAGCATCTGCTTGTTGATAAAAGAGCCAGTGAAGATGGTGAATGCTGAAATGAGAGAGGGATCTGCCCTCCCTGCAGACATGAGAGTGGTGCTCATATCGGATTCTTAACTATGGAATACGTGACCTCTTTGGTGGCTGTGATCGTCCATCTGGCCAGGCTTTAGATCAGGCTTCTCTCTGGTGTGCTGAACGCTCTCAGGGCTGATGTTGTGAAGATGCTGTCTCTGCTCCCACAGGTGTCCCTTCCTGGCTAATCAGCAGCCTGGTATTTCCTTCAATACCTAAGAAGAGCCACACTTTTTTCCACTGTTCATTTTTGCTGATGACCAGAGCAAAGGGCTTAAGGGTTTTCTAAAGCCTGACCCTTAGACCAGCTGCAGAAGAGTACTGCTGCTGCAGACCCTTCCCGTGGACCCGGGTAGGATTCTGGGCCCATGGGTGCTGGAGCCTTGCCCAGACACATGGGCTGGTCTGTTGGAGAGTCCCAGAATTAGGAATTTGCTTGAAGGCCAGGCGATGGTGGGGCGGCGTCCTCTCCTGTACAGCTTCTCTTCTGTTTGCCAAAATCACCACTGCCTTGTAGTAATCACTCTGAGTATCAGGAGGGAGTTTCTCCTGGCTTGGGAGAATATTTCTTCCCACTGTAGAAACAGCATCTAAAAACAGGTCTTCGATTAGCACCAGAGCATCAGCAGTGGAGGCACTTTCACCTCTCCCACTGCATGTCTGAGTCTAAGCTTGCACATAAATGTTGCAGGTGTTGTTAAGTCCGTGCTTGGGGACAGGTTGGACCTGCACTTAGCAGAGACGAGCAATGCCTTTCAGTGCCTTTCACAGTGGTCCTGTGCCAGTGCGGTAACAGCCCAGCCACGTCTGCTAGCCATGGTGCATTGCCTGAGCGTCAGCTGGGTTTGTGTTCGAATCTGCCATTTCATCAGTTCCTATCTGCATGTGTTGTGGAAAGGGGACAGATCTACCCAGAGCTGGGCTTGGAGCTGGTGTGGTGCTGGCTCCCCTGCAGAGAGCCTTTGCCTCTGTACATGTTCGATTTAATGCATTCTGTGATCTTCCAGCTTTGCAGTCCAAACTCTGATTTTGCACCTGATCTGGAAGATTTAAGTGTTTCCATGTGTCTGTCTCACCACACAGTCCTTCTCCTGTCCTCCCAGGAATGCCTTGGCCCAGCTTTGCTCTGGCCTGGAAACACAAGTCTTTGGGCTTTTCCTTTTGCAGGGTATCCATGCACGTTGGCATTCAGTAGAACAGAGCTCAAAGGAAGAAAATACTATAATTAATCAGCTTTAGCAAGCATCAGTTTCTGTTCAAAGAAACATCACAATTTCTAGGTCTGATTTCACAAAACCTGCCAAGGCTCGGTGTAATTGCATTTTGCTCAGGGGATTCCAGGATTTCTAGTGAGTTGTAAAATGCGTTATTATGAATTATTCCCATCCCGGTAGCATCGAGGAATACACCTCATGGAGCACACTGTACTGGTGACTAGGCAAACACAGGATAAAATCTCAAAAGTCCCAAAGAACAGCTGGTTTTGACACAGAACTGAAGATGGCAAGCAGGTAGATATGGACAGGAGCAGAACTGAGTTGAGTATTGTGCTCTGCAGCACTTTAACCCGTATTACCTTTCAGTTAACAAAGGAAGTATTTTTAGAAGAGTTCCTGCTTTTAAATGGCTACTTCTTGACATTTCTGGGAAGTGTGGAGTAGAGGAGGCAGCTCCTGGTGGAGATGAGCACATGAGCAATTGGAGTGGCGTGATATGGGAAGTTTAGCATGACTCTGAGGAGTTCCAGTGGGCATTCCCAGCTGACTGCTGTCCCAAGGACCTGTAGCGCTGTCATCCCTCAGCCACTCTGGCTCTTTTCTCTTGGTTATGGCTTGTAGGTATTGGTGCTCTGTGCTTCCAGCCTGAAGTAGGCGCAGCCTGCTGGGATCATGTTTTGGCTAGGGGAGGAAGGTGGTGTGGAGGAAGCATTGAATGGTTGTTCTGTGGCCCTTCTGGACAGTAAAAGAGGGAAAAAAAGGCAGAAATCTCTGTGTTGCTTGCTTGCATTGAATCCTGATTTCACTTTGAAGGTGCAAAGAGGCTGTGGTTGGAACAAGGCTGAGAGGTCTTCTCTCAGGCTTTCTCCAACCACCTCCGCCCCTGCCTGGGCACTGTGAAGGCAGTCACTGGGATTTGTGGAAACCATGTTGTCTTCATCTCCACTGCTGCTCAGAGGAGTGGGGAGATTAAGCAGCAGAAACCCCCACCGGGGTCCCAGCTGTCTCCTGGAAAAGGCCATTAGGCCCTTAACAAGCTTCCAGACCGGTGGTGGTGGTCCATGCTGCTGGTGCACATTCAGACAAGCAGTTCTTCATTTTGTCTCAGTGAGCTGAGCTTCCATTCTTCTTCCCCTGCAGTCCTTGTAACCCGGGAGGACGACTTCAACAACCGCTTGAACATCCGAGCCAATTTCAAGGGCTGCACAGCTCTACACTACGCAGTGTTGGCTGACGACTACCTGACGGTCAAATTGCTGCTGGATGGAGGTGAGTTTCGTAGCTCCAACTGGCTCTTGGGCCAGGAGCACTGTTTCTGAGTAGGCCTGTTCCACAGAACTGTCAGGCTCAGACAAGGACCACAGTCTTTCATTGTCAGGATTAGATGTGATTTACTGTTTGCTTTAATCTCTTTATTTTTTAGTTTCTGTGTTCCCATTCATCTCCAATGGTTTTTCTCATGTACTTCTGGTGGCTGTTCTCAGTCATTGAGTGTTTCCTGCAGTTCAGCGGAGATGCATCCCCTGGTCTCTCTGTTCAGTATTTTGAACATTTCCCTTTCGCAATTTGCACTCATCTGTCATATCCCTTATGTACCTGTGTGGTGTGGAATCAAAGAGCCCCTGCTTTACTGGGAATGGATCTGCTCTGTAGACAAGGCACTGGATAGGTACCGGTACCCACATTAAATGGTTGAGGCTCAGGTATTGTTGGTAGCTTGGCAAGGCAGCTCTTGTGAGAATTGGTAGAAATGAGCTTGTGCAGTTATTGGTCCTCCTGGATAAATCACAAACCCCTTTTTCTCATGGATCCTGCTTTACTGTCATCTCTTATGTACTCACGGCTCCAGATTACAGATCCATAGAGATACTTACGGTTGGACTCGATGATCTTAAGGGTCTTTTCCAACTTAAATGATTCTGTGATACTAAAGAGGTGAAAAATTGTAGAATTATTGCAGAGTTCAGGTTGGAAGAGACTTCAGGAGGTCTCTAGTCCAACCTCCTGTTCAAAGCAAAGTCAGCTGTGAGGCTAAACCAGGTTATTCAGGGCTTTAGCCAGCTGAGTCCTGAAAATGTCCAAGGATGGACACTGCCCAACCTCTCTGGGCAGCCTGCTGCAATGCTTGACTATCGTTGTGGGGAAAAAGCTCATCAGCACTAGTGGAGGAGAAGAAGAAGATGCATTTAGCTAACAGAATAGACATGTACTACCATGACAACAGTTTTTTATTTTTATCGTCCTGCTGATGTTTACCAGGATGACATTTGCATCTGTGTTATGCTGTTACCCAGAACCGGAGTCTGCTGAATGTGTATCTACATCTGCATGGTGCTGTTAAAATAGCTGCATCTGCCCACGATGCAAATCGTTCTGCAAACCACAGAGCTAGTCGGTAAAGTTCTGCTTTCCTCCAGATTTGTGTCCTTTGTCCTTAGCATTCCTCCTACTACAACAATTTCAACTCCTCTCCTCCCTGCAGGGTCACCTAGGGCACCTTTGAATGACCAAGAAGCAGCGATGTTGTGCCTGCTTTCAAGTGTGTGCTTGGCAGCAGCCTTCTGCCAAATGCAGCCTATAGCAGCTGAAGGCTGTCAGCCTGTCCCTGCAGTGGAGAGACTCTCTAGCGTCTCTCTAGCCAGATGCTAATTTCTGCAGAAATTTTAGGAATGTCATAATCTTCATGGGGTGGGCACCTCAGGAGTTCAGGAGTTAATTCTAGGGAAGCAGGCAGGCAGATAATTGTACAACGGGCTCACATAAGGCTCATTCCTTAAGAAAGCAACTAAAAAGATAATGGGAAGTAGCATCCATGAAGGCTAAACCTCCCCAGAAGAGATGAAGAAAAATAATTGTAGGAACATTGAACCTTGATACTCATCTATACCATATGCTTGTTATCTTTCACAAATAGAAAAATAAGAGTGAAAAGTTGAGATTCAATACCACTGAATTCCACAGTTAACTGTGAGTCAGGATTTCTCTGGGAGCCTGCCAGATACCAGAACCCTATCTCTTGGCCATAAATTTAACCCCCCAAAAAAATAAGCCACTGAAAGAAAACCTATTCCAAATGGATTTAGCCAAGGTTCCTCAGGAATGCTTGCAGAGAAGGGAGCTGAAAAAGCAGACAGCTGCTTTGTAGGTTGTGGGACTATGTGCGTGTGGTGACTGGGAAGTCCTCAGACAAAAATATTGCCCCATGTGTGGTCCAACGCATTTGTCTGGTGTGGCAGACCTGCTTCATGTTTGCAGCATATGTAGACACTGCATGAACACTGAACCTGGCACTTTCTCAGTGCATCTGACTTGCTGCACATCTGCTGCACAGTCCCAACTGCATGTCTTCAGCGGTTGCTTGTCCAAGGGCTCTGGTGGTCAGAAGAAACTGCTCCAACAGGACCTCTGAGATCCCACAGTTGTGGACAGGGATGCCTGTGGGAGGAGTGGAGTGGGCTTCACCCTCTTGAGTGATGCGTTGTGAATGCACAGACCAGGAAGGGCTTTGATGGTGAGTGCAACGAGCAAGAGAGCCTCTGTGGTGTTAGAGAGAGAGGTAACATGGTCGAAGTGCTGGCATGGAGAAGTCCTCGTCACAGCAGGGTTGTGAACAGATCTGAGCAGGGTGAGTCTGTGGCTCTTGAGGCTGGGGAATACTTCACGTGTGGGATGGCGTGAATGTCAACAGCAGTGTTTGCTCTTTAAAAATGCCTGAAATCCTGGTGTGGACTAGCTGCGAGGGCAAAGGGGCAGTCCTCTGTGAAGGTGGTACAGAGGCACAGCCAGCGTCAGCAGGGACATACATACGCTGTGGTCATGAGAGAATGTGATGGCAGAGGCTGAGAGCTCTTTTTCAGTCTGTTGAGTTTGGGCTGGCAGCCGCCCCCCCTGTACCTTCTGGAATAACATTTTTTACAAAGATACCTGCTTCTCATTTTTGCCTTTGAAAGTCTCCTTGCAAGACGTGTGTATTATTAGCTAGTTGAAAGTACCAAGGTAGCTGCTTGGTTATCCTAAGTATAGGTAAAATATGTGTGCAAATAAATGAAGTTGGCATTAAAGAATTTCACTGTACTGAATAAATAATTGCAAGTAGCAAGTCCAGCTCATTTCTACATCTGTCCCCTGCTCAGCTATCTGAGTGCTGTTACAATACAGGCCTGTTTTAATAGAGAGGACTGTTCTTTTTGTTCAAAAGCCGTTTCTGTATCTGTCCTGGAGCCACTGCTGTCTTCGTGAATGACCGCTTCTGCTGCTCGATGCTCATAGAGAGTTCTTTGTTCGTGGCAAAGTGTCTCAGCTCAGAAGAACTCACTTGGATCTCAGAAAAAAGCGTATAACAATCTGTAGGACTGTGTTTGTTTGAGCACAACTGAAGGGATTGTGTACCAAATCAAAGTGAAAAGTCTGAATTTAGTCAGCCATAGCACTAAAATGTGACGATTGCTCATCACCATTCTGTTCTTAATCCATCCCCATGGAAATCCTTCTGGATACAGATTGAAGAGAGTCCACACTAAGAATGCATTTCCAAGTGAAATTTTTTGTCTTGTGAAGGTATGAGCATGTCCCAGTGTTTAGACCCTGGGAACAGCAGTCCACCAACATGAATCTCCACTTGGTGCATGATGCAGAAGTCCTTGTAGGATCCCAGGGCTGAGTTTGCAATGTTCTTCAGATTAATCTGTATTCGCCAGCCCATCCACAACATCCTCTTACCCTTTGCGGTCATAGTTATGATGAAAATTTATCACAATTTACTTGCTAAATCAAATACATCTCTGCTTTTTGTCAGGTGAATTCTTCTGAGCTGGTAGTGTTACAGCAGACCCTTCCCTTTCCTTTCAGTGAGTTTTGCATGCTGGAGTTCGATTTCACGATTGGTGCCTGACACGAGGTTTTCATTGCATTGACTGGGGGTGTTCCCCTCCTCCCAGTTCTGCACGATAACAAAGCATTGGTCCCTGCATCCTTGTTAGTATAATCTGCGATGAATACATGGCTGAAGGTCTCAGAAGTGGAGATCGAACACCTTTCAAAGTGTGCCTGCCCCGGGCCCTTTGTGAGGATAATTTCCCCATGCGGTCTGCCATTGATATCCGCGCGTAGGATGTCTCCTGTTTGCTGACATGGAACAGGCTCCCCTCGCTCCCTCCCTTACCCTTCCCTACACCTGCCTTTTTACTAACTGTCCATTTACTCTCCCGAACACTTCCTTCGCTTGGTGCCCTGCCCTCGGGGCCAAAGCCATTAACTGCCAAGGCCCCTCTCTGCTAAAACAACTACCCCGTTGTGCAGCACTGGTGTTTTTTTTAAGGGAAGCTCCCGTGCACTTGCCCCTCACCCCACATCCCTGGCCTTTTGTGGCCCATTCAGTGACTCGCTTGACCCCTCCAGGACCTTATCGCCTTGTGGTCAGCATGTGTGTGCCCAGCAGACCGCGAGACGAAGTCACTGCTCTGTTGTCCTTTCGGGACAGTTGTTGGTGACATTTCACAGTCTCCTGACCTGAGCTGACACCATAAATATCGGTGTTTATGGGAAGGAGTGGGTGGGAGCTCACATCCACAGAGTGCACCAGTTGCTACTGCAGGCACGATCGATGCAGAGGGTTTTGTGTTTGGCTTGGAGGAAGGAAGGCAGGATCTCCAGTTCATTGGCAATAGAAGTCTCTTCATTTTAGAGGGAGCTTTTATTATGTCAGTATTTAAATCTGCTGCATGACATCGCCAGTATTAAAAGGTTCAGCTTTCTGCAGGCAATAGGGTAGCCTTGCCATAGAGCTCAGATGCCTTCTAGCACCCTTCTAAGTCTGATTCTGCTCCAGAACCTGCTGCTGAAAGGCAGGTAGCCGGAGGAGCCCAGGCAGGCACTGATCCATGGGGAACTAGGACCAGAGCTCAGCTCCCGTGACCCCCAGTGTCTGGAAGCACAGTGGGTGTATTCCTGCCCTCCATCCTCCTCTTAGCTCTGGACATTTGCTCATAGACAAACTAAACCTTCCTGATGGCTCACGATGCTACCAGTCCTCTTGCCCTCCAGCAAGTCTCTACAGGAGACTTGAAGGAGCTTAGAAACCTGACCAGGCTGGAGAGGTTCACCAGAAGTTGTTTGTCCCTCTGCATCTCTTGAGTGGCCCCTCCTTTATTAAACCAAGCACAGTCTGCTTGCCTGCGTTGTAAAGGCCGTTTGCAGCCTGTCCCAGCCCTGTGCATCACGCTGTCATTTGCTATTGAGAGATCACGCTGCTGACAGCCAGAACGTCAGCTGCCACTGCCTTGTGGACAGACTGTCGAACAAGCATGTTAGCTTGGAAGCAGCTCACCTGGATGTTCCAGAGCTGCTGTTTTCTCTCCCCTAGTGCTCTCACCAGTGCTCAGTTGTCTGCAGGAGACATTGCAAGTGGTTTGCTGATGCCTTGTCTGTTGCTCAGTGGTGTTTCATTGCTGGCATGTGTTCCTCTGACCGTATCCAGCTGCTGTCTCATACTTTGCACTCACTGAAGAAAGGTATCTTTGCCCCTGACTAAAGCATCTAGGTCCAAACATGCTCTCTAATAGTCACGAGGGACAAAGAGAGAGCTGAGGGGAGAGTTGTGTTTGCCCGTCAGGGTGCCGGGGCATTGTAGAATCCCAGAGCCGTGAAATTGCTGAGGTTGGCAGGGACCTCTGGAGACCATCTAGTCCGACCCCTGCTCAAAGCAGGGTCACCTGGAGCAGATTGACCTGGGTGAGGCTTAGCAAGGCTGAGTGGGAGTGGAAAGGGGGAGCAGCCTGGGGAAACCCCATGGGCTTCAAACCGAGGGGCAGCACTGCTGCTGAGAGATTTTCCCTGCAGGGAGATATCCTTTCTCCCAGCATGGGACACATTACCTTTCACAGCCTTGTGCTGGGAAGAGTTGTGATAGCTGTGGTATCCTTGTAATAAATTAAAGTTACACTAAACAAAGCACAGAAGAAAATGCTGCAGAGAACTGTCTTTTTCTTGGGCTAGAGCTTATGAAATGCAAAATCAGAATATTGTGACTTCTTCCCCCCATACACACCTGAGAAACTTGGGCACAGAGAGAAGTGTAGAAGCAAGGTTACCCTGGCACTTAACAGCTCAGCTGTCATGTTTCTTGGATATTGAATTGCTTTTCCAAGTGCTTTTCCAAGGTGTGTTTTGTGTGCATGTCCACATAGCGAGGGGTTGGCTGAACTGGCAGCTGCTGTTGTGTGGAAGTGCACTACTTTGCTAATGCACGTAGGTAGATGGTGGCTTACATTTCATATCTTTGCTTAAAAGCAGAGCAGTTCCCTCCTTCAGAGACTGACCCCTTGCCCCTTGTCAGGACCTCGCCTCTCTCCATCCCCATCTCAGGCACAGACACATCTCCTCCTGCCAAACCTGAACAGCCTCATTATGTGTCTCATTCTCGCCCGCACTCTCCTAATCACTGACCACCTTGCTTTCTACTTCCCATCTTCAGAAATTCCCTTTGCTTCCAGCTCCTCCTAGAGCCAGCATGCAGGCTGACCAGGCTGTTCCTGCATGGGAAGTGCCTGTGCCAAAACACCCTTTGCCTCCTTCTCCCTGCGTGGAACCCTCAGTGTGACTCCGGCACTGCTCCCTGTTCTCATACCAGCGCTAACAATCTCTTGGACTGGGATTGATGGTCTCGGAAGTGCAGAGAGACTGAGTAGCTGAGGTCACGCAGCACGTAGCTGGGGAAGCTGGGAGCGGAGCCGCATCTCACTGGAGCAGCCTCACTGCCCCTGCCGCCTTGAGAAACTTGAGCATGCATGCCTAGGTCTGGCACTCGAGTCTCTCTTGTAAAACGTGAGCGATCATGTCAGCTCAGTGCACACATCTCTAATTAGAGGGGGGAGAGAGGGAGGGAAAGAGAGGAAGGAAAGAACATACATTTATGAAAACATTTTAGCTGAAGCTGCAATAACCCAGACTTCTGAACTCGATTTGCCAGTAAATTTAGCACAGTACATTTGTTGGTAATGCACCACACTAACCTATTTGGTACAGTATAATTGCAGATATTGTGAATAGGATGACTGATGGGTAAATGAATTACAGAGCCAGCATTACAAGGGATGCTATTTTGACATCAGAAAGTGAAAGTGCTTGTGGTATTCTCAAGAAAAATGAGGTTGCAATTATAGCTGGCTTTCTTGTGTTTGAATTCTGCATAATATGGCTTGGAGCATTTTCAGTTGCATCCCAGATGGAAGGGGCTCTGCTCTTACATAGAGAGGGTGAAGGACATCACTAGACAGCTGTGATGATGGAGAGGAGATACCTTGGGCCTGATTACATCCTCAGAAGGTGACATTGTTTCACTGTACTCGGTGAAGTCACTAGCATAAGCAAGAGCAAAACTGGGGAACTACATGAGAAACTGAGGAAGTCATGCTGCCGTAGGTCTGCTAGGCTGATGGTCTCTGAACAAGAGGTCTTTTCTAATGGGTGGATCCCCAAAAATTTCCAGACAAGGTTCAGATGCAACTGTACAGTGAGCTTAAACCTACTGAATTATTTTGCTTTGCTCGGTTTCTTCATTGAGCCCTGGAGGTTGATCAGGTTGAAAAGCGCTGCCCGGGGGCCCAGGACAGTAGATGGTACACTCAAAAAGTTCCCACATGAGCTGGTTCCCTTCAAAAATAATTTCATTTATTCTAAAGCTACCTTGGCAGCTTTTCCTGTCCCACCCTTGATCTCTGCTGGCTCTGCCTCTGTGCTTTGACATCAGCCAGGTCTTTGGAAGGAGCAGTGGCGCAGGTATGACGGTGCCAGCTAACAGGACAGAGCAAGACAGGAACCAGGAGTCCCTTTGGTCCTTAGCACTCATTATAAATGCACAGCATGTCTGCAGGGGGCTGGGAGAATGTGTGTGCTTGTCTTGAAAGCCAGTGTTGTTGCAACTTGGTTTGGGGAAGTGAAAACCACAGGCTACTCTGCCTTCACTGGGGTTTTTTGCCCCATATTAGCTAGAGTTAGGAACTGTTTGTCTTGTGAAGAACAAGGCTGTAACTCAGTCCTTGTGAGCAAAAACAGGCCGATGTGAAATGACAACTCTGCCTTTGCTGTCCGGGATCCTGCAGACATGCATGGAAGTGGTAAGTGCTCATGCCAGGGGAGCATCCCTGCTCCCGCAGAGCCACGTGCTCGCAGATCCCTTATTGCCCAGGCTACGGTGCCGGAGGGAGTGTGGCTGAGTCCTCCCCTGAGCTCCTGCCAGTGCCTCAGAGGACACTGAGCCCTTCCTCAGCCCGAGACAGCAGCGGGGTGTCAGGGTCAGTGTTTCTGGGGAGCCACATGCCTCGTAGCTGCCCCTGGGTTCTCTGTCCGGGAGGTTTCCTCCAGGTCTGGCACCTGCTATAATGCATCCATCCCAGGCCAGCTGTTGTGCAAGAGTGCCTGAAATCCTCTCTCCCTCTCCATGCTCATATTTACAATGGAATGTGATAAATTCAGTATTGATTCCTTCTGTTGCACTGTAAATTTTGCAAAAGATGATTAAATAGTGCAATAGAGTCTGCAAGCGCCGTGGCTCAATATGTTCTGGGCCGGCGTATCGACCCCCTCCATCCAACGGCAGCAAGTTCCACTCCCAGCCGCACCAGACCAGTAATTAAAATCCTGTGAGACTGGGATTTAGAAACCAATCATATCACAGCATCGAAGTGTCTAACATCCCAGCGTGGCGAGAGCAATAAGCGTATAAGTGCAAGCACATTTATGTCCATGTCGGAGTGCTTAAGAATAGTTTCCCCATAGGGCAGGGGAGCAAATAGATCCCTCTCTAAGTGTTTCTGGGTACAAAATTCTGCAGTGACATAATGTTTGTCATTAAGTTAATAGCTCTGCACACATGTGTAGATATATAGAGAGATGATGATTCTTTAGTTTCCCCTCTCATACTGTTACCTTACAAACAAGAAGAAGGTGGATTGTTTTCACACCCAGGTATCAAGAAGGCATAAACCAACTTACACTCACATTACAATAAAGCAAGACTGAAAGGAGCAGGTAGGTCAACTTGTTTTAAAAGGCATGTCAAAGAAAAAAGGTTTTTCTGAGCCCAAAATACAAAGTCCAAATTGCCCAAGCCTTTCCATGCTCTGGTTCTTCCTGTGCATTGCTGGAGAAGATTGTGTTTGAAGGCAGTTTGAATTTAACCATTTATGCAAGTTGAAAGCAGTTTGAGGTAAGATTAGCTAATACTCGTAACGTCTTGAGGGAAGCCTGTTTTTTCCTCAGATATGTCAAGTCTTGTGCTCAGAGTGCAAGAACTTGCAGACCTGGCTCCCCTACTTCATCCTCTTCATGAGGTTTGTGTCTGAGTGATACATGCAGTGCTGTGTGTCAGGCACAGGGGACCAGCAGCGACCGTGGTGATCCCCTTACCAGCTGCCCTGGGCAAAAGAGCTGCAGGAGGGAGGCTGCTGTGCTGTGCTGTGCCATGCTGTGTCATGTTGTGTTGTGTCATGTCGTGTCATGCCAGGGGTGCACCAGCAGCAGTACCCTTGCTCAAAGAAGCACTGCTGGAGGGCACTCTTCTCTGCTGGAGCTCTCAAAAGGCAAATCCAAAATAACATGTTTATATTTAACACACACGTTAATTTATTTTTTTCTCTGACTTATTCTGTTGCAACCTTCCCATTTGCCATGCGTGTGAACTGTTCTGTGTATTCAAAGAGAAATACAGTCCTCTTCTGTTATTTTTCTGAAGGGCAGGTTCTGGCTGGGATTGTACCTGTGCACTGGGCATACCTCTACGGAGCTCTTTATTTTCCAGAGTTCCACTGGGGTCACTGAAAGCAAATTTGGTCATTTTATTGTGTTTTGTAATTTTATACTGGGGTGAAAAATCTATGTGCAAGATTCCATCTATAAAGAAGGGCAACAGCCCTTGGCCCAGCGCTGAACAGCATAAAAGAGATCAAGTAAATGTGAAGGGCTTGTTCTGAGTTTGAAAGAGTGTTCTGTAGTTCATACCCTGAAGCGTATAATGCTGCGTTATGTGGCGCTGAGGACACCAAAAGGCCTTCAGGATGCAATGTGCCTGAATAAACAAGCATTGGGCTGAGTTTCAGGAGATCTGGGGTGCTTCTCAGCCCTGCCAGTGGCTCTCTGTTCTAGATATTCCTCTCTTTCTTCCATCCTTTATCGTGTCCATCCGCACAGCAAGCGCCTCTAGGCAGGTCGCTCGCTGCTGGTGCCTAACGATGCGGCAATGCAGGACTTGGCATGGCTGGGAGCACACCGCACCCGACCACGTTCTTGCACCCGTGGGAGCAGCTGGGAACAGCACTGAGGAGGAAAACTCAGAGTAGAACAAATGTCTGGTGCTTTCTTCCTTCTGAACTAATTCCCGCTTTGATTCAGCAGCAAGTTAATGTTTTCATAGAGCTGTTGACGGCAACTCCAATGCCTCGTGCCCAGTTTCTCGGTGAAAGATGGCTCAGTGCCTGTCAATGCTTGTATGTAACTCAGATCAATTTTTCCACACGTGCATCGGTTTACATTTATTATCTAAGTTGAGTTTCGCTTGCCAGCTCATCGCTGTCACTCAAATGGCTCTGAAAAACATAGTATTGGTAGTCATCTTTGTCATGTCAGTATTAGCCCTCACTCCAACCACTCGCAGATGGTCTGACCACACAGGCATTAGCAGAAATCCCTTGGATGCCTTTGGACAACTTTCTTCCTCTGTGGACACAGGCCTTTAAATCCTTTGTTTTCAGTGTTTAAGCCATTATTTATCCATGAGGAGCCTTTTTCTTGTAACATCTTGCTTCTTAGGTGCGGAACTCTGAAGTTCTCGGGCATCAGAGATGCATCTGCATGGAGTAGATGCCGGTTTCCAACTGAACAGTGATGGCATGGCCCCCAGCTTGGGAAGGCAAGGCTTTCTGCCAAAGAAGTTGTGCTGACTTTTCCTCTTACATGTTTTTTCCACATGTCTGCTACTGTGTTTCCTTGTATAAGTGTTTTTTACAGATTGGTGTCACATTTGCTGCCTTCCACTGTCACCCTGTAGTGGACATGACAAGCCGTGAGTCATTAGCGCTGGTGGATAATTTGGTGTTTAAGCTCCTTCTGAACTCTTCAGTGAAAAGTCTCCAGGCCTGACAATTTATTAATGCTCAGTAATGTTTTAAAACTGTTTCTGCTGATGCTTCAACTTGAGGCAGTTCCTGCAGCGTGTCCCTGTAAGAGGTTTGGTGTGAGACCCTTTCCGTGGTAACTGCGGATGCAGAGTGCAGTTAGCTGTTCCTCACATCATCTCGAGCCCTCCTGCTTCACCTTGGTCACCTCTGGAAACTCACCTCCTCAGGCTGACTTCCAGCTTCTGATACAGTTAAAAAGAAGTTCTAGTTTTCATTCCTGAAGCAAGAACTTCTTTTAAATACTTTTTGACCTGTGTTTTTTCCATTTTAACTTGCCAGAGCAAATGCTCCATTCTGCTTTTCTCATCTGGACAGAGCTTCCAGGCTTTGAAGATCCTAACTTTTCTCATTATAAAGACTTTTTAATAAATAACATGCATTTCTTTTGTCTTTAACATCCATGTTTCTGAAAGTTATCTGCTGGTGGGCTGCAGCTTTATTTCTAGCAAGATTCATGTCGTTCTCTTTCAGAACAAAGCTCCTTGGCAATGTATTCTTCATTGGGTTTTGTTTGTAATGATGTGAAGCACGAGCACGTGTCCTGCTGCAGCGTGGTGCTTAGGAGCTGAGGTTTTGGAGAAAGTCTTTTACTCTGTACAAGCGTGAATTAAGGCTTGCTTCTTGTCTTGTGAGCTTTCTGACTAGTTACCTCAGCAAGCACCTCTTAGTCTCTGGTTCTTAACAATTTATCAATTTATTAGTATCATGCCTTTTGCCCTTGCAGGCCCTGCACTTTTTTTTTAGTGTGTTATGATGCCCTTCAATCTCTCAAAGGTGTGATCTTAGTACTGTATTTTCCCTACTCAGTCAGAACATTTCATTCTGTACAAATTCTGTGTTATTGGCTCATGCAGTCAACTTACTTACCTTATTTTCGTTTCCAGTCTTTAATACCTAACATCAGTGCTCCACCAGTGGGACTTATTCCTTCACTGCAATATGCTGTTTATACGCAGGCATTAAGGCATCCTGCTATTACCTTCCTGCATGCTATTACCAGTCTCCTCTGATGCCTCCATTCCAGCTTGCACATCCTAGTTTTGGACTTTGCCGCTACCGTCTGTCAGAAGCACACACTGATTTGTTCTCAGCGTGGTTCCTGAGATTTGTGAGCACCGGTTGAGCTGCACCTCTGTGAGGATCTCTCGTTGATGTTTCTTACCTGCCCTTGTCAGCAGCTGAGCTTCATCTTGGGAGCTCTGGATATTTCTGGTTTAGAGGATCTCTCCTTTCCTTGTAGACTCTCTCTACTCCATAAACATCTAGTTCTTAATTGAGTCTGAACCCTTCCTTCCTACATCACTTTTTCAACGGTGTATCAAGGCACCATCTCTCTGTTTGGTCGTGTATGTGTTAAAATTTATTAAAAACCATGCACAGTCATAGTAGGTCTGTGATAGGTCAATACAGTGAGAATAAATCCTCAAGAGATGGATGAGTTGCCAGCTTGGTCAGTTAGGACAAAATGTATTTTTAATGCTGTCAGATGCAAAGTTCCGCACATTGGGGGAGGATTAGGGTGGTATCGACCTTTGGGAAGTGGAGGCTCTGGAAAGGATGCAGAGTCACAGCCAGGTGAGCAGGAGCAGGAGGAAGCACTGAGAGCTGAGCCACACCAAAATGAGCCGGTCCGAGGGTGTATTAACAGGGGAGCAGTCAGAGGGCAACAGGAATTTTAGGAAGGAGAGGCAGGACAAGAACTAATGCATGATGCTGGACAAACTCATACTGGAAAGGATTCCTATGCTTTAAGAGTGAGGGCGGACCAAGGGAGCACAGATCCTGTCCCCTAAGAGCTCCGGGTGGGCTGCTGCCGTCCCGGAGCCATGCATTAGCCAGCGCTCGATGTGATGGCACTGAACCTCGTTCAGGTAATGCAATGTTCTGCACTGCCTGGGATATCGCACTCATGGTGCCTGCTGGCCTTGGCCACCGGGAAACCACCAGGAGTTCATTCGGGGGAGAACGGCATTTCACAGCCATCTTCATCTGCATGCGTGGTTCTCCTGATGGAGTGTTTATGGGTTGAGCTGTCAGGCTAAAAGAAAGTTGTTTCATGTGTGTTCTCATTAAAGTGATGCTTCATTTGGTGACAGAAGGAAAGGATTTGAGGAACTGTGTAGAAGCAAATATTGAAAATCCTGCTGAACGGTGTGATATCACCACATTCAGGCACAGCAGCACACTTGGGAAACATTTTCTGAATCTTTTTTGCACCTTGTGGTCAGTGTTTGTGGTATCATTGCATTGTACAGTACTAACATTTTAAATGATGATATTATGAATCACTAATGAGTGAGTCTTATTGTTCGGTGCAACGTACTTTCAGTTAACTTCTCAGCTATATTTGTAGTCCCCTCAAAGAGGGACTACAGGTATGCTTACGTGGACTTGTATATAGATGTCTGCGGGTATGGGAGAAGTCAGAGGCTTGGGAGCTTGCAACTGCTAACCGTGGTGGGGGCTGACCCGGAGCCTCAGCCTCAAGCCCACATCACCGGTCAAGGTGGTACAGCCAAGTATGACCCAGAAGAATTATTAGATCTTTGAGCCATATGTTGCTCTTAAGTATGCTGAGCATTTACTCCTATGGAGACCAACGTTTTCACTGGAGGGACCACAGGCAGTATTAGCCTCAGCGTGTCAATGCACTGAGATGGTTTGATCTCATATACTGTCATGGCCAGGGTAATTAGCAATGCCACCAAGGAAGAGGGCTGGGTCTGGATACTGAATCATCTGGAGTATTGTCCTCAAGCGTGCCCGCAGCTTCTACTTCCACCCAGTACCTCTGAAAATTTTGCTCTGGGTCTTCCCTCGATGAGATTTGAGGTTATTCCCAGGGGAGTGTATGTTCACATTGAAATTCAAGCGCTTGGGAAGACTCATTCGAGGTAGTAGCAGGCGCAGGTCCTTGGCAAGAGCTAAAGGTTAAAGCCCAGCAAGTGGAGCAGTACCCTGTAATGCGTCTCTTGTATTTAGTGAAACATCAGGCAAGAAAAGAGTGGTAGGATCATAGGCTGGGGTGGCTACTTTCATACTAATGTTGTATGTTAAAAGCTGCTTGTGAAATACGTGTCTTATTGATTTAAAAACAGGTTTACGTTACTGGAAAAAGGGGTGATCATGCTAATTCAATCACTGAAGACTCAGGAGGAGAGAAGTCTTTTTATATTACTTTAACTAGCCATGTGGAGCAATAATAATGTCATTCCTTGTCAAAGCTGATGGCTGATGACATTGTGTAATCCCCAGCAGGTAGTGTGGGCTGCTTCCTCCTGGTGAATCCCAGACTATGTTGGTATTTGAACAGGGCCACGGAAAGGTGTAACTGCAGTGTCAAATCGCATTCAGTGCACCAGAGTTGTGCAGTTCATCCCAGCGCTTGTCTGCCGCTCAGAGCCTCCCTGGTTCAGGACGACAGCCGCTCTCCGTGCCCATCTCCAGCACCCTCAGCAGCATACCCACTGTGGGCGTGGGGATTTCCAGGCTCTTCTTTCTGGGATTTAGTCTGCTTTACCAGAAAAGACTTTTTGCAGACAGGACATTCGGAATTGCACCAGAACATAGACCGTCTCGTGCTAGTTCACAGCAGCTGCGTCCTCTGTCCCCAGAGCAGGTCCTGTTGAGCGGTCTGCAGAAGAGAGGCTCAGGACCGAAACGCTGAGGTTGGAGGTTACCTCTGAGGATGCCCGAGAGCAGCAGTCCGCAAAGGAGCTTTCACAGCATCTGGTTGCACTATGAAATGAGGTCCTCACACTTACTCCTTTCCTTGTCTCAGTGCCCCGGGCTTTCCCAAGTTTCACAGGCTTTCTGTGTCCAGTCTTTGGAGAAATGTAGCTCTCTGGGTGTCCCTATGGGTCACTGATAATGCTTTGAGCCCCGTTCTGTCTGTCTGAGGTGTGAGGCTTATTCTTGCTTCATCAGGCACCTGTTTGGCTACATGCCCTGAGCCAGATCTCCGCTGGTCTGCCCTGTCAGGACAGACTGGTGGAGAACGGAGAGCAAGGACCGAGCTGCGGCAGGGTCCCAGGGCTGCCGAGCTGCAGAGGACACAGGGCTGCCCACAGAGCATTGCTGGGATGCTCTTCCAAGCCCTTTGTGAGCCCTGCGAGCCCCTGGCATCCTCCTCTCCCTCCTGCCATCACCTCCTCCTCTCTGCCATCTCCCCCTCTCCCTGCCATCCCCATCTCCTCCCTGACGGCAGTGGAGGACCTGGGTACCAGCACCTGCTGTGTCGTGAGCTCTATTGACAGTTATCCAGAATCTGAAGGAATTCAAGACAAATTGTTAAGAGGATGGAGTTAATAAAATTTGAAAAATTGAGGCCTGTCACTCTACTAAACTTTTTTCGATACTGCTGACAGGAACATATTTCCCCAATGAGTGACCTTATGCAGCTGCTCCAGCGACGCGATGCCGCGCGGATGCTGCGAGTGAACCAGCGTGCTATTTATCAAATATTATAAGCCGGGGCCTCCTAATATGAGCAGGGAGGTGTGGGAGGAGGCGACGGGCTCGCACAGCCCGAGGTGTTGCCCAGGTGTCGATCTCCAGCTACAGACAGCTAGTGGGAGGTGACAAATTGCCTTCTATTAAGTCTCCAAAGGTTGACGTCCCCTCTGCCGCCGCTCCAGCCAGCTGCCGGGGTGGGAGAGGGCAGGGGAGGAGGTGGAGATGGGGAAGGGGGTCAGGCCGGGGCGCTGACAAACCGGTCGCCACTTTTACCTTCTATTAGCAAGCAAAGTGACACTGTTATTTATTGCGGCGTAATATTTTATTGCTGCCGGTACTCGAGGTTGGAATCGACCAGTTGTAGGAGTCAGGTTCTATCAATTATTGCAGCAATTAGTCAAGTCGTCAAAGCCATTAACAGGGGGATTAGGCCAATATTGGATAGCCATTATTGATAGATCCAGGAGAAGGGAAAAGCCAAACAAACCCTCAACCTCCATCTAAAATGAGAGCAGGCCTAGCCTCGAGGATGTCATCATTTGGAGAAGCCAGAAAACTTGCCCCCCTCCTCGCTGCACAAACCCGGGGTGGGTTTTGGCAGTGGGGGGGGCCGTGGGAGCACTGTCTCTTTAAAAGATATTGAGTGGCCAGCCTCAGCAGTATATAATCTCACCTGTCTCGATCATATTCTTTATTTGCAATGACAAGGCTTGCAATAGAAATTACTCTGTGTCGAATGTTTATGGAGCACATTTTTCATTCTGTAAGCAAATATAGATCCCTGATGCCAATGCTTAGAAATAGCTAATCTCTCTGGCTCCCGCTCGCAGAGAGTCCTCTCACTTCTTTCATATATTATGATTGCTGCTCGCTTTTATTGAGCAATCCTGGTGCTCTGCACTCTCCTGCATTATAGAAGCAGAAGCTGCAGCCTGCTTTGCGTGTGCCAAGGTACTCGGTTTGTTCCCGTTTCCAGCGGGATGGAAGATGTTTGTCAAGCCCCTTGCAAAGTGGGGGTGCTGTAGCAGTGCCCAGGCTCCCGTTTTTCACAGTCGTGCACAGGCACCATCAGCCTGCCCTTCCCAGCAGCTTGTCACCACTGTCCCCTCTGTTTTACAGGCAAATCAGCCAGACCTACTATAGGCTCTTCCCTCCCCAGGTTGCTTCTCAAGGCTCGATAAGTGCTGCAGCTTCGAAACCGGTGGGATGGTCAGCTCAAGCACCAACCTGAGGGATTTCAGGCCGATTTGAAGGCTCATTCTCCTAACCCTTGGTGTCTGGTTGGTGACAGCAAGCTGTCGTGGAGTCACAGAGTGCACCAATGTTAGTGCTGAGTCTCTCTGCCTTAGACATACCTCCTGAGATACTGAGAGCCAGAGATTAATCCTGAGACCTTGCCTGCCTCACTGGCTATTCCCCAGTACCCCTCTCTCCTGATCTTGGACTGCCCTGTCCAAGATTCCCTCTATATACTTCCCATCACTGCAACTGGGAGCAGTTTGCCTTTGCACATTCTTCTGCAGTCCAGCGTGTCTGGGACAGGGACAGAGGAAGGGGAGCAATCTCTGTGTGAGCTTGTTTCTGTGAGGGTGCCCATCTGACTCACTCCAGTTCAGTCTTTGGGGTTTGTTGACTTTTTTTTTTTAATTACATTCTAAAGAAGAGTGTGATTTTCCCCCAGAAGCCACTCCTGTGGCTTAGGGTGGCAGCTGTTTAGCAGACTACAGCCATCTCCATCTCCAGCTTGGAGTAACAGAGAGGAAGGGTAGCGTGTCCAATTGAAGTCGTAATGGTCCCATGTGGCTCCCACAGGATCAGGAGCGGGTGCTTTTGTGAAGCTGTATTTTCTTCTGGTGACCATGTGCTCTCATCCCCCACAGCAGCTCTTCCCTGCCAAGCCAATTGTTAGCAGTGACAATTCCTTTTCTTGTTCCCTGGACACCCATGCATGTAACCGCTGGTTGTACATTGTCCCTTTCTGATCCAGATAGCCTTTGGAGCAAAGGTTAGGAGGGGATGCTGACTAGGACAGGAGGCACAAGATGTGCTTCCTGCTCATTCTGCCCCAAGACTGAACTCCAATCCCCTGATCTTATCAATTTCTTCCTGCCATCAGGTGCCAACCCCCTGCAGAAGAACGAAATGGGACATACACCCCTGGATTATGCCCGTGAAGGGGAGGTCATGAACCTTCTGAAAGCATCAGAGACAAAGGTGAGCCTGAGATTCAGGTGACTTGGTGCTTCCTTTCCCACTACAAGAACAGTTTTAAAGAAGACCTGGCGCAAGCAATGGAGGAGCGCCTTAGCACACCTACACCTCCATGCTTTTTCAAAAGAGGTCTGTATAAGTTAATGACATGATGCATAAGGGGAAAAAAAACCTCTTCTGAAGTCTTGTTAGCTGTGTTCGTGGCTATGTGTCCTCCTCTTCCATGTTAACATTTCTTCCTCAGCAGTGACCTGCACAGGACCAGTAATACTGTTCTGTAAGCCCTTGGCAAAAAAACGGTAAAATCAGGGCGTTGTTTTTACTGTATTTTCTGAAATTCCTGGTAAAAAAAGCAGGTCTGAGAACCCAGAGTCCAGTTGTGGGCCTGGTATCCATGCATTCATGAGCACCAGTCTAAGGCAAAAGACCCCCATTTCTGCTGTCTGGTTGTGAGATGGCCATCTCATCCCTTCAGCCTCACTGTCTCCTTGAGTGGGCTGGAGCACATCGTGTGCCATTCGTGAGCTGCTGTTATCAGGTATTTTAAAGAGGGAAAAGAACCACATTTGCCATAGTGGTTCCAATAAAAACTCCAGGAGTAAGTAGATGGACAGAGATGTGCAGCCTGGTGTCAAGGATTTAAAATTCCTGGATATGAGGCCTTATTCGAGTAGAAGCAACTAATTATCAATTGGCATGAGAGGCCATCACAGCAGCCATGAGCAATGCCTCTTGAGCATCGTGGCTCCAAGAATCTTAGGTCAGTGGAAGTGTGAAACTCCCCCCGCTGCCCGATGAAGGGGGGGTACCAATGCCACCAGACTGCAAAAGCAGAAACTGAGGCACGAGGAGGCCAGGTTTGCTCATGGTTGCAGACTTATCCTCTGATGTTAGGCTCCTCAGAGGCTGGTCTACAGGTTTGGAATTTGAACTTGTGTGCTGGAAAACCAGAAGTTAAGAACTTGCCCACAAGTGGAAGAGGAAGTAATTAAAACTGTGGCAATTACTACATTTAGTGGACATTACTATGAGTTAAATGTGCCAGGCAGTCAAAACTGCTGTACTGCCTGCACTCACCTAGGAAAATCCTTGCTCAAGCAGGAGTTCAGAATCATGTTCCCTGAATGCTAAACCTCTGTCCTAAGCAGGGAGACAGGGATCTTTCCTCTTGGGCTCTCCATGCTCCGTCACAGCAAAGGAAACCCTGACCGTGGCTCTCCTCTGCAGAGCTGACAGCTTCTTGTGTTAGCCAGAAGCACCACTTGGTCGCTTGGACAGCTCTCCAAGCAAGTTTTAAGGAAGAAAAGTTGAGAATAAAATATTTGAAATCTTTACGAGAAGGAGGGGGGGGGAATTATCTGCTGGGTAAACGGTCTCTGGAGTCCAGCATTGCAAGGAAATCTGCCCCTAACAGTTTGAAAAGCTGCATTGGTTTTTATGCTTAACTAATAGAAGGAGGAGAGAAAAGAAATATATCTATAGAGATGTTCCTGATGAAAATGATTGTACTTGTATATAAAACGTAAGGCAGTCAAGCCAGCTCGTGATGAATATTCAGCTGGGGGGGATATGGTGCTCCAGGGGTTGCATCCACCCCAGTATCTGCATTCCACTGAGAGTCTTTGAGAATTTATTGCTCATTTTAATCACTGCTAGAGAATGAATTGGCAGAACTATTACTGGATAGGCACATCCCATAGATTTTATTTACATATCCTTGTGACAGAATAACAAGGAGTTTTCATATGTATTTTTAATTTATTTTGATTTCCTTTATTCTTTTAGAAAAAAAACAAAATTCTGTGTGTGCTTTCCCTATGCTAGACCACACTTGCCTGGTGTTTAGGACTCTTGAGCTAGTTCACATTGCTAAACAGTCCAGTGAAATTTAAATAATCTGTCATGTATCTAGGGCAGAAAGGAAGGGAGTAGCCCTCGAAACTAGTGTCTTCTGTATGTAACTAGAAGGAAAGCAGCCCCAGAACTGATTTCAGCTCTTCTAAGTCTTTCTTTGCCATTGAAGTCCTCTTTCCCCTGGTGTACTGGGCCCAGTCAGATCCATCCAGTGGTCTCTCCTGTGTCCCATCAGTGGCTGCTAACGGATTTTTAAGGAATGTTTCAGCCAGGATGACCACACAGTTGCCGATTCTCTGGGCTCCCTTCTGGCAAGCAGTGGTGTGAGGACCTCCTGAACTGGAGCTTGTGTCCCCTTCATCATACTGAATTGCCTTTGATGGACCTTTTAAAGAAAACAAACGTCTAGCTGTGGCTTGCTTTTTCCATCCAGAACATCCTCGGGTTGTTGGTTTAAGCATATTTTATGAGAAAAATTTCTCTTTTGGTTGTTTGCAAAGTGTCTGTTCATTAAGCCCCACACAATCTTAAATGTAGTGTCAGGGGCAGAGCAGCCTTGCAGTGAAAGCTGATTTTATGCTTTCTGTAGACCCACAAGAATTACTTCAAGATAGTGTTTGCCCTTCCCACAGAAGAACTACTCTCCAGATCTCCAAAGACTGTCATAGCTTAGTTCACATCCCCAGCATGTTCTGCAGCTGACCAGAGGTTTATCATCTTGCTTTCCTTTAAGTTTTTAAACTCTTACCCCTGTAAGGCGAAAGACACTGTCCCCTTCACATCTGTAGGTTTTCTGCAAAGGTTTGCTTCTGCTGGTGCTGTGCTTTTGAACCTCTTCCCTCTGAATATTTTTCCCGTAAATGCAGTCATGCTTGGGAGGGATGCCATGCTGGGTAAAGAATAACGAAAGCCAGTGAATACAATTGCCATACCCATCTTGGTGACAGGCAGCCAGCTGTTATTATCTCAAAGTGAGGTCTGCCAAAGCACAGACAGAGTGAATATCTTATTAAAAATGAACATCTCTTGTACTTTTGGCATTGCATCAGGAGAACCTCTTAGCCCAGGTCAGCGCAGGAGTTCAGTTGCCTTCAATGCAAGAGCAGGGTACCGCTTCTTGCATTTCTTTCAGAGCATGTAACACCACTATAATCCGCTTAAGTGCCAGTGATGTGCCGTAGGAGTCAGAGGGTGAGGACATGGTCCCCACTGACACTGTTTCACACTGCAAACCTGGAACGGGTGTTGCTTTCTCCGGCTGCTCTTTTCCTCACCACCAACACTGAGGACCGAAGTCAAATGCAGACGAGGTCAAAATGTCCAGCAGAAATGTCTGGCAGGAGCGAGACCTGGGTCAGATGTGGTGCTCCAGCTGCCCCTGGTGTCAAGATAGCAGGGAGAAGGTGGGAGAAGCTGGGTGCATACCTCTGTAGGAGGGTGGTGGAGGGAATGGAAGAGAAAGGAGTGCAAGCTTGTGTCTCGTGTAAAACCCAAGGGGCTTTTTGTTGCAGGTTGTATCCTAGACTGATCTAAAATATGTTTTTCTCAGTGGACTTTTCTTGTTCTGGTGAGCCCTGCTCAGTGTGGGTTGTGGCTGCTGCTCAGGATGCTCCGAGCTGGCAGCGTGACCCAACTGCGAGATGCCTGGTGGTACTGCAGCTCTGCCAAGGAGATGGCACACGGGAGGGCAGGTCTCTCCAGAACAGAGCATGAGCAGAAAACCATAGTGGGACAGCTTGGAAAAAGCACTGTAACTGGTGCAGTTTTTTACCCATGAGAGGGACTTTCTTCCTACCCAAGGACTTCTATAACATTGGTTTTCCAAAGAGGGAGGGCGAGGGCATTGCAGAAAAAGGGCATCCCCTCCTGCTCCTCCTGCGCGTCTTCCTGCTTCTCTATAAACCCACGCAAATCTATCCTGACAACACAGATCACATTCTCTGTACCTTAAGAAAGGCAGAATAGGAGGGAGGAAGAAAAGATTTGTCAAGATATATAGAAAGACACAGATACATGGCAAGAGCAGTACTTTGAGCCTTGTGGTGTACACGGAGCCTGGGGGAGATCACCACAGACATGCCGGTGTCTGTCCTGCAGTGCTGTTCCGCTGGGATCCGCAGGGAAGTTATTGCTCCACATGAGGCATCAGGGCTGATGGCATCTCTCCGTTACACACGAGACAGATAGCACCAGCCAAAATTGGATTGTTTGCTATTTATTTTTTTTTAACTTCTGTCAGAGCCACTACTGGCCCAGGAAACACTGGCAACCTGGCCTGGGGGGTTTTATCCGCTCCGGCTCTGGCAGCAGGATCCTGCTGCAGCTTCTGCGACTGCTTTCTGGTTTTGTTAGAGGTGTTTCCCCTTCAGGAAGGTGGGTTAAATGATGGGGCCAGTTATGTGTGTTAAGTTACTCACTCTGCAAACCCTGTGGGCTCTTTATGTTCTGTCCTTAGCTAAGTCTGGCGTTGTGGGACAGTTGTTTCCAGAGCAGTGTTTCACTGGTGAGATGGCCAGCCTCTGCTTGTGAGGGGAAAGGTGCTCAGCAGGAAGTTTTGCAGCATTTTCTAAAGATGAGCAGGGGCTAGATTTGTCCTCTTTCCTCTAGAAGTTCACTTCCCCATAAGACCTGCTCCCACTCTGCCTGTATCCCATCCCCAAGCATCTCAGAGAAGTGCATGTGTCGGACGTCTCTGTAAACTACTCTGTGTGCTATCTCAGCCTTCAGCTCCAGAAAATGATCTGGGTGGAAGCAATGTATAAGTCACTGGCTCTCAAAGGCCCTGCTTCCTTGTGAGCTGGAGGTGGAAGAAGGCAAATTTCCAGAGTAAAGAGCATTTTCCAGTGCCGTCCTGTGTGCTGCTGTGGGTTTCTCTGCAAAGCAATGGTGTCCAACTTCCCCAGTGTACACAACAGGACACACTGATGCTCTTCCATCCCTGCAGGATGTTGTTGGAGTCTTTGAACAGGAGATGTGTGGAGGGTAAGAAAACAAATATAGGTAGAATAGTCAAGGCTTTATTTTTCAAAATAAGCAAGCTCATAACAGGTTAAGAGTTCATTAGGAAATTTGAGCAGTGTCAGTGTTCCCTCTGTGTCACTGTTACAGAAGCAGTGCAGTATCTGGTTTTCCCATCAGCTGCAAAGCCGGTTCCCGAGTGCTGCCCATGGTGTGGCAGCTCACCCACTTCTCTCCATTCCCGTGCACCCCAGCCTCCATCCCCAGCAGATCCAGAAATTTCACCTTGCTTGAGCTGGTGCTTCCAGACTAAGCTGCATCTGCCCTGGCTGCTTCCCAGTGCCAGGGAGCAGTGCTCTGTCTGTCTGGGTGTCAGAGAGATACCCATGCAGGGCTTTGCAGTTCTGGGGAGGGGGAAACTCTATGTACCTACCCGATGCTTATGTTGTTGCTCCAAAAAGCCTCTGGTCCCAACGTTTTCTTCCCTCCACAGTTCCAGGAGGAGCAGCGCAGGAGGGAGGTGGAGGAACGCCGGAGGTTTCCACTGGAGCAACGGCTAAAAGAGCACATCATCGGTCAGGAGAGCGCAATAGCAACGGTGGGAGCAGGTAGGACCCCTTGCCCACCGCCCACTCTGCCCTCCCACATCTTCTGCTCTGCAGGGAAAGCAAGCCATTCCCTCAAGCCCTGATCTGAGGCTGCCTCTGAGCAGGTCACCAAGGTTGGTGGGGGACTCACCATGAGGTCCAGCAGGTATTTCTTGGCTGTGAGAGAGAATGCTTGCTCTTTATCACAAGAGGGGCTGTTTCAGGTGCAGCAGCAGAGAGGACCATTGGATGCTTTCTTCCCAGGCACTGGAGTGAGGTGCCTACAAGCCCTGTCATTTGGGATGCTTTCTCCCCAGATTAAGTGTAGTGTCTGAAAGGTCAAAGTTGGTCACTGACATGCCCACCTCATACCTTTGAGCATGTACGCAGGCAGTTCTCAGCTAAACACAGTGGCTGAACCTGATGACACTTGAACATTGAGCTATCTTTTTACAAGATCATTTGTCTTAAGAATATCACTCATTAATAATTTGCGAGCAGTTTTGTACAACTTTATGTACAGAAGCCCCTCACACACGGGCTGCTTTGGGGCATTTTCCTGTATCCCTTACAGATTTGGGACTTCATTCCACATAAAATACAAGCACATACTTCAGCCGCACTTTCCGGGCCATATGTGCTACGTCAGATCAAAGGCCAGCGTCCTGTCACTGTTACCAGAGCACAGGGAGCTTTAGCAAGACAAATACAGAGTGATATTTCCTCACTCTACTCCCCCAGCGTCCATCAATTTGCAAGCCAGGAGTACCCTGAACCAGAAGTTACAATTTTGTGTGCAGCAGCCCTCAAGAGAGTTTTCTTCCATGAATTTGTCCAAGTTTCCCTTGGATGTCCTGTAAACATCCAGCCTCTGCAGCATCCTTTGGCAGACAGTTGCATAGCTAGGGAAGAAATAGACCCTTTTATTCATTTTAAATCTGCCTCCTGATAGTTTTGCCTGGTGCCCTCTAGTTCTTGTGTCAAACGAAGCATTTGCTGCTGAGGAAACAGTTGCTCAGCCAAAGTAGCTGCAGTTTATGGCACAAAGCTCTTCTTGCCTCATAACAGACTGATTCCAGTTGGAGTTCAGAGCCTGGCCCCACTTTGATCAGTGGGGGCTGTGATCCTGAGCTCTCAGAGTGTGTTTGGTTGTGGTTAGTTGTAAGATACCCAGGCTTTGGGGAGGATGGGATGGATGATAGCCGATGGAAGGGTTATTTGCCTCCTGAGCCCTTTCCATCCCTACCTTTCTGGAGGTGTTGCCAGTAAATACCAAAGATAACAATAAAGCAAAACCTTTTGCAGCAGCATGTCCCTGTGGCATTCCCTGCTGTATCCGCGAGCACTTACAGATACAAAGGGACACCATCTTCTCTTGCTAGATACACTGCCGAGAGAGGAATGCTGCATGAGGCGCCTCCTTAAGAGACTCAACTTTAAAGCACATTGCCTTTACAAGTCTGCTTCTGTTGTTTTCCGTCTTGCAAGCCGTGTTAGTTGTCTGTGGTATAGATTTGGTAAAACATGTGTTCACACGTGTCCGTGAATCCATTGCAAACAGTGGCAAGCCCTTAGCTAGTGTTGCCTTGTCTGGATCTGTTGAAAGCCCTGTTCAAATGAGGGTGCTGGTGCCTTTTTCTGGAGGTGTTTCTCCTGCACTTCAAATTCTAAGTTTTCACTGCTTAAAAAAAAAATAAAATAAATGCAGGGAATAAATGAGGAGTCTGGCCTCTTGTGGCTGTGATGGAACCATACAAGTGTGCAGCAAGGGTTGGAGGAATAGGTAATGGTTTTCATCGGACCAGTGGCTGGAGCTGGGGGAAAAAACAGACCAGCTTTTAGGCACACTGGCCCAAATAGAAACCATGAATTTCAGATGAGCGCAGACAGTTGCTCTGAGCATAACTTCGTTAATCAATTAGGCACTTTGAGATGAAAGGGTGCTGGGCATCTGTGGAGCAGAGGGGGTTGATTTCTGACTGTATCAGTTAGCCTAGTAAATGCTATTATCTGTCTCTGTAAACCTTGCTTTGCTTATACCACCACGGCTCCGGCAGCAGCATCCCTGCAAAGCGTGAGCCTGGGGCATCAGCCTGGCCCTGCAGAGAGCCTGGAGCTGCAGCTCCACCAGCTCCGAGCCACCCGCTACCCTCCCGGGGAGCACTACGCTTTGTCTCTCGCTGGAGGCACCAGCCAGACTCCATCCATTGCACGTGATGGAGCGCACAGCCCCGACCAGAGCACCTGCAGGGAAAAGAAAAGAGGGGTCCCGGCTGTTTGTGTGAGATGGTTTTCCTTGGTGTCACAAGCTTGGGGCAGCCACTCAAAACTCAGCAGCAGTTTTTTTCATGCTGGACACTAAAAGACTGTAAGGAAATCAAGGCTCCAGCAAGCTGGGCTGGTTTCAATTTGCCAGTCCAAAGCCTGAAAGCCTCTGGATCCTGTTAATAATTCCTTGAACCATCCGTGCAGCCTAGTTCAGTGCCTGAAAACGGGACAGCAAGGTAAGACCAGGCTGAGGTCAGGGCAGAACTGTGAGCAACGTGCCGTCATAAATACAAAAACCATAGCAGTCTAGTTAACAAAGACAAGTCCTGTGTGATCTGGAAGCCCTGGAAAGAGCCAGCTCTCCCCCTGCAAACACAACAGACACCCTCTGTGTTTGGAGAGTGGCTGTGCCTGGGGGCAGCAGTACGGGCTAATTGGGAAGCTTTGATTAATGGGTAGTGCCTGTTTCTGACACAGGTGGTGTTTCTGCACATTAAAGTGGCTGCCTTTATGGAGGTTTCTCTTATTGAATTATAGGGAATGTGCTTGATACCCCTGCAGCCTCGGGATATCAGACCAAAAGGTAGCAGGAGAGTCTCCGTCCCCTCCTCCCCCTCTTCCCTTCTGCCCCATTTTTGTTGTTTTCTTTCAGGAAGAGTGAATTTAGAGACATGACTTTTTCTTTCAAGCACTTCCCGTCTATTTTTGTTATTTATTTTATTCCCAGCTGGTTTTGCTGCCACTTTGTGGACTCCACGTGCCTCCTGTTTTGCACTTGCCGATGCAGTTTGTTGGCTAGGAGACTTGCCACACACCACGTCTCGAGATTTACCGAGCCTAGCTGATATGTTTAATTTATAACTGCTGCCTTAATTGAATAATCTGATTTAATCCGTCACTCGGTGCATGATCCAAACAGTCTCCAGAGGGGCTCAGCCGAGAATACAAAGGGAATGTGTGCTCTGGTGTTTGCCACGCAGGTCCGGGGTGGTGGGGATGCACAGAGGCTCCGACTGCCGGGATGCTTGCAGGGAGCTTGCCGCAGTCGCAGCACCAACAGCTTGACATCTTTACCACAGAGGGAGGAAACCTTTCTCTGTCATTTCCCTGGGATATATCTGAGCCCTGCTGCTCTCTTTTCTGCTACATGAAGCAGGACAAACAATGGCAGGACCGTGAGAAGGTGGATGATGGTTAACAGGTCGTAACAGGGCATCTCCGAGAGTGCAGGATTCCTCCCAGTGCCCTGACTGGGGACGGCAATGGTGGGAGGCAGCTTGGCCATGGCTGAATGATGCTTTCCCGTCTGCGGGTGTAGATGTTTGATTCACTTTAACAAAATCCAAATTAAATATTCCATCTCATAATATGTCAGAAACAGGCAGGTCATTCCTGTGATCCCAGGAACTAATGGCAGCCTGGATGCTACAACTGGTTCATGCAAATGAAGAGCTAAAAGGCTTATGATTGTGTTTCCAGGGCACTTTCATAAATGATTATACTCTGAATCTGGTTAGGTCTTATTTGGGTTTTCACTTGAAGATGCAGAGGCACCGGGGTGAAGCAGTGCATGCTTCTTGGGGATCAACGGAAAGAAAGCATCTCCTTCTGAGGTTATAAACCAAAGGAGGGTGGTTTTTGAAACTATATATTTTTGTTTTGTTTTGTGATCTCATATCCTAAATACCATGCCAGAGAAAGAATATGTCTTTTATAAAGATACATAACATTTGCCAGGCAGTGGTCACTTAGGAGTGGGGGGCTCAAAAACACCACTTCCCAATGCTGATTTCCTAAACTTTTTGGATTGAACTAATCTGTTACGACTCTTCCTGAAGTTAAATAAGAAGGGAGGAAGGAAAAGTGTTGTGTATTTTTTAGTGTAGAGATTTTTAATAAAGGGTAGTGCAGAAATTCTACTTTTTAATTGTAAAATTACAAATTTCAAACGTGCTGAGCAGTTACGATGTTGAAATCAGTTGGCGCTTCAAAGCTGAAGGAAAATGGGTAAGCAGGAATATCATCCTGCTCTGGTCCAAAGGAAATTGGTTTTATTTTGGACAAGATAGGATCCTTTACAAGTTCTATATTTCAGTGTGTGTAGCACTTGTTGACTGCAAGTCAGGTCAGACTTTGCAAGGAAACAGCTTTGGTCTAGTTTGAGGCTTGTCTTCTTCCACATCCCGGAGCCATCGACAGTGGGGCTGGATGAGCAGTTCTTCAGGGATGTGGTAGACCCTGGACTGTAGATGCAGAGCCTGGACAGAGGAGAGTTATCCCACGGTGGGTATGGACCTGGAGACATCACCCTGTGGTACCCTGAGCCCGGGCGGTCTGAGAAGCACCGCTGAATGAATTGATTTGATAAATGGACATTTATTACACTCACAAATTGGCTGAAACCAATTTTGGTCACATCAACCCCTGATAACTGCTAGGGTATTGATTTGTGTAAAGTAATACAGTGAATTTATCAGTTCAATAGCAAGCTGAAGGGCCTCTCAGAGACACAGTGCTACAGTTACGCTGTTACAGATGTACAAAATAAAGTGAGAGCACTGCAGCGACACTGGAAATGGCTCCAAAGAAGAAGGCCCAGGCGTCATCATCAGCCTCTTTGCTTGGACATTGGGTCTGAATGTCTTAATGAAATTTCAGCAAAGTAGTGTGACCTACCTCCTTTTATTTATTTATTTCTGCCATCCCTGAAGTTACAGGAGGAAGGGGACAGCTTTCTGAGAGGCATAGCATGGATTTCTTGTGTGGCTATCAACGAAGAGCAGTCAACGTGGCTGGCAGCTGCATTGTGGGTACAAACCCCAAGGAGAGGAGTGCTCCTGTGGGCTTTCCTAGCTCAGGTTTTCATCCTTCAAACTGGCGCTGGTGTCTTGCTCTGTTCTAGGATGGCATCTTTGTTCCTCCTGCTGAAGATGAACTGTGCAGTGGCCAACCTAGGAGACCCTCCTGCAGCTGTGGCTGCAAGACCTGGGGGTGCAATGGTCCCTCTCTGGTGACATCCAGAATTTTTCAGGTTTTCCAAACCTCAAGAGGACTGAGGCCAGGCTGTGTGCTAGAACACCTCATCATTTTAAGGCTGCTTGTAGAAAACGTTTTACACCTCATCACTCTGTTGATCTAACTAATCCAGTAAGTAATGATGATCTCACACTGAATCACAAGCACTAACTTTATGGTAGTTTTTTATGGGGTCCTTTATATCCCTGGAGTTGCTATGAGTGAGACGAGCATTTACCCATAAAGTCTGGTATCGTGCTGCAGAGGGAAGTGAAAAAAGACCGCACTTAACCTCGCTGCCTTTGGACCATTGAACGTGCTGACCCCTGCAAGTGGTCACTCCGTGCCCTGAAGCAAAAGTTTATTACCTTGATTATCTTAGCTGAGATAGCTGCAGAAATTGTCGGCGGTCATGTTGTTCCCCATCAATTTTTATAAAATATATCCACCCTGGCTGTTTGACCTCACGTTTGCTGCGATAAAGGGCAGGGAAGGAGCACGTGCAGCACCAGGGAGGGCACGCGGTGGGATGCACTCAGAGGCGTGCAGGGGCTGGGACGGCTGCAGCACGCCTTGGGCTCCCCCAGGCCCTCCTCTGCACCTCCGTGTCAACAGCACAACCATTTCCTCCTCTTCCTCCTCCTGCAGTGGCTGTTTTGTGGGGGTGACATGGCCCGTGAGCAGCTGGAGAGCAGGACTGGATGCCCACTGGGCTTTGGCCATGATTTCCGAGAGAACAGAGCCGCGTTGCCGGCTGCAGCCCGAGCTGGTCCGTGGGGCCGAACAGAGACACCCGGGCAGGGTGAGACGGAGCCGGACGCAGACCGGTCCTGCAGCCTGGCTCTGCGCCCAAGCTAATTAAGCCTTGACAGGAGTCAGAACTTATTAGCGTGGCTAAGGCACAGGGTAATGCATCTCAATTGCATCCAGGCATAAACCAGCAAGTCCTTACAGTGCTGGGGCTCGAGTTCCCACCAACTTCACAATCCCTGCACTCAGTCCCGTTTCACTGGGTGATGTGCCCTCGACTTTAAGGTTAAATTGGGCGTTTTCAGCTGTTTGGGCTGACCCCCTACGTAGTGCAGTGATGCAAACCTTTACCTTCAGACTGAGTGACCACCACCTTTCAGGAAGACTGTCTTTCCCTGCAGAATCTGCAGGGATTCGGGATTCAGTCACACTCCTCTTTCTAATTCGCTGCAATGGTTAATCACCCTCATTATTAAAAAATGTTCTGCCTTATTTCTAGTTTGAATTCGTCTAGCTCCAGCCCCTGGAGCATGTTAATTTTGTCTGCTAGATGAGCGAGTTCTCTGCTTTCTTGTGGAGATACTTAATGACTGTGGTCAAGTCAATCCTCAAACCTCTCATTGTTAACCTCAGTAGATTGATTTTTTTCTTGCAGTTTTCAGGCTCACTTGAGGCTCTGCACTTGTTCTCCTAATCCTCACCAGACCTATCTGGGTCTCCTCAAATACAGACATGGGCTCAGAGGAGCTCGGCTGCATGCAGGTCTTCTCAGCAACAGGAGCAACTCCAAGAGCTTTGTGGCAAATTCATGTGAGACTCCTTGGTACGATCCAGCTGCTGGAATATTTCACTTGAGCTGCTGCTGTTTTAACATCTCCCCACCATGTCTCCTGCTGGCAGAGGCAGCATTTCACTGTCTTTCTGTAGGCTATGATATTCAGCTGCTTTTTACATGCAAAATGGAAATATTTTTTAAATATATTTACATGCAAATCTTTTTACATGCAAAATGGAAATATTTATTAACTATTTCCCATGTCAGTTTACTCTCCCTGTTCCTGCAGAAGACCTCTTTGCGTGCACGGCTAGGATGCCTTTTCTCAGAGATCCTTTATTTTCCCATACCCCATCAAGCAGAGGGTTTTGTAGACTGACTTTTTGAGGCTGAATTTCAGAATTCCCCAATTCTAAAGGTTACTGTCATGCTCTCCTGCCAGCTCCAGGGAGAAAACAAATCCAAAATCCACAGCTCCCCACAGTGCCGGCTGGTGCCCCATTTGCGGGAGACAGGGGCAACTGCGAGCCCAGGTCTGAGGGACAAGGACAGATTCTCGGTCCCAGGCAGTCAGAGAGGAGATGTGGTTTGGGGGATGGCAGTCACAGAGAGAGATGCAGTTTTATTCTTGTGTTTGCTGTGGGTGCCACTGAAAGGCAGCAAACACAGAGCTTTGCAGTGCCACTTGTGCAGCAGCGTTTAAAGAACTTTATTTTAAAAGTGCAGTCAAGCTGTGGATCTCTGAGTGATTTCCCTCTTCTTCATTCTACCTCTGATGCTGCTATTTTCCTCTGCTACCTTAAAAATAACATAGGTTATCATTCTTGGGCATCTTGCCCGTTTCATGCCCTACTTCTATCAAAAAAACCCATGCCACATCTTTAGTCTCACTGACATCTGGCAGCTGCCGTGTGCCGTTCGAAAACCATGCTTGCAGGTACCTTGTTTGGCGCAGCCTCCCCATCATTTGTAACACTGTACAGTTTGGGTTTATGTCGCTTCTTACAAAATACCACAAAACACTTTAAAATGTGCACCAATTCATATGGCAAGCATAATTCTTTTTAAGAGCTGTAATACAGGCTCTGTTTAAATAATGCAGATAAATCAGGAAGACTGAGATGTGAGTCTTTCTCTCTCCCTCTGAACTAGGAGCTGGAAATTCAGTATATTGCAGTGCCTCTGTGATTAACTCCCAGGGCACAAACCATGATCTGGTGAGCTCTATGCTTTGCTCTGGAGCCTTGCACCACGTCGTTTTTCTAGAGCCAGCTGCCAAATTGTGTCCAAGCTATGGTCTGGAGCATTTCGTGTCCTGTGGTCCCTTCCTGGCTCCAGCTCAGTCCGAGTCCGTCCCTGGTGCTTGGTGGGAAGCAGCAGATGGTGGTGCACCCAGAAGGCTGGCGGAGCAGGGCAGGCTCGGATGGTTTTGGTTTCATGGGGCTCAGGTTTGGTTCAGGGGCAGAGTCAGCAGTCCGAGCATGAGGATAACTGCACTGCTGTCCCCCAGGAGCACTTGTTCTGGTCTCATGGGGAAGAGCCTGTTTAAGGAAACTGGGAGGCAAATCTCAGTAGTGCTTTCCTTACATGTCCCCGCATCTCATTGGCATATATCCTTGTGAACCTCCTGAATTAAGAGCTTTGTTCATCCCTTACAAGATCTGCGTGAGATCTGAAGCCCCTGCAGATAAAAATTCAGAACAGAACCCACAAAATACCTCCTCCTCTCCCTGCCCCCTTTAGTCACTGCCTGAACTGAAGCCACCCTACCCACCTGCACTGGTATTTCACATTTACTAGTGGTCACTTCAGAGTCTTCCAGGGTACAAATACCCTGGGAGTCTGTTTTCCATAGGCTGTGCTCAGCACAGGCTTTACTCAAAGGTTTGTGACACTTGCTTGGACTCCAGGGGAGGCTGGACACGTACTTGGAAGTGACACTTATGGAGGATTTACATCACGGCAGGCACAGAAGATCCCCAGAGCTGAAGATAGGTGGGGGTCAGCACAATATAGGGAAGAAAGTCCCACTGATGGGACTTACTCATCCCTGAGCCTCTTCCTGGAGCTGCTGCTTCTCATGCCACTGCAGGGAGCATCACTGCACCGAGCTGATGCCAGCAGCAGATGGAGGAAACACCTACTCCGTCTCCCGGTATCAGCCAACCACCAGATATCAAGTCCAGTCCAACCAAGGACTATCTAATATTAAAATGCTGACAATTATTTACTTAGCCAAAAGGCCAAGCAGCAATGGACCCTTGGTCTGAACCAGGGCAGTCACTTTTGTGCTCCACAGGCCAGATCCATCCTGCAGGTGACTATGTTTGATCCTCTTGGCCTCAAAAGTTGTTCCTTATCTTCCAGATAAGCCTACTGCAGTGATGTTACTGGTTTGGTGAACATGTTCACAGAGTCTGAGGCTGTTCAGTGGGGCTGAGGGACTGAATCACACCTTGGGTGGCTGTGGAGACCTGTGGAGGGTAGGAGGCATCATTGGCTCTGCAAGGCAGATCAGTGTCTGTCCTGAAGAAGGGGTGTGCTGTTAGGACTAGGACTTTGGCAGGTAATAGGGTGTTGCAGTTTCCAAACCCTTCTTGCCTTTTGTAAAATTTTCCATTGGTATCTTAACCAGGATGCCCTAGTATATTGCTGTCCACTGAGGCACAGAGATAGCCGGCTCTCCTTTCCCAGTCCTTCTAGACTTGCACCAGTTCAGAGCTTTTGTGACCTTCAGTCACCTCCCTCTTTCCATTCGCATGCGGGAAAGAATGCATAAACCTCTTCAAACCCGCTTTTTTGCAGAAAGGTCGCACTTGCGAGCTGGCAATGCGGTGTCCCTCTCGCATCTTCCTTCGCCAGCCCCCGTTGCTCCATCCATCCATCCCTGTCCCCCCTCCCCGCCGTCTCCCTGGCAACGCTGAGTGCACATCCTGGAAAACTTTATCCGAAATCTGCTCTGGGCAGCTTTCCAAATCCATGCTAACCTGATTAGGTGTCTCTGGGGCCTTGGCTGGCTAATCAAATTAGATAGCACTAATGGTAGTGAGGACTTTGAGTGGGTAGAGAGCAGTAAAACATAGTGTATACTTAGTGATAATTATACTTGCTTTTGTGTCATTGATTTATATGCCTTTCCCCCCCCCCCCTTTTTTGTTTTCGTTGTCTTTAAATGCAGCTATTCGGAGGAAAGAAAATGGCTGGTATGATGAGGAGCACCCGCTGGTCTTTCTTTTCTTGGGATCATCTGGAATAGGTAACGTCTGGGTTGCAGTGAGAGGGACGGAGAGCCCCATGTCGCAGCTGGGCTGGGAGAGGGGGCTGCGGCAGGGTGGCTCCTCAGGCTCAGCACAGGCCCGCAGCACTTTTCGCAGGCTCTGCATAAAATACCAGCTAAAGATGCTGTCGTCGTTCCAACTGGTTACCCAGTCCATCGTCCCACAGGGCAACCACCACCAGACTCCAGCACACACAGCCACATCCCATGCTGGGGCATGAGCAGCCTCACACTGAATGATCCCAGGGGACTGTCTGCCCTCCAAGTCTCAAGAAGGGGCGGTTTTCACAATAAAAGTGTTATTTTTAACAGCCCTGTGCTTTCCAGCAGGATTGCCTCCATGGGTGGGGTAATAGTAGAAATTTGCTGCTTGCAGACTGAATCTCTGCTCATCTTGCTCCTGTGGGCAAGGATTGCTTTGTAATGACAGGATTTTATTGACACCGATAATATTTGTCCTCAAGCACAATAAAATGCAACATGACAGCTGATCAGTTCATGAAATGGACAAAATTACTTTTAGGGAGGAAAAAAAAAAAGCAGATTTAAAGTAACCAAACTGTGACATTTGAAACAACCAACCTCAGTGCTTCTCCTGCATCCACTGACTCCTGTGATCCTTGGGAAGATGCTGGTGCTGGAGGGGTTAAGGCAACGGGACACACAAGGATTGCTGCCTGACCAGGCTCCTGCCTCAGAGCAGTGGCAGGCCAAGTATTAACTCTAAATGACTTGCTATAAAGCTGTATAAAAACAGTAAGAAATGTTTTTGAGACTTCATTGCCCTGCTTATAGCAGGTCTGAAGGCTCAGTAATGTAAATTGTCAGCTCTTCAACTCCCATGTATTTCCGTGGGGTTTTTTTCCTTCTTTTACTGCCATAAAAATGAATATTGAAATAAGAAAGCAAAACAGCTGAGAATTTTATTGTCTCAAATGGATATTTTAAATAGGGCTTGAAGTAACAGCAGCCTGAAAGCCCAAATATGTGCAAACTCATATCTAATATGTCTTCACATTTCAGTAGATTCCCACAGCAGTTAAGCACTTTAAAGATCCATTTGTATATATGTATATACAATATGTATAAGTACACACATATACCTACATGCTTACACAGTGGGATCTACAATATAGCAACATACGAAGTCAACAAAGCTTGAACTGAAGTAAGATGCTAAATTTTGGCAAAGCTTTTACCTGCCAGAGCAGGCTTCCGAGCACAGTGATGAATTCCTATTTTTGCAGCGCTTTTGTGGTGATCTGGTTAAGTGATCCTGCAGATCTGACCCACCCAATCTATCGTCACCAAAATACAGCTGTGTCAGGGTGGGACTGGGGCAGATGTGTAATACTCCAGTATATTTTTTTAGCTAGTTTGGTTTTTAAGACACAATTTTTTTATCTGGTATAGTTGTTTATAGCATGTCTATGTGCCTGCTCTCTGCCCTAACATGTCAGAGTGTTTATTTTTCAGTGTGCAGTTAAATCTAAAATGGATATATGTGGAGTGCAGATAGCACATGGGCTTCAGACGGTACACGAGGTACTGTTGTAAACCCACAGAGCATCCTCCGTGGCTGTGGAAGGCTGCACGTCACCTTTGCTCATAATCCCAGGAGCCAAAATAGCCAAATCCTCCACCTGATAAACCCAATAAACTCAGCAATTACGTGCCAGTGGGTGGCAGCAGGGAAGAGGGGTTTGCTGGCAGAGTGGGGGATATTTCCAACACGGAGTAGCACCTGCCTGTTTAATGAATTTTTTCCCTGAATGGATGGGTTGGGAGGACAGGATCTGGCCTTTCGTGAGCTGCTGTGTGTATTCATCCGTGTCAGTGTGGATTTGTTCCATTACTGATTGTTCCTAATCCTAGAATTTTATGACAGTTGCCTTATATAAATCAAAGAAGGAAAGAATATCCCGTTTCCCTGAAATTCTTTATCTAGAGAGCAAAAGACATTGCTTATGAAACCGAGAATAGTAAGTGTAGATAGTAAGTGTAGAAGATAGTAAGTGTAGCAAAAGCCTGATCTAACCACACCTTTTTGTGGGAAAAAAAATAAAGATCTCTCTGCCCATCATGTAAGAATCAACTATTAAAAATGAAGCAGCTGGCGCTGTGATACTGCTCTCCTGATCAACCCCTTAACTGCTGCCCGGCTGTGTCCTGCCCAGGGCTCTCATCAGGGTATTATCCCAGGGATCTGACAGTGATACCCTCTTCCTAGGAGTGCATTTTGCAGAAAAAAATATGTGTATCAGTTACAGGAGGTGCTAGCCCTGGTGTTAGCACAGCTGATGGACAGACAGACGGTGGACAAATGTGGTTTAACACGAGTCTTTTCTTACTGTCTTTTAACAGGTAAAACTGAGCTCGCCAAGCAGACAGCCAAGTACATTCATAAGGATGTCAAAAAGGTAATGTCTCTTCACTTTTTGCCGTCCGGGTGCTTTTAGTAACGGGGTGGGTTTGGTTTCTTGGTGGCAGGGTCATTGTCTGGCTTTGCTAGGCTGGGAGTCCAGCTCACTGGTCAGCCCGGCTGCCTTGCAGCACGCTTCATTCATCCGTAGAAGAGAAATGTGAGGTCTGTCTGTGTACACTGAGAAAGGGCCTCAGCTGCGTTAAAATGAACCTGTGAAGGTTCCTGACTATGTTACCAGTATATTTGAATTGTAAAAATCTAAATGGATTTAACAATATCTTGTGTTCCCCATTTGAGGTTGCTGTCATTTTGACATCCTGCGTTGTGAACGTATTTTTTTGCCTCTGTTACTAATAACACTGTAAATTGTTAGAAGGATAAAATACTGAAAATCCATTTTACATGTCCCTAGCTGCACCACTTGTCGCATCGTACCAGTACGCTGGTAGAGGCGGTGGCATTGATTTTGCGCGCGGGTTCTTAGTGCTGAAATGTTTCAAACTGCAGAAGCTGTTTGTGTAGTTTAGTTTGTTATCCACTTGGCAGTGTTTAGTGAAGATGGGTTAGAATTATTTCTAGGTGGTGGTGGCTTAGTAGGGGGATAGTTCAGGGATGTCTGAGATTTTAAAACACCAAGCTTTTAAAGCCAGGCTCCCCAATTCACATTTAAGTCTCTGCCTACCTTTGGGACATGCCTAGGTCTCTCGCATGGAGGACCGGGGAAGGTGCAGAGGTTGGAGCCGGGGAAGAGGAGGAAACACAAACAGAGCTGCCCCCTGCGCCGACAATAGATTAATTCCTCTCCCCCACATCCTCCGGCAGAGAACGGACACAAGATAAAATGACATGTGTAGAAAGAAGATCAAAAGTAAAACAACGCTATAAAAAACGGCTGTTCTGGTTTCTTTTCCTCATCCTTCTATAATTGCCTTCCAGAAGCAATAAATCCTGGCTCCTGCGTCCCAAGCACCTTCATCCCTAACTCCCGCACCTGGAACTGGTCAAAGCCTGGCCAAACATCAAATGGAGAAATCAGTTAAACACTGAATGTTGTGTTAATTCAATAGCATGCACAAATCGGAGTTTTATTGGTAACGAATCAGCTTAGCCGTCAGTGCTGTAACGAGCGGTGTGATAAACCCCATAAACCCCATGGGCAGTTATGGGGGTGCAGCAACTCGCAGGAACTGACGGATTAAGAAAGGAAAACCCATAATCGTCCCATTTTCGTACTGCTAGAGAGGCTGCAAGGTAATCACACATGCTAACTTCTTTGTCCAGCCTGCATGGTATGAACATGGAGGCAGGATTGGGAGCAGGATCAGACCAAAGCAAAGCAGGTCCTGCAGAGCCCAGCTCCACTTTGCTTGTGCCAGCTGTTTGCCAGGATGTTGGTGGGACACTCCTCAGCATGCATGCCGCCAGGGTCAGGCCCCAGTTTTGTACCCCTCACTTTGCCCTGGGCATTTTGTTGGTATTTTAATATTTTGCAGGGAAATGTGGCTGGTTTGAATTGAAATCCGTCCTAAAGTGGCCTGAACTCTTACCACCCCACCCCGCAAATACTGGTATTTCACAGGAGAGTGGCAAACCAGGCACTCCATCCCTTGGAAGTTCATGGCAGCACTGTCTTGGTTTGGTGCCCCAAGGCATCACCCGGGACCAGAAAAGCTTTGGGCTCCCTGTGTGCTGCCAAATGTCCTGCCCATTAGCTCTGAAGCTGAATATTCAGGCTTGCCTTCTTCTTAGGCAGTTGGACTGGATGATCATTGTAGGTTCTTACCAGCTGAAATACTCTATTTTATTCTATTCTATTCTATTCTATTCTTGTACCTCTAGGAGCTAGATTATAGCTGCAAGCCCAGGAAATTCAGTGTCTGCAGTGAATCATCAGCTTTTCAAATGCAAAAAGGAACCTTGGGTAGTAGCTGTAAATTCTCTAACAATATTATCTATTTAAGGTGATCACCCACAAACCTAGTTTACCTCGGCTTTATGATTTTGATTTTTATTTTATTTTTGCAGAGAGGCATTGCATTCTTCTTGTGATTTATTTCTAAAAAGCTGAACTGCAAGAATATCCATTTTATTTAGCAAATTGTGAGTTGCTGTTTCAGTCCCATCTGTATCACTCCAGCTCTAGCAACAAGCAGTGTCTGAAGTGAATCTCGGCCGGGGGCCATGAGCTGGCAGTGGGAACTGTTCCTGTCTCTCTTTGAGAAACTGCAGTCATCTTCCTCTTCCTCAGAATAACCCTCAGAACTTTGTGGTGGATCTGGCCACTCCAGTGCTGGCTGTCCTGGGGAACCACAAAACCTTGTTGTGTTCATCTGTGGAGCCACCTGCCTGGTTCTGGAGGAGCCTTTAAATGTAATGAAACTTGGAGCACATTCATCAAAAATCACGTTAAGAGTTTCTTTCTCTTGCAGGGTTTCATCAGACTGGACATGTCGGAGTTCCAGGAGAGGCACGAGGTTAGTAAATGGGCTGTCTCTGCTTCCAAGGGGTGCAGCTTCAAGTTTAATGGGTAATTTAAACAAATCCTGTCAATGCCCTCGTTCCCCTGCATTTGGTCCCTGTCCTTGGCAGTGCTGAGCATCTCCCTGCTGCCGCTGAATGTTACAAGCATCTCCTGTCTCATCCTGGCAGTGGCCTTCCTGAACTACTTCTATGTTCTCCAGAAAATGGGCAGTTTGATGTGTCAAAGACAGAGCAATAGCAGTTGCTCCAGGCTCTGCAGTAAATTGCAGTATGGGAAATACCAGCCAAAAAAACAAGTTTAACTCAAAAAAATTAGGAACAGAGACCAAGGAGCAAGAAAAGCTCCAATAATTTGTATCTTATGCTGTGGCTCCTGTACACAGTGTCGACCCTTGGGGGAAGAGTCACTGAGAAGAAATCATATTGTGCATGAAAATCTGCAGCCTGGGCACAAGCCACGTGCTGTATGTCACCCACCCGTGCCAGGGCTGTTTGTGCACTCCTGCCTAGGCAGGCAGAGCTCAGCCCAAAGCTCCATTCCCTTCCTTACCTCCGACACATTGCCGAGTCTGGTGCGGCATCATCGCCTCAGCGTACCTCCCACTGGGGAAAGGAGGAAAATCCAGCAGAAGACAGGATTGTGGTGCAGAGTCCACCCCTCCCGTCACACCTTCTGCCCAATTCTGGTGCCCCAGGAGAGGTGGGACGTCTCACCAGATTCACCCCTGGGGCTGGGGGGGGCCCTAAATCCCTTTGGAGGGCTCTGTCTCCCCAAAAAGCAGCAAGGTCCTAGCTGAGATAGGTTCATAATATTTTTCTTTTGATGGCTGTGTAGGAGCCTTGTATTTTTTATTGATGCCAGTGGGGAAGTGCACCCAAATCCAGAAAGCATGGGATGAGAAATATTCCATGAAGGATCTGAGGATCATTCCCATTGGAGCTGCTGCATTGTTGTACGGAGACAGGGAAGAAGGAGGAGGAGGACTCGCTGGCTGGGACCTGGGAAGATGGTGTCTTGGAGGAGGAGGAGGAAGGTGCTGGGGAGTTGCTCAGAAGGACCGGTCCAAGATGGGAGTACTTATTTTTTTGCATTTCTTGCTGCTGAGGTCTGCAGCCAGCCTCCGGCCCATACACACCAGGCTGCAAGTGGGCAGGGGTCAGGCAGACCCTCACACTCAGCATGTCACGCTGACAGGGGCTGATTTGAGTTTTGACCTGGCATGAGGCAGTGGGAGCCTCAGCAGCATCTTCAGGAACTGCAAGGCCCTCAGATGGCCAAGGCTAGAAAAGGTCCAGAAAATATGTTATTTTGTCTAAAGCAGTAAGGCGAAGAGGTGTGGGAAGAGAAAATAAAGACATGCTTGCTGCTGGCCTGATAGATTGGTTATGATAGGTTCCTACACTGTAGGAGTCAAAAATAGATAAAAATAAAGCCATGCTGATGATTCAGTACAAAGAAAGAGGAGTTAGGAGTAGCAGTATAAATGTAAGATATAAAATACTGTGCCCTGACAAAGACAAGAGGCAGAGCAAAGGGAATGAATAAAGTAGAGAATTGCAGCGAAAACAATATAAATTTTTCAAGCAAACAAGGATCAGGAGGTCAGCCCAGGAGACGGCATCCTTTGAAGGAGCCTGGGGAGCCTCACGTAGCCCCAGGCACTGTGAAACGAATGCAACGAATTAGCTGCCATCGGCTAATTTCTTCTCTGCTGTTCCCGAGTCAGAGGGACCCCCCTCACCTCCACAGCCCATGTCCGTGGGAGTGGGCAGGGGCGGCAGCTGCGGTGCAGGGCAGCGGTGCACGGGGAAGGGGGATCGCAGCTCTCCCCGGGCAGCCTGCCCATATCGCTCAGCAAAAGGGAGCCACTTGAATGATGGGAGAACCATAGAACCACGGAACGGGCAGGGACATCTTCAACCAGATCAGGTTGCTCAGAGCCCCGTCCAACCTGGCCTTGAATGTGCCCAGGGATGGGGCATCGACCACCTCTCTGGGCCACCTGGGCCAGGGTTTAACCTCCCTCAGCGTAAAACATTTCTTCCTTATATCTAGTCTGAATCCACCCTCTTTTAGTTTAAAACAATTACGCCTTGTCCTATCACTACAGGCCCTACTAAAAAGCCTGTGCCCATCTTTCTTACAAGCCCCCTTTAAGTACTGTAGTACTTTAAGTACTGCCATAAGGTCTCCCTGGAGCCCTCTCTTCTCCAGGCTGAACAAGCCCAACTCTCTCTCAGCCTGTCCTCACAGCAGAGGTGTTCCAGCCCTCTGATGATTTTTGTGGCCTCCTCCAGACCCGCTCCAACAGGTCTGTGTCTTCCCTGTACAAGTTAGGTGCTTAGTTAGAAGCTGCCTTGGCTTCTCCTGCCAGCCCCACGGAGCCAGGCTCACCGAAAGGGGACACACCAGCACGGCCGTGCCATGGCACATGCGGCTTTTGTCATTCACCAGAACCGAGACCACGACACACTTGCCCTTGAGCTGTGCTGCTTCCTTGTCCTGGATTAAGGAGAAGAAATTTCTTTGTTTTATGAGGATTTGGGATTTTGCTCCACGAATCGCTTCTGCTGCCCATACAGCCAGCCGGCCACTGGCTCTGCATGTCCAACGTCCCAGAGAACAACACAAGATTAACAAAGTGACTGATAATTTTGTTCTTTTCAACTTTTATACACCTAAAGACGCGTACACAGACCCTGGTCACTTGAAAATGCTCCAAGCTGTACATCAAAAATCACTTGTCATTTTTGCCAAAACATTTCTATTGTCAGAAATATTCTTCTAAATAATCTTCTAAATTTTTTAACCAAAGTATCATGATGTCAAGTAGTGAAGTCGGTTATTGACACAGGAAAAATATTTCCATCGTGGCCTCTTCCCAAGCTTTGATTCCCCACCAGAGCCACCTGCCACTCATAATCCTTTGAATTCTTGCTCTTAAAAAGGCTAAAGGAGATGAAAATAGGTCTTGGACAGCTGGGATGGGTCACTCAGACACTGCTTAGAAAAGCAGGGGTGATGCCTTTTCGCCTGTCCGTGGCTGCTTCTGCAGGTTCTGCTGGGTAAAGCTCTGGGCAACGCAATTGCTTGCAGCAGCCACCAATCTGCATTTTGCCAAATTGTTGCTTATTAAGCTGATTTGGGGATACCCAGGGTGCGATAGATGTCACAAAGAATATAGAGCTTGATTTGTCTGCAGCAAAGAGTCGTGGCTGCCTGCTGAGCTACCAATAGTGTTCCTGGCACTCATGGATCAGCTTTCACGTGTCCTGTTGCTTCCTCCTAGGTTGCCAAGTTTATCGGCTCTCCGCCTGGCTACGTGGGCCATGAAGAGGGCGGGCAGCTCACCAAAAAGCTGAGGCAGTGTCCAAATGCTGTGGTGCTCTTTGATGAGGTTGACAAAGCCCACCCAGATGTCCTTACCATCATGCTGCAGCTGTTTGATGAGGTAAATCCACGTTTTAGGGTCAGGGTTTGCAAAGGGGCCGTTCAGAAGGTGACAGTGAGTGACGCAAGGGACGATGGCTGCAGGAGATGTCCTGGAGCGGAGCTGAAATGCTCTAGATCAATAGTCCCTTCCGAAAAATGTGACCCAGCCAGTCAGCATCTTCTGCATTTTAGCGTCAGGAAACAGGGTGATGCTGAGGTCTCCTGGTGGAATAAATGACATCTTCAGGCAAAGAAAAAGCCAGTGATGGGAGGGTTGGAAGCTTGAGAAAGAAACTTGGGAATCGGATTGTCCCATGTCACCATGAAGGCATGACGGTGAAGACTGTCATGAGGATACTGCTAAAAAAAACACCCCAGTGACAGCTTAGTGTGGGAATAGGTGGGCAGGGCAGAATAGGGTCCAGGGCAGAAAGCAGGAGCAACAAGAGGAGGCAGGAGGACAGCAGCCCTGTTCCCATGGGTGCCCTGTGCCCACCCCCCATGTACACTTCCATGGCATGGAGGAAATCTTCTCCTAAGTCCCAGGCTCAGGTCAGGGTGTTTTCACAACATCAGAAAAGCAGGGTGGTTGGGGGACTTCATAGTCCATCGGTATCCTAATGAGTCATGTCTTGTTAATTGCTGTTTTTTAGTTCAGGTTGGTTAATTTATGACTTTTCAGTTGGCATGTGATTTGTCTCACACCCTTCCTCCCCTAAACATAGAATCATAGAATGGTTTGGGTTGGAAGGGACCTTAAAGACCACCTAGTTCCAGCCCCCCCTGCAAAACCATTCAGCTGACTACCTAGGAGGAGTCTGGGGCTGCTTCCCAGGACTTCAGCTGTCTCCAGAGGAAGCCAGAAGATTCTTGGAGATGCCTGGGAGGAATCCTGAAGAGTTACTGGCATGGACCTGCCTTAACATACACAAAACTCCTCAGGTAGCTACCTTGGAGGAGTCAGGCTCCCGAAAGCATTGTGTATGTTGCGGAAGGTCCATGCCTGGTAGCTCTCCAGGAAAACTCCCAGGCATCTCCAGGAGCATGTTGGCCTCCTCTGGAGGCAGCCGAAGTCCCAGATAGAAGCCCTAGACTCCTCCAAGGTAGCTACCCAAGGAATTTTGTCAACATTAGAGGCAGGTCCATGCCTGTTAGCTCCCTGATACTCCTCCCTGGCATTTCCACGCATGACACTACCTGATCCTGATGGCAGTGGGAAGGAGAGCAGATACCTACTGTCTGAGGAAGGCAGCACAAAGTCTGTGACTTTGGAGTCCTTTGCTGTCTGCTGGTCTCTGGGAGACACTTGGCATATGACCTGTCTTCGGCAGCTGCAGCTTTCTTGCACGAGCTGGTAGGAGCCAGGGACAAATGTGTGTCTCCAGGCTTTGCATCTTCTGCTGAGCCCTCAGCCTGTTGCATGCAAGCTTTTCGGTTTATTTTTAAGGTCTCATTCTCTCCTCAGAGGCAACCAAGTTCCTGAGCAATGCACTGGAAGGTTTGGGGTTTTTTTGTTTTAGGGATTAATAACACAATTTTTTCTTGCATAGATCATCGCAGCAGCAGCTAAATGTGAAATCAATTCCTGTACCACGCACTTGACAGGGCAATAACCCAAATGTTAATCTCAAGCACCCAACAAGGATTTGTGTCATTGTGCTGGATATCTGCTGCTGGAGACATATCAAGGAAAGAAACTGCCTGGGGAACTGCTTTTTTTTTTCCTTATTTTTCTCTCTTTTCTTATTTTATTAATCAAGAGAACTAGTACTTTTGAAGGGTTCCTCCTGGTAGGAGGAAGGTTGATGCCACACCAGTTAGCTGCTGTGGCGGTCGCCCCCACCACTGACCACAGTGCTGGGCTGCCCTGGTTTGATTTGCTGGGCAATCCCGCAGGCGTGAGAGATGCTCTCTATTGCCTCTTGCTGTCACGGCCTCTCTGTTGCTTAGTTCACTCCATTATAGCCATAACCCGGTTATTTCTGCAAGGTTATTTCAGCTTTACTTATTTTCAGTCAGGCTACTAGCAGCCTGTGCATCCCCGTGGTGCTTTCAGACGACTACAAAGCCCCCTCTGAGCCCTCCCTGCCTTCCCAGGCGGCCATGGTGCCACGGAGAGCTTTGAACTGACTCATCTGGAAGGCTTTGGGGAACATCTGGGCAATGTTGCTGGAGCTGTTCAAGGCACCAATGCCTGCTGCTGCCCGTTTTGCCCCCCAAAAGAGCCTGTACGGGGGAATGACTCATGTTTCAGCCACTCCAGCACCAAGCCCAGCGTCCCAGCCTAAACCACAACCATGGGCAGGGCTGAGCCAAGAGCCTGGACTGCCTCTGAGAGTCCTTCAAACCTACCCGAGAGGCAACAGCCTCTGTTAGAGGGCTGGGACAGAGGCATGAGGTGACAACAACTTCACCTGCACCGGTGGGGTTCATCAGAGCTCATGCGTCAGACCCAAAACCACAGCAGGGAGGTAGGCAGAACATCAAAGGCAGTTGAGTTATGTATGGGCAGCCATATGGGCTGCCCCAGCCCACCTCCCCTGCGAGGCATCTCCCAGGGCTTCCATCGAGTGTCTCCTGCATGGGGCAGGCTGGGACCACGTGCAGGAAAAGTTACTGCCATTCCTCAGAGAGGTGGGGGCTTCTTCAGCCTCTGCAGCTCAGCCCTGCCTCCTTCCTGCCTGTATCCTTGGGCATCCCTTCAAAAATAAATCTGCTAGGGGGTAAAAATGGGGTCCGTGTCATTTTGCCTCATGTTTTGGCAACGTCCTGTGGCACCTGCTTATGCTGCTTGTGTTGACTCGGTGTTGTTGCAGGGCAGGCTGACAGATGGGAAGGGGAAAACCATCGACTGCAAGGATGCCATCTTTATCATGACTTCCAACGTGGCAAGCGATGAGATTGCACAGCACGCTCTGCAGCTCCGACAAGAGGCCATGGAGATGAGCAAGAAAAGGATCGCAGAAAACTTAGGTACTGGTCTTTTGATGTCATACCCCAAATCCCTAAAGAATCCACCTCCTTCCTAACATTAATTTGACACCAGCTCAGCCATCCTTCTGCCGGGGGGAGCACCCAGACCCTTTGGTTGCCTCTCCACTGCTCACCCCTGCAGCTGGTCTTGCACTGACATGTCCTCCAGGCACTGCAGCTTTAGGGCAAGCCTCAGGGATGCTCCTCTGCCAGAAGGGAAGGCAGCTGCCTCTTCTTTTGTGTGTGTGTCTAGGAAGTCGTGCTGTTGCCTTCTAGGATGACCTGTTGCTGAGAAGTCCCACACCCCTATCTCTACCATTCTCCCTCCTGTGATACCTCTGCTTTGGGCTTGCCCTGTTCTGAAATCCTCATTATTTGAGATCACATCCTTCAGAGGGAGATCACATCTTTGGAGGAGGCTTTCTGTTCCACCTCTCAGTCTTCCTCATCCTGTGCGCTCTTCCTTTATCTCCTCACCCTTTTCATTCTTTCAGGACCCTTCCAAATGCTTTCTAGAAAAGTCTGGGGCTGGTACAGGTGCTCATATTAAAGAGGAAGAGTTTTGTTTCCTCACAGTCCTTCCAAAAAGGACTGAGCTTAATCAATTTTACTTCACCTTGGAATGGAGCCGTGGACTCACACATCAGGGTCTTGTAGAAAATTTTCAAAAAATGTGAATTCGGTAATAAAAGGAGAACTGAGTAGAGCAAGGGCAGCCTCTAATATCTGAACTACACAACTCCGCTGAAGGCAGCAGAGTCCCAATTTATGCACGACCCTTCACCAGCTGGTTGGTGATAACTGCAGTGGCACCAGGAGGCCCCAGGGACTGGTAGGTCTCTGCTGTGCCGAGAAGGGATGGACGGACGGTGGTCAGCAATGCCTGCACCAGGGGCCATCCCTTCTAGCTCTAAAATGCATGGCAGTTTGTGAGCACAAGGCACTAGCACAGGGAAACACCATCTCCATCGCGTGCTGCTGCGCCTGTGGATAACCAGGCAGCCATGAACAATGGCTGCATCCCTTGTTTTCTCATCAGTTTTAAATCAGTTTTGGGGTTTTTTTTAAGACCCATTTATGGTCTTAAATGTCTGGACATGCATCTTCTATAGGGTACCTCACAGTATGTGCTGTCACAGATACACCATATTTCCTGAAGGTCAGTCTCGAGAGTTCTGCTCACCAGTGGAAATGCCCGGAGAAGCTGTGATGTGCAGCATGTGCTGTGGCTGTGCCTGGGAAACAGCCACAGCCCTCTGCATCAGCTCCATGGGAGCAGCAAAAAATGTTTGGTTTTGGTGTCAAATGTATTTTCCAGCTTCTTTCTCACTGTCTCTTCCTTTTTATTTTGAGGAGTTGATGCCAAAGCTGGCTTAATTCAGAATCTTTAAACTTCAATCAAACTAGGTAAAGGACAGAGCATGCCTGCAACTGAACTTTCAAGAATAACATTTTAAAATGCCAAGCACTTTTCTCCTAAATGAGGAAAGCATTGAATTTTAATCTCTAGAACTGTACAGCAGACAGCTGCAGTGAGCGAACGGCAGTGAGAGAGCATAGCCGGAAAATGCATTTCGGCTCAGAAGCCTGCCCTCAATTGAGTTTCGTGGAGCTCCTTGCAATTTACTGAGTTCTTGGCTTGCAGATGCTCTTGAAGGCAGTGGCCAGGTCAGCGTAAGTGCCTGGGTGGGCAGATAAATGGAAAGATAGAGGGAAGGAGCTGCTTCTGCAGCATCTCTGCGTCTGCGAGTGGAAGCAGCAGATATTACTGGTGGCAAACCTGAATATGGGGCGCAGCTCTGTCTCTTCTGCCTTCTCCGGCTCTCCTCTTCCAGAATGCCATGCCGAGTTCCTGTGACTTAGTGAAAAAACCCTTGGTGTCTTTTAGCAGAAAACAGAGAAGTGAAATGGGCCAAATCTTTATAACGAAAGACCCCCCCCGCTCCATTTAGACCTCACGGATGGGCCATACTGTCTTATCCCCCATACTGTGCAGCAAACTCCCCACCCAGGATGCAAACAAGAACCATGAGCGTGCTCATGTCTGCCATGGGGGAGAAGGAGAAGAGGTGATTTCAGAGTGCACAGCACCGCTTTGTTGCATGCTGGCACCAGTGTGGGTCCGGTGGAAGTGAGCTTCTTCTGCCGCTGCTGGGTGTGCAACAATCTGCGCCAAGGCTGCGAGCTGGAAAGGGCTCCCAGCACCCAGCGTGGGTCTTTCTCCACTGCCCGGCATGTCAGGATCCTATCCAGAGCACCTTGGATGCAAGGGATCTCCCGATGAGCATCCTTGCATTAAAATAGCATGTGGAGTTAAATGCATGAAGATGTAGGAAGGAATGAGGTGGTAAAGACAACGGGAAAAGCAAATTTGGGCAGCAGACAGGTAAACCTTGCATTTGAGCTGTCTGTTCTGTGCTGGGATTCTGGAGCCAGCCAGACCCTGGCTCCATCTGCAGTCAGCTGAGGGAAGTAGACTCTGGCCAGAGGCAGAGTTGTGCCACAAACCGTCTGAACAGGGGTTTTGCAGTTTGCTGAAGGGACCGAAGACGGTTCCTCTGTGCCTGACAGAGCTGCGGGAGCCTACACAGAGCAGCCACGGGTGATGATGTGCCCTGTGTGTAATGTAATTAGCACCGGCTCCCAGAACCCAGCCACCGGCCAGGGTCTGTGGAGGCCGAGTGAGGACTCCTGGTATCCGAAACCTCCAGGTGGCAGCTCCTGGGGGTGTAGGGCAGAGAGCGGAGGCAGAGCCGGAGCTCTTTTGCCATGCAAGTGAAACACATCAATGTAGGGTGCTCTCCTCGGGCACCCAACACGTGCAGGGGCAGCCGCAGGACACCCGGACCCGCTGTCCAGTGTGTCAAGCGCAGGGACACCCCACTACTGAACCAAGCGTGGATGGTGGTGGGTGTGGAGGTTCCAGGTCTGTTCTGAGGTCCCCTCCGGACCCCCACCTCACCCCCCTGCTCAGCCTCTGGCTCCTTGTCACGCTGCTTTGCTCATCCGTCCTCTGGGAGCTGGGCAGATGGGAAGCCCATGTCCCACCTTACCCACCAACACCCCGTGTCCTCCTGTCTTCCAGAGGATGTCCAGATGACCGACAAGATAACCATCTCCAAGCAGTTCAAGGAAAAAGTTATTCGCCCCATCTTGAAGGTACGAATGATTTTTTTCATGGCTTATGTTTCAGGTGTCCTGAGCTTTGGTCACTCAGTCATCCATGTTCCTCACCCAGCTGTGAGATAAGTGACATGACATCGTTTTTTAATTTTCACCCACTAAGAAGTAAGGTCAGAGTCCAGCAGAAACAGATAACAGCTTCTTACTCACTCCCTGTCCTCTTGTATTAGAGCAACAACATGACACAAGAAGGGGAACATGGGGTGGGAAGTGCTACACTGGGATTTTGGGGGTTCGCTGCTCTCCCAGGGTCACTGTCTGCTCAGCTCCTGCACTGCTGCAGAGGGGCCAGGAAAACCTGACCACAGCAACACATCCTGATGACATTAAGTTTCTTTAAGATGTTTCTGAGCACTTCATGGCACTGCTCTCCTGGCAGCTCCTACAGAGACCAAGAATTTGACCTCCCAGCAGAACGCTCAGATTGGAGCCTCAGAACTGGGAGACCCTGAGAGCAGCGAGGGGTATTACTGTAAGTGGCTCAGGCAGGAGCAAACAGCAGAAGAGGCTGGAGCTGGGCTTACACTGCAGGAGAGATTTGTTTCTAGTTCCTCTTGTCATCTCCGGAAGAATTAATTCCTCCTATAAGCCATGCTGAGAGGTACTCCTGGTGACCCGAGATCTGGCACCATGGATTTCCAGCTCCATGGCATGGGGTGGGATGGCTTCAGGGCCTCGCCACATGGATGCGTGAGCTGTCGGAGGTGGAGGTGATCCCTGGGGAGCTCATTCAGCAGCGTCACTGTCACTACTGTCCCTATCAGAGTCACCAGTCCTGTCCCCGCTGACCTTCCCCCCTTGTCCCTGCAGGCTCACTTCAGACGAGATGAGTTCCTGGGAAGGATCAATGAGATTGTCTATTTTCTCCCTTTTTGCCACTCGGAGCTCATCCAGCTTGTCAACAAGGAGCTGAATTTTTGGGCCAAGAAGGTAAAAACCATCCATGGCTTTAGAGGTAACTTCTCAAACAATGCATAAGCAGGAGGAAATCCCTGCCCAAGCCTTCATCCTCCTGATGTGGATGCAGAATGAATGTATATCTTTACCATAGTCTCACATGCTGTTCAACATGAGGGGACCCTACTCAGGAGGGTGGGGACCTCTTGGGATGGTGGGGGATGGTTCCTTCTGTGTTGGGGCAGCAATGAGCTTTGGGGCACGTTCAGAGACATTATTTGTCTAATTGGTCCTTGCACATCTGAGCTCTCCAGGGGGCCTAAATAGGAATTGGGGGGGCCACTTACTTTGGTGGGTCTGGCCTGGTGGAGCTCTCGGTGGTGCCCTTTCTTCCTTGGCCCAGGACTGCTCACACCCCACCATGCTGCCCGTGGTGTCCCCACTGCTCAAGGAATGGGGTGCCAGGGTTGCTTGAAGGCATCAGTAACTCTTCCTCTTCTTCCTCACCCGGCAGGCCAAGGCAAGGCACAACATCACCCTGCTGTGGGACAGGGAGGTCATGGACGTGCTGGCTGACGGCTACAACTTGCACTACGGTGCCCGGTCTATCAAACATGAGGTAAAACCAAGGACGGAGCACGGGTGAAGCCCATGGCATCACCTCCAGCCCTGCTCTGCACAAGGGGAGTCAGGAAGGGATTATTGCTTGGGTCTGTCCTGCAGAAGAGGGTCCCCACGGCTCCCGAGGGCAGACATTCATGATCTGTGGGAGGAAACAGCACAGACAGTACACTCCAGAAAGAGACAGGGAATAAGTAGGATGAGCAGGAGATTCTGGGACCCTGCGCTACCCGGAGGTGGGAAGGAGAGCTGCCCGGCTCCCTGGGAAGCTGCTCATAGGCGTTTTCTGATGGGAGCTGGTTTTATTTCTTCAGGTTGAGCGGCGCGTTGTGAACCAGTTGGCAGCTGCCTATGAGCAGGACCTGCTGCCGAGGGGCTGCACCTTGAGGATCACAGTGGAGGACTCGGACAAGCATCTGCTGAAAACCAAGGACAGCTCTTCCCCTGGAGCGGAAAAAACAAAGATGCCCACCCTGAGGTTGGAGATAGTGGAGAAAGACAGCAAATCCCGAAAACTGGACATCCAAGCGCCTCTGAACCCAGAAAACATTACTTACTTCTTGTAGGCAGCAATGAGCACTCCCGGAGCACACTCTGCCCCAGCAGCTGCCTCCGGGCAGCGCGGGCTGACAATAAAATACCGCAAGACTCGGAAGTGTGCAATGTGGCCACATCAGTGAGGGCAGGCAGTAGGTAGGGCAGGGGCAAAGCTGTGTTCCTGCTACCTCCGCTGCCTGGAGCCAGGCATGGGCAGGCAGGAGCTGCCCGATCAGCCTGCGCCTGCTTACTCTGGGGTGGGCGCAGAGGGCTCTGGAGCTGTAGCTATGGGTGGTGAGGTGCCACGCTGCCATTCGGGGACATACAGGTGGAGGGTCCTGGGGTTTCACTTGGCACAAGAGAAAGCATCAAAGCTTTTTAAGAAAGGGGAAAGCAGATTTCAGACTTTATGGGACCTGGGGTGTCCGGCTCTGGTAGGATTTGTCATTCCTTAAAGAGGAGGCTTGCTGTGGAGGCTGGGTTTGCTGGGTTGGACTGCGGCTGGAAAGGGGTAGGACAGGGATCGAGTGAGCGACAGCATTTTAAAAACCACCAGGCACTCTGACTCTGTATTTTGCCCGCTTCTCTTTATTTATTGGCAATAAACACGGCGTGCACATACAACCTGTGTCTGGCGCGGGCGCAGAGAGGACGGGTAGAGCAGAGGTGGGGATTGCCTGTGGGCAGGACACGTCCCCGGGGGGCTTCTGCATCTCCTGCTCCTCGCTGGGAGCCGTGAACAACAGCGACACATCTCCCCGTCCTGGCCGGGCAACATCCCAGTGCAAACCCCTCGCTTAATCCTCCCTGCTGCTTTGCTTCTGACCTGATTCAGGGAAATATTTAATATCTCAGGCTTAACCTAGCTGCCCAAGCTGTCCCCAGTGTCAGAGCTGGAGCAAAGGTCCCCAGCCCAGACCAATTACAGTGGCTGTCACTGGGCAGAATTGGATTTTTCCTGTGTGTTTGTATGCGGGAGGTTTTGCTCTCCCAAGCCGTGAGCTCTGCAGGGACTGATCCTGCCAGCAGCCGCATTTGCGGGTCCCCAGGGTTGGCTGGGGGCTGACCCTGGCCACCCCACGGTCACTCCTCCAGGGACCTGCCAGCAGTGGGACAGGGATGGAGGGACACAGGGGTGAGGGTGTCCCCTGCAGCCCATTTCAGGGTGCATCTCGTCTGGGGTGGAGGAGGGTTCCCGTGCCAAGGGCAGCGCCGCAGGGCTGATGGGGCAGATGGGGGGAGTTGTTAAGGGAAAATCCTCTGGATTTCTCCAATTTCCTCCGAGCATCCGGCTCCGAGCCTTGCCGGGGTTTGGGGGAAAGCATGGCCCAGCAGTGTGAGTGATTCGGGGATTTGCCTTCCTTGGCGAGGGTCCTGGTGCAGGGTCATGCCTGTCGGTCCTGGGCGCGTGGGATGAGGTGTCCCGTGGTGGGTACCGGCTGGGTTCGAGGTGCGCGGTCACCACCATCACCCCGCTGGGAGAAGAGCCCTCTCTGCCGCCGAGACAGCGGCACTTCACCAACACAGCACCCACTCCTCCAGCTGGTGACGTGTCGCAGAGGCGGATTATGAAGAGTAAGAAATTAAATACAAAAGGAAATCAAACCAAATAGCCTTCCCGAATCAATAAGCCTTAAGTCACAGTCCCTCCGGCATGGGGACAGGGATGGATCGGGGGTGACAGCCCCATCCGACACGGCAAAGCCACTATGTGAAGTCCCCCTGCCAGAGCATCCCCGCTGGTACTGCCAGGTCATGGCATGGCTTTAGTTTTGGCACTGGCACTCATTTCCAGGGGATACGTGAAGGTTGGAGGGGGGGGGGGGCTGCCTTGACCCACCTTTTCACCCTGGTCACCTTTTCTTGTCATGGGTCTTAATTCAGTAATGCTGCTGGGGACCTGAGCACTGCCTTCGGCCAGGGCTGCAAACGGGGCAGGAAGGCTGGAGAAGGGGAAAAGCTCTGCCTAAATGGAGCTGCTGGGATGGCAAGTGGAGCTGCCCCATCTTGGGCATCGCCCGTGCTGGTGGTCCATGGGTGCCCTGCTCCTCTCAACCCCTGTCCACTGCCTGGGCAGCTTCGGGCTGGCAGCGGGTGGGTGATGGAGCAGGAGAGGTTGAGCCTGTTCCCACCCAGGCGCTGGGATGTGGGGGCTGGCAATGCCCAGGGATCAGCTGAATGGGGAAGGGGGCCTCCGGCAGCAGGATTTGACCTTTACGAGCCACTCAAGGTGACCAGCAAGAGGACAGCAGGACAGCCAAAGCAGGTTTCTCTTCCCCTGAAAGGGTTTTGGACCTTCTCTGGACCCTCCCAAATTCAGATTTTTCATGGGAGGACCAGGAAGAGATTCAGCCGCTGCCGTGGTGGGCATGGCTGACTCCAACCCGACGGGTGGGAAGGGGAGTTTGCTGGCTCGGTCCCTGCTTCTTCCCCTGTGCCACAGCCAGGGAATCACACACCCCTTCGCATCCTTGCCCCAGGCGGGCAAGGCTGCAGAGGGGCCAGGGCTTGGGGAGGGAGTCCCCGAAAACACCGGGGTGCCTCACAGGGCAGCAAGCAGCATCCCCAAAACTGCTGTCACCTCCCGCAGCGAATGCCAGCCCCACGCTCTGCACAGACACGGGGGCTCGGCTGCCTCCAGCCGACGTCCAGCACCACACTGGCCTGGTGCAGGATGGGCAGCCTGGGTGGCACCGCAGGGCAAAGCTGGGATCCCTGGGAACTCCCCAAGTGCCAGCCAGGCCCCAAACCTGGGGGGCTGCAAGAAGCAATGGGGCTGAAAACGGGTCTTGCAGCAGTAGTAAAGTGTGCGATGGGGCGGGGGGGGCAGAGCTGAGCGTGCTGTGCCGGGCAGTGCTGCACGACGCTGAGCCTGACCCCAGGGATGAAGGCAGATTCCCTCCATGCAGCCCTAGGGAGCGGCTCCTTCCCCAGCACCCCTGTGCCACGACACCAGCACCCCCACACCGGCACCGCCGGGCGCGGGGCACCCGGTGCCGTGGCTCTCGCGGGTCCTCCTGCACGACAGTGGGAACGGGCCCCATCCCTGCCTTGGAGCTGCTGGCTGGGGTGCAAGGAGAGCAGGGACCCCACGGCCAGGCATGCTGTGCCACGCTGTGAAATGTCATGCTGTGGCATGGCACGTCACGATATGCCGTGTCATGCCATGCCATGCTGTGCTGGGTCACACTGTGCTGTGCCATCATGCTATGGCATTCTGTGCCACACCACACTCTGCCGTGCCATGCCATTCTGTTCCATGCTATGCCAATCTCTGCCATGCTTTGCTGTGTCATGCCATGCTGTGCCACGCCGTGCCGTGCCGTGCCGTGCTGTGCCGTGCCCCCAGGGGAGTACAGCCACGAGGGCCCCATCAGCAGGAGCATCCCGGCCGGGACGGCACTTGGGGGGCACATGGGGCCCTCCCTGATCGTTTTATTTGTTTTTAATTGTGCTGGAGGCGCGGCGCCGGCGTCCTCTGAGCAAACAGCAGCGGGTGAAAGGGCTCCCTCTGACAGATCAAATAAATGTGCCACCACAGCCAGGCCGGGAACAATAAACGGGAGGCAGGATCCGGAGGGGAGAAACATCAGGCTGTGACGGGGGAAATTCAATTACCGCCAGCCTTCAGCCCCGTGCCGGGCTCCTAATTCGATTAGGGGCAGGCGAGCTCCAGCGAGCGGAGGGGCCTCGGTGCAGCCCCGGCTTGGGGCTTTGTCACCGGGAACAAAGCGGCGGTGGCGGCCGGAGGCCTCCGGCACCACTGGGCCGTGCACGGTGCGGGACCAACTGCCCCGGTAGCAGCGGGGCAGGGACCTGCTGGGGGTCTGCGCCACAGCATGGGTGTCCCTGTGGGGTGACACAGCCTGGATGGGACGTGGGATGATGCCATGGGTGCTGCCATCGGGTGCTGCTACAGGGCATGGGCTGCGCCTGGTCAACAACCCCGACAAAGCTGGGACTTGAGCTGTGCGGGGTACCTGGGTTGTGCCCAAAGGGGGTCCCGTCAGAGAGGGTCTTATCAGCCCCCCCAGCTCCAGAGGGGCCCCAGCCCACCTGGACACAGGGACATGGCCCTCGGGTCACGGACGGTCCCCAAAGCCTGGCGGGATGGAGGGACGGGGCGTCCCTGTCCCCAGCTCCTGCACCATGCCCAGTCCTTCCCGCTGCCATTGGCACCTGTTTCATGGGGAGGGGTGTCAGCCCGTGCCCCCACCCCATCAGGCCATGCTGGGGACAACCAGGTGCCCCTGCTGCCAGCACCCATCTTCCTTCACCCACCGAAATCGGGAGGTTTCACCCACATCTGCATCCCAGCTCCCACAGGAGCCACAGGGATGCAGGGGGTCTCCCTGGCACTGCCCCTCACCCCTGGCCGGGCCGGGCCGGGGTGCCCCAGCTCACCCACCATCCCACTCCTCCCCCCATATCCCCCCCCTTGTCCCCCTCCCTCTCCTCACCTCCTTCATCCCCCCCCCCCCCCTTCCCCGTTCTGCCCCTGGCTCTGGGTAGCAATAGCAGCAGCTCCTTGCGTGGCAGATTGCTACCTAATTAGTTTAGAGGGAAAACTTAATTGAATTAACTTTTTCACAACTCCAGCAGCCTGACAGTCGGGGCTCTCGCTCAGCCGCCAGCCTCCAGCTCCATGATCTAATTAACTTGTTTAGCAACCTGCCCGCTCGGCCGGCGCAGCTGGGGTGGGCGCGGGTGGGGAGCACCCATCAGCCCCTGCCCGCGCTCACGGGTGTTCCGAGGGTCCCATGGAGAGGGACCGGACCCGCACCTGGCTCACCCGGGTGGCAGCGGTGGCAGTTCCCAGTGAGGGGAGCCTGGCCGGGAGCGGGGGCATCAGCTCTGCCCTGCGGGACATGGGGCGGGCGAGACGTGGGGCAGAATGCAGGACAAGACGTGGGTCAGGGCATGGGGCAAGATGCAGGGCAGGGCATGGGGCAGGACACGGGACAGGGCATGGGGCAGGAGATGGGGCAGGACGCGGGACAGGGCATGGGGCAGGATGCAGGACAGGGCATGGGGCAGGAGATGGGGCAGGACGCCGGACAGGGCATGGGGCAGGATGCGGGACAGGGCATGGGGCAGGAGATGGGGCAGGACACGGGGCAGGAGATGGGGCAGGACACGGGACAGGGCATGGGGCAGGAGATGGGGCAGGACACGGGACAGGGCATGGGGCAGGATGCGGGGCAGGACATGGGGCTGGATACAGAGCAGGAGATGGGGGAGGACAGGTCCCGGGCAGCCCCCAGGACAGCGGGGGCCCGTGCCAAGCACCCCAGTCCCATCCCGGTGCCCAAGCGGAGACGAGCCCCATGGGCAGAGCTGATCCGGCAGGCCCTGGGCAGGGTCTGGCCTTTCCCCCAGCCCCGGGGTGGGGGGGTGGGGGGGGATGCCCGCTGAGAGGGCAGGGACCCCCCTCCTCCCCGGGCTGTGGGCACAAAGCCCTTAGCTGGGCGTAATTAGACTTTTAAATCCTCTTTAGTGAAAGTGTTTGTCTTGAAAATGTCCCCAAATCCTCCCCAAATCCCCCCCCTGCACCCCCCCCCAGTGCCACTGAAAAGGGGCAAAGCCTCTACCTTGGCCTCAGCCGGACAGGGGGTCCCAGCGGGGCAGGGATGAGGCGCTTTGAAATGCAACTGGGCTGCACATTGGGGGGGGGGGGGGGGGGGGGGGCGTAAAGGGCCCCGGGAGAGGAGAGGAAGGGGGGGCTGAGCACCCCCTCGCAGGCCCCTGCTCCCTCCCATGCACCCGTGGGTTTTGGGGTGCCCCTGCTGCCCTCCTGCTCCCGGGATGCTCAGCCCCAGAGCCACCCCCCCCCCATGAAGGGGACCCCCGTGTCCCGTCCCCCACCCCGGACGGTGGGCCCAGGGGATGGTGGGCCCTTCCCGCAGCACGTGCCCCGGAACCTTCCCGGGATGCCACCTGCGAGGGTGGCCGGTGCTCGGGGACACTGGGGACCCAGCGGCCACTGAGGTTGGGGTGGATGGATGTAAGGGCTGGGGGGGGGGGGGGGTGACCCATCAGGGACAGGGACAATCTGCTGCCTGTCCCCCCCGCGGCCCCTCGCTCCCCGGTGCTGGCAGAGCATCGCCTGCACTCTGCTGAAAAAGCGGCAGCCGGGCCCACCCGAGAAGTCGTCTGTCCCTGAGGCTGGGGGGCCCCTGGGTGTGGGATGGAGGTGGTCACCCCCGTGGGGGACCGCAGGGCTCGGGGTACCCAGACCTCCCCCCCCCCCGACCCCAGGATCATCCTGTGACCCCCCCGGGACAGCCGGGGCTGGAGCTGGGCAGGAGCCCTGTCAGAGCTGGGTGGCACGAACTAGCCCCCAGCCCCGCTCCCCGTCCCCCCCCAGCACTGGGGCACAGGGGTTGCGCTGGCTGGGGGGCACCCCTCACCCCAGCTGTGCCATGGGGCAGGGAGGGGCCGACCCCACGGGTGGGTGCCCTGGGGCCCCCCCTGTGCTGCCGTGGGGTGTCTGGGGGCGGGGGGGGTGGTGGGGTGGGGAGCGGTGCCGGGGGAAGGGAAGGGCCAGGGGTCAGGTGGGGGTGGATCCGTGGGGGCACAGTGGGATGGGGGTGGAATTGGGATGGAGTGGGGATGGGGATTGGGAATGGGACTGAGTTGGGGATTGGGATGAGGATGGGATTGGGATGGGCTGGAGTGGGGATGGGGATGGGACAGGGATCGGGACGGGGACCGGGATGCGGATGGAAGCGGGATGGAGCGGGGAACGGGACTGGGATGAGGATGGGGTTGGGGTGGGATGGGGATGGGGCAGGGGACGGGGACGGGGAGGGACGGTGGGGAGGGGGCCGTGGCGGGGACGGGGCTGGAGAACGGGACGGGGCTGGGACCGGTACCGGGGCCGCTGCTGCTGGTTCCCGGGACCGGGGGGTGGGGGGGGACCGCGGGGGGGGGGCCCTGCCGAGGACCCGGCGCACCGGCAGGGACGGCGGGGCCGCCCGCCCGCCCCGGGGCCGCTGCCCACCGCCCGCCCCGACGTGCGCGGCTGCCGGGGCCGGGCCGGGAGCCGGGGTTTGGGGGGGGGGGGGGGGGGGGGCGGCTGAGTTGGGGGGGCTGTGCGGATCTCGGCGGGCGCCCACGAAGGGTTAAGGGCGGGGGGCGGCGGCGGGCGGGGGGGGGGGGGGGGGGCGGGTGGCGGCGGCTCCGCCCGCTCCTGCTGCGCCCGCCGTCCCCGGGAGATATTGTCATGCAAAAGCCCCCGGCGAGCGCAGCCTTTGTCCGCCGCTCCCCCCGCCGGTATATTTACGGGGCGCGGCGGCCCGGGGCGGGCTGGGGCGGCGGATGGCGGGGGCGGGCCGGGGGCCGGCGGGCAGGCGGCGGCGGTAACGGGCGGGCGGCAGCCGGGGCCGCTCCATGTTCGCCATGGACTACTCCTACCTCAACTCCTACGACTCCTGCGTGGCCGCCATGGAGGCGTCCGCCTACGAGTTCAGCCCCTGCAGCCAGGCCGGCTCCTTCCAGTACAGCCCCATGCGGGGGGGCTTCGGCACCGGGCCCGCCTGCCCCCCCCTCGCCTCCGCCAACTGCGCCCTGGGCGCGCTGCGCGACCACCAGCCCTCGCCCTACTCGGCAGGTAACGGAGCCGGGACCCCCGGACCCCCCCCCCCCCCCCGCCCCGCGCCCACCGGGGGACGCCGCCACCACCACCCCACCCCCCCGGCCCCGCTTGCCTCCCACCGCGCCCCCCCCCACCCCCCCCGGCCCGGCCCCGAGCCCCGGCACCCGCTGGCCGGGCGTGCGGGAGCATCCCCGGCCGCCGGTGCCCGGCGCTGTCGGTTCCCGGGGCCGCCGGGGCCCGGTACTGCCGGTGCTCTGTGCCGTCCTTGACAGCTGCCGCCGGGGCTCGGGGCCGCCGGTGCCGCCGGGGCTCGGTACCGTCGGGGCTCGCTGCCGCCGGTAACTCCTCGCCGCCGTCGGTGTTCGCTACCGTCCGTCCTCGGTGCCGTCGGCTCCCAGTACCGTCGGAACCGGCTGCCGGCGGTGCCCGGTGCCGCTGGTGACCGCTGCCGTTGGTACCCGCTACCGTCGGTGCTCGGTGCGATCGGTTGCCGGTACCGTCGATTCCCGCTACCTCCGGTGCTCGCTGCCCTCGGTTCCCGGTCCCGCCGGTGCCCGCTGCCATCGATTCCCGGTCCCGTCTGTTCCCGGTCCCGCCGGTGCCCGCTGCCATCGATTCCCGGTCCCGTCGGTTCCCTGTCCCGCCGGTTCCCGGCGCCGCCGGTGCTCGCAGCCCAGGCTGGCCCCGCCACGGCCGCCCCCGAGCCCGGTCCCCGCCGCCCCCGGGCCCGTTGCCGGGCGGGCGCCCCGTGCGCGGCCGCGGAGCCCCCGAGGTCCCCGGGGCTGCGGCGGCCCCGGAGCGGGGCTGGGGGGGGGGCACCGCCGCCGGGCTCCCCTTCCCCGCTCCGTTTTCGTTGCCGCCGCGGACGCGCTGCCCGCGGAGGCGCCGACAACGAAGGAGCCGCCGGACGGGACCGGCCGCCCCCCCCTAGCCCCGGCCCCGGTTCCCAGCCCCGCACCGGCCCCGCTCCCGCCGCTGGGGGACCCCGCCGAGGGGGCGGCGGCAACGAACGAACGGGACCGGGGGACGCGGGGAGGCAGCGGCCGAGCTCCGCGGCCGCCCTGCCCGCCCTGTCCTGCCCACCCTGCCCGCTGCATCCCTGCCCGCTGCATCCCTGCCCGGTCCATCCCTGCCCGCTCCATCCCTGCCCGCTGCATCCCTGCCCGCTGCATCCCTGCCCGGTCCATCCCTGCCCGGTGCATCCCTGCCCGGTGCATCCCTGCCCGCTGCATCCCTGCCCGCTGCATCCCGCCCGGTGCATCCCTGCCCGGTCCATCCCTGCCCGCTGCATCCCGCCCGGTCCATCCCTGCCCGGTCCATCCCTGCCCGCTGCATCCCTGCCCGCTGCATCCCGCCCGGTGCATCCCTGCCCACTGCATCCCTGCCCGCTGCATCCCACCCGGTGCATCCCTGCCCGCTGCATCCCACCCGGTGCATCCCAGCCCGGTCCATCCCTGCCCGGTCCATCCCTGCCCGGTGCATCCCTGCCCGGTCTATCCCTGCCCGCTGCATCCCGCCCGGTGCATCCCTGCCCGCTGCATCCCTGCCCGCTGCATCCCGCCCGGTGCATCCCAGCTCCCTGCATCCCACCCGGTGTCCCCTGCCCAGTGAACCCCTGTTCCCCTGCCCGCTGTGTCCCTGCCGGCCTTGCCCGCTGTGCCAGCCCCTCTCACCCCGTCCTCTCCCTCCCCAGTGCCATACAAATTCTTCTCGGACCCGTCGGGGATCAACGAGAAGCGGAAGCAGCGGCGGATCCGGACGACGTTCACCAGCTCCCAGCTGAAGGAGCTGGAGAGGGTCTTTGCCGAGACGCACTACCCCGACATCTACACCCGCGAGGAGCTGGCCCTCAAAATTGACCTCACCGAAGCCCGGGTGCAGGTGAGGGGCCTGGGGATGGGGATGGGGGGGGGGTCTCTGGTCCAGGCGGCTGCACCCCAACATTGGGATCTGCTGCTCACATTGGGGTCATGTCAGGGAAGCGATGGGGACCCACCGCAGGGTCCCAACGTGGGGACCCACCCCCCAGGAATCGAACGCGTCCGTGTGTTTTCCCAGTGCCGGGTGCCCTGGCCGGGACCGGAGTGTTTCCACCAGGTCGTTCCCCAGCGATCGGCTGGGATGGGGGACAGGGATCAGGGCTGGGACCCCGCTTTGTCACCGCAGCAGCGAGGGGACGGGATGAGGCACAGCCGGGGGGCTCAGCGGAACCCCCCCGGGGCCCGGCCCCGCTGCCGGCAGAGGTGGGGGGGTTTGGCTCGTGCCACATCGCTGCGCTGGCACTCCTCAGCAGTGACTTGTTACAGTCCCAAACGCATTGAGGTCGGGTGGATTTGGTAAAGGCCGTGGGGGGTGGAGATCGGCCCTGCAGTGATGCAGACCCCCCCCCTTTGTCCGTGCAGCCCTCCCCCCTTCGATGGCACCGCGGTCCTCACGGGGCACCAGGACTCAGGGCAGGGAGAGGGTCCCAGCCGGACAATGTCCCTGGGAGGGACACGGCCAGTGTGACCCCTCTGGAGAGGGGGACAATGCTGGGGGGTGGTCAATGGGGAGGGTGACATCCCACAGCAGGAGGGGACCCATCCAGTGGCCCCCAGCCCAGCTGCGGAGTGTGGGGGGGGTTGGGGCAGATGTGCCCCTCCAGCCTCAGCTCCAGCTCCCCTCTGGTTTTGGCTGAAAATGGGGTGGTTTGGGGCAGCTCCTGCCCCCCCTCCAGCGTGGGCTCAGGCACCGTGGAGGGAGTTGCTTTGTCAGCACACAGGGGAAAAACAAGGTTCCCCCCCCGTTTCCACGGGTGCAAGGGCAGGTGCTCGGTGGGTGCCGGGGGGGCGGACAGGACCGTGCTGGGTTATTGGGGGCCAGGCAGGGATGAGAGGGGCCAGGTGGGACGGGCACGGCAGGCACAGCCTGAGGAATGGTGCGGGACACTCCGGGGTTGTTCTTGGGGGGGGACGACGGTGTGCCTGCTGCACCCCAAGCCGTGGTAACCCACGGCTCAGTGACATGGGGACAGTTTAGGAGGGATCGCCCCGGGTGTCCTCAGTGGGTCCTGCTGCACCCCAACCCTGGCCCCCCTCAGCTGGGGGTTCCCAGGCTGCCCAGCGGGTCCCAGCAGTGAGATCTGTCTGCGGCAGCACCACGATCGGGGCAGCAGTGGGAGACGCCGGCATGGCAGAGCCAGCGCCCGTGTCCCTGACACCCCAGGGAACGTCTCGGTCCCTGGGCCGCCCCCCAGCGTGTCCTTGCACCGAGCACCAGGGATGCTCTGTGGGTGAAGGGTCCCATGGGACCCTGCTCCCCCCGTCCCCCCAGAGCGTTCCGCAGTGCCATGGAGCAGCCAGGGGATACGGCCGGGCTGGCGGCTGTTGCTAACCGGAATGGCACGGCTTGGCCCCGGCAGCCGCCCCTCCGCAGCAGCGGCACAACCTGCCCTCGGCATCCTGCAGGCAGGATGGATGCTGCAGTCCCTCAGTGCTGGGGGGTCCTGGTCGCTAAGGGTGGGGGACCCACAGGGCTGGGGGTCCTGGTCCCTAAGGGTAGGGGACCAGGCAGTGTTTCCAGGTCCGGCCATTTCCAGGCGAGGCTGCTGACATCCCCAGCGGCTGCGGGGACAGAACTCTGCTGTGGTTCGGAATGGGATGTGATGGACACGGTCCTGGGGGAAAACTGCTGGCGATGAGGTGGTGGTGCCCATGGACCCCCCCATCCTGCCAGCACCTTGTGGCACCGTGTGCTACCAAGTCCTTGCCGGGGAGGGGGGTCCCACCTTTGGGGTCACCTCCCTCCCAGGTGGGGATGGTGAGCGGGGCCGACGCTGCGGTCGGCACCGTGGGGAAGGTGCGTGCTGCGGACCCTGGGGGGGCACAGGCTGCATGGGGGGGGGGGCTCTGACCCCACGGGGTGCAGGCAGGGGGGCAGCGTGGGCCCCAGCAGTGCCCCTCACTGTCTGCCAAGGAGCCCCTGCAGAGCCTCCCGGCATCGCCGGTGCTTGTGCCGCAGCACCGCAGCAGTGCCAGCGCCCAGCATCAGCGCCACAAAGCCTGTAGCTGGTTTTAGACGTATTGACCCCTCCCCGGTGCAGTGGAAAACGTTTCATCCGTGGGAGTGGGGGTGTTGCAAGGGGCACCCCGGGGCGAGCACCCTGGCATGGGGGGGCTGCGGAGCCATCTGCACCCCATGGGTTCCCCAAACCCCCACGGATGGCAGCACGGGGTCCTCCCATCCCCTCCAGGTCTGGTTCCAGAACCGCCGAGCCAAATTCCGCAAGCAGGAACGGGCGGCCAACGCCAAGGGTGCCGGTGCCACCGCCGGCACCGCCGGCAAGAAGTCAGAGCCGCGCTCTTCCTCAGAGGACGACGAGTCCAAGGAGTCCAACTGCAGCCCGACGCCGGACAGCACGGCATCCCTGCCCGCCGCCGGCAGCCTCGGCAGCCCCGGCAGCAGCCTGAGCCCCAGCCCCGGTGCGGGGCCACCCATGGGACCCGGCCATCCCCCCCAGCCCCTCAAGGCGCCCATCTGGCCCGGCGTGAGCACCAGCAGCGGCACCGCCAACGCCACCGACCTGCTGAAGGCCTGGCAGCCCGCCGAAGCCGTGCCGGGACCTTTCTCCGGCGTTCTCTCCTCCTTCCATCGGAAGCCCAACGCCCTCAAGACAAACCTCTTCTGATGTGCCGGTCACCGGATCCGGCTGCCCCGAACCCCCCCGGCCCCCCACCGCCAGCCCCTGCCCACCGCGCCGATGTTCCCGCCGTGGACCCAGCGATGATGCTCCGGCAAATGGCTGCCGGCAGGGAGATGGACCGTGGACCCCCCCCAGCCCTGCCCAGCTGCCAGCACCCAAAGCTGCTCCCCGAGAGGGCCACGGGACCCCCACCTTCTCCCGGACCCTGTGCCGACAGGACAGACCCGGAGCTGGGGGCAGCCCCCGCCGATGGCTCCCACCGGCACCACCCACCCACGGGTGCTGTGGGACCACAGGGGTGCAAATGTGGGGGGGGGCAGCAGCCCCTGGCCCAGCCGGCATGTCTGGGCAGAGCCATCACTTCGGCATGCTTTTGGGGGGAGTCCCGGTGCACCCCAGGGGCAGGGACAGCTATGGGGCTCCCCATGGCACTGCGGGTGCTCCGGCATCATGGTGGTCCCCCCGGGAGGCCCCCCCCCACGGGCCATGCCGCTGGGCTGGGGGCGAGGAAGCACTTTAGGGCTGGGGGTTTTGGGGGCCACGGGGTGAGCAGTGCCGGGGAATTTGGCAGCAAGAGCCTCCCTTTGGCATGGGGGGAGTGATGCACCCCCTCCCCCAAATCCTGCGGACACGGACTTGCCTCCCTGCCCCCCCCCCCCCCCCCAGCAGCACCCCAGCCCAGCAGAACTGGAAGGGAGGAAACACCCCCACACCCCCCGGGGTGCAACGAGATTTTGGGGTGCAAATGCAGGACTGGGGCTTTCCGCTCGCTGGCAATGCCGTGGATGCTGCCAACGGGGACGAGGCATCGGGAACTGTCACCATCCTGCTGTGCCGGGGCTGAGCTGCTCCGGTGATGCCGCAGCTCCTCCGGAGAGGGGCTGGCATGGGACGGACCACCCGGAGCAGCCGGTGGGGCCCTCGGACGAGCCGCGACCCCTCGCCGGCCGTCACCACCGCGCCAGGAGCAGGATGGGTGCTCTCACCGGAGCTGGCACGGATGCAGCCACGACCCCCCCTCCGGCACATCACCCCTGGGCAGGGACCTTGCAAAGGGTCCCGGGGGAGCCCAGGGTGCAGCTCAGCCCCTTGCACCCACCGTGCCGGTGCTGGCCTTGCCGGTGGGCTTTGCAGCACGGTGAGCACCGGCATGGCTGTACCGGCGTACCTGTCTGTGTGTCTGCGCAGCGGCAGCGGTCGGACCCCATCCCCGTCCCCTCCCTGCCGAGGGTCCCGTGTCCCCCCCCCGTCCCAGCTGAGGTGGGTTTGGGTTTCACCTTTTTTCTTTTTTTTTTTTTTTTTAACCGTTCTGTAATTTATTGACCCCATTTGCAAATGACACTAATCCAAATAAAACTTAATTTATTGAAGACGCCACCAGCCCCCTGCCCTTGCTGCAACCTCCCCCCGCCAAGGCTGCAGGTGGTGGGGGTCTGCACAGCCACCCCTCCCTCAGCCCCCCGAGTCCCCCCCTATGCCAGCAGGGGACCCCCAGGCAATGCCAGGGGTGCTGCAGACCCCCAGCACCTTAGGGATGTTTCAGGTGTGTCGTCCCTCCCTCAAAAGACCCCAAGCAGCTGCAGGGACCTGGGGTAGCCCCCCACGAGCAGCCCCCCCTGAGTCCAGGGAGAGACGGTTGCCCCACGCAGCCCCCCTCGGGGGGCTGGTGATGGAGAAGGTCCTGGAAAGCACTGGGATGGCAGCAAGTAGGGTCCTGGGGCGCGGCGTAGTGGGGGGGGGGCGGTCTGCAGTAAGGGGAGCCGGGGCGGGCAGGGTCCTGCACCCCCCCCAGGATGGGCAGGGAGGGGGCAGGGGGTTGCAGGGTGCCGGCACAGCATGCTCCGTCCAAGGGAGTGCCGGGATGCGCCGATGGGGTCCGGGTCTGTGGGGGGTGTCAGGGATGGGGGGGGTGTCTGTGCAGGGGGGACAGCTGGGGAATGGGGGTCTTCCAAATGGGGCAGCAGAAGTGTCCTCTGCCGGGTCCCCACTGTGCTGGGACCAGTACGGCTAGCCTGGAGGGTCGCAGGCCATGGTGGGACCAGTACAGCCAGCCTAGACTGTACTGGGCCCCGGTTCCTCATCCCGCCCCTTCCCGTGATTCCCCTGGGAAGACCCCCTCCACGCCTGGCACACGACAAGAGGTTGGCAATGACCATTGCATTAAAGATTAAACAAAAAATAGCTCACGATTTAACAAAAACCACCAAAACACAGAGTACAACATGACAGTATTTTTAGTAGGATTAAGTACACACCAAATGCCCCGTTCACTAACAAGGGGAGGACTGGGGCGGGGGGGGGGGGGGGGGGCTGCCGGTGGGGGGGTCCGGACCATCCTTCATCTCAGCCGGAGCGGTGGCAGCGGGGGCCAGACAGGGGGATGGGGAGGGCTGGGGGTCCGAGGCGCTGAGGTCCCGGCGAGGAAGGGGAGGGGGAAAGGCACAGCTGGGGGATCCCCACCCCGGGGACCCCCCGGAAGGGCACTTGGTGAGGCTGGGGGCTGAGCACCCGTGGGGGAACTTGGGTCAGCACCCACGGGGGACCCGGGTGCCAGCCCCGCTGCCACCGAGGGTGTCGCAGCCCCTGGGAAGGGATGGATCCAGCAAGTACCTAATGGGCAAACTGGGAGCGGGGACGGGGGGGACGCCCCGGAGGCACTGGTGGTGGCGAGTTGGGGGGGTGTTTGGGCGAAGGCACTGATCCAGCTCTGCTGCAGCGGGACCCCCTGGGTGGGGATGGGACCCCCAGGGTAGGGATGGGCACCCTGAGCTCTGCCTGGTGTTGTCTATGGGGGCTGGCAGAGCCCCCCATCCCATCCCATCCCATCCCATCCCATCCCATCCCATCCCACATCCCAGCTTGGCCCCAGCCAGGCATCACAAAGGCACTTGGGCTGTGACACGACTTTGCTCAGAGCCGCCTCCTCCTCCTCCTCCTCCCCGGCTGTGAGGGGCCGCGGTGGGAGCCAGAGGTCCCCAGGGTTCACCCCAAAAACCTCCCTCTGCCCACAGGACCCCCCCCACCCACAAGACAAATGCTCGTCCCTTCTCTCAATAAATAAGAAATAACTTAAGCGAGGGGAGGCCCCATCGGTGGGGACCTCACCCCCCTGAAATTGTCTGACCAGGACCCGCCGCCCCCCCTGCCCCCCCCAATCTCCCCCACCCCGCCGTTACCCAGCACCCGGGGAGGGGGGCGGCCGCGGGGGTCCCGGTGCTCACGCCGGCTGCTGGTGATGGCTGCTGCTGGTGATGGCGGGATGTGCGGATGCGGGATGCTCGGCCGTGGGATCCGGGATGCGCGGCCGTGGGATGCGGGATGCGCGGCCGCGGCTATTTGCGGAGCTGGAGGCTCTCCAGGAGGACGCGCTTGTGGCCGGGGTCCAGCACACCGGCCTCCTCCAGGTCCTCCTCTGTGATGTCGCTGGGGAGGGGGGCACAGGCGTGGGGCTCGCCGCCCCCGGGGCGGGTACATCAGCCCCTGGGGGGCACCCCAGCCCTTGGGGGGTACGTCCTCAGGGGGCGCAGGAGCCCCCACTCGGGTTGCTGGGTGCCCAGGCAGCCTCCCCCCACCCACCCCGCGGGGCTACGCAGCCCTGGGGGGCGGCAGGGACCCCCAGTGGCAGCAGGGACCCCCCCCAGGGCAGCACCCCACGGGGGTCTCACCAGGGCAGGGGGTCTCCCCAGGGCAGCGTGCTCCCACCCAGGCATCGCTGTGACCCCCTGGGGAGAACGCAGACCCACCGGGGCTGGCGAGGTGGGTGGGGGTCCCCCCCATGCCGTCCCGTGGGGTGGGGGGGCCACTCACCTGAGGAACTCCAGGTCGTCCCAGCCGTTGCGCACCAGCCCCTCCTCGTACCGCTCCAGCCCCAGCGCCCGCAGCCACTCGCCCACGCCGGGCACGGCGCCCACGCCACGGCTCGCCTGGCACAGCGCCTGCGCCGCAGCACCCGCGCCGTCAGCACTGCGTCGCCCCGGCCCCACACCCCAGCGGACCCCCGGGATGGGACCACCCTGTGCCGTGGAAGGTCCCAGACCCTAACACCCTCAGCGCACCCCCGGCATCCCCCCCCAAAGGGAACGCCGATGGAGGGCGCCGGGGGCGGGGGGTCCCAGCACCCTGACCGCCCCCCCCAAACACCCACCTCCTCAGCCAGGTCCTCCTGGATGCTCTCCCGGATGGAGTGGGGGGGGAAGGCGAGGGGGCGGCCGTAGTCGGGGTGCAGGCAGCGGGGGGGCAGCTCCAACCGCCCCCCCTTGGCCAGCAGTGGCGGGGGGGGGGGCCGCCCTCCCCTTCCCGCCGGCGTAGTCCACCTCGCTCAGCGTCTTGGCCATCTGCAGCACCGAGCAGGAGCGGTCGTCCAGTAGCCCTCCTGCTGCGGGCAGCCCCCCGGCACCATGCAGCCCCCCGGTAGCGGGAGTCCCGCCAGGCCCCTCAAGCCCAAATCCGGCGCTGGCAGACGGCGGGGGCCGGGGGTGCAGCTTGGGAGGGGGGGACTCGCCGAAGGCAGCACCGCCGCCGGCCGGCCGCGGTTTGGGCTCCTCGCGCCCGACGGGCACCGGCACCTCCTTGGCGCTGCCGAAGAAGGGGTTCGGGGGCAGCTCCAGCTCCCGCGGCAGCGGCGGCGGTGGGAAATCCGGCGGCGGCAAATTGAGGGTGCCGGCGTCCTCATCCGAGGAGCTCTCCTCGCCGCGGCACGTCGGCGGCTGCCCGGCCGAGGGGTGCCGTCGTCGCTCGGGCACCGCCAGCTGCACCTTGGCCTTGGGGGCCGGGGGTTTGCCGGGGTCCCCGGGCGCCAGCAGCTGGTGCGGGACCCCCTCCAGCACGTAGTACGCCGGGTTGTTGAAGCTGTTCTTCAGCGGCCCCGCCGCCGGCTCCGGCATCGCCTCCGCCTTGGACCTGCGGGCACAGGGGTGAGCGTGGCACCCCCGGGTGCGGGGGGAGACGGTGGGTGTGTCCCCCCCCCCCCCCAGTCCTGCCCATCCCCCCTCACCGGCTCGGGGCGGCCTCGTCCCTGGCAGTGCCACGGTGCGGTGCGGGGGGCCGGGGGGCCGGTGCGGCGTTGCCCTTCTCGGGCTCCTCCGGGAGCTTCGCTGGGACGGCAGCGGCAGCGGGCGGCTCGGCACCGGCAGGCTTCCGCCCCACCGACCTGGGTGACAAGAAGTGTCGGGTGCCCCATGGAGCTCGGCCGCCTCCCGAACAGGACTCAGACCCCCAGGATGGGGCTCAGACCCCCAGGATGGGCCCAGCACCGCTCTCGGATGCACTGAGCCCCCTCATCCCTAACCCACGTGGCATAAGAGCCAGCACCGGGACTGTCCCCAACCACGTCACATATGCCATCCCAGAGGGATGCTCTGAGAGATGCCTGTGCTCCTGCAGCACTGGGGCATGATTCAGCCCCCCCGGCGCCCCCAGAACCCCCAGCCAGGGGCCACTGGTTCTCCCCCGCCCCACCAAGCCCAGTCCCCCGTACTTGGCATAGTCCTGGTTGGCTCTGGCACCCAGCGGCACCTTCCCTTTGCCGGCCGCCGTCTCATCCTTATCGATGCTGATCCACTCTGCCAGGGGATGGGGGCTCAGCGGGGGGGGGTCCCGTCCCCGCTGTCCCCCCGGGGTGTGGGGGGGTCCTCACCGTAGAGCCTCTCACGGGTGCCCAAGCGCTCGGCGGGCACCCGGACCTTCATGGAGCCGCGGATATTGCCCGTCTCCTCGCCGCGGTGCGACAGGTAGGTGAGGAACTGCTGCGCCGTGCTGCCGATCATCGACTTCAGAGCGATGACGCATTCCCCTGGGGACGGCAGCAGGGTTGGGGGGGGTCAGGGGTCCGCATCCCCAAGGAAGCCCCCTGGGAGGGCGGCGAGGTGCCGGGGGGAGCCGGTGTGGGTACTCACCGTAGGACTCGTAGCCATCGAGGGATTTGACGGTGAGCAGGAGGTGTTGGTCCTGCAGGTACTCGATCTCAGAGAGGATGGGCTTCAGCTGCAGGCGAGGGGATGGGATGCTGGCACCGGCAGCAGGGGGGGTCTCCCTGCCTGCAGCCCCCCCTGCCCCAGCACCAGCCTTGCCCACCCCCAGCCCTTCCTCACCGTGGGCAGCTGCCGGGATGACCACTGCACCTTGAGAAAGTTGATGTTGTCGCTGCTCTGGCTGTCGTTCTCGAAGCTCTTCTTGAACTCTGCGGAGGGGTGGGGGGACACAGCACAGCCCCCATCAGCCCTCTGAGCCACCCCCCAGGACCCCCCCGCCATGGTGCCATCCCTCACCTTCCAGGCAGGTGGAATAAAACTCGATGAAGAACTTGGTGCGACTGGCCGTCTTCACGATAGCCTCGATGCTCTCGAACTCGATGTACGCCTGCTCGGTAGACTTGGAGAGCCCTCCAGGGAGAGGCGAGGTGTCAGGACCGACCCCCCCCAGGAGCCCCCCCTGCCTTGAGGGAGAGATGGGACCCACAGGGAGGGGAATGGAGTGTCTCCTTGGGCACAGGCACCTTTTTTGGAGACGAACTGGGACGTCACCCCCACCTCGAAGGAGCCGAAGACAGGCGAGTGGTCGCTGGTGACAATGTCGTCTGTGCACCCTGCGGCCAGTCGGGATGGGGGGGTGTCAGTCTGGGGTGGGGGGGCGGGCAGCCTGTCCCCGGGGCAGGGGGGGGACAGCGTCCCAAGGAGGGGGACACACAGCTCACCGTAGGCATTGCAGTTGACGTGAGTCTCGGGGTAGGACTTCCAGAGGATGCGGTCGCACCAGGAGGGCACGTTGGTGCGGACCTGGCAGGGACAGGAGTGTGTGTGTGTTGGGGGTGTCAGGCTGGGGTCCCCCCTCACCCTAACCCTCCCCCACCCCCCAGCACCTACCCCTGTGGGCTTCTGCTTGTGCCAGACGTAGGTGTCCCGGGAGCCCCGCTCGTAGCGGTAGGTGGGGGGGAAGGTGATCTCCTCCTCACCTGCACCGACAGCGGGGTGGGGGTGTGTGTCAGGACAGTCCTGACAGTGGGGGCTGACCCCCCCGGATCGCCCCCCCCAAGCTCCCCCAGCCCTCACCAAAGCGCAGGAAGACCTTGTGCTTCTCCTTCTCCAGGTTGAGCTGATCCACCTTGAGCAGCGGCTCCAGCTCCTTGCGGCTGATGTAGTTGAGGATCTCCTGTGGGACAGAGGGGCTGGCACGGGGTCGAGGGGGGGACACAGCAACAGCCCACCCCCACCCCCCACCATGCCGCCCTCCCCAGCACCTGGATGTCCATGTCCAGGCGATAATTGAGGTCCCCAAACCAGAAGAGGTGGGTGAAGCGGAGGGAGATGTCGAAGGAGCTCAGCTGCTTGTCCCCCAGCGAGAGCAGGCGCAGGATGTCCAGGTAGTTCTGGTTCCTCCTGCCCAGCGTGGGGGACATGGGGGTGTCACCGGGACGGGGGTTGCACAGCCCCAGGGCAGGATGAGACCCATCCCGGTGCGTGGGTGCTCACCGTGCCGTCTTCTCATTGCCAGAGGTGAGGTGGCAGTTGACGAAGCCGAAGGAGGTGCCGTTGAACATGAAGGAGACGCCCACGGCTCCCTTGTTCCCTGCAGGGACACGGGGACGGGGGCAGGATCAGGCCGGGGTGGGCGGCTGCCCCAGGACCCACAGGCTGCCCACCCTGGGGGGTCGAGGACCCAGCTGTCCCCAAGTCCCAGTGACGGGGCACGGTCACCACCCAGACTGCCGGCACCAGCACCCACAGCCCGCACTGTGCCCAGGCTCCCGGCACGCACCCAGACCCTCCTTGTGCAACACACACATGGCCAGACCCCTCCTCACGCAATGCACGCGCATCCAGACTCCTCATCATGCAACGCACATGCTCCAGGACCCCTCCCCGTGCAACACACGCAACACCAGGACCTCCCTCCACGCAACACACACACGCCAGGACCCCTCCTTGTGCAATGCACACATGCTGGGACCCCTCCCCATGCAATACATGCGCAGCCAGATCCCTCCTTGTGCAATACGTGCTCCAGGACCTCTCCTTGTGCAACACATGCAACACCAGCCCCCCCCCCCCCCCCCGCCATGCAATGTACAGGTGCCTGGACCCCTCCTCATGCAACACATGTGCTGTGGGGCCCCTCCCCGTGCAATGCACACACCCGGACCCCTCCCTGTGCAATGCATGCAACACCAGAACCCCTTCCCGTGCAACACCCGCCTGCCCAGACTCCTCCTCGTGCAACACACATGCTGCAGGACCCTTCTCTGTGCAACACGTGCAAGATCAGGACCTCCCCCCGTGCAACGCAGACATACCCGGACCCCTCCTCGTGCAGCACACCCCCACCCCGACCCTGTGTGCCCCCATCCCCGTGTCCCCCCCATGTGCCCGGCAGCTCCAGCCCCTACCTAGGGTGTTGGCAATCCCGGTCTTGACGCTGGAGGTGCTGACGTGGCTGATGCGGTTCTCGTGCTCCGGCTTCACCAGTACCACCACCTTGATGTTCCACAGGGACTGCATGGCCACCTGTGGGCCCACGGCCACCGTCAGACCCCCGCTTCTGCTGGGACACACTGAGGAGCGGGTCCCTGTCCCCCCATGCCGTGGGTGCCAGGGAGCTGGGTGCAAGGCGCCCCTCGGGTGCGGACCGTTGCAGAAGCCCCCTCCTTCACCCCGGCGTCTCCCACCAAGGGCTGTTCCCCTGCAATACCCACTATCACCAGCACCCCAGCACAACGAGAGCAGCCCAAAACACCTGGTGTCGGCAGAGCTGGAGCATCCACAGCCTCCCCAGGAGCCAGAGGGACACCGAGCATCACCCATCTCCACCACCCAACAGCGTCTGCATCCCGCGGCCCTCAGGACCCCCAGGTTCTTACCGGGCGGTACTCGACCTCCGTGAAGTCCTTCAGCACGGCGCGGAGGAAATCCACCCACTCCTTGTCCCCCAGGGAATTCTCCTGGGTGCCGAAGACATAAATGTCGTGGGGGATGGCGACCGTCACCTCGTCCAGCGTCTTTCCCAAACCCTTGGAGGTGAACCACGACGTGATGCTCTTGGGTGGGGGCACGCTGCCTGCGGTGCAGGTGGGACAGGGGGGAGCAGCATGGTCAGGGGGGGACCCCAGGGGCTCGGCCCCCTGCAGCAGGCCCCCCCCCGGCCCCGCTCACCCATGTTCCAGGTGCCGATGAAGATGGAGATCATGTCAGGCTCGTCCTGGTGGGAATGCTTGTTCTTCATCAGCTGCAGGAGCTGGCAGAAAGCCTCCCGCTTCTGCGGAGGGGGAGGCAGTGAGCAGGGGCAAGGGGCTTCCCATGGCTGGGATGGGCCCCCCCCAGCCACCTCCAGCCCCCATGATTCGGTTCGGCCAAACTCAGCACCTCTTGGGCACAGGGGACTGGGCAGGGACCACCCTGGGGACATCCCCCAAACACCGGGCACCCAGCACCCATCCCCAAGCCCCCATGAGGGACCAGGGGTTAAATCCCGCACCCCCCATCCCTATGAGAGACCCTCCTTCCTCACCCCCCCCATCCCGGCTGAGCGCGACCCACCCGGGCACTGACGAAAACGAAGTCTTTCCGTTGCGTTTTATCCTTTTCCTTCTCGAAAACGATGCCCAGTTTGTTCTGCACCCGCTGTGACTTGATCAGCTGCCGGACTGGGGGAGAGCGGGGAGAGGCGGTGGGGTGTGTGGGGGGGGGAGTCCTGGGCTCCAGCTGGGTACCGTGCCCCCCCCACCCCAGCACTCAGGCTCTGGGGGACACCCAGGGTGGAGGGACACCCAGGATGGGGACAGCCAGCCGCTCCCACCCCACCACTGAGCCCCATCGGGACGCTGCCCCTCCGCTCCAGCGCAAAGTCAGCCCCAGCCGCCAGCCTGAGGTGCAGGGATCCCCCCCCCCAGTCCCCACCGCCGCATGCCCCCCCCTCACTCTTGTCGTGGGTGAAGGTGTTCCAATCCTCCTGGGAGTCCTTCTGCTTCTTCAGCACCACCAGCTTCCCCCCCTCCACGTCCACGCTCAGCGTGTACTTCTGCGACTTGCCGATCTTGGTCAGGTCCCCCAGGGTGACGTCCAGCTTCACCTGTGATGGGACACCAGGTCGATGCCGAAACACCCCCCCCGGGGGACCCTTCAAGCGCGGGGAAAGGGGGTCGGGACTCACCTCGAAGGTCTGCACCGGGATGCTCTTGGCCTTGCGGGAAAGGGGCTGGGGGGGGGGCGGCGGGGGTGGCCGAGCTCATCTCCTGCAGGGCTTTCAGCGCCTGGCAGAGCCGGCGTCAGCGTCGGCAGAGCGCCGGGCACCGCGACCCCCAGCCCCCCCAGCCCCATCAGAACCCCAGCCCCCCAACCCCTCCCACCCACGGGGTCCCCTCCGTGCCACCCGAGTGGCTCGTTTTGGCCCCGGCACCAACCGGATTGCGCCCTGACCATACCCTGGCACAGGCCTGGCACAGACCCCCACGGCGGGACCCCCGACCTCACCTTCTTCTCGATGCTGGAGAGGAAATCCTTCAGCACTGAGAGCTTCAGCACCAGGCTCTCCAGCTCCTGCTCCCCGCTCTGCCCCGCCGTCTGAAATCCCCCAGCATGTCACAGCCGGCACCGGCACCGGCACCGGCACGGCACCAGGACGGCACCCCCAGATCCACCCCAGCCCCCCAGAAGGGCACGACCCCCCTGGCACCGTGGGACAGGGCAGGATGGGTCCCCTGGAGCCACCCCCACCCCCCAAAAGGGCAGGACCCCCCCCGCACTGTGGGACGGGGCAGGATGGGACCCTCCGGATTCACCCCAGCCCCCCAGTAGGGCAGGACCCCCCCGGCACTGTGGGACAGGGCAGGACGGGTGGGTGTTTCTCTGCTCGCTTTCCCACCACCCACGCGTCCCCGTGGATGGTGCCGTGGCGTGTCCGTGGGCACAGCCCCCACGGGTGGGGGGGATGGCAGCCCCTCACCTGCTGCAGGATTTTGGAGACCATGGGGGAGCTCTGCTGGTCAAACACCTTGGAGAGGATCTCCAGCCCCGCCAGCACCTTGTCCACCTCGCTGGGGAGGGAGAGAGGAACGGGCTCGGCAGGCGGCACGGCCGGTCGTCTGTCTGTCCGTCCGTCCATCCCGGTGCCCGGCACCCACCTGTGCAGCCGTTTGCAGGAGGTGACGAGGGTCTTGTTGAGGTGGGGGAGGCTGCTGGCCCCCCCCTTCACCGCCTCCAGGTCCAGCGAGTAGCTGCCCTTCAGGTACTCGTGGGAGATGCTGCTCAGGCCGTTGGTGCTGCAGGGAGGGAGCCCGGAGGGTGAAGAGCCGGCAGGGATGGGCAGGGGACGGGCAGGGGTGAAGCCCCTCACCTCTCCGCCGTCCCCTCTGGCACAGCCGGCCCCAGGCCGGTGGGGCTGAGCCCTGCCGAGGTGCTGGAGAAGCTGGTGGAGCCGGAGCGCGGCGGTAATGGCGGCTTTTCATCCTCTCCATCTGCAACAGGGCGATGGTGGAGGGGGGGGTCAGTCACAGCCCCGACGGGGACCGGGGGTCCCGGGACCCCATCCGCTCACCCGGGTCACCCTGCCATACCCGAGTAGTCCCTCTCCTCCGCGTTCTCCTTCTCCTTCTCCCTCTCGACGGGGAAAAGGAGGGTGCAGACCAGCCCCTGGTTGGGCTGCAGGTACAGGGCGATCAGCTCGCTCAGCGTCTTGAAGCGTCTCACCTGCACCCCCTGCGACGTCTGCGGGGACACGGGGACCCTCAGTGCCTACCGGCGGGGTCACCCGGACCTCCCCCCCCCCCCCCCCATGCAGGGACACCCCCCCACACACAAGATTGGGGGGGGCTGACCCCGGGAGCCCCAAAGCTGAGCCCCATGGGGAGCGGGGTCCGGCGCACGTGGCAGCCCGCCGCAGTGCCGTGGCTGCGTGCCGGCAGGGCTGGCAGGGTGCAGGCAGCAGGCAACAGGCAGCAGCCATCCCTCGGCCTCCTCCCTCCCGGGGGCGGCTTTTTCCTGCCTGCCCGGACGGCACAAAGGGGTTTCTGTTGCTCTAAAAATACCCGGCGACGCCGGCCGGCCAAAATGGGTGCTGCCGAATCGTCCGGCCGTGCCGGAGAGCCGGGCACGCTCACGGCACAGGGCCGAGGCCGAGCCCCGCTCCCCGCACCCAGCCCCACAGGAGAGGCGGGGGGGCAGGGAGCTCTCAGTGGGGTGCTGTGCCCACCCAGCACCAGCCCAGCCCCCCAAGCAGCCCCCCCAGCAAGGAGCTGGGTGCGGGTTGGGGGTCCCAGCACCCAGGCCTCCCGCAGCCCATGCCAGGACTACCCCCACACACACTGCTTCCCATAAGGGGGTGCCCCTGCTCCCAAAGAGCTGGGGGGTGGTCCGTGTCATGGCGCGGGGGGGCAATGCCCACCTGCACGGCCAGGAAATCCTCCTCGTCAGGCAGGATGCGGTAGGTGTGGACGTGCTTCTGGAACCTGCAGGCAGCCGGGACGGGGAGGGTGTCAGGCAGAGGATGCCAGGGGGGGAACACATGGCATCCCCCCATCTGCCTGCACGGCCCCCCCTAGACACGGGGGGGACGCCAGGCACCCGTCCCATGGGACCCTCATGCCACTGGCTGGGCACAAGAATCCACAGCGGGAAGGAGCTCCAGTACCACCATGACCTATGGCATGCAACGAGCTGCCAGGTCTCAGCCCAGCTCCCACGGGAAAACGCCTGCAGGATGGGTGCCAGGGGTCCCAGATGGGTGCTGGGGGTCCCAGAGTGACCCCCCGCTTGCTCCAAGGGAGCCCCCCCATCCAACACCCCCATGTCCGCAGGCAGTGCCGCAGCCTGCCCCATGCCACACCACGGTCCCAGCTCTGCTGCCCGTCGGTGTGCCGGAGCGGGCGTCCCCTGCCCGCACCGCAGGCAGGATCAGGCAGCCGCTGGCAGCTGGGAGGCCAGGAAGCAATTTATTTTTCAATGGAAGCTCACAGGAACCGGGGACACGATCCCGGGGCAGGGGGTGACGGGCGGCGCTGAGAGACGGGGTGCCGACGCCAGCGGGCACGGGGAGCAGGACGGGGACCCCGGGCGCATCCCCTCTGCAGCAGGGTGACACCGGGAGCCGGGGACCACCGGCACGGCCAGACCCCCCCCCAACACCAGTGCCAGCGGCAGGGATGGTGGCTCCCGGGCTGGCCCCCGGCCACGGCACTCGTGGAGGTCACCGTGAACACAGAGGCGGCTGTCACCGCGCCAGGGCCACCTGTCAGCTCGGCTGCCGTGTCCCCTGCTCCGGTGGCACCCCATCGCAGAGCTGGGGGACCAGGACGCGTCCCACTGCCATCACGCCATGCCCCCGGAGGGGGTGCCGTGCCCTGCAGCACTGGGTCCCCCGGTGTCACCCCACTTGTCACGGTGCTGGGTCCCCTGGTGCCAGCCCACTCCCCACGGCACTGGGTCCCCATCCTCCCCCAGCACCCCAGGGGTGCAGCACCAGCTCCCCCAGCACTGGGGCTGCTCCTGGGTGCCTCAGTCGTCAGCCAGGGGTCATGGGGGGGCCATGGGGAACCCTCCAAACTGAGGGGGAGCTGAATGGGAACCTGCTAGGGGGGCCTGTATAGAAAACCCTGCTGGGGGGAGGTAAGGGGGTCCATATGGGAAACCGCTGCTGAGGGATCTGGGGGGTTTCCAACTCAAAGGAGTCCTGGGGGGATTAACATGGGAGACCCCCAACTGGTGTCAGGGGGCTCTGCATGGGGACCCTCAGATGGTGGGATTGGGGGGGGGCACAGAGAGACCCCCAGCTGGGGAGGGGAGCACAAGGGGTCTCTGTGGGAAGCCCTAAAGCACAGTCAGGGTCTCCATAGCAGAAACCCCAATGGGGGGGTGACGGGGGGGCTGTATGGGGAACCCCAGCACAGGGTCAACAGAGGGAACCCCAAATTGGGGGGGGCAAGGGGGACCCATAGGAAGAACCCCAGCTGGGGGGAAAGCACAGGGGGGTCTCTATGGGTAACCTTGGGCAGGGGGCCTAGAGGGACCACCAGCACAAGGGTCAGTATGGGGGACCCCAGCTGGGGGGGTGACCCCCACAGGCGCTGTCCGGAGGGGGGGCACCCCCCCCAGATGCCCAGCCCCGCACCGCTCGCGGCTGCTATTTTGGTGAGTAATGCCAGGAGGCCGGGGAGCGCCGGGCTCATGCCGGGGCTGCCGGCACAAAGAGCCATTATGTGGGAGCGCGGCTGCCGGCGAGCGCCAGGGCTCCCCGCCGCCTCTGCCGCGCCAGCCGGCATCCCGCCACGGCCCGGCCGGCACAGTGGGGACCACCCGTGCACCCACCACCACCTGCCCCCCCCCCCGGAGAGGAGGGCGCCCACCACCCTCCTCCAACCAGGAGTGGGGTGCAGGCACCCCGGCGAGGGGGGGCACCACGCGCCCGCCGGCACCACCCCAGCACTGCTGTCCCCACAAACCAGCGGAGAGCCAGGATGGGGGCTCCGGCCCCCCACCCTCTCCTGGGACACCCCACGGGGAACGTCCCCGCCGGCATCGCCCACCAGCCGCCAAACGGCGATGCCAGCGCTCCCCGGGATGCCACCGCCACATGCTGGCACCGCCTGCTCTGGCGAAGCCCGGTTGTGCCGTGGCTGGCTCGGCGGAGGCCGCGGCGCGTCGGCAGGAGGGTTAAAGGAAGACGGCGCTGCCGGGATCCCGGCGCAGTTCCCTTTCCTCCTCCTGCCCCCGCAGTTATTTTTAGGCCCCGGCGGCGGCCGCTGCCGACGGGCTCAGCAGCCCCAGCCGCCCCCGCGCCGGCCAGAAGGCTGCTCGGTGCGACCATGGCACGCTCCTGCCCACTGCCCGGGCAGGGACCCCCACCGGTCATCGCCACGGCAGGGCCCGGCGCAGCCGCCCACCGTGGCATCCCCAGGCGAGGGGAGATGCCGGGGCCGGCACCCCTCTTACCCCAGCAGCTACACCAAGACCCCGCTGCAGCCCCCTGACACCCACCCAGGTACCCCCGATGTGTCCCCCAGCCCCGTGGCACCACCAGTCACCAGTATTTGCAGGGGCGAGGCGTGCTATCCCGGCGTCGTGCCGCCGGTGCCGCGTCCCCAGTGCCGCTCGCCATCCTGGCTTCGTGGCGGGGATCCGGTGGCCACGGCCACACTGCGCCCACGTGGCCGGGAAACCAAATTTGCAGGAGCCACGGGCCACAAGGAAGGAGGACAGGGCCACCACGGAGGCCGCACGCCCTGCGCCGGCACGGCACACGGCACAGCCCCAGGCCAGGGCAGGCCGGCTCGCGGCGGACTCCTGGTTCTCCCTCATTTGCCATGAGGAGCCAGCGGCTGTCGGCACCCACGAGCTCTTGGGGAGCGGAAAAGCCTCATTTCGAGGTGCCCTCGCCGCCGTGCCGCACCGCCTGCCCCACAACCACATCAAGGTCCCGGCGCCGGTGCAAGCCGCCAGCCCCGAGCAGAGCCGGCGGCGCGCCCCGGGATCACCCCGGCATGGTGCTGAGCCGTGCTGCCAACACGCCGAGGTGCCGGCAAGGCCCCCGGGGACGGTGGGGTGGCCGGGATCCGCTGCTCGGTGATGGCTGGGCTGCCGCCCCGGTGCCACCGCACGCTCAGCCCCAGGCCGGCACGGCCACCGGGCAGGGGGTGGCAACACCCCGGGGCTGTTGGCACTCGCCCGTGGACCAGCACCAGCCACCGAGCCCCCCAGCGTGACCCACGAGCACAGAGACGTGTCATCCCCCCACCCGACAGCCCCCTGGGCTGGGGACCCTGCCAGAGATGAGGGGCAGGGGCTGGTGCCCCCCAACCCCACGGGGTGGCTCACGGACCCCAAGAGTGCAGAGTGGGGCCCAAGCCCCCCCCCATCCTCGCAGACCCCCACGGTGGCAGCGTGGGGGCCCCAGCCCCCCCCCCCCCCCCCCCCCATCGGAGCCAGCCCTGCTCCCCACGGTGCCTGTCCCCTGCCGGTGCCCAGCGTCCCCCCACAGTGCCCGGGGGACCCCCAGCCCACTGCCCCCCTCCTCCCCCAGAGCCCCCCCAGTCTATCTGTCAGTGCCCGGCCCCCCAGGACCCCCAGCCCGGGGCGGATGCCCCATCCCCCAGCAGTGCCAGTACCCCCCGCACCCCCCCAGACCCCTCCCCACTCCCAGCGCCCCCCCCCGCCCCCCGTACCCATTCCCCCCTCCACACTGCCGGTGCCCCCCATACCCGATCTGTGTGCGCGGCCCCCCGCCGCGGCCCCCAGCTCCCCCCGCATCCCCCCACCCCCCCCCCTCCCCCAGTCCCCCCCCCCCGATCGCCCCCCCCCACTCACAGCAGACAGAGCGCGTAGGCCCCCGCCACGCTCTCGCTGTCCCGCACCAGGAAGCTGCCGTCCCGCCCGGCCCGGGCCAGCTGCTCCTCGGCGGCGGCCCGGCTCAGGTCCCGGTGGTACCACGGCGGAGGAGGAGGAGGAGGAGGAAGAGGCGGCGGAGGCGGCGGCGGCGGCGGTGCCCCCCCCGCACCCGCCATGCTCCGATCACCGGGGACCGCGCTCGGCGCTGGGCGGGCGGGGGCAGCACCGGAGGGAGGGAGGGAGGGAGGGGGCGGGGAGAGGCGGGGGGGGGGGGGCGGGGGGGGCGGAGCGGGAACGCGGAGCTTGGGGGGGGGGGCTCGAAGAAAGAAGAAGGGGGGGGTGCGCGCTTTGGCACGGGAACGGCCGCACCCGGGATCGGGGGACACACGCACCCCGCACGCACGCGCTCTGCCGTCGCCGGGGGGGCCGGGGGGGCTGCACCCCGCTTTGTCTGCAGCTCCGCACACCCCCCCCCCCCAGCTCGCCGAGGGGCACCCCGTGGGGTGGGAGTCCGTGGGGACGTGGGCGAGCCCCCCCCCACACACCCCCCCGGCAGCCGGGTGGGCTCCCGGCCGACAGGACCCCCGCGACAGCCGGGGCTTGTCCCGTTCCCCCCCCCGCCCCCAACCTCAGGACAAGCAGAGCTGGCGCTGGGGGTCCCCGGCACACCACCCCCCCCTCCCATTTTCCCCCTCATCGCCCCAGTCCCACCCGGCACAGCCCGGGGTGCCGGAGACCCCCCAGGCTCTGAGAGCTGCGGTGGGCGCCTGGGACGCCTTTGGGGGGGGTCCCGTGTCGTGTCTCCCTCCACATGTGTCCCAGCAGTGGGGAGCCCCGTGCCCCCCCGCTTTGCCAGGCGGGGCGGTTTGGGGGGGGTGACACCACACAGCCCAGGGGGTCGGTCCAGTTAAACGGGGTTTCACCCCCCCAAGAGGAGCAGGACCAGACCCCCCTCCCCTCCCGAGCCTCCCCCATCCCATCCCACCGCCCCCCCCCCCATCCCAAAGCACCCCGACACCGACTGGGGCAGAAGCATTTATTCACCAGCCCCATGCTGGGGGCGGGGGGGTGCAGGGGGAAGCAGCCTGTACAGCTTGGGGGTGTCCCATGGTGGGGAGGGGGCCGGGGGCAGACGGACACCCCCCCCCTCCCCAACGTGCTCCTGCCTGCCGCTCAGAGCAGGGCCAGGAGAGCGGGGGGCAGCAAGGCCAGCAGGTGGGAAAGCGGGGAGCCGGTGGGGGCTGCGGCGACGGCGGCGGCGGCGTTGGCTTGGGCGTAATACCGCGCCACGGCGACGTTGGGGTTCCCCTGCGAGGGGTTGAACCACATCTGGATGCAGCGGCCGCTGCCGCGGCGGTAGGTGGTGTAACGGTAGGAGTGGGACCAGATCTGCTGGCAGAGGTCGGCCGGCGTCGGGAAGACGTACCGGAATTTCTGGCACGAGGTGCCTCGGGGACACTGGTTGATGCCTGGGGGTTGGGGGGGGGGGGGGGGTGTTGCGGTGAGAAGTGTGTGCGGGAGGGTATGGGGGTCCTGCCGCCTTTGGGGTTGACCCTGGCGGACCCCCACCCGGCTGCCGGCAGCCCCCCCCACCTCCACGGGGAGCCCTCAGGCACCCCCAAACCCGCTCACAGCCACCGAGGCGGGGGGACGCAGCCGATTCCCCTGCGGTGAGATGGGGGGGGGGGGGTGTCCCGCGCCCCCCCACTGACCTGTGGTCCAGTTCCAGCCCTTGTGCCAGTTGACCTTGCAGGTGACGGCGTTCTGGCAGTCCTCCCACCACTCCTCGCAGTCCTCCAGGCACAGCGGCACATGCAGGATCCGTTCCTTACGCCAGCTGCTGTCCGCCTGCGGGGGTACCCCAGTTCATCCCAGTTCACTCCGGGGACCTCCCAGCCTTCCAGCAGGTGGGTGAAGGTGGAAGGGACGCTGTGGGGGGAGGCGGGGGTCTGCACCCACCGGCTTGATCCAGGGTCCCAGGTTGGGGGAGCACTCGTAGAGACACGTGTCCTGGATGAAGTGCCGTTTGCACTTCTCCGGCATGATCCCACAGTGGTCCCAGTTGAAGTTGTACAGGTAGGACTGGTCCTGGTGGGCTTGCACGCTGGTGTTGGCGGTGCAGCAGGCGTTATCCTTCCAGGGAGTACACTGTGCCGGGACAGCCGGGGCTCAGCCGGAACCTGCCGGTGCTTCCCCGGGCACGGGGTGAGGGGGGCCGGGGGGGGAGACGGGGGGGGGGGCGGGTAGACACGCCAGGCTGAGCACCGGCGGTTCATGTGGGGAAGTGGCAGCAGGTGATGGAGACCACGGCGGGGCAGACGGCACCCCCCCGCCGGCACCGTCGCGATCCGGTCCGGTGATCCCACACCGGGTGACGCCGGTGGGTGCCGGGGTGGCGGGTGAGGATCCTACCTGCCCGTGGAGCTGCCCCTCGGGGCCGGGTGCCGTTTTATGGTGCTTGGCGTCCATGCAGACGTTGAGCAGCGAGTCTCGTACCGTGGCGGCCGTGGCGGGAACCGGCCAGGCCAGGAGGGCCAGGAGGGCCAGCAGCACCCAGGCGGCCACCATCATCCTGCCGGTGGCAACGGAGGGGTGAGGACGGCGGAATACCGAGGGAACAGGGTGCCGGCGGGGATAAAGTACCCCCCCGTGCCCCACGTGGGAGCCTGGCGGCACGCCATCACCCACAACCCTCGACCGGGACCACGGGTGGGGAGGGGGTGGGTGGGGAGGGTGGGGGGTGTCGGGGCTCTTACCTGGAGGGGTGCTGGGTGCCGCGTGCCACCGGGCAAGCGTGGCTTATCCCAAAGGTCGCTGCGCGCCGCAACCCTTGGCCACCAATCACGGGACGTCACCCACCGCCGGCGTGGGGCACGGTGGGGGGGGCGACGTCTGTGGGGCACGAATGGGATGGGGTGCTGGGCTCTGCCGCCCCACTCTGCTCTGGATTGACAGGCCCCCCCAGACACACACACACACACACCCCAGCCCCCCCTCCCTGGTCCCACGTGGAGGCAGAATCCGTCCTTTCGGCGCCAGGCTGGGGCCACCGTCAGCCAAAATCCACTCGTGGCTGGGTTTTTCCCTTTCCCTCCCCTGCGGGGGGGGCGGGCAGGGTGGGCAGGTAGCCACATGCCCCGACACCCCCCCCCCCCCCCCCCAACGCCTTTCCCAGCACTGCAGGGTCACCATGGATGCCCTGGGGGGGGGACGGCACCCCAGCAGGTAAGAGCTACCCCCGGGGGGGGATGGTACCCCTGTAGGGTCACAGATGCCGCCGGGGGGGGGGGGGGGGCAGGTACCCCTGCCCGGAGGGGGGCAGATAGCCTTCGTGGGTCACCCATGGTGGGGGGGCAGAAGCCCCCCCAAGTGTCAGACGTGCCCCGCGGGGGGGGGGGGGGGGGCAGATACCCCTGGGGTAGATACCGGGGGCAGACCGATACCCTGGGGGGGGGGCAGATACTTCGGGGGTGACACAAGGTCGGGGGGCAGACATGCCTCTGGGGGTCACAATTGCCCGGGGAGGGAAAGGGGGGGCAGATACCCCTCGTTTGGGGTCACATATGCCCCGGGGGGGGGGTCACAGATACCGCGGGGGGGTCACATACCCGCCATGGGTCGCAGATGCCCCGGGAGGGGGGGGCGGGGGGGGGGGGCCAGACACCCCGAGCTGTCAGTCACGCCGCACGGCGCGGCGCTGGCCCCGCCCCCTGCCCCGCCCCGTCGCTCTTGAGGGCGTGGCCTCGCCATACACCACCCCCGCGCCGCGCATGCTCCGTGCGGGACAGTCACCACACACACACCCCCCCCCCAAACTGCTTCCGGTGGGACTCGGGCTGGGTTATACTTCCGGGTCGGCGGCCGGTAGCGGCCTGCCCAGTTCCCGGTGTCCGTGTAAACCCCCCCCCCCCCCCCCCCGCCATGTCCACGCTGTTCCCCTCGCTGCTGCCCCGAGTTACCGAGTCTTTGTGGTTCAACCTTGACCGACCCTGCGTGGACGAGACCGAGCTGCAGCAGCAGGAGCAGCAGCACCAGGCCTGGGTGGGCCCCGGTGGGGCTGTGGGGCCGGGGGGAGCGGGGCACCGGGCGTTATGGGGGGCTGGGGGGGATGAGGGGGCTGAGGGGTAGGGTCCGGGGGGGGGGGGGGGGGTGTGTGTCTCTGGGGTCCGGGACCCTGTGAGGTGGGATTGGGGTGGTGGTGGGGTGTCCCCCCGCTGCCCCGCTGAAGGAAGCAGGGGTGCTGACTGTGCTTCAGCCCCCCAGCTGCGCCAGGCCTGGCTGGGCGGGGGGGGAGACCGGGGTCTCCAGGCCCCACCGCCCGCTGTCCTGTGGCACACCGGAGACAACCACCATGCTCACTGCACTTCTCCCGGGGCGCAGGGCAGGTACCACATGCTGTTTCCCCAGCTGTTTTTTCACCACTTCTGCCTTTTCTTTGAAGGTTTTTTGCAGGACCCCCGAGCCGGTGCTGCCGTCTCGGGCACCGCTGGTCTCGCAGCCAGCCAGTGTTCTCGTTGCCGCAATCCCTCTGCTGCACCAGCTCCGTGTGGGCCCTTCCCTCATTTCCCACAGCAGCCTGGAGCTCCCTGTTGTGTGTGGTGGGGGTTGATTAAAGAGCTGGGGCTGAACCAAGGCTCCCTCATCAGCCCCCAATTCATAAATTAACCTTTTCCAGAGGAAGGCAGGTGGGGATTTCTCTGCCCCACACTGTGAGCGTGGCTTGGTGCCACGGCCCTACGGCCACTCCTGAGTGTGGGGGAAAACAATGTCTCTTTGATTAAGGTTTTAAAAAAGAAAATAGCTCAGTGATTAATTTCTTCTAAAAAATCATTTCGATCCATAATTAAAACATCAGCACCTGGGAGAAGTTCCGAGTCCCTCTGGGTGGGAGGTGCTGGAGTGCTTTAATTGAGCTTTAATTACCTGCAGGGGTTGCGCTCATCTGCCTGGGCAGACACCTCATGTTTGCATTCTTTTTTTTATAAAGAAAACAGGAAAAACTTTGTGTTTGAGCTCTGCTTAATGCTTCTCAGGCCGAGCGCAGGGACGCCCCTTCGCCCCCAGGGCAGGTGCTGCATCGTTGAGACCACCCTACTTTGTGCCAGAGAGCGCAGGCAGCTGCCTGCAGCTGCTCTTCCCTGCCTGCCCCTGCCTGGGGACAGGATGGGGGCAGAAAAACTCCTCTGGCAGCTGCCGGCTAGGATTAGCTGCCATTAGGAAGCGATGCGAGCGCTTGAGGGGCCGGCAGCTAAGCGGGAAGGGCTGGTTTGCCACCAGGGAGCCATGCCGGGGTGTCGCGGAGCTGTCGGGGTGCTCACCTGCCTCCCCCCTCCCTCTCTCTTCCCTCCCCAGCTCCAGAGCATAGCCGAGAAGGACAACAACCTGGTGCCCATAGGAAAGCCAGCGTCCGAGGTGGGTGCGGTGCTGTGGGTGGTTCAGGGGGTCCCCCACCCCTGCATGAGGATGGGGGGGAAGCTGGGGGGGAAGCCGCAGGGGTTGGGCACGGGGTGGGGGGGCTGGCAGGGGCACTGGAGCTGTCGTATCCACAGCATTACGACGAGGAGGAAGAGGAGGATGACGAGGACGATGAAGACAGTGAAGAGGACTCGGAGGACGACGAGGACATGCAGGATATGGACGAGATGAATGATTATAACGAGTCTCCCGATGATGGGGAGATCAATGAGGTAAATAACGGGGCTGGGGGTGGCAGCCCATGTCCCTGCCCCACTGGGACCCTGAAGTGGGGGGGTCGAGGGTGAACCCTGGGGGGTTGTCTCCTCCCTCTGCCCCCAATGGGTCCCTCTCCAGGTCTCCCTGCCTTTGGGAGGAGAGGGAAGGGCTGGCTGTTGGGAACAACCTGGCCTGTGCTCTGGTGGTGGTCTAGGGGTGTCTTAAACCTTCCCCCTTCCCAGGTGGACATGGAGGGGGCAGAGCAGGATCAGGACCAGTGGATGATCTGATTCCGCCGTGGCCACAGCAAACCAGAGCCTGAGGAACTGGGAGGAGACTGGGGAAGAGCCCTCGCTCATCACTGCTCTGGGGCCCTGGGGTGTGGTTTGGTGAGGCTGCTTCTGCTGTGGCCGTTCCGGCAGTGGGGGGCTGCATGGGGCAGGGGGCCTTCAAGGTGAAGCTGCCCAGGGGGCCGGAGAGAAGCAGCAGCTGCCAGGGCAGCGCTGGCTCTGCCCAACATTGCGGCGGTGCGTTGTCTTTTCTAATAAACTCAGTTTTCAAGAAAATACACCAGATTTGGGGGCTCTGAGGCGTGCCGGGAGCTGTGGGGGGCTGCGCCTGGGTCACGGGGTGAAGCAGTTTGGGCAGGAGCCGTACGAGGTGGTGCAAGGCCCCCCCCTTTTCCCACCACCGCAGACCACAGCAGCCACCGCCTTTCCTCTGGAGCCCGTATTTATGGCAGAGCGTGGTTAGCCGGGGAGACGGCGGTGACCGCGGTCACTGGGTGAGAGCTCCCGCCCACCTCAGCGGTTACTGGTGTAGCAGAGCTCGGCGACGCCGTCGGGGATGGCGCGGAAGTACTCCAGGCTGGCGCGGTGTACCTTGCAGCGGTATTTGCCACAGGTTTTGGCGTACTGCAGGAAGTGGGGTGCCCCGGGGAAGAGGACATTGTCGGCCAGGACGGTGGCCCCCTCGGCCAGCAGCTGGTGGGTCTCCAGCAGCTGCAGGTCCCGCAGGTAGCAGCGCTTCCAGTGGTCCATGAAGACGAAGTCGGCCTTCAGCAGGCCGTGCTTCTCCCTCAGCCGGGGGATCACCTCCTCCGAGGGGCCCACGATCAGCTCCACCTGTGCCGGAGACCCCTCAGCCCCTGGGCCGGGGTACTGGGGGGGGCTGACCCCGCTGACCACAGCATTCAACCCCTCTCTTACCACCACCACCTCGCCCCATGGGGTATCTGGGAGCAAGCGGAGGTGAGGGACCCACCAGGGAAAGTATCCGGCCTTTCCCAGCCTGGCTATCCCACCCAGCAGCGGGTGTGGGATGGGAGAGGGCGCAAGGTGCAGGTGTACCCCCCCCCCCCCCCCCCCCCCCGCCCCCCGGCAGCAGCAGGGGTAAGAGCTGGGTTTTCCCCCTCCCAGGCGTGGCGCTCACCGTCTGCTCGTCGAACCCGGCCAGGCGGATGACCTTCTCAGCCACGGCGGCGTGCCGGGGGTCCACCTCCACGGTGTAGAGGCGGGCGCCGGGGGGCAGCCCCTGGGCCAGCAGCACCGTGCCATAGCCGCAGTAGGTGCCCAGCTCCAGCACCCGCCGCGGCGCCCGCTCGTACAGCAGCCGCTCCACGATCCTCCCTGCCGCAGTCCAGACCCCTCAGCACCCCACAGGGTGCCAGGGGGCTGCATGCACCCCCACCCTGTGTCCCCCCTTCTCTGGGCGGGGGGGGGGGGAGGGTGCCAACCGGTTCCCCAGCAGCGGGAGGGGCAGAGTATACGGCATGGCAGGAGGGAAGTGAATGTCCGTGCCAAAGCTCCCCATGTCCCCGGCCAGCCCTTCCGAAGATGCTGGCCCCATGTCCCCAACTGCGCTGACAGGGCTGTGGCTGCGCTGGGGGTGCACAGCTCCGACAGTGGTGCCATGACCATAGTGGCACTGCCACAGCCGTGCCAATAATGCCATGGCCGCATATTGGTGGTGCCACGGCCATGTCACTGATGCTACAGCTGTGCCAATATACTGTGGCCATACTAACGGTGCCATGGCCACACCAGTGGTGCCACAGCTATGCCAATGAGGCCACAGCCATGTCAATTGTACCATGGCCGTACCAACAGCGCCACAGCCATGCTGGTGGTGCCATGGCTATACCAACACTACCACAGCTATGCCAATGGTGCCATGGCCACACCAACAACACCGCAGCTGTGCAGATGGTGCTACAGGCATGCTGATGGTGCCACGGCCACACCAACAGCATCACGGCCACATCTGTGGTGCTGTGGCCATGACAATGATGCCACAGCCATACCAACAGTGCCACAGCCGTGCAGATGGTGTTACGGCCATGCCAACAATGCTGTGGCTGTGCTGATGGTGCCGTGGCTGTGCCAGCAGTGCTGTAGCCATGCTAGCGGTGCCACGGCCATTCCAATGATGCCACAGCTCTGTCAGTGATTGCAAGGCTGCACCAACAGTGCCATGGCTGCACTGGTGGTGCCACAGCCATGTCATTGGTGCCATGGCCATGCTAACGGTGCCGTGGCCGTGCCCAGTGCTGGGACAGGCACGGGCAGGCGAGGGTCGCGCTCACCTTTGACGGGCCCCACGCTGCTGAGGTGCTCGCAGTGGTAGCACCACTGGTCGAAGGTCTGCAGGACGTGCCGGGGGTCCCCAGGGATGGCGTGCGCCAGCAGATACTGGAAGGCGCGCTGCTCCCGCGGGACGCCGGTGAGCCGGTCCCGCAGCCAGGTCACCAGCACCGCCCGGTACAGCAGCACCAAGTAGTGCCGGTAGCGGATCAGCAGGGTGACGAGGAAAGGGATGAAGGCCAGGGTGATCGCCGGCGACACCATCGCGGAGGGGGGGTGGCTGTGGAAAGGGCCCCCACAAGGGAGATGCCACGGTGCCAGCCCGTAGCTCCCATTTGTGCCATGAGCTGGCAGTGCTCTGCACCCCCTGGGAATTGCCTCTCCCAGGGCTCCGGTGCTGCCCACATGGTTTTCCCGGCCATGGGGCTGGAGGGCTGTGACCGGAGCTGGGCTGGGATGCTCTTGGGGGTCCCTGCGCTAGGGCTGAGGGGTGCCGGGGGGTCGGGCTGTGGCGCTGCTCTGGGGGGGCACTGTCCGGCACAGCCCCTCACACCCCCCCCCTCGGCACAACTTTGCTGCCCCTGCACCCCACACCCCGCACCCTGAGCTGTTGGGGGTCCCCAACCGCAGCGAGGGGCTGGGGCTGTGGGGGTGGCACCTACCTGTCTCCACACTTCAGGCAGCAGGCAGGAGGCAGGCAGGGCTGCGTGGCCCCGAGCGGCGCTGAGCCCTGGTGCCCACTCAATTATTGATGGTGTCACCTCAGCCGCAGCCAGCACTGGCTCCGGTTACTGGGCTGAGTGGGGCTGGGGACGGGAATGGGGCCAGGCTGGGGCTGGAGGGTGACCCTGGGGCTGGGGTCCCAACACTGGGTCTGGGGTGCTGACACTGGGGCTGGGGTCCCATCACTGGGGCTGGGGTCCCAACACTGGGTCTGGGGTGCTGACACTGGGGCTGGGGTCCCATCACTGGGGCTGGGGTCCCAACACTGGGTCTGGGGTGCTGACACTGGGGCTGGGGTCCCATCACTGGGGCTGGGGTCCCAACACTGGGTCTGGGGGAGTACACACCAGAGCCAGGGGTTGGAGGCCGGATTGGGGGGGCTGGGTGCAGGATTTGGGGGGCCGGACACTGGACTGGGGGGAGGGATGCAGGGTTTGGGGGGCTGGATGCCATATTGGGGGGGTGGTGCTGGACTGGGGGGCTCGGGGCAGGGCTGCAGCGGTGGGGGCTGCGGGCAGTGCCCCTTGGGGAGCCCCGGCCGCTCCAGGGAGAGTGCCCAGCCCTGCTCCAAGCCTGGGGGCTCCTTCCCAGCCTCTCGCTGGGCTCCGGGGTGGGGGGGTCCCCGCAGACCCCCCCCCCCAGCACTTCCTCCCCAGTACCGCGAGGCCTCAGCCCCTCTCCCCGCTGCCTTCGGCACAGCCGGAGCGAGGGGGTCGTGTCCCGCCGGGCTGAGCACCGATGCACTCGCTGCAGGGATGGGTCAGGGAGGGGGGCAGGCGGGACACCCCCCCGCCCCAGGTGCAGGGCACGGGGTGGGCTCCCGCTCCGCACCCCACATTTTCTGTGCACAGAGCGGCAGACAGACACGGGGACATGCGTGGGTGCACGGAGCTGGCAGGGGTCCCCATGGCGGGGGTGGGCAGGGGGTGCTGGGAGCGGGGTCCCCTCGGGACCAGCAATGCTTGGAGGAAGGGGGGGGGGGCTCAGCTTGGCCCCCCGGGGCGGGGATGCCCAAATCTGCAGGGGAGCAAGGGGAGGAACGCCGGCCTGGGGGGGTCAGGAGGGCTTGGGAGGACTTGGGGGGCACTGGGAGTATGGGGGAACTGGGGGAACTGGGAGCACTGGGAAGCAATGGGAGTATGGGAGGCACTGGGAGCAGCAGGAAGCACTGGGGACACTGGGGGGAACTGGGAGCACCAGGGGCACTGAGGGGCACTGGGAGTACTGGGGGCCACTGGGGGCTCTGGGAAGCACTGGGGGCACTGGGAGCCCTGAGGGCACTGGGGTTCTGGGAGTACTGGGGGGCAGTGGGGGCTCTGGGAAGCACTAGGAGCACTGGGAAGCAGTGGGAGAACTAGGGGCACTAGGAGGCACTGGGAAGCACTGGGGGGCACTGGAAGGCACTGGGAGGCACTGGGGTCACCGATGTCACCGGGAGCACAGGTATCACTGGGGTCACCGGTGTCACTGGGAGCACTGGGGTCACCGGTGTCACTGGGAGCACTGGGAGGCACTGGGGTTACTGGTGTCACCGGGAGCACAGGTATCACTGGGGTCACCGGTGTCACCGCGTGTCCCTGCGCAGGCGCGCGCAGCCCGCGGCCGCGCCACGTGACCGCCGTGACCGGGGGGAGTGGGAGGGTCGGTGGGGGCGGACACGTGACCGCAGACTCACGCGCGCGTCGCCCAGGGCCGCGTGACACAGCCTGCGCGCGAGCCCCGCCCCGTCGCCGCCCCGCCCCGCGAGGGCTCCGCGCGCGACCCCGCCGCGCCGCGCCCGTTCACGTGACGGAGGCGGCGCGCGCCCCCGGCGGAGGGCGAGGCCCGTCCTCGCCCTTCCCCCTTCCCCCTGCGCCCCGCTGATTGGCTCCCCTTCACGTGACGGAGGCGCCTTTAGGCGGGGCGGGGAGCTACGGGGAGGGGGTTTGCCTTTCCCGTTGGCTCTCTCCGCCCACGTGACGGGGATGGCTGGTCACGTGGCAGACGGCGGCGGCAGCAGGGACGCGGCTCCGCCCTCCCCACCCTCACGTGACCGGGGCGGCGGGGCCCCTGCCGGACACCGTAGCGGCGCCGCGCCCGGCCCGGCCCTGCTGCGCCTCGCCATGGGCTGCTGCTACAGCAGCGAGGCCGAGGCCTCCGACCAGGTGGGCCCCGGGGCCGGCGGGGGAAGCCCGGGGCTCTGCGGGGTTAGGGAGGGGGCCGGCGCGGCCCCGCCGTGGCGGAGGAGGGGCGAGGCGGGGCGGGGCAGGGGGGGAAGCGGCCTGCCGGCTGCCCCGCTCCGGGGGAGGCCTCTCCGCCCCCGCCCCGGGGCCCGGGCCCTTCTGCCGGCGCGGCGGGCTCCCCCCCTCCCCGGGGGCGGCCTGGGGGGGCGGGGGCCGAGCGGCGGGTCTCCCCGCCCGCCCCCTCCCTTCCTCCGGTTACGGGTCGGGGGGCTGCGGGCAACTCCTGGGGACCTCGTCCCCTTCCCAGGAACCGGCGCTGGCTTGCGGAATGCCGGCTGCAGCGTGACAGCCGCCGTGCCTCCGCCTCCCTGCCCGCCCTCCCCCCACCGTCGTGGCCCCTCTCCCGGTGTCGTTATTCCCACAGAGCCGGGCCCGGTTTCTCTCCTCCAACAGCCCTCGAGAGATGCTCCTGCCCCTCATCACCTTACTGTCTGGGGGGTTTTGGTGGGAGGTTTTTTTGGCCTTGCGTTTCTCCCGGTGCTTCTGGCTGCGCACAGCCTCCCTGGTGCTGCGTGGGAGGAGGAGGGGGCTTGGTAGATCGTGGAAAACACCTCCCCCCCCAGCACCCCCCAGCCCTGTGGACCCTGTCCCGGTGCAGGTGTAAGCCCAGGGCTCCAGACGGTCATGGCCGGTGGGAGCTGTGCCAGGTTTTCCTTCTTGGGACAGTGTGACCGTCTCCGCTGTTGCCTCTTGCTGAGCAGCTTCAGCTCGTGGGGGTTGGGGAGGGGTGGCGGTGCAAAATCAGGGCTGTCACCTGTCCCACAGAAATTTAATCGGCAGCTGCGGTGCGGGCAGCCCCTGCCTGTGCCCTGCCAGGGAGCTCGGCTGAGCCGTGGTGCTTCCATGGGTGCTGTGGGGAAGGGAAGGAGAGGGGAGCTGCTGGCCGGGGAGGAGCCGAAGATGTCACCGATGGGAAGCGTGGAGGAGTGACCACGCTCCTAGATTACAGGCTGCGCGTCCCACTCTGCCGGGGTGCTTGTGCCTGTTGGCTCCTGCTCTTCTGACCCCTGCGTCACCAAGCTGGAGGATTAAGGCTTGAGCCATGGCTGGGGGCTCTGCACCCCCTGGGCTGTGGCTAGGGTGGGGTTCACCTGGCCCAAATGAATCCCGTGCTGTGCCAGTGTGGATGCAAAAGGCTGGCTGGGGTCTCTCCGTCCGCCAGTCGGTGGGTGAGGCCGTGGTAGGTTCTGCATAGGCAGGTTCAGGATGCAATGGGTGCGTCCTCGTTAGCTGCCAGGTTTTGGGCAGGTTGGGATCCTCTGTGGTGACACCTGCTGCCTGGCCGTAGGGTGCTGGCTGTGTTGGCTTGCCTGTGGGAGCAGGCAGGGCTGTGGGCTCCTGCCTGCAGGGTTAGCTGCTCCAGACGTGCTGCTGCACGCTGCCTGATTTCAGCCGTGCTTGCTCCCTTTGTGGCAGTGGGGGCTTTGAGTGTGAAAAAGCAAAGGAATTGGGGAAAAGGAGCCCAGCCGCTGCCTCGGTTGTGCCAGGGTTACACCGGGAAGCGCGGGGACCCCTCCCAGCAGCACCTGGTAGGCAGAGGGTGAGACTCCCATGGGGCAAAAGCTGCTGGCACAGTGGAGCTGGGACTCATCCACCTCTTGCATTTCCCCCCCAGGAAGAAGAGACAAAGCGGCTGCTGGAGCCGGCAGCCAGCCCTCCCAACAAGGTGCTGAACGGAGCAGAGCAGAGCTACCACAACCTCCCATCGGCACGCACCGACGAGCAGGCCATGCTGTCCTCCATCCTCGCCAAAACAGCCATGTAAGCCTCATGCCATAACTGCCTCGGTGCTGCAGCGGGGTGGGCAGGGCATCTGGGGGACCGGCGATGACCGCAGGACACGGCGTGCTATCGGACATGTTGTGGCAGCCTCACCCGTGGTCTGCCAGGCTGTGGGTGCCAAGGGGAAGGGGGGAGCTGGCGCAGTGCCCCCCTTGTCCCTCCAGCAGCCTGCATTTGGGGTGGGCTGCCTGTGGTCAGCCCCCTCCCTCTGGTTTGAGCCCCATGGGGACGCAGAGACAAGACCGCAGGTGTGAGATAACCCCTTGGCTGCTGGGCTGGGAATAGGGGCAGGGGCTGAGGAGTTCCCCCGCTCCAGATTGGGGTGAGCAAGTGGGGAGGCAGAGAGGGGGACTGGGGGCACCAGCACTGTGTCCCCTTCTGGGGATGCTCTGTCCTCCCTGGGGAGGCTGCCCCCTGTACATGCAGGAGCAATGTGGGGTGGGGGCTTGCCCAGCCTGGCTGGGGGGGGCTTTGGGTTGCTCATGGGCCCTGCTGCTCCCCTGTCTGGCACGGAGGGGCTGGTGGCAACTGGTGCGTGTCTCACATGTGGTGTCAGAGCAGCCCTGAGCACCACTCTGCTTGCGGGGGGAGGCAGGGGGCACGTGGCTGGGCTGTGGCATGGACCTGGGTGAGTGCCCAGCTCCTCTCTGAGCCCGGGGCCCGGTACCGGGGCTCTCAGGATGTCTGCCAAGCGTTTAATCCTCACAGCCCTTGCGGCATGACAGAGCCTCCTTCCCTGAGTGGCTGCGTGCCCGGGTCCCCAGGGTATGGGCCAGCCCGCGCTGCAGGAGGCTGCGGGCCAAAGCCCCCGGCTCTCTGCGCAGGCTCTGTCCCTCCGTCTGCATCTGCCCTGGGGCAGTTGCATGCAAACAGTCCTTGGCACTTCCCTCCCAGCAAGCAGCTGTCCAGCCTGGCACGCTCGTGTCCAGCTGGCTGCATCCGTGCTGCGAGTTTGGCCTTGTAACAGCCCTGAGCTGTTAATTTTGGGTTGCTGGAGAGTGCTGAAGTCCTGGCCAGCCTCGTTGGAGGGTGCTAGGTCTGCCTGAGAGGGGGAGAGGGCTCAGGGAGAGCGATGAGCCTGCAGCAGGACCTGCTGTTTTGTGTCTCCACAGCAACATCATTGACGTGTCGGCAGCAGATTCCCAGGGCATGGAGCAGCATGAGTACATGGACAGAGCCAGGCAGTACAGGTGGGACCTGCCCTGCTCTCTCGGGACACTTGCACCCCCTCAAAGCTGTGTCCCTGGGCAGGGCCTTGGGGTTTTGCCTTTGGGAGTCAACTCAGCGTGGAGCAGGGCTCCCCGTATCCAGGGAGGTCGTGCTTAGCTCTGCTCCTCTCCTCCGCCCTCCTGGCACTGCTGGGTGAGGCCCGTGGTGGTGCCAGTGGCAGAGTCCTTGTCCCGGCTACAGGCTCAGTGAGGGCGGCCACGCACAAAGGGCTCCTGTGTTCCCCCCCGCCAGCACTCAGGGCAGACAGCGGGTGGCTGGATGCGATTGCTGCCGCTTGAAAGGCGCCTGTGTTGGAGAACTGGAAGCTCCCTCATCCTCCTGCCTTGGGGAGTGAAGAGGGGTGGATGCTGGGAGCGGTGCAGCGTGGCTTTGCCCAGATCCCCCTCGGTGGTGCTAGTGCCTGGAGGTGCAGCACCCGTCTTCTGTCGAGCCTGGGTCTCCCTGCATCCCGTTGCTCCCTGGGGTGGGCTGGCACGCTCCTCCCCGGTGCCGGTGCCGACCCTCGCCGCTCTTCCCTCCGCAGCACACGCTTGGCAATGCTGAGCAACAACCTGACGCACTGGAAGAAGCTCCCGCTGCTGCCGTCTCTGACCAACCAACCACACCAAGTGCTCGCCAGTGACCCCGTCCCCTTCGCAGACCTGCAGCAGGTGAGAGGGGCTGGGGGCAAGCTCTGCCCTGCAGCTGGCCCCTGGGCCTCCCTCGGCGCTCCATGGAGATGCGGGGACTGAAGTGTCCTCATCCCGGAGGAGCAGTGGTGCTGTTCCCCGCTTGCCTGGAGCCCTGGCAGTTGTGGCAGTGAGTGCCCCAGCTTGTGTGCAGCAGCCTGGCTGTGCCAGCAGGCCCCAGGCAGGTTCTGGTGGCTGCTTGTGCTGTCTTTAGCTCAGTGCTGCCTTGCCAGAGGAGCATGGACACCACAGGCTTGAGCACGGGCCGTGCCGGGGCTCCTGTGAGCACAGAGTTGGGAGTCACGGTGTTGATGGGCGACGTTGTGGTCAATGCAGAAACATCCCAAGTCTCAGGCAACCCTGTAAGAACTCATGAGCACTGAAGGCAAAGCCTGGTCACGGGTTTCTAGTGCAGTAACTGCACGCAGGCAGTGGCTCTGTACTCCTTCCAGTCCATTCAGAGGATCCTTTGTGGCAGCAGGGTGTTTTGCAGCTCTTGGGGAGTCCTGCTGCCGCTTTGAGGAAGGAGCTGCTGGGGAAACAACTCTTCCTTACAGGGAGGAGCTGCTGCCTTGCCCATTAAGCGCAGTGAAAAGGCCCAGGTTTGCTGCCAGCTGGTTTGCAGGGTGGGTCTCCCCATTCCAGCCCCAGCAAGGGCTGGTTCCCAGCCCACTGGCTGGTCTCCGGAGCTGTGGGAGGGCTGGTGCAGCCCAGCACAAAGCCCACTGGCTCGCCATGGCTTGTCCTGCTCACGGCGCTTCCTCCCCAGCCGGGGCGTTTGAATACTGAAGTGTGCGGGGAGAGGAGACTGTCTCTGGGCTGCCAGAAACCTCTTCCCAAATGGAGACGGGCCAGTATCCGGGCACGTCCCGGCAAGCAGAGCGGCTCTGCCCAGCCCACTGCATCGCTCCCCTCTGGGGACTGTGGAGGTTCATCCCCTGCTGGGGCGGGCACAGCCAGGCCTCAGCTTGTGCAGGCAGGGAGGAGCTGCCGGTGGGCAGGCTTTTGCCAGCCGGGTTCTGCTTTGCCCTCTCTGCTGGGCTGGATCTCAGGAACGGCCACGGGCTCCGCTCAGAGGGCAGGTTTGCCTGCCGTGGTGAGGTCTCCTGCCTGTACCTGCCTGCAGTGAGCAGCTCCGGCACTGCTGCCATGCTGGGAGCTGCCTGAATAGCCTGGCTTTCCCACTGGCTGCAGGGTGGCCAAGGTGTCGTGGTTTCTCCCAAGGCCTGGGCTGACACGGGGATGGGGCTGGTCCTGGTGGTGCAGCCTCTGCTCTGAGAACAAAAGCCCATTTTTAGGGTCTTGAAGGTTGGGGTTTGGTTTTTTTTGACCCAAAGAGTCCTGCGCTGTCCAGGGGCCTCCTGCCCTGCTCTGCTGCTGTGGCATCTCCCCAGGACACAGCCCTGCCCCAGTACATCCTCAGGGACAGGGACCTTTTTTGGGGGGGTACAAGTGTTCCCCATCCTATGCGCAGGCTTGTGCTGGGGCTGCCAGCCCCGCTGCTCCCTGTGGCATTTTCTTTGGGATAACTGTGTTTGCCAGAGCCGCCGCTGATGCCAGCTGCTGTGCTTGTGCCCGCAGGTGTCCCGGATAGCTGCCTACGCCTTCAGCGCACTCTCACAGATCCGCGTCGATGCCAAAGAAGAACTGGTTGTACAGTTTGGCATCCCCTGAGCCCACCCCGCGGCACCACAGCTTCACCGGTTTTGGGTTGTTTTTTGTTTTGTTTTGTTTTTTCCTACCCCTCCCCCCTTTTTTGGTCTTTATTTCTCCTCCCCTCCCTCCCCACGGCGCCATGACAGAACTTGTACAGACACCCAGTTTCCTACTAATGGCCAAGATGCCCGTCACCGGCGCTTCGACCCTGCTGTGATAGCTGCTGGCGCTGCTTGGAGGCTTTCTCCTCCTGCTGGGTGGGTGTGTGTGGGGAGGGGGCTGCGTTTCGCCGGACGCTGCCTTGCACAGGGATGACCACAAAGGGAACGCCGGTGTGGGGAGGCCCCAGTGTGTGCCAGGTCACTGGGAAGGGTAGGCTGGAACCAGGTGGTGCTGGAGTCAGGCTGCAGCGGATGTGACTCTCTGCGTGGGACCTGGTGGCTTCTGACACCCTCCCCACTCATTTTTACATGTTTGGACCTTTATTTTGTTTTTTTAATTATTATTTTTGGCCACAGTAGATAAAACAACGTTCATCCAGCACCTGTCTCTGTTCTGCGCCAGCCATAGCGTGGATGTGGTGGGAGAGCCATGGTGTTGTGGGGGGTGGGGGGGTGGTGTGTGTTGGGAAATGCATCCCTGGAGCCCCATTCCAGTCTCCAAGCTGGTTACTGAGACCCATGGGATCTGCTCTTCGCAAAGGCTCTGGGGGCCCGTCCCCTTTCGGCCCACATTGTAGAAAACCACCCCACAAGCTGCCTTCTGCCTCCAGGCACGACTGCTGCCACCCCAGCCGGGGCTGGCTGGAGTATGAGGGGCAGCAGGGAGTCATGGGGTACTGGTGATGGAGGGCAGGGGAGGGGTGTGTTCATAGGAGGCAGCTGCCCCCCCCCATTGTCACCCCAGGAGGCAGCCAAGGCTGGGGGGGGTCTCTGGGTGCTGCTCTGCAGGTTTCAAGGCAGATGTTGACCCTCATCCCCTGCCCCCTCTTCCATTGCAGCCCCCTGGGCAGGGGGTGACATGGGGCTGCGCTTCCCCCCCCCCACCCCCTGCTCCATGAGACTGCCAGGGACCCCCAGGAGCACCCAAACCTGGGACCACCCAAGCGGGGTGAGTTCCCGCTTGTGGGTCAGGGCAGGTTTGGGGGCTGGTGGTATCTGGGGGCTTTAGGGTCCCTTCCCCCTGCCCCAGCTCCCTCTCCCTGGGGTACCACCCTGCCCCCCCCCCCCCCCCCCCCCCCCCCCCCCAGCTATTTCACTCTGAAGCTGGGGTGGGCTGAAGGTGAGGGCTGCTCCCGGGGGGGTGAGGGTGGCCCCCCGGGGGTGCCTGTAACCCCTCTGCTCCTCTGTGGGGTTCCCGGACAGGGGGGGCTGGCGTGGGGCTGCACTGTCAGCAGCTCTTGGGGGGGCGAGAGGGTGACTGTCCCCCAGTGGGCCCGTACCCACCCTGGATGGAGCTGATACGGCAAAAGGAGAAGGCGGAGGTGGGGGGTGAGCTCGGGTCGCTCCCCCCGGGACGGCAATCCCCGCCGTGGGGCAGGACCCCAGCCCGGCTGGCGCTGTGGGGCAAGAGCGGGCCCTCACTGCCCCCAGTGCCGCCCTACCGTGGGCCTCCGCCTACCCCTGCCCGGGACACTCACCCCCCCCCTCCCCAGGGTCCCTCGCGTGTCCCTCCATCCTCCCACCCCCCCACGGGAGACACCCCCCCCCCCGTGTCCCTTCACCCCCAGGGGACTCCCCTCCCACGGACACCCCCGTCCCCACGCGTGTCCCCGTACCTTCCGCCGCCCCCCGTCCCCTCGCGCGCCGCCGTCACCACGGCAACCCGTTCCCGTCCTTCCCCGCGGCTCTCGCGAGATCCCGGGCCTCCCCGCCCCTCCCCGCGAGGGGGCCGCCGGGATTCGTAGTCCTCCTTCCCCCGGCACAGCCCACCCCTCCCACGTGACGCGCCCCGCCCCGCCGGCGGCCAATAGGAAGGCGGGGGGGGCGGGAGCTACCGTTTGAATCCGGGAGGAGGCGGCGACGGCCCCGGCACGGTACGGGGACGGGGACGGGGGGGCACTGGGGAGGAGCGGGATGGGGATGGGGATGGGGATGGGGATGTCCATGTCCATCCCCAGCGGGCCCAGTGTTTCCCGCAGCCTACAGCGGGGGCTTGGGCCCCGGTACCACTCCCCTGGTGTCGCCATCCCGGGCCCGGTGCTCGCCGGGGCCTGGCTGCGCCAGTCGGTGGGGCTGAGCCTCCCCCTCCTTCCCCTCCCTTCACACCGTCTGTGGGGCGCGGCAGAGGAACCCCTGATAAGTAGGTCCTCACCGGGCCCAGCACCGGGCACTGGATCGGTGCCGTGCCGGAGAAAGGCCTGCGCAGGCTGCCGGTACCCACCGGTACCCGCCGGCTACCGGCCCGGCTCAGTTTGCCAGGATCGCCTCACGCTGCCCGTTGCCGTGTGCCGAGCCGGCTGCGCCTCGTCCGCACGACGTCCGCTGGCCAGGCGCCTCCTTGCCTCCCGATCCAGTAGGAAAAGCTCCCGCCACCAGCTCCCATTAGTCTCCGGCCAAGCTCAGCGGCATCCCCTCCCCGGGGGGGTGGTCCCAGCCAGAGCGTGGGGGCTCGTGGGTGTCTCCCTTTGGTTCCCGGCTGTTTTGGGAAGCCTGAGCTTTTGCCAGTGGCGTTCAGCAGTCAGGTCCCTGCCACCGGCTCTTCTGCTGCCCCCTGCCCCGGAGCTAGTTTAAAAGAACTTTTTCTGTGGCACACCGTGCTCCTCGGCCCCTTCCCGGCTGGTGCGGTGAGCGCCATGCTCGGGGCAGCCCAAACACCCCAGGGATGGTTCCCGAGAGTCTCCAGATCAACAGCGAGGGACGAGCGTCCCTTCCTTGCCCACTGCCTGCCAGCCCCAGGAGGCTGCTGGGTCCCTGGGTGCAGGCAGGGCTCTGGCAGCTGCCATTCCCCGTGGAAGGCAGGGGTCCCGCAGCCCCTTCAGCCAGCTGCCTTCGCTGGCATCTCTGCCAGCGATGGGTTGCGGCATCGCTCCGGTCCCCGTCAAATCCGTGGCCGCTGGGGGGGGGGCGTGTCAAGGGGGGGAATTTTTCAGGATCCAGTCGGCACATGGCTCCAGCTGGGTTAGCAGGAGACAGGGGCTGGCAGAAGGGACCCCCAGTGCCTTTTCCCGCTGAGCCCCCCCGCTCCCCACCAGCAGCCAACGGTGCCGGTGCTGGCATCACGCTGGGGCCGGGAATGGGTCTGTGCCAGCCCTGCCAGCCTTCTGTCACCCAGGGTGACGGCAGCAAGCGTACCCATGGCCAGGGTCAGACGTCGTCGCTTCCCCACGGCCGCACCAGCAGCAGCGGCAGCAGCTTTCTGTGCCGTGCGCCTTTAACGAGCGCGGCCTCGCGCGGTGACGTGGGGTGGCCCAGGGCCAGGAAGGGGAACCGTCGCCTGCCAGCCCTGCTGAAGAGAAGCCCAACAACTTTTCTTTTGTGCGTGGCCGCTGGCTCTCTGGCCTTCCCCGGCTGCCAGCGCTCATGGCGGATTAAACCCCGCGCGCCGACAGCGGCTGCTGCGCGCCCCCGGTAAGGCCCAAACAAAGACTTTATCCGTCTTCCTTGTTTGTTTTCAAGAGGGCCAGGGAGGAGGAGGAGGAGGGAGGCGGGGGAGGCGAAGCTTACCGTCTCCCAACCCCGCCGCCTCACCGCAGCGTGTGGTTCCCTCCCCGGCGCCTCGCGAGCCCCCAAGGTGCGAATCCCTGACTCGCGTCGGAACGCGGGCGGCCCAGTTGGGTTCGCCAACATCCGGGAGCTCAGGCTCCGGGGTGGTGGCTGTGACACCCCCCCCCCCTCCCCCCCACCTTTCACCGCTTCCTCCCCACGCCGGCCTTGGGCTGGGGAGGGGGCTGCTGTGGGTCGCCCACCCTGCCTGGGTGAGCTGCTAGGCTCTTCCTGCAGCGGGACCCCCTGCCCTGGGATAGCTGGGGGGGCCGCGGGCGCGTCCCTCTGGCAGGTTGGCGCTTCGGGAGCTCTGGAGGCGCGGGCTTGCGTAACGCCGTGTTTTGACCGGAGCGGGCGCTGAGGGAAAGAGGCGAAGGACAATGCTGCCGTGGCCGTCACCGCCGCCGGGGCTCGTGTCCCCCCGCCTCGTCCAACGGGACCCTTCCCCACTGACCCCCCCCCCACCCTGCTCCCCTCCCCGGATATGCGGTTGGAAAGTGTTCATGGCTGCTGCCGTGCTTTGTGCCGACACGCCGGGCTCCCCAACCGCTTCCCGTCTGCCATCGCACGGATCCAGGCGTAGCATGAGCAGCATGTCCCCACGGAGGGTTGTGTTGTTGTCTCCGGCGAGCATGGCTCGGGGAAGGCGACATTGCCGGCGATGAGTCAGGCTGTGAGCAGGGCAGGAGCCGGGCACCGGCACTTCTGCAGACAGGCTCTGGTAAAATCCAGCTCGGTCCTGGTGGGGTGTGCTCAGTGGGATGTGGCCCTCTGTGGTAGAAGACTACGTTCAGTGCTGGCACGCACGTTTTGCCCGGAGGCTTCAGGTGGATTTCTGGGGAAAGATCCTGGCCTAGGCACGCTGCACCCCCGGCCATGGGGCTGGAGGGGTGGTGGGTGCCGAGAGGCTGTATGCTGCAGCTGCGGGGCAGAGGAGTGGGTTTTTAGCCAAATTGGAGGGAGGGAGGACCCGTCCCGCCAAGGGTCCCGCACTTCCCAGCTGAGCTCACGGAGGCGGTGGGAGCTCTGTGTCCCCCCAAAGCCATTGCGGCCAGTGGCCGTGGTGTGCTGGGCGCTCCTGGGAACGGCTGCGGATTCTGGGCCCCCCCCCCCACCTCCCCACCCCGGCAGGTGGTTCTCCTTAGCACCGTCGGCAGCGGGCAGGGAAGCTGGCAGCGTTCCGACGGCTTGGCTGCTGCCTCGCTGGGCTTGTTTGGGGCCAAGTGACCTTTGCAGGCTCCTTCCAGCCCCAACGGCGGTGCCCGGCCAGGGGCAGAGCGGGAAGCCTGCCTGCCCCCGAGGGTCATGGCAGCTGGGGAGGTGGGTGACCAGGGAATCCCGGTTCCCACCCTGCCAGTGTTTTGGGGGCTGGTGGCCACACAGCTGGGAGGAAGCCAGAGCTGCTGCAGGCAGTACCACGGTGGGAGCTCAGCCCCTTGCTGGGCAGGCAGGGCTGGCTCTGGCCACCCAGCCACCTGGGTTCCCTCCTTTTTCTTTCTCTTTTTAAATTTCCTTCCACCATGAGGTCTGCGGGAGATCCCTCCCCCTGTCAAGTCCTGGCATCCTGCTGCATTCTCCATGGCTCCCACCATGCTCTCGGCCAGAGCCAGCTGACCTGCCCAGTTTGGGTGCTTGTTTGCTACTGCTCCCCGGTCCCCCTCTGCTCCCCAAGGGCCATGCCGTGATCTGTAGCTGCTTCATCCTGCTGGGGCCGACTGCCTCTTGGCACAGTGCTGGGGGACTTTTTCCTGCTCTTGCCCATCCCGCAGGACCACCGTGGCTCTTGGCATGGCATCCCTACACATGCCAGATTTTTGTGCTTTGAACCACGCTGCCTTTCTCTCTAAAGTTGGTGCTCATGTTTTCTAGAGGGAGGTGAATTTTCCTGGCATGCTGGGGCTTCCCGGCAGTGATACCGGCTCTCAGCCGTGACTGGCGGCAGGGGGAATGCCATCCCTGGGTGGGCAGCAAGTGCTGATGAGCTGCCAGCCTCTGTACCAAGAGCCCGCTGGATGCCCAGGTCAGGCTCCCTGCCTCCAGCCTGCCACAGGCAGAGGAACCCAGTGGTTCAGCACAGCCATGGAGAAGGCCTCGGCCACGTGTGGTGCCCCACGGTGAGGCTGGCGGGCAGGATCCCTTGGGGTGATGGCAGCCGCCGGTGCCAGCTGGCCCGAGCCACGACCGGTTGTTTTGTGCTGCCATGCTGTGACCTGAAAGACTGGCCTGATGGGACGCTGCCCTCCTCCTTGGGTGACTTGGGCTGAAACCAGTGGCGAGGGGGACCTGCCTGGGCATGGGATTGGAGCGGGCTCCTGGGGTGCCAGGCCTTTAAATTTCTCTTAAAAGAAATTTCAGAGAAGTTTGAGAGTGAGGGGGATGGAAGGAGGCACAGCAGGAGGTGCTGGCTACAAGGAGCCTGAGCAGCGGTTTTCCCTTGAGCCTTGTTCGTCAGGATCCTGATCTCCGGGGGTAAATCCCGGGGGGCTGTGGGAGAGGACCTGGCTGCTGCTCGGCTGTGCTGCTCCCTGCTCAGTGCCTGCTGAAAAGCAGGAGGATGTCGGCTGCTCACCTCCGTACAGCCCACAGCCGGCCAGGCACAGTGGGTAGATCCTCCCTTGACAGACATGAATGCCTGGTGCTGTGTGCAAGCTGTATATTAATGTAATTACTGTGTTTGGCCTTAATTGCCTTTTTTTTTTTTCCCCTTTGTTGGCATTCCTAGGTCCGGGCAGTCACCTGGCAGCCTCGCAAAGATGCCTCTTCACGGTGCGAGAGCCGCGGCTCTCCTCACTTGGGTAAAGCCTCCCTCCCTCTCCTCTGCCATAGCTTGCTCCGTAGGTGGGACATGCTGCTGGGGTGGGTCCCAGCTGCTGCCGGCACCGGCAGCTCCTTGGGGGCATGATGCCGGGGCCAGTCAAGGGAGGGATTGTGGCCGGGGCAGGTCCTGGGGCGGCTGAGTCCCTGCCATTCCCGGGCAGGTGGGTGTTTGCAGGAGAAGCCTTGCTCACTGTTCCTGTTGAGTAACCAGAAATGCCGGAACAGCTTGGTCTGGCTGTGGAAACTGCCCGGGATCCAGAGCCGAGCCTGGAGCAGGCAGCAGGCTTGGGAAGTGAGCAGCAGCTGGACCATAAAGGTTCTTTTGGATCTGCCTCACGAAACAGTGCCATGTCCAAGCGAAGCATCGCAGTGTGATAATCGAGACCCATGCCGGCCTGTCTGGCTGTGGAGTCATGGGGATTGCGTTCAGCTTTTGCCTGGACAGGGCAGGGGTGGTTGGAAGGGCTGGCTTTGCTCTCACACCCAGACTGGTCTTGCTGTCCCCTGCCAGGACTGGGAGGTGGTGGGTGGCACAGCATGGCATGGTGTTGGCTTCTGCCTTCTGACCATCTCACCCCATTTCTAGGTGAACAGCACAAAAGTTTGTACTGATCCCCTCAATGATCTGTCACAGCTCCAGGACTGCAGCATCTTCATCAGGATCATCAACAAAATGTGAGTACAAGGAGCTGGGATGTGTTCTCCGAAGCACCTGGCTGGCTGGAAGGCGGCAGCAAGCACGTGCTGGGCTGCCTCCCGGAGCCACAGCCTCGGCTCCCAGGAGTCTCCTCCAGCTGCAAGCGTGGTCCTTCTCTGGGCAGGGTGGGAGCGGGGGTCCTGGCAGACCTGATGCTGGATCTCTGGCTCCTGCATGTGAGGGTCCGGTAAAGCAACAGCACCTGCGTAAGCAGCACTTGCCACCAGGTGTGCTCTGAAACCCATTGCAATGAAACGCAGGGCTTGTGTCTTCATACTGTGGCTCCTTTGCACGTAAACCCACTGCGTGTGGGACGATGAACCTTTTCGTCTGCCTTCCTTGGAAGCCTCCATACGTAGATGATGTACCAGGGCTCTGCCTGCAGCTCAGGCTCGAGAACAAACCTACTCGAGGTAGCTGGGAGAGGGTCTGCTCCACTGCCTGCCCTGCAGGCAGGGGCTGCCCATTGTGTGGCCGGGGTCTGCCTGTGGAGCTGCCCAGGTAGGATTTTAGCCAGAGTTTCTATCATTTGAGGCTTGCTATCACATCTGGCACTGATGTCTGGGCTTACTCCTGGCATCGAAGCAAAGAGCCGAGGGCTGATACCAGCAGTGCGGGGGCTCCCGGAGCTGCGTGGGAGATGCTTTATTTCCATAAATACTGCTCGGGTGAGGAAACAGCCCAGCAAGTTTTCCTGAGCCGCAGCCTCGGGATCCTGAGGAAGCCTTGCGTCTGTAAAGCAGCCTAAAGAATGACAGCTCCCACCCCATGAAGCGTTCCTGTTCTCTGGGGACATCAGGCTGTTTCCGAGTATGATACGGGCAGGATGGAGTCTGTTTGCTCTGTCCCAGGAGCCAGGGTGGCTGGGCAGGAGTGGAAGAAAAGCCTCCATCAGGAGCTGCATTCGTTGCCTGTGAGCAAGGGCGATTAAAACCTGCAAGCCATAATGGGCATTGGAGCTAGGACCAAGCACGCTCTGCTCTGGCTGTGCGTCGTTAATGAGCTGGTGAGGCAAATTGGGAGGGCGTGAGGCTGCCGCTCAGTGCCGAGCGCGGCTTTGCTTTCAAACCCTTCCGGCGGGAGGCTCTGTGGGAGCCTGTCTGCTATAATTACCTCCTGCACGGTGTAACAAGAGCCTGCTCGGAGCAGGGATCTGCCTGTGGTGGGTGGGGAGGAAGGAGCCGCCTGCACCGGGGATATATTTAGTCAGACCTGGTTAATCTCCTGGGTCTGTGCTCCAGCTCAGATTAGCTGGGATCACCAGCGGCATGTGCTCACTAAACAGGCCTGACCATAGCTTGATAAGTGGGGGGGCCGCCATGGCAGCCAGCTGAGCTGAGGAGCTCCCCACAGCACCAGGAGACAGGCTGGGAAATCCGTGAGGATGAGAAAATCCTCATGCCAGCCCCTTCCCAGGGCCAAGTCCCTGCTTTCAGCACCCCGGGAGTAACCAAAGGTACCAAAGCAGTGCCGGTCGGGCACAGCTGGCACGGGTTTTAGGCACACGGTCTCTGTTTGAGCTGGCAGCTGTTGAGAAGAGCATGGTCTTGAATAAGAGCCACAAAAGACAGCTTCAGCTCCCCCGCTCCAAAATCCAGCGTGGGCTCCAGGGCAAGCAAGCCAGAGGGGAGCGGGGTCCGCATGTGTCTCCAAAATGGTGACGCTTTGCGATAGCAAGAAAAGCACCCGGTTCCACGTGCGACCCCCGGCCCCCACGGTGCCTCCCCGGCTGGCGGGGATGCCGCCGGCTCCCTCTGCCGTGCCGGATGCCGGGGCTGGCAGGCAGAGGAGGAAGCGGCGGAGGTCGGCAGTGCTCCGGCACACGCTCCGGGGGGGCCAGCTGCCCGGCTCCGTCTGCTCACCAAACGCAGCCATGTTTGTTGGGGCTGCGGGGAGCGTCTGCGCCTGCTCCCAGGCATGGCGTCGTTGGCTTTTGCTTCACCACCCGCCCGGGCATGAGGGCGTAGGGCAGGCTGGCATCGCGTTGCCCAAGAGCCAGTCCCTCGCTCGGCAAGCTCTGTTGCAAAAAAAGCACCATTCGTTTAAATCCCTCGGCAAAACATTAACGCAACCCATGCACTCTTCTAGCCACAGGAGCGAGGAGGGGGAGTCTGTGCTGGAGCAGCCGCTGCCAGAGAGGATCTCCTTCATCCGTGGCTTCCTGCAGAGTAAGAGCCTCCGCTGGGGGAAGCGGCCGCCCCTGCTCGGTGCCCCCCACCCCTGCAGGGGTCTGGTCTTGTGTCTGCAGGCTTCCCCTTCCCCCAAGTGACCCCCCGCTGCATCAGCAGCTTCACGAGGTGCAGGCAGAGTTGCCGTGACCCTGTGGCAGCGTGCGGGAAGGAAAGCTTCCCGATGGATATCCTTGCTGGAGCCCGGGCTTGCAAAGGAAGTCCAGGGGGTGAAGGGCAGGGTGCTGGTGGCTGCTCTGGTGATGCTGCTTTGGGGCAGCATTCCTCACCCAGTGCCTGGCCTCAAGCTGCTCAAATCCTGCTGGAAAATGCTTATCTGAGTAGGAACCCTGGGAAGAGATATGGGAAGTCTCTTGTACTTTTGCTTGGCCTCCCTTAGAAGGGGAGACACTATATCCCACCCTCCATAGATGGGTCTCGGTTTGGGCTGGTGGTGGAGGAGCAAAAGGCGCAGACTGATGCCGAGGGTGAGGTGGGGAGGTTGGGACTCAGGGGCAAGTTGTCAGAGAGGGGAAAGAAGCCCCCGTCAGAGTTAATGGCAGAGGCTGAGCACTGGGGGCTCAGCTCTGGAGCCCAGCCTGCCCTGTGCCTCCCTGCCTGTGCCCCTTCTCCTTGGGGATGCATCACGGTGCCTCTCAGCTCAAGCGCGTCACCACGGGGGATGGACACATGCCACGGGCTGGCAGGCAGCGTGCCCAGCGGCAGGGACTCCTGCGTGACTGGGAATCCTGCTTCACGTTGCAGAGCACTGCAAGCACAAATCGGCCACGGAGAACCTGGTCTCGGCACAGAAACTGCTGGAGGGAGAGGAACTGGCATTGGCCAAGGTAACTGCCAGACACGCTTTATTCCTAGCCGGCACTGATGTGCCGGTGACCGACTTGGGGTCGGTAACGCTTACCTGCCTCGTTCCAGGTGGCCGTGCTGCTCCTGTATCACACCTCCATGAGCTGCAAGAGCCCCAGGGAGTGGTATGAGTTTGACTACAAGACTCAGGTAATTCCTTCTGGGTTGCCCCTCCGGACCAGGGGTGTGGGGGGGAGCGGAGGTGCCTGTCGGGTGTGTTCTGAGACCTGCCCTCGTGTTTGGGTGCCCTTGAAAGATGGGGTGGGTGCTGCAGTGCTCTGGGCAATCAAAGGCTTGTGACTGTGAGTGTGGCTACCTGCCAGCGCAGGCACGGGCAGGCAGGGAGCTGCCCGCTGCCCCGAGCCTGCTGTGGTCGTTGCCTGGCTGACACCACTCTGCCTGCGAACCGCAGCTGCTGCAGCAGAGTTGCTGACCCTGTGGCTCCTCCGACACAGGTTGAGCTGGCATCGATCCTCAAATTTGTGCTGGACAATGAGGAGAGCCTGAATGAGAATCTGGAGACGTTTCTGCAGAGGAAAGGTGAGCGCCAGGCCCTGGCTGCCTCTGCTGTGGCACTAGCTTGGAGTAATGGGCCAAGCCTTGTGCAGGCAGAGCAGTCATTGGGCACGTTTTTCTCCTAGCTGGCACCAATTCAGTGCCCTGGTAAGACCGACAGGTTAACATGATTGCTGTAGTGATGTCCAAGTGCCAGCTCAGAGTGGGACAGAAACAGTCCATAACCTTGCAGAGAGCAGCAGTGGGATACTGCGAGTGCTGAGCACTGCTGGCATCTTTCCATACAGCTCCAGGTTCTGAGCACTGCTGGCATCTTTCCATACAGCTCCCATGCCGGTAGCACCTAACCAGCAAGGATGAGCCTTTTCTAGAGCATAAAAACATTGGGCTTTTTTCCCCGTTTGTGCTGCTATAGCTGCCAAGCCATAAGAGCAGCAACACCATCCAGATCCCTGCACCCCAGGACTGAGCACTATGACATGGTTCCTTGTAAGCTCTTCTTTAAGAGTAGGGCTGCCTTATACCTGTTGGGCTCTTCCCACTCGGCAGCATCCCAGCTTTTGTGGTGCATGCCGCTTTCCCTGGAGGAGCAAGGCAGGTGGGATGCCCACAGCTTTGTGGTGGGAGTGGAGTGCCAGGGCAGGACCGTGGAACTGGCAGGACAGGGATGTAAGGCAGGTTTATGGCTTTCTCGGCTGGGCTGATCGCTGGAATTTGTGGTCCCTGCGCACCTGGGATTTCAGGTGCTAAACCCTCCCTTCTGGTATTAACGTGAAGATCACAACTTGCTTCTCCCTTGTGATTTCCAGCGCCGCCATCCTCGTCCAGTGCATCCAGCAGCAGCTCTGAGGAGCACTCCCCGCTGCTCTCCCTCCCGCACAAGCGAGAGGTGCGTTTCCTGGAACTGCAGAAGATTGCCTCCTCCTCCTCTTCCTCCTCCTCCGGCGCCAACAAGTATGTCCCCAGCCTCTTGGCTGCTGGGGGGGGTGAGGGAAGGGGGGGCAGGAACGGACAAGGCAGCTGCTGGGACCCAGAGATGTAGCCAGGGTGCATGCTGACTTGACAGAGACCCCCTTTCTGCCACGGTGCTGTCCTGTTGCAAACTCCTCAGGCTTGATATGGGGATGTACTGTGGTGGGGTGAGGTCAGGCTGTAATTAACTCCTCTTAGCCTTGCTCGTTTCAGCCTAATGAGCACAGACACTTCCCAGAGCTTTGGGAGGACCAGGCTTGTGTCGCTGCTGGATGTGCTAAAGGAGTTTCTCTCTAGCAAGCTGTGAATGCTGTGTGGTGGGGCTCCAGCTATGGTGGGAAGGGAGATGGATGCTTTGCCCTGGGACTGGTTTTGTATGTGCATGCCAGACCTTTAGAGGCTGGTGTTACTGTAATCGAGATGAGGAGAGTGGCCTTTCTGCTCAGGCGACAAGGATCAGAGTTATTGCTCTGAACCTGCCTCTGAGATGGGGGAACCAGAGCGGGTCTGGCTGCGTGGGGAGGGACTGTGCCCCGCTGTTGGCTCCGGATAACTGAGTTATGTGGTGTGCCTCTCTACAGCACGCTCTCCGGCTCTCCATCCTCGCCCATGGGGGATGTCATGCAGACCCCCCAGTTTCAGCTGCGACGGCTGAAGAAGCAGCTGGCTGTTGAGAGAGAGAACCGGGATGAGCTGGAGGTGGAGCTGGCAGAGAATCGCAAGCTCATCACAGAGAAGGGTCAGTCGCTAGTGGGATGTCCTGGGGCGTGGGGAGGGCTCTCAAGGGCTGGCACCTCGCCTGGTTTCTGTGACTCTGTTACAGCTTTGACCCCACCATGACTGTGCTCATGCACAGTCCATCCTGCCAGACCCCAGGTGAGCACAGATCGTGGCTTTGGAGCTTTTCTGCTTCCCAGAGCAGATAAGGTAGCTTGGGGTTTGCTGTGCCTTGCTCCATAGTGGGCCAAGGGGACCCTTGCCTGTTAGTCTGGAACAAAGGGTTATGCAGAAAGCCTTGCTGATGGGAGCCAAGACAGCTCTGATGCTGTTGTAACAACTCTGAGCACCTCTTGGAGATAGCTGGTTGTCCCCCTGCCAAATGATTTGGAGCAGGCTGGCAGGCGTAGGAGTCTCGGCATCCACATCTAAAACACTCTCTGCACTGGGGATTTCCCCAGGCGCATGTGGAGACTGCAGGTTCCTTCTTCCCTCTTCCTTACATATCCTGGGCAACAGAAGCCATGACTGAAGCAACACCCATGCTGAGCAGCAGTGCTCACAGCCTGGCTCTTCTGTCTTCTGCTGCAAAGGGTTTCTGTGCAGTGGCTCCTCACCAGCTTGGGAGAAGGACAGGCATCCTCCACTCTGCTGTTGGGGGGGTTCAGGTGACATAAAAAGATGGTAACGGGCCCTTTCTCACTCCCTCCTCAGAGGCTCAGATCACCATGATGCAGCAGCGGATTGATCGCTTGGCTCTGCTCAACGAGAAGCAAGCTGCAGACCAGCTGGAGCCCAAGGAAATGGAGGAGCTGAGGGAGAAGAACGAGAGGTAATCCTCCGGGGACGTCCGCTCCCTCCTTCTAGGCTGGTCCTTGTCACTCCCACGTCCCTGGACTCCATGTCATTTGTCTCTTTCCCAGCAATGCACTAAACAGGGGTGAGGGCAAACCTCCTCTTGTTCTCTGCTACCTCCTCTGCAGCTGCGCCCCAAGGAGGAGATGGCTTCGGCAGTCACAGAATCATAGAATAGTTTGGGTCATCTAGTCATCTAGATGACTAAATGACGGTCATCTAGTCCAACCCCCTTGCCATGGGCAGGGACATCTTCAACCAGATCAGGTTCCTCAGAGCCCCGTCCAACCTGACCTTGAATGTTTCCAGGGATGGGGCATCGACCACCTCTCTGGGCAACCTGGGCCAGTGTTTCACCACCCTCATCATAAAAAAATCTCTTCCTTATAGCCAGTCTGAATCTATGCTTCTTTAGTTTAAAGCTATTACCCTTTGTCCTATTGCTACAGGCCCTGCTAAGAAATCTGTCCCCATCTTTCTTATAAGCCCCCTTTAAGTACTGGAAGGCTGCAATAAGGTCTCCCCGGAGCCTTCTCTTCTCCAGGCTGAACAATCCCAACTCCCTCAGCCTGTCCTCCTAGGAGAGGTGTTCCAGCCCCCTGATCGTTTTTCTGTCCCTCCTCTGGACCCACTACAACAGGTCCAAGTCTCTCCTGTGCTGAGGACCCCAGAGCTGGATGCAGTGCTCTGGTGGCGGTCTCAGCAGAGCAGAGGGGCAGAATCCCCTCCCTTGACCTGCTGGCCGCACTGCTTTTGATGCAGCCCAGGACACGGTTGTGCCAGCCAGCACGCTGCACCTCATGGTTGGGCCAATTATGGCTTGTAGCCCGTTTTTATCACAGCGGGCAGGGAGCCAGTCCCAAACGATGCAGTGTGTTCTGACAGCCTTCTCCTTACCCTAAAACCAGCATGGGAACTGCTATTCCTGTTGTGGGAAAAGGGTGTGCTGCCTGCGTGGGTCTTGCCTGCCTGGGATAGACTCTGTGCCACTGAAAGCTGTAAGGGTGATATTGCAGCTCCTGACCCCAGCCCCTTCTCCAGCTTCTAGCCCTCCAGTTTGATCCAATTTGATTGGATCTGAACTGGGCTGTGTCACGCACTTGAATTCCGTTGCCTGCCACGCTGTGTCCCAGTCTTTGCCCTGTCCCTGTGCAGTGACATATTTACTTGGGAAGGATGCCCAGCCTCTGCTGGCAGGTGCTGTGCCTTTTTTGTCCTTTCCTCACTTATTTCACTTTGCAGAGGGGTGTCTGGAGTCCTGCAGCTGCCTCTGCCCTCGGTTCTGAGCGGTTGTGCTCACGCAAAGCACAAATGCCGCTTATCCCTGCTCCACTTTGTGATGTATTAGGATCCAGTTTAGAGCTGAATTTGTGGTAGTTTCTCACCACGGCACAGAGATACCTTGGTACCTTAGCTTCCTCAGCAATATCCAGCAGCATCTGTCCCCAGCAATGTCCTCACCTGCCTTGTTTGTGCCCCACTAAGCCGCAGCATAACGACCTCCTCTCCTGCAGCCTGATGGTGCGCTTGCACGAGGCCCTCAAGCAGTGCCAGGACCTCAAGACTGAAAAAGGCCAGATGGACCGAAAAATCAACCAGCTCTCCGAGGAGAACGGGGATCTTTCCTTCAAGGTATGGGGCACTGTGTCCTCTCCATGTCCCCACAGCCGAGTCGTTTGTGTTGGGGCCCAGGGGGGAAGGATTTGATGACAGTGACGGCTGCTCAGCTGCTTATGGCTCTGCCACTGGCCTTGTGTGACCTTGACCCCGTGACCGAGCCTGCTTTGGGCTCCAGATCCTGATCCAAAGGGAAACCGTAGTGGAGGAAATAGCGGCCGGGTAGAGTTGCCTGCATGCAGTGCTGCAGGTGCAGGGCATGGGCACTCAGGACCTGGGATGTCCATGGATGCTGCGGTGCCCAGTGCTTGGGGAGAGGGGACATGAGCTGAGCCCTGGGCAGCGTGGGCGCTCTCTGACTCTCCACTGGGATGGGGGATTTTTCCCTCCACAGCTGCGGGAGATCGCCAGCCACTTGGTCCAGCTGCAGGAAGCCCTGAATGAGCTCTCGGAGGAGCACAACGCGGCCCTGGCGCAGTCGCAGGAAAAGCAGGGACAGCTGGAGAGCGAGCTGCGTGCTGCCCTGCAGGAGAAGGTGAGGGGGCCCTGGGGTCCCACCTGGGTAGTGGGTGCCCCCTGCTCTGCTGCACCCGTAGCCCCCCTGGCTGGGGGATGTCTCCTGGGGCTGGTTCATGCCCTGACGGCTGCAGGCAGGGTGGAGTGGGCAGGAGCCTCCTGCCCATCTATGCCAGCACACGGGGAGAGGCTGTGCAACAGCTGGCTCCCGTGGGGAGTCTCTCCCTGCTCCTGGGAAGGGTTCTCCATGGTGGGACAGGCTGCTGTCCTCCCAGCAGGGAGAGAAGCCCTAAGCCTGCTGAGACAAAGCTGCCGGAAAGCTTGGTGTCGATTAAAGCTGGGTGACTGCACTGCCCCTTGCTTGGTTCCCTCGCGTCGCTTCATGCTTAGACTCGTGTCTCTGTCCCCAGAAATGCTCAGAAGAGAAGATCGAGATTCTCCAGGGGAAGATTTCTCTGCTGGAGGACCAGCTGGCCAAGCTGGGGGACTGCAGTGCCCAGGAGAAGGGAGAGGTCATGGGGGACATCCTAAAGGTATGGCTGTGTCTTGAGTGAGACTCTGGCTCCTGCAGTGAGGGCAGGCAGTGCTTGGATGGAAAACTCCTCTAGCTGGGGAGAGCGGCAGGTGCTGGGGGGATGCACAGCAAAGCTGTGTGGGGCAGAGCCAGCTGCTCTCTGCTGTTGGACAGGGATTGTGGGGCTGAGCACTCTGTGGGAGCTCCTTTTGTGCTGAATTTGGGAATACCACTCCCAGGTAGCTGCTGGCTCCCCCAGCCTCCCATAGCACAGGTCGGTTGTGGAGGGAGAGGCTCCTGCACGGTGAGAAAAGGCATTTGGTCTGAGACAGCAGAGCAGCACAAGGCTAAGGGGAAAGTGGGGTGTGCTGGGGTGCACCGGGTTTGCTGGGAGGGAAGGCAGGTGCCGGGCAGCTCCTGCTGGGATGCAGCATGTGGGTCTCTGGTGAGAGTGTTGGATGCAGCTTGAGTAACGCCTGGGGGTGTCTGTGTTTTGTTCCCCCCCCCCCCCCCCCTCCTTCTCTCTGCAGCTGGAAGAGCTGAAGCAGGAGGTATCCAGCCTTGCCACTAAAGGGGCCGAGCTCCAGGCCACCGTTCTGCGGCTGGAGGAGGAGAAGCAGCTGCGGGAGGCAGCCCTGCAGTCTGAACGCAGCCGCTTCGAAGAGGAGAAGCAGCAGCTGGGTGGCCTCGTCGCCAGCCTCCAGAACTCCCTCTCTGAGAGCCACCGGGCCAGGGAGAGGCTGGAGCAGGATCTGCGGGCACGAGAGGCTGGCGAGCCCCAGGGCACCCCGCTACGGGGCCGGGGGGCTGAGGCTGAGGCAAGGAGTGAGGGGGAGGCCGGGCGGCTGGCTGCCCTTAGTGCCCAGCACGAGAAGACTCTGCGGGAGAGGGACTCTGCCCTGCAGCAGCTCCAGCACCTGCAGGAGGCCAACGCGTCCCTGAGCAGCCAGCTGCAGGCCATGGCACAGGCTCAGGATGCCAGCCAGGAAGAGAAGGCTGAGCTGAGCCGCAAGGTTGGTGAGCTGGAAGCCAGGATCCTCGAGCTCGGCGCCCAGCGGCAGCAGGGAGCAGCGGAGGGGCTGAAAGCCCAGCTGCGGGAGCTGGAGGGCAGGCTGAAGGAGAGCCAGCAGAGGCTGGCTGAGAGGGAGAGGCTGGCCCGGGAGAACACCCGCCTGCAGGAGCGGCTGCTCTTCTTGGAGGAATCCCTGCGGAACACCGAGGGCATCCTGGAGGACGAGAAGAGGCGGGCGGCCGAGAGCCTGGAGGGCAGCCTGGCCAGGATCGCCGAGCTGGAGGCGGAGAGGCAGCAGCTGGCACAGGGCCGGGAACCATCTCTGCAGGAGCGGGGTGAGGAGCCTGCCAAGCGTCGGGCGCTGGAGGAGAGCCGGGAGAAGCCGATGGGAGCCTCCCCTGCTGCCAAAGGGGAAGATGGAGAGCGCGGGCGGCTGGAGGAGGAGATGCGGGCGCTGAGCCGGGAGCACGGCCGGACCTGCCAGCGGTTGCAGGCTGAGCAGGAGAAGGCAGCCGCTCTGGAGGCCCGGGCAGAGCGCCTGGCTGCTGAGCACCAGGAGAGGCTGGCTGTCCTCCAGGCTGACCTGTCCAGTGCCCGGGCGTGGGCGAAGGAGAAGGAGGGCGAGGAGCAGAAGCTGAGGGCCGAGGTCTCCTCCCTGCGGGAAAAGATAGCCATCACAGAGCAAGCCACAGCCCAGCATGCGGCCGGGCTGGAGGCAGATGCCCGGAGAGCTGCTGAGGCGCTGGAGGGGGTCTCCCAGCAGCTCTCCCAGGAGAAGCTCAAATCCAAGGAGCTGGAAGCTGCCGTGGAGCGGCTGCAGAGCACGGAGGCAGAGCTGTCCCGGGTGGCTGCTGCCGGCAGGCAGCGGGAGCTGGAGCTGGAGGCGGAGGTTAAGAAGCTGTCTGGAGAGTTGACCGTGCTGGGCGCCAAGCTGGAGGAGATGCTGCGGGAGCACCATCGGGACCTGGCACACCGGGAGGAGGAAGCCGAATGCCTGCGGCAGGAGGTGGAACGGGCCAAGGCGGACTGCGCTGCTGAGCGAGCCCGCAAGGCAGAGCTGGAGGTGCAGCTGCAAAACTCCCTCAACGAGCAGAGGGTGGAGCGGTCGGTGCACCGGGAGGAGCTGGCCCGGTCCCGGGAGCTGATGGAGGAGAAGGAGGGGGAGCTGGATGAGCTCCGCCGGAAGAATGTCTTGCGGGGCGAAGAGTTGAGGGACCTGCAGAAGACGGTCAGCAAGCTGAAAGGAGAGCTCGCCTCAGCCGAGGCGGCCAAGGAGCGGGCACCCAAGGCAGACAACGAGCTGCAGGGCTTCTCGGAGGCCACCCGGAGCAGGGACACGGAGGGGGACAGCGTCAAGGCCACCTGCTCAAAGGAGATGTCCCTCAAAAGCTTGGAAGAGAAGACCCGTCACAGGGAGCAGGAATCCGGCTCAAGCCAAGACCTTTACCAGGAGAAGCTGAAGGAGACCCAGGCACTTCGTTTGAAAGTGGAGGAGCTGGAGCAGAAGTGCAGGGAGCAGCAGGAGGCTATGGCCACCCTGGAGCGAGCGGCGGCCGAGGCGGCGGTAGCAGAGCAAGCGGAGCTGGAGGCCTTGAGGAGGGAAGCAGCCCAGCAGAAGGAGAAGGCGTCGGAGCTGCAAAAGTCGCTGGAGGCCTCGAGGTCGGTGCAGGCTCAGCATGACGGCACCGTGGAGGCCCTGCGGAAGGAGCTGCAGGAGAAGGGCAGGGAGCTGATCCAGAGCAAAACCGCCATCACCGCTGCCGAGAAGGAGCTGGCATCCCTCCGCTCCGTGGCGCAGGAGAAGGGCCGGTCGGAGGAGAGCTGGAAGGAGCAAGTGTCCCAGTGCGTCCAGGAGATGGAGAGGAAGAACAGCCTGATCGGCAGCCTGGAGCACGAGGTCTCCATCCTCCATCGGCAGGTGACGGAGAAGGAGGGGGAGAGCAAAGAGCTGAAGCGCCTGATTGTCGCTGAGTCGGAGAAGAGCAAGAAGCTGGAGGAGAGGCTGCGGGTGCTGCAGACGGAGATGGCCACCGCTGCCTCCCGGGCGGCCGAGAGGTGCTCACTCATGAAGGTGGAGGTGCAGCGGTGCCAGGAGGAGATGGAGAAGCAGCGGTTGGCCATCGAGGCCCTGAAGAGGGACCGCCATTGCCAGAGCGAGCGGGAGGACGAGCTGCGTCAGGAGGTGAAGGTCTGCCAAGACAAGTGCCTCCAGAAGGAGCAGCTCCTCGCCGCCCTGCAGCAGGAGCTCAGCAGTGCCCAGGCGCTCGCCGGGGAGCTGCCGGCGCTGAAACACCTTTGCCAGCAGCTTCAGGCTGAGCGTGCCTCCCTGGAGACCCAGCACCGCCAGGACCTGGAGCAGAGGGCGAAAGCCCTGGCCGCTTTGCAAGCAGAGCTGGCACGGGCCAAGCTGGAAGTGGCCGAGGTGCCCTCCCTGCGGGAGCGGTCGGCAGAGCAGGATCGGGCTATCCAGCGGCTGCAGGCGGAGACAGCGGAGCAGGCGGCGCGGCTGGCGGGGCTGCAGCAGGCCAACGCTCGGCTGGCCGAGGAGAACCGTGGGCTCGGCGAGAGCCGGAGCCGTGGGCAGCAGCGGCTCAAGGCAGAGCTTGGCCAGGCCGTGGAGCGGCACGCACGGGAGCTGGAGCGGCTGCGGTCGGCGTCGGAGGAGCTGGTGGCCGGCAGTCGGCGGGAGGCGGAGGAGGCGGCGCGGAAGCTGGAGGCGATGAGTAACGAGTACGAGAGCAGCAAGGCGGCAGCGCTGGAAGAGAGGAGGAAGCTGCTGGAGGAGAGGCAGAGGCTGACGGCTCAGGTAGGGGTTCCTGCGACCTCCCTGCCGGGCGGGCTGCGTGGAGGGGGGGAGCCCTCTGGGAAAAGGGGCACATTTGGTCTCCTCCGCACCCCTGAATCCTCGTCCTCCTGCTCAGCCCAGGAGTTGGGGGTCTGGGACGTGCTCCCCAAGCGATGCTCAGGTGTGAAGGGGACGGGCGTTCCTGGGAAAGGCAGCCCAGTCTGTCCTGGCCACGTACTCACTTCTGCCTTTTGTGTTCGCAGGTGGAGCAGCTAGAAGTGTTTCGGAAAGAACAAGCTAAGCAGGTAACGCGTGTGAAGTGCTGGCTGCTTAAAAGGTGACGGTGCATGGCCCTAGCTGCTGCCGCTTCCCACCGGAGCTGCCTTCTCTCGTGAACTGTTTGCGGTGGGGACTCAGCCATGGGGTGCTTGGTTCTGGGTCTTTGCACTTGCGCCTTTGCTTCCATGGATTAGGAACGGGGGTCCAATCTTGCCGCCTGCCCACTCAGTGGTGCCCGTGGCTCCACATGGCTTCTCGCTCTCGCCTTCGCAGTGTGGCCCTGGGGCACGCCGCAGGCAGCACGCTGGCGGTGACCGGCTGTCGAGAGCATCTAGGGCTCCTTGACACAGGACCTCCTGTGATACCTTGTCCTCAGAGAGAGGGGATTTGGGGGGAGCTGGGATACCCCATTCCTTCTGTCCATCCCTTTTTCCCACCCTCTTTAACTGAGGTTCAGCTCCTCGCCCAGCTGGCAGGAACGGCTGGTGCTGGGAGGAGAGGGCTGTGCAGTCCAGATGTGGCCAGAGGTGGGATGCTTTGCTGAAGCATCAGTCACAGTCGTGGTGTGGATTAGCACTTGGGAAATGACACTGGAAAAGCCCTGTTTCCCTGCCCAGCTTAGTTTGCCCCCTCCAGTCCCAGCCTGAGCTGCTCAGGGACACCACAGAGGCCTCATGGCTGTGACTGGTGAGGCTGGGGTCTCCACTGAGTGTCCCCTGGAGCAGGGAGAGCCCAGCCAGGCTGGGCAGGAGCTTGCAGCAGCCTGGGTCTGGCAGCCATCTTCCCTTGCCAAGAGTGACAGCCGACCTGCGGGACCGCAGCTCGCAGTCACCCAGGCGGTGAGCGCACTCGTTGCCGAAGGATTTACCAGCCGCCTGCCCACGCCTGGGGCTCCCACCATGGCTGGGGTCCTCGTGGAGTTCCTTGGTCCTCGGACCTTCCGTGGTGTCATGTCCTGCAGGAGCGTTGAGCGAGCTGCAAGCAGCTGCCCTCCACTCTCGAACCGCAGCAGCATCCCCTTGGGGGTGGGATGCCTCTCCCCCCAAAGCGGGCATGGGCCCCCCTCGAGCTGCGTGGCTTGAGGTTTGGCATGGAGGATGCCCGTGGCAGGCTGGGCATCCTGCTCTTACCCCGAAAACAAACAGCTGGCAGCAGTAATGTCTGCTCCAGGGACAGGGCACTGCGTAACTGCACCGTCTTCCCTCGCCCGCCCGCCTAAAGGGGTCTCGGCTCCGCTTCCAGCTGCTCCTTACGCTTGGGTAGCACAAACCTCCTCCCCGCAGAGACTAATGTGAGGTGGTTGGCTGTGCTGCTGGCTGGGGAGCACAGCCTGGAGCTTCCTTGGCAGTGGGCACTGCTGAACAGCCCCCCCGGGCCAGGAAACCTCCTCCTGGTCCTGCCCCTGGCGCTGGCCAGAGAGGAGGGATGTGGTTCTCCACGGGAGGGTTGTAGCTGGGAGTGTTGTGGCTTGAGCTGGTCTCACTGAGCCATGCTTTTCCAGGTGGAGGAGCTGAATAAAAAGCTGACCCAGCATGAGAAGACCACCCGAACCCAGCAGCAGAGAGTTAAGGTAAACAGGGACCAAAAACCTGGGGGCTGAGCTCTTGGACAGCCCTGGAGCTGTTGGTGGCTGCCCTGGGGGCTCAATCGGGCAAGGTGGGGGTGCAGGGTGCCTCTGAGCCGGTCTCTTCCCTGTCCGCAGGTGCTGGAAGGGGAGCTGCAGGCAGAGACCACCCGTCAGCAGGAGAAGGTGGCAGAGCTGCAGGCGCAGCTCGCCCAGAAGGAGCAGGCAGCCGAGCACTACAAGGGCCAGGTATGCCAGGGGCTGGCACGGCCCCGCCATCCCCGTCTTCCTGGGCAGCACGCCACGGGGAAGCTCGATGGGTTTTCTCTCCTTGACGTCCTAGATGGAGAAGGCAAAAACTTACTACGATGCAAAGAAGCAGCAGAACCAGGACCTGACGGAGAAGCTGAAGGCCATGGAGCAGCTGCAGAAGGAGAACACGGAGCTCCGGAAAGAATCGGAGAGGTTGGCCAAGGAGCTGCAGCAGAGCATCCTGCAGGCCAAGGAGTCGGAGCTGAGCTGCAGGAACCTCACCAGCCAGGTCCGCAGCCTGGAGGCTCAGGTGGGCACGGTGCAGCGGGGCTTCACCCTCCTCCTCCTCCTCCTCCTCCTCCTCTTCCTTGCCTCCGTTGCCGGCTCGCTTGGAGGATCCAACCCTCCCTGCTTTCCACCCAGGTGGAGTTTGCCGATCGGCAGCTACGGGAGCTCGGCAAGTTCCAGGTGGCAACGGACACGCTGAAGGGCCGGGAGACTTTCCGCCAGAACCCTGCGGATCTCAGCGCCGACAGCCTCGACCTCAGCCTCGACGAAGCGCAGCCGCTCAACTCCACCAGGTACCGACATGCCATGGCTTGGCGCAGTCCGTCCTGCCGTCAGCGCCACAACACCCTGGTGTCCCCAGTCCTCTCTGTTCCCTGATGGCCCGGTAGGCTGGTCAGCACTGCCCTTGTGCCCCGTTTCTGCAGGAAGCCTGGCCGCTCGCAGTCAGAGGCCTCGGCGGTGCCACCAGGCAGCGAAGAGTCGCCGGTGTCCCGGCGGCTGCCGCGCAAGGTGGAGTCCCTGGAGAGCCTCTACTTCACCCCCATCCCCAGCCGCACGCGGTCCCAGCTGGAGAGCAGCGCCGGCTCCCTGGGCGACCTCTCGCTTGACTCCGGGTGCAAGACCCGCTCGGCCCGGCGCCGCACCACCATCAACATCACCATGACGAAAGTGAGCGGCCCCTGGGTGCGGGGCAGGGAGGGATCCGTGGGGCAGGATCTCTGTGCTGAGGACAGGGACGTGCGGTTTGCTGTGCCCTGCAGCCTGGGGACTCTCTGGGGACCAGAGGCAAAGACAAGGATGGCTTTTAATCTGCTTCCTCCCCTCCTCTTTGCCTCTTACCCCACGGGACAGCAGCCGGGCAGCCGCAGGTCACAGCACCCCATGGGCTGCTCCAGTCCCTGCCAAGGGTCACCCTGGGACAGGCTGGGGGGTTTTATACCTGGGTGGGGGTAATCCCCAGTATCCATACAGCTTGGGGGATGAGGGGATGGAGAGCAGCCCTGCAGAGAAGAACTTGGGGCTTGAAAAGCTGGATGTGAGCCAGCAGTGTGCGCTCGCAGCCCAGAAAGCCAACTGTCCTGGGCTACATCACCAGCAGCGTGGCCAGCAGGTCGAGGGAGGGGATTCTGCCCCTCTGCTCCGCTCTGGTGAGACCTCACCTGCGGTTCTGCATCCAGCTCTGGGGTCCTCAGCACAGGAGAGACAGGGGCCTGTTGGAGCAGGTCCAGAGGAGGGACACGAAAATGATCAGAGGCTTGGAACACCTCTCCTAGGAGGACAGACTGAGAGAGTTGGGGTTGTTCAGCCTGGAGAAGAGAAGGCTCTGGGGAGACCTTATAGCAGCCTTCCAGTACCTAAAGGTGGCTTATAAGAAAGATGGGGACACACTTTTTAGTAGGGCCTGTAGCGATAGGACAAGGGGTAATGGTTTTAAGCTAAAGGAGAGTAGATTCAGACTAGATATAAGAAAGAAATGTTTTATGCTGAGGGTGGTGAAACACTGGCCCAGGTTGCCCAGAGAGGTGGTCGATGCCCCATCCCTGGACCCATTTGAGGTCAGGTTGGACGGGGCTCTGAGCAACCTGGTCTAGCTGAAGATGTCCTTGCCCATGGCAGGGGGGTTGGACTAGATGACCTTGAAAGGTCCCTTCCAACCCAAACCGTTCCATGGTTCTATGATCTCTGGATTTCTTCCTCCCAGAAACAGGCCAAGACCGAGGAACCAGACAGCGCCGACGTCTCCTTCTGCAGCATCCCAGCGGCACGGCCCCCGAACATCGCCCCTGGCAAAGGCCGGCTGCGCTCAGCCACCTCCACCCGCTCCCTCACCAGCTTCCCCTCCCAGGACTCCCTTGTCAAGCTGGAAACCTCCTCCCCGCAGGAGACCCCCGGCAATTCGGCACTGCTGGGCCTCCCTGGCTACCGGCCGGTCACTCGCAGCTCCCTGAGACGCTTGCAGGGGGGGAGCAGCTCCAGCCTCGGTACATGGGGGCAGGTTGGGTGGCTGGGCTGCTGGATGGGAGACTCTGTCCTGGCTTGGGGAGGTGGGAGGGGGCATTTCTTGCCTAGGACCCCCGCTCAGCCCTCCCTGCTTTGGGTTTAGGCCGGAGCAGCATCTACCTGGGCACATGCCAGGATGAGCCGGAGCAGCTGGATGACTGGAACCGCATTGCGGAGCTACAGCAGCGTAACCGAGCCTGCCCGCCTCACCTGAAGACCTGCTATCCCCTGGAGAGCAGGGTAAGGGGAGCGGGGACGAAGGGTCTGCCCCTTCTCGGCCTCTGCTGCCCGCAGGAGGGGGTGAGGGGGACGGAGACAGGCTGGCGGGCAGCCCTGGGGGCACACGGGGCCAGGGGGAACGTTGATGGTCACCCCTCGGCAACACCTCTGCATCACCTCCCCAGCCCTCCAACTCCCTGGGGACCATCACGGACGAGGAGATGAAGACAGGCGACCCAAAGGAGACGCTGCGGCGTGCCAGCATGCAGCCCTCACAGATCGCCACCGGCACAGCCACCCGGCGCAACACCCTGGGCACGGTCTGGGCCGGCGGCATCACCACCCGGCAGCAAAGGAAGCGCCTCTCGGATGAGTCCCACCAGGGCCCCGACACCCCCGAGGTGAGCTGAGCCTGCTCCAAGCACCCTGGCTGGTCCCCAGCTTCCCCAGGAGCCAGGCTGGGGACAAAGGGGAGTGGTGGACAGCTGCAGATGTTCTCCAGATGTGGAGGGGGCTGCTGGGCCCCTGGGAATGGCTTCTCCTGGGGTAGAGCTGGCAGGAGGCAGCTCAAGCGGTGAAGGTCTGAGCCTTCTGCCTTCCGCCTTCCCTGCACCACTCCCCAGGCTCTGCTGCCCTCAATCCCCGTCCCCATCCCCTCCCCGCAGCCCCTCAGTTCCCCTCCTTGCCACCAGCTCCCCAGGAAGGGTGGCCCTAGGGCTCTTGTTCCCCAGGTGACAGTCCTGGCTTGTCCCCTCTCTTCCAGTCCAAGAAGCCGACCAGCTGCTTCCCACGTCCCCAGACCCCCCGGGACCGCAGTGAGCGGCGCAGCTCCCAGGTCAGCCAGAGGAGCGAGCAGCAAGCCCCCAGCAAGCAGGTGAGGGGCTCACGCCGGGCAGTAGGACCTGGAGCAGCGAGCTCCAGAGAGGAAAAAGTGGGGGGGACCAGGGACCCCCCCTGTCCTGCCCTGAGCTCACGGTCCCGTGTCCTCCTCTGCAGGCTGAGAGACGCCAGTCAATGGCGTTCAGCATCCTCAATACCCCAAAGAAGCTGGGGAACAGCCTGCTGCGCCGGGCAGCCGGCCGGAAAACCACCACCAAGAACTCGCCCCGCGGCAGTGCCCGCCGCTCGCCCCGCATCGCCACCACCAAGTCCCCCAAGGGCAAGGTAGGTACCAGCAGCACCCCGTGGTCCCAGAGCAGGCACAGCCACCCCCAGGGCTCTGGCGGTGGGTTGGTCACAGTCGCTAACGTCCCGTTTCTGCTCTGTCCCTTCCAGGCCAGTCGCCGATCACTCAAGGACACGAAATTCTGAGGTTCCCCTGTCCCCCGCTCTGCCCCCTCGCCTCTCCCTGCCCGCCCCCCCCCCCCCCCCCCCCAGTGCTACAGGCATGTCCCCAGGTCCCAGCAGCACCAGGGGAGGAATAGATGGGGCCACATTCCCCTCGTGACACTGCCCCGCACGTCCCACCGATGCCCCTGGGGCTCCCCCAAAATGTGGCAGGGCCCCAGCACCCTTCCTGCTGCACCCAGCATCACCCTGCTCCTGCACCCACCTAGGACCTAGCCCAGGGCAGGGGGGATGTGCAGGGGATGAGGCCGGGAGGGGGTTGTTCCCCCGGGGGCTGCCTGTGGGCTGGAACCACCCGTGGGTGCAGGCAGTGGAGTGCAGAGGGTGACCCCGATATTTGTGCACAGCACCAGCCCTTGCTGTGTGGTTATGTCAGACTGGGGCTGAGCCCTCCTTGGGCGGGGTGGGGGGGAATCCTGCAGCCCCAGGGACCGGGACAGAGGCGGGATGGAGCGTCCCCAGGGCCACCACACTCCTCCCTGTGTTTGGGAGCCCCTGCGGATGGGGGGGGCCGAGCCCCAGCAGGGCAGGGACTGACACCCACCCTACCTGCAGTCGCAGCCCCAGGCAGGATCCCAGCTCCCCCTTGCCTGTTCCTGCCCTCAGCAGGGGTGGGGTGAGGTGGCATTTTTAAAGTGTTTCTACTTGTAAATAAATTGTATTTTTCTCCTGCTCTGGATGTTCCTGGTTTGTTCCTCCCAGGAGCTGTTTGTGTGCTCGTGGGCCACATACGCTGGCTTTGCTGGAGTGGGGGACATGCTGCTGCTGTGGCATCGCCTACGCCAGCTGCGGGGCCAGCTTGACAGCGGGGGTCCTGAGAAGAGGAAAAGTGTGACCACCTTCTCCTCACTGTCCCCACTGCTGCACAGGGTGCCCCAAGGCAGGACCTTCATCTGGGGAGCTCACTGCAACACCAGGAAGCCGCAAGGGAGTTTTTCTCTCTCTTTCTCTCCTTTAATTTATCCTTCTCCAGCAGCAACTCCCATCATTACAGCATTTCCCCACCCATGCTCCCCACCCCAAGCCCCGGCATTGTCCCCATGCTCCCCCAAGCCTGTCTGTGGGAATAGAAGCGGCCTCTCCATCCCCACACCAGCCTTGCCACAAATTTACCAGTGCCACTATGCCTCTGCCAGCGTGGCTGGCGCTCCTGCGCAGGCTCATTCCCTGCCCAAATCCTGCCCATGCGCCTTGCTGTGATACAACTAGGTCCAGCAGCGCGGCTCTGCCAGCAGCTTGCTCGACACGGCAGGCAGGGCTCTGGTCCGGCGTCTCCAACAGCTGCAGCAACGCAGCTTCAGCCGGAGTGCCACGACGGGGGGTTTGTCGTTTCCGCCCCTCCGCTGTCCTCGCAGCCCTACCTCACGCGGTAGGATGAGGATGGGATGCCCGGCGTCCCTGCCTGCTCCCCGCAAGTGCTGGCGTGCCACTCCACCTCTGCCACGCTGAAGGGCAGCTCGCAGATGGGGCAGGACACCCAGGTGTCGGGGGACGTCTCTGCCAGCGGGGAGGAAGGCCAGGCTGCATCGGGGTCTTCTTCCCCACAGCAGGAGGCATGTAGGGGGAGTAGATCCAGGCTGAAGCGGCCTGCGGAAAGGGGAGATGACACGGTTGTCCCAGGCTTTCTGGTGTTGGTGTGAGCATGGGGTTTCAGCTCAACACCCTCCCTGAAGATTCCTGCGGCAGCCTAGCACCCCATGACACACTGTGAAGTCCCTCCTCTGCCCGTCACAGGGCTGGTGCCGTGGCACCCTGCACAAGCGGGAGTGAAGTGTCCCAGCCATGGAGCCACTGCTGCTTCTCCCCAAAAAGCTGAGGTTCAACACACAAGCAAGGATGGTGCAGCCAGCGGCAGCTGCTGCTGTCCCCGTCTGCCGCTGTCCCCTCATCCCTCACAGCCCTTCAAACCCAACTGCCTCCAGTTTGAGCCCACCCCAATGCTGTGGCAGCTCCACAGCCGCAGGCAAGGGAGTGCTGCTGAGCTAAGGGGACTCAGCCAACGGGTGGGTGGATAGACAGACAGACGCACTGTGCTCTGCCCCAGAAGCATGTCCTCCTCCCTGCTCAGGTTGGCTGTGAAGACTCTGTGTTTACAGGAAGGCCGCTTCAGGCCAGAGGAGACCCCTGCCAATTACTCACCTGAGCAAATGGGGCAGATGCCCCTCTCCCCCTGATTGCTGTCCCCTCCACTGTCACCCCTCCTGGCCCGTCTCTCTTGGTGGCTGCGGGCTCTGGCTCTTCCTCCTGACCTGGACTGCCTCAAGGCGGCTGGCAGAGACCTGCAGAGGTGTTGCAAGAGGAGTTATAAGCTTAGGGCTTGCTCCACCGTGTCCTGCGCACCCAAAGTTGCCAAAGACCAGCCCCAGACAGGGACCGGATCCCGGCAACACACCAAAAGGGAGAGGGGAGCTGTGCCTGGGCTGCCCCATGGGTGCAGGCAAGGAGCCGGCTGGGACTCAGAGCAGAGGAATCATTGGGGTGAAGGCAGGAGAAACACGGTGACCCGAGGGATTACCTGCCCAAAGGGCTGGGAGCTCTTTGCCTGCTGTCCGGCTGCCTGCGAGCTCTTGTGGGGACTGCAGGGACGTCCTGCGCAGACCCTGGGGAACAATGGACAAGCAGTAACCCTGCCCTCCAGCCAGCAGTGCCAGCTCTCCTGGTGGAAGGGGCCGGGCGAGAACTGAACCAGCGAGGTTCACAGGTGGGAAAACATCTGCGTGACACGAAATAACGATCGCATCCTCCAGCTGCCCCACTATGGACAGTAAATGGATCACAGGAGGTTTCTGGGTGAGCCATGGGATTTACCATCATGCTGCTTTCACACCAGCAAGGAGGGTGACTTGCCCAGAGGAAGGCCACCCTGGCCAGGACATGTCCTGCTGCCAGCGGGGCAGGGGAAACAGGATCCCTCTGGGCATGGGGAGCACCCTGGCAGCTGTGGATTCACCCCAGCCTGCCCCAGGTGGGATCCCTCCAGCCATGGGCAGAGCCCTCAGCAGGACAAGATCCCTTTAGGGGGCACGTACCAACTACATAAAGGCTCTCTGCACCGCAATGTGCCCTACGCTGGCTGCAGGCAGCTCTGGCTCACCTGGCATCAGAGGGCCTCCCAGGTCCTCAGTCGGCAGCTCCGGGTCACCCCCTGGGACACCTGTGCTGGCTCTGGGCCTCAATGCCCGGCTCCGCACCGCTGACAGCACCATCTGGGCTGGGCGGCTGAGGCGGGCTGGGCTCCAGGCGGTTGGTTCCAGCTGCTGCAGGTGGCTCTTCAGCTGCTCCTCCTCCCTCGAGCTCCTGGAGACAGAGAGACCATCAGCCCCACAGGGAGGTGCGAGCAGGCAGGCTGGTGGGAGCCGGGGCTCCAGGCGTCCAGGGGCTTGGAGGAAACACCTCGAGGTGGCTCCAGGCCTGACTGCGCAGGGAGAGGACAGAGATGGACCAAATCAGGCTACTTACGAGCATGGTTCTGGAAAGAAAGTCCGGCAAAAGGCAGGGCTGGAGCGCCAGGGGCTGTCCGCAGGCTTAGCATCCTCCTGTGGGATGAGGGAATGCCTTGGGGAATGGAGGCCAGCACTCCATGCCCCCCGCCCCAGCCACAGCCCCCAGTTCAGCCAGGCGAGCACCCTCACGCACTTTCCACCAGGTACAGAGTGGCAGCAGCAGAGGAAAAGTCCCATCACTGCTACCTCCTGGCGGATTCCCACAGTGAGGAGCACACGGAGGGGTAAGAGGCACCTACCAGGCCTTGCTGCGAGGGTGGGGGTGGCTGGGGGTGCTCAGGGTCCAGCGGCGTGCGCACGCGGATGAAGGACAGCCCGAACTGGCTGTGCTTGCTGAAGGGCTGGCTGCAGGTGAGCCGCAGGCGGTCCCACTTCTGCCCCACCGCCAGTGCCAGGAAGTCTGCTGCAGGGGGGCAGCAGCTGGGGTGGAGGGGGCACACTGGGGACTGCTGTCCCGGCACCATGCCCACCTCTGCTCGTCACCCTGTGCCACTGTTGTCCCTCCAGGACCAGGACCAGGACACGGTGACAACTGGGGGATTACGGGCACGGGAGAGGTCAGGGCAGGGGAGCACTACTGGTACAACCCTCTACAGCAAAAAGGATGGCTGTGACCCCTGGTCTCCAGCACTACTTGTCATTCCCTGGTCTCCCTGTCCCCTTCAAGCCTCCCCCCCCCAGCCTCTCTGCTCTGCCTTGGGCCTCTTTCCCTTCGTATCAGGTGATCTTTACCTTCTTTAAACATTCGGACCCCGCAGCGGTTCTGATCCAGCTTCGAGTCAGCCGGCGTCATCAGCGCGACACTGGGCACCAAGGTGAGGTAGGGCTGTTCGAGCGGCCACGAGGAACGTCCCACCTCGATCTGGAGAAAGGCGCAGCCGCAGTTGCCTGTGTTAAGGCACAAGGGATGGGAGGTTCAGAGCTGCCGACCTCGTCCAGGGCACAGCCCTGCCTGAGCTGGTGAGGGGGGCACATACCAACATCCACGTAGCCGATGGGACTGGCTCTCTCCAGCTGCAGCTCCACTTTCAGCTGCCTGCTGCGGTCCTGGGGGCAGCCGAGCCAGGGACGAAGGCTGTCCTCATGCAGCAAGTTCTCCACCGGGTACTTGGGATCCTGCACACGACAGCAGAGATGCCGTGTCACATGCCAGCTCCCTCCCCAACTGTCTTCCCCTTCACCTCCCATCTTGCTCTGGGCACAGGGGAGAAGCAGGGGAGACTCTGGCAACCCAGAAACAGCACTCTGCTTTTTGAAAGGGGAATAATCACGTGTAATTCATGCCCTTCAACACTAATTAGTGCCCTTCAGGCGGTGCCTAACAAGGACAGCTGTGGGGCTGCACCCCCCCACACCCCATACTGAGCCCCCCTCCTCCTTCAGCAGCTCAGAGAGAAACCTGACCTTTACAAACCTCCCACCCAGCCCCCCTTGAGGAAACACCCTGGAGACCTGCGAGGAGAAGGACACGATGTAGCTGATTTTAACCGGAGCCATCCGGGATCCCCCGTAGACAACCCTCTGCAGGGATCAAGCTTCCTTTCGGAATCCTCCAGCACCTGGTGGGGAGAGAGGGCAGGTCTGCGATGGGATCCAGCATCTCCCGGCAGGAAAGAGCTGGCGCTCCGGCTCCTGCCAAGTCTCTGCCCCTTCCCACCTGCCGTGGCACAGCTCACCCCACTTTCAAACGGTGCAAAGTGGGAGGCACTGGGGCAGCCACTCCATTAGTCCCCATTGAGTCCAACCTCACCCCCCCAGCCCTGTAGCCTCATCCCACAACCCCTCAGCAGTCCCACTCAGTCACCCCAGAGCCTCCCGGCCCCATCCCACCGCCCCAGTGCCCCCCAGCCCTTCCCCACAACTCCCCTCAGCCCCTCCAGTTCCACCCCAGGTGCTCCCACACACAACCCCCCCAGATCCGTTCTGCCATCCCAATAGCCCCCAGCCCTGCCCCACAGCCCCTCCCACCCCCCATTCACCCCCCCAGTCCTGCCCCACAGCCCGTTAACCCCCCGGGCCTGCCCCACAGCCCCCCCAGCCCCATTCACCCCTCAGCCCCGATCCCGAAGCCGCCGCCTGAATCTCCCGCCCAATCCGCGTGACCCCTGACCTCCGACCCCTGACCCCGCGGCCCTCTCACCGCCGCTCCCCGCCGGCCCGACGCTCCCTCCTCGCCTCAGCCCCCCCGCCCCGCTCCCGACCCCCGACCCCCGGTCCCGGTGCCGGTCCCAGGCCCGGGGGCTCCGACGCGGTGCCTGACGGGATACGTAGTCCTCCAGCAGCGCCGCGTCACCGCCCCGCGCAAAGGGAGCTAAGGGGTCGTCTGACATGTGCGCTCCCTCCGAAACAGCGTGGGAGGCAAATGGGAAGGGGCGGGGCCGAGCAGGAGGGAAAACGGCGTCCCGCCGGCGTTGGACCGGCGGCCCCTTGGGGAGAGGCGGCCAGTGTAATCGGGCCCGTCGGCGGGGAGTCTCCGTCCCGCTACGGTACTGGAAATGGCAGATGATCCCTAGCCCTGACAGCTCGCCCCTTCCTCCGGCCTGAAGCTGCGCTTCTGGCGGCTGTCCCATCCCTCCTCTGTTCTGATTGGCCGCTCCGGCAGCACCGCGTCAAGCGATTGGCCGAAGGTACGGTGCCCTGGTCGGTGATTGGCAGACGGCGGCGGAAGATGCTGGCCGCTGGGGACCGGGGGGGGGGGGGGGGCGGGAAGCAAGATGGCGGCGGTGCTGGAAGTGGAGGTTGGAGGCCCCGTCGAGCGGGATGTGGAGGAGGTAGCGGGGGGCCGGGGGCTCCGAGGGTCGGTGCGGGCTGGGGACCCCGGGGAGGGGAAGGGAAGAGGGGTCTGGAGGGGAGGGGGGCGCCGGAGGGAGGGTTTGGGGCTCTGGCGCGGGGGCTGGGGGGGGGGGCTCGGGGTCGGGGCTCGGTGGAGGGTGTGCACCGAGGGGCTCTGAGGTTACTGGGGGTCCCAGGGGCAGGGGAGGGGGGATTCTGGGTCACTGGGAGCTTGCAGGGCTTTGGGGCAGGTGGGTGCGGGGTCTGCTAGGGCTGGGGGGACATTGGGGGTCCCTGGGGCAGGGGGACATTGGGGGTCCCTGGGGCAGGGGGACGTCGGGGAGGCTGTGGGTTAGGGGGCCTTTGGGCTCTGGGTGGTGAGCTGCAGTGGGTCTGCAGGGCCTTGGGGGGCTGTGGATTCCCCGTGGGTGTTGGAGGCACCGGGGAAGGGTGAGAGCAGTGAGAATGGGCCACTGGGGAGGGGGGCCTGAGGCGAGGGTGAGGGGCTGGGTGTGGATGGAGGAATTGGCTGGAGGTAGCCAGAGGAGGCTGTGGGGAGCAGGGGAGAGGGGGGGGTGCTCAGGAACAGCCTTTGAGTTGGCGTGAGGAAAGGGCGGTTGGGGACGTGGCGGGTAATTGCACACCGAGGCACTCGGGGACAACCCCCACAGAAGGACTTTGCATCCCTGAAGTAGCCAAAGCGCCTGTTTCCAGACGGGGTCCCCAAAGCTCATGTGGGTGAAGAGGCGCCCTGGAAACACCAGTTGGACCCTTAAGCACCTCTGCTCTTAATTCATTCCCTGACTGTAAAACCCGTTGCTGGAAAAGCCACGCGGGACCAGGGTGGGATTTGCATTTCAGAGAATATGGGAGCACATGGGGCTCCTCAGGGTGCCCTCGGCCACTGGTGGCGCGGGTAACATTCAGCCTGTCACCTTGGTGCTGTGCCATGCAAATTTCCATGCCAAGATAATTAGTAGCTCTTGTTGCTCTTGGGAAACAGAGGGCTTTAATCGAAGTTCCTGTGCTGGCTTTCAGGCGTTCCTGGAGATGAAAAATTGCAGAGATGAAAAGTTGCAAAGCTGGAGCAAAAAGAAAAAATCTGCTCAGAAAGCTGGAATTGAGAGCAGGGGCTCGCCTGCTTCTGCGCAGCTGGAGTGCGGCATGTGCATCTGCCGCCATACCGCAGCACTCTAATGGCACTGCTGTCCCAGGCTTTGCCGCAGCTCTTTGCCATCACCTGTGCTTCATGCTCAAGAGCTTTCCTTGTGCTTATAGAGTAGTTCTGTGTGTGCGCAGCTGGCAGTGCTGCCTGTGCCCTGGGAGCAGTGGCACAGGGCAGACAAGATGGTCAGCTGGTGCAGTCAGGGTGGGTTTCGGTGCTTTTCCTCAAGAACTGGTAGTTTGGCTTAAAAATTCTCAGGTGCTGAAGGTTGTATTTGGGAAATTTACTGTCAGGGTCAAGTTGTGGAGCTTCCCTCGTGTACAGCTGAGCTGTGCGAGCGAGGTGAAACTGTCTGCCTGAAGCCCAGGAAGCGCTTGTGCATCCTCCCTCCGCTGTGTGTTGCTGCCGAGGAGCAGGTACAGTGGGGTGACAGGAGGATTCAACCTCAAATCCAGTGACTGAACATCTTAAAGCACAAATCAGTCGCTCTTGAGTTGCTGCTTGTTATATTTAAAGATATTGGGTGGTGGCTTTTTATGCCAGAGAGGTGTTTTTCCAGCCAGGCTTTGAAGAACGCCAAGGTGTAGCTGTGCACGCTGGAACCAGCCTCTCCGAGCCTGGCTCTGAACAGGCGAGCCTGGCATCCTCCTGTGAATCTCTTCCATTGTGATAAGTGAGACTTAAGGCAAGCTAGTAAGCAAATAGTCAACCGTTGCACTTGTGAGCTCCTTAGTTTAGTGCCAGCAGCAGATGGGAAACCTCTTTCCTTTATAAATGTGGAGGATCTGAAGTCTCTGACCCTCAAAAGTGAAATTCCTGTTTTTCAGTCTGGCAGGAAACCGCTTTTGGGGCTGGCTGAGGGGGACAGAGGGGGCATCGCGAGGAGGCAGCTGATAAGGAGGGGTACCAGGGCTGTGCTTATCCCTGTGCTGTGATTCCACAAAATCCATGTCTGTTGGGACAAAATCCGAATGGTTGTGTTGTCCTGAGATCTTGGCAGCTCTTTGGGCTGAGCATGTCACTGACGAACCATTAACTGTGGGGCCAGTGCACGGTACAGATCTGAAAGCAGTTTAACGTTTCACTTGGTGCACCCGTGTGGGATAAATGCTGAGTGTCATGTGGCTTTGGCTCTGCCTGTTTGTAACTCAGGCTGTCGTCAAATGTTTCATTTACAATTATCGAAGCGTTTGATCAGTCAGGGCCTTTCTACTCCCTGCTGGTTGTTACCACGCTCTTTTATGAGCAAAATAAACGAGGAACTGAGATTCCAAAATTTCCTGAGACTTTCACTAAAGAGCCTGCCTCTTCAAAATCTGCCTTGGGTGAATGGCCAGACTCTCAGAGATTTATCTTCCAGTTATTTCAGGTTGTTTCTAGTGGGTGATGTGAAACAAATACTGAGGTTGGGAAAGGTGAGATCAGGTCCCCGGTGTCCCAGATCCTCAGCTTTCTTCTGCCTCTGCCCAGGGCTGTGCGTAGCAGATGCTGGATGCTGTTGGTTTTGATGGCCAAAATACTGCGGAGCTGCACAACATGAGCTGTAGGCTGGTCTGTAGCCTGGAAATGAAATCAGCAGCTGCTTATTCTTCATCCTCTAGATGTTCTCCTTACCTCCTTCCCAGATTTAGAGCGTAAGGAGATTACAACTGGCTTGCAGCAGGGTGATTGGTATGTGTGCCTGGAGATCCTCCTGTCTCCCTGCTTCTGGACTGCAAGAAACAGGCAGTTATGGGTTTAATATCTTCAGATAATTCTGTCATCCTCATGGTTCTTGTCTAACACCTCGCCTCTCTGGCCTGGTAAAGGAAGATTTAAGAGCAGAGGCTCTTCAGCCTAGCTGATGGGGTTAGAAAGGGACCCAAACCCGGGGTGTCAAATTGAGACAAACCCAAACTAGAAATAGAGTGAATGCTTAACAGCGAGAGCAGGTGCTTCCTGGCACCGTGGCTCGCCTTTGGGTTCACCATCGCTGTTCATTTTTAGAACCAAAACTGGATTTCTTTGGTAAGAGAGCATGCAGATCAAGAAGGGGTTAACTGGAAGGTCCTGTTTGGGGTGGCTGCTCTGCCAAGTCATGTCTGACAGTCATTAGATCGATCCATCTCTGCCTGAATGTCCTGTCTGCCACGTCCCAGCTCCCCTTAATAAAGTTATTTCAGGAGCTTTAAGCTCTGGGGAATCTGTTGAAGCTCAGTCCCTGTAATTGAGGGAAAATTGTGTCCAGTGCTGTGGATTCTTGCACTTGTGAGGACAGCTTATGTGGCAGTTGCAGTTGGCTTTGGAGGACAGCTAGGTAGGAAGCCCTCTTCTATGTGAAATGCCAGCAGGATTTCCATAGGGTTTGGAGCCGAGAAGGCTTTAGCTCATTTGTTTGAAGAATTTGTAGATTTGGGGAAGATGCTGAAGGAAAGAGCTGAGAATTGTTCCCTATGTGTGGGACAGACCAGCGTGGATGGGGTGGCTACTGGCGCAGTGCAGAGGAGTGACCAGAAGCCACTGTAAGGGGAAAAAAATAATTGATGTGCTGAACTGTCTGTGCCTGTAAAATTTCCTCATCCAGTGAGGACTGGGGTAGAGCCTGGGGGCAGCAGGGATCTCCTGGGGAGTGGCAGTGGGAGCCCCCAGGGACTTCACAGGGCTTGCAGGGGGACCGACCTACACCAGAGCTGAGCTGGGCCGACGAGCACATAGGGTTTCTCAGTTTCTCCTGCTTGCAGTGACTTGAGAAGATTTTTAAAATTTGTTTTTTTACTGTTTATCAGAGCAGTTCTTCTAACTATGAATTGTGTAGCTGACTTTTTTAAGGGAAAGCAGTGACTGAACTGATTAATCTGGATGTAGCTGCTTTAGGAACCGAAGCTTGGGGAATTTGGGTGATACAAGCGTGCTTCTTGGAGCTGGTGTCAGATCGTCACCACCTACACGCGGTTTCCTATGCAAGCCAGCGAGCTCAAACAGGGATTTTCATAGCTCTATATTTTGCATCTATCTAAGTACTGAAGTGCTTCTCAAAGGCCTTGGGGACCAAATGTCCCACAGGTATTGCTCTGGGGTGAAGCACAGCAGATGTGTAACAGCACGCAGAGAGATTGCTGCCATGCGTGTGTTTCCCTGCCTCCTCACCCCAGGGTATAATTAGGCATCACAGAGGAAGCAAGGCAGCTGTGCATGTCCTTGGCCGAGCCCGGGTGCTATCGGAGGTGCTGGCTGCGAGACACCTATTTGGGGAACAGCCCCGAGGGATCTGTCACGCGTCGCCGGCAGCGATGGCACGGCATCCTGCACACGGGCAGGTGAGGCTGGCTGCTGCACTGTCCCCGGGAGAGCCCTGGGGTAAAGGCTGAAGCCAAGCCAACAGCTCCGTACCTGGTCATTGGAGGCTGGAGTGAGGTGGAGCCCGTTCCTGCGTACACAAATCCAGACTGTGCAGGAAAGTGTGATAACAAAGTCCTTGCTGCGACTTGTTTTTGATCACTCTTCTTATGGCTTCATACCTGCTTGCTGGTAAACATCAAGCATGGGTCATTCAGGGCTGGCCAGCCATGTGCTCCGCTGTGGCTGTGCCAGGGGGAGAGCTGGCAGCCAGGGCAAGTGCCGTCCCCGTCCCCTCGGCCATGCTGGAGCGTCTCCAGCCAGATGGTGTTATGAAAACCATGCGTTTATATGCCCAACCCTAGGTGAGCCACTGTAGGTTTTATTTGTGTTTGTGCCTCACCAAGGAAAGGCGAAATGAAGTCAGAGCTGTGGGATTTCGTTTGCTGCATCCCCAGCACTGTGTGTCGGGGTTTGTGCTGGCACTGGGATGAGTGCTGCCTGGCCAGTGAGCCTGTGCAGGGACGTGACCAGTGCTGGAGGCCTCTTCAGCTCTTGTGTAAAGATACAAAGCTCCAAGAAAAAGCTGAAATGCAATGTCAAAGGTCCCCCCACTCCTCCCCAGTCCAAATGCCTCATGGTGAGAGTATTCGCACTAAATCTCACTGGGGGAGATAGTGGATTCTGTGAGGCTTGGCCTCTGGGTGCTGCTTGCTTGCAAGCTGAGAAGGTTAGCACAGAGTCGCAGTTCTGCAAGGGGGGGGCTTTTAAATCACTTAGTATGTTCCTTCTGTCCCCTAAACCTGTCAGATAGAGGATGTCCTTAACAACCTGTGTCCAGCCTGGCAGTTTCAGCTTGTGTTAAGCACAGATTATGCCAGCCCATCATCTCTCATCACTAATAACATAGTATAACATCACTAATAACATAATATCTCCCGTCACTCTCAGTTGCTTGTGTCGGCCAAAAACTTTGCTGCCCATAACGCTTGGGAGAAACTTCCAGCCATGTCATCAAAGCAAGTCCTAAATCTTCTGTGGTTCTTTCTGAAAATTTTTTTGGTGATGGTTTGTTGCTGGTGTGCAGATGCCATCCCCTATCCTGCAGACTGGTGGCATTTTGGACTCCCTTCTCTGTCCTGTTTCTGATGTGCACTGGGATTGCCCCTCTGTGCCCAGAGACACCTGGCTGGGTTGTGAACTTGGGACTTAAACCAGTTCTTCTGGTACACGTAGCATGGGACAGTGGTCAGAGCCTTGGCTGCACTAAAATACATGAGGAAAAGGGGAAAGGTACTTGCAGGTGATGGAGGAGCAGGGGGACTCTGTAGCTCTTCCCATACAGTCTGGAGGGTCAAAAGACAGCTTTGGGCTGTGGTGTCATGATGGGCATGTTCAGGATTTGTTGTTTAAAGCTTCTTAATCCAGGGCTTCCCTTAAAGTTTGCAAAGAGCAATCCTGGGAGTCTCACGGGGAGGCTTTGCAGCTGACTCCACCGCTGCTGTCAGCACTGATCGGGTCTCACCAGGAGATAAAGGAGATGGGTGCAATGTCAGGGTTACTCACGGTGAGCAGGCAGTGTAGACCCACAGCACAGCCTTGCTCGTGTGGGTCATAAACCAGCACCTGCGCTGTTTGAGGAGGTGAAGTAAATTAAGTTATCCATTCTAGGCTGGTACTGCTGCTCCCAAACTACAGTGGCTGATTTCTTTGTTTGTTTTTTTTTCTTCCTAGGTCGATCTTTCACACTTGTCCCCAGAGGAGAGATGGAGGTGAGTCTGTGTTGGGAGGTGAACTGATGCTTACAGCTTGAGCGAGCTCCTGCTCCTGACCGGAGCTACCAGCAGCACAGCCCATATTCATGGCAGGAGAGGACAGGGTCAGCCTTCCCTGCGCAGCGTTATTTGTTAGGGGGAAGTATGAACTGTCTTAAAAGGCAATACTAATATTTTTTCTTTTAAACTGCTTACTAGATATTCCTCCTTTTCCCTTAGCCAAACCAATTTCAGCTAGACGCTTGTTGAAAAGCACAGTAAGACTGGTCTTCTCTCAGTATTAATTTAAAGAGGATGACTTAAGATCAGAGAATTTGGCATATTTGTTGGGTTTGGATGTTTTTTCTCTTAACTTGAACTGTCTTGGCAGCTTAAGACCGAGATGTAAGGATGTTACAGGTCTTAATTCTGCCTTGGTTTTTGGTCAAACAGCACAAGCTGCAAAGAAACCCCAGGTGTCTGTAGAGCATCAGTCTGGAAATCACTTGTTCCAGGTTGCAAATGGGGTTGCGCAGGGCAGAGAGAAGCGATTTGTTGGGGTTTGTGGGTTTTGCCAGCTGTAGACCGTGCCCATCCTGCCCATTCAGGCTTTCCCTTGCTGGGTGAGAGGGGGCATGGTGCTGCTGGCTCTGCAACTGGGCTGAGGGTTTGGTATTGAGCGTTACTGCACGCTTGTGGTGTCAAACAGCCTCTCAGCTGATGCTGTTGCACCGGTGAGCTGCTGGGTGAGTTACGTGGAACGTGCACTCCACGTTCGTTAGTTCAGCTACGTCAGCATGAGTTATCTCTGCCTCATTCATGCCAGGATGGGCTGGATAGCAGTCTTCACTTTCACAGTTTAAAAATGAGCTAGTCTCAGAGAAGCCTTTTGTCCTTTCTCCTCTGGTTTGCAACATAGCACCCATCTCCACAACATTCCTTCATGGTGTCTCTCAGTCTGGTCTTCCTGCCTTCCCTGTACCGAGGTGTTTGTCAGCCCCACTGTGCTGTTAGCATGCGGTCTGTGCCCGCATGCTCCTCAGCCACCTTTTTCCTGTTGTTGCAGGGTGGAGCATGCACGGATGCATGCCAAGCACCGTGGTCACGAGGCTATGCATGCCGAAATGGTCCTCATCCTTATCGCCACGCTAGTGGTGGCACAGCTCCTGTTGGTTCAGTGGAAACAGAGGCACCCTCGCTCCTACAACGTAAGTGTCTCCCACACAGCTGTTTTGTTTCAAGGCTGGATGCGAGTGCTGAGCGATGCCATCCTTTAGCTGCTGAGAAGTATGTTCCTGTTTTTCTCCTCTTGTCTGGTGTTGAGATACCCTTGTCTTCCCAGCAGCCTGTGGGAATTCTAGGTAGGGATGCGGATGGATGCACCCGGAGGCCTCAAGTTTCTGTTATAAGTGATGCTAATAACTCAGTTTTACATAATGCTTTGACACCAGGTGATGGGACAAGCAGAGCTCGGGTATTGGCCTGAGGGTAACACAAAGGGAAGCTGCATTTTGTGAGCACTTCCTCAGAAGCGATGGGGGCTTCTTGCTGCCAGGACCCTGGGTTTGACGGTTCCTGCAGCACCACTGGGCTCTGCTGAGCAGACCTACCACTTGCTGATGCCACTGGCTTGTCAGGGACTGTTATTTCACCTGAACCAACCTCACCCTGACTTCCTTATCGTAATTAATGTTTCCAGGCAATACCTGTAATCCTCTATGAACTTAAACCAAACCTGTTTGCCTCTTCCCCTCCAGCAGCACCACAGGAGCTCAGCTGCATGGCCATAGATCCCTTTTGGGAATAGGCTGTAGGGCAGAGACAAGTCTGAAACCTTCCGCTGTGCCTGTCTCCTTGTTTAATACTTGCCTGAGGTGTCTGTGGTTGCAGTGTTTGGGACCCTGGAGAGACAAAGGTTTACATAGTCACTTTATGACAACTGCTTAGGTGGATCATCTCCTGTACCTTCCTCTGGAGATGTTTCCTGTGTGTTTTCCCTCCAGCTCTAGTCCTTTGCTACCAAAGATCACTTGGCTGCTGCATCCGACTCCCTCAGTTAGGCTTTGAGCATGTTCTCTGGGTGCTGGGTGCCACAGACCGAACCTCCCGTGTTTCCTGGTGCTGTTCAGGGCCCTTTGATGCAGGCAGGAGAACGGCTGCCAGGACTGGCAGGGTGTTGCTGATGTCAGATGAGCAGAGAGCCAGCTCAAAATGCCTTTCCTCTGTTCCTGCAGATGGTGACCCTCTTCCAGATGTGGGTAGTGCCTCTGTATTTCACGATCAAGCTGTACTGGTGGCGGTTCCTGGTAATCTGGGTGCTCTTCTCAGCAGTCACAGCATTTGTCACCTTCAGGGCAACTCGAAAACCTCTGGTACAGACAACGCCCAGGTTAGTACACGCGTTCCTGGGAAAACTCCTCAGCCCCGGGTAACCATTACAAGCAGCTCTTTCCAGTTTTGCTGCCACAGATCATTGTCTTAAACTTTGCACCCTGGAGGTGTGCAACCCCTGCCCGTGTGGGCCGGTGTGAAGCACTAACTGGCTGCTGGCAGCCAGCCCAGTGCACCTGGTACCCGAGTGGGTGGTGGTAAGGCAGATACCGCGTGGGCTGGCAGCCTCACCGAGGGCATTCCCGGTGTGAAGCACACTTGCTTACAGCCTTTGGAGATCCTGAGGTTTCTGGTATGGAAGTCAAGACCGTGAGTGGCCCATGGCAGTGGCGGATCTGTAGCTTGAATTAGAAATTTAAAGCTCTGTTGCCCATGTGCATGGGTAGGTGAAGTGTCTGAAAACAACATCATCCAGGTTTAAAAAGTAAAACTCTTTAGGTGCTTGGTGCAGTTTCTTTCAGGAAAAATGAGGTAGTTAAATTCTTGTTTTAATTCTTTACAGGCTGGTTTATAAATGGTTTCTACTAATATACAAGATCAGCTATGCCACTGGAATCGTAGGGTACATGGCTGTGATGTTTACGCTTTTTGGTCTTAACTTATTATTCAGGTGAGTGAATCTTTTGGGTCCTACTCCTGGGGTGGGGGATGTAACTCTGGAAAAATAGTTGTCTTAGCAATCTGATTAATGGGGCCAGAGACTCTTGGGGAGTCTTCTCCCTGCTGGGAGGATCACAGGTGAGATGCTGGTACCTAAACTGGTCAAGGTCACTGGAGAGCCCTGCTTCCAGTTCAGCTGTGTCAGCAGCTCCTCCAGCTCTGCACATGTCCAGCCTGGGGGCAGCAGTGGGATTTTCTTTGCTACCCTGATAAAGAGGTACCTGCAACAAGCAGCCAGCCCAGGTGTGGTAGTAGAGGACCTTAGCCCAAGCCAGCTTCATGTTTAGAGAGGTTGATTCCTTCTCTGGAATATGAGCAGACCTGGCAACTGCCTGCAGAAACATGAAAGTGTTAACTGGGTGCTTACTGGGTGCTTATCTGGTGCACAAGATAGCTGGAGATTACTGCAGTGGCTCATTCCAGAGGCTGGTGAGGGCAATGGGCACTGGGTATTAGAAAGCTGGGTTGTCACGCCCATATCTCCATTCAAATGCTGCTTGTTGACAACCAAGGTGAAGTGTCCCAGAAGCAGGGACCGGGGTTGTGCTGGGCAGGTGCCTAGAAGACCTCTGTGGGTGATGCTTCCCAGTGATGTGTGTCCACTGCCTTGGTGGACCACTTTTGCAATGGAGTTAGTGCTGTGGGCTGTGTTGGCATGCTGGCTTTTGCACCCCTGCAGCCCCCCAAAAAGCTCTTGATGTCATTTGGGCTCTTCTGTTGCAGAATCAAACCAGAAGACGCGATGGACTTTGGCATTTCCCTCCTCTTCTATGGTCTTTACTACGGGGTGTTAGAGCGGGACTTTGCTGAGATGTGTGCAGATTACATGGCCTCAACGATCGGGGTGAGTTAATGCCGTGCTGTCCCCCAGGCGAGAGTCCTCCCCGTTATGGGGGGGGCCTGAAATGGTCAGTTGCAGCAGTAGCTTTTTGCCTCCCCTAAATGGGAAAGTGCATCAAGCTCCCCCCTTGAGGAAGGGCTCCCTGAGGCTACTGCCATTCTCACTGTGCTCTCTCTGGGCCCACTACCACGGTGTCTGGGCTGGGAGGTTTTTGATGTAACAGAGTGGCTCTGAGATCCTTCCTTAAGAGCAAAGCCTCTGTGGGTGGCTCCTCATCCTCAGAAGCACAAGAAATAAGGGAGTGGAAGGATCTGTTCAGCCCCTCTAAACTCCTGACAAATATTTCTCTACCTGGGCCTTTAAAATATCCAGTGCCAAAGAGCACTCCTGTTTCTGGGACCGCACTGTGGGTACATTAACTCATGACATGCAGCCATCAGGCAAGGATTCACACCATGGGCTTCCTTCTGCTGCTGGTACCCACTGCAGCCTGTGCTGTCCCTGGGGACAGAGGGCGTGTTCCTGCATGCCTGCAGTGGTGGCCTAAAATCTGTAGCCCTCTCACCTGTTACCAAAAAACTGACTCCACCAAAAAATACATGACCTAAGACACTGGTGGAGTAGGTCATGTTGCTTCTTTGTAGCAGCTCTTTAGGGTCTTGGACTTTGTGTTTCCTCCTCCTCTCTAAGCTTTCTGTTGCTGCTCCTTGGAGGTTCTGCCTGGCAGGACTGCCTGGCAGGACTGGGGAGCCCCAGACCCTTGTCAGCTGCCTTCCACTCGCACTGGGACACCTTGACAGAGCTTGGGTCTCCCCCCACATAGGCGGTGGGTGCCCAGGACAGGCCTGCAGCAGCCCAGGTGCTTCCCGAGGGTCTGGCCTGGCTCCAGGGCTGCTGGGAAGACGCTGGCACTGCAGCCCAAGGGGGTGCACTGCAGCCCCAAGCCCGTGGGATGCTTGGAGCAAAGCTGTGCCAGATCTCTGCTGGAGGCGTGTTTTGCCAATGATACTAAACTAGGAGGAGCTGTGGGCTCCTTCAAGGATAGAGAGGCTTTACAGAGAGATCTGGATAGACTAGAGAGTTGGGCAATCACTACTGTATGAAATTTTACAAGAGCAAGTCCCAGATTCTCTACCTGGGATGGGGTAATCCTGGTAATACGTACAAACTGGGGGATGAGAGGCTGGAGACCAGCCCTGCGGAAAGAGATCTGGGGTTTTGGGTTGATGGGAAGTTGAACATGAGTCAACAATATGCCCTGGCAGCCCAAAGGGCCAACTGTGTCCTGGGGTGCATCAAGTACAGCATCGCTAGCTGGTCGAGGGAGGTGATTGTCTCACTCTGCACTGCCCTGGTGCAGCCCCACCTCGAGTACTGTGTGCAGTTTTGGGTGCCTCAATATAAGAAGGACATCAAACTATCAGAGTGTGTCCAGAGGAGGGCAACCAAGATGGTGAAAGGCCTCGAGGGCAAGGTGTATGAGCGGCAGCTGAGGTCACTTGGTTTGTTCAGCTCGGACAAGAGAAGGCTGAGGGGTGACCTCATCACAGTCTACACCTTCCTCAAGGGGGGCAGCGGAGGGGGAGGTGCTGATCTCCTCCCTCATGACCAATGATAGGACACAAGGAAATGGAATGAAGCTGTGTCAGGGGAAATTCAGATTGGACATTAGGAAAAGGTTCTTCACTGAGAGGGCGGTCAGTCCCCAGAACAGGTTACTCAGGGAAGTGGTCATGGCACCAAGCCTGTCAGAGTTCAAGGAGTGTCTGGATGATGCTCTTAGCCATATGGTTTAGTGTTAGGTAGTCCTGCAGGGAGTTGGACTTGGTGATCCTTATGGGTCCCTTCCAACTTGAGATATTCTATGATTCTGTGTCTCCCGGCCTGGCCATAGGGGCTGGGACGCAGCATGAGTGACCTGGGGCTTGCAGCCGTCCCAGGAGCTTGTGGATCCAGAGCTGTGCACAGGGAGACCTGGTTGTGTGCCTGCACCCTCCTGCGTGCTGTGTCAGGCTGATGCTGAGCCAACAAGGCTTGGAAATGGTGGGGGGTGGCTGCTCTGAGTTTCACTCCTTGGCCGTCCAAGCTTCAGGGTCCTGCAGGGCTGGAGGCTTGGGCTGTATTTGATGGCTTGGGCCGTATTTGACTGCCAGCCCAAAGTTGTCATCTTGGGTCAAAGCTGTGACCTCCAGCTTGTCCTGCTGTCACATCCAGCCTCTGCCCTCATGGCCCAGCGCGGGTGCACCAGCCCTGGCAGGCAGCTGACAACTCACACGGCTGTTGGGGAGCGAAGTGGGGTGGTCCCTGGCATGGGGAGGGGGCTTGTGGGGCTGGGGTGTGATGGGCCGCCACGTCACTGAGCAGCTCCCTGTCCTGTTGTAGTTGTTTCCCGCAGCTGGACCTGTAACAAGGTTTTTAAGGCCAAAAGGCTGAGGCTGGACTCCTCGGGTGCTGACCCCAGCCCTCCTTAAAGCTTAGCCGTGCCGACGCGGGTGTGGGATGTGTGCCCTCCCGCTGTCACCGCTCTCCCTCTGCTCTGCCCTCGCTCAGTTCTACAGCGCCTCGGGGATGCCCACCAAGCACCTCTCCGACAGCGTCTGCGCCGTCTGTGGTCAGCAGATCTTTGTGGATGTCAACGAGGAAGGGATCATTGAGAACACCTACCGCCTCTCCTGCAACCACGTGTATCCTTCTCCTCAGGAGCCAGCCCTTTGCCTTGCCGGCTCCCCATCGGGGCTGGCAGCAGAATGCTGCTGCCCCCGGCTTCCCCGACCTGGGTTGAAGAAACGCCTGTCTTGAGACGCGGGGCCATTCTGCTGATTTTGCACATGATCCGTGCCTCTGTCATAGCTGACTTGGCATGGAAAGTGGCGAAGTCCTGTGTGTCCCTGAAATCGCTTCCCCAACGCCTCTGTGTATGTTACAAGTAGTTGTTTCCTCTTCTTTCCCCTCCTCAGCTCCCCCGGCTCTGGCGGTGCTGCCATGGAGCTGCACCTTGCTTTCCAGCTGCCTTTGCCAAATCTGCTGGAACCTGTCTGCCTGGCGCTTGCTGCTGTGCCAGCTCCAGTGGTGTGAGGTAGGGGTGTGAAGTATCCCCGATCCAGACGAGCTGGGCTGCCTGCGTCACGCTGGCCCCTTGTTGGAGAGCCAGTGCTGTGGGTCCTGGCTGAGAGCCTCTGAAGGGAAGAGTCAGGGGCGAAAACACTGCCTGCCCTGCGCGCATCCTGCAGAAAACAGGCCCCCTGCTCTAGTGCTGCCAGTTACTGCCCACCCTGTCTGCTCCAGCCACAGCCTGGCAGCTTCCTTCTTCCACAAATCTCCTACGGTGACTCCGGCTGTGCGTGGGGTTTCCAGCACCCTGGAATCACTCAGCCCTCCCCGTCAGCTGATTGAGGTGCAGTCGGTTTTGAAACTGGAAGTCCTGGTCATTGCTCAGCCCCAGCTGGGGACGGATCTGGGGTTTTTCCAGCGGTGACTCAGCGGTGGAGATGGGATGTCCTCTGGCACCACTTGCGTTTCTGGCTGTGAGGTGGTTTCCAAGCTGGGCTTGAGGAAAGGTCACGCCGGCAAAACTCGCTGCCTAAATTTAACCGCTATAAACTGTTTGGCGAGGTTTACACTGGCATGGCCCTGGCAACCGACCCCGCGTGGGGCCTGGGCCTGCACGTCACTTACCCTGCAGCAGCTCGGGGGCGTCTGTGGCTGTCGGAGTAGTCGGTGCTCGTGGTGGTCCCCAGGGGCGAGGGCTGGCTGGCAGCCCTGGATCATGGGCACCGTGGCAGCCCTCTGCTCCAGTGTGGAGGAGGGAGCAGCTCTTGCTGCTGCTCTCTGGCATTAACCCTTGGCTTCAGAAGCAGAGGCATTAGCTGGGGGAGTTTCTGTTTGCTCAGTGACACCCTCCTGCGTGGCAGAGTCCCTCTTCACAGCGAGCAGCCTCGCCTCACCCCAGGGCTGTGCCATAGGGCCCCAGCTGCCGCTACCTCATGTTTCCCTGTAACCTCTCCAGGTTGTGTTCAGGTTGGGTGAATCCTTGTTACCCGTCTGCCGTGACGGAGCATAGCTGGCACCTGGAAGTCAGACCCTGGGAGAAATTCCCTAAATATGTTGTTAATCCTCAAGAAGCCTTTGCAGGAGCTTTGTGTAACGCACACAGTCAAGTTCGCAGAGCTCTCCTGGGCTGTACAAACCTTCCCAGTGCTCAAAGCCCCTGCATTTCACAGCCAGACACATCCCTGCCAGTCCTCTGCTGCCGGCTCTCATCCTTGTATCGAGGAGCTTCCCAGCAGCCTTTGCCCTGACTGCCCACGTCGGTCTAACCCAGTCCCAGTGTGAGCGTGTGCTGGGTGATGTGTGCTGGGCACTGTCGGTGAAGGATTTGTGTCTCATCTGTGCCTGATGAATTGGTCATAGCCCTGACCCACTGCCCTGTGAGCCCTTTCCTTTGTGCCTGGAAGGTGCTGCACCTTCTAGGAAAGGGCTGCAGTTGTGTGATGCAGCCACCCTTGCATGGCATGGATGTTTCCCATCATCTGCACAGCGGTGTGGGGCTGAATTTTTCTTAAGCTCGATGGGTTTCCTCTGTGGTCGGTCATGTCCCCCCTCCTCCAGCCCAAGGCAGTTCCCCTTAACGTGCCACTCTCCAGGTTTCACGAGTTCTGCATCCGTGGCTGGTGCATCGTCGGGAAGAAGCAGACGTGTCCATACTGCAAAGAGAAGGTGGATCTTAAGAGGATGTTCAGTAACCCGTATCCTTTCTTCTTGTGGGACCCAGCGCCTTGTGAAGGGGAGCAGTGGGTAGAGCGTATGAGGGGCTCGGGGCTGTGTCCGGGAGCTGCTGGCTACTCATTTGGGCTTGCCTGGCGCCCCAGGAAGGTTGCTGCCAGCCCACAGCAGTGGCAGAGACCCCCCCACAAAATCTGTCTCTGAGCTGGGCACGTCACCTGGCACAGAGCAGCAGGCACATCGGGGGAGCTGGGAGGCTGCAGGTGCCACTGAAGCTCTTGGGTGAGAGATGAAAATGTTCACGAAGCCCTTCATGGCTGACTCCCACAGTCCCTGCCCACTGGTGGGAACACTCAGCCACTCCTGTGCTGCCTGCCCCCCCTCCCCCCCCCCGCCCCCATCCCCCTCTCCACACAACTGCAGGGGATGACTCGAGCCGCAGGTTTTGCTTTTCTACCTCTGGATGTTCCCATAAGGAGCACAAGTCCCCGCAGTCAGCTGCTGGGTTTGCTGCCTGCACATCACGTGGGTGCCCCGGCTCAAAGGCAGGTCCTGTCCATCCCATGGGAAGAGGAGATGGTGAAGCTGGGCCCCCCCTCATCCCACGGGATACCCCAGACCCTCCTTGTCAAGGCATGGCTGAGGTGACCCTGGCCAGAGCCATCCCTCCCCCAGCACCCACCGCTGCAGAGGGTCGGGGCTTCGTCCCCTGCGTGGCAGGTTTGGGTGTCTCTTCGGTGTGCTGCGCTCCTCTCTCCCCGTGGCTCTTTAACTCCTTCTTGCCCAGCTGGGAGAGGCCTCATGTCATGTATGGGCAGCTGCTGGACTGGCTGCGCTACCTGGTGGCCTGGCAGCCGGTGATCATCGGACTGGTCCAAGGCATCAACTACATCCTGGGGCTGGAGTAAGGGCAGGCGGTGGGGAGCCGTGGAGCCACGAGAGGACGCGTGCCCAGGGCAGGGGACAGCAGCCGGCCGGGGACGCTGGCTTTCCTCCATCACCTCTCAGGACCTCGGCTGTCCCCGAGGACCGTGGCGTCAGGGGCTGAGGGAGGACTCTGCCCTGGGGCCCCTCCTGCTAGGGCTGGGGGAGTCTGTTTTTTTAAAAGGAATTATTTTAATGAGCATATTTAAAACTTTCTATTGCAGATGAAAAGAGACGCTTGTCCCGTTTCCCTCCCCCAGCCCCTCTCCGGCCCTTTGCACGGTGCCGGCCTGCCGAGCTTTTGGCTGGGGGCTTGTTCTCCATCTCCCTCTCCTGCCGCTCTGCCGGGGTAGGTGACAGGGAGAGGACCGAGGCTTTGCCAGCTCCGACACCGGCTCCCTGGAGCAGCCCTGCCAGCAGCGAGGATGGGACACAGGGAAGCAGGGTCAGGGTTGGGCCTCTCTGCTGCATGGGGCTGCGAGGGAGAGGCTGCCCAGGGCGGCTGGAGCCCAGCACCCTGGAAGAGGGGACAGGGATGCTTGGCTGCCCCGGCACCGAGTGCCGCGGGCCCGACTCTTGGCTGCCAGGTCCCCCTTCCTGGTGCCATGGGCGCACGGGGAAGGAACAGAGCCGCTCTCCTGTGCTGTGATGGTGTGCTTTGCCCGTGCCCTGCCTCGGGTAACCCTTTTGTACGCTCCCGTCTTTTCTATGTTCCTCCCCGGGGGCTGGCGGTAGCGCCCGGCTGCTGTGGCTTGGGGGCCAGCCAGGTGCACGGAGCGGTGCCATGCCATTTCTCTCCCTGGCACCCCTTTCTGTGACGGTAACAGTACGCTGAGAGTGGCCCGAGACTGGGTTGCCGTTGCGCCAGGTCTCGGGGGATGCCTCACTGGGGTTTGGTTTTTTCGGCACTGTAATAAAAGGGATGGAGCAAAGGGCACGGGCTGGGCTGGGCTGGTGCGGTGTTTTCCTGCCTTTGCATTGCTCCGCTCCTTGCTGTGCCGGTGCACGTGCCGTCTTGCGCAAGGGTCTGCAAGCTCATTTTTTGGAATGGGTGGGTATGGCCCGTGACAGCAGAGTGCCAGGGCAAGGTCCCTGACCCCAGGGCCAGCCGGCACTCGGGGCGGGGGGGGGAAGCCAGGGCATTTTGGGGCTTGGCAGAGAGTCGGCTCTCCCAGCAGTGTGGGGGCTCGAGCCACGTCCCCTGAGGGGTCTGGGGTCTGGCAGGGGGACACTGAGGGGACACGAGGCAACGTCACCTCCGCTCCTGGTGCGAGGGGCTGCACCACGTCACGCAGGAGATTTGGGAAGTGGCTGCAGCGGCGGCTAGGATGCGGTTGTAGCATGGGCTGCGTCACCCGGGTGAGACCTGGCGTGGCTGCACCACGTGCCCCGCCACGTCCTTTTTGGTTTTATTTCGGGTGAAACCACGTTGCAATGTTGTGCCAAACACAAATAGAGTCCTGGAAATGGAGATGTAGTCCAGGGTTTTTCTTGATCGTCTTCCCTGCCCCGGGGTGAGACCATGGTTCCTCCTCCTGCCTTCATGCTCTCCCGGGGAGGGGGGGGGGGAGGCTGGATGCCACGAGGTGCTGGGGATGAAGCACTCTTTCCATGGCCCCTACCCACGTATTTCACCTTGTGGTACCCTGAGCTCAGCTGTGTTGGGCTTTTGTGGGGAGCAGGGACGTGGTGGAGGAGCGGAGGGTGCTGGGCCATCCTCCCACCGTAGCAGCCTCCGGCCCCTCGCTGCCCACGGGACCCCTGGGCCAGCGCTTGTCGCAGCCCCAGCCATGGTGCCCACGGCCGCTGTCCTCATCCCGGCCGGAGGAAGGGGACGTGTTGCACTTGGCAGGCTCGGAGAGGTCTCCAAGATAACCCCTCTGCCAGTTGCGGTCCTGTCCTTCTGGGAACTGCCGCTAACGATTGCCGGGAAACTCACCGGGGTTTTAGGGGCTTTTTTCCACGAGGTGCGTTGGTGCTGTGTCTACGCCGCAGGAGCTGCCAGGGTGTGAGGGCTGGGGCGGCCGCTCCTGCCCCGTGGCCGTGCCTGTGCTGGCTCCCTGCCTTGGCCATGCTGGGGAAGGAGGAGGCCCAAGGGCTTCCCCTGGTTTAGCAGCCTGATCTCAGCGAGTTACTGAAATCCTGATGTCTGCTGCTTTCCTGCTGGGCCCCCCCTGCCCTGAGCTGGCTCCAGGGGGGCTCTGCCGTGGGAAGGCACCGAGGGGCCAGCTCCTGGCCCGGGGTCCCGCTGCCCTGCCTCAGGCTCCTCGCTGGGGCTGGCTGGGGGCTGGCTCCCCTGCGGTCGAGCGCCGGAGCAAAGCCCTCGGTGGGTCCCTGGGGGCTTCTCTCCTTCACCCCCTGGGGCTGGGCGGCCGGTGCTGAGCTGCGGCCCTGCCCCAGCTGGGACATGCCAGGGCCACCCCTGAGCACCCAGGTCTCCCCCCGCCCAGCATGGGTGCTCGTTCCCCGGGGGGCTTCGCCCACCTCCTTCTCCCCCCTGCGCAGCTCTGCCCAGACCCTGCCTTGCCCCCAGCTCCCCCTTCCCCGGCTGGCCTCGAAACGTGGGGGGTGGGGGGGCACGGGGAGGCAAACCGGCCCTTGCCGTGGGAAATGCCGGCCGTGGCGTGGCCCGGCTCGCTGCCACGGTCGAGGCACGGCGTGGGGCTGCGGGCAGGGTGCTGCCGTCAGCCCGGGGGACTGTCCCCCGAGTGGGGCAAAGGCGCACACGCAGGGCTGTGGGGCACGGCCCGTGGGACGTAGGACCGGGGCGGAGGGGGGGTGGCACGGGGGACGTGGGACGCGGGAGAAAGGCGGGACGTGGGACACGCAGGGGCCGGTGCGGGCGGCGGTCGTGACCCGGCGGCGGAGCCGGGGCCGGGTGCGGGTCCGAGGGCGGCTCCCGGTGAGTCACGGCGCTCCCGCCCGCCGCCCCCTCGGGCCGCCCCATAAAGCGCCGCCGCCCCGAACGCCGCCGCACCATGGACCGGCTGCGACCCGCCGGTACGGCCGCCGCGGAGGGGGGCGGGGGACACCCCAGCCGGGGACACCCCCCCCCCCCCCCCCAATCCCGGGAGGGGGAACCAGACCGATGCCTGGCGGGGGGACGGGACACCGGGACCGTTCCGGGGTTTGGGGGATGCTGGGGGGGAACCGTTCCGGGGCTCGGGGGGAGCATCCCGGTGTGCCCGGTGCTGAGCCCCGTCTCTGCCCGCAGGGATGTCGGGACCCCCTGCCCGGCTGCTCCTGCCCCTGCTCTGCTGCGCCCTGGCCGCCCGCTGCACGGGTAAGTGGGGGCTGCTATGGGGGGTGGGGGGGTGGACAGGGCTAATTCTGGGGTCTGTGACCCCCCAGGGGGCCTGTGCGGGGCGCTGGGGCTGAGCCGTGCTCCCGTTTTTCTCTGCGGGACCCTGTGCTCCCACCCACCCCAGAGAGGTGAGGTCTCGGGGGGGGCAGCTTTGTCCTCCTGCCTCACCCCGCTCTGCTCCCCCAGGTGCCATGGCCCTGAAGCCCCCCAGCATCACCGACCTGCGGATGCCGGCAGAGCCCCCCCACCCAGGTGAGTGACGCCCGGGGCCATAGCAGGGGTGGCCTGGGGATGGGGGGGCTGCAGTGAGACCCCCAGCTGGGAGGAGGCACGGGGGGAGTCAGCCCCTGCACCAGCCCCAGCAGACACACGAGGTGCCAAAATTTTGGGGTGCTGGTGAGGTGACGGGATATTCCCCTTTGGGGGGGGGGGCAGGCTGCACCTGTGGTCAGGGGCAAACTGGCCCGGGGGGCACCAGGGACCCTCGCAGCCCCTCTGACCCTGTGTCCCCTCTGGCTCCAGGTGAGAGAGTGACGGTCTCCTGCGGGGCAGTGAGCGGCCTCCCCGAGCTCACACTGCTCTACTGGCTGGGGAACGGCTCCTTCGTGGAGAAGCTGCACCCGGACGGGGCCGTGAGCGAGGGAACGGTGCTGTGAGTACGGGGTCGGGGACTCCTGGGGGGGGGCGGCGGCTGGCAAAGAGTGGCAGCCTCAGTTGGGGCAGGGACGCTGGGTCCCCCAGCCCGGGGTGGGTGTCCTGGAGCCGGGGACAGGCGCTAACGGGTCTCACTGGGTCCGCAGAGAGGAGCCGCAGGGCTCAGGGGCAGTGCTGCGCCGTGACCTGCACTTCAGCTCCTTCGGTGCCCAGCACCTCTACACTAACTTCACCTGCGTGGTGCTCAGTCCCCTCGGCGTCGACACCAGGGAGGTGCGGTGGCCGCCCCCGGCACCAGCCCCGGCCCCTGCCGAGAGCAGGGGACTGGGCTGAGACCTGGGAGCAGCTCGTGACGGGTGAGCGCCCTGCAGCGCAGGTCCCCGCTCCCACGGCCCTGCACCGCTGCGTGGGGTCGTGACGCCTCCATGGAGGTCTGTCTCCGTGCCCCGCCGTGGGGTCCGCACGGCCCCGCGTCTGCCGGCCCTGCTGTGCGTGGGGCTCCCAGCGCCCCTCGCTGAGCCCGGAGCACTGCCCGGGCCGACCCTGGGACCTGTCCACAGCCAGCTGTGGGACCCCAGGGTTTAATAAAGCACGTGAAGGCTGCCTGGTGTCACCCGTGTCCTGGGGACGGGGCCACCCCTGGGTGCAGAAGGCACCCGTGGGGTGAGGAGGGAGGAAGAGGAGGTGGCTCTGGTGACCACAGAGGGCAGGATCCATCCCTGACCCCTTCCCTGCCTGGCGAGGGGCTGGAGAACCACGGACAGCCGTGGTTCTGCCCTGGGGGTGCCTGGCCTCGTGGCTGCACCCTGCCCTGGAGGAGGAGGAGGAGGGTGGGGAGCCCAGGGGTGCAGGGACCCCCGGGGAGCTGGGCCCATCATGTCCCCCTCTGCACCTGGCGGGGCTCAGAACTGTCCCTTGGCACGGCACTGCCGAGCCCCACGTGCTGCTCCATGGGGCAGCCCCCCACCCGTCTTGTCCTGACAGGGCTCTGGGCACTGGGACTGGGGTGGCCGGTGCCAGCCCCCTCCCTGCTCCCTCGGGTGCTGGTGGGGGCTGCGATCCCCCCTGGGCTGCAGGCAGCTGGGGACAGGCAAGGGGACAGACCCCAGCACAGGAGAACCCCCCCCGGATCCCTCGAGCAGGACCCAGGGCATGGTCATCACTCTGTGGGATGCTCTGGATGCAGGAGGGATGGTGAGGGGGGGGGGGGGGCGGTGCTGGAGAAGACCCTGGCTGCTGCCCCCACGAGCTGCCCACAGCCCAGGGAGCTGCAGGAAACCCCCAGAGACACCCTGGTCCCACAGCAAGTCTTTATTCTTCTGGGAGCCAGGCAAAGGGGAGCGGTGGAGCAACAGGCTGGGCAGGGAAACCCCCAAAAGCAGCCCTGCTGCGTCCCCCCGGTCCCTGTCAGCACCAGCCCCCTGTCCCTGGGGCAGCCCCTTGCAGACCCCACACTCAGCTGTATCCAAAAGCCCCAGCCGTGGCTCTGCGAAAGGCCTCATCCAGGCTCCGCTGGTGTCCCGGGGCTGCCGGCGCGTCCCGGAGCCGGTGGCACCGTGGCAGGGCCGAGCTGGGCACAGGTGGCTGCCATGCGGGACCCTGCAGCGGGGCTGTCCCCATGCCCCCAGCCCCTCCTGCTCCTCCGACCCATCCCGCCGTCTCCATGAAGCTGGGGGCTCCCATTCCCGATCCCTTTTCCTTGCTGGGGTGCGGTGGCGTCGTGGCTCAGAGGGCCCCCATGACTGCCAGGGCTGCGGCTGCCAGGAGGAGCCCCCAGAGGCGTGGGGGGTCCCTGGGGACACTCCTGCCTGGGGGTGCCGGAGAGGGGGGAGTCAGGGGCAGATGGGGGGACATGGGGGGGCCCAGCCACGGGCCACCCTCCCCGGCCACTGCGGGGGCTCTCAGCTCACCTGTGCTGAAGACGCACGGCTGGCTCTTGCATCTCTTCTCTGCCAAAGAAACCAACTCTGTCTACGTGGCTGCCGCACGCTCCGCACCGCACCGCTCCTCGCCCCGACCCACCCATGCCGTGCCGTCCTGCACGGTGCCACGCCGTTCCGTGCTGTGCCATGCCTTGCCGCCGAGGGCCCCCATTGCAAACCCCGGGGGAGAGCGGCTGGGGGACGTGCGAAGATGCGCGCCTGAAAGCAAGCGCCCCCCCATCACCCTCCCCATGATCGAGACCCCCCTTTCCCAGCAGATCTGGTGGGACGGGGCCACCCCCCGTCCCCTGCACCCTGGAGCGGGGAGGGACCGTCCGGCGGGGACATCACCTTTCACCAACTCGCAGTTGTAGGTGCTGCGCGTGCCCTGGGAGCGGAGCTGGATGAAGGCTCTGTGCTTGTCGCGGGTGACGTTGGTGACCTCGAAGATCTCGAAGGGTGGGATGAGGACCTCCTCCTCTGTGGGGATGTAGGAGAAGTTCCTGATGGAGACGCCGTAGCAGGTGTCCACCGAGAATAAGGTGTCCTGGCCGAAGGGCTGGGTGCTCTCTTCCCGGAGGGAGGTGGAGGTGAAGTGGCCGAAGCGGACACGCTGGTGGTGCTGGGCGGTGAAGCGGATGTCCCGGATGCCCCGGTAGACACGGTGGCAGCGGCGGGGCTGGGCATCCCGCAGGGTGCGCAGGGCCTCGCTCATGAGGAAATGCAGCGCCTTGAAGTGGAAAGCACCCAGGTATTCCTCGCGGGAGCGCCCGGCCTTACGCACGGCATTGTTGAACGCCTCGTACAGGGGTTCTGGCAGCGTGTACGCCAGGAGGGCGACCGCCTGCTCCGGCCGCAGAGCCAGCAGCTGGGGGACACGGCCCTGTCGGCTCCGCCATTCGGCAGCGGCGAGGGTCCAGGTCTTGGCGTAGACGCTGTTGTTGGCAAACTCGGTGCGGTTGAGTTCCTCCAGCAACTCCTCCATCATGCGGCTGCAGCCCTGGTACTGGTCGTCGAAGGCGGTGGGGGCCATGTCCAGTGCCAATTCCTTGACGGTGTTGAGGTCTCGTCGGTGTGGGGGGGTGCCGGCGGCCAGGGTCCCGGCCAGCAGCACCAAGCCCAGCGTCAGATGCTCCATGGCGGGCAGAGCTGCCCTGGGGGAAGCCCCCAGCTGCCGCGGAGCTGCAGACAGGGAAGCAGCCGGTTCCTCCGCAAGCGGCTGGGGAGGTGGGGAAGCAAGAGCAGGGTCAGCTTGGGGAGGGCGGCGGGGCCAGGGAGGGGGTTGCGGGGAGAAGCAGGGCAGGCTGGGGGAAAGCAGCCCCAGCTGCATCCCTGGCCAGGGGCACCCTGCTCAGCACACCTCCCGGCACTGGCCGAGACCCCGACCCCGTTCTTTGCATTAAACCCTGCCAGCAGGCGGGCGTCCCCCGTGCCTGGCAGCACAGCCCCAGCAGCCCGCGGGTCTGCGGCATCACCCACAGGGAGCAAACCCCCCAGGAGCCCCAGCGAGAAGCGTTACCTGCACCCTGCGGCAGGCACGGGGTTGGGGTGCTGCTCCCTGGCTCCCACGGCACCCAGCCCCTTGGCACCCACCCGCTGCCGGCAGGAGAAGAAGTCAAGCAAACGCTCTTTCTTTTTATAGCGGTCCTGGCTGGGATTGCTCGGGCCCAGGTCCAGCCCCCACCTCCGTCCTCCCAGTTATTTTTACCGTCCCCCTGCCCCGAGCACTCAGGGCAGCCACTGCCCCTCCTGCCTTGCAGCGTGGCTGTGGGGGACGGTCAGGAAACTCCCGTGGGATAAATTGCCTTTGCTTTAACCCGGGGGCAGGCCACCTGGGGAAAACCGGGGTGAGACGAGCAGGACCCTCTGGAGCAGCTCCGGCTGGACGCTGCCCTCCCCAGGCACAGCAGCAGCGTCCCTCCCCAGGGACCCCCCCACCCCGTGTCAGCATGGCACTGCGCGCTCCCCAGCTGCTGTCTGGAGGACTCATGGTGGTTTGGGGGGACAGCACCCTGTTGCCATGGCCCTGGGGGCAAGACAGCTCCTAGCTGGGTTTTTCCGGCATTCCTGGTTCTTCTTGTCTGGAAAGCAGGCGGAGGGGCTGGGGTCAGCATCGTCTCGCCCTGGGACACCCCTGGACTGGCAGCCCTCCCCCGGGATGCCCAGCCACCTGCATCCCTGGGGGTCCCCCCTGCACCCGTCCCAGGTAGGCACAGTCGAAGCAGCCGCAGGTCCTGTTGTTACCGTAAATCGGCACTTCAGAAACTCTCTAAGGCTCAGTTTTGGAGTTTTAGAAAGTAGGCATTCTTTATTGCAGCGCTGGATGCACCGGGGGATCGTTCCACCTATCGTGCATACCAATACTTTCAACAGTTGAGATTATTTTGTATATAATACATATTTGTGATTTTTTCCTGGAAATAATTAACATAATCAGCTGAATTCTGGGAAATCATTAATGTGTGTAAATGTCCTTGTCGCAGGTGCACTCAAGATCTTTGGTGGTCTTCTGGTGGTCTTTGATAGTCTTCCTCACTTGTCTGCTAGTTATCCCTTTTCTAGTGATTCTGCGCAGTGGGACACTTCACATGTTTGATACAACTTATCCTAAAGAATGTCCATTAGTAACTCTACTATCTATCTTTTCTCAATTTACATTTCTTTTGTCACAAACCATATTGACACTCTAAGTTATCTAAAAGGGCCTAAGGTTTGTATCTTCTCAGGGAATTTGCAAGGTCAGCCAAAAGTAATTTTCTCTGGTCTCTTACACGTTTTGCAACATACAGGATTTCTTATCCACCACTAGTCAGTATAACAAAGCCACTGTGTTCTTTCCTGGTATCACCATCGGTGCTTCGCAGGAGGAAGCGGTGACTCCCCCCCCGGCTGGGAAGACCTTGAGTATCTCGTGCCAGGGCTCAGCACCTCCTGCACCCCCGGGCAGAGGGAGACGGCTGGGACGGGGACCCCGGTGCAGCTGTGGATGCTGAGGATCGGGGTCCCGATCCCGGCTGAAGGACATGGAGGAGAAGCGACCCGCTCTGGAGAGGCTGGAGCCGGCGGCTGGCGGTGGGCGATGCCGCGGTGCCGGGGGGGCCGTGGGCGACTGGCAGGGTCCCGCAGCAGCCGCAGGGCTCTCGCCAGGTGGAAGTGGGGGATTTGAAGGGGAAGCTGCCGTTGCAGCTGCACAAGGGGAAGGCGCCACGTCCAGCGCCGGTTGCTGTGGAGGGGATTGTGAGGGGTGCGCTCCTCCGGTGTGAGATAACGGGACTTGGGTCCAGGCAGGTGCTCAGCAAGTAAGCCTAACTGAAGGTTATCCTCTGGTGTGAGGCTGTCAGCGAGAACCCAGCATCAAAACCAAAAAAACCCCATGTTTTGTCTGGAGAATGGGCTGATGAGCAGCTGAAACAGCATGAACACGGCACAAAACCTGACTGAGTCAACCCCTTGATGCTCTAAGTATCTGCAGCCAGCGGGGTCCCCAGAGCTCCCCCTCCATAGCAGCTGGCTGTGGGGCAGGGATCAGCCCTTGAGCAGGGACCCCTCTCGAGGCTGAGAGACCCCGTACCTGACACCAGGCACCGACGGCTTGGTACGTGGTGTTGTTTGCATGCAGGTAACATTTAAGATACGTGTGGGAAGCTTATGCGACGAGCTTTGTATCCCGCCCTAACGTTGAGTAGAGCACTGACCACCGATCCATCTGTGCTTATTAAATATTTTATATCCCTACACTGACTGATAAGAAGATAAGAACTCGATCAACTAACGACTAGATGAGCTTTGGCCGAGTGACCTCTGACTCTTCTCCTGACCGAGACCCTGTGCTGGGGGCCGGACCTTGTCACCGCTGCCATGCACCCCATGTAGGGGTTATACTGTATAACACTATGATTGAAACAACTGACAAAAGCGGGAGGTAGGTCATGTGAAAGTGTGGAGGACAGAGGACTGGCAACATCTCCCAGCAATAGGGAGGTCCCGACCTTTAAAGGTGGGATGGGTGAAGGGCCATGCTCGGGATGGAAGCCCAGCTGCGAAATGGAACCAACGGGTAGACTGCCTGGCCCAAATCAGGACGGTCACCAGTGAGAAGGATGATTGGGACCAACAAGCTGAATGGTTGCGTATCAAGCAAGGCGACTCAGGGAAAGCTGATCTTCATTACGAATGCCAATCCCAGGGTTGGCCAGTGCCTATGAAAACCTGTCAAGAAATCCTTGCAGCTTTTCCACAACGCTAAATAAGTCTTTACTGGGAGGGGTGGTCAAAAAGGCAGCAGCCCCTCACTGGCTGCTCGGATGGTCTTTCCCAGCATGCATGCCAGGTTGGCGTAGGCTTCCAGCATGCATGTCAGGTTGGCGTAGGCTTCATCGGGCAGCAGGCGGTGGAAGACCTCGGGGTCGTACCAGGATGCATAAAGCATGGCAGCAGCCACTGCAAAGATGATGGCCAGCTCCAGGCCGACAAAGAGCAGGAGGAGTGTCCTGTGGGGCAGAAGAAGTATGGGAGACAGGGCAGGGTGGATGCATCCCAGCCCCAAGAGGGACGGAGGGGCCCCACCGGCTGGAGCAGGCGTCCAGCCCATCACCCGGTGGGGACACTCACTGCAGCCAGTAACTGAAACCGCGTCTCCTGGCCCGCTCGTCCCTCTCCTGCAGGTCAACACAGAGCAAGGACACTTGTCAAGCACTGCCGCACGGCCGGGACAGCTGGAGTTGCACGGAGTTGCCTTGCGTGGGAGCGTAGCCCGCGCGTGGCTGGCACCTCCGTGGACCCCTCTCTCCAGGGAGACCCACAGACTCTTCCCCCTTACCAGCCGTGCTTCCACCACCTCCGGCAGCACAGTCTCCAGCACCTCTGCCTCCTTCTTCCTCTGGTACTGGCTGCAGGCAACAGGGCTTGGTTGGACGCATTACAGACCTCCGTGGCCACGCTGGGGGTCCCCTTCCACACCCCACCCCAGGCAGGGATGGGGCTCCCCTGGCACCAGCATTGGCAGCCCCATGGCGCCGGGTGCTGCAGGGACACCCGTGTGGGGCGAGGGACCCCGCTTACCAGCCCTCTTCCTCGTCCAGTGTCTCTTCCAGGGTTCTTATTTCCTGACGCAGCGCCTGGGAGAGGGAAGGGTCTGAGTCCCTGAGCCTGCTGTGGCCCCAGGGACCGCGGGCACCCACCCATTTTCCCCCGGCCCCTTCGGCACTACCTCATTCTCCTGCTTGTCCTCCTTGACCCAGGTTGCTATCAGGGTACTGAACTTTTCCTCCTGCAAAACCATAGGTACGTCGTGCGGGCGGCTGGGCTGGGGCCTTGGCACCCTCACCCCTCTCCAGACCCAGGGCCGTGCCCACTTGCTCCCCCACTGCCCCAGGGCACCACTGGGAAACTGGGTGACTCGTAAGGCTGGGACAGCCTGAGGAAGCGATGGACCCCCCCCATAGTCTGGGGAAATTGTCCTCCCCAGTCACGCCACTGGGCAACCGGCACTCGGTGACCCTCTCTGAGCAGGGGGGTTGGAGACGACAAGATGACCTCCGGTGGTCCCTTCCAACCTTTCAGCCCCAGCTGACGCAGCTCTGGGTCATGGGCAGAGGAGAGGACACCAACCTTAGTGCTGATCCACTGTACAGCATCGTGCAGCTCCTGATGGTTCCCCTTCTGCGTGCAGAAAGGAGAGCAGGGGCTCAGGGTCTGCAGCACCAGCCCCCGTGGACCAGGAGCCCCTCCATACCTACCATAGGCTGCAGCAGCTCCTTGCTGCTTGCCGTCAGTGCGGAGCTCTGCTCGGCATCTCTGCTGGCTCCTTGACCGGTCGCCGCAGCCTCTGCTGCCTCGCTTTTTGCTATTTGAAAGCGCTTCTGTGAGAGAGGAGGAGGAGAAGCCATCAGGACACTGGACATTCCCACAAGTGCCCTCCCCTCCGCATTATCCCTTCCCGGCTCCCCTCGGGCACTGCCTTTGCCCCTGCGTCCTCTCTCCTTCACAGCCTTGCAGGCGGACAGAGGGGACCCCCCCAGGCCCAGCTCTGGATGCGGTCCACATCTGGACATGGTCCTGAGCAACTGGCTCTAGGGGACCCCGCTTAAGCAGGGGCATTGGACAAGATCAGATCATCTCCAGCGGCCCCTTCCAACCTCAACCAGACCGTGGTTCTGTGAACTCACCTTCATCTGGGCCATCTGCCCCTCCAGTTGTTGGAGCTCCTGGCTGTTCTCTTCGAAACAGCGTGCCACGAGACAGTTCTGGGAAAAGGAGCCACACACAGGCACTGAGCCCCTGACACAGCCCCAGCCGCCGCAGCTGGGGGACATGGGTACAGGAGGGGACACTGACCTCCAAGGTGACCTGCTCTATGGTTTGCTGCACCTCCTGCTGCTTCTGCCCCTGAGTGGTGAAAGGAGGGGTCAGGGGCTCCGCTCTCGCAGCCCCAGTCCCCGGGGACAAGGGGACCGCTCCCCACCTACCAGACACTGCAGCAGCGCCCCGTGGTTTTGGGATGCTGTGGAACAGCGGGCCAGGCGCGCCCGGACCACGCGGAGGTCTTCTTTTACCGCTTTTGCCCGGGTGGTTACACCTGCGAGTGTGGAGCGAGCAGGGTGTGAGGGGCACGGGTGCTGGCAGGGATGGTCCCCGAGCTCAGGGCATCTGCACTCCTGCACGCCTGCCTCTACTCGGCATATGAGCGAGGCTGGGGGTGCCGCACACGGACCCCCTCGCCCGGCAGCCGGCTGTGGGGACTGTGGGGATGCTCTGCCCTCACCTTCCTCTTCACCGCCCGGCACAATCCACTGCATGGTGGACAAAGGACAGGTCGTTTGCGAGTCTCCTCTAAACTCCTGCCCAACAGCTCCGAGGTTCTCCCCGGAATGTTCCCCCGTCTCCAGGAGCAGCCCCTTTTATACCCTCCGGGGCACCGTGTCACAGGCGCGACGTGACATCACAGAGACACAGTCATCGCTGTCCACTGTGACACGGCCGACAACTCCCTGGGCTGGCACCAAGAGCTGACCTGGGGCTCGGCCGCAGCCACTGGGGAAACAGGGCATCACTCAGCCCACCGGCGGGAGCGACCGCGGGCACCGCTTGCCGGCATCTCCCTGGGGGGGGGTTGCCGCTTCCTTCACCACCCGGCTGCCACCGTTGCCCACCCCGGGACCAAGCAGGAGCCAGGCTGCGCACACAGTCCCAGCAGACACTCGCACGGACACGCGTGAACGACGGGCGTGCACGGATGGCCACGCCGCATGGGGTCCAGCATCCAGCCCCCACCGGGATCCAGCATCCAGCCCCAGTGGGGAACAACAGTCTGGGAAGGGGGAAAAATAAGGACCAGCTCTCTGTCAGACTCGACAAGGGTATAAAGGGGGTCCCGCTGGAGGACACCCTGAGTCAGTCCTCCTCGGAGCAGCGGGTCTGCAGTCTGGGACTCTCTCCTTGGGTCAGGATGCCGCCCCAGGTAACTCCTCGAGGTTGAGAGCCCTCATCTTTTAGGCGAGCGATACGCGCATCTTGAGTCATCACTTTTAAATCTTAAGGATTCTTAAGGCGGCTGTGTAGCACCAATCCCCCTTACATCATTGAGCCTGTGGCTCACTAATGTTATCGGAGTTCTAACTAACTTTTTACTGAAGAATAAATCTGACTTTTAACACCTGCTGGATTTGATTGTGTGAGCCTCCCTAACAGACCTCCAGGCCCTTCATGCCAGCTCGTTCCTCGGTCTCAAACTACCACCGCTGAGCAGTCACAATTAGAATTTCCCCTTCAGGGGTCTCACGCCACCCCAAACCATGCATGAAACCCAGCAGTGCCCCAAAATGCTGCCAGTGCTCACGTCGGTGCCCCCCACCTCAAGCCCCCCCCCCCTCTTGGCACCCTCCCTGCAGGTATTGATGTACATGGATGAGATCCCCCCGCACCATCTCTTCTCCAGGCTGAACACCCCCAGCCATCCCAGTTGAGCATCCCCTCCCTGAACCCGCTGGCCATGCTCCTCCTGACGTAGCCCCGGACACCCTTTGGCCGCCTTGTTGGACTTGATGAGGTTCCTTCTGGCCCATTTCTCCACCCCACCCGGGTCCCCAGACACCAGCACACCCACTGGGGGACGAGCCATCCCCAACCCCAGTTTTGTGGATGCCGGCGCTGCCAGCCTGTCCCCACTGAGTTGGGCACTGGGGGAGTTGCACCCCCAGCCACGGGATGTAGGGATGAACCACGACACCAGGGATGCAGAGAAGACAACATTTAATTTTTTTGACATTTCCAAAGGGGGAGCGCCCCGAGCATCCCCAGACCATGCTCCCCGGCAGCTCAGTAGTAGGGAAACCCATTTTTCTTCTGGTACCAGCGCTGCCAGCACGGGGGCTTGCGGAAGCGAATGCGGCAGGGATGCCAGTGGCGTCTCCACCAGGACTTCAGGCAGCGCCAGAGCCGGGCACAGCTCTCCCGCAGGCACCGTCCAGCCCTGCACGGACCTGGGGCCGTCCGGCCACGTGTCCTGCCCACGGGCACCCGCTGCCGGGGACCGGGCTCTGCTGGGACGCTCGTGCCCGCAGCAGCGGGGATGGTGCTGCACAAGCCCATGGAGCTGCTTTTTTGTGGCTCTATGGGGCTGCTCCTGCCCAGCTCCGCAGGGCTGCTCCTCTTCACATCCACGGGGCTGCTCCTGCCCAGCTCCACAGGGCTGCTCCTCTTCACATCCACGGGGCTGCTCCTGCCCAGCTCCGCAGGGCTGCTCCTCTTCACATCCACGGGGCTGCTCCTGCCCAGCTCCGCAGGGCTGCTCCTCTTCACATCCATGGGGCTGCTCCTGCCCAGCTCTGCAGGGCTGCTCCTCTTCACGTCCACGGGGCTGGTCCTGCCCAGCTCCATGGGGATGCTCCTTTCCCGCTCCATGAGGCTGCTTCGCTCTTTTTCCGCATCTGTGTCCCCACCCGCAGCCTTGTCCACTTCTGCGTCTGCCGCTGGCAGCTCAGCCCCAAAGTGCTGGGGCCAGACTCTGTCCCCCAGCAACCCCAGTTGAACCTGCACCTCTATCTTGGCGGAGGGGAGGGGGGGGGTCCCAGGCGGGGTCCCACCGCAGCCCGCTGCCATCCCTTGCCGCTGGGCCAGCACCGTCTGCAGCAGCTTACTTTGCTGCTCGGTCACTGCTTGGGCGGCCTGAATGGTACTAATGAGGTGGAGGACGAGCTCCCCCTCGTCTGTGGCCACGGCTGGGGGGCTGCTGGGGGGTGGCTCCACGTCCACGGCACTTTGCGCCCTGTCCCCACCATCCCCGGGGACCCGCTCTTGCTTGGCCCCCACTGGCAACTCCAGCAGTCTGTCCATCGACCTCTTCACAGCCTTGGGGGTCTGGGGGGGTCCTGAGCCCGTGAGTGCCGCCAGCTCCGCCATCGCACCGGGCCAGGGCTCCGGGAAGGAGTAGAGGGAACACAGGGAAGAGGAGCTGCTCCCCAGGATGGAGGACAGGGAGGCCAGCGGAGCCACCGGGGACAGGCACTCCTGGCTCGACGCCTGCATGATGGCCCTGCAGAGAGGAGAGGGAAGAGACCCGGCTGCACCCCGGCCCCTCCAGCGGGACCTGAGGGCAGCACGCCCTCCTTGACAGGCAGGTGAGGGTCTGGGGCAAGATCTGGGGGTCTCCCCCAGCACTCACATCTCCAGGGTCTGCGTGACCTTCTCCACGTCTCTATGCGTCTGCTGCAGAGAAGCTGCCGAGGGAGGGGATACAGTGAGCGGCCAGCAGCCCCCGGCACAGCCCCAGCGTCAGGGCTGCCATGGGGTTCGGCCGATGGTGGGGTGCTCGGTGCCGGGGCCACTCACCGCTCTGCTTCTCCGTATGGGCTCTTGCCGCTTTCATCTGACTCTTCAACTCCTTCCACAAACTCTGTAGGATTCCCCAGGAGCTGGGTGATACCAGAGCAGCTCCCGGCCCCACGCCGCAGCCCCCCACGCCACTCCACACCACCCCACACAACGCCATACCCCACCCCACACCGCGCAACACCACGGCACGCCAAAGCGCCGTGCGGCACGACGGCCACCTACCCAGAGCCGCTTGACCTGCAGGACAGCAGAGACCAGGCTGAACTGCACCACCAGCATGAAGAGCTGGAACAGCTCAGCCAGGGTGAAGTTGTTGGAGCGCTCCATGGCACCGGCTCCGGTGTGGCCACGGCGCTCCGAGTCACCGGTGCGGGTCCGTGGTGCGGATCCCCAGTGACTGAATGGGTTCCCAGTGATGGGCGCCCAACACTGCTGCTGGTGTGGCAGAGGCGGAGGCTGCAGTCTGCCAAGATGAGGCCAGACTGCGGTACCCACTGCCTGCTCCCGCAGGGCTCCGCACCCCGCTTTTATAGTAGGCAGCAGGCAGACCCCCCCTTTGTGACATCGTGGGACAGGCAGACCCCCCTTTGTGACATCACGGGACAGGCAGACCCCCCCCTTTGTGACACCTGGCAGCCCCCCGCACCCTCCCCAGCCTGGTACGGGCAGATGCAAGGGGCTCAGGAGGGGCTGGGATGTCCCCCTGGAAATCAGGGGTGGCAGCTGGGGGAAGCCCACAGTCTGCAGGAAGGGGAACCCTGGGGGGGCTTCAGAGGGGAGGGAGAAGGAGAAGGAGAAGGAGAAGGAGAAGAAGGGGAAGGAGAAGGAGAAGGAGAAGGGGAAGGGGAAGGAGAATGAGAAGGGAAAGGGGAAGGTGAAGGAGGAGAAATTAAAGAGAATCCCCTGGGCTCTGAGCGCAGGCCCTGGCTGCTTGACCCCAGCCAGCAGCCGAACCCCCAGCCGCTTGCTCCCCCCCCAGCAGGATGGGGGGACAATCGGGAGGGCAAATGTGAGGAGTAGTGGAAACTCCGGCTAGGGACAAAGCCGGTTTAATTAGTGAAGGGAAATAAAGCACCAAATCGCCAAGAGGTGCCCGAGTGGTCGGTGCCAGCAGCCCAGCTGGGTGATGCTCAGCCAGGGCCCGACCGATGGCTGCGTGGGAAAAGCCCCCCCTGATCTGAGCGGCAGCACGATGCCAGGTGGGATGCAGCGTCCCCTCGGCCAGCCAGGGTCAGCCGTGCCTCCCAGCCCGCTGGTGGGGGGCACAGGAGAGGCAGCAGGACCCCCCCATGGAGGAGAACCTGGGGTGCCGTGGCTGCCCTGGGTTTAGATGCCTCATCCCACCTGCCCCCAGCTTCTCCACTCCCTGCTGGGGCCAGGCATGGCCCTGGGCTCCTGCTGGGATTTGGGGGTCTGCACCCCCCCCCCCCCCGGGATTTTGCCCCCTGGGGGTGTTCCCTCCCAGGTCCCCGAGAGAGGGCTGCAGGGACATAGTGTCGCTTCGTCCCCGTGCCGGATGGCTGGGCATCCCAGGGGAGGTGACGCTGGCTGTAACGGAGCCGGGAGAGACCTCGGTGCCACCCAGGCCAGCCCCGACGGCCGCTATGTGGGGTGTGTGGCAGCAGCGACAGGGGCCGGGGGCCGGTCCGCCGGCACAGGGTCTCGGTCAGGAGAAGAGTCAGAGGTCACTCGGCCGGAGCTCATCTAGTCGTTAGTTGATCGAGTTCTAATCAGTCAGTGTAGGGATGTAAAATATTTAATAAGCACAGATGGATCGGCGATCAGTGCTCTACTCCACTTAGCGTTAGGGCGGGATACAAAGGGTCTCCACTGTGCAATGTTGGCCACCATGGGCTGGGCTGAGCGGACACCGATGGATCCCGGGACTGACCTGCCCTGCCTGGGGTGGGCAGCAGCTCCAGAGCTCCTGCTGGGCGCTGCACCCCTTCCCACAGGGAGCCCCGTGAGTTTGTCATCGAAGGTGTCGACAGCCAGATCCCTCCATCCCTCCCAGGCACCATCCTTGCCCCGACCAGCGCCCAGAGGAGGCGGGGCAGGGGCTTCCCCACTCCCTCAGGACCCTCACCGGGGCTGCCGGAGGCTGGAGCAGCATCTCAGGGGGCTGCGGTGGACCCAGCCCTGGCTGGGCAGGGTGGGAGATGCCGGTGGGCATGTGGGAGGGGGTGGGAGGTGGCCGGCATGGCTGGGAGCGTTGGCCGCAGCTCAGGGCACTGTGGGGTTTCGTGGGCGGTTTTGGGTTGATGCGAGACCCCCCGAGCAGCACCGGTAACTGGGGGACTGGGGTGGCCTGGGGACCAGGGCCCTGCCAGGCAGCGATAGGGGTATGTATGTGTGTCTGTATACGACTTTATGTCTGTATATCTATCTATACATACACATCCATGCAGGGAAAGGCTCTGCCCAGCCCTCCCTCTGCTGTGGACCTCGGGATGAGGCTGTGAGGACCGGGCATGGCCCCATGGAGAGAAGGGTCCCCGAGGGTCCCACACCTCTTTGCTGCCCACTCCATGCACAGCCCCAGCCCACACCAGTTGCTGCTGGTGCTGGTGCTGGTGCTGGTGCTGCAGCCCTCCCCGGGGCATTGAGGCCCCGGGACCCCACCACAGCCATCAGGCAGGGGAGGGAAGACACACGATCCAGGGTTTATTTCCATTGTGTTGGATTTTTTGGGTGCAGGGTGCAATGGGAGGATGCGGGTGCCTGACCTGGCGCAGCCACCTGGGGGGCTGGGACCCCTCAGCCCTGCAGCCGGGGCGGTCCTGGCCAGGATGAGGGTCCCGCTCTGGGGCTCCTCTCCCCTGATTCTGGTGGACCTCCCACCCGCAGCTCCGTGGGTGGCCAGGGGGTGCTCGGGACGAGCCACCTTCATGGGGCACCTGCGGCCACCACCGTCCCCGGGGGCGGTCATGGGCAGGGGGTGCATCGGGGGGGCGGGTGCACGGGGCCATCAGGCAGCTTTGCCCAGGACCAGCACACTCATGAGGAAGACCATGAGGAAGAAGACCCACATGAAGAATCGGTCCATCACCTTGGCCACCTTCTTCCACTCGCTGGTCCGGCGCTGGGCAGCTCGGTGGCGCCGGAAGCAGCCGGCGATGTAGCCGACGTTCCTCAGCAAGCCGTCGTGGTAGCACAGGCAGTGGTCCCGGGGGCAGCCCCCTGCCTCGGTGCACACCTCACCCTCCCCAGGGCTCTCCCCCGGCCCCCCAGCATCCCCCCTGGCCGCCCGCCCGCCTGGCTCCCGCGGAGGGCTCTTGCAGCTCTCTCCCACCTCGTAGACGCAGCAGAGCCGGGCCATGTGGTGGAGGATGAGCCGCCTGGCCCAGGGGGGCACGGGTCGGGCCCCCGGGCCGCAGTGGTGGACATTCATGATGAAGATGGTCAGTGCGGTGGAGGCCGTGATCATGGTCATGGTGGCGATGTAGTACTTCCCTGCGTGGGCAACGAGCGGCAATGCTGTGGCGGAGGAGGTAGAGGCTCACCTCCCCCCCCACCACAGCCACCCCGGCATGGATGCTGCCCATCACCCCGGTGCGGACGCTCTGGTCCCACGGGAGGGTCCTGGGCACCGTGGAGGCTCACCGATGAGCGGGACGCTTTCTGAGGGGGGCATGCTCTCTGCCACCAACAGCTGGAAGACAGTGAGGGCCAGCAGCACCGTCACCCCCAGCGAGACCTTCTCCCCCGAGTCGGCCGGCAGGTAGAAGCCGAGAGGTGCCAGGAAGGAGACCATGATGCAGGGCAGGAGCAAGTTGAAGATGTAGAAGGAGGCGCGGCGGCGGAGGAGCAGGGTGTAGGTGACGTCGGGGTAGGGCTCAGAGCAGCAGCCATAGGTGATGACGTTCCTCGTGGCCGGCATGCCCAGCACTTCCCACTCCACGTTCTCCACAAAGTCCGTCAGGTCCCCGGTGTCCAGCCGGTTGCGGAGGTCGATCTGGTTCCCGTTGTAGGTCCAGGAGCCGAAGGTGAGGCGGCACCGCTGCCCGTCGAAGGGGAAGTAGGAGACGTCCACCTTGCAGGAGCTCTTGGTGATGGCGGGCGAGTCCCACATGATGTGCCCATCGGAGCGCAGCACCACGTTGGTCTCCATCGAGCCACCAAAGTGGTCGTCGGCGCTGGGGGAGGGACGACTGTGGGGCCGGGATGGCCCCGAGCCCCAGGTGGGGCAAGGGTCTGCGGGGCTGGGGCCGAGCGCCTGCCCCCAGCACCGTGTCCCTTCCCTGTCTCACCCTGCCCGCCGAAGAGGGGGCTCGGTGCCGCTGACTGCCCCCGCGGTGACACGTCCCAGCTGGCAGGTCGGTGCCAGGCACGCCAGGTTGGTGCCAGCCCCCCCCCGCCCCCACCTTGTCGCCCAGTTGGGGTGACCACATCCCTGCGTCACCCACACCAGGACGCCTCTGCTCCCACCCCACGTGCAGCCACATAGCCCCAAGGTTGGCAATACCGCGCGCAGCCCTCCGCTCCAGCCCCAGCCTAAGCCCCCCCCAGGTCCGAGAGCAGCGTAGGGGGGGCCACGAGCACAACCCACTTGTTGTAGAGGATGATGTCCGGCCGCCAGACGTAGCTGCTGGGGATGCGGATGCTGTCGATGCCATCGTAGGCATCCTTGTCCCAGGTGAGGTGGGCGTCCAGCCAGGCCTGGCGGACCCACAGGTAGGAGGTGAGGACCTGGTTCCTCTCATCCTGCCGAGGGGAGAGGGTGGGCGTGGGGGGGACAGACACCAGTGCCACCAGCAACCCCCCTCGACCCTCCAGTTCGGCAGCTTCTGTAAGGGTCCCAAGGGGCTGAGCTGCTTTCAAGGGGACTGTACTGGTTTTGGGGGGTTGGAGAGGTCTGAGCTGGTTTCAAGTGGTCCAAGCTCCTTTTGGGGGGTGGGGGCAGTGCTGGTTTTTGGGGGTCTGAGCTGATTTGGGGCCAGCTGGGCTGGTTTTGAAAGGTTTGGGCTGGTTTTGAGGGATGAGCATCAACTCCGGGTCGAGCAGGACCCACTGGGGGAGAGCAGAGCCCGGCTAAGCGGTGACCAGGAGCGTGACAGGGAAGGTCCCGTTTTGGCCGGGCCTGGCTGCCGGTCCCGGTGCTGTGACCGGCCACTCACCATGTCAATAATCTGGGAGAGGGTGATCTGGAGGGTGACGTTGAGTGCCCGGTCCGTGTCCTCCACGGGGCGCAGGGCACTGGAATAGTTGGCGAAGAGGTCGTGGAGCAGCTTGTAGGCGAACCTGCCCTGCGCCCCCCGGCAGCCTGAGGGGACCCAGACCGGGGCTGGAGGGGCTGCAGCAGCAAATGCAGCCGGACCCCTCCCAAGGGACCCCCAGGACCCGGCTGTGGGGAGCCACTGGCAGCCGAGCGAGGTGGAGAAGCATGCCGGGACCCCACCCCTCCTTGCCACCAGCCCGAGCCCCCCGACCCCGTCCCTCACCCAGGGATGCCCGATGCGTGGGGATGCTGCTGCTCACAGGGCTCAGGGCCCCTTTCCCCACGCCCAGGGCTGGGTGGGGGTCAGTGCCCCTCGCCGCCCCCTCTGCCGCTTACCTGGGGCCAGGAGGCAGCTGGCGAGGCAGAGGGCGAGCAGCGGGCGAGCTCCGGGCTCCATCCTGACGTGCGCAGGTCCCGGGGGACACGGCCGGGGGGGACGTGCTGCCTGCAAGCGCCGGGGTGACGTCAAGGCTGGGGCAGGGCAGGGGGGGGCATGGCCCCCCCCAGGGACCAATAGTCTCTGTGTGGCGAGCCCTGTGGCAGGGGGGGTAATGGAGAGCGACCCCAGAGGGTCCCTGGCTGGGACAGGGCTGGGGTGCAGCTGAGCCCCTTTGGTACGGGTCTGGGTGCTGAGACGCTGCCTGCTGGCTGCCCACCAGCTCCCCAAGCCCAGGGAAGGCTTTGCCCACCAGCCCCCTGAACCATCACTCCCATGAGACCCTCCTGGCCACACTGGTGGCAGGCAGCCCCTTCTCTGCCTGCTCCAGGCGGCTCAGGGCCAGGACCACAGTGACAAGGACCGTACGGCGGACTGGAGCGGGCAGGGACGAGGTTGCTCCTCACTGTGTTGTCTGGAGCTGCTGGCAACTTCGTGTGCTGAAAACCACCCTCTCGAAGCTCCTCTGGCCTGGGGGGCTGGGGGCAGAGGGGGTCACTCCCTGCAATCCTGGCCCAGAGCAAGCTGGAAAAGGGAAGCCCAGGGCTGAAAGGGAGACTGTCAGGGCACTGAAGCCCACCGAGGCTGTGGCAGTGGGTGGTGGGAAGAGCTGAGGGCGGATGCTGCAGACCCCGGTGTGGAAGGAGTGCTGTGCACAGCAAGGGACATCCCATTCTCTGGTCTCAGTGAAAAAGCGAGGACAGGGAAGAGGAAGATTATTCCCATTTGGTGAGAACCGAATCCCAGGAGGTTAAGGGACATGACCCATGAGACATAGCAGGAAAGTGGCAGAGAAGTCCCTGCTGCAGGGATGCTGGAGCATCTGCCCAGCTCCGGCCATGCGGGAGGCCAACAACTCCTGCTCCCCCAGCCCCTCCCTGGCACCTTTCCCACGCTGATCCCCGGCAGCAGATGCCAAGCAGTGCGCTGATCAGTTTTAAGGCTGGAGGTTTTGTTTCCAGGCAGTGAATTATTCACAGCCAGCCCCGTGTCCTGGCCCTGCTGCTCCTCCGCCCAGGGCAGCAGCTGGGGTTGCAGAGAGGCAATTACGATAATGGAAGGAGACGAAGCTGGAGCAACCTGGTGTCACATTTAACATGCAGCAATGCCAGCACGGCAGGACAGCCGCCCTGCGTGGGCGAGGACACACTAATCACCACTGCTTTTATGGTGTTCCGTGCCCAAGAGCTGGCACCAGGCAGTGGGTCCCCCCCAGCCCCAAGTCTAGGAGGAGAGACCACCAGGCACCCAGGAAGTAGAGGTCTGGATTTGTGCCCAGCTGAGGATATTTATCTGTGGTTTATTTGACCCCTTTTTGAACACCCACATAGGCTGAAAACTGTCTAAACAAACCTGTTCTGTGCTGCACAGAGAAGTGCTTCCCTCCATTTGCCATGAGGCTGTAACCTGGCTCATCCCTCACCTCTTCCCAGAAATCCCCCTTCCAAGCAAGGACATTTCCCCCCCTCAGCACTACCCCAGCCTCTTCCAGCCCCCCTCTCCTTCCTATCTCTGCAAATGGTTCCCAGGATGAGCTCCATCACCACAGCAGTGACCAAGGTGAGGCTCACCAGCACATAGCTCCCCCCATCCTCCTCCAGGAGACAGGGGTGACTTTTTTTTATTCCAGCTGTTCCTGCTTGCTTCCAAGGCTCCGAAGGAACCTCCCCCAATCACCACAACCTTTCAAATGTACTGGAGCAGCCTTGCAGCTCCCTCAGCCCTTACAGGTGTACCCTGCCAGGTCCCAGAGACCTGGGACACCCAGTCTAAGTGCTCCCTAGCCTCACCCCTCTCCATCAAGGCAAGTCTTCCTCACTCCGACCTTTCCCACTGGTCTCAGACCAGTCCTACCAGTAAAGACCAAGATGAAGATGACATCCAGTACCTTTTCCACATCCTTTGTGACCAGGTCCCCATTCCTGTTCCACACCAAGCGTACCTGAAAACACCTTCCCTGTTTCTCCTCACATCCCTCCACAGATTCAGCTCCAGGAGGGTGCAGCTTTCCCCTGCCCCCTCTGGTCCTGTGAGCTGTGCCACCACCTGAGCCAGCCCAAGCCACCCAAGCAGGACAAGCCAAGGGACACGTGCCTATGAAACCAAAATCTTACTTAAAAAGCAAAGGAAACCATGGGAATACTATAAACATTTTATTTATTGTTTTCAAAAAGACAGGAAAATAATCTAGATCATTTATTTATATTTTTTGTTTTTTTAATAAAAACCTTTACATAATCCTCATGCATAAAGACCTTCAGTGGGCCATTGCAAAGCAGCGCCAGGCAGGCTGGAAGCTGCTGGCCACTGCCAGCACTGGCTGGCCAGCTGTGGCAGGAGGTGCCACTGCAGCAACCCTGAAATCAGAGCAGAGCAATAGACAGCTTTTCTTTTTTCTTTTTTTTTTTTTTTTGTTGTTTCCTTCTTTCAAAAATAGTCAGTTTCTAAACACAGTAAGAGTAAAGACTGTACACACCAGAGCACATTGACACAGTCAGCTGTTCACTTGCAGGATGTTCTTAGGCTGGACAGCGGCTCCCCTCGATGTCACCCAGCGACATGGCAAACACAGAGACGACAGCGTGTGCCAGGCACTCCTGCACGTGGCAGTGCGGCTGCGTGTACCCCTTACCTACACGGGCAGCTGTCCGGCGGCAAAGAGGCAAGTCCGAAGTGCCTGGGCAGCCAGGCTGCTCTGCTCCTTGGGCAGATGACCTCTTTTGGCAGTTTTGCTTTTGGCGCAGAATTTGCCCCCTCCCATCAGAAGCCTGGAGTCCTGGAACACGGCAACTATTAGGACAAGCTCCTGTGTTTTACTGCATGCAGGACCCAGGAGACGTCTGTCCTCAGAGGCCTGCATGGCGCAGAGCACGCCATAAGGCACACACACAGGTGTCACCTCCCTTTCTCCTGAGGCAGGGAAGTAGCTTGCTTTGCTTTTGGAGACAGAGGATGGAGAAACGAGAGAAAAAACACATTCACAGGTCTCCAACTTAGCAAGGAATGCAGGAAAAGACAATTCTGAACTTAAGTTTCTTCTCCCTCCCCCACCCACAGAGCAAACTTCTAACATAAAGCCCCAGTTAAAGCTTATCCGCAGTCAGTTCAGGTGCCAAAGGTTCATCGGTTTACCAACTGCACCCCCACCAAAGTGGGAGTCTGCCCACGGAAAACTGTCCCAGCACTTGCTTCACCATCCTCTGCGCCACAACGAAAGGAGTGAAAAGGATCTGCCAGGAGCCGAAGCCCACACCATGCCCCCCTCCACAGGTACAGTCTCGCCTGCAGACAGGTTCGGCAAGAGGTGTTTTATTGATTCTAGGAAAACGTTGTTTGGTTGAGGGTGCCAGCCAGCAAGGTCCAACCAGTCTCAATGCTCCCCCAGGTTACAAAAACTCCTGCGTTAGCCCACATACTAAAGCTGTTTTACACCCCTATGGAAAAACCTGCATGGCTAGAGGTTGTTCGCCCTCAAAACAAGGGTAAGGGTTAACAAATGGTAAAAACTGTCCATCGGTGGAAGGGATTCTTCCTCAATGAGTCACCACTGTCAGCTCCCGTAGGTAAGACTGGGTGAGGCTGCGGAGCTCCTCCAAGGCATAGTCCTCCGGCATAGGCAGCCTTCCGATGTGGGGGGCAAGCAGGCGAAGAGGGACACGCTGCAGGTCAGGTGTGGAGTCGGAGATGGGCTCTGGGGTGTGCTGCAGGCTGAGGACCACCCGCAGCAGGTTAGCAACACGCTTGGCCATATCTGGAAAGAGAAGGAAGAGGAATGTTTCTTCATGCTCCACACCACACTTCAAAGTGGGAGCTAGCATGTGAGCGCTTACAAGCTCACCCTGTGGAGGGGTGAACTTGAGCAGCGATTCAATGGGAAATTTTGGAGCAAAGGCTGGGTGGCCCTAGTGTGACCTGCCTGGCCTTTTCTCAGCTCCAGCAGTGCATCTCCTCTCCCCATACAGACTTCCTCCACGAGTATAATAAAAATTTGGCCTTATTCCTTAGACCAGACCATTTTCTGCAAGCACACTCATACTTTGGCACTGTAAAACTATGTACAAGATATTTTACTGCTTATCAACAGACAGTTGTAAGAGTCCAGACACTGGACACTGCATCAACCAGCCAAAAAAACCTGCCTGAAATGACCAATAGCTGCAGGTACGGTAACTACTGGAGCAACACATGGCTCACCTCACCAACCACAGCCTTCCTTCTCAGCACAGGCAAAGGGACAGATAGAATGGCAGCCCAGGTGACAGCCAGTACTAGCTGGCTCTCCCAGTGGGCTGCTAGATATTGATGTCACCATACCCGACTGAGCCAGGCGGTCCTTTGCGCTGTGGCACTGGATCTGCTCTATCCTGTTGCACAGGGACGTCACTTTGGTATGCAACCGCTCCAGCTCGTAGGTGGAACAATCCAGCTGAAAGCAAATAAGAGAGTCAGCCTCCAAGTCATCCAAAGCCTTTCAGCAGAACCGCTCACAGACTGCCCGAGTGCACTCTAAGCCAAATCTATTCAACAGAAGACAGTCTACACTAAAACCTGCTTGAAGTTAACACCTGAAGTGGTGGAAATGTGAAGTCTGGAGCTGTATTAGAGGGGACTGTCATGGAGACTCCCCACTAACCAGCTAACTGCTAGTTTTGTTCCTTCTTCACTTACCTCACTGTCATGCTCCATACAGCATGTTTGCAGGGCAGAGCCCACATCTTTGACAGCATCAACCAAATCTCTGTATTTTCAGAGATGCACCATATTCTGTTTGCTAGTGTCTCCAAAAGGGAAACACTAACGTCAGCACTGAACAGCGAGTAAAAGGTTATTCTAAAAGCAAGAACATGTATGAGCTTCCAAACTATAGGAAGAAAAATACAACTGTTTTAAGTCTGTTACCTGTTGAATCCTATCAAGCATCTCAATAACACGGATGTAATCTAGGTAGACCAGCCCTGCCATCTCCCAGTCCTGGATGAGTGCACTACGGTCTGGAGGGGCAAGATCTTCCAGGAACCCTTTCAGGTACTTGTAGTTTTCATTAATAATAGCATCTAAAGAGAACAAGCATGTCAGTAAGAGAGTAAAAGGGTCTCTTAGAAGTCATCAATTGTTAAAAAAAAGCAACTAATGGACTGTACTGTCAGTCAGTTTTGTAATTCCTTGACAGTATCAGTCACAGCCAGAAATGCATACTTGATTTATGACCTACAAAAGGCAAGTCTGAGGCCATCCCACCTCCTAGAGTAGGGACACCCACAGGATCAGGGCTCCAGGAATGCTACCACTGCCCTTGTTCCCTGAGGCACCTCTGGCACAGGAAGGTGGACGCACAGAAGGTTAAGCACTGCCCTTTTCATGTGTTTGCAGTGAAGAATCATCATGCCAGATATCAAGCGAGAACTATTTTGAAACAGCCAGCCACTCTCTACTAACCCTGCTGCTAGGAACACAGCCCTACCCCTTCGTACTATTAACACCCAACGACTTCTGTTCCTACTGGTTGTGTGCTGTTCGAAAGACAGACTGAAAAAAATTCAGAGAGCAGACTCACCTGAGGCTAAGTGCCTGACAACCAGCTTGTGACACTGGTTCCAGTGCCCAGCCTTGAACAAGAAGAGGGCTTCTTTATGCTTGTCACCCTCCATCCTTGCTCGAACTGCCTTTGCTTCGTGAATCCACTCTGGGGGAATGCAGAGCCTCTGTGTCAGAAAAGTCTCCTTGGCCCAAGACTCTGGTGTCTCAGAGAGAACGCAATGCCGGTTTAGGAGTTCCCGCACTGCCTTCTCCCGTATGCTGGGGGAAGGGAGGACAAGGTGTTATTCCAGCAAGCAATCCTTTGTATCACTCCATCAGAAGATACAGTTCAATACAAGCAGCCGAGGACTGAACAAGGCAGCAGAGAGCTGCGTTATACCTATTGGCGCCAGCAGAGGCGTAACAGATGGCAAAAGCCAGCCTTGCCGGGCCTTGAACAGTCTTACTGCAGGATATTAAGAAAAGTTCTAAAATCAGGTGAATTCCTTCAGTACAGGTTAACCACTAAGAATCTAACCACTAAGACATTGCTAGTGTTTTGTAACATCTCAAATGTAAGCTTAAGAACATTTAAGTATGATCCAGGCCCCTAAAAGGAATATACAGGCCCTATTTGAAGTTATCGGTTGGAAAAAAATTCTATTGCAATGTATTAATGGTAGCTGTTGGTAACAAATGGTAACATTAACAGCAAAAGACACCTTTCCACAAAAGATGTATTATTTACGAATTTAAGACAATTTTTTGTCGAGTCTGTTTTTCACAACAGAAGCAAAACATGCATTTTGGTGATTCCCAAGCTTTCCTTTCAAACACACGCGCTTCTCTTCAGCTCCAATGGGAACAGTTCTAGTATTTTGCATTAATGACGTTTTTATAACAAGTTCCTGAACATCATAAGCTTGCTGAGCCAGAGACAAGATACAGAGCCACAGGATATCAAAATGACTATGAGATATGCTTTTATAGCACCATTCAGCAGTACAGTCATTACAATACAATACTATTTAACATCTAACACGACATTTAACTAAGCAGAATTATTCATGCCACTTGTAAAAACTGTGTGCTGGGATTACAAGTGGCATGAAGTTCTCCAGCTGTGCAGTTCCAGTTTAATGTGAGAGAAACCATGATAATTACAATATACATATCAAGTCTATAAAACAGAGAACACATTATTTTCAAGGAAAAAAAAATAGTAAAAAAAATTTTTACTCACTGCTTATCAGGCTCATGCAGCAGTATAAAAACAGCCCATTCCCAAAGCCCTTCACTTTCAAGCTGGGCAGCATAGCTAGCATTCAGCACTCCTTGACTCTGCTTGAATAGGTGGGTATAATTCAGGGCTCTGAGCACTTCCCACAGGTGCCAACTGAGACGATAGTCCAGAGGGTCAGATGTCACACTCCTGGGATCAAGCAGCTGGTCAAGATCATAGTGCCTGTAGGGAAAAATATTTGCAACATAAAATAGCTAACTTTATCCACATAATAAAATCAGAAACTGGTACTACTTAGTGCCTTCCCTTCACCAACCTCCAATTATTCTATATATGTGATTTATGTGGGTGTGGGTTTTGGGGTTTTTGTTTTACTTGGAAAAAAAAAAAAAAAAAAGAGATAGGACCAACTGTTAAAATCCTTTTGCTCTTCTTTTAAGTCTGCATCCAGACTGTCACAGCCTTTTCTTTTGTATGTGCTCTTCCGTAGATTTCTCAATGCCTCAACCTCAAAGGCAACTATAGTAAAGGAAGATTACTGCACTCTTCAGACTCAGAAAACACTTAAGGAAAAAAAACAACCCACAGTTGTGCTCCAAAGCTTAAGTTTCATCATCTATGCTATCACCAGCAGTGACAGTGTCACCACATTCTGTAAGGGTGTACATGCAAGGCAGATTTTTGCCTACTGTCAGTGGTTCAGTAAACACTGAAGCTGATTTCATAGCCCTGGACTGGGAATTCAAGAAGTCACTGACTGATCAAGATTTAGAAAAATAGTTTTTCACCTGTCACTGTAGAGCTTTAACAAATGGAAACAGACATCTCTCAAAGGTCTTCCTGCATTATCATCTTCTTCAATTACACAACCAGAACCTTCTAGGTAAGGAGGCAGGGGACAGCAGGCGTATTTTTCACAGTCCGGTGTGTTCTAAAGAAATAGTTTTAACAGTAAGTTTAAAGATAGAATCGGGACAGCTAAGCCAGCAGCACGAAACACACTGAGTCAACAAGAACCGTTTTACAGGGCACTGAACTGCAGAACTGTTGTCTTCCACACCATCTAACCACTCTGGGTCACCAAAATCTTCCTGTTTTCACTGCTGGCAAGAACACTAGACCTGCATTTGGAAGAGCGCTCCATGTCCTGCTGGTTTCCAGTTATTAGCCCTCCTACACGAAGTCCTGGAAACCAGCTGTATCCACTTTTCCTCCGCATCACTGGGCTGCAGTGAGACCCATGTTCTAACCTAGTAGCATCTTAAGTTCAAGTCATGATAAAACTAAAGCTTGGTGTTTTGAAGCGATGAACACATTATACTGACATACCACGTACAAAGATAACACTGAATATTCCTGCGGCATTAAGCACGCATCAATTAGAAGTTACTAGACTTGATGCTGCACTTTGGCTATCTTTAGGTATATGGATCAAGGGGTGAACTATCTTTAGTTAAATGATTAAACACTTTTTTCAACAGAACCCTTTGTCTTTTTGTATACAGAGGCTGGCAGCTCTACAGCAACAAACAAGGCTTTGCATAATGCATGCAGCCATGCACTGTCTGTAGGATAGCTTCCACATTTGCTGTAGAAACAGCAAGTGGAACAAACAGGGAGTATGGTTCGGCAAAGGCTATTTTGGAAGTCAGGCAGCTGGGTATTAATCATCACACTGGGAAAGCTGACTGACTACCTAGCTCAAATGGCCTTCCTGCTGCTGGCCACTATCCATCTTCCTAATTTCGTCTAGCTATCAAACATCTGAAAACACTCAATCAGTGGGAGATAGGCTTCAAATAAGTCACTACCAGAACGCCCTAAAGAGCAGGTCCTAAGCTTCTCAAGTGACTATAATTACCAACAGATTCAACCCCAGTGCTTTATTCCCATGCCAGTGGGGGAAGGAACATTCCTATCAAGTGAACTGCTGCAAAAACTCATCATTAAAGCAGGTGAAGGAATCCGATGCTGTGACAACTGAAATAATGAACCCATACGCAATTCTATACTCAGCACCTCTGCAGCAACAATTGACTGCTTGCAGAAGTCTCAGTGCAGCATCAGACAGACAACTCCTTTTAGCCAGGCATGACTGACCTACCTGAAACGCTGACTCATACATGGCAAGTGCCTTGGAAATAGAAGCTGTTGGAGGAAGCAGGTACCAGAGGTGGACAGCCATGCAACGCTTCCAGTCCAGCAGCGAGCATACATTGATACTTATTCTCTCTGATAACTGCCACACCTAAAGAAACAAATGACTTAAGTTTAGTCAAACTTACTGCACAATGGTCAGTACATACCAGGCATGCAAGACCATCAGTAAAAAAACCAGGTCAACACCTTGTACTCCTTCCTGCCACGTACCACGTGCTGTGGTTGAGTGTCACAGCTTAAACGTACCATTGTCAAGAAGGGGAAGTCAAGCCAATGACAAAACAGCCGAGTAACAGAACTTACAGGCTTTCCTGCAAGCAGGGCAAAGATCCGCAGTCTCTCTTCCTGGATGAAGCAGTCTGCCTGCAGCCTGTGCCAGTCCACCAGCTGCATGGTGAGGAGGTCCCGAATGGGCTGGCTACCTGCCAGCTGGGAGAGGAGCAGAGCAAGCCTGTGATCACCTGGAACAGAAGACAACAGCACATGAGCTAAATCCTCCTGCCTACCTGTGCCACAGCTATCTGTTTCTGAGTTGTGGGGCACTCTGATCAGCCTATAGCTGCACGATTGTTTTTTCTGCACAATTTCTCATCAAATAAACCACTCCACAAACACCTACTAGAATGGGGGTGAGGGAGAAGACAAAGGAATGGGAAGGACAGATTTCCCAAAGGAAACAAATGAACAGAAGTTTTAAGATGTGAGCCAACATAAAAGACCAAGATGAAACTAGCCATTAGGCTCTGAAAATATACGTTTTTAAAACAAATGTAAAGTGGCTTAACAGAAGTGCAATTAAAAATAACAGTAATTAAAAAACATTCAAAGGAGATACTATGCAAAAAAACAGTTCCAAACGCAATACAGCATCACTTCCTCAGTCTAGAAGAGCAGACAAGTAAGCCAGTGTAAATGTGACCAGGTACTCAAGCAGCAAGTAGACAAACCAGCCCCACCTTAATCACTGTCTGACAAGGGAAAACTCCATACTCAGAGTGGCCAGTTACTATCAGCTCTCAAAGTTTAAATTCTCTTTATGTGTCTCCCTTCCTCCTCCCCGCAAAAAACAGAGAAATTTAAGCATCTTACCTGACTGCTGTGCCAGCCTGCAAGCTTCACCAATTCTCTTCCCAGTAAGGCAGCTGAACACAGCCTCTATGTGATTACCGTGTCGGGACAAAGAGACTTCCTCCTCAATTCGTCCTGCAGCAGTCTCTGAGAGCCAGCGAGAGAAGGCTTTCCTACGCTCCAGGGCCAGGATGTATTCACTGGGGTCCTCCAAGCTGGCCTCTAACTCTCTCAGGTTCCCCCAAATCGCTTCACATAAAGTCCATGCCAAGCACCAGTGCTTCACAACAGCTGTCAGGACAGAGTTACTCAGTCATCAGGAGTGAAAACATACAGAAGAATATTTAGAGAGGACTCATATAAGATTATAAGCATAACCTTGTCGGATATCTTGAAGGATATCCTACTGTTACAAGTCAACACAGGAAGTCAGCTAGCTCCCCAATGCCAACCACCATGCTTATGCTTTCAGAAAGAATGCTGAGGTACAGTCAATTTTTCTGTTTTATTCACATTTCACTGCTCTGATGCAACCTGAAATTAACCTGAATGGGACAGTTTTCCAGATTCTCTATCATAATCGTGAAAAGAATTATTCCATACTCGCCTTCTGTCACAGCAGGATCCTCGGATGCCTTCCTAACCCAGTCAGCATAGTCGTGAATAGCAGAAACTCCTGGGTTGGGCTCTAGGAGAGGACAGTGCTCATCCATATGGACAGTGCTATGTTTCAGCTTTATCTCCAGAGGGATGAGATACAGCTGTTTGCTTCTGTCCATCTTCCGTTGTTCTAAGCTCAGCTTCTCCACATGAACCTTGAAAGAAGATTCTGAGAGTCTGGAAAAAAAGATAAAACCAGGTAGCAATGTTCTGAATTGTTCTCCCTGCAAGTGAGCTGCACCCATCACGGAGCAGCTGCATTGTGCAGCTTGTCATAATTTTAACTTAAAGACAGTAAGACAGATGATCCAAGGTCAACAGCTAGGTATGAAGAACCTGCTTACAGTCTGGGATTCAGAACCAGACTTCAGCAAATAAACATCATTGAACTGGGTGCTTCCAGCTCTTAAAAGGCCATTAGCACACCTTGTCATACCCCACTGCATTTTGTGAGAGCACCTCATTCTGCCAGCAAATCAGATATGCTGGAGAAAATCAACTGAACAAGCTTTTTGGAAGACTTAGATGGTAGAACATCTAGCTATATTCCAGTCAAGTTTAGGTATGGAGTTACGCAGCCCGCCCAGGAAAGGTCTGTATACTGCTTTATACACAAGCAGAATTGAAGGCATCTGAATTCAGAAGCTAAACAAGAAATTTTTTAGGTAGGGCAGACATCCTCAGGGAAGATCAACAGCAGATTAGAAGCTTCCTGAACAACAATTTTGAACCTTCCCTCTTTAACCTTTTGCTGGATGATGGTGCTATATACTTGTTAAAAAAGTAACTACTCTTATTACATTATTCCAGGCCTTTGAGATACAGAGTTTTGTAAAGTAGCAACCTGAAGGAAATCTCCATGGCTAATGTGATTTTGCACCACTTCTGCATATCAAAACGAATATTAAGCTGAATTTCAAAAAAGTATCAAGCTACAATCAAGATTCTTTCAAACATGAAGAGAGTGCATGTCAGAACCATCCTGAAGGAAACTACTACTCACGATTTTGGAGCAACAGGAGTTGGCAGGAACCCATACTCCACGGTCTCACACTGAAGATCTTCCATTTCACTTGATCCACTCAACTTATCTCCACAATTGACAAGCGTCCAGTTGGGTCCCCAACCAACACGAAATGAGCGCCCCATGAAGAGTGCCATATCCATCAGTAGCTTCCCTTTTCCATAGGTGATGGACTTTTCCAGAGGTACAAGCCCCTGCTGCCTGCGGACACCAACTGTTTTCATCTGTACCTCAGGGACTGATGGTGGTACAGAGAATGTAGATGCTAATGGAGAAGTCGCCGACCAAAGGGCAACAGAAGGGGGACTGCTTGAAGTCCTTGGTCCCTTGAAGTCTTGCAGAGCAGCATTTGGTGATTGGAAAATTACATTAGCAAATTTGGATTGCAGCAGCCCACCAACTAGAGGGAAGAAGCAGGAAGAACGTTTAAGTGAATGGGGTACTCCCTTTTCAGGCAGTACATTTCTGATATTTTAAAGGTATTTTAGTACTTAGGCAGCCAGTGAAAACATCTGCCATGGTTTGTGATGGTAACACATAGCTAAGTGTGATTATCTGCAGTACTGAGAACTGCAAAACCCATCATGCACAGCCCGCTTTGCATTATCCAAACTAAAGCACATGGTATTACACTAAGAACAGTACACAGCCAGTCTCACTCCAAAATTCAGTTTCCAAAGTCACTAATTTAACGGGTATTGTCATAGTCAGACCATTAGAACAGAAGCATCTCACAGAAAGAGTAGACACTGATTGCTATTAACAGGAACAGGGCTGAAACTGTCCCCACAAAAACATGTCAGGTCTGCCCATTTAATTCAGGAAGCAACTCCATGCTTGTTACTAGAGGTATTATTCCTATTGAAATCACCAGTTTGTGGCTGTATTGAGTGTAAACAGCAAGGTTTTGGTAGCAGGGGTGCTGCAGGCGTGGTTTCTATGAGAAGAGGCCAGGGGCCACCCTGTGCTGGACACAAATGAGCCCATCAGGGGAGTTTGTGGCACCTCTGAACCGATCAGCAAAGTTGGTGGTGCCTTTGTGAGAACTTAAAAAAGGGCAAAAAATGCCCGAGGCAGAAAAAGAAAACGGCAGTGGGTACATGAGGTCAAGAGAAAGAGGAGGGGAAGAGATGCTCCAGCACCAGAGCAGGTATTTTCCCAGCAGCCCTCAGGAGACAACTCACACTGGAGTAAGGGAAAAATGTGAGGAAGAAGGAGTGGTAAAGAGGAACTGCTCTGGACTGACTGCAATCCACTGACCCCCTGGAGTGGGCAGGAGATAAAGGAGTCGGGAATGAAGGAGCGAAGTTGAGCCTGGGAAAGCAGGGGCAGGGTAGGAAAGTGTTGTTTTATCTTTGTTTCTCACTACTCAAACCCATTTTAACTGGCAATAAATTCATTTTACTCAAGTCAAGCCTGCTTACCAGTTACTGTCACAAGCAAAACAATCTCCCTGTTTTTATCTTAACCCTTTTTTCATCCAGTTTTCTCCCTCCGTCCTGTTGAGGAGGGGGAGTGAGAGAGCAGCTGGGTGAGCACCTGGCTGCTGGCCAAAGCTAACCTACCACAGCACACAACTGTTCTACCATATGTTCAGCCAGTCATAGGATTTTGCCTCTTAGTACTAGACTCTTTCTTCAAGCAGCATGTGGTTTCTCACAATACCCGAGTATCTTTTCTGTCCTTGTGATTTTGAAATAGGGAGCCTCGGAGAACAGATCTCTTGAGAAGTATCCATTTTTACAGGTTGCTTCCCAGGATAATGATCCAGGATCAAGTCTAGGTCATCTTCATCAGCAAGCAAGGAAGCTTTCATAATCTAAAAAAGGTGATAAGTCAAGCCTGCACATTAGCAATCATTCTCACAGCAGAAGCTAACTGATCTAATCAGCTCCTTTCCCAACCAAGATAACTTCTATGTGCTGCACATGACCAAACACTCAAGTCACAAATATTTCATGTAACAGTGAAGACACACAGTTCAGGAGAACTGACAGCAAGCTTGCCAGTTGATGCTAACCTTTTACAAACTAGTAGTTACATCAGTGTCACAGTACTTGTTAGGATGGGTGTGAAGTCCTAAAATAAACATGTTTTCTTAGATCTTAGCTCTATTTACTTGTTTTTCAGCTTACGTAATAACTCCACTACGCTTTCCTTATGTTTACAAAAAAAACACAGGTAGAAGCCCACAAGTGTTCCAGGTACTATCCTTTCACCAACCAATCACACACACCAAAACCCAAATCAAGACCAGTTATCCTATTACCTTGTTTTCCACAAACTGGGCTCAAGGCAGTTGTGCCTAGATATTAGTTTAGCTTATCACATTGCCCACACTTCAGAATTTGGAAATCTGAATTCTAGCCTTAAGACAATTTTCATTTCTGCATTAAACTTTTCATGCCTATAAAGGTTTACCACAGAAACATGCAAGTCTAACGTGTAAGTTTTAATTGTACTATAGGTGTGACATATAGTTTATTACAAGTTGGTATGTAAGTACACTTGGGGAGGCAAACTGAGAAGTTAGTGAGAGGTATTACCAAGTACTCTCTTTCAGAGAAAGGAAGTTGCAAGACACTAACCTGCAAGACGTGTGGGTTAATACCCAGGGTTGATGCGATGTGAGTTGAAGCAGGCACTGCCTCCTGCTCTTCTATCATGTTATCTGCTACAGTGGACTCCTGGGGAGGCTCCTGGGTGATGTCTGCCATATCACTGTCCAGTTCCACAACCCTGCCCAGCTGCTCCACTTCTGGGGTCTGCAGACACATGCAGAGGCCACATCAGACAACAGCAGATTGCAACAGCTTGCCGAGAAAGAGAATTTAATAGTTTCAACAATCACCTGCACATGAAGAGGAGTACTCCCTTGCTTGTGTCAAGACTCCACATTAAGTTTAGAGATGAATATTTATAACCTATTCCCATTTTCTTCAGAGTTGTAACATAACAGCGCAAGTTAAAGTGAAGGAGAAGTCACGGTTTAGTGATGCCCTCCTGAAGTTTCCCAAGTTCTGCCATTCAGTTTAAGAAACTATTCTTCAGCTTTCCATTTTTCATGTGACCAACAGAAAGAAAGAGAGTTTTGTGTATCCTGCCTTCCTCCCCTTCTCCCTCAAAAATCACACAAAGAAAAGTTTCCTGTACCTATGTTCAGCCTGTGACATCTCAGATGACTGAGCAACCAGTTTAAAAGCAGCGATTCTCCAGCATTAATGTGTGATACCACTGGTGGCTGATGAGCAGATGAGTCACTGTAATATCTGCTTTTTTTCCCCCAGCTGTGACGTAGTACAAATTAAAAACTGAGTCTATATTCCACAAAGAACTTAACAGAAGTTTTAAGTGGACGCGAGCCCTTTCAAGATCATGTAAGGCTGGGCCACAGAGTGGGTGTGTGCACACATGTATGTGTAAAGTTGTTTTTTGTTAGTTTTAAACCAGGACACAACTGTCATTGGACTGGAAAGTTGTGGGGTTTTTCCAACGATATTCTGCTTATCACTAGCACATCAGCAGTTAGAAAGTTAAGTACAATAGTTGTGTTCTTCCAATCTGCAGCTAAATTTCTCAACTCTACTGCTAGTCCAAGGCAAGAGGAAGAATTAATTTTATGATTTTTTCCTGAAGGCAATCGTATGGCGTCACCTTTGTGATGAGCCTGAGGTGACCTCTACACACCTTCGATCACTTAAGACAACTTGTACTCACACTCCAAGCAGGGCCAGAAAACGTTCAGCCAGTACAAACAACAAGCAGGTATCTGAATTAACTCTTCCACTGTCATTGCCTGTGGTTCTGCCCAGCGTGCTGACTGTGGTGACAGCAGGGTCTCCTGACAGCACATTGCAGCAAGCCCCCCTGAGCTGGTACCAAACCACAGAGCGTGACAGCACACTGCAAGCCATTCAACTATTTGTCAGCTCTGCTACCAGGAACCGTTTGACAGGACAAAAACCCCTGGAGAATGCCATTCACTGCTGGTATTGTGCAGCTAACAGGCCACCCTGAAAGAAGCACCTGGCCCAGGAGTAATTAGCGTGTGTCACGTTAACTGAATGGCCTTCAGGTTCTAACCAGGTGACCCTTTGGTTCCTGATGGGCTCTAATCCCAAACCTGGGCTGCAGTGCACTGGTTTTGCTCTAGTCTGACCACTCCTGCTGCTTAGACAGGAGTGTCCTGTGAAAGATTCATGCCTACAGCTTACTTAGTTTCCAGAAGCAACAACGTACAGACTGCTGAAGCAACGCTCTGGAGCAATGCATATATATGAGCAAAGAAACCGTGGCAGATAGTACACTGGAAATCATGCTAAGGAATTTAAGAGCATATTCAAATGGCTGCTTCTTAGCTCATTAGAATCCACCAAGAAATGCAATGAAGGTTATCAGATGAGGCAGATAAAATTAGACTAAGGGGTCTGTAAAGATAGAACTTAATGGCAGACTTGGAAAGAGCCTTAGCTAGTGGTATCTGAGTATGCCTACAATATGCAGAACAGATTTACAAGTCAAAATATGGTTACAAACACAAAAGTTTCACTATTGCCTTCATTGTGCTTTAATGCAGCCAGGTTCCTGGTGTAACTATTTCCTGTGGACCTTGCAACATTAATAAATTCATTAATATTCAAGTTAGTGAAGGAAGAAAAAAAAAAAAGCAAACCCCAAAACAAGTCTAGATCCTAAATGCTTCTTACAAACCAAAGAATATTATTTTCAGATGCTTTACACAACAAGAGCTTGACAAGCTTTTAAACCATGGTATGAGTTTCTCAGAGGTTTCGGAAATTAAGCTAGATGTTTTTCCTATTTTCAGAAATGAAAACCTTAATTAATGGTATGCAAATCAAAGAGGTTAATTAACCTGGACAAGTTTTTGCTAGGTACATTTCAATCTATAAGACAGGCCTGAATAAGTCACACGTATTCCCAGTATTTTTGACTGCTTAAAACATCAGCTCTGGTTCCCATTAATCTGAACAAGAAGCAAGAAGGAAAACTAAAAGGAGGTGCACACAGGCAAGTCTGTTACAGACAGCCATGTGTTAATCTCAAATAACATGCCAATGCTTAAGGAATGTATTTTATGAGAGCAGGATGAACTAGCAGGTTTTAATTAGCCAGTGAGCCAGGAGGAGCAATAAAGCAGCAGCTGTACACTACTTTGGGATTCTCCAAAGCAGAATCCATAGAAGAGGTGGCAGCTCACCTCATCTGTCACTACAGTAGTATGTTCCGCTCAAAGAGCGGACTGCACTGTCACTGGCTCTCTGCTTGTACGGCGATCAGGACTCCTACTACTGGGATCCTGAAATGCACCAGCACTGGCTGTACTGAAAGGTGTTCAGGTGAACTGCTGCTGCCAGACCTTTATTTTGGGCCCCTCTAACCTGCATGGAGACCTAAAGCGGCAGAGTGGAACGGCTCAGGCATTTCTACAAAGGTTATAACTAGATCACAGACTATGTAAGATTAAAAACAACTCCACGTTGAGTTAATGTTTTCCTACCACAAAAGTAACGAAATGGTTCTTTTGCACAAGCAGTGACGAAGTGTGATTTGTTGTATCACCTGACACTACCAACAGAGACCCTTGTCCAGAATGGCTCTAGGTTACCCAAAGCCATTGGCCAACAAAGAGAAATACTGCTATAATGTCTCCTGGTTTCAAAAGGACTAGACCCAGCACAATAAAGAAAAAAAAAAAATATCAAAAAGCCCCAAAAGAAAAAAGTGTTCAACCTATTTGACAGTACTGCCTCTTAAGCTGTTTTTCATGCTTTGACTTCAGAGATGCAGAAATAAAACTCTCCTCCTCCGCTTCCCCATGCTATGACACATCATGAACATCGGCCACATGCCAAGCAGTGCCTTGGCACATGATCTATACCTCAGGGAGCTGCAAGCTCTGAGATCGCCTTTCACAGCAGTCATGGATTACTGAAGGGTAAAACAGAAAGCCTGCTTATGCACAGCAACAAAAACCTCTCAGCACATCCTATCCAGCTACAAAATACCATCTGCTCAGCCCTCCTGCACACCCTAACTGCTGAAAGTTTACTTTCACAACTAGGCAATCGAGAACACAGTTTTGGAAAAAAAAAATCTGCTCTCTGCACTTGCTTTCTCTTTATGAAAAGTTACTTCAAAAAGCTATAGGTAGCTCACAAATGTTTACCATTAACACCCAGCATAAAGAGCATATTCTATCCCATCAATGCCAGGAAGCCTTCCAAATAGGCTGCTTTTTCACCCACAATGAAGCAGCTCCTAATTAAGCTTGACGATATCCATATTAATTATATTTGGAAAACACAAGTGTATCAGCAATTAGACTAACCTTTAAACCCACGTAAAAGGATTCTTTAAAAAAATCAAATTAACATTAGACCTTAAGGGGTTACCAATGCACTGGATAAAATGCTACCTTCCCTATGCAAGTCAAAGGCATACCACTGAGGATGTTTTACAAAGCTTTAGAAGCAGTCACATCCAACGCAAATACACTTAAAAATCCAGGATATAACCAGCCTTAAAAAAGTAATTTTTAATAAAAATAGAGCACATTCTTAAAATATAAAGCATACAGTCTTGCATACTAAATGATGGTCAAGTCAAATTAATGCACAATATCATTCTCAAGGCAGGTAGCACAAGGCGTTATAATTATATAGCATATATTCAGTATTCACAAAAACAATTTTTCTTCCATAAGTGGTGCAAATATGCCAAACTCAATCGAGACCAGAATTTAAAAAAAGAAACAAGGGTTTAAAGCATGCCCATCCCTACACACCCTCAGTATGAAATGTCAAGTATCTTAACGAAAAAGAACATGCAAACACTCATCAAGAGGTCAGAAGAGCTACTGAGTTTGTGCAAGTTTGTGTAAGGTTTTGCTCTTCAGTTTCCAGGCTACCTGTTACTCCAACAACCCCTCCCTAGGGACCAGCTATTCTTCAAATTTCATTTTATGAATTCCCTTTTAGTCACTGTCCTCCTTCTACCTGAGATGGAGGTGTTGGCTTGCCATTTAGGGTCATTTGCTGGGGTGGTAGATGCCCTGTGGGTGGCACAGGTGTAGTTTTTAACTTCTTTGTGTCCACTTTTGAAGGATGCTCTTCCTCTTCCTCATCTGAATCTTGCAAGCCATACTTGGAAAAGTGTGCCACCTGTGTAATGAGAAGGGGAAATATGTCACACCTTGGAAGAGAGATTTCGGGCATCCATTTCTGAAAGGCCTGAATAATGAGCTGGCATTAACTGTCCACCTTACAAAGCAGTTGTGACTCCTGGAACAAAATCAGCTTTTGCACAGACCAAGAACATCTACTGTATGCAGGTCTTCAGTCAAAGAAGTTTTGATTTTGATCAGTTTGGCAAGGACACTTTGCACTACAGCTGACAGACTTGAGAGAATTTACAGAAGTTTAGCAAAGTTTTTGAATTGTTAGAATCTCCTGAGAACCTACTTCAGACTACTTCCAATATTCTTGTAAGTCACTTTACAACTAGAAGAAAAACATTACCTTAAACACCCAAGATCCAGTCTCTGGGCGGTATTCCTTGAATCGAGCACCCTGCTTCCGAGATACAGACTCCAGTCTACCTTCGTAATTCATCTCTGCCAGTCGTTCAGGGCTTTTTATCAGGCAACGAGATGTTTTATCTGTAGGCCAGACTCCATCTAAGGTAACTTCAGCTCGTCTGTTAAAGACAGACAGAAGCATAAGAGACTACAAGGTTTTGAGGCAATGCTATTAAGGTACACATACAGGAGCTGAGAATTGAAACGTGGGCTCAAACCAGCTTTTAAATCCAGTTTCTGGTTCAGAAACTTGCAAGCATCTAGTAACTGTATAATGCTGCAATCTGAATGCACACCTCACATTTTAATTTCTTGATAGCTGCCTGCAAACCCAGTAGGTTGTATTATAAAAAACATCCTTACTAGCCACTGTCCCCACACAGAACATACTTAAAAATTACCTATTCAAACCTTCACCAATAGGTGGTTTTCTTTCATCATCAGGGTAAACAATAACTTCTTTTCTACGGATATGTACAATGTCATCCAGATTTAAGTTAGTTAGATTTACTTCTCCTTCAAAGTAAATTGATCCATAACCTGCAAAAGAAACCAAAACATCACAATTTGTCCATGAAAAATCTCATGGCAAAGAGCCTCCATTCCTGCTATACTCCTCCTTTCCTCACCTTACCATCTAGCTCTGTCATGTCTCAAACAACTCCTCCTTCCCAGCATGACAATACCGAGGATGCATTATCAACTTTTTTATAGCAAATTCCTTTGCACAGAAAGCTTTTTGTTATCACTTGGCTATTCATATTGCCAACACAAATACTAAGCATACCCTCAGCTTTATAGCATATTGTGAAAAAGTGTTTTAAAAAATAGTATATACACCATATGATTATTGGGGTTTTTTTTTAAGTAAAAGCAGTGAAGAATACAATTTGGCCTGAAGGCTCAGTCAGCTCCAGTGTAGGTAGCAACTAAGATGGAAGCAACGACAATCAGGTTTGCATCAATGCTCCAGCAAGTTTGGATTTTCAACTTTCATGTTTAAGGACAGCAAGCATCTTAAAAGCTGCAGCTACTTTTGTTCTTTTCATATTCAAGCTTCTCAAGTCATCTCATAACACAGGTTGCTAGTGCTACCAATCTGAAATATCACAAGCCTTTGATACAAGTTGTTCACAATGCAAGGGCACTATTCATAATCTTACTGAGGGCATGGAACTCAAATTCAGGTTCCATAGCTTTGAAATCCCTGGTTCAACTTAAAGCAACTAAAGAGCTGTATGTGCTCACCTTTGCGGCCTATGGTGAAGTCTGTCACAATACATTCATTTCTGTCATTGGTAAATCTAGCTAGCTCCTCCATGGACGGGATGGTGTAATAGCCAGCTCTTGTTAGAACAATTCCTACAACAGAAAATTCTTTGAGAACTGGGCTGGCAGCAAATTCCCAGCTTTAGCATTTCAAGAGTTTCATTACATTTCTTTTGCAAGCCTGGACAATTGAAGGTCCCAAACAAACCAAGAATCAGTGCAACAAAGGCAAACAGGGGAATCAAAACACCTTAATTCCACAGCCTTCATAGCAAATTTAAGACAACTGTTGTGTGAGGTTCTTCCAGCCTAGCAACCTGACATCAGAGATCAATAGCAGATGCATAGGTAAAAAGAAAAATGCAAACACATACAGCAACACTTGACAGAAACACTCCCCGAGCTTTGATAATCTGGGGGCTCAGGCAGCTGCTGACCAAGATGCAGCATCTTTGACATTTAACAGTCTCCAATGCTTTTTCATCTGCTAATTTGTCTAGTGATCTTTGAAATCCATTAAGGTTTCTGAAGATGCTTCTTTTGAACATGTCACCTGCTAATTTAATCAGAAGCCACATATTACCTGAAAAGATCTTTTCCTCTTCACCTCCTCCAGATCACCCATGAGTTAAAAAGAAAAACCTAACACTTGCCCCTACCTCTTCACCAGCTACAAAGTCTTAGTTAAGGGAAAGGTACTCAAGACCTCTCATAATATTTTCACACTCCTCTTTTTCAGTTTTACTAAACCCTGAGACCAGAATTGAGAGTACTGAAAAAACACACACAATGGGTCTAGAGAGACACAACCATGTTCTGTGGTCCATTCCTTTCCTGGCAAACTCTATAATGCAGTTTGCATGTTGATAACTCCCCCAAACACTAGATTTCTAACTCTAAGATACTGCTCCGGAACAATAGTCAACTCAGTCCACTACTGCAGAACAATTATAGATTGGGTCCTCCTCCTGCCTCTCACACATCTCACTACCTCAATCTAATATAAAATTGGGTGATGAAATTTAATTGCTCATTGACTCATTAAAAATTTCTGCACTAGGTAAGAGACTGAAAAGCAAGATTTGTATTCTGAAGAAAAGAGGAGGGAAAGGAAAAGAGGAAAAGCTGAGGGTCTAAAACAGCAAAAGAGAACTTCCATGAAGCATGCATGAAGCGCTGTCAGGAACTACACATCTACTCCCCCCCCCGCCCCCAATCTAACCTGCAGGATGCAGATGATGCACTGTTTCAGGCTCCTCTTCACGCTCATCCTGAAGGGAGTCATCATGAAATGAGGCATCTTCACTGCTGCCTTCCAGACCATTTCTTAAGGCCACCCGCATATTCAGAGCTACAATAGTATCATCCACACTGTTCTGGTGTTTGTGCACGGTGTTCTCTGGGGTCTGTGGGATGGGCTTGGCAATGGGGTTAGTGTAAAACCTAGTCACTTCATGATGATCCTCCTCCTCCTCTCGCTCACCATCTTGTCTGTGGTTTTCATCAGGAGGTACTGACAAAAAGAACCTGAAGAAATGAAGAAAAAGTTGAATTATTTAGTTCTAAGGGACTTACGTCAATGTTAAAATTCTGGTGTCTTTTCATGTAAAAATGGCAGGGTAAGCAGACTGAGGGAAGCCATTATTCCCTTTCGCTCTGCACTTGTTAGACCACCTCTGACATTCTGCATCTAATCTGGGGGTTCCCCTACAAGAAAGATAATGATAAGACCAGGGGAGGGGTACCACAATGGTCAGGGGACTAAAGCACATACCCTGTGATGAGAGCTTGAGGGAAATACATTGCTCAGTCTAGAGAAAAGGCTTACAGGAGGGTGCAATAGCAGCCTTCCAACACTGAAGACAAAAGTTAGACTCTTCAGATATGCATGGCAGACGAAATGAGAAAAAACAGTCAAATTAAAACAGGGAAATCCATGAGGACAGTCAAGCGTTGGAACAGGGACCCAGAGAGGCTGCAAAATCTCTATCCACAGCAGTTTGAGACACCCAACTGGACAAGGTCTGCAATGACCACGTCTGAATTCAGTGTTGAGACTGCTTGTGCAACAGACCCCTCCCAAGGTCACTTCCAACTGATTCAATGATTCATGAAGCAGGCTACTGTGGACTTTTGTGCCCAAAATACACAGAGTTTTAGAATGTGATGATTAAGTCTTGCAGGCACCATGATCAAATCAAAATTGAGAACATTCTTGTAATAGTCACTCCAAAACATCAGCTTCAGAGAGCTGCCTGTTGCACCTGGCTACTGACAGCACAGCTAACAAATGCCTCTGCCCCATTATGAACTGCCCAGGTCAGAACTTAAGTGATCAGAAACAAGGTTCCCCACTCCCATAATCAGTTCATACTTCTAGTAGCTTTAAATAAAATCAAAATGTTGAGCTGCTCAAGAATTTTTCCAGCCTCTGATTAAAAAAAAAAGTTAACCTGAAATACAGCCACAGATTTTTTTTTTTGAGGAAGTAGGTATTCAGGCATCTGGGGGGGAAGAGAGGGCCTTAGAGACTCCTCTTTTTAATGTGTAGAAAATACATTACTATTATGTGACATTTGGATCAGTGGAGCTTCCTTGCAATTCCCACATTACTGAGAAGAACTAAGCAGAAGTTCTTCTAACCTCAGGGTCAGGTTTATCACCTTCCTCAAGAAATGGCCTAGTTTCTCGCTACAGGGAATGAAGAGAGACATATCCAGAAAAGAAGCCATTCCTCTTTGAACCCCTCATTTTGGATGGAATGAATCAGTATGTGAACACACAGGAAAAATATACAGCTAGTTTAAGAGGAAATGAATCTCACAATAGGTCAACCTGCTTCCAATGAACAGCTAAGACGACATCCCTGAAAATAACTACCAATTATTCTCTTAATAATAATTTAGAGACAGGCATAAGCAGTTTGCGTTCCTCGTAAGTATAAACACCTGCATGATGAATCAACATACCGATCTCCATTCTCTGGATACTCCGATGGAGAAGCCAGGTCTTCATTTTCACGATTAACAGGCGAGAACAGATTGCTACTGTTGAGATTCTTCAAAACCAACTTTTTGATGCTCTTCCTAAACAAAGCACCAGAGAGAAATTAGGATATATGCTGCATAAATATATATATTTCATGCTTAATTCACGTGCTCCAGGGACCAGGAACCCTGTTCTCACGCTCAGGACATATGAAGTCTTCTGTAAGAGCACTGCAGTAGCTGAGATACTAGAACTCTTTTTGGAATTTCATTCAAGGCCTTGGTTTATGAGTAAGCATAAAAAGCACAAGTCATTGAAAGCTTCAAAACCCAAGGTCAGTAAACCACAGTATTATCCGTTTTACAAAACAGCGCTTTTCCAGCAGAAGCACAGAACCCCACAGAGAAAGTCTGGCCCACAGATGGAGGTGATTCGTTACTACAGGGTCACTTTAGGAACAAATCAATGGCCAGACCAGGGTTCACTGCCTGCAGTCTGAAGATCACTGAACATCTATGCCAGTTACACTCAAAGCAGTCTAAGTATCCCTTTGTTCTGATCTTTTGTTCATTTGGTGTTTTTCAGTAAAACACTGAGTAATTCCATACTCTGCTCTCTCCCTGGAAAGCGAAGAGATGGTTCAGGCTAAATTAAAGACAAACCAAGTTCACAAAAGTTACAAATTGTTTTTAAAAAGCCTATGCTCAGAAGTACTTCCAATGATTGATGCATCTTTCTCCAAAGCTTGTTTTTTGTTGTTTTTAACTAAAAAACCAAAGCTTTCCAAACCCCTTTTCAATCTGAATGCCACTGGTGCTCTCGAAGACTGAAACCAAAAGCTTCAGTAGGGTAGATCCACAACACCATTATTAATTTCTCACAGAAACATCTGTGTATCTGAAATAGGACCAGTGATAGGCTATGGAAATGTCATGAAAACTGCCTTCATACTGAGTGCATTAGCAAACCTAATGACACTTCCACTTCTGAAGCAGAAAATATTATGCTGCACAAGCTTTCCTTGTAATATTCCTAACTGACTTTATACAAGCTTCGCTCCAACCATGGGATGACCTCATTTTACAGCTTATTTGACTTTAACAGTTTAAGCTGACCATTTTCATGTCCTCTACAGAAAACAATTCTATTCAAATTTTACACAAAACCTGTTATTGCTATTCATATTTGAACCAGGTCACAAAACAGTCATGGAATTCAGGATATATATAAAGTATATATTCAGTATATAAACTATACAGGAGTTTACTTAATCTGATCAGAAGATTCTTGCACCACCTCCTCCCTGCAACATACACAAAAGAAAAACTAACTTTGGCATGAATGCACCATTGGATAGGGATGGCTCGTCATCATCAAGACCATCAAAGAGATGAGATTTAGCAGAGCCAGCTGACTGCAAAGCTTTTGGTCGCACTCTGGTTGCTGGACGCGGAGTCAGTTTGTAGTGGGTGGGTGTCGTTAAGGCCTTCTGAGCTGCTGGGTTAGTTGGTTTCAGCCTCTGAAACAAAAAGATGTAGAACTAGAATTTTCATACCACTTATTGTAAGGGTTTGTGGACAGTGAGAGTGCCTGCTTTGTTAAGGCTATCCAGTCAAGGACCTTTTAAATGTAAAGGAGATAATAAGTAAAGGGGGAAGCAATAAACAAAACCAGAGACACAAAGCTGGTGTACAACAGGTAACGGAAACAATGCTATTAAGAAACTGCAGGCACAGCTTTGGAGAGGGCCAGCCTGGACCTCCTGTCCAGGCTGAGTGAATGTGGGGACAGCTACAGTCAGGCATGTGGGCACCCTGGGCCAGTGGCACCAGCAGCTGCAGCGAGAGGAAGCCGCAGGGGCTGGAGTAGAGGAAGGTCTCTGCTCCAGCCCCTGGGATGGGACCAGCGTGCATCCCAGGTGTAGCTACTGGGGACGACTAGGGTGAGTGAAGGTCTCAGCAACATCTACTGGAACAAGACCACAGCTCTCTGGCCCATGTGCCTGGGTGACAGCTGCTGGCAGTAAGGGACAGGCAGACACCTGCATCATCTCCAAACCTCATGTGCGTGGGGATTTGCGTGTGTAATTCACTAGCAAGCTTCAAGTTGGACTTGCCCATAAGTAGGAGGCCCTGGCTCCTGGCAGGGACTATCGAAGAGGCAGAGGACTTGTGCTGGTATCAAGGGATCCGTGAGCACAGGGTGCCCAGGAAATGAGCATGTGAGTGCGTGCATCTTATTGCAGCAAGCAACAAGCTGGACTAGCCTGCTCTTTGGAGCAGGTAATAGGGCTCAAGTTCTGGGCAGGGCCATCAGATGGACAGAGGGACCATGCTAATGCTTGAGGGATCCATGAATGTGTGGGTGAGTCTAGAGAGTGTGACCACGTGTGCTTTCACTTGGGAACTTCAACCGTTATCAACCAAGGAGAAGGAAGCGGACATGGCTGTATATGCTTATGTTTTACAGAAGTCCTGGTAGTGTTACACATGGGTGCTGCTGAAGGCAGTGCCTTGTCTGTGGCTGCGCAGCCAGCTGTGTCAGTGTACTCTGTGCATGTGCATCTGGGATATGTACTGAGCTTCACAACTGATTGTGCCTGCAAATGGGAAAGCAACAGCCACATCCATCAGCTTGGGAAGGAGACCCTCTGGGTCTCTGGGCATACACTGCTGGGCTCCAGCAGTTGGGCAGGAGTAATCTCTAGCCCCTGAAATCCACCCATGGGCAGCAGCCATTTAGAAACCTCCCTTAACACTTAAAAAGGCCGAAAAGTATTTCTTTTGTTGTCTTTTAAAACAAACCAACAGGGTATGATTTGTCAGAGACTGTCATAAAAGAAGTCATAAGCAAAGCTTAAGCTAAGCACTAAAAATATTCCAAGCATCGACAATTACCAATCTTTATTCTCAACTAGCAGCACTGAGCATAACAAGAACTCCAAAGCCAAGGCTCCAATGTGCTCAAAAGAAGTAAACAAAGCCACAGTAAAAGCAGTTTGCATCCTGGGGAGCATAAAAAGCCACTGCACTGATATGAGTATACAGATGGCAACTTATTTGCTGCTCACTGCATACTTCAATGAAGATAGTGAGCACAAAATATAAAGTCATTTCAAATCTTACCCAGAAAGCAAGTTAAATGTTTACGTGCACTTACCTCTTCTTTCTTCTTTGGGTCTGACATGGGGTTTCTGAAGAGTGGAGAATCTCCAAAGGGTGAGTAAGTCAAGCTATTGAGATGCTGCTGAAGGACGGCTTGCTGGGCAGCTGATGCATTTGGGTCTGTCAGTGCTATAAAAAGACAAATTTTTAGCATCTAAGCAGTTTTACTAATAAAACCAAGGTAGGTAGAAAAGACATCCTTTCAATCAGAAGATCCCCTCACAGGAGTTCAAATTTCTATACAAACTTCAGCATTCCTTTCTTCCGCTCTTTAGTCACCATTTCTGCAGCAGTCTGATGGAAGAAATCAGGTTCTCTTCCTCCATTGGAATTTGCAACCACATTCAACAAGTTTTTATCAGTGAAAAGCTGAGGGCATGGAAAGCTACATATCAGTAGAATGAGCCTGGCCTGCAAAACCTTTAACTAATATGTTTGACTTCTGAATCATCTTTTAAGAAGAAAACAAACAACCAACACCCCCCCCCCCCCAAACTGTGATGCAAAGTTTTGATATTCTTGCTACAGCAATCAAACTTACAGGTCTAGAGTCCTCTCTGCAACGAAGGCCTCAGTTTTATCTCTTCATCTTCTAGCATCTAATTTTAATTCCCATTAAAATACTCTAAGTGTTCACACTATGAAGTGTTTTGAGCAACCTAAAGCAGCTTGATTCTAATTCCAAGAAAACCAGATTGAACCTATGCCTTCTCAAAGAACAACAAAATTGCTCTGAGAAACAAAGGCTTACTGTCAGACAAAGTCTACAAGGAAGTCAAGAGTAGAGTTTGAGACAACTGGTTCTTCCCAGATCAAAAGCTGGTTTAGCTGAGCAGTCCTTAACCAGCAAGACCCCTCCTTATGCTGCCCCACTGCAGGCATTGCCTAAAAAGCCAATACTTGAATCATCTGTAGAGTTACATCAAGGGAGGGCCAAGTATGACAAATATAGAAGTATGATGGAAGCAAGACAAATGACTGCAACACACTGATGAGAGCATTTCATCATGATGAGAACGTAGCTCCCCTCAACCACATTTTGCCTGTCATAACTAGTATATGAAGTTACTTTGAGGAGTGTTCACAGGATCACAGACGAGCAAGGCTGGAGGTACATCTGAAGGTCACCTTTTTCATCAAATCATCATAGAATCACAAAATGGTTTGGGTTGGAAGGGACCTTGGAGATCATCTCATTCAAACCCCCCTGCCATGGGCAGGGACACCTTCCACTAGACCAGATTGCTCAAAGCCCCATACAACCTGGCCTTGAACACTTCCAGGGATAGGGCATCCACAACCTCTCTGGGCAACCTGTGCCAGTGCCTCACCACCCTCACAGTGAAGAGCTTCCTTACATCTGATGTAAATCTGTCCTCTTTCAGTTTAAAGCCACTACCCCATGTCCTATCACTACACCCTTGTAAAAAGTCCCCTCTCCAGCTTTCTAGGTACTCTATGTACTAGGTACTACTAAGGCTGCTATAAGGTGTCCCTGGAACCTTCTTTTCTCCAGGCTGAACAACCCCAGCTCTCTCAGCCTTTCCTCACAGCAGAGAAGCTCCAGCCTCTTTGTGGCCCTTGTGTCTCATGCTGGGCAGCCCAGCACTGGACACAGCACTCCAGGGGAGCCCCAGCAGTGCTGAGCACAGGGGAAGGATCACCACCCTCCTCCTAATGCAACACAGGACACCATTGGCCACCTTTGCCACAAGGGCACATTGCTGGCTCGTGGTGAACTTGGTGTTCACCAGGACCACCCTCAGCCTTCTCTGCAAAGCTTCTTCCCAGCCAGGTGGCCCCCAGCCTGTACTGGTACCTGGAGTTGTTCCTCTCTAGGGCCAGGACTGTGCAGTTCTCTTTGTTGAACTTCATGAGATTCCTGCCAGCCTCTTCCTCCAGCTCGCCAAGATCCATCAGGATGGCCGCACCACCCTCAGGCAAATCAGCCTACTCTTCCTTTTGTCACCTGTACACTTAACAGAAGTGCTCCTTGTTGCCTTTGACATCCCTGGGCAGATTCAGTTCCAGTTGGGCTTTGGCTTTCCTAAACCCATCCCCACATGCTTGGACAATGTCTCTGTATTCTTCCCAGATTACCTGCCCCTGCTTCCACCTCCTGTATGCTTCCTTTTTGTGTTTGAGCTTTACTGGGAGCTCCTCATTCATCCACACAGACCTTCTGTCATTTTGCCTGACTTTCTGCTCACTGGGATGGAAATTTCCTGAGCTTAGAGGAGGTGATCCCCGAATATCAACCAGCGTTCTTGGGCCCATCTTCCCACACAGTGTCATGTACCATGTGTGTGGTGTTGTTCCTCCGCCCCAAGTTTAAAATAATTTTCCTGAAATGGCAGCCTCAGGGGCCATTCATCTAAAGTGCTCAGATCTGCCAAACAGGGTGAACACTGCTGGAAGTGGTAGACATTTTAACTTACAAAATGGTAGCACAAGTATCTGAATCTAAAGACCATTTATTTCACCAGTGGCACAGCATACCTGCTAAGCAAGTCCCTCTAGCTCTCCTACCTGGAATTACTGAAGAAGCTAATGCTACATTCCGCTCCCCCCCCCCCCCCCTTTTTTTTTTGTAAGCACCTACTGTTGCTGTGCCAAATTCAACAATGGGAAATATGTTAGTAATCTCAAAGACAAAGTTCTAAAATAGCTGCAATTATTAGCAATGTTAAGCAACTTTGAATTACTTAAAAAAAATATACAATTAGCACAAAACAATGTCATTAACGTGGTCTCCACTGCTACCACAAACAGAAATTGCCTCAGATGGATGCTCAAACATTTTTTCCCCCCTCCCATTTGGGTGGGATGTGCTCTTATGTTTAGGCACATCTGAAACAAGGGACAAAGCAGCAATTAAACTCGGGTTAATGTACGCTTACCGACAGCAGGCTGAGGGGCTCCAAAGCCCAGAGTAGCTGTTGATGTATTGAATCCTGGTGCTCCAAACGCTCCCGTTCCTAGTGTTCCGCCAAGTTTAGGCTGGGTGTTTCCAAATAAAGAAGTCTGTCCTGCCCCAAGAGCTGTAGCAGGAGAGATGACTGTCATTTACTACAAGACTGTGACAAACGTATAAGCCAATTTATCCCACAACAAAGAATCAATTATTTATTAAACTGCAAGAAACATTCAACATGTCCATGAATGCTACAGACACTCAAGACTCATGCAATCAGACCAGAGGCTTCAAACACAGAGGACACCACCAGTTTTCTGAGCCATTACCCACCACTGTAAGCAATGCTGCCTACAATTTCTAAAAGGTTGCTTAGCACAGTGTTAGCAAGCTCTACTTGGTTCTGATATGAGACAGATTCATGGCTTCAAGCTAAAACATCTACAGCCTTTACTGCATTGGAGTTAGCAAGTACTACCAATGCTATATTATCACTGAAGTTTGAGGACTATGCTTAGGCTGACATGAAATAAGCTAGTAAACTGTTTACCTGTTCCAAACCCTGTTCCAAGTCCAGTTCCCAGAGTCCCAGTTGCAGGCTTATTTCCAAACAAACTATTTCCAGCAGTGTTGGCACCAAAACCTTCAAGAACAGAAGCAGTAGCTCGTTAATCTAACATCATTAGAGATTAAATTAAAACCATCAATTTAAATAAATAAGCATCACCAGCTCAAAGACAGCCCTGCCACAGTTAAGGTCAAATTTCACACACTGTTTCCAACAATGCAAGTTAAATTGACAAGCAGCAAGAAGGGACTTAAATGGTAAAAAAAAGTATTTGAGTTATGAACATAATACTGAAAACATCAGTACAGAAAAATACTGGTTTGCCTTCTTAAGCTTTTCAATTTGTTACAAACTTTCAAAGTTTTACTGAAAGCCAGAATGGACATCATGATGGTATGGTAACAGAATAAAACGTATTAAGTTTCTTCAACTGCTTGGAAGGAAAAAATCCCATTTTATACTATTTATACCACACACGTACTTCTCTGATTCTTACTGACAAAGCAGGTCACAACTCAGATTCATACAAGCACACAGTTCAAAGACACATCTCTAATTCTAACTGAGTACAATCCAAATCTAACATTAGACAGATTAGTTCTTAAACTGAAGACTGTGAAACCATCCTGTGGTTGGTTAGTATGCAAAGAAAGAATTAAACTAGAAAACTGCAGTCATGGACCAACACCAGAAACACCTTAGAACCAAACTCCATTCTTCCTATAAACTGTACCACTGCAAGCAATGCAGGCAAATTAAAAACATACTAAAATCAGTATTGTTCACTACCAAACACTGTCAACACACTAAGGTGGCTATGAAGCTCTTAGAGAACTGTAGAACAAGGGACTTGTAAGCAACTTTCACAAATACCATGGTAACAGTTTGCCCAAGGCTGGTCACCACAATGAAACTGTGCTTGCTAAGGTGCTGCCCTGGCAGTCTGAGAGCTTGACAATTTCTTCCCTCTGTCTATTCTGGCAGGCTAATTGCATTTTAGACTTTATTGCTGATATTAGAATAAAAAAAGACAGATGTGAGGATCTAAAACCATTCCTGCTCACTTTCAGGAATACAGTTTTCTTGCCCCCAGATTCAGAAGGAAAAAAAACCAAAACAAAACAGACTTCAACAGAAGTCCTGTGAAAGAAGACTATCATTTACTTCGACTACTGCTACACATTTCTCCTGCTCAGTCACACACTCATTTAACACCAGTTCTCTAACATTAGTATCAGAGGCCAACATTAACACAAGATGCAGTTCTTCAGGACTTTGATTCTTCACATCATGAAAGACGACAGCTACCAGTTAAACTGGAACCAACTGTTTCATTTTACCCTCACTCCAGTGCAAGATCTCCTTATCCCTGGCATCAAGCGAGAAGTATCACTGTTTTTACCCTATTTCCTTCAGCACTCCTTTGCAGCCATAGTGTATTTACAGCCTCTTAACAAACCTCTATGTTGTATGAATTCTTTGATTTGTTCAAGAGTTTTCAGTTACAGGTTACACCTTCTCTTAAGCACTCACTGGAAGAATGGTACTTTTACTTAAGTATCTACCTTCTTGAGTCAGGGAGTACCACCAAGAGGAAAGATATAAAACAGCATCAAAGATGTTTCCTTGCAGCAACATGCATCAGAAGCATGGCTTACCTGAGAATTTTAACATTCATTATCATTTAGCATATGATATTCAGCAGCCAGGTGTGTGGTATATGCAGTATAGTTTTAAGTGATTGAAATCCCACTTTTTTTTATATGTACCAAAATTGGAAGTGTTTGTATTGGTTCCTAAAGTCAGGGTTGGTTTGTTACCAAAGAGCCCGCCGCCTGTGGTTGTACCAAACGAGGGAGCACTGGTCGTGGTGGTTCCAAATCCAGCAGGCTTGTTACCAAACAGGGTCTGAAAGGAAGAAAACATGAATTTGGAAACCTGACAGACTGATATTAAAAGAATTGCATTAAGTGTTTCACTGTAGGCAAGAAAGCAGAACTAACACCAAGCACAACTGAGACCACGCAACCCAGACTCCCAATAGTGGTGTGTTATTGCAATCTATAGGCAGTGAGATGCTCAGACTCTCTTGCTGTCTTCTATCAGTCAAGACGTCAATTGTTAAAAAAATTGTTTCTGCAACACTAGTTCTATTACGCATGCTTATACCGTATCCTTCAGTTTACGCAAAACCACGATTTTTGCATCTCAGGCATCTTAACTCTTGAGATAATGCAGGTTTCATGAGGTCAAAACCCAGGAAGAGGACTCTAAGCCATCTGTTTTTATTTTCCTTCATTTTTTATATTGTTAAGGTACAGACATACCGAACCGCCAACACCAAATCCTGTGGTAGCTTGTCCAAAAAGACCAGTTCCGGTTCCAAATCCAGTACCAGCATTTGTATTGGCAGCTGTTCCAAAAAGGCCTCCAGGCTGTGAGGGCTGGGTTACCCCAAAGAGACCCTATAAACAGGAACTAGGTTAAGATACTGCTGCAACGCTTTTCGAAGTCTAGCACTGATGATAACAGAGCTAACACACAAAGTCCGTTAATAAAATGCTACAATACTACCATTTTTGCTGGGGGAAGAAGGTGGGTGAAAAGCATTTCAGAAGCTTTAGTCATTCTCCAAGAAATTAGTTACAAAAAGGAAATAAATAAAAAAAAATTCAAAGAATTTATGCTCCAAGCTTAAAAGGATATTAGAATTTCTTCATCACTCTGAGTGAGGGAGATGGATAAGAAACATTTCACAGGGTGTTCTGGGAGAAGTCACAACATATTCAGAAAGAATACAGTATATTTGGAGCCAAATTCCCTAGCTATGCAACAAGTTACAGCTATGTAGCATACTTCTATCAAAAGAACCCATGACTGCTGGTCATTAGTTGCCAGAAAGTACAGAATTGTTAATGAATTCCCACAGAATGTTGATAATGTAATTATCCATGTGAACATGATCAGAAATCCTTGAATTGATAGAGAGAGCAGACTGCTTCAAGAAGGGAATGGGAAAAGTTATTTGTTACAAGCTGTATTGCTGTCCAATTATCATGAATGAAAAATTCTGACTGGCAAGAAGCTGCTAGCTCAGAGAGCAGCATTCGAAGCTTTGCATCCTAGTTTTATGAAGCTATACTACAATTTGAGGAAGATCTAAATCACTGTACCGCAGCCTCTTGTGTCTAGCTGGAGTAGCTATACCACAACTTACACCTTTAAGGGTTCAAACAATTTGTCTTACCATTGTGTTTGTGTTTGGCTGTCCTAGAGTGGTATTGCCAAAAGAAAACCCAGTGTTCTGCGTTGTTGTGGCTTGACCAAATGGTTTGTTAAACAGACTTGTAGTTTGAGATTGCTGACCAAAAAGACCCCCTGTTGTTCCTGTTCCAAAACCAGTTGTACCTACGACATATAAACAAATTGGTTAAAAACCCCTCAAGAATTTATCCAAACCCACTATATTTCCACACCTGGCACATTCAAACAGGAGAAAAGATGCTTCAACTCAATGGAAAAGCAAAACACCCTGTGTCATCAACACAGCACAGCACCTGCCTTCAGATGGAAGTAGTTTGTATTAGGTAATTCATCAGGTTCTCCTTGTCCTAAAGTCAGTGTGAGCATAACACCGAGGAATTACCAGCCTGTTTACCTCGCAGATAGATCTGACCAAAAGATAACAGCTTTTATATGACCAGTTTGTTCTTCACCGTACAAAGAAAACGGTACCATGAGCACCTGAAAAGGGCTCACTGGGCAAGAGGCAGGCAGCCAATGCCCTGCACAGCAGTTCTGTTCTATAAGCCACACAATTACTACTACAGAAACTTCTACCTGAACTTCAAATATCGTTTTCCTTTTTCTCCTCAAAGGAAAAGGGCTGTTTACATGTGGTGAAAATGGTATATGCACAGACAAGAGCTCTTGCTCCTTCTCACAACTGCCATTGCTATCTCTGCAGAACTAGGTGCTTTCTTTGGACTTGACTCCATAAGAAATACACGAAGCCCAGCAAAGCTGTCAGGTTGGGCAGTCCCTGTATTTTAATGAACCATACCTTCGCAGGGTGGAGAGGAATATGGCCACCTGTATGTTGATCTTTCTCAAGGATAGCAGCTCAGATCAACCCCCACAGGCCTCAAACAAGCCCAGAGATTAAGGCCAGCAGTACCTGTCACTAAGGACGGGCACAATTCTAACCCAAGACACTACAGCCTTTCTTACAGCAGATAATCGCTTCTGTTACTACAGACGATAGGATTTTGATCTTCTGTTTATAGTCTAATGCCACATATACAAATATCTACTTACTTTTAAGTTTGCAGCAGAAACTAGTAAAAATAGAATTTGCGTTTGAACTTTTCAGCACTATTTGCTTTATGCTAAGTTCAAAAAGGTCCACTAACTGGTTAGCCCAACTGACCTGCAACTACCAGACATACAAACATTTATGTAAATTAGTTACTTCATACCTGGCTTTTACTTTTTGACCAAGGATGCCAAAATGGATAGCGTGAAACCAGGATGGCAGGATAACAGGTCCACATCCTAACCCTGATTTACTGTGAAGAAAAGCTCCTGGCAAAGTCTAGTAAGGCTACTATAAATTAACTTGTCCATTTCCAGGGAATTTATGTTTGCTCATTAGCAGAAGTAAAATCTTGACCTCACCATTAACCAGCTGATGCCATCACCCTACTGATCATTAGCAATATCCTGGTGGTTTTACTTCAAATTGTTTTACTCGCTCATGTGAACTAGCTGACTAGCCAGATGCTCCAATAAACTGTCTTCCAGCAAAACTTGGGAGATGCACAGGAAGTTTGCAATCCCTGAAGAGTAAGTAAATAGATATTTCTATGGCAAAGAACCTGATTATTGAATGTTGATAATACAACTAGTAAAAGTCTGAGCTCACACCACTGCTTCCTCATCTTTTTTTCATTACAGAATTTTAAATAGCTTAACAGAATACTTGCGTATGCAGTCACAGCAATGACAGGGGACAGACAGTACTCACTGGTTCCAAAAGCAGTTTTGTTCTGTCCATATGAAAAGCCTGTGTTAGTAGTAGAAGAGCCAAAAAGTCCTGTAGCTGTACTTGATGTAGCAGTAGAAGACCCGAACAAGCCTGCAGCTGCTCCTGCTCCTACAGGATTTGATGGCCCCTTCCTATTTGCCTGGTAGTCTTCTAAACGAAGTTCCTAGTAAATGAAAACCCAGTTCTCTTTACACATTCTTTTTACACAGGGTGAGGTTAGAACAGTGGCATTAGCATGTTTACACAGCATTCAAGCCTACACCAAGATGAGGGTATCAAGAAAAGCTGTAACACCTGCATTTTTAAAAAGAAGGATGCCATAAACAAGACCTAAACTTAGATTCAAGTTTGGGCTTCAATATACTTCCCAGAGCTTTTTCAAATCTTTTTAGTAGAAGATCTGTTTTGAAGTATCAAATAAGTCAACTTAAACAGAAAGGCTTCAGGTTAAATCCCTGGGAACACTAGTTTGTATTAAAGAACTCTGAGTTCTGTCTGAGATTCGGCCATTATCTCAGCAGTGCAGGATTGCTCCCAATAGGATCTCTCGCCCTCCTGGTATATGGCGAGATGGAATTTCAGCTCTTTAAAAACTGCAGCATTGAGCACTTAAAAACAAATGCATCGCCATATTAATTGCATTAAGTGTTTTACTTTATGATAGCTCTCTTCTGTGAGTGATGTAGATATTGAAGGTTGTATTCATATTAATGAGCATAGAAGATACATACTACAGTCAAAAAAAGCTGTATTAAACCAACACTAACAACAGCCAAACAAGATAAGCATGTTTGAACACTCACTGACTAACCTCAAGAGATTTGCTTTCATATTCTTTCATAGCAGTAATACATTGGTGCTTGGTGTTGATGTTAGTGCTAACTCCAGATTTCACCATAGTATCTGTACCGGTTGGTGGCTGCAAGAGGAGAGATTAAGACATCAAATTTAAAATCTAGATAGACTTTTGTTAACACAGTTAGCACTCTCTCGGCAGATGCCGTTAAAACCTAACTTTAGCACAGGACCTGAAGCAGTGTATTACTGTTACCTGTACAGCTGTGGCCTCCCCCAGTGATGAGGCATGTTTAGTGGGAATCAGTAGTGGAAATTACCCTAGTAACAGTCAAAAAACCTGCAGTGCAATTCCTTTTTTGGTTTCACTTTAGAAGTAGTTTACCTAAATTTGTGATACAAATCCTCTAGCTATGCATGGATTTCATTATCCCACTTTTTTTTTTTTTAACTGCACTATGAAAATACACATTAACGGCACTCAGACTGCCCAAGTTATCATCACAGTTCCGTCTATGTCCCAAAATAACAAAGTCTCAGTCTGTTAAATCAGCTCAATCTAGAAATGAAGAGAGCTGAGATTTGCCTGAACAATTATTTGGGAAAAAGAATACCTCCTTCCAGCAGATATCAGTTACCCCATTTCCACGATGGCTTCTTTTCTGAGCCACCCGCCATTTTCAACTGCCACAGAACTTTCAAGATGTTATTCAACCCTTTCTTAAAGGGAAGTCACCCAGAAAACACAAGGGATCAATCTTCACATTTCATTTTACATTTCCAAAGCCATGCTGACTTGCAAGAGAACTGAATTTTTTTTTACCCATTCCAAGACATCTTTAACCTGTATTGCTGTTAGCATTTAGCATTGATCACCCAGCATTCTGTGGCACTTCCTACCTTCCTGAGAAGGCTCAATTTTAAGAGCTGCTTTACGTCTTCAGCTTTCACACAGCTGTAAACCTAGCAAGTCTAGACAGGGCATTACTCTGTGTTTGAGAAATCTGTCAAATTCAGAATTAAAAAAATGCTAGTACTTTGGATTTAATAATACATCCTATTTCCACTGCAACAGTTCCATGAAAGGGGGTGTTTTCAAATAACTTCCAAACACTACATACTTCCATATGAACTGCTCTTTTTTTCTTTTTTTTTTTTTTTCAGCTCAGTGACCAAGACAGTACTTTACCAAGTAACTGCAAAATGTAATGCTTCCTACAGTAAACAGACTTGATTAAGGAGGAAAAACAGAACTTACATTAAACTTAATAGTCGTGCCAGTTGGAGCAGCGGTAAAACTAGTTGGGCCAAAAAGAGAGCCAGATGTACTCCCAAAAGGATTGGAAGTAGTGTTAGTGGTTCCAAAGAGACCTCCACTGCTGGTACTAGTTCCAAAGTCTTAAAATAAATAAATAAATAAATAAAAAGATCAGTACTATAACAAACCTGAATTTTAAAACTTAAACCAAATATTTTATTCAAATTACAAAATAGTTTAGAAATGGAAAAACTGCTAGAAATATTTTTATTTTTTTTTACAGCAGAGCTGGAAAACCAATAGTCTGATAATGCAATGTTCTGCTGTAGAAGACTGCCCCTAACTTACCACCCCAGGAAACATTAAAATAACCACAGCAGCCAGTTTCATTCTAGTCCTGACAATGCTAAGAAAATTACACGTACAAAGGGAATCAATGAGGTTTCTTGTCTCTTCTCATAAGGGTCTGCAAGCAGTTGCTTCTGCTTTGGGGAATTACAGTAGAGTAAGAGGCATTTCAAGCATTCTAGTGCCAGAAGCAAAACCAACTATAACTGCTCTACAACAGCAGAATAAAAAGCTAAAATCAAGCAGCAACAAAAGATATTTAAGAATAGAAAATGCCAGCCAACCACCTTTTTCAACTTATTTCAAAACTTGTGGCTAGAATTGCAGCTACAGATTTTGTAGCCTATCAGGCTCACTCGTGGCTACTGTGGACCACAATAATGTCACTATATCCTTCAGGAGAAAAAACCCACCAAAACCCTACATTAACACTTGTACCAGATCCACACGTAGATCCAGCGTTCCATGCCCTTCAATCAAAGAAAATAAGCAATGCTCAAGGGAGATGCAGCAGCTTTACTCACTTCCAAACCCAGCTGGCTTATTCTGTGCAAAGGCATTATTTTGGGATGAGAAGAGGCCTCCACCAGTGCTGGTAGTTCCAAACAGGCTATTTGACGTCCCAGTTGATGTTCCAAACCCAAAGCCAGTGCTTGTGGAGGAGGTGGCTGGCTGATTAAATGTAGTCGAACCAAATAATCCTCCTGAAGACAGAAACAGACTATTAATCTTTTGCAATCAATTGCTTGGGTTTTTCAGGGTGTTTTTTCGTTGTTACTTTTCTTGATGGTTGCTTGGGTTTGTTCCCCCCACACACTTTAATAAAATCCTTCTTTCAAGGATTGCATTCCACTACAACCATAACACAACAATACCTGGTTTTGTCTGAGTACTCCCGAAGAGGCCTCCAGTATTATTGTTCGACCCAAAGGCTGATGTTCCAAACGCTCCTCCACTTGTAGTACCAAAGCCAGCATCTGAAAAACAACATTATAGCTCAGATGAAACCAAATTCTTAACGTGTGTACTAGAAACTAAATGCTGTCACTGCCTTTTTAACTTTCCAAAAGTAGTTTGTGCACAACTACCTACACATCAGTGTGTGGGACATGTGAAGTGGTACAATTAATAATTCTACAGAGCTCTTGAAGCAAAAGGCTATAATATTTGAGTCAGCCACTTCTAAAGAATGGAGAGACCCTCTTCTGCAAGACCTCTAACACTTCTATGGTGCCTGGAAGTTGCTCTTCTTGTACCTTAGTTTAGGAGCAATATGAACATAATTATTATGTTTTCTTCCAAACAAACAGGGCATACGCACCAGTTTATGGTCTGCTTTAATGGCTAAAAACTCACTCATGGTATTTACAATGTATAAGTCCAGAAGACACTTCTCAGATTACACGCTTTTTCTTTCCAAGTCTTCCCAACACATTCCAGATCTGATTGAAAGAATCTTCCCACCCACCCCATCAAGATGGCCTTCATCTAAGCATTTGAGTTTCCACTCCTTTTATAAAAGGAATTTTCAACACCTGTACATGGAATCTCAGTATCTACCCAAATTAAAAGCTTCGTTAGTGGAGAAGCCTCGGGCTCCTGAACCTGATTCACTACAAAGCGAGCAAGCTGGACAGCCCAGCAGCACTCCAATTCCATCACACACAAAAAATTACCACCCCTGCCTGACCCTCTAGCTGCACCCCTAGGAAAAAATACGTTAAGTACTGAAAAGTTAGTTTGGACGCGTTACTTACTTTGTCCAAAAGTTGAAGTTGTCCCAAAACCAGTGCTCCCTCCAAAAGGAGTTCCAAAGGATTTGTTAAACATTTTCAGGATGTATCAGGTTTTTCCCCTAAATCTGGAAAGAATTCAGCTTTTATTTAAAGCTTATCTTGAAAACTCATTTTTCATCTACCTCATTGTTGATGTAAGCAATCTAATTTGAGTACTTAAGCCATAAAATGCATGACAGCATGTTAAGTCACACTAAGCAATTTAGAACACTGTCAGAACCCGGAAAGGGACAAGAACACTAATACTTCAGTGACATCAGAAGTAAGCTGTCTTCCACCCTTAATTATGGCTAGATTTTCTGTACATCTTTCAGACTGAAAAAAAAAAATCTAATAAACTAAACTATTCCCCCCGACCTACGTGTTGTCAACAAAATCCTCTAGAACATCTAACCCTAACAGTACTTCCCACATCTGTTTCTACTATGCTTGAGCCACATCAGCCATCTCAACACCTGAAAGACCACCCCACGGGAACGTTTCTCTAAGAACACACACAGGGATTTGCACCATGCTACAGCTGTTTCTGTGACACTCCCAGAATTTTCCATGATTGATTTTCTCTTAAACCCTATTTGCCAACTACTTCAAACAAGACAAGTGGAAGTGCACTGCACAAGAATTACAGGAACACATCTCCCATCTTCTTCCCATTTATTGTTCACAGGGCTGCACCGGGATTTTCTCAACTTTCTAAAAGAAGTTGTTTTAAAATACTTGTTCAGGGGAGTTTTACCCCATTTATGCAGGGGCTGATTTCACCGTTACAACACCCATCATTTTATTTACAGATACATCTAGTAACACTGCCTCACTCCAACCTCTTCTCTGAGTACAAACACAATGTTACAGCTTTTCTCAACAAAGCCAACCAAGTTAAAACAAAATCATGACAGATCCTTACCCATACTCTGGTCAGAGAAATCTGTAGTCTTTTTCTGTATTGGGGCTAACACCTGTTAGCTCCACATTGAAAATGCCAGTATTATCCAGAAAAAAATCCACTGTTGGCAGCATTAGCTAATCCACAGCAGTGGAGAACTAGTAAGTTTAGAAAACTGTAAGACATGGCCCATACCAAGAATATTTACAAAGCAGTACTTACTATCACATTAGAATAGCACTGTTTTGTGCAACAACATGCTAACTTTTAGCCTTTCGGCATTTTTTAAACTCCATTTAGGTTTTCCAGGAGGCTCAATAGTCAGGATAGCAATAAACTCCTATCAAGTATTCTCCATTTGGTCGCCAACAATTTAAGTTAAACTCAAAATCCACACCTTTACCTCTGCCCAGGTTTGACAGCTTCTCTATAGCTCCCCAATTCCAATTCCTTTTACATCCTCCTAACCAAAAGGAAGCACGCATGTACTCTGCATACTGCCGAGCACGGCCACTCCAGAGTGAAGTCACTAAATCTATCTGCCCATCCATGAAACCATTTGTTTTCCCCAAAACCCATACCACCTTCTGGGAACAGCCAAACCCAGATTTTGAGCAACCACAGCTACCCACTGTACCTCTGCAGCCATCCCAGCACTACTGGAGACTAAAACAGCTAAGAGCAAATCAGCATCCAATACCTACACTAGAGAGTAACGAAAAAGATGTTTTGTGTAATCTTCAACTATTCAGAACAGCAGTACATCACAATTTTGTGGTAAGAGTCTTCCCACTCACACATGCAAGTCTTTACCTACTTCCTTACGCACATTAAGAGTGCTTTAAATAAAATGATTCTGATATAAGAAAGAAAAAGCCAATTTCACAAACTTTCAGAGCACCCTAAGCCTAGAGCTGACTCCTGGAAGAGAGTACTGCCTGCCGCACAACAGGATCCTGCTGTGGGATGTAGCATTACCCTGCATCGCACAACACATCACAATCCCCCCAACCTCCCTCTCCCCAGGGGCTTGCTCCCCAATGCCCGTGCCATGTACCCTCCCCAGCTGCACCTCCAACACTTCCTCAAGCACCTCGCCTTTGCAGTGCCAAGGCTGCTTTTTGTTTTCCAGCAGAACCCAGCTTTGGATAGCAGGACAAAACGCAGAGCAATCTCCTGTTCGCTTCCTCAAAAATCAAGCTTTGTGCTCCAGCACGACTGTATATGGCCTCCAAGAACATCCACCCCCCACCTCCCAATACCCCGAACTTCATGATTTGGTCTGCCTTATGCTACACCACCCACTAGGATGCCTTAAAAAATCCTACCTATTCTTTTTCACAGTTGTGAGAGAAATTGTATCCTGACACCCAGTGCGAGTGCACTCCTTGAACTCTGCACACCCACCTCAGCTACATTCTTCTCTATTTCTATAGGCTGTTTTCAGTCATTTCACTTTGCCCCTAAGCAAGTCTCACTGAAGGCCAGATACAAAGTGTCCACACAGTTTTCAGCGGTTGTTCAATCTTGTTTGCAATTCATAAAACCCCTCTTCTTTGACTGTCCCCCTTATTTATGGCACTGCTTTTTCAAAACCAGTACACTGAGGATTGTTAAATGCCAAATTCTTTTTCACAAGAAATGTGAAGCATCATTTTCTAAAACGCGAACAAGTTATTGAAAGATTTCATCCCCCCACAAAGTTTGGAACTTTGTTTTCTTTTGACAGTCACCCTTCCTTACCTACTGACCCTCAGCAGCTCAAGTTCAGCCAAAACAGAACTCAGGCTTTATGCGGTCACTAATGCCATGGAGACATCAGGGCCCCTTTAACCCAGGACAGTAGTTGGGGGGCAACCACACGTGGCCAACAGGCTCATGTTGTGTTAATCAAACGTGCTCTGAATTGTCCCATGAAAACACACTCGAAGCCCCTGACAGCAGGAACACCAGCAGCCGCCCAGAAGTGAAGATGAGCTGGAGCAGGATTAAAAAAAGTTGGGGTTTTTTTACACAGCGGTCCTCTCCCACTTGCTGAACACCATCCCCAGCTGAAGAGGAGCTATCCCCTCACTCTTGAGGAAAAGGATTCTAACTACAGCTTTACAGTAACGTTACATAAACCCTCAACCGCATCCAAAGACGCTCGATTAGTTCATTAACCCAACTTTAAATACCTCTCCCGGTACCAAGCTAGTGTTTGCATCCCCAGACGCCCACCGCAGCTAAGACGCTGGAGACAGGCCCGCCGTTACCCCCTGATTCCATCGTTACACACCACGCCGCTTCACCTGTGCTTCCCCTTCACTGTACCCCCAGCGTTACCGGCTCCCATACCGCCATCAACCCAGCCCACACCGGGCTCTGGGCCCTCACCGTAATCACCCCAGCACCCCTGCCAGACCCCGCAACGGGAAACCGAAACAGTCGAAAGCATCCCAAACACGGGGGGGGGTAGCTCCCCACGCACCGGCGGGGACCCCCGCAAGAGGAGCAGGCGGAGCGAGGCCCAGCCCCCCCCCCCGCTAAACCTCCCTCCCTCTCCGAGCCTATCCGAGCGGGCCGTCACCCTCCCATCTCCTCCCGTCCAGCCAAACACACGGGGCCCGCGGCCCCAGGCCGGCCCGGTTTCCCGGAACGGCGCTACGGAACAAAGGCCGCGAGGCGCCCCGACGGTCGTTGCACCGCCCCGGCGGGCAGAAAAGGTGAGCCCTCCTTCCCCCCCGCCCTCGGTGCTCACCGCCGGCGCCCAGGGGAGTGGAAGGCAGGGAGCCCGGGCCGGGCCAGGCCGGGCCGGGCCTCGCCTCACCGCGCCGCTCCCGTCGCGGTGTCGCCGCCGCCGCCTCTCGGGGGGAGGGAAGCTGCGTCACAGCCCGCTCCGCGCGCCTCCCAGCAGCCCCCGCGCTACCGCCACCGCCCGCCCCATTGGCTAGCCCCGCCCCCGCGCGCCAGCCACCCATTGGCCGCCGCCCTTTGAAAGCGAGGCAGCTTCCCCCTCCCCTCCACCCCCTCCCCTCAGGGAACGGGGAGCGTTTCTCACGGATTGGGTGAAGGAGAGCCTTACGTCTGCCGCGCCCTGAGCGCCGATTGGTCTGGCCCAGCAGAGGAGGAGGAACCGATGCTGCGGAAGGGTCCAGAACGCCGTACCGCAAGCATAGCCCAACATCCGGGACGTTGAGGGCGGGAATTCTCCACACCGGTCCAATCCGCGAGAGCTCGGTCGGTGGCGTAAGCGGCGCAGGGGGCGGGGCCTGGAGTCTTAAAGGGACCGTGAAGGGGCGAAGGCGATGAGGTGGTTTGGTCGGTGGGGGGCGTCCGTGAGGGGCGGGGGCCTGGCCGCAGCGGCAGGAAGGGGCGGGCGGCAGGAGGAGGAGGAGAGGAAGGAAGGAGAAGGAGAAGGAGAAGAACGGGAAGAAGGGGAGGAGGCGTGGTGGCGATGCCCGACCGGGGCATGGAGCTGTGCGGAGGGGGCTGAGCGGTGCGGGGCTGGTGGGGGGCGGTGGTGGGGGTCTGAGGGAGCGGTTGGGGTGCCCGGGGGGGCGGGGTCACTCACAGCACTGTGAGCTCCTGGGGGTCTTGGGGGGGGAGTTACCCGGTGGGGGGGTCTCTAGGGGGTGGGGTACTGGGGGGGGTGTCACAGCACTGTGGGGTCCCCGGGGATGTCCCGGGGGGGTGGGGGGTGCTTGGGGAGGGTCTCCGGGGGAGTGTGGGGTGCTGGAGGGAGTCTAGGGGCTGGGGTGTGCCGGGGGGGGGGGGTCTCTACGGGGTGGGGGGTGCCGGGCAGGCTCGGGGCTGTTCAGCGAGTGACACAAAAGATTTGCTTTTTTATTTGCCCCCTTTGGGCAAAGAGAGGGGTGGGGGGGCCAAGCGGCGTCTCCCTTTTTGGGGATAGCAGGGGCACCGTGTGTCGTCGTCCCCGTGTCCCTCCCACCGCGAGGCTGTCCCCCACGGCCACCCCCCCTGCCTCGGACATCCCCATGACACGCTGTGCGGTGTGTGTGTGTCCCTGAAGGGGGTGCAGGGTGCGAGGGTCCCCGTCCCCCCAGCCTGGGCCTTGCTCTGCAGGAAGCACGGCTGCCTCTGACAGCTCTGCCCTTCAGGGGTGTCTCCTCGGGGTGGGGGTCGCTGCCGGGGAGGAGGCATCCCGGAGAGGCGAGCCTGGGCTGGCCATGGGATCCCGTTCCCCCTGGTCCGGCTTGCTGCAGTCCTGACCCTAAAGGGCTCCAGCAGAGCCACAGTAGAGCTTCTCTTTTGCTTTGCTTTCATCCTGCGAATAAATCTGCTCCCCCCAACTCGCAGCAGCCTGTAAAGCAGCAGCAGAGCCCAGGCGAGAGGGCTGAGCTGTGTTTTCCATAGCCCTTGGCTGCTGAGGTGGGCGCAGCGCTGGCAGGGATGGTCCCTGGTGCTGGAGGGGGGGCTTATGGTGCTGGAGGAGGGAGGTGGATGTGCTGCCTTGGGGCAGCTGCCCAGACTCCTGTCCTCACTGGTAACTGGCTTCTGAGGGATTGTCTGTAAATCGGATTTGTTCTGGAGCCCGCACGGTGTCTTGAGGAGAGGCAGGGATCCCGAACTGCTTGCTTGGAGCAGAATGTCCCAGCCCCTCGTTTGGGCTGCTCGGTGGCCCTTGTCCCCAGGCGGAGGGGAGCCTGCTGGGACAGGACAGGTCAGGGCCTGCCGTGGAGGGAGGAGAGCTCGAAGGAAGATGCGTGTGGTGATCGGGACTGATTTAACATGGCTCTGACCCTGTCGGTCTGAGGGCAGCTGGGCTGCGGCCAAGGGCGCGTGGGAATGTTAAAGGATGAACAGCCGTGGCTGAGGGCAAGAGAGCAGCCAGCGAGTGTTGGGACTGAGCTGATGGAGAGCCCTGAGCCGGAGGCAGGCTGCCAGGCTTGATAAACTGCTTGTCCCAGCTTGCCCGACCTGATGAGCCACGGCTTTATTGTTGTGCAAGGTGCAGGGCTTGTAAGATCCTGATCCTGCAGCCAGAGTCTTGCCTGTAAAGATGCTGAGCGCTCGGCTGGAATGGTGCTGGATGTGGGTCTGCAGCGCAGTGGCAATGGAGTGAGGATGGTGCCATGGGTGGTTGGGGACGCGGTGGAGGAGCTACAGCTCGCGGCAGCATCGGCAGGCAGCACCCAGTGCCCTCGCTATGTCAGCGCTGTCCTGTGCGGCAGCTCTGAGCTTAGCCCGGGAATGGTCTGGATACACGTACCCCGCTGGAAAAAGCTCACGTGCCTTTCCAGCCAAATCGGTCTTGCTGTCCGCAGCAGAGCGTGGGACATCCCGCTGCCTGCACGTCCTGCTGCCCACTCCTTCCCGGCCACTGCTCTGGCCCTGCTCCCTGTTGTACATGAGTCTCAGGCTTCCTACGTCTCCAGAACAGCGCTTTCAGCTGCCTGTCCTTGATGCCCGCCCTAGGGCTGGGCGGCTGTTAAACACGGGTGTGAGAGGCCATCTCTGCCAGCTGTATGTGTGCATCCCTGCCCAGGGCTGTTTGGGGCTGGACCTTGCAGGACTACAGAGAATCCCCATCATACATTCGCTTGTTTGTTTGTCTTCAGGTACATCAAGATGTTACAGGTACCGCTGCCCCTGGATCGAGATGGGATCCTCTTCCGGCTCCGTTTTACCACGCTGGCCGTTGGGACTGTGTTTTGCCCACTCTTTGGTTTCCTTTTCTGTGTGATCTGGTCTCTGCTGTTCCATTTCCAGGAGACGACAGCAACCCATTGTGGGGTAAGCGACTCTCTTCAGCAGAATGTTCTCCAAGTTTGTGGCTGCTTGGCTGGGGCAGCTGGTGGTGTGGCAGGGGTCCTCTCTTCTTCCAGGCTTTCCCACCAAAAGTGTTACAGGATCTTGAACAAACTGCTTTATTTTAATGTACTTGTGATGCCTCGGGACTGCCAACTGAGGTTTCAGCTTTTTAAAAGCAACCTAGGGAAGTACAGACTGGTCAGGCTGATGTCTGTACTAGGCACATTGGTGATGATTACAGTAAGGAATAAAACTAGTAAAGCTACAGATAAATATACTGTCTTGTGGAAGAGTTAGCCCAGTTTTTATAAAAGGAATTGCTGCCCCTCAGATCTGCTGGAGTTCTTCAGAGGAGTCACAAGCACAGGCCTGGGGAGCTGGGGTTGAGAAGGACCGCCTGGATTTCCTAAAGGGATGAGATCAGGTTCCTCCCCAGGGCTTTCAAGCAGCCGAGGCACAAGCACAGATAAGCAGCTGGTTACAAGCTGAGAACAGGGCAGGAGTCATTCTCACACCAGCAGGAGATGACCCCAGGGCTTTATGGGGTCTGTGTTGTTCCTCATGCCCATACGCAGTGGAGTGACACAGGCTGATGGCTATGCTGAGATCCTGGAGCAGGGAGGGTGAGGCAGGCTGCCGAGGGGGGTGGTGGAGCAACAAAACGCTAGGGTGGTTTGATTTGGAGAGATAAGTAATGTGCACACCCAGCCTGTGGTTTTGTCCACTCCTCACCACTCAGGTGTATGGGGCAGGGCAGCAAGGGCAGTGTCATGCAGCTCCTTTTCCTGGGGTGGTGAAGTGAGGGCTCTTCAGCTGTACACAGGAAGAAACTCTGGGCTGAGAGTGGGGGGAGGCAAGACGGAGACCTCAGGTTGTGGCTGACCTGGAGACGGCAGGCAGGGATCCACTGCTCGCCCTCTGCCAGTATGAGAAGTAGGGGATGTTGTATGGAGGTGGCAGATTCTGCTTGAGGAACCAGCTCCTTCTTGGATGCCTTCAGAGTAGCTGATCTGGGGAACGCCTCTCTACAGGACGCTGGGGATGCACTGTTCTGTGTGGGCTTCAGGGGAGACTGAGCAGGATCATGGAAGAGTGGATTATCTGGTGCATAGAAATCGTGGCTGGCTTGGGAAGTCCCTGAGCTGTGAAACTCTGGAGGTTGGGAGTTTATTCTGGGGCTGTATTGATGGTGTTCCTGCTTTTTGTGTTCCACCCTTTGCCTGCTCTTGCTATCAGTTTTCTCCGTTAGAGTTGGCCTAACAAAACTGTGCATCCTTCTCTCCTCTCTCCCCAAACCTGGGGGCAGAGAAGACATGGGGGACTATGACTGAGTAAAGGGAGGGAATAAAAGTCAAAGGTATAAAGCTTAAGAAACCTGAGCGGGACCATGAGCAGGGCACCCCAGCACCTGGGGACTGTCATGGCAGGGCTGGGGGCTGCGTGGTCCTTGGGGATGAACCAGGGTTGCCACCACATTATGTTCCTCGGCTTTTGAAATAGCATTAAACTTATTTAGGAAAAAAAACCCCAAACCCTAGTTTTAGAGTCTTGGAGGGCTATAAATACAATATGACACACTCCTGACGCCTCTCCCCATGAGCCGCTGTTTCTCTTCCAGGTCCCTAACTACCTCCCCTCCATCAGCGCCGCTATTGGAGGCGAGACTCCCCAGCGTTACGTCTGGCGCCTCTGCATCGGCCTCCACTCGGCTCCCCGCTTCCTGGTGGCAGTCGCTTACTGGAACCACTACCAGAGCTGCCACTGCTCGCACCCTCGCTACCTGCGCTTGTGCCACTTCAACCTGCTGCTCAACCTGCTTGAAAACTTCTCCCTCCTTATTCTGACGTACGTGTCCTCATCTGAAAACTATGGTAGGTGTCTCCTCCCATGCTCTGTGCTGACCGTTGTGCTGGTGGTCTAGCTCATGGCTGCCAAGGCTTTGCAGAGTTCTGCTTCATGCTAGTGTTTTGGAAGTACTCAGTTTGGAGGGGGGAAAAAAAAAAATTCTATTTAAATTAGTATTTATAGAGCAAAGTTATGTGCAAATAGCCGTGTTCTTCCCAAAATTCTTGGTTGCTGATAACTGGCTGAAACCGTAGGCTGCATTTTTGTATCAAGCCTAGGATCAGACTTTAGTGCTTGGTTCCCACTTGTGTGCCAAGGCCATGCTTAATGTGTCTCACCTCAGCTGAGCAAAGGCAGGTTAGTGCTCGTCCCTGCTATCCGCTCTGTCTCCACTGCTGAGCTTTGGCTTTGGCTCTGAGCTGGCTTCCAGCCCACGCTCTGTTCCAGCTGCTTTTTAAATACCCTTCCACAAAACTGTCTGGGTAGAATTTCTTGTGTTGACCTGAAAACAAAATCAGAATTTTTTAGGTTAAATCAGTGTGTGCAGAATATGATCACAGTAGGCTGGGAAATGCCCTTCTCCCACATGGTCTCATCTGAAATGAATTTAAGTGCCAGTGATAACATCCAGACACTGTTTAATCCTAAAATCTGGAGAAGGCACTGGGGATTGTCTTGGCAGGACTCAAATCCACAAGCCAGCAAGGTGGTGCTGTTGCAGCGGAAACAAACCCAGTTCTGGGACTTCTCAGCAGGATTGTCGCGTGTTGGCTGTTCCTGCACACAGTTTGAGGGTGATGATGATGGATATTGTATCCGGCTGTGGGAACACACTGGAGGATGTAGTCACAAAGTCTCGCAAAGAGACGCCAGGCCAGAGCTCCAAGAACAGAGGGTTTGGAGAGGTGCTGGTGAGGGGAGGTTGACTGAATAGAGTTTGTCTCCTCGTAGCAAGGGAGGTGAGATAGGGAGGTGGGAACGTGGCTGATACTGTACTGAGAGTATCTTCCTACTGACAATGGGTGAGGAAAACAAGCTCTCGAAAGGCAGATGTAGTGGGGATCAGGAAGCCTTGCAACTGCTTAAAGCAACAAACTGGAAACAGGCTATGGCCACCGGAGCCCTCCAAGAAGGCTGTGAACATGCCTGTGGGGTTGATGGGTCCAGCCCCAGTGCAGAGGACCAGGTGGATGATGTCTGAGGCTCCCTCCAGCCCACTGCTGCCATCGGAGCAAGGTTTCACATTCAAAGCGCAGAGCAGTGCAGACGCTGTCCTGATTCTCTGTCAAAGCAGGTCTTTGGAGACATTGCATCTTGCCCACCAAAACGACAGGCTATCCAGGAAAAACAGCTAACAAGTGCATGAGCCCTAACACCCTTTGGGCTGGTGAGACAGCTGACAGCTCTCTGCTCATGCTGCTTATTTTCCTACTCACAGATGCTTCTGTCTTTCACAGTGCAGTGGTTATTGCCTTTCTGCTCACCTGCTCATCGCTCGGGAGCCATGCCCAGAGCAGTCTGTGCTGGGGCCTGTCACAGGCACACTGGCTGTCCGTCTGATGAAGCTTCCCCTGCTTTGGGTGCTCACTGGCTTCCACTGGGCCTTCACCAGTAAGGCTGCTGGCTTCAGGGCTGCGGTGTCATGAACGGAGTCCAAGGACCTCCCCAGCCTTTAGGGTGAGGATGGAGATCCGTCGTGGAGCCCAGTGACCTGGAATGGCTGGACATGAACCTCCAGCTGATGGAGGTCTGTGGTCTAGGGGATGTTCCTGTCCAGCTCACCTTCCTTGTCTCCTGCTGGCTCTCCCTTGCGTTGCCACCCTGCCTGCCTCTGCCGGTGTCCCCAGCTGCCACCACCACAGCAGGGGATTGCAGACTGACCTGATGGCAAGGCTTCTCAAACGTGTCAGGGCTGGGAACACACCCTAAGAAATTCAGATGCTCTTTTGGGGTTTGGATACCTCAGAGCACATCATCACCCGAATGGCTCTGCCTAGCTTGTGCAGAGCTTTGCAAGGAGGAGACTGAAATGTAGCAGAGTGGCTGGGCAAAAGCCGCACTGAGAGCTGAGGCTAACCCAGTTATCTCAGATCCTTATTACAGACTGATCTCAGGTTTGTGGGGAAAGTTCCAGACCTTAGCTGCCGTGCTGAGATGAGAATGGGCTCAGGTTAATCATCTCTGCAGGACACGGCTCGTGTCTTCACCTCTAATAGCTGCCTTTACCATTGCTCCTCGTGTGGTTTCCCTTCCCCTGGAGTTGAGAGGGGAAGCAGGGAAGATCATTTCTTATGTTCAGGTGGTTGGGAATTCAGCCTATGGTTCAGTTCCTGGAGAAGAGGCTGGGAAACTCTTACACAGAAATACTCATCTGAAAAGAACTCACCTGAAGTTGCATGGGCTTTATGTGTGGCTTTGGGGTTCCATGGGCTGCTCTGGCTTAGTGTTGCCCCAGCTGCACTTCCAGCCTGACCCTAAATCTGGGCTAGTTCAGTGACACACGAGGCAGCCTTGGTGCTGGTGATGAGGCTGATGACAACTGTTAATTGGCAGTCAGATAATGCAGAAGGCCAGAAGGTGGCCCTTTCTAGATCGTGGACTGGCTCACTCTGCAACTCCCCCCCACCCTGTGCCTCAGTTTCCCCATGCCTAGAACAATAGTGGTGATGCTGATCTGCTCTCAAGGGTGCCTGAGGTTTACAGCTGTGTGAAGCAATGGAGACTCTCAGACCGGGTGCCAGAGCACATAAACACCCTCCTGGCACCTTTGGGATAAGTCTTCCTGCAACTTGAATCCCCCTCCAGCCCCAGGCTTACAGGGAGCAGGGAGGCATGCACAAGCAGCTTTGTTATTAAATCCCCCTTCCCCTTCTCTGCGGAGGGTGCAGAGCCGTGCTGTGCCTGTCTCCTGCAAAGACCCTGGGTCCCTGGACTGCTGCTCGTGCTGGGGACACAGCATCTGCTGGTTGCTGGGACTCGTAGCAGGACCGCATCCTGCAGAAAGCAGTCTTTGACCCTCCCAAAGCCTGTCCCACGTTCCCCTTGTGCTCTTGGCTCAGATTTAACAGGAAACCTGTTGTCTTGTTGATTCAGCAATCCATGAAAATGCCTTCATCGTCTTTATCACGTCGGCTCTGGGCCACATGCTTCTGACGTGCATCCTCTGGAGAATGACTAAGAAACACACAGTAAGTCCCGAGGTACAGAAACTTTCCTTTCTTCTCTCCGTGCAGTGCTGGGTTCTGGGGAGGGGGCTCTCAGCTGGCAGTGGAGGGCTTCAGCTGTCACTCACTTGTGAAATAACCGTAACCGGGTGCTAAAGGAGTTAACACCAGCAGGTGAAACTGGGAAACATGGTCACCGAAGTTCATGGTTTACCTAAACAAAGTGGGGAGGAATCTTTTAATTTCCTATTTTCTGGTTTTCACTTAGAGCTGACATTTGAAAACTGCCCCACTACTGTCCCTGTGGTTCTGGTTTGCTGACCCCTTCTCCTTGCCTGAGGATGCCTGTTTCTGAGCTGAAACTGGCTTCTCTGCTGGGGAACAGGGAACCTGCTGGTCCTGCAAGCTGGGAACAGCTGCCCCCAGTGGGCAGCAGATGTTGTGTTATCCCTTTCCTCCAGAAATTGGTGCACTAAGCAGGCTGGCTGTGGGTCTTGTTCTCTGTGAGGGGACTGGTGGGCTCGGGGACTCGCTGGTTGTGCGGCAGGTCAGGCAGAGGATCCAGCCAGGGGCTTCTGACTCCATTGCCTGGATGCAGCTTTGGTGCCATGCTGGTTTGTGGCATGAGTGCTGGACCGTGGGCACTAGCAGAGCCGCAGGCAGGCAGGGCAGGACATTCAGCTTTGAAACTCCGTATGTGAAAGATCCTTCTGCACATGTGTGCCTCTTGTATGCTCAGCTTTGTCTGGGTCTCTGGGCTCCCTGGACCTCTCTGTCCTTTTCTCCTCGGTGATGTGTCTTGCTCAGCTGATCCCCAGTCCAACCCTCACCATCCCCAGTACTAAATGGGGAAGGGTCCCCAGGGCTCCCTGGACTGCATTGCCTCAGGAAGGTGATCGCTTTGCAAAGCAGAGACCTTTAGGGGAAACTGTCGGAGGTGTGTGCCCTTATCCTGGGGTCAGGAAGCTGGCTAGGACTGGGAGCAAGCATCTCTGAAGGGATTGTGTACAGGGATACAGGGCAGGATGGGTGCTGTCCTCAGGGTCTGCTCAGGTGAGCTGACTGCTTATGGAGCAGGGTGGGTGCTGTGTGTGGGATCTGCTCAGACACGCTGCCCATGTATGAGCAGGATGAGCACTGTGTGTGGGGTCTGCTCGGACAGTTACAGAGAGTGCCTTGCTAAGGTTCCTGCTCCATCACGGCTGTTTATCATCCCCTTCCGGCAATTCACTGAGCCCATCCCCTTGCTGGCTTATTTCAGAGACTTGGAAAAGAAGCTTCCAGCAGTTGTTTGGCCGCAAGATTCCCTATGAAAGGGACTTTTGGAGATCCTGGGGTTCCCCTCTTGCTGGGAAGTGGTCTGTTGTCTCCGGTGATATGGGGATAATGGGAGCTCAGCAGTCACTCCTTGGTGGCTTTCCCATGGAATCCTTTATTTATTTCATCTTTTTTGGCTTGTCTTGTTTTTTGGCAAGAAATCCAAGCCCCTGCATCTCTTCCCCCAGCACTGCACCTCAGACAACATCTCCCCAAGCAGCAGTCACCCTTGGGGAGCGCCTGTCTGCAGGTGATGCACCTTTGCAGACTGAAGCATTGCAGCAAGCCCATGAGTTTTGGTTGCAGTGTGTTAGCAGCAGCGCTAGTCCTGCTGTCAGCTCATGGGAAGCAAAAAAAGCAGATGCTGGCTGTGAGCTGGGCATGGTGGCCATTCCCAGGGCTGAGCTCGGAGACTGCATGCCCCGATGGTGATGGGTACACGTCGCTGCATGTAGCAGGGGCTGTGGGCAGAGAGGTCTGGTGTAATGCATCCCTGATCCATCACAGCATCAGAGCCAGAGGATCAGGTCAGGGAGGTGAGCAGCCTGCCTCTAAATGTCTGACTTTTCTCTGCTGATAATTCAGGTGGGTTTCTCCCAAGTTCGTGTTAGGGAACACCGTGAGCAAAGTCCTGCTGGCATTTTGACCCGGTGTGCCCTGCCGCCATCTGCCTGCAGGTCACCCTTCTCTGCCAGGTCACCTGCCGGGGCTGGTTCATTACCTGCTCCTGAGGAGCTGAGGAAAGCAGGTGGGAGGTGCTGGCATGGCTGTCCAGAGCCCATCCTGTGTGTCTGCCTGTCCACAGCTGGTCCGTGAAGCTGCTGTGGGATGGGGGCCTTGCTGGGGCTCTGCTGGGGGAGCAGCCTGTGCCCACAAAGCCTATGGGCTTGGTGTCACTGGATGCTGTCACCTCGGCTCTCATGCACCCACTGGAGCAGCCTGTGCATCTGCTCCGGTGCTGCTGGGTGGCTTGTTTTGGGCACGGGGCGAGGGGTACAGCAAACCTGTCCCCTGTCCTGCAGGACTCACTTGGGCTGGGGGCTGCTTACTCTCTCCCTGATGCTGCAGGGCTCAAGCTGTGCTGGAGCACTCCTACATCCTGGTGTACGTGCCCAAGCCCAGCAAAGGAGCATTTGCCCCCTCTGAGGACGTGTCGACTGCGGCACATCCCTGGGTGGAAGTGCAGGGGGCCACGGTGATGCCCTGGCTGAACGTGCCACCCCCCAGCACAGTGCCACCACCTGGCACAGCTTCCTCCTCCCATCTTGGAAAGGCCCTGTTGATGGAGGGGAGCTGCCTGCAGGGTTGCATGGTCGTCCCCCCCCAGAGAGAGGACCCCTTTGGGGCCAGCCCTGACCTGGAGCCAAGGTTTGTCCCCCTTCCTGGGAGCATGGCGTCCCCCGCACCGGCTCCCCATGGGGCCACATGTCGGCAGATGGAGCTGTCGCCCGGGGAGCGAGGGAGGCGGGCGAGTTCCTCCGGAAAGGAAAGCGCTGCGGGGTGGTGGCACGGCCGTCAGATTGGAAGTGTCTGGACAAAGCGGGCCAAGGGCTTGGCACGCCGCCGGGCACGTGGCCGCGGGTGGCATCCTTTGATAAGTGGGCGCTTGCCCTTATCGACGCTCTGCAGATCTGCTTTGTCGCTCCATCGGTGTCCCATGATGTGCGAGTTGGGCTCCCATTGTGAATCACTCCCACGGGACCACGGCTCCTCCAGGCCGGGCAGGGTCTCCCCGGGCTTATCCTGCTCTTTGAGTTCCTCGAGCTCCATGCCAGCTTTTCAGGGCTGGTGGCAGCAGGGCTCAGCTCCTGCAACACCGGTGGCTTGCTTGGCTCGGCAAGGGAGGGGCAGCGAGGCCACGGCGAGCGTGATGCTGCCGACGCCACATCCTCCTCGCCCTGAGCAAAGCGGCCGATGGGAACTGCCAGCCTCAGCAGGAGCAGGGAGAAGTTGGGCAGTTGCTGAGCTGGCCAAGCCGCAGGCTTACCGGGCTGTTTTAGGGCAGGGCGCAAGTGATCTCTTCTTGCGGGTCACGGCGTCTCGGGGCTGGTTCTGGCTCTGTTCGTGTCAGTTGTTCACCTTTGGTACCCAGGCCCTGGAGCTGGTGGTGGCAAGAGGGGATGGGTGCGGGGGATGACTCTGCTCCCATGGTGTCCTGTCCTTCCCTCTTCACCTGAGGGTACTGGAGCAGAGGAAACCACCGAGGGACCCCAGGGGAGGTTAAGGTTCTCCGGGGCCAAACCTGGGGACATCTCCAGGACAAACTCCATGTGAGGAGCTGGAAGGCTGGACCCAGCTTTCCTCTTCCTCCATCTGGAGGAGGCTGCAGGGGGTCTGTGCACAGCCCTTCTCAGGCCCTGTGTCTTGCACTGCTTTTTAGCACTGTCGCAGGGGGAGAAACTCCCCAGGTTTGCCAGAGTTTCAGTGCGTGAGTGACAGGAATTGGTCTTGCAAAAGCCTCGCATTCATCGGGGCTTGTGTTGCAACTGCCTTTCTGCAAGGGCAGGAAGGTGCTGAGGAACTTGTTTGTAATGGGGAAGTACAGATGGTTTCCAGTTGCAAGGTGGCAAATAGTGAGAGAAAGGAAAATAAAACTCTGCGGAAGGGAAGAAAAAGCAGGCTGAAAGGAGGAGGGAAAGGGGCAAAGCAGAGAAGAGAGCTCAGGGGAAAAAGGGAAATGGAGCCAGAGAGCCTCCAGCTGCGGACTAATCATAGCAGACTAGAGGTAGCACATCCAGCCCTTGATGCTTGGCCAGGGCTGGCGTGGCTTCGCCCTCCCTGGCTGGCATCTCTGCAGTCATTCTCTGCTCCTGGCCAGCTATGTGCCCTTTAAAACCCTCCTTCCACAGCTGGCTCTGCCACAGCAAAGATGATGAGCAGTGCAGCGGAGCAGAGCAGTTTCACTTCTTGTTTGCAAACATATTTCCCCCCTGCCCCAGCGGCTGGTGTCACTAGTGGCTGCGTTTCGGCCGGGAGATGCTCATGCACCCGCACGGCGGCCGGCGGGCCGGCTGCTTCAGGCCCATCACCGGAGCCGGGTCCTGCTGTGCTACTGGCACTAGGACTCTGCCCTGCAGCAGCCCAGGCTGCCATCAGCCTGTTCCGCAGGGCGTGCAGGCTGAGCCCGGCCCCAGGCTGGCAGCTTCTGGAAAGCATCTCATGCAGCAAGTGTGAAGGCAGAGGTGCTGCTCGGCTGCAAACCCTGGCTACGTGAGCATGGAGGGGCTGACTGGTGCCTGGCTGGCAGGTGCCCTGCTCGCTCTGCTGCCGCTCCTGTCCCGCTCGGTGCTGGTTAAGCCATTTCTGCTTGTGCTGCCTGAGCAGGACAGCTGAGCTGAGTTTCCAGCTGCTGCTGGAGCCGTGCAGAGGGTACCACAAAGGCGGTCGGTGAACACGCGTGGTTTCAGCTCAACTCCTCAGTAACACCATCGCCTAGCCGGCAGTCTAGTGACAGCAGCCCATGGGGGTGGTGGTGGTAGGTCACACAAGCCCTCTATAAATATCCCAGCACTGAGCCCTCAGTACTAGGGCAGTTTGTCTTTGGGTTCACCGCAGAGGAGCCAGAAATGCTTGAGGGGGAGCTGGGACCAGTGTGCAGCACAAAGCCTCGAGGGTGCTGCTTGTCCCCCAGGAAGGGACAGCTCCAGGAGCAGAGCCGGTGCTTGGGAGGTCCCAGGAGAGCATAGCTGTTGCATTTTGAATTAATGTCACTTTGCCATTGCAGTCCCTGTCCCCATCAGCAACTGGGGTGTGAATTCTGTGGGGTCCATCGTCTTCTTCTCCAGAGGCAGTGGAAGAAGTAGGAGTCTCTGTGCCTCCTTGCTGGTGTTTCCTACCTGCCTGCTCACAGCAGCCATCCTCCAGCCCTTTGGGCTGTGTTTGCAGGGCTGGGGGCTTCCCCGGGATGGGCAAAGGAGACAGTGGATGCCTTCTGTAGGCTTGGAGCCGCATAGGGCAGTGTCCTGGGCTGGGGCTGCAGGGCTAGCCCTGCGAGGCTGGGTTGGTGCAGCCGGTCTCTTCTCCTCTGCCCCATTGTTTGGTCTCTGGCTCCTGACTCACCTTCGTGTGCATGGGGAATGTGCCTCAGCTCAAAGCTTGCAAGCTGTTGGACTAAATATAATTTGTCTGTGGTTTTCTTGGCCAGACACACATCCAGCTACGGAGGGCTGGGTCAGAGTGAGGGGCTGCGTGAAACCGGAGTGGCTTGCAAGGAACGCCGGGTGCCCCAGTCTGTCTTGGCAGGAGGAAGTTGCGAAGCCAGGGTTAGCAGCTGAGTGTTGCCAGCTGCAGCTGCACCAGCCCAGCAGCCCCAGCAAGAGCCTGGGGAGAGCCTGAAACCGGCTGAGCTCGGAGCACCCCATCCATTGGTGGCCGATGCCTGCTGCCTGTGCCAGGCATGGGAGTGCCCTGGCAGCATCCCTCTGCCCCAGCTCTGCAGGGGAGCAGGTGCTGTACTGCACTGTGCTGGGTTAAGCTTAGGGTCAGGTTTAGGCTTAGGGTCAGGGTCAAGCTTAGGGTTAGGGTCAGGGTTCTTCCCTCTAGGGGAAGGAGGGGTGCACCTCTCTCCCTCTGGGTTTGCTGGGCTGTAAAGCCATCTTCACCACCTCAGTGGGTGTCCTGAGCATTTCGTGGCCTCTCGTCCCACGTCCTTGGGAATTTTCTTATCCCTCTCTTTCGTCACAGGGAGCTGGAGTGTGGAGGCTTCAGCCTTCTGCCAGGCTGCTTAGAGCTGCCATCTCCCCTCCAGGGCACTAACCTGAGGGTCTCCTGCCCCTTGCTGCCCCTTGTCCTGCTGCAGGACCCCAAGGGTGTCCCCATAGGAGCAGCCACCCCAGGCTCACGCTGTTGGCACCCTGACCCTGCACCTCTGGGGCCTCCTGGGTGGAGAGGTGCCCTCTCTGCTCATCCTTTGCTTCTCCCTGGAGGGCAAGTCCCTGGACTGGGCCCAGCCTGACCAGGGATTATAGAGGTGAGTGGATAATTAGGTGTTAATCCCTAATGCCAGGGCATGTCCAGCTCAGCCCAGTGCCCCGGGGGATTACACCTGCTTGCCGCAGGGGTCGGGAGGCGGCATATGTCGTGACAGATGCCAGTGATGCCAAATAGAGGTTTCTCAGCAGCCACTGGCTTGAAACCTGGCACCGTTTGCTGCTCCTCAGGGAAGGTCCCTGCAGCAGCGTGGGCAGCCCGGGCAGGACAGCCGGATGCAATGGGAAGGAGCACAGGGACCGTGGGGGAGATGTGGGAGCTGGAGCGTTACCCCCTGCCCTGGTGCAGGAGGAGGCAGGAACCGGCATGCCTGTACTTCAGGCGGTGTGGCAGGAGCTTTGGTAGTTGCTGGTGCCCGATGGAGATGAGCTGCCTGTCTGCTCACCAGCGTGGACTATGCCTGCCGCTCTGCTTGTGGCTCGGGCAGTGCTGGTTGCTGTCACTGCTTCCTGTGGTCCTGGCTTTGCTGGGGGTCCCCTGCCTGTGGCCCCTCAGCCTTTGGCCGCCAGGAATCTGGGGGTGCCTTAAATCCACTGCAAGCAGCAGCCTCCTGCAAGGCGTGGATTCGGGGGCCGTGCAACGTGATGCGGTGAGGCACTGCGTGATACAGTACAGCGGCGTGGTGCAGCACGGCGCAGTTCGGAGCTGTACGGTGCTGCGCAGCGCACCACGCTGCAGTGCCGTATGATGCAGTGCTGCATCCCAGGGTGCAGCCTCATGCAATGCAGCGCAGCACGGCATGGCGCCGTGTGAGACGGCGTGGTGCTGCGCAGGGGAGCGCAGCAGGGAGCTGCCGCTCACCTTGCTCTACGACGAGTGGGACTCTGCCGCCACTTCGTAGCACAACCGTTTCCGCTGCCGTGGGACCTGGATGAAAACAAGGCTGTTTTGTGACCTGCTTTTCCGGTGTGAAACTTTACATAACGCCTCAGCCCCGGCTGCTCATTGTTATTTAACTCCCGGGTTGGCACCGCTGCTCACCCCACCCCGTGCCGCTGGCCCCGCACCCTCACGGCTGAGCACCGGCCGCCTCCTCTTTCCCAGTGGGCAGGTGGACAGGGGCTGCAGGCAGGGCTGCCCGCTCCTGCCTGCGGGAAACCCGGCTCCGGAGAGTCCCGGGGGCCTTGGGGAGAAAGGACCCTTGTCAGCCCCAGTGGGAAAGGACCTGCCTGGGCCCTGCGGAGCGGAGGCGGCATCTGCGTTGGCCCCGCGTCCCCAGATGGCGAAGGCGACCGTGAGGCTGTGCTTCCTCTCTGGGTTTTCCTCCCTGCCGTGACCTGTTTGTGCTCGTAGGGTGGCTGGCTGAGCCTGCCGGCACGCTTTCCGGGGGGTAATGGAAAGTGTGATGGGGCAATTTAAATTTTCCTTATTCTCAGCGGTCCCTGAAAATGGAGTTTTTGTCTCACGTGAAAGATCAGACGAGGGGGAAATTCCCCACCCACCCAGAAATGGGAATAACAGCCTGTGTCTGGGCCGTCTGTGGCATCCACGGTCCCCTTGTACGGGGCCAGCCCCCTCTTTTCCAGCCCCCCTGCTCCAGGGCTCCACGTGTTGGCCACCCTGTGCTGGGATGGAGATGCTGGGGTCTCCCCTGCGCCCTCCTTGGTATCCGCCTGCGGTTTGGGGTTCCTCTGCCATGGGGGCTCCCTGCTCACCCCAGGGCTTTAGGTTTTTTTATCCGTGATGCTCAGCCTGATGGGAGAAAGAGAGGAAGGGGACTGGAGCTGGTACCCACCGCAGCCCCACGGCTCCCGGAGGGGACCACTGCACCCGCAGCCTCCAGCTTTGGGGGAAGCTGGGCAGCCTGTGGACGGGACAGTGGGTTGGGGGAACCCATTGTAGGGGAGGGGGCTGGCCCCCTGGGCTGCCCTCTTTGCTGGGGGGGATGGACTCTGCTAGCACAGAAGGGGCAAGCCATGCATTGCTGGGGGCATGGGGGGCTGCTGGCAGCAGTCCTCTGCTCTGCTCCTACCTGTTGCGCTGTTGGAGGTGGTTCTGGGGGGCAGGATGGGGCCCCCCTGGTGCCAGGGCGGCTTGTGCAACATCTCCAGCATGGCGCCTGCCCCAGCTGCTGCCCCTTCATGTGGTTTCCTCCTCCCTGGTGCAGTTGCGAGCAAGGGGGTGCAGCGCCGGCTGCCGCTGCCTGCACACGCCGGTGAATTCCCCGTGCCGGGGTGGTTGGGCAGCACTCGGGGGAGCCAGGGCCACCTGCAGCCACCCTGTACGCAGCCGGAGGATCTACCGTCTGGTAGAGCCGTTGGCCCATCTTCAGAGAGCTGCGAGGGCCCTGCGTGCCATGCGTATCCCAGCACCACCACGGGTGGCCGGGTGCTCCTGCCGCTGGGGTTGCCCACGTTCACTGGGGGCCGCGTGGCTTGTTGGTGTCAGACTGTGCCGGAGGCCCCCATCGCCCCTTACTTGGCTGCAGCAGCGAGTCCCCAGGGGAAGAGCCAGGTGGGATGTGTTGGCATGCCGCAGCCCCCCATGGCAGCTTGCCCTTGGGGCTGCCAGGAGCCCGGGCAGCAGCTCTGTTTATCTCCGTGTAGCTGTGATCCCCCCGCGTGCCCCCAGGTCACAGCCCAGCCAAAGCAGCTGATGCGGCCCATGGTCCTTACCTGGATGGCTGTGCCCAAGAAGCCAGCGTGCAAAGGGCTCCTGGTACCTGCCTGTGTCCCCAGGGCTGCGGTGGGGCCAGGGCAGAGCTTCCCTGGGGATGGGGGTGGCTGCTCTGGCACCTCCAGCGTCCGCAGGGGCAAGGGCTGAGCCGCTCGTGGCCTCTGCGGGTCCCTGCTGAGCCAGGAGAGAGGGATGGGGCAGGCACCGGGGACCTGCCGGGGCTGTGACCCAACTCTTGGCCTCTTCCAGGAGCGCAAGTCGTACAAGTGGAAGCAGCTGTTCTTCTTCTTCACCTTCATCACGTTTGCGTTTGCCGTGTGCGTCTACTTCCACCACAACTGGTACTGCAGCCCTGGAGGTAAGGGGGCTGGGGCAGGGCTGTGGTCCCCCCATGGGTTGGCTGTGTATGGGGAAGGGGCTGGGGTGACACCTTGCCTGCCATATCCTGGACAGAGGCAAAGACAGCTCCCTTGCGAGGGACCATGCCTGGCCGCCCTTCTCTTCCCACCTGGGTTCAAGCAGGGGATGAGCCCCCTGCTGCGTGCCCTGCTGCCCTGGAGGGGTGCCCCAGGAGAACCCCCACCTCCCAGGGCAGATCTGGCTGCAGGTTCCCCTCACCTGCTGTGTTTCCTCTGCCAGTGTACACCATCTTTGCCTTCCTGGAGTACCTGGTTGTCCTCTCCAACATGGCCTTCCACATGACTGCCTTCTGGGACTTCGGCAACAAGGAGCTGGTGGTGAGCTCGCTGCTGGAGGACAAGCATTTCTAGCTGGCCTGGTGCCACAGCCGGCTGTGTGCTGGCCGTGATGCCAGTGCCAGGTGGGGGCTGCTGATCCCCTGGGGGAGGCAGAGAACTTCTTCCCTCTCCTGCTGCCCCCAGGGCCAGGGCTGGAGCGTTTGCTGTGGAGCTGCTGCAAGGATCATCCCGGGGTCCCAGACCCCACAAGTGTCTGTGCATGGTCCCTGGCTGTGCCCGGAGCTCTCTTACAGGGGAGCTGGGGGCTCTTGCTGAGGACCCTCGAGGCCAGTACCCCCTGCCCTAGCTCCCTGCTGCCTACCGGGATGGGCAGGAGGACAGAGGAGAGGGGCAGGTACCTGCTGACTGTTTCTTTGGAGGATGCTCTGGACAGAGCAGGATTCTGCTCCCAGAATCAGGGCACAGGGGCGAGTCTTGCCCTGCCCCTGCTTTGCCTGGGTGGACTCATGGTTCCTCCTCCAGGCTGGGGCTCCTTGGCCAAGGTCCTCAAAAAGGGCTGGTGGCCTTTTTGGCCTCGAAGCTGAAGGCAGCCTCAGGAGAAGGAGCGCTTTCTGCCTCTGCATCTCTGGTTGCACTCCCAAAACGGAGCAGCCTGCAGCCTTGTCTTCTCAGAAAGCCTTTGCTGCAGGGCTGGGGCTGGGCCCATGCTGCAGTGCTTGGTGCTGGGTCCGGGCTCTTCCTGAGCCTGGGGTGAGCATGGGAGCCGCGGCTGGGGGCTGGCCCCGGGCACTGCTCTCCCGTCCGGGGCTGGGACAGGGTCCCGGCTCATCCACACCTGTGTTGCTGGCAGGGGAGCATCTTCGAAGGTACCAGCCTGTGCACAGACTGTACAGGAGAAAGGCATGAGGGTGCAAGTGCAGGGGTGCACGGGGCACAGCAGATGCTGAGAGCATCCATGCTCTCCTGCTCTGCCTTTCCCAGAAGCCCCCTCCAGCAAGCAAAGGGTGCTCGCAGGGATGCTGGGCTCTGGTTCAAGCCCAGTGTGGGGAGGAAGGGTGGGTGGACTGGTGCTGGAGGTCCTTGCTCTGACATCCGCACGGCTTCCCCTGTGCCGTAGGGCTTCAGCTGGGAACTGTTGGGGTCCAGCAGTGCTGCTGCTGCCCCGGGAGGAGGGTGCTGATGGTGACCCCCCATCTGCGAGCTCTGGCTGCCAGGGGGCTGACACGGCGGTGGTGCTGTCTGGGTGGGAGCTGGGATCTGGCAGCGTCCCCAGGCTCCTCTGCTTTTCCCTGTGCACAGCCGGGCTGGGCAGCACTGGTGGAAGGGGGCTGCTGCTGCTCTGGCTCACGGGGGCCATGGCCATGACCCAAGAGGGCTTGGCCACATCCTGCACAGGGAGGGACCGGGAAGCCGGTGCTGTGCTTGGAGAGGTAGCACAGGGCTCGCTCCTAGAGGCTCTCAGGAAGAGAAATGGGCAGCGATTGCAGGCCGGGGGAGAGGGCTGAGCCTGTCGGCACCAGGAGCCATCTGGAATTTGGCGAGCTCTGTGCTTGCCAAGGGGTCACCCTGCACTACGCTTGGCCATGAAGGACCAACGGGGTTCCTGCAACTACCCTTCATGTGAATGCAGCCACCACCAACGGTCCCCTGGGATGTCCCCGCGCTCTGTCCCTGCGCTCCCCAGGCTCAGGCAGAGCCTCCTCCAGCAGGAGCTGTGGCACCCTGGCCGGTGGCCCTGGCTGAGCCGGGGCCGGGCTGGCCGTCGAGCGGGTCCTGCCTTGTGCGTGTCCATTCGTGAGTGTCCCCACCGCACCGTGCCGGGTTCCATCCATCTCCTCTGCCTGCATGCCTGTGGTGTGCTGCCCGCCGGCAGCGTCTGCGCCTTGGTTTTGAGGTTGAAATAAAGCACTGAGTATTTTTGTGAGCTCTTGGCAAACTCTATGCCGCTTCCACGCAGCCCAGCCAGTGCACGTCTCTTCCTGGGACCCCAGGTCAGGGTGGGGTCTGGGCTGGGGTGCAGGACGTGGATCCCGGGTGCTGGGGCTGGAGCGTGGGACGTGGACCCTGGGTGCTGGGCGAGGCTGGGAGCCGACCAGAGAGCTGGGCTGGAAGCACAGTGCTCCCGGGCTGAGTCCACCCCACAGCTGACAGCTCTGCTCCCCACCCAGCCCCGGGAGCCGCTGAGTTGGCTGCAGGGGCCAGTGGCCAGTGCAACCCCGGGGGAGCGGAGCCCAGGGCCAGGAGGGCTGGGGCGGACACAGCTGGTGTACGGGACACGGTGCTGGGGCTGAGCAGGGGGCAGGGGAGCTGCCTCGGGCCTCGGTTTCCCTCTGCCCTGTGCTGGGGGCTCCTGCCGGGGCGGTAGGGCCATGGCGGGGCCCTGACCTCATTGCAGCTGGGAGGAGAACAGCCATGAGCTCATCCCGCCGCCCCGGGGCCAGGGCAGGGCTGCATCCCGCTGCCTCTCTCAGCATCCCACCCCGGGGTCCCTGCCTCATCCCAGCACCCACTCCTCTGCCATATACCCCACCAGGGTGGCACCTCGTCCCCGCGGGGGCTGCAGCCCCTGCCTGCACCCTGCCAGTCCTGAGGATGGGGGTCTGTGTTGGTTGCCCTGACAGGAGACCTCTGGCCAGTTCCTGTCCCGGGCACAGGGACATCCCTGCTGTGGCACCCCAGGTGTACCGAGGGTGCCCCCGACAGTGCAGGGCATCCCGGTGAGGGAGGGGGACCCCCAGCTCTACCCTGTGCAGCCCCACACCGTGGCACCCATGGCTCTGCCGTCCACCCTGCCCATGGGAGCTTGTGGGGTGGCACAGCCCCTCGGGTGCTGCTGATCCCACCTGCAGCTCTGGCCCCAAAGCAGAGACACCCCCCCCCAGAACAGCCCCCTCCGGACAATAGTAGGGATGAAGGTCAGCTCTTGCTGCTGTGTTGGGAGCAGGATATAACCCTCACGGGACCATGCAGTGGGAGCAGAACATGGCTGTGGGGATCCCCCGTGGAGGGATTGGGATTCGGTGCAGCTGGGACCTGCAGGCCCACCGGCGTGCAGCCCCCCCGGCGACGAGCCGGGGCCATGCCAGTGTGTGTCGCAGGTTCCCAGGCTGGGGGCCCGGGGGTCGGGCCACGATTTACGCTGGCCCCCGGGAGGCCGTGGGACGGGGACGGGGATGGGATGTGGCCGGAGCCACCCTGCCTCGCGGCACAGTCGCCCACGCCGGCTCCCTGGCTTTGGCCGGGAAATGGCAGCAGGGAACAAAGGCGGCTTGTGGCGGGTGCCGGGTCTCTGCCCTTCCTGCAGGAAAGACCCAGGGCCAGGCAAGGGGCCCAAGAGCGCGGCAGCGGGGGCCCTGCCAGGCCTCGCCGGATCCGGCCGCCGGCCAGCACGTGCCGGCAGCCCGCTGGGGCTGGCAAGCGGGTGGCGAGCGTGGCCGAGCAGCCGGGGCTGCTGCCGGTCCCTCGCTGCCGCCGCCATCAGCCTCGGCACTCAGCTGCGGGACCCGAGGTCCCCCAGGACACCCCAGCCCCCAGGCACGGGGACGCGGGGTTCTGGCCTCTGCCTGCAGCTCCAGAGCGGGGCAGGACAGGGTAGAGCCAGAGCTGGGGGGGCTGGAGGGCTCCCAGGGAGAGAACCTCGCTCCTGCAGCCTCCTGCGCCCACCCCTGCGATGTCCCCACGCACAGCCTCTGCAGTGTCCCCGTTCCTATCCCTTGCAGTGTTCCCAAGCCCGAGTTCAGCGCCGGCCCCGAGTGGTTGTGGGGGTAGCCGGGGGTCGGGGCTGGCCGTGGCAGGGGCACCCCAAGCTTCCCCTGGCCAGAGAACCCCGGCAGGCAGCGGCATTGCTATGAATGCCCTCAGCTTGGCGCCGGCAGGGCAAGGGGTCCCGGCCCAGCTTGGGGTGGGGGCACCCACGTGTCCCCCCCGGGGTGTCCCTGTGCTTGGGGAAGGCAGGCACGAGCGGGAGAGCACAGGAGACGGGGAGCCTGGGCAGGTCTCTTTATTTCAGGAGAAGCAACTCGGGGAGCGGCTGGTTACAGGCGAGTCTCACTGCCCTGTGGAGCCCCAGCACCCCGTGGTGCAGGAACGCTCTCCTCTGGCAGAGCCCATCGGCAGCTCCGACTCTGCTCTCGCCAGGGCTGGACTTCCCCGGTGCTGGCCCCGGAGAGCCGGTGATGCTGTGCCGGGCTGGGCTCACCCCAAACACTGGCCCAGGATACCCCCAGCACAGCCGCTGGGACCCCGTAGCAGGATGGGGCCATGCCAGTGCCGGGGCAGCGGGATGCTCGGAGGTGGCCGAGCACCAGGGCTGGCACAGAGGGGCTGAGGGCCTCCCCTTGTGCCCCCCCCCGCAGCCCCGCAGGTGCAGGGGATGGGGGTGGTGGGTTCCCATGGGGTCCTTGGGGCAGGAGGGAGGTTCGGCCACCCTGAGCATCCCCTTCTCAGGAAATGTTGGTCTGTGCTGGGACCAGAGAGGTGTCACCCAAAAGCGAACGCTGACAGCCAGGGCTGGGGTGGGGGTCCTGCAGGGCTGGGGGAGCCCCGCAGCCCCCCGGGGCAGACAGCCAGTTAGTGCAAACAAGGTCTATATTATTAAAGCTGGTGGCTTTGGGCTGGCGGCCTCGGTCCCGCCATCCCTGGGGGGGGCAGCGAGGCTCGGGGAGGCACCAGGGGGGGCAGGGGATTTTGGTGGTGCCAGGCAGTGTCTTGGGGGGGCAGCGGGGAGGGGGCAGGATCGTCTCTCGCTGGTCGCCAGCAGCCCTGTCACAAAAGGACGCAGGGCTTCTTGGGCTTGGCCGGGACAGGGTTGAGCACGGCCCTCACCGCCTCAGTGAAGACATCCTTGATGCCCTCCTGGTTGAGCGCCGAGCACTCCAGGTACTTGACGGCGCGGATCTGCTTGGAGAGGCTGATGCCTTGCTGGGTGGTGATGGGCGCCTGGTTCTGCTCTTTGAGCCGCTTCATGGTCTCAGGGTTGTTTCTCAGATCCTTCTTGGTGCCGACGAGGAGGATGGGCACGCTGGGGCAGTGGTGGCACACCTCCGGGTACCACTTGTGCTTGACGTTCTCGTAGGAGGGCGGGCTGGCGATGGAGAAGCAGATGATGAAGACGTTGGTCTGGGGGTAGGAAAGCGTCCGGAGGCGGTCGTACTCCTCCTGGCCGGCCGTGTCCCACAGGTTTAAGTTAATAGTCCTGCCATCCACCGTGTTCTGGGCGCTGTAGTTGTCGAAGACGGTGGGGATGTACTCCTTGGGGAAGGCATTGGTGGTGTAGCAGATGAGCAGGCAGGTCTTCCCCACCGCCCCGTCGCCCACCACCACGCACTTGATGCTCTGCATCCCCGCGGCTTGACGTCCTTCGCGTCCCCCTTCAGCAGCCTGTGGGAAGGGAAGAGGGTCAGGGGAGGGGGGCATGCTGGGGCTGGGGTCACCGTGGTCCCCCTGCTCAGACACCCGAGGCCAGAGGGTGCAGAGGGGCAGGTCACACTCAGTTCACCCTCCATCCCGCAGTCCGGGTGAGCTTCCCGGCCAGGCGCATCCCCCCATGCAGCCCCCGCGATCCGCAGCAGCCCAGAGACCCCGCGATGGGAAACCGCACCCCCTGATCCAGGACAAAAGTGTGTGCCACCGCGGCTGGCGTGCACGGGGACAGCATCGTCCCCAGGATGGTGCTGCCAGGACAGCCAGGCTGCTGCAGCACCCCGTGCCATGCCACGCTGTGCTGTGCCATGCCACACTGTGCCGTGCCATGCCACGCTGTGCCGTGCTTCCATCCCGGTAGGAGATAGAGGGCAGCAGGGCACGCAGCCAGGGGCGGATTTGGGCTGTGGAAGTGTGTGGGCTGCTGCCGTGTGCCCCAGCCCTGGCGCCCGGTGCCACACACGCCAAGCGGTGCTGGCCCCGGCGGGGCGGAGGCCAGGCTGGTGCCACGGCCATGCCGGAGAGCGGCCGCTGGCGCGGCCCCTCGGGGCTGACGTCTGCTCCGGCAGCTGTGTTTATCCCCGAGCCCAGCGCGTTTCCCTGTTTGCCTTCCTCAGGTTCCCTCTGCAATTGCCATTAAGGGCCGCATCCTGCTCCCCTTCCTGCGGCAGGCTGGAGCCGGGCGCTGCTGAGCCCAGCCCAGCCGAGACACGGGGGCACCGCACGGTGCCGGGGCGAGAGGTTGCCCACCCGTGGGGCTGGGCTGAGGCCAGCATCCCCTTTCCCCGCCGGGATCCGGGATTTATCCCGTTGGGAGGGTTATCTCGGCCGGGGCAGCGGCTCACGTGCCAGCAGCAGAGGTGCCGGGGCGGAGGAGCTGGGGGTGCCGCATCGGTGCAGAGCCCCGGGCCGGGGAGGGGGGACACGACCCTCTTCCCCAGAGCCCTCCGGGGCTGTGGGGCTCTGGGGACGGGTGAAGGGGCGGTGGCCCCCCCCCCCCCCCCCGAGCCGGACCCTTCCCCTTCCCCCTCGGATGGGGAAGTCGCTCTTCCTCTTCCCGCCCTGACACCCGGCTTCCTGCCTGCAGCGGGACCTGGTGCGACGTGACCCCCGCCCTGCCTGGCTCCCTGCCTGCACCGCTGCACCCCCGGGTACAGGCAGGACAAGCCGGGGTGGGGGGGGGGGGGGCGGCCGGAACACCGCTGAAGCCGCTGCCTCAGTTTCCCCACTGCAAAAGTGCTTCCACGGCGGACAGTCGGGGGCGGGGGGGGATCCCTGTGTCTTCAGCTTGTGAACGGGGGGGCCACAGCACCGGGGCCGTTGCAGGCAGCCCCCCTCTCTCCCCCCCCCCTTTCACTGCAGGCAGTGCCTGCCCGCAGCAGGAAGCCGGCCGGCCGCGCCGGGGCTGCTCACACAGCGTGGGATCCCGTACGGGTCACAGATAAATACCCGGCCCCTTTGGCCTCGATTTTTCTCCCCGCTTTGGTCGCAAATGCAGCCCGGAGGGTTTCCTCACGCCAGGCCATACTGGCCGGGGTCTCCCAGGGCCTGGGGGGGGGCTCAGCGATGGTGCAGGCAGCAGCAGGCAGAGGGGAGGGAGCAGGATCAGGGCAATGGGTGCAGGAGCAGAGGGAGCAGGAGCAGGGAGATGATGGGACAGGAGCAGGGAGATGGGGACAGGAGCAGGGAGATGGGGACAGGGAGATGGGGACAGGAGCTGGGAGATGGGGACAGGGAGATGGGGACAGGAGCTGGGAGACAGGGATGGGGCGATGGGGACAGGATCAGGGGGAACAGGAGCAGGGTGGGTGGGTGGGAGCAGGACAGCGGGAGAAGGAACTGGATCAGGGCAATGGGAGCAGGAGCAGGGCGATGGGAGACCGAGCTCCCTCCGTGGCCACACTGGGCCATCTCCAGGGATGGGCAACCTCCACGGGGGCTGTATCTGCCACCCCGCTACCCCGTGCTGTCACCATACAGCGCTGGGGAGGGAAACCCCAGGGGTCCCGCCTGCCCGTGGGGGGCTGCCCCACTCAGGCCAAGCACTAACTGCCTGGGATGCCCAATGCACCCTCATTTCTCATCACGTGCTGCTGCCAGCTCCTCACCCGCCATCCCCCGTAGCATCCCCAGTCCCTGCCTGGCTGCATCGTGCCCAAAACACCCCTGCACCAGTGCCCAGCCCTGGTCATCCTGCTCACCCCCAGCTGCCAGGGACTGGCGGGACCACGCAGACACAGTGGGGCCACGGGACGTACGTGGCACCCATGCCCCCTCCGTCCCGCAGCCACCCTGGCTCTTTGCCCAGGGCTCCCGGCGCTGGGGGGGGGTACCCCAGGGCAGCTCCCAGAGGGGGATGAAGCCACCCCCATTGCACCATGGCAGGGACCTGGCTGAGCTGGTTGGGACCTACCTGACCCAGTTTGGACCTATCATCTGACCTGTTTTCAACCTTTTTCCCCCCCATTGTCCGTCAGGCCTGGGGGGCACAGGCAGCCTGCTCATCCTGCTTCCCCTCAGCCCCTGCAGGGCAGCTGGCAGTGCTGCAGCAGATTTTTTTTCCTTTTCTGATGAGATCGGGTTGAAGAAGAGATGGCAAAACCAAGAGTTTTCCTGGAAAGCCATTTTGGTTCACATTTTAGATTTAAATTCTCTTCTCCAGCTGAAGGCCAGCAGACGTTGGGTTGCCAGGAGTTGGGAGCCAGCCGCTCTCCAGCTGAAATAAACCCAAACTGGGTTTTGTTTTGTGAAGAAGAAAAAAAAAAAAAAAACAAAAAAAAAACTCCAACGTTATTTCTAAACGCCAGCCTTTGGTTTTCTTTGCAAAACCGTCCCCTGCTATGGGTCCTTGGGGAGCAGCTGTGTCCCCATGGACCCCACGGGGCAGGGTGGGAGCTGCACCGAGCAGCACTGGGCTCAGCTGGGCGGGGGGAGCGTGTGGCAGGTTTAAAACCACCCAAAACCAGGGGTGCGGGAGCTGCAATGGGTGGGTGCAGCATCCCTGCTGCAGGGATGTCACTGGGGGGGGCCCAGCTGGGGGTGCAAGGTAGCGTGGGATGTGATAGATGGGGAGGGCAGGGGACAGCGTCCCAGAGCAGGAGCCACCTCGAGGCATCCTGGCACCCCAGGGTGCCCCATGAGCCCCTAACGAGGCATGCAGCCCCCAGCACCCCCAGGGTCCCGCTGTCCCCATGGCTCATGGGCACCCCAAGGTCCCCATAGCTATTTGCATGCTGGGCAGTCATCCTGCAGCCCATGGTGGCGCTCGGTGGAGGGTCCCTGCTGTCCCCCAGGCTGGGGTCCCCCCACTGCCAGGACCAACTGGCTGGTGGTGTGACACCAGGGTATTTCCCCGGGCTGGGGCCGGGGCAGCGGGTCCCAGCAAGGGTCACCCAGCTGAAGTGGGAGTAAGAGGGGCAGGAGCCCTGGACCCCAGATCAGGGGGGCATGGGGGCAGTTTACTGCCCTGAGAGGCTGCCGGGGGCACCCCAGGGAGTACTGGGGTCCTGGGGACACCCCGTCGGCAGAGCGGCCGGAGGAGATGCAGCCAGAGCCGGTTGCTGTCTATAAATACCCGGAGGGGTGGGAAGAGCTGCCGGAACCCAAGGACAATGTCGGCAGCAGAACAGATGGGCAGGAGCCGTCCCCGGCAAGGGACGCGGGGAAGCCGCTGCGGCCAGACATGGGGTGCGAGGGGCGGCTGTCCCAGGGCACGGGGACGGAGCGGTGTCCCCTGCCTGCAGCTCCCCATCCCTCGGGGAGCGGGGCGGCCCCTGAGCACCAGCCCCGGCCCCGGGACAGTCCCGCAGTGGGACACGGCGTGTGCACTGGACACACAGAGCTCAAACCCTGCACCCCCAAACCGGCCATGGGGCTGTGGGCACCCCGGGGTGAGCTGGCACCCAGCGGGCACACATCCCCATCTCGGGAAAGGCCCGGGCTGAGTCAGCGGGGTTGCTAAGGAAGGGGACAGGGTGCAAGTGGAAATGCTCGTGCCCATGAGAGCATCACTGCTATGGGGAAACGGAGGAGAGGAGGAGCAGGGAGTGGGCAATGGGCCACTTCTCCACGACCCAGGGCCCCTGGGGCTGTGAAACCCCAGCGTGGCCCCAGGCTTGCCACCGGCAAGCAGCAAACGTGGGTGTTAACGCGCTGCCCGTGGCGGGGCTGTGGCAGGATCCGGGTGCTCGTGCAGGAAGGACCGTTTTTGCTATCACCATCGCCGGCACCACGGGCACCACCGACTCCGGGTGCGGCGCCGCGGATGGTGGCAGGACAAGGGGACCCGCAGGCACGGCCGTGCTACCTGCGTGCACGGGGCAAACTGCTCGCCGAGGAGGGGGCTTGGTGTGGATAAGAGCCCCTGCAGCAGCCAAAGCCCCAACGGCTGCCCGGGGAGGATGAAGGGTGTTGCAGGGCCACCTGCATCCCTGACCCACAGCCACATGGGCTCTGACCCCCCTGGCCCTCCTTGCCCCCCCGCTGCAAGGTGACAGGAGGGGAGGTGGGAACCGTGCCGAACAGGGAGCCGGGACAGGGCTGGGGGTTGCAGGGTGGCATCCCTGCGGTGCCGAGGAGGGGCCGGAGGTCGCCCGTGGTCCCCGCAGCATCCCAGAGCCATGGCACCCGAGGGTCCCGCAGCCCACGGCCACCGGACAGCCCAGCCACTGCCCTGCAGCACCTGGGGACACCGGGCAAACGCAGCCCCTGGTGTGCCCCCCCAAAAAATGCCAGGGCACGGGCAGCCTCATGGGGCCGAGGGGCACAGCCCGTGTGAGGCACCGGAGGCGTCTGCCCCCTCCCAGCCTGACTCCCTGGCCCCACAGGAGGGGAACTGGAGGAGGAAGAAGAAGGGTCAGAGGACTGAGGGGTCTGCATGGTGCCTGGCCCTGGGGCTCAGCACCCCTCACCCCAGCGGGACCCTGGCCACCCTCCACGCCGCTTGGCCGGGATTTGGGGTGCCGGGGAGAGGGCATGGGCGGGCAAGCGGGGCTGTGGGTGACGCACCACAACCTCTGCACCCCCATCGCCGCCCCCCTGGATGGGAAAAGCGACTCATCTCTTCTTCAGCAGAAAAGGGAAGCAAAACCCGCTCGCCATCTCTCACAGCCAGGGCATCCCCCCCGCTGGGTTTTTCCGCTGGGGGAGCAGAGCAGCCGCCCCTGCGGGCTCCCCTCCCGCTGCCGGCCTGGCCATCCCCAGCCGCACAGCACCTAAACCTGACCAAAGCAAACCAAAGCGCGCCACACGGGCTGTGCACCGTGCGCCCTGCACCCCACGCCACATGCACCACACACGGTGCACCCTGCACCCTGCACCACAAACCCTGTACAGCGCGCCGTGCACGACAGCATCACACACCGCGCAGCCCACGCTGCGCCCCATGCCGTGCACCTCGCACCCCACCTTGCGCACCAGGCGCTGCGCACCCCACTCCCCACCACAGGCACCCCACACCGGGCATCCCACACCGGGCATCCCACGTGGTGCCGGCAGGGAGCAGAGGTTGCGGCCAGCATGTCGCTGCCCACGCTCACGGGCCGGGTGGTGTGTCTATCCAGGACAGACGGACAAGACCCGGCTGACCCAGGGCTGGGGGTCAGCTGCCATGATCTCCGGGGTCGCTCCTGCTCTGCGGGGAGAGCAGCACAGCGCCGCCCCCCCCGGCACTGCCACCGGCTCAGCAGGCAGAAAGAGGAAACTAATAAAATCTATAAATACCGAGCAGGGACCCCATGGGGCCAAGTGTGCCAGCCCAGCACCGGCACCGGCGTGGGAGCGGGGCGGGGGCGGTTTCTGCCATGATTGCGGCGGGGACCCGGTGCTGGTGCGGCCGAGACAGGATCCCCGCTCTGTGGGACATGTCCTGAGGGGTGCTGTCACTGGCGCCCCCCGCTCTGCCCCATGGCCCTGCTGTCATGGCTAAAATAACTTCCATGCTGAGTCGAAGGATTTTGGTTTTTCCTCATTTTCCAGCTGCAGGCTCGTCGTGACTAATTTCCTCATTTTATTTCCCTTCCAGGTCAGTGAGCTCCGCCACCGCGTCCCGCTCTGCCCCTTGGCACTGTCACGGCTGCTCCCTACCCTCGGTCTCCCACTTGAGGTGCTGCCAAAGGCAGCACGAGTGGCCCCTGAGCCGGGGCCAGCGCTGGCCAGCAAACCCCCGCCCCGACCCAGCAGTGGGACGGGGCCAACATCGGCTGGAGCTGCTCCCGGTCAGACACGGCCGCCTGCATCGGGAGGATCCTGGGATGGACAAGAGGGATGGACAGAGGGATGGTGGGTGGATGGGTGAGTGGATGGAGCCAGCCAGGCCAGGCCGTGCTCCCTGGCCTCAGGGTGAGAAAACAGCTCACACTGTGGAGGCACGGTGCCCAGCACACCAGCACTGGACCAGTTTGGCCCCTCTCAACTCTACGGTCAAACCAAAGCCGCGGGTGCAGGATGCCCGACCCCTGCTCCCAGCCACGCGGGGCACACACCACACCTACACCCGCTGGCCGGCACCACTGCTGCCATGAGGTGTGCCAGCCTCGGGTGCCTCCTGGCATCGCCAAAGACGCCCCTGCACCCACGGATGCTCCCAGCTACCGGCACCCCACGGTCCCAGCACCAGCCCCACCGCCCACCCCAGCCAAAAACACCCACCGCAGCTCAGCCCCGGCGGCAGGGCTGGACGACGTCCCCACGTACCGCTGCCGGCACTTCGGCAGCTTCTCCTTCCGCAGAGGAAAGAGGAGTGAGCCCAGTGGGACCCCAACCCATGCACCCACCCACAGAGCCATGGCCACACCGTGCCCCCTCCCGGGGGCACTCAGGGACCTACGGGTGCCCCCACTCTGCAGCGAGCCGGCAGCGGGACGGCATCGAGAGGCGGCGCAAGCCAGATCGGGAGCTGGTGTTTGACCAACAGCACAACACACCCCACCACTGCCCCCACCGCTGGGGGCACATCCCCCCACCAGGAGGGGAGGAGAAGGAAGGGGAGGAGAGGGGAGGGCAGAGCTGCCCGAAGCCTCACCGGAGGTGACCCCAAGCCCAGGCAGGTTTCACAAAGGGAGAGTCACGGGGCTGCGGCACGCTCACCATCTGCTCGGCCAGGGGGGCCTGGGGTGGCCCAGCACCAAACGCCCACCACAACCAGACACCCGCCCCGGGGCCAGCCCTGCCACACAGCAGAGCTGACCGCGCTCCCCCGTTGCACCGTGCCACCCCTGCACCTCCCAGCATGCTGCCGTGTGTGAGCGCACGGCCGCGTGAGCACTGCAGCGTGCACCGTGGTGTGCGATGGGCACGGCAGTGGCAGGGCTGCAGCGGGCACCGCAGTGTCTGCGTGGTGTCTGCTGAACACGTGTTGCAGCACATCTGTTGCGGCGTCGCACTGTGTTGGGGGTGTGCGATAGTGTGCGCGAGTGACGTGCGTGTTGCAGCGCGTGCAGTGTTGCAACGAGCGTTGCAGCGCGCACGGGACGTGCGGCGTGTGTTGTAACGGGCGTGTTGCAAGGTGTATGCAGCGCGGGGCTGCGGGCAGGTGTTGCAGCGGGCGCAGCGGGCGCGTGCGATGATGTGCGGTGCAGTGCGTGCGCAGTGTCCCGCAGCGTGCAGTGTTGTACCTTTCGGTGGGTGCAGCGCGTGCGGTGCGGAACCCTGCAGTGCGTGCACTGGGCGTTGCAGTGGGTTGCCTGGTGTGCAGCAGGTGCAGCGGGCAGTGCAGCGGGCACAGAGTGCAGTGCAGCAGGCAGTGCTGTGGGCAGAGGGGGCAGTGCAGCGGGCAGAGGATGCAGTGCAGCGGGCAGTGCAGCGGGCAGTGCAGTGCCCTCTGGCGTGCAGTGCAGCCCGTGCAGCGCCGGGGCACGCTGTGCACTGCCTTTCCGCTCATGCAGTGAGCGGTGCGGCGTGTGCGGGCTCAGTGCAGTGGATGCAGTTGCGGTGGGGGCAGCGGGGGCAGCGGCCGTGGGTGCAGTGCCGGTGGGGGCCGTGCCGGTGCAGCGGCCCCGCCGAGGGGGTCGGGCCGGGACGGTTCTGGCCCCGCTCTGTCCCGGCAGCTGCCGGCCCCGCTCCCCCCCCGCCCCGGGGGCCGCTCCCGGGCTCCGCCGGGCGGCGGGGGCCAGCACCCCCGGACCCCCGTTTCCCCCCCCCCCCGTCAGCCCCCGCCCTGGCCCCGGCGGGCGGCTCCTCCCGCCGCCCCGACCCGCACCCCGACCCGGAGCCGGTACCCGCCCCCCGCCCCGGCAGCGGGACCCCCATCCCTGGCCGGCTGCCGCCGGCTGCCCCTGCCCGGGCAGCGGGACCCGGCCACCCCCCGACCCCCGACCCCCGGCCCGGTCCCCCACTCACCCCGGGGCATGGCGCGGCGGCTCCGGGCGGCGGGCGCGGGGCCGGAGCAGCAGCAGCAGCAGCGGCAGGAGGAGGAGGAGGAGGAGGAGGAGAAGGAGGAAGTCTGCGGCCACCTCCTCCCGCCGCCCCGGGCGGTCCCGCGGAGAAACTTCCCTCCGCCGCGCCCGGCCCCCGCCCGCCCCGCCGCTTCCTTCCTCGGCCCGGCCCGGGGAGCCGGGGGGGGCCTTCCCCGGGAGGGCACCCGGGACGGCGGGGGACGACGACACCCTGAGCCCCCCGGCATCGCCCCGCCGCCCGGCCCCGGCCCCCCCCGCTGCCCCTCGGAGCAGCGGGGAGGGGGCGCGGGAGCCCCCCCCCCCCCCCCGTCTCCAGGGCCGGGGGCTGATGCAGAGGCTGCAGCAGGTTCTGGTTGAGGGGGGGACCGAGGGGGACCCCCAGCAGCCCCGGCCGCCTCGGCCACAGCCCCGGGACCCGCTGCAGCAGGCGCGGGGGGGGGGGGGGTGTCCGGCTCCTGGTGCCGGAGCTGTGCCCGTTCCCACGGGACCACCCACAGAACAGGGTGCTGCAGCCCCCCCCCGGCTCCCTGACACCCACCCGCTCCTGCCCTCACCCTGCCCCAGGGCTCGGGGCAGGGCGAGAATGCCTGGGGGTCCTGGATGGCAGAGATGGGGACAGGGATGGGGACAGGGATGGGGACAGGGACAGGCTGGGGTAGCCCACTGCCAGCCCAGGGGGCCAGGAGCTCTGGCGAAGTCTTACGTCAGGGGCAGGGGGCTGCATGGGGGGCCAAGGAGAGAGGGGAGCCCACACCGGCCGGCTGGGGCTCCATGGGGAGACAAGGGGGGATGGCAGGCAGGGGAGATGGCAGCCCCTGCTATCGGGGTGCCACCAGGGTCTCAGGGGGAGAGATGGGGATGGGGTGAGGGGAGAGTGGGGACCGGCTGCCTGGGGAGGGGAACCGGGGCCACCCTGCTGCACCCCAAGGGGGAACAGCAGGGTCCCAGGGCTGCTGCAGGGGCAGAGCCCCCCAAAAGCACGGCCTTGTCCTGCTGGGTCAGGGCCAGAGGAGACCCAGGCGCTGTGAGGGTCCCTGCAAGGGCCGGGTCCCTGCAAGGGCCAGGTCCCCCAAGCTGGGGGTCCCCATAAGGGCCAGGTCCCCCCAGCAGCGCCTGCAGCCCATGAGGGTCTCTGGCCCCGGGGCAGAAGGGTGTCGTGGGGGCGAAGGCGGCTGCCCGGGGATGGAGGCGAGGCTGTTCTTCGTGCCTGTCCCTATCTTCATCCCGGGGCATCTCAACCACGGGGGGTCTGCAGGCACGGGACCCCTTGCCCGCACCTGGGATCTTCCTCCACACCAGCACGGAGGACCGGGGCTGGGACCCCACCGGGAACCCTCTGCCTGGAAATCAGTCTGGCAGCTGCCTGTGGCTCGGGACGCTGCCCGCTCACCTCCGTGGCCAGCCCCCTTTTCCATCCCAGGCACCTGCCGTGGCCAGGGCTCCCCACGCGATGCCAGCCCTGCAGCCTGGTCGTCGTCCCCCATCCCGCATCCCAGGGCGGCAGCGCAGGGCACTGCCCGGCTGATGGGTGCCTGCTCCAGGGGTGAGGGTGATGCCTCTCTCGGAGCAGTGGGGCTGGAGCGGGATGGGATTTTGCTTCCAGGCCGGTGGCCACGGAGCTATTCTGGGGCCGGATCCTATCCCTGCAGGGAGCTTTGCTTTCAGCCCCAGTGCCGAGGGAAAAGGACGTGAGAAACTTTAGCCCCTGACCTTCCCGTCCCCCTCCACGGGCTGGTGGGCTCCGTGTGCCTCGGTGGCTGTGGGCCCCAATGGCGCTGATGGCACCGGTCCGGCACCGGTGGGTGGCGATGCCACCGACAGCATGTGGCCCTGGTGGGGTGTTGCAGCTTTCGGGGGGGTGGGGTGGGGTGTGCCGAAGCGTGGCAGCTCGGGCTTGGCCGCCAGCAAGCACGCGCTCAGGCGTCAAAACGGCTCTGTCCCGACAAGTCGGGATGCTCTGATGTGTCGGGGTGCTCTGACAGACAACCCGGGGCTGCGGGCGGGCTGCCTCGAGTGAGGTCACCCATCCAGGCGTCACACGCAATCTCCTCTGCTTAGCTTCCGCGCGGCGCCAGCGCCCCGCGCCCAGCCTGGGCATTCCCGCCTGCGCCCGCGAGAGGCCGCTGCGGCTCAGCGGCGGGCGCGAGGAGCCCGGCGGAGGCGGGAGGGAAGGGAGGGGGGGAGAGGAAGAGGGAGGGCGTGGCCACCTGCCCGCCCCTGATTGGCCGGGCGGCGGCGCGGGGCGATCCCGCCCCGCGGAGGGTCTCGCACGGCGGCGGTTGGCTCCGCCCCCTGTCAGCGAGCGTGTGGCGGCGGCGCCAGGGCCCGGTGCGCAGCGGGGTGCGCGCGGGGGGGCGGGGGGTGCCTGGAAGAGACCACCGCTACCGGGGGGCTGTGTGTGTGTGTGTGTGCGCGGGGCTGTCCCGGGAGAGACCGCGGCGGGGGGTGGAGACGGGGGGGTGTCCCGGGAGAGACCGCTGCTGAGGAGGAAGGTGGGGGAAGGAGCGGACCGGGGAGAGGTTGGGGGGGGGGTGGCAGGGTTGTCCCGGTAGAGACCACTGCTGAGGAGAGGGGAGGTAGGGCTCTCCCGGGAGACACCACTGCTGCGGGGGGGGGCGGGAGGCCCTCCCGGGAAAGACCACTGCGGGGGGAAGGGGGGGGCTAGGAGGGCAGACCCGGGGGCGGGCGGGGGCCGGCGGCGGTTCCCCGGTCCGGAGTACCGGGAAATAACCCGCCGTCCCTCAGCCGGTGAGGGCCGCGGAACGCAGCCGGTGCTGCCCCGGAGCGCCCAGCCCGCTCCCGCCTGGCCGTGGGGTTACGGCGGAGCCGAGCCGAGGCGAGCTGAGCTGAGGTGAAGTGAAGGACCGGGCCCAGCGCCGGGGGCCGATGCCGAGGAGGAGCTGACAGCGGCGGGGGAAGCGGCGAGACAGAGGCGGAAATGGATTTACGGTCGGGAGTGGCCCTGTGGGTCCTGTGCGGCTTCCTCCTGCAGCAGGGGCGGGGGGAACGGCCCCCCGGCTCCCACCTGGACGAGACCGCCATCGCAGGTGAGAGCGGCCCTCCCGCCGGGACACCCCCGCCCCGTTCCCTCAGAGCCGTTCCCGCGTTCCCCCAGGCCAGTCTCCCGCCGGCTTCCCGAAGGATCCGGGCCGGCGTTGAAGCCTCCAGCCCCGGTGGTTTGGGGGCAGGTTTGCTCCGGCCAGGGGCGGCGAGCCGGGTTAGGGCACTGCCAGCCGGCCTCGGCTCCGTTTTGAGGCTGTTCCCCGGCTTATTGGATAAGTGGTGCTGCTAACCGTGTCCCGGCCCTGGTTGGGAAACCCACAGAGCTCAGGGCAAGGGTCGAAGGACCAAAAATAATCCCTGTTTATTTTTGCAATGGACTCCAGCTATTTGCTAATGAGTGTTTTGGATCGTGACTCGGTGTGTTCAGAACGTGCCAGTGTTTAGTGTTTTTTGTTTTTTTTAAGGACTTTCCCAGGTGGGCAGTCTGGCTGGGGAGGCAGCGGGCTGGGGGTGAGGGATCCCAAGGGTTGTGTAACCCTGGCATGCCTTCTGCCCTCGCCCTGCTCCGAGGGCAAGGTTTTCCCACCTCTCAGCCCAGAAGACAAGAGGTAGCAAAGACCTAACAGCCAGCGATTCTCTCTTTCGCCTTATTTCCCTCCCCTCTGCCCCTAAAGCCAACAGCCCAGCAAAAAAAAAAAAAAAAAAAAGAAAAGAAAGGAGAAGCCCAAGCCCCTCTGGACTTGGGTGGATTTCTCCCCCAGGAGCCAGGCTTTGGTGGAGTTCTGCTCCAGAACAACTGCCAGAGCCAGCCTCGGCAGAGGGGCCGGGAATTGGCAAAACCACCGTGGGCACTGGTGTCTGCTGTGTGTCCTTGTGACAGTCCCTGAGGTCAGAGCTGGGAGCCTGCTCGATAAAACGCGCATTTAGTCCTCAGTAGTGAAATAGAAGCCCTCAGCTCTGTCCTTGCCTTTTCATTGCAGCAGCGCTGAGTTCTTGCATGGTAACAAAAAGAAAAAAAAAAACAAACCCCAGTGAGTTGTGTCCTGTGAGCACTGCAGGTGAAGAAATAGATTGCTTTCTGAAGGGGGAAACTCCCACCGAAGCTGAAGCACTACCGGCCTGGGTGCGGGCCAGTCCCGTCTGAGCGAGACTTTCTGCTCAGCTGTGAGCAGAGCTGTCAGCATCTGGGTTGTTCTGCACCTCCACCGCCATCATCTGCAGCCTGGATCCGCTCCGGAGGGTCCCACCTGGCACAGGTTTCCACGAGGGATAACGTGCCGGTTCAGGGTGGTAAAAAAGGTGGTGAGCAGCTCTGAACGCTAATTGTGGCGGGGACGTGCTGTGTTTGGTGCTGTGTTTGGTGCTGTGTGGGTGCGAGGCTGCTCTCTCACCCAGCTTTACAGGCTGATGTGTTAGCAAGGGCCCGGGGACTGGAGCTCACAGTGGGTTTTTGGCTACAGTGGAAGGTGCAGGTGTGGGCGTTCATGTTAATACAGATTAAAGTTGCTGCAGCAGCGTTGCTAAGAAGGCATTTCGCTTTGTGTACAGAGCTGGTTGGTGAGAACAGGGCAAGTCCCTGGAACTGCAGTATCAGGCGAACGATCAGGAACTCGGTGTCTGATTCCTGGGCAGGCAGATTGTTTCATCTTGGCGACGTGATGATTTATGTGGCTTACTGTTTTGTGGTTTTTTTTTTTCTTAATACTGACCGCATGCTAGCTGTTCTGTAAAAAGTCTCTTTTTTATGTTCTTTATACATGATCCTAAATCCTTAGGCCAGTTCACATCCAGTCTGCTCCATTAAGGAAACTGGATCTCTGCAGTCCTGATGAAGCAAGGTTTATGCCTCCAAGGAATTTCCAGATGAGTTATTTTTGGAGGCCCTGCAGAAGTGTGGCAGCCCTGGTGATTCAGCTGCTGACTTGCTCTTCTCTCTGAGTAGAGGCAGAGCCAGAGCAGGGCAGGCAGGGAGCAGTCCAGAGGCTTAATCTGTTTCATAAAATCACCTACAGGTGGGGTTTTCCTGCAAAAGAGCTACTTTTCATTACTCTTGTTTTTTCACAAATGGTATGTTCTGTTACTTCTGGGTTTAAAAACCTTTAAAACAGCCCATGGCACCTTGCAAGGGAATAGCTGGTTACAGGTTGAAACCCAAAATGTGCAGATGAAGGTGGTCAGTAGGGGATTTGTTTGCTCCGAGTGCGGGTAACTTGTAGCGTAACTGCACCGTATCCCTTGCTGGGGTAGCTAGGAAGTTCAGTGGTGGTGCTCGTTGCACTCTGCTCATGTAGCTGAAAGCTAATGCGTCCTCTGAGATCACTTGGCCATTTGCTTTTTAGCTTTTAGAGCTGTTGCTTGCAGTTCAGTGCAGTGGATATCCTCAGATAGCATATGACACTTTTCCTTACGCGTTCCCTGGAAGCAGAAAATGAGGGTTGTGTTGGCTGCACACAAGTCGGTGATAGCACAGGCTCTTACTGTGGAGCAGAGGTAGGTGTTTGATGGATTTTTGAAAGTGAAAGTGTTCATTTTTGATGGATTTTTGAAGGTGAAAGGGCTTTTTTTTTTTTTTTTTTTTTGACATGGCATGATTTTAATGATAAAAAAACCTGACAGCACCAGTCACTTTTCTGTGGAACAGTGAAATTTTTCAGGAGATGCAGGGAAGTGGTGTTTGTAGTGAGCAGAAGCATGAGTTTTAGCAGCGTTTTCTTGTTAGGCTTGGTTGCTTAGATTCCTGTGCACACTCAAGGATGCATCGGCATGCTTTATTGATATTAGTATATGTTTCTTATTCCTAAGATTTAAAAAAACCATAATTTTTTTTTTACATAAGAATTCAAAATGGGTAGTTTTGTCCATGGAGAAGAATTAGAGTTGGTGACTGAACTCCAGGGAAAATCAGAGTTTCTCCTGGCTTTGACTTGTTCAAAGGCAAGCTTAATCTTTAATCTTTTCCTGCCTATATCGGATTTAATTTTGGTTACACTCAAAAGCACAGGAGCCATTTCGCAAGGCATAGGAACAGAGGTAGTGTGTGTTATAGAGCCAAGAAGGACAGCTAGTCCACAGTCCGACCCCCAGAGTAGTGCAGACCCCAAAAGGCGCTCAACCTCCCTCATCTCCCAGCAGTCTATTTTTGTGCTAGAGCACATGTTTCAGAAAAACATGGTGTCATGAAGAAGGCCGGCGGCCGGTCCCCCCGCCGCTGCGCAGGATGTGCCGACAGTCACCCTGCCGTTATTGTTTTCACCCGCTGCTGGTTATTTTTAGCATGAATTTGTCTAGCCGAAGCTTCCAGCCCTGGGATCTTTCGTATACCCCTCCCCCCTAAAAGGGGCAAGAGAAGCTCCTCATGGACATTATTAGAAAAATTACTTTCAGGTGGTAGATTTTCTTTCCAGTTATTTGCTGTAATCTGTCAGTTGCCCGAGTCTAACCTATTTAATGCAGGTTTTGTTCAGTTTTCTGTTGGCAATAGTCCTTATCAGAGCGTTGTCTGGGGTTATGTCAAATGTTTTACAAAAGTTTTATGTGTACCATCAGGTGTTTTGGTCAAAAGTTTTTACATTTTCTCTCAATAAAAATAGTAAGCTTGCTCGATAGCCTGTGTTTCATTAAATCGTGTTAACTGGTATCAGTGAGGCTGCTCTTCTTAATTTTTTACTTGGTTGCCTTCTGTGCAGACCAGCATGGGTGGACAGTGAAGTGTCATTGCTGCTGTTTATGCTGGGGATCTTCAGGTTGGGCTTCAGGTGTCTTTGTAGGAGATCCAAGGAAAACTGACTGTGAAGGGGCCGGGCTTTGGATGACTGGGCTTCATTCCTGGTTCCCTTAATTGTGATACCTTTCATCTACTGCTGTCTGCTTTGCTAGATTCATACCTGCTCCATCTCCATACAATAATGTGGAAATAGTACAAGTCTGCATTCCCCAGAGCCTTATTTCATTTCATATCGAGATTGTTTTCTGTGATCTTGGATTCACAGGGATGTGGGGCCATATCTGCAATGCTCTGCCCGTGCTTGAGGAGGTCTGGGGTCTCGTTTGGGTTTCCATTCTGGCATCACTGAGACAGACTAGGGATCCTGGTGTGGATTTTCCCTGTCTGTCTTTGCTGCAGCAGTTAAAAGATGGGCTCTGGCTAGCGTGGTGAGACTGACCCATTCTCTGGGCCACGTGAACCTCGTGTGCCCAGGCAGCGCTGTGCCCGGGAGCCAGAGCCTGAGGGGCTGGACCCTCTGGTGTGGTGGTGGCACAGAGCAGGGTTTGGCATTTACTCATGCCAAGGCACAACAACTCCTCTTTCCCTTCCTTTCTCATTCTCCCTGCACCTGTCTCCTGCTTCCCTGTCTTGATTCCTCGATCACTAGATTTCTGGAGTTGTCTTTGCTCTTGTTCAAGTGGTGTTTAACACGTGGGATTCTTGCCACAGCTGGCGGGGTTCGGTGTGTTACCAGAACACAAGTTATAAAAGTATTATGATAATAAAAAGAAAACCTGAATGCATACCCTCAGAGTTACTATGTCTGTGGCACTTTGAGCCTAAGCTACACAAAAAAACATGGAACATCAACGTTTAACAAAATAAGTGTGATGAAGGGGGGGCTACAACCACAAGCTTCTAACTAGTGATTAATTTGATGAGGGGGGGGGGAAAAGTCTGGATGAGTATGCTGTGTTGGAGCACTGCAGTTTAGAGCTCCTATACTTGTCATTTGAAGATGCAGGGTTTTATTGAAAGCTAATCCTTTGCTAAAAAATCTCTAGCTAGGAAAGTGATTGGTTTTGGACTTTGAACTTGCAGTGAAATCTTTGGACATGTGAAGAGGATGTGGACTTGGTGTCTTTTGAAAGCTTGATGCAGTAATCTTGCAAGGTGGGAACACAAATGGATGGTTACTTCTTTACCAATTTAAATGTTATCATCTCTAGTTGCTTAGTTAATGAAACATTACGTTAGTGCTTTTATTTTATGGTGCTGAAGTTTACATCACCCAGCGTGATGCCAAACTCTACATTTGTCCTCAATTCCTTTGCCAGAACTTCTGATTTCATCCACTGCTTTTATGAGTTGCCTTTAGAAAACATCTTATCTTTTGAAGTCAGGAGATCAGTGTAGTATCAGTGGTGGTAAGATACAAGCAGCTAATTGAGATTCCATTGATCTGGCTGCTCTCTGACGTTCGTTAACCTCTCTTGGTGCTGTGTAAACAGAACCCCTGCAGGATTTCATCCCCTGTATTAGTGTGCTGGAAGCCTCCAAATCCTCCTGTTAGCCTACCCTGGCCTGCAGCCTTGAGGAGGTACACGACCCGGCTTGTCAGAACGCACCTTCCCTGCAGTAACTCTTACAACCCCATCTTTCCCACAGACCTGGAGGAGTTTGTGAAATACAATGACCTGCTATGCTTTTCTTGCTTTACGGTGAAATGCTTCTTAAAGGAGTCTTTGTCTCCAGGACTAGAAGGATTTTGCTGCTGTGCCTTTTGCTTTAACCGCAGTTAAGTCTTTCTAGGTACGCGCTTTCACCAAGTAGATGTTGCACATGTGAGTGGCAGTTTCAGGCTGGGCAAGGGAGAAGTAGTTCTGGGAAGTACTTGGAAAACTCTGCCAGGAAATAGTCAATGTTCTTACCAGTTTGATTGGAAACCTCAGTGGATTGCACAGCCTTTACGTCGTTTAGGAATGAAACTCATCTCGAGGAATCACCATTCTGAGAGCTGGAGAAGTTACTGTCTTTTGGCATCAGAAGTGCAGCCTTGTATAGAAGAGGAGCGGGGCTGGATGGGCATGCGTTTGGGCTGGTAGCGCTGCTGGGGAGCTCTTGGCTTCCGGCTGCTGATTCTGTTCCCTGTGTTGGCCCAGAAACTTGGAGAGATGCTCAGCTGGATTAGTGTGGATTTTTTTCTTTTTCTGATATTTATTTATTTATTACTTTGAAAAGCAATTTTCTTCATGCCTGGTGTTCCTCCCAGGTACTATTTTCAAATGGGCAGCATTGCTGGTGGAGCTCGCAGTGCTGCTGCTGGGATGCTCTCTGCTGTCGTGAGGCTGGAGCAAAGAAATGGAGGAGGTGAGCTCTCTGGGGTATATTTTCTTGGGAGTTGTGCTGGTGCAAGTACATATAAAGCTTGTGTTCAGACTTTCCAAGCTACTTATGGCCTTTGCCCTCACCACATCCCAGTGGGAGAGAAAAATGTGACTTTAACTTTGACTGCCTGGAAAGCGCAGGTGGGGGAGGCTGAGCTGTCGGAGCACAGACCTGAGCATTAGAGCAGGGATCTGGGTAACTTGCATCTTGCCCAACCCCAGCGGCCCGGAGATGCCTGGGGGAGAAAACAGACCTTGCATGTGACTGGAAACAGAGGCTGAACGGGGTTGTTGAGCCTTTTTGGTGTCTTCATTGCCCAACCAATCCTCTTTTCTCAGGACCGCACCTCACAACTGTGCCTTTTGCTTTGGCCTTTCCTAAGGTGAGGCAGGGATACGTGTGTACATGTGTTCACACGTGGGCAGTCCAAAGCAGCAATCCTCCTGTCTCTCCTTTCCTCTCAGAAGGGAATGAAACAAATGTGTGATGAAGCCTTCTGACATCCCTTATGGTGTGGCCGGCACGGTGTGTGATACTTCAGTGGTCGTGATGAAAAGGAGTATGCCTCACCTTGGCTCCTGGGCTACTTACTTGGTGTATATTAGTACAGCGTTAATTGTCTTCTTGCTAAGTGCTCTCACCTCCCCTTCCTCTGGGCAGGGGACAGATGTCTGTCCCGTGCATGCTGTGCTTTAGACTGGTACTGCAGGGGGAACTGCGATAGCGTGCCCTGAGTTTTGTTTCAAGATCTGCTCGGTTTTTGGCGAGGGAATGGAAGTAAAAGGGCATCCCGGTGTAATTCCACATGGATTTGTTTGTTAAAAGGAGGGTGCATTAGCAGCTGATTGAAAGCAAAAGTTTTCCATGTGGTTATCCCTCTGCTTCTAAAAATTCTGCTTCTGCTTATTCAATGTGGAGGCTTCGCTGATTAAAAAAAGGTGTTGGCGGTGGCACTTGTCCCCTTGTTGTTCTCCAAGCCCAGATTCAGTGCCGAGCTTGGTTACTCTTTTGCTGCCTTCAGCTGCTTCAATGTAACCAGCCTTGCATTTTGTTTTTGAAAGTCCTAATAGCACAACCTATTAGTGTTGAAAAAACGTTTTACTTCGTTAATTACCTTTGCTTTAAAAAGAAAGCTATACAGGGAAAAATAAACTCCTAAGCAGGCAGAGCAAGCCAGAGACTGGGCCGTTGTGGTTCTTGCTGGGGCAGCTCTAGGATTCCTGCTGGAATGAGCCCCCTTGTTACCTGGTGGGGTACGTTTTCCCTGGGTGGTCTGGCTGCATTGAACCGCACTGCAGCTACCTGCTAAGGCAGGACTATATGCTGGAAACGGTAGACAGGACCTTAACTGGTATTTGAGTGAAGATCTGCAGCGCAAGCTGGGAGTCCCTCTGGTCTGTGGCTGGAGAAGGAGATTAGATCACCCTTCATTATATCGTGGTCAAGTGCTATTAATAATGTGGCTTTTTGGCCTCTTTTATGCTCTCTCCCTGTTACAGAGTACAGCCTTCGGGACCTTCTGTTTCCCTACATCCCACCCTGAGGACTTCAGTTTGCTTCTGGAGTTCGAGAGATGTATTATGCATGTGTAGGCATTGGCTGCCTTGCTGACCCATCTGCCTTTGCTTGTGTGATCTGATCCAAGTCGGTCCCTCTGGCAGACTTTAATTTTTCCTTTCCCTTCATTTTAATCAGCCCCTGCAGTTCTGTGTGATTAATTTTCTGGCACCTTTGTAACTCTGGTTCATATTTTAGCAATTGATGGTGGTCCTCAGGCAGGCATAGACGATGGACTCTTTAATTAAGCCATTGCTCTGTTACTCCTGCAGCACATGTGAGCCTTGAGAAGCTTCTGCCTCAAACTGTGAGCCTGTGTATTAAAAACCAGCATTGTGCCAGTGTGGCTTACCTGGGAGCTGAGTGTTGGGCACCAAGGTGGAAGTGTTTTCAGTGAATTATTCTTTTAACTTACTAAAACTAAATAAACATCAACCTCTTAGCTGCCAGAGTGGAGTCGGTGCAGCTGTGTATTGAGGTGAGCTTTTCTATGCCATCCCCCCATCACCTGGGGAGCCAGGTGATAACTGGTGTGATGGCATGACTGTGCCCAGTTGAAATATTTGTTTTTACTGGCAATGACAGGATGAAGTACCTACCTCTACAATCGATATGAAAATCACCAGAGGAACATAAGGAAGTTATTAAGATAACTGTGCATGTTTTTGTACACGAATTGTCTATGCTTGTTTGTTTTATCTTTATGAAATAGTATCAGGATGCTTGTTTGGATTATGGACCTATTTTTAAGTAACCTATTTTTTCCACTTTGGAAAATGCATTAGCTTGCTGTGTATCACAGACATCTGTGCAGGCTGAGTTTGGGAACCACCAAGTGTTCCTTGAAGCTGCTGTCTCACGTGTGAGCTGTTGCCTCTTTGTCTGGCAAGTATATACACGTTGCTAACTTTTGCTATAAGAGATGTCTGCAGGATCCAGGCAAATGCAGCGCTTCTTTGTTACCGCACTTTATCCTACCTACCAAGGAGCTACTACTACATTGTTTTAATTGCACTGTCCCTTCACCTCTTCCAGGGCTTGGAAATCACAGACAGCTTTACCGATCCCAGCCAGCCTTCAGAAAGCAGAAGCAGTAGCAATTGGATGGGAAACAGTTATGTTTGTTAACAAACACATGCTCCTGCCGCATGCTATTTTTGTACCTAAGTATTTCTTACATTTTTTTCCCTGAAGGGCAGAGTTTTAAGGTCAGTTTAATTCATTCCTTCAGGTTTTGGGCTCTGGTGCCTGAAATTTTGTGATTCTCAGAGGATAGAAACATAATAAACATGAGAACTTTAAGAATGTTCCTCGTCTGAATTACAAATGAACAACTTGCTTGTTTGAATGGTCTGCCCCTTTGCTAGTCAAGTTAAGCTTTGTATTGCAGGAAAGGGAGAAATAATTCAGGATTAAAGCTGCTAAGCAATGCGTATGTTTAGATTTGTAAGAGTGCCAGTACATAATTAATGTGTGAGTAAGGCAAAGAAAAAAGGTTGTTTTTTTCCTTGATATAGATAGACAGATGCAGGATAAAACCTGATTTTTTTTGGGGGGGGAGAAATAATTTCTGAAAATATTATTTTCCAAGTAGCTGCTATTATTAATGCTGCCTGAGTGTTTTTTCATCCTAGCTGCTTTGCAGTTTTAAGGCAAAAATCAAAGTATGTCATCTTGTGCTGGCCTGGAGGACTTGTGCTTATTATTGAAAAGCTCCAGGATTTCAAGTATGGTGAGGATAACCTCCAGAACAGTCAGCCTGTTGAAGTATTATTCCTTCTTAATCTTGCATGCAATGGCTCTCCCTACCCGCTGAGGATGTCAGCCAGCACTGAGGACTAGTGGCAGTTGTTACAGCTTATTGCTGAAGAAAAAAAAGTGATGGTGTTAACAGGCTGTGCAGGTCCTCGTGGAGCCTTTAAGCTCTCTCCTCTTTTTGATATTTCTGCAGCTGGATCAGAGTCTGACCCTTCATCAGTGGTATTGAGCTTGTAAGAAGTAAAAATAAATCAGGAATAAAGCGTTTAGGTGAAAATGGTTGATTAAAGATCATCTCTGAGTGTTTTGGAAAGGAGATAGCAATTCAGTATTCCTTGTTATTTCAAAGTGTATATGTTCTTTAAACTACGAAATGAGGAGTGGAAATGTTTTTTCTTTTAAAACCATGGAAAGGATCAGGCAAGAACAACTTGTCTATGCCCATGCTGTTAGCTGCATGATTTGTGAACCCTTGCACATCTAGATATGCCTGTCTGCACAGGAGGGCACGGGCCGGTTCCTCCTCAGGGCAAGCCCCAGCACCTTAAACCAGGACTGAGGCACAAAAAGATTGCAGCTTGCTGAAACTTGGCAGGGATTTGCTGGTGTAGGATTGCATGGGCTTTGCCAGAGCAGCCCCCATCTCTGCTTTTTAGCAGATGCCCAGGGTCTCAGAGGGCGAGCGTGGCTTTTTAGGTTCCTAGGGCCGTTCCCCCCGCTCCCTCCCCCCCCCCCCAGGTGACCTGGGATGCCACCGGTAGCCATTGCAAACCTCAAGGCAAAAAGGCATTGGAAACCCTTTCTGCCAGCTGGGCCATGTGTTGGGGAGCCCCTCGGCTGGCTTTGGCTGTGGGTGTCCCAAGAGGTGTGAGCTGCAACCCTCTGCCACCACGCTGGGAAGATGAAGAAGTTCCTCAGCCTCCAACAGGAGTGGTGGCTTGAAATGGCACTCCTGCAGCTTGGCTTGCTTTAGGAAGAGTTGTTTAATTAAGCTGTGTCCTGGAGGCACTCTGAATAAAGGAGGAGATGCTCCAAGGAGGTGTGAAACTGGGGAGTGTGAAACTAACTTTGAAGATGCTGACGCATTTGTGGGAATGGTGACAGCAACGCACCTGGCAGCCCTGCAGGCAGAGGAACCTCTCAGTGGGGCAGTGATGGGTGGTGTCCTTGCCCCCCATCGGGTGCTGTCCTCCTGGCCCTGGCAGAGCACAGAGGTGCCAGGGTCACTTGGCCATGGCTGTGATTGCTGGAAACCAGAGGAGTGCTTCCAGTCTTGTGGAGCCTCGGTGTGTCTAAGAACCGTGGGAGCACCATCCTGCTTGTGATTTCTTTCAGCGCTCGCTTAAACTGCTCCTGGAGGTTTGTCTCTGTGCTGGAGCAGACCGATTCATTTGTTGTCATAATGCAAACCTTTGGAAATCGTTCAGCCATCCAAAAAGCTCTCGGCAGCTGCTGAGAGGGCAGTGGGGCTTCTGCAGTTGTGAAACACACGCTGCCCGGGCTGGAGCAGCAGGCTCCGTGGTCTCTTTGTGCAGCCGGAGGAGACCCAGGGCTGTGTCGGATGCAGGCAGTACCGTGGCTGCCGAGCATCTCGTGGTATGGCACGCCCAGGATGGTGCTGCTCTTGGTGGTTTCTCATGGGCCATGCCGTTTCCTGAAGATTTGCGCTCTGTGTTTTCTAGATAAACAGGTTTTCCTGTTTCTCATTTGTTTTAATTTGTTGTATCATTAAAAAAGAAAAGAGGTGGAAAGGGATATTTGGGGGCACTCTGTGCACCTCTCCGACGTGCAGACAGCAGGAGGAATTCTACAAAAGTTTTGCTTACAGCTGTTGGTATGAAAAGTGGGAGGTGGGATCTCTTGTTACTTTTTCTGCCACTCCCCCCCTGCCTTGGACAAGGAGAAGAAGTTTCATGCTTACATGACATAGTAAGGATGAGGTCCAACCCTTTGAGTTTGTCATTTAGAAGCTGTATCTTAATCTAAATGTCTAGTATTCCTGTGCCATCACTGCAGAGATGGATATCTTCAAATGGTTGTTTCATCTACCTGTGTTAGGTGGAGGAATGGCTCTCCAGAGGTACCCATTCCTTTCCGTGGGCTATGGAGGGAGCTTAAGCAGCCGGCACTAGGTGAGATGTCCCTTTTGTAGTGACAAGTGGCATTGTCTTCTGACACCACTCTGGAGCTCCATGCACCGAGACCTCAAGTCAGAAGACAGCTCAGTTTTTGTCCTGCACCCTGCCTCCAGCTTGCTGCTCAGTGTTTGCTTTAGCATTACGGTTTGGGTAAGTTGTCCAACTGGTTTGTTTTTCATCTTGTGGCTATTTTCAGCCACTCAGCCTAACAAGGTGAAATGTCTGAGATGCTTCTCTGTTCCCTGTGACTGTGCTATAAGGAGGTGTACTGCTTGCCCCAGCAAGCTCCCCAGTGGGGAGGGGCTCACCCCAGCCTTTCCTCTTTTCAGTAGCCTTTGGCTATTTTCTGGTCTGGTCTGTTTGCACCTCTTAGGTCTTTTGTTAGAAAAACACTCAGTCTCTGCACAGATACCCTGAGCACAGAGAGCCCCAAATCCCAGCATTACGGTTGCCCTGTCACCCTCCTGAGAAGCTGAGGCTGGGAGTGGGGGGAGGATCCGGCACCTTGGCTAGAACCGGCTTCAGTGGGCTCTGTGTAGAAGTGGTAGGAAAGCCAGTGAGTAGTGCGGCCTTGCTGGAACTGTGGGGACGTGGGCTGTACCGCTCTTGGTTCATGCCGAGAGCATCTGTACCGGGGTGGAGGTTGCCCAAGATGCAAGAGGAGGGGGATGTTTCACCCCACCTCTTCCTTATTCCAATCATAAATGTGTAATTTGTTCACTTGCAATTGTACTTGTGATTCCTTTGGGGTTGGGAAAAGCTCTCAAACTACCATTCACTCAGGTAAGATTAATTTTTAAAACAAACTCAACTCTTGCTCCTTGGTTAAAGTCCAGAGAGGACCTGTGAGCAGAGGTGGTTTCTTTCCAGTGTGCGCCAAACAACTGCACTGGGAATGAATGTCACTTTCAACACCTCAGAGTTCCTTGCGGTCTCTAGTATATTTAACCTCATAATGCTGTAGGATGTGGAAGCACTAGTCTTATTTCAATTGAAGGATTAAAGTGCAGAGATATTGTCATGCAGGAAGTCATCTGGCAGAGCAGGGACTTGAACCCTCTGACAAATGTCAGCTTGGTGGCCCAGCCTGTGGGACATTCATCATTTCCTGGGCATGGCTACAACGTGATTTGTAATGGGGGAGTTCATGGAAATCTGGGTTGGCTTGTAAAGTAAATTTAGCACCTTGATGTGAATCTGTTTGTCTGCTGGGTCAGCTACCTTCACAGAATCTCTCCCACACCTTCAGAAATGTATCCAGATGGAGAAGCAGCAAGTGGTTGTGAATAAACGCTTTCCCCAGGCTGTGCTCATGGGGGGAAGTGACATGCTGTGCCTTGCTCATTACCCTGCATTCAAATTTCACGGTGGGGCCAGGCAACACGCTGCGTTTCTTTCTGGAAGCTGTCACTAGTGGCATTGGGCATCTCAGACCCGCTATATTAATGCTAATCTAGAAACAGAATAGAAATGCAGTATTTGAACCTTAATAGCCAAAAGTAGGCTTTTTGTCCATGATGGTTCAGCAACTCCCTTTGTGAAGGCAGAGGAAAGGTTTGATTTGGGGTGCAAAGTGTTTGTTAGCCAGCAAGAAGGAAAGGGTTGCCAAAGGCAAGTTCTGACTGACAAGGTGGTCAGCAGCTGTGTGTCCTTTCAGGATGTGGATTTCTGAGAGGAAGGTTTTCCCTTTGTTTTGATGACATTTTCGTGCCTGTTTTCTTGCTCCTTCATATGAAAAGGGTTTGCAGAATACAGTTTGTGTTGTGGGTTTGAGCTTTGCAGAGCTGGGCAGCCCTTTAAACATGCATCTGACAGTCAGGGTGTTTGATGTGACTGGTGTGTGGCCTCCCGTGGAGGTAGAGCTCTGCTGCTGTGTCCAAGGAGGAAAATCCAGTGTTTCCGATATTTTTTATCTAAGTTCTTGTCCATAATAGCTTTAGCTGGTGTGTCTGTGGATGAGAACTGCAGGAAAAGCCAACGGACCTTCGTTCATACCTGCTGCCGAGGCCACCCTCCCTCCAGTACGGCAGCAGGGATGCTCCTCGCTCACGGCACGCAGGTGCCCGCCTCTGAACGTACATGGGCTGTTGATCGGGTGGACCGGGAGATTCCTGCAGCTGGCACACATCCAGAGAAGGTCCTCACTTCTCACTGCTCTAGATCTCTCCTGCAATTAGGCATGAGAGCTGGCTGGTGCTGATACCAGTCCCAATAAAGATTTAAAAAAAAATTTTCCAAAGAATTGTAATTAATGCTAGAGAGTGCATTCTCTTCAATTGCATTACTTTTAATTGCAGTTGTCTTCCAGTAGCTTGCCATTATTTATTCAAAACAGAAATGAACAATAGTTACTGCCATTATAAACCCATTTTACAGCCACCTTGTCTCCATGCTTATCTCCACATAGTGTTTGCATGGGAACAGTGTGTTCGGATGATGTGAGGTCTCCTTTTTTTTTGATATCGCCTAAATTCTTCTGAAATTACCAAGCTCCTAATGAAGGTTTGCTTACTTGTGGCAAACCAGGTATATACTGCAAATACAATTATGTGGTTTCTTGGACATTGCACCAGAATACGTCATAATAAAAAGAGAAAATTTGCATCAGAAAAAAGGAAGCAAAAAGTCTTATCGTTCAATAGTCTTCACCTAAGTATTGGTAAAAGGGCACATGAACGCTTCAGTGCAGAATGTGAGAAAGAAGACTTTTTAGTGGAGGAGGCTGTTGATGCAGGATCGGGAAACTGCAGAGAAGTTGCCCAATTTGAAGCAGAGGAGGAAAGCTCACGGCACCTTTTCCCCTTTATGCTGATGCTGGAGGTAATATTTTCTGCCTGAAGAGTTAAGAGGCTAGAGCATCTCTTCTCGTACTAAAAAAGACTCGGAGGAGTCCGGACTTGTATTCCTGAAACACCTATGTATTTGTATTAGGATTTGGCAGAGAATTTTACTGGTAGCCAAAGTTACGCCTTTTGTAAACAGAATTCTTTAACTTGAACGTAGCTGATGCTGAATAATGAATCAACATAACCCTGATCCAGTACAGCAGAACAAAAATAACCCAGAATTTTAAGCACTGATAGATTTATTTTTTTTCAGTCTAATGTACCCGTGTTACTGCTCAGATCCTGGTGCTGCTGTTCCTCTAGTCCCCACAGAGACAGTGTCTCTCTGGGAGAGCTGCGAGGAATTACCACTCACTGATGATGATGACTTAAAAAAACCCAAACAGATATAGGGTAAATGTATAGTTCTTTGTAGGTCATTGTAAAGCGAGCAGTCTTTTTTCAGAGCTCCTATCATCAAATACAACTGCTTAATAAAAAAAAAAAAAGAAACTATTTTCATCAGACAGCCAAAGGGAACAGCAGCCTTGGCTGGCTGAGAGTAGGACGTTGCCTCACCAAAGACTGTTTCAGGCTGGAGGCTGCACAGAGGGAGTGCAGCCAAGCTGAAGATGCTCCTTCTCCCTCAACGTGTTCCTGTGTAACGAGGCAAATGGGTTGTGTGTGCGATGCAGTGGCCTGAAGATGAGCACTACAACTCTTTTCCGCTTCTGTGGATGCCATAATAGCTGGTAAAAAACCCAGAGAGTAAAAGCTGCTAAAACTGTGATAGTTTGGCTTTGCTGGTGCTTCTCAGATGCTTAATGATCTGCTGCCTTCAAGGTATGGCTCTAGAAGATGAAAGAGACTTAGAAGAGATTTATCAGTAGCCTAATGATTGCTAAATTTAGTCACTGTTTCCTGGCTCAGGGTGTGTGGAAATGCTGTAGAGGTGATAGTTCTGATCTTGGGAAATAAATATTGCCCGCACATCCAGTGGCAGTGGTCCTGTGCTTGTACTGGTCAAAAGGCTTTGACAGGACAGTTTATAAGGAGAAACACAATACATCCTTTTATTTTTTTCTTTCTTTCTTTTCAGATCACCTGATGTAGCCTGAAAAAATAAGGCAAACTTTTTCAGCACAAATGCTTCCCGCCCCCCCCCCCCCCCCGCCGCCAGTGAAGTTGCCAAAAATTTGGCAAATTGAGCTTCCCCATTACAGCACCAGCCTGGTCAGCCCTGTGGCCGGGTGAGCTGGGGAGTGGGAACGGCTGGGATGGGTTGGAGGGACTCTGCTCTCATTCAAACAGAAATACTGGCTGATCAGCGGCAGTTTTCCCCAAAGGAGAGGCAAATGGGTGCCCGCCTCTGTTATTAATCTCTTGCAGCAAACTTTGGAAGGCAAACGAGGGCCATGAGCCTCCCCTCGGTGGGCACCTGCCATCAGCGTGTCTGGGGGGGTTTTTTGACCACTTGAGCCGTGGCGAAACTAAAGAAGTATGCTCAGAGGTTTTTCGGAACTGTGGCTGCGCTGAGCAAAGCCAGCTGCTGTAGCAGGGGCCCTGCAGCCTGGCGTTAATCAAAGTTGGGGTTAAGATTTCATGCATTTCTTTCTTTTTAAATGCTGCCTGGAGCACAGACACTGATGAGGCTGAAATCTTTGTTTTAATAGGACCAGAAGCCAGTTTTGCTGCAGCTCCCTCATAACTCTCTAAACAGAGTGGGTACGTTTTCCACTGAATAGTCCAGCCCCATATCCATAAAATCTTCATTCTTTATGGATGAGAGCAGGGCAGTCACTCGCACTGTTGGCCATGTCATTGTAATTACCTTTTTTGTGTCTCTTTCAAGAAGAGACCAGATGCATGTTTCTGTTAGGATTTAACTATTTTTAAGTTGTCTTTGACAATAATATTGTTCTTTTAGTCTCTTCATATTTGTGCAGTAATCACAATGTTTTTATTTTTAATTTGGATACTGGAAGCTACTGTCTTTCTTGAGTTTGGTGGTTTATGTCATGCAGAAAGTCATGGTCCCTCCTGTATGTGCTTTGGAATAATAATTTTTTAAAGTAAGTCACGACTGTTTTTTCTAATTTAGAAATACATAGCTTAAATAACCTCTTCTATCAGTGGAAGCTGTAGTAGTCTATAATTAACTTAAACATAAATTAAGTGTTCTGTTTCTGAATGCAGTTAATGGACACTGAAGGTGATTACTCATGTTGGTCATAAACTGTTATAAGCTGCTGTTTGATTCAACTTGAAATTTATATTCTGTCTTTTCAACACTTGAAGTGCTTTGCCGTAGGGGCTTTAAAGTTCAAAGCAATCTCCTTGATAAGAATATTGTTATTCTAAGGAGTCTGTTCTAGTAAATGATATTCCCATTAAAGCATAGCCAGCCCCTGGTACATGTTGCAGCTGCTGCTGGCATGGCCAAGAGGACGGAGAGCATGGGCGCTGGTGAGGAGCAGGGTCACCCTGCCAAGAGCATCTTGCCATGGCAGCGAGCTGGCCTCGATGACTGCATACGTCTCTTCCATTTCTAATTTCTGATTCAGTGGCCTGCCCACTGTAAGCTGTGCTTCATGTGGGAAGGTATGTGAGGGGGAGGGAAAATAATTTCTGTAATCCTAAACCAAATATAAAGTTCTGCTGGGAATCATTCCTTAACCAGGGGCTGGTTAGTGCTTAGGAATGCAAGGGTCTTGTACCTCTGTACCTGAATTGTAAACCCTTCTGCGTGGAGGATTTATGGAGTGCCGAAGAACAACTCCACTTAATTTATTTTTTTGCCCTCCTTGTGCTGCTCTGCACGCCCAAGCACCTGCTGTGCCGTGGAAGCACGCCTGGGCCTCTTGCTTCAGGGACCAAAGCTCGGGCATTTCTCACATCAGACTCCCCTGTTCCCTTCCTAAATCGTACGTGATTTATCCTTCTCATTGAAACTCTGTGCGGCGCGTTTCTGACCGAATAAATAGTTATGGAAAAGATACTGTTTGTTCAGCTGAAATAATGACGAATGGGGTCAAACTCAACTCCGGTCTTCTGGCTTTGTGCCTGGGGTGGCTTTGAATGGCGCTTTCCATCCTTTGCACTTGGAAGTTACGAAGAGAGATTGATCACATAGTTTCTGTTCTGAAAGCTAGCTGGGAGTTCAGGAGCTGGTAAGTAAATTAACCATTGTGCAGGTTTAAATAGCACGTCTAACACCTATCATACCACACGTGTGCGGTAAATGTTCACTTTGACAAGGTGCAGTAAAATGTATACATGCATGTACTGCAAAGCTATAACAGGGATAAAATGTATTGGTAATGCTCAGCCTTATGGGAAGGTGAAAAGAGGATTTTTCCACAATACACGACGTTTATTCTGATGGTCTGTGTTACCTGTGAGCCGTAAGACTTGTGGAGAAAACAAAAGGTAAATAATGATTGCTGCATGGGGTTGTGTGGTTTGAGTTGCTGAACCCCTGAAGGTTGGGGATGGTCTGAGTCTGAGGTGGTGGTGGGATGCTCTCTGTCCTGGGGGGATTCAAGCCAAGTTCATGAAATGCCCTGGCTACAGTCTTTGACTAAGGCATCTCTTGCTTCCTTTGGCATTTCCTTAATTCATGCATCTTCTCCAAATTACTGCCAGGGCTCTGTGGTCGAATGCAGCAGTAATGGCTTTTGCGCTGTGCTGCACAGTGTAAGCCAAATGGAGCCTTGGTCTGGATTAAAAGCCCCCAGTGCTGCGTTAATGTGCTGCCCTGTGGTTGTTGGGTTGTTGCAGTCTGACGCCCCAGCTGACTGTTGTTTGGAAAATAGCCTCTCTCTTCTGCTTTAATTTAACTTAAAACTGCATCCTATCCGCTCATCTCTGCAGGAGCGTGGCTGCACTTTGGACAACAGCATGTTGTAAAACCTGTGACGTTGGCTCTCCAGTCTGCTTAGTGGGAAGCAACAGTGCAGACAGCAGCTAAATCATGGCTTAAAAATGATGGGGGGAAAAAGGTGAGCTGCCATACTGTGGGTGAACCCTGATATCTGGTCAAATGTACAAGGATGGGTCATATTTTAGGTTGCACTGAAAACATATGTGCAGGGTAGGCTTTGGGTAGTCTCAGGGAGGATTAAACAATGTAATTTAACAAAGTCAGTGGAACAACAGCTGTGTTAGTAACAGAGCTGTGCTAAGGAAGAATTTGGCATTTTCTGGTCTCTTCCTTGTGTTTTTTACTTACACAACAATGTTGCTTTAAAATGCTGAACATTAACATGGATTGCATCATGCTGAAACTCTTCCCTGTGTGTAGATGAGGACCACATTGTCCAATGAGTTGTCAGCTTGCCTTTTAAAGCCATTTTATTACTGCGGATAGCCTTGAAGATTTTTGAAAGACCGTCTTGGGGGAAGGAGCAGAAGTGGTTTGTGATCATGCTGCTGTTCTGGAAAGTGCTAATGGCCATGCTGTCCTCTGATCTGCAGGCTAAGCCAGGCTTGGGAGCTTGCCCCTTGGAGTTTCAGTAGCTTTTTTTTCAAGCTAAGGGCAAGGTTTCAAAAGATGCTGAGCTGACTGAATAACAGCTTGCCGTTGCTGAAAAGCATTTCCTCCTTCCCTCCTGGTTTTGGCAGCGCCTGCTCCCATACCCCTGGCAGTTTGGTGCTCTGCAGAAGCAGTCGGTCTGGCATGGCCCTGGGGCCAGGGGAGGTCTCGGCGTGGTGGTGGTGGTGGTCTGTGAGCCGGCTGCTGGTGTAACGCTGATGAGTTTTGCTTGGAACAGCTGGCTGAGGTCTGTGTGCTTGGTGTGGATGTTCGATTGGGGAAGCCAGCCAGCCTCACAGTCCTCTGGTTTTATAACTTAGAGGTGGTGGTGGCGGCAGCAGCGCAGGCATCTTATGGGTTGCGTGTCGCCTTCTGCTGCCCAAGGCAGAGTGCAGTCAGCACTGCTGGGACCCCTCTGGAATGAGGAGCCTCATAGTTGTGGCACTCTTCTTAGCATACTATTCTATAAAGTTCCTCTTTCGCTGGTCACCTACAGAAAAAAGTCAGTTTATTAAATGTATTATTTGTCAAAGTGCTTTGCAGGTGTGAACCTCCCCACTCTGTCCTTCAAAGCAGCATTTCCATTTTCCAACTTAGCAAAACAGGGCATAAAATATCCAATTTAACTCATGTCCCTCAATGAGTCATTTCAAGAGGGTTTTTTGTGGGTTTTTTTGTTGTTGTTGGTTGGTGGTTTTTTTTTGGTTTTTTTGTTTTTTTTTTTTTTTTTTTGCTTGAACTGGGATGGCTTTTTTTTTTTTTTTTTTCCCAGTAACAACCTTTATTAGTGAGGTGGCATCAGCTCAGCTTCCAGCTGGGCAGGCCAGATTTACTGACAGTGTGGTGGCCACGCTCAGCAGCATTGTGCCAACACATGCCTTCCTGCACCTATGCAGCGGTACTGCTCAATGTGGGGGTTTATTTTGTTATTTTGCCTTTGTATTCAAAGATGGCAGCTCTTACTTTGGAGCAGAAGAATTATAATTTAGGAATGCCTGCCTCATAACAGCATGCTTAGGATTGTTGCTGTTTGCAGGTCACATCTGAGAAATGCTTTTCTCCTGGATCTTCTTGCAGCATGCCGTGTCAGGGCTACTTGCTTGTTGTCATCACTGTGTGTATTTTCATAATCTGTGACTGGGTTTTTAAAGAGGGAGGGTACACCCAGGGACAGGGAAGCATGGCTCTGCCTCCTCCCAAGCTGTCTGTTTTTCCTGCCAGTCACCAGTGTGGTGTTTTCCAGCGGTGGATTGCTGTCGGTAGGAGGCCAGGCTGGCAGTCGGCTTCCTCCCTCCCTGTGTTGCTTCCTCTGGGCAAGTGCCGTTTGAGTTTATGGGGAAGCTGGCCTTGGAGCTGACGTAACCTGAAGTGCTCTTTCTTTGCTTGAGTAACGTGTTTGGCTGGGGGGGGGATTGTTTCCTTGATGCAAATAATCTTTACCTACTAATAAAGAGATTTATTTTAATTTTTGCCACTGTTGCTCCTCCTAATTGCTGCTTTTTATGTTCTGCTGTGCCACATACTGAGCATCGTCACCTGGCAGTAACTAGTCACAGGGGAAGTGAAGTACGCAGGGGTTAGGTAGATCCTTTATGGTTACAATCAGTGGAAAAAAATGCACTGGGCTGTCCGGGAAGAGCCTTTCCCCTACCCTGCAGGGCTGCCATGGGGAGGTTGGGATCCTCCTCTCACGGGACAGGAGCTTTGTAAATGCTCTCCTGCAGCTTTTCATACAGAGTGGTGTCACTTTCTTCTCCATTTACCTCTATCCCTTGCTCCTTGTGTTGCTGTTTTAACACGTTAACTGTGAAATCTGGTAGAATTGCATTGCTAAGAGCACTTCCTAGGTAGTGCCTGACGCATCCAGGATCTTGTTCTTGTACTGGGGTTCCAAACTGTCGCCATCGTGTGTGTAAAATTGAATGGGTCTGTGAGCACCAAGAGTAACGAAACTTGGGTTTTCTGCAGATTCGTGTTCTTTGTTCATGAGCTGCTTCTTCCTCTTCCTCCTCTTCCTCCTGCTTTCCTCTCCCCACCCTCTTCCCCTTCCTACCCCATGCTGTCAGCTTTGTCCTCTACCATCTGCTGGGACCGTGGGTAGCCTGTGGGTGCCTGCCGGCCTCGGGTCCCCCCTTCACTGGTGTCCTGATCCTCACGGAAAGTGTTAGAGAATTATATACGAGACGTTTCTTTGGTTGAGTTTGGAGCAGTAGGAGGATAGCAGGATGACCAGGAAGGGTTTTTTTTTTTTTCCTGAAGAAGTCAAGCTAACAGTTGCATGCTATTATTGAGGTCTAATAATTAATGTGTGTTTTTGCAGATTGGCATTTTCCTGCTAGGTCTGCCTGTGGGCACTGGTGGCGGGCAGCATCTCAAGATAGCATGGCCTTGCTCTGTTGAAGAGTTGTGTTCTTAAATGGGAGAGAAAGACTTTGCTGCTTTCAGGGAAAAAAAAAAAAGTCTTGTAAATGAGAAAATGTTTTAAACTACAGGAATGTGTTTCCAATGAACTTGCTGGATGCAACAGTGCAGTTATCCCACATGGTGGTTTATTTGTAAGCAGCAGCTGATTCCTTCCCGCTATAGAAAAGGCACACAGAGGGGAGTGTATGCTATCTCTGAAAGGGCACTGTGAGCAATGGCTGTTGTCACCATGTTTTCTGCTCTCTAGAGTTTCTGTGAAAATTTAAATCATCAGTTCTTGGTGAGACACACAAGGGATAAATAAGGTTAAAATTGGGAGAAGCTGTCCTTGTATGGCAGCATGGGAATGGTGCCGCTTTGCTTGAATTAATTATGCAGAAGCTTGTCTGTGAAGGGACTATAGGGAGTCCTTGATTCCTGGGCTGTTGGGAGAGGAGAAGGACAGGCAGTGCATGCAAGAGGTCCTTCTGGCTTGTCTGCTCGTGAAGCTTTTCCTCCTGGGGCAATTTGCTCCTTCAGCTGTCCTCCGAGTCTGTGAAGACAAGATAGATGGGATTTTGGCTCAGGGGCAGGGGGGTTCTGGAAGGAAGAGCAGAAGAAAAGGACACCACTGAAAAAGCCCCTATAAAGCAATGGTTCTAGAAACTTTGCTTTGGCCCAGGTGTTGAGTATTGGTGAGATGTAGCTGATCGAGGCACTTGGGATCTAAGCCTGGCCTTTGGGTCAACTCTGTGCTATCCATCTCATAAATGTGTGAAGGTAATTTCAGAAACCCTCCACTCCCACGCTACTCTTACTGGAAATCTCTTTAAATTCCTAAGGAAACTCCCCAAAGTAATGAATAGAAAATTCAATAAAATGTAATGGGAATATATTAGCGTGAATTGTCTCTGGCCAGAGGAGCTGTTTGGGTCTGATTGCTTCGCCATTGAGATGTCAAATCTTGGCAGAAATCAAGCCTTGAAAGAAAGGCTTGGTTGGAGCATTAGAGCTGCTGCCTGCAGATCTGCTTGCTAGCCTAACCAAGGAGAACCAAGATTAAAGGGTTTCGTCCTCCAATTACAGTAAGTGGGTTCACCTTTTCCTACCCTTTCTCTGCAGCGGGAAATGTAAGGCAGCTGTGCTTTGGACTGGAAGCAATCCGTCAGTGGTACGGTATGTGTGCACCCACCGTGGGCTGTGTGTGGTAAGGTTGAATCCAGCAAGGGGTTAGTTCATCTCTGAAGCAAACACATTTTACTTAAAGCTGCTTTACATCTTCCTCAGCACCTTTAGTTTGTGGTACCTGCATGGGCAGGCACACTTGGCTTTTAGGAGAAATTCATGGCTATTTTCTCTTCCTGAAGTCGCTGTCTTTATGGCTTATGTGCATCCAGCTGTGCAGGAAAACTCTGTTTACAGGCTGCTCAGGGTAGCTGGGAAAATGGGCATCCACTTACAGGTGCGTAAACCTAAGATGCTGCTTCTCTTATCTCTTTTCACATCCTGTTAAAAAACAAGCAAGAGATAAGAGAGGAAGAATAGAAAGATAATTTCTATGGAGTGGGTGATTTAACTACTTCCTTCCAGCATTATGAACATGACTTACAACTCCTCTCTGCTAGACTGGGAGATGCCCGGTCCCACTAACTGCACAAGCTGAATGAAATACTAATAAGCAAGAAACCAGTTCAGCCTTGAAGTGCAAGTCCTTTATAGAAAGCTCTTGCTAAAGAGGATGATCTTTTTCCTGTTAGAAGTGATTTTAATTTTGACAAGTTAGGATTAAATACTTTAAATCATAAAAGCAGGTCCCTAATTTATGCAATGGGAGGACAGAGAGAAGATGGAGTGAGACTCTTCTCAGGTTTGCAAGGATAGGGTGAGAGGCAGTGAACACGATCACAACAGGGGAATTTCTGATTAGATATTAGGGATGCATTTTCATAACAAAGGTAGTCAGGCATTGAAACTGGGACTGAAAGAGGTGGTAGAACCTCTGGCCTTGGAGATACCAGAACTCAACTGGATGGGGCCACGAGCAAGCTCATCTAAGTTGGCCCTGCTTTGCTGGGGAGCTTGAAGCAGATAAAACTCCAGAGGCCCCTTCTGCTGAAGTTGCTGTGGTTCACGTGGCATATGTAATTGCTATAAATAGAGCAGATTTTTGCGTGGTGTAATTACTGCTCATCTGGTTATGCCCATATCCTACTCTTGCTTACTGGTATGTTCATTAGTTGCATTGTCAGGGGTGACCATTAGATATGCTTGTCTGGATCATCTGAGAAGCTAAAGAGAGCACAGGAGCAAGAAGCTGCTTTCAAATCAGTGTTGCAGTTTGGCAGCACCTCTGGAGGCTATGCTCTCCAAACCCTGCTCACGGACGGTCACCTGCAGCAGGTTGCCCTGTACCAAATAATGATGCCCTGTCTTGTCTTAGTGCACTTTGGGGCTCCCCAGTACAGAAGAGATGTGGACATGCTGGTGTGAGTCTAGCAGAGCCACTGCGGTGGCTGGGGGGCCGGGGTGGTTCAGCCTGGGGCAGAGGAGGGTGCAGGGAGCCCTCACTGCTGTCTGCAGCCGCCCCATTGAAGTGCCCAGAGATGGAGCCAGACCCTTCCCAGAGGTGCTTGGTGCTGGTAGGAAAGCAGCGCATACAGACCGCAAAACACAGCGAACCCCGACCAGATGTAGGGGGGTGTGGGGTGTGGGGGTGTGTGCGAAATTGCTGTAAGAGTAGTCAAATACCAGAGGGGGCCCAGAGGGGTTGTGGGGTCTCCATCCTGAGCAACCTGATCTGATTTAGAGCTGCTTCAGGCAGTTGAACCTGGATGAGCTCCAGAGGTCCCTTCTGACTGGCGTTATTCCATGATCATGATTTTATGATTCTATGATTCTCTAATTTTAATTGACATCTTTATTGTATAATGTATTGCTTTGAGGGTACCTTTCACTAGCCTTGAGTTAAATACTGTTCTGTTCTGGTCTTGCCTGAATAATAAAATCAGAAATACGTTTGTATTAGGTGTTCGGCATTTATCAATAAATACTTTCTGAGAGCAAGAGAGGAGTTGTATATTTCTCTGCTACCTTCTGAAAGCTACCAAAATTTTTGCTTCCGTTTGCAACGTGAAATTATGCATCTTGAACTCTTCTTTTTGCAGTGTGTATCATGTACCAGAGTGCCAAGAGCTGGGGACTGGAAATCCTTGGCTTTGGGCAAGCACTGCTGCAGTAACTGCTTCCTTGGGTTGGAGACGATGAGATGGAATGGTAGAAAGGCTGTGGTTTTTTTCTTTGATTTCTTCCTAGCTTTCTTTGGCGTCTCACATCTTTCAGGCAAGAATGACTCACTCATCCGTTATGTGGTTTCCTGACTTTTAGCAATTTTTCTTTCACTTAAAAAATAATGATTATTAGTTTTGCATCACCGTGCACAGCAGTCAGCATTCAAAGCAGCGTACCGTGGGCTGTGGCTGACTGGAGTGGCTGACTCATGTCTGTTACAGGTTTTCAGATTGACATTGATTTCTTCCCACCCCTCAGTGAGTTTCTGTCTTCCAGAATATCTGGAAGGATGGTTTTGGCCATGTAATGATCCTCCTGTCTCTTTCTAGAGCAGGAGTGTTGATCCTGGGTCCTGGAGAACAGGAGCAGATGCTGCAGGGTTAGCCAGCCCCCTCGATTCCCTCTGGTGCAGGGACTGCGGTCCTCCTGCACAGCCCTCCAGCTGCACCCCACTGTGCCTAGGCACTGCATTTTAATGGTAGGCACAGTAGGTTTCTGCATATCGTTCCCCAAAACATCACCTTGTATGAATGGAAGGTGCTACAAAATGAGGTGCATGTCAGGGGTTAACCCCTGGATTCTGCTGCAGCTGGTGATGGTTTTCCAGCTTGCAGAACCCAGCTCCGATTCCTAGCTTTGCTCATGAAGGTGTGGAGTGTCCTGCAGCTGCCTCTGACCCCGCCGGGCACTGATGCCTCCTGGCATTGCGAAGCAAGTTTCCTTAACCTCTGAAAGCACTGTTGTTCAGGGCGTACAATAAGGCATTTGAGAGATATGTATCTTAGAAGGAATATTTACCACTAAAATATTTCATGTACTTTAAACAGTACTGGGCACAGCAAGGTTGTGTGCGGGTGTGGAGCGCTGCCTGGCTCAGCGGTGTGCTTCTGTGAGCCGCAGGGAAGCTGGTGACCTCCCACTGGATGCCAGCACAGGACTGCTCTGCTGGAGGCTTTTCAGCTGGGAGTAAAAAAAGGTTTCTAGACTTTCAGGCTGTATTTCTGAAATAATTCCTGGTTGTGATAGAGTGCTTGGGATCTGTGCAGCTCAAGGGTGCTGCAGGTCCCAGTGGGTGCTGAGGGTGGGTTCCGGAGGAGGGGTGGTGGTCGAGTGGTGCGCAGCTGCTCCCCTGCCCAGCCTGGGGTGCGAGTGCTGGTCCAGCACCCTGTCAACCCAGCACCTCCACAGTCAGTGGGATGTATGCATCCTTCCTGCTGCTCCCCGCTGGGCTTGTGTTCCAGCGCAGTGCAGTCACGGGCCAGTTCCAAGGAAGCCAGGGACAAGTGTCACTTGTCAGGCTTGGGATGCATCAGCAGATGGCCATGGGCTTTTCCCCCCATTGTTCCTTTCCCACTGTGATTTCAGAGAGGAGAGCTGTTGTTCTGGCAGAGCCTGGTGCTCAGCAGGTGAGAGCATCCAGCGTGGCGGGTTGCGGTCCCAGGTCCTGGTGTGGCTTCATCTGTGCTGCCAGAGATGGGGAGGTGGTTGGATCTGGCATGGAAAAGGGCTGGAGCTCCCTGGTCTGGGGAAGGGGCTGGGGGCACGATGGGCAAGGGAGAAGCTCAGTTTGGTCTTTGGGTGTGTGGCCGACACTGCGGTCTGGAGAATGACTTGAGAAAAGTGGCCATTTCAGAGCACTGGTGGAGAACTGCTCTTGAGAAATCCAGGGAAATTGCTCCTGCCTTCATGTGCCCTATAGAGCTCTGTAGTAGGGAAATGGAGAAATGCAGTGCAAAAAAAGTAAAGGAGCAATAAATCTCTTACACGTTCTATGAATTACGTTTACAAATATACCTATAATTCTAAAAATATTTTAGGAATTATTTTTTGTGTGTGTGTATACTGGAATGCATATCTTGAGCTGGATCTGTAAAAGACAAATCTGTGCAGTGATGTCTTGGGTTTTGTTCTTGCATTGGCTTTGAAGACATGGAAGTTACCAAGCACTGTAAATCAGAAATTGTGTTCAAAGACATGGAGAGAATGTAACCAATAGTCAGAAAAATGGTTGCAAGTCTGAAAAACCATCATATATTCATGCCATAAAGCAGAAGCTAGGCAAAACCCCCCAAACTGTGTCTGGTAATATTTTTTTCTTTCATAATTTGCAATTCTCGGAGAAAACATCTGATCGGTTCCTTGATTAAATCTGCTTTCTGTGCAGCAATCGGAAAGCCCTGCTCTCTGCACAGGTGCTGACCCCAGAAGCTGTTTCTGCAAGGCCAGAGGGTGAATCATGTGGAGCAGGACTGCAGGAGCTGGGAGCAAGCTTGTCCGACCGAGGTGATGAACGGGATGGAAAGTTAAGAGCTGGCTCGTCCATGTGCAAGCATTTGAGATCCTTCCCAGTGGAGAGGTTTATTACTCATTTAGCAGGGGGCTCGGCTGAGAGAGTTCAGGTTGCGCAAGGGGTGCGAATGGGGGAGAGCTTTCAGAGATGGACAGTCCCAGTGAATACATGGGAAGTGATGCTTCCCAGTGAGGGCTTGTGCCTGAGATTCCCAGTTCCTGACTTGGAGCAGGCTCAGGCAGTGCCTGTCCGTGAGCATCGCCCAGCAGCACAGACCTCTCGCGCAGCCGCTGCCCTTCGCTGGCACGGCCCCTTGCTCTCATCTCGGTGAAGCGCCCACAGCGAGTTTGGGGAGCCAGGCAAGCTTTCCCTCCTTGGAGGATTCATTCTTAGGCAAATAATTGTTTGTGCTTTGTATCTCTTCAGGAGTATGGGTAGAGGTTGCTTGCGGAAACTGTCACATCATTGGAGCATGAGAAAAATTGCTGCTGTTCTTACTTTGATGAACTGCAGATGCATATTGCCAAGGGTGGAGGAAGGAGAGGTTTTCATTTAGCCAGTGACTAGTGTTTTCTGGTGTTGGTATTTGCAATGCCAGTAGGTGTCAAATCTGTCTATCAACAGTCAGCTAAATTGTTGCAATTTTGAAATTACCCACAATATTAACAGTTTTAAATTAGTGAAACTTTACCTGTCTCCAGTGAAGTTGCTTCTGAAGAACATCAGCTGTGAAGGGACAGTCGTATTTATTGAGTGAAGGACATCCTTAAAGTTAAATTTGGGTGGTCTTCACTGTTTGGTACAGTTTTAGTTATTCAGTTTTGTTCAGCACAAAAGAGAAGGAACGTGTAAGCAGTTCGATTACTTAGTTTATTATTATGAAGTAACCCAATCACTAGTTATTTAAGCTTATTAGAACTTTTTCCTGTCTGTGGGATATTTTGGCTTTTGCTGCTCATCTTGCAGAAGGACTTGACATGGTATTTTCTAGTTGACTCTAGGCAAAAACTGCTTTGCCTTACAGGGTGCTACTAAAACAACTTTTGCTATCTTATTTAGACAGCCCAACAGAAATATTACGCAGTCCTTGGGCCTGAAGAAAGCAAACAAAAATATCTCAGGAAGGAAATACATGAAATTGGCACTTTGAGGCCAGAGCACCCAAGCAAGGATGCTGAGATCTGGCCTGGAGAGGTTTGAGAGTAATGGGGAGGGCAGAATCATACCCAGATAATCTGTTGGTGGTGAGGGCAGGAGATGGGATGATTTCTCATAAATAGAGTAGGCTGTGTGTTGAGGCAGCACAGGCAGAAAGAGGTGTGGGCACTGTTAGGACAGGCAGATATAGGCCCAGGGTGTGGGATGGGGTTGGTGGTGGGTGCTCCCCACCCCAACAGCAGGAAGTAAATTTGTTTTGTTGAGGGTGTGGGGGTATTTTTTTATTGGGCTGGAAAGAACAAAGCACTTGAAGAGGAAGAGTGGGACAACAAAGGTTTATGGTGGAGGGGATTGGGTGGAAGCAAGGGTTAAAAAGAGCTTTGCTGCTGGTTGCAGGGAAGAGTGAGGATGTTTGAAAGAAATAGGATGAAGCTTTGCTGGTACTAAATCAAGTAAATTGTTGCATGGAGAAGGCTAATTGCAATCAGTGATGAGGGAATTAATTTTGGTAAATAAATGCTGAGCTTCTGCCAAGGAGAGAAACCCATTTGTGGAAGAATTTTTGATTTTTTAATTGAATAAGAGCTAGCGGCTGTACAACAGTGTCATTTTGCTGCTTAATTCCTTCCTGTATCTTGTCTTAAGCTGATGGTGGTGACCTGAAAAAGAGAGTCTGTAGTGCCAGGAGTCTTGATGGATCACTGAGGGCTTTCTCCAGCATCTGTTTCACCTTGCACAGCTTTGTCATGTTAATCCTGGGAGATCAGGGGATTTTCCAGGAATGGATAGCTGCCATCAGAATAAGGGAGATTGATTTGGCCCCATAAATTCTGCATGGCCTTTTTCTCTGGATGCTGTTATTAGATGGTTTGTGAACATCTTTAGTTGGACCTTCCAGCAGAGGCACCCAAAGGCACTGTTACTTTTCTTTAATAAAAGTCCATCAGAGATCAAATGGTCTAATCGCTGGTTGTATTTACATTTTTTTCTAGACTGTTTAATGTGGGTTAGATACAGGGGTTTTTTTGCATCATGCAAGCTGTTTCATTAGAGGAAAAAAAACTATCTTTGAACTCCTGCTAATACATACTTAATAGTTGAAGGTTTTCAAGCAAGACTCGCGGGTTGGGTTACTTGTGCTTGGGTGAGGATCCAGGGATCTGTGCTGCAATAGCTGTTTGCAGCGCTGCTTTTAAAGTGAAGTGGAAAACGAGATGACTTAAGTGAATTTCCATTTAACTGTCTGCTACAGCCCCCACTGTTTCAGAGGTGAGATGATAGTTTAACACAGCAGCAAGAGGACATGAATAATTTAGTGTGTTGAGTGAGATGCTTGCTTGAATTCTTTCCTTTGTCTGCTCCTGAGGAAAATCCTTTCATCTGGAATCTTCTACCTACAAAAACCTCTATGAAAATAATCAATTGGAGTTCCTAGGCTCTAAGGGGGGAAGATGGATGAGGTCTGTGTTGGCAATGCCACTGAGTTGTGTGTGACTCCTTGATGTGACAAGAGTTGCACGTTGCTGCCTTCCGGAGCAAGACTGTGTGCCCTGCCTCTGCACCTCCCAGGGAAGGAATTTTACTACCGAAGGAACTAGTTCAAACGGAATAGGGAAACAGGCATGTGTTAAAATCCCAATTCTGTCTGACAAATTCACCTAAAAAAAAAAAAAAAAAAGGGGGGGTTTTATGGATTTATGTGTGAGTTTTCACATGCATTTGTGGATGAATATTACATGTTAAACATGGAGTAGTGGCTGACAGTTCTCTGTATAGTAAATAATATCCAGCTGTGCAATGTAAACTTCGAGTATAAAAATACTTTGAGTACTTTTATGACAGTGGAAAAGGTTGTATACTCTCATAACTTTGTCAGGCTCTATTGTTTGGTAATTAGAGCTGGAAACCTATGATTGCCCTTTTTTGTCTTGCTCACTGTGCTGCTGCTCTGTAGCCTTGCAAGATATTTAGGTTCCCTTTCATTTTCCTTACCCCTCCAGGGGGAATGGTAATTTCTGTGTACATTCCTTACAAAACCATTTCATGCCTTTGTTAAAATTTATGAAGTTATCCTTTGCATTTTTTTTAATTGAAAACCAGAGTTTTAGGCGAGGAACCCTGAGCAAAGAAACTGAGTCCTTGTTTACATTAGTAAAATATGTAAGCAATTCTTTTACCCCAAATATAAACCGTTGGGTTTTTTTTGGCTGCTACTCCAATGTTTATAAAAGCGAGTTATGTAAATGACAATTCTTACAATTAAACTGCTATCTAATCCTATCCCAATGGCTGTCCTTGCTATAAAGCTCAGTGCTACTGGGGGCAATCGGCTGCGATGGCATTCAGCATTATTAAAGATAATGGGACCTTGTAGAAGAAAATTGAGAGAACCTGAAATTAAACAAACAGAATTCTCATTAGAGAGAATCTCCCGGGAGAAAGGAAAGATCTGGAATAAAATACTTTGGTGTTACAGAGTCACTGGGGCTGGCAGGGACCTCTGGCGATTGTCCTGTCCAGGGCTGTGTCTCCGTGGATGGAGACTCCACAACCTCTCTGGGCAACCTGTGCAGTCTTGACCACCCTTAGAGTGAAAATGTCTTTTCTGATGTTTAAGCCAGATTTCCTGTATTCTGGTTTGTGAGGCAATTGCAGCGGAAGGGGTAGGATTGGAAAGCATCATTTCTCGTAAGACGTGTCTTTCTAATCTGTTCATAAACCCAACCCAAACTGCTGTGCATGGTAGATGTCACTCCAGCTCTGCCTAGTCTACTCCAGCACTTAGGCCTAAGTGTCTGTTGATGCTCAGGGCCCCTGCTGTCTGCTTGTAGGAGATTGAAAAATACCTTTAGTGGGGGAAAGCCAGCCCCTAGGGGTGACATGGGTGGGTGGGAGCGCAGAACAATGGCAGGAGAAGGGATGTGAAGATGGTATGTGTTGATAGTGCCCAGGTTAGCAGGACATCATCGCAGTCTATCAGGACACCCCATGGGAGGGGAAAGGGGCTTTTTTTTCTGAAAGGAAGGACAGATGGTAGCTGTTAAGAGATGATAGTGGGGAGATAAAGAACAGGACTGGAAGCAGAAAACAGCAGGATGGAGAGACAAAAGACTCCTGATGACTCAGAGAGCTGGGGTGGGAAGGTCGAGTAAAGATGATGATGTCAGCTCCTAAGGGGTCCAGGAGTCACACCCCTAAATCCTGGTGTGGTCTGCCACTTCTCCTAAGTAATGAGGACCAGACAGCAAATGTCAATTTGTAGAAAATGCTGTAGCAAAAATCAGTGCTAGGCCTTCTGGAAGAGGGAGATGTTACTTAAACAAAACCAATTTCACACTCATTTCAAGGCTTTCAGTCACTGAAAGTGCCACACGGTGTGTTGGAGTGGCCTGACGTGGAGTGTCATTGTGTGTGACCTGGAGAGCAAGGCATGTTGGCTATTAAAGCCTCATTGCATTATCAACCTGTCAAGAGGAACCCAAGAGATGACCTGGCTTTTGGATAGGTCTTTTTTTGTCTCCCTTTAGGAGACAAGGGTTGTTATGGTATGACCTTTTTGCTTAATCTTCCATAAATCTTAGGCAAGGTCGCTAGCCCTGGTCTTTGTTTCTTCATTTGGGGTATTTTTACAGCTGCAGCCTGTCTTCCCGTTGAGGTAACAGGGAGGGAAATGGCCCATGCCCTCTGGTGAAACCTCATGACCGTTCTCTTATCAGTGCAGGGTCTTCTGATTAAATCACTTGTTCCCTTATTCAGGCTTTTTCTGGCCTTCATGCAAACAACAAATTCCTGTTTACTATCTTGATTGCCAGTGATTGTGTTATCAACACATGCCAAATTCTCCAACCATGCTTTATTGTTCTTTCTGCTACTTTCACAGTGGTGCTTCATTCTTAGCATTTGTGTTACAAATACCCATGGGTCCTTGTGGTTGCAAGAAATTGGGCAAGATCAGTTCAATACACCTGTCTCGTTGCCTGAATGCTGGCTGGACCACTTGGATAGACAAGCTTTGGGGCTCAAGAGTCATGTGGTTATGAGAGTGTTAATATGAATAAAACCACTCTTGTTTTATAATAAAATGACCTTTCCTTCCTATAATTTGAACTTTACCAGAGTGTTGCTACATTCATTGCTATAATAATAAGCACAGACTCAGAACAAGATGATCACGTAATATTTTGGGAGGTATCTTTTAGCTTGATTTAATTTTTCCTTCTGAAGTCAAGTCCAAAGGCGTTACAAATACAATGACCATCCTGTGTTCTTGCTCTCTGTCATTGAGATCAACATGACAAATCATTGCAGAAAAGGCCCAGCCCAAAGTTCTGAGCTAATTTTGCAATAACTATGAAGAAAACTCTTGCAGGGTAGGAGAGGAAAACTAAATCTGGGCAAATTAGTGTTAGGGCATCCAGTAATATTTAAAATAATTCTGCCACGTTCCTCTCCCTTGCCAATTAAATTCAACAAAAATTACACAGACAAAAATCTGCTTCACCTTGGTTGCTGTGAAATACTTGGGCAGTGCCGTTAGTCACTCTTCCACCTCCTGCTGCCCCTAAAGGTGTAACGGAAGAATGGAGGCTTCCTGGCACACCCAAGCAGGGAAACGCTGACTTTGCCTCCTGAACTGCCACAGTTTCTCACGCCCTGCCCGCCATGGTGTTGTCCCTGGCTCCTGCTTTGGTTGCTGTGTGTGGCTGTATCAGACATTTTCACAGGTCCAACGCAGACTCTGTGAACCCGGGTGTCCCTTATCTCCACCAGCTTCCTATGGCAGCTGGCCACGAACAGCGTGGGTGAGAGGACAGCGCTGCCGTGCCAGAGAAGGGAGAGCGTTCATGGCTTGTCTAAAACCAGTGAGTGAACACCAGTTTATAGGGCTGCTGGACTCTTCTGGCCACATGGAGATTGAAGAGTTAGCGCAGAGTAAACTTGCCGAGGTTTGTGAAGCAGCAGGACACCAGCCCTGCCTCTTCAGGAGCACGCAAGTTGTCTGTCATTGTTCAAGTCATCTTGCCATATCGATTAAGAGGAGCAGCATGTTCCAGTGCTTATTTTCTCTTCTTCAGCTAGTGAGTGCTGAAAACCAAAACTTTAGACACAGCCTACTGAGTAGTGCCCCAAGCACAGTATTTGTCATGCTGGACCTAAAGGGAAAGGTCTTGTTTAGACTCTGGTTCAGTCATAGGAGCTGGTGTGGGGACACAGCTCTGTGTCCAACAACTGAGGCACAGCGATGTGCCAGTGGAGGGAGGAATCGCTCCTTTTATGACATTTTTTGAATTTAGTGTTTCTAACTAACATTTTATATGTAGTGCTCTCGTAGGCAAACTTGAGAGAATCTGATTTACTCAATTCTGGATAATTTTTTATTTTTTTAAACTGAAGTCAGCAAAGGTTGAATGGACAGCAATAGGCATGTGAGGTAATTTGGACTGGAGAAAGAGAAAATGGCTGTTAATGTAAAGTAATTTGGTAGAGATGGTTGAATCTTTGCATTTGGAAATAAAGCAACATCTAGCATTTTAGAGTACCCTGCTGCAGGGAAGCATGGTGGGTCTGGTTTTTCTAAAGCTAAACTGTTTTGCATTTTCTCCTGGTTTGGTTGTTGGGTTTTTTTTCCCCCACAACTAAACAAGAAGGAGATTGTGCCTAGTAGTAGTAGTAGTAGTAATAATACTACTAATAATAATCTTTCTAGATAATGCAACTAAGCCTATAAATTCAGCCCAAATTATGCCAGTTCCAGGCCTGGCAATACTTGTAACTAGCAGAAGAGCTTGGATACAAAACATGTTGTCATTGATCACAATGTCCTAAAAAGAAGTCGCCAAAGAAAACCCGACCCCAAGCACCGCATGGCTGGATACAGGGGTGGGTGGAAGAGCAGGGTGCTGGGGGGGGGCTGGTTTATAACCCAAGGGTGTGGAGCACGGTTTGGAGCTTTGTTCTGGCTGTGTCAGGTATGCCTTGTGTCAACCCGGTGGGTGAAGCGTGGGTGAGTCTTGTTTGTTACTGCGGACTTCTGCTCAGCCAGGTTTACAGAATGGGGAGTTTCTTCTGGTGAGATCTACATTAAGGCATCGACAGCCACTGTTAATGTTGAGACGAAGCTAGCCAAGAGCTGCTGTGGTGGTGTTACTTACGTGATCCATGTTCCCTGATGCTCATGTGTGTATACCTATAGCCTGATTTCTTGTTGGTGCTATTTTGTAGCAGCAGATTGTACAGCATGTCTTCTCCCCACATTAAATCATGCAATCAATCCGTTTGCCTCTGCGTGTCCCGAAAGGATGATCGGGTTTTCATGTCAGAGTGCCCATTTTTAAAAACCTGCTTTTGTAACAAAAACGGGTGCCTCCCCTCGATACATACAGTTTGTCTATGGGTTACCAAAGGCCACCTTAGAGAAGTGGTGTGCCTGAGGGGCCTCGGTGTCTGACGCTCTGCGTGTATTAGTGGCAGGGCTTGCTGTGCCGCTCTAGAGCAGGGCTGAGGCTATTTGTGCTGGGGACATGCACTGGTGTCGGTGTGGGCTGCCACAGCTCTGCCTGCAGTGGTACTGAGTCACGGGGCCGGGGCTGAAGAACCCATTAGGGCAGTTTGCTCACCAGGTTTGAAAAAGAGAGACTTTTAGGTACGAACAAAACCTGCTGTGATCTGCTCTGTGCGTGACCAGGGCGCATGTTCTGAAGCTGTACCAGAAACTCTGAGGGTTGCAGCAGTATAGTTGCCTGCTGTGCCTATGTCAGAGGTTTTAAGGGCTTATCTACCAATTTTTACCCCGGTGTTGGAGATTAGAAATCTGTTCTTAAAAAGTTCTAAAGGGTAGACCAGATATGGAGTTTTAGGGCAATTCTAGTTTTTAAGGTTTTTTGGTTTGTAGTTTCGAGGGCTTTTGCTCTTCCCTGGAGCGATGATGAGGGCTCTAGACTCCCAGCCTTGAGGGGTGGTGGAGCACAGGTTGGGGGGTGTGTGGCAATGATAGTTATCCATACTTAGTCATCATTATTAGCAAAGTGTAAATGGATTTGGATATTTAGTGATGGCAAATTTTAGCATGCATGCACAGGGTGCAGTTGTTTACCTAATGTACAGATACATTTTCTTGAGATCATTCATCAAGCACCTCGAGGATATCACTTTTCTGTGGAGCACTGCAGGGTGATCGGCTGTTAGGATCTCCTGGAGCCTGGTAATCTGAGCAGGGTGCCTTACGTAAAAAATAAACAACCAACCCCACACAAACCCCTTTCAGTTCACAGTGTATGATATTATGCGTTGGCATATGAAATTAGGTCAGTATTTGAAACATGCTAGTGCAAAATCTATAGCTAAGATCTTGAATATATTTGTCTATATGTGTATTTATAAAGACACCAGAAATAATGGTTACAAGCATAATATAAGAGCTTGGTCTGATTTGAATAATGGTCTGACATCCATCAAAGTGGGCTTTTTGAGTGACTTTGTTTCAAGCAGAATATGACTTTGAAGAACATAATTTATTCTGCTGCAGATAAGTAAAGTTAAAATTAAATTCCTGATTATTGGCTTATGTTCCTCAAAATTAAATCCACAGCATTTTATTCAGTCTCCTGGTTAGGGATACATACATAATGAGGCTGGTTGCGAGCCATGTATTTAGAGTGGGAACATAAGATGAGGAAAATCAACAGTTAAAGGTAGGAAAACAGTGTTGCATTTACATGGCGTTCTAGTTTTTTGTTTGGTTTTTTGTTTGTTTTTACTGAGTTCTTACAGATATTTAAGAATAAGTAGGCTTATGGCTGAAGCTGCACTGAGTTCAGAAACTTTGGTAGCTGATATCACATGCATTTGCACATGAGCAAAACCTGTGCCTGGAACAGCTGTATGCAGCGTGGCTGTGTGTGTGTGTTTGTATAACTCATTGAGCTGAGGTTTGTGGTGATGTTTTGGGTTTTGGGTTTTTTTACCCATTCCAAAAGGGCTGAGGAATGATTTTCCACGGTGAAGTCTGGAAATGCACTTGACAACATCAGCTGGTGTCAGTCTGGTTTCCTCCATGTGGGAGGCTGTGTGCTTATGTCTGGACATTGGTGCTATTACAGAATCCCAAGCTGGCTGAGGTGGGAAGGGACCTCTGGGGTCCATCTGGTCCAACTCCCAGCTCACCCAGAGCCACAGGACCGTGTCCAGATGGACAAGTCTCCAAGGATGGAGACTCCACCACCTCCCTGGGCAACCTCTGCCAGGGCTTGGGCATCCTCGCAGTGGAAAGTGTTTTGTGATGTTCAGAGGGACTGTCCTGCATTCCAGTGTGTGCCTGTGGCCTCTGGTCCTGGCACTGGGCAGCACTGGGAAGAGCCCAGCTCCATCATCTTGGCACCCTCCCTGCAGGTATTGATGTACGTGGAGGAGATCCCCCTGCACCATCTCTTCTCCAGGCTGAACAGCCCCAGCTCTCGGGCTTTTCCTCATAGCAGAGACGCTCCAGTCCCCGAATCATTTCATCAGCCCTTCACTGGACCTTCTCCAGTATGTCTATTGGACCTAGCACTCCAGGTGTGGCCTCCCCAGTGCTGAGCAGAGGGGAAGGATCTCCTCCTGATGCAGCTCAGGACACCCTTGGCCACTTCTGCTTGCGGTCAGTTTGGTGTCCACCAGGACCTTCTCTGCCAAGCTGCTTCCCAGCCGGCTGGCCCCAGCCTGTGCTGTTGCCTGGGCTTGTTCCTTCCCAGGGGCAGGACCAAAGCAGGGCTATTGGCAGGCGGGTCTGGTAGTGGGAGCTCTCAATTTCACAAGCAAATTAACTGTGTGGATTTTTAAATGTGGTAGGTAACATATATTTTGTCAGAACCTCTGTTTAAGAGGCTTTTGGATTTTCTCTAGCATTTTTTTTTTTTTTTTGTTGGGATCATGTAGTATGTGCTAAAATAATGAAAATAATTTTTCAAACTTGTGTGGATGTAATGTTCAAAAGTCTTTTGTATTGATAGTGAATCCAAGTACTTGCTAGTTGTGTGGAGATGTGACAGAGGTGGATAGTCCCAGTGATCATCTTTGGATAGCAAGGTGAGCGCATGCCCAGTTATTCGCAGCAGATACAGTGTGTGTAGCAGCAGCAGGAGAAAAATCCATCTAATTTTCCTATAATTTTCCAAGCTTGTCTTGTCCTGAGAGGATCATCTTAGAGTTTGGTTTGAGCTCATATGTAATTTAGACTTTCCTTTTTAAATTCCTAGGATTTCAGTCTGAACTCTCTTTGATTTTTCAAACATGAAACGTTTCTAATGGGAACTGGGCCAGGAGCTATTAAACTGGTTTCACAGCGATCTCAGAGCAGTCACCCCAGGATAATTCTTAATCATTATCTGCTTACAGTGAATCTGATATAGGCTCTGTGAAACAAAAGCATTTTTCTTAATGCACGTCATAGAAAGAGCTCACCTTTGGGGGATGTTTTCAGTGCCTGGCATCTACACTTTTGTCTCGGTGCTGCAGCATTGGTCTGCGGCTGTCGTGGTGAGTCAGGCATTGCGACGCGGCAGTGCCATAGAAGGGATGGATCAGCCACAGTTGGTGCTTACATGGACTCAGGCATGCAGCAAAATTTAGAGTGTTAGTCTTGAAATGTAGAAAAAGATGTGAAAGCAAGCCAGAAAAGTCCATTTCATAATCAGGAAGAAGGCTAACTTTTTTTAATTGACGTGTTATGTAAACGTACAACTCTTACTCTCAAAATGTCCTACTAGATGCTGTGCCAACACTAACAATCTCCAAGTGAGAAATGAAGCTCATGAAATAGGAGGTAAAATATAGCTGCAGTCCTCCCTTTCCTCTGCCAGCGGGGCATCGGTGGACGCCGTGCATGCAGCAGAAAGCCCCAGCTGTGAGACCTGCCCTTGGAGCATGGGGAGGCTGGGGTGGTGGAAAGGCTGAAGAAGCTGACCTGGAGAAGAGCAGCCTCGCTGAGGCTATGACCTGCCCTTTGCTGTTAGGGATTTCGTAGGACTCTGGCTGTCGCAAATACCCCCCGCTGTGAATGACAGCACCGGGATGCTTTCTCAAGTGCTCAGCAAGTGCTTTTCAAACACAAGAAGCTTAGTGAGAAAACACGATGGTGGTATTTTTGGTACAGGCTGCCTAACGTTGGTGTTTTCTTCTTCCTCAGCAGAATTCTGCCGCATTGACAAGCCCTTGTGCCATGATGAAGATGAGCAGCTCAGCTTTGAAGCTGTCCGCAACATCCACAAGCAGATGGACGATGATGCCAATGGCAATGTGGACGTAGAGGAGAGCGATGAGGTTAGTGCTCCAGCTGCTTTGCTGTCCTCCTGCCACGCAGCGCTCTGCTCTCGTAGAGGGCTGTTCTGTTTGGGTAATGCTAATGTGGCGGTGTGCCTGAAATTGAGGTGTGCAAGCTCTTAGGCTGTTGGCTGCCTATCTCTTCATCTGGCAGAGGAAGCAATGTGCCATCTTGAGCCAAGTTTCTGATCCAAACAGTCCACTTCAATCTTAAGTGTCTATGGCTTTTCCTCTGTTCTGGGAGTTTCTACCCACTTAACCTTTTTCTACACACAAGGTATTACCAATTTATTCCAACACTGAAAGACAACAAGATTGATTTACATGATTGTTGTTATTATTTCATTCCTTTTTTTAATTGCGGGGTTGGGAAACACCTCTGAATTCTCATTGAGCCTCTGTCACTGTTGAGCAGATACACTGGGCAGCTGTCTCTTTCACTTTACAGTGTTTACTTCGTTATTCCACCAACCGAGCTGAAAGTGTTACAGTACATGTGTGCATACTGCTGAAAAAACAAACAATATTTTTGTTGTCTTGGCCTGGAGATTATAGCTGATAACTTTATTGCAGAGAAATAAAATTGTTGTTGTTTTCTTACATAAGCACCAACAGAAATAAGCAACTACTAGAAATGGGAAAGCTGTTTGTTTATAGTGTTACCTCAGTTACAGTGCAGGCTCATTTGCGAGGCTCTGTTCAAGGTGAGGAATTCTGCCATATAAGGAGACTGGGATCTAAATAAGAAAGTTGAAGTGTTGGAAACTAAAAGAAAGGAGACTCCTGAAGGGATCTGCTGCCAGTCACAGGATCCCAGTTCTCCTGATCCCTTGATCCACAGCAGAACTGCTGCCTGGATAGGGATGCGCTGCCTGTCCTGGTCTTGCTGCTGGGCTCAGGGGGATGATGCGTGGCTCTAAAGCTACAGGAGTGAAGGGTGGAGGCGTAGCTCTCATGCCAAGTCCACGTCCTGGGACTGCAGCTGGGCTGTGCTGGGAGCAAGGGCTCTTGAATGGTCTGAATTCTTGGCCCTGGAAGGAGGCGAGCCAGCAGCTGCCAAGACCGCTGCTGTTGGTGAGCTGGTACCCCGCGTGCACCTGGCCAGGAGGTGGATGGCAGGGCTGGCAGCCGCCTGTGCTGTGCTGCAGGGCTCCACTGAATGCGCCCTCCGCACCTCCGGCCTTTGCCCAATGAAGATGTCAGTATGTGTTTTGTACGGCCTGTGGGAGAACCTGATAGAATCTCTGTGGGTTTGGGAATTGACAAAATTGTAACCTGCTGCTTCTGTACCAAAAGGCATCTCTTCTCCCCCCCACCGCCGTTCTGATGCAGATGGCAAACTGAAGGCATACGACAGCCTGCACAACAACCAGTCCTTCACAAGCCCTTCTCCCAGGTGCTTTTTTCCCACTTCTCAGATAAAGAAACCGCAGTCTAGGGAGATTAAATCTCCCACCCAAACTAACGTAGCAGTTCAGTTTATTGGGCAAACTCAGCCATCACAAGGGCTCTTCAGTCTCCTGGGAGGTGACGTGGCAGAGCAGCCTGGAACTGAGCACCCTGTTATGAGGAGCCAGTGGTGTTGGCTGGCTGTTCCCATGTTGCAGTGCTGTTCCCTCTGCCTAAATCCCACTTCACAGAGCAATTAAAACAAATTAAAAGCTTTCAATTGCATTTCCTAAAATTTGGTGTTTTCCCTGGAGGCAGTTCTCTGCTCAGCATTGCTTTGGAGCAATGATTTACCTCTCCCACTGACTCCTGGGATAGCCTCAGGCAAATCAATTCACTCGGTGCATCCTACTCGCCTGTTATTAAATTGAGAATAAGCCTCATGTTGTTAGGGTTGGGCATTAACTAGCAATTTTTATGTCTCTCTGAGCAAATCTTGCCCTCTGTCTCAGTGGACTAGTTGAGAGCTTATTGTACAAGCACTAACAGTATTATCTGTTCAAAGCCTTTGTACCATCGGTTCATTTTACAGTATAGATGTTGCCACTGTATGAGTAATAAAATTTATTTTTCTAAAAGGCTTCAGAATTACTGCCTTGCAGTGCTGAACTTGGGGATCAGACTGTTGCATGTCCCTGCTGGGAGTTTTTGCAGTGTTCCCCCTCTCCCAGGTGCTCCCAGCAGAGTCTGCCATTAGTTTCCCCCCGCCTGTACCTGTTGCTACCTGCAATTGCTCTTTATCATTTGCTTCCAGGGGACACCAATTCCTGCGTTGCTCTTGCCTGCTCACGTTATCTCTCCTGCTCATCCAAATGGGATTTGTCGTAGTGTCGGTCCCCAGATCCCTTCCTGACATCCACTTCATTTGCTGCCCATGGGAAAGTGAAGTGCAGCACTGTGCTGTCGTGTTATGGGTTAGCCCTTGCCGGTGTCTGAGCGCTGCCTTGGGGTTCCCGCAGCCACCCCTGAGCCCTTCACCACTTCTGTCACCTTTGGTGTTATCTTCCGAGCTCTTTGGGACAGGAATTGTGTCTGAATAGTATTTTGGGGAAGTTTGCAGTTGTCACAAGCTTCCCAGCAAAAGGTGGTGGTCCTCCTTAGGAAGGAAGGAGATGATGGTATTTCTGTTGTTTAATGGAAAAAAGCTTTTTTCTGTTACTTCTGCTGTTAATGGGTGGATAGGGGCAGTTTAAAGAAGTAGATAAATGTGGAATTTTTCATATAAGAAAGCCTGTTTTTTTGTAAAAGCTTGTTTTGGCTAATTGAGACAGCCTGTATTAATTGGCTTCGTTCCTATAATTTACCTGTGCATTAAAATGCTGCTGTAAGGATATGACAAACCCATCCTCCTTCCTCCAACCCCAAGTGCACACCAGCGCGGGGCTCTGCCATGAGAAATGCATTCTGGCTGTCCGTGTGTGCTACGGTGTGGGATTTTGCTGGCAGGCGGAAGAAACCTGGAGGTTGGCAAAGGCAGCTGGCCATTAAACCAAGCTTGGCAGATGCCAAAACCCCGAGGAGTGGTGACCCTGGTGAGTGACAGCCAGGGTGGCCCAACAGCACGCGGGCAACCCCACGGCTGCCGCCGGCCCAGAGCAGGAGCTCGGCTCTGACTCCCGTGGGAGCGGAGCTGCTGCCGCTCGTCAGGCCTTGCCGGGAAGTGCTCATCGCAGCGAGGTGGTGCATGCGTGATGTGTAAATGAAAACAAGAACATCCCCATGGTTGTTGTGATGGCTCTTTTCCTCCTACTAGCCTGCTGCTTTTCACAAGTGACCTGTGACAACTGTCTTCGAGTTCAAGAGGGAAGAAAATAATCAAAATAAAGTATAAGCCACAGTTTGCAGTGTAACCTAGTCAATATTTTAAATATGCATCTTTTCTGAGAATTGAAGATGATTTTTCCTTGGTTTTCCCTTTATACTAAGCGAGCGTGCTGTGCATTTTATGGGCAAACATTTCTCTCTGTGGAAAATGTTTGTGTGCACATGTAGGTCTCGGCAGCTGGCAGTGAATTAGTGGTTATATCTGTTTACCTATTGACAAAATGAAGTATTGTAGTGACCCCAAGTTATATCTGGTGGACTTGGCAGTGTTAGGTTTATGGTTGGACTCGATGATCTTAAAAGGTCTTTTTCAATCTAAAAGATTCTACGATTCTATAAATACAGTTGCAAGCTTTACCTCTGTTAAGCTTGAAACTTTTATTAAAGTTACATTAAATTAAACTTTCAATAAAGGCTTTGAAGCCACTGAAAAAGTTATTTCAAGAATTTTCCTTGGTAAGCCAGCTATTTACTGCCCGAGCGCTCAGTTTCTCTGCTTTCAAGGTTATCAGCTCTAACCCCCCATGCGTACCCTGTAATCGTGTTTTAACTCCCTGTCTTTGGTGGTGGGACAGCTGCTGGAGACATTATATGAAAGAATGCAGGAGGCTCAAATTTAAACCTTTTACAGCTTTTACGCTTAATCTTCGTACAACCTTATTCTTTCAGTGTGCAAAGCTCCCACCTCGGGAGGGGATATAGAGGGTGGCATGGCATGCTCTATTTCCATAAACTTTTTAGAAAACGAAGCAGACAATGACCCAGGAAGGAGTGTGTTACAGCAAGATGCTTGTGCCTTCCTGGGCACGGCCGGAGAGGCTGTGAGCACCTCTCTGCCTGGGCCCCAATGGGACCCCCCGGCAGCCCTGCAGTGGGGCAAGGGTGGGCTCTGGGGGAGGCTGGGGAGCCTCTTTGGGGTCCCAGGGTAGCTTGGGTGGGACAGGACCTCTGGAGGCTTCTTCCATTTGGAGGGTACTGATGTAGGGAGGAAGCTCTTGCAATGCCGTGCCGCAAACAGTTGCTCTGAGTAGTCTCCCTTTAGCATAGGTTTATATACTTGGGATTGATTTTATTTTTTTAAGTGGTTTGTGACAGAACAAAGTGAGCTAACGAACATCTTAACGTAGTTTGAGAACAGAACGTGTTGATGACTGATCAGCCTTGCACAGAGATGGAGCTGCGTCGGACGAGTTGCCTGGAAAACCACAGTTCTCTGCTGTTTGCCTTTCTGTTTCATCTTATATTAATTCCTTCAATTAAAAAAAAAACAACCAACACCCCAAACCTTCCTCTGTTGAGGATAAGGCTGAGGTAATTTTGAAGCTTGGGTTTAATCACCTGTTCTCCAGAAGCATTTGCAAGCTTCAGCAGCGACTGCAGGTCCCACAGACATCGGTCTTGGAGGCATGTGGTCTCTGCCTGGAGCAAGCTTTTCCCTCCCATAGCAGTATTTCCTTTGTTGGGTGAGAACTTTGTATTTGCATTTACTACTTTGGCTTTATCTCTTTGGGGGTAAGTTATGGGTAAATTTTGTTTGGGTTAAAAGATCTGACTGGGCAGAAAGGGAGAGACAGATAATGGTATTTGTCAAATATTCTAATTAAGGTGAAATTTTGGCCAGCAACTTTATGCTGTCCTTAAATCATCATTGCATTTTTTCTTTCTCGAAGTGAATTTTCAATGAAGTTTAAGATGACATCAGTGACCTCGATTAAAATGAAAGAACTGTCTCTCATGGGGAAATCTTCTAATTAGCAATCTATTTCTGCTCTTTGCACTCACTCCAAAGGCAGCTCCAGCTGTTTAGGGGCAACTCTGATGTAGGTTCACACTGACGAGTCTCTCAGATGCTGTTAGCCTGGTTTCCTAAGGAAACAAGGTTTATGGTATTGCTCGATCAGTCCCTGGCTCCTCTCAACCTCTGATCCCACTGCCTGGCGTCAGGCATGTTAGGAGGAAAGAGGGCTCAAAGACAAAAATTTTCTGCAACTTTAATGAAAATAGGTACCTCAGAAGAGGTGTTAAAATTGGTGAGCTCACTGAGGGAAGCAATGCACGGTGAGCTCTGCAGTCACTTGGTCGGTTCTAAGGCCCCATAGCACCTGTACAGCAGTGAGTCGGTGCATGCGTGCATCTCTTGCCCAGGTGGTAGTTGGTGCTCAGGAGGGATGATGAGCTGAGATCCAGGGATGTGGGAGCAATGTAAAGGTTTGGGGCAGGGAATGCAAAAATTGTGTGAGTAGCTAGAGTTTCTGCAGGTTACAAAACATGAGAAAAAAAACTCTGGAAAATCACACTTCATGGAACTGTTCATTTTTGAGCATGTTTTCAGCAACTGAGACAAGAAGTTTGTCTTAACCAAGAAACCCATACAACTCAAACTGCTCACCCCTTTTAGAGTGGAGAAAAGCGTACTGGTCACAGGGTTTGCAGGTGGAGAATTAAAATGTAGGTCCCTATGTTCAACGAGGTTATATAATCCCAAAATGGTTCTGCAATTTTTTTTTCTGGAGGGGGTGCATACCTCTGCTTCAGCGCATGCATGTCTCTGCCAGTGCCTCCAGCACTTGCCGGAAACCTGGGGCCAGAGCAGCCATGAGCAGAGGGCACTAAGAAAAAGTATTTTCATCCTAAAACAAAGGTAATTTTCTGCTACGAGCTGTTGTGCAGGTTAGAACTGTGGTTGGCTTCAGCAGAGATTGGATGTATTCCCTCCCCAAAGTATTGCAGTTCCCCCTGCATGTCTGTGTAGGGACCCATTCCTCACCGCCCTGCTAATTTTCTGCTACAGGCTGTTGTGCAGGTTAGAACTGTGGTTGGCTTCAGCAGAGATTGGATGTATTCCCTCCCCAAAGCATTGCAGTTCCCTCTGCATGTCTGTGTAGGAACTCATTCCTCACCGCCCTGCTGCCCTTGCAGAGGTGCTCCTCCACAGGTGGGCATTTCAGAAGGCTGTGCAGTGCCTGGTTTTTACGTGCCTCAGATTCTGCTCCTTCTCATTATATACAGAAACCTGTTAAATTATAAAAGAAATCTTGACATCAAGCAGCGTTCATAGGCTGAGTCTTCCTGCAGCGATCTCAGCTCATGTTGGTTGTTGCTTGTAGCGGTAGTCGTGTTCCTGCTTCTTTTGGATGGTATGATCATGGTTTGTCTTTCTCTGAACTTGGTGGTGAGACTCTTGGTTGACCACATTTCCTTCTGTACTTGTGGCGGATTCGCAGACTGGCTGAGGCTGGAGCTGGTCTGGGTGGGACTTCTGGAGATGATCTGGTCCAAGCCCTGTCCACACAGGGTCACCCAGAGCCGGCTGCCCAGGACTCGTGAGTTTTGGGTATCTCCAGGGATGGGATCAGCAGGGTCTTCAACACTTCGAAGTGCTGCTTTTTAATGGTTTGCAAGTAGGTCAATATTATTGTGCAGTGATTCTTGTGCCTGGTGGTTTTGAACATCTGGGAGTCTCGTGGCTGCTTTATATATATGCATATTAGCATACACATAGTGTGCGTGCTCAGTATAGTTGTGTATATGAAGTCTATGGGGAGCCCCTCCAATGGGGAAAGACTGAGAGCTATGCACCTTAAAAATTGTGTTTGTGCAGTAGACGGGCAAACGCGGGCTCTCAAAAGTGCCCTGAGTGCTGCTGGCATTGGGGATGCGGGCGCGTTACAGTCTGCGCAACAGGTATTCCCATCAGTTTGTGCTGGTTGGCAGCACACAGATTGGAGAAAGTGTGTTTAGCAGTAGTATGTGTCTGATGGTAGCAGATATGGAGCTAGCAGGTCAGCAGTCAGCTGAAAACATCTCTATTTTCTAGCTTGAGTCAGAGGAACAGCGCTGAGACACCTGCATGGCACCAGTAGCCCAGCAGTAGCCTTCACCTCTGAAGACTGTGCTAAGCAGAGTTTGGCTTACTTGCTGTATTTGCACTATTCTTCTTTTTTGTCTTCCCCAGATGATACTAAGGAAAAATCTGCTTTTAAGGTTACCTGGGCTTTGGGGCATGCATCCCAGCTCCTCCAGCCTCTCAGGCCGCACCGTGCATGAACAGCTTGTTAGAGGAGGTGACAGCCCCATCCCACATCCTCCTCCCCGCTTGTTTTAGAGATGTTCTCCCCACAGCCAGCACTGTCCCCTCTGGAGAGTCCTTGAGGGTTTGTTCTGGTGATCGTGTGCTGAAGGAAAGCTGCAAGAGATCACTTTTCCTTTCTGTGCTCCCTGAGCTAAATATACAGAGCAGCAGCTGATCCCTCTGGTCCCGGTGGGAGTTGGCAGCCGCGCGGTGCGCAGCACCGGGTGACATTGCCGCGTTCCCTCTTGGTCACGAGTTAACAAGGTGGGAGGCCGATGACTTCGCCTCTTGCTGCTGCCTTCGGCGGGACGCAGCGGACAGGAGACCCAAATGGCAGTGGGCTGCCCTGCTGAAACTGCCCGACTTTTCCCATTTTCCATGTTTGTCTGTAAGGCAGGAAGAGCAGCCGAAGCCTTTGTGGTCTAGAAAGCAGGAGAGAAGAGAGACACCAGGCTCAAGCTGCAGGTACCTGTCAGTGGCCTCTGGTAGCATCCACAATGGATTTGTAAAGAGCCTAGGAAGTTAAAACTTTCACAGATATTTTTCATGCCCTGTGTGATGTCTCCTTATCTAGAGATAAGATACCCACTTGAAAGAGCTGTAATAAAGAAGGCTGCATGGTAATCATGCACTGGATGATGCATGCAGGGATGTAAATGTGAAATTATCTTTTACTTTTGTTACATATGTTAGGTACTGGAACATGAGTGATCCTCTTTCTTCTGTTTGATTTCCACTTGCTTTGCTTACCTCACATCTCTTGAATCCCTCCTGCATACAGGGTAGTCTCAAATCTTGTTAGTCTTTCTTGCACTCTCCCTTAATTATTTTTTTTTTAATACAGTTTTCTTCACTTTTCTTTGGTGTTTTCTGTTTCTGCCCTGTCTTCTCCTGAGATGGGAGGGAGGTGGGAACACATCAGAGCACAATGACAGATGTGTGCCCTGAGTGAATTGTGATATATCTGCAGACCATACTGACAATATATTTACTTTTTGTTAGTGGCTCAGCCTACAGTGAAGATGCCTTGCCTACTGTAGATGGCATTTGTTTCAGCTTTGATTTGAAGGTGCAGGTCAAATATGATAATAATTTCTTGGATTCTTACTCCATTAACATGAAGTTGGTTCCCTTGTGCCACTTAGTTGAATTTTTTGGTGATACGATAATTCAAAGGAAAAGCCTGGAGTCCCAAAAGCCTAGGTTATATTAATTTATTATAGTCTGTCTATCTGTATTAAGATTAATTTAACATATATACTTACTAAATATTTCCTGGCTTGTCTTACCAGGAAGAGAAATCTACAGATGTACTGCAGAGAATGTCCATACTTAGTTTGATCTGTCAGTTTGATCTGTCAGTTTTGTGCAGCAACTAAAAATACTTAACTAATAATTTTATTATAGATATATTAATATATATGTATATTATAGATACAATAATTTTATATTACATATGCACTAATTTTATATATAAATATATATAAAATAAAAGCACATATTCTTTTATATATATTTTCTAATATATAACTATATCTATATAGTTATATATATTGTTATTCTCAGTCCCCTAAAGTGCATTTGCTCAGGTATCTACTGGAATGCCAGAAGAGCATAGTGTGTTGATTCTAGATGTTACAGAAGACGAACTTCCACTACTGAGCATGGTGTGTGAATTATATGAAGTAATCCCTGATAGAATTCGCATTTACACAGAAACTCCTACAAAATAACAGAGGCTGTTATTTGACAGTGTTGAGTGATTTTGATGACCCACATTTTGATGCAATCAAAAGGTCTTACAGAACCAAAAAAAGTGCCTTTCAGCTGGCAAGCCTCCCCTGCTTCCTGGATAGTCTGAAATTTGAGGATTTGCTGAAACCCAGAAAACCTGATTTTAAGCTTTGCCTCGTCTCTGAGCACAGAATAGCTTATGTTGTTTATCTGATCGTGCAGTGTCGGCTTTGTAATGAAAAATGTTAAATGATAACACCTACCTGAAAGCATATGTTTGCAATAATGGAACAAAGTTACAAAAAAGCTAAAATAATAATAATAAAGTGTTACTGTGATTATACATAAGAGTTTATATCCTCCCTTATTTTCTGAGAATCTGAAGTAGGTTTTGTATTTTCATCTTTAATTGTTACTGGGTGATTCCAGGACTCCAGGTTAAGATTCCTGTGCTGAAGGCAGTAGCTGTTCTGTCTGTGCCAGCCTGGCTCTCCTCCCTCGCTGAAGACCCCTCTGTAAATAGCAAGACTTTGCTGCTTTGCATCAGCTGTCTTGCTTGATTCCTCCTTAGAAAAACCTTTTTTCTGTGTTTCCTGTGGCTGCTCGCTTGTGCCCCATCTCGACTCAGAGCACTGGAATAGCAAGGACCCTGTCATTTGGCTTTTCTTCTCTGTCTTTCCAGCATTATTGGGTTAATGCTTCTGTGACACATCTTATTTACCCTACCTTGCCTGCAGGCATCATCTGTCACAGTCTTGTGGTAAACTTTTGAGCATTTACTGTTTCCCGTAAGAGGAGCTATATCCTCTTATTTCGAGGTTTACAGCCTGTGTCATTCCACAACTATCAGATGATATCCGAGATGGGGAGATTCCTAATGGAGTGCTCAATTTCAGAAATACTGCCTCGTTCCTTCAACAGATGCTCTTGTGGTTCTGGGGTCTCTCCAAGGGGAGGGCACATGCACCGTAAGAAGATTTTGATTTCTGTGCCAAGAGAGGGAGTAGCAGGAGAGAAGGATTATTGCTGCTGTAGGTATGTTTGTGCCTTGTGGAAACGCTGCGACCTCTTCTTATGCTGATGTGTCAGTAAAGGACTTGGAAAGCAGTTGGTTGGAAAAGAAGCAGCAGAATGGTTTGGTGTCTGGAAAGATTCCTTTTCTTAATGAGGAGAGGCTGAAGCTCCTAAGCTGACTTGCTTATTGTCAGCATAGCCCCAGGCAGAAATCTGCTGGCAGCGGGCTACTTGGCAAAAAGGCAGCAGAATAAAATCCTGAAACTGGAAGTAGAGAAAAATGCATTCAGCTAGAAGTAAAGTGCAGGTCTGTAATAGACGGTGTTATGTATTAGAGCAGCTCAACCGCTCTCCTGAGACACCCCCTGCCACAGCACTGCATCCAACTCAGAGGTCCCCAGCACAAGACAGACATGGACCTGTTGGAGCAGGTCTGGAGGAGGCCACAAAAAAGATCCGAGGGACGGAACGCCTCTGCTGTGAAGACAGGCTGAGAGCGTTGGGGTTGTTCAGCCTGGAGAAGAGATGGCTCTGGGGAAACTTTATTCAATATGTAAAGGGGGATGTACGAGAAAGCTTAAAGATTGGACATAAGGAAGGAATTTCTTATGACGAGGGAGCTGAGGCACTGGAAATGGTTGCCCAGATAAGTTGTGGTTGCCCCATCATTGGCAGTGTTCAAGGCCAGGTTGGATGGGACTTCGAGCCAACTGATCTAGTGGAAGATGTCCCTGCCTGTGGCAGGGGGGTTGGACTAGATGATCTTTGAAGGTGCCTTCCAACCCAAACTGTTCTGTGATTCCATGAACTAGGGAGGTGATGTAGTTTTGATCAGAGATTAAAAGACCAGAGGTGCTGCATCTCAGACTTACTAGGTCTTTGCCATAGAAATTACTACGTGACAACTTGTGGATGAAGTAATAAGGAAAACAGGTGAAAGATTTTTTTTATTTTTTTTTAATGCTCCTCATCTCTCTAAAAGATGAATCAAAGAATAATCCTGCTGTTTATTCTTCTCCTAGTTCTTGAGGGAGGACTTGAATTATCATGACCCAACAGTCAAGCACAGCACCTTCCATGGAGAAGACAAGCTCATTAGTGTGGAAGATCTCTGGAAGGCCTGGAAGACTTCTGAAGGTAAAAAAAGACAAACAAGCAAATTGAAACAGCCCACTCCACCCCTCTTGCCATAAAAGCGATAAACACTTTGGATTTCATATAACCTTGGCAACAGTGTGTGTACCTCCTAGGAAAAATATGCTGCTGCTTCTTTTGCTGCTTTGTACAAGTACTCTTCCAGCTTCCTTTGTTGGGGGGGTGGGGGGTGCCTTTCAGGATTTCATTGGTCTTGGTACTTCCCAACTTTTAGTGCTGGCATTTGAGTATGGCCATAAAAGTATAAAGTGTTGTTTCGTTTTTCTGCCCCTATAAATGTGTATTAAAATAGAGCCAAATACTGTCCTATTCCAGGTTCTCCTTCAAATACCCAGTTTGAAATGGTATTTTTATGGGGTAATAGCATCCTAAATATTCAGTAGAGCTGCGTGGGAGTTTTCCCACAGGTCATGTTTTCTTTAGAAGAATTTTGCTGAAGCTGAAAAGCTCCTTAATCTAGTGTAAAGAAGGTAGAATAAAGTCCTAAAACTGGAAGTGTACATAAATACGTTTGATGTAGAAATAAGCTGCAAGCTGTTACGAAATGGTATTATTCGTCACAGCAAGTTAACCCAGGGAGGTGGTGGAAGTTCAGTCGCTGGTGGGAAACTTCCTGAAACTTCTGAATCTTGGAAGAAACTTTAAAGTTGGCTAGTGCTTCCCTGGCTGCTGCATGTGGGCTGCCCTGTGCCCTGCACTTGTACAGTGCTGGCTGTTTCCAGACATTGGGAGAGTGTCTGAAGTGGTCAGGAAAAGGCATGATTTCACTTCTACTTTTTCCCCAACCAGAATTTTGGAATCTCTTTTTTTGAGAGACCTTAAAACTGATTTTTCTTTCTTTCTAGTTAGGATAACTTTTTATTCTCAAATTTTGGGCTTCATTACTGAATGGTGTTTTATCTTAGGACCAGTAGTACTAATAAGAAAAATCTTTAGTGCCTTGAAAATGAAAATGTGAGGGATGGTATAGAAGTAGGAAGACTGCACTTTCACAAAACATAGGTGTAGTGTTGACTGTACGATGCATTTTGATTTACTTATTGCATTGCGAGTGGTGTGTTGATGCAGATCACATCGGTATATCGGGTCTTTTTGTGATCCGTGGCATGGACCATTTCTGCTGATGGCTGTCCTTTACTCCTCCTCTTGTGCTTTTCCTTTTCTCTCAGTACACTAGTTGTCATGTTGCTCTCAAGACCTGGAACATCTTTTTTTCCAATACTTTTAATTGCTGCTCTTCACTTACAGTCTTTTCCCTTCCCTCTATCCTCCAAGATCAGGTAATCTTATCAGCCCCATCACTTGAAAAACTGGGTTTTAGTCTTCTGATCAATTCATCAACTGTAAAGATTTCAATTTCTCATTTATGTCCTGTTCTGTTTGTAGTTGATTTTTCTGTCTTAGCCTTTAAATTACTTTGGGGTAGGATGTGCTCAGTGTTTCCAAAGTGCTGTGTAGTAATGTTATAGTCCCTCACAATCCCAGGAGGACTAAATGAATACTTAGGTACAGCGTTTGAAAAGCAGTTTGAAAACGTGGTGGTTCTGTGCACAATCCTTGAGTTGTTTATCCAGGACCAGACTGTCCGTCCCATGGAGATGGGCAGCCACGTGTTGATAATTCTTGTCCAAACCACTTACAAGTAGGGATGATGCTAATGAGTCGCTTTGTCTCCTGTGTTCAAGGAAAGCCTCGTCTAAGAAATATTTATTCTATTGTATGGCTGTTTACAGATGGCTTTGCCTGAAGTATATTTTAACGTCAGCAGGGAAAGGGTAGAAATCATTAAGGGATGGAGGAGAACATCCCGTGATACTCCCTGGGTCCCTTAATTGCTGAGCTGCTTTTGCTCTCTCCCTGCTTCTGACACGCACGGGACCTGCCATGTCTCTGGGTAGAGCTGCTGCGGCATAACAGTTGTCCTTGTGTTGGATTTAGTTACCACTCTTGTTTTCCCTTCTCGTCATTCTGTATATCTAGCTGATAAAATAAATTATTGGTTTCTAAAGGATGGTCTCCTATGGAGCCTAATCTTGGCATTTGAACTCGAGTCATAGCATCAGGTTTGCACAAAAGGTCTGCTCCTTCATGTGAGCCTGAAAAGCACCTCTGAAATGGCACCAAGGTCTAACAGGGATGGGTGCCTGGGGCAGCTATGCACCTTTCTGATGGGTGCCTGGGACAGCTATGCCCGTTTCATCTGTTTTCAAGCCGAGTGCTTTTCCTATCTGTTGTTGCTGTTGTTCCTGGTCACATGTATAAACTAAAAAGTTGTTTCTGCCCCCTAATTATCCAAAAATATAAGGGCTGTGATGCTCTTACAAGGTGTTGGATTTGATAGATAAAGCCCTTGGTAAGCATGGCTCTACCAAAGCCACTGAAGTAGCAGATCAGATCATCGTGGCAAGGATGCAGGGCACGGAGCTGCTCTCACCATTGCACTGGAGCGTGCTGCCTGACGCTGCCAGTTGTTTCTCAGTTTCTCTTCCCAAAATAAAGAACTCTGGATATGTAAGGCCAAAAAAAAAAAAGAGAAGCCAGGTGCTTCAGAGGAACCTGGGGGCTGGCAGGGCTGGGCTGCATGGGGGCTGCTGTGCGAGGCCGAGAGACGGCTTGTGGCGTGGCGGCACGGCTGGTGGCGTGGCGTGGCGTGGGGATGCGGAGGACAAGCCCTGCATTGCTGGCATCGGGGAGCGGGGGGGCCCTGCCAGGCCTGGGGGGAGCTGCGGGTGGTGGGAGGCAGTGGTGCGCACCACTCCTCCTGCGCAGGGACCCTCCAGGGGCCAGCTCGCTCTCCCCCTGGCACTTCATGCTGGGCTCTTCAAAGTTTACGTGGACTCCTGCCCCACCGTGGGCACCGTTCACCACCACCACCACCACCCCCCCCCCCACACCCCCTGGCTGGTGGGAGCGTGGTGGTCTATGACGAGGCTGTGGTCCAGCCTTGTGCCCTGTGGCACCTCTGTCCCACTGCACTGGGACGCTGGCGGTGCCACCACCCAGGGAGTCAGGCTTCCCCTGCCCACTTCATCTTTAATTAACATCTTGCCTGTGGCCACAGAAATCGGTTTCCCACGGTTTGTGGGCCAGCGAGCATTCACTGTAGGGAGTTCCCTGAAGCCAGGGCAGTTTGCTGGCTTTGCGTTTGCCAACCTGCATCTGTGAGTCATCATGCAAGCGTAGGTGGAGATGACACCTTCTTCACAAGTCTTGCCCTCCTTTGCTCAGCGCTTGGCTCTTGCTCTGCCCGCTCTGTCATCTTTCCGTTGAAGGCGTTCAGCTCACTGGAGTGAGCTGGAAGATGTTTCTCATATTTGTGGGACAACTCATTGTTGACATTTAAGAAGCGGCTGCGCAGCTCTGAACTCAGCAGCGATGCAGCCCTCAGAGCCAGCAGTAAATGGGCCTTTTCTCCACTTGGCTGTTGGAAAGGGTGTGTGAGTGAAGGACTGACGGATGTTGGGCCAGAAGCGTGCGAGGTGGTGACTGTCAGCAGTGGGTGATGTCCAGCACAGCACTCTGGGTTGCTGGAGGCTGGGTAAATGCCGCAAGAGCTCAGCACATGCTGAGCAAAGACAGAAGTTGATAAATTGAAGCATAGCAAACCCCGCTGTCCTATGAAAAAAATCTGTTGCATGATTTTCTTTGCCTTCATACCATTGCTACAAGTACAACAAAACTAAGTGGCAAAGGCAGAAGCTTCGTTTCCAAAGGTTTCCTTACCCGTGGCTTTGGAGCTCTGTGTCAGCTCCAAAAATAATCCACAAATCTGCAGGTGAGGCGGTTAAGGAGGAAAGTTCACCTGGTTCACTTGAGCTGCTGCACCCCCCTCCACCTCCTCCTGCAAATCATGTTCTGAAGCTGTTTACAACCATTTTCTTATAGCATTTCTCCATACTCACTTTTTTTTAATTGATGCTCACATGGTCTATGGATCCAGAGGAGTGGGTGAGGCTTTCAGAGTGTGTTGCCAGATACTTTAGCTGAATTCAGTATTTCAACGGTTTGGGCACGTGGTGAGGATGAACGTGGTTTGTTGGGAATTTGGAGACAGCAACATCACTTGGATCATAGAAAACTAAGTGATTTCACTTGTCATCTGCTAGCGCTTTGGGTGTTGCCTCTCCGAGGATCTCAGCCTCAGGCCCTTCTGGTGACATTGCAAAAGGCTGCCAGTGAAGCGTCACTTGTGCCAGCACTGTCTGAGGCTGCTCCTTTATCTGATGGCCTCATTGCATGTTTTTCTTTTGTGAGCTGGAACCACACTGTAAAATCAACCACCATTAAATGTTTGTTGTCAGAGGCTGCTGCTGGACAAACACCAGTCCTTATGCACGGTGTGGTGGTGTCTGTTAAGGCTAAACATGTAGCAGCCCATCATGTCTATGCTGAATCTGTAGCAGCCCATTGTGTGTAGAACAGACTAGCAAAAATAATCACACAAGCAATCAGGTAGAGACTGAGGACCTGCAGGATTGCCTGGAGTATCCCAGGGGGATTATTCCTTGTCTAATAGTCTGCAGGATTTAATGTCCCCGCCCCAGCTCACTGCATACTTAATAGGAACGTGTTTAAACTCTGCAGATAATCTTCCTTTGCGGAAGGTGATAGGATGAGGTATATCTGGTGAAGTTATGCTGTTGTTGCTGGCTTGATGATTTTAGTTGCTTAGTAAAAATACTAAGCTGCTTGCTTGTTTTCTACCTCTCCTACAGTGTATAATTGGACAGTTGACGAGGTGGTTCAGTGGCTCATTACCTACGTAGAGCTGCCACAGTACGAAGAGACCTTCAGAAAGTTACAGCTGAGTGGACATGCCATGCCCAGGTCAGTGCTCACTGCATTGTCTTGTGTTCCTCTGGGATGTGTGCCAGGGAGAAAAACAGATCTGAGGCAGCTCATAACATCATGTGCAATTCCTTGGCATGTACAGAGCCAAGTCTAATTCCTGTTCCGCTTCGGTTAAGTTTAGAGGCTTTGGCTTTGCTGTAGTCCTCTCTGTAGGGAGTCATTTAGCCGTAAGCGAGCGTGTATCTGCTGTGGGTGAAAGGAGAGGCTGCAGTCCAAATTGTGTAGTCGTGAATACTGTCCTTGCTGGTTTGTATGCTAGACTTCACCCGCCCATGCATGAAGCTACATATTTAGAGCTAAAACCCTGACCTGGAACAGAGCAGACCTAGCTAGGCTGCATCCTGGCTCTTGCCACAGGCTTCCTTCGTAACTCCAGCCCCGTCATGGAGCTTCTCTGTCATTGTTCATCGTCCTCGGCAAAGGAGCATCTCTGCTTTCTGGGTTGTATCTAAGTAGTGTGTAAGTTCCCAGTTCAAGGGCTACTAGTTACGTATATCTGCACCACTCAGCACTGGTATGTATGTGCTGGTAATAATTTGTGCCACTTGATGCTCTGGAAAAGGAGACTTCTAAGCCTTGTGTTCCTCAAGAGAAACACTGGCTGTGAGTTGGCCTAAACTTGCAACAGGTTTGAAAAAACTCAGTGCAGCTTTTTGGGTAAAGGTTTTTGGTGCTGAAAAGGGGCTTGTAAACTGACTGGGAAAGAGAGATGAACTGGGAATAAAATAAGGTTTTTGAGGTAGTGCATGGTGTGCCCACATTTCTTCCAAGTGAGAAGTATGGTCTTACAGTCTGTGAAATAAGATATCAAAGGCTAGCAATACAGGTTTGATTAAAAAAACATATTAGTGATTGGCAGGACACCAAAAGATCAGTTTTGATAGGAAATCAGTAATTTAGATTGTCAGGATTAATGAAATAGGCGTGGCCTTGGTTTGTCCTCTCTCAGAGTAAAGCCAAAGACACTGCTGCTTAACTCTTTCATAGAGATATCCTATATCAGAGATGACAATATCTGAGGGATTTCTTTTGTCCTGATAGCCTAAGCAGAGAGCTTTCAGGTCCTGCTCATTGCATTTCTCCTCCTGTAGTCTCCATGTTACTAATTTTTTGTCAGTTATTAAACCTGATGGATATGACCACACCTACTTTTTTTTTTTAATTAATTTTTTCTTTTTTTTTTACAGGCTAGCAGTGAACAATGCTACCATGATGGGAAGTGTTCTGAAAATGACAGATCGAAGCCACAGGCAGAAGCTGCAGCTGAAAGCTCTGGACACAGTGCTTTTTGGGCCTCCTCTCTGTAAGTACCAAAATTCAAAGTCCTTTGGCCGTTCATCAAGAGGATCTGTGTCTGCTCAGTACCGAACAGCAAAGATAGATCTGCATGAACCAAACTCTGCCCTACACAGGCTCACCTAGGCAAATCATCCCTGGTACAATTCCCCTGAAACAGGAACAGGCTGCCTCTGGATTTATCGGAGCAGCTCTGTAGCCCAGAGGCATCCTGCCTGTTGGGCTTGCATTTCCATCTCTGCTCACAGGGCTGCGGACCCATCGTCTTGCTGGGAGATGTCTTGCTGGGATCTCCCGTGTCTGTAGGGTAAAACCTTCCTGTCCTTCCTGCTCGTTGTGGTGCTGACCATGTGGTGAGGTTTGCAGCTGCACCGAAGGGGATCTGTTGGAGGGCAGCCACCCTGCTGCCGGAGACCTGGGGCTCAGTCAGTGACTCAGGCTGCAGATTATCTGCCTCTGGATGAGGGCAATAGCAATAGGCTAGATGGGAAGGCATTTAGGATGCATGAGAATGAGGGACTGGGTTCCTTTGATGCTGATTATAGGCGATGCTGATTATAGGCATTATAGGCGTCTGTTGGCACGATCTCGAAGCCCTCTAATGCTTATCTTGGTACTGCCTGGGGCACTCCTTTTGCATGCGTTCCATCTGGCTCATGTCTACTGTCTATTAAAGGTACTTTTGTCTCTCTCCCTCTTACTCATGTCTTTCTTATAAGCTTTAGGTGCTTTTGTGAGGTGAACAGAAATCTTGCTTGATCAGGGCCTGTTTCTGCTTGGCATCGTGCAGACAAGATGGATTTTTATGGCAGACTGTGTTGCCAGTACACAATTTCAGGTCTCTTGTGCAGTACTCCTCCTTCCCTTTTAGTCGTCATGTATCCCCTGTGGACAGGAGGTTTAAAATGAATGCAAGGGGAATACTTCCTTACCGTAGTGCAAATGCAATAGTCTGGGCACAAATTCTGGCCCAGGAACTCCCCCAGCTTTGATTGCTGACAGCTGGATGTTTACACCATAAAAAATACCACTTTGTGCTTCCTCTGTTCTTTATGTGGTTTTTTTTAAGTATCTGCTACTGTCCACTGCTGGAATAGCAGGTAGGATGTACCTTCACTCTGCGGGACATGCTAACAATCTAATGGAGAAGTTCAGGTTTTTGGCCTTTTTCCAGCCTTCCCTCTCTCTGCTGCCCAGCACTTGGCCACTGGGAAGTGATAAGGCGCTTGCATTATTTCTTCATTATTTTTAAGTCCAACTATTAGTGCAGTCTTTTCTTGTTTTCAGTCTGTGTCCAAGTTCCTGAGAAAAGGTGAAGTGAGGCAAATCCTGGGAAAACTGGCTGTGCAGACTAAACCAAGTGAAATTTATGAGGCTTGGCAGAGGTATAAGCTAAATGAATTAGAAGCCTAGGTTATACGTTCAACCATCTTTGCTTCCAATTATTAAAAAGCATATGTTCACTCAGGCATGGTTTGCTTTTTTTATTTATACTTGGCTCATGTTACAAGGTGAAGCTTTTCGGTCAGTCAGTGGCATTGCACAGGGGTGGCAGAGACATTGGGTGAGTGCCTGCTGTCGCTGCTCACCCAACAAAGGCTTGAGCCCAGTAACTCCTGTGCTTGGAGGGGGGGGAATTCTTCAGGCGGTTCTTGGATACTCTGTAAATAGCAAAGTAAATTACTTGTAATGGTTTGAGATTAATGGCCATTCTCCGTGTTTGAGGTACTCCATTTTTGCCATGCGGCTGTTGCACTGAACACTGGAACCTCCTCTGGTCAGGCAGATTAAAGCGTGCAGTGAACCGTCCTGATTGGGTTCTTTCAGATCAGTAAGGGTTTCTTACAGATTTTGCAATCTGCATACGTATTGGGTATGTGAATAGAGGAAATAAGCTTTAAATTTTTAGCTGAAGTAGAGAGTTTACAGTTTTTAAAGGGTAATATTTACTATTTGCTGGTGAAGTGAATGGATTTGTCTCCAATTCATACTGCAGTGTATGGTGTGAAGTAGTTTATCTAAAACCGATGCCTTAAGGAATGGATTGTGAAACTGCAGTTTTTAACAGCCATTAGCAATCAACAGTGTTGGGAAGTACTTGGTGATCTTTTAAGCTGCAGGAGCAGCATTTGCACAGCAACAGATTTAGTGGTTTCAGATACGTTCCTGTTATGGTTCTTTTCAGATGGTCGGTGGAGGTGGTCCTCTATGATCTTTGCTCTTGAGAGTGAAGCTGCTGGCAGTGGAATTGGTGCACAGGTGCAGGATTTCTCTCTTGACAAGGGTTTTTCTTCTCTCTTGAAGCTACTTTCTATTCACCACAGGTATAAAAGCATTAAAATAAAACCAGCCTATTGGAGCCCCATGACTGCTTCCTGCAGACTCATAATAAAACCAGAGACATCTCATTGTCAGTGGGGATTAGAGCACACGCACCAAGGTATGGTTCCTCACTGCTGCATGAAGCTGGGTGAAGCTTGTCTCCATCCTGGGGCTAGAGAGCTTGTTCTTTGATGTCTCCTGTAATTTATTGCAGAGGCTTCAGCAAGCATTGGGTAGTTGAGTGGGGCACCTGGCCAGTTTCCTTGCTGATCAGTAGACTCCTGTAATCCCATGAGGTCTGATTTCCTATACCATACCCCAGACGCACCATTTCCTTCTTCAAACAGGTCAGCACACTTGAAAGGTTGGAGCTCTGTAATTAATCCAAGTGCAAAGGAGTATGGTAAAATTATAATCTATGGAAGATGAAGCGATTGCTTCTTCTGTGTCTGTGTCCCTTTGGTGTCCTGGTCCTGTGGTTCAGAAATTTATCTGGTACAAAATACCACAACTTCAGGTGAAGCAGGGGAGGAGAATTTTAAGAAAACAAGCAGTAAAATTAAAAACAATAGCTATTTTTGGTGAAAAGTGCATTTACAATTTTATTCTTTGTAACTCTCAAGTGATGGAGACTGAGACATACATCTCCTCACAGATGGTTCAAGACACCACTGTGGTACCATTTGGGGTTAAAAGACAGACAAAATGCTGTGCACTGAGTTGTTGATCCCAGCGACTTCTCCTGGTCACCTCTCCAAAGGCCAACAAAGTGGAATCTGTATGTTGCTTTGGGATTTCAGGAGAGGTTCCCGTAGCTCCACTTCCCAGGACAGAAGTCCACCAGATGTAATTTGTTTCATGGCTAGGCACAAGCCACAGTGGTTTGCCAAGCTGCTGCCTGACCAGTACCTGCCCTGGGCTCTGCTGGGGGGAGCTTGCCTGGCACTGGAGAGTGCTGCACCCCTCAGCCTCAGCCCCCTGGGGACCAGCCAGGCACCCTGGCACCAATCACCCTGTTTTTGGTGCACCCTGGTGCCTCCCGTACCATACTGAGCTGTCTGCGTGTGTCCTGCAGCGCTGTGGGACAGGGTTTCTGCCGATCCCCTAGCCCTTCTCATTTGCAGTCATCATTAGTTGTCATCCTGAGCGTTACCCTTTCTTTATTGAATATCTGTGCGGGGATTAACAGAAGAGCAAGGACTGGGTGCCTGGAAAAGGAGATGTTTCCCAGACAGGAGGTGGCACTTGGAGGTTTCTGAACGAAATTACCTTTTTTTGCTTTTCATTAAGCATTTATTCCTTGGTGTCCACTCTCCAGGGTGGATGAAGCCATGCATCCTTCAGTATAGCTTCCAATATAGCTGATTGGTTTCCCTTTATTATAATTAAAAGCATATTTGACAAGTATTTCTAGATCTGTTGAATCATTATTTGTTTAATGCAATAGAATTTCTTAACCAAATACTAGATTAATTTATCGCTGTGACATTTAACATCCACTTTAAGTATTTACAGTTAACTGAATTGTGTTTAGATTACCTGCACAGATTACCTGCACCTAAACAGAAAAGCAGCTCTGTCCCATTAATAGACTTCATAGGGTCCGTTAGTGTTGTCATATAGTTTTCTCAGTCCGTGTGCCAGCAGCAACTGGTCAATAAGCTGGGGCTTTAGTTTTGGGTACTCTTTAAGGGGCAATAGCTCTGAACCTGAGAAGCCATGGAGCAGGGCAACAGAGAAATCTGGCTGGTCTTACAGTGTCCTATTGCTGGTGAAAATCAGCACATTTATAAAAGTTTCTTTCCATAATTATCTTGTGGGTCCACTAACAAACGAAAACATGTGTTAAGTACTCAAGAAAGGACTAGGGCTCGATATTGATAGAAAAATTATAGGTGCCATCAGGGGAATTTATTGAGCTGTTAGCTTCATTTGGGTTTTTTAAAAACAGAGGCATTTTTGTATTTTGTTTTTTGCTATCATGCTTACAGCAGCTGCCACCAGGTTGACTTTAGAGGGAATGGTGCCTGTCCCACAGTTGTACCCTGAGGTGGTGGCTCTTGCCTGTCTTGTGTCTGAAAACGTCTGCTACTGAACAAGGAAGGAGTCGTCACTGATCCAATTAATTCACATAGAGAAATGAAAAAATTAGTAATTCCAGTGTGTGTTTTTTCTGATACTTCAACTTGAATGTAAATAACCAGTATGGAATTTGCCAAGTGTGTAGATTTTTCTCTAATTATAGCAATGCTTTTATAAGTTGCTGTAAAATTGCTGATTTTCTAATAGTCCATCCTGGTTCTATTCCCAAAGTAAGACTTTGTGAAACTTTTTGTTTAAAAATTGAGGCTTTGAATTTGTATCTTTCATGGTGGCACTCTCTTGCTTAGGATACCTGAGGTTACTGTTAGTTTTTACTACTGTACAGCTTTTTGCCTTGCTGCTTTAAAATGTAAAACAAAGGCAGTGCTGCACACCTGATGTGACGTGAATAGTCTTGCAGCCAATGCGTTAAAACTACTGTCTTTGCTGAAATTGTGTCCGTTCTTCCTTCTTTCCCCAAAAAAGAAAAGACAAACAGGGCTTGGAAATCGATTTTCCTTCATGTGCATTGCTTTTTTCTGCAGCTTTTGCAAATGTAACGTACACCCAGGTTTTCCCTGTCACGGTTGCTGGTGCTGGGAGCGAAGGGGTGAAGCAGTGCAGGCGCAGCAGAGCAGAAGAGGCCACACGCAAGCAGGGAGAACAGGCTGTGCCAGCCTGTCTGCAGGCGAGGGAGAAATGCAGTGTGATTTAAGTTGCAATAAACTGGACACAAACAATCTGAGCTTCGGCTATAAAACCTCTGCTCCAGTGCCTTGCTGTACAGTTGGCCTCTGTCACAGGGGGTTAGATACAGAGGCTAAATAGCTAAAATAACACGAAGTTCTGGTATGACAAGTTAAAAAGCAGCAAGAAAATTGAGAGTAGAAAGATTATCTTGTGTTGCCTTGGTGATACAACACCCCGAAGGGTCACCCCACTGGCAGCCAGTATGCACTGTAGGAACACAAGCCTTGGCGGGCGGTCAGAGGGAAAAACGATGGCCAGCCACGATGGGAGAGACTGATCCCGTCCCTCCTTGCACCGGCAGCAGTGGCGACGGGCAGATGTTGCATGTGAAAAATGCTGTCTTTTTCTGCTTGATGTAGGTCTTTGGACAGTGATTGCAGCAGCAGGTAGGAGACTTGAATGTCCCCCAGTTCTTCTGACCTGCACCGTGCAGGGAGCCTGGGGCTGGCAAGAATTAACTGCCGCAGGGCAGGGCAGCCCACCTTAGCTATTCTGTGGGTGGTGTGAGCTTAACAAGAGCTATCCTAGAAAAGGTATTTTATACCGGAACACCTCTCCTGTTGTTACTTGCAGTGTTTCCTACTATTCTGCCTTGGAAAGGCACTCACTACCCTGGAGAAAGTGACTTGTCCTGCAGCAGTTATTCTCGCTGGCTCCTGAACACAGAAGCAACGGTTCAATCCACTTCCTTGTGCTGACAAATCCTGAGTGATTTACAGAGTTCTCCTGCCTTTTATAGACTGATACGTTGGTAGTCCCTGTCTGACACTTGTGGTCACGCGTGGCAGTGATGTACGCCACGTAGATCAAACCAAGAGTGGTTCCTGCACCTAGGGTGTTTGATGGCGCTGTACCGTTGGTATGTGGTGTGCCTAGACCAAGTATTGGAATGATAATTTGGGTGTTTGGATATATCGGGCTGGGAGCGTGCAGTGTGTGGGCCAGGCTCACAGGTGTGACTGTAGGTGCATCACTCTGCTATGACCTCATTTCCCAGTCTATGCAGTAGATGCTAACCGGGATTTGAATGAATCCTTTCAGTTGTGTTGGCACTTGGAAGGAAATAAGAGATATTAATTGTGCCCAGGAGACATGTTGCATCCAATACTAAATGTTTGTGTCATGGCAGTGTTAATGTGTGAAATGGCTGGCACAAAGATAATGGCCGTCGTTGCATTCTCCTCGGCGTGAGAGCAGTCACCTTGCTCTGCACTTTTGGGACTAGTCCAAGGTTTTCACTAAAACACAATTTAAGCTGTCTTGAAACTATAGTCATTCATTTGCCAAATTCCAGGCACTTCTATTAGCTATTTCAGAAATATAGGGTTGGTTGGTTTGTTTTGGGGTGGCTTGACGTGCATGGGGGGTGGCATTGTGCTCAGCAAAACAGTACATGTTCTTGAAACGGACTTCGTGAAAATTCTCTCAGGGAAACCCCACTTACTTGCTAATGAACGTGCTTTATGCTGTTCATTTTTTAGTAGGTTAATAGTACTGAGAGCCATGTTTGTGGAAAAATAATCACTAGTTTGTGGCAAATACTGGTTTTTATGAATTTTAGTGCAAAACATAACAGCTGTACTTCTTCTTTTGTTCTTTTCCCCCCTCCTCTTTATCTTTCCAAAGTCCATTTGGCAAGTGCAGGACTCTTCATCCTGCAGCCTGTCTGCTCTGTGAGGTGACGTGCTCAGTACTGTGGGCTGAATCTAAAATATCCCAAGAGCTTTCACAATGTAGGAAAGCATGCAAACAGTGGGTAGAATAAGTTTCAGATTAATTGGATTTTTATTTACCATTCTTTGAATCACTCAGAGGGAGTGACCAAGGTGTACATTAGAGATGGGAGCCCTGACGCTGATTGCAGTTGGTGGGAAGAGGCAAATTCTTTGCTCAAAGCAGCTAAATTACTCCCATGGTCTGGGGAACCCTTCGCTTCGCTTCGGAGAAGAGCTGCAGAGAGAAGCCAGCTTGGCTGAATTTAGCCTTTGTTACCCATACATTCCTTCCCAGGAAAGACTTGGAATTCTTCTGGTCAACCTGTATCTTACAAAGAAAAGTTCTAGGAAGCAAAAAGACTACGTTTACAGCCAAGCTAAGTTTTCCTTGAGTTTCCTTATCCACTTGTCTTGAGCAAAAGCTGCTAAAGAGGAAGGATGTTTGTCAAGTGCTTGTGTGGTGGAGCTGAGAACGGTTGGCACTGGGAACAAGAGTAGGAGATGAATCAGCTCGAGGTGGGGCTGGCAGGTATTTCTCTGTGCAACACCTAAACTTGCCTTAGCTTAGGGCATGATGTTGCGCGGCTGGGGAGGCGGCTGGCAGCGTGCTGGGTAAAGCAGGTAATGGCAATGGTGGAGGAAACAGTAAAAGAGAGAAAAGCTGTAATAGCTGTGGGTGGGTGGGTGGAAAACAAACGGTCTGAATAAGTCAGCCTAGAAGTCTTCTCAAAACATGAAACAAAAGGGATTCAGTATTACATTATCTGCAGCAACTTGCCAGGATCTGCTCCTTAGAAGAGGATGTTGCGGTAATCCATCCGGAATGGGAAACAGGGCCAATATTAATCTTGTTTATTTCTTTAGTGTTGAATTTACGAATGAATGAATGTTTTCAAAGAAAGATTGAACTCTTCTGCGGCGCGTTAGCTGACGGATCGCATGGCAGTGTTTGCAAAGATAAGGGGAGACGGTGCTTGGATGTCTGCTGAATGTTTGAAGAAAGGTCCTGTCCCTCTCCCTCCCGGGGCGGAAGCCCCCTCCGTTGCGGTCAGGGGAACAGCAGCACTGTCCCTCCTCCATGCAGATCCAGTGCAGGGCTGCTGGGCAGCCCCTGCCTGCCCTGAGCCACCCCCATCCCACAGTGTGCTTTACCTTAATGTCTTTAGGTTTCCACCTCCCAAGCAAGCAGCCTGCCCCCAAGTGCCCTTCCCTGTTGGGCCCAGCTCTGCTGATGTGACACACGTATTTTGGCTGTGATCATAGAATCATAGAATGGTTTGGGTTGGAAGGGACCTTTCAAGGTCATCTAGTTCCAACCCCCTTGCTATGGGCAGGGACACCTTCCACTAGACCAGGTTGCTCAAAGCCTCATCCAACCTGGCCTTGAACACTTCCAGGGATGGGGCATCGACACCTCTCTGGGCAACCTGTGCCAGTGCCTCACCACCCCTCAGTGAAGAACTTCCTCCTTACATCTGATCTAAATCTACCCTCTTTCAGTTTAAAACCATTACCCCTCATCCTATCACGATCAGTGACCCTGGTGAGCCTCCCCCTCCTCCTGACACCACTTTGGTCGTCCCTCACACAGGGGAGCTCCCTGTACCCGCTGTGTACTATCTTTCTGTCCAGCGGTGCCAGCTGGCTTTGCCAGTTTGTCTCCAGGTTGGCTGGGCAGGTGAGTTGGGTTTCCTTTGTGCTGCTGGGTTCGGGGTGCTGTGGGAGGGAGGATGCTGCCGGTCTCTGATCCTGCCCCAGCTGCCCTCCTGCTTGCTGCAGAGCCGCTGCGGAGCGCGGAGCTCCTGGCCCGGGCTGCTGTGCATCCAAGCTGGCTGCAGGACCTGTCTCTGCTGGGAAGATGCTGCCAAGTCGCAGTAAAAGGGTTCCCAGAAAGGGCTGAGACTGGAACGGTCAAGCAGTGGAGGGGAGAGGTGCTACCTGGATTTTATCTGGAGCAGCTTGCCTAGCTGAGAAACAGTCAGGGTTGGGTTTCAAGGTGGTGCCAAACTATTTCATTTGCTTCTGAAAAAAATGTAGCTCCTGGAAAAGCTTGACGACACCAATGTCTGAAAGGGGTCTGAGTTTGCAGGAGAGCTTATCTTGAACAACGATGCTATTTCTCCTCTTTCTTACATTTGTGCATCTAAGAGATTGCTGCAGTATTTGTGTTTCAGCAGTGCAAACAGCCATTACATCCCCCGCACAGCATGCAGGATTTCCTCCCCTAGCTGGGATTACATGTTTGCATTGTTTGTTTACATTAAAGCTATTAATATGGCAATCAAGTGCTGGTGGGCCGGGGAGGGCAATAGCTGAGATGCATCAGTGTTTATTGATTAAACTCTTAAAGTGACAGGTGACATTGATTATTTTTCAGCAGTAGATTATGTTCAGTCTATAAAATTTCAGAGGTAAATGTCGCACTTAAAAAAAAAAAAAAGTATTTTATTGTCCTAAGGTAAAAAAGTCACACACTTCTTCATAAGCTGTAGCAGTATTGCTAAGCCATGATTTTTATTTAATCAATTTCTGCTGAAACCCTATTCATCTGTTTCTGACAAATAGGAAGTGATTATTCGTTAGCTTCAAGAACTGCAGGTTAAACTAAAGAGGAGGTTTCCCTGGCAGCCACACAGCTGCTCCCACACTGCTCCTGGAGAACAGGAGCAACTCCCGTACCCAGCCAGCAATTAACCTGCTGCTGCTTTATACCAGTTGCACTTGGTCCAGACTTAAAACAGCATGCTGTTCATCATCAGTCTGAAGTTTAACACGGCCTAAAAAGTTGGTCAGGAAGAGAAAAAAAAAAAAATGGAGCCAAGCAGCGTGAGGTTGGGGAGAGGTGACCTAAGCAATGTGAGTACTGTAATAAGTTATTGCTGCTGGTGCCAGAGCTGAGCTGGAGTGACCAGCTGCGTTCACCCCTGAGCCTGGTACAGAGACAGGATTGAGTAGTAGTTTAACTTGCCTTCACAGGATATTCATGAGTATTTCACATTTCACATGCAACACGCCTGCTTTCGAGGACTGGTTTGCAGGTAGTAATGTAAGTGCTTTTAATCATCAGTCCATACCTAGGGAGAAAAATGCAGGCAGAGGGAGGATAGTGGGAGGCTCGTGCAGGAGAGCATGCCAAGATGCCAGTCTGCTTCAGCTGGAGGCTCCAGTCGGAAATACGTGACAAACAGTGAAGCGGGATGTCATTTAACTGGCCAGCCTACAGCACCAAGGAGTCCCTGGGCTTTCTCATGTTTCTCCTGGGTGGCATCTCTTTTCATAGCCACATTTTGTATTGAAAGCACATCAAGATGCACTGCATCATCCAGGGTTTGTGTGTCTATCATATGTTAACTGGAAAACATTGCTCCAATGTAGTGGGGAAGTCTGTTTATACCCTGATTCAGCAGCTGTGATGTTCTTGGGGTGAACACTCCGTCCCTGCCTGCCTGTGCCCCTTGAGAGCTCTGCAGGGGCCACCACCTCAGGTACCGTGCTGGCTTCGTGGGTGCAGCCTTTTGCCTTAATACCTAAATGCAGCTACAGAAAGAGGCCAACCTCACTGCAGATGTGTGTGTTGCATTTGTGGGTTTTCCCTTTGTTCTTCAGGCAGTCTGTCTGCTCCAGAAGATCTCAGATTTCTGTATGTAGAATGTCCATAACATCGCATCAGTGTATTTCTGTAAAGCTAGGATACTGGGCTGCTTTACATCCGTTTCTTGTGCTGTCTTATGTGTATTCCTCATTTCTGGCTCTCAGTCAACCCAAGCAATTCCTACCAGCCGCAGATGGCAGCAGCCCACTTGAGTCACTCCAGAAATCAATTTTCTGCTAGTGAGGGTGGCCCCATTAGACTAACGCACTTTCAGACTGAGTTCACTCACAGTGGAGCAAGAGCTACAGAGAAACCAAAGATGGCTTGTGACCAGAAAGAGTCATGGGATGGAGTCTGGTGCCGTAACTGGGGTCAGATTCTGGCACTTTGACACGATAAAGATCACTGCAGGCAGTGGGTGTCACTGGTAATGAGCTACATGCGATGTATCTGTCATCTGCTGCTGGGGGGAAACTGACCTTTAAAAGCCTCATCTTCTCCCAGTTATGGCTCACGTCATCTGTTCTTTGCTTAAAAATAAATAAATCAGAAAACCAAGATCCAGTACAAGGCTTTTTCCTAATCACAGGTTTAATGCCCTTACTATTGTAACACATCTATTCTTCTATCTGTACATTTTGAGTCTAGCTTAGCGCGTTCTTCTGCTTTGCTCTATTGCGTTTTGCAGGCTTCCGTCTTCTCCAGTTCACGTCTGCCACTGTGGCATAAGGCAATATATTCCTTAGACTGAGGCTGCACATGCCTTTATGCGATGCTTCATCTAAAGCCTTTGACTAGGAATTATTTCATTTTGGCCAAATCTTTGCTTGTGTATTTGTATTCTTCTTGATAGTATCAGAATATTCTGCCTGTGGCTTGGAACCAGACTGTTAAGGAATCCCTGTATCAGTTACATGGCAGCTTCAATATGTGAAAAAGAAAATGTTGATCTAACCTATCGTCTGTGCTTGATGGAGATATTCTTACAGTCCCTGCTATCATTCTCCCTTTGCTGTGAAATCCCAAGTATATAATTTATTGGAGATACATGAGAACGTAAAAACATATTTCCAGCCCACCTTCTCCCAAATACCAAATTGTATCAAATCCAGCAATCTTTTTCTCCCAATTAAAACACGTCAGCATCCTCCTTTACCACTTTTTCATCTTTGCTTCATCACATTTTGCATACCAGCAGTAACCTTAAGTTTCTGCATCTTCTGTCTTGACTGAAATAGAGATTCATGGGGGGTGAAAACAAATGTATTGTGTCCCTGTACTTGATTTCACTAGGGCATCAAGAGATGTGGGGGTACAATAAATATTCTTCCTGCCTCAGCTGTGAGAGTCCTCATCCCTCCAAATAATGGAAGTAAATTTTTTATTTTTTTTTTTACTTTTTTTAGAGGTTTTGACAAGAGATGTGACACCAATTATTTCTCAACAGCCTGAGAAATGTCTTTAGACCTCCTCTTACAAGGTGAAGTCTCTGTTCCTCTTGCAAATTTACCTGGTTCTTGAGTTTCCTGGGGAAAAGTGATTGGATTCTTAAGCTGTTCTGTGCACCCTTCATGGTTTACATTTTGGGATTTCTCACGAAAGTGAGAGAACACAGGTGCTGGGTGGAGCAGGGTGTGTATCTGAGTTAGGAATGAATGTATTAATTTATTGTTGGGGAACAGAGTGGTCATATCTTAATCCTTTTCATGTGAGGGAGCCACTGTGCCTCTGTGTAGTTCTTTGTCTCTTTACTGCCAGTTGGGGATTTTACCATAGTTCAATAAACCCAGTAAGAGACTTCAAACATGGTCTTTCAGAGCCTTTGCTATCACTGTGGTGTGTGTGACAAATGCAAATTTCAAATTGAAAAGGCCAGTTGAGGAATTCTCTCTTGCATTGTGCAAAGCTGATGCTTAGACCTAAGCATTAGAAAAATCATGTATCTTAATCTATTTAAAAAGCCTTTAAATGATTGCAAAAATTAAAAGGAAGGGAAGTGAAAGCCCTAAATTTGCTATGTTTGTCATTTTGAGGGAAGCATTATGGGGGGGGGGGGGAATTGTGTTTCTTAACTGTGTTTTAAGGTAGCAAAGATGAATTTAAGGCCTTGGGGGACTTTTTAATCTGCATTATAATGCTGTGAGGGAAGTACTTATTAAAATTAATAAAATTATGTAAAAAAATTTGTTAGTAGAGATTCATTTCTAATTTGGTGTAATCAAGTTTTTAAAGTCTCTAAAACTTCAAGTAAGATGGAAAGGCTTTTTGGAGAAAACTCCTTGTAGCGAGAGCACCACAGTCATCTTGTTGCTTCTCAGTTTGTGAGAAAGCAGTCAGCGTGTTGTCATAGCTGGAAACAAAGAGCTGAAGGATTGTGTGAGATGAAGGAGCTGGTTTCTCAGGGACATGATGGAAATCATCCAGCAAGTGCGGCATTGCAGTGCCTTGCATAAATGTTCACAAAACCCCTTACAGTCCTGAAATGAAAGGTGTTGGGAAACTTGCAGCCCAGGTGGGATTTTATGCTGAATCCATTTATGTAAGCTCATCTGCGGTGCACAGAAAGGAAGGGACCCAAGCAGAGATGGCTATCGAGCTTTTTCCCAGCTGGGAACTTACTCAGCTGTGCAGTGGCCACTCCAGACCACGGGCTGGTTCCGTCCTGTGGTCCCAGTGGTGGCAGCTGGCATCTGCCCAGCTGGCAAGGGCTCTTGTCATGCCACCTTCAAACACAAAACACATGCATGTGAATGAAGGAGGGTGTGAAAGAGCTGGAAGCAGAGCATGGCCATGCTGGCTGCTGCCTCTCGTGTCAGCAATAGCTTCTCCTGCAGGAAAGCTGCTTCCAGCCCTGCCCCAAAGCTGCCAGGTGCCCATGGATGGAGGGGGAGAGATCCAGTCCCTGCGCAGCCTCTTGCTTCTGTGCTTCAGTTCTCTCCCCTACAAAATACATCTGATATTTATTTGCCTGTATTGGGTTATGGCATTTCCTTAAAGTATTTTAAAATTCCTATATGAAAGAAGGCTATTCACACTTTCGTCATCTTTAAAATGTCTGGTCGTTGACTTTTCTGTATCCACTCATCTTGGAAAGTGACGTCCTGTCCATTTTAAACTCTTCTCACAGCTGTGACTTCCCGGTCCCAGGGCACCCCTCTGTGCCATGCTCGTCATGAGCCTGATGCGCAAGAAGCTCATTTTGGGGAGTGCTGCTTGTTCTTGCCAGGTCACCACGACCTGTTTGCCCCATGGGCAGGCAGGTATTGCTGCAAGGATCTGGCAGTGAGGACTCACCTTGTTAAAGTGTTTTTCTTGTGGAAAATGGGTGCTGCTTTGGGTGCAGCCCATCTCATGCATGCTGAGTTGAGGTGTCCTCCAGACCAGGTGCAGGACAGAGGGAGAGATGTTGGATCAATTTAGGGAAAATAGCGTTGCTGACTCCTTTTAGAGTAACTGTGAGATTGTGTTACAGCACGTAGTTTGCAGTTCCTCTAAGAAAGAGCCTTTTGGTGGCTGTGCCTGCTGGCAGCTCTCTGGCTGCTCTCGCCTCTGAGTCCTGAGGTGACCTGGCTGCCACTCTGTGCTCTCAGGATCAGCAGCAAGGGGAGCAGGCAGGTTGCATATGTGCATTTCTGTGTTTAAAAAAACCCTGCTCCTGCTTCAGGGGAAGCAAAGAGTTTTTCTGGTTGTGCCAGTAATGGCTCTTTTGCTTCACAGCTGCCAACCTAAATTGTCCCATCAGTCTTGTCCATCTGAGTACTGTCGCATGGAGCTGGTCAAGTGGAACAGCTGGGGGCTGCTGGAGCTGGCACAGCATTTGCTCGCAGATAAGCACCGCCTCACATGCTCACACTTCTCTTTATACGTTTATGTGAAGCCTAATGCAAAAGCCTCCAGGACTTCAGTGTGTTTTAGGGGAGCCTGTGCTGGGAAGCGATGTTGGGTCACTGGTGCTGTCAGTGTTGTATGGAGTGGCCGAGTACGCCATGTGCTGCTGGGAATTGTGTGTTTCCCTCTGATGCCTGTAGACCTTGTTAGGAAATCCGTGTGCCTAGGATAAAACCTGCAGTACCGGTAGCAGAAAGAAATCAGTACTGTGTGAAGTGCAAGCGGAAGGTTGTACTTGGGGGGGTTGCAATGTGCAGGGTTGTAGAATCATAGAATGATTTGGGTTGGTTGGAAGGGACCTTTCAAGGTCATCTAGTCCAACCCCCCTGCCATGGGCAGGGACACCTTCAGCTAGACCAGGTTGCTCAGAGCCCCATCCAACCTGACCTTGAATGTTTCCAGGGATGGGGCATTGACCACCTCTCTGGGCCACCTGGGCCAGGGTTTCACCACCCTCAGTGTAAAACATTTCTTCCTTACACCTAGCCTGAATCTACCTTCTTTTAGTTGAAAACCAGTAGGTACTGAACGTTTAGTGGCAGCTAGCTTGAATAAGCTGCTATTTCTCATTTTTAGCTTTCTCAGTACATACTTGTTTGAGGTTTTGCTAAGTAGTAAACATTAAAAAATTCTGCTTGAGACATTTTTGGGTTTTGTTTAGCACTTAAGCCCCCTACGTATTTACTTTCATTCTCTTACATGCATCCACACTTTTTTTTAAGTAACTGTGTTTTTGCTAACTGTTGAAAAGGGGGGTTTCCACATTGAGTTGTAATTCTGATGGGAAGTTTTGTAACTTGACGATTTGATCTGCCCCATCTCTATGATCACAGTCATATTTTTTTCAACAAAGTTATTTTCTTCTTAGCTCTTATATCTTCATACTCAATGCTATCTGTATTGTCCTAAAAGAACACAGCTGTTCTGGAGGTTCCAGTGCGGAGGCTCTCCTGTATTGCAGGAAAATTACAAGATTTTGAATTTCATCTTCCTTTTTTTTTTTTTCCCCGCATTCAAATTGAATAAATGTTGTCACGGGTCTTTTTCTTCCCTTAAGTGTCAAGGTACCTCATCTTTTCCCTTTGTGAAACTTGAACCACAATTCCTTCTAACATTGTCTTAAGGTCTCATGTCCAGTTCTGGTGCAGGCGAAGCATTGCAGAGTTAATTGTCATGTTCTTTTGAATTCAATAGTATCTCTGGTCTCTTCCAGTAACTCGTCACAACCACCTGAAAGACTTCATGCTGGTGGTGTCCATCGTCATCGGAGTGGGTGGCTGCTGGTTTGCCTACATCCAGAATCGTTATTCGAAGGAGCACATGAAGAAGATGATGAAAGACCTCGAGGGACTTCACAGAGCTGAACAGTCTCTCCATGACCTTCAAGAAAGGTAAGTTTTATGCATCCACCCAGTTGGAGCATTCAACTGTCAAGTCTTCCCTGCAAGGTTATTCTTCATTTAGATTTCAGGAAAGATTTTCTTTTTAGCTGCTGTGTACCAGTGTCAGCACCTTCCTGAGTGACAGTAGCAAACCTGCCAGCTGGTCTTAATAGCTCAAATGGGTGCCTGGCTCGTGAATGAATTCAGTTACCAGGCTACTCATAAAAATGTGTATGTGCTCACTTGACCTACTCTTTGGTAGTGACGTGCTAGTTATGTGTACTTGCGGTGTGCCACACAAAGGCCTGGGTGGTAAAAACTTCCTTGTGTTACTACAATCCTGAAATGTGGTAATGAAGCCCCTTGAGCAAAGTGACAGCGTCCGGTACCAGCATGTCCTGCTCTGAGATGGGCTCCAATGCACACTGACGTGTAGTCAAGCATGGCCATACATACTCCCACACAGTTTTGTTTCCTTTCTGCCCTGTTTTTGTGGTGTGTTTTGTCTCTTCAGTTCCTGTTCTGCTCTAAAAGTCATTACTGGTTAAAAAAAAATAGTCTCTCAATTTCTGGGAAGACTGGACTCCATTTAGTTTTGCCACTGTTGGCATGTGAGAGCTTTCCTCCCTACACTCAGAAGTTTGCTGCTTTAAGGACCAAAACATCTAGCTGAGTAAAATGGGTGGGAGTGCTCCTTCTGTACTCGATGCTGGTCACTCTTAGTTTTGAGTGTGTTGTCTTATTTCAAATAGGTACTTCCTATTTATTTACCACATTTAATTATATAGGAGCAGTGAAATGTACAGTGGTTTCTACTCCTAGTCTGACTCATACTGAAAGTACATCAGGATCCCCACCACCCAAAATTACAGTGTAAATCTGTGCTTAGAGGGGAAGAGCAGCCTCTTAAAGGAGTGTGAAGTAATCCAGCACACTTAGAATTTGTCATCAAGGCTGAGCAGGTTGTTCAACTCTGGCTTTTGATGGGAAAAAAACATGCTGAAACAGTGGAAGCAGTCAGAGGAATTGTACATTCCCTCTTTAATTTTTGAGCTATATCTAGAAGTCCCTGCTTCCATGCCTGCACGGTGATACCTAGATCCAGGAGCGTTGCCTGGGAAGAATGAGAAAAATAAATTTTGGAGTATTAAATACAAGTATCAGAACTCTAGACACTTTGGCAAAGTACTGTAGCCTCAGGGATGTGACCTCTACTCACAGAAATTACTGCAGTGGTTCCAGTAAAACTGCTTATCGGAGAACATGCTGCAAAAGAGGTCTTCCGCAGACACAGGAGTCTTCTAGGAAAGAAAAGAACATTCAGGGCTGTTAATGACAAACCGGGGGCGGGGGGTTTGGCGGTAAGATATTTTTTAAGGACAGATTTAGCAAACAATAGAGCATGATAGTCTTGGACTGTAACTATTTTTCATTAGCTTTAAGTGTAATTTTGGAGGACAAACCTTAATTTGGCTGCCATATAAGCTGACAGCTATGTTCCCAGCAGCTTCTCTGAAAGTGAAGCCCAGCCCCAGTTACATGTGCTGGTCACTCATGGGTGGTGTGACGAGCAACCTCTGCAAACACCAGGATCCCGAGGACTTTTGCAAACAGCCGAGTCTTTGGAAACCATATGACATAGCTATGAGACTGCAGCCTGATTTCTTACCTACGTGCTCGTGACAGCCTTCAGGGAATTGTCCCACACATGAGCATTGTTTGAAAGGCTTTCTTCTTCGAGTGCGATCACATCAGTTGGTTCTATGTGGAGGGTGAACACTTGAGAAAGTACCAAGGTGATGGTGCCAAACTGGGCATGTTCCCCTGGCAGTAATGTGGATACGTGACCTGCTTTTTTTTGGCATAGAGATAGAATCAAGTACATTTCTCCTCTGCCTACAAGGAACTGGCTCTAATCCACAGCTGGTTTCACAAAGCTTTGTGTAATTTTACATTACAGATTGGACATACCCCAAAGAAACAGATTATTCTTTTCTACAGCCAGAAGGACAGGGCAATTCCTTCTCACCGTCCATCCCCCAAAGCATCAGAGCATCCAGGGCAGGGGGTCTCTGCTGGGTGTCACCGAAGAGCAGGTCACACCAGAGATCCAAATGCTGGCTGCTGTGAATGTGCTGTGTGGGGAGCGACCTTGGGATCTGCTGCTGAGGGCAGAGCCATGTAAACAAGTAGATGTGCCTGGGAGGTTCAACTAATGCTCTAAATCCAGATAGGAAGAAACACAAAACCATGTATACTAAGCATAGCTTGAGTCTTAACCCAGAGCAGCTTGTGATGTTTCTGCAGAGTGTGCAGCTGGGAGGGCTTGTCCTCTGCAGAGGGCACTGAGGGGGAGCTCAAGAAGTGGGAGGTGAATTCCTGGACCACATGGGGCCTCTTGGCAGAGGATAGATCTAATTCTCCTCTGAAGTGGGGAATACGCCTTCGCTTCTTCGTGCTTGAGCCCCAGCAAGGTTCAGCTGTGGTCGTCAGCCACTGTAGAAAGGGCAAAAACTACCAACAGCAACAGTTCCCATGGACTTGTTCTGAAGTCCTACTCAGAAACTTCTTTTCTAGAGCTTGAAGTAACCTCCTGTTCTGGCTCATTGAAATTCAGTTCTGAACTGACCTCTGGAAGGCATGTGATGCCTTTCCAGTTGCCTACCAACTGCTAGCACTGTTATTTGATGAACAGCTCTGATAAGCTCTTGAAGAGTTGAAGGGAAGATTGATGCACATAGCCATTTTTTGTTCATCTTTAAAATTAATATTCTTCAACAGTGACACTTTCCAGTTAATTAAATGACCCATTAAGATAAAAAAGTTCATGTCTTAGCACATCCTACTGATGACTGGAGATTATATGAAGATCTGTATTGAAGATCTACTGATTGTATTGAAGATCTGCTCCTGAATTGTGAAGCCCCAGATGGACCTTGATTTCTTGCCCTCGTTACAGGTGCAGCTCTGAAGGCATTTTGTCATCTTGTGGAGCTCAGTGCACGTGAAACCAGTGTGGCTCAATTGTCTGGGTTTGAACAGGAACGCACAGACAAAATGTGGATTTGTCTGTAACCAATATAAGAAAATACAGGCTCAGCTGTAAGGAAAAAAATTATAGTAAGGGAGAATACAATATTAGAGTGCCTTTGAGAATTATCTTAAAGATAAAATTCCTTCTGTCTTCTGCGTCATAGTATGGGGGTTTTTTTCTCCTTTAAACAGAGATATTTTGGTGGATTGGGATTCTTACAGCCCTAGTATGGAAGAGTTTTAGCACTGATGCACAGGGCAGGGAGCGTGGGTTTATCTAAAAACTTGGAATGTCTTGGCAAGAGTCTCTTTAAATTGGGAAGAAAAACACTTTAGTTTCTCAACAGAGCTGTAAATTGAAAATGAGCCTTTTCCAAGAAGAGAGCCAACATCATGGCTGATGAGAGTCCAGCATGTCCAATCTGTTTTAAATGGCCCTCTGCATGCCAAGGAAGAGCTTGAGGAAGAGGAGCCCTTGGCTGGGACAGCCAGCAGCTTCACTCTTGACCCGAAAGGTGGCCATGGGTCCCTGCCACGAGTCTGCGCGCGGGCTGTGCTCCATCTGCCATCACCAAAAGCACAACCAAGTGCTGTCCTACATACGATACAATGCTGGAAGATGGACACCTCTGCATGTGCTGCAGGGAGCAGCATTTGTAGTGACTGAGGATCAGTTTTTCCCTTTCTTTAGTCCCCAGCTGGTCTGGGATGAGCAGGAGCTGCTTGGGGAGCCCAGGAGTGCCCTCCTGAGATGTGTTAGTTGTCATTTACAGCCGAGGTACAGCACACCCAGAGCCAGACCTTGCTGTCCCCTCTCCTCTGTCTCTCCTGCACATCGCTCCGTTGGTTTGCTCTCCAGTTTGGATGTTGATGATCTTGAGTGGGAGAAGATTTTATGACCTTGAAATACTTATTTCTGGCTAAGATGATTCTATTTGGGGTTTTAGGGTGGGTTTTTTTCTTTCAGTTTTATAGATTTTCAGTGACCAAGTAAAACTATCTATCTGCTGTAAGCCACTACTGGTTTTGCTGATTAAGCTGATGCCTTGCTAACCTCACAAACATTGCTGGTAGCTTCAGTTTAGATTAGCACTTTATCCAAGATCCCACCAATCCATAGAGAAGCTGCATGGGCAGGGCAGGAGGTGCATGCAGGGAGAAGGAGCTGGTTTGGGTGGGGAGGGAAGAGAGCTTTGCTTCTCATGGCAGAAAACAGGATTTTCCTCAGTTTGGTTTGGGTTAAAAATAGCATTGCCTCTGCTGCTCATACAGTATGGGTTTGTCCAACTTTTATTGATTCATCTCAAACTGTGATAACTGAGACTTTTGAAAGAGAAGTTCAAGTTTAAAAGGTGGGGACTGTTAGATTGATGCACCTGGTTTCTGATGGTGTAAGCCACAACACTTCATTGTGCTCAATCCAATAGCTGAAGTACATGTTCTGGAAACTCATCACATCTTGATTTGAAGTTTTCCAAAGATGTATGTACCACATTCCTCAGAAATTTGATCCAGGGTTTAATTGTTGCCACCATTTAAAAAAAACCCAAAAGGTATTTTTCATTTGAATCATTAGGCTGGTTCTTGCAAGAAGCCCTTTAATACTCTTATTCCTTTCATTGGTAGTACTTGTTCAACATGATTTTTCAGAACCGTCATTATGAAGTGAACCTCTTCATTTCATTTCAACTGAGTATTTGCCAAATCTTTTTTTTCCCCTTTTACTTGGGAATCACTGTGTCTCTAGAAGCACATGGGTTTGGGACTGTATTTAAAAGAGGCACTGCTGGCATTAGAGGTTTTGCCACCCCTTTTCAGGACAGCTCAGTCCTGCATGGGCCAGGTTCATTCTTGATGCTAATTCAGCTTCACTGAACTTGTGTGAGGATTGCGTTTACACCAGTGCAACTCCCCTGAAATGCAAACATCATAGAAACCCTGAAACATCTGGCTGTGGCTGCAGTGGTGTCTCTTTCAGAGGGCTGAGGCTTCCCAGGCTGAATGGGCAAACCTTCCTGAATGGGTACAAGTAATCTGTTATTACTTTTTGTTGCCATATATAATTCCTACTGATTTAATTCTGTCATGCAGAAAAATAATAACTTCCAGGCAAGATTAAGACCTGTCTAAATTTGAAGGTTTTTGCAAGGGGAAGACAGAGACATCCCATTTGGGTGGTCATACCTGCTCAGGCAGATCTTCCCCTCCTTTTTTTTTTTTTTAAGCCAAAGGTCTTCACTTTTGTAAAAACACTGAAAATTCAAATTAATTGGAGGCTTATTAAAGGAAATCCTGATGTGCTATGGAAAATTAAGAAAATGCGTACTGAATGTTTCAAAATGAAATGAAGTTGAGACTGTGGAGTTCACAATTTAATTTCTTCCTGGGCACAGTGAACTTTCTCCTTGACTCTCCAGGTACAGATCTCTGTTGACATCAACATAGAGTAAATAAGAGCAGGGCTGGTCTAGATTGTGGCTGGCCAGCCCTTGCATTGTGGACTCCTTCAGCTGTGTACAGATAGCCCGACACACACAGCATTGGGCTCTTGGTCTCTGTGTGTTGCAGACTGCAGAAAGCTCAGGAGGAGCATCGCTCTGTGGAGGTGGAGAAGGTGCACCTAGAGAAGAAACTGCAAGATGAGATCAGCATTGCCAAGCAGGAGGCACATCGGCTCCGAGAACTGCGGGAGGGCACAGAGAATGAACTGAGCAGGCAGAAATATGCTGAGCAAGAACTGGAGCAGGTAAGGGTTCAGCCAGATGGATGCACTTATGTATGAGACATGCCAGCAAGAACAGTAGGCAGTTCCTCACTCTGCTTCATCCTTCTGAGAAATCCAGTGATGTTCTGCTTATAATGCTCTTCCACCTTTGCTTTTCCACTCCCCTTTGTGGAGGAAAAGGTCCAAGTATTTCTTCTGCTACTCCACGTTACACATTCCCCCATATAGGTAACAGTGCTGCTTGTGTGTTGGGTAGCAGGGGCCAGGCAGGTGCTGTCTCAAGAGCCATGTGCTGCCACCACACACATCATCCCAGCTTGCCATGCATAAGGAGAGGTATTGAACTTGACCTGTAGCTGCACCCTCTGATGACTTATAATTCTCACTCCAAACCAAAAGCTCTTTCTTTTTTTCTTTTGTATCTGTTCATGGTTTTAGGAGAATTTATAATGAGTTTGGTTGTTCTTACCATGTTTTCTTGTGGATCAGAGAGGTGTACAAAAGAAATTTCCTTCCAAGGAAATTTAGCACTAAGTTAGAATCTGTACAGCAAAGTTAGAATTCATATGCAGTTCTCAAAAAGATTAGTTTTAAATTCAGACTAGCAGGAAAATATGTCCCCAAGTTATATCTTGCAATGTAGGCCTGGGAAGAATATTGTGTATAATTTGCTGCTGGCAAAAAAGAAACATGTTTGGTATATTACCAATTTAAACTGAAGTTGTGTGAGCCAGAATTGCATGAGCCAAGCGAGTACCATGGATATTCTGAGGTGATCAGCCTATCCTCCCAACCTGACTATGTGCAGGCTTTTATGAGGCGATCAGCATATCCTCCCAACCTGACTATGTGCAGGCTTTTATGCCACCATGGAGGATGCAGAAGAAAATGAGGCAAGAATCTAGGGTTTCCACTGACAGGGGGGAAGCAAGTGTCCTGGGCCATCAGGTAACCAGGGAACTATGAGGCAGTGCAGTCTAGGTATGCAAATAGTCAGCAAACAGCAAATTTCCTTCCTGCTTGGAATACCTACTGCCCAGACATCTGCAGGCACCTGTTACCAGCTTTGCTCTCGTGATCCAACATCATTGCTCCTAACTTGTCATCCAGCCTCTCCACAAAGTTACTGAGCTCTGTTTCAGGACACGCATTGGGACATCCGTACTCACGCACGTGGAAATTCGGTCATTTTGTATTGTGGCCCATTAAATAAGGATGTGTAGCCTTCCTCTTGTAACCCTGAGCCCTTGTACCTGACCTGCTCCTGGCTTTTGGAGAAGGCATGGTCTCATCCATTCCACTTCCCTTTCCACTTTACATTTGTTAAGAAACCCAGAAAGCCAGAGGTGACTTAACCGCTCTGTTGTTTCTTAGAGGCCTTCGGGAGGGATGCATTGACAGGGTGAGTATTGGTTTTACCCACCTGACCCACACTGTGTGATTATAACACGATCACCATCCCAGTGAGCTGTAGACCACGGACAACATTAACCAGTCACTCCCACTGACCGTAAAAGTCATTCGATTTTAAGATATTCTGGGGTCCCAGGGAATATTAAAACAAGGCCTTCTGCACCAGTTGATTCTTATCACCAAAATGATACTGGAGGGTTTGGAAGCTCCTTCTGGAGTCAGGCTTATGAGATGGAGAAGCAGTGTATTTCTGGGATGGGACTGTCCCATACTGGGTTGTTCATACTGATCCTATCTCCTCGTTAGGTCATCTTCCCCCAGACCATGGACCCAGCTGTGGCTGCAGACCCAGAGGGCATTCCTTGCTTTATAAATTGTTGCTCTTTGTGGTCAAAATGGGGTCTTAGAAATCTTCACAGGAGAATGTAGACACACTAAGTGACTCCTATTGATATTGATGCCCCTGCAGAACCAAGAGGGTTTGTGTTTTGGACACTGCTGTATGATGGCTCATCTCAACCACTGGTCCTTGGCTGTTGTTCTGCACCGCTTCCCTTTTCCACCATTCCATAAAAGTGTTGTTCCTGTAAATGTTTTGAGCACTCCTCTACCCCAAATACCTAGTGGTAGATTTCCCGTATTCCTAAATCTCAGATGCTTGCGGATCGCGGTCAGAGTTTTGCCTGTGGTGGGAGCAGTGCCCAGTGCCGCTGGTGTCAGAGGGGAAAAAATAGGCCTTCCTGGGGTCTACGATTCTGAATTTGTAACTTTTTGAATGATTTAGGCAATGTTATGCTCAACGAGACTAAATCACACATAAGTGATATAAGTAGTTGACCTCTTCTGTACGGTGCCTCCTGGCTACTTCTAGATGGACTGTACAAATGTCCTCCTGGATAAAATATGGAGTTTCAAAGTATCTGTGTGTGACCTGCTGCTTTTGGCTCACTAGAAATTACGCCTATGCCAGACTTGGTGAGACGTGACTGAGTTAAATAACACGTTGAGGGAAAAGATCCAAGTTTGAGCAATTTTTAAAAAAAATGCTTCTCTTCAGTCCGCTTGCGGCTGTGCTGTGTGGGAAACGGAGAGGCACTGGTACCAGGCAAGGGTGGGTGTAAACGCAGTTGTGGGAAGAGTGTGTTGGGCATTGGGAAGCGTGCATTGGGCATTGGTGCGGAGCCTGAGCAGGTCACTCGCTGGATACTCCCATTGCCTCTGCATTTCTTAGATCTGAGCCCTAAATTATAGAAAGATAAAATAGGACAAACATCATCTAGGCATCATCCCAGTGACACGTGCGCAGCCCTAACTGCATAGCTGGCCGTGCTGTAGCTGGACCTTTCCTCCTAGCTCCAACTCTGTTAGGAGAAGGTCTGCATTGGTGGGCCACGGTTTTTGAGGCAGTGAAAGCTCTTGAAGGTGCTTAGGGTTGGCTTTTATTTTAACAGCAAGAAAGTCTGTTGTAGAGTGTATAACCACATATACCCCTCCTGAGGTTTGAGGTGCTGTGGTTGGAGAGTAGTCCAGTCCACGACTGTTGTGCTGTCCCTGGATTGCAGCAGCTCTGAGCTGCAGTTGCCATCCTTTGGTTTCTCCGGTGTGGGACATGTTAACTTCTTGCAGGGCTTGTGTTAGACTTCAGGTTTATTAAAGTCTCTCCACATCATGTGTAATGGAAGAGAAGTGTTAATTATTGATGGTCTCTAGCACCACATACTTTTATGTAAGGTTTTGGTGTCTTCAACTTGCTTGTCACCCACTTTCTTCTAATTTTGTAATCGTTCCCTTCTCCAGCAAGATAAGTAAGTGGAGGAGACCAGACCGATGGTGTGTGGAGGAGACTGAGCTGGGGTGGAAGGAGAGTCCCCCAGAAAGCTACAGAAACTGCTGATTCCAGACGTGTTACTTCTTTTCCTGACCAAGCAGCACATGTTTTGTGTCTAAATATTTTTATCATCTTGCTCCAGTGTGAAAGTTGTCTCTTGACAAGCTCCCTCTGTTTGGCTCAGTAGCTGCAGTGAGAAAAAGCGATTGCCTGTGCAGCGTTGTCAGCGATTCTGCCTCAGGAGGATAATCTGTGAGTTTCACAGACCTGCAGGCAGGCAGCGAACTTTGCAGAGATTTCTAGAGGCTACGATAAGCACCCTGAATATCCTTACCTAAAGTCTAATTCTCTTTTAACTAACTCATGCATCATGCTGTCAGCTCTGGAGGGTTTACCTGCAGTTTATGCTGTTGTGAGGCAGAAGAGCTGACGTGAAGGGGTAGACCAGGTCAGTGATGAACTTGCCCTCCCTGATAGCTGAGGTGCTGAGGCAGGACAGCCTCGCGATGGTTGGAAATTTTTGAGGAAGGAGCTCACCTTTAGGATGAAAGGAAAACACCGTAGTGTGTTCTGGTCATCCGAGCAGCAGCCTTGCCCTGTTGGATGGCTTTCCTGCTGCGCTCCTCTCTCTCACTTGCCTGCAGTACCAGGATGCCATCTCTCCTTCTGATGACTTTTGCTTCTGTCATGAGTAGGATTAAGTTGCGTGGAGTCTCTTTTTTTTTCTCTTCCTTTTTTCTGGTACCTTAAAAGCACCGGGTTGGCGGCCAGCGGTTGGGATGACCTTGTGGGAGGGCAGGCTCTCCCTGCCGCTGCTGCAACACCGCGCCGGCCGGTTCTCCCCCAGGTGCGGATGGCACTCAAGAATGCTGAGAAGGAGCTAGAGTCCCACTGCAGCTGGGCTGCGCCCGAGGCCCTGCAGAAGTGGCTCCAGCTGACCCACGAGGTGGAGGTCCAGTACTACAACATCAAGAAACAGAATGCGGAGAAGCAGCTGCTGGTGGCCAAGGAAGGGGTGAGAATTTCAGCATCTTGTCCTGGGTCTTCCCCTCGCAGCCACGGGAAAAGGTTTGGGGAATGAAACCTGCAGAGCTGGTTTCTCTGCACCTCCTTTATTTGCCTTTTAATGCCTTAAATTTGCATTTTTTTGAAGTGCAGCACAAACCTTCATAGAGATGTAAGTAGGGGCTGAAAATTATAATAAGCGATCGCCTCTCAGGGCATGGCAGGCCCTGACCTGGGCATGCCCGTCAGCTGCGTTAGCCTGTCTTCAGTAGGCTGGAGCCCTGGGAAGGTGCAGAGTATGAATTGCTGCCTGTGTGACAGCACTGTGGGTAGTCAGTAAGCAGAAGGTTTTGTACCTATTAAGTATAATCCTTGCTTTAGGTGATTTACATGCGCAGGCAACAAAATTTCTAATGTGCATGCAATCTGTAGCGATGAATCATTTTTGTATTCCCAGTTGTTTCGAATTTTCTGTGCCAACCAAGAAGCGATGAGCTGCAGGGAAGCTGTCGAAACATGTATTTGTGTCTCTGGACGTACACAGCAGTCAGAGCTGGCAGCATAGAAAAATTTGTCTGCCTTAATATTTTTTTATTCTGAACATTTTAACATTTCAATGGTTTTCCTTTTGCTGTGTCAGTTCTTGTGTCTACATCCTTGGTTTGTCTTTTGTAAGTCTCAAGTTACTGCCGCTAGATCTGTGAACCAAAGAGCTGTGTGTGGCGACTTTAATTTTGATTATACACTGTGCCACAACAGGAAGGCAAAAAAACAAACCTCCAAACAAAAAACCTCCCCAAACCAACAACCCTAGGGCATTAACAGTGTTTCTCTGATAGTTTACTCATGGGAAAGACAAAACAAGGTTTTATGACAGAGCCATTTGCTGTATGAAGTAGCTGGTTCAGTTCTCTGACTCTTTGGAAATCAGAAGGGCCAAGGAGGAGCCTGAAACCCCCAACCTTCTTACTCACTGCTGGCGAATTCCTCACCCACCATGCTAGGAAGAATAACACCCTTCAGTAAAAACCCAACTCACACTATTTACATGTGTGCAAACAGCTGCAGGGACTATTTCTGTCTCAGCCCATCCAGGATGTTCTTGTCCTGGAGGAAACATAAGGCTGTCTTCTTCCTGTGACCTTTTTCTGTTGATGTTCCAGGCTGAAAAAATCAAAAAGAAGCGAAACACCCTGTTTGGAACATTTCATGTTGCTCACAGCTCATCTCTAGATGATGTTGATCATAAAATCTTAACTGCAAAGTGAGTATCTACTTATTATCTTCCCTTATTTCTGCCTGCCTTTTTCACCCCTCACTTATTACAGGCACAAGTGTACTATAGCCTGTACAGGTGCTCTTGGTCTCATTTTGCTGAACTTTTGTTCTGTTTACTTTAGTTAGCTGGGATTGGACTTCTTTTAGTCAGTAACCTTTTAATTTTATCTCTGTGAAACAAGAAATTGCAGTTATCCAGAGCAATTAAAAGTCCTGTCAAAATGAGCAATTGGGGGATCGCAGTATTCTTAAGCGATTATCCCTGGATATTTCAGTTGTTGCTGGTTTTTTTTTTAAACTCCTGTACTCCTGAAAGTGGAATTAAAGATGTCTCAAGTATTAGGATACAAAGCTGAACCACTAGACTCCCTGTTTCAGACAATTTATGGTGTCTTTTTCCTTCACTCCCCACATTTTTCCTTGCTTGAACCTTGCTTCCAGGCAAGCGCTGAGCGAAGTGACGGCTGCACTGCGGGAGCGCCTGCATCGCTGGCAGCAGATAGAGCTGCTCTGCGGCTTCCAGATCGTCAACAACCCAGGCATCCACACCCTGGCGTCAGCCCTTAACATTGACCCCAGCTGGATGGGCACTCCGCGGCCTAACCCCTCACATTTCATCATGACTGATGACGTGGACGATTTGGATGAAGAGATCGTGTCTCCCATGTCCATACAATGTACGTAGACTGTGTTAGCTGCGTGTGGTGAGTCTGCATCTGCCGGGTGCCACAACATAGGGCGGACCTGGAACAGTAGTTCCAATATGTTAGGAGGAATCAAGGTATCTAAGTTAAAGTTTAAATGACCAAAGAGAAATTGTTAGTTGTTAAGGGTCAGGAATGTCCATAAGTGCTAGACCACCACTGCTGGGGTTGCTTGGAGCCTGCTAATTCCAGCAGAACTAGTAATTTGTAGATGTTATTAGTCATCATTTAATCATATGTATGCTGTTGTGTTCAACTTACTGAATTTAAGCATTTACCAAAAAAACCCAAAAGGCATGGGCTAGACCCACAGAAGTGAGAGAGAAAAACAAAGTACATTTTCCTGATGTCCCTGTAACTAGAACACTTGTTCAGGATATAAAAGGACCTGAAGACACCCCCTCCTCATGCAGGGCTTTGGACTTGCACCTCCTGCCATTCTGTATAGGGAGGAGGAGCAGTCTGCTGTGGTGATGCTGCCTACCTGTAACAACCTGTTAAACATTTCCTGGAGCAAAGACTGAAACTTCAATGCCCCATCTCCTGTGCATGTCTTGTAGTCACCAAGGTGGGTGTTTGCTCCCTCTTTAGCGGTGACTGTTTGTATACAAAGTGCATCGACTCCTGTAGGGAGGAACGGGGCTGCTGGAAAGGGAGGGTGGACTGCTCTCATGAGCCCAGATCTCTCGCAGGAAGGGACTGAACTTGAGTCACCCTGTGCCTGTTACTTTCTCAATTGCTGAGCTCTTGGATTAAGTGAAGGTTGTCTCCTTCTCCATGAAAGGTTTGTGAATCAGTCCTGGCTACTGTTCCCATGTTAAACTGACCTAGATTTGGTCTTGCTTCTCTCAAAAATGCACTTTCCAAATACAGTTTCCTATCTCTAGCTATTGCACAAGAGAATGGGAGAACTGAGGAGCAGTTCCAGACACTCTGCCACAGTGGTCTGGGTGGCACAGGGAGCAGCACGTGGCTGGAGCACAGCTTTCTGAGCTCCATCTGGGAGAGGGAAGCCCGTGCTGACAGCGTTAGCTGCAGCAGTCTTTTTAGTTATGTCTGATTCAGGTCACTTTCTAGTGAAGACTTCATCAAAAGTCTATTTAACTGGGTAGAAGGTGGGGAAGAGGAACAGAAGAGTGTTGGGGTTGGCAGTGTGCGCTGCAGGAGATGCCCGTATGTGCCATTGCCATCCTTGCCTCGTGGTTTCGGGCTCTGGTTAAATGCTGTGACGGTCTGGAGGTGAGTGCTGAGGTCAAGCTAAGGACGATGAAGGCAGAGCACTGAGGATTTGGCTAGCTTGCAGGATGGTAAGGCAGGAGGAACTGGGTATTTGCATCTTTCCAGGCCTCAGCAAACACGAGGGTTGGAGCTGGCAGTTTATGGGATTGGGTGTGCATGGGGAAGGTTTAAAGTCTCAAACAGATAATGGTGTCCTACTAGTCTTTGTGATTATCAGTTACCATTAGAAACCAAGACAGCTCCAATAAAACAGTTGCAAAGACGCAAGTGAGGTATTAATGAGAGAGGGATGTCTGAAGAAAAGCCCTAAGTAACACCTGAAGCACAGTCTCTGGAGGATGTGAGCTGTATGAGGCATGAATCTTTATCTGAGATTTTAAGCCTCAGCTTCTTTGTGCCTTGCTTGGGACACCTCGAGTGAGATTCTTGCAGTGAGCACTTGCAGTTCCCGTCAGTCCAGTGATCAGCGGTGAGCATGCCTGCCTGCGTGCCGCAGCGCTGACCTGCATCCCTGCAGGTGATAACTCTGCATAGCAAGCACTGGGCATCCAAGTTCCCAAAGCAAGGGAGCGTTTGACTTTCCATAGAGGATTTTTCTTTTTCTGTGTACAAAAACTGCTTCAGGAGACAAGTGCAGAGATTTTCCTCCCCAGACGTGTTGGGGTTGTTGCTGACTGCCCGTGATGATTCTCATGGTAAATCACATTTTTCTCTCTCCCGTTCACTCCTGGTTGGCCCATCCCAGATGCAGCCTGGCTTTTCGGGCGCAGGTTCAGTGACCGCTCGTCTCTGTCCTCGGAGGATCAGTCCCTCTGGAAATACCCTGGTTTGGTTCTCTTCAATTATATTTTAATTTTTTGTTCTACCCTCTGCCCTTTTTCTGGACTAAAATACATACACAGATTTTCCCACTTTCTGGCACAGAAAACTAATGAATCTACCTCTCTTCACTGAGTCATTAGCATCTTTACTAACCCCAGGGAAGAGTCTGGTGGGATGAAGAAGAATCACAGTTCGCTGTAGTTCCCGTGTGCTCTTGGGTTTTGCTTTTTTTAAAAAAATCCAGTTATGAAATCTGGAGGGTTGATTTTACTTGGTTTTACCCCTGAGGTGGAGATTAAGGATTCAGGCTAGGCCAGGAGGAGGTGATAATGTTCCCTTTCCCATCCCACCTCTTTCTTTGCACGGGCTTTGCTTGCAGCCCCTTCACTGCCAGCTGAGGCTGACCCCAGTCCTTCCTCGTGGGGGCTGCTGCTGACTGCTATGCCTTTCTTCCCTCAGTATCCTTAAATAAATTGAGCAGTGCCACTTATTATGCTAATCTGTCCCCTGGTGCCCTGATGCTGGGGCTGTGGGGATGGCATGCTCCGCCCCAGAGACGCCAAGCCTCCTGCTTCTGGCTGGAAGCGTTCCCTTCACGGAGTGCTGCTGAACGCTGGCAGCATGGGATGGAGGAGGACAAGCACGTGCAGCAGCAGGCCAGGCTGTACACTGGTGTTGGTTAGGGCTTGCGTGGTGGTGGTCTTCCTCAGGATGATGAGCAGGTTATTTGGCTAACGTTGATAAAACATGTGCAGTGTCTGGGGTGAGATGGTCTTCATGGGATTCGAGGGGCTGCTGTGGCTGTGCAAGGTGAGGTCTCAGCCTTTGGTCCGGTGCTTATAGCAGGGTAAATTGTGCAAAAGGAGAAGGCAAAGGGGTAAGTCAAGTTGGTAAATGAGGAATGGAATGCCAGGAAAAAAACCCAACAAACCCCTTAGGGAAGAAAGGATGGGCCAAGAGAAAAAGAAACCTGTAGCAGAAACCCATAATCCCCCAGTTAATTATTCTGTAGAGCTTGGATCCCTGTTAGCCCTCCAAACTGAGACTCCTAAACTGTATCCCTGCCAGCAGCAGGCAAGTAGGGATCAGCTGTGCTATTCCTGTCTGTGCTGCCTTAGTTAGCAGCAGTTGTTGCTGCAAAGGCACAGCAGGGGAGCTGGAACAGCCTCCAGTTCTGCCCATTAACACTCTCCCCCTCACCTCCTCTGATCAGTTTTCTGCAAGTCCCCACCGGAGCAAGGGGGTTTTTTCCACCTTGACTCCGTGTGACTCGATTTCACTTAATTTCAGCTCTGGAGCTCTTGAGAGAAAAAAAAAATATTGAAATAGAAAGTGGATCGTATAAAGAGCTCCAGCAAAAGAAAGGTTCATAGATGGGCAGTGTAGTAAAGCAAGAAGTAGCAAACCTGAGTGGTGGGACCCTGCGAGAGGAACTGTGATTAACCTTGGAGATGTGGAAACAGCAAAGTTGACTGAATTATTCTTGCTTGTTCCTTCTTTCACTTGAAATACGTCCCAGCAGTGATGCTTCAGTACCTAAGTTGTTGCTGTCAGTTGAGCTGCAGGAGACTCGTGTTTCCTAGCTGTATGTTTTTATAGCAGTGATTTGCTGGTTCTTCGATTCCCGAAGGAGCTCTCCTTCTACTCCATTTCTTAGCTTTCCTGTCTGTTCACCTTTTTAACCCATTTTTACATTTATTTCTTATGTATACAAGAAATCCTGAACAATCCTGAACACCTTATCTCCTGCAAAAGAAGGAACATCTTGTATGGAAATTACAGCTAGTGGGTTAAATACAACCAGTCTGGTTGTCTGCAGGATGGCGATACAGCCGAGTGGATCCTTAGTTTTCCATGTGTAATGCTCTGCCTGATGGAGATGAGCGTGCAGAAATCTCCGTGTAGATGAAGGTGCCTCCCTCTGCCTTTCTAACGGTGACTCCCTGGCTCCGGCTCAGTGTGTAGGTGTGGTACAGATGTAATGTAGGCTTGGTGCAGAGAGAACTGGCCGACCTCTCTGGCCTGTTACCTGACAGGAAAGACTATGTGGCCAGAAAGATCATTATGATCTTTAAAAGCTGTTAATTAGCTGGTGACGGTGCACTGAAGGAGGCAGTCCAGTTTGTTTCTCTGAACCAAGATGAATTTGCAATTACAGAAAAATACTTTTCAAATCGAGTGTCTCTTTGATCAGTGAGCTAATTATCGAACAGACTGGAACAGATGATACCACTTTTGGACCAGAGCTATAATTTCAGGCATGGACTGATGACGAAAGCCTGTGCCTACCCAATTAATATCATAGTTACTATACATCTGTCACGTGTCCTGGCTGTTCTGCCCTGCAGAAGGGTACACAGCTGGGAGGTTTCTGCATCTTCATAGAAGCCTTCCTGTGCCTGAACACAAAGTGCAGCTGTACTTTACAACCCTGCTTTCTGTCCTGCATTCCTGCGCCTTGCTCCAGGAGTTGCACTGGCACAATGATGCTGGAAGCAGGAGCAGAGCCGAGCTCCGGGAATGGAGCTCTCCTTGCTGGCTTTAGGTGCCTACATTTGAACTGATCACCAGAGGCTCCTTTTTTTAGGCTGTGTAGGGAAGTAGAAGTACCAGGGCATGAAGCATCTGAGCGATTTGGATGTCTGCGTTAGGATGAAATGAATCATGCCCTGAAAGTACTGACTTGTTCACGTTTACTATAAAGGGAGCCTGGGTGGTAGCTCTGATGTAAAGTTGGGTAGGATGAATCATGCAGCCAGTTTCTGCTTCAAGCAAGATGATCAGATAAGGTGTTCAGAAAGCACCTATATCAGGAATGGCAAACAGAGTTTTTCATGGGTTGGGCATTAATCTAGCATGTTAAGCAGTAGCACCAGCTTAATGCTCATCTGCATTAAACCAGGGTAACTTACAGCACAAGGTGGGATGGCTGCAGTGGTCTGAGAAAGTGTCCTGGTGACAGAAAGCATGGTGCTGCGGTGCATAGCCCTGGCCGTGGGTGGCAGTTTTATTGCGTTGCCTCCTCGCTGATTTGATGTGCTGCCTTCAGCATTCTCCCTTTCTCTCATTACAGCTCCTGCCTTGCCCAGCACAGTTCGCCAGCGCCTGGTGGACCCACAGCACGCCCACGGATCTCAGAGGTTGGTAGAGAGTTATGTGCAAGGCCAGAATGAGTCGGGCCAACCTGCCCATTACTGGGCAGGCAGAGTCTCTCTCCGTCGAATGCACAGCCTCTCCTCTGGACAGTCTTTCAGTTCCGACCTTCCCGGCACCAGCCCACCATCTGCTGCCACCACCACCTCTTCCACCTCTTGCTCCTCATCCACCACCACTGCATCTGCTCCTGCTTGCCATGTCCACCCTATCTATTACCATCACACCACCTCCTCTTATTTCCTTCAGATGGACTCCATCCCTGATCTACCCCCTCCTGATGTCACCTCTGGAGTTCGCTGTCGCACTGAAAGCTTTGGGTATATTGCTGTTTCTTTTCTAGCTCCCTCTTGCCTGCTGTGTCTCAGAGCTGATGCTTGCTTGGGTGCTCTTTCTCCTAGATTCCTTGTGCCCTTTCCTTTTGGGCCTTTATTTCATGATTTATCTGCGTTTGTTTCTTCAACCACTCTCCTGTGCCAGTGGACCCTCTAAGGAGTGCTCCATGGTCCATTCCCATATCTGCGAACTCAGCAGGTGCATAAACCATGGAGGTGCTGTTGTTTAACTGTAGCTAAGCAAATGAGAATTCCTGGGCAATCGGTTATCGCTAAATAAGTCAGTCTTTCACTTGGGTAATGCACCTGTGAGAACAAAGGTAACACAACTAATCAAACAAACACTGACCTTATTTGAAGCCTTGACTTATTTGGGGTCTTCACAAGCGAATTGCAAAGGAAACACGATGGGTAGATACTGTGAGATAGTAGTTGGTGCTGCTGAAGGGTTTGAAATTCGTGCTGTTTTTAAGAGATGGCAAAAAGCAGGATTTAGGAATTCCATGTTTCAGAGTGTCTATCGACCTCTGTTTTGGTAGGGGATGAAGCATGATTGTGTTTTGGCTATGGAATGTCTGAATAATGAGGAGGGAGTTAGTGCTTCTTATGCTGGATCACTGGCTTTAACTTGGTCACTTTCAGTAGTAACAGCTGGCGAGCGACGGTTCTTTGGAGACCTGTGTATGCTAGGATCCAAGGAGCTAGTTGTCATCCACATCCCTAAATCCCTGACCTCTGCTGATTCACCCTGCCGGCATTAGAAAGGCAAAGGACTGGGTGGGCCATAGATGGGGGAATCCTATCTGCTCTAACTGGGGTGCTGCGGGGGGGCCTCCGGCAACCGTCCCAATTTCAGAAATGTTCTGTAGCCCAAGCAGAGGATTGTGTTCCTTGGGCTGCCTGGGGTGGCTTTCTTCCAAACAAGGTCCACAGGCAGCAGTCATTGGAGGTCCTCGCCCCACGTGGGTCGTGGATGGACCCAGCTCCAGAGTGTGGTTTGAGACCACGTCCATTCAGATGCTTGATTTAAACCCGCGGCTAAGGGGTGAGTGGCGAGTCTGGTTTGCATGGTTTCTGGTTCAGGGGCATCGCAGGCACTTGGTGTGGAGGTGTCGGCACTGAAGTAGATGGTGGAAGGGCTGTGATGGGCCATCAGGGGAGTCCTGTCCTCCTGCCCTGCCGGGGAGCTGCCTCTGACTGTGGCCAAGTCATTCCATCTCTGTTCTGCGCTTTCTCCTTGGTAAAATTAAAAATAGTCTCCTTATCCACAGCATGAGGGAAAAGGCTGGAAGTCTCTCAGTGAGGAAGTCGATGGGGACGATGTCCTTTCATGTTTATTTATCCAAGCAGGACAACATTCCAAGTCACCACATCTTCATTTGTCCCGGCACGTTGTACCATTATTCCTTTATCTGTAGGTACCTTTGCCCTTAGCCGTAGGTTCTCTCCTGACATCATTTACACAGTCTCTGTTTTGGATGTCTCACCTCCTTGCTAACTTGTGTGTCTCAAAGCTGGGCTGCCTGCGGGCTGCCCGCTGGACCAGAGCATCCCTGAGCCCAGGCTGCAAGAAGCAGCACGTGTAAAGCCCCAAGCAGCCCCAGGCAGATGATGGATTCTGGAGTATTGGGGCGGGGGGAAATTACTGCACCTGCTCCACAATGGACAATTAAAGAGCAATGTCTTGGTTAATTTAGTAATGTTTGTTTTGGGATTACGAGAAGCAGCATGATTAAAATTTAGATTAATTACTGCCAATTTGAGTTCAGTTGCAGCTGTCCCAGTTTGACTGATAAAAGCTGGGAATGCTTCTGGTAACATTGCACAGTCCCTGTTTACCATCGACCTTCTTGTCTCTGTAGGGGCTTGTCCTGGGAGCTCGAAGGCTGATGTACTGTTTCAAAAATAGCTGTATAAACATGATTTTTTTTTTTTTCAGCTGAGGCCTGTGATACACTTAATTGCTGACCAGGTTGAAGTCTCAAACCTGTAGACTCCCCTGAGAGTGGCAGAGGGAAATGTAGTGTGACTTTCGGATCCCCATTAGAAAAGACAATGATGCTGAGAGGTCATTCCCCATGGGCACTTAGTAGTTTGTCAGAACGTAATTGGCCACCATTCAGTGGAAGATAGGACTTTTTTGTCCCTGTTCCCACAGCGAAAACCACCTGTTGATGCAGGATAATTGATTTAGCAATGGAGATTTGCAGAGTAAGAACTTCTCACATAAGATTTGCTTCAGCTACACAATAGCAGACAAAATCCATGCTCATTCATTTTCTGTTCATTGCAGAAAACAGAAATGAAGAATTGGGTGCCCAAATGTGTTCTTGCTTTGTTGCTTTTAATTTTTTGTCAAACTGCATCGTTAGCAGATGCTGCTTAGATGCATCTCTTTAAAAATATTGCCACAAGGGCATGCCACAGCACAAGCCAATGAATTGCTCTTTCTCTTTTATATAACCAGTCTCGCAGGCCTTTACTTACATCCCTCGAGCTCCACAGCCTCCCAAAGAGGCAAGCAGAACAGATGGGGAAGCTGAGGCTGAGAAAGGCCTTCCAGGGAGCCATTGCCAAGGACGAAAATGGAACCCAAAAAATTCCTGGCTCCTGGCTCCCTTGGTAGGAGGAGAGTGCTACCTTGAGTACTTTGGGCTGCTGGATCGCTTTAGCCTCTCATATCCAGCAGACGCCAATGTTGGCGAGACCTCGCAAGAGAAATCGTCTCAAACGAGCCGTTCCCCCAGAGAAAGGCTCGGGGATCTCTTCTCTCCTTGCAAGCTGTATACGGTGCTAAAGTCTGCTGGGGGTTAACCTGGTAGGGACCTTCTCTCCAGGCAAGGCCAGCGCGTGGCCGCTGAATTGCTTTCATGAACTCCTCACTGTTTGCTTCTCTTTTGCAATTGGCTTCAGAGGATCCGGTGCAAATAAGGTCAGAGCTGTTCTGATTTTGAAGGCTGATGTGTGTTTTTTAATGTTAATGAAGTGGACTGGGTGTCCCTTGGGGGGGAGAGGGGTTGGAGGGTGCTGTGTGCACAGAGGTTGCTGCTGCCAGTGCCTGCTTCAAGTGGTACCCATGGATAAACCTGATGGAGATGGGAGTGTAGGACCAAATCCCCATGCTGGTGGCCCTTTTCCAATGGGGAAGGGAGGTGGCAGCCAAAGCAAAAGGAGAGTGTCAGTAATCCAGTGAAAAGAGTAATTCACAGCTCTTACAGAATGGAAGAAATGACTGTTGGATTTGCATTGTAGAGGCTGTTACTAAGCCTCTGACTGTGCCACGTGGAGCACAGTAGAATAACTAAGCTGTACAGAAAATTTCATTTTGCCTTAGGGGAAGCCTTTGCTGCCCTGGTGCCACATGCTAGCTTAAGTATATAATGTATAGCCTTGCAGTTATGGGTGCTCTCGGTAAAGGGCAGGGAGTGGTAGAGGCAGCAAGGTCTGTATGAGGCTGGTAGACCAAGCCCTGCTTTAGTGTCAGACGCCCTTGAGCCACTCCTAAGCTTTCCTACAGCCCATGTCCTGGATTGTGCAGACAGCAGGAGCCCACCAGGAGAAATCATTCAATGGGCTGCAAAGTTGAGGAAAAATAAATATTTATTTTGTATCATCCTCCTGCCCTCTCCCCTCTTTCTCCACCACTACCAGTCTTTCTTTACTCCATGCTTTGCGCTCTGCTTCTTTTGTTTGCAAAGTCAGTCCATTCCCATTTGCTCATCCTCTCTCGTTCACGGCAGTCTTTGCGGATTCTTGGGAGTGGCACGGTAGGAAGTGCAGGTGAAAGCAGATAAAACAGCAGCAGTGCGCGCATCCTGCCTTCACATAGGTGAATGCCATTGGCTTCGGTCTTCATAGATTGTAAGTGTGCCCAGCTACACTGAAAAGAAAGAAGTGAACACCGCGGCAGTGCGGCTGGGATTGAGGAACATGCTGTCTTAAATGAGGCTCCCAGGTATTTTCATGTTCACTTGGTGGTCTGAGGTTTTCAGGAGGGATAAGCGTTCAGTATTTCCTGCTGCATCGCAGAAGCGCTTTCTCTGAAGGCATCTTCCCCTGCTTCATCAAGGCTGGCTGTGTCCCAGGCCAGCGTTCCCTCTTGAAAACATGCCGTATCAATTCAGGAGCATAAGCCTCATGAAAATTAACAGGATATAGGCCAGCCCTTCTTGGCTGAGCCTTGCCCGAGATGACGAGCAATATTCTGGCAATGGTCTTTCCTCCTCTCTTATCCTGACACTGGGCTCAGGAGCATCCCCTCCTCCTTGGTTTCTCTGGCGAAGCCGGTGTGCATGCCAGGGAGTCATGTCCCCATGGAAACACGCCTCCCCTGTTGCACACTTACTTGTGGGAACCGCCAGAAAAGATCCTTTAGGGCTGTAGAGAGTCCCAGCAAAAGTTTCCAGCTGCTGGTGTTTAGCTCTCAAAATCAGTCCGTGCCTGTCAGGAGGTCTGTCTCAGCATGTGCCCAAATGCCCTGGTCCAAAGGCTGTCGGGGGAGTTAATGGCCCAGCTGGCCCCTCGGGTCATCCCTGGCGTGGTGAGTGCTCTGCTGTGTGCTGGCACATCATGCCTGCGTCTCAGCTGCCATGGGCTGAACTGCAGCTTCGCAGAGCAGCGTGGGGGCTGCTGCTGCTGGGGGTCTTCTCTGCTGCCCACCGCTGATGTGCCACTTGGTGTGCTGGTGTCAGCAGTCACAGTGTCTTGCCTCTACCCTTTGGGAATATATTCTTGAGTTACAGCTGGATAGATTATGAATAAAATGTGTTAGCTCAGCACCATTAGGATATGTGAAAAGTGTGTGCTCATAGGCTGTTTCCCCCTATCAGCTCCTTCAGTCCCCCTCTGGACAGCAAGCTGGCAAGCCCAGGGAGAAAAAATTGTGGTCCAACAAGGTTGGACCAAGGTAGCACCCAGAGTGGTGCCAGCCATCTGCGCCAGGGCAGAGCATTCCCAGGGAACAGCGGTGACAGCCATGCCTGCAATGGGGAGGTAGACCCCTGCAAACTGACCACCAACCCCTTGATGCCCAGGGACCCTTAGCTGTGGTGAGAGTGGTCTGAAGAGGAGATGTGGCAGCCAGGCAGCGTTTCACCTCCATCTCCCCAGGGCGCAGGACCAGCTGTCTGAGGATCAGGTTCCCAGCGTCTGCGCTTGGGGGAAGAAAATCCTCCTGGACCGGAGGATGTTTCTCCATCTGCTGTCGTCATTTTCTCCACACACTGCCATAGCCACAGGATTGCTTTTGTCTCCTCTGGATTTAAAACTCTGCAGGACTCTGTGACAGAGGGGGTGAGGCGTGCTGGATGGCCTCCAAGCTAACAGGCATTTGCAGATCTCAGCAGGGAGAAAACTCACCTTCTTCACAAATAAGGTGCTTTTTAAGTCACCTCAGTTTAAAAAAATATTTTTTTGCTGTATTTGGTATTGCCTCAGGGTTTTTTTTAAAGGATTTCTTTTCACTGACCCCCACTCAGATACCTTTGTGATTATGGCAGCCAGTGGAAGGGTTGGAGTGATTTTTACCGGAAAAGAATATTCCTCGGTGGAGCTACAATATTGAATTTCAAGCGAGCAGGCGTTACTGTCTAAACCTGCCTTCACTGGCCAGGGCACGCTGCATCCGCACGATGTTCAGCCACTTCGTCGGGTGAACTCGAGCAGCAGGTGCTCAGCTCTTGCACCATATTCCTTAGGGAGGTGGTCCTTGGGGAAGCGGTGGTCCAACCCTGCCATAGCAGCATGCCAGCCTGACAGGATCAGCCAGAATGAGTCTGGAGTGGGTGCTGCAGACCTGCCTGCGCTGCCTGGAGGTGGTCCTGCCTACCCATAGTCCTGCCTCAGGTCAGCATCGTTTCCAGGCCAAGGTATTGCCCGGCTGCCTTCCCGTGCTGCCTCACCCATGTACCTGTATGGCAATGGCTGAGCAGGGAGTCTGGATGGAGCCTTTTCCCCTGAACTGAACTCTGCAGCGAGCGGTGAGCAGCAGGTGTGTGGGCAGCAGGACAGGCAGCCCACAGGCAGCTCGGAAGATGCAGCTTCTGCAGTAGCATCGCTCCCTCTCCTTGGTGTGCTGGGACCGAGCGCCGGCCGGGAGGACACAACGGCTGCTGCCTTCCCTTGCTCGGCATCAGTCTGCAGGGCTGGTGCCAAACCAGGCGGTCAAAGTCTGCTTTGTTTTCGTGGAAAGGGGACACTTTCCAGGTATTCGTGGAGGAAATAAACCTCTGAAAGCATGTGTTCAGCACTGGCTCACCCTTGCAGCATCTCTCTTGACAGCAGCTCAGCACCTGCATGCAATGGCTTCTGCCACCCTTTCTTGAGAGAGGCGACACGACGAGTGGCCTGGTAGAAATTTCCCAGCAGAAATTCCCCCTTTGCAGGTGTGTTAAGCACCGACATGCACAAGAAATGTTCAGGAAGAGCCTGAGACTCCTAACTTTCTTAAAGGAAAGGAGTTGAGTTGTGATTACAGTTACATCTTTCTTCATTTACTAGCAGCAGCCTGAGGTCTCGAGCTCCCCAGGTTGTGTGGGTGCCATCGGTGTCCACCTTTCAGAAGATGGCTCTGAAATACTCTCATGTTCAGCCCCATCAGGTTTTTTTATTGATGCTGCTGTTCCTGAAGCTGACTGCCCCAGTTATCCCAGTGAAAGCTGTGGGCCATGAGCTGTCACGGTGACCTTCTGCAGAGCTGCAGTATCTGCTGGTGGTGCTGGGGAATTGGGAGCTCCTGTGGCTCCATACAGTGTGTTTCATCGCAGTTGTCTTCCTTGGATGGCCTCCAAGATGCTCACTCAGAATAGCTGGGGATTTCACACCATCCAAATTGTTCAGTTCCTGTTCTCCCCTGCCTGCTGCTAACCTTGAGGATGCAGCTCTCCATCGCTCGGATGTCAGATGGGCTCAGTTGTGTGTGTGCGAAAGGCAAGGACTATTCCAGCAATGCCTGGGGCTATTTTCTTCTTGTTAAAATAAGAGATGAGACAGTCTCCACAGCTGGGCTCTCAGAGTGGATCTTGGGCTGTATCCTAACCATCCACGAGGTTTTTTAATACCCCTTTCCTCCATATATTCCTACGGAGCTGTTAAACGAGGGCCCAAGTTTATTCAGTGGGTTTTGTTTAAAAAATACCCTTGTTATCATTATGAAGGGCAATGATCTGAGGAGAATCTTTCCTGCCTTTTATAAGCACCTTGTGCTAGTGCTGTTGTACTGGGTGCCTTTGTGCTCTGTTGTAGCCACTTTGCCTGAGCATCCACCCAACACCACCTGGAAGTCTCCTTATATACCAGCTCGGTAGTGAGGGTATCTTCTCTCGTCTTGACTCTCTCTTTTGCTGCCTCCAAACTCTGATGTTATTTATGCTGGTATGGTAAAAGAGGAACTAGGCGCTCTTCACACGCTGTGCCAGGCGGGTTTGGTGCGAGCATGGCAGGGCTCAGCAGGGCACAGTGATCCACGTCCTGGGGCTCAGCTGCGTGGGGAGGTCTGCGCCGGGAGCGGAGAGCATGGCGGTGACAGGGGCCGAGGAACTGTTGAGCACCTCCTGTCTCTTCTCACACCCTTTTGCTTCTCCTCCTCTTTGCTCCTTTTCTCTCCATTCACCTTTCCCATCCTGTACTACTTGCCTCCAGCTGGTGCAGACCATGCCTGACCCCCCCTCACAGCCCCTGTCCCTCCCTGCCTGTGCCTGCCCTCCCGGGCAGGAGGGATGGCCGTGCAGTGTCCGAGTCTTGAGGCCAGCGTTAAAGTAGATGGTAGCAAGAGCAGTGTAGCTCTTTGTCTGGCTGCATGGGCACACGAGCAGGTTTCGGCAGGGACCGTGGGGATGTCGGGTACAGCAGCATTTCACCCACCTGGGTGATCCCGGCTGGAAGTCGTAACCTGTGACTTTCCATTTCTCCCCTCCTCCTACCTCCCACTCTCCGCTTCAGAAAGGATCTGGGAGCTCCTCGGGCTGGCGCAGCAACGCTCTAATGCCATTTGCAGTCACAAGTAGGCACCAGGCTGGGAGCACAAACCACTGTGCAGCAGAGGGTCTGCAGGCAGCGACCACAGGCAGCTGCGTGTCAGGAGCACGCGCTCGGGCATGGCTTTGCGCGGGAAAGCCAAACCTCTAATTCCTCCCTCCGGGATTAGAGGTTTGCACCAGCTGACCCAGGAAAAAGGGGAAACAGTTGGTCTGGTGTTTTCTGTCCGGGGGCTGCGGTCAGGCTGCAGCCTCGCGGCTCGGAGGGGTGAAGCGGCGTGCGCACACACACACACAGATGTGAGCTGAGCAAGCGCAGAGGAACCCTCTGATGAAGTTGCCGCCAGTCCTGCAGCTGGAAGGGCATCGGCTCTCACAGGTGCACCAGTTCTCTGGGGGTCAGGGCGAGCTGTGCAATGCTGTGAGCTCCCTGGCCCGGCTCCTGCTGGGATCCATGGGAAAGAAGTGGGCTGGCAGGGTTGTTTTTCAGGGAGTGGGAGGGAGCTGCCGGCTCTGAGCAGAGCCCAGCGGCGGCCGG